>NC_088786.1:18559680-21248044 GCF_949628265.1 Cloeon dipterum
ATCACCGTCCGGGCGGCCGTAATTCTAATTCCGTGCGCACTGAGCAGCAAATAATTATTATTATTGCTGCGGCCGCCGCCGCGAGCTGGTCTCCCATGAAGCGGCAGCGTAAATTGCGCCGCGACAAAATACGAATAAATCTTTTTGCCTGCCGCAGCCACCGCCGCGACCGCCGCCGCGGGCAGCGAGACTGATGTGTTCATTTGGGCCACGTGACCTGCCTACCTGGCCACCGCGAGAGACTGCATAGCTGCACCTGCCACGCACTCTGCATACACACAAAGCAAAGCGGCGCTTCTTCTCCCGCGCACAACTCGCCCGCCCGCTTTGCGTCAGGTGCATCGCCGCCGAGCCAATTTCCACTCACAATGCGTTCGCTGCTGCCCTCGTGGCCATGAATTATGCATAGTGCGGCTGCGGTAATTGCGTTGCCATCGGTAAAAAACGGCCAATTACACAGGATATATGTGCCATTGAGCAGAATCTTTTAACATGCGAACCATGAGCGAGAAAAATTTGACCTAGGTCGAACAAGAGCGTAACTCAGGCTGCCTGCAGCCAGATTGAAGAAGTTTTTCAACTAAACTTATGTTCCATTCTTTCCAGGTTTTCCTGCCATCGTTTACAAATTAAATCAGAACAAAGGAATTGTTATTTTCGAACATAATAAGTTCAGCTTCCATAGAAGTGTTATGAAAAGAAAAACGAAAACAGAAAAATCTATAGGGAAAGAAGCCATTTTTAATGCTCTGTTTCCTTTCATTTTTTGTGTTTTTTAAAAAAAATCCCGAGGTTAGCTGTTTCCACAAAATAGAAGTTGGAACAGAATATGCATTAATTGTTATTGGTTATATTATCTAAAGTTAAATTCAATCAGTCTGCTTGTACCGTACTGGTACGTTCGTTTCAGTGCAAAAATTATCTTACAATTATTTTACGTTCATTCAAATCCTAATTTATAAATTTAAAACTACAGATAATTTATTTTAGAAATAACTCACGGTACGTTTTTGTTTCCATAACACATTTTGTATCGTACAATCTTCTTGAAAATTCTTTAGGCTACTGGTTTGGCCATTAGTTAGGAACCCCATCACATGGGCCCTCATTTCTTTGAAGATGGGAAATGCTAACACGATTACAGTTGTAATCAATATACTTACCTACAAAACCAAGTTAATACAAAAATCAGTTCATATTTTAAATGAAAATTTAACAAAAATAAATAAATATAAGATTAATTTAAAATAATCAATTAGCTAATTAATTCCAAGCTATCCATATTAAATTTTTAACAAGATTTACGCTTTGTAGGTTCGTGTGCGTCCACTGGCATCATCAAAGCACGCGCATTGTTGGTCTAGGGCTGCTCTTTTATTTCAATAATGCGCTCCTTGCGTGTTCGCGGTAGCAAGGCAATAAAGTACAAAGAAAGCGGCCACCACCATTGCCGCAGCCGCCGCGCATTATTCCTATTGTATCAAAGAAAACAAAACCCATTTTGGCTATTGCATTAAGCAGGCCGGGCTGAATTATACACCACAAAGGTAATTTGTGCGCGATTCCCCGGCAACCGCCAGGGAAATTTACCAGCAGCATTCTCGTTCTCCGCGCGCACACACAGCACTTGCAGGATTTGCTTTCTCTCTCTCTCTCTCTATCTATCTCTCTCTCTCTCTCTCTCTCTCTCTCTCTCTCTCTCTCTCTCTCTCTCTCTCTCTCTCTCTCTCTTCTAGGGGTTTATCTGCTCGCACTCTTTTTCCTCAAATAAAAAACGCGCACGGCACAATTGAATTCGCAGCAAATTCTTTTGTCTGGCCCGCTTTTCTCTCTTGGAAAAATGTCGCTCGCTTAACTTTATTATACAAACTGTCTCGGCCCGCGGTGGAAAAGCAGGTGTAGAATTTATTTGATTTTATTACGCGCCAAATTTACCAGAACTCTCGTGCGAATCCAGAATTTTCGGTTCGTTTTACACTCGTGTAATCTGACTCTGCTGCTGCATTTTATTGAAAATTTATTGCGGCATAAACAGTCGCATCGATTCCGATTTTTTTTATCATATTCTGACCTGCTAAATATAAGCGTACAGTAAAGATATATAATAAAGAAGCGCACAGCATAATATTTTCAGCTCTTTTATCGCGAGCTAAAATCAGGTGCACTCGAAAATTATTGCGTCGCTCGCTATGGCCATTTGCATACAATACGACTCTCGGTATACTTTGTGGTCAAAAATACATAGCTCCTTTCCCGATCACTGCATCCCGCCCACACCGACATGGCTATTATTTAAAATAAATTCAATTCCCTCTGTTATCAAATACAAAAAAATGCTTTGTTATATTTTTGTTAAGTTCTGGATGTGGATGTATGGGGCACAGTTGCCCTGCTGATCCGTAATAAACCAAAATTTGAATCTAAATTCAATTTCTACTCCACGCATCTCACCAACCCGTTGGCTCACATTGTAAAGGCACTGCTAGCAAGGTCGAGGCAATGGGAGCTATTTATATTATAAGCTTTTCGGATATCTATTAGTGGCTGGAAAATGTCAGAGATGACAAATTCAGTAACTCAAAATGCTCAAATTGTTATTTTTCGCACCTTTCCATTGGCTTTAGGGACAATTGTCGGGTGTTTGAATAAAAGAACTCGGTGGGAAGGCAAAAATTCCTCTGCGTGCCCCATGTTATCCAACTCGGCGGTGTTATTCGGATCTGGTGAGCACCTAGTCCGCTGGATGTGCTTAGCCGCGGATCAAGAAAATAATCACAAATTCAAGCAAGTTTTCCGTGCAAACAATTTGTTTCTAATAAAATTTCAGATTCTTACGCGTGGGCCTGGTGGTGGTGGTGGTTGACTTTCAATTTATTTGCATTGCAATAAAATATAATTATGTGGTAGCAGAAAAACGCAAAACGAGAAATGAAAACAACTTCCTTTTCACGGACGCACACTGCAACGAGTAACACGAGATTATGAATGTCTGTCTGGGGGTTTGGGTTTCCATGTAGTCTGACTGGGGACACTTAATATTGTGACTTGTACTTTGTGTGTGAGAGAGAGAGAGAGCTGCTGGAGCGAGCGGGCGCGAGATGCATTTTTATCATCCGCCCGGCGCTGATGGAGGGACATAATTAATGGAGCCCGGTGGGAGCGCGCGCTCGGTGCCAAATTTGCAGCTCACACTCGACGACGACGACGTCAAGTGGTGCGCCAATGAAAGAGACACCACCGCCGCCGCAGCCGCCTCTCCTCGAAATCTTGTCGTGAGCACTTTTACTGTCATTAATTTCGAAACCAACGTACCCGAGTAGCGCCAGCCACGCCGAGCGTTTTTTGCATACCAAACTCATTCTTTGCAATAAAATGAAATCGCGCGGAGAGTGCGTGAATGCATCGCTCTCATGTTGTGTGCTAATGAATCTCACCAACATGCAGGAGGCATCGTTTTAATTACGTCCACTTAATGTGGATTCCTTTTTTGCTTGAATTACGCAACACGCCACCGCGATTTTAATAAAACATTTTGTGGAAATTAAAGGGAAACAATTTACTGGACAAAGACGGCTTGAAAATTTGCTAAAGACATGTACCCCTCAAATAATTGCGCTCATTTAGTAAAATACAAATTATTCTAATATGATTAGTGAACAATAATTAGGGACACAGTCCTCACTATGTGAAAAGCATGATAACTTTGCAGCCACTTTTCCCAAAAATTTTCATTGCTACCTTAGTCTATTTTGCTTAAATTGAATACTTATTGATTAGCTTATGCATTGGGAACAAGTTATTTTCCAGGGTTTCGTAGCATAAATCCTCTCAGTAGAGATTTACAGGCCAACAATTGAGAACATTTTGCATTGTTGGCTTTAGCAAGTCAAGCGGTTCATCGAGTCTTTTATTTATGAAATTTTGCAACAGTCAACTTCTACAATGTGCAAAAATAAATTAGGACCAAACTACGTATCATATAACAGTTAAATTTTAGATTTTGTTGAATTTCTTCCAAAAATAAAATTTTACAATGATTTTTTTGCTTGATATCTCTCGTCGCAATCTGTCAAAACCGTGTGCGAGTTATGAGGTAAATTTTTCTTCTGTTAAAATAAACTCTGATTTTCAATATAGGGAGACAGAGCTCGCCTCTTGATTAGCATTGAAGCTTTAAAGCCGAATTTCTCGCAAATTTAAACGGCAAACCTGGAAAAGTTATTGCTTTCTCCAATATTTAGAGCATTATTTAGATATTCTCCATTAAGATACATTTAGATGTACAAAGACCAGACAGTGAAAATAATAGTTACATAATAATTATTAACATAAATAAAGTAATTTGAGGCAGAATTAACAAATATTTTTCAGTACTACATCCACTTAACAAGTATTAAAAAATACGCATCCCGAATAGTCCCGCGTCCTAGTCTAAATGTGAGTAATAATGATCGCAAATTTTAATTATTCCAAATTGAACGGTTTTGGTCAAATTGCTTGCCTGGAGGCAGAATTGATTGACTTTTCCAAGGAGGAAAAGGGGCTGAATTTCACAATTCACAACAATCTAGTTTATTTTTGCCCACAAAAGGTGGGTTAGAGTTGTACAAGCAGGACACTTTTAAGCCTGTCAAGCTGATATATACGTTTAGCTATGACGAAATCATGCCAATGCAGCATTTCGCGTGCTTTTTTGCCACAATTATCCGTATCACAGCATTTATTGCACAGCTCGGCAGCGCGAAATAAATCCCTTTGACAAAAAAAAGCGCAATGCAGCACTTTGTGTGGCTATTTCCACCACTTTTTAGCGCGCGCACATACACACACTCATGGTCACAAAAAGAGGATGCATTTTTCCACTCGATAAAGGGCCAGACGGGCATAGAGGTGGGCGAAATTGAGGCCATCTCACCGTCCACTGGGCAAAAAGGCAGCAGCGTTGCAATCTGCATGGCTAATGGCCAGACTGCATCAAACTTAGTCAAGCACCGCGTCCTCATCCACCCGCTCGGCGTCATTAATCATGCAGAAATGCGCACCCAGCTGCACACATGCTAGTTTTGTTTATGTTGCAAGTTGCAAGGTAACACAACAACAACATCAACTAGAAAAGTTGTTTGTGGCGCCTCTATCAGCCTGTGGGCGAGACATCTAATGAGCAGAGTATCAGTTGCCACGTGCCTGATGCCATTTGCCTCTTGCCTCCGCTAGTGGCGCGCGTGTCGCAACTCGCACGGCGGCAATAACGTGTTTACGCAGTACACAGTTTTAAGGGTGTTGTTTGCACCACGGGCCGTGTGTGTGTATCTCTGTCGGTGGCGGCGGCCGGGTGACGTTTGCGCGCAGCCAGGGGACAACTACTGTAAATTTTTTACGCTCGGGCCATAATCTGCAGATGTTACAGCACAGTCATTGAGCACAACACGGCGTACTTGAAATATTATGGGCTCAAATATTTATGTCAAGTCCAGAACGCGGCGACGCAGACGCACCCCATGCCTCGGCATGAGCCGCAGAGCGTTTTGCACTCACACACACACGCCCATACAGACCGGCGATAATAAAATTTAGCAACTGTAAAATTAAAATTAAAAACACTCGGTCGCTTTGGCGATGCGGTCGGGATGCAGCAGTGTGTTCTCGCCAGCACTTATTGCCCGTGGCTTTTTGGCCGGCTCCGACCGCAGAAATCAGGTTGCAGAGAGTTTCAATTGTTTGCGCCAGAGTGCCTGTGTGGAGCTCGGCTTTATATGTCGCTCTCACGACTTTTTCAGCTTTTAATGTGCGCCTCTGTGTGTGTGTGTTATGAGCGCGGCCCTTGTTTTCCAGACTTATTATGCAAATCGTCGATTTGAGGGCTGTTGTGTGCTAATGGACTCGCCAGACGGAAAATTGCGCGGTACCAATTTCCATTCTTTTGGCGCGCGTATTCTCATAATTTGGTTGCTCGGATGGTCATTCCACCGGATTAAATAATTTTAACAGCGGCACGCACCTCGTCAGCAAATACCAGAAGTCGGCAAGCAAATGTTGCTGCTGGTCTTGATTAAATATGTATGTTAGTTGGCTTTCTGTTTGGATAGAAATAATTACGTGTTTTGATATTGCGACTCAGTGCGGTGGAGTATACGTTTCACTCGGTTGAATTCGAAGTGAGTCGCTCTACCATTTAAGCTATGGCAACCTAATTTAGAAGTTTCCAATTTTTTACGCAAATGTTTCAACCAGGCTAAATAATTGGCAGTTTGCTGCCAAGCAAAATAGTTGATTGTGCGTGGACTACAATGCAAACGAATCGAAATTCAGCGTAAGTGCCCCCGAAAATTGGCACGGTTCAAGGTCATTCCTAAGAGAGTGAATTTTCCCAGTATTTTCGCAAATTAAAATTTATTTCATCGTAATCCTACTCAACAAAATCCCACAGAATGTGCAGACTCATTTTCCAGAGTTAAATTCGATCCGGTTAATTAGAACAAAGAGGCTTCTGGCATTCCGGATCTGATTTCCAATCAAATTAACAGACAGCTAGACATGTCGTAGTATACTGCCAATCCATTTCAGGTGATTAAGGCTCTGTTGCAGTTGAATTTCGTTTTGGCGGCGGCACCGGCAATTATAGCGGACGGCGTTAGGGAAAACGAGCTGCCGCCGTATTGTCTAAGGTGAAATTGCTAAAAGGTTTAAATTTATTGGAAAAAGCAAGCGACTTCTCCTTGCCGCGCGCTGTTTGGCGTCGACGGGCGCCCGTTGCCATGGCGACTCGGCGAGTGTGATGCCGCGCGCTTATTCACGCTCGGATCTGCGCGCAAGAAAAGCTAACTTGACTCTGATTGCGAAGAAAGATTGTCAGTCAGTCATACTACACCGGGTTCGTTATTTATCCTTTATGCCTGATTCGTAGAATCACCGGCGCAGCCACCACAATCGTCGTCGCCCTCTGACAACCCCCAATTTTCCCTCCGGTGTGCACACACGCACACGCACATAACCCGGCAAATTCAGCGCGTAATCTTATCCCTTTTCAATGCAAATACGCTCTCACGCTGTAGCGGCAAATTCCGATTCACCAGGCCTGGGCGGCAACACGGAATTTATTCTTGTGTGATGCGATCAGTCCCAATTTTCGGTCAGCGGGCTCGGATTTCTATCTGCGCGCGGCCGAGGACATTTATCTCGATCCGCGCGCGCACACAGCCAGCCATGGTTTAATGGACCGAATTCGTGGAATGCCAGACCAAGCTGCACTGCGTTTAATTTGATATGCTAATGGCTGTTGGATTCGCAGCCACCGCGGGATTTGCATTATTTTGAAAATGCATGGCCTGCGGGGAGGACATGTTGCAAATTTCGACGGCGTTAATTAAATTTCGAAAATCCGCTGCTCACCGAATTGAATGCCAAGGAAAAATCGCTGGCGGAACCTTTTTAACTCTCGCCAGAATTTCGGGGCGGATTCCTCCGAGCCAACAATATGATGTGCCCCAGACGACCGAGTTGATCCCCTTTGCCTCCTTAAGTCGCAATAAATCCCAGCCTCTTTAAAGGCAAAATGCAATTTCCATCTCAGCGGATGCAGTGCTGCTCGAATTAAGATTTCCGTCCAATCTCGCACGCACCAATGGTCATTTTATTATCCCCCTTTTGTCGTGTGCGCAATAAAATCGGCGGCAGTTGATTTATCAGCCGCGTGAATCCGCAATCCAATCTCGCTCTCGCCTCCATTTTCCAGGTTAAAAGGTAATAAAACTTAGCCCTGCGACGCGCGCACATTTCAATTACGTCGGCCATTTTTCACGAAAATGCTGAGCTGCAAAAACTAGGATTCGGCACAGGGGCGTGTGAAGAGGCGATTTGAACGGCTTTTCTAAATTTATTAAATTTGTATGCAAGCGAGACAAGTGCTTAGTTTATAAAAAAGAACAAATAATTTACTTAGCACGAATTATGGTCAACGCAATTTCAGGGATGACAAAAAATTCAGAATCTATTTTGGTTGGGAACCAAGATTTCACGAATTTTAAACAGAACATATATGAAAATAAAATTAATATGCGGCTATACACACTAAATAAATGTGACTAAATAGTTTGCATATATACTCGGCAATAAAGCCACCTATTTTTCACAGCCCTGCCCGCGATTTTCTTATCACGGGCGGTGCATGCTGCTATATACCGGATGAATTGCGCAGCGATGAGACGAGAGATAATTTTCGAAAGGGGCAAGCAAGCAGTGCATGCATGCACACGGCCGGCCGGTGAGTGTGCACAAATGCAAAGAGAGTCTAAAGTGAGAATGCCATATTATTACGGCCATAAATTAAACGATTGCAGCGCGCAGTGCTTTCCATTTTACTGCTGGTGCCTGTGCGCTGCCTGTGTAATACATCTTCAGGGCGCCTTATGGCTTAGAACTGTCATAAAGATAAGGGACATGGCACCACTGCATGTAGAATGAGGCCCACCGGCCGCCCGCCCGCCCGACGGGCCAACGACGAAAAATAAAATATAAAAGGGGAGCGAGTGGAATTAGACGATTTTTTACATCGAGCGCACACGTACCTGCGAAATGTAATTTACCACGTGTCGGGCCGACGTACCAAATGACACGCGCGCACGGGTCACTGAAATATTCGACCTTATTAATCATACTTCGCGCGAACCGGTGGCGCCGAGCGGCAAAAGTTTTGCGCCCTTTCGACGCGACACACTTCTGCATGTGGCGAAAAAATGGAGATGAATTACCCCAATATTTCACTCGGCAGTCGTACTTTTGCAAACGCAAATTTTGCGCTTGTACTTAATTTTTTCAACATGATAAAAAGCAGCAGCCTTGTTCTCGTGGTGACCGTAAAATTAGTTTTTGCGTCCGCAAATGCGGAAAAATGGCTGCTGGAGATCAAATGTGCGGCAGTGGGCGGAATTTGCCAGTGACACCTTCCACACAAACGCCAGCTAATGAGGAGAGAAACTCGCTGGTCGCTTTCTGAGTTTGGTGCCGTCGCCACTAAAAAGCAGAACGAAAATTCATTTGTAAAAATCATTTTCTATAGTTTCGAGTGCAGCTCATTTGTCACTGCATTCTTTTTCATAAATTTCTTTTGCTCTTTATTTATTGATTCCCATATTTCAAAATAAGTTACCCCCTAGACTTGGGAAAACTCCGCGTCCTATAATAACATCGCGAACGAATAACATGATTCTCGTTTGAGGAGGTCATGTCCAGAAAAGGACGTGCTCATTTTAATGCCCTGCGAAATTCATTCGCGCATGCTGGAAAGGTGCAAATCAGCAAGTAGCTAGTCGGACTGTCGAAAGTAATCTTCCCAAATCCGAACGGAATCGTCATTACAATGCAAGAGAGTCAAACGTAGACGAAAATCAGCACGCAATCGACTCCCAAATTGTAATTGCTCGAATTTTTGCATTGCAAATTTACGCAAAGCATGCGCTCAACAATGCGAGCATATTTGCTTGTAGAAAACCCCCGATTAAAATTGAGCGAAAATAAACACTCATTCTTTTTTTTTTGGCGGCAAAATGCAGGCCCGGGGAGCAGTTTACACCGGCTCAAACCTTTCCGCCTTCTTTCATTGTGCCGAGATAAAATCTCTATGTCCAGAGGCGGGCTGAAACGGTCTGTGAGAAATTCCATCGAGGTCTCTCGGCGCCTGGATGTGTGTTGTTCACGCCGGTGTTTACTACGAGTCAAGCGTGGTGCAATGAAGACGCTAATAATGGCAGGCTAAAGAGGCAATTCAGCAGCCATCTGAATGGCCGCACAGGAGAAAGAGAGACCCACCGATGCAAGCGGCAATTATCCGAGAGCGAGTGCGTTCGGATTCGAAATTCGAATATCCTAGCTCCCTCTCCACACTCTCACCTCGAGCGTATGTTTATCTTTCTGGTGTGCGTGTGCATTAGCATCTCGCACATCAGCCATCCAAGCAGGGCAGGCAGGCAGGGAGGGGTTTTATTGCGCGCACATTACGATAACAACAACTCGAGGCAAGAAAACCCACGCCTGAGAGTGCGAGAGCCTTATTATTATTGTTATCGCTTGAATTTAGCCGCGTTGAGATAATTCACCCCCAACTCTGCAATTATTGCTGAAGGCACGCTCTCAGTATCCTTAATTGAAATATTTCGAGCGGCAGCAATTGCGACTGACTGCTGAGAGTTGTTCCGGGAGCATTTGTTTCACAATGGTATACTGTTATTATACATATTGAAAGTGAAGCCCAACTTTTGAAATATTACAACTAAATATAAAATCGAAGATCCTGTTCCTATTCTTGAGGAAGTTTGTGAGATATGTTCAAATATTTATGGAGAATGGACAGTTAGTAATTTTTATACGAACAAAAAAATAAAACTTCACTTTTTATATTTCTTTTGATGCAGAAGCCTCAACCAAAATAGACGCTTTCAATCATTACTTAATCCGTGAAATTTTTAAGTTAGCTCTTAATACAATTAAGGCAATGGCTGCTTCATTTCGTCTTGAGAGAACGACGAGACAGTGAAATAAGCAATAATGCGTCTGGAGAGAACAAGAGGGAAAGAGAGAAACCCCTCGGGGAAGCCCTGCAGCGCGCAGGGTGCACATCTCGCGTTTTAGACCTCCGAATTGGTCGCGTTGGTTGGCTTCGCGCGAATTAACTCGGCCGCCAACTCGCGGCTAATTCCTAAACACTCAACTCTGTGCTGCTTTTCCGCGATATGTGAGCTCCACTAAGTGGCTTGAAGGAATTTCGCAAGTGCCTCGTTCCTATGTGGCGTGCGTTCGCGCTCTGTCGGCTCGGAGACAGCTAGCAGATTTGACGCTAAAAAAACGCGACAATCACGTCACTTATTCTCTAGCTGAGCTTTCCTCTCTCAAGTGGGCAACTCGCTCGACCGTCCGCTCGCCCGCCACGGTGTATTTACTCGTTTTGCTCTGCCGTTGAAGGGTTTAAAACAGAGAGGAGAGTTCGTGGTGCCTACCTATACTGTACACACGTGAGAGCGGATAGAAATCCCCTCGGTCTGCGGTGAGTCATGAATGAGGCTTACCTACAACAATGAAAAATTTTTGTTAGTTAACAAGAACATTTCGCCCTCTTTTTAACAAGCTCAAAATTGAAAATCGAAGTTATGGTTGCTCTCCGCAAGCATGTGCGGCGATCCGTACGGAGGCTGAATGGGGTGGCACCGAAACGAACCCTTTGAGAGCGTGAGCGCGTGCAAAAAGCGGCGAGATGGCGTGTCGCCCTCACTCTAATACAATTCCAAACTTTATTATCCGGCAGCAAACACATTTTTCTCCTCGAAAAGCAGAGGCAGGCGAGAGTGAAAGAGAGAAAAAAGAGCACTCGACTCTATTGAACCATTCCATTATGCTCGATCACGTGTTTGCCAAGATGGCTGGATGTGTGTGTGCTGGTGCTAATTCCCGGAACCAGGCCTCGTTCTGCCGCCGTATCGCACCTTGCCAGCCGCCGAGCGAGTCAGCCCCGTTTGTGTTTAACTTTGCATCCCAGCTCTAATTCTTGTGAGCGCGCAGCGACAGCGTTTTCAACGGCGAGGGACTTCAAAGTGTAATCAGGTGACGTTGACACCCACATCGCCTGAGGAAAACATGCTCTCTCGAGCAGCGGGGGTGGCGGCGGGCTCACCTGGTGGGCCTCCGAGGCTGCCTCCGGCACTTGCAACCCAACCGACGCCTAGCTCTCTCGAGAATTGCACGCTGCACACCGTCGTGGATCAAAATAACACGCCAGTCGTTTGTAAATGGCACGACCTGATGAACTTTAGCCATTTTTCGGGCCCTCGAGCTGTCGCGGGGATCAGAAAAGGCCAAATTGGATTAGCGTGTTGTATCGAGGAATCGAAAACTCTGGCCAAAGGTGTGTGGTATAGCGAGGAACGACGGAAAGGGCACCAAATAATACGGTCTTTGTCTGCGCAAACATCAGATATACGATTCCACGAAAACTGTGGAGATGAATCGTGAATTTCATCGCGTTCAAGGACGGAATGGGCTTCAAGTTGTTGTAAGTTGGAGAGAAAACGCAATTTCTCCGGGTGTTGTCGGAAAACTTTTAGTACACTAGGCGGGTCTGCTTTATCCTGGCTCGAACTTGTCTCTTTCTAATTAATTAAAGAAGCAAAGCAACCAGCAGGCGAAGAATTTTAATTAAGATATAGTAGGAGCACATGCAAACCGAAGCGGGCGAAACTCTACTCTCTCGCGGCAGGGGCACCACGAAATTTTCTCCGGCGCCGAATTTAATCCGAGGGGTCAACAGGACCGACTGGTAATTAACTGCCGGGCCAGGATCAATCTGGCACGGGGAGCAGCCCCTTTGGTGCCGCCGTCGAAAGCGGGCACTTTGCTCTCTCTCTCTCTCTCTCTCTCTCTCTCTCTCTCTCTCTCTCTCTCTCTCTCTCTCTCTTTCTTTCTCCTATTGATCCACATTGATTCCCACACTGATGAGTAGAGCAAGAATGCAACCTATTGATGTGTTATGCACTATCTCGGTCTATTCTTGATTTCCACGCGAGACAAATTGAATTTGAGAGCGTAGTGGGGCCTCGACGAAAAATAAATACACACATGACCAATGCGAGAGAGCGGCGCGCAGGATGATCGTCTCATTATTCCAAATAACGCGCCGCACGCCGCTGCGGGGAGCGGAAAGCAGCTCATTTCTTAAATTTTTTTTTGTGAGTGTCATTCTTCCAAGGCGGTTTTTTGTTTCAGCATTATTTTTTAAATGGGCAGTGGGAGAAGATAACACGGAAATTTAGAAATTTCATTTTGTTCCACGTTGTCTGTTCGTTCTTTGCGCGTCGACATGAAATTGCAAAAGTTTCTGGCTGTAACTTTAGTTGTGTATTTAGGCTGACACCAGAGAGAAAAAAAGGCATCTCTTTTCCCGCCTTAGTAATAGGGATTTGCGAGTAGTGCATGTTCTGTGACATATTTATTACTTTTGAAGACAAGTCGACAAGTTGAACATGGAAATAAGTGGCGTCTATTTTTGAGTATTTCAAACGGTGTAGCCGATTTATTTTTAAACTTTACTGCCTATTTACTGCCGCGCTGCAGTAAAAAAGAGCGTGGTTCGGGAGTTATAATAAAAAACGGCCGCAAAATTTTATATAGACTTGTATGTTTAATCGAAAGTGCACGCTGCCGCTTCTCACCGGCGTTTCAGTTCAGTTGTTACGCGAGAAGAAGGAGAGGATAAAGTGGAGGTGGAGGAGGCGGCGGCGGCGGATTGTTTCAGTTCAACGACCTTGACCCCGGCTGGTGGGAATAGCAGCATTATGCTCGTTTTTTTATCATTTCCTCCGCGCACCGCTAATCATCTTTTATTGCATTCCAAAGAAGACTGCTTTTTTCGGTCTTTTTGCTGATGGGAAAAAGGCAGCGAGCGCTGTACACAAACACCAAAAGCACGCGGTGGGTTGAAAAAGTTTTGCCCGTTCTCTGGCTCATAGCTGGGCCGACAAACAAACATAAATGCAAATAGAAACGGCGCGGCTAACTTTCCGTAGTTGGGGCGAGCATTTTTCAGGCCAAATCGCGTCCAGAAGTGCCATAAGTAGGGGCAAAAAGTATGGCCCGGGCGAGCAAAACCACAATCATTCCTAACAGCCCGAGCAAACGGCTGGCGGCTCTCTCTCTCTCTCTCTCTCTCTCTCTCTCTCTCTCTCCGCGCTCATGCAGCCAGCCAGCGAGCAGCAACTTCAAAAGCAGCTTAATGTCGTCCCGAGTTTATAAGATTTTTTGCCGCGCTTTATTTGCCATGATGATGCCCTTACGACGACGACGACCATCTCCAGCAAGCCACGAAAAGCGAGGAAAACCGTGACTACTGTTCGTGTCACGGAAAAATCACTTGCCGCGGCGTCGCTTTTTGCCGTCCGACACTGCTGCGCTGCGCTGCCGACGACACACGACGTTTTTTTTTGTGATTAGAGCTGACGCGAAGGTGCTCTCTCTTGCGCGTACACACACACGGCACAATCTAATATCCTGCATCACTACACTTCATTAGAATCGAAACAATGGATGCCTCCCCCGTTGCGGAAGGCAAAATAAATCCGATGAACCAGTGAAGTAGAAAAAGCAGCTCGAACGCACGCGGCCGGCCCCAAATGCATTGCTCGTTCTGCTCGCTCGGCGATTGATGCCTCTTCTGGCTGCTATTTTGACTGTGACTCTTTGCTTTTTCGACCAATGAAGCCGATCTGCCGCCGAGATGATTCCCGAAATTGCCTCCACATGTGTGGTGCGCTTAGTTTTTGCGCCAGCTCGCCGGGCCGCATATATCTTTGGTTTCGCATACGACACCAAATATGCTGCTCCTCTTTTTTTCCCAACCCCGAGCATCGAACAGTAATTTATAACCAGTTATCAGCGGACTTTCAAAGGCATTTTTCATGCCAGGAATCTTCTTCCTTCGCTGCTGCTGAGAGGGATATTGTCATTTTCTCCTCGGCTGCGTCCGCTGCCACCGCCGCCACGCGATCATTGCTCGCGGGAGAAAATTGCGGATCCATTTCGTGAATTTGACAGAAAACTTTTTGCGCGACCGAAATTCAGCCGCTTTGGCAGCCGCTCAATTTAATTCCGGCCCTATGCGCGACAAGAGATTTATACCTTTTGGACATTGGAGCGCCACTAATCGCTTGGAAACTCATCCAGCGACGACTACTTTCTGGTGCAAACAATAAAAGAAACATTATTTGAAGCTCTCTTCCGCGTGGAAGAGCAGAAAACGTGCCAATCAAGCCAGAAATTTCTTCATTCAATGAGAATCAATGGGGCATTTTAAATTTTTAACTTCTTGTCGTTTCACCATAGCTTTTATTAGAATTTTTACAGGGTTAAAAGTTTTATCCATACAGTTTTTTCCTAGAAAAAAAACAAGTGAAGTCCAACAATAGAAGTTTTTGGAATTTTGTCCCGAAAGTTTAGATAATCCACAAAAATTAAAAGCTTCGATGTTAAAAATTTATTTTGTAAATTAAAGAAAACGCAACCGTTTCCCAGATTTAAAAAAATGAAATTCCAGTTTCTATCATAAATAAATTTGCTAAGCCTTGGAAAATTTAACTAGTTTACTGGTAAGTATTTCAATTTTCCCCTGACCACATTTTTCGAAACATCAAGTGCAGATTTCCACTTAAACCGAACGTTTATACAAAAAATAAGGCAGCAAATCCTCAAGAGCGTTTTACGCAAAGCAATTCGTTTCCTGTCCCCTGCCCAATTTATCCCCCGAAAACGCCACGACAGAGACAAAAGCTGGGGGAAGCCTGGCTAGGACGGCAGTGTTTTGTGCCAAAAGAGATGCGAAAGTAAGGGTCTTGCCGGCTCGTAATTCAGGTGAACGCAGGCAGCAGCACCGCAAATATGTGCCGCGCGCACGATTTAATAGCCGGGCCATCCAGCAGCTGCGAGATGGTTTGCCTTTTGGCCGCCGGCCGGTGTGTGCAATCTGCGGGTGCTCGCTTGCTGGCTCTTTGCACGCCGGACAGATAGATAACATGCGATGCCGACTCCACCCTTTATTATCTCTCTGATTTTACTGCCCGGCGTGCACTGGCCGTCTGCGCGCAGGTTTCCACCGGATTCGGATTCATTCGAAATCGGAAGTACGCCGTGTTTCATTTTTTCCGCACTGCCGCCTCCGCCATCCCGCGGGGGGATGACGCCATTTATTTACATGCGCGACACGCCGTGTTTGTGTGAGTGCCATTATTACTCGGGCCGCGAGTGCATCGCAGTACGAGAGCCAGGTATCAATTACACACGGCGTGCCGTGTAACAATAATCACGATCCGAGGTCAGTGCTTCGTTATATATCTTTCGTCGAGGCTGGAATTCGGAGCTCTGCCTCCCTCCCTCCCACCCGCCCGCCGACGAGATGCGCGATGCCTCTTTGTGAGCCTCGTGCACTCATTACGGGCAATGATGTGTTTGAATTGTCTGGCCAGCCAAAAGCGTTTTCGACTCTCTTTCTCTCGCGGCCAAGCGATAAATACCGCTCTTTACTGTCCGCGAGCCAGCTTGCGATGTTTGCTTAACTTTTTCTAGTTGTTGCTTTTTTGAGCCTAAAGAAACAGCACGCCGTCTTGTTTGACTTTTTATGCGTGTGTGTTTATTCCGTTTCGGAGGCGCACGAGCAGCGTTTGAGTGCTGAGCGCACGCACAATTATTCTCTCTCGTCTCTATTTTCTAGAGAGTAGATTATCGTTCTCGAGAGATTTAAGATGGAGGATAAATTTGACGAGATGCTTCTGTTGACTTAACGACGAGAGGTTTTGGATGAGCTCCAGTAGTTATAATTTTGTATAGGGGGTGAAGTATGCAATTTGCTGACACTTGCACCAAGCGGGTTGCATAACTTAATATATTGAATGGCTGCGCCGTTGAAGAAAATCATAATAAAATGTCTGCAGGGTCTATCAAATCAGCATTTTTGATGGTCCATTCAGTTTTAAGGTTATATTCGAACTGAATTTCTTTCTGAATCGCCCTCCACTTCTCATCGTTTGGCTTTCTTCCCCCCAAACTGATACACTCACGTGCGTCCAACAGCAGCATTCCCCAATTCCAGTGCGGTCTTGACAGGCAGATATCGCGCGCAGTACACAAACACGGTCCAGGTGGATATTATCCCGTCCCGTTCGTATCAGCATGCTGCGAGAAAAGAAGACACTCCGGCCTACTCGACGACCCGGGGCCTTTTCCGAAAGCAACCTGGCCCCGTTTCAAAGGCAGACATGATTGAAGTGAACCCCAAGGGTCCACGTGAGACTCGTCAGGCGGACTCGTGCGAACCGTAGTCTTACTGTTTTGTTTTTTCTTCTCCTTCTCTCCACCGTCTCGCTATTTCGCCGCGACGACGAGAAGGGGTTGACTGCTGCACCGGCTCATTTCTCGGTCTCTCGCTACTTGAAAACGCGCGGTGCACAATTTAAAAGGAGCGCACAAGAGAATAGCACAACACACGTCACCAGAGCATAGTGGTGAATACGTATAAGATTGTTGCCCGGGGACACACACGCCCAAACGGCTCTCCGGCTCTTCTGGCTGTGGTGTTCCGCGGACCGGTGTGTGTGTGTGTGTACCCGTTCAGGGGCTACATTTCACACGGCCGGCTGGAAAATCAATAGGACACGCGTTTTCAAGCCATTTTCCCTTCGCTTCTCTTATTTTACTGCTTTTCTGCTAAGCTCGTGTGTGAGTTGAGCAAGTGAGTTTTACTCGAAAAGAGTGCTCGCTGAAACTTCCTCTTGGTACTTTGTTAGACACTAAATGAGGCAACGTATAAAATACATTCATTCTAGATTGCATTTGAATCGAATGCTCTTTATATGCTATATTAAGTGTATTATTAACCATGGAATTATTGAAATAATTAAATCAACTCTGATTTGTCTCGTTGAACTGAAAAAAATGTTTATGAAAATTTTGGCAAGCTTTTTAAGACAAAATCATTAGTGCTGAGTCTTAGATGAAAAATTGAAAACTGAGATTCCCTTCGATATTTTATTGAGATATGTTTTGTCCAGGTACCATGGCCCCCTAGAGAATATTTATCTTTACTAGTTTTTGGTCATGTGGGGGGTATTTTTCCTGATATTTTGGTCCTGCTCTGGAATTGTTTCTGAACAGTTACCAATACATATAGATATTTGTTTATTCTTGCTACGTCAATAGATAATTCCATTTATTATATAACTGTAGCGGTACAACAACGCGGTCCTGCTTTTTGTTGGAAGCCAACAATTGTCGGCGGTTTGAATTATTTTAATTTTGCATTATTGTTTAACAGCAGAAAGATGATTTTAAAATGATAAGAATTCAGTTTTCGTCCGTCAGCCACACGGTGCCGACGTGATTCGTTTAATAGAGCAGAACCCGATTCAAAGGGGTGAGTCCAACCGTCAGTTAAACTAAAGAATTTGTAACTTATTATTGTAAACCATTTCAGTTCTGGTATTTGATTAAGTGTCCGATCGGATTTGCAACTTTAACCAATCCACGAACAAAATTCTTCATCTAAATTCATTGGTATTCATCATTTCAACCCCCCAAATAACAAATTTAAGCAAAGAAAAGGCAACAATGCTAGCAATAAAATGCAAAAACGATCGATTTGTACATTAACAATCTCACGCCACACTAAGCAATATTGACTGAAATCGTTATATGGAAAAAAAATATCTAGAATGTAGCTGAACGTAGTTCTGCTTTTGTGGATATAGATATACCTCGCCAAAATAATGAGCGACTGAGACAGTTCGTTGCGGCCTTTTTCTTATCTATAAATTTTATCGTAATCGCGAAAGTTGAAGTAACTGGGATAGATCATGTAAATTTTCAACATTTGATTGGCCCATCATAATTTCCCACGACTTGATGCAAAATAAATATCAGAAGTATCAAAGCTGCGAGAACATTTTGAAGAGTTGAAAAAATGTTAGGAGAAAACAATTTTCTGATAAGAACCTTTTGGTTCTTGATTCTGATATTTTTTAGGAATAAGCTGGAAAAAGCATGGGGCCACGCCTGATTTCTAGTTGAAAAATATACAAAGAAATGGGTCAGTTTTTCGCTTAAAGGAGCCGTGAGTTCGCTCACGCAACCAATGCCTCTTATTACTTTGATCAAGAACGACTCAGTCAGCGACTAAAATGGACGACCCTGCGGTTGTGCTGGTAGGAGGAAAGGCAGCAGTCGGACAAAGGGACAGGAAAAGCTGCTTTTTCGTCTGCGTTTTAGTGCATGTTATTACTCGACTGGCGCGGGGAGGCGCTGTGCATTCAGAAAGATCATAAGTCATCATCATTATCGTGGGTCTGTGAGCGCTCTCGAGAGCAAAATCGATAAAACGCACGTCTCGCAGCCAACCAAGCATCCAGCCAGCCGAGCAGCCAGCCATCGAGCGCCGCTTTTTCTTCACTGGCGGCTGCGGCGCGGCAATTGTTTTTCAATAGCAATGCATTGTATATAGGGCACGTGGAAAAGCGGGAAAACATGAATAATGCATTCGAGATCATTTCTGACTATTTATGTTTTCGCCCCCGAAAGCTGCGCACAGCAGACAAATCAACTTAAGCTTGAAATGTGTTTTTGAACGTCAAACTTATACTTCTCGCTCGCTCACTCACTCGCTCGCGCACGCCGCTCTCGTGCTCCAGACATTTGCATGTGAAATCCGCCAGCGCTTGCTCTGCTGATGCTGCTGAATATGTTAAGTTTAATTGAAACAGACGGGATTTCAGCAGCCAGATGCCGAGATATCCGACGCCCAGGGATATTTTTGTTAGCAGCCTGCGTGACACGTGGTGTTTTGTGTATGCATAGCACCTTTCGTCTCGCACCACGCAGTTGTTGCTTTTATTTTCGCATGCAGATTTCAAAAATTATGGATTTCTTCGTTGAATCGTGCGTGCTTTGCCAAATAAGTTTGAAGGTCAATAACTGGATAGCACACACCGCCTGGTACAGTTTATTTTTCTTCTCGTCCGTTCTTGGCAGTTGTTTAAGACTCTTTCAAAAATAAGTACATTGAAGCTCTATGCAGATTTAGATAAAACAAAATTATCAATTTAGATGGCTATTCGCTGTCGTAGAGGAGAAGTTTTATAAATTACTGCAGAGGAGACAAAAACAGAGTCAATTGGTAGGGAATGTGAACAAGCCACGCTCGCCCGTTGGATAATATTCCTCGGCCAGTCTGTGTGCACTTGTGTCGAGGGACTGGTGGGTATTTCAATGGCATAGGTTTACTGAGGAGGCTAGGGATTAGCCGATATTGCAATACAAAGCAGATTCTGTTATTTATCTCCTTGAACAATTTTTAAATTTCACTCCTATCCATACAAGCAAGGAAAATTTTCCACTTCCTACTTGGGAATTTTTCCCATGCCTCTTTCCAAGTCAATTTATGCTGAAAAAATCAATTTTTATTTCACAGGAGATCTGTCTCAAAATGAAATACATTTTTAGCATTATGAGGAAATACAACTTGACGGGTTTCGCTTTGATCTCTTTGATATGTAGCTCAAATAAAAAACTGAATAAACAGAAAATAATACTATGTTCCAGCAACACCAATATTTTATGACATACAAATATTAACGAATTCAGCACCTGCGAGAGCGCGCATGAACGAATGGGGGGCAGTTAACAGTATGTTGTTTTCAATAAAACGGCCGTCACGGCTGCAGTGTTATTGCAAATAATGACAATCATCACGCGGATTATGCAGAACGAAGGCGAAAACGGGCGGCGTATGGAAATTATATGTGAGTAAAATTGTGGAGTAATAAATAAAGCTATATATCGTGTTAGGCGGCTGCTCTCTGCATACATTTCCCATAACTCGGCACCGTATATCCGTGGGAGATTTTTTTTATCCTACCGAGAGCAATCATAATATGATCACCCCATCAATGTTTTATGTACACCACCTCTCTCACAATATATTATTCAAGGTGGCATCTCTCGCTCGAGCAGATAATATTCTTTTTCTCCCGCGCGCGCAGAGATAAACAGAAAATACTAGACAGTGCACACGCGGTGCCACCAGAGCAGTGGTGTTCTAAATTTGTTATGCACACAAACGGGGATCAATCGCAGTCGTAAAATTTATGCCACGCGCAGCTCGCTCCTATTCAACCACGGCACTCTGATGCTTTTTTCAATTTGGCCCGTGAGTAAAACGATTCCGACGGAATTGCTTTCAATTTATAGCAGTGGCGAGATTCTTGCTTTCCCTCTCCGTCGCGGGGCGTCGCGTATACGTAAGGAGGTGCGAAAAGTCTGAAACCGGAGTTTGCTTTTAATGTTTGCACTGCGCGTCGAATGTGTTTCGTGGCTGACTCCCTGCTGTGCCGCGCTCCAATTTGGCACATCTCGCGCGTGTCATTTTACGCAGCAACGCGCTGCAAATTGTCGAAAAGCAGACTAATAGCTTGCGCTTCTGTGCTGGGAAGTTTCAACGCGAACGGGATACATGGGCAAATTTTCAATACTCACCGCACCGATTATCAAAAGCAAAGTTCATTGTCGCAGCATATCAGCTTACCTGGAATAGAAATGAGGATGTCAGTCATATAATGTATAGATTTTAGTAAGTCTATTTTCTTTGATTTAATATTCTCAGGGTTGACTCGTTTTATTTTAAATAATTTGATTTATTATATTCACCTATAACTGTAACAAACATGTAATTCTTTTACTAAATCACAGGGGGAAAAAAAGTCAAAAAGCTGGTATTTCATTACAATTATACTCTTCATAAAGAACATTTATTTATTTTTAATCGGCATTTGATAAAACGGTAAAAAGAATTTAAAAATTGTTATATAACCATAACGGAAAAATAATTTTTAGATTGTGGAAACATAAAAGCATTATTTCAAGCATTTTTCGGCTGTAAATAACTGGAGCATAGATGCGCTTGGGAGATTTTCTAAATTCCTAAACGCAAGATGTGTGCGAAAAGTAAATATGGCAGCGATTGAAAATTATTTATTCTTGGCTACAAAATACAGCTGATAAAGTTTTAGTTTTAACAATATATTTTACAGTCAAAAAAGGACCTTGCAACAGATTATTCAAATTTTTTCCATTTTGACAAAAATTTTAGCGCTTGACCATTCAATATCTTCTTGACAGATATTTGGATTCGTCGAGATCTCTCTAAAAGTGTGTAACTTTTTGAAAGAAAATAATATTTTAATTAAGGTCCTCATGCTATTCGATAATAATGCTAACTTTGTAACTATTTTTCCTATAGATATTAGTTTATGATTTTTCCGGGGTTTTGCACTATCAACCCTCTTTCATCAATTTATTACTCTAAACTTTGTCGATTATTGGCCATAGAAATCATTAATAATACCTGATTGTGAGCAGCCAATTGCTATTATTGATCAAATTTTGTGCAAAGTATATTTAACCGAACTGCATAATTTACAGTTTAATTACTCTGGTGGGTTCGTTTGATCATTTTACGCATCGTATAGTCAAAAGTCAAACAAATTCCTGGCCTCAAAGTCTAATATCATAAAGCAAATAAGCAGATCATAAACAACCACTGCGAGGGTGTAAAACTCGCTGGGAGAGAGAGAAAGACCCAGCAGCTATTTAATCAAAGTTGCGGAGAAGTAAAAATTAATATCGTCGTTGGAAATGCACACTTTCATCGAGTGCCACACGCGTCAGGGGTGACATTGCAAATTGCACACGGTAATGAACGGACTTGCACGCGCAGAGCTATAGGCTATACGTACAAGTTGTCAAGGGATTATGTGCACACGGCCAGCACGGAGCGCACAATTGATAGCCACCCAGCGATTTATGAAGCTGGCCTATTAAATGTAAACAACGTACACGCCGCGTATTAAGTAATACACGCCTTGCGTATAGATAGAGCGGAAATCAATCGCCGCCGCATGCCTGGCAGCACGCAAATAAACAGTTAATTTGAAGCGGCCAAGAAAGCAAACACCCCCGAGCGAGATAATGCGCCTTATTTACCCTCCTGCAAAACGGGCCGTTTGTATACATGCGTTTGGCGCAACCCCTTTTACACTCCAGGGGGGCGAACGAAGCGTTAAATTTCCGCGATGAGACCGGCGCGATTTGTATGGGTACCATGTCAGATTCCGTTCCTCTGATTCTAAGACGGAAAAATCGAAAATATTATATAGTGAGTGTTGATATTTGGTGCAGCAATGATTGTGGGTTGCTTTTTAACGTTATTTTTTCGCTCTTTTTATTTAACATTGAAGAAATAAAGAGAAAGTAAGAATTTTAACTTATTGTAAAAAATATAATATATGGTGTAATATCTATTTTCTTTCTTTTGTTAATTCAGCAAAAAAAAATTTAAAAATTTATGACATATTTAACCGAAACAATATATATATTTTATTTATCAATATAAAAAAATTAGAAAAAAATTTAGAGTGATAATTAAAAATTTTGCTCCAAGTGACCGAGGGAGAAGCGGACCAATTTATTGTAACTATATAAATCAAATTTAAAAAAATGCAATTCCGTTCAAATTACCTCTGAGGTACCAGAATGTTTAGAAATTATACTGAAACGTGCAAGCAAATAATTGTCAGAGTATATTATCAAAATTGTCTGTCTCTCACTAGGGCTGCGTATTTATTTTTAAATATTTTTCTAGTTCGTGTAATGAAGTAATGGAATGATGGAATTTCGAGCATTTCACACCCAGGTAAAAATCGATAAAATTAAAAGTAAAACCAAATATTTTGTTCAGAATCAACTATTGTGATATCTTAACCTTATATATTCTATTTTTGCCAGGTTTTCCATTGTATTTATTCAATATGAGACGAAATAATTATTTAAATTTTTGCATTCACTGCTCAAATCTATTTTTTAAAGGAATAAAATTGTCCGTTCAAAATTGGTTATGGCTAATGGGGCAAAATCATTTTACGTCCTGGTAATGCCACACCCCCAAACCAAATAAAAAAGATTATTAAATGTCGACTCTGTTATGGTTCCAAATCTGCTCTGCTCGCATATGTATGCGAAATCATAAGCAGGCGTCGAGGGGATTAAAATTTTGGAATACACTTTCAAACCGAAGTTTAGCATGTTCATATAAAGGGATAGAAAATTTCCCTGATGGAAACGAAGAGCTTGTCGCGGATATTTATTCCGTTCGTGCGGATTTGCTGGGCTAAATCTGTGTACCGGTAAAGCTGCGGTCGACACCGAGTTTCGTACGGAAAAATGCGCGTGTCACAAATAAATACGCGCGCGCGAGCACGAGGCTGCTTTTTCACCAAACTCGGGCGTGCGTGCAAAAAGGCTTCCGCTGGTGTCCTTTGAAAAGAGCGAAAGAAAGAAAGAGAGAGAGGCCCAAATCGCCGTTGCGGAGATCTCTCCCTGCAGGGAGACAATTCAATTTTCTGCACCGCACCACGACAATATCGCCTTTTTATTTCAATTTCTTTCGGGATTGTCAAAGAGAGAGACTTAAATGATTTTGCGGGGCGACCGTACGAGAGAGAGAGAGAGAAAGAGAGAGAGAGAGAGAGAGAGAGAGAGAGAGAGAGAATTGCGCGTCCACTTGCGGCTCCCTTCGCCGCAAAATTTGCAGAGTTGACACAAATATAAAGTGCATCGAGAAGTGTTTAATATTACGCTTGAATACGCGCTCAAAGGCCTCTTTCGGCGGCTTTATTTGCCCTAGGCTTGCCTCTCGTCCTCCCTCGTGCTGAGCTGACAATAAAACGCTGCCTGCATTTAGGATTACGCCACTTTTTTATTTTCAATACAACAAGCAGTCCCTGCTCTTCTGTCTCCCCGATTGGGCTGTCCTTTTGTTCCGCCGCTCGCATTTCTGATTTTATGGGATTTCAGCGTTTTTTACGACGGCCGTCTTTTTATTAAACGCTCATTCCTCGTTTGGCAAAATTAAGAAAATCTGTGTTTATCTCGGTGCTTGGCAACAATTGACACAAAGGCTGTCCAGTGATATTTTTTTTCGGAAAAAACGCCCTTTTAAAAGTGGATTGTTTTTTCGTAACAGTAGGCTACAGTAAACAGTTGATTGATTTGTTAATTTTAAAATTTTCCACTATTTGCAATATTTAAAAGATGACCTTGCTACAGTTAAATTTCGAATTTCGCCAAGCGCCTGGCCTTATTTTGTTGGCAGATTGGGCGTTGGCATAAATTTTATCGTTGTAGAGAATAGTTCATGCATTAGCAACAAGGATTTCCCTGGGTATTGCAGTATCAATCCTCTTTAATCATGGTAAATAAAAGTTTCACTGCCTAAAAATCGTCCTTTTTCAAAATATTGGTAATTTTTGCAAATTAATAAGAGTATAAATACAGGAAATTCCAATGGTCTTTAAAAAATGAGCTGTGGAAAAAACAGGACCCTGGTCTGAAATTTAAGTGTTTGTTTTCAGCAGATTAAACGGGGAAGGGAAGCCGTCCGCACCCGCGATGCACCCTAATTAGCCTCGTTCATTTGCATAGCAAATTTACAAAAACAAAAGTGTCGCCGCGTTATAGATATGCAATTATACACACAGCGCTCGCATTTCCATTGAGCTGCATGCGCGTATATGTATGTGTTTGTGTGAGTGTGGGTGAGAGAGAGAAAGCTCCACCTCAGCATCCGCAGAGAGTAATGACGATTTAATAAAGGCGGGCTGGCTGGCGCGACGGCAATAATCAAATAATCGCGTCTGGCCTCATCAAAACCGCAGCACTCGAGCCTGCAACAACACGGCGGGCGAGCGAGCGAGCGAACGCACACATCAGCAATAATTCCGGCTAGGGGAAAACAAAGCGGCCAGAGATGATTTTGAGAGGCAGGGCCTGCTTTGATTTCGCGCGGGGGCCTAATAAATAAAGATGGCACGTACAAGGTGCACGGCAAACCCAGCGTCAATTTGAATAAAAGGGAACGCGTGGTGTGCAATAATCGGGCCGAAAGAAAATACAGCAGCGGCCTATTACCCGTCGCCGCACACAAAGAGATTTCGCAGCAGCGTGCGTGGTGAAGAGCCAGCCAGCCAGCCAGCCAGCCAACCAACCAGCCGGGCCAGGCCGGGCCGGGCTCACAAAGCGATTTTTTCACATGATAATGTGTGTGTACGCATGCACGTATAAATCATTGAAACAACGCAGTGACGTGCCCTATCTCGCTCCATCCTTTGTTATATTCTCGGTGCAGATAAACTCGGCACATTCAAATGCTCCTGCTCTCATTTGTGCGCCTGCTTTTTTGACCGAATCGCTCACAAACACACAAACACGCACACATACGCCGAGAATATTTATGAATGTATTTATGTGCACATCGCGGGCTACAGTGACTGTGAGAGAGCGAGAGAGCGAGCGAGCGAGAGAGAGAGAGAGAGAGAGAGAGAGAGAGAGAGAGAGACCAGGCCGCGGAGTGGAGCGCGCGTATGAATTTATGTGTGCATATTCTGCGCTGGCTCGCGCGACGGCGGCGGCATTTACATCATCGCATTCCTGAAATGCGCATAAAATGGTTCTGCCTGACATTCCATTTGCGAATTTTTAACTTTTTGCGCGCTCCAGCTGAGAGGTTCATCCCATTTCAGCTACCAGGAAAGCGAGCGCCGCGACCAGCTTGCGAGCACTCCGGCAGATGTGTATTTGATATGATTGCTGTGAGCTGCAGTGATGGCCATTGAGCTGCTGCTCTTGCAATTTGTTTGCCAATTCAGGATGAAAAAAATATTTTGAACTGCCCTTCAATTAAACTCACTCCAAAACTAATGCTGTAAATCTATGAATGTTTTTCACCTATCCAGAGTGCTACTCCAGCAAAGACTTTAAATGGTAAACTATATAGAAGCACTTTAATTCAAATTAAATTAATTAAATTAAAACACTAAACGAAATTGACACCAGAATACTCTAGTAGTTCACAAATTGTTTTTACTGACCAGATTTCTAAAAATCGTGGTTAAAAATATAAGATACCTGTGGTGTATATAATTTTGGAATCATTTTCAAAACAATCTCTCTTGACTAACTCGTAAACCAATCTAGATTTCATGGTAATTCAATTAAGTATAAATGTAATCTCTCCCCTTCTGAAGAAAGGGCTCAAGCACCTTCTATCGCCGCGCAAAAGTGCAAATTCATTTCCGGGGAGAAACCAATCAATCACCTGAAATCAGTCCAAGCAGATCCAGCTGCCGGCACAAACTTTGGCCTGAGCAGAGGCAGAAAAGAAAGAGAGTGGAAAAGAAAGGAAGCAATCTTGGCCGCTGCCGAGGAGTGAGCACTCCAAATAATTGATAGTGCCGAAATCTGTGGCGGTCAGCCCGGCCTGTGTGCGCGCGTATCAGTTTCGGGAGTGGTCGCTTGATTAAATTTCGGCAGGCTGCGCGCTCACCTCCCGCCCGCTAATCCGCGCCGGCAAAACCAACTCGGACGCTAAGTACGAATTCATTTACGGACGCGTTACACGTCTGCGGCTGGCCAGCCGGGCCGAGAGAGAGATATATATATATATAAACAGATAAAGTTCGTTCGCTTGTTGTTTTGTATTTAACACCCCCCATGGTAATAATAATTCCGGGGCGCGGCGTCGGCATTAAAATCAAGTGTTTTCACCTGTTTTATGGAAATAACATGTACATGCACGCTGCGCGCGCGTGATGTAATTCGGCCACACACGCACTCACACACACGATGATGTTAACAAACACACACGCGCACGACCGGCCAGGCAAAACAATTTCAATCTGTTTACAGCACGTGACTGGAGGAAAAAAGCTTGCGAAAAGTGCAGGCTGGAGCCGGCCACAGCAAACCGAATGATGAAAATGAATTTTAAACGTTTTGACACCTCCATGAATGTTTTATTTTAATAAAAAATTTAATTTCATGAGTGAATTAAATTTCATTGGTCATTTGGTAAAGCGTTAAGAGTGGAGTGTAAAATTTGTGAAAACTAATTCCGAAACACAGCAGGCGTGCGTTCATGCCAGTTCCAAAATCAGCAGCAAAACTGGGAAGCGCCTGCCAAAAATATTTTAATGTAATTATGAGAAGAGAGACAAAAAGCTGGGTGTGTTTTTTGCTGCTCGATTCCGGCAGCGTGCCAGCGGTTAATCAAATACGGCAGGTAATGGGGTGGGTAAATATAAATGAGAAAATTTCGTGTGATGTTATCCCCAAGGATTAAAAATATGATTGAACTCGGCAACCTGCGCTACACTGCAGATGAAAGAGGCCCTCGCGCGCTGGAAGTTTTCTTAATTTGCTCTCGAGCAGCCGCGGCGGCAACTCTGCTGCCGAAAATCTCTTGCGAATACCCGCCGCCACCGCTCTCCAGCAAAACTCGCACACCACCCATCAGGGTTTGCTGTGTACGATAATAATTAAGTTACCCCCTGCGCTCACCGCCCCGGTGTTAACAAGCAAGCAGCGCTCACACCGGCGCTTTAACTTTCGCTGTTTCCAATAATTTCCGGGTAAAAATGCAGCACTAGGGCGTGTAGGGCGGGGGACACGAATTTTGCTCTGCTCTTCCCTCGACTGACTTTGCACAAAATTCAAAACAATGCGCTGACTGCTCTCAGCTCAGATATTGATTTTGTAATCACACGCACACACTCAGCAACGACATGCGATGATATTAATCTGGACATGATGAAGAATAGTTTTTCTAGCTTCCTGCACTGCGACGTCATTGTACGCTTTCAGTAATGGCATTTTTAAGCTCTCCAGCTCTCAAACATAAGATAGCGCAATTTCATTAGGATTTAAAAATGTCGCAAGAGCTAATGCCAAAGCAGTTCATTTAATTCTCGTTTTACTTCATTACACAGAACGTTAAAATAAACAGCAGATGAGAAAAGGTAAAACAGCTAGAGGACATTAGATAAATCTGGCCGTATATATAGTCATTACTATTCACCCATTGGGATAACTCCCTCTTCCGAGTAAAAAAGTACTACATTTGACCATTAAAAATATTTGTTAATTTTTACCATATTTTTGCTTCTCAAGGAGAGCGGGAAATATATTTTATTTAATTGGGAAAAGAATGGTAGGTTTTCTCATTAGTTTATTTTAATCCCAAGAAAGCATGAATATCTCGCTCACCGGAGATTAACAAACATTTCTATCAATAAACTTGCTTAAACCATGTTCCACCAAAATTTGTAGAGTGATATTTAATTTTGATTGATTACTCGTCCCTTTCGCAGAATCTCAATAATTCATCGTATTCTGCGAACCACTTCCGGGCGCAGAAATAGACTCCATCAGGAGATGCAGTTGTGCGCCCCACATGGTTCGACATCAAGAAAGGGGAAAAACGTGGCGAACCACACACAAACGCACTCCGTATACGAGCGGGCGGGAGATTGACAGTCAAAAGCAAACTGCCTCAAATAATAATGCACGCCGCTTCCACTTCGGCCCCGGAAAATTCCGCAATATCAAATGGTGTCGCAAACCGAGCCGGCTCACTGCTTTCCTTCTGTGTGCGCGCGTATATCACTCACCTTTGAGGTAGGAAAAAATCACTTTATTGCATTTGGTTGACATAAGCTGCTATAAAAAGCTGCTCTCTCTCTCTCTCTCTCTCTCTCTCTGTCTCTCTCTCTCTCTCTCTCTCTCTCTCTTTCTTCGGAGGGAGAATTTCTCTAGGCGGGCAGGAGGGGGGCCGGGGGAGGAAGGGCGGGGAAGCAGCGGAACGGCGAAACCCACCCTCATGACAGCTCATATACTTACTTTATCTTTCCGCGTGTATAAGAGACATTGCAGCCGGCAGTTTAGCGCCGTTCACAAGGATTTTTTCATTTCTCTACTGGCACTCCTTTCGCTCTCGCTCTTTCTCCTGAGAGTGTTTCCACCGCCGCGTTGAGGGAAGCGAGAAAAGGTCAGCTCGAGTCGTGGCCACAAATCAAAAAGTGCGAGCGACGAGCACGAATATATGAAATATGATCGAAAAATGGAGCGCCGAGTGTGTATCGGTGGCGCTGATGCAACCCCCGCGACACCCTTCCGCGAATTCCTTCGTCTCTAGGACAAAAGGAGCAGATGCCATTTTTCAGCGGTGCTAGAAATTCTGCTCTCATATCAAACAAAGTATTCGGCATGCCAGTTGGCTGCTGGCTGGCAATCCCTATCCGGAAAACAAGCCTTCCGGAAAGAAATGGAAAGCAATCTTTCACGCTGCGGCTGCTGCTGCGGGCGGGCAGAGAGAACGAAATCCACACGGCTCAGGGGTTTAGCGGAAGAGTAGTGACTCCTGCCTGTGCTAGGCGTCTGCTGGCGTGCGTCGAGCAGGCACCGACCCACCCACCCACCCATCCACCCGCCCGCCCGCCCAACGGAGAAAAAATATTATGCGAGCGTATTGATTGATGATTGCTGCAACCATATTTTCTTGATGTGCGTACAAACTGTAATGCTTTGTCAATATTATAAATTATTCGGCCGTGTGTTTCTGCGGATGATGAATTCCCGCACCGCCGCCACAGCAGCAGCCGTGCTTGCTTTTTCGGCGGAAAAAAATTGGCTCCGGCGGCGAGGGTGTGTGTAAGACGCAGAGCCGCTCTGGAGACGAGATGAATCTGAATTGCGCCATGGACCGTGTTTACCTAGGCTGTCCAATATTTGCTCTAGAGCTACGCCAGGTATTTCTCTCTCTCTCTCTCTCTACCACTCTCTTCCACTCTCTGTGGTGGTGCGGCTTAGCGCACGCAGTGATGCCTCCATAAAATAGGGCACATTATTTGTGTATCACATTATTTGCCAAAATAGAGTTCGGCCCAAAGGTCTCTCTGTTGCAGTTAAACAACAAGTAATGGCGGACAAAACGGCGGCCGGTGCTCTTTTTCTCGCACTTTGTTCTTCTTCTTCTTCAACTGCCCGGCTGGATCAAATGAGTTTCGGGGTAACTAGGAGCCGAGAAGGGCCGGCACACGGTGCTAAATTCTCGAGTTATTTGCTGTTTGACCCTCTCCGCAAAGCTCCACGCGCGCGCGCACGCTGACGCTTAAATTCCAACTCCGGGGACCGATGTTTAGCGGCGGAATGAGCTTTTTTCAGTCATTACGCTGAGGGCTGCGCTGCTTGTGGTCGTGAGTGAGCACTGCACGCCAATTCCGGGCCGTTATTGCAAAAATGGCAAATCGATGCGTCAGCCGAATTTAAAATCGTTCAAAGTTTTTCCCGTTCGCTGCGGCTGGCCAACGTAAATGAGCGCTTAGTCTGCAAGCATCAAAGAAAAGCGATAAATTTGCATTTCTTTTTCAATATTCTCGTGCCGCGCTGGCTTTTTAATTCAGGTATTGGATTCGTATCAAAGGAGCTGTTCAACAGCCCTTGAACTTGCGACTCGCACACAATATCCATGCGGCAGGCGAGAAAAAATCACGCAAAGTTTCTCAAAGATTCTCAAACTTTTTTATAAATATTTCATCCGCCCGTGGCGCGGCACATGTATACCGGCGCACAAGGGATGAAAATCGATGGCCGAGCAACCAACTTGCGCGTGAGAGAGAGAGAGAGAGAGAGAGAGAGAGAGAGAGAGAGAGAGAGAGAGAGAGAGAGAGCTGTCAGGACGCGCGTCTATAACATTCGAAAGTTGTGTGCATTTTTAATAAACATGCTTTTTGTATATAGAATCGCAAAGGAGCCGCTGTGTCGGGGAGAAGAAAGAACTTCTTAATCAATACGAGAGAGGGTGAGTGCCGAGCAACGGAAAATAAAAACAAGGGCCGCAAACTACACAATGAAGCTGCTTCTCTAAAATTCATCGAAAGTTTGGCTCGGCGGAAGCCGCGCGCGCGTAATTATTTCTCAAATTCCGGCACACGCACAGAGGGTGAGCCCAGGGGAAGGGGAGGAAGGACAGAGTGAGAGAGCTCCTTGTCCAAAAGTTGGCTGCCAACCGCGTGGCAGGTGAGTCGGTGAATAATTTATCGGTGCACCACCTTGACCTTATTGATCTGCGGTGAGCATTAAAATGGGACAGCGCCTGCCGTTGGGGGGCATTGGGCCGCCGATGCACAAACACACCCACCGAATGCTGGCTGCATCCACGGAGGATGAAGTTTACGGTTCCTTGGGGGTGCACTCAACTTGGGCAACTGCTAAATATTAGTTTCCGGTCTGGTTTTGAATTTTAAATTGCCTCCAAGAAGTTTATCGCATTCTAAAAGTCTCCAGAGACGAATCGAATTTTCTTTGGCACCAAGGGCAAATTTTACGGTCACTTTACCCCTCAGAATGCATTATCATTCGTTGCCTGAATAATGAAGTACCGATAAAGAATAATTCCGCGCGTCGCACTCTATCACCCCGGTGCAGATGAAATATTTATGTGCTCGTCACGAAATTTAAAGAAAATAGGTTCTTGCTCATCAGAAGCCGGCAAGCGTGATTGGCAGGTGAAAAAGGCTTCGGTCACGAAGCGCGGCAGAGGAATCAATCATCCGTCAGCGTGTGTCGAATGGACGTGTCCTTCGAGGAGCGGAACGAACGAACGAGACGGCAGAGGATGCGCTTACGCGCAGTCTTAGGACTCGGTGATGGAGCGGTGCAGTCTTAATCACTCCTGCGAGGCCGCTCTTGCGAAAACCACACCCATTAGGATGCGATCAGCACGTGCATTTGCATGCAGCTCCACGGCGCGTTGTCATTCCGCCGGCGTCCTGCAAAGTTGCTCTCATTTTTAAGAATGGCCTGCTCTTAACATCATCATCAGCATCATGGACTGACTTGGCATGTACCGTGCAGACTCACACACACACACACACACACACATACGTACATGCACCGCGACTACATAGCACGTTTTGTGCCGCGCTGTGCTATGCTCCTCAACGCTATTGATTTTCAAGCGGGCCGCACACTAGCGTCCTTTCGCCTGCACGCGGACACATCACCGGCGTACGCCCCCGGGCCCCTGCCGGCCCCGGGACCCCTTCCAGTGGGCCCGGTTTACACGGGGACCACCTGATTCGATATATTAGGCCGCCGAGCCGAACAAACTGCTCCCAGTTTGCAGCTCCAGGGGGTGCGGTCCTCGAGGGTTTTGCGGTTGCTTGAGAAAATCGATCCGCTGTGCCGCCCATAAATCGGGTTCACGTGCACTCTCACTCACTCCTCACTCACAATGCTTTATTTGAGCCGAATTGGGCAAATCAGCATGCTATTCACATTACGAGCTGCGCCATCGCCGCGCACCGCGCACCACCAACTTTTGTGTGATCTCCAATTGCTCTCTTTCTTCTTCCTCATTTTCTTTCGGGGGTGCCCACACCGGCCCCGGCGGGCGCGCGGTGTGCGGCGCGCGAGCCGGGCGGGGTTTCTTTTTCTCATATTCCTTTTGTCGTGACGGATGCTTGTATTGATTTTGGCATTTGCTTCCAGATTTTAAGATTATGCTCATTGTGTGAGAGTGTGCAACTTCATATCATCCCCCGATGCGATGAGCAGGGTTTCCGCGAGAGGGAAAGCGACACGCCTGCTATCATCATAACCACGTGGCCAAGCTGAGATAGAGTTTGTCCGCTCTGTAGTAGACCAATGGGCAAATAAATTCCACTGTTGTTATGAAAATTTTACTTGATTTTTCGGTTTATATTTTGCCATTAATTTAATTTTGGTTATTAATTTTCTGTTGAATGAAAAGTTTATTAAACAATAATAATTTAGAACAGACAAAATAAATTAGGATATTACCATAAACTTTAACTGCTCGTTTTTGCTTTGGCAGCGTGAGGCAGAGTTTTATTGTTCTTAGTCCAGTCGAGGAAATGATAGAGGTTAATTGGTTCAATAATTTACATTTTGGAATTTTAAGGAAGCTATACTCCTTTAAGAAAAGTAAAGCATTCCTATGTTTGATGAGGTTATTTTGTTCTTCTTACCCCTGACTTCTTTTTACACATTTCCTGAAGTTCCTTTAAAACAACTTGTATTTTTCTCAAGAACCTTCATTACAGAAAGAGTCCAATTTTAAATATACTGTGTTATTACTTTTTATTTTTTCACGAGAACCGTACGATTTTGTATGCATTTCATAAAATTTCATTCCCACTTGACTAAATAGCAATTAATTGTTAATTATTGGGAACACTAAATGTAAAGCAGAGAACAAGCTCTATTATCAAGGTTTATTTCTGTCATGGGAAATGTGTTTATTTCTGGAAGGATTCTATAAGGGAAGAGAAAGGAGATTTTACAACATCAAAGTACAACAACGATGAGGAAAAATTAAGAAAAGTTATAATTTCAAAAAATCCTACATTCATTTTCGCGATTCTAAGAGCGAAGAAAAAGAAATAGGCGTGCCAATCGCTCTACACGTATGCAGAGAAAAAAAGAAGAAAGCCGCAGTGGAAAAAGCGTCCCCGTGAATCCTGTCAACAATCTCTTTCAATCAGAGGCCGCGGGCGGAATCTCTTGAAAAATGCGCCGATAATGTAAATTTATTTGCGCCCCGGCGCTGAGCAGAGTGCCGGCATGCACGGGGCGGAAAAAGAGAGTAATGGCTGCCACGTAGAGAGATGTGTGTTCGCGTGCGATGGGCGCGGTGCGATTGTGGAGGAGAAAAAGTCATAGATTGATTGATTGTTGAGCTTTATGAGACGCCAGGGATGCGCCGCGCGCGCGGCAAACTCGGCAGAAGGATTAAAGGAAAATATCTTAGGGGGGTAACTTAAACAGCAGCGCGGCTGCGGAGGAGGAGACGCCCGCCCGCCCGCCGCCCGCACACGCCGGAGAGAGCTTTTCCTTTCTCGTGTGAGCTATACCTATATATCGGCATCAATAAAATGAAGAGAGAGAGAGAGAGAGAGAGAACGTGGAAGAAAATTTATATATTGACAGCGGCGGGCGTTTTGTGGTGCGATCGCTGCCGGAGAGTAAAGCGGAATTATTCATGCATTGGCATGCCAAGAAAAATGGAAAGTAGCTGGAATTGATAAAAAGACTAGCTGCCGTGCGGAAGGTGTGTGAGTAAGAAAGCAAGAGTGAAAAGAACTTTTCCCGGCGCCGACGAGTGCGCACGGATTAATTTTTCAAAACTTTCTTAGACGTGGACGGATCAAGCTGATAGCCGCCACCGCGGCTGCGCTGCTCTTTCATAAAATTCCGCACTAATCTGCAAGGAGGACTCGCGAGCCCGTAAAATGCGCACTTTGCCCGCGAATCCGGCACTCAACTGGAATTTGTGTTTTTAACTAGTTTCGAGCTTCTGCGCTGCGGTGCGCGAAAATCTCGCGCGCGCAACTTTGGCCCTCTTTCCGGCCCACCAATTTACAACGCACGTTTGCCAAGCTAGACCGACGTGCTTCTTTTTGTTCGTGTTTGTTTATCCAAATGTGCGCTGCCTCTCGTATATTTTCCTTTGCCACTGTGCTCAGTTAAAATTATAGACACTATTCGACCCGTTTTCCTGATTCCCGGGAGAGTCAACTCAAGGCACAAAGAAAATATTTACCGTAATTAAGCAAGATGAATCATAACTACCGAACCAAAGCAGATTAAAGTATCGTTTTTACAGAGGGAATATATAACTGTGCGCTTGAATGGTAGAAATAATATTGAACAGGAAATCAAATTTGTATATTTTTCAACTAGATATCCTGTGTTAAAAATGTGTGTTTTTTACGATTTTCTTGCTTATTTAGAATTTTTATGATTTGCAAGAGGGAGAAGTGACACTCCATTGATATTTCTGTGCTCAGTATTAATTAGGTTACTTGGTGCAAGCCACACCCCGTTGATTTTTATCCAACAGTATTGATGGTAAAAATTTTAAATGTTTGTATTAATTTAGTGTAGCTGATGAGATCTGAGTGGCTGCAACCACCATTAGACGCTTATTCTTATTTTCCGCACAATGAGAAGTAATCTATTTTTAGAATACATAAATTGTGACTCTTTTGGACCTTGAAAATGATAAGAGTATAAGTTACTGTTTTAAAAGTACATTTTTCCTTATAACAGATATTCAATTTAAAAAATGTCTAATTTTTAATCGAAGAGGGATGTGGAAATACCTCTCACACTTATGACAAAGTTATGCAAATATTCAAGAAGGGTCCATCATGTGCTCAACAGTCGAATTGCCATTATAGCTTAAGTCCAGCGGCACCCACAAGGAGTCGCTTGAGAATTAAAGACGGAATTGCTGATGAAAACTGTTATCATGTGCATTTTATGTGCGCGCACTGCAAAGTAACGGCGCAGCAGCGCGAATTAAAGTGTATGAGGCATAAACACACTCACACAGAGCGAGAGCAGAGCACATAAGGAGCGTTCTATTAAAATTAATGCTACGTGAGAATTACTCATTTGATATCATTGCCACTTAAAGTTTAATAGAATAAGCTGCCGCGGCGCTTGCACACACAATGAGAGTTTTATTAAAAAAGAATCATGTTGTCTTCTCTTATCCGGTAGCAGAGCTCTTTATTTTCAACTGAAAACTTGCTTGCAGCACTACATACAGTGCGCCGCCTAAGTTATGTGTTGCGCTTTATTCAAGTACGGTGCGCAATAAAAGAAAATTATCCCGTCCCTTAGTTATATTCTGCTCCGTGTGCCTCTTCCGTATTTTGTCTCGCGTTATTATTCGCCGGCGGAGTGAATTGCGCTGAAAATGGTGCGCGCCGCCTGGCTATTTTAATAAAATAGAAAAATGTCTGCTGGCAAACGCAGAAACTTTGGTGTATGAATGGAGAGAAGTCGGAAAGGCGCTGTTTTTAGAACTGGAAATGAGCGTTCCGAGGAGAAACGAACGCCCTCCAGAGGGTATTTAAACTCTGATTTGTGCTTCTGACAGCTATAAGGTTGGCTTTTGCAAATCACGTCGCGTTGCAGAGCAGTCGTGTGAATGGTCCATAAGCAGGTGGGTTAATTTTGAATAAATCACCTCAGTTGCAGGTGAAATACCGAAATGCCAGCTTCTGACTTACCGCAGAGTGTCAAAACCAATCATTCAGCAGAAGGCTTACCTGTAACAAAACAAAAGGAGTGTTAATTTAATTTTCTAGATAAAGAAGAAACGCGAACTGCATGCCTATTAGAGGGCTGTGAATTTAAGACGATCGACCATTTTTTTTAGCATCTAATCGCCATGGGACGATTAAATGGGCACGAATCAGCCTTTTTAACCACACCTAAAATCGTCCAATACTCTAAAATCCATTAAAGATTCGTCCAAGTCGTCTACAAGGTCGAGAAAAAGTGCACAAATGCTTTCTAGCAATTTTTTCCGAAATTATTTGTAAGTTGAGTTTATCTAAGGTCATATTTTCGCGTGCAAAAACGGTTTGTTGCTATTTTTAGACGTTTTTATTTTAATACCATCAAAATCAAATATAGCTGCAAAGGAACTGCACAGTTCTAGTTCAGTCGCCAGGTTCATTCAGAGTAAGCGCAATTGCTGACCGTTTTGCTACTTTAATTTGTACAAATAGCAGTACAGCAGTACACCAAGGTAACGAGGACGTCAGAGCGCACAATGAATATATATTTTTTACTGCGCAGCGACGACAACAACGCCGGCGAATGCTCGCATTTTTTATTTATTTATTCTGCTTGGCCAAGTCTTTGCTCGTTCACGTCGCGAATGCTTGCTCTCTCGCGTTTTTGTTCCTCATTCCATTCAAAAAGTCGCGTACGTTTACTTTTGCGCTCTGATACCAAAAGTCGGGCTTTGAGATATGCGTATTTATTTATTTTACTTTCGTCCAGCCAGCCAGCCGTCTCGCTTTTCGCCGTCGTCCCTCGTATTCTTTTCAGCCACTCGCAATACAAGCAGCAGACTCTGATGAAAAATAGACAATTTGAAGGCGCTTTTGCGGGCCCGAGTCGAATTAGGCCCGGGCAGGACGACACGTCATTTACGACAAAAAGTCGGTGTATAATGCCGGCGTGCGGTGGTATTATTGTGTTAGGAGAGCGGCACCACAGTAATGGCACTCTATTATTGGCGAAAGGGCAAGGAAAAATGCAAGGTCGATCTCTCTCTGGTCGCTCAACGTCGGATGGAGCCGCTCAGACAAAGAGTCTCCCAACAGGATCAAACCGCACTTACACGCCTTCATTGTTGGTCTCGCCATTTATTCGCCGCAATCCCGCTTTTTCCGTGAAAAATGTGTGTGTCTCGCTCTCTCTTTGCGCCGATCTTATTATTATCTGTTTGACACTTGATATGTGCACGCCTAAATCGACCTTGGCCGCATCTCGTGCAAATAATCCTTTTTTCGGGGCATATCAAATACTTGCGCTGGTTATCTGATACATGAGTTTTGTTTTACAAATCTTTTCAAGGCCGTCTAATTTTTGCGCAGGCATGGAACCCGCCAGGGCAATTTGAAAGTGCAAAAATCTTTCCATTCACAATGTAATAGCAGCACCTAATTTTTTTATTCGATCCCTGGAGTGATGATTTATTTATTACTAACATTAATAAACACAAAATGTGTATAACTCGATTCAGATTATGATCTTGCTGGCACGATAAAAATGTTTATATTAACAGTAAAAAAATGGAGTAATTTATGCTCTCATCACAGATATATGTATGACAAATTTGAAGTATGTAGTGGATTAAAACAGGACAACACTTAAAATGAATTTTAATTGTTGACTATACAATAATTATCACTTGATCAAACTGTAAGTTTGAAGCATTTGAAGCAATTATAACGAGGATCTGGCCCCCACTGGTTTGAAGAACAATCTATACAGTGTTCAATGATCAAATCCTAGTAAAAATAAATTTTAGATTTTGGTCAATTTCTATAAAATTAAAGTTTGTTGATGATTTTTTTGCTTGAAATTTATTCCTCTCGTTCCTGTCTATCCAACGGTGTACGAGTTATGAGCTAAATTTTCTCTACTGGCGATATAAATCATGATTTTCAACGCTTAATTAGCATGAACTTTGGAGCCGATTTTCTCAGAAATTTAATTTGCTGCCTGGGAATGTGGGAGCTATTTTCAATTTTCACGGAATATTTAAGGCAAAGGAAAAGCTTATATACCTATTAAATTTAACACTTTGGTTTTCCAGCTGTTCCTTTTTATTATGCCTTCTTGACTATAGCGGCTAGAAACAAGAAATAATATGTAAATATTCGGCTCAATAGAACAAAATTCAAAATATAAATATTATAGGTAATTTATTTGTGGATGATTTTAACAAAATCTATAAAACTATCCATTTTGAAAACGAATTTATTGCAATTTTTAAATTAAAGTAAAAAAAACGATGGTTGCAACATTTTGAAAGAGCTGAGGAGAGGACGCCATAAATATCTGGGCCATTACTCCAAAACAACGCAATGCATTGGGGATGAAATTATGCATCAGCAAAGGTGCGGGTGCGAGAGGAAGATTTACAATCCGCAGCACTCGGGCAGCAAAAAAAGGAATATTTTGTCGGGGCAAAAAGTAAACGGGCCGAATTTCAGCTCAGCAGATTTCCAGGTTAAGAGAGGAAAAAGTGGCTGTGCGGTGGCACGAAATTCCACGGGCGGAATTTTCAATATGCACGAGAAAGCGAGAGGCGGAGACGGCTGTATAAATCAAGCGTTTTCAATTCTTGGTACTTACGCTACATTACTATACGGCGGCAGGGTAAGCGTACGGCCGGCTAGCCAGAATCGTGGGTGGATGTGAGAGACACACATTCACAAAAAATATACATATTCCAGCTAGCAGCAGCAGCAGTGAGAAAGAGAGAGAGAGAGAGAAAGAGAGGAGTATAAAACTTTTCCTGCTGGTGTGCTGGATGTATCTCGAGGGGGATATATTGTAGAGTAAAAGAAGCAGCACTCCGTGAAAAAAGAAGGAGAGAAAACACAAGCGACGAAGCCAGCCAGCCAGCCACAGCTTCAAGAGTAGTTGTGTAATGAAAAACCATTACTGCGAGAAAATAATAATAACAAGCGCAAATTACAGAGTGTGTACGGCGGCGGCGAACAATGCGCATTAACGGCGTGCGCGAACACACAATACACACAAACGCGCTGATTGATTAAAAAATGCTTTGTTTTCAGGCGGAACCTGGCGCGGCTTTTTTGCACACACACACGCTGCGCGCACGACAGCTCCATTTTCAACCTTTTTATATGCAAATTTTCCGGGCTGATCGCTCGTGGATCGCTCTCTTGTTTGTGTTTCGATCAATTTTTCGCAGTGGCTCTGTTCAAAAATTGAAACGTTGATGGAAAGCCAGCCTGAATTTAAATTGTGATTTTCGATATTCCTCTCTCCCGCTCTGTGGCACACACATGTCACGCGCGCTGTGATGCGCGAAATTCTAAAAAATTGTTTGAACGTGTTCGGAACGACGCAAAAATCAGGGTTTGCACAATTGTCCGTCCGGCTATTTTCGGGTAAAAATTCAATTGTCAGATTTTTGGATTTTTTTTAATAAAAATCTAAGACAAACAACTGAAAAAGTGCAGGTATTTAAGATCAGAGCTGTACTTTAAATTTTAAAGTGATATTTTGTGTTTGAAACTTAAATTTACCAGACAGTATTTAGTCCATTTTCTGCCCTTTTGTAGAACCCTGGCCAAAACGCAACAACCCATTCTTCGGCATTGAAAAACTCAAAAGTTTCAAAGATTTTTTTCTTTTTGAGCAAAAGCAGAACAAAAGCGAGTGTTCGGCCGGCCTAATTTGCGGCGTGTGCAAGTCGCAACTGGAGCGTCCCATCGAAGTCGTCTCTCGAGCAGCAAAGGGTTATCTCATCAACAATGGGAAAATAAGAAGAAAGAGCGAGCGAGCGGGCAGAGGAAGGAGGTTTTTGTGACTGCATGAGATGGGGCTAGCTCGCCTCTCTGACTCCCCGGCTGAATGTCTTGCTGCTTGTTCTCCGTGAAGCGTGACGTAGCAAGGCCAAACCATGGGCCGGCCGGTCTTTCGCTTTTTTTTACTCCCGGTACCTACGTACAAAGCGCTTCTCTCGGCACCAGCTTCTTCTTTGATACAAAATAATAATAAGAATAATGCAAGCACATGTATACGCGGTAGTGGTACATATATTGCCGGCCCTTAAACGCATCATCATCATCGCCGTGCTGTACCGCGCGCGCGCTAATGGCACAGTGTTACCTCGTCGCCGTCTTTTCTCATGAGCCGTGGAAAAGTGGTCCTCGAATGTTTAGCGGTGATTTTCGGCAGGAATGCCGTGAGCACCTCCATTGCCGCCGCATCTGGCTCCGGAGACGCTGCCTATATTGCTCTTACTCTCGATTAAACTTGATATAAATGCATGTAGCCTGCGAGGTCTGCGCCTGCTTCTTTTTGCTCCTCGCCCTTCTCAAGACGAGCCATCGAACAAGCTTCGAGAGAAATGTCTCGCAATATCGTGACTAGAAATGTTCGCTCGCCAGTTAACACCCAGTAATATGGTTTTACGGCCCAATTTATGTCTAAGATTTCAATAAAACCGCGCTACTAAGGTTATAGACATTTGCAAAATTACACTGATTTATTGCATTATATCTAATCTAGCTTTGAAGTAGATTGGATTGATACAGGGCAACAATTCAAATCATAATTACAACAGAGCAGAATACGGGAAATTTTTAAAAATTTTGAACCAACAAGAAGTGTTATTTGCTGAGCAATGTTAAAATTTGGTGCATGCTGCGTCTAGTATTATTAATTATTTCCTTTCAATATCAGTCTTAAATGCATAAAAAAATAAACGCAAACAAAAATAATCATCGCTTATTTCCAGATTTACGCGGAAAGTTTTAAATGAGCAACGATATCATTTTTAACGCGCTCAGAACGTTTGAACCGACGAAGGAAGCGTATAAGCAATCAATCAACTCCTTTGGTTTGATATTTTGCCATCGCTTGCCATATTGCAAACACTAACAGCCAAAACCTAAATATCAATATTGTTTATGTTTGTTTGCTTACTGATGATGATTGTCACACCAGCAACGCAAATTCACTCCCCACCTGCTTGTTTAAACGGTAAAAACAGACGTTTTCAATGAAAAAAAAAATCATATTTTTTCAAATAGCACCAGGGGATGTTGTTCCTTTTAGTGAGTTTGCAACATTAATTGAAAGCACAAGATATATTTTCACGAATTGTTTTAATGAACACTTTACAAATTTGTTTTTGTATTTTTATTTCATCACGTGTTTAAATTACGGAATATATCAATGAGAACCATTTATTGCCGAAAATGTATTCCCATGGGCCATGGCGTAGAAATTATGTTTGTTCGGCACAAGCAACGGTAAAAATGCTTTGACTTTCACGCCGTTACAAAAAAAATGTCAAACTTAAATTGGATCCCCATAACTTAAGCATTTCCTTGCGTTTTTCGCTTATTTTCAATACTTTAATGGTGAATGTTAAGTGATCGAAGATAAGACTTTTCCTGAAACTATTTACGATTAATTTTTTTAAACCTCTGCTCAACACATGCTGTGGGCTATGAGCTCACCATGTCCCAATAACACCGCCGAGCTGATAACATGGGGCCACATGGGGCCGGAGTGGCCGCAGAGGTGCTCAATGTGGCCATCTTTTTGCCTCCCCGCACCGAGGCCTTTTATTGAAACTCCAGTCAATAAACCACTGGAGTTGTGCGAAAAAAAGCGAGTTCAAAAGAACCTGTTAATATCGACTTGAAAGAAATAAATAAAATTTGAATCTTGCCAATTTTGCAAAAATTAGAATCAGTTAAAAAGGTATAGATTATAAAAAAGTCACACTGTACAAATTTGTGAAATCCGGTGAAATCTAGGCTGCTATACAAACTAGCTGATTTTAGTATCTTTGTGGATGATTTGAACTAAATTTTATTTCTCTCTCGCACAGATAATTCAGGTTTTGACAAAAGGGAGACAATATGACTAATAATAATAATAATAATAATTTTTTATTTGTCTTTTGGCATGTACATAATTTAACACAGTAATGCAATAAACCACATACATCCAATTGCAAATCAAACATTCAGTTACATTCACTCAAAAAGAAAAGAAAAATTGAAGTTGCTACAACTTCTGTACACAATCAAAATACTCTTCAGCACTATAAAACTGTTTTTGATGTACAAATTCACGCAGCATAGCAACAAACTCCTTATAACGCGGCTCAAGACGAAGAGACACTGGCAGCGCATTATACAAAGTAGCTGTTGTTTTTTTTTTCGGGAAATAATTACCCTTTTTAACCATTTTATTTAATATTAGGATAGAAAAAAGATACCTCCATTGCACTGCGATTGAAAACACAAAGAAAATTGCATAAATTTTCCCCCAAGAAGTTTTCAAAGAGGAACGGAATTCTTTCTCTTAAAAATAATATTGTTTGGCTTACGTGAGACGCCAAAAATTGTTCTTTGACTTTAAATTACTATCCGACCATGCTAGATTTATTTTGTAGATCTGTTTTAACACGTCCTATTGAGACAATATCAAAAAACGGCAACCAAATGAGTCCATTTCTGTATGCTGCACACGGCATTATCAGTTTTTAATTGATGCTGTCATAATATAATCGTTAAACCACAATCCACACGAGCGAAATTTATGATTCGACTCGAGCAAAAGTGAACACATGAAACGGAATACAGGCGCGAGAGCAGGTTTACATTATTTTTATCTGAGAGCGGTTAGCTGTAATTGGCGTCATTTTGAATTTATGCGCCTAATACGTATGCAGCATCACACCGAGGCTATTTTATGCTGATGTAAATTCAAAATAGATTCCGCCGTGCACATCTGTGCGCGCGTTTTTACTGCCGCTCTCGCACGAGTGAGAGAGTGTATTGCGGCGAGCTTGTTGTGTATTGTTATAATTGCGCCTCGCCGTAAAACACACGTACATGCACATATAAGCGTTGGTCGCGAGTGCAAATGTGCAGGCACTAAAATAACACCAGCCGCGCGCAATCAAGTGGTGCCAATCGCACCCGCAAAAAAAGGCACACAGCAAGAAATAATTCGCGCCGTCCGCCAGCAAAGCAGAGCTGCGAAGAGAGCAATAATTATTTTGTTCAAGCCCAACCGAGACGACCAGAGAGCTGCTCTCACTTGCTTTTTATGGCCGTGTTAATGCAACACTGCAAAGATTGTTTTACATGGGGCGCAAACGGGCGGAAAAGCACAACACACCCCTTCTGCCTTGCGTGCGAGTAAGAGTTGAGTTGGCCATGTTATATATTCGCTTTCGCACTCGCTGGCTCAAAACTTAGCAGCGATTGTGGAATATTTTACACCGTGTTATAATCTCGCTTTCAAACTTTCCGTTCTTCCCGCAAATGAGCGATGATGGTGAGAAAATGTGTTTGTTTACCTTGCGCCAAGTTCCTGCTTAATTTTGTTTTCTTTGGTTTAGGGCTTCAATGTGTTATTTTCTTAATTTAATTTTCTCTGACGAACCGTTTAACGTGTAATTTTATTTTAACAGGACGGTTACTCGCAGGTGAAATTTTATAAATTGCTGTCGAGGAGACAAAAGAAGGGTCAATCGCTAGGGGTGTTAACGAGCCACGCACACCCCTGGAAAATATTCTTCGGTCAGCCCATGTGCAGATTTGGCAGAAAACTATAATAGTGATGGGTATTTAAATAGCCAGGTTTGCTAACGAGGCAAAGCAAATGGAAAGAATTCCGCTCCAATTTATTTCCAAGTAATTTTATGGCTTAGAACATTAAACAAATATTTTTAGTGAGCGATAGCCGCAATTGGACAACAAGCCGTTCAAAATTAAGAATTCCTACATTTTATCAAAGGATAAAACCCACAATCAATCTGTTAAAAACAAAGATTTATAAAAAATTAATATCATACGTATTCAACCGTTTTTGCTGCTTGGCGGCAAGTTCTGTGTTTGTCTTTTCTCGCCATGTATATTTGCATACCATCCTTTTGCTGATTTTGTGAGTGCTAAAATGTATATTTATTCCTCCAAATATTTGTACGCTCTACCACCATTTATAAAAATCTGTTTCAATACAATTTTTCAAAACTATTTATTTCAAATTTGACCAGGTATCTCATCTAAATCAAAATATTTACATAAAAGTTTAATGTAAATAAATAAGCCTTAATTCTGAATTATTGTTATTTATATAAAAAATACAGCAAAAATAAGAATCACAAATCACAAATAAAAGAAAATTCAACCCCCTTAAAACGCTCTAAAGTCACATTATTTTCTTGTTTCAGAAAATCAATGGTTATTTTTTATATATAAAATTTCTAGCCAATTTAGACAATTTATCAGCTAGCATTAAAATTAATATTGTGTCTGCACAAATTATCTTTGCAGGAAATCTAATCCAAGGAGAGAAGCCATTTTTAACTCTCTGTTTCACTTCTTTGTTGTTTCTGAGATTTTTTTTAATTACAAGTTAGCTGCTTCCACACTCTTGGAATGGGAAGTTGGAGCACATTATTTTCTATTCATCTTTGGTTCTATTATAGGATTTAGTTAAATCAATCTTATACCACATTTGTGCGTACCAAAGTTCCAATAAAATTGCCACTAAAATTATTTTATTTCACTTATAAATTTTAACGACATAGACACGACATTCCAAAGACTCAAAGTGTGTTTATGCTTTTCAGAATACATTTTTTATAATCTTTTCTTGCAAATTTACGTCTCAAAGGCAAATCCGGTGCTCACAATGGTCGCCGTCTCCATCATTATTCTCTTTTTAATGCGTTTTCCGTTCTGATCTTTCTCGGTTGTTTCTCTGTAGTTTCTACGATTGCATCAGAGCAATTAAAATTGATCAAACAAGCGCAGGCAGCACTAAAGTCGTCACCCGCACCTCAAACACCGTCTCTTTATTCTCTCCGGCACAAAAACACATAAAATGCACTACGCCCAGTACGTACGTATTTACATCCAAAACACAAAATCCATCCTTGCGGTTGGTAGCAGCAGCAGCAGCAGCTATCGTTCCGAGCACTCGCGCGGCGCCAAGTTTCGCGCACCGACGGCAGGGCCTCATTATTTCGCCCGCGCGCGATATTGTTGCCATAGAAACGTGCGTTTCGCGAGAGCTGCTTTATTTGATTATACTCGAGGCTCGCGCGCAGCAAAAACTAAAAGAGAGAGAGAGAGAGAGAGAGAGAGAGAGAGAGAGAGAGAGAGAGAGAGAGAGAGAGAGAGAGAGAGAGAGTAATTCACGTGCGCGTATGCGTGTGAATGTGTCAGATTCCAATAAACTTAAAACACAGGTTATCTGCGATCGCGGCGGACGTTGAGCAAGAGAATCATGGCGATGAATGCACGCGCGTGCTTGCGAATTAATGAGAGCTCAAATTGAAATGCACGTCCGCATGCAGCCTCATCTCTGCCGTTCGTGTTTTACGTCGGCTGCATTCATCATACATCGCACGCGGGGCAGTGCTCGCGCATTTCTCTCTACAAACACACATAGACACATGCCATTCCATTAACTCGCGATTGTGGAAACTCTGGCCGCACTGTAATTGAATTTTATATTATCAATTATGAGCGAATTGCCACTGTCCGATGCTAAGTAATGTTAGTTAATACGTTTTGTTTGCCATTCTAGCCGAGGAAATTTGTGTGGCTTTCTATATTTACTCTCGGCTGGTCTATTATTTGTGCCAATAGAAAAGCAGCGGTGAACTCGTTTCTTTTTTCAGGTTACTATCTGCTAAATGAATCAAATTCAAAACTAAAAACCTATGAATGGGGATGTGATACCAAAATAAACCGATTTTTTTTTTTCATTTTAATAGAAGTCTTTTAGCAAAAGTTTATCTGGGTTATCTGCCACAGAACGAACTTCAGTCTAAACCGCTAATCTCTTTGGCAATAAAATTTTTATTCCTCTGCTGGAAGATTGGAAATAGAAAAACGTGCGCTTTTCTGTTTGTGCCGCACTGCTAATGCGAAAAAATCAGATTCGATATTAAACGCGGCAAAGATTGATCCGCGAGGCCCGATATTAATTGTACTTTGGCCAGAGTGACGCAGTCTGCACGCACATGGCATATTTTGCCAACTGATAAAAAATGAATTGAGAGTCATCAATCATCTCGCCACGAGCAAGAGTGGATGATTAGCGCCTCGTCCGTGCAACTGGCATCCCGTCCGAAATGCGTGCGCTAAAAATGGGAAAATGCTAATTCATATTCGATAAAGCCGGCGGCGCTGATGCTTTTTGCACCGCCAGCTATTTCGAGAGGGGAGGGGCAGCAGTGTGCTCGCATGGTCGGATTTTTCGTCTCATTATCTTATCTCAAAGGGTTATTAATTGAACCGAGTCGAAATTGGCTTATCAGTAGCTCATCAAAAGGCACTTGATGAGAAAATTGTACTTCCCGTCATATCTGCAAAAAAGGCAAGGCTTTACTTTTCCAATTTTAAACAAATTTCTCGTTCCAGAAAAAATAAACTATTAATGCATTTAAAAATAAGCAGTTAATTTTAATTGGTATTGAAATAAAAATTTCAATGATATTTTTGCTGTCCCGTTCTATGGTCGGTATAATTTAAGCTAATTTTGTGCACAAAATTAAAAAAACCATAATTAGTGCCTGTGCTGCTAAATTTTACGAGACATACGCAGAGGAGCCGGTGTAACTGTGGATCTCTAAGTTGATTTTTCGCACGGCACATTATTTTGATCTCATTACACTCAGAGGCATTTTTATTGCGTGGCGGTGCTCTTTCTTCCTCTCTCTTGAGACGCGCGCACTCGGTGCGCTCTTTATTTTATTTGCATCTCGGCGAGCAAAATTCTCAGTCGGCATTAAAGCGGTAGGCTTAATTTTAGCCCGGAATTAAAGCATACGGCGGCAACCCGAGAAAGCAGCGGCGGCCACGAATTCATAAACTAAAAAATAAAATGCCGTACGTTACTCTCTCGCTCTTCTTCTACTCGAAAAGTTCTACATCAACGTGCCCGTGCGGTGTGCGCCGGATTAGTTGGACGAATTATTTGCTCGAGAAGTAATTAAGATCTAAGGAAATGGCCGGCGGCTTATTTTTACCTTTGACCCTATTTTTCTTGCACAGCGGACGAGAGAGAAAATGACACTTCGTTTTGCAGACCGATTATTTACAACTCCACTATTCGCGGCATCGTTGAAACGGGGTTTTCCGCGCACCATAAAGAGCCTAGGCGAAATCAAATAGATTTCTTATCTCCGATTTCACTTCAATAAAATGCTCTCATGATTGCAGGTGTTATTTCGAGTGAATGCACAAATTAGCGGGTGATTATTAAGTTGTACCAAACGGAAATATTGGGCCCTAATCTCTTCGGAAGCATGCAACCTGCGCAACTTCTATGCGTTGAAATTGCATACCGGGGTTTCTAGGGGTTGCTAGTTCCGATTGGAGATTATACTCGTAAATTAGATTTCCTTACAGTGGAAATTTGTTCATAGGTCTTAAATTAAAAATTCATTAGAAATCCGTCCATTTTACAGAATCAATCTTTTGTCGCGCTATGAAAAGGGAAATCGGACTTGCTCCACTGCCAAATGCACAGAGCTGAATAAAAAAATGCTGGGGATAATTCTTATATATTTAAATGGCGAGTTCTTGAGTTGGAAACAGATTTGAGCACTCAGCAGCTAATTTCTCAGCCACCAGAGTATTATTAATGAGGCTTTACAGTGCAAAATGAACTCAACGGAGAATACCGATATTGCTATTTAAATAATTCATCACTACTCTTTTACCGCAATATAGTGTCTATATGGAGTGAAATTGAAATTCACTCTGGTCGTACGTCAAAGAGCCGTTCGCGGGAAAGATAAGCCCTCGCGCAGTGAGTGGTATTTTATTATCAAAAGTATATAGTGTATGCATTAGGCCCCTTCAGCTTGGCGGCTTTCGTCGTTAATTGGCAATAATTTTCGAGTAGACACGGGAATGGAACGTTTTATAACTTCTTTTGCATGGCAGCCGGAGCGGGTTCATTGTCGCGAAAGAATTGGCTGCTCTACCTTTGCGAATCAGCAGAAATGTGAAAACTGCGCTCGCCGGAATTGCTCTAAACGACGGTGGTAGTTGAAAAATCTGCTGAGACCGTGCGCCGTGCATGCAAATGAAGTGCTCATCTACTCATTTCTGCTCAAATTGGAGATGTAAGCGTCCGCGCACGAAAATACTCGCCGGGAAAATCGGAAAACTCTGGTTCCGACACACAGTAATTTATTTCCAGAGTCGAAATGCAAATCAGCACTTTTCACAGCGATAGCCGTTGTGTTAAAAGTAATTTACAGGACAATGCCAGTTCATTCCGTGCCGAAGCGTCGAGCGAACATAAAAAACGAGCTCAGTCGACCGTTCGCGGCCGTGTGGGAATTTATAAATTTGATAGAAAACGAGAGTCAATAATACCCCGTCGACATCAGCGAGTGAGAGAGGGAAAAAGAACGTCGCATTCGTTCCATGTAGAGAGTCACCGCACACACATACACACGCATACACACGTGACGTAATCGCCGCCTTGCCGGGTCGGGTCATTTAATATTTAGCTCTGAAATATATGACCGTACTGGCGGGCAGCGGCAGCAACCAACCCACTTCTGAAAGCGCGCAGCTTCAGCAATCAACCACTTAAACTATAGTCTCTTTCAATATAAATCAGACCGACTGCGAGAGCTGCATATTTCTCCTCCGCCGCTCTCGCTCAATTGCCAGGCTCTTAATGAAATTACGCCCGGCGTCGTTTGTTTCCATTTCCTCCCTCTCGGTGCTGGATTTTTGGTCTTTTCGATTCGCGGCAGCGGCGGCAGAGGAGCACAAACACGGACGGCGACGTAATTAGGACGAATGCAATTTGCCAAATCATGTGAAAAAGCGAAGGCAACTACTCGACCGGGTAATAAAATTACAATCGCAGCTTCTCGGAACGGATTTTATAGCCTGTTAAGGACACACTCGCTTCACTTTTTGCCCCTGCGCTGCATACTCTGAAATTCAACGATGTTTCATGAATTAACGGTTGGCACACCTAATTTGTGAGAGATCCGGAAATTTAAATATTAAAACACTGTTTTTCGGCCTATGAACGCAATGAATGGGCCGAGCGTATTAAATTTTCACGGGTATCAATTTTTTCGGGCGCTTCCGCAAAGCTGTTGACAAATTTCCACTGTTCACGAGCGGCCCACTCGTGCAAACAACAACACGAATGAATATTTCATTTGACCGTGATGAGCTGGCCGTGGAAAGGTACCCCGGCCTGCGCACACACATTTTAGTTTGCGGGCGGAGTTTGATATGAAAAAGCAGTGGAGGCGGGTGGCAGTCCCTTTGCATGAGTGGTGAAACAAACGATTCGGGCCGCAGAATTAGAAACCGCAAGGGCTGTGCGGCGCAATTCAACGTCAAAATCGGAGAGGCTCCGTCAGCAGCTCCGTGATTTTGCGGCAGGATGCAATAAATCGGTTCTCTCGCTCACTCTGCGATATTCGCAATTCTCTGGCTGTGCGAATTTCGCACCGAGTCAATGACTCGAGGCCTTCTGGTGACCATTTTAACCCGTTTAACGTCCCTGGGCATAGCTCGTGTGTCGATTCAGGCGGCCGCGGCATGCCGTCGGAACGCGTGTGCAACCCCAGCCGTACATAACTTCTTCGCATTGCGCGCGGCCGATGCAGCTCAGGTTATTTATATTGGCCGATATTCGGCTCGGCAGGCCAATTCGGTGCTCGAGCCAGCATGCCTTTTATTCACCTAGCTGCTCCTGCATTAATTACGCGGCGGCGACCGACCGACCGACCCACCGCACTTTTACGCACCCCGACCCACCGCACACAACACACAAACGCAGGCAGGCAGGCTACTTAAAGCAAACAAGCTGTGGGGAAGTGAAACACAGGTTCCATAAATTAAAGGGGTGATTATTGCGCGTAAATGTCGGAATAATAATCCGACCGCTTGTTGTGAGTAGCCTCTCGCCGGGTTATTTTGGTTCTTTCATGAATCATTGGCGCGTGCACTTGCCAAAAGTATACGCTGACTGCTTTCAAAACCGCAAAGTTCAGCCATTTTTTATCCGCGACTGAATGTCCAAAGGGCACGACTCCGAAACTTTTCCCTAGCGCAGTTACCGCTTGACAAAAATCCATTTCGGCACACAGAGACACAGTTAAGAAACTTTTAATTGAGACCGGCGCTCTGAATTAAAAAGCCTGAGCTACGAAAAGCACGTTTCTCTTCGATTGCGAATTCAGTTAAGCAAAATCGAGCCTCTCTCTCTCTCTCGAGAGAGAGAGTGAGCCTCGTCTAATTGTTCCCCTGCGCTGCTTGTGTTGGGAAAACAGGCATCGATCTTGCCACGCGGTCGTAAATGCAAACTTTATTCCGCAAACACGTGCAATAAGAAGCAGGCCGGCTGGCCCCAAAAGGCCGAACGAAGCAAAGTTACGCCTTTATTTAAATAATACGCACACGCGCAGCGCCGGCCCGAAAATAATTGCTGTTTGCCTTGTCAAAGCAAATTGTGGAAGTTAATATGACAGGACCTTTTCCGTTTCTCTCCTCCCTGTTTGCGCTCGAGTTTGGGAGGCAATTAAACTCTAAATTATTCAAAGTAAGTGCGGCCAGGCCAGTGGACGATTTCAGAGGAGCATTTTTACGGGGCCGAATTAGCCGGGCCGCAAACGCTGGAAATTTTATTGCGCACAGCCACTTAAGGGGCAGGCGAACGCATACACACACACAAACACACGCTTTGCTAACCTGGAATACTAAACGGTAATTTGAGCCCTCCGCCCGTTGTGGCAGCCTGCGAAAAAAGCTGAAACAAAAGCCCCTTTCGAGAGAAAAATATATGCTCGGCGTAACTCAATCTCCTGTTTTGTTTTCAACACGCAGCCCGACGGCAGCAAGGAAAGAGGAAATTATTGTGATAAAATTTCTCATAGGCTCACGCACACAGAAGCTTCTTTTATTATTGCCGAATTAGCCGGCGACACTTTACGTGGCTTAAGAGTAAGCAAAGGATGTATGCGGGGAATATAATGAAATACTATTGACTTCATAAAATATTTGAGTGTATAAACAACGCAATATTCCAACATGTGTTAATTTGAACTTAATTGAACTGTGATGAAATACCAAGAAAATAACAATTCTGAAGGCAGCGTGCTCATATTTCAATAATTCAAACTTAATTGAACATCTCGCACACATTTTAAAATTTGGTTGGCAAACCAGTTTAATTGAAATGAAAATTCACGCCTGCTCGAAATTAAGTTCCGATTAAAATAGTACCCTACTATTGCAAAAGGTCTTACAAGTTAATGCCGTTGCGCAAATCACCCCGTTGGCCGTTTTGAATGGAGTTATCCGGCCGTCGAACTGGCCGAGAGCCAGCAGCTCAGTCAGATTAATGCAGCACGCACAGTTGGCGATGCCGCGCGCCGCTCCGGAGAAAGAAGGAGAAAGAAGGAGAAAGAAGAGAGAAGAAAGAAAATCTGATAATGATGCTCGGACTATTCCGGCGCAGCGGTCTAATGGCGAGAGAATCTGCATGAGCAATTTTTCCACGTACCAATCAGAGAGGAAGAATGAGGAATATCTCTCGCCGACTCTTTTGCGTCGCTGCAAAACTTTTCGAGCGTTCATTACATGAATACTCTGAGGAGAGGGATCCTTTGAAAAAATACAATCATTGGTGTGCGGCACATTCATCTCCGAGCTCTCTTTCTACTCTCGATATTTTTATACCAAGAAATCTTGATAGAAGCACTCCAATTTGTGTTTCAATCAAAACCACCCACTTCAAATCAGTCCCGCACGATTTAAGTTATTTTAATTTTTACAATGCGACTGAGAGAAGTATTGAGCCGCATAACCATTACTTAATCGATTTAAATGTCATCGAAAATTATAAACTTCTGTCTCTATAAATTATTGAAATCCAGGGTGACTTACAAATCAGCGAACACTGACTTTCGTCTCAGAAAATTGCTTTCTAGATTTTCCCTGAATGAAATTTACGCATTTTAAATAAAGCCATGGCTAACCAGCTCCTTAAGGTGTCTGAAATTGACCTAGGGTTTTTCGCCACCCGTTCTAGGTTCAACCAAAATCGGATGGGAACCTGTTCTATTGACGGACACATAAATGCATACGAGATATGTTTGTCACGAGTTTCACTATTTAATTTATTTAAACGGTGGCCTATCACTCCTGCGCGAGTAACGGCTGTAAGTGTAAATATTGTAATAAACCAATTAACTTCTACCATTTCCTTAACTGTCAAATGAACATTCTAACTCTGTTTCAAGCCGCCGCAAGCCACAGCAAAAACAGGCAGTGAACGTTTATATCCTTATTTATCTAGTCTTCTGCACACTTTTAGTATTTAATGTATTTTTTTAATTTTTAACAACATTTAACTTAATTAGTTCCTTAAATCAGCTTCAAGGGTTGAAAGTAATGGCGCAAAATGTAAGATTTGGAATTTAATCAAAAGCGCGCAATGATTAAGCGGCGGTGGCTGCAAAAAAAGGAGGACTAATTGAGCAACACGCCAGTGGTGCGTCGTTTGATATGCTCGACCAGGCCTCCAGAGAGCGTTTTTCCCGCTCACGCATGCACGAGGGGTCAGCCGGGTGGGAACGCAGCGCAACCAAGATTCGTAACGAGCAACAAACACGAACCCCTGATGGTCGACCCGCGCTCGCTCGCTCGCTCGCTCGGACGCCTCAAAAGATGAGATGCTAATTAGAGGCTGGGACAGTGTGCCGGCTCAAAAGACGAGTCACTTTTGAACTCGTCGCGCGCTTCCGAATTGCGCGCTCAAAGCCGACCAATTTGCTGCCGACAAACACGCGGGCACCTTTGTTTGCGTTGAAACCTTAGAAATCTCGGCCCTTGCATATTAGACATCACCGGTGGTGCCGGTGCTGCTGCCGGGTCGCAACTTCAATAAAACTTCCCCTCGGCCCGTAGCAGCAGCGGCAGTGACCGGTGGCCTATTTCGAAAGAGCACACGGCTCACGCACCGCCGGAAATCGCAATGTCGAGGGGCGCGATTCGAGCCCAGTTTTAATCCTCTCGTCCGACGAGAGGGAGCCGATTGTTGATTTGCAAAGGGTTGATTGGATGTGTTTGGATCGTGATCAAGAGCTGAACGCCGGCTCTCGAGAGCTAGCACACGCCAACGCCAGGGACTGCCTCTGCCAACTACCAACGTTCGCTCAAATATGAATAAACAAGCACACGAGTTTACATTGTGCCTTAGTCCTATGGACTCTCTCCACGCTGGCAACTCTGCATACCCTTACAAATCTTTGCTTTCCTAGCACAATAACGTTGTGCACGTCTAATTTTAAACACACCAGAATGTACCATTTGCTGCGACCGACCAGCAAGCTTCTAACGGCAACGATTCGCGACGTCAAGGGACAAATCGGCAATTTTTTTTAACAATGTTCTACAGATGTTTGCAGCAACTGACCAAGAGAGGCGCCAGGAACCAGAAAACAATTTGCTCTTGGTAAGGATTTTGTGGTTTAAAATAAAATAAAAAAAAAACAGAGGGTGTTTATGACAGCATTAATCACTATCAGACATTCCCTCGATGTAATAAAAAGTAGAAACATTATCCGTCTCGACGGGTTTTGGCTCCAACTGGTGTCCTATTCGTGAGAATAATAATTGTTCCAATCAAAACATTGTTAAATATTTCCAAAATTATTTATTAAGCTTCATTTTTGTGCATGGGAAGGTTAATTTTTTGTGTTTTCAAAAAAAAATCTTTTGTGATTGAGTGTATTTTGGACCTTCCTCCCCTTCAATAAATTAGCAACAATTTATATACTTTATGAGTTTCAACATATGAGATAAGAGAACTAATCCATTATTTATGATTTACTCAAAACAGACCACTCAGCTTTGACTTTGAAAAAAATGCATACGCAGTAACCGATTCCCACTTTCCTGGAACTGATTTTCCATTCGTTTGGGAGATTAATTTCCTCTCTCTAAAACGGATAGTTTTTTGGGTAAGCCGTAAAGCAACTGAACCGCCCAAGACACAACGTGAGCGAGTGATTTTTCCTTTTTCTTCCCGCAACTCCGGCGGCGGATCAATGCTATTAGGGTGTGTGCGAGCAACGGCAGTAGCAGCTTGGAGTAAAGTAAGTGATGAAAACGGACGAAGAAACTACTCTCGAGAGCGATAATTAATCTCTGTTTTGCCGCAGAAGCCGGAGCTAATCACGAGTGCGCTGCACAAAAGGTTTTTGCTGCGAAAAGTGTGCACAGCGGTGCAGTCTATATACCGACGGCCGTAATGAGGTGTGTTATGGAGTGTTCATCGGCCCTGTAGCTAACTTCTAAAGGGATCAGTGATAAAATCCTATTTGTACAGCGGCTGTCTTATAATATATATCGAGCGAACGCACACACTCGCTCGATCGCTAGGTGGAATATGTGGTAATTATCGTCATCCAATTACCGGCTGCGCCACTTTATCACACATCCATCACTCGCTGCGAGCGAGCGCATTGTCTAATGCGAATGAAGAGGAGATATATACTTTGCAAATCAGGCAGAACCTTTTAGCGATACAATTAGCTTGCTGTTCAACTAGACGATATTTTTTAATCCGCTTTTTCAGCTCGACTGCGGTATTTACCTTTATTTTGAAATATGATCTATATTTAAAAACACACACACACACACATAAACACCTGGGTTGCTGTTGGAAAAAAGCTTCAAGAGGATTAAAAGTATGGGTTATACCATCTGCTAGAGGAGAGAGCTTAAATTATTTTAATTTGATAATTCATTTTTTAATTTTCAGCAATTTTTATGGCTTAGCTAACGCAATAAGCATCACTTGGTAAAGCAGTAATTTTTTAACCTCTGCTCAGCACATGCCGTGGGCTATGAGTTCACCTGGCCCGAATAACACCACCGAACGGATAACATGGGGCCACATGGGGCCGGAGTGGCCGCAGAGGAGCTTGAGCTCAATGTGGCCATCTTTAGCCTACCCGCTTTTATTGAAACGCCTGATAATTTTCCCTTAAACTGCTGGAAAGGTGCGAAAAACAGCAAGTGGCTTGTGCGCCTCCCAGCCCGTTGAGCTTTAAAAGCATTTCGAGTCACTTGTAATTAACCACGACTTTTTTCACCATCTGACATTTATTTTGAAGCCAGGAAAAGAATTACCTTGACACTTCTAATAATGACTTAACAGCGCGAGCCAACGGTGCTTCCCCCAGCCGGGTGTGCTATTTGAATATTTTGTGTAAAAGCAATTCATTAATATGGGGGAGTTAGAAAGCATTCCATTAAATTTTTTATTATTTTAAAATAAAATCAAAAGGCTCTATTTTGGGTTTCCTCAGAAACGAACGGCAGTATGTATCAATCTGCTGTAAATTATGGTGCCGGTAGAGAGTCTACCTCACGCGGATGCTAGCTCCACAACACAAACCCTATTCAAGTGTGTGTACACTAAAATGCCAAACTGCTGCGTCACACAAAATAATATTTTTTCTTGCTCCATCAGTGCTCTGACTCGCAGCCAAGATTGCAGCGGAATGCTCGGTTCTTGTTCATTACAGCGCGTCCTTGGTCCGCCCGCACCTTTTGTTTGCTCTAGCCTTTTCAATTAAAACCCGACTAATTCACTCAGCGAGGCGAGCGTGGAGACGAAATCAGATGATCGGAAATTCTGCTGACGCGGTTCGCGATTTAATCCAATGACGGAGGGGATATTCAAATTTTTATACTCCGGGTCGGCGTCGTCAGCTCGCAGCTTTCGGCGAAAGTTGGAACATCAGAATTTGGCGCGCCCGAGAACGTGCTATTTGCCAGATATCACCGACCCGGCGCTGCTATGAAGTCGTGGTGAGAAAATATGAGAATCGAGAGAGGATGCCCTCTCGCAATATCTGCGCGGCTCACTTTTCAATACTCCGGGGCTCATTTTAATACCAAAACAGCGCGGATTATTGCGCGCAGCCTTCGAATCGGCAATATCGGTTGGCGAGAGCAAAAAGTTGGGCAAAAAGCGTGCGCGACGAGCAAATGAATAGACCGAGCGCCGTGGAAAAGCGACAGCTGCACCGCATTTCCCGTCTTCGATGCTGCTTACCTGGACTAGTCTGCCAGCTGAGACCCCCGATAAACATCTTCCTGCAACACAAAAACAGAACAACATGAGGTTTGTTTTCCTTGCACCATAGCTGATTTTATCGCTAATTGTTCGTCGCGATAGTCACATGTACGAGACACATCGGCCGGATAAGCCGAGGTGTTGAAGCACGCGACAATCTTTTCGGGCAAATTACAAACGAACGCTTGTTCACTACAAAAGCTCTTAATGTGTTTCACGAGGAACAGAGAACTCTCCGCAAATTTCGCTGAAGTGGTGGATCGTAAAGTTTGTGACGATTGCCGCGCGTTTTTAGATTTCCCGGAAAGTTAAGCCAAAAGTTTTGGAAGCTCGAGCGAGATGAATTTTCTTAATTTTTCCCATTTAGCCAGGATCGTAAAATGATTTTTATAGTCCGTTTGCCACTGAAATAGCCGAGCAAGTGGAGTAAAGTTTGCTTCATGAAGTGGTGTTGCCTTCGGAAAACTTTTTCACGTGCGCGGCTCCCTTGCATTCTCATTAAGAAAATTTAATGACGAATCGTGTTTAAGTGAGTTTGCCGCCCATAAAATGCTCCTTCACTTGGCTCAGCGTCTAATTCGCCGGCCTGCTCTCTCGCACGCGGCTGTAAAATAATACAAAACGCGCGCGGGGAAAGAGAGAGACGCGCATCTAACAACACACACAACGAGCGGCGCTGCATGTTTTATGGATTTTTAAGAGCGAGATTAAAGATGTTTGAATTGGTGGAAGAAACTGTTGAGAAAGGAAAAATATCGATTTCCTAGATTGAATAAAACAATGCACGCACATAAAATCAGCAGCATTTTTTCAATTATTTTCGAGCCATTGATAGGTTAATATTGCATGTTCTGCTATTTAAAAATGTTTTGTATTTAAATTGTCCTGAATATTTAAGATGTTTTTCTATGACAACGCATGATGTTGATTTGTTAGGAATCAAATGGGACTCCTAACCCCATTTTTAAGTGTGCATCTGTGCTGGATCCGTGCTCCCAAGTCATGAGCTATCGTCTGAGGAACAATTTGTGTGAACGAGAACTCTATGGTGCATTCAAACAAAAACTGCTTCTCTCCACATGCTGAACTGACTGATTTTCTCTTTATTATTTCATATTCATGTCCTCTGTTTCATCGTTTCCTTTTGGGTGACGGGAATTATGGGGTTCAGTTACCCTGCTGATCTGCAATTACCATAACTGGAATATCTATAATTTGGCATGTAAAAAATATTTTAAGAAACCAGCTTTTTTCATTTCGTCCATTTGAGGATCTTTTGTTCTCTGTTGAGTATATTCTTTAACAAGGATATGTATCCAAAGATTGTGAAATGTATTAAGTCCTATAAACCCATGTTTCATTTTTAGATTACGATTAAATTTAAAAATCCCACTCGTAGCACTCTACTCCCCCACACACATCAAAAGCGGAGCTCGGTCCATAATAAAAGCATTCCATTCATTAATTGTTGAAAATGGGATATTAAAACGAGCACCGTGCATATGGGCACCTTCTCCGGCAGTTTAATAAAACACGACCCCGTTGTGCACTGGCGTCGACGCGAATTATTTCGCTTAATATGCGCCGGAGCTGGCACAAGAACTCGCTAAATACGCGCAGGTAGGATCCGCACCATTTTTATGGGCCTTAAAAGTCTTCAGCATCAAGAGTGCAACTTATTCCAGTGAATGCACGTTTCGAGAGGCCGTTACCCGGTGCCGCCGGGGAATGCAAATGTAGGCGCGCGCGAACTTTGAGTAATTGTGCATTAATCACCGCTCCAATAAGCGAACAGCAGATGTCGTCCTTTACTTCAGGCTTCATTAAACGAACGGCCTCAGCTGGAATCCTAAAATTTTAATACTCTCGCAGGATTCACTGGTGCCGCTGACTTAAAATTAAATTGGTTTTTACTTTTTGCGAGCAGAGCAAATCCTTGCATGTACTGGCTTACAGGGCTCCGGCGAACAACACGCACCGAATCGGCCTCTCTCTCTCTCTCTCTCTCTCTCTCTCTCTCTCTCTCTCTCTTTCTCCGTCGAACTGCAGCGATTCGCGAGGAAACAGATGCAAATTAGTACGCGGCGGAGAGATTCTCAAAGCGAGTGCTTTCTCTCTCTCTCTCTCTCTCTCTCTCTCTCTCTCTCTCTCTCTCTCTCTCTCTCTCTCTCTCTCTCTCTCTCTCTCTCTCTCTCTCTCTCTCTATCTCTCTATCTCTCGCTCGCTCGCAACTTGCAAATTTATCGATCTAATTCTCGCGGCGCGAAAGAGCCGCACGTTCGCACGCGAGAACCACACCAAGTGAGAGGATGCGGCAGAGATTCGCAAACTTTTTCCGAATCTGCTTTATTGGCGCAAACAAACAGATTTCGCGTGCGAAGAACAAAAGAGCAATCAAGCTGCGGAGAGAAAGGAAGCAGGAGAAAGAGGGGGTGAATACCACTACAGTCTGCCCACGTATATATATATAACGCAGGCAAGGCTGACGACATTCAATATGCAAATTCCTGCACACACGGAGCGGGCGAGCAAGCGAGCGGGCTGCGAGCAGAAGCAGGCCAACTACAACAAACTTTATACACACTGCAAAGACATACAGTGTAAAACCCCCAAAGGAGCACAAATTACTCGCGACGACGACGAGACTCGGCGTGCTGCGAGAGTAAAAAGCGAAACAACCCTTGAATTATGCGCAGGTGAAAGGACAAGACCATTATTATGCATTCCGGCAGAATTATACCGACTGCCGGCCGGATAATTACGCCCGCGGCGTTTGGATATGTGTGCCGTTTTTTATTGTCGCCATTACTCCGGGTCTGAATGTCTTTTGCCGCTGCTTTATAGGGATGAGGGTGACATAAGGATGTTTTTAACTCGGGCCGCGCTCGCATTTGTTTTTTATTCCTTAATAACATCAGCTGCTGCATGCGGGCTGACGAAGGAGCACCATTAGTCTGCTCCGGAGAGAGAAAAACCTGCCTGCCTATATGTGCGAGTAAAACCAACACATACACACACACGCTGCTGGCTGCCTGCTCTGGAAGTCGGACCCGAATTTATGTGCGCGCAGCATCCATAGGCAGGCGCTCCCCTCGCTCCGTTTTCCCCCTCACTGGCACCGATTTAAAAATAAATCAATTTATGCCGAAAATGACGATGTGATAAATTTCGCAGAGCGCCAAATCCCCGAGCTTGTTTTGCAACAAAAAACTCAAGCGGCTTGAAGAATTAATTTGCCCTGCCGGCATCGCCAGCAGCGGTAATCCTCATAGCAGTAGCTATTCTGAAATTCAAATTAAATTTCGGCCCAGCATGGCCGAATAGGAAGATCGATTTTAGCATTTTTGGCAAGAATGACAAATTTATCATACACACACATGCTGCGAGAGCGGAAGCTGGCTCGCCGCGGGAGACGGAAATCGCGATGTGGGCTTAAAACAGGTGTGCCATCTTTTTTCGAGGATAGAGCACAAAGAAGGCTTTGTACGTGCTGAGTGCTTCTGGACACTCCATTATATCCAGGGTAATTCTTGTCAACTCTTACAAAACCTCTCGAGAAGCTGTTAGAATTTGTAAAGAAGCTGCAAAAACTCATTTTTATTTTAAATAAAAGATTTCTTCGATTTTTCAAACGATTGAAAAATAAATATTTGCTGATTTTGCTGGTTTCCACAACGTTCCACCCGCATTAGGGACAAAGTCTGGCGTTTCAATATAGGTAAAGATGGCGAAAAGATATGGCCACATTTGTTCAAAGCTCCTCTGTGGCTATTCGCGGGCACCATGTTATCTGCTCGGCGGTGTTATTGGGACCAGGACAGATACAAGACCGCACAATAAGTGCTGAGCAGAGGTTACAAAAAAAATAATAAATAAATAAATAATATATATATCATTGAACAGTCACATTCAGTTAAAAATCCATACTATTTGATCCAAAACCGCGCAATATTAGCAAATGCTCGTGTTTCACAAAATTTTCGATAATACAGCTGCCAGAGAAAGATGTCTCCCCAATTGACTTGGCGGATGACCAAACGGGGAATTTTTCATGGGCCATTTGCCCGAACGCACTGCGATTATTGTATATTCAGCCGTGCGAGTGAAGCACACTCGAAGGACAGTGGTGCCCCATCCCTCAGGCAGAGCCAATCGAACGGGGCTTTTCGATCGAATTAATTCATTAAGCCGGCAAAATATTTATATAATGCGGTCCGGCGAGCCGAATGAATGCTCTTTACACAATATTAAGCATGCACAGTTCAATTGGAATGTTTCATAATTATTGTTATTGTTCAAATATCGCGGCAGGTTATTGAATGCGATGATGACGATCGATCTGGTTCGTTTTCATTGGACTCTATTAGCGCTGCTCGGTATTTGTTCTGAGTGCCTTTCAAACAACATCATTATTATGAAAATCGTCGAGCGGTATAGCGGCATTGAGGGAGGCAGGCGCTAAATAAATGGCCGCTGCTGTGAGAGCCGCACAGTAAAAAGCAGCTGTGTAATCTGAGAATGAGTAATTGGGGCCGTAGGTGTGTTTCTTCAGCGGTGTGACGAGCAGCAGCGAGACGCACAATAAGGATTCACAGAGAACACCACGCCACCAGAGCCGCAACCAGACTTATTTGCTCAGCACGCAAGCAGCCCCGTCTTTTAAATTGTATTTTCTGCTAATCTCCGGGATTTTCTGCACTCGAAACAGCCAGAAGCGGCCGCCGCTCGCGGTGAATAAAATAAATCATGTGACTGCCACAACTGCGCAAACAGTCTGCGAATGCTTGACGTTTTATCTGGCAGATTTATGGCTCTTTGCGAGAGTCCAAACTTTTGAACTTTTTTGATAGACCTCGAAATCGCTGCTCTCCGCAAATTGAATGAACAATAGTACCGCTCAGTGTTTTTGCTTGCCATTTTAGGATTTTCAATCAAATAAAAAAATAAAAACTACCAATTTTTAAGTTGATCCATTTTTGGATGTGGGCTGTGACGGTGACACATCTAGCGGAGAGAAAATGTGCATTAGAAACTCAGCAGCAGATCATTCTGTAACAGACTCGTCCTTATGACTCGTCAGTAGAGGCGCCAAAAACAACAACGATTTTGAGCTTCAAAGGCTTCAAAAATAAAGTTTATAGAACTTTGTCCTGATTGTACAATGGAGGCAGGGTAAGTTGATAAAAGTCTGTCTCCATTTTCGATATCGTAGTGAGAAACGTGCTCAAATCCTCCTTTTTGCACATCTCCCGCACGTCGTTTTGGCATAAGCAGCATGCTAATGTTGCCAGTTCCTGATGTGAAAGGCGGTTAAACAAAGGACTCGTCGATGAAAAGACACGTCCCCAAAGATAATTAGAATCCTTTCTTGGCGGAATGGAACAAAAGCGGCGCGGCGAAAATCGATGAGAACGAGAGCCGGCGTTTTCGAATCAGCGCGCCGCTTTTTGGAACTGTTAGTGCATTTTACGGCGCGGGCGTCGCTCAGTGTATATCATTTTCGAGTGGTAATTTTGCGAAGACGACTGCTGGAGCAGTGTCGGGGGACAAAGGTTGTCTCGCGGAAAGTTTCTGGGGCGCATGCAGCAGAGACACTGCTATTACAATATACATACGAAGGGGACGCGACGAATAATGGAGAACATTTTGTCGGAGCAGGAGCCAGCCCGACATCCTCTCTCTCTCTCACTCACTCGCATGGCGCGGCCTTGTTTCTCGTATATTATAAAGGATTGGCACCGCGTTTTGTTTCTAAAATGCAGCGGCAGGCTCGTCTTTTGATGCCCGCACCCCATATTGATATTAGGCACGCACGCGGTATTAGTGGCGATATTTCATTCAGAATCGAAGCATTTTCATCGCTCTGAGAGCCTGCAGCAGGAAGTGGAGCACCCCTATTCAGATTCTCGGGTATCAAATCCTCCCCCATGAAACAAAAGAAATCTCATTTCTTCCTCGCAAGCACCCGAGATGGGGCATAAATTTTTAGTCGCGCTTCTTTAGGCTCTTGTGATACATAAATAAAAATGCGTGAAATACCATTTACGAATTTTCCCCCTTGAACGCTAATTAATAAGATTTGGTTGCGGAGGATTTTCTCTTGTAAGCCGACAGAGTTTTAATTTTGAATCTCAACCTGACGCTCGAGCATAAGCGGCATAATAATCCACTTTGGCGGAAACAGAGGCGCTCTCCCCCTCCCCCCACCGCCACCACCAACGGGCACCAGCAGCGCCAAAAGAATAAGGGTATTCTCCATAGGTATAAAATTTTTAATCAAGAAATGGCGCACAGGCGAACGAAGTCCTTTGAGAGAGAAACTGCATGGCACTCGGCCGTCGCTAAAATAAAAAGCAGCACATGCACGCCGGCTTTTTTCCTCTCCGCGGCAGAACATGCGATAATTACTCCGTTTTCCCAGCAGCCTGATCAGAAATTACGGCCCGTTCGATTTTGAAATTCCTAATGGGGCACGTGTGCCAATCGGGAGAGGCAGAGAGAGCCAGCCATTTCGATGCTTCTTTTGTTGCGACTAATTTTGCTTTGATCTGAAAAAGGAGCGGCGCGCGCTTTTCTTGTTCACGTTCCAGAAATCATATGCAAATTCGGGCCGAAACGTGGAAAGCAGGCCTGCGCGAGCGTATGAATGGAGCGGAATATTAAAAAAGAAGTTGAGAGAGAGAGAGAGAGAGAGAGAGAGAGAGAGAGAGGCCGGAGCACGCTCTCTCTCTCTCTCTTTCTCTCCCTCAATCAATACTACAGCACGATACTGCAATATGGGTTTCATATTGAGTGGGTATCCCGATGTATTAGTAATAGTAGTTGAAAAGGGTTGCAGCAGAGTGTGGCGGCCATAGAATTTAAAGGCCCGCCGCCAGCCAGCCCCAGCAGCTCTCGGTCACGTCATCAGCCGTGTGTGTGTATATTCCAGGCCGGCCCATCTCATTTATTACAAGCCATGAAAAATGATGTGAAATTCATTAATCTTGTTAGGTACCGAGTGTGCGGCAATTAGTACGTGTTAAAGCGCGGCTCCTGGACCGGCTGGTGGCTGACTCCACCTGAATTGTCCGCAAAACGATCAGCTAAAGTCATTTATTTGCCCCGTGCGCGAGCGGGTGAATGCTACTATTTTTTGTCACCAAAACGTGCGCTTTCGATGGAATGACGCTCTCGCTAATTAGAACCACTCCGACCGTATTGATCTCCAAGCCAGATTGATATTGATTGGCAGGATATATTGATTGGCCTTTTTCTATAATAAAAGTGACAGCTAGTGAATTTAGGTTTTAAGTGCAAAACATAATTTTTATCTTTAACCTGACGGTTATTAACAAGGTTGTGGATTTTAGACCATCGATTATTTATTTTTGAGCTTCCAATCATCATCATGCTGGGGGTGATCAAATGAACGCGAATCATGCAATATTATAATAAAGATAATAACAATTAAAAATGGCGTTCAATTCATGAAAAGAAGAAAAATCACATAAATATTTTTTGAACAATTATCCAGTTTGGAATAGAAATATACATAATATCCATCAATTTCTTAAAAATAACCTTTTTGGTTCGTGCATTTGGTGCAATACCCCCTAAGAAAATAACATTTGTATTGAAATATAAACAAAAAATTGAAATATAAGTAAATTTGGATAAAATTAACCGACTAATTCGGCTCAGAAACCGTATATTTAACATAAAATAATCTAAAATATTCGGCTATTATTTACCGAATAAAACACGTCAATAATTCACAGCCCAAATACTCAATGTTCAGTTTTAGAAATTTTCAGTTTCTCTTGAGGATCAAAGCACATATTATGAAGGCAGATGATGGCTGAGCTGTGCTCCCCTCAATGATGCCATGTGATTTTTGTTTACAATTGTGTATTATCGCCATCTGGCCATTTGCTTACATAACCAGTTGCCTAAAATTTTAACGTCCCAAGCTCCCAGATGAAACGAACACAAACTGCGTTAATCTTTTGCAATTTGGGTTTTTGATTAGGTCTCTTATCTACATTCTTATTAACAAATTAATTTAGATTTAGTTTGTTAAAACATCACATAGGAGACAAAAATATATGTTCATTATTTGAAATAAATGAAATACAAAGCAGTCCTTTTCCTAAAGTTTGGCAACGATAAAGGAGTCGGGGTTGCAAGTTGTTGCAACAGGATGAGATTAATTAGCGTAGACAAAGGTAGCGGCCATCACTCACAGCAATTTGATTAAATACGCGGGGAATGTGGTGGGCACCGCAATTAACAAAAGAGCCACTCGTCGTTGTGTCTGTATATGTACCTGACCCTGAGAAATTTATCCGCCGAGTGGATGGTTGCCAACAGCCATGGCAGGGGTGGGTATGGGGTGCCGGCGGATTGAGCGAGCCGGCCGGAGAGCAGCCAACAGCAGCCACTCCATATGAGCGATAAGCCCCTATTATATAAACCAACACACTCGAATAAATCTTTGACTTAAATCCCAAATATAGCGGCGGCAGCGACCCAGTGAAGTTGATATTATGTTTTCATCCAGCCGGCAGTGATGCGTTTGTGATTTACTCTCTCTCTCTCTCTCTCTCTCTCTCTCTCGCTCTCTCTCGCTCTCTCTCCGCGGCGCACCCTTTTTATTCGCTCTTTCTCTTTTCTCCCTCCGTCGCCGGGCGAAACAATAATGTCAGCTAGCCTATTTCGTTTTATCACCCGATGCATTATTCTTGCAATGGATTTACAGCCCAGCACTCGATTAAATTTGTGTCGTATTAAATTTTATTGTCTGCTTGCTCGAATATTCCAAATTTAAGACCATGACTGTGTGGCCATATTGGGGGAAAATAAAAATCGTAATGTTAATTATGAGTTTAATACTTTTAACAGCAATGGGAAAATTCGACAAGCTGCGTGCAGGCTGCTTCTTTCACTGGTGCACTTTTATGCGCCTCAATCGGGAATCGTTTGATCTCCACTCCGCAAAACATATTCAAAGGCTCGATCTAAATAAAATAAACAGAAACGCAAAATAGCACGAGTACATCAATTAATCCTGTAGCTTTCCTAGGAAGGATTTTCTATTTACCGTGTTGCTCCTTATGGGTCAAATCCTGTTGCGAATCACTGCGCGAAATAAATCTTGGAAAAGAGCGAAACAGACAAATTGCTCGCCAGCCAATCATCTCTAACAGGCCAATAAAATATTTCTACAAAACATAAGTATAGAAAATGGTCGGAGCCAATTTGAATGAATTGCTACTTGGCTGCTCGCAGGAGAATAATAAATAAACCACTGATTGATATTCAAATATGGGGCTAGCCCTATTTCGGCAAATAACACACGAGACTCATTTCATATACGGAACTGATGCAAGGAAGTTCGCAGCGCTCGAGTGTAAACAAGCAGATTTTTGCGGCGGGTTGGCGAGTAATCATGCAAGTCGGTCGGTCTCTCATCTAAATTTGAATAAGCGAGCGTCTCGTCGGCTGCAATTCATTTTCGAGCCAAGCCGTGAGAGAGAGAGATGGGAAAATGAAGGCAGCAGGGGCCGCGCGCTGCCGGCGGTGAGCCTTCATTTTTAAGTTGTGTGTGTGTGTGTGTGCAAGAAGCAAGGAAGACGGCACGGGCGCTCGCTCTCCAACCAAAATAAAGTGTAATTTTAGCAGAGAAGCATGTGCAGGCAAGGAACGGCGCGCGTGATATCACTCCCGAGTGTTATTATTTTTAGAGCCCGTGTGCTGTACACACAAATTCATTTTCCATGCATTATTCAGCGGCCGGGCATGTGCGTTCTGTTGTTCCCCGTTCCGGTCCGCTCCGGCTGCACCTTTCCATTCTGCGTGCGCGCAAATTACAATCCTCGAAATTGCTCCGCCGGCTAATTTATACCCCCGCAACTTGTCTGCCGCTGGGTGTTAACGCGCAAGCAATTTGTCAAGTTTCGAGCCTCCTGCTTTTGCCCACCCTCTCGTCTTTATTTTGTATATTACGTCGCAGCCAATTTATTACCTCTCCTAATTTATGGCTTATCGCTGCGCGCGCTCGCAACTTCAGGCAAGCCACAAACTAGACCATTCGACGCAATGACATTCGCAAAAATACTCACAAGCAAATTCTGTTCGGAATTGCCCACCGTTTTTCTCTAACCGCTCAATTAGCAACTTTTTATGGATCAACTTGCTTCTCTTTCGTACGAGAGTGCTTAAAGTGGATTAACACACGGCAAGAATTAATAGATTTGTTAGTCAAATTGTCAGTTGTAATAATTTGTTTTAAAATGTGCAATAGTCAAAAAAGGACCTTGGTAAGCTTAAAATTCATATTTTGCAAATTTCCTCCAAAATTTACATCACTTAACCATATTTTCTTGGCCGATTTCGATTCCTCTCGTCGAGATGTATCCAACGACCTATGATTCTTTTCCTTTTTTTAGGAATCTCTTTGTTGGGAAATAAAATAAGCATGCTAAATTTGCAGCCACTTTTCTAAATAATTTACAGACAATTTTTGCTTGAGATTAATCTGTAGAGCTAGATTAGTTTCGGAATAGGCAACAAAGATTTTCCGGAGTTTTGCAGTATCAATCCTCTTTAAATTAAAACGGAGATTGTAATGTGTAAGACTTGTGTGCTTGAAAAGTATTTTTGATCAAGTGTACTGATTGTGAGTTTGCAATTATTTAATGTTTCGCCAAACGCAGAAAGAACTTGAACAAATCCAACAAATTAACTTAACTTCTTGCTGGTTTATTTTGTGGCATCAGCGCTCAATGAATGGATTCATTCATTAAATCCTTGAGCTTTAAATACCGCGGCAGGGGAAAAGTGAAAAAAGAGCAAAATTGTACTTTCATTCAAAATATTACCTCTAAAATTGGGTGTATTTGTCTTTTTAATGCTGGACGTGACGCTAACAACCCATGTAGGATAAAATAACTCCAATTAATTAGCGATAAAAAATTTTAATATTTGAAAAATGCGACCACTCGAGGTTGTTTCCATGTTCAATAAAATTAAAACCAGGCTTCATCCTCGTTGTCAAAAGAGATTCGTCAGTTTTAGTTGACTGGGTTCACTGTGGTAAAAAAAACTCGTAATTTGCTCTTTGGGCAAGAAACCAATTTCAACAGCAAAGTCCACCCTCCCAAGTAAGCGTAATGTTAAATGCAAATTATGTTTACTTTTGCTTTAGACCCACCACAGAGCAGCGTTTTCTATAGCGGCCGAGCAAAGTTGTGTGGCAGAATAGTTGCGGCGGCGTTCATATTTTTCAAAGTCAATAACAAATACACCAGCAGCAGCAGCGGCTCGGCTTTTTGCAATGGAAAACTGTGTATTTCTGCACACATTCACAGAGGCAGGCAGCCAGCCAGCACATACACACGACTCGCGGAACATGCATACATTTAAAAACCGGCGTTTTATCATCACGTGAAATCGCATGCAGAGCAGTGCGCCGAGAGAGAGAAAAAAACTGCTGAAAACGCCAGCAGCGAGCTGCTTTCGCGCAATAAATAATTCAAAATCCAGAATTGATTCCTTGCTTCCCGCGTGGATATACGGAATTAAGTGAGTACGAGCTCCTGTAAAAACTTAAATCACGCTGAGCACGCCGTGTAAAATATTGGCTTTTCCGTCTGGCAAAATAGCCCTAAATTTCTCGAAGGTATTTTATCTGGATGAAGTAATCAAGCTTAAGGGTTTTTAAAATAGTCTTGAAACTTGAAATCGGACATGTAGTTTTTGAAACAGTTTACTAGCAATTTTTCCAAATAATTAAAATTGTTTTAACAATATTTAAAATGTAGAAAAAATAATGTTTAATTTAAAATGGTCAAATTTAACATTTAATAAGTTAATTTCACATAAATTTAAAATAATTAAATTTAGTTGAATACTCAAAAGACTAAAATATAATCAGACAACCAGCCGCATAAAGACATTAAAATTATTAGTTATGGATGGTCCCAAATTAGATATACCAACCAGGAAAAAAGGTCAAAATCAAAATTTAAATTTAACAAATTCCCCTGAGCTTCATTTAAATTTCACGGGATTTTGCAGAAAATAAAAACTAAATTAAATTTTCCTTACTCTTTTAGATTGTTTGTTCCAACTTAGTTGCCAATATATTTTTTCATCAAGTTTAACCAGAATGATACGATCGTCAGCGAGCGGGCGTGCGAGTTGGCTTTTAAGTATATAGGACACACAGTTTGGGCCGTAATTTTCGCACAAGCGCGCGCGGCGTGGAAACGAGCGCCGAGTGAGAGGAAAGACGACTGGCTGCCTCACCAAAAAGCACACCACGATTCCGTCCACTTACAATAACACCACACATAACTGTACACAAAACAAAAAAGTTCTCACACACACAACACACACACAGCGTGTACGTATTATTTTGCACTGGCGCTCTTTCTGTTTCTCAGCGAGGAGCCGGCGACTCGCCTTCGCCTTCCGCTTCCTATCCACGAGAGCAGTGTGTGTATTTACATTGAGCAGGCAGCTTTTATTTCTGACCCGATAGGTATAGGCAAGATGCTCTTATTTCGGACGCTTCATTCTATTTTCTGCTACGCGCCTCTCTCATTAAGAGCAGGTGCACAACTCATTAAACACATTACCAACTCTCCGCCGAAGCTGGCACGCCGGCCGCATGCTATCGTTCGCGTGAAATTTTAATGAGACTTATTGATGAAAACGTGCTGAAATAATTCAACACGCGGTGGCAACCGTGAACTTTGTGGCAAAACAAATATTTGGAGGAGGTTAAATTAATCATGAATTTCGCTAATACACACTCGTGGGTTGTGGATATTACTTCAAATCGCGTCATTTCCGGTAATTACCAAGGAACCTCTCGAATTTTAAAGCAAATTTGTTGCGTCATTCATTGACTTTCATGAATTAAAAGAAAATTACCAATTTTTATTCAGCTCCATTGGTTAATTATAGTTGGTGTCTGTGGGGATTTTCATTACATTTATTTTATTAATTTATTAATTTTTTGGTGATTTTCGTTCAATCACCCCAAAATTTTGTAGTCCTATACGGGTCGGATGAGCCGATATGTTATTTCAAAATTTTTACTATTTCTTGATTCTTTGAAGAAATTTCTAATACTATTGAATTAGAATTACAAAAATAATTTTGTTTAGCTTACTAACAAAAAATTGCCAAAAATAGTTTTTAATTTTTTAGTTAGTTTCTTACAAAAAATTATTTAAGATATATTTTATTTTAATAAATTTTTAATTTTTGATTATTAGTTAATTTTTAAAATATAAAATTCTAAAATTTTTATTAAAAAACTAATATACCTTTTATAAAATTTTTAAACACTTTAAATTTTATATTTTCTCAGGTTGTTTTGGGGTATCAGGAGATTCGATTAAATAAACTGGTAAAGTCTCGTCTCTTCAGAAAATCATGAATAACCCAGCACTCGATTCATTTCGTTAAGCAATTGAACCACAAATCGTCTCAGGATTGGTAAAGAATTGGATTTTTATATTACTCGTAACATTTTTAGGGACACCTAGCTAAAAAGCGATGCTAGATAGAAAAAACCACTGGTGACTTGTTTTCGTCACAAAATATACACTTTAGATGCAAAAATGTGCAAATTTAGAGTTGCAGGACCGCGGTATGAAGAAGTTTCAATCTGAAACGAAATACTGACGGAGAATTTTATTTCGTGCGGCCGCGGGTCGAGAGGCCGACGAGCGTGTATGTATTTGAGCGCGCACTTTGGCGAGCCGGCGAGCGCGGAGCGCGCTGCTCCCCATTCAGCATTAGGGCAAATTAAGCTCAGCTGAGTCGAGGGGAACACCGCAACCAGTTGTGCAACACACAGCGCGCACCGGCTCGGCAAACGAAAGGAAAGCTCTCGAGCAGACGGACAAGTGCACTCGGCGGGACGAAAGGGAAGAAAAAATAAAACTTACCCTGGGTCGTTGGGGACTTCGGCAGGGGAGCCCGCAGCGACACTATCTTGAGATTGTGCCTCCATCACTAACAAGTAAAAAAGTTCCTCTGGTGTAGCAATTATGGAAAACTTTGAAGCCAACTGGTCGACGGACAGAGCGAGAGCAGAGACGGTCTGGCGGTGGAGCGAGCGAGCGGTGTCTTGGTCGGACGAAGCGCGCGCCGGAGGTTCGTGTACTGCGGAGTGTGTGTGAGTGTGTTGGTGCTGGTGAGACTGTGACGGACGAGTCAGCGGCGGCGGCTGCGGTGGCGACTGCTGCTGAGACTTGGGTCGGAGGAGCGTGCCGGCCGGTGCGGGATGCTGGACGACGACGTTGGTGCTGACCACTCGGAACTACCCACTACGAGTAAAAAACGGCGCGTGAAGCACGTGTTTTCGGCAAAGCGGTGCGCGGCGGCCGAAAACGACAACGAGAGACCGACAACTCAACTATCTATCTATGGAGCCCGACGACTACGGCTAGTTTGGCGGTCGTGCTGCTGGGCACAGTACCAACACAGGACTGACGGACTGAGTCGAGCCGACTTGCTCCGGTGTGCTACTCGAGGAGTCGAGGAGAGCGGCGGGCGGGCGGGCGGCGAGCGAGCACCGTCGTAGGGGAGTAAGACCAAGAGAGTGATGGAAAGGGAAATTCGGAAGGATGGGTGCCGGGTTGCAGAGTTCCAGGCGAAGGGGCAACGAGGCGGAGCCCCGCGTTCAAAGTTGCGCGCGCTTCCCTGATGGACGTCCGTGCCGGCCTCCGTGATTGGGTGCAATCCGTGCGCTCCCCTCGCGCACACGCTGACGTCACGCGGTGACGTCGGTGCGCACCGATCGATACACCGGCGCGCGGAGGGGCCACCACGTCCACGCCGTGCCAAGCGGCCGGGAGGGTGGCTGGGCGCACGGGGTGGGAATGGCAAGATGCATCCCCCAGATAAAGGGCGCCAGCTCGGGCCGGCGAGGAGGTAGAGGATCGCGGAAGCCGGCTCCGCGCTTTCCGGGTGCGGGGGTGGAAGCGCCCGCCGCGCCTTGCGCCGCGTTGCGGTGGGTCTGGGCTCGGAAGTGGGCGCCGCGCAGCCGGATTTTCGCATTTTTTGATGAACACATTACCAGCCGCTCTGCCGACAAATATAATCACTCTCTGTGCGCGTTGCGTTGCGCGTGCACGACTTTACTGCGCCTCATTATCTCGGCTTTAGCATTGAATAAATTGAGGTTCCAATTAATTTCATAATGAATTTTGACTTCAAAACTCATTTCGCTCATCGCATGGCAATTTTTGTGTTTCCTTCTGTTTCTATGGCAACATTAAATTTTGTAGAAATTTAGACGATTTAATAGCGATAAACCACCATGATCAATTTAGAAAGAATTTAATGATCGATCTCTTCATGAATTATTTATCTGCAATTAATAATTCATATTATTTATTATCGTGCGGCCCTGATGCTAATGGTAAACAGACGACGCACATCCCTTTCCCGCATTAATTCGTATGCGCTACGAATGCCCCGCCATCTGCTACAGGAGTTTGGTAACTTTTGAGATTTTGCCGGCTGACCCGGCTGTCATCTCTTGAAGTAATCATCTGTCGAGTTCCGCGAGTCCTTATCTTTTCGAGCTTTCACGGCATTATTTATATCTGGAGAGCGATTTTGAAATAGGAATTAATTAAATATTGATACAAGGCAAACTTCTTCAATTTAAAAGACCAGTGCCAATCTCGGAGTAATTGACAATGAGTCGCAAAAAGGTAGTGTTTTGATTTTTTTGCGCAATTCACATCTGACAAGATGATTAATTATTTGCCCTATCGTTGTTTTGCTTTGACAGCTTCTGCAAATGATTTTCTAATGGTGTTGGATATTTTCTTTTCGCAGCCAAACCTTGTCTTTATCGTTTGGGACATTGGACACAAGTCAAACGCAGTTGCTCCTGATGGACAGTCCTATTTTGATTTGCAGAAGAAGTGCATTAACAAGATAATTTCTAATAAGGTAAAAAATCTAGTAATTTGTCTCGTAAAAATTCAATTAATTAGCAGAGATTTTCTTTAGTTTGCTTTAAAAATGAGACAATAATGGAGAAAAAAACGAGATTGGAAAGTATTGCGGAGAATAATAAATCGATCTCTGTTTGGAATGAGAAATTACCAAAAATATATGCGGCCAGTTGTTAAAATAATATTAATAAAAAATGCAACGAGATGATCGATTTAATAAAATGAATCAAGCAATGTTTTTCATTAATTTTTTAACTACATTATATTCCATTACTGATCGTGTTGAATGTTTAATTCTAGCCTGATTAAATTATATAATTTATTTCAAATCAGGTGTTGTTTGAGCCTAAGGACCAAGTGGCTTTGCTCAAGTATGCAACCACCGAGACTGAACATCCTGGGGACATGGACACATTCCCCAACATCCACTTTCAATGTGACTTTGACACCGACAAAATCAAAATCATGGACGCTGTGGATGCGACAGCTCCCACAGACATTGAGCAGGAATTTTTGGGCGCGCTTTGTGTCGCTCTTAGCATCCTAAAAGATCAGGTTTCATCAGAGCAGCAGTCAACCAGCAAGTCAAGCAAGGCTAAGCCGTAAATTGGGATATTTTAATTTGAAACAGTTAATTGATAGAAATTTCACAGTTCTGCTCCATATGAGAGCCTGAAAATTATCCTCCTTTCAAGTCTTGTTGGAGAGTACAGAAATGCAGAAACAAAATCGATCACCAAGCACCTGAAGAAGATCAAAGGATTGGATTGCTCGTTATTTGTCATGTAAGCACTGCAGAAAATCTGCATTTTGATTTTTAACAAATTTTTCAGAGGTCCAACCAAAAAGCCTGAGTTAGAAGAACTCGAGGGAGAGGAAAATCTGGATTATTTTGCCCAATATCCGGACTCTTTTAATGCAGACACAGCGCTTTCTATCATCTTCAAATATGTAATTCTCTCCTTGTGAACTCTTCAATTAATTTTTTCAACCTAAAAGGTAAATGGAGTGTATTGGTGCCATGACGAAGCTCTGTTGAACCTGAGCAGTACCACCAGCAAAAAGGTTTCCCCAAGGAATTCAAAGATATTGCTTGAGCTTGGAACGGACTTCAAGATCAAAGTGCAATACTTCAACGAGGTAATTAAAAACCCTTAGGTTTTGACGCTTTAGTTTTTGCAAAATTAGAGGAATTGTGTTGTATCCAACAAGTTAAAAGCACGCGCCTTGTTTTGCCCAAAAAATAGCTACATTAAATATGAAGTGCCCAGAAACATACATGAAATACCCATAATGATTTTGCCTGGCAACTGCTCTTTTAAAGCGTTTGCCAAGTATCACATATTGTTCATGCCACGGAAAAACGGCCATTTTTTATCATCTCATTTGTAAATAAAGGCCCAGGGGCCAATATGTGAGTGATCAGCACAGATTCCTTCAGATATGGTTTTTAAGGTTTGCGAAGAGCCCAGACTGGAATTCAAAGTGCTCAACAGCGCGGACATTACAAAGAAAACCGGCTTTGACAGAGCGTACTCGGCCAAGGGTGGGAAGCGGAAGATCGTAGAGGAGGAGGAGGTGATAAAGGGTTTTAAGTTTGGCACCTCTATCATCCCCTTTTCTGAAGAGGACAAATCCGCTATGGAGTACAAGTCAGGGCTGCCTTGCCTGAAAATTTTGGGTTTCTGTAAGAAAAGAGACATTCCTCCTATAATGCACATTGGCAACACCACAGTCAACGTTTTCCCCGTGCAGAATGACCAGGTATACCAAATAGAATCTTCCATCCGCAGTTAGATAATAAGTTTTGATCTGAGCCCAGGCTTCGATTGTGGCGTTCAAGGCACTGGTTCACACCATGCATCAAATGGGACGTGTTGCGGTCGTCAGAAGAGTCGTCATGAACAATGGAAAGCTGACTCTGGCGGCATTGATGCCCAGGATCTTGCCTGACGACGAGGTTTGTTTTATTCTTCTCTCTTAACGCTGCCAGTTTCAATTTGATGCTCTTTAGAGACTTATTTGCGTCGAGCTGCCTTTCGCAAATGACGTCACCAGTTACAAATTCCCTAGGAGCAAGCCACAGGTTTCTGAAGAGCAACTCCAGGCAGTCAGAGATCTGGTTCAAAATATGAACCTTATGGATGCGGCTTCGTAAGTTTTTGACTTGATTTATTTTCAAAATCATATATTCAGAATAACTTTGTAAATTTCCCAAATAAAAGAAATTAAATAATTTCTTACAAAAATTCTACAAAATTTAAATGGCAGAACGAATTAAGAAAGACAGCTCTTTGACTTGGTAAATACGTATTTTTTAGTATTCAGACTTCTGAAATCACTCAAAAATTTGGTAAAAACAGAAACAATACATACATTTCGAAAGCAGTACTTGATTGTACCAGAAAAAATCCCACTTACGCGAAGTTGTTAAAGAAAATCATGAGCTCCAATCTTAAGAGATGATAATTTTAAAATTTAGTGTTTCGGGACTTTCCTAATTTTAATTCAATTTATAATAACGAACAATTGAATCCATTGGAAATTTAAATTGATTTTGCTTTTAAATTAATTTTCTATTCTAATTCAATCCATTAATTTGCAACCGTTTAATTTACAATAGAGATGGAAATGAAGCGTTCCAAGCGCGGAGCACACCAAACCCTATCAAAATCTACGCAAACGAACTGGTGATCCAAAAGCACCGTTCACCTGACAGTCCAGTGGATCCTCCCTCAAAATTCATTGTGTCGCTTTTGGAGCCCCCCGAGGTGATCGTGAAAAAAGCTGGGGAAATGGAAGAGAGGCTGAAAGACGTGTTCAACATCGCACCAGTCCGCGCCAGCTCTGCTAAATTCAAGTTTCCTAGGACTCCCAAGGCTAGCACAAAAACCATGCAAAGGTAACAAACTTTTAACTTACTGGGAAGTTTAATAATGTAACAAATCACGATATAGTAATTGAATTTTTTTCATTTGTTTATCCCAACTTTCCCTGTCTGGGTTGAGTTTCAATATCACTATCCGTATTTTCACCATTTTTTTACCGTTTTTTAATAGTAAAAGATAAAAATAAGCTGTCTTTGGTAAATAAATATATATAAATTTAAGTGCAAATATTATTTAATATGTTTAATTAACTTAAACAGTGTACAGTTATTTTTCAAAAACTTGTTACTGTTTTGCAACCCTGTCTTTTTAAAACTTTCAATGTCCGAAGTCGCAATCAATTGTGATTTCATGCCTTTGACTCTTTGTTAAATGCATTTCAGACAAGGAAGGTTTATTGAAAAATATGCTCTCGAGGAATTCTATCACGTTTTTTTAAAATTTGAAAAAATATTGAATTTTCTTCGTTGGTTTTTTTTAAGTTATGTCACTCTCGTTTGACACTTCCTTCAATTTTAGTGAGGATGACATACTAGAGTACCAAGGCTCTCAAGACGATGTAAACAATGTCGCACAATCTGAAGCTGCTCAACCAGGACACGTGAAAATAGTGCAAATTGGATCTGTTACCCCAGCTGAAGATTTCCTAGCTCTTGTGCAGCAAGGAGTGCCTTTGATTGACAGTGAGTTAAAAATGAAACGAAGTTTAGTGCAGCCATTACTTGCCTCTCATTTCAGTTTGTCAGCAGTGCCAAACAATCATATTGCAGCTCGCTGTGAGGGCGCAGAACAACCTGCACAAGCCTTTGACTGCCGTCAGGGTGATGCGGCAGGCGTGCGCGAAAGACAACCCGCTGCCTTATAATGAGTGGCTGCCTCAGTTCCGAAACGAGTTGTCAGAACGAAATAAACTTGGTCTCTGGCTCTTGATCATGGATGGTATTAAAGCTATTTCATATGTTTTCATTATTTAATCGTGTGGATGGATTAAGAAAATCTTGGGCCAATCACAGTCGAGGAAAACCCCCAGGCGGTGATGAAAAGGGATGAAGCGGTCAGATTCTTGGCCGAACCACCCAAGGACCAGGAGTCGCAGAAAATGGACATTGATTCATTGGTAAGATTTTTTTGATACCATGCCACATGGTTTGAAACATTATCTTTTTTCCAGCTGGAGGACATGTGAGGTCAAAACGATGGGAAACAATTAGATACTTTAATTTTTTCGTTTATTTCAAGTCTATAGTGAGTATGTTTTACAAAATCTTTATTGTTAAATAAACCTTCATTTAAACCAAGAATCTCTATTGAAGAGTGTTTCCACAATTAGTTGTTGGATTTCCAACGTTATCATTGTTCCACACAGAATAATTGGTGTACTGAACAGCTGTGGCATTGTTGACTGGCATCGAGTAGAATTGCATAGGTTCTTGATGCTGCTGAGCATTTCCGTCTAAATTTTCTACTGTTATTAATCAGTACTTTTTTCAAATTTTAATATCAAATTACCTAGTGTTTGGAGTTGAGAAAAATACGAGGTGTCAACTGTATTCATCGTTTGGTAAATTGGCGCTATGGTGCTTCCATTGAAATAGTTATTCTTTTCAGCCACCTAAACATGAAAATGTTTGGGATATTTATCAAAATTATGTGTAAAAATAAGTACCATGTTGGGAGGATAGTTATTTAATTGGTAACTGGTGCTCGGCTGAATTGGTTGCTCTGGTTCTGGTGGTTCACTGGGTCCAGCGATCGACCTTTTGTATCTTCTGTGTCCACCAGGAAGGTCGGTTCGCATGTGCTGCATGAAATTTTTTATTTTCTGCAGCATAAAGTCGGGAGCTTCAAATCCTTTCAGCTCGTGAAGCATCAGGGTTTGCGATTCTCTGTGGGAAGATTTATTTTATAACCTTGTTATATTAATCATAGTTATTTGCTTCTTGACTTACAATTTTTGGTTTTTTACAATTTTAACAAATATATTTTAGCCTCAATATTTTCAGATACAAGGGAGCTAAATTCCAATTTTACCTACAAGGCTATTTTAGAGACAAGACCAATATATCATATAATTTTCAAATGTTAATTAGGAAAATAAATATCTTGGTGGAATGAGAAAATTTTTTTAGAATCAGTTTTAAAAATTGTTTTAATACTGATCGAATATGTGCTATCTTGTTAAAATTTTTACATTTTATCTTGAGCTTTGATTTGCTATTTAAAATCTTAAAAATGGAAATTCAATTATCAGTTTATACTTCAGGTTGATTGAAAAACGTTTAAAAAATTCGATTAAAAAAAATGCTGAAGATAATCTCAGTAACTTTTAAGTATAATAAAAAAATTACACGACCTGTAATCATCAGACTGGGCTAGTTCCGTGATGTCGCTGACGATCATTATATAAGCCTTCTGCCCTGTTGGTGGCATCAGGCTGTGTCTGATCAGCCAGTCCTTGTCTTCCTGGTCCCCGGAGTACCTGAACAGCTCTGGGTGTTTGATGTACAGCCGGCCTCGTGTAGGTCCAAAGCCCATTGCCTTGTTTGCCCTTGACAATATTTGAGGAAATTGTGATCTAATGAGCAAATATATTACAAACCTCGATCCCATGACAAAGAGCGATTCCTTGTTTATTCTTTCTGGATCCCACTTAGGCGCTTCTCGGCGTATATTGTCCGGCTTGGCCAACCTTTGCGCTCCGCTTTTGACCTTTTTCTTACAAATAGTTTTGCTGGCTTCCGGCTGGGTTTCGTAATCCTTATTATCGCCAAAGTTTGAGGCCTAAAAATTAGAACCAATATATAACTTTCACATAAAAAATAAGTTTTTTACATTTTGACTGTTTCTGGCTTTTTCAAAATTTGCGTTTTGCCGTCCGTTAGATTCTGTCTTATTTGGCATGTACATCTGCTTTGCTTCCTCCAAAATCGCCCGGCACACTCGTTTCACGTGTTCATCAGACACTGCCTGATTCCCCAAATTGGCTGTTAAATTGGCTAAGGCAGGTTCGAAGAATTTCTGAAATTTATAATAAGGAACAAACTGTGTGTAGCGTACATTCGATTTAAGAAAAATTCACATCAATATAGCGTTTGATGACGAGATCCAATTCTCGATTAACACAGCTCTGGATGTTTTGCCTCAGTAAATTAAGCGATTGAGCGACAGCCACCGACTCCTTGCTCACCGAGCTTGACGCATTGCTTTTATGCAGTCTGCCGATGGGCATATTTTTCAGGTTCTCCTTGCGCATGTTAAATGTATTTTTCTAAAATGAAATAAATTTAACTGGACGAAATTTTAACATTCAATCAGGTCTTGCCCATTCAACTAGCTGTGGAGGCTGCTGTTGAATATTTTGTCTCGGCGGCTGCAAAATGTGGTAACTTTGATTCTGATGATAAGTGGGCAAAGAAAATTCCCTAATTTGCTGCTGCGAATGCTGCTGGACTTCCGAATTCGATGGCCATGGTAACTGATTTCTTTGCACTACCATAATCTGAAAAAAATCGTAATTAAATAATAACGCGAAAATATACAATCAATTGATAAAAAATAAAGAATAATTGAAATTTAGGCAGTGATACTTTCATACACTAATAGAAGTATTTTTTACTAGACATTTCTTCAAGCGTATTGGCTTAAAATAAATTTAGAAGCTAGCTTTAATGGGAATTTTGTAAATGGGAATTTTGTAACTGCGTTTCACCATTTTCTCTGAGATCATCGATATTTTTAATTCAAAATTTTCTGATAATTTAAGAAAGGTATGAAAATTTGCCCTTGCAGTTTTAATTTTTTTTCTATTTTGTGTTGGATTATAGTGCATTTAAATTTCAAACTTAAAAGTCGGCATTCTCACCTTGTTTAAGAAGCAAACACACAAGCAAATTTTGTTCGTTTTCTTGTATTACGTTATGTTTTCCCTGAGATAGACTGAAACGTTTTAAAAGGAGCAGATGGCGCGAATGCAAGTCGCCGTTAGAGAAAGGGGCGACTCAAACCTGTTCTATCCTTCACGCGACCCCTTCCACACATGATTGGCCGCTCACACCCCTTAAGAAAATCTCATATTCGCAATTTCAATTAAGTCTTGCGATTAACTAGCATATTTAAATCTATTTCTATGGGTTAAAAAATCAACAGGTTGAAGAATAAAATATCACTTTTCTCATCATAGTTTCTATGTAATTCGGCCATAAATATATAATACAAGTTGGAATCGTTACAAATTGGTCTTTTCCCCAATTGACATACAGTTAGCGAGCGCAGAACAGTCATTTTCCGCTTTCTAGAAGTCAAAAACAAAGTTCTTTGGCTAGACAGAAGAGTGCATCTGAGGCATGGGAACTCCACCTGGATGTTCAGGACTGTGTTTCTGCTTCTTGCGCTTCTTCTCCTTTTTCCTCTTCTTGCGTTCCTTGTCCTCGTCATGTCTCTTCTGCTTCTTGTGCTTCTTCTCGTGCGTTTCCTGCGCGGTCTCGGCAAGGCTTGGCTCCTGGCTCGGAGTGTCTCCTGCCTTGTGCTTGTGCTTTTTGTGTTTACTCTTGTGCTTCTTCTGGGGCGCTTGGTACATCGACCGGTATTGTTCAGGTAACTGAAAGAAAAATAAATTGAAAGTTTAATTCAATGAAGCTACAAGACTTCTATTATATTCCGTTCTACAGGGAAGAGAGACTTTGGCCTCTTAATGAGGCTAGAATTAGGAACTTATTTCGCATCTGTCTGGTTTTTGCCAGCTTTTTTAATAAATTCCCTTTTAACCAAAAACAAAAAACTAAATAATTCAACAAGTTCAAGCTTAAAACGGACTGAAAGTAAACCTGATCAAAGCTTTCCGCATTTTTAGGGAACTCACAAAGTGGTCTTTAAGCTAAAAGAACATAAATAAATTATAATAACTCCAAAAAAATCTTTAAATCTGAAAATATATTAAAACCTTGACATTGTTTTTTAATTTTTTAATAAATATTGAAAAAAGTGCGGAAAATTTTTAAGACCAGTTTTAACTTCTTAGACTTAACAATTAATTCTCATTTATGCTTGAACAAAAAAGCAAAAGTTTGGTTAGATACAATTTGAACCACTGTTTTGTTTCTTCCCACAGAGTTTTCCAGAATAATTGTCTTAATTGTTCAATCCTTGAAATTTCGATAATCTGAATTTATACTTAACTCTCTTTTAAGTAACAAATAAAAAGTGAAACTGCAGGTTACAAATTATTTACTTAACAAATGAGTAATAAATGTTTTAGACCTTCCAAATATTCGCTGGTTGGTCAGTTGATTGAAAATTCCAGCTAATAATCACAATTTGTTTTCAGAAAAGCATTGATTTCTTTTAATTATTTTAAATAAAAATATTTAACTTGTGATTTTTTTATAAATTTTGCCCCTAAGACTAAAATATAATCAGCGACTCTTTTGACAAAAAAGAGCAGCCCTGATAGTTAAAAAAAAATCTTACCGGTCCTGCATGAAGTCTAAATCCAGCTAATTGTACACTAGAGAGGGGAAGAAGTTCCTTGCCACCGATTGGTGGTTTTTCAATTAATGACCTAAGAGAACTGAAAGAACATTCATTAAATATCATTCACCCGGTTAAAATTTTAAAATTTACCTATTGTCAGCGCTGCCAGGAGTGTCGATCATCCCAGGCAGGGTCGGCAGGAAACTGGAGAGAGTTTCCTTCAGTTTTTTCACACTAAACCTAACATATGAGTGTTCTAATCCATAATGTGACATTAAGTTGGTTGCTCCAGTTATTTCACTCTCTCCTGAAACAAAAACAAGAATTTGAGAATTGCCAAATAGGCCAGAAACTAGAAATTTAAACAACAGTAATGCCAGACTGCACCTTTTGGTGCAGAGGAATCAATGAAATTCTAAAGATTCAACATTACAAAAATGCAAACACTGCAAATCTCAAGCACCATAATAAAAATTATACAAAGTCCAATTTCTTTCCATATAACTAGAAAATTTTAAGCATTTCAGCTCTGCAGTAAATTAAGTTTATCCTGCTTTTTTAATTTATGCATATAACCTCTCATCAAAAAGGTCGTGGGATTTTTTTAAGTACATAAAATACAAGTTAGGTTGAAGGTTGGCGAGAACTGATATCATATTTTGGTAAAGCTTTCGTTTATTATCAAATTTCAAGCTTTCAAGGAAGTAAATAAAATATTTTCGCACCAGGTGGTTCCTTCATCAAGTAGAAAGGGCCACTGTGGACGATGGATGGGTTTTTGCCGAGCGAAATAGTTGTTTTAAGGGTGCCCGTCGAGTCCTGCCTGGACACGACGGGGGACCGGGAGCCCCTCGGCGACGACTTGGGCGAGTACGGCTCCACCTTCCTGAACTGGTCGTTCATCATTATGTCCGATCAGACGAAGAGCAGGGTCGTCCGAAATCGAGAATCCAGCGATGGAATGTTTAATCTTGCCTACGTGAGAAGAAAGCTTCCACCGCTGCCACCAAAAACCAAAACACTAAATCAGCTGTTGCTATCGAGTGCCGTGTCCCTGCTAGTGGCGCTGCTGCAGTGCTGCTGTTGCTGTGTGACTTGTTTGCCGACAAACAGCGCCAAAACCACGTTCACCTCGCTCCTCACGCTCACGTGAAAGAGAAACACAGAAAAATGCGGATATGATGGTGTGAAGATTTTTATCAACCATTAATGACAATTATTTTAAAGACAAGTGTATAATATTAATGAGCATACATAAATAAGTTTAAAGCTAAGGGGTAAACGGAAAACCTTATTAATTTCTCTATTATATAATTTTTATGTTTGTTATTTTTATATTTTGGAAATTTTTAATGGCAAAGAATAATATGGAGATCCTAAAACTACAGCATTTTCAATAGCTGTACCGTTCAAACGATTCGAAACTGTTAAATTATTACAACTCTCATGATGCATGATGCAAAATTTTAACTCTACTAACATTTTCAACATTGTTTATTTGAATTAAATTTCAAATTCCATTTTATCGGTTTCACATTATTCGAAAATGCGGAAATTCTGCCAAGTTTTTATAAATTTTATATCAATAGAAAATATATACCATATATTAGTAATTTTCCGGTGTTTTTCACGTGTTTATATAGAAAATAAGGAAAATAAAGTCCCATCGGTTGTAACCTTTTATTTTTCAGCCATATAGTGCGACTCAAACGGCTTCTCAGCTCATCTGACTGCATAATTTATGTGATAAAATAAAAAAAGTCGTATACGCACATTAAGGCGCATCACTATGCTTCAAGGTCTTCAGGTGGGGATGCAATAAAAAAGTCGATAAAAGCTAAAGGGGCACTCAGGTCGAGAGTCAGTGCTGACAGAGAGCGTCTCCTGGCTAGAACGACAATAAACTCTGCGCGACGATAGAGAAGTGAAGAGATGGCCACCCTGGAAGAGTTGAGCAAGGGCTTGCCCCTCGATCCACTGCCGCCCTTCCGTCCCAGAGACCCTAACCTGCCCCATGCTCCTAACAGGAAACACACCCTCACTTTGCAGCAGAAAAAGGTTAAGAATAATTTTATTCATTGAACTTTGTTTCATCTCAGAAGATGAGAAACGGTACCTGCTTGAATCAATTTATTTACTCTAAATGAATGTACTCAAAAATGAATGAATTTTTTTATCTAAATTGAATGAGTTTCATTAATTTTAATAGTGATTTTATTAAACGCAGACGTGCGTGCAACACTATTAAATCTACAATCCGTCAATTTTTATATACTTTCATATTTGTCTCAAAGTCAATTTTCTTGCCGTACACTTTTGAAAATGATATTTTTCACGTGTCTCGCCACAGAAACTACATCTTCAATCATAATTAGGTTCATAATGAAAAGTTAATTATATCATTACAGAAAACAAAGTGATAGCCGTGACAAGCAAATCTTGAAAAAATTTGTCAACAAATCAGAAAAATCTGGTCCTTGCCAGTTCTCATTAATCATAGTTTCAGTCTCGAAAAATTCGGCACAAATCAACAGTCTATTAGTTTTCTTTAATTCACAAAAATTCGTTTACATCAGTCTCTGGTTAAGTTAAATCTGTTTTTCAAGTCGTTGAGTTTAATTTTGTTATATTTTTTGGGTTCTTAACTTAGTTTCTCTGTATAGACGAGGTACAGGAAACTAATAAAGGTTATCACTGAACACTCGTGTTATTGCTTTTTAGGAATGCTTTGCTCCGCTTAATCAAAAAAGGCTCGACAAAAATCCAATAAAAAATTGATCATAAAATGCCACATAGACACAGTTATAGGTTTTGTTACTTTAGAAAGATAATAAAAAAATGATGTTTTCCAGCTGGCCCTACGAAATGCCCTCCGCTATTTTCCGTCTCGATTGCACGCCAAGCTGGCTCACGAGTTCAACGAAGAACTCAAATCCTACGGGCACATTTACATGTACCGGTTCCGTCCGTCGATTCCGATGAGGTAAATTTTTCGTATTGCAATATTCAAAAAAGGCGACCCGCTTGAGTGCTGGATTTCAGAGCTTACCCAATATCTGAGTACCCGGCTCGCAGCAAGGCCGGCGCCGCGATGATGCTCATGATGATGAACAATTTAGACCCTCAAATCGCGCAATACCCTGAGGAACTTGTGACTTACGGTGGAAATGGCCAGGTAAAAGGAGAATGAATATACGGAAAAATACTCGTTTCTTTAAAATGAAATGATAAATATATAGGTAGCACGCCATTGGCGTTCAATAAAATTGTCTATCGACTGTTCTAATTTTATTGTGAGAACGTTTCCAATTTTATCCAACCTATTTGTAATTATTTTTACCAAGATCAATGAGATGAATGAATGATACCATTTCTGTGTTTTAATGAATTCGAACAATATTTTGTCACTTAAGTTATCGTCACCTGCATAAATGTGAATAAAAGTGATGTGGTGCAGGTCCTGTCGAACTGGGCGCAGTTCCGCATCTTGTGCAGCTACCTCTGCCAGATGGACGATGAGCAGACGCTGTCGCTGTACTCTGGGCACCCGATGGGCCTTTTCCCGAGCCGGGGCCCTCTGAGTCCAAGGGCGGTGATCACCAACGGACTGGTGATTCCGTCGCAGGGCCATTGCCGCGGCCAGTACGACAATCTGTTCGCGCTGGGCGTCAGCCAGTACGGCCAAATGACGGCCGGTAGCTTCTGCTACATCGGGCCTCAGGGCATCGTCCATGGCACCACCATCACCGTGGTCAACGCCGGACGCAAGTACCTCGGCCGCGAGAGCCTGGCCGGCGTCGTCTATATAACTTCCGGACTTGGGGGCATGAGCGGCGCTCAAGCCAAGGCGGCAGTCATCGCTGGCTGCGTCGGGGTCGTCGCTGAGCTGGATGAGAATGCTCTTAAGAAACGACACGCTCAGGTTTTCATATTTAAAATAATCGCTTGCAAATAATATATCAATAAGCACTTCTGACAATGGTCTCGATGATTTAGTGTTTGGTGAAATTATTGAATTGGTGCAGGATTTTATATGTTAATGTTATGAATTAATTGGATTAACATTTTGCCATTAAACGATTTTAACAATTTACGGGACTTTGAAGAAAGACTTAAAATTAAGAATATCGATTTTAAAATGCAGTTTTTTGTTCAACTTGGATGGAATTTGGATAAATGGCAATATTTGATGAGAAAAATGTTGACTTTTGACATTCCATGAAAAATTAAAATTTTCCATTAATTCTTAGTCTCTTATTTGTCTGTGTAAAATTTTAAAGGTTAACTAAACATATTCCAAAAACTGATAAATTTCCCTTAATTTTTAGAAACCAATATTATTTAAAAAGAATTAATTCCAAAAGCTGCACTGCAGGTGCAGTTAAATTAATTTCTATTGAAAGGTTTAAGAGACTTACATAAGTTAATCTTTCCCATCAACGAAAAATTAAAACTTATATCTAGAAAAAGTAGCAAATTTGAGAAAAATACTTTCCAATGGCCTGTTTAAAAATACCACATGTTAATCTATTTCTCATAATTGTGTTTTTTGAAATTATTCATATTGCGTTTCAGGGTTGGCTAACGGAGATTGAAGACGACTTGGACAGGCTGATTGAGAAAATCCGCACCGCAAAAGCGAAAAAGAAGGCTGTCAGTATTGGCTACTTGGGAAACGTAGTTTCCCTTTGGGAAAAGCTGGCCGAGGTGCATCAGCAAACTGGAGAGATTCTCGCGGAACTAGGCTCGGATCAGACCTCTCTGCATGACCCCTATGGGGGCGGATACTGGCCAGTTCAAATGCCTCAATCAGAATCAAAGAAGGCAAACTTAACCTGAGAAAAATAGCAATCATTTATAAATCATTTAATTTGCAGCTTTTGGTCGAGGACCCGGCAAATTTTAAAGGTTTAGTGGAGGAATCTTTGCGGCGCCAAGTGACAGCGATCAACTACCTAGCCGAAAAAGCCAATTTAAATTTCTGGGACTACGGTAATGCGTTTCTGCTGGAGGCGAGTCGAGCTGGTGCTCCGGTCGATGGACCTGATGGATTCAGATATCCGTCCTACGTTCAGCACATCATGGGGTAATTCCAAATTTTGAAAATTTTCAAATTGATTGATGAAATTACGTCAGCGACGTTTTTTCCCTTGGTTTCGGGCCATTCCGCTGGGTTTGCTGCTCGGGAGACCCCGATGACCTGCGTGCGACAGACGCGATTGCCAAACGCGTGATGGAAGCCGCGCTGGAAAGTGAACAGGACGAACCTGTTGCTGCCCAACTGAGGGACAACCTTAAGTGGATTAGGGAGGCCGAGAAGCACGCATTGGTCGTCGGCTCCCAGGCGAGGATTTTGTACGCTGACGCCAAGGGACGCGCCGACATCGCTTGTGCTTTTAATCAAGCCATCAAGGAAGGAAAATTAAAGGTGTGAATATAAATTTTTACTAGATGGGAATGATGTGTGTGAAATTTTTTAAATGGAAAACGGACTTAATTGCAAGGGGTGAATTTCAACATTGAAATCCAACGTAAGGGTACAAAATAATTCACGGACCGTTTTTTTCACATTTTTTGCAAAATTGCAGCCAAAACACAAGCCTTGGGGTCTGCAGGTACCCGCCACACTTAAATAACCAATGGTTAAATTTTTTCCCTGACCGACCCAGCAAAATATAATAGTCCCGCTGCATCTAAGGAATATTTATAAATTCATTTTTAACGTGCTTACTAACGTTTTTCCTCAGGGGGAGGTGGTGATCAGCAGGGACCACCACGACGTGAGCGGCACGGACAGCCCTTACCGAGAGACCTCCAACATTTACGACGGCTCGAGCGCGACGGCCGACATGTCGGTGCACAACTTCGTCGGCGACTCGTTTCGTGGAGCCACATGGGTCGCGCTGCATCACGGCGGAGGGGTGGGCTGGGGCGAGGTCATCAACGGTGGCTTCGGCTTGCTGCTGGACGGCAGCGACGCGGCTGCCGAGAGGGCTAGGCTGTTGCTCACGTTCGACGTCAACAACGGCGTGGCTCGCCGCTGCTGGGCCGGCAATGACAACGCCAGGCTCGCCATCAAAAGGGCCACTGCGGCGGACGCTCGACTCAGAATCACCCTGCCCAACCAAGTTGAGGACGAGAGTGTCCTCGACACACTAGTGCAATAGGTGAAACATCTAACAAGGGCATCCTGGGTTCGTTCCACATTTGTTTGCCTTTTTAACTACTTTCATGAAATTAGAAGAAAATGGCCATATAAAATATTCTATCACCATTTTCAAGTTACAAAGGCGAACTTTAGTATGGTGTCTTATGAGGATGGTATGTATATTAAAAAGGGCAATTTTATTCAAATATAGAGACGAAATTTGAGATGCAGACAATCCTAGATGAGACTAATCGATTGATAAGTAATTTTTGAAACTCCGATAAATGCCTCAATTTTTAATATTTGTCCATCAAAGGAAAATATTTAAAAAATGTATATGATTTTATTAAATTAATGATTGATATTAAAATTTTGTTATTCGGAGTATATTATTATGTGTTAGAGTGGAACGAAACTAGGGTTTCATTTGCAAATGTGTAGTGATTTTATTGCTCTCAATTGGAATAGGTTTTTAAGAATAAAACTGGGTTTCACTTAAAAAAAGTGTCACACTTTTAATATTACTTTAGTGAATGAATATCATTCACTCTTAAGTTTTAAACCGAATTTGTACGATTTTATACATAAGGTATTTTATACAAATTGTACAAAAGTTTTCGAAAAAACTTATGAGTCAGCGAGACCTACCTTGATATTATTGGCTTTCAGGAAACGCTTGAGGAAGTTTGCAGAAAGCCCAGGTATGTTTTTCAGGTCATCGAAGCTGGTGTAGTTTCCATGAAATTGCCTGGTGAAAATAATTAATCAAATTCTAGCCACAATTTAAGAGGGTTGATAGTATGTTTACCCAAAAACCACTTTACACACTTCTAAAATAGACCCCTTTTGAAATTGAAGAACTTTTTAACCATCCAAAAAATAACGACCATGACGTAGCTAATTTTTTCTCGCCAAACCATCATTTACCAAATTTTTGTACTCTTTCTAGCAATTAATTTTCTTCCCTCAATAATAGGGTCGGGGCATAGCCAGCGTAATTTAAAACATGCATTTTAGGGTATTTTTAGTCCAAAAATGTGAAATTTTCTGACCTTATATTAATATTTAGTTATTTTATTTTCTAATTAAAAAAACCCTACCAATCTACTTTTAAGTAAAAATTAAAAAAATACCTATAACTGTAAATGACGTAGCCGGTTTTTGGTCCTACAGTTGGCAGCTGCTGCAGCACTTTGGTTGTTTCTGTGTTCAAAAGCTCCAGCATCCTTCTGTTGTGCTTCTCCTGCACCGAGCCAGCAGATGGACTTTCGTGGAACAAAATTTCTTCCAAAATATCCGGCCCAACGGACTTTCTCTTTTTGCTCTCCTGTTGGAGCTCAGTCGGTGCTGGAACTTCTGATGCCGGTATATTGAGAGTGCTCAGCCGAGTGGATCTCCTGGGACGTCTCAATCCTGACATTCCACCCACTGAGTACCTTGCTCTCTTGGCAGGCACCTCGTCAGCGGCAAAATCTTCCAATTTTGGCGCGCAACTTCGTCTGGAGGAGCGTCTCAGCTTAGAATCCTCCCCATCCTTGGTTCTGAGGAAGTCTGGAAGATCCATGCAGCTCAGTCTGAGTGACCTCCGCAGTTTTCGCCTGTCCACGTGGCTCTCTTGTTCTAAAGACTGGCTGCGAAGGAATACGGGCAGTTCCATGCAGCTTAGTCGCACTGACCGACGCAACTTTCTTGGCGGCTCCTCTCTCTTCTCAGGAGTGGGGCTGTGACAGATGGCTTTGTGGTCGACGTATGGAGTGATTGGCACCAAATCTGTGACAAACACTGTGCTTTTGTTCGCATCCACATCTTCTTGAGGAGATGTTTGGCAGCTGTTGCTCATTTTGTTTCTTTTTGGAGTGGAGCTCCCACCAAAAGCTTCATTGCTAAAGTAAGAAATTATACAAAATTTCAATTAGAAAAGGATATTTTTTGATGGGGTGTGATTAAAAAAAAAAACAGGGTTGGATTAAAAGGGTCAGATAATTTAAAAGACTGCCCGGAAAAAATATGCTAAAACTCTATTTGAGATGTGTACAAAAAATCATATTACATTCTATAATGGCTTAATTTTCGTGTATAAAATGGAAAAAATATATTTTGATTAGTTTGTAAAGATTTTCTACCCTCTGAACTTTTGACTTTCAGTCATTTGTCATGCATTTTAGATATTTGGAAAAATTGCACAAATCTATCATCTAGAAAAACTGTCATTTCTTGTTTTGCTAAAATAATAAAATCAGCTGTAAAAAAACTGGAAGGCATAATATGCAGACCTCGTAAAAAAATAAACTTCTTTGCCCATTAAATTTTTCCCGGAATAATTATTTAATAGGGTATAACTTCCGTGAGCAAAAAACAGTAAATTTATCAAAAACAAAACTCTCACCTGACGGTAACAACTGTTGAATCTAGGTTGGCCGAATCATTTTCTGCTGATATAGCAGGCTGTGGTCCAATATTTTTCAACGCATCTTCAATCCTCTTGTCTACGAGAGCTTCCGTCTCCTTTTTAAGTGCTGCTATTTTCTCGCTAGAAAAACCCACTATAATTTTTTACAAAGATCAAATTATTCATAAGAAACATACACAATTATGTTCGACATATATTCATTGAGTTCGTGTTCCGAGAAATGTGAAAATATGCTGGCCGAAGACATGTTTGACACGGGAGACACATTTCCTCTACTGGTACTGGAGCACGAGGAATGTTCAAATTCCGTGGGAGAAACAACGGTGGCGCGTCTTGTAACAAATTGATAATTCGACGTAACGTTGGGAAATCTGAATAGTAAAGTCATTAGCTTTGCTAGTAAAGGGTTGCTGACTGAGTATTCTTACTGGAGAGCAAAGTTGTTTCCAATAGAGGCGAAAGGCTTTCTCAGACCTTTGGGCGTTACAAGGCCTAGAGTCCTTTTGTTGTGATTCTTGGCGTGCTGATGCTGAGCTACGATTTTCTGGATGTGCGGCTTCGACTTGATCTTGTGGAACGCCTGGGCAAAGCGCAGTGTCTGTATTGTCTCCGTCTCATCTTTGCTTGACGGCGAAACGCACGCAATCAATGCCAGCATGCACTTGCCCTTGAGCGCGTCTAGGTGAGACACAAAAGGTTAATTAAACTTGTCTTCATCTCGTTCTGGAATTATTATACATTCAAAAGCAAAGAAAGTACCTTGCAGAACGTTGGTGAGGGCGGTGTTCCGTACAGGAATGTGCTGGCTCTTCTGAATCACGGCTCGGATGCAGTTGCTCAGCGCCAGCAGGCCCTGGTTGATGCTGATGCCCTCCAACTTCAGGGACCCTTGGTTTCCTGCTTTGCCGACAGCCTCAGAACCGGCCAGGTCAACCAAGTGAACTAGTGATCTAGTTTCTGTCTCATCCTCTCTAAAGCAAAAACCCGCATTAAAATCATGCCTGCGACAGTAACAGTTTTTAGAGATCTCACTTGCTGAATTTGTGAATATGAATGCTGAAGATTGCGTGCGATCTGGAGGACTTCTCATTGCCCTGAGTTTCACTCACTCGACGCGCTTCGATCCCCTCTTCAAGCCTCTTTAACGCATCCTCCACGGACTCAACGTGGACTTCGTGTAGCCCCAGATCTCTGAAGGCTTCAAATACCAGATTAAATTTAAAAACGAAAGTTGGCACGAATTCTAGAACTACCTCTGGCTTGAATTTTCCTAGTAGGGAAAGCAGACAGCAAGTCATAAACACCTTCATTGTACACTTCCATGAAGGAAACAAAAATTTCTGCACCCTGCTCTGCGTTCAGCACGAATAGCTCACGTACAGTCCTTGGCACGACACCCTCACCATCCTAAATAATTTCAATTAATATGATTCAAGTTTTATATCTATGTCTTTAATATTAATAGTTTTATTTACCAAGCTGAATTTTCCACGTCCTGTGCCCATAGTATAAGTCTTTCCTGCGCCTGTCTGGCCATAGGCCATAACAGTGGCTGAGTAGCCGGCCCACACTTGTTTGAGGATTGGCCGCACGATTTCGAACACTTCTTCTTGCGCGGATCCGCAAAATATTTTGTCGAATTCAAATCCATGTTTTCCCAATATTACGATCTGAAAAAACAGTAAAAACATTTAAATTTTAAGTGTACGTATCATATTACTAATAAAATAATGTATTATTAAATTTTAATTTATACAAGGGTAGGACACGTAAAAATGTAAACCTTTAAAATCATTCAAACAACCACTTACATTTTTGTCTTCGTCTGGAAAATTCAGCACACTAGCACAATTCCTGGCGATTTCTTGAGCGAACAAAGGTCTACTCCGCACGGCAATTACGGCTTTGTCACCTGGCGACTCCATGGTTTTTTAGTAAAATTAATAATTTAAAGGTCCATCAAACTTCAGCAAGTAAACAAACACATAAGTTTTTAACGGACGGACTAACCCGGCGCCTAGCCGTTTTCAGCGTTTTCTCTCCCGCTTGTGGCAAGCAAAGCCGCTAATTGGTCGGCGGTAAACAAGACGACCAATCAGCGCACAGCTTCTTTCTTTTGCGTCGCTGATGCTGCCATCTGCAGCGGAATTCTTGTATGATTTGATTTTGGCTAAAATCGCGCAATGGGAAAAGTGAGTGTGCGCTTCAGGATAAAATATTTTTTATTGTCAATAATAATTTTGACTTATGCTGAAACACTTGAAAAGAAATTGAAGACTTTAATGTTATGACGTCAGTGTACTTTATTTCTCTATTCTTCGTCGTACACAGTTTGAAATCAAATTAATGAAATATGTAATAAAAGTGATAAACCAGTCTTTAAGCCATGACCGTGAAGGATGGAATGCGGACACTAGCATTGCTGCAAAAATGATTGACAGCCAAAATGTCATCTCACGCCGCACTGACAATGAGCCCTAATATAATAATGCATGGCGATGATATCTTTATAAAATGTTTTCTTACCTTGCAGATTGGATACTGCAGAAGGGAAATAAAAAAATGAGTAAGAAATGAAATAGAAAATGCTGTGGCATGACGTATTTTCTGAAAGGAAATTTAACTTTTTTTCAACAATTTAATTTACTAATTTTACTTTTCCGATAATTTATTTCAAATTAATGTTACATGCGATTTTTTGGACGGCCCCTAGTTTTTCATTGTTATTTTGAAACCCACCATGTAACAATCGCAATCTCGCATGCAGCTTTTGTATCGCTTACAATTAGAGATGCTCAAATGTCAACGAGCCTGCTGCCTTCACTAATTTTCTCATTAGGTCGGCAGGCATTAGTAACTCAGATTCGACTCCACTTCACCTGCCGCAAAATTTGCGTGCCTCGTCATTTTGCGATCTTTATCGCCGTGAACCCTGATGCAAATCGTGTGATGAATTACGAACGTTGAACGTTAGTTAAAGCCATTGTAACAATTATTAATGTTGCTCAATATGGCCCAAAAGAGATTAAAGTAACGCCGTGCAATTTTCATTTATGTGCATGGACCTGAGTTTGGCGCGCCTTTTGCGCCAGCAAAGTCCAAGATCAACTTTCACCAACTGCGACTGAAAAAAAATCGAGTGCAAGTTACATTTTGTAACATAAGGGTTTATAAACACTGGCTGTTGTGTTTTATAATGTGTTACGATGGGCCAGAGAAATTCGCCTCAGGCCACGCGTCAAAAGCGCTTTTTTGCTGCCACAATTTTGGTCATGCAAGATTCGGCAGTTTTCTTCCTTTCGCCCGCGGCAGAACATGAGTCGATTGTTGAGAATACTATGCCAACGAAAAATAAGGCGTCTGAAAAATAAGGCGTATGCAAAATGAAAGGGAATCCGACTGCCCGAGAGTGTGAAAAAATAAAACCGACCCTTTCCGCGCCAGACAGGCACCTGCGTTAAGAAAAAAAATCAATCACGCGCATGGAAAGCGTGTGGCCAGCACTATTGATGAGAGTGCCCTGAATTTTACTTTCGGTCACGGTCCAGGAATAGCAACACTCACGATATCGAGTTCATTTCGGGCAAACTACGCAGTAGGGAACGGTGAATAAAGGATTTCTATTAAATGCGCCGCGATTCAAAGAACCTGTGTGTTTATCAAAGGAAACAAAAAAATGGCTTTTGTCCGTATTTCGACGCTATCTTCATTGCTTCATTCAAGATTACAGTTCGAAAAGCAGCCTGCTAAATATGTGAAATTTTCCATTCAAGCAGTAAATTGATTTAACACTACCAGCTTTTGGAGACAATCCAAAATTTTCAGCGCTTAGAAATTTCAAATTCAAATAAAGTTAAATATAAAATTAAATTTTTAATTTTTATCCATCGTATTAGTTTGATGCAATATTAAAGTTTACGCATCACGTATTACAACATAATTTTTACCTTCACCCTATAATATCCCAGGTTGCCTTTTAAATTTCTGAGAAAATCCAGTGGTGTGAGCATTGTCTCCTTATTGAAAATCATGATTAATTTCGCTAGATGGTAAATTTAGCTCATAATTCGCACTCCGTTGGAAATATCATGACAAAAGGAATCGAAATCAACTGAAAAAATAATTAAAAATTTTTTCGTGATATTGAGCAAATTCTTTAATTTAACTGTTTCTTCGGCACTCATTTATAAAATTACTGTGCATTTTATGTAAAGATTAATAATCAAACTGAAAACGATTAACTGTTAATTGTTGTCAACGATTAAAATTAATTTCAATCCACTTTAAAATAGACTACTCTTGCGTCAACCATCAGACTGAATATTTTTTCAATTTTTACTTTTCCAGGTCGCGCAGAGGATTGAATTGTATACTTTTTGCGCGTTCTCAAAGAAGCCAGCAGCAAATTGCTTTCTTTCTATAATGCATATGCAATTTTTCTCCGCGCGATACGCAGCATGAATTATGTAATTTGAATTTAATGCATGTGTATGCAGTGCGCGTACACTCTAGCTCTGAGAAGCAGTGATTAAAAGTCTCACAGTCGCGACGTGTATGTTTACTTTTCACCTGCACATCTGCTGATGTCAGAGACGCGAATCGCGCGCGTATGTAGATGTCCATTTGTCCAGCGCAGACAGTCGTTTTCCTGCTTTGTCAATTGACATCAGCAATTTTTATAATTGCAGAGAGAAACGCCCTTTCCTCTGTAATATGCCAGAGAAAAACCTGATCTCATGCCACCATCAGTATTTTTACTTGTTAAGTATTTGCAAATGGCTAACATTTTAACAGCACAAAAATTAGCAAACATTGGTCGTTTTTGACCTCCTTATTCTAATTTGTTAAAGATTCATTTAATTGTGCTGTGGCTTTCTTACATGCAAGGCAAGTGCAACATTTAATTAAAAATTTACGTTTTTTTCTCTACCATTTGATTGTGATTGATCGAAGATGACCAATTGCCAAAAAGTAACATAAAAAGTTTTATTGGTTTTATTTTGGTTATTTTAAATTTCTTGCGGATTGCTTAACTTGTTGGTAACTAAGTCTAAGTTATTAAAACGCTTTTCCGGGATGTTGGGAGGAGGAAGTTTTATCTAGTATATTTTGAAAATTTTTAAATTTAATCAGCTTTCCGAATGCCAAGAATTTTGCTCTATAGCACTCATGACCGCCGATTTATGCAGCCAAAAACCTCTCTGGAAATGTTTTATATTTCTTGAGCAATTTACGGAAGTCACTCATTAAAATAAATCGATTTTCCAGGTCCAAATTATAAGATCAATCATACAAGGCAGTTGAAATAAAAAAATCTTTATTAGCAATTTTGCTCATCACCAATCTATTCAAATAATTAACTTTTCAATATTAAATAATTTCCTCTGATTATTGGCTGGTCTTGTTACATTTTTAAATATCTCAGTAAAAATAAAACCATTTCAATTTCAATTTGCAGCTTCGGAAAAAACAATTGGAGGATATTTTTAGATCTCGGAGGCGTGCAAATGCAAATAATGCTGGAGTTGACGCCTAATGGTACATTGCGAAAAAGTTTGGCGCGTGGTCCACAAACAGAGGCGCAATTCATCGATCTCCTTTTCAAAGTTGTGTGACGACTACAAGGAGCGAAAATCGACCTGTTTCCCAAGAGCAGGAGAGACACTTTGGCTAGGATGAGCCTGACGCGACACACGTGTGTCTAATTTTGACCTGCTCGTATGTAAAACACGACGAAGAGTGTTTTGCCCGAAATAGGGAATTCAAATCGGCAACTACGGTGGCCGCTGAGCAGCTGCCGTCGTCGTCGCTGCCGTGAGCCTTGCCGTGTTGGATAAATTGTGGACTGACAACTTTTTTCCGCGCGGGCACCTTTCGCGAGATCGCACAGCCTCAAAAGTGAGTGAGTGTGTGTGTGTGTGTGTGTGTGTGCTTCGTTGTTTCCTGCGAGACCGAGAGTGCTGCGTATAGTGTAGTGGTCGTTGTGCATGCAGTGAGCCCGCAACCGAGATCACGGCGGCAGTCTCTCCACCTCGCTCGCTGGTTGTGCGCGTCTCGCGCCAAATATGAGCTAATTATCCGCTTCTGATCTTCGTATGAAAACGATTGAATAGCTATCAAAACTGTGAGTTCAGTTACACTCTTATTACAACAACTTACTTAGCAACATATTTTGAAGCGGGGGGAGATACACAATTCAAAACGTATCAGTGCGATAAATTGTTCTTTTCATTTAAAAACATACTTAATTGTAAATTTGCAGATTCGAAATTTCTAAAGGGTTGTTATTTCTCACTAGTGCTCTGAAATTTCGACGATCGACTGTTTTTCTGAGCTTTCAGTCGTTGCGGGACCATTAAATGAGCAAGCATCATGCAAATTAAAGCAATTAAAACCTTACTTAAATCCGACTAAATCAGCTTTAAATCCGGAAGCCATCAAAATATTTCTAGGGATCAACCGATGCATGAAAACAACTTACGAACATAATAACAACACGAATACGAACATATTACGTGTCATTCGATGAAATTAGGTCCAGAGTCCAAATTTGCGTTCCTCGTTACGAATAACATACGAAACGACACCAGGAACACTCATTTCTGACCACACGTATATCAAAAAGAACTGTCACAACGTCTAAAAGTCAAAATTAACTAAATTTTATGACTTTGGCCCAATATTTAAGGGTGTGATATAGGACTTCTATAAAGTAACCCCTCCTGCAAATTTTGTTCAAATCTGAGGGCCGATGCCATAGAGTGTGTTGTTTAATGTTCATTTCAAACCCTTTCAATTTTTTCTTGACTCCGAACAAAACAATCAACTTCTTCTAGTGATTTTTTAGCCACAGAAATTTTTAAAACTGCCTTCTATAATGACAATACTCTTACAAAATAAAACCTTTCTTAAAATTAGTTTTTTCCAGCAAAATACTGAATACTTGTGAATTGTGCTACCTTAAAAACCATTTATATCGTCTTGGAAATCGTCTAAGAACAATGATTTTACTCAAAAACAATATTTTCTTAAAATAAGTAAATATTCTTGTTAAATTATTTTTGAAAAAAATATATTTTCGGCAGTCTGACCCGCGCATTGAATTAATTCTGCCCCCGAAATTGTCACATGGTTGATTTTTCAAGTGCTCATTAATTAGCCAGGCGCATCGTTTGCCGCTGTCTGTTGATGAGCCCGTGATTAACTGGGCAGGATGCTTGAATTTCATTACGCTTATTAGCGTCCAATGTCGAGGCTTGAACCACGCTCGCTCTGCAAGTTTGTTTTTCACAGTGATATAATTGGCGCTCTTTTCATGCAGTAAAAGCTTCATCGCTCAAAAACAAAACTGCTCTGTTATTTTAAACCCTCAAAAGCAAATTGATTAGAGGCATTTTTTTGTGTCTGCTGACGCTCATGGCTTTCTCAACTATTCGTTGAATGGTTTTTGTTTCCTTTTTCCTCGAGGAAACCACTGACCGGCTGTGCTTGCTATATCTCATAACACAAAAGTTATGTTTCCTCGCAATTATTGATCACGATTTTTGTGTACATGAAACATGAACCATGATCTTAATAAGAGCAGGCAATTAATCGATTTCTGAGCAGCACTTTCCGTCTCAAATCTCAGCTGTAGAATGGCTTGCATGTCGTAGTGACGCATAAAAGACATTTTTTCTTATTTTCAAACAATGGAAACTGCCACAACAAGGAAGGTTAACTCGCTGGTAAATCGTACTCATACATATGCGTATGTAAGCAAAATAAGAAGATCTCATTTGCATTAAGTGTATTGTGTATATAAAAGTGTAACCTCTATTTTACAGTCTTAATCGTATAAAGGGTTGTTCCTCGTCTTTCCTATCGAGCGTATCAGTGAGCTTTCACCGAACATTAATTCTATATACTAACTTTTGTTGAAGCCTCATGCAATATAGTGGTCGGCGCGTGGGCAGCGAGCAAAAACAGCACACAGCCGAAAGAGAGCCTATTTGCATATTTCACCGAAGCACAAAAAGCCTTTTTGCCCATTCTATCCGCTCTTTTCGACACCGGATATTTTGTCAATTGCGGACGAAGCTCCACTCATCGCCGTTTCACTCTCGGCACGAATCCGATTTCACTTCTCGTGCTTTGTTTGCGATTCTATTTTTATTTACACTGGAGTTTTATGACGTTGCATATCCGTGTCTATTAAAAGCCTCTCGTGTATTTTGATGTAGTGGTTGTAAAATCTGCAGTTAAAGAAGCGTATACGTGTGAGCTCGATTAGCACCAAAATAGACTTGCGTCCGAGACCGATCGAGACAGAGGAGAGAATTTCACGGCAGATTGCACTCCTCAGTAGAGTGTATTTCAAGACCAAATATTTGTATTGTCTGGAACTTTTCTTGCCGAAACTGGTATTGTTCCGGTATTGTTTCTGAAAGGAATATTTAAAATTTTCTTGTCTTGTATTGTTTTTCAAACCTTCTTGTTTTGGTATTGCTTTTCTGACAAAAAAATCTTGTTTCGGTATTGTTTTTTTTTTGAAAAAATTCTTGTTTTTGGGATTTTTTCCGGAAGACATCTTTTTTAAGTTTTATATTATCAAATCTTACTTTAGCATTTTAAAAAAATTGTCGTTTTGCTTGATTAAATATATTCTAAAACTGAAACTAGAGAGGGGACCAGGGACAGGGATTACAGGATTCCCGTCCCGTCCCGTCCCTGAGGGACGCGGAATGAATTTTTTATTTCAAGACAGGGGTGGGACGGGACAGGGACAATCTTCAGCGGGACGAGGGACAGTTTTATCGGCAGCAATGGCAAAGTGCAGCATTAAAAGCCTAAAGATTCTTACTTTGTCAACTCGAGGAGGAAAGAAAGCTATTGGGGTTCGCCAAATTTGCAATACGCAAAAATGCAACAGCAACACTGGTTTTTTACGCAAAAATTAACAGCTGGAAAGCACCTAGTTTTGTTTTTGTCCGCATTTTACCGAATTTTACCCCGAAAGAGTCGTATATATTTCGTGCCAAAATAGCCAGAAATTTTGGAATATTGCAATGAGAGATTAAATTTTCGGTCTCTTGGTATAACCAGTGCAGGGTTCGCAAAAACACGCATTTTTTTGGAAAAAAACCAACTGCATTGCATAAACCTTTTTGCGGATTTTTCTGCAATTTTTATTGAAAATAAAAAATTTACACGACCAAAAATAACGATTTTTAAAAATTAGAAGAATTTTTCTATGAAAATTTCTCTACCACCATAAAGAATTCAGGAAAAAACAATATTCTTGTATTGCCTTTTCCAGTATTGTTTGGTATTGTTCTGGTATTGAATTTTGAAAAAAATCCGGCAAAACAAGAACAATACCAGAAATCCGGTATTATTTTTCGGTCTTGTTCTTGAAATACACTCTACTCCTCAGGCGATTCATTTTCTCTCCTTCGCGGATTTGTCGGCTCGTAAACAATCTTCATTCCAAAAATATTTTCCCGTGGTTGCTTTGGAATTTCACCAAAAGAAAAACAGATGATAACGGATAAGAAATATAACAAGATTGTTTTGAATAGAGCTAGCTCGCAATAGGGTATCCATATTTTATTAATGTTGGTATATGACAATAAATGCAGAGAGGATGCCATAATTTTTCAGTTGAAAATTCAATCCAGCCTCTTCTTTGAATATCAAGCTCCTTTTTCCGTATTTATAAAAAAGTTTCCTGCTTAACTAATGTCGTCACGTCGTCACTGGTTGTGGCCCTTATTCATGAGCTTGAGTTTGACAAGAGCTACAAAAAGTTTTTTTCAAAAATTTTAAAATTATTAAAAAAACACCAATAGTACATCGTTTCTAATTTTTAAAAAATATCGTAAATAGGATGCCTGTTGAAGCCGGTACAAGTTGAGATGAATAAAGCTTCAACTTTCAATCAACGAAGACATAAAGTTAGATTATTTTTCTAGTATTAACAATTATTTAAGCTGTGCCTTCTCCACAGCTTTGAAGGCGTAGACCAAAAAGACTTTGTCCTCATCAACCACGTTATATCGTTTTGCTCCCTTTATTCTGCATTGTGAAAGAATAATCAGCCAGAGTTGTGTTAATGGCCTCTTCGAGATTTGAGGGTGTCAAAATTGGAAAAAACAGCTCAGTCTGTCAATTTCTGTCCACTTTGCAATATTAATGGCTTTAGTCCTTGCCATATTTATGCTTTCCCATTTCCGGCCGATCCTGCGCTTTCTTTTTGACACTCCCTTACCCCCTGCAAGCTGGGTGGCCAGTCAGTTGTTGTGTTTATTCACACGCTGACTCTTCCTTGTTTTCTTAGACCTATAGTAAGTGCCAAAAAGAAATCACTTTATTTATTGATGGAAAAAACTAGGAAAGCAAATCAAAAGCATGACCTTTAAAACTGTGTACCCTAGAGGAAATGACAGAACGAGCAGAGTAAAACCCTTTCTCAAATTTAGTTTCACTCAACCCTCAAGGAACTGGAAATACACGCAGAGCTCTGTTTTGATTTTGTAAAAATTTAATTGTGTAAGCCAAATCGTTTTTCCTTTTTTTAACAGATATATAATTTCATTGATTTTTTTTATTGTGTGAATGTATGGGGTACACGGGGCTGATCCTCAATTGATTTTTTTAATCTAAAAGGGTGTTTTAACGCATCTATAGACGTTTACTAATTTCATGGAAGATTTTCGTGTCCCATCCTTCCATTTAAAGATTTTAACGCAAAATTATGGTTTTGTCTTACTATTAAAGTGGTTTCAACCTATATCTGGGCGTGATATTAAGGAACAAATCAAATCCATTATTTTTATAAACTTTTTTGCCGTTTATCCTGTAGCTTAATTATCTTCAAACTCCTTGAAACGACCTAAAATTTCACGATTCGTGCTCATTGGATGTTCCAAACTAGCATGTATATTATAGATCAAGAGTCAACCACGTAAATTTGACAGCTCACACGATGTGCAATTCTTTGTTTTTCTTCTTGCAGAAGACGGCTCAAAAGATCAGGACGCATCTTTGACGCGCCAGAGCCGAAATAGAATGAAAAAATGATGTCAAGCCCAAAAAGAGGCTCCTTCCTTATTATTTACGTGAAATTTATGCATGCACGCATATACTGCGGGGAAACGTGCTGGATTTGCGGAAAATTTACAGGGGAGGCTGGAGTGTGACGCAGTTTTGGCAGAGTGAAGGGGTGCGTTGTTTTGGCGGGGGCGGTGGCGGCGAACGGAGGCGGCAGGAGAGAGGAGCGCGCGGAGAACGGTGCGAGGGGCGGCCAAGCGCCGCGGGTCGATAACGTTCATCGATTCACCGTCGTGCATGCCCCTTCCATTCAAACTGAAACTGCGCCGCTCGCCGCCACTTGCACACTCCCGAATGTCACCGCCACCGCGTTCGGCTCGGTCATTCCCAATTGCAGCCGAAAAACAGTCGGGAGCGCACGTCCTTTGCATGCAGCCGCACACGAGCTGCAATTTTGAAAGACCGGCGCCGCTATTTTAATTCACACAGATTGTGCGCCGACGTGACCTGGCCCATCGCGCCGAGCCGAGAGTCAGCACTTACGTCAGCGCGCGGCACAACCCCCGAGCACGGCCCAGGTCGCGGCGACCACCCGCCAGAGCACACGGCACCTGCTGCTGTCGACACGCAACGACACCCACTCTCTGCTACTGCCATCACATCGAGCCACACGAGAACGAGTGAGTCGGCATTGTCGGCGGCGTGGCCCCGACCTTTTCGCTCTTTTCATCATCCAATCCACGCCCCATTGTTTACATTCCGTGATAAGTAGGGTTTTGCTGAATGAATGTTTTTACTTCAAAATCAAATTATGTGTATCAAGTTTCCCATAAAATTTTACTTTCGAATTCATGAAATATCATTTCGTGCAATTTATATAGAGTTGACAATTCCATACGATCTACACCTGAATTTTAATCATGCTTTTAATTTTAACACTTTTGAGCCTTAGCATGTCACCTCAAGCCGATTTTTTTACCCAAAACTGTATAAAACCACCAAACACCATCAGAGATGGCCCGAAAGCTTACTTTAAACCCTTAAAACTCGCAAAAAATATATCGCGAACAATTTTTATTCCAAATTTACAATTTTCAAATATTTTCTAGTCATTGTATTTTTAGTTTTTCAATAGGCATAATGTTGTTTTTAAACCACTTTGTGGCTAACAGTATGTAAAGTAAAATGAACTAAAAAAAGTCGTAAGTTTATTCACGCATTTCCACGATAAAATCGTTTTTTACCCGAAAAATTATATTTTCGTTCAAGTTTATAACACTTTGATGGTTGATTGAATACCCGAATTTAAGAGACAATTTGAACTTAAAATTATTTCGTCTTGTTGAGCCACAAAGCAGGGCAGCATTGATATAAAGCAGAATATTTAATAGATTTCTAAATTTTCTCAAAGTCTATTTATATCGGAATTCATAGAGACATCCTCCTAAATAATTCCTTTTTTGGAAGAAAAAATTAAATCAACATTGGTAATCACCCAAAACATGATTTTTGGTGAGTTAATTGACCTTAAAAAGTGGATGAGACCCCGTCTAAATTGGCTTGAAACCCGAAAAACAAAATTCGTATATTTTCGTAGACAAAATCATCGAAAAATCCAAATTGTAGCACGAGCAATTAAAAATTTAGTAAAGTCTAAGCGACTAAAAAGCAGGGCATCAGGTTACCTCAAAACCTCATAATTTTTTGATGTGTCTAGGATGAATTTTTAAGCAATCGCTTTCATGAACTCTGCAACTTTAATTTGACCAATAACAGCATGGTTTTATTTCAGTTTTCCTTCTTCCTCTTCTTTTTAACGAGGGAAACTTAAATGAGGAAACTGATAATATTCATTCAAATATCAATGGAGTCTGATAAAGGAGACTCCTTGGCGGCAAATTGAATAAATATGAAACATCTGGTGGTGACACATTTAATAAAGCACTTTCTCTGACACCGCTGGTGGCTGGGGACTATTGATTGACCCTGGAGCTGCACGGATGGATCACGTCTCTCTCAGCAGGATCAAAATCTGTAAAACTATAGATGCACCGCTAGGCAAGGTCAATAACAAACCCAATGCCACACCGATTATGCAATAACTCTCAGCAAAATTTGTTTTGCTGTGAACGACCTTTCAAAGCATTCCATTGTTCAAATTCATAGAAATGACATGAAAACAGTTTGAATGAGTGAGGCGCGCGGAGCAAATCAAATTATTGATTCAGTCTCGCGCTAATGCTGTCGAACGTGTCCAGAATTATTGCGAGTCGCAGGTTGCGTGTGAGCTGGGTGTGTTGGACTGTTCCCTTCCTCTCTCCCAGTGAGCCTCTGATGCGATGTAGTTCGCGATAAACACGCACCCTTTGTTTACAATCGCTGCGCGGATCATTCTTTCGACTAGAGAGAGAAAGAGAGACACCTGGCTTTTGCACAAGGTGTTCACGCCCGGCCTTCTTCTCGTGCGCGCGATGTTTATTACTAATTTTATACGCAGACGGCAGACACGTGCATTTCCTTTCGGTTGGTCAGAAGGATACCTGAGGCGTTTTTTTATGTTGTTGGCGTTTAATGCACAGATGCGATGCAACAATATTGCTTCAGGAATTTCACATTACGACTTGTGGCGAAATGATGAATAATTTGAAGATATCACGGTTTTGATGCGTGACAAAAAGATTTAAAATTTTCAGTCAAGTCCAGGGGAAATGTTATTTAGTCTTGTTCCTAATTTTAATTCCGAATTTTAGCTTGCAACGTGTCGGCTTCTAATTTTAACATTCTAATGTAAACAGCGCATACAAATAATGGTACTTAATTAGTTGAAAGCGGATGTAACAGTCTATTTCGCTTGAGTATGCACGTCTGCACGAGTTGTTGCTATTTCCGTCGCGGCATACCCTTTTGAGGTTGAATCGCCTTTTCAATCTCATACTTTGTTGTAATGGCTTATCCTGTTTTACTGACCACTGAAAATTTTGCACGTTTCGACTTCAAAATATTCAAATTTTTAAAGATAAATGCTTTGTGAAATGAATTTAAAATTAAAATATTGCAAGGTAGTGTAAGTTTTGTAATTAAAATAATTCAAGACTGGTAATTGAAATTGAAGCTAAGTGACAAAGTTTTAAAAGATTCATATTTAAAGTTGTTTTTTTAATTGAGACTGTAAAGATTTGAAAAGCTCTGCTGATCTGCAATAAAATGATTTGAAAACTAAAAAACAATATTGTCCAATGGGACGATTTGTAATCACTAGTAAAACATGCTTAATGGAGATTTTGTAATTTTTTCGCGGAAACCATCGCAATCTTTATTTTATTCTCATTTTTCCTGCGTATGAATCCATTCCAACTCACTGCTGGCAAACAACTGACCTCTTGCTGTAGCCAACTATCATCAATTCTGTTACCTGTCGAGATTTGCGATTTGCATGAATTGCTGCGCAACGCAACGCTGCTATTGTCATTATTTAAAATCGGATTTGTCACGGTTTATTGCGATTTCAAACGTACAAGAACGTCCTTTATAGATTCAAAGTGATTTTATTGCGGATCAGCAGAGCAACTATGCTCCACACCTCCCCACATTCAGAACACAACAGACTTGTAAATTCACAATTTGCATAGCCCTTTTAGTATTTCAAGCCGCGAGATTGGACCACCGTGCACTTACAATTTTAAGGCGCTTTCACTGTTCTAAACCCTGCATTCTGCTCTTCAAATGATTTATTTTGACGAGGTTCAACCAAAAATCGGTCGGGCCAAAAAATCTATTGAAAATAGCTTTTTGCTAACATTTATGCGACGATAAGCTGGACTGATTTTATTTTCAGCACATCAAAAGTAATCATTTTAAGAGTAGAATGCACAGTGGTAGGATTAAATCTGAAATCGCAGAGGACGTGGTGCCTGAAAATCGTAAATAATCAGTGGCGCCATCTATTGGTGGCTTAGAAGGGGCTCGTGTGAATTTGTTTGAATGGTCCAACAAAGAGGTTCTCCATTCTCCAGGTTTCCCTGATATTCTCTTACCGCGTATATAGCCCCGTTTTCTGCGTGCTATTTCGAGAAGCGCTTATAGGACGTCCGCTTTTTCCGCCCTTTTCATTGAAATTCAACCTCAATAACCCTTGACGTTTCCACCCCATAATACTAAACGCATGTCTCGATACAGCAGGCAGTGAGAAATGGCGTCCGGCAAGTTCATGTGGGGCCAGGACAAGGAGCCGGCTGACCCTGAACAGACGTTCATCGAGTTCTCGGCCAAGCCGTCGTCGTCGGAGCCAGCCGCCTCGGCGCCGCAGCCGAAGCAGCCGAAAGCCGAGTCGGAGAAAGCAGAGCCGCTGAAGAGCGCGCTGAAAAAGCCGCCCCCCGGCGCGGCCATCCCCATCAACATCACCCCCGCGGAGGTCATCTCGACGGACACGCAGGGGGTGCCCGCCGTGCCCACCAATAACGAGCAGGACGACGAGGAACGCGGTGGCTGGGGCAACAAACTCGACTTTCTCTTCTCTTGCATCAGCGTGTCCGTCGGTCTTGGCAACGTTTGGCGCTTTCCCTACCTGTGCTACAAGAACGGCGGGGGTGAGTTTTTTAAATTAACAAAATGCGTTTAGTTGCTCACATTTTTATTTTCGTAGTGTGTGCGCAGGGTAAAGCAACTTAATTTGATTTTTTTTAAAGTATATTCATTAATTTTTTTAGATCAGTTACCTTCTTTCGAGATTAGCGTCCCCCTTAATTCGAAAACTCCGCGTCTCAAAAACATTGCGAACGAGCAACATGAGCGCATGGGTTTCAATGGAGCAATCTCAGTCCAGTAAAAAATTTGTGCTATTGGGCTGCTCAATTTCTTACAGAAAAAAGTCGCCATTGCAACTGGCTAGCATTAACTTTCATAATAGTTTTTTCAAGAATAAAAAAATTAACGGAATAATCGTGCCAAACCGTTTGAATTAAATATGTATTAATTATTTTTAAAGATAAGTTAAATTCACAACATGTTCATTATTCCGCTTATCTTTATACATCTATATCAAATATTCCCTACATTGTGAAATTTGAACTTTTTGGTGTAACAAAACTTCTGTATTTCTCTTGGCAAAGATTTATACAATAATGCAGTCCAGGTCAAGAAGTAACAAAGACTTCCCGATATCAAATACAAAATTGCGGCCACTGTCGATTAATTTGCTAGCGGCTTTGACAGCAGTACAAATAGGGTTTCCTTTACGACTGTCCGCCGCAAATTACGAGAGATTTATCAGCGCGCACAGTTGGCAGAATTCAATTGTCAACAACACTTCAAGCTCGTTATAGGGCTGTGCGCATTAAGGTTTAGTTTTCGCTCCTTATAATGATTTTTATAATTTTTTGTTTCGAGGGTCAAAATTTATATTTATCACAGAAAAAAGTTACTAGTTGTTATTAAAATTGGAATTTTCTTTCATTCAGCTTGTCAGGCCTAAAAATGCTTTCATAAAAAGTTCAACGTTTGTTTTTTCTTCAAATATTATGTCTTTTAAAATTATCAGTCACAATACTTTCACGCTAAAAGATTTCCAAATTTGATTTTGATGGTGAAAATATATCATGAAATAATTTACGGAAAAATGAGAATATTTCGGTGAAAAGGGCGAAAGGGTCAAACTAGTTGATTTCAGTTGGCTTTCTGTACAAATTCCTTTCACTACAAGGCGACTTGTGCGAAAATAAACAGCTAACAACTAGATCTTTGAACTCTGACATTTGACGCCATTCAAGGAGGTATAAATATCACTCGTTCTCCTCATTTCTATAAATGGATGCTTTGTGTTAGCATTAACCGGGCCTATTTGTAAACACGCTTTTATTGCTCTTTCCCTCTGTAATATTCGCCGACGAGCGGCGGAGACGAGCCAATAAGGGTGTCACTCGTCGGGAAATTGATTAGGCTCGGGCATGGGGGTTAGATGGTCACGAGTCTACCCCTAGCCGATATAGACGGTGAGTGGAATTTTCCACCGAGCCATGCGCAGTGCGCATCCATTGACTGCTTGTACCTCGGGACACAACACAACCCCTCGCGTGCTAGCGGGGGTGGAAAAGGGCGACATTGCTTTTGACGGATTGGCAGATATATTAGTTAAAAAATATATCTCGGTCATTCCCGGCCAACCGGTCACTGGATGAAATTTATGCGTGCATGGCTTTGGTCATTTCCACCACTGGCCCTATTAATTTCCACTGTTTTTTTCTGTGTTACGCAATATAGTTCAATTTGGTTTATTTCTACAAAACAAGTCCACTGTAGATAAAGTTGATTATAAAGAAAATCTCATTTTGGAAAAATTAGACCTTTTTTAGTGTTAACGAACAACTTGTTGAAATTTTAAGTCAGAATAATAACAAAATTTACCTCTACTCTAACCGGTCGCTTCTCTTTTTAGCCTGTATATACTAAACAAAAACTTTGCTTGAAATCTGGTAGCAATTGTATGCGATGTTCAGAATGGTCGTCGCATTTACGCTAGAAGTACAATTTGCTGGCAAATGGGAATTTAGCGCGAGAGATTTTATTTTATTTCAGGTCATTCAGGCACCGGATGGATATTGTTGTGTGCAAAAAGTCCGAGCCGCAGGGCAATGGCCTCATTTAACCGAGCGAATTGCACACATTGAATGTCTCTTTTAGGACGAGATAATACCATCTCTTGCAAATGAATCAGCAGATTGAAAAAGATATGTGTTCACGGAAATTATCAAAATATATCTTTATCTCGGCTATAATAGTCAATCAGAATGATTTTCATCAAAGGAATGGTACACTTTGTTGAAGAGATAAATCAAGTATGACATTTATAAGGTTAATTAAAACGAATTTGTCTAGTTGATTAATTTTGACCTGTATTCGGCTTCTCCTGCAGCCCTGACAATGATAGAATTTTTTTTAGTCATCGTAGAATTAAAAATATTGGTGTAATAATTATTAATTATTGGTTACACTAAATCTTTCAATTTACATGTTTCAACTTGCTCTGCTCATTTGTTCAGACATTGATGCAAATCTTTCCATTTTAAGGCGCCTTCCTCGTCACTTACGGCATAGCGATGATCCTTTGTGGAATTCCAATCTTCTTTCAAGAAGTGGCGATTGGACAGTATCTCGGAGCCGGAGGAATGACTTTGGTTGGGCAGTTGTGCCCAATCCTCAAAGGTAATAATTGAATGTTCTCTTTTGTCTTTTCGCAGCTGCCTTATTCACTCTCGCGCGCTGAAATTAAGCCGAGTATCCAAGGACTAAATGGTTTTACTCTGGCTAATTTTCTTACAATGGCAGATTCTGCTGGCTTGATGGTGCAATTAAGTGAACAGCTGTCCGACTATCTTTAATTTTTGGAATACAATTTTTACTGCTTGTGCGTGTACGAAAAGATACTTGTAAAACCAGCAGGAATTATTTTTCCCACAGGCGTCGGCTATGCTACGATGACGATGGTCTTCTTCTTGGACATCTACTACTGCATCATTATCGCCTGGACCCTATTTTATCTGATAAACTCGTTTGTCTCTCTGCCAGATCTTCCGTGGCAAAGTTGCGGTACTGTCTGAATTTATTTTTTTAAAGCCAAATCGTGAACCGCGTGCAATGATTATTTTCCAGGCAACTGGTGGAACACTGAGTCGTGTTTCTCTCCCGAAATGAATGTTTCGACAATGAAGACGAACCACACGACCACCCCCGTCGAGGAGTACTGGGAGTAAGCGCGCACGTCAGTCAACTGTGTCAAACCTTAACTCTTTATTCTCTTGTATGGCAGCAAACGCGTCTTGCAAATCACCAGTGGCATCGATGTTGTCGGCGGAATGCAGTGGGAGCTGCTCGGATGTCTTTTCCTTGGCTGGATGCTCATCTATGGTATTATCTGCCGAGGACTGCACCAAAGCGGAAAGGTTAATTTATTCTCCTTCTGCATTTTTCAGTGCATATTCTGGCAAATTGTTTTGTAATTTTCCCCCATAGGACTTTTTTCTCTTGCAAAAAATCGATTTGAAGGCGCAAGTTTCACCTGATGAGAGCAAACAGCAGCTCTTGAAACTTTGATACTCATCCCGCGAGGATTGTTGTGAACTTTTAACCCCCCCCCCCCCCCCACACCAGCGTTTCTCTTTAAAGGATTTGACAAAAGGCAAGACAGTTGCCAAAAACACTTTCCAGAGGTTTTTCTGGAAACTTCTGTAAAATATAACCACCCTTTTTAATAAATATATTAAATTATAAGAAAAACTGTTACTATTCTGCGATTGAATATAAATTTCGGAAATATTAAAAAATTAAGAGAAACGTTATCCTTATGCTGGAAAGTTGGTATCTTTTTGGCTAACATCAATGATCCAAAATCATTCTTTTTTGTTAAATGACCAAAAATCACTCAAGTAAATTTTAACTCTAGCGCTGGTTTTAATTTTTCACCTAGTTAAAATCTTTCCCTCTTTTGCATTATAAGTGTTTTCAGGTGGCAATTCTTGTGTTACATAATTTTTTTCTAGAAAAAAATCGCAATGAATTGCTCCATATTTTAAAATTTCCAGTTGTAAACATAATCACTATCCTGTTAAATTCTAGTCGACAAATTATATTGGATACATTTTTAAGTTTTTGATTAGTAATTTCCAAATCCCAAAAATGAATAAAAAATTAACTCAGCTAATTTAATAAAAAAACATCTACGGGTTAGACTTGCAAAGTGTAAAGTAATTTGTTTTTTTAAGAATATGAGTAAAAACACAAAGTATCTGTGGGGAAAACAGAATTGTCTTGCTGCAATTTTTCCTTTGAATTAAAATAAATGGATGGTTTTTTCTACCCATCTCATATTGTGCTAAATTATTTTATACTGTCATTATTTTATTGAAATTAAAATTTCATTTATTCGCAGATTATTTGGTTCACGGCGCTGTTCCCTTACGCGGTGCTCCTCGTCTTGCTGGTGAGGGCAGTGACCCTGGATGGAGCGGGTACGGGTCTCCTGTATTATGTGACGCCGCGCTGGGAAAAGCTGCTTGAGGCGAGTCCGTGGATCGACGGTGCGACGCAGATATTCTTCGCATATAGCATCGGCACCGGCGCCCTGCCTGCGCTCGGTTCCTACAACAAATTCTACCACAACTGCTACAAGTGAGTCAGTTGGTCTTCTCTGTCTCGATCGGCGTGTATCATATTTCGCAAAAATCATTCGCTCGAAGTTTAGCTTATCAGATTTTTGTATGGACTCTTGAATTCCCTCTCTTAGCCTGGCTGTGTGTGTCAAACATTAAAAATGGAAGAATTGAGTGGTTTTTTAAAAGGGAGTATTGGACAACTAAAACGTCGAAAGAATTGAAACATAAATACTTATATGAAACCTGCGAAAAACAACAAGCGCATTTTAGCGATGACTATGATCTAATTTGTCAGTTTTACGATAGCTTCGAAGCCTTGGCTAATCTTTTTTTTAATATGGCAAATATTTAATCAAGTTACAAAATTTACTACATTTTCTATAAGGATTCTCAAAATTTTTTTATAGTAAGAAAATATTTTAGAAAATCGGAAACTATACTTGTATTTATTTTCTTTTTTAAGAGATGCTATTATTACGTGCATCGTGAATACACTGACGTCATTGTTGGCCGGCTGCGTGACCTTCTCCATCCTAGGCCACATCGCTCTGGAGCAGAAAACTGAAGTGTCCGAGGTCGTCAAAAGTGGGCCTGGCTTGGTTTTCCTGACGTACCCTGAAGTGGTACTCAAATTGCCGGGTGCTCCCATTTGGGCTGCTATTTTCTTCATCATGTTAGTGGTAAGGCAACGACTCTTGACATTTTTCAAACCTTATAGAATGGATTTGATTTTAATTGTTTACAAAATACAAGAATTTTCGTGTTCAGCAACAGAGTGAGTTATTTTAGATGGCTTGTCTTTGAGTTTTCATATTTAACTCATGTTAAGTGATTTTTTCTAGCAATAAAAATAACAATGAATCTCAATGAAGTTTACGCTCAAAGGGAAAGAATTTCGAGATTTTAGGCGTCATTTTTTCCAGATATTGGGCATTGACAGCGAATTCTGCATCGTCGAGTCGTTCGTGACTGGCATGGTTGACAACTGGCCTGAGGTCTTGCGCCCGCACAGGAATAAATTCACGCTCGGCATCTGTTTTTTGATGTTCTTCCTTGGTGCTACCATGGTCACCCACGTAAGATTTTGTTTAAATTTTTTTGACATTATGAGTTCATTAATCCAATTATCTCAGGGTGGCGCATACATTTTCCAATTGATGGACTTTTACTCAGCGAGCGGAATGCCGCTTTTGTGGTGCTGCTTCTTCCAAACGATCGCCATCTCTTGGATTTTCGGCGCTGAGAAGTTCTGCGACTGTGTGCACCAGATGATGGGCATCAAGCCCAACAAGTTCTGGTACATCTGTTGGGTCTACCTCGCACCCTCCGTCATGCTGGTGAGTTTCCACTTTGCCACATAGAAAATTGTAGAAAAATCTATGAGTACGGAGTTTTAATTTGAGACTCGTTTCAGGCAATTTTCTTCTTCTTCATCGTGCAGTACGAACCGATCAAATACGGCAACTACCAGTATCCAACCTGGGCTGAGGCTGTTGGAATTGGAATCAGTCTCACTTCCATGGTTTGGATTCCTGCTTATGCCGTATACTATGTGTTTGCCACTCCTGGATCTATAAAGGACGTGAGTAAAAAGATTTTAATTTTAAACTTTGGTAACAGGCATATCCATACATTAAAAATAATTTTGATCAAAATATAAAGCAATCGATAAAAAACTGCATTTCATTTGCATTTTTTAATTATTTAAAAATTCAATCCTTTTCCGACCATTTATAAGAATTAAATATTAACGAAAATTGTCCAGAATATTTTTTTGTTGGTATTCCGCTATTTAAGCATTACAACAGTAAAATTCTGAGTATTGACATTTTTGTATTATTATATAATATATGCATTAATTATGCTGGAAAAAAGATGATAAAATTAAATAAAAAATAAAAATTTATAGAACATTGTGAACGGCCTGAAGCCCAACATCAAGAGCAGAGCCAAGATACCGAAGGGTGAGAAAACGGCAGTGATCCCAATGTCTGAGAGCAGTGCCGGCCTCATCTCCAAGAACAGCTCGTTCATCTCAAAAAACAGCTCATTCATCTCGACGAAGAACAACTCGTTTCTGAATCAGTAGTGCGAGCAGGGCGCTGGCAGGGTGGACTCTGCCAACGCGTCCCTCCAGCTGAAAAAGTCGTCCTCCCCGCTCGCGCGAGCAGGCAAAGGCAGGCACTCGGCCACGGAACTTTAATCTGGAGAAAATACGATAGTGAGATTAGAGCAAGAGACACTAAAATTCGACGCGCTTAAACAGCCGAAGCGCGTAAGTTTGATGAATTCTACAGTTTAGTTAGGTACGTAGATATGTAGTATTTATTTGTTGCGATTTTTGGTAAAGACACTCTGGTAGGAAAATATTTATAATTAGTTGGACTTGGGATGTTTAGTTGGATAACTTTTTCTATGGAATCATATTTTAAGCACAATAATTACTCTTACATTCATAAATTTTAATTACTAAAACATTTCTACCACTCTACGTGGTTCAAGGAAATGCTACTCAATTCAATGGTTTTACTAAACCTTTCCTTGTGAGTAATTTTGTAAATTTAATTTCATTTAAAAATCTTTTTATTTAAAACGGTATTGTACATTACCAAAAATTGCTTCATTTTTTTTTAAACAAAGAGAATTTTTTGCAACACAAATTTGAACAATTCAATGGGGTTAAATCCGATTATGATTTAATCTACAGAAATGCTTTGTTCCAGTGTATTTACCCGTAGTTTAAAATAATTTAAATTTAAAAAAAATCCCATAGGTCAACCAAACTTTTGTGTCATTTTGATTATTTTTATTTGGATCTACTCAACTCTTTTAGCTGTGGCCGCATTTCTGGTTCCCACCGTGCAAATTATCTGCAGAAATGTCACCATTTCTCACTGATTTTATTATGCTGTATTGGGGAAAAAGTTAACCAACTAAAATTTCAAGTCCAAGCCCGACACGGTGCGCGACGGCGCGTCCAACCATAATGCATTTTCATTTTACACGAAGTTGTTGTTACTTGTAGTTGAGGAGGTTGTTGGTGGTCGAGAGTTATCGTTCAGCTGCTGAATGGTGATATTTACGATGGCAATTTTTTGTTTCGAGTTTTTACTAATGATTCGAAACATGAATAGAATCCAATAATCGGCCTTGCGCAATCTTCAGAAAACTGAAACTCTTCCAAATTTTGCTATCCAGGGTAATCAAACGAATGCTGACACATTTTCGCGAGAATCAATAGTGCCACTATGTTATTATTATCAACCTAATAGCCGATTCTTTTGTACATTGCATTTCCTTCTTATTTGGGTAGTTTACATAGCGTTTACCTCGTCATTGTTGGTACCATTTTACCCACTTTTTAGTATTATATTTTAAGTCCCAAGAGGGTCGCTGATGATTTATCTCAGACTGGTCTCTGATCTACAAACACTTTTATATTGAATGTGTTATACATACATATTGCAATAATTATTCGCCAAACAGAGTTTTTTGATGTTTCGCGTTTGCAAAACTTAAATGGTTGGGTCTTGCTCAAATAATGTATATTGCGTGTGCACAAATCCTGTGTATCACCCAATCACTCTAACAATAACACAAAGAAATCGTTTCGCTTGGAGATCGTTTTAGGAAAGTTTGCATCTCCTTGCCAGGTGTTCATATTCCAGAAACTCAGCCTGAATGGGCTCTTTTTGACGGTTTTATTGTTTTTCTATTGCCTCGGTGGAAAGTCATCAGAAACTCGCTGTGCGTTCAGGAATAATATACTCAGAACCGAAGACTGTCTGCACTTAAATGAGTGTTTTCTGCCGCGTGGCAAAGCCAAAACACAACAGAGGTGAGATTTGTCAAACTCTTCCTTCTGCTACGCCTGGAACTTATCGCGCATTTGTTTTGCTTGTGCCATCACTTGAAAGTGTCGCTGTTCTGGAATAAATTAACCGCATTCAGCAGCGAAAACAAAGTAATATCACAGGATCGGAGAAGCAACGAGAGTTATAAAATGCTTTAGCGCGAGGTAATCTAGCGAAAAGGTGTATCAGAACATAATTATCACTAGACATAGACTGTGATAAAATCGCAGAGCGAAATTTGAGAGAGCAACTCGAGTTACATAAATAGTTGGAGCATAATTTGTCGTGTGTATTGTATAATAAAATGTGGACAAAAAATGAAGCAAGCTATTGACAATACTAACAAAACACAAATCATCATGCTGTTAAAATTGATGTGAAAAACCACAGCTTTTCTTTGCGTGTCAGTTCATCGTTTTTGTTTATCCTCTTCATCTAACACCATACAAAAATTGTTTCATTGCTTGAACTGCTAACTCGCAATCCTCTTGATGTGTGTCAGAAAATTTTGACTTAAATTCTCAATTTTCTGGCACTTAATTGTTGACTTGTGAAAAATCTCAATAAAAATTGTGTCTCCCTTCTGTGATGTGCGAGTTCACTAACTGTTTAAAAAAAATGAAAAATAATAACAGAAGCTGGAAAAGAACTACCGTGTAAAATAGAACTCAAATAATGGCTGTATATTGGACAAGCTGTATATATAAAAACCTGTTTTCGGTGTATATATACTAAATCGAACCCCTCACTGGATGAGCATTCGAAAAACACGTAGAAAAATCATGGAGAAAAAGTGAGTTCAAATGTGTTTGCAGTGCAGAGTACAACGGATGGGAATTCTGATCAAATTGAATTTTGGTACAAGGGAATTTTTGTCACAGGAAGATGCGAGTTGCGGGGTTGTCAACTATTTCGTTGCTCGTTATTCTCTTTTCGTTTGCACTCTGAAATGAGTGTAGGCGGACATTTTCAACGATCGCTGATTCAAAAATTCTCTGCAACTAATACCGTTGCTATGAATTTTGTTTTGCTTATGATACCTGAGCAGTCAACACAGCTGCTGTACAGTATGAAAATGGATGATAATATTTTTTGTTGTAATTTTTTCCCTAATTATTAAAGCCTCCTACTCCTTGTTTGTTCTAGGGAGCGTGGCCATAGTAAAATCATTCTTATAAATCAAATTCCTTTTGTTCGGCCAAAATGTAATATATAAATATCCAGGTTGTTTTCCCTGCTTGATCAAACGAATGTTTAAAATTTTCTGCTGAAGTAAGTTCCCTTTAAAAATTAATTTTTAATCGGTAAAAATCTTTCATTGAATCCTCAACAAAATCAAAAATAGATTGATTGCAGCTACGTTATTATTAAATCTTTTTGGGAAAGAGTTCTGAGAATATTTATTGTTTTCTACAATTTATTCACCTTGAATCAGAAAAAATAATATTCTCCAGCTTATTAAATTCCCATCCCTTGGAGCCTCTGCCATGATTTACGACCTGCCGAATCAATATACTTGTAAAGTGAGGTGTATAGTGTATTCTACTCGTGAAAAGGCGTAGATCGCAATCTGTATTTAGCAGCTGTTAATGTTACGAGAGTCCAAAGATACTTAATTAGGCTGATATAGAGACGAAAGCAGCTGGGAGGAGTTGGCCTTTGTGATACAGGAGACGTGAGGAAAATTCTGATCAAAAATATCATTTTCCCTGTAGTGTGTGTGCCATATATTAACGTTCTCTTTCTTGATCAGGATGTGAATGAGGGCGGAAGTTAGTTGGGTGTTGCGACAAAAATTGCTTAAAACCTTGTCGAGCTGACACGAGTCGAGCGGAGTCGACTCGGTGTTTGGAACAAAGTGCCAAATCCTGCGCTAAAAATTTTGTTTGTCCACCTTTTTTCAGACGAAAGTACACTCTATGTAGAGACTACACGCACGCTGAACATTTAATTAGTTGCTCAATGAAGAACAAAAACTCTGTTTCCGAAATTTATTTTCCGCGCGTAAAGTGCCGCCGACTCTATTGTAATATGCTTGTTTGTACTTTTTAGACTTAAAATGCGCTTAGTTTAACGCAAGATGCGAAAATTGAAATCGAATGGAATGGAAGACAAAATAAAGCATTATTTTACAATGTTCCACACACGCTTCTGGAATTTTTATTCCATCGACCCCAAAGCCATAAAACGTTTAAAAATGGTGTCACCGCACGTGGACAGTGAATTTGAGCGGATTTATAGGTGTGTACAACATGGCGTTTTTGTACTGCATTGGGCCGTACTTGAACTCCCAGCGAAATCTTCTTATCATCTGCGAAGAAAATCTCAATTAGTGCATGGATCATGTTAGGGGTTAGGTTTAATACTTTTGCCAATGTTACTTGGATTTCCAGCTGTGCAAACCTCATTCCCAAGCACTTTCGAGCTCCGTGTCCAAATGGAAGAGCGACGAAGGGATTTGCTTTTTCCTCTTGCTCGTGCCCTCTGATCCACCTTTCAGGTATAAATTTTTCCGGCTCCCGGAAGTATTTGCTAAACCGTGAGATTACTGCGTGAGACATCATGATTTCGACCTGTATGGCAGAAATATTGATTTATGATCATGAAAACATTATTTAAATATATATTTACATTTGGTGGAACTCTGTAGTTAGAGAGTATCACTTCTTTTTCCGTCTTTCTCATGTTTCCGCTCACGACTGGCGTCATTCTGGAATGGAATTTCTTTCATTTTTTCCATGCAGATTAAAATTATAGTGCACCTCATGCTTTCCTTGATGCAAGCTTTCAGGTATTTCATTTCCTCCACCATTTCGCTAGTGATAGGAGAAAATGGGTCAGGCATGATTCGCTTCAGCTCTTGATACAAAACTTCCTGCTTTTCCTGGTTCTCAGACAAGTGCAGCATTAAATTCGCCAGAGCAACAGAAGTCTAATAATTAAATTTAACAGTCTAAAGCTATAATCGGACCAAGAAAATTATTTACTGTGTCGATTCCCCCGAACAGCATGTCGTGCGCCAGGATGACAGCTCTGTTCGGATTCGGGTCTCTTTGAAGAAGTCTTTCCAACGCACTCAGCTCCTGGTCCGCGGGTCTCCTGCTCGACCGTTCTATCGCTTGGCTAATGTATTTTTGGCTCACCCTGAAAATTTCCCCTTCGAGAATATTTAAAAATTTAGACTAATTCTCACTCGGGAAAGCTATTTTTTTGGAAAATGTCAATTTTAATAAAAAAATGATGAGTGAGGAATAAACAAATTAATCCAGAATTGCTCTCAGGGCATTAAGTTTTGGAATTATTACTATAGTCGTACAATTTTGTAAAATATATAAATCCATCTATGCATTTCATTTCTTTTTAATGCCCAAATAAAATGGCATAATAACAGAAAAGTCTCAAATCCATAAAATTCATCTATGGTAAAATTGTAATTTTAGCCTAATTATAAATATTTTTTAATAATTATAAGAATATTTTACTCAGAAATGCAATCGACGGCTGCCGAGAATTTTTTCCAGGATGGTGTTGGAACGAAAGGCCATAGAAAGGATTCGCCGCCCATTTCCAAGTTGTGCATGGTCTCAAAAAGGCTGTGCACCGCGTTGATCATCCGTTGCGGCTCAGAGTCGGGGTCGAGCTTTTCCTCCAGACATCCTAAACGCGTGTCCAACGCAATCATAGCAATCGCTATACCACAATACTCAAGATAAGTGTTTTAAAATTAATTTAACTCGTAGATCTTACACTCAAGCGCCCATTTATTTAGATTATTTTTGAAATCATCAGGCATTTCGTTTTTTGAATCCATCCAACTGGGAATCCTAGTAATTTGGGAGAAATTAATATCAAGATTACCAACATGGCTCTTTTTGAAAAAACTTTTTAACTAAGTCCTCGGCCACCTCGTCGATCTTGGATGTGTAAATTTGCACGATTTTGATCTGCATCATAATCGGATTAGCTTGGTGTCTCCCCTCCTGCCACTCTTCTCCTTGGCTGCTCCATTTTAAAAATTAATATTGAAGAAACATTAAGATATGATTTACTCGACAATCAGTCCACCCATTCCCTTGAAGATGTCTTTGCGGTGAACCTTTCGGTAGTAATCTAAGCATTTGACCGGTGGCCGGTTGGGCCAAGGACCCTCGCCTCTTATGATCGTTTCAATGTCCTTAGGGTCGAACACAAAAACGAGGTCATTTTTTGGCTGCAGTCCGCTGAATTTAACAATTGGTCCAAACTCGTCGTAGAATTGCTTGGATACTTTTATTAGGTCGCCAAAGTCGTACTTTCCTGTCAAATCAAACGTCGCCTTAAATTTGTCAAACCAAAAAAAAAAACTCACTAAATCCAGGTAAGAAGCGGAACTTATTCCCCAGCAAAGGAATCGGCTTCGGTCCAGGCATTTCCTCGTAGGGTCGTACATCCTGGGTTGTCCTTGCTGAATAGACGAGTTTTTGTTCACTCACAGTCAACGCAGTGCTTAAATACCGCTTATTCGCAGGCACAAATATTCTCTGAGCCATTGTTTCTGGTAAAAGAGGCAATATAAACCGTCCAATTAAACAAGAACATTAATATGAAAACAACTCAAATTGAATAGATGCGGTAAAGATTATAATATTCAGCACTGCAACTTACACAACGGCTCAACCGCACATCACACGCTCAATCATTGAGAATGAAAATGATCAAAACTGCTTGCGTATTTCTTTGGGCTCGTTAGCCTCTGAGGTTGACTTTGAACTCAAAACTGTTGTGATGATAAGATAGTGAAAAATTGACACACAATAAAATTTCAATGTCAAACAGACAAAATAATTTTTTTTAAAAAAATATCGCTATCATCGAGAGAGTTAATAATTATTTTCAATGGTGTATGTGTGTATTAGCAAAATATTATTATATGGTCAATTTTAAATCAGTACCTAGTATTTTCATTTGTAAACTGAAATTGAATGGGCTAACAAGAAGACCACACCAACGAATAGTTTTTGTAATGCACGGGGCAGTATTTTAATGAAGGAGATAAAATAATATGTCTCTTGCTGCTCCACTGCTGAGGAAAGAATTATTTACTCTTGAGAAAGCTGCATCAAAAGTATGAGATTTTGAAATGGAAAAATTCATTTTCATAGTAGAAAAATCCATCCAGAATAATCAGCAACCAAAACTTTAATTAGTTGTTGGAATTTCAATTCAAAAAATGTTTAAAATTATCATCTATCATTGAAATGATCGCTACCTGATGGCGCTATCTTTTAATATCTGTGCGCCCCGTTACGACGGCTAAAAGATTGAATACACAATGGCACTACACAGTTAACTCTCACGACACACTTGTAAGACCATTTAGTTTGTGCCATTTACATGAACTGGAAAAGGTTCACAAACTCCCGAAATTATGTGACTCGCATGTGAGTGAAATAACTTGGGTTTTTTCAAATTTAAATTACACCAGAATGTGTCATAATTAATTTAATCCTGGTAGTCATTATTAACAGGACTGGGCTCGCCCCTTGTGGTGAGCGTTTTCCACTGCCATTCGTTTGCGAAAATATTGGGTACGACAGCATAGCTAATGTAGCGGGATTTCCCTCTTTGCTAGCAGAAACCGTTCCATACCAATCAATTAAGCCAGCTGAAACACTCACTCAATGATATATTTTTATTACAATTTGTACTAGCCAGTGCAACAAATGTTATGTTGGGGCTACCATCAAAGTTTTAAAACCCTGGTATGAATATAGCAACTTGATGTAATAGGAAAAAAGGAAAGCTTTTCTTGTCGCAAAATATACTTGGCTGCACCTAAATGCTGCCTACTCTCTCCTACCCTCAGTAACGATTGCATCAGGAGCGCTGATTCGCGAGCAGAAAATTTCATACCAGACAGCTATCGTTGATGCAAGCCCAAAAATTTTACCCTAATTCTTGGCAATGAAAATTAAGGACCAGCCGCATGCCTATAGACGCTGCCCGAATGCAAGCGGCCGCACTGTGGAGTACTGGAGTGCGTTGATAAATTTACTCCGAGGGCCTGCTGCAGTTTTATTTTCAACGCCACGCCGTGGCACTTCCACCAGAATTATTCCGCTCTGGCAGACGCCACGCAGGAAAAATCGGGGAACAAAAGTTAAGTGTAACAATAACACGAAGTTTTATTTCTCAAGATGTTTTTAGCAGTAGCCATATAATTTTCTTAAAAGGTAAAAAATATTAACTAGTAGAATTTACCAGCACCTCTATATAGACTCGATATACGTTTTCAAACCGCGTCTTACAACAGTTTCATCGCTCGTAGACGGTGAACTTGAGCGGGCTGATAGGAGCGTGCACCAACGTAGATTATTTGTACTTCGTGGGGCCGTACTTGATTTCCCAGCGGAACCTTCTCATCATCTGTCAAATTTAACTTATTGTACGAATTTGTGCATACTTGATTGAATTATTGTACCTTCACCAATACGATTTCCATTTCCAGTTACGCAAACCTCATTCCGATGCACTTCGAACTCCGTGTATGAACGGAAGAGTGACAAATGGATTAGCCTTTTCTTCCTGCTCATGCCCTCTAATCCACCTTTCCGGAATGAACTTTTCACCACCGGCATCAATCTGTAAAATATGCACAACATTAAAATAAATTTTTTTAGATATGGTTAAAAATATACCGCATGCTTTCTTCAATGCAGCCTTCAAGTATTTTTTGGTTTTGTTCAGCATGTCGTTCGTGACTGGGGCGCAAGGGTTCGGTATAATTTTTTTCAATTCACCATGCAAGATTTCCTGCTTGTCCTGATTTTCGGACAGCTGCAGCATCACGTTTGTCAAGGAATGAGACGTCTGAGAAAAATTAAATTCAGTAATAATTTTAAAATATTTTGTGTTTTTCTTATATTACATTTTTATAATACCGTGTCAATTCCAGCCATCAGCATGTCAAGCGCCATGATGACTGCTCTCAACGGGTTCGGATCCCTCTTCAGCAGTCTCTCCAACGCACTTGGCTCCTGATCGACAGGCCGCGATTTTGATCTTTCAATCGCTTCAAGCACATGCTTTTGGCTCGCTCTACAAAATGAAGGTTTTTATTAAAACTTCAAAGAAAATTATATATTAAATTAATCTAATGTTTGAATAGACAAGTTAAGAATAACTGTTATTAAAAAAATTAAGAAGATAGCAAATTGCGATACACTAATAGAGCTTGCGCTCTGATAATTTTTAAACGATTTCCTCACATGAGCAGTTTTCAAAATAACTATTTACTTTGTGGCAAAATAAATTTAAAAATGATTATTTTTTTATTTCAGACATAAAACGCGTTTAGTTAATAAATGCAAGAAGCAAAAATTGAAATCGAATGGAATGGAAGACCAAATAAAGCATTATTTTACAATGTTCCACACACGCTTCTGGAAATTTTATTCCAACGACACGCAAGCCATAAAACAGTCAAAAAATGGTGTCACCGCACGTGGACAGTGAATTTGAGCGGATTTATAGGTGTGTACAACATGGCGTTTTTGTACTGCATTGGGCCGTACTTGAACTCCCAGCGAAATCTTCTTATCATCTACGAAGAAAATCTCAATTAGTGCATGGATCATGTTAGGTGTTAGGTTTAATACTTTTGCCAATGTTACTTGGATTTCCAGCTGTGCAAACCTCATTCCCAAGCACTTTCGAGCTCCGTGTCCAAATGGAAGAGCGACGAAGGGATTTGCTTTTTCCTCTTGCTCGTGCCCTCTGATCCACCTTTCAGGTATAAATTTTTCCGGCTCCCGGAAGTATTTGCTAAACCGTGAGATTACTGCGTGAGACATCATGATTTCGACCTGTATGGCAGAAATATTGATTTGTGATCATGAAAACATTATTTAAATATATATTTACATTTGGTGGAACTCTGTAGTTTGAGAGTATCACTTCTTTTTCCGTCTTTCTCATGTTTCCGCTCACGACTGGCGTCATTCTGGAATGGAATTTCATTCATTTTTTCCATGCAGATTAAAATTATAGTGCACCTCATGCTTTCCTTGATGCAAGCTTTCAGGTATTTCATTTCCTCCACCATTTCGCTAGTGATAGGAGAAAATGGGTCAGGCATGATTCGCTTCAGCTCTTGATACAAAACTTCCTGCTTTTCCTGGTTCTCAGACAAGTGCAGCATTAAATTCGCCAGAGCAACAGAAGTCTAATATAATTAAATTTAACAGTCTAAAGCTATAATCGGACCAAGAAAATTATTTTTTACTGTGTCGATTCCCCCAGAGAGCATGTCGTGCACCAGGATGACAGCTCTGTTCGGATTCGGGTCACTTTGCAGAAGTCTTTCCAACGCACTCGGCTCCTGGTCCACGGGCCTCCTGCTCGACCGTTCTATCGCTTGGACAATGTATTTTTGGCTAACCCTAAAAATTTCACCTTGAGAATATTTAAAAAATATTTTTTAGACTAACTCTCACTCGGGGTAGTTATTTTCGTAGAAAATATATATTTTAAAAAATTGAAGAGTGATCTTGGGACAAATTGCTCATTTTTCCAATTTCGTTCGCTCAAGTATAAAATCACTATTTCTCTGATAATCATCTATGTTACTTGATTTATTTTGCTTTAATGCTGGTCTCGTAAGCAAGTTTCGCTTAATAATCCATCATTGCTCTCATAGGGCATTAATTTTTGGAATAATTACAATATACACTGTAGTCTAGAAATTTTTTCAAATTTATCATCGATCTATATGCATTTAATTTACTTTTTAACATCCAAAAATGGCATAATATCAGACTATAGGCCCAAATCCATAAATTTATTCTAGGGTAAAATTGTAATTTATCCCAATTGAATAAACATTTAATTAATTATAAGAATATTTTTACTCAGAAATGCAATCGAAAGCTGCAATGAATTTTTTCCAGGATGGTGTTGGAACGAAAGGCCATAGAAAGGATTCGCCGCCCATTTCCAAGTTGTGCATGGTCTCAAAAAGGCTGTGCACCGCGTTGATCATCCTTTGTGGCTCTGAGTCGGGGTCGAGCTTTTCCTCCAGACATCCTAAACGCGTGTCCAACGCAATCATAGCAATCGCTATACCACAATACTCAAGATAAGTATTTTAAAATTAATTTAACTCGTAGATCTTACACTCAAACGCCCATTTATATAGTTTGTTTCTGAAATCATCAGGCATTTCGTTTTTTGAATCCATCCAACTAGGAATCCTAGTAATTTGGGATAAATTACTATCAAGATTACCAACATAGCTCTTTGAAAAAACATTTTAACTAAGTCCTCGGCCACCTCGTCGATCTTGGATGTGTACATTTGCACGATTTTGATCTGCATCATAATCGGATTAGCTTGGCGTCTCCCTTCCAGCCAATCTTCTCCTTGGCTGCTCCATTTTAAAAATTAGTATTGAAGAAAATTAAGATTATTATGCTTTACTCGACAATCAGTCCACCCACTCCCTTCAAAATATCTTTGCGGTGAACCATTCTGTAGTAATCTAAGCATTTTATCGATGGTCGGTTGGGCCAAGGACCCTCGCCTCTTATAATCGTTTCAATGTCCTTAGGGTCGAATACGAAAACCAGGTCGTTTTTTGGCTGCAGTCCGCTGAATTTAACAATTGGTCCAAACTCGTCAAAGAATTGCTTGGATACTTTTATTAGGTCGCCAAAGTCGTACTTTCCTGTTGAATCAAAAGTCATTAATTTTGTTGATTTTAAAACACTATTAAATTTTTATTTTTAATAATATATAAGATCTCAAAAATGAAAAATCCTTAAATTTGTCAAACCAAAAAAAACTCACTAAATCCAGGTAAGAAGCGGAACTTATTCCCCAGTAAAGGAATCGGCTTCGGTCCAGGCATTTCCTCGTAGGGTCGTACATCCTGGGTTGTCCTTGCTGAATAGACGAGTTTTTGTTCACTCACAGTCAACGCAGTGCTTAAATACCGCTTATTCGCAGGCACAAATATTCTCTGAGCCATTGTTTCTGGTAAAAGAGGCAATATAAACCGTCCAATTAAACAAGAACATTAATATGAAAACAACTCAAATTGAATGGATGCGGTAAAGATAGTAAAATTGATCACCAAAGTACAACACAACGGCTCGACCGCACTTCCTTGAGAATGAAAACGAACAAAACTGCTTGCGTATTTCTTTGGGTTCATTGGCCTCTGAGGTTGACTCTGTGCTAAAACTGTTAAGATGATAAGATAGTTAAAAATTGACACACAATAAAACTCGATGCCAAAAAGACAAATAATGGTTAAAAGAATATCGCGATCGAAAAGGTCATTCCCCTATTACTAATACGCGTGCCGGGGACAAGAAACTCTTGTTTTCTTCTCCACACATGCTTTCTCTGCGTTTCGAGCACATTTGACGGTGCTTGGCGACGATTTCTCACTCTCTCCTATAACTGACCTTCCTCAGGTCACCCGACCTGAATCCTCATTTTTTTGGTTTAACGGCTTTGACGCCGCCGTCGCTTCTTTTTGGCATTTTTTTGCTATTTTCATATCACCGCGCAGACTATTTTGACGCGCACAAGGTGCTGTAGCGGTTCCCGCTTATTGGCGTTAACTTAGTTTGTAACCTTTAGATGTCACTTGTAACTGTATGATAAGCTTTTCTCATTTACCCTGTATAATTTACCTTCACTGACCGCTCACCTACGCACGCATACGGTCATGTCGCATTTACCTCTCCGGCCGGGAGTATAATGCCGTGCGCATATATGACGCTTGTAATAACTTAATAGACCCGAAGATAATACCGGGGTAAGCATTGTATTTAACTGTGATAATTATTGTTATTCTCGACTCGCATATTGATGCGTTAATTAATTGTTTATATATTGACTTTCCTTTGAGATTTTATTGTGAATATTTATTATGTAAAACTTTACAGTCTTAATTATGGATTAAATCTACGTCTACAAAGGAACCAGATGCATTTCCTTTTGGCTCGAACCGAGTAACCCACAGTGCTATGCGATGTCATCGTCTCAATAGGTCCGATCGGGTTCCAACTTATTTCTAATAATTCAGCGGTTTGATGGATTTCAACTCACGATGTCTCAAACGAATCGTCTCGACGAGCCCTACCAACTGACCTACCCTGATGACCTTTTTCAGGGTACCCCACCCTGAGATCGGTCCCGGAGCCGATTTTCCAACGTCGCCGACCATTTCGACGCATTGCCAATGCATCATCCGCTCGAGCTTTTTCGGAGTTTTTCAACACGATTCACGAGAAATGGCAAGGACGCAGAGCCCGAACGTGAGCCGCGCAACTGTCTCAACGGAGCAGCCAGGTGGCCCGTCGGTGCAGCGAGCGTTTGTTAATTTTCATGCGTATTGGCAATATGTATGGTGAATTTTAAACCAGCAGAGCCTATAATTTTTATTTGTGAACTGAAATTGAATAGGCTGACAAGAAGTATACAAAATTCCTTTTTGAAATTATAGAAAAACCAAAACAGAATAATCAGCAGTCGAAAACTTAATTAGTTATTTGAATTTAAATAAAAAAAATCTTTAAAATTATCATTTATCATCATCATCGCTACCTGATGGCTCTACCTTTTACCTGTGCACCGCGTTACGACGTCTAAAAGAGATGGAATACAAACACTTATAAAACCATTATATTATAACGTTAAGTTTGTGCCAATCGCGTGAACTGAAAGAAAAAAAAATCACAAAATCCAAAATTATGTGATTTTAACTTGGTTGTTTTGATTTCAATTATACTCTAGCATGTGTCATGGTTAATTTAATGCTGCATATGGGCAGTCATTATTAACAGGACTGGGCTCGCCCCTTGCGGTGTGCGTTGTCTCCTTACGAAATTATTGGGCACAGCATAGATAATATAGCGGGATTTCCCACTTCGCTAGCAGAAACCATTCCATATAAAACAAATGAACTAGCTAAAACCTAAAACTCTCACTCAGGGCTCTATTTTATATTAAAATTTGTGTAGTAGTCATGTTTTTATTGTAACAAATGTTATGTTGGGTCTACAAAGTTTTAAAGTCCTTGTTATTAGGAAAAAGGAAAGCTTTTCTTGTCGCAAACGTTACTTGGCTGCATCAAAATGCTGCTCCATAGTAGCGATTGCATCGGGAGCAGCTGATTCACGAGAAGAAAATTTCAAGCAATCGTTGATGTAAGCCTAAATGCGCACCATGGCTAAAATTTGACTCTAATTCTTGTCAATGAAAATTGAAGACCGGCCGCATGCTTATAGACGCTGCCCGAATGCAAGAGGCCGCACTTTGGAGTGCGTTGACAAATTTACTCCGAGGGCCTGCCAAAGTTTTATTTTCAACGCTGCGCTGTGGCACTTCCACCAGAATTATTACGCTCTGGCCGCACGCCACGCAAGAAAAATCGGAGAAGAAAAGCAGAGTGAAACAATAACACGAATTTTTATTTCTCAAGCGATTTGTAACAATAATTATGTATTATAAAAAGTAAAAAATATTAGTAGAATTTACCAGCACCTCTACAAACTACACGACATTTTCCAGACAAACGTGCAGCAAGAATTCTTGGAATGAAAATGTTTCAAACCGCGTCTTACAACAGTTTTATCGCTCGTAGACGGTGAACTTAAGCGGGCTGATAGGAGCATGCACCAACGTAGATTTGTATTGCATGGGGCCGTACTTGAATTCCCAGCGGAACCTTCTCATCATCTGTCAAATTTAACTTATTGTACGAATTTGAGCATACTTGATTGAATTGTACTTTCGCTAAGATGATTTCCATTTCCAGCTGCGCAAACCTCATTCCGATGCACTTCCGAGCTCCGTGTCCGAACGGAAGAGTGACAAATGGGTTAGCTTTTTCTTCCTGCTCATGCCCCCTAATCCACCTTTCCGGAATGAACTTTTCAGGCTCCCGAAAGTGTTCGCTGAAGCGTGACATCAATCCATTTGCAAGCAAAACGTCCACCTTTTAATTATAGTTAAACTCGAAGTGCATCAAAGCTAAAATATATTTTACTTTCGGGGGAATCTTGTAGTTTGAAAGAATAATTTCTTCCGTCGTTGTTCTTGCGTTTGCTGTCACCACCGGCAATAATCTGAAAAATATGCACAGCATAAAAAGAAACATTTTCTAGATATGGTTAAAAATATACCGCATGCTTTCTTTAATGCACGCCTTCAAGTATTTGGTTTCGTTCAGCATGTCGTTCGTGACAGGGGCGCAAGGGTTCGGCATAATTTTTTTCAATTCACCATGCAAGATTTCCTGCTTGTCCTGATTTTCGGACAGCTGCAGCATCACGTTTGTCAAGGAATGAGACGTCTGAGAAAAATTAAATTCAGTAATAATTTTCAAATATTTTGTGTTTTTCTTATATTATATTTTTATAATACCGTGTCAATTCCAGCCATCAGCATGTCAAGTGCCATGATGACTGCTCTCAACGGGTTCGGATCCCTCTTCAGCAGTCTCTCCAACGCACTTGGCTCCTGGTCGGCAGGTCGCGATTTTGATCTTTCAATCGCTTGAAGCACATGCTTGTGGCTCACTCTACAAAATATAGGTGTTTATTATAATTTTAAGGAAAGTTTTACATTAAATTGAACTGATGTTTGGGTAAACAAGTTTAGTATTTTTTTCCTATTAAAAATAAATAAATAACAAGATTTCAAATTGAGATACAGAACTTGCGCTTGCGCTCTGATAATTTTCCAACGTTTTCCTTAAATGAGCAGTTTTTAAAATAATTATTTACTCTAATCTATAATAAATTTAAAAATGATTAACTTTCAACGATATGTTTTTCCAGTTTCCCTTTTCCCCAGGAGAATTGATTTATATCTTTTAGAAATGTTTTTAATAATTGCAATAGATATTTTAAAATCTCCTACTCTACAAAGAAGTCCATAACTTTGACGAATTTCTTCCAAGAGGGAGTCGGAATGAGGCGCCAGAGGAAAGCTTCGCCACCAATTTCTAAGTTGTGCATCACAGAGAGAAGAGTGTGTACAGCGGTGATCAACCTCTGCGGCTCAGAGTTTGGATCGAGCTCCTCGTCCAAGCAGCCCAGTCGAGTGTCCAGAGCCACGACGGCTATCGCTGCATTTTGTTTTATGTTGATATTTTTTAATTAAATATCCGTAAAATTTTATCCTTACACTCCAGGGCCCATTTGTGCAGCTCATTTTTGAAATCATGGGGCATTTCGTTTTTAGAATCCTTCCAGCCTGGTATTCTAATTTAGATAAATGTCTCATCACTTATCACAGATTTATATTTTTTTTCTAGAGCTTTTTACTTTTTAACGAAATCTTCAGCCACTTCATCAATCTTTGGTGCGTACATTTGAACAATTTTTGTCTGCATCAAAATCGGGTTGACATGGTGTCTCGCCTCCTGCCACTCTTTTCCTTGGCTGCCGGAAAAGCATGATTGCATGAAGTATTTCGATTGAAATAAAAATAAGAAGCTGTTTACTCGACTAGAACGCCACCAATGCCTTTGAAGAAATCCTTGCGTGTTACTTTTCTGTAGTACTCAAAGCACTTGAGAGGAGGACGGAAAGGCCAAAGTCCCTCGTTGCGCATCATCGTCTCCACGTCCTTGGGGTCGAAAATGAACAGCAAGTCGTTGTTGGGCTCGAGCCCGTTGAATTTTACTATCGGACCGAATTCTTCATATAGCTGCTGGTCCACCTTCATTAAATCGCTAAAGTCGTATTTCTCTGCAAAAGAAAAAGATATTGGACGGTTGTGAGAATATTACAGCCAGCTTTTAGATTTTTTTCGTGGCAGGATAAAATTAGAAAAAGACTAGAATTTCTTCCAAGTAATCTCATTGAGCAGATAAGTAGGAAGTGTATGCAATACATGCATGACTTTTTTTTGCTCTTTTTATCCCTGTCCGAGGACCGGAGGACCGGGAAGGGCGCGCACTGCACTGGCACGAATGCTGAAACCCGGGTCCCAATAACACCGCGAACGGATAACATGGGCGCACCAGGCCGCACAGGGACCCAGCCCACTTAAGGGCCACTTGCCTCCGCACCGAGGACTGCATTGAAACGCTAGACATTCGTCCCGTGAAGCCAAATCACGCATGCTGGAAAGGTGCAAACCAGCAAGTAGCGAGTCGGCGCCGGTGCGCCTCCCAGGCCGTTGAGCAATTGGAGCAATTCGAGTCACTAAACTAACCACTTTTTGGCATTTCTGACATTGGGTAGCCAGTATTAGATCTCCGAACTGCTCAAATACCTCTCATTGCTTTGACACTCCTGAGAGTGCCTTAACAATGCGAGCCAACGGGCTGGTAATTTATTTAATCTGTAATGTTTATTTCGTTTTATTGTGTGTGGCTTTTCTCGCAGATAGAACTATTAATAACGCGAGTTCGTTTATTAATCTTGTGCGCGCTTTAGATTTCGAAGAAAGAAGAGTAAATTTCAGTTTAGAGGCATCCTTGCCAATAATGACCTACATGTAACCTCTAGAGCTTGTCATGGATGCTTATTTTAAACGCAATCTGAACAATGCTTAGTGTTTTTAAATATCACTATGTAAATAAAACAATATGAATTGGAGTTCCACATATTATTTTAATGCCAGCTTTCAAATCAATAAACATAAAATGTAATTAAAACAAAATGAGTTTGCAAAAATTACTTATTAAATACCCTTTGATTAATTAAAATACATTTTTGAGTTTTGAGGGATGCAGTATAGACAAATTAAAACAATAAGCATATTAATTTTCTTGTTCTCGTCAGCTCAGCTATTCTCATTGCTTGTGAATCGTGAATTTGAGTGGGCTGACGGGCGCGTGGACCAAAGCTGACTTGTACTTCACGGGGCCGTACTTGAATTCCCAGCGAAACCGCCTTACCATCTATATTATTTAATTAAAAATTAGTATTTTCAGTTGTTTTGTAAGAAGCTGAAAAATCAACCTTTGCGAGGGTAATCTCCATTTCAAGCAAAGCAAACCGGAAGCCTACACACTTTCGGGCGCCGTGTCCAAAAGGAAGTGTGACAAAAGGCTTGACTTTTTCCTCTTGCTCGTCTCTAAACCATCTTTCTGGCTTAAACTTTTCCGGTTCTGTGTAGTGCTCGCTGAATCGCGACATCGCTCCATTCAACATCAAAACATCAACCTGACGTTTATAAATTTGAATATTAACTTCTAAAATGACACTTAATGATAAATCGAACCCCAACTGGTATTCTGTAGTTTGAAAGAACAATTTCATTGAATGTCCTCCGCATCGTTCCTGGCACGACCGGCATCATTCTGCACAGTGTGGTTATTTTATTTTTTGTTTATTCAATGCTGTAAAAGGTAAAATGTGCTTAATGTGTACCTCATACTTTCTTTGACGCAGGCTTTCAAAAATTTCATTTCATTTAGCATCTCGTTTGTTATCGGTGCGTGCGGATTGGGCATGATTCTTTTCAGCTCTTGGTGTAAAATTTCCTGTTTGTCTTGGTTTTCTGATAGGTGCAGCAGCACATTCGTTAAAGAGTGCGAGGTCTAGTAAAAGTAAAATTAAAAATATTATCAGCGTGAATTTATCAATGGCGAATCCGATTGTAAACCTTTTTTAAGTCACTCGACAAATGCAACAAACAATAAGCTAAAAGTTTAGTATCATAAATTGTTTTGCTATTCGAAATAGAAATGACAAACTTTATTTGTCAAGTGTTTTTAAGAACTTTTAAACAAACGTTAATATTAAAATGTTAGTACTATGACATTGTCGGATTTTTTCTCTTACGATTTTTAAATATTATGATTAATTAGAACGTAATTAAAAGTTAGCAAATATGACGTATTATTAAAGATTTGCCTTTGTAGATATAATCTCGAGAAAAAATGTATAAAAATAAACATATTTAAAAGTGTAAAAATGATTACAATGAGTAATGGTCCAAAACTGTGCAAAACTTAAACTGTACAAATTTTAGAATTGTACGCCTAGTGCGTATAGTAAATTCACCGTGATTCTCAACCATGATCCTAAAGACGAAATATTATTTCGTTTGGCATATTTGAAGCTTAAATTTGTTAAGCTAATCACAAAATTGCGATGATTTTTTTACCAGTTTTACTCCAAAAAGGAGATCGGAAAATGGTGTCTTAATGGTTTTCACTCAAATTGCAAAATTTTTTGTAATTGGTTTAAAAGCGAAACTCCCGAAATACGGACAATTTTCTACATTGGCGGCGGCTCTGTCTGAATATTTTCAATAAAGTGTTAATTTACCGTGTCAATTCCAGCCATTAGCATGTCCAGCGCCATAACCACAGCTCTGGTTGGGTTCGGATCTCGTTTCACGAGTCGTTCCAGAGCGCTCGGCTCCTGGTTCGCGGGTCGCGACTTTGACCATTCGATTGCCTGAAGAACGTACTTGTGGCTTACACTAATAAAAAACTCTTTTCTATGTTAAAAAAATTAAAAATAACAGGGAAGAACTCACTCTACAAAGAAATCCATTGTTTTTATAAATTTGCGCCAGGATGGGGTCGGGAAGTGACGCCAGACAAACGCTTCGCCACCCAACTCAAGGTTGTGCATGACAATGAGAAGAGTGTGCACCGCGTCAATCATCTTCTGTGGCTCTGAGTCCGCCTCTAGATTCGCGTCCAAGCATCCTAAGCGCGTGTCAAGAGCAACGACAGCAATTGCTAGCGTTCCAATAGAAGAATTAGACTCGTCTTAGGAAGCAATTTTTCATTTTTCTCACACTCAAGCGCCCATTTGTGCAGCTCATTATTGAAATTTTCAGGCATTTCATTTTTGGAGTCCATAAACCCTGGCAACCTGAAATAATTGTTTTCATGACATTATTTTTAGCCTTCTAAAACTTTATAGATTACAGCCGAGTGAAATCTTCAGCCACTTGGTCAATTTTCGGGGTGTACATTTCCACTATTTTGGTTTGCATCATGATCGGATTGACGTGGTGCCGCGCTTCTTGCCAGTCTTTCCCCTGGCTGCGTGCAAAACAAAATTTCATTCGTTTCCACAATAATGCCAGCTAAATTCAATACTCGATAAGAACTCCACCGACGCCTTTGAAGAAGTCCTTGCGCGTGTGCTTTCGATAATATTCAAGACACCCGAGATGCCTTCGGTAGGGCCACGGACCCTCGTTTCTCAACATCGTCTCGACGTCCCTGGGATCGAAAACGAACACCATGTCATGGAGTGGCTCGAGACCCGTGAATTTGGAAATCGGGCCAAACTCTTCGTAAAACTGCTTCCCTACTTCAAACATGTCGTTGAAGTTATACTTCCCTAGAAAAAATAGCGCGTGATTGTTTGTTTTTATTGTAATCGATCAATAATTGTGAAGTGCCCACCACCTGATGGCGGTAACCTTTACCCTGAGTTCACCTGTGCACCCATGCGTGCTGCAAGTTTAGTTATAAAGTGATCATATTCCCAATATATCAGCCGAGCGTTAAGCAGCTAAGTGTTAAACGCTCGCAATGCCAGTGAAACTTTGTGCATCTCGCACACCTATACGCTGACCTTGCATGTGAGAATTCCTGGTATGAATTTAATATTGCATTCGTCTCGTAGAACTGACCAACCCGTTTTACCGGGTTCAATTCACGGGACGAACAATAAATCTGGTATTTCAACCATTTGAGGGAATTTGACTAACTTTCCCCATAATTTTTTATTTTCGTTTAATTATAATCTCTCCAGCATGCAAGCTAATTTTTATTTGTTTGTAACTGTCACGAGAAATTAAAAGCAGCTTCCCCGGTGTGTATTTTCCGTATTTCTACAGAAATGTCCTGCTCTACTAGTTTTGGCTACTGATTGTAGCCCTAATTCATGAGCTTCTTGTCCTGCCTGGGGGTTGAAACTGACAGCAACCACAATAGTCAAAACTAGTAGAGCAAGGCACTTCTGAAGAAATACGGAAAATAAACAGCTCGCTACACTTCAAGGAAGCTACTTTTAATTTCTTCTGACATGACAATCTCGTGTGCTTCTGCCTTCATTGGCATCCAAACCAAGAATTATTTGAAACTGTTTGTAACAAATCTCTAAGTAAATTAGAATAATGAGACTAAAGCACAGACACACAAACATTTTATCAGAAATTTTTCATTATTTAATTAAAAAATATTCTTTCCACCTTGTCTATATATTAACAGATAGATTTGCAATGCCAATCTATCAGTTTTTATGCCATCACCATATTAATAATTCCTAAAATGAAGCAGCAATTTATATTAAAATTGGGCTTCAATTTTTGAAAGCGCTTGTGGTTTGTTTGGTATTTTTCATTCCAAATTTTATTCCAATATCAAAATTGGCTGTAGTATTAATTGATTGCGATTTTTTATAATTAAAATAATATGATCGGAAAATGATAATATAATTCGTAAAATTAAATTTAATTAACTCTTTGTATTTAGTAAACTTCGCGTTGATAAACATTTGCTTAAAGAGTTGACTCATTTCTCCCCTGCTTGCTCTTTCAGGAAGGACTATATATATATCGATTAGATTTTGCTTTTGGCCGTGAAAGCCTGCATAAAACCCCGCCGACCTAGTAACACGGATAGGGATCAATGGAGCCAGCTGCCTCTCTCCCTTTGAATAGCCTTAATGCGTTTTGTCATTAGGATATATATGCACTAAAAATGGATAAAAAAGCACGAAGCGCAAAAAATGCATTGATATATTGAATTCAGTTACAAAATTCTATATCAAAGAAACTCACTGAATCCTGGCATGAAGCGAAACTTATTCCCCAAGAGGGGAATCGGTTTGGGACCCGGAATGTCCTCGTAAGGTCGAGCAGGTTGCACATCTTGCTTCAATGCGGTGGCTGCACCTGCAAATTGTCTGCTCCCTCCTGCCCTCAGCAACGATTGCAAAGATCGCTGATTCGCGAATAGGAGTTTCCTCCGACCAGCCATTGTTGAAGCAAACCAAAATGATTGCTCTATGACAAAAAATAACCTTTATATGACGCTGTAATATTGGCAGTGGAAAGATAAAGACCGACCGGGAGCTCAGTCACTGCCCGAATGCAAGCGGCGATAAACAGTCGGGCTGCGTGTGTATTTCGTTGTGCGAGGCCAATTTTACTCCAAGGCCGGACGAATTTTGATTGTTCGATGCTGCGCCGTGGGGCCTCCGTCAGGCTCATCGCTCTCCGACCGTTCGCATCGCAGGCCCAGGAAAAGGCCGCTGCGAGCAATGGGCCCTGGCCTTACTCCCAGGTCCCTGGGCCCAAAGCGATTCCGTTGCTGGGCAACAAATTCCGATTCTTTCCCGGCTTCGGTAAGTGTAATTAATTTTTCACAGAATGAGTTGCAAGTTTTTTTGATTATTTATAGCCAAATATGACTTTACAAATTTGATCACACTGCACAAGCAGCTGCGCGATGAATTCGGCGACATTGTCAAATTTGGTGGCTTGGAGCCAAGGAGAGATCTGCTTTTCATTTACAAACCAGAGGATATGGAAACCATGTTCAGGAACGACGGTCCTTGGCCGGAGAGACCCTCTTTTAAGGCACTCCAATACTACAGGGACGTCACGAACAAGGACGTCTTCCAGGGTCTGTCTGGCGTTCTGGTGGAGTAAGGCCGAAAATTTCAATTTATAAACCGACACCAATTTATTCGTAGTCAAGGTCCAGCGTGGCAAGAAGCGAGGTCGCAGGTCAATCCAGTCATGATGAAAACCCAAACTGTGCAAATGTATGCCGGGAAAATTGGGGACGTCGCTGAGGACTTTGTCAACATGTAATATTTTCTAAAAGTATCCCAAAAGTAATTTTGTATCTATATATAGCCTCTGAATTAATATTAGGATCGCTGATATGAGGGACGAGAAAAACGAAGTGCCGGACACCTTCAAAAACGAAATTCACAAATGGGCCCTGGAGTGTAAGATAAGGTTATATTCCGAAATAAAAAATAGAATTTATTTTCTCTCATACGTTAGCCATCGCGCTTGTTGCGTTGGACACGAGGCTGGGGTGCCTGAGGAATAATTTGCCCGACGACTCAGAGCCGCAGAGAATGATAGACTCGGTGCACAAAATGCTGCAATGTCTGCACTCCCTTGAGATGGGAAACACAACCCTTTGGACCTTTATATCGACGCCAACCTGGCGAGAATTCGCCTCCACCTTGGATTATTTTACAGCGTATTATGCACTTCTATCTTACAGAATGGTTTATATTTTAAATTTTTTCCTTCAGCGTTGCTCTAAAATACGTGAATGAGGCGATTGAGAGGTCGAAAAAAATCCCAACGGATGACGGAAATAAGATGAGCGTTGTGGAGCGGTTTTTGAAAAGAGACCCAAATCCAACGAGAGCTGTCATCATGGCGCTGGACATGCTGATGGCTGGAGTTGACACGGTTTGATTAAAATAATAACCCTTAAAAATTATAATCAAAATGTGATCCTTTTAGACCTCACATGCCCTTACAAATCTGCTTCTTCATTTGTCGGCCAACCAGGAAAAGCAAGAGAAGCTATATGAGGAGCTGAAGAGGCTGCTGCCCGACCCCAGCACGCCGATCACCAACGAAATGCTTGACGAAATGAAGTACATGCGTGCGTGCATCAAAGAAAGTGCCAGACTCATGCCGGTCATAACAGGCAACGCCAGAACGACCCAGAAAGAAGTGGTCCTCTCAAATTACGTCATTCCTAAAAATGTACGACTCATTTTTTTTTAATTGTGCAAATAATTATGTCACAAAGTTCTGGCTTTCTGAGAAGTAGTAGGCAAATACATTAAGAACTCCTGCTAGAAGAACAAAAGCAATTTATTCAATTACCGTGACTAATCTCGAATCGTCAGGTTGATGTTATCATGCCGAACGCTTTAATTTCCCGCATGGAAAAATACTACAAGGAGCCGGACCAATTCATTCCTGAAAGGTGGATCAGGGGAAGCGACCAGAAGGAGAGCGTCAACCCGTTCGTCACTCTCCCCTTTGGTCACGGAGCTAGGAAATGCGTGGGTATGCGGTTTGCCTCGCTCGAACTGGAAATGGTGCTTGCCAAGGTGGAGATAATAATGCTGGTGCAATAGCAATTTAAATAATTCCATGTCATTTAGATGATAAGGCGATTCAAATGGAACTACAACTACGGAGAAATGAAGTACCAAACATTTTTGGTGCACGTACCCATGGACCCGCTCAAGTTTCAAGTCACCCAGCGTACCAATTGACTCTGTAAGGGGTAATTTAGAAATAAAAACGCAGAGCGAGATTATGGAATCGATGGTCTGATAAGGAGTGAGGAGTGTAAGATAAAGGTTCACATCGCAGTTATAGACATTTCATTCTAAAAACTATTTTTAAAAAGTCGACGAAAAATTGTATAATTAGACACGTTATATTTTTTTAACTTCTAGCTGTGTTAGAAATCCAGATTGAGTATCAATAAAAAATATTTTCAATACAAAGAAAAACTATTCTTCTTTTCTTAAATAAAAAATAATTCCCCTTCAGGTTTTCATTGGAACGCATTATTTGCTCTAATCGTATTTATATTCAGCGTGTGTAGGGGGAGCAGCTGCTGCTTTTTAGCGCGCCAGTCCCCTGCCACTTTTTTATCTTCAATTTGCCGAGATCGCCAGTGTTAGGCTTTTGCGTCGGCCTCATTCACAGTCAGGGCCATTCTGCGTCACAGCAGTTAGCGCAGGCCTAAAAAGAGTGCTGACGAGTGGCCGCGTTTGTTGATGTTGTCGCCTCTGAACTGACGAAAAATTTCTAACATGAGCCTGAGGGTGGTGCTGCCCCAGGGAAGACCCTTCAGGCGAAGGGTTTTTTCTACTGTCGCAGCTGCAGCGGACTCTAAACCTGCGGAATGGTTAACGGCCAGACCTTTCGAAGAGATTCCTGGACCTAAGAAGTTGCCTATTATTGGCACAAAATATATGTTTCTGCCGGGCTTGCGTGAGTTTATAATTGCTTGAATTTCTTGTATTTTTATTTTGTTCGAGGTTTGTACCTCAACTGAATGGTAGAGACCTAAATAATCTAATCAGCAAAAACACGCTTTTATCTGTTAAAAATTTATACCGCTATATCATAATCTTGCATTAACGTCTCACGCGAACTAATTATTGTGCAATTTATCAACTTGGATGATTCTACTCTGCAAAACGAATTTAGTTAAAAATGCGACAGGCATAATAATGCCCCTCACCGTACCATCAATTCTATTTGTTGCGGTGCTCGCAATTTTGGCGCGCGTGAATTGGTTTAATAATAACCTTTCTCCTAACTATTCAGCAATATAGTATTATTACTAGCTCTGGTGTGAGCGTAATCCCCTGAACGGATAAAGAATGCAACATGTTGAGCATGAATGCCTAGCGCGTTGCTCTGCTGCACCCTAACTACTCATGGGTGTTCAAATGATTAAATTTTTATATTCCAATGAAGATTTTTAATTCGAAAATTAGGAAAGTTAAATTTCCACCTATAGTCTCAACGAAAAATTATTTCTTTTTATTAAAAACTTTCAACCAAAGGACGCGTTTGGTTGTTTGGAAATGCGCAATTGTTCCGCTACTAAGACGATATGTGTAGCAAAATAATTTAAGTTATTATTATAAATTTTGTATACTTTGACTCAATCTCCATGCTCATTTCTCGAGTTCGACAACTCTAGCCAACCTTTTTTTCCTTCGCAGGGAAGTACGACTTTAGCGATTTGACAGAGACTCACAGGGAAATCAGGAAAGATTACGGAGACATTGTGCGCTTCTCCGGCTTGGAGCCGCGCAGGGACATGGTGATGATCTACAACGCGGATGACGTTGAGACCATCTTCAGAAACGAAGGTATCTGGCCCGAAAGACCCTCGCTGCGGTGCCTGAAATACTTCCGGGAGGTTGTCAAGAAAGACTTCTTCAAGGGAGTGGGAGGAATCCTGAATGAGTGAGCACTTTTAGTCGAGACGAACTGTCGAAGTCTCATGTTTTTGTTCCAGCCAAGGCGAGACGTGGCACAAAAGTCGAACCCTAGTCAATCCTGTGATGATGCAGCCGAAAACGGCGAAGCAGTACGCAGCGGGCATTGACCAAGTCGCCGAGGACTTCATTTCAAAGTAGATTTTTTCTTTTCCTACCACAACAATTTGAAGAAATTAAATTTTGCTCCTGCCTTAGGATCCCAGGGTTTAGGGACAGCAAAAGCGAAATGCCAGAAGACTTCAAAAATGAACTGCACAAGTGGGCCCTGGAATGTAAATTTTCCCATCAAATAGATGCTGGGTCTGTGAATAAATCTCTTATTGCGTGTTCAAGCAATCGCTTTAATTGCCCTGGACACTCGCTTGGGCTGCCTGGACCCCAACTTGAAGGCGGACTCTGTGCCTCAAAGGATGATTGAGGCAATTCACCAGCTCTTCCACGACATGCACATTTTGGAAGTCAAGAGCATCGTTTGGACCATGATACCGACGCCGACCTTCAAGCGATTTTTGAAAAATGCTAGTCTGCTTCTTGAGTATATTAAAAAAAAGTGTTGACCTCAAATAATTGACACCTGGTTATTAGCATCAGCTACAAATACGTCATTGAAGCCGTGGAACGAAGCAAAATCAAAAAGGGAGACGAAAGCACCAGCAGCGTGTTGGAAAAATTCTTGGAAAGAGATCCAAATCCCACAAGAGCCATCGTGATGGCTCTTGACATGCTCTTTGCCGGAGTTGACACGGTAAATAAATAATGTCATAATCATGTTCGCTATATACATTTTAAACCAGACATCCCACGCCTTGACGAATGTTTTGCTGCATCTCTCCGAAAACAAAGACAAGCAGGAGCTGCTTTACCAGGAAATGAGGAAGTTTCTGCCTGAGGTCAACACCCCTATCACCTACGAGATGCTAAGCGATATGAAATATTTGCAGGCTTGCATCAAAGAATCCATGAGGTAAGCATTTTGAGACTAAAAACTGGTTTTTAAGCCGTGCTCAATTTACAGAATTCAACCAGTAGCTCAAGGAAACGCGAGGACCACCCATCAGGAGATCGTCCTCTCCGGCTACAGGGTCCCGAAAAACGTAAGAATATTACTAATTCCTCCCACGAAAGGTCATTCAATTTTTACCGAACAGGTTGACGTCGTCCTGGCGCATGGATTGTTGTCCTTGTTGGAAAAGTACTACCCGCAACCGAAAAAATTTATCCCTGAGAGGTGGATTAGAGGCGGAGAACAGGCGGAAAAAATGCACCCATTCGTCACTTTGCCCTTCGGCCACGGCGCTAGAAAGTGCGTCGGCATGAGGTTTGCTAAAATGGAGCTGGAAATGATGCTTGCCAAGGTGAGATTCATCCCTAATGGATTCAGAAATTTATACAAATGGGAAACACGTTTGATTCGCATGAATGTCACTAAAAAAATGTGCTCACCATGAGATGGATTTTTTTTAAAATCGTATCTCGGTTGAAACTGAAAATTTTTGTTGTGGGCCTCAATTTCACAGGGAGAAAAAATTTTCAGTCTCAGCTGAAATTAAATATTTAGATCTAATGGTGAGATTTAATTAAGTGGCATCCGTTAAAATTTAGATGGTCAACTATAGAGTGTTCTAAACTAAAATTCGGCAAATATTCTCATGTTTAAAATATTAACTCTGATTCGTTTTGTAGATGATCCGGCGTTACCACTGGGACTACAAATATGGGCCGATGCGATATGAGACGACTTTGATTACCGGACCGGCTGATCCTTTGAAATTTGCAGTTACCGATCGGTGAGATAATTTCTGCTGAAGAATCAATATGTTGCCTGAAAAAACGACCGGGTTTTTACAAACAAAATGAAAAACCAAGTGCACCTGCTTTTCAAGAAATTTTCGCTGTATTATTTACAATTTGATACATAAATTATATCCATGGAGAAGGTGAACATTCGAATGATGTACATGATATGTTGAAATCCAAAGAAACGGCGGTAAAAATCAGAATCGGTCAAGAGTAAAAGGTTCCACTCTGAGCAATGTCAATCGAAAAAATAAGATCATTCCAGAGTCGAGGAATAAAATGCAAAAGAAACTGCCACAACTGTCTCGTAAAATAAATCTAAAATCGCAAAATATGTACGAAATTTAGAAAGGTACGGGCAACGTGCGAATCACAAATCTGATTTTTATACATCTTGCCTTGAGAATGACCGCTTGTTTACTAAATTGTGCAACACTTTGAATTTATCACATTCATTTAATCGATAAGTTAATTCTGTGATAAGAATTTAGCTCTTCTCGCACGCAACGGACTATGTATATGTCAATAAAAAAGAATAATAATAAAATTTATGGCATTTTACAATGAGAAAACATGTTTAACACGGTACATTTTTATCGTCTATTCTTACGTGCTATGATAGATTTATCTTATTTTTGGCATTTGCGAATCTTACATAAATACAGTGTGTGTATATGCATAAGTAACCTAAATCACATTTAGTGTGTGTAGCATACTCGTCTAATTAATCCTTTCGCGAAAAGTTATTCCTCAATTGCTAGCGAGGAAAACGAACAGAAAATTAATCAAAATCGGAATACATTGCGGGACATAGGAACATTAAAATTTCTCATCGTCGGTACAACTTTTCAGGATTATAGCTATTTACTCTCTCGTGTATGTACACACATATTTAAAGCATCACTATGTTTCTTTTTTAAATTCACTTTGCTAAATATTGGATTGCACGATCAATTTCAAGACATTTAAGTTCTAAGCTGGAATTCAAATTGTCAAAGGGCTATTGTCTGGCCCGAAAATTGGAATTCGCTCCTAAAAATCAGCGTTTCTGAACGGCCAGACTCTAACAGTCGCCATTTTCAATAGCTCTGCGCGACGGGAACGAAATTGTGACTAATAAGCCCACGGTTCGTATCGGGCGACCACGTCCTTGTGTTTTTTTCTTTGCCGAACCCTTAAGATTAGAGGTTTAACATCGGAAACAACGATTATTGTTAAGTCTTGGGTGATTGAATACAAGCAAGCTTCCCTTTCTTTACGATTCTCCCTACCCTTTCCTCCATTTCTGGTCAGCGATCTTCCGATGGAAAATATTTTATGCGTTTTCTTATCACAAGAAATCTAAATCTCTCCGCTAAAAATTGGCGCGAAAGGAAAAAATTACTATCTCGGGATATTGTGCTCTGTGAACGGAAACATCGACGGCTTGTAGGGCCTAGGGGGCAGTTGGGGACCAGAGTTCCTGCCTGCTGATATGCTCTGACCTGAAACACTTTTTGGAGAGGGCACGAGGTGAGGGGAAGGCGAGCCGCGGACGCTGTCCGGAGATCGCTGCGGAGGCAAAATGAACGGCGGCGAGCTTGACTCCAGGGGTGCGTAGCTGTTGTTCCATCGCTCGTGGATTGAATGGCGGCCTGTGAAAAACTTTAAATTAACTCTCATCAAATCAAAAACGTCCACTGTGAGCTACGCAGACAAAAAAGATTTGAATTCTCCAATCAGAAAGGTCCTCAGTGGTTGAACAGCTGGCGCAACAGTCCATTATTTACACTATCCCGTTACCGCGATTTCAGATTCTAGGGTTGCATAACACCCGCAAGTTAAAAATACACGATGTGCAATGTTTTTTTTATTTTAACAATATCTTGCAGGCAATAGCTGCACTTACATTTATCAATAAATTCAGTTGATCCTGTGATTGTTCTTCTTGATAAATTTTAAATTTCTTGTCACAGCCATAGATACAAATGGGATATTTCCATTTCCATCTGGGGAATTGTTCGAATTTTAAAATATTTTCAATTTTTAATTGGTCAACCTCCCGCGCGAATGGGTAAAATTTAAATATTAACATCAATGTAGCATAATTTTCTAACCTAAATTATATCTGATGTTTAGTTTTAATAAAATGTCATTCGAAGTTGTGATTGGACTTACTTTGGTCTTGGACGTGGTTGGCGTGGCTGATTTCGTTGGCGGAGACGCGGCGCCTGGGCTGCGTGACGGGGGGCAGCGGCGTGGGCACGATGGGCAGCATGTCCATGGTGGAGTTGCGCCGCTGCAGCAGACTAGTAGATTCGGCCCCCGGCGACGTCGGGAAGTCCATGGGAGATCGGTGCGCCGGTCGAGGCATCGTTCCACCCCCGCCCAGACTGAGGTCCCGCCGCGGGGGCAGCGGGGGTGGCGATGAGCTCTCACGAGGGGGCAGCACGGGCGCGTCTGGCGCTTGCCGCGACTGCGAAATTTGCCCAATTAAACACGGAATTCTTTATATAAAAATAAGAAAAGACACATTAGACTTTACATGTGATATTTAAAACAAAAGACAGAAGAAATTTAACAGTTGGGTTCTTTCAAATTTGATTCGGTTTTATCCTCCAAAAAATCACAAACTGAATAAGTTATTAAATTAAATAAATAGCGCGATTTTCTAGAGCATTAATTTTTTTAATTGAAAAAATCAATTTCCCAGATATAATTATCATTTCCTAGCCATTAATAAAAATCAAAAGAAAAACAACAAATAAATAATTTTAATATATCTTCTCAATTTAGACATTTTTCTCTTCAATAAAACCAACGCCTTTTTGTAATTAAAATCATAAAGTTGTACCAAGTTAAAAAATATTTCGATTCCATAAATAGCAAAAGCGAAGTTTTCAACTTACTTGCACGTTTTTGTTGGGGTTGGGCGATTCGCTGATAGAGTTTTCACGTCTTCGGCGTGGCGGCAGGGGCGGAGGAGGGTTGCTTGACGGCGGCGGCATTTGCGAATGCGACAGAGGAATGGGCGGCGCGTCCACGGCTGCCGGAGACGTCGCGATGCTCGAGCTGGGTGAAATGTTGGAGGCGGTCGACGCGGCACCAGGGGACAGGTTTCCGCTCGGCAGAGTCACCCCTGCGAAAAAAATAAAGGCAGTCGAAATTACCTTTGCAGTAGGAACGATTGGGTTAATTTGGAAATGCGTAGACTAATTTTTGACGTGCAGATAATCCTTTAGGCAAAGAAAAGTGATATATTGTTGCAACAATTTGTAGTAATTATGCCCTATACCAATGCATTTTTAATGGGCTATGATTTATCACATGAAAATTTACTGTTCCAAACATTTTCTAACAGACGTTTTCTGGGAAAATCGCGAGCACAAACGTAACGACTTATAGTAGTTTCAATTTTTTCTTAAATAGTTTTCATAAAATAAAGCTTTATTTAGGCAATATTAATTTTTTTAGTGGGTTGCATAACTTGCTGGTGCTGCTGGTAAAGCATAGCTGTTTTTTTATTTCGGCATGTCTGGGAGGGAGATTTTTACATGTCAAAAATTGAAACCTCTATCAGCTTGCCAAATTTGTCATGTTTTTTGCTGTAGTAATCATTACTGCTGAATCATTATTACAAGCCAAACTTGTGCCCTTCATGAAAATCAATGAATGGGGCAAAATAGCCCTACAGAACCATAATAATATTAATCAATTAGAAACGGATATTCGGCTAGAAAAATATTTTTAAAACGGATATATTTTGGTTATTCAGATTACAATTTCCTAAAAAATGGTTTGACAGGTAAAAAAATGCTGCCATTAATTTGTCTGAATTGGCTAGAATTGAATTGATCACATATTAATATTTTTCTTTAAAATAAAAGGAATACAAATCAATACAAAGAGTTTATGTGTGTACTAACCAGTCTGGCCAATTATAATGGGAGCAAAGACGCTGAAGTCAGAGGAGCTGTTGGGTCCGGTAGGGGTAATGGGTGAGCAAGTGGACATGGATGGCGTGCGTGGCGTGTCTTCGCCGTTGTCGTTCAGTCTTCGGACAGGGGGCAATGGATTTGGGTACGTCCGGCCAGGCAAGTTCTTCGGCTTGATACCAGGCGATTTCAGGTTCAAATCGGGCCATTTCCGCGGCTACAAATTTCCCAGGTTAATTTGACAATACATTAGGAAAAGCGTCACTTACAAATCTTGGAAGTTGCTTGCAAGCTCGCGGTTCAAGCTCCAGCGACTTATTGTACAGGTAAGTACTGACGTCGTGTTCTCTTTGATCACCGAAAGGGTCTAACGTCTCTAAAAAGTTCTGTTGAATTGCAAAGTGTCATGAGAATATTCAATCAAATAACAATTTTGTTGCAAAACACGCACTCTGATTTTCTGCTCAACTTTCAAGCAGTAGGGCTGGTTTTGATACTGTTGAATCTCGCCGGTGATCTCGGCAACCTTCCTTCGTTTGTTGAAATTGATAAGCTCTGGGGCGTTTGGCAAGTAGTCGGGGTTTCCCTCCTCGATGTGAAGAATGTTGGTGAGGTACATTCCTGCAATTAATTGAAGTAAACCATGGAAATATATGAATAGGGTAAAGGCACTCATACCTAAAAAGGGCACGCATGGGGGGTTGATTGAGCGCAACTTCTCCTGGTACTTGCGAAAGTGGTCACTGTTCAGCTCACGCGCTTCCTCCATTGCCTTCTTCAGATTCGTTGGGATAGCCTGAAGCAATGCCAAATTGGTGTCTTTTGTTTTCGAGCTCTTTTAACTCAATTCATTTTATTTTTTTTCCAATACAGTTAAAAAAATTAGTTGTAATCCCATTTGATAGTTCAGTCTAATATGTCTGAAGGAGATATTTTCTACCGTCTTACAGAGATTAAAATTAGATGAAGATTTGCTAATGGAAAATTGTCCGTCATTCTCGGTTTTCGAGTTATACACATTCAAATTTCAGATTTTATCAAACACAATAGATTAGTAGCAAAGAGCACCATTATTTTCAGTTTAAAATGTGTACTCCCTTTTTGAGATGAAGTTGAGTTGGTCATATCCCAAATTTTGAAATAGTCCTTCCCATTTTTTAAATTTTACCATCGATTTTTTAAGATAATATAACTGGATGAACTTTTACAAAACCGTTTTAAATATTATTTTATCCTGAGAGAAATACTAACCTGGTAAGACATTTTGAGGCGGAAGACTGAGGCAGAGCCCATGGCAGAGACAACAGCGAGGACGCCGTTGAAATTGTTTAGCTCTTGCATCACCATCATGATCTCGATGATGCGAGACATGACCGCCACCCGCTCCTCAAAGTTCTCTGTCTCAATGATTGACTTCTCAAGCCAGAATGTGAAGTTAGTTGTGTGCCGCATCATCTTCAGCAGGTTCGGAGAGGTTTTCTCTTTGTCCTTCTTGGTCCACACAGCGCCGACAAGCTCAGACGGTTTTACAGCCCTGTACAGCTCAAAGTGCAGCAGTGTCAGCTGCCTGGCTATTTCTATTGGATGAAGCTGAAGAAAAATCGAAAACGCGGGAATTTTATAAAAGTTTCCATTTTATTTGCAAAATGGGAGGAAAAATCGACCTACAAAGAACAGTGACGTAATTTTAATTAAATTATTAAGAGTTAAATTATCATATCCGAATTTTTAGGAGCAATACAATTATTAATATTACAGTTAAAATTCTTAAAAATTTATGAAAGATTCAATTTAATGGATTTCAATTCTAAAAATCTTACATGTAAAAAATTTACAATGCAAGTTTCTTGCTTTGTGAAAACAATTATTTTGGTTGACGTTTTTTTTTCATCTGGCCTCTGAGCCAAGAAAATAAATCAATACAAACTTACAGTTAAAACAGTCCACTCATATTCAGGGCACTGAATATGCTGCTCAATCGGTGGAGGAGAGCGGTCAAAGTTAAATGTTATTTCTCTCTGTTGGTCTTGAGGATCGCTCTGAAAATTAATTACGTTTACCACACCATTTGAGAAAAATATGGTGGTAATCGTTGACTCTAGTTGAAAATAGCTTACCTTTCTTTGCACGATTTTCAGAACGGAATCAACCCACTTGCGCATTGATTTTGACGTCACAGAATCGAGAAACTCGTGTAGCGCCCGAAGGACGTCAGGATCTCTTTCAAAGTCATAAAAGTGGTGGTCAACCCAGTGACGAAGCACGTTTAAAACCCTGAACTGAACCGGCTGCGTGAATTCCTAAAAATTATCAAATCAAATAAATTATAAAATCCAGATAATAAATAGATTTCGCATACTTTTCGATATCTTTTCCAGTCTTCTCTCTGAGAGTTTTTTAGCGTCTTTTCCCCATCAGACGTGTTTTCTTCAAACACTTGTGACGGGTCAGGAATGTTGAATCTCTCAACTAAGAGAGAAAGCAGTTCCTGAAAAAAATATAATTAAGTCAGGCGACTCAATGGCAGTCTAATTTAAAACGTTACCTGAGGCGAGCAAAAACTGCGGAAGGTGGTGAGGAAGGTGCGCACGAACATTGGGTCTGAGTAGATGTGGTAAGTGAGCCGCTCAACCAACTTGTACAGCGTTGCACCTTTGATCAGAGGAACGCCGTTGCTCTCGCGCTCCTCCAGCACAATGTTGGTCGTTGAGTCAGACTCTGCGAACTTGTAAATGCTTGGCAACGGCAGTCTCAGTGGATGCTTCTTCTCCTCGTCCAGCAAAATCGAATCAAGCGTTCTCTCTAGCATGCTGGAAAAAATGCATTACAATTGTAAAGATATTCTACAAAAACTTTAATTTGTGCAGTAGGTGCAATACTCCCACAAATTTTTAAAAAAGTACGGGTTTATTCAGAAAAGTTCTGCATCAATAAAAATTTGTAAATATGGCCAAATTTTTTGTCAAACTCCCGTCTAAATCGGCTCAGGAGAACCAACTAATTTGCACATTAAAGTCTAAAATGCAGTCCTACAATTATTAAATGGCTAAAAATGTCCAATAAAATTTGGAGTTTTTTACTGCAAAAGTTCAAATAATGCACGCCACAAAACATCATTTAAGTAAAAAAAAAAAAACAACTCACCTCTTAGTATTGAGCATTACGAGATCAGCCATCCAATTGTTCTTATCTTCTAGTGACTTGGACATGAGGATGACGCTCGGTTGGCTCCTTGGAGCAATCTCGAACGCATATTTGTATTCTAAAAGAGCGAGCATTGCAATTATAAAGGAGGATAATTTGCAGAAGCACTCACCGTCTGTGTCATCCTTGTCATGAATCTCTACCCTACGTATGTGAAACTTTTCTTTCATCCTAAACTCTCCGGCCACTGGACCAGTGACTGAAGATCTTCGACTATTCGGTTTGCACAAAACCACGAGACCATCAAACAAAAATACTTTTCTTTCTGACAGCTTCTTTCCAGGGCCCACTTTAATCAACGAGTCCTCTGAAAATACAAATTGCATTATCCAGACTAGCCACATCTGGTCTGAACCCACCTCTTATAAACTCGTTGCAGCTCTGGCCTATGTCTTTGCTGTCCCAGCCCTCGATTGACTTTTGTAACTCGTTGATTTTTTTCATTGCCGCCTGTCTGCGAGCCCTACCATGCATCCTCGCACCACACAGGTCCCTACTGGAGTTAGTTCAAAATATTGATATTATTTTACTTATTCCTCGTTGGACACTCATGAAAAATCACTTCAGAAATTCTCTAGGTTATTTTTTCAAAACACCATAATGGTTTAATTTTATTTGCTGACATTTCTTGACAAGACAAATTGATTGACATGGTATTTATGAAATTTTCACAAATTATTGATATTTAAAAAAAATATTCTAGTGGACCCAAGATAGAGGCACATGGGTTGCCAATAAATTAAAATAAATTGAAAAAATGAAGTTTTTATTAGTTCAGGAATATTTCACCGCTAAAATTTAAAAACAATATTTATTTATTCAATATATAATCAATTTTAAATTTATTGTATTACATATTTAGTGTATTCAAGGGCAAAACAAACATTTTTCTATTTTTTAAGAGTCTTTAAGAATTCTTTACTGACTGAGAAAAATTTGAAAAAGTTCATTCCACTATGAAGTCACTTCAGAATTAATATAAAACTCACTCTCGGGGAAGATGCTTGACTGACTCGCTTATGACCACCTTGAGGGGCGTCAGCAGACCCTGGACCTGTTCCAAACTTTCCCGGTCGTCGCTTTGACGCGTCAACTGGTTAAGAATCTGCGTAAAAGGTACTAGGGTCAGTTCATGCAGCTAACAAGGACGTGCGTTGTACTTGGAAGTATTCAAAATAGAGGAAACAATGCCACACTGGTCCCAGGAGGAGTTTTGGCAGGTAATACTTGACGGCCTCCCGGAAACCGTGTCCCGCCGACTGCAGGGCGTCGTAAACTTCGGGCCTCGCGAGCAGCTGCATCAACGCTTCCTTAAACCTCGGGTGAGTCAAGTCTTTCGCATATCTTCGGTACACGTCAAACTCAGCCGCCTAATGAAAAAGATTAACATGAAAGCAGAGTTCATCTGTTTTTTCCCGCGGCCATTTTTTCCAGAAAAAAGCAAGATATATATTCAGGTTTTGATGATGTGATTTTTCCTACAATTTTTGACAAATACATGTATAAGTAAACAAGGAAACTTTTATAATTTGACGTTTTTGGCAAAATTATTAAATTTATGTAGTATCCAATGAGTTGAGAGTTATCTCTGAGGTAAATTTCTGATTTGATGGAATATGTAACCTATATAAATTATTGTAATTAACATGGGACATGTTTAAAAATCCAAAAATTCAGTCAGTTTTCATTAAATTGTGATATTGTTGGATAAGTGGACCCTATTTGACAAGACAAATCAATCAACAGGACATTCCGGAGTGTCCCTAATTTTTAGATGTCATCGGGAAATTGGACAATGACTTATTAGCAGTTTGAGAAAATGTTTTTCTAGAAAAAAAACAAAGCTAAAACAATTGTTATCAACATGAAAAAATAAGGTAAGTTTTAAAAATATGATTTTTGCTCTATGATTAACCATTAAAACTTACTTAGCCTGGAGCTAACTCTTGTGAGATATTTTTCCAGAACATATAAACTGAACCACCAATCGATTTGTCTCATCAACTAGTGTAAACAAACCAAATTCAAGCCAAATCGAGGAAACCCTGTATTTTTTAATCAATTAAGAAGTTATGGGCTATTTTCCTATTATCTCCAAAAATAGCTTAAACCGTTGAATCGAAAAATTTCCACCACTGTGTTGTACACACCCAGAATGACTACTTGAATTCAATAGTTCCGCCAAAAAAATAAACCGTCAAATCCTAAGAATTTACTTTTTAGTTGAAACAAACCTCAGCCAATTCTTCAAAGCAACTCCCCACTGCAGGTACTTGGTTTTCCTCCGAAATCTCCACCATGTCCTCTAGAGATCCTAACAAAATCACGGTCACCTCGTAGATATCCATAATTTCGCTAAATATCATGTCCAAATCCTGGTGTGATAGTAAAATTAATGATTTTTCATACCAACGAAACAAGAAAACACTTACTTTTCTACCAGGAGGAACTAATTTGGCTATTTCCTCTCTAAAAACTTTGGTAATCATGTTCAAATCACGCAGGTATTGTTTCTCGTCGTGGATCAAGTCTTTGACAACCTCTTCGTAAGTTACTGACGCCCGCACGACCGGCGAATCTTCGTCTTCAACGTGATTCGCAACTGCCGGCGGGAGCGTTGCTATAGGAATCTTGTCTTCCTCTTGATGGAACATATCCATCAGCACTTTGTCCGCGCAGATGGCGATTTGGATGTCCTGGCTTGTGATGTACACATTGTGAATGTTTTTCACATATGAACCAGTCAACTGTAATATTTTTTAAATTGAGAAATGAAATGAAATGAATTAGTTAGGGAGTCATACCAGAAGAATGTCAGAAGAGATGTACTCGAGCACAGCAACTAAAAACAGAGCAACTTGCGAGTCGATTTTGTGGTGCAGAACCTCCTGTAACGCGCGAAATTTAATTTAGTTATAACAATAGTAACCTAATATTGTACCTTCTGCAGCAAGGAATGGATTTTATCAACAGGCATGACCAGCGGCGATTTCTTCCTCCCTTTTTCGATGGCATCCCTCGCCTCTTTGACGGCCCACACGTAAATCGGATTAGGGAATGTTTTCTTTACTCGCTCCTCGACATCTTGGACCTGTGAGTGGCCGGCAATTTAATTGACAGTTTGCGTTTGAATTAAAAAAATTAAATATATTTTTGACAGATCATGTTAGCAAGTTTGTATTGCGTCTTTTAATTGAACTTTATCGTTCATTCGCGTAAAGAACTTTTAAAAGGGATTAATAAGGTTATGATGCAGTGAGCATCCACCTACATTTATTCAGTAAACAAATACCTGACTTAAGTTGTTTATATCTGGGATTTTGGCACGAGGTTGACCGGTTTCTGAGTCTGGACACTTATTGCGCGACTTGACCATAAAAATAATTTATAATAAGCGAGTGTCTCCTTATAATTTTTGTCCGAAAAAAATTATAGAGTATCCCCTCACGAAAATGACGTTTTGGAAGAAGTGGTGTCCGTTGACAGTCCCTTACCGAATGCGGTTGGGGTCGCGCGCACAGCATGCCAAGCAGCCGGAGCATCAGCTTCTCGATGTAGCGGAGGGCATCGTCCTGCAGCTTGAGCCGCGGGTGGACCTGCTCGAGCACCTGCACAAACATCTGAGGTCAAACTCTCTGGGCATTGCGCATCAGCAGGATGAACGAAAACAAACCTTCTGGAACGAGTTGAGAAGGACGCCGTTCCATTTCTGCGAATTCTCCTCTTTCTCGAAGTCATACGGTACTTGGTCCACTGACAGGGTTGACGGTGAGGAGAACATGTCACCCGCCGAATCAATGTTTATCTCTCGCTCACGTCAAAATACTTTAATGAACCGCCATGTTTACACTGCCGATGACAGGCTTGGACATTTCTCGGCCGACTTACGGCGCTGTTCAACCCGCGAGGCGGTTTTTTTCCGCCTCCGCAGCTCACGGGGTGTGTCCGGCAGCCACCCTAGTTGACGACCATCGCAACCTGGGCAACTGTTCGTTTAACAACGTACGACAAATCCGCGAACACTCATGTTGGCGCATGTAGCTACAGCTACGAATACAAATTATAAAAAACAAACTTTACAGCTCGTGCTTCAGAGCACGGCCACCAGAGGCGCCGTCACCAATTCGAGGAGGTACCCCAATCGGATGTTCGTAGATCTACGAAAATCACTTTAGGAACATCCAAATTTGCAGCGATAGTATGATGAGGAGGTTATGAAATTGGCCTTTATTTATGTGTCTAAGTTCCTGCCGTTCTTGCTGTATCATAATTAATTAGGGAATAATTTTCGAAAAACAACAATAAAAAGCAGGAGTGAAAAATACTGCAATGTGACATCCAGAAATTTTACTGAAATTTGTTGGGTTTTCAGTAAAATGTTTATCAATAACCTGCTACAAAAAATGTTTAAATTTCAATAACTTTGGTTAACTAAAAGTTTTTCCATTAAAATTACATATTAACATTATATATTTAAATCATAATGTGATTTTAACTAACGAGCCTCTTAAAAATTTCCTTAAATTGAATAATTCTTAAATCAGGAACGCTTTAGCATCTTAATTCAGAAGGTAAAATATCGTGAGACGCGTAAGTATTAAATTAATATTACATAATTATATAATATTATATTCTCCCAGTGTACACAGCAATCCAACATTGTAGCAGGTCAGTTCACGTGCAATTTCTTTTATTCATTATTCTTGTTTATTCTTGCTATATTCCTGTTTATTTCGAATTTCCCATATTTGAGCTGGGTATATTAAACTCCGAAAAAGATGTTGAAACAATTGAGATAAATTCTCAAGTTTAAGGATAAAATTTTCCATTTAGTTCTGAATTAAATCTGAGTAAGCTTTATTTTTATGACAGCACCACTGTAATTGAGTTTTTCTGCTTAATGGGATTACAAATTAAACGATATAAAAAATTGGAAAAAAACTATGATAAATACAAGACTGATAATAATCAGGATGACCCTGAAAATAAATTTGAAAATTAATAATATGGGGTAAAAATTTGAAAATATATTTTTTACTATAGAATATAGTTTAACTGATGTTTGGGGAGATCAAATAGTCAACTCGATATTTATGTCTTTCTCGTTAGCGACGAGCTATTGTGCGCAGCGAACGCACAATTTTATCGCACGTGACTTTCTGCTAGTAAAAAGTTGTAAGTTCGTAGAAATTTTCGTTGAAAAAGCAGAATGTTTTGAAAGAGAGCGTTTTATCTGTGCTGGGTCACAATCCAGCTGACCCGCGACCCGAGTGATCCGCGTAAATCGTTCGTCTTGTCGCATAAGATCACACGCAATTCTCTGCTAATTTTATCTCAGCGTGTGCACCAGCACAAAGCGCGCGCGGCCAGACAGGAAATATTCTCTCCTGCTAAATATTTTTAAGGCCAAAATAAGGGATCATTGACACGACGAGGAATGAAAGAAATCGTGGGTTAATTTGAACATTCATTTTTTATTAATATATTGTTTGGTAAAACGTTTGAACACAGAGACGCCGAGCAATAAATTAGCAATATAAATACAAAATATATCAAAATGACTAGAAGTGGCGACGAGTTAACAATTTTAGGAACTTGCTTATTCCCAAATAATCCGTAACTCGAGAATTCAAACGCGATCCTCTCCTCTTTCTTCGGGAGACGATTCACACAAAAACTTATTGCGGACCGCAATCTCCGCTTTCCCTTGCAGAGAAAAACAAGACAAGTGGAATTCCTGTGATAACCCGGAACTATATAATACTGAAATCATTAAATTATCACAGAAATCGTTCAAGAAATACTCAGTTCCACGCGTGTTTTCTCTCCAGCGCGACGGGCCTCCGCACGTGTGCGGCGGTGCAGTGCCGCTTCCATGTACGAAACAATAAATTATTAACAATTAAGTGTGTGTGTGTGTGTTGCTATGTATCTAAGTGGTGATGAATGTTCATTGGTTCTCTATAGAGTCGTGCTTGGACCATTTGAGCAGGTAATCCCGCAGCAGGTTGTCTTCCGAAGGCCTCAGCATCTTTTCCGAAGACGTGTTTTCCTCCTCGAGTAGCAAACGCTCCACTTCCAGGTCCTCCATGTACTCTTGCCTTTTCCTCAGCGACCGCCTGCGTCGGCCTCTGCAATCAAGGCCAAAAAAATTAATTCAAGCTTTGTGCGTAAGAGGAAAATTGCTTCAACGGAAGAGTTTAGCAGAAACAGGAGTCTCGCTAATCAACTCAAGGTTTGTGTCCAGAAATTTTTTTCTTATGTAATTTAAATTTTTGAAGAGGGTTTGAAAAGAAAATTCTATGCTTACATTTTAGCAGGGTCTATCCTTCCGAAGCCGATGGGCACTGTCACGAGTTTACCCCTCATTTTGGATAGGGCGAGTAGCGTCTCCAGTTCGGCCAACCTCTGGTCAGAAACCCGCTTCATTCTGGAAAAATAAAGAAAAGGTAGGCGTTAGGTAAGAACGACTTTGGACCCACAGATGCACATTGGACCCGCAGTCCAGGTGTGAATCATTTTGTAAATCCCAACTCTCTATCTGAGCACGTTTTGCAAAATAAATAAAACACTACGGTGGGGTGACGGCAGTTGTTGCACGATCGCTGGCAATGAACTATCAAAGCGGCGCGGTGGCTGATTTAAAATTAACCCTGCATGCCGCGTAAATGACGGATTAGTCATGTCCGATCGGTCCAAAGTTGACCATGCGAGAGTCACATGGCTAAACTTTCGATCGTACGTCGTACAACCGCGTTGATGTATTGCATCAGCAAACCGCCCCCGGCCATCGCGCCGAACTTACAATGGCCGGACCTAATTAGACATCTCAATTGTTATCTGGTGGTAATCAAATCACCCTTTGACCCCCTGATCGTGCCACTCTTTTACGCCTTCTTGCTCAATATTCCGTCCGCACGCGCGACTTTCAGGATTATGTAGAATTAATTTATATTGCGCCTTTAAAAATTGAGTTTAGCTAAATATCTTGCTAGTCTAAATTAGACTTTTAATATTGTGAAAAAATGAAAATAAATTTAGCGACTGCTAATCAAAGTAAAAAATGATCAAATTACCTGCGGGGGTAGCTCTGAGCCTCGGTGGCGAAGCCGACGATCAGCGCCAGCGTCAACACTAAAATCACTGTCTTGTTCATTGTGTTGTTGCACCAGACGAATATCAACTGAAGAGAAATAATAATAATCCTCGATATTGCAGCGAGAGAAGATCGGGTGCACTTGCAGTAGTTTCTCTTGGATGAACTTTTTGGTTTATGACGTTATCGGCAGCCGCAGCCTCTTTTATACCCTGCGAGAGAAGGGCTCGACGGACATAACCAATCCTCGGGCAGGTGGGGACGTCAATGACTGCCGCCGACGGGGGGAAATACGCTATGGCTGGCTCTTGTGTGCGTGAACGTATTACGTCTGGCGCGTCGCAGATAACTTTATTGTTGCCGCCGCGCCGCGACCTGACGCGAGCCGAGGAGGGGCTGGTCTCCTTTCCTCAGGTTGGCTCGACCAACACGACTCGTAACTTGCATCAGCCTACCTTCGCACCTTGCCACACTTTCTTTCTTTTTTTGATTAATTCCTGGAACGAAGCAGCGGTTACCACTTTTTTGACACTGCATACCATTCCAACGGCATCCGTTTTGCATCCCGTGCTGCAATTTCCTTTGCACCTGCGAATTTTGGAGGAATAAAATTAATAAAATTGAAATTTCTGATTTAATTTTCCTGCCAATTGAATAGCTGAAATTTCATGGTCAAGTCGTTGGTTAGCTTTTTCCAAAATGATTTGCTGCCTTCTTAATTTGAACGAATTCATCTTGTTATAAGCACGTTAATATTATTAAGGTGTTTCAGCCGAATAAAGCAAATTTGGTTTGGAACAAATTTTTTAAATCAACCTACCTTAAAATTGGTATATTATTACACAGTTGTTTGTATTATTATACAAAGAAATCCTATCCAGAAAACTAGATTTTCAGCCTGCGTTTGCATTTTTCAATTTATTTAATATTTTTTCGTTAAAAATTCCCTGTAAAAGTTGCCGTTTTAGCAATTAGCGATTATTTAATGCAATCAAAATTTGTCTCAGTCAGCAATGAGACAATTAAACTCATTTTGTGTGTTCTTTTCACGAAAGCACCACTCAACGCGGTACCTAAATTACATAACGAAGAAAATTTCACAGAAATTCAGGCTTTTTAGATTTTAATAAAATATTATTAAGAATTAAGAAACACTATTCTAATATTAGGTATTGGTTCCTTGCAGGGCGTATTTGGTTTATAGTTTAATTCATGGGTAGCAGGAAAATAGGGCGATGCAAGTTAAATTTGCTAACCATGATGCATTATCTTTCTCGTTGCTCGATCGACTGTAAGTTTCTGCGCGCACGTACAATTTTATCGTGAGTGACTATATCAGATAGTATAAAAATATTAGTAAAACAATTTTTAATTGAATAGAAAGAAAATATTTTTATAGATTTAACGGAAGCTGCAGGAAAAATAGGCTAAAATTGTTTAAGGTTTAAAAGGAATAGTAAATTAAAGAAGAAAAATCGGATATTTGTTTTTAATTACTCAAATTTTAATTTTCTCAAATAAATTAAATTACCATAGACCAAAAAGCTTTTGCCAACTAAGAATTACCTGAAAATTTGAAACAAAGAAGTCAAAGAGGACGTGATAGTAACTCAAGCTCATTTTATCTTATCACGTTCATTTTATCTCCAAATTTTTAAATTCCGTGCATTCCATTATCTTCCTATTACCAATTGGAAATCAAGGTCATTGCGAATGTTCAATGGAGTTCCCCTTTAAATTGTTTTTAACCGTCTCACCACAAGCCTCTCGTAGATGAATTTTCCCTCATCGTCTTTGGGGTTTTCCGCGCAGAGAACTTCTTGTTTCTTTTGGTCTAGCCGAGTGAGAGAGGAAACTGCCTGTGTGATTATTTTCGCATTAACAGTTACCACCGCCAGCACTTTTAATTAACATCTCACTATATACTCATGATGCATACAACCTTGTTGGCGCATAGAGCGAATTAATAATTTCTGTAACACATCACGCGCGCATAAAATATATATACACGTATAATAATAATGATGTCGGGGGGACAACTTCATCATCTCGCGTTCTAATAAGGAAAATCCCTGCGCTCGCTTGATCTTGCTCCACAATATATGCAAATCGCCATTCTTGCGGAGGGTCAAAGGAAACGCACGCCTTATTTGATATTGTTGACATTAGTATGCATATAGGTGTCGATCTTTGAGTCGCAAACTGACACTCTGTAATGACAATACTCGCTTGTAAGTTTAATTTCTTCATCTATTTTACTGATAAATTTATGCGGAGCAAAAACAGGTGTTTATTTATTCTAGAATCTAGTTAATATAGTTTGGTTTTTTGAATCAATAATTTATGCATAGCCCGAGAGTGTACAAACGAACATTTATCAAAAAATAAGAAAAACAGGTGTTCACAATTTCGAAATTGGCTACTTCAAATTACAGTATTTTTATCACAGCTGTAGAAATGTTTTAATGCAATAAACAAATGCAAATCCAGTTGCCTGTTTTTACAAATTAAAAAGTGGAAACCGCATTTTTGGCGTTTCGTGTGAACACAAGTCTGTTAGTGAATAAGGCCGACTCCCAGTTCTGGTCAGCCATTGCAGAGGAGACAAATATTCAGAATCTATTTGATACATTTTAAAAAGCTACTCCTGAATTAATTTTTTAAAATTTTCTGTACATAAAGAGAAAATTTAGAGAGAAAAAGTCAAATTCCTTGAAACGCGCATAAAATTTAACTCTTCAAAGTAAATTTTAAATTAAAATCTGGGGAGGTCACTATTTTCTAAAAAAAACTGTTTGAAAACTGAATTTTGTATACTGATTTATTGGCAAATATTTCCAGTCGCGATCTTTATAACTCAATGAAACAGCCTCCAAAGTACTCGGCGTTTCCAAACCTGCTGCCATGCGCAAGGTAACTCAGCTATTGTTCTATATGGCGGCATTCCTGAATTGCTTGATTTCTTGGGAATTTTCCCGCGCGCCGCTTGGCAAAAGAAACTGCGTCGCGACTTTTTTTACCTAAAATAGCTCTCGTCATAATTATGTGTGTCTTATGTCAACAGGACAAATGACATATAAAGCAGTTTCTCTCGGTGGCTTTGAGTTTTCCAAGTATTATAACCGCAAGTAAGCAAGCGAACGAACGAACTTCTTTTCTGAATCGTACGTGTTCTATTAGATGCATATATTGAGGCCAATCTCACCTTTCACAGCGAAACTTGCATGACTTTGATGCAGCAAAAGGCACCTAAAGTTGCATCAGCAATTTCGAACGGACGTAAGACCAGAATGCCGAATTAGTGCACGGTTTTTATGGCCATTCCCTGTGCCCTGTTTCTGATTATAAACAAAACGGAGAGTAGTAATTATTGTTGTGTGGCTGCACGCAACTTCCGCGCCGCCCATAAAACTTGGTTGGTTGCTTTGCCCCTGCACATAGACACCACCTCTCTAACTAAGTCTCTAGCTACTGTATGCGCAATCTTGATTTATTGTCGTGCTATATAAATGAATTATTACCTTTTGGGCGTGTTTATGACTGTTAATTAATATTGGGCGCTAAAATCCTCATTGTTAAACAATTTACTTCTATGCCTTTGCGCCGCACAATTTAATCAAAAAGTTTGCCCGACCTTTATATTTTCTCATTTTCTTCTTTAGACGCGGCATTTCCTTGCTTCACTGCCTCTGAACTCTTTGACACTCGGCGAAGCGTTATTGGGATAGGTTGGTGTTTAATTAATTAAAGTGGAGGAATGTCAGGTGCGCTCGCACGTGAGAATTTCCGGTTTCGCGGTTGCCTCTAAGCAGCTTGTGTGCGTTTCAACGCATTATTATTAACTGCTGTTCTATTTTTCATCGAAATATATACCATGTCTGCTTTATTCGGGGAAATTGGGTTCATGGCGGATTGTAAGATGGTTCGTATCTGCAAATAAAAGTTTGAACGTCTAACTCTGTATTGCACGTTTGCAACTCAACAGGTTATCGAAGAAATATATTTTTATGTTGCAATAAAAATGTTTAAAAAAGTTACATTGAGGGCCAAAGAACTGGTCGCTCTCATGGCAAGGAAGAAATAAAAACGAAAACGAAGGGGAATTCTATATTTATATGTACCCATTTTTACTTTATACAATTAAATTGTAAAAATTGAACACCGTGAAAATATATAATTATGCTAAAAAAATTCCTTCGAGTGTATTTATCCAGGGCATCAATATATAATTATTTGAATTGTTGGCTACAATAAGCAGATGATTGATTTTTTGTTATTTTGAACAATTTGTTCTACAATAATTTCAGTGCAGTGATCAAAAGAGGGCCTTAAGCTACAATTTAAAATAAAATTTTGCCGAATTTCTCCCAAATATAAAGCGAGATCCTCTTTTCTTTTTGGCAGAATTCGATTCCTCTCATCGAGATCTATCCAACGGTGTGTGACACTTTGTTGTGAACCAAAATAAGATTTCAATTAGGGAGACAGACCTCACTATTTGAAAATAAATCCCAACTTTGCAGCAATTGTTCTTAACAATTTTGGGCCACTTTTGGCTTTAATTAAATCCTTATAGGGATTTGGTTTATGCATTGGCAACACAGGGATTTTCTGGGATGTTGCTAAGTCCTCTTTAAAATTACGTTTGGTCGCTTTGAGGAAAATTAGCCGGAATTTAAATTTAACTTAATTAAAGAATTTCACAAGATGAATAATCCAGTAAATTATTTTCATTTTAGAATTGGAAAAAGGTTCAAAACTTCCTGAAGAAGGGAATATAATGACAGTAGCCATGAATCTTTTAGATAGCAAAGATGTTTACCAAATTAATTACTGCCACGCAATTGTTTAAGTTTCGCGTCATTCATGAATATGACGTCGTCAGCTGGATAATATTGTAAATAAAGCAGCGATATCTGCGAACAAAATAAATACACGATACATAAAAAGACAAACAATATCCTAAAAGAGGCAAATGCCGCGTAGCCGAAAGCTATTTTCGGCATTGACTCTGCGAACATAATCTCCGTTGGAATTTTATATAGAGAAAGTCAAGTAATTGCCTCCTCTTAATGTCACGGAAAGCCATATACTAGTTTAATTAGCACTTTCGCCCTGCTATTTGCGTCATTACGCGCAAGGTGTAGCTTCTTTCCAGATCTTTTTCAACGGAAGTGGGTAGCTCATTATGAAAATCTATCACACACAGTGTCTTGTACGTCACAAGAGAAGCCAAAATGTTTATACAAGAGCCATGATTCACTTGGCACACTCTGCACTTTCCTGGATATCTCCTGGAAACTAGCAGCGTGCGAGCTCAACTCAGGCGCCAAGCGACGTGACTGCAGTGATCACGTCAAAAGAGCGAGCGCATCATCTTGTCGTAAAACAGATTAATTGCTTCGGATATATAATCACGCCCGCCCGCGCAGCCAAATATAGCCCAACACGCGGGTGATTCTGTGCGTTGATGGAATATGCAAGATAACGATACACATAATCTATCACGTATAAAGGGTGCATCATTCTGATCAATTAGAACAGTCACCCAAATTTTTATCAAGATGATGCCTTACGCGATAATTGTACAAAAGTTATGTAAAAAACTCGCGAGAGGGGAAGTATATAAGGATTAAGATATGATATTGCACATATTTTTGATAAAACACAGCAATCTTAAATGTGAAAATTCATCGTTTTCTTATCACAAGGTTTTATTTTGTGAATCAAAAAGGCTTTGTTCTTACATACATTAACGCCACACAGAGCCAGTCAAAACACTTTAGATGGCATGGCTGATCAAAATCTCTAACAATGAGACACAAAAAGTTCAGATCCAAAATTGAGTGAGAGTCTACAAGAGTTTATCTTTCTGTAAACGCTAGAAATCATGTTGATTCAGTATAGAGTAAATAATTTTTCAGTTGAAATTATGTGCCTATATTTATAGCGAAATGTTTGTTTTTCCATATTTATAGAGAAATTTCCGTTGGCATGAAAAATTTGCTCGCTTTTACACCTATGAAACTGCTTTAAATTCAATTAAAAAATTATTTAATTATGTCCTACCAACAATTCAAGCGAAAATAAAAAAACGTGACTATATAAGATTGAAAAATTGGGTCTCATTTGAGACTGAAAATTTTCCTCTCACCTTGGGATCGATTGTCGGCTTCGATCTCATGGTGAGATGTAAATTTATGGTCTCAGCTAAGATCAGATTCTTCATCTCATGTGATGCGATTTTTTGTAATTTCTACGATTAATGATACTCCAAAGGTCTTCTTTATTTTTTGTCCTGCCAACGTTTGGCTTTTTTGACCTAAAACGCTACAATAATTGCCAGTAAGCATAGTAATTGTTGATGTTTGCCTAGCCGCATCTACTTTTACAAAAACAATTGCATCCACAGGGGGTCTTAATTAAGTGATAATAGGTGAGAAGACGTTGTAGTTGTCGCCGGAATGACATCAGTCACTCGCGCGTCAGCTTGGACGTAATTTCACTACCCTTGCATTGCGGGGGTGGCGTCAGCGAAGCGAAGGAGGTGACAAAAATAATTCGCGAGTGAGCGTGGGAAGACGTGCGCGCCTAGCTTGCCGCGATTTAGATAATAAAATGAGCAGGCCGCACGCATAATGATGCTCATCGTCAGCCTTATTTTTCGCGGAACTAACAGGCGCCGCAGACACTCAACTATGGCGGGTTCTTTATTTGCTCATTCTTTCTAGCATGCGAGGAGCTGCGAGGCCTCGTCCCTTTTTATCGCACCTGCCCGATTCGGAGCTGTCAGCATATCCATTCACAACACACTGGTCTTTGGTGCTAATTAATCGTATAATTTTGCGTCACTATCTTCGAGCGAGACAATATGATTCAAACTAACAGGTCCCAACACGTTTCGGTCCCCCCATCATTTCAGATAAAAAATGAGATAATGTAAAAGCTTTGGGATTTTGGCCCACTTGTGAGAGGGTTTTCCTTTTTATCTTGGAGTGCTGCTGAGTAAAAAGCCAGCTAAAGGATTTGTACGTGATATATTTTCTATGCGGAAAAAAACTTCCATTGCGAAATATTGAATTTAGCAGGTGACATGCATACTTGATAACCGGCCAATTGATTGGCATTATAAATGAAAGGGGATTTTCAGTACTCGAGATATTATAACGTGTCACCGCGATCAAAAGTGAGATGCATAAGTAAACAGCACTGAGAGGCGAGGAGGAAAATCCCTGTTCTTCAACTTGTCATTCACTCCGTCGCACGTACGATTGATCCGCTCTCCTTAAGACTTGAAATCAATATCTTGCTTCAAGTTCAATTGAAATGCTAATAGCTTCGAAATGCCCGACGTTTTAATTCAACAGGAAAAAATGAAACATGGTCAGATCCTTCAGAAAAATCTTATTCCAATTTTGGAGACGATCGATCAAGATGACAATATTTCGCTGCCTTGCGAAATCACTGACTCTGGCGCCTCTGACTGATGATGAGATCAGGATCGAGAATGCGAGGCTGACATAAATGGAATCCGCACGTGGCCAAATGTGAGACTTTAAACAAACATTTAGCGTTTCGTTCTCAGAATCAGGGAAGCGAAAGCCTCATCTGGAAATTAGTGTTCTTTGTGCAATGATAACTGTTCTTTCTGGTTTTACAAGGAAAAGGAATCTCCCTTCGCCTTAAAGGCTGAGACCGATCGTTGTTAAAAAATGTGCAAGATCAAGTTACGTTTTAAAGAGGGTAAATTAATTGCGATGAGCGGTAACGTAAATTTGCCATTTTCTTGCAATTAGCTTTAAAAAGAAATTTATTGAAGAATTAATGTGTTTTGGATCCTGACAAGAGGTTTAAAATATTGAATAATTTAATTAAATATGAAATAAAAAAATCAGACAATATCAAATCTTTCGTGAAAACACCGTAATTTATAACAATTATTTGTAGCTCAAATAAGAAATTTTCCTTATTGTTCCTCGACTTTTTACTAATCATTTTATCCCTCAAAATCGCATATTTAACGATTATATGAACTATTTTCATCATTGACGTGTGTCAAACTTTGACCTAGATTATTTGGAAGTCATGAGAATTTAGCAATGCCAGAATTGGCATTGCCGAATGATTTATTGTGAGATGGAGCAGCGACAAAAGTAATGCAATCTTCAGTGGTAGCTCTCAAAACATAAGGCAGTAATGAAATTCCCTCCCACGCAAAGGGCATCTGCGGCATGCGTGTGCGTTAGAAAAAAATATCCACTCACTTTGGCGTAGCAAAAAGGCTCCTATATGAAATTTACTTTCTCGGCACATGCGATAAATTGAAAAAAAAAATATAACAAAAAGAAATAAAATCAAACGTGCCCTTTTTGTGGGCGAGACAAATGAATTTGCTCTTCACTCTCTCATGAGAGTTTTTCCATTATTTCCACCAGTACATCTTTCTCGCGACTAAATGAAGAGCAAAAATGCACTTTATGTGTAAAAGCGTCTCTCTGTGTGGCATTAAAAATCGCGTATGCCGCTTTGATTTTGCCTCACACAGTTTTTTTGCCTATCTCGCGGCTTAAAAGCTTTATTGCGCACGTTCTTGCTTTGTGCCGCACTCAATTTTTTGTCCACAATGGCTTTACTCAATTTAAAACTCAATTATTAATGGATTAATAGCCATACATTAAAAGTTTCTGTCATACGTGATGTTCACTAAAAACATGGTTATACCTAGGTTGAAAAATAACAATAATGTGTAGTTCAGTGTAGTTGTACATGATACTATTTCAGTACACAGTTAAAAATAAATAACAATGGCAAGTTTTTGTTTTTGAAAGTAGAAAAAAATAATTGTTCATATTTTGAGTTTCAATGGATTTCTCCAAAAACGCTAAAAATAAACGTTTTCAATATACATACATGCGATATTATTTGAAGCTGTAAAAATATTTTTTCCACACTGCTGTTCATTAATAATGATTTAAAAAATAGTCTACTGGCAAACAATGTGATAAGACATATACACACTCCACCCATAAGAGCAAAGCGGAAATAGGCCCAAAAATTAATAGGATATCAATAAATTGATAAACGTAGCTTTTTGTAGAAGACATTATTGAAAATTATTCATCGGAATCAACTTGGAGACTTAACTAGCCTATAAGAAACAAATTGTTAATCATCTGCTTTTAATAACATTAATATAATTGTACATGACAAAGTATGACTCTGATAACGTCTCTAAATGATATCGATATCAATGCTCTGTATACGGTATACATACAGTCTGAAACTTCAAAAATTCAATCACGGTTATTTGACATAAAACGTAAAATATTTTTTCAATTGGTTTTCTCTATTCTTGGTTTATTTGTGATTCAATGATGATTGCTATACTTATGAAAACACATCCGCTACTGTTTTAAGTAAGGATTTCAAATGAAATCGAAAAATCTCAAATATTTTGCCAAAAATTAACTTTGTTGAAACGATGTAAATTTTTTGAGAAAATCGTTCCAAAAGCGTGAATAGCTAATTACATAACAGCTTTTTTGTCTAGCTCTTCAATAGTGATCTCACAATCAGACATCAGACAGCCGGCTAATTTTGGGCCACGTGGTCAGCTTCCAGCCGTCGTGACTTTTGCTAATTGTAAGTCGCTCACACCACGCGAGCCGAAAGTTAAATATTAAAAAAAAAAATGCCTCAAAGAAAAAACTGGTCACCGGCTTTTTTGGGCTATTAAGGCCTGTCAAATTTCACTTTCAAAAATTTTTATCCGCAACAGACGCCGTCAAAAAATTCGGCTGAAGCCAGTTTAAGAAGCCGCCGCCTAAACGCCGAAAATTACGCGGCTGAGACCTTTAAAAATCTGAAATTATTTTGCATTTAATGTGACTTAAAAGTCAACAAATATTGAGCCAGTTCATGACGCGATCGATAGAATCTGATTAAAATAGCGCAATCATAAATTTTTCACTTTAATATAAATTTCGAGTGTTATCGTTATAGTTAATATTAGCAAAAAAATTAAATTGCAGCTCCCTATTATATCTAATGAAATTTTGTTTTTCTTCTTCAATTTTAATACGTGGTGACTTACAGGCGAAACAAGATACCAACGAAAAAAATGATCAAGCGCCAATCCGAGAAGCCAAAAAAATTAGATTTTGCTTGGTCGTTGTTCAACAGAAATCAATCGACCGTTATCTGCAGACAGCAAAAAATAAATCCAAGAAATGCACGTACGTAAGATCTGCCCCATTTTTCTCACTCTCTCTATATATCTACCTGCATAATTAAAAGAAAAAATTATCTGCACATTATTGGGCCTAAGGCAAAACGTTAAAGTCTAAAAATCTTTTTCGCGCAAGACAAAATAAGATGAAATGCTAAATCCTCCTTCACCCGTATATCTTAGCATCTTGGTGGAAGAACGCACTCTGTGGAAATGCGAGTTATCGCAAATCCAACAACATGGAGAAAATTAAAAAAAAAACTCTAAAACTTGTTATGCATATTAACAATATATTCGTTCTCGGCGCATCATCGTCTAATGTCTCATCTCGGCAGTGAGTGAATGAAGTCGGTGTGATCCAGTTCCGTGCTCCCGTCCTTGACACACACATACTCTCGCATGCAAAGGTCATCGTCTCTCTTTCTCACTTGAAAATCTTCGTAATCTCTCGTGCGTCGGGAGTCGCGTGCGTTGTGTTTACTAGTAAAAGTCGACGGGTCGAGCCGGCAAAATAATACCGAGACGAACCTGGCTCGCAGATTTCCCACTTTCTCTCGGCCGATTTGCATCATTTTTGCAAGAAGTGATTTGTTTGACTAGCTGAATTTTTTGAACCAACAAAAATTTCAATATTTTTTTTTATAACGGGAAAAGATGTCTCATATTATTAGACACATTCCAGGTATATGTTTTTCAATATTTTAATTATTACTCGGTTTATTTTTTTAATTGTTTGTTAATATTCTGGAAATTGTTAAGGAATAATGTAAATGCGGGTCTACTAAATATGTCAACTACTTGAATGTCTCCAAATAAAATTTAGGTAAAACGGGAACTATTCAAAATGTATGTTTATTTTAATCCTTTTTAATTAGCTTCATTTTGCGTGAGATAGAAGGATTGTTTATTGTTTAATTTTTAGAATAATTTGAGAAAAAATGTAAATTCAAAGCATTTTATCCTTTAAGAGAAATCACACAATCCATAAATAGGGAAATGAAATAAAATTATATTGCATATTGGGTTATTAATCAACGCAAACATAAATAATGTTATGCTGATGTTCGTAACGAACATCACGCGCATGGTTTTTGTTTTATTAATGCAAAGCGGCATTAGTTCTTTACAAAACGATTACTTAATCATTTCTAAAAGATTTTTGTAAATATGTGAGGGCTATTAATAAAAGAGTTACACCTGTCATCATCAATTATAGTGGGAAAAACCAAACAAACATAACGGTAAAGAAAGAAAGGTATTACTATGAAAGTGCTTTCCGAAAGTTGATTTTACAACCTATACAAAAAACACTGGTCGATAGTTCTACGTTTTATTTTTATTCAACGTCTAAACTGCAGTCGCCTGTCATGACCTCGAAAGTACACTGCAGTCGAAAAAGCTGTCCACGTGCCCATGTTATTGGCATTGTGAGAGAAACAGCGCAGATAAGCACACACGTATGCTCAAGCCATTCCCGCGGCCGATCGATAAACCAAGGAAGCGAGCAGCCGCACAGCTGTACTTTTAAAAACAGATACGCCAAAATTACCGATACTTGCGCCCAAACCGGTACAAATCAAGAGTAAACGGCTCACGGGCTCAATATTATATGCTTTGCTAGAATTTGAAAGTATTTTTTTTAACATTCTACTCATGAAACTCTTTATTCTGTACTTTCTAACTAGTTTTACAATCATATTACCCAGATCACTGAAATATTCTCTTTACTGGAGAAGTGTAGACAATAAAACCGGTAGTTTCTACCATGTAATATTTAACCGTTTTAAAATTGACAAAAAGAAATGTACACAGCTGAGAGTGAGTGAGGAGAAAGAGCCAAAAGAGGTTGCTGCGTGCAGGCGTATTGGTCTAGACTCGTCGGTTCTTTCGGGGGATGCTTGGTTTGTGAGAAAGGAAGCAAGGGTGCTTTTGTCTCGCCCCATAGCAGCGGAGGTCGACCAAACGGCCCAGCGCACCTCCACCTTGCCGCAGCACAAGGCCTTGACCTTGCTTGGAGAGAGCAAAGACAGCAGCAACGGGATGTCCGAGACGAGGAACATGGACGGCCATGTGGCCAACGGCAGCACCAACGGGGTGCGCACCCTGCGAAATGGAAAACGGCCTTTTCTCATCGGCGTGTCCGGAGGAACGGCTTCCGGCAAGGTATGACGGACGAATTTCCGCACTATGTATCATATTCCTATCCGCAGCGATACCCACACGTTCCATTAAAATCTCTTGATTTCATAAATATCTCAATTGTTCCTAAAATTCTTAACTATTTGAGTTCTGTCTCAAGAGAGAACCGTAAAGGTCACGCATTTCTTGAGTCATATTGGAACAATGCATACTAATATGTATTTTTAATTTTTCTTCACTCGGTTTGCTGTATAATTTTGCTCGTTTCGCAGTCCACCGTTTGCAAAAGGATCATGGAGAAGTTAGGCATCGACAATGTGGCCTACATGCAGAGACAGGTTGTCTGCATCAGCCAAGACAGCTTCTACCGCGAGCTCAATGAGGACGAGAAGGTCCGTGCCCTGAAGGGCAACTTCAACTTTGACCACCCTGGTGCGTTCATTCAACCCCTCTCAATCATTTATTCGGTTGATCAAATTAACATTGTGAATTAATTTGGTTCAACGACCGGCTCATACCCATGCTGCAGCCACTTGGCAACACGGTCGACTGATTTCCGCGACAGACAGCCTTGGCGAAATTTATCTCTTCGTGCAAGCTGCATTTTTTTACAACAGTTAAGCCGTTTGTGGCAGTTCTCTACTGTTCATTGTTAACAAAGTGAGGTTTTTAAGAAAAAAATCAATTAAATGAAAAAAAACTGAAGCCAAAGTAGAATTTATTGAGACATAAAATATACCGTTTATCATAGTTTTAATATTTTGAACATTAAAACGATCCTATTGAAGAAGCCATTCAAGGAATAAAATAAAATATAAAATTCAAACATTTTATATTATGCTAAAATCAACAATAAAATCGATAGTATCTCACAATAATTATCACTCCCTTGTCAGTTTAGCATCCCTTAGTATAGTACGAGTATCTTTTTTAATTGAGATTTAATATTATGTTCTTAGTCAAGAACGTCAGTTAATTTTCAGACTAGTGTCGGCTCTGAGTCATGGTAAAAATTGTTAATTAGGAAAAAATAAAAAACGAAATGCCTAGTTGTGATATGTATTCTACTAATTAACAATTTTTACAACGATATAGGGCTTCAGATGTAAAGCCTAAGTTGTATTTTCTCTCGACATTATTTTGAATTAATATATTGCAGAGAGGCCGTAAAATATAGAATTTTCTAGGACCATATTACGAGATTTATTTTCTTATTTAACATGTATTCTATCGTTTTATTTTCACGTTAATTTTGTAGGCTGTGTTCTTCACTGCTAAGAAAATATTTAGTCGCTAGTTTCAGAGTAATCTAGAATGAGTAAAAATATATAAGAACAAGCAAGAAAATAAATACCTTTTTAGGGCAACACATCAACCAGCTTTTAGTTCTCAAAGCATGATTTAATTTAGGTTCCATGTTTTCTATCACATGAAATAATATCTTTTCTTATTTCTAATCAGTTCTTAGGTTGTTTTTACGCTATGAAGGTTATTTTTTAATGATATGATTAATACTGTATTTATTTTCCTGCAATTTAATTATTAGTTTTATAATTTTCAATTTTAGACGCATTTAACAATGAACTGCTGCACCAAACGCTGGTAGACATTTTACACGGCCAGAGCTGCGAAATTCCCGTCTACGATTACTGCACGCACTCGAGCAGCGGAGAGCGCTTCTCCACTATTTACCCAGCCGACGTCGTGCTGGTCGAGGGAATCCTCGTCTTTTACATACCGCAGATCAGGAACCTGTTCCACATGAAATTGTTCGTGGACACCGACTCTGACCTGAGGCTGGCCCGAAGAGGTAGTCAGCTCAAGTTCTTCAACATTGGCTTTATAAAAATCAATTTCTTTGGCAGTTTTAAGGGACATCAAAGACCGCGGCAGAGACCTTGACCACGTCCTCAACCAGTACACAATGTATGTCAAGCCAGCGTTCGAAGAGTTCTGTCTTCCGGTGAGCCTTGCTTCGGAAAATTCATAACTAAGGCTGTGAAATTTAGACAGTTTTCGATAATTAGCCAAAAATGTTTTTTGCCATGACACAAACCTCTTTCGCATACTTGACTCAAAAGCTTTAATTTCAGACCAAGAAATTCGCCGACGTGATCATTCCCCGAGGGGCCGACAATACAGGCAAGTCTCCTTGTAATTTTTGAAAACGTTATTTCTTTTTATTTCCGCTATCCTTGCATGGTTATGAGTGTTATGCGCGCTTCTAATATAATATCATATTAAGTCCTGCACGAAAATTCTTGAACACAACTGACATTTGGATGTAAGGAAGTTTCTTTGTATGGAAACTATCGGGAAGGTGGTGGTTGGTGGTCGAACTGAACATCTTTCTCTCGCCTGCCGTTTCAATTTTCTAGCTGTGTCCTGCAAATGAAAATATCTGCATACTGGGCAAATTTCCCACTAATCCAAAGTGCCTTCATTTCAATTAAACGTTTTTCTGTAATTTAATTTATCTGCAGTAATCATGCAGACCCTTGACAAATTTCGATTTGAGTACGCAAATAATGGAAAAATCTGTCCCTGGTAGATTTATTGAACCATTTCATCATTTTTGCGGAGGCCTCTCATTGTATGAAGACATAAATTGATGGCGTCATCAGTTCCTTAATATTTTAAGACACTGCTGCGATTTCAGACTCAAATCTGCCACCTTGCATTTTATACTGGAAATGACTTCTTTTGATGTGCAAAAAACAATAATCAGTCCAGCCAAACGCTGTAGAAACGTCAGCAATGATTTTTTATGTTGTTTCTTACATTTCTTCTGCAAATGGCTAAAATCGATTTTTGGGTTAAGCACATCCAAACAAATCATATTAAATCCAAATTTACAGTAGCAGGATAGAGACCTAAACCGCAGTGGAAGTGGCTTAAAATCTTAATTATACGGTTGCTGGCTTTAAACACCAAGTGGCTTATGCAAATACTTAATTTGTGAGCTTAAGTCGAAGGTTGTCATTAAATTTTTTAAGATGAATATATTTAACTTGAGTAAGTTTCATGTAAAGAATTTGTTGCGCGTGCAAGCAGCTTTGAATTGTTTTTTTATTGTTTGGTTTTGTGTTACATTTGCAGTGGCTATTGACTTGATTGTCCAGCATATTCGAAATATTTTGCATGGCGCCGTCGATGACGAGGACGGGGGCGCAGGTGTGACGTGCCACCCTCCGTGTAATGGCAACACTCACCACAAGCCGACACACAAGCAGTCAAGTCTCAGTTCATCCTCGGAATCTCTCATTCGTTAGACGCAGCACTCACCACATTCAGGCTCGGTAGAATTTGCGATTTCGATGGAGAAACTTGAAGAAATGCCCCAAGTTCGCCTTTCTCGGATTGATTAATTTTTTTAAAGTAACCGCAGACCATCCAAAAGTTCATACTCTCGCACTTTGAATCTACAACTTGATTAGCACAATGTATTAACAATAATTATAATAGCTTCCGAGGTGCTCAAACTGAATCAAGATTTTGTGAAAACGAACGTAATTTGTATGATGCAGCGTGTAACTAGTTTTTTCGACTGTTCTATTGAATGAATTTCGCAGTAGCAGGGTAGATTTTTGATGTGTTTACACTAGAGTCAAATGCCGTTTGATGGATAATATAGAAATAAGCTTCCCAGCCAAATTGTGAGGAAATTCTCTGCTCAAAGGCATTATTGTATATTATATATTTTGAAGATTGCAAATTTTAATTACACGCACATAGTGGTCTGTGCTAAATATCACATCAAATTATAAAATAGCACTATGGAACTCTATTTTTGACAGTGTCAATCGATTCCTAGGGGCTGAATTGATGGACGATTTACCCAGTCGAAAATTCGACTGGATGTGGCAAAAATCAGTGGAAACGTAAAAATCGTAATTTTGGTGTTTTGGTCTGAACCTAGCACAAAACGCCCCAGGAACGACGATGATCAATCAGAGAACCGCTACCTTGATTGATCACCTGCGTTGCTGTGGCTCTTTTTGCTTTTGGTGCAGACCAAAAACTTAACAATTTGTCTGCTTTTAAGTTTTGGCGACGTTGTGTCGAATTTACAATCAAGTGATTCAGCTGCCTGACCTTCTTCGACACTCGGTAATCGATTGGAAAAGTCAAAAGTAAAATTCCAGTACTACTTTAAAGGGTGCAGGCTGGTGCGGTGGAGAAGAATTGCAGGCAAGCATTGAAAGTAGTAAATTTATCGGAATTTTTGTTTTGCGTGCCTGCAGCGATATTTGAAAGGGTAAAATAAAGCGTTCATTTTTAAAATTATCGATTTTGTAGGTACATTTACACATAATAATTGCTGCCATTTTAATTAAAAACTTGTAAACATCAGTGCATTTTCTTTGCAGATCATTTTGTAATCATAAGTTGAAGTCAAAGTGGCATTTCGCAGCCAACTTACTGTACTTGTAGCAATCAAGGTTTAGCATTTACCTCTTAATTAATTTAGAGTGAAAATGCCGCATGTAGCGAAAACCCCCAAGAGCTGCTGCATTCCATATTAGCCCAGTATTCTGCCTTATTGTTCCTCTAATCTGTACTCATGAACAGGTTCCCCACAGCTACTTGTGATCATATGTAAAATATATATGGAATCTTTTGTATGGCGTGTTTCACTTGTACTCAACACAAACTACGGATCTGAATCACAGTGTCTCAAAGCTGCTGTTTTTATTTAATCAAGGTATTATGTCATTGCGTGAGAACAAAAAAGAATGTATTTTGCCAGGATGAATTCTAATAAAAAAGTTGAAGAGAAAAATGTCTTTTTCACTGCTCACCCGCGTCCCCAGTCAAGTACTAATGCCGGTGTGTTCAAGAATTTGACACTAATAACATTAAGCGCAAGGTTTGTGCCGTTTGAGTGCTTTTTTGACAGATTTTGTGTGTTGCTGCTCTGCTCCGTCAGTTTGGTTCCTTGCTCATTTGCTCTGTGATTTGTAGTGGCGATCGATCTGATAGTGCAACACATCAAGGATCTGCTCAACAACCAGGTGGCCGTGCCTCTGCCCGTCAGCCCCACAAGCAATCAGTTTTCCTCCTTCTCTGGTGATTCCTCGCCGGCCTCGCCGCGCAGAAACCCTGCCGACGGACACTTCAAAACGCCGCACTGATCACGCATCTCTACTCACTTTCGCAGCTGCATTTTAAAACCACGCTAAATATTCAATTTTAGATTTTAAATATTGAAAAGCCCAGGCCAAAGTTAACCATAACTAGTCATTGATGGTAATTCTTTAAGGAATTTTGAAGTTATGAATTCCTAATTTCCCAATTGGTTTATAAAGGCAGACAAAATACACCATTTAATTCAATTGAAAGGACTCACGCTTCACGCTACTAGTTACAAATATCTTTGCAATAATTACGATAAATTAATTAACTGTATCCAACCAGTAAGCAATCGTCCCCCGCAGGTCCGCTCAAATATTACCGTTGAAAAGAATTAAGAGAAAAATTAAACTGTTCTTTAATTTTGGTGCTGCTCGGAAACTTACAACCTATATTATATTTCTTCTGAGTTGCCCTTTACAATGGCAATTTTTGTGTTCATCGTGTCATCACATTTCTATTTAAAATATTTTTCCAACTTTGTTAAGCTTTCTATCAAAAAGCATTTTTTTGCTGATTAAATATGAAAAAGCACAAATTTTACCGCAGCCTTGTTTCACACCACATTTTATTGAAAACTTAAGTTTAATTAATGTTACCAGTTATATACAAAAAGCATTTTGAGTTTGAACCAGCTGAAATAAAATGACAAATGAACTGATGTCGCAGCGTGATTGTTTGCTTTCCCGCTCCTCACTGATAGTACAGCTCCAGGTTCATTCCGTCGTGTATTTCATCTAAATATTTTTTATTAAGGAAAAGTTAAAAAAAGAATTGAGATTTAATGAAAAAGCCTTGAATTCAAATTCAGGGCATTTACCTTGAAGCTAACAATAAATTAATTTGTAACTACCGATATTTTCATTTTAGATTTTTGGCAGAATTATTTGTTTTGTATCTGACTTTATCAATTTAATTTGACATTTTTTATTGTGAAAATATTAATATTATGAAGAAATGTTTTCTGTTCATGAAAAGGGCATCAGGTAAAAGCGGAAACTAGTTGTAGACGTAGCTTCGAGGGAAATGTCCGGAATTAAAAACTAACATGGAACAAAAATAGAGTTAAAGATGGATTAGATTTGAAAAAGGATACAGTCTTGTAGTGTGATGTGGTCCTTGAAAATTGTGTACCATTTCTTCAGGACGATTTTATCGTATCTGGTGCCAGTCTGCGCGGCTATCAACTTCTTGAGGTCTCCTATCGTGTCGTCCGTGTTGCATTTGACGCGGACTTTTTTCCCCAATCGGTCATTGCATGTAATTTCAATCATTTTCCTGCAGCACAAAGTGTGAAAATTAGATAAATCAGTCAGAACTCATGGCACTTTATTAAATGTAAAAAAATACGAAAAACACTAAACGCGCGGTTTAAAAAGGGGCTATGGGGAAAAGGTAGAGAAATTCCTTTTTGTTCCCGTGATTTGAACTGGAATTTCATTAAAAGAATTCAGTCAATAATGTCAAACATTTTGGAATACAATCAAGAATTTGAGGTGTTTTAGTAAGTCATAAAATTTATAAATTAGCACGTTAAAATTACAATAGTAAGTGTATGTATAAATAAATAGATATCGCAGCAAATAAATAAATAATTTAGTTAAAACAATTCTTACCCCGGTAAAACGGGTTAGTCAGTTAAACGAGACGAACACAAAAATTTTTCACACCAGGAGTTCTCACAAGCAAGGTCAGCGTATGTAGATATTTATGATACATATTATGTAAAACAAATTATTTCCAATCGTGATTCAACACAGAATATATAATCTAGTTGGAAAATTCCCCAGGGAGCGCGATTATATGTATGTAATACCTTGCAGATGAAATTTCCAGAAATTTCCACGTGTTATTCAAGACATGTTGTGTTCAGGCACAGCAAGGCTCACCTTAATTGATAAACTCTAGGTATTGAGTTGAGATATCGGAGAAGGATGCAGGCAAATTTACGCGCGACACACAGACCTACTTCGAATTTGAAACAATTCGAAACACGAATGCTGCAAAACGTCAACAAAACAAAGATCAGATGTTCCGGTCCGGTCCGGCTTTCAGCTTGTTTCAGCGCTAGCCGCTAGCGCTCAGCGAATCACAGCCATTGGCGATGTTGGTCGACTGAACAGTCAAAAAATTGAATGAATGTGGCGCGATGCAGGAGTGGTCTCTAATTTTGTATTTGGACGGAGGCCTTTTCTTTTCTTGATTTCAGCATATTGGTTTCTGCAGATTTTCAGCAGAATATTTTCTGCTCCGTTCGCCGACTCCTGCGCATCACTCTCTCGCGATTTTCCAGCGACAGAGTAGTGCGAAACCTGGCGAGGTGCGCAGTAGCCCTATAGCAAACGAAAGATTTTTTTCGATTTAACTTTATACCGAGATGGTCAAGGGCATCCCTATCGCTGTGGCAGCACCTTTTCCCAGTAACATCTCACAACGAAACACAAATTTGCGATTTGCAAAAATCACTTAACAATCATTATAGTCGTATAAAGAAATCTTTTTACTGAGGCATATTTATATTATTACATAATAATATACCTTTAAAAATACTTTTAGAGACTACCTTTTAACGTGTGATACTCTCATGGATTGATTCAAAAGTTTTATGATTTGAAAGAAATATTTAACAAATAAAAAATGTATTATTTCAAAGAAATTTATACTTGTAATGACAGTCCAGTGTAAAAGTTTCTTATTATTAGATATTGTCGACATCTATTCTGGTACAAAATTAATTATTTTTCATAAAGACACACACCCAATGGATATTTGGAGTGAACAAAAACATTGATGGTTATAGGTAACTTCAAAAATTTATTTTGCAAGTGCTGAACAATATATAATAAGAATTTGGTAAACAATCATATTGCATTATGAATGGAATAGCACACGCAATAACACAAACAAAATCTGCAAATATTTCTGATACGTGCTATCGAAAAAATAAGATGAGTGACTTTGGCACCTATACATATTTTACGCAAGTTTCCCTTTGGGTTAATAATATTATTGATGCGTGCAATGAGAATTTATATATTGTTATTACTTTTGATTATGTGTGTTTACGAACGTTGATGTGTGTTTTAACGCAACTCTTTGTTGCCTATGGAACGGAAATTATTTTGGTATAAGCCATGCAGCCTGGGAAAGTTGGAAAATGTCTAACAAGCACCATATTTTTATGTTTGCGGATTTTCGCACTGCTTTTGTGATCGTTTTTCAGATAGAATATCATTGCCAGGAATATCCAATATTATGTAACACGTATATTTTTGAGGAAAAAAGGTTTACAGAGTAAACAGTGGGCACAAAAGTGCCTCTAAACTTGTAAAGGGCGTGTTTTAATAGGCCTTCTATTGAATGGACAATGTTTGTTACATTTTATAGTAACAAGGGAGGGGCTATATCGAGAAATGGTTTAGGTTCAATGAAAATATTTTTCAAACACCAAGCAATATGAAAGATACTGTTTTTTCGTAAATACAATACTACGAAATATCAGAATTGGAATAATATTGCTGTTGAAGGGCAATATTAATATCTTAATTCTTAAATGAGCTAGTTAATTACTTTAGGAGTACAACGTTGGCATATGTAGATCTCAAATTTGCAAATGCTTGCCCTACTTGCAGTCGTAATCATCACACATTTCGAATTCTATCACTTGAGTCCGTTGAGAAAATGACTTATAAATGCGTACAAAAGAGTACAAATAAAAATCGAGATCAATTAAATCAAGTAAATAAATATAGAGATCATGTAAATGAGCGTAAAAATATAATAAAATGACTGTAAATTAATTTTTGGAAGAGTTGCTTTGAACGGCATCGAGTTTTGTCCTTCGAAGCCAGTCGCGCAGCCCCTGGGCCCGCTCGGCCAGACTCAAGGCGGACCCGCTCACTGATCCCAGGTTGTTGTTGGTGGCCACCTGCTGTTGCATGCGAATCTGCTGCAGCTGCTCAGCCAGACTGGCCAACGCGGGCCAAGGCGACTCCGAGCCGGGGACCAGCAGTGGTGGAGGGCCTGGAAGTAAATTATACTGTTACTTCCAAAACGAAATCAACCTAATTATCAGCTATCACAAATTACTTTGATCAAATGTCCCAATTAATTTCATTTTTCTGTTCCCTAAGGTCAGCTTCAATAACCTTGGAAAAACGTTATTTTATGGAAGTTAAATTTGACAAAGACATCAAAAGTATTTCCTGCACATAAAAATATCGAAAAACCCAGCATTGCATTGCAATGTGTTATTTTTTTCTGATTACCTGAAAATAACAAAAGCCACAAATTCCAATTTAGAAATTTTTACATTTTTTATCTTTCCCAATTATATATTTTAAAACTTAGTTACTTCTAACAAAGAGAAAAATTTAATGAATGGCAGAATATTTGCAAACACTAGAGACATTTTGGACACCTTCAAATAATTTCCTGGCTTAAAAATTAAACTGAAACGCACCTGCAGGCAGTTTTTCAGAGTGGTGTCTTTGCAAGAGGTCCCACAAACTTCTAATTTCAGAGTTGAGGGTTTCCAAACTTCGGATGATTTCGTTTGATTCTGCATGCTTTGGACACTTAGTGTTCAGGCCTGCGAAAAGAAATCGGTACTGGCTTCTCAGATTAGTCATGATCGTACAAATACCAGATTTGAATTCATTCGCGTGATTGTTGCTGCTGAATCCGGAGCTTCCGCTGTGCGATGACAAATCGCTGAGTGTGGCATCGGTAGACTTGTTTCTGTTTGCGTGCGACGACAGCTGCTGCAATGAGTGTTCCAGCTGCCGAAGTCTTATAATCTTTTCTCCTAGAAGACTGCGCGTTCTGTGCAAACTCACTTCCATGTCTGATAGCTCACGCTCCTCCTACCATCACGTAATAAGATTAAATTAGTTTAAAAAAAATTATTTGAAAACGATTGCCTTAATAAATAGAGTTTTCAAGAGAAAAGCTTTGATTGGGATTTAAAAGCGGCAGCTAACCTGAATTATTGAGTCATTTGCCAGCTCTGAGTGCAGCCTGTTGGAAGAAGGACTGACGCACATCTGCGACTGGCGTTTGTGAAGCTCTCTCTGGCGATTGGCGAACGTCACGCGTTGCTGTTTCAGAAATGCTTTGGCTTTTTGCACTGAGTCCCGTTCCAGGTGGATTCTATGCCTGAAAAATTCTAATTCGCAGCTGCCAACTTGACCTAAAAAAATTATTCAAATTATTACAAAGAAAAAAGATAAACGTTCGAAAATGGAAACCATCTGAACATATTGACGTCAACTTAAGTATTTATGGAATTAGTCCAAAGTCAGACAACTCGATTAAAATTTAATTTATTTTGTCCATATAAGGTAATGACAAGGAGAGCGCACCTATTGATCCGAAAATTTTGTTTTTTCTCACTGTCATCCTACCGAGTTTGAAATTGAATAAAAATTTGCCTCCCCCAATCTTCCGGAAAAGCTGGTTTTTAAATTTACTCGCTTAACCTACAAGCTATGCAATCCGCAAAAAAATATTGTGCAAGGATAACAATCATAGAATCAATTTAAGAACTGGTGTGTGTGGGCGTGATTTTTTTCCTTGAACAATTCTTAAATTTCTTGTCATGTCCGTACAAGCAAATGGATATTTTCCACTTTTATTTAGTCAAATTATGAAACCTCAATAAATTCCTGACAATAACATATTTATTTTATCAAGGAGTGATACATCTAATTTAAATTGATGTTTTCATTGATTAAATTGATTACCTGATTCGGAAAACGGATAGCGCAAGTAAGTGTCAACGTGCGTTGAGGCGGGAAAGAGGTCTTCAAGGTCCTCCAGCTTTTGCAGCTGGGTGCGCAGACTGTCCACTGGATTGAGCTCTGTTTCCCTGCCCCTGTCTAGCCTGGGCGTGGAGCAAGACTTGAGTTTGCTCTGATGCCTCTTGGAGCGTTTCAGCTGCATCAGCGGTGGCGGTGGTGAGGTGCGGTCACTAGAGTCGGTTGGCGGTGGGGACAAAACCAGGCTTTCCTTTAGACTGCTCGCCATTGTGTTGTCGATCGCACTGCTGAAGTATTAAAAATCAGGTTTTTATTTTCAGAAGTAAAACTCCCTAAAGAAAATAAAAAAAGGAAATTCAATAAAAGCGAAACATAGAAATTAATCCCAAAAAGATTTTAGCCAAAACCGAGGTTAAGAATAAATAATATTAAAAATAATTTTCAAAAAAATGTGTTTTTTGACAGTGCCTTAGGCACTGCATAAGGGCACGGCCCAACATGGCTTAATCGTAGTTCAACCCAAAGAGGTAAAAATTAATATAATTTTCTGAGAAAAATGTCTGTTCTGACAATAGGAGGTCCGATCTTCACAAAAGGAAGAATACACGATACCTGTTGTTGTTGTTGTTATTAGCCTCAGACGCTTCGTTAGTCACTTCGGGCGGCGGATCTTCTAAAATTTTGATCCTCGCCTTGCCCACCCGTTGAGAGCTGGAGCGGTCCGTTTCCGAACCAGTGGTGGCGCCGCCCGCGTTGCTAGACACCACCAGTCGCTTTTTGTTCCGCTTGTCCATCGTTTGCTTCACTTCCGACTTGAGACGCACATACTTGTCCTTCAGCGTGCGGTACTTGTCTTCGAGCAGCCGTTTCTCACACCGCAGCTTTTCAAAAACTCGGTCGTCTGGCCGCAGGACTCTTGCCTCCTCCAATTGCTTTCTACAGTCTTTCAGCTTGATTGACAGAAGCTCCACCTAAAATAGAAAACACGCGTTCAGTTTCGCATTTAAAAAATTAACACAAGCTGTCCCAAGCAGTCGCAGAGATAATACTAATTATTACAGTACTAAAGTACAGCTATTAAATTTAACGTATTTTTATCGATGTTTTTTCATAATCACGAAAAATATTTTCTTTCTAAAATGGTTAAATTAATTTCTTATATAATATAACATATATAGCTGAAAATTTAAATCCACAATCGGTGTTTTAGCTCTAGCGTCTAAAGCACCCAATTCAGGTCTCTTTTTTAACAAACTCCGTTTTGTTTATCCTACGTTTGAGACACATAAATATGAAAAAATATAAGAAACCTTCGAACCTTAAAAGCTTTGATTCAACAAGAACCAATTTAATTTTAGCATCTTCATGCTCTTCGTGAGAAGCACAAAAATTTAATAAACATCATTATCACTAAACAGTCCAAAATATTTTAAGATGATGTGTTTCTTTTGATTTTGCACTGGTTTCAATTTTTTAAACCAATCAACGTTCAGATGAAATTGATTACTTTTTTCAGAGGTTTCTTACTCAAGAATTTTAGTCATTACACATACCAAGCAGCTATTAGGAAATTCATATGATCTTAATAAAGTCTCACTTTGGAATTTAGGCATCACACATTTTTCTAAGCCCTTAACGAATCGATTTCACGTCTAGAAATAGAATAAAAATTAGCATAGTGGTCAGCTTGGAAAGATTTGTAACCCTCTAAGCCTTTGACCTATATATTTTGGTAGATTGTCATGGATTTGAGAAAAAAAAAATTAAATATCATCTACCGTCTGAAAAAACCTTTCTTTGCTATTTTTTTTTTAAAGAAAAGTAGAAAAACCTGTACTGGCAATACTGTAATCCCATTTTTTTTCACAAAAAGCTTAATATCAAATTGCTTATTCCCTTTTTAATAAATTATTATGAGAAAGAGGAAGTGCCAAAAATACCTGTCGTTGCAAGTGCTCGCAGCGCTGGTTACTGAGAGTTTCAGACTCAGTAATGGTCCTTGCAGCAAAGCCAACGGCACCGGCGTGATGGTCGTGTTTGGAGTCCTCCTCCAGCAGCCTGGCCTTCCGGTCCGCAATCTCCTTGAGCCGCTTCAACCTGGCCTCGTACTCGGTGTTGAGCCTGTCGCTCAGAGCAGCCAGCTTGCTACGATGGGCCACGTGCATCTCTTCCTCTTCCTTCTGCATGGCCATGCGCAGGCTCTCCACCGCTATCAGCTGATCAGTCTTCATCTTGTCTAAAGCCTTGTTGTGGTCCTCGCGCAGCCCATTCCTCGCCTTCTCCAACTGCCGGTCCATATCCTCCTTCAGGCCGAGCATTTTCTTGTGCTTCTCCGACTGCGCCTCCCGCTGTATCCGCGCCAGGTCCTCCTTCAGCTGCCGCTCCAGCTCCCTGGCCTTTTGCTCGTACTGCTGGTGAAGGTCAGACTCCTTCTCCAATTTGACCTGCCGCTGCTTCTCCTGCTCCTCCTGGCTCAGCTGCTCCTTCAGCCTGTCTAGTCGCTCCTTGTGTTCCGCCTCCAGACTTGACTTGTACTTGACGAATTTGCCTTCAAATTCAGCGTCCAGATCCTTCTTCAGATGAGCTAGGTTGACGGCCAGGATTTCGCGGTACTTTTTCATTTCTGATTTCTCTAGATCTATCGCCACTTGCTTCTCCACCTTGATCGCCGACAGCTGCTTCTCCATGGTGGACGCCAACTCGTCTCGCAGCTTCTCCAGGGTTCTCTCGGCGCCCTCACGAATGTTCTTTTCTCGGTTCTTCAGCTCAGACTCTATTTTCAATTCAAGCTGCCTAATCTTCACTTCTTTTTCTTCAACGAGTTTATTTCTCTCTTCAGACTCTTCCTTTTCCAGAGATTCTTTCAGCTGCGATAGTTTCAAATTTACTTCTTTCCTCAGCTGTTCCGCTTCCAAATCAAAATTTGCACTGATTTTCTTCCCAGACGCCGTTTCCTCATTTTCAACTTCCAATTGTTTTTTCTTCAGTTTCTCTTCTTCATCAGACACCCAGACATTTTCATCATCCTCATCATCGAGTTCCGCCATGAAATCAAAATCAGGCTTTTGAAACAACGTTTTTGTCTCCTCTGCAGAAACTATCCTATCCTCCACTTCAAGCTCCTTGCTCTCACTGTCCTCCTCCTGGATAATAATTTTGTTTAAATCTGTTCTAATGCTTAAATATGCTGGATACCTCAAACACCCTGATTTGCACCCCTGCCCCTTCCACTAAGTTGAATCGCACGCTTTTCTTTTCGTCTTCTCCATCTGACTTTTGATCTGCTAATCACAACAGTTGATATGAAAATTATTGAATTGTTTCAATTTCTACTTTCTACCATTAGACAAATTAAAGACAAATTATTGCTCTTGCATTGTAATGACGAGTACATTCATATTTGGGAGGGTTGGGAAAGCTTTCCAACTCAATACTTACTGGTTTGCATCTAACTAGCATGCGTGGATTAATTACACGGGGCAAATGTCTAGTGTTTCAATTAGACCCCAGTGCAGAGGCAGTAACACGAACTGGTCAATTTCTAAATATTAATAAACACGATTGAGGCAAAAAAATGATCTTACAATTGGAGCAGAACAAACCAAGAGTTTCCTTGCGAGTCGTTTGTCTTTGGGACGCTCGTAAACCAATAAATAAATATATTTTAAAGAAAATGTGACACTATTCATATATATTTCAAGGCTACCAATGTCCAGGCAATTCCATGCAACAAACAAAATGAAATTCTGACCTAATGCTCCGTCTGTGATTCTCTGGGGAGATTTGTCTCTCAAAATTCCTCTTGTTGGCTCCAGTGATGATTTCACAATGGTGATTGCTTTATCTTCGGTCCCGTCTGAAGATGAGGTATCAGTAGACATTACTTGTTGGGAGACAACTTTCTTGAGGAAGCTTGATCCTCCCCCTAGATTTAGAATGTAAAATTCATGTTAAAAAGGACGAAAATGAACCTACCAGATACTTTTAGCTCAGTCCATCCCTGACCGCTTTTTGGCTGGGTGGTTTCAGGGACACTTGGTGCATTTGCTGGCAAATCAATCGAGTCAGAACTGAGAGGGGTTGGACTAGGAGGAGGTCTTGGTGTCATCTTGAAGTTGGGGGACAGAAAATTCTTATTCTCAGGCATGAAAATGGTCTCCAGTTGCGACGGGATGTTTTTCAGAGGTGCTTGCTGTGATTCAATGGATCAGATTAATTCATTTCATTATTTATTGATTGGTACCAGGTTTGTTGTTGCGCGGCGCAGCAGGGCACCTGACGCTGCATTAAACCCTTTTGCCGCGCTAAGGGTGTCGTCCAAGCTTTTCAGGTCGTCCCTAAGAGTAGAAAGGTCATCCGCACCAGAGCTCAGCGACTCCTGACGCGTTTTCTTAACTAGATCTCGGTAAACGCTGTCCAATGGATGTTCCCACTGCGACGTACCGTTTTCATAGTTAAAATAATACCACGCATTTTTCCTCTGATCGAAACTGTAATAAAAAGTTATCAAACTTATTATTGTTGACAAGAAATTTCTCACCATGGGGTCCAACCACTGGGCAGCGCTTTCATCAGACCATCCTTTGCAAGAGGTAAAAGGTGAGGCTCTTTATCTGGCTGGATTCCAATTTTAACAGCGTAGTCCCGTATTTCTTAATTTGTTAATTAATTGTAAGTTTATCTTAAAAGCTCATGTATTATTTATTATACCGTCTTCGGAGGGGAGGCTGTCCTCGTCAAACACCTCTTCGCAGAAAACTGTCGGCAGTGGTTTCTCAGCCATTGTCGGACTTCAGTGTAGACGACTTCTACGCTCCTGGAAAAGGTCATGCAAACGAACAGTAATGAAATGCGCAATCAATACATATAGAGCGATGGCGATATGATTTGTAATATGTATGTAATGAATTTGTAATAAACTAAAGGCAACCTCTTCTCATAACTTTACATTGGAGCCAAACATGATTCGGCAAGGCAAGCATATAGAAATGCAAGGACACAGCTAATGTTGCAGCTTCTATTGTGCAGCTGCAGCTTAAAGGTCAATGTCGGCTGCGCTGGATGCACTCGTTTCTTGCAGACGCGCAAAAAGCAGGTAATTTTTATCGTTTAGAAACCCACCCATGACTTAGATCTCTTTAGGGAAGTGTCATTATAATGCCGGATTAACCAGACTGAGGTGCGTCTGGTGCAGAAGTGGCACACAGCCAGAGTCACCCCAAAAAATTTTGACCGTGTCCAGCCGACGTCCCCGTCCCCTTAGATTTTCAGAATGTTTTTGTTTTATGCGCAGCTGTAGCGAAAATACCTTTGCTACCAACCTACCAAAAATTAATTTCAATATTAATTTTTGCATTCTTCCAATAATTCTTGATTTTTCTAACAAAAAATATAATTTTATAGGAATATATCAGTATCCATTAAATTATAGGATTAAGAGGGTATCAGGAATCTTTAAATAATACTTTTTATATTTTCTCTTGTGTTTTGTTGGTAGTGCCATGGTGGGAGCGGCAGCTACAGCTCAGCTGTTGGCTTAGAGCTCTCTACTTCGACAGTAAGTAACTTTGAAGGGGGTTAGAGCTTGTACTGTACACCTGTCGGGACCAAGCGTCGAGTCGGGGTTGGTAAATTTGGTCGGAAGCGTTGGAAGCTGTGATTTGCCGCCATAGCTTCATTTATGTCTTCTTCCCTACTTAGGGGAATGATAAAAATTATTCCTCAGTCGCAGAGCCCTTAAAGTTTTCTGATTATCATCGAAAGGTGAAGTGAAATAGGTAAACATTTTGTTATATGTAAGTGTAATATTATTATCCACTTTTTTCATCATTCTAAAGAATCGGCTGATGTACAACAGTACATAACAAGAACATTTATGACAATCTCGGCTCTTATCGATTATTAATTTCACAACTATATGTAACTTTAAGGGAATATTATATGTGCTGTATCATATGTATGTCGTACTGTGTTAAAAATCATAACACATTATGGTTAAGTTACAGTTTCTGCCGGGAAACACATCTCGCCAGTTCTTATGAGAATCCCATGTTAAAATAGGGGTGGCGAAAACTGTGACTTTTCCATATTATAGCCCTCAAATTGCAAAGATTTGAAATACATATCTTATGCAAAGTATGGTTATGAAATGACACCTGCAGGTATGAAATTTAAAAAAAATGTTATTTCTTTTCAATACAACTTCACTAATAATTAATAATATACTTTGGTAGATACATTATAGTAACAGCATGTTAGAAGAAAATATCCAACATGTCTAGTTCTGTAAAATTTCGAAGGGAATCGAAGAGAGCATTAAGGGAGAAAAATTGGAAAGAAGCGGATTTAAGCCGGAAAGATGAAACATTTGAGAGCAGGAAGATAACAACTTTGATAGAGCAGACGAATTAAACAGTCAAGTCGATTGTATTGCACTATTGGAGAAATCAGTTCTTGAATTATCAGATGTGTAGCAAAGCCAATGCGGCACCTGTGTAGTCTAACTAGGATATTTCTGCAATTAAGCTAGTGGTGTGCTGCTTGTTTGAAAATTCGGGAGGGTGCAGCACAATCATCCCCGACTTGTCTCTTTATTTGTCACTGTAACCTATTTGAGCTGGGCCGAGCGATCATTGTATTATTTGGCATCTTTGTTCCCGCATTTGACTTTCTGGCTTCTCTTTCCTCTCCCTAAAAAATTCCTTTGAAACTTTTGAAAGAAAATGTTAGATGAGCCATCTTGAATACATCAAGGTAAAAAAAATCTTAGCATCTCTTGAAATACCAATTTTCTTGAAGGAAGTTTTTGAAAGAAAAAATTGTTTTATTGCCAGATAGTAATACTTTATTCTAGTGAAAAATGTTCCTTACAATTTTTAATTAATAGTAAGTATTATTTTAAAACTCTGAAAAGTCCAACTTCTAAACAGTGAGTGAATCAGAGTTGATAAGGTGATAAGCAATTTATCAGTATCACCTGCTTGCTTTTGCGAATAACGCGTGTGTTCATGTTTAATTAGTAGCAATTGTGAATGTCACGGTTGTAGTTTCAACGTCGTAGTTTCTTACAAACACATCCATCGCTAAGAATTCACGTATGAATTTTAAAATATTTTCATGAATGATTTAAATTGTACAGATTACAGGTGTCGGTGGCTCTTTACATCATCTAGTATGACAGCCAAGGATGTATCAGCAGTAAACGTGCCAACAGTCACTTGCTCCACTTATCATTCTTCTTTGGATGACAGCTCTGCCTTCCTTAACTCCATCGACCCTCTCACTCTGCCCGGAAACAATAGGATGTCTGCAGATAGTGTGGAAGACCAATCGCACGAAATTTCTCTGAACGGGACAGGTGTTTCGCCAGATAAAAGTTTTGTGATTATTGATGGCGCCGAAGACTTGAAGGTAACTTTGGCTGGTTTATCTCGGCATAGTTTCTATAAATTGGCTTAAATTTTTCCTGTCATATCACTGACTTGATGTTCATTAAGTTTTTGGTGTTGATCCAAAGAATATTCTGATTAATCAGTATTTTTTTAAAACCAAAATATTGAGTAATTTCCCAAATTTTAGGATCTTTTGTATAGCCAGCGGGGGCCATATGTGCGATAAAATTGATTCCTACTGCGCAGATCCAAGATGGCATCTGAATGTGGGAAACAAAATCTCTCTTTGGATTCCCTTAAGAGTGTCAAGAGTTTGTTTATACGATCCAAAAGACAATTAGTTCCAGTAATGCTAATTATGTCACAATATTGACGAATACTTGGTTTTTTTCGCGCCATACTCCACCGGACGCCATATCTGCGCTTGAATCTGGCCCCTGCTGTGTATAACTTAATTTGACTTTATCTCAATATCTTAAATATATCAAGTTGAATCAAACTTCAATATTATGACAACTTTTTTTGAAAAAATATTTTTTCCTTATCAAAAAAAGATAACGACTAATTTTTTAATTTATTTTGAGTATTGAAAATATTAAGAGTAGTGAATATCGGGCTAAAGCAATATTTTTATTTTAAAGAGTCCTCCAATTATGATAAATAATTTTAACTGTCAAGGTTTCGACCTCGGACCAGTTTGCATCACAACTTGGCTGCAAGGCTGATACAAAAGTCAAGGTTGTAGCGATTTTTGGGAACGCCGGAGACGGAAAGTCACACACGTTGAATCAGCTTTTCTTCAATGGCAACGAGATGTTCCCTGAGTCACCAGCGCCAGACCCATGCACAATTGGCGTCAGAGCAGCGTTCAACAAAGAGGATCAGATCATTTGTCTGGACACAGAAGGCTTACAGGGCGCCACCAGCAAGGATAATCAGAGGACGCGCATGCTGCTCAAGGTGCTCGCCGTTTCAGACATCGTCATCTACCGCACCAAATCCGAGAGGCTGCACAACGACCTCTTCACATTCCTCGGCAACGCCTCCAAGGCCTACAATCAGCATTTTCGCAATTCCTTGGATCGCGTTGCCAATGAAAGCAGCGATGAGTCTTCAAATCAGGTGAGCAGATGTTTCCAAGTTTCCTTTGATTAAATAAATCGTTAACTTGAGTGATATGCGACAAGGTGTACAGTTTGTGGTGGGAAATTCATTCCAAGGAATTTATGATGAATTTGTTCTAATGTTTAAATTTAGTAATGCAATTTTCCAATTTTAATGAGGCTGATCAGATAATTATATAGTACACCTTATTTTGCAATTTTGTTCGTCTGGTTTTTTCCACGGTTTTTTTTTTTCGGGACAAACCAGGAAGATATGTATGGTGTTTTCCTGCTGGTTGGGGACTTTATGCATTTTTCCACGTGTTCTTAGCAAATTACCAAAAATATGCAAGTCTAATCTCGTCAGGGATGGATTTTTTTTTAGAAAGCTAGTTATTTTTTCTTATTATATTAAATATGGAAAATCATCTTGAAACATTTGAAAAAATTGTTAACGAAAACGTTGAATATCGTGTGTGAGTTAAATTCTAGTAGAAGTGAGGGCAATTTTGAAAAAAATATGTAACAATTTGTTATTCGCACGCGAGAATTTTTATTTGTTCCCGTTTGCGCAAAGTTTAAGCTGTTTTTGAAGTGGGTCCATTCTGGAAAACTCAAGTTAAATCATAGACTTGCATAACGTAGGGAACTGTCCACGGAACAGTCTTTAGAGCAGGAGGGAAATCATCCCACGGCTTACCAGTTTCACCACCCGATTATTAACACATGTTGGCCAAGCTAGGCCCAAGCGGGTGGTTGCTGCAGCCTGGGGTGTGACGGGTCGTCACCTTGTGCATGCGTCCCAGGGTGATGCGGGCCATCGCGTTATAGTCCATGGCAGCACATATGCATTTCGTTGACCTTTTTAAATAGAAAAATTTGTTGGTATAGCAAATATTTTCATCGATTTGAAGTGATTGCTGGGAAGGCAAAGGCTTCAAATGTTTGTTTTTTCACAGATGTCTGCTAGCAATCTTGGGCCGGTCGTGATGATATTTCATCAGACACATTACACAGCGCCGTTGAATATGGGAGTAGAGAAAAGTGCCGAGGAGCAGTTGCGCATTCGTTTTGGCCAGTCTGGATATGACCTCAGTGCCTTCAGTTCTTTGCGGTACGGTTAAATTTTAAAGATTTTTAAGTAAATATTTTGTTCTTGTATGGTAAGGAAGTGAAAATTTAAAATTTATGCGAGGAGATTACTTACACAATTAAAGTCAATGCTGATTTATATTGTGATTTGGCCAATCCCATCAGAAATTCTGGCTCTAGTATTACTTGCCAGTCATTCTCTGGCCACATGCGGCTATTCAAAATGAGTGGGAAATATTTTTAACAGTGAGAGTCAATCAAGTACGAACTGCAGCACCCTGTTGGCTCTCACCTGTTCTCCATATACCTATTTTGCAACATTATATGAAATTTACTGAAGGAAAGCGGTTGCTATTTTTACACTCGGCACAAGCAAATTTAACATCAGATCTAAAGTAAGGATCAGTTCGGGCCAGAAAAAAGCTAAATACATTAATTCTGTTTGCTCAACATTCGTAAAATGCCTTTTTTACCAAGTAAACGAATAAAAAACCTTTGAATATTGTTGTAACAAGTATTTGTTAATTTAAGTAATGAGTAATGCCATACACGTCAAATGAGAAAATCATACGAATTTTTGTCGTTATTTTTTGATAATAACTTGTTACATTGTAAACAAATAAAATATATTTTGTTAATGATTTTTCCTCATACAATTTTCTCAAATAGCTGACGGTTGAGATTCAGTTTTCCACACAGAGTAGAACCGTAGAACCATTCAGTTTTCCTTGGATTTAAATAAAAAATGTTATGGTGATGAAAATTTCAAATGCAGGTTTAGTATTTAACACTGGATGGTGTGGGATTCGCTCATAAATCACAAGTTAAAGTTCCAAAAATCTTAAATCTGTTAACTTTCGTCAGCCCTGAAAAATTAATAAATTTAAAATCAACAATTGCAGGTATGTTGGCGTCCAGTCGCAGGGCGGAATGACCAACTTTGATTCCTTGAAGACTATGGTGTTGAATGAAGTGGGCAGTACAGCTGCCCGTTCCAAGCGCGAGGTTAGGTTTGTGCTCAAAGCTCTTCGGGCGCTCAACGAAAAGTTCAGCGGCAGACTCCAGGACGAGCGGGACCACCTGTTCCCCGCCGAGTTCTTCAGCTGCCAAGCCATGTGCCAATCATGCAAGAGGAGATGCGAGCTGAGTATGGGCCACCTCACGGACGGTGCCAGCGCCGAGCACAAGTGCGCCGAGATATGCATTTACCAGAACCAATACCAAAACGCGGTGTACCGCTGCATTACTTGTGAAAAAAACGGCCACAGAGAGCTTGCTTTCTCGACAGAAGACCAAAACTCTTGGATGGGTCCAGCAAAGTATGTAATATTTTGCTACAAAAACATGTTTTTTTCTTTAGACTTTGGTAGGGTTCGCACATCCAACGCTAAACAAGCATTATTAGTTGAAAGTTTAATTTCTTTAGAAATGGGTTTACCCCCCTGATAGCAAACAACTCGTGAAAACTCTGTGTTCCAATAACATGGTGAACGAATGATATGGACTCACTAGCCTCATTGGAGGAAGCCCATTGTCCAGAAAAGGAGAAGCTTGCGTTACTGCCCCTTCAGGTTTTTTTTAATCGAACGATAGACATTTGTCCCGTTTAATTCATTTACGCATGATGGAAAGGTGTAAATCAGTAATTAGCGAGTCTGGCTGCCGAAAGCAATTTTCCAATCCGAATAAGCTTTTTGCAGCAGTTCAAAAACCCGTTGAACTGAGAAATAACAAAATATATACTTATCTTTAAAGTTAGTCCTTTTTGCTAAAAAATCTGTGACGGTTAAAAATGGTGCTCTAAATTCTATGTAACTCAAAGCTCAAGTGGGGGCTGCAACAAAACAATTTCTTATAACTGCATTTTTGTCAATTCCTGCGGATACTTCCGAAAATTCAAATTCAGTCGAAAACCAATAAGGGAACAAATTCAATGGATTTTTAGTAAATTTCCTCATCATTACTTTGATTTGATGTGCAAACAGGTCCGTCTTCTCCGGAATGGTCCTGAACTGCAACCGTTGCGGAGTGATTTATAACAGCCGCGAATTCTGGTATGGCAACCCATCGCCTGAGGAAGCTGGTACGGTGAAGACTGAGACATGCCACGTGTGGGACGTAAAGGCTTTCGTCCCAGCTGGTGTCAACACGGCGCGTCGGATCGTGGACGGCGTGACCGTCATTTCAGGAGTGGTTGCCGAGGCGAGCAAGGCACCGACGGCGGCACTCGCCTCCTGGGCAGCAGATATGATCGCTCCCACCTACTGGAAGTCCAATTCTGAGATTATCAAGTGCACGACCTGTAGCAAAATCTTTGACAATGATTCCTCTAAGCACCACTGCAGGTAAGAAGCACCAAAGTCTAGTCTGGAGAGTTTGAGATGCCATTGCTTTTTGTCAATTTTATTCCAATAGAGATTGATATTTAAAAGGAATATTCACAAGGGGTTTGATGGAAAAGGAATGTGCAGTGAAAAAAAGACGCCATTATTAAAGAAAAGCCATTTTCTTCACTATTTTTGAGACTATTAAACTGATGTTTTATTTGATTTTGGATATATAAGGTTTTATTCTTTCAAAGCAAATTAAAATTTAGTCACATGACGTTCTTAAATATATTTTTAAGAGCTTGCTTAAGATTTTGTTATTCTTGCAGTGGTCAATACAATACCATTGACATTTTATATTTTAATTAGCTCAATAGGAAATTTAAATTACTGTTATTGTCTCAATTTAAATTTTAATCTTCATACATTTTCAATGGTCTATATGAGTCATTAAATTTCATGTGTGGTAAAGGAATAGAAGATACCTTACGTTTTCTCTTGTATTTTTTTTTACAGAGCATGCGGTTTTGGCTTCTGCGAAAATTGTTCCAACTTTGAGAGGCCTGTCCCTGAGCGCGGGTGGGGTGTGAAACCAGTCAGGGTTTGCAAACCTTGCTCCTTAATTCAACTTAGTGCCAGCGATTTCTCCAAGGAGAACCCCGATGAGGTCCGCGCAAGGAAGGTTGGAGAGTTTATGGCCAGTACCATCGCAAGCTTCGGCTCTGTCTTGAGTATACCCAAAGGTACCACCGCTGAATTTTAATTCTGTTTTAAATAATTGTATTGAAAAATACTGCGGTGTGAGAGGCGCACGCTGTCACAAAAAAAATTTATTTTTCCTCAACAATTTGTCAACGCTCAATCAGTCTGTACTAGTAGGCTTTGTCATAAATATTTTTCTACAAATTATTCATTTTACTGGACAATTTTGGAAAACTCAGAATCTCACCTCCCCGTAGTGCAATCTAAAAAATATGGTGCTTTGGTTTCCTCTCGCTGAGCTTGATGTCCTAAAGTTCTAGGTCAAAGATCAGTTCTGTTAATTTTGGAAATTGGCTCAAAATCCTGATGTTCATAAATGTGATTTAAAGTTGTAAAACTACATGCGTAATAATTTCTGTTTTTATTTTTTTTTTATTTTTGGCAGAAATTTCACTTTAAAACACGTATTTCTTTCATGTTTTGCAAATGCAAGTCCAAATCTCGGGTTCTAACAATCAGAATTTATAAAAATGCACACCGTCTAATTCTTCTCGAGAAACCCTTGATAAAAGAAAAACTCTTTCATAACGCTGGAATTTTGCAAATAATCCATGTATATATGGTGTCATAATTTTGAGAAAAAGGCATGTGGTAGTATTGTAGATTTATTTGTGAATAAATCAAATTATGCAAATTACTTTTAAGCCCTGAGGAAGCATGCTTAGTTGTATGAAGTTTTGTAATTGCATCACAGGGAGTTGAAATACTGGATGTCTCGGTCAAAATTTAACCGTAAAATATGTTTAATAATAATAATGTTTAAAAAAATGCATGAAGCAAATCTTCTAGATCCTAGTGCAAATTTCGTTGAATTTGCTTCGCTTTGTGCCAATTTTGTCATCCGACCCGGGACATTTTGTCGTTTCATTTAAATGATTTAATTAAAAATTAAAACCGAGCAATCAGGCACTGAAATTAACTAATGCAATTTTTGTCCTCACCAAATTAGATCTCATAAAAAATTCCGCACAGCCAGACTACTGGGAACCAGATGCAGATATAAAAAAGTGCAATGTGTGCAGTAAGGACCTACCAACGCCGAAAGAGAAGACACACCATTGCAGGGACTGCGGCAAAGGCGTGTGTAATGCGTGCTCAAGCAACAAGAAACCGGTGCCCTACCGAGGATGGAACACTCAAGTCAGAGTTTGTGACTTGTGCTTCAAAGACTGAGTTTTCCTAGCTAGTTTTTTGCTTTTTAGGACATATTGTACAAATTCATCATACATTAACTTAGCTATTGTCGTGTAGTTTTTTACAGAAAAAAAAATAAACTAAGTTTTTTAAAACGAACATGTCTCTTTTGATTGATGCTTTAAAACAATCACTGTTGTTGAATTGCTTTCTTTATTCTTCCATATAAAAGCAAAATAGAATACACTTTTAATTCGATTTTAATTGTAACACCTGTTATTTACAAGAATCGCTTTGTTAAAATAATAAATATTTTCTAGTTTATACTTCATCATCCACAAATATAATCGAAACGTATGGAACATCCATTAATTGTGGTCTAGGAACATTGGTTGGTTGCCAGCTTTGTGATTCTGGAAATGTGCATTCATTCCACCAGCCCAGGGAGTAACCACCACTATTTGATCACGTAAAATTATTAAGCCGTGACAGTTTAAGGGCATACCATATTTATTTAAAAAAGCCAACAACCAACACATGTTCACCATTTTTATTTCACATTGCAATATGCAACACCGAGAAGTTGATTACAGGAGTCGCGAGTCTTTACTCAGCGGCTCCGTCCACACCTTTGGTCCCTTCCACACTCTTGGCCAAGTTGGCTTGCAACGCTGCACGGTTTGTTGGCGAGATGATCCTGGCGAAAACCTGCTGTCGCCCTAGAAAAAGATTGACATCCGTTTAGCAATAATTAACTGATAAGAATTATTAACCACAATGAGTCACGTAAATATGTGTCTGGGATTCCGAAAAAATGTACTTATTTTCGATTTAAAACTTAAAATAACTTATTGATTTAAAGCTTAAATATAGTTCAAAGAATAAAGAATTTTCCCTCAAGAGATGATTATGGGTTTCGTAGTTTTTTAATGTTTTAATAAAAAAAATATATAATCTAATCTGAAAGCCGATAAAATTTCCATTTTTTTCATATACGCACCATGATTTTTTTTTTAATTAATTTTTTCTAGTAAAACAAAAGACAATATGAAAATGAAGCTCTTATTGATCTAGATTTTTTTTTCAGACAGTTCAGTAAGTTTAAAACAGCCTGAAAGCATCATGATCTATTAACGAATTACATTAACTTTCAAGACAAAAATGATACATATAAATCGATTTGGTTTGAGAAGCAGAGCATTCATGATTAGACTCACCTTTGGCAAGATTGGCGTTTGAGGCTGCCGCCTGAGCAATTGGAATGACGCGAATTCCCTGAACATTCTGCAGCGACTTGATGTTCAAGTTACCCCCTTGAAGGTTGGCCGGCAGCACAATTTGCTGCGCCCCACCCTGCTGCAGGACAAGGCCTTGGGGTCGCAGGCCGCTCGGTGAAGCCAACACCACAGTCTGATTCGAGCCGCTGCCACTGGTCAAAAAGAGATTCTGAAAGGCAAGTAGTGAGTAACTGGGCATGTGAAGCAAGCAGCCAATTCACCTGTCCCGGCGTTTGCGGTTTGCTGGCCAAAATCACCTGCTGACCGCCAATTGACGCAATGTTGTAGCCAGAGGTTCCACCTTGGATCGCTGACGGGCTCAGCAACCTGATGCCACCAGCCTTCACCTGAAACATACCACGTATAATTTATTAGAGGATAAAGCCAAAATCGTGTTTTTTTTTCTATAATTGTCTCGTCCTGGTATTGTTTCTGGGCTCGTCTTTAGAAAAATACTGTCTGGTACTATTTGGAAAAAATTAGTTTCATTGGGCATTGTTCTAGTATTATATTTTTAGACAGTTGTGGCGCCTTCTTTCCTAATAACTAGTTTGCATTAAATACGCTTCGCCAGGTGGCAGTACAAAGGTGTGCGACAAGCAGTGCACTCTTACTGCACCTTCTCCCCCACTGCACTATACGACTCGCACCAAAGCAGTCGCAGCAAAACCGAGTCTGTGTATCTTTCTTAGGACTCAAATTATCGCAGATTTTCTAAAATAAAGTATTTTCGAAAAATGAAAAATGTGGAAACTTTAATATTGAATTTATCTGAAATTACATCCTATTTTGGTCCGAAATTTTGGCATAAAAAATCTCTCATCCAACCCTATAATGTAATGTGAAATTCAAAATGGTGCCTTAACTGTTTTGTTTGACGTGCCTATTACCCTTTGTTTTAAATATACCTGCCTTGACTAGTATAATTTCAAAGAATTTAAGCTTGTGAATACATTAAATTATGTCCTTGCTTAGTTTTATTGCAAAAGAAACAAACTACCTGTTGAGGTTGGGCCAATCGAGGTCGAACGACGCTTCCAGATGATACAACAGCTAGCTGGGGCACACCTCCTGAGCCAGCAGCAACGTGCAGAAACTGTGGCGACTTTCCTGTCGTTGCGCCTAGAACAAATAATTCCAAGAACAAAATTAATTTTCAAAAATCGATTTGTTGTGGCTTATTTATTACCAGCTGAAGTGGAGGCAACGAGTTGCTTTTGCCCGCCGAGGCTCTCGAGAGAAATGAGCTGGCCCTGAGAGTTGGTGGCCACCAACTTGGTTACCAGTGGCTTGACACCTGACTCACCGGTCTTGAGTGCCGCCGCTGAGGTTACTTGGAAGCCGCCGCTCTTGTTCATGATCAGGGTGGGCATAGTGGCGCCAGGCTGACCTGACTGCGCTGCTCCAGCGGCAGCCAGTGATGACTGCTTGATGAAAACTGCCTGAGGTCGTGGAGAGCCCATCAGCGGGGCACCTTTCACTACAGCCACATAATTAATTAATTACTTGAATTAATTATTTAACGTCCCTCAGACTAAAGAAATTATTTTTTGCTTTTAAGGATAAAAAAGTATTTCTACAACCCTGGGTTGTAACAAAATCTGGTTTGAATTGGTTGTTACTAGTTTACTAAAAAAAGCCAACCTTTTCTGAACACTGAAAACTGGTCAAACAAATTACATTAGAATGAAATAGAAAATCAAACGACGTGTATGTCAAACTCAGTCCAACAATGATGTCATACGTGACACAAATTGGCAAGAGTCAAACCTGTGTTGGATAGGACTTTGATGTTCTGCGGCAACGTTTTGGCTGCAACAATCTGTGACTGCTGCTGTTGCTGCAACTGAGGCCTGGCAATCTGCTGCAGCAAGTTCTGCTGTTGCGCTTTGGACAAGCCGCTGTTGAGCAGTTTCATCTGCGACGGAGTGACGCCGACCACTGCCTTCTTAGAGATCACTTTGGCCGTCTCCACTTGCTTCTGATGCACCTGGAACGATTCAGTTAACAACATTCATTACATTTAACCTCATAAACGGCACCTGCAACGGAGCTGGTGCAGTTTGTTTGGTCGGCTCTAAGCTTGTCTTGCTCAGCATTGCGGTGTTTCCGGTGGCAGATGAGCTTGTGGGGATTGTCCCGCTGAGCCTGTTCCCTGTGACTGGCGTCTGGGTCGGCACCACTGTTCTCTTTGTCAGCAACGTTTGTGGAGACCTTAAATCACAGTGAGACACGGTTGATTTGGTGAATGATAGCTTGCGATTTCAAATAAATTTTGACTTTTCGATGACAAATAGGATAGAAAATCATACAGGGTGATATAAATTTAAAACTGATTTTAAAGTGGCAAAATGATAAAGAATGGGAGAAAGCCATTTCTGAACCTTTTTAAATAAATTTAATAATGAAATCGTACGGCGAATAACACAATCAAATTTTATCCTCTTAACATTTCAATATCCATCCTGAGAAAATACCTGCAGTTCATCCTTTTAATAATTTTAAATTTCATAAATAAACTATAATAATTTCATAACGGATTTATTTCTTTCTTCTGTTCTTAAAATATATTTCTCGTATGGGAAGATATATGTCTTACGGCTTTTTGCCTAAAATCCTTTTTGAATAGGATAGCATTATTTGCAACCATGCACGGTACAAGGGAATTTTTCCTTCTCAAATTCTCATTTTAAAAAGAGAAGTAATTCACTATTTGAAATTAGATTTTCATTTCTCAGGATGACATAATATATTAATATTAAGCTTGCGAATTTCTGTGGGGGAAAGTTAAATCACAGGGAGGGCGAGTGACAGGGTTGACACGATTTCGTCACTTGCTTATGCTTATTCTTTATAATGTTGCTCAGCAATTAGTTAATTCGGACGTTTTTGGCAATCACTGATTCATAATTCTCTGCGTCTAGTAATGAAGTAAGAATTTTGTTTTGAAGGTTAAGTACTACTGATCCAAGGCCGGAAGGGCCAAAACAGCCGCTATACAGTACAAGATCGAGTTATTTAAAATCATTTAAAGCTTAGCCGTTCGATATTTTTATATTTCAACACTACAACGTTCCTGAACAGTGTTTCAAATGGAGTGCTAGTTTGTGTTTGAAGAGTTTATAAAGATCAAAATAAAGGGAACTTACGATGCAGGCGTGGGCTTCTTAGCGGCGGCCTTGCAGACTTTAGCAGCGGAGGTAGTCAGCAGAGAGGTTCCACCTCCTTTGTTTGGTGCTGAGATTTGTATGGTCTGCAGACCTGTGCTTGTCGCGATCTGCACATTTTGGAATGTACCACCAGCCGCGACTGCGAACTGTCTGGGAGGAGCAGGGGTCGCAGCCTTGGCCTTGATTTGAAGCTGCGTCTTTGGCGTCACGGCCGGCGCAGCTTGTGGCTGCTGGAAATGCGTGGCCGGCATGTCCGAGGAGAGCGAGCTGACCACCTCAGCCAGCACCTTGTCCATTTCCTCTGCCGACTTCTCAGGTTCATGCACAATAGTGTAGCCACCAAGTGCTGGTTCTTTAGCTTTAGGCGTCCGCGGTGCCCGGACACTCTTTCTCGGGGCGGCCCTCTTATTCTTCTGAGGCATGCACTGGTTCTGCTGATATATTTTCTCTGCAAAAACACTAGTCAGGCGAGATATCACACAAATAAAGAATGATACCCTTACCAAAATCCTCTTCAGTTCGATTTCTGTGAAGGTATACCCATATTTTTCTCTTTGGATCGTACTTGATGCACTTGTCAGGCTCGTTGTGAAGTCTGTCAAGCGCTCCCCCGACGACTGCTTGCAAGTAATTCTCCTCGGCGCCAGGGGAAATGTAGTGCGAGTCCCTCAGCAGAATGCAAATATCACTTCGCGTCCCCTCGCCATTGGGCAGTCTTGCAAGAGCATCCCGCACTAAAAGATGTCAACAATTAGTTAAAAACTGGATAAAATGTAGGACGAGAGACTGGAACATAATCTAAATTGTTTGACATTTTGTGGCACCACACTCAGTTACCATATATATCGTTTCCTCCTAGCTTCCTATTCCACCGAACAAATGTAAATTTTCCAATTTTGAAAATAATTATAGAAGAAAAAATCAAATAATTAGTCTTATAATATAAATTAAGCTTAAATTGTTGTTGTATCACAGCGAAATTATTGGAATAAAGACTGGAACGGTAGCATTTTTAAGGTGTTAAATAGGAAAGTATATTTTCAAAAGTTTTCCATGATTTTATGACCAGAATTGAATCTATTAAAAAATTAATGCAGAATCATAAAATAAGATCCAGCATCCAAAATCGCATTAAAAAGTACCAGATTAATTTTGTTACTATTATTTCTATTATACTGGCTATACAATCTATCTTGGGAATATTTTTATCTGAGAATGTTATTACTGATCGCAAGCATTTAAAAAACTTATCCTTACCTAAAGCGAGAAGTGTAACACAATTGGGGCGGTCAGAAACCAACAGCGTGTGCCCTCTGGGTTTAGAGAGCGACGAGTTGGTCGCGCTGGCTCCTCTGAGCGGTCCCACAACGGATTCAAATCCGTGCAATCTGTATGTGTAGGCCTTGTTTGGATTATCATATCGCTCTTTTTCCTGCAGGCAAACACATAGTTGTAATGAATTTCTTTCACATTTATTTAACCTTACTTGAAGGTGGAATAGTTCCCGGGCTGCGCCAGCTGCCGGCTGCACCTGCCAGCTGGTGGGACACCGAGGCGGCGGTGGTTGCAGTAGGCTTGGCTCGTCAGTGCTCTCCTTCTCTTGGCAGATGTTGGCAGGGACATCATTTCGCCGTTCCAGCCAGTGCGTGCAAAGCGTAGCCAAATTGTGATCAGAGTCTCGGCCAGCGCCTATCCACTGGTACGCTTGCATGTGCGGTTTGTACTCCAAGTAGGGGACAAAGTCGTCAGGCTGAGTCTCTGCTGAGCAATCATAGACCACAAATTTATTTATTTCATTTCAGCAAAGAATTTGATAATTTATGACTTTTATCATGGTTTTTGCTAAACGAAAGAAAAACTTAACATGACGAGGACAAAAAACACTTTTGCTACCTAAACTCCTGGGATCTCAAATTTACTATTTCAATATCTGAAATTTTTAACTTTATGAATGAAGTTTTGGCTATAATTGCAATTTGTTCAAAATCGTGTATATTTTCTAGTAATCTCAAGTCAATGCTTTCTAGATTAATTTTTAGCGCGTTGTTAGTTAGTTTTTGATATTACAAATTTGGCCCAAAATTAATCAAAATATTGATTTTTAAAATTTCATTACCGTGACAAATTTTCCATTTAAGTCTTAGCCACGGGAGGCGGTGAGTAGCAATTTAGTAAAATGGATATATATAAAAGTTGAATGAAACAGTGAAAAATCCAGATATTATGAAACAGGAAGAAGACAAGATTTTTAATAAAAAAATATTGCAATACAGGAAAATGTGTCCTTGAACTAGTGGGATGAAATAACCAAAATAAAATACACTTTGCTTGCAACTTACCAGGAAAATCTCCTGACAAAAAGTTGATCGCAGACTGGAGGTGATTAACCCAGTTCTCTGACAGGCCAAACCAGTCGTTGAGGGGTGAAATTGGACTCTCTTGCCATGCCTGCAGTTTGCTAGTCAGCGATGGTAGTCCCATTCGCTGGTCCTGGGTCGAGCAAATAATGTCCCGTACCAAGGTGAAGAAGCACACGTGCATTTCTTGATTCAACTCGTATTCTGGCCTAGGCAAGGAAAACATGAAAGGTTAGTCATTTCAAAGCATAACGCAAAGTTATTAAAAAAGGTATATTCGCAGTTTGACGCATTATTCTATATACATACCCATGTGCAGTCTATCATAAATATGTTATGTTAAATGGCGAAAATTTTAATTCAATAATAAATAATGCTATTGCAATTTTTTATATTCTCTGACTTGTTTGGCGTAAAATGTATTTTTTCGTAGTCAAATTTGAAAAAACTGCAAAGTAAAAACACGTACTTGGAAGAAGTGGAGGGGTTCATCACAGGAGGGGTGGTCGACAGGGGAGCCGCTGTGATTTGTGCGACGATGTCTTCGAATTCAGCCATGTTGATCAGCTCCAGCGCCTCCATCTCCTGCGGTGTGAAGGTGATGTTTGGGAGTATCTGATTATTGTCGATGGAGGTTTGAACGTCTTCAGGTATCGCAGTAGGGGGCAGAGGGGCAATGTCCGGTAGGGTTGGAATGACTGGCATCGCTGGCGTTACTGGTGCCGCCATCCTGGCAGCGGGCATCACGCAGTTGTTGCTTTGGTTCAGTGTCGTGCTTAGCGGCTCTGGCAGCGGAACCACTCTTTCCTTCTCCTTCTTGATCGCATCTGGGGTAAGAATTGAAGTGGCGACTTCGGCAGGCGCGGAAGTGGGAACAGCGATCGGCTTGGCACTGCTCCGGCGTCTGTTCAGAACCTTAGCGTTCGCAGTCGGTTTGGCACTAATGTTTTGGCCGTTTCCATACACTGGTTCAGACTTTATTTTTGTATTCCGTTCCTGGAAATTAAACAAAATTGCAATATAATTTTGCAAATCATCAAGGAGCTCATATTTGTCTGTCCTCTCTTTTGGTTTAAAAACCATCAAAGGAGTTCATGGCCACACAGAGGGTAACTCAGTTACAGTAGTGAACAACGTGAAGTGTTAGAATTAATTTGATTCCACGATCTTAGAAATTTAGGAAAGATACCCGAGATTTAAAAAAAAATCTTTTTATCAATTTTAGCTGACCAATAAAATCGCGAACGAATAACATTAGCGCACAAACTCTCACGTTGCAACGTGCACGCAAAGCATGCGCTTAACTATGCGATCCAACAGCTTGGTTTTTATACACGTGATGGATACTACATGAATTGATCAAATTAAAGAGTCGTACCTCATAAATAGAGCCGTTGACAACCTTGGGGGAGAATGCAGGAGACGGAACTGGCTCAACTTTTATCTTTCTCCTCTTAGGCGGGGGCTTTGAAGGGCTTTTCGTCGCTGGCTGCGTCCTTTGACGTTGCATTCCGTTCATCTCGGTGAAGGTCTGCGCAAACCATGATTAAAAAAATAACTTTCTAGGAAATCAATACTAACCCCTTCTTTCCGCTTGCGTTTTCTGTAATTGGAAATAACCTTCTTGTAATACTTTTCGTTGAAATCCAGCGGATTTTTGGTTTCAAGACAGGTGGGTCTGAGATCACCGTGGGAAGACATGACGACAGGCATTTCCTGTCTTAGAGAAGTTTCGGCACTCGAAAACTGTTTTTTGTGCTTCTTGCTAGGCCCAACTGGAGGGCCTTCTGTCAACACAAAATTCAACCACATTAGTTTCCAGTTTTCAAATAATTATCATTAAAGGAACCACTTGAGGGGTGATCCAATGTTAAAACAAAAACTGGACAGTGTATATCCTTGTTGCCAAGAGCGTAATATTTCCCAACTGGTGTCAACTATATTTTTAGACTCTGAAGTAATCTATTATGATTTTTCATAAAATTGAAATCCTGATTTAAAGCCAAAACGAAACTAAAAATAAATTCACGCCCCTGACAACGAGGAAGTACAATTACCAGTTTTATCAATATTATTTTATTTATATATCCATTGAAGGAGCAGCAATATTTTTACCCTAAGGTTAACCATTTAAAGCTAAGCCTGGAAAAAACCTTGGAGGAAATTTTTTGTAACATCAAAAATGACCGATCGATTTGTCTCATTGAACAGAACACATTTTATCTCAATTAAGCGAAAATGTATATTAAAATCAACTTTGAAATTATGACCAGCTTTTGCAAAATTTCCAAATAACGCTTAAATTTTTGAATCAAAAAATTTCCTTCCCTGTATTGTGTTCCCAACAGGAAAGGCTAAACAAATTCATTGGTTTCACTAAAAACCAAACGTTGAATTCTTAGATTTTCATTTTTAGGGCGTTGAGAGAGGTTGAAGCATATGCATATACCGGTGTATATTTCGTCATCACTTTGTCCGAATTCACCGATGGAACAGCGGATCTTGTTTAGTTCGTTGAAGTATCTGCGCTTGGTGCGTTCTTCAGCCGGAGTAGGCTTTGCAGCCAGAGCGAGCCGGCTGAGTCGAGGCGCCACTTCACTTGAGGGAAAGACAAGTGCGAGGGAGGGATTATGCTTCTTTGAGGACAACAAGCTCCTAAGGATCGCGTGCATGTTTCTCTGCTGCAAAAGCTTGCATTCTTGTGCCTGTACTCGTTTCCTCAGAGTCTTAAGCCTCTCAGTCTTGGAGGTGAAGTTACCATCCTTAAGCAGGGCGAAAAACTTGTGAAGAGGGTTTCCAAAACAAAAATTCGCGCCAGTGAAAAGTCTTCGAAGGGTAATGACTCTTTCTGCACTGCTGTTCTCTTCAAAATTAGGTAAGTATTTCTGCAAATTATTGAACCGTCAGATTTGATAATTTTTTTCTAACTATTATACCATAAGCAGAGTCCTCTGCTCAGAAGTGAGATAGTTGTTCCACATGTCCAAGGAGAAGAACTCATTGAATACTTCCGGACTCTCGCACAGACCCTGCGGCAGCTCAAGTCTAGTGGACTGGTAGCAAAATTCTTGAGTTGGCTCCAATGTTGTCGGGAATGGCTGGGACTGGCTGTCACTTTCCGATTCGAACGAAGACTCGTCAGACGATTTTTCGTCGTCTTCTTCTTCGTCATCCTCTTCCTCCTCAGAAATATAATTTGGATCCATCCTGGCACAAAGAAAATAACAAGTATACATCAGAAAATATTTACGAAACTGCTGGGGATAGAAAAAAATTCTTCTATGGAGAGGTCAACGTGTTTTCGTTTATTTATGTTTGAGACTTGCGAGTTGAAATTGTCAAATTGGTTCAAAACAACGTACCCATCAAAAATGCACGCTGCACTAAGTGCACCTATGCAAGATCAATCGCGATCTCACTACCTGCGGAAATAATCGGGGAAGGTAAAGGATATTTCCCAGGTTTGTAAAAAAATTGAGAGAAATTAAGATGTAAGTCCTGGCGCCGATTTTTGTTGTATTTAATTTGGGGGGACTCCAATGTTTTGGTAGATATGGCCGGCTCGACAGCATGACACAACCATGGAAGTAAGGTGGTTTGGTGCTAATTTCTTAGATTTTAATACCTTTCTGGATAGAAATTTACGCTTTTCCCGGTTTGAAGGTCTGCCAGCCTCGTTCATGAGAGCCTGCAATGCAGATATTTAGACGGCTGTTAACAAAGACCGACATGGCGGTCGGAACAAGAACCATCTTGGTGGAACGAAGAAAAAGTTAGCAGCGATGCATGCCAGTAAAAATATTTACCAAACATTATAAGATAATTTTCATTTCGATTCCAGTTTTGTTACAACCCCAACTCAAATCATCTCCATGAATACAATGGCAGAAATTTTAAGAATTTATAAGTTTATTCTATTTTTTTAAAAATTAAAAAATATTTTGAACCGGCAGAAGAGCGGCAACACTGTGCTCAGAGGTATCATGCATTTCGTGTTCCGCGTTCCAATCATCGTTTCTTGTTTATGTTGAAAATCATCTTACGGCCCCGCCCCAAACCAGCCCCACTGATTTGATGACTTGGAGTTGGAGTGAAGCAGCCCCTGCTCACTCATATGGCGCGAAAATGCGCCAGCTAAGAAGTTCTGCAGCCACACACAGGTGGCAGGTCGATAGCTTTTTAAGCCAATCAGAGGCCGTCTCGGAGTTTGTTGCCTGTTACGCCCACGAAAAACTCCGCATATACGCCCCTCTTCGCCTCCCTCTGCCCGTGGGCGTAACCGGCAACAAACTCCGAGACGGCCTCTGATTGGCTTAAAAAGCTATCGACCTGCCACCTGTGTGTGGCTGCAGAACTTCTTAGCTGGCGCATTTTCGCGCCATATGAGTGAGCAGGGGCTGGAGTGAAGTAGTCCGACCACGATGGCGTTCAACGTTGTTGTTAAAGTTCATCCCGTGGTTTTATTTCAGATTGTCGACTCGTACGAGCGTCGAAATGCCGATTCCTTAAGGGTTATTGGCACGTTGCTAGGTAATGCTTAAGAATTGCATGGAATAACCGTGACTGACACAGAAAAAGGTCGATATTTGGCCTTGTTTATTACTCGCATCTGGCTCATTTAGAAATCATAGCACAAGCCGCTAAAGTTTATAAATCATAATTTTTGCATAATTTTGCTCTGGTATTTGAATTTAAAGCGGTCATGAGTGTGACTGAGCTACAAAGCGAAATGAATTAAAGAGAAAATTGAAGATAATTATTTTGTAAAAATAAAAATATACTAGACACTCGCACCTAAATTTGATTATGATAGTGTCTGGAGTTAACGGCACACACCTATAATGTTAGCAATTTTCCTAAATATCCAGAAATAAATGTTGCAAAATTGAATCTTTAGATCATTATCGAATTAAAGTGGAATGATAGTGATTTTTTATTTTAAAAAATGAAATTTCATCTGAAGTTAACCCTAACCGACCTATTTTTTCCATGAACTTCTGACCATAAGTGCCCCAAAATCCAAATTTTTAAGTGTTACCGGTTACGCCCTCTTTTTTAGCATAGGAAATGAATTGCTTCTAGGGTGAGAAAATTTATGAAAATTTAATAGTGAGAAAATAAAAAATAGTGCTTTTGAGTCTTGAAAGAAATTTTTTATTTTTTCAAAAATTGCAGATTTTCAAAAGGGGTCTGTGTTTGGCTTCATTAAAATTCACCTGTTCATAGTAGCGTTAAATACTGCCTAAATTCTGAAAGCTGATTAAATTTCCAGTTTTTCCCCACTGTCAGCAGAGCCGATTCCTCACGAGTCCTGAGCTTTATTATCTTAGCCATAACTACGGAAAGGGTATAACCTGAGACTCTCCCTCCACGCTCCCCTTAGGGCGCCCGAATATTTTACTTTGATTGCTTCGTTACAAATAATATTGATCGTAATATCGTCAGGTAAAACCCTGACACCCCCACTCAGCAAAATTTTCTCAAATTTAACATTTTTTTTTTAAAAAAAATCGTCTGAAAACTTCAGCTGGCCGTTAAAGAACGTTTAATTTTTTTGGGGGAAAATCAAAATACCCAAAATTAATTTAATTTATTCAAGAATCATCTCAGAAAAAAATTTTTCATTTTAATAATTTCAATGATTTTCAGAGGCAAATTCGGACCCTTATGGCTATCAGAGACTGCGTATAATAAATAAATTTTTTATTAATTTTCAAGGACAGATTCATTAGTTACCATGTGCGAAAATTTCAAATTTTTCTGATAATGATAACGTAATTAAAATGATAATTGAGTTGCGCGCCGGCCACCTTCTGTAATGCAACGAGAAGCGACGGCGTGAAACGCCCCCCTCTGACCGATCTGGGCGCTGACCGATCAAATTGTTTTAGCCAATTTTCTCCGAAATTTACAGTGCTAAACTATGTTTTCTCACATGATTTGGAATCCTCTCATCGAGATCTATCGGACAGCCAGAGTCTTTTATTGGGGAAATGCGAAATTTTAGAGAAAATCGCGATTACACAATTCCGTTGAAAATTCTCCATTTAAAACAATGCTAAGTTTGAGGCCGATTTTGTCGAAAATTTACAGTGCTGCCTATGTATTTTTTTAACTGTACATGATTTTTAGGACCCAATGTGTACGCGTGTTAAAGGATTTGGCGGGGAAATTCACTATCATTCCTCTTTGGACTCTTCATCCTATATAAGCAATGCACCAAATTGATTTGTGAATTGTTGCATAATATTGTACATATAGATATTCAATTACATTTGTATCTCTTACTAGCCGTTTCTCATTACTCAATATTAAATTCAACAGGATCAGTGGAAAAGGGTGTTGTAGAAGTTTCCAACTGCTTCTGTGTTCCCCACAGAGAACATGACAATGAGGTTAGTGTCATAAAATATTCGGAAAAAATACTGCCAACGCTATCAAATTTTTGAGGAACCCTAACACTGTGTGATTCTTAATGTCAGGTGGAAGCTGAACTTGTCTACGCTGCGGAGCTTCGAGACCTCAATGCTCGCGTGAATACTCAGGAAAATGTGGTTGGTTGGTGGGCAACTGGCAATGAAGTCACCAGGCACTCGTCTTTGATCCACGACTATTACACCATTGAGTGCCCGAATGCCATCCACCTTACCCTGGACACGACCCTGCAGGGCACTTCCATGGGTATCAAGGCTTATATCAGGTGAATGTTGTTTAAATCAAATAAAGCAACGGAACTTCTTTTCATTACAACTGGGGATTATTTTAAAAATAATGTTTAATGAAATTTTCCAAGTTGAACTGTTTAATTTCTTACAAAATTTTAGATGTAGGGCAAAAAAGAGATGTGCCATATAACAATAAAACTACAGATAGTAGAAATATTAAACAAATTTGACATTTATGAAATGTCAACTTGGCTCTCTCACACATTTGGAAAAATCACTTTCAAATTCATAAATATGCTGCTGAGCCAACTCCTCCACAGTTTTGCTCAACTTCAAAATTTCAGAATCCAAGCTGCGTAATAATATTATTTAAATATCTTGGAGTGATTACCCATTTTTTCCCAAAGTTTAGTTCAGCCAACTTAACACTCATCAGTCAAATTTGTTTAATTCTGTCCTTGTGGAACATCTCGCTCTCGTTTCCCACTTTTCCCCTCTCCTGCAATTTGCCTTTTCTATATTCTATATAAATTAGATGTATTAGCTTAATTATATTATTTAAAATCTCCTTTATTAAATTTATAAGTTGCAAATGAAACAGCATTCATGGCTAGGCATTTATTGATATATAAGTCAGTATTATAAATTAATAAATATTTAATGTTGTTTTTGAAGAGTTCCAATTGGAACGCCCAGTGGTAACAACGGCAGCATGTTCACCACGGTGCCGGTCGAAATCACATGCTACGAGCCTGAAAGAGTTGGACGTAAGATGAAACAACCTTGAAATTAAATCAAATAATTTTTTATTGTGCAGTGCAACTCAGCTCAAAGACCATTGGAATCAAGAAATCAGTCGAGCCAGTTCATGAGCTGGCTCAGGTGTCTGAAGCCACTGGTAATGTCTTGTCCATGCTTGACACCGTGCTGGATTATGTGAATGAAATTCTGGCTGGACGCAACATCTCCCCTCAAGACAACGCAGTGGGTCGAGCTCTTCTTGACATGGTCAACTCTGTACCCAAGATGACGCCAGAAGAATTTGAAAACATGCTGAACTCCAACATTAAGGTACTGCCTATCTAATGATTAGTTTCCATATTAATGCATTTTTTCTTGGTTATATTTAGGACCTTTTGATGGTGATTTGCCTCTCGCAGCTTACCAAAACGCAGATTCAGCTGAACGAAAAACTCACTTTGTTGACAACTCTTTAAACTTAGGCAGTGAAATAAACTTTGGAATAAGTGGCTAAAACAAACTCTTTCAATTCTCAAGGAACCAATCAAGGAAGCTAATGAACATTGCACTATGTTGTTCTGAATATTGATTGCTCTTCATTAATATTTTGGGCATTTAGTGTTACAAATTTTAATCTCGCCTCAATATGATCGCCATGGTTATTGATGTGGATTGAGTGCATAAATACAAATTATGATAATTACCATACATTATGTGATTATTATAATATATTCGTACGCTCCTCATATAGAGTGGAATCCTATTGTTAGGCAACCAGATCATATTTTAAAATAATCAATCAATAGTTTTATTAAACACAAATATAGTGTACAACAAACGTTATCTATTCTTTATATCATTTTAAAATGATGTAATATTGCTTTTAGATAATATTTATGCAGGTTATAATTTTCATGATATTTATTAAGGCAACGAGAATTTTAAATTTTAATTTTAGTTCGGGAAGTTTGATTATATCTTATACCCTGAATTCCAATATCAATATATAAAAAAGATTGCATTTTACAAATTTATTTTCCATGGCATTTCTTGGTTAAATTCTTACTGAGTGTTTTTTTTTTAAATTTGATAGTCCCCTAAATTTGATATATTGTGGAGGGACAGCGCCCTTTTCAATGAAACGGACGGAGCCGACATAAAACGATGGATGTGCGGTGCGAGTTAGTAAACCCCCTCCACTCTGTCTAGACGGAGAAGTAGAGGGGGAATTTAAAGGAGAGATCAAAATGGCTACGTCTTTTGTTGCTTCCTCCCTGCATATTTTTTAATTGCCCAGGCACAGTTTCTTGTCTTTTTAGTTATCCGTGAAACCCTAAATTTCCTCGCCAAAATGTCAATTCAGAAGTCATGTAAGTGAAAGCTTTTCGGCATGGTTATCTCACTTGTTGCGGTCGCTGTGTTAGCAGGTTGATGCTGACACTTAGGGCGAAATTTCACCGACACTTTTCTCTTTCGCACTGTATTGCAGATGATGCATTGTAATTAACTCTTTCGGCGAGCTTAATTAGCAGAAAGAGCATTCTCAGCTCTCTTTCGAGTGATCAACTGTGGGGCTCACGTTGTTTATATTCTTTTAAACTTGACTTCAAATCTCAGGGTTTTCTTGGGAAATTATATCATACGCCCATTCAACGAAGTCACATTAAATTTCGATTTGCACTTACTTGTTATATTAAATTTTCAGTGTTTTTAATTTGTTTGTTTTGTAAATTTTGATTGGAATTTTTTACGTATGAGTTGTGTTTGGACCATTTTTGCGTCCACTTCTAATTTTGCTTCCTTTGTTTTCAGCTGTTTTATGAGTGGCATGATTCACCTATTTGGTTGTTTGCATAGTAATATGAGGTATTTATTATTTCATTCATTATGATTTTGCGCCCCGCCCCAAGATAGTTTTTCGTACCACCACTCGCTTTTCCTTTTCTAGCTTCTTAATGTACATTATCGGCGACTGTTGCAGCACAACAAGATGAAATGGCGATGTATGTGGTTGCCAAGTACGACTACTCTGCTCAGGGTGCCCAAGAGCTGCCCCTTCGCAAGAATGAACGGTATTTGCTGCTAGACGACTCAAAGCACTGGTGGCGAGTCCAAAACACCAGAGGCTTGTCTGGATACGTGCCGTCAAATTATGTCAAAAGGGACAAACCGTCGCTCTTCGATAGGTAAGGCAAACTTCCACAGTCCGGACTAATCTTTGTAAGCTAACAATAAGCACACTTAAAATATGAGGGATCAGTGGGAAAATCTTTTATTGCTATGTCTATTTTTTTTATTTGTATTTGATTCTTTATCTTGCTCACCACCAATTTCAGCATCAAGAAGAAGGTGAAAAAGTCGGGAACCACAGCGGCCCGAACTCTTCCCAACTCACCAGTGGTGGGTCGGCGCTCGACCCAGCAGATAACCCAGCCCGTGGACCCTGGAGAAGCCCTCGGTTGGGCCTTAGTGCGCTACAACTACCAGGCGCAGCAAGCAGATGAACTCCCCTTGACCAAGGGCTCCAGGGTGTTGGTGCTAGAGAAGAGCAACGATGGATGGTGGCGCGGACAAAATGCTAACGGCCAACAGGTTTGAAAATTTTCTTTAAATCTGATAATTATGGTGTTTTTTGCTGCCATTTAATAGTGTTTGATAAAAAAATGACATTTTGCCGGAGGAATTCATCCCGCTGTTTATGGTTTGCTACATCCACTTCTCCATAGTTAGATAGTCAAAATTTTGAGGAACTCCAAACAGCCATAATTTCTCTAAAAGTGGTCGGATTACAATAAACTTAATATTTTTGCAATTTACACAGCAATACAAATCAATGCAATATTAGGTAACAGAGACCTGCACAATTAAAGCCTTTGATTGTTACACTAAATTTGGTATTTCAATGGACTTTGAGAACAATGAAGAATTCATGAAATCATGAATGATAATTTTAATACTTTTCAATGGCTTTGCTGTCGTTCAATATCCAAATATGGATATCAACAAACAACATTTTGTCCTTGTGTATTTTGAGCAAAGTTCATTGTTCTACTTTTCGGCGTTTCACTGATTGTTTTTTGCTTTTGATTCTCTTCTCAGGGCTGGTTCCCTAGCAATTACACTCAGCCCGATGACTGCTCGTCGTCTCACTCATTGGAAAGGCCAACTGGCGATACAGACACGCTGCACACGTACGCCATGGCCGAGAACGTGCTGGACATCATGGTGGCCCTCTACTCTTTTAGCTCGCAAAACGACCAGGAGCTGAGCTTTGAAAAGGGCGACAGACTGGAGATCCTAGACCGACCAAGATCTGACCCCGAGTGGTACAAAGCTCGCAGTGCTGCAGGACAGGTGTGCTAGCCCAATCCAAACCAAATGGTTTTCCTACAATATAACTGTAGTTGACATTATAATGAAAAGTCAAATAGCTTAAATAACAGCTCTGTTCTTTTTCCTTTTGGTTTAACATTTTTGCTATTTTTTAATTGAGTGTTTCTCAGAAAAGTGTATAGATACCAGGCGTATTTTTTCATAAAAATTGACTTATTTAGGTGGGGCTGGTTCCGAGAAACTACCTGCAGGAGCTGTCCGAGTACCTTGCGGAGCCGTACCGAGGCGGCCGTTCTTTGGAGCGACCCACAAACGGAAGCCTGCGAGCCGTCAGCCAGGCGTCTCTCGCACACGTCGACAGGCCCCATTTAGTGGGCAAACCCTGGTACTATGGGCCTATCACTCGAGCACACTGTGACACCATTCTAAACGAAGCCGGCCAAGACGGCGATTTTCTCATCCGAGACTCTGAAACGAATGTAAGTAAACTAAAATTTGGTTGATGACAGGTAATAGCATGTTACTTGCACAAATTATCTTCTAATTTAAGATCCCTCTAAAGGGCCTTTTAACCATTGGAATTTGCTAATATCTTAGAAAATATTAAAAAAAGTTGATCTGGGTGTATTTTTTCTCCTACACAAGAAATAAAGACTGCTGTTTTTATTTTATTTTGTTAAACCATTGATTTTTAAATTTTTGTTTTGTTGCGGTGGCAAAACAACCAGCTGTACAATTATAAAACGTGGGATTTAGTTTTTTCTTCTCAGTTTTTTGTTTATCTTCGTTGCAGAGAATATCAGTCATTTTGTGTTTTGAAAATTTTCCTGCATGTGAATTTTGTCTATTATTTGGTCACTTTGTTGCAATTTGTAAGAGATGTCTAAAAGATCCTTATGCTTACAGCTGGGCGATTACTCGGTGTCGCTGAAAGCTCCTGGACGAAACAAGCATTTCCGGGTGCACGTTGAGGGAGCGCTGTACTGCATAGGGCAACGCAAATTCCACACGCTAGACCAGCTTGTGGATCATTACCAGCGAGCTCCTATCTACACCAACAAGCAAGGCGAAAAGCTGTATCTAGTGAGGCCTCTTCCAAGAGCGCCAAACGGAGGCCCGCCACCCAGCTAATCCTAGTTTGCTAAGCTAAGTGACTCGTTTTTTTTCTACTCTCCTGTCTTCGGTAGCAAAAGGAATGTGTTTTGAGCTGTGAAAGCGGCACCGTCGCAGTTCTGCACTGTCCCCTACCTCAAAACAGTTCGGACCAGCATAGAAAACATCAATGCGAAAAAATACCTTCAGAATATGGGTGGCCACGCTGATTTGATTTACGCTACTTGATCATTAACTAATTGTGGAAACTTAGGGATGGTAAATTGGACATTTTACTGTCATTTCAATTGGTTTCAATAAATTTTCTGGTCCATGTCAGTTGATATTTTTAGCATGAATGTTGTTCCCGGTGGTCAACTGAAAGGGATTGGCTATGAGGGGCTTAAAATTGAGTTTATTGATTAAATTTTCATATCAGATTGATGATTTAATTTTTGTAAATTAACACCATCTCTTGAGGACACCAATGTTTTCATTGCATTTCATACTTGTGCATTTCCCTTCCGGTCATCTGAACAATGAAACGATATTCGACTGCGATATTTGTCCTATGATTGGTTAAGCAAAGCAATGCATGTACAAATCAATTTTACAAAGTAATCGTTAATGCTGTCTATAATGTTAGTTTTTATACTTAAAAAGTTTTACATTAAGAATTCCGCGTGCATACATATTACAGATTAAAATGGTGCCACACGTTCTGAAGGTATTTGCTCGGCAGCCGAGAAAAAATAATGTAAAGCGATCGAAGGTGTAGTCATTGTACGCGGCAGCAGTCATTCACGATTTGTCTCGTTCTAGTCTGATTTTACTGTTTTGGTCGAAGCTGTTGTTTTGACTGCGCGCAAATTTTCCAAGTGATCCAGCTGCGTCGGCTAATAATGCGATGCCATGCGAAGTGTACGAGAGACAAAAATAATATCAATAGGGAATGGAAACAGGTTGAGGTGAAAATGGCAAGGCATCATTCCATAGTGCGTCACTTTTATTTGAATTAAAAGGGCTGAAGGCGATCAAAATGCTCAAAGAGAATTAAAAGTAAACAAAGAATGGCTTAAGGACTGAATGTGTTTTCCAAGCCCGACTTTTATATAACAGATTAAATTCGAATCTTGTAAATACCTTGGATTTTGACACGATTGATTTTCACCGTATAGCTGCTTGCCATATCGTACTCTCCATAATTATTACATTGTACTAGCTAGATGCGATCCAATTCTCACAACTCGTCCCCTGGTTTTTATGATGAAACGAAACGATCTTCCCGTTTTTGAAAATTTTGATGTTCGTTCGTCACTCGCACAGAGTCTCAATCAATATATTATTATCATTTTGGGTGATTTTAGGGGACATGACAGAGGACAAAATTTAAGAGCCCTGGATTAATGAATAAAATATAAACACAGCTGCTGCCATGTGAAACGAAACTGAGGAAATGGTCCAAGTGTTGCATCAACACGCACAGCCAAAAACTGCAGTTTCGCCAGCGGCAAAAATTACATGTTTCGTGCTAGGAGTTTTCTTTTTAATTTTAACATTTTACATATATACGATTGTTAACAAGTTACTTCCAAAGTGCATCACGAAAATTGTCATTATTTTAGCGCTTAAGTCTCGATTTTGCATGATGTGTATGATTGAAATTAACGTCATATATGATTGATTAATTTTTTGTGATTTATATACAACAAGCATTTCCCATCACCACAAACTTTCGTGTTAGATCAAATGGATTAAATTGTGAGAGTAAAAGTGTTCTATTGTATGTATTAAACCTTAAATACGACATCCTCATTTCTTTTCAACTTGAAAACTGTGTACGATTATATTATTTATTATAGCTTTCATGTATAAAAATACTCTTCTATAAGGAATACCGAGTCTGTCATTTCCCAGCAGCAATAATTGCTGAACCGTGAAAGCCGATTGTTTTTATTTTGCCAGCCAAACCACAACTATATGGCTTCGAAGCCAAAGAGGGTAAGTTGTTGATGCAAAACAGGTTATGTTGCCTTCGTTGCAACGATTTTATTACAACCTCTCCAATCCACGAGTGACACAATTAGTTATAGAAGAATATTCTGCTCAAGTTTGCATATTGGTTGAGTTATCGGAATACACAGGGCAGCAGGGGCAGCAGCAGCAACAACAGCCGGTTTTCGATTTTTTTGTGGTTTCCTTTACTCTGGAATGGTCTCTGGGCAGTCGACCGACTCTTGGTGGAAAGTTTCTACGTCGGCAGTGCTGTCAGCACGACACACGGATTTGCCAGTGGGCTGGGTGGAAAATGGAAATGACGGATGTGTTTTATTTGAAACCGAAAATAATCTACCTTTGGGTGCATGAGAACGAACGGCAGCTCAGCAGCTAGTTCTCCGCTCAGGGCTCCAAGATACAGCTTGACCTTGACAGTGTAGGAGACGACAATGCCGAACGCATCGGTGTCCTGTGAAGGAAGCCTGTTTTTGGGGGGAAAATCGGATCAGTGATTATTTTTTGTGTGTCATTGCGAGGCGCTTACAGGGTGGTCGAAGCCAAGTTGGTGGACTCATGCTTCAGCTGGCCGTCTAGGGCGATGCCGCGGCGGTCCTTGTTGGAGCTCAGGGTCGGCTTCAGGTAGATCACCTTGGACAGGGACGATCCAGGCTGCACGGGACAGCCCTCACTGTCGGCAATAATTAGGTCATTGAAAGAAATTTCAGATGACATTGTGAACAAACGTACGCTGTTTCCATTTCAGCAACAGTGGAGCGGAACTGTCCGTTCTGGAAGACGGAAATGTCGACTCCCTGCTGGACCATGGCCTTAATCTTCTTGACCAGCTTGTTGCTGTGGTTGCGGATGCAGATGTTGACGGCGATCTTCTCGTCATGGTGATACAGCTGCTTATCCAGCGTGACCTCTAGTTCGAGCTCTCCAGGGCTCAGCATAAAGTCTTTGCGCACCACAGTGCACGGCTGACGGCCCATCTTGGATGGCGCGTACTGGATTTTTCGGATGCCAAGAGCCACGGTGCTCCTGAGGGGTGAATTTATAGCCAGACCAACAATTTTAAGTGTTCACTTACCTCTTGTGGCTGCGGTCAGTGTCGCTTTCTCCAGTGAAAATCTTAACGTAGTAGTTGACTCCGCAAGGCTGGCCGGCATCTTCGGCGCCGGGCTGCAGGGTGATCGACCCTGGAGCAGTGGTCGGCAGCTGGAAGGTGAAGGGGAAGGCGTTGGAGCCCAGCTTCTTGATCAGTCGTTCCTGTAATTTGTTCTTGGCAGTTGTCCTTTTTAGTTACTCAGATCTTACCTGCAGCTTGGTCAGGTTTTCATCCTTCTTCGTTGCCGGGTAGATCTGTTCGTTGGCGAAAAACAGATCTTTTTGGAAGTTGAGGCCCATAACCTCATCCTCCTCGCGTCCATAACGGAAGGAGCACACAACCTGGCCGTAAACCTTCCTACCGTTTAGATATTCTGAGTCGAGTAGCACAACACCATCTGAAATGGGACATTTTGTTCTCAAGATTGTCTGATCCAACAGGGCTACATTTTCAATTAATTGATATTGGGCACTGATCAATATGGGCACTGTCTTGAAGATTTGTAAATGCGCTTGCCTATCGGTTCGACACCACTGACGTGATCGACGAAATCCCTCTTTCCGAGGTAGACGGTGATTTTGCCGTTGGGAGAGCACTTCTTGAAAACTTTGAAGTTGAACACCATGATGTTTCAAGTCGACTGCGGCATCCAACAGGTCGAAATTTGCTTAAGTACGCTGCCCACAGCACTTTGCGGGGCTCTTTCATCCATTTAGTCGCGCGACAACCCTCCACAGTGGGGGTGATTGGATTAAATCGAAGGGAGAGTAATGCAACAATGTCTGCATGCAAATCAATGGGCATTCTAGAATGCGTATGAAAGAAAAAGCCGCTCATTGATGACTCCTGTCGCATGCTCAGTTTTACTATGATTATGCGTGTTGCAAAATTACAGAATTTGTTTAATTTTTCCAAGAAAACTTATGATTGATGTTAACTGATATTAAATAAACGTAATAAGTCAAATTTAACAAAGATGATTTTAATTACAGTTCATGTTAGGTTTACTGATAGCCGCAGGCGCTTATTCGTTTTAGCCTCTTAATTTTTATTCAAAAATGTTATCAACGACCTTTAGGGATAATCAATTTTTTCTTGGGAGTCTTTTGTTTTGCTGTAATGTAACATAATGTGAAAATATTTTGTGAACCATGGTAATTCAAATCAAATTCTTGTGTTGCCTTTTGATGCGCAACTCTCTGAGCGTGGGCAGACATGCGCTTAGTTCTAGGTATGCAACAAAAAGGATTACGTAAAAGCACGCGTGTGACTCTCACAAGGTCACCAGAGTTTTTTGGGCTTCAGTAGTCTTAGGGACCACGCATTTGTATGTTGAAATGTGTCAACATGGTGGAAAAAAATAAAGAAAAAAGTCATAATGATTCCAGATTTTAATAGTCAGTTTTATCTCCAAGGAAATCTTTCAATTAAATAATGGTCATAATGAATTGGCTCATGCAGCCTGCAAGACCCGAGGAGAAAGAGATCACTAGTGGAAAATGCATTCACGTTCAATAAATTCGTTTGGCGAACACATCATTGTCCTGGTATTCGTAAATGGTTTCCTGTCCGGAATAATAGGAAACAGTTCAAGGGTGTCAACGGCGACTTGCAGGGCTTCTCAGGCCGCATGCCACATATGTTGCTTTCTGTAAGGCAACGAAAATTCGATTATTCGTTCAACCCAGAGTCACGTTGGCAAGGACGGCAATGAGCTTGCGGACCGCGATGTAACGGCCCTGCTCGCGCTGCGGCTCGGCGCACTCCCTCAAAAGCTCAGGCAGCTGAGGATACGCCCGCAGCACGTTCTCTGGTGCGTACCTCAGCCAAGCGGTGTGCTCAAAAAACTGGCACACTGCGTAGTAATTATGGTCGCTCGTTCGGTGGCCACAAATGTCCTCTTGCGAATATGAGAAGCAAGTTTCGCACTCTTCCAGAATGTCACTTGTGTGCTTCTCCTTCCAGCCTTCGGGCCGCACTGCGAAAATTTCGAAATCGTGAAAAGCTTATATATGATTTTATCAAATGAAGACATCTCTGGTTAACCAATAAAATGAGAAAAATAAGGCTCGAAAAAGGGGATCAGAATATACTACTTGGTCTCATTGTCAGATAAACAACTCAGATTGAAATCTTTAAAAGGTTAATTTTTGAGAAAAATGATTGATGGCATTTAGTTGTAATAGAAAATTAGCTGGTATGAACGATTTTTAGTATACAAACCACTCAATGGTGGATTTTTGTCGACAATGATGATATTTCCGAGGTCAACGACCTTCAGGTTTCCGTGAGAATCGACGGCTAGGTTTTCTGGAGTGACGTCAGTCATATAGAGGGAAAAACGTGGATCGTGAAACGTCATTCTCTGCGCTATTTTCAAAAGCTGCAGGGCTAACTTTGCTCTTGTGCGCCACTCGGAGTTTGTGTAGTACGCCAGCGTTGAGCCGATGAACTCTTGGGCCGTCACCCGCCCGCAGGAGCCCAAATATTTTGGAAATGGCCAGCCATCTTCAGCCCGAAACGCCTGTAATACCAATTATTTTTCTAGCTTTGAATTTTCCTAGCCCAGTGTTCTTTTTATTATTATTATTTGTTTAATAAAATAATTACAAGTCCGGCCTAGCTAGCAGCACGATACCATTTAAATTTTATTTAAATAATTATTTTTTATTGTTGTACTTTATAGCAGCAGACAACAATTTATAAAAATAGTAAAAAATGTTATTTATAAGGTAGAAGTCCATTTTTTATTTATATCAGAACTGGGAAAATTATTACCTGCAGGATGACAGGCTCAGGGTTTAGAATAAACATAGTGAGCACGTTGATTAGCAAGGTCTTGTAGGCGGTTTCCTTGGAGTGCTTGACAACCCGATCAACCAGATCATCGATTTGTTTCGTGTCGGCGACTGGACAGAAGGAAATTCCGCTCCGTAGAGACAAATTGGACAAGACGGTGTTGAAGATGGCTGTGTGCACGTCGTCGAGGCGCCAGGCTAGCTCGCTCAGTCTGCAATTATTTTTGCTGTTCTGACCAACTAGCCTGCAAACGTAGGCGTCCAGTTCCTCCAGCTCCCAGTCGTGCCCAAGCTTTTTAAACGTTAGCTTCTGTCCAGCGCTCGTGTGTCCAAAGTAAACATTTTTTGCGTTGAACCAAGAGATGAACGGGTACAGGTGGATTGAGCCTGACTTGATTGCCGGACACAGATTGGTGCCGTAGCACGCCGGACATTTTTCCTCCTCTGTCAGGTCGCCGATGGAGGTGTGTTTCATCACCAGGGCGCAAACAAGCACCAGACCCAGCGCAGTGATGAAGAAGAGCCGGAAGATGAATTTCGCCCGTCGCACGTGCGGAGGAATGTACGTGTAAATTACGCTAACCATGACTAGAGATATCTGAAAAAGGGGGAAACGGTACAATCATTGACCGAAAAGTTGTCATTACAATTAAAAAATACAGATAAAATCTTACAGCTCTCGGCAATACGAAAACACAACATCTCAATCAAATAAACGAGACGAGTAAATAAGTGAGCAACAACTGCAAGTCGGTCTAATTTCGAGGTAACGTTAAAAACGTTATATAATATATAGAAGTCATTATTGTGTGCATTCCAAAACTTGTGATATTTTCTTTAAAAAAGGCTGGATTTTTATGGTAAAATTATTAAATTTTGTTCAGTTAAGAAGAACTTCCACTAGAATAAATTGTTATAGCACTACATATTAATACTATACAAATTTTCAATTCACGTACCTTGATTTTGGCAGAAGTTGATCACAATTTTCACAGCTCTTATTGATAATATTTTTAGTTTCCAACTCCATCGTTGTCTTTGTAAATTTCAGCTTTAGTTGGAACATAATTTATTCTCTTTGAAATGTTTTGGTTTGTGCTGATATTGGCACGCCCCCTCGATCAAGACGTCCCTTCTCTATGGACCTGCTCGAACCCCTCCAATTGGACTGTTATAGTTTTAAATAGTTTAGTTAAAGGTCTAGTGCTGCTAATATCAAATCAGTGTACCTTGAATAAATTTATAATTATTAGTTTTTTTATTACTCTGGCTTGGATTTTTTTATTAATTTTGAAAAAAATTATTCAGATCAGAGGATTTTCATTTTACAATATTGATAATGCTTTTAATTTTTATAAGCTGTGCCAGCCACCGGCCTAAGCGCTCAGCAACCACCAATGTTAGTCCAATATTCGGCTGCAGCCGGATCAGCCAGTCAACGTCTAAAATTACGTGGCTATTACAATGAGATATCTAACTTTTATTGAGTTATTTGGCTTGTTTAGCTGAATTTTTGGATTTACAACTAAACTCTGCTGTTTGAAATGACTTTTTTAAATTAATAAAAAATAAGGATTTACTTAAATACTGTGTGTGTCAATGAAACTGTTTTTTTTCTCTTAAAATTTGATTTTTTTTCGAAAGTTTTCTACACTTTTGGCTTTTTGCTTGATGGTTCCTCATCGTCTCCTTCCTCTTCTTCTTGCGTTTGGAAAATGGGATTCGGCTGCGTTCTACAACAAGTATATTAATTAAAACCACCAAGAAAAATGGCAGACATATTTTTACTTTTTGTAGGCAGGCGCAATCCAGTAAGGATTTTCTTCAGCCTCTTTAGCAAAACGAAGAATGGCTTCCCTCGGGTCTTGGTCATCCTCAACCCTCTTGCTGATTCCCAAGTTCCTGATGACATACGAGCTAAGAGTACCTCCGCCGGTGGCCACTCTCCCGCCTTGGCCTGTCAGATGGGTCCATGGATATTTATCAAGCGTTGCAAGATTAAATCAATATTATTACCCTTGGCAATAAGCGGCAACTCCGGTCTTCGAGACTTGACTGGGTCCTGTCTCGCTTTTTCCATTTGCTTCTTGAGCGACTTGGGTCTGTCCTTGCGGAACAAGGGCAGCGCGTGGGGAGTAATGATTTGTTGGCCAACCGCTGTGTGCGCCTGAAAGATTGAAGAACTTTGAGAAACTTTTGTAAAGCAGGATTTGACAAGAAAGGTGACAAAAGAGACGCGTTTTTTATTTACGGAAATGACAACTTTTTCTACGCATTTTTAGCGACATTAAATTAAGAAAATTCACTTTTTTACAATTGGTTTATTTAAAAATATTGTATTTTATACTAAGAAACTATGGAATCTTTTCTTTTGACAAAAACCCTAAGAAAACGCGGCCCATCAAATTTAAATTTAGCATCATGTGCCCTGCATGAGAGGCCTGAAAATTAAATAAACGGCACAGTTACAAAAATACGCCACAATTTTTTTTCTACAGTTTATATTTTCATTTTGCTCACGTTGTAATTTTTAAATCAATAAATGTTGTGAAAAACGGTGTTCGCGTCCAGAGCCTCCCTAATCAAGATTTATTTATTCAAGCCTATTAAAAGTACCTAAAGAGGAACTTCAAATTAATTTTAAAAGCATCCCTTTAAAATTTAACCGTAAATTAACAAGTCATTATCATGTCTAGCCTACACTTTTTCAGAATTTTGCCGTAAATTGTAGAAAAAATGCATTTATTATCTATCCATAGGGGGACAACAGGAAAAACAGGAATTTCTGTCAGTCTTTTTTTCTACAAATAGAAGTAGAGTTTAAATAAAAAAGAAGACGTGGAAAACACAATATTGCCAACCCTGTTTTATAGTAATATTTAAGAAATTTCTTTCGGCATACCTCTCTAACTTTCCTTCTTGTCTTATTTGCGCAGAGCATGGCGCCCCTGAAGCTTTTCTTGTCATCGTAATATGCCTTGATAATGCCATTGCCGCAGCTGACCAGCAGCTGGTTCAACTTTTGGTGCCACACAGATCGAACCACATGCTGAAATAAAAAAAAACAATAACGGAAGTAAATAAGTGACAGTAAGGGCCTCACCGAATTTGTGACAACCAGCTCATGTACTTTTTCAAAAGTGTTTTTATCATAGAACATGAGTTTGCCCTCAGTTTCTCCTTTCCGCATGGATACGCCAGTCATAACCATTGAGTCGTTTGGACTAAATGAGCATTCTGTCCTGTGAGACAAAAGATAATATTTAGTTTCATAAACACCATAGCGAAAAGCATTTTCTCTTGAACACTTACGTTGAATATCTAGAAAACAGATTTTCCGCTACATGCACAGGCTTTTTGAAGGCCCTCAAATCCCAGAGCTTGAGGGTTTCGTCACCACCTCTGGTAGCGAGCATCTGTTCTCCATACGAGAAAGTGATGCACGATGTTTCAGTCTGGCTTTCGTGCGCCTTTCTAACCACCTTGGCAGTGTTGACCTGCAATTAAATAAGTAACGTTTATTTTAAATCCAAGCCATAATTAAATCTTACAAAAGCTTTTCTGTGGTCCCACATGAGGATCGAGCCATCAAAACAAACGCAGGCCACCAGATTTCCATCACGGCTGTATGCACAACATGTTGGATTGGTTTTCAGTCCAGTCTGCGACCGGCATTTGATCACGTTGATTTGCGTTTTCTTGTTCCACATGTCCCACAGTCGAAGGGTGCTGGGAATAAATCATATTTTACGATAAAACTTTCAATATTGATTTTATTACTTACAATATTTGAGAGATTAAAAATTACCACAATTTAGGCAAAAATTTTGATAATAAGTTCTTGCACTGCCCGCATAAAAAAATATAACCCAGGAATATCCGGAATAATCTTAGATTAATCAAAATTTACCCGAAAAAATTAATCCAAAAAAATGATCCAGGATTAATCCTGTATTAATTGAGATTAATCTATGAATGTTTAAGATCAATCTAGAGATTAATCTAAAAAAATATCCTCAGATTATTCTTTAGATCATTCTGAGATTAATCTAAAAAATTAATTTATAGAATTTTCCTGGAATTAATTCAGATTAACCTTAGAATGTTCTAAAGTCAATCTAGAGATTAATCTACAAGAACATCCCTAGAATAATCCCAAAGGGGAAATTTGAATATAGTTAATAGAATATCCCCAGATTATTCCATGGATCATTCTGAGATTAATTCAAAATATTTTTTTAATGTTCCTAGAATATTCTTTAAAAAACCCTAAAAGAGAAGAACTTAGATATTTTTCTTACAATTAAAAACACAAAATTAAATATGAAACATAATTTAATCAAGAAAATTAACTGCCATATTGTTAAATAATATCACAAAAATATTTTTCTGGGAAATATTTTTTAATTAAGTCGATAATTAAATTTTAATATTAAAACCTAAACCTTTTTCGCATTATCTAATACAAAATTATGATGCCTTTTTTCAAAGAAGCTGCCCAGATTAAAAAAGGTAAAAAATCATAAATTCGATTGAATAAATTAATTTCTTAACACAAGGAGTCTTAATTAATGCTACCGACAAACGGGCAAATTTGTAAATTAAGGTCAGAAGACCAAAAAAGGGTTAAAAGGGCGATTTTAGTGTGCGCGTGGTAGCGGCGGCTGCACATGCATGCACGCACTTGCATGGAATGCCTGCTGCCTGCCTCTGTTGTGGAGCGGGGGAGGGGCGACGGCCGGTGGCAGCAGGACTGGCGAGCAGCAGCAGCAAGAGACTTACAAAATCCTGCCTCGCTCTCTTTGTCTAACGCGTCAACGGTCAACCGCCGTTCAAATCAAAGTTATTAACGGACGCAGGACGCCGGACGCCGCCAGTATGGGACAACACGGACGTCCCGCGGACTCGGACGGATGGCCTGGATCTTGCGGTTAACAGGGTAAGTCCCATTTTATATATTAGCGTCCAAAGAAATTAGAACAGATCGCGCAACTTTGAAATCCAACGGTTTTATGGTAAAATTACACTTTTCGCCGCTACTTGTACGGTTTTCGCCACCAATATTTTGATATGGGATCCTCTCCAGTCCTTAATGTTCTTAATTAGAACCCCGTAATTAAGTTTGGGTGGCGGAAACTGTAAATCGGTGATGAAAAATATAATTTTTCCATGTAAATCGCGGTCGCATTTTTTGTACGCTTACGAGAATATTTATTACACATTCTGATTCAATTGGCTTCGCATGGCAAATGGAAAAATATTATGCATGAACTTGACATACTTCTACCTTCCATTTTCCAAGCACAGCTAATTGAAAAAAGCTTTTATTTATTTTTTTCTACGAGTCGCTCCCTTTTTTTAGCTTCAAGCCATCCGCAGCTATTTTGCACGACGGGAAAAGATACAATCGTTTAAGTTCTGCAGTTTGGGCTTCAAGATTGGCGGTGCTGGCATCGAATGAGAGAAAATTTTGTACCTGATATGATTAAAAACAAATAAATTTTAAAAATTTAACTGAATAAGTTTGTAATTATTTAAATAATTCCCAATTATATCGCAGTAATAGTAATAACAGATTTTGAAATATTCTAGGAACAATCTGAGGGTAATTTTAAGAATAATTTAGGGATAATTTTTGTCACAATCTATGTTAACCTTAAAATGATATTAGAATAACCTAAGAACATTCTAAGATTGTCCTCAAAGAATAATACAAAGTTAAGATTTGATACGCTAAATATTAATCCCAGATCAATCCAAAGATTAATCCATAAGTATATTCTGAGAATGTTCTAGGATCATTCTTTAGAGCTTTTTGAAACAAACCCCGGCAGAATAATCCTGGAACATTCTAAGGATATTCTCTTAAATTAATCTACAGATTAATCCAGTATCACGAAAAACCGTATCATAAGTTCATATATAATTAATTTTTTAGATTAATCCTGGGCGAAGTCGGTTTATTCTTAGAACATTCTCAGGCGATATTTTTTTATGCGGGTGTTTTTAATAATGAAATTTTAATTTTGAATGTTAGTGAATAGGCTGCCAGTTGGAGCCAAAACATGTCGAAAAAAATTAAGTCTCAACTTTTAAATATCTAAATCAAGTCTGCTTAATTAAGAATAATATATGTCAATGCTGGAATTCTATTTTTAATCAGATTATGAGTATATTCCAAATTTTATTTCTTTCCCACGATGGCTAAATCAGTGGCTACCAATGTCACTTGAAAAATCCGTTCAGTTTTTAATTAAAAAAAAAGCATGAAAAACATGTATCCAATCATAGAAACAGTCACTGTCAAAATTGATCAGTTACCTGTCTTCAGCAGCGGTCATGAATTCTTCTCTGATCCTTGGGTGCCAAGCACCACAGGTCAGGGAGGCTACGTGACCCTTAGTATTAGCCATGTCAGTGATGTACATGTCTCCTTTGACATATTCTGCTTTTTCAAAGCCATCTCTGTCCAAAATTTTAGCTTGGGAACTACCCGAAATAATGAGAACCAGGTCGCCGGTCATCGAGTACTGCACATTTTTTATTGGATGGCTGCATTTGTAATAGTATTAATAAAAAAAAACAAGCAAAATTGGAATAATTACTTTTCACAAGGGGTGAGCGTGCGGAAGCTTTGACACGTTGAGTCCATGCCCTGGAAATCCCAGAATTTGACTTCGTAGTCGATTGAGCCTGTGGCCATTCTAGCTCCAGCCGGATCAACAGCAAGGGCCAAGACAGCTTTTGATCCATGCACCATGTGGACTTCGTGGGATGCAGGAACTTTGCTTGCCTGACTTTCCTAATAAAATCAAATCAATGTAGGGGAAGGGATTTAAAAAATGAAAGATACCCACCGACTCCTCGTCTTCAGACTCACTATCTTCATCATCTGAGTCTTTTTTAGGAGGTAGAGGACCTATTACGACATCGTCATCGCTGTCATCCTCTTCATTTTTCGGAACTTTAGTAACTGCTGCAGCCAATTCTTTAGGAATTGGAGGTCCGATAAAATCGTCATCGTCGCTCTCATTCTTTTCCTCGTCCAATTTCAGAGGAGCCAGTTTTTCAGCTATAAAATTAAATTATATTCAATTTCAAAAACTTCACACAATTTTAATGCATTAAATTGCAATCCATACCAACAGAGTGTTTATCTTGGACCTTCTTTTTGGCCTGCGCAACCATTTCCTCCAGGTTGAATTGCTTTGCTTTTTTTCCAAAGCCACTGAAACCCATGACTTTTTCCATTCCATCCAATTCTTCCTGTGCCGCCTGTGCCGAGCTGCTTGCCTGCTGGGAAGCTGAAAATTTGCCAAAGCCCCCAGTTTCTGATAGGTCATCCTGTGCCGTAGACGAGGTAGCAACTTCTGCAGGCGCTGCTGCTGCTGGACTGGGCCCGATGCTGAATTTAATCTTTCCAAACTGGATTCCCTTTCCTTTCTTATCCATTTTTAAAGAGGTGAGTGACACTGCTGAAATCCACGATGTATGAAATCATTAAAAACTCCTCATTCAGTTTAAAATTGAGGTGACGAGCCGAACTCAAACCCACTGTTACATTATATATTTAAATCATGTTAAACTGTTAAAATGTAGTATGATAGATATCAAATAAGTCTAATATCTGTTCTGCCATAAAAAATATGTATGTAGAACTCACCGTACTGGTTATGATTTCATGCAGATTGACAATATTACCATCAACTTTGCCTTTATATTTTTGAATGATTTATTTGTTTGTTTACATACCTTAACCTTTAACCACGCCCCCTTCCTTCGCACACTGACGCTGGCGGAGAATATAAAAACTAACAAGGAGGGATGGTCTTGTTGTTGGCGCCGCGCGGCATTAGCGGTTTGTTTTCGCACGTGAAACTATCAATAAAAATCTTCTCTTAGGGAGATTTTTTTCTTGAAAAGGAAAAATCGACCGACGGAAGTCAAATTTGCAGGTATGTAGTTTAATTCTCATAGACTCGTAATTTATGTAAATAATTCTAATGCGTTTTACAAGTCTGTTGGAAATAATGGCGTTTGTCAATTGCAATTACGTATATGTATATGCTCCAAAAGTTTGCTCTTTTTTCACCTGACACCGGTTGTGTTTGAATTTTTTTTATGACAGAACTATGATACCCTTTTTGTACACTTCTTGCTCAATTACATTCATCGTTTTTTCTTTTAAATAACACATTGTACCGAGAAATATAGTTGTGAGCGAGGAGTGTAGATACATACATAATTGCAGATGATATAATGAAAAAGCATATGTATGTATCTACTATTAAACAATAAATTTATTACTAAAAGAATTTCAAACATTTCTCTTGTACGTAACATAGGATGAGTGGAATGGACCAATTACGTAGGAAATCGCTGCATCGAGGAGTGCTTTCGCTGGACCTAGATGACTCATTTCCAGACGACACGATCCAGATGCTCCAATCGCCCACAATCAGACGCCAAAACTTGAGAAATGCTTCCACTCTGGATACAACAGCATCAATCAATGAAAATTCATTGATGGACGTTTCTATTCTACAAGGAGAGGCCTCAAAGTTCTACAACCAGTCAAACGCGTCTGAATGTGTCGAGCCAACAGAGTCTTTGGTGCAGGCATTTTACAACGTTTTTGAAACCTACAACGACGGCCAGTCAGCTTTCGATGCCGTCAAGGAGTTCCACGAAATCTGTAAAACACTCTCCCAGGTATATAATTGATAGAGGAAAGAAATGTTGAAATGTGGATTAATTTTATAAATTTGCAGTCTGCAAAGAACAACAAGGTTCTGGAAAATTGGCTGATTGAGGAGAAGAACACTTGGCACCTAGTGGAGACTCTATATGGAGACCGATTGAACTATGAATACGACGAGGAAATGCCCATGGAGTTGATGCTGAGTGAGAAAGAAGTTATGCTAGACGTCTTCAACAGGGATAGCGTCACCAGGCAGTGTCAGTTAGTGGTTGATTGGCTTGAGCAGGCAGAAGCAGATAAGAAGGAGCAGTCGCAGAAGCTGCAGGCGCAGCACTTTTCTGACAAAACTGTCTGCTGGGAAAACACAGTTTACCAAATTCAGCAAAAAGACAATCTGGCTTACACATCTGGAGTTGCGCTTGTCACGGAAATTGATCCAGACGCTCCATTGCGACAGCAAAAGTAATTAATACATTATCTATGCTTATCAAATGGGGGAGAGGAGTTGAGCGAATTCAAGTAGAACAATAGTGGGCCTTTTAGTAGTTGATGCACAGGAGTTCAGTCACCAGAAACTCTAATCTAAAGTAATTTTTTAGATATTAATCAATTCACCTGAGATTGGATTAAAGCACACTCGTTTTTGTGCCAGAAGTGGTTCAGCTATATTAGCTAATTGTGAATTTAATTCAACCTTGTTTCTCAATAAAAAATTCCTTGGTGAAATTTTGCAGACACATCCACAGTCTGGACTTGGAAGACGAAAGGCTGCTTCTCTCGCAAATTCTGTCACACATCCGGTGCGGTCAGCTGGACCTGGCACAGCAGCTGTGCATGCACTGCGGCCAGCAGTGGCGGGCGGCCACCCTGGAAGGTTGGCGGCTGTACCACAACCCAAACCTAACCAAGGAGAGTGAGAATGGCGTGCTGTTGCCGATCGAGGGTAACCCGAACCGCGACATCTGGAAGGTGGCCGCGTGGCGCATGTCCGAGGACAACAGGCTGCCGCAGGCCACAAGGACCACATACGCGGCTCTGTGCGGCCACCTGCAGCAGATGCTGCCGAGCATGGTCACCTGGGCCGACTGGCTGTGGGCGCACCTCAGGGCGATGATTGATGTGCGCATCGAGGAGGAGATCCGCGAGCGCGTCAACAAGCAATATGTCGAGATGCCAAACAGCTACTGGGCCAACAAGATGAGCCTGACGCAGATCTTCGCGGCCCTCGCCTCCAGCCCTTTGCCTAAGATCAGGGCCGAGCACGCCGAAGACTTTCCCACTGTACAGAGGGCGCTCATTCTTGATGACATGGTCACCCTCTATGCCACGCTTGCCGCCTGGGCGCGCCAGCACGCTGACCTCAAGTTCCAAAAATCACCTTTGCTCCTCAGGTATAATTTCTTTAGTTACTTGTTTGATTTATATATATATATATATATATATATATATATATATATATATATATATATATATATATATATATATTAATTACTAAATAATTTGCTTGCTTGAGTCAGACTGGTATCTTATGTCAAATTTAATTTAAAAAATTAAAAAAATGGTAGGAGAGTAAATACTATGGTCACAGAATCATCGGTTGCTTCAAAACTGATAATTATTGTAGATAATTTCCAAGCCGATTTTTTATATTTTAAATGTATTTTTACGTTCCTTAAAATTTTAAAGGGATTGGATATCTGTAAGTCTAAATAGAAAATGCTTGATTTTGTTTTGTATCAAAGAATTTAATGTCTAAATATTTGCAATAAACTCAAACTGGTGGAAATAGTATTTTTGACTTAAAACATAATAACTTGGTTTGTTAATCTCAACTAGAATGCTAACCTCTAGAGCACAATAGACCTGATTTCAGTAATAGAACACAAAAATTAGATCAACTAAGCAATATTAGTTGATCCAAGACATTTTTGACAGTTTTAGTGGAGTTAGATTCTAATACTTATTTGATGGTTATTCCGCCACAATTGGATGCTCAGAAGAAATAGTTGATCATCAAAGTATGACAGCCCTCGTTATCAATGCCAACAACCTTGTTAAATGTTTCGCTTTTTTAATGTTCTTGAGGTTGATAAATCTCAGTGTCGAGATGCCGAAAAAAATTCTCCATTATTCAATGTAACGTTGCAGATTTTCCGCTCACTTGGTGCTGATCCTGAAGCAGCTCGGCAAAGAGGAAAACGAGTCGTGCGCCCAACACGCGGCGGAAGTGCTGAAAATCTACTCAAAGTACGTGATCAGCACGAAGAAGCCCGAGATTATCATCTCGTACATTTCGCAACTTCCGCAAAAGGAGCAGGTGGAGGCGTTGGCTGTATACCTAGAGAGCATCACAGACCCCGACCTGAAGGCGCACTGCCTCATCCTGGCCAACAACGCGCAGCTTGACGTGGAAAAGGCCGCCCGTCAGGTCGTCATTTCCATCAGGGAACGACCCGTTCCCATCACAGGTACTTAGAAATAATTATTCTTAACAATTCTGAAAGAAATTGTTGTTTAGATTTTTAAGTTACTCTTGGTAATCAAGGACTGTGAATTTTAGGCACATTGAATATTTTTTCTGACTTTAAAATTGTCATAGAATATTTAAACGAGCATTGAACAAACATGCATAACTATTTTAGCCGTTTGAACCACCACAAAACAGTCTAAAATCGTCTAAATATACAATTTCACCAGCATAATTAGATTTCACATGTTGTGTTGGTGCCACACTTAATTTATAAATGACATGTTCTTCTGCAGCCCTGAACCCCAAGGATGAGTACTACGCCAAGATCCAAGCGCTGGACTGGCTAGTCGTTTGCCCGACGCAAAGTGGCGAGGCGCTGTGGCACGCAAACGCACTCGTCCGACAGTTTGTGGCCAAAGGTGAGCTCGACCTGGCACGGATGACCTACGCAAAAATCCCGCAGGACACGCTGCACCACATCGTCCAGCAGGGACAGTTGCTGAATGACGATGAGGACACAATGCCACGTCACAGCGCTGCCATGAGGGAGTACTTGTCCTTCCAGCACTACTTGGTAATTTGTTTCTGAATTTGCTCATTTCATTTCATTTTGTTTTGTAACTACAGGACGCACATCGAGATTTTGGAGAGTGGATGCACTATTTGCACAAGAAGAAGCCGATTTCTCCTGAATCAGTGCCAAAAGAAGCGACTTTCCAGCAGAAGTTGCTTTTTGAGGAGCAGCTTAAGTACTACAAGTCTGCCCACGAGAGTTGGAAGAAAAATTTGTGTCACATGGCTGAGGTTGGTGCAATTTTTTTCTCAGTAGTTTTGTAATCTTTTTGATCAAAAATGAATAAATTTCTAAAAAGGAACATTAATCTCATAAAAAAACATGTCAAGCTAAATATTGTGAAAGCAGTATTGGTAGAATTGTTGGAATCGGCATCGGCGTTATCCGTGAAGCTCTGAGCAAAGATCGGCCAGTATATTGTAATGTCATCTCTGCCCAGGGTGGAAAAGATATGAATGCGTCAATTTTAAAAGTGAATGTTAGTGTTTATTACACCTTCCTTAATTGACCATCAGCAGCCTTAAAACACTGATGATGTGATGTCTCAATGTAATGACCCGCTCTCTTTGTCCAGCGCTCGACGGCTAACGCGGAGGCTAAATCCACAACGGCACTCAAATTTTATAATTTTATTACAGATATCGTCTAAAATTTCATCATTTTTGCTATCCCATTTTTTCTCCTTAAATAATATATTTTTGTCAACCACATTTACATCAATGAATACCACCAAAGGCGCCAAATTAATATTAATAATTGACAATTTTGGATAGTTTATCATCAAAGTGTAAGACTCAAACACAAAATATTCACCGTTTTTCAACTATCCCAGGACAAAAAATGGTTTAGGATTCTTTCCTTCAAGGGTTAAAATTAAATTACCTTTGCCTACCAATAACTGTTAACTAAATATAATAAATCTTTGTCCATGTTATAAAACCTTTTTTTGTATTCTAATTCCAGGTCTGCCACAAAAGGTTCATAAACATTCTCACGTTCCCTGATGGCATTTGGCTGAAAGAAATGGGCCAATTGGAGCCCTGCGCGGAAGTGAACGCGAGAAATGTAGAAATTGATGCCCTGATCCGTATTGTAATACCGCAGTCTGCATTTCTTGTACACGACATTTGTCTCAAGTCTGGAAATCCGAAGGGTAGCATGGATTTGGCCAACATAATTGCCTCAGAACAATACGAACTGTACAAATTCTTCAACAAAAAAGACTTGAAAGAGCTTCTGCAGAAGATCTGTGAATCATCAGTTGAGTTGTTGAAAATGAATTATGACTCATTTGGTCACGAAGCATCGAGTTAGAATTCGGAATACACATTATGTTCTATATCTTTAATAAACAATATTTGAAATGGTAAATTTACTTTTTATTTTTAAAATATTTTTAACTTTGCGTTACTTTAATTTTGTTTCAAAAAGGTTTCAAATAGAAATTAACTGTTCACTGGGATAAAAATTACGTATTCCATTAGTTTCAGCTATTTTAAATTATTTCAAAAATTAATAAAGCCTTTTCGCTGACATACCTAAATCCATATTATTTTAAAAATAAAATCTTAAACTATCCACATAAAAAATAAGGAAAAAATCGCAGCATGATATTACAATTATTTTTCGTTTTTGCTCATGAATCTGAAAGTTCATGTTCATGCAGCGCAGTGGCCAGTCACAAGCATATTTAAAAAGTCCCGCCAGAATCTGTGCTCACCCTCGCACACCCTTGCGTGACGCATTCGGCCAGCCGGCAGACAGACAGCGTTTTGCAGCTATCAACAAACATGGCGAAACCCACTGAACTTGTTCCAATGCCGACCGGCCACATTGGAGCAGAAATTGACTCGGCCGACGAAATAATGGAGGTTGACGACGTCTGCGTTCAAGAAGACGTTCTCAAAGACTCTTTAAACATGTCTGGTGACCTCGAAGATGGTGAAATTGACGATCCAGAATGCGGAGAAATCAACGACGCTGGGGACTACCCTCTCGAAGGAATTAATACGAGGAACAAGGTGTGTTTAATGTTTTAAACTCCCTTTTATTATTTGCCAATTTTTAATTGTAGAGTGATATTTGAAAGGGAATTGGCTCCCGTCTTTTAAAATTGACATGAAATATTTGATTTCAATTTATATTTATTATGTAGATACATACGATAAATATGATTCTTTAAAATCGCGCATGCGAAATTTTAAACTTGCATTCTGGGTGAACTGAATTCCTCGCAAAATAATATATATTTACAATGATAATTTTTAATTTTAATGCTCCTTTTTTTCGTCAGGGTCCAGGAAGAATCTATGAAAACAACTTCAAAGCAGGCATTGATTTAGGCAGCGAGGAAGGAAAGATGCTGCTAGAAAAGAGAGCCAAGCGTTTTGGTCTTGAGGAAGGTGACATAAAAATCCCTGAAATCGTCCCAGCAAACGCTGTAGATGAAACAGTGCTGCAGGAGCTCTACAAAAGGTACTTTTTTGTTATTTTTGGCTTGAAACCTTAATCAAAAATTCCTTTTCCAGCTTAAACATGTCTGAAGCAGAAAGTTCTTACGAGAAACAAGGCTACCGACTAACTGCCATTCACATTCGTGGCGTGCAGGAGATGAACACAGATGAAGTCTTCAGCTTTTTCCGCCACTACAATCCCGCCACTCTGGAGTGGATCAGCGACGTGTCTTGCAACGTAGTCTGGCAGGATACGATCGACGCTGCAAGGGCGTTAATTGGACTATCAAAGCCGATCATCGGTCTGACGGAGCGTCGGAGCGACAAGTATGAAGAGATTGTCGTGGTTGAGGAGGAAACCGATGACACTACAATTGTTGAGGAAATTATGGAGGGGGTTCCAGATGCAAAGGAATCGCATGATCAGGAGAACAGAGCACCTGAGGTATATGGTTCAATAGTGCATTTTCTTCACTTTCCATATATATGTTATTCCTTGTCATTTTTATCAAATAGTTTAATTTAAAACTATGTTAAGCGATATTTTATTGTTTTTGAGATGGTAAATTTAGATATCATATTTAAATATAAATTGGATAATCTCCTCAAAAATTGTTTAAAAACTGATTTTACAAGTACAATGTAATATTTTTCCAAATTGTGCGTAGTTGTTGCAATCCTGAGTTTGCCATATTTTGCGTATGCTCACCTAAATACGGGTACCAAAATATTGTGTATGTTACTTTGAATCCTTTTAATGGCTTAAAGAAGACGTTTTATTGCATAATATTTTATTCTTGATGCTACAATCTTTAGTGTGAAACACTCAAATTGCCTGAAATACTAAATTTATTGTATTAGTTTTTTAATGTTTAATTTTATTTAAAGCATAAGTTAATTTGGATTTATGAATTTTTAAGCATATTAACTGACAAAGTTCTGTACATGATGACAAAATTAATTGCAGTGCGTTAGTTTAAAATGTTTTAATAAAGTTCATCCATTTAAATTTCAGCATTTGGGTTTAGTACCGGCATCTACTATTGAAGTTCCCATCCCTCCCGGATACTGGAGATACGGAGGAAAGAAACGCAACTCTAAAGGTTTGCTTCTACGTTTTGCCAAGGTTGGAGATAAGAAGCCTCCAGGTGCAGAAAGCCACAGTGAATACTACAGAGTGCATGGTAATCCAAACTACGGAGGTGCGGCGGACATTCACATGAAAATAGAAAGTGGATTTATCTGAAATTAATTTTTGTTAGGAATGAAAGGGTTCATCTCGCAGAACAGAAAAAGGAAACGCCAAGAGAGGAAGAGCTCTCTCCCAAAGATGGTCGAAAATACAAGTAAGAATCCATGGGGCAATTTGGCTCAAGATTGGAGCACTGTTGACATCAGGCCAAGAGGACCTAGAGGTAAGGGTTTCTTTATCTGTTAAATTATATGGATAAAATGAGCATCACGCCATCCACCTGAGAGTTGGGCTGGCTGCGTTGCGGCGCTGTGACGCACAACAGCACACGCGCGTTGCCACCAACCGGCTGTTTAGGGAGGAACTCAGCTGCGCTTTGCTGTGCAGGAATGTCGAGGAATCCTTTTGCACGCCAAATCAAAAGCAAAGTCCCACTTTCAGTGTTTGATAACAATTAGCCAAAGGATTAGTTCCTGTAATGTAAGGTTCTCTAGATCCACGCCTCCTTAATATTATCAAAGCTCGAACAGCTCACCGGGCTTGGAGGCGCACCGTCACCGACTCGCCACTTGCTGCTTTACGAACCTTTTCCATTTAACTTTAGGGACAAATATCTGGCGTTTCAATTAAAATATCTCAGTATGGGGAGGCGGCCACTTGGGTCCCATGTTATTCGCTTGGCGATGATATTGGGATCCGGTGAGCTCATAGTCCATGGGATGTGCTGAGTAGATGAGGTTCTAGATAATAAGATCGTATAATGGAAAAAATTAATTCTTCTGGATACCAGGTGCGCTCTTCTCGTGAGCATCACATGTTAATTATTGTGTGAATATATCTAATTATAATATTGAGAAGGTTAAACTCTTCGCCTATATCAATCTGAAAAATTATCTAAATTCCTTCCCTTGAAATAAATAACCGATTTCCTTATCTACAAATTATTTTTCAGAACGCTCAAATTTGGACGATCATGGTCTGCTAGAGAAAATCGCAGATGTGAGGATGATCCTAAAGTCAAACCGGAGCAACCCACCTGCGCCGCCGCCAACCATTCACTCTTCGGACAGTGAGCTGCTTTCAGAATCCTCGTCCGAGGAAGAAATGCTGTGGACAAAGAAGCTAAAGCGGCCGCAGATGAGAATGCATGCGGACGAAGAGGAAAAGAAAATCAACAAGCGACGAAAGATGGCCGCGAGGAGTGTGAAGATTCCACACAGAACTCGTACGCAGATTGCGGAAAAGCCCAAATTTGAAGACTTGCGGTCTCGTCTGTCCCACTCAAATCAAGGCTCAGTTTGGTCGCGTCTGCAGGCTCCCGCTAGGCCTGAGAGGAGAAGAGACTACTCTCCCAAGCGAGCCGATTCCGAAGAGGACGAGCCACCTGTGCGGCACGCTGTCCAGTCGACCATTTCAGCGGTTAAGGGCGATTTGAGAGGTGCAATTGAAGTCAGAAAATCAGGTAAGATTATCTTGAATCGAGGAAAAAGGAAAAATCGACAAAAAATACTACTGCACCGAATTACAAAACCCTGAAACACGATTTATTTCCAATTTTAGTTCTCCTTTATTTGGTCTATTTTTAAAATTGATCACCCAGTCTCCTGTTTAGGCTCAAGTGCCATGGATTTATCTCAAGTAATTTCATTTTTCAGGCGGACAAGATTTGCGTTCAAAAATAGTAAAGCCAGAGCCAAAGAGAGATTCGTACAGAGAGCCACGTCGGAACAGCAGACGCAGGAGGTCGGTGACGCCTCCGTACAAGAAGGAAGAGATCAGAATCGAGATCAAAAATGAGAATTTCAAGGAGAAGAACCCAAGCAGCAGCGGATCTGACAGTGAGAGCAGCAGTAGCAGTAGCAGCAGTACGTCCGGCTCATCATCCTCTTCTGGCAGCAGCAGTTCTAGTGACTCTGACTCTGAAGAAGATGAACGGCAGAGCAAGAAGAAGTAGTTTAAGGTATTCAGAGTAGAGCATCGGTCCAAATGTAAAAATAAATTCGCATATTTTTAAATAACCTTTTTTAAATTTTTAAATAGTAGCTTATACAATTATAATATCCACTTTATTGGTAATCAATATCAACAGCTTTTTTATCAAAAATTGCCGAGAACAACGTTTGTTTACAAATTAATGGCATCGCTGGTCAAGTGGTTAATGGGTCCTCTGAGTCAGGTTCACTCTTTACGCATCTTTCTTCATCGCTTTCTCCAAAAGTGAGGCCGCTTGTGGGTCGAACTCGGAGAGTTTGCGATAGCTTTCATCATTGACAAAGCAAATCTCGTGTCCGTCCTGAAAGTGCATTGTTAAATTATTATGAATGGTCCACAATGGATGACTAGAATTTCTTGATAAGGTACACCTGCCGACACTTGTCTTATCATTAGGAAAACACTTAGCTAGTAAAACATTGTTGGCCATCAACTAGCTCTTGAAGCATCTTGAAAAAATAAAGTTGCTAACTGTTTTTGTGCAACATACAAACCTATGCTTCACATTTTAAGTAGCAAAATCAAAACACTTCTTTTCAATTTAACCACGTCAACCATAAAAACCGCAATTTATGTTTTCCCCATTTAAACACTAACTGAATATTTAATAAAAAATTAAATCCTTGCAAGGACAGGTTACATTTAAATATTATCTATAATCTTAAAAAGTTTATTTTTTATTTTTTGTAAATAAACATTTTCTTTAAAAATCTATTAAAATCAAAACTCATGTTTTAATTTCACCTGTTCTTACGGATATTTGTGGAATTTACCTTTCGGCATATTAAAACTAAAATCTTAGCAATGCTCACAGGGTCAGCGAGAATGATGACTCGAACAGTGGCCTTCCCTGGGGTGGGTAGAGAAATCAGCGGAGTGAGAATCGTGTTCTTGGTCTCTGTTATTTTCTCGCTGATCATCGGCTGTTGGTCGGAGGGGCAAGAAAAAGCAATTCTGCCGTAGGCCTTAGCGCGCTCGACAGGGCCTCCTGTTGGTACAAAGTGGTTCACATGACGCTAACCCAGCTTCACGTCGCATGCTACCTATATCCCTGATCTCGAGCTTAGCTTGGCCATCTCCAAATGACACGACTGCCGCCTTTTCCTCCTTGCTGTGCAGTTGCAGTCCCAGCGTTCCGTGCCAGAAGTCGACGCTCCGTTGCAAATTCGAACTAGCAACTAAGACGGACTGCACTGGATCTGGAAATTCACCAAAAACTCAAATTAATTGCTTTCTCATTTAGACGTCCAGTACCGCCATTGGAGGGTTGGGGCTCGTCAATTAAAAAGAACTGGTAGCCGCCGGGAGCTTCAGTGACAAAATGCTTCTCGTCCTTCCTGATGGGCCACTCCAACGCCTTAGCTCTCTCGATTGCTTCACGAGACTTGACAACGATGCCGATAAAGTCATTTCCTTCAAAGTATTATTATTTCTTAATTTAATTTGAGATGCTATATAGTTGGACTTAATTTTACCTTTCTCGTATTGAGTAATTCCGTAGTTGTAAGTCAGCTCAATGACAAAGTGTGTGTCTTCTGAGCCATAGCCGATCATAGTTTTGCTCCAGCGCGTATCATAGTTTCTACAATTTAATATTTAAATAATTGGATTTTTGAAAATATAATTTTTCAGCAAATTACCCATTGCAAGCGGCCTCACAGCCTTCAGAAAACTCCTCATGCCTAAGTACCTGACAAGCGAAGAAAAAGATTGGTTGTTATTATTTAATCTTAATTATATAATATTACCTTCATTCCTAACACCTCTCGGAAAAATTTCAGGGTGTTTTTACGCTCACCGATTTTGAAAACAAAGTGTAAGGCTCTACCGTTGATGTTCATCTTGATTTTCTTACTCTCCTACAGAAAGGAAATATAAATATGCTCGTGTAAATTACAAGAGCAGAACAAAAATTTACGTAATATCTGTAAAATCGTAGAAGAAAAATGTTTAGGAAAAATTAATTCAAAATGTGTGCGTAGATATGTATATATGAAAAACTTATTTTTTTTAAATCAATGGATAATCCCTGTTAATGACACCTAAAAGTTGTGCTTTAAATTGTTTTAAAATTAATTACAACAACGCTTTAAGGCTCGGCTCCAACAGGTACCTGCTGATGACGCTACAAAGTAACACTTTCGACAGTCTTTGACGAGAGGACGGTGCTGGCGAGTGCCTGGTGTAGTGCTCGCCTTTTAAAAATTGTTACAGGGGGCGTGATTGTTTCAAAGCAGTGTTGCCTCCATTCCAAGATAAACTTTTTTCAAAAAAATTAATCCATCCAACAATCATGTGGATTTTTTTCTAAAATATTGAAAATTTTAAAATATTTTTCAAAATAACTGATACTTATGGAATGAAGACCCTGAAAAAAAAAACAATTTTCGTCAATTTTTTCGAAGTAGGTTGGCAGCAACAGTGCTTGATTTCGTTTCGTATTCGGATTGCATTGCACGGAAAACACACGACTTGTGTACACCTTCCTCAAAAAGCGCCGCATTTTGCGACTTTCCCCTGTTTTTTCAGCTTATTGCGAATCGGAGTCCAGCTAGGTGAGTGTAAAAAGTCATCAACCAAAATCACGATCGTGATTCAAAGGTGTGGTATTTCGATTCTGACGGAAATGGGAGCTAATCGGCTTTGTCGAACCTCTTTTGAATTTAGGCATCTGCATCTGTTGGATACATATTATTGTCATGCTTAAAATTCCTTTCGCTTTATTTGTAAAAGATTATTATAAATCCTGTTTATTAACAAGCAGTGCGTACATGCCCATACACAAATTTTAGATTTATATTTACTACTTTGACTAGGAAAAAGATAGGAAACATAATGTTACATACAGACTCGGCGTGAGTTTTTTCCGCCAATTTTTTCGCTTCATGCTTTGCTGATTTGTGAAAGCAGAAGACCAGCAGACAGCTGCATCTCCGTTTTTTGCATTGTTCCCCATCAGTCATTGCTTTCCACTGCAGGCATTGCATTCGGAATTTTTCTTTGAAGTTCGCATCTAGTTTGATAAAGAAAAAAAATTATCTCTTTAAGCGATAGCAAAAGTCCCACTGCTGTCATTATCGCAATGTCTTTGTTTCAATCAAAGTCACTTATATTATTAATTCTGATTACAGTTGAAAGATGGCACGAGGTCACCAAAAGATCCAGTCGCAGGCGAAGGCGCAAGAAAAGCAGGCCAAAATGAAGAAGCAACAGGGACACAGCGCTTCAGACCAGCAGAAAGCGGCTGCCAAAGCTCTAGTTTTCGCTTGTGCTATCTGCAAGGTAAATTACTGTCCACATAAGCCGCACTGACAGTGTGAAGGCGTCTGTTGGAATAATAAAAATTATTAAAAGCAAAAGTGGGTCAAAATTATAATATGCCTTTGAGAAATGTTTTTTATAAGACTATGTATTGTATAAATATACCCTAACTCTGTGATAAAATGTCCCATTTTGTTTAATAAAATTTCATTTTAAATAAAATGATCGTGAAAGTGAATTAATATCTCAAAAATGTGCATATCTATCGGAGAATCAAACGTCATAGATTATTTAAAACCAAACCTTTTAACGTCTGTCCATTTTCAGTCGCAAATGCCCGACCCGAAGACCTACAAGCAACACTTTGAGAACAAACACCCTAAAAACGATTTGCCCGCTGAGCTGAAGGATGTCTAGAATCACGTTCGATTGTGTGTTCATCGCCGAGGGGCGGAGCAGGAGGAGAAAAAGGAGCTGGGTGCAGGAGCCTAACTAAGACCGATTCATTGCCAATAAGAAGAGAAATTTTTGCCGCTAGCCATCGTTTCCCCCGCAGTATTGACCAACTATTATTAAGATATGTGCTCAAACTTTGTCCGAGAAGCCAGTGTTGATTATTTGGTCGAGATTGATCTATTTGCAACCGTTAATATTTTGCCGTTTTGAATGTTTCTCCTGCAACGCACGTTCCTGCCAGAATGTGAATTTGGACTTGCACAACGTGGTGATTTTCGACCGTTTTTGTCGTGTACTTTTAATTTTATTTTTGTTTTGAAGCGACGGGAACCATCCAATAAATAAAGGAATGTTCAATTCATTTTCTTTATTTTTATATGAAAATGTATTTTATTCAGAGTGGTCTGGTTACCAGAAAATCAGATTATTTTATTTAAATTAACCCATACATTCATCATTTATAAATCCTCCTTTGTCAGAAATGTTTTCCTAAAGAGTTCAATCATGCTTGAATTTTTTTCAATTAATGCATTTTACTACCTAAAATTAATGGTTTCCTCCCTCAACTTGGCATGGAAAACAGCTGTAGTCTAATTTAATTTTCAAATAGGATTTAGGATATTTAGAGGCAGTAAAGGAAATCTAAAATATTTTAGGAAACAATTGCTCAGCGAGACAAATCGAATGATATACGAATTTCGAATATTTGCAAATATTTGGGCTTTTTTCCAGTCTTCCAACGGAAAAGAGTTCTTGGAAAATCGCGTCTTTTAAATATTAATAGTTTTAATTTTTACTCTAGATATAAGTTTCATAAAATTTTAAGCTTTATTTTGGCTTTTAAATTTTTTTCTGACCGCATATCGCATAACTTGCTAGTAAATTCTCGTCAATCTTTAAAACGGCTATTCAGGGAGATAGGGGCAAGGAATTTGTTTCTAGAATACTGTTGAAATTTCAAATTTCACAACCTTTCTGAATCTGTTGAGATCTTTGATCTAGCTCTCATAGAGGCTAAATATAAAACCTACCCCTTGTGTTATTTACCTAATTTTAAAATAAAATAAAATTTAAAAATTGTTACAAGGAGAATTAAATTTTTTATTAAAAGAGGATCAATCTTTGTTTTAGAACCTCTACTTACAGCACAGTCATACCGTGGGCTATGAGCTCACCGTGTCCTAATAACACCGCCGAGTGGATAACATGGGGCCCGATTGGCTGCAGAGGAGCTTGGGCCCAATGTGGACATCTTTTTGCCTCCTTGCACCGAAGTCATTTATTGAAACGCCAGTAATTTGTCCCTATAAAGCAGTTGGAAATATCTTCAACAAGCAAGCTATTAAAATTATGCATCTCGCTCGACATTTGTGTCAGGATGTTGCCTATCTAGCCAGTTAATTTTCTTAAAAACGGGCAATATTATCATTTTGCTTGAGCACTTCATGAATAATCGTTCTACGCAGGAATTCATTAAAAAAAATGAAATAGGGCTTTAATATTAGTCAAAATTATGTGTCTAAAACAAAACTAAAATTATAAAAATAATTATTTACTTGAAATAAATAACTATCATCCGAATTTAAGGATGATGAACAATCGATTTTAGAGTAAATAATTTCATCAATCACGTAGTTGTATTTTACTTCAGCAACAAAAAGTTAGAAGGAAACAAAAGATCCGTAAAATTGCACGATTTTATGGCATCAAGTCGAATAGGACGGAGCCATAATAATAATAATTGATCTAGTGGCGGAGGCTGAGTCGTGATTGGCCTTGCTCCCGTTATGACTGATTGATTCCTCTTGCAACCCTTTTGTTGTAAAAACTTCACCTTTGTCCGCCCAATTAAAATAATTACGTGACCAACTCCATTTCTCTGTGCGCGGTTATCAACGTCATATAACAATGAAACATATAGCCTGTGCTTAATTCTGCGATGATTTGTATTAGTTTAGAACCTTGATAAAATTCAAAATAAAATAAATTGAACTACTTGGTGGACAAAACTTTAAAACCTTTTGATTTAATGTGCCACACATGTTTGATACAAATTACTAATTATTTAAACAGTTATGACAATTACGTAATATTGTATCATTAACAAAGAGTAAAAATATTTTAAATAACATATAAACTATTTTTTGTCATGCGCAGGCAACAGTTAAGTCACTTTTTCTTTCAGCTTTACTTTTACGCTCATGCCACCCATTTGACAGCAAAAGAGAATGATCTAGATCGCAAGCGCATATATAAATTCTATTTCGCAAGCTTAGCTTTATTTTATGTGGGAAAAATATTTTTGTTTATTGCCACTCGACGCCACGCCATTATTTTTCAGGTCGGGCGTGGCGGAGAGAACAAAAAAATTATTTCACGCGCTGGACCATCAAATAGATCTTCTGACCGGACCAAAATTTGCTCTGACCTCGGCCTTGCCAAAAACTCAGCATCACGGATTTCTTCTCCGCGCATATGGAGTAGAATATTAATAATGCACGCGCGCCGGGCGTGGATCTTTGCTTTGTGCTTACGGAAAAGTATTTTATGTTATACGTTATACTGCTGCGCATGCCTCACTTCAGGAAGCTATGAAATGATGATAGGAAGTTATCAAAAAAAATAAATTTGAGTTCCCGAGTAAATTATATATTTTTTTTACATTTTTCTAAATTTGTCTATGATAAAATGTATTTTTTCAAATTGTACAGCCTCTTGAAAATATGCGGATCTATTCCTCCTAAAATTTAACAATTTAAATTGAAACATGTGAATGTATCTAGAATTTCAAAATTAATAACTATAAAATTAACTTATAACAGGTGTATATTATAAAACGTGAATTTTATCTTTGACAAACATTTTGAAAAAGTACTGTAAGTGTGCAAAAGCCAATTAGTATTTTGTTGAAAAGCAATTTTAACGCCCTTGGACCCGTTTCCCACATTTTTACTCTTTCATTGGGGTCCTTGCGGAGCATTTGAGTCAACGCGGATTAATCGCGAATTGTACACGGCCAAAGAACCATGCTCTGTGCAAACAAGTCGGCCTGTATATAATCTACTGCGATCATTGAAATTTCTCACGCCATGAGTGCGAATTTCCTCGCACTGGCCTAATATTTAATCTGACCTACAATCGATCAGCTTACACGTTTTGTTCATTTTCCGTTTATCGGTTATCTCGAAAATTGCACTGCATTCGATACGGATTGCGCTGATTAAAGCTTTGCTTCTTATAGCTCTACAATTTTAATCTGATTAAATTCTTAGTTATAAATTCCGCTCTCTGATGAAACAAAAATCTGGAAGAAAAGGTTTAACTGTAATTAATTAGCAAAAAGAAATATTCCCGTTCTTATAATTTCTGTAACATTTTTTAAAGCACTTTTCTATCTCTTTTTTAATTACAAAATTCCATCACATTGCTCGCAAATTGATTCCAACAACATATTTTTTTTCCAAATATGCAGTGCATACACAAACGCACAGGAAGAATTTACTTCCCTCTTATTCGATAAACATATTCAGTGTACCAGAGCGAAACTGACGAGGAAAACATTGTTCGTACAGAAAGCAACAAATTAAGGCTGTGACTATAATCACGGAATTGCAATTAGAAAAGTCATCCCATCCCGCATGCCTGAAACGCACATTTTTCTATAAATCACGTGCGATGACAATTTCCACAATTAGCTGCGATGGTATAAAGCAAAAATGATACGCTAGAGTTGCAAAATATGTGTCGAGAAAATCGCCTCCATAAATTATTCTCCTTTTCCTCCCCGACAGTTTTTACGTGGTACACTCGTTTGAAAAAGTCATTGTCGAGGCCGGCGTGTGCAGCAGCAGAAAAATCCGCGAAGGAAATTTCTTCACCGCGCGGAGGAATGTGTTCCAAAGCTCGGAGAACAAGAAGTAAAAGTTGTAAATGTGAGCTGCGCTTGATTAATCACGCATAAATTAAACTCGCGAGACACAAAGCAAAAAGTGCGTATGCGGTCGAGCGCACAGCCACTCAGGAAATAATCAACTTTGTCTAAAGACCGATTTTGTTAATACGCGCGCTCGGTGCAACATTTTAATTACGCAAGAACTGCGAAGCCAATCTTAATTTATTCACAATTTTCTTTTCTATATCAGGCAAATCTGGTACATGTATATTACGTGTAGAAACTTTTATAAATAGATATCGGTTGTGTTGAGTCTTTTCCCGCCGCGTAGAGCTATTAAAAACATTTTCCGATAAGAGTATGACATAACGTATCATTAGATTGAATAAATGATTTATTCACAACAAAAGTGTACAACGGATTTATATCGAAAATAATAAACACAGAGAGGCAATCACAATTTCATATTGGTGGCTTAACATAAAGTTTCAGTTCACAATTTTACAATTTTTCAATTTGTTAGCCTTCCATGCCTGTTTGTTTGCTTGCTGGGAGTACCCATTGAAAATTCAGTTGATGTTTCAGTATTTTGATCACAGTTGAAGGAATTTGGTAAAATCCTATGGACAAACCACAGTGGATACAAATACCATTTCTTGTTTTTACAAATAAAAAAGTGGAAGACATATATGCTTTTTTGTGCTTTTGCTTTTTTTTGCTTTTTTGTGCTTTTGCACAAAAAAGCATATATGTCTTCCACTTTTTTATGACTTCTGGTCAAACATTGCAAGGGAGACCAAAATTTCAGGATTTATTTGGCACATATTAAAAAGCTGCTTCTGAATATATTTTTTCTACATTTCTTTGCAACATAGATACAACTCAGCTAGTTTGAAGAACGCCTGATAAAATTGGATTCAGAATTTTTCTGAAAAATCATCAATCGATTTATAATTTTCTGCCAGCGCAGCATCCTACAGATGGTAAGTAATTGTTGTGAAAAATATTATCATAAATTCTTTTGCTTTGCTGGTGTTTATTTTTCTTTTCATTTAACGAAAAAAATCCTTAATTCCTCTCACTATCGATAATCCGGTATGTAATTGCGAACTGTTAACTGTCACATACTATTTATTTTTATCAATTTAGTGCAATATTGCAGCCATGGGGCGACCTCATGTCGATCTGTGTCGTGCTGTAACACGAGAAGATGGAGATTTTTCTTTTGTCATCGCGCACTTCGTGCAGGTTTTGCACCCATCCCTCTTTCTCAGAGGTAGGCATTGCTATTATCAACATGCAAATCGGCATTTCACGCAATCGGAACATTGGATCTGGACGTGTAATGGGCGGTGAATGTTTTTCACTCGAGGTTGTTCACTGCGTGCGACAATTAAGAAAACATTATTTATCAGTTGTGCCAGTGGCGGTGAAGTAGCAATAATTTAACCACCTATTTCCACAATTGCAATTTCGATTCGCAAACAGCTATAATATGTCACTTATTTCATTCTGCAATACAGCGCTTTATTGTAGTCATTCCTTGATGGGAAACATCGATTAGGAATAAAAACTGCGTCTTATAATGTCTCACAATCAGTAACCTTTTTAAGTGATTGCAAGAGTAATAATCTTGGCAAATTCCCAAAGCTGCTGAAATCTACAAAAATGTTCATATTATGAAAAATTTACTCTCCCCGATTTCCCAGACAGTCCATTTTAAAATTTGAATCGTATTTATCAGCATGTTGTGAAACCCACAAATATTTTAATCAAGATAAAGCTCATTCTATGAATACTAATCTAAGAAAAATTCAAATTTTTCTACAAGCCGTTACATTTCTACACGCGATTTTCCCAAAACAATTTTTTATAAGAAAATTTGGAAAAAAATCACGAAAGTTTCCAAAATTATGAACATTATTGCACATGTTCGATTCATCTAGCTGAGCAGATTGCAAACACCTCTGTTTAACGTCATAATTGCCTTGAATTTGATATATTATAACTGCGGGTTTAGAATTTTTGGTACAATAAATTACGAAGTTTTAATCAAAAATATTTTTCACCTGATTGCTCTCTTATCAGCACAGCTTATTCTCACGAATGCCATCTTTTAAAGCTTAATCAACAATCAGATAAAAATGATCTTAAACACACAAATTAATGAACACAATCTTATCTGGCCCTTTTCGAAAAAACAAATCGGATGCTGGTAGGGCGAAAACAAAATTAAATCAAACACATCACTGTCACTGCCCTTGAAGCAGCTGATCATCGCCGCAATAAAATAATCTAAGGATTCGTTGGGCAATGCACTTTGTAGCAAAAGTGCAACGCGATGCAAAAAACGCACATTCTCAAAGGGTTGACGAATGCCAGCGCTGAGAAGATAGCAATCGCAGAAGCGCGCACGATATGTTCAAATAAGCCGTGTGCATTCAATATCTCGTTTGTGGCTGCGGGCTCGAGTTCATCGCTAATAGTCACTTTTTATTGCGTTTGAGCTCGCAAGGTTGTGTGCTGTGCGTGCAATGCAAAGCAAAAGGTGAAACACACACTTACCTGTAATTGTGGAAGCGGCGGTCGCTTGCCAAAGAGACGAGCCGCGAATTTCGCTCGAGGTGAAACATGCATTATTTATTTGTCTTATCAGCAAAGTGCATCTTTTGGATTTTCCTGGCTTCCCAGCGCATCTCGGTACCGTTAATTCTCATTCTATCACTTGGAAAGCTCGAAGGGATCAAAGTACGACAAACTAAGAGGTTTTTACAACACCTAAATGGTGTATAAAGAGCCAGATTTTGGCAACAGGGTGGAAAATCGGCAAAAATACTGTTTTTCCAAATCTGGAAATAACTTTCTACAATTGTTTTGCGGTATAAAATTAGGAAAAATCGTTTTTCAATACATTGTTTAGAGAATTTACCTATACATAAATATCCAAAAGTAACGTAACACTTTCCATTTTTAATTTAGCATTCTTGTCCTCATGAGAAGTCCGAATATTTATTAAACGGCAAACAAAAACGACTAGAATCAAGATAATTTTAAACTATTGTTTGTTTGATTTTGCATGGCAGCTAAGAAAGGCTTAATTTTCTACAGTGAGGCTCCAAGTGCCATCTTATTGTTAGAATGATACTTACGAAGGTGCATTTTCTGCAGAAACGCATATTAATTTTAGCAATTAATATTCGATATTCTAGAATTTTGTCTAAAATATTTTTAAAATATCGTTAAAATATGGGACAATAAGGATGTTTAAATGAAGCTGAAATTACAAATTACCCGACGAGGAAATTTATTTTCCTATTTATTAACGTTTTAAAAGTTTTGGACGAAAGATGGTCAATAATTTGCAAAATGGTACGAAATATAATTTTATTTAATCAGTCTCAAGGCCCATAAAATTGGCAATTTATCTCCATTTTTTCTTCCTTACAAATTTAATATTCATGCATATCTTTTACGAGCGCAGGCAGCGCAGATTTATTAGTCATCACGATCAAATTGCACAGTTTTTCCTCTGAAAAAGGCATTGCGTGCCAAAGGCTCACATGCCAATCATTATTATTATTTTCAAATTTGATTACCTTTGACACGGGACGCATATCAATTTTGTATTACGCAAGCATTATTATTTGACGTAACGTGTTTGTTGTGTCTGGAAATGAGGCACGCACGCAACAGCTGCCGGGCGATCGAGATCTATCAATTCGCAATTATTACCGACAGTTACAACGCGCGGACAATGCGCGCGCCTTGCTCGCTCGGAACGAATGAAATTGAGTGCATTGTCTGCAGAGCAGAGCAGCGAGCGAAAGAAAGAAAGCAACCGAATCTAGACCGCCGAGGCCTGGGGGCGTGGGTGGGCACGTCCCTGACCCCCGACCCGGCTGAGAGAAATGCAAAGTCCACCTCATGACAGACACTGTATTTCGTCACGCGCCTCCAGAGAAAAGTGCCGAACTATATTATTTTACCCTTTGGCGCCGCGCGGCGAACAAGGTCGGGGCCGCTTGCAGACTGCAGAGAGTCGGTCAGGAATTATCACGACGCGTTTTATATTGCACTTTGGATTAGTCCCACGAAGAAAATATACATGTACCTGCGAGACTATTGAAATCTAAAAAAATGAAATAAAACTTTATGCAGCCGTACAAGAGTAGAGGGAAACGTTGTCTGCTCGCTAAATTTGAGCTAATCATGGGCTCTGGCAGGCGAATTTTTGTTTTTGCACTCTATTTGTATTTACTAATGGAAAAGGAACCAGTGCCTGAAAAAAGGGGTGGGATTTTGAAAGAAAGACTCATGTCCAGTATAAATGTTTTTTTAATAGCCATCTTTTCAACAGACGTTTTTGTGACGAACAGTAGAAAGAAAAATTCATTTTTCCACTAGTAAAATGCATTAAGATAATTTTCCTCCAACCAAAGTCATATTCCAATTTAAACAATTTAAATTTTACGCCCGGTTTCCTGCAGGAGAGGCCCAAAATCTAAACGGTTTTAAATAGAGAAAATCAAATGCTCTCTTCTCTTAACAACTTTTCAAGCTCCAGACCAGATTTTTTACCGTTGAACATTTTAAGCAGCCGAGCAGGAAGTATAAGTCACTTTAAAAAGGTCTCTCACTTTGAAATTTCATCATCCAAAATCTTTTCAATGGCCAAATATACGTTTCATTTGTATGCCTAGAAATAGAATGAAATTAATTTCAAAGAAAATTATAAATTTTTTCATTTCTGATAATACTTGACTTGGCCTTTAACACACAACATCTATTGTCTGGAAAAATAGGAGTTTTTCTGCTTTTTCCAGACAAACAGCCGAGGAAAACCCGGACGGATAAAATCGTATGACCCTGCAAAGAATGCAGCGGAAGGAGAAAAATTGGGTTTGTTTTTCCAAATCTAAATTGTTGAAATTAAACGATCGTTCACTCACTTTATGTTCAATATATACTGCTAGTTTTTTTTGCGCCTTTGATAGATAACCGGAAGAAAAGTTGCTGCGAAAATCTTATTACGCTTAAGAAACACTGGAGAGGGCCTTTGGGCTGCACTTTTACCGACCGCCAGAGGGAATTAAACTGGTTGAGACTCCAGCAGTCGAGACGTGGTCAAGTTTCAGCTTTTTCTTTCACCCTTCGGACAACGCAAACGCAACGTTAAATACATGCATCTGTGGATGTTTCGAACAAACATGCACCTGGCCCTAAAGGCATCCTGGTCCAGGGTTAGGCAATAGGGAAAAAATTGACAAAAGGACTGTTCCATTTTGTTTTCCCCGGAAATAATAGAACTGAAATTTTTGAAATAATTATATATAATTGAAGCACTTTTCCTCGATTTCGAAATCTAAAAAAATTGTCTCAGATAAATGAAATACAGAAATTTAGCATTCCTTGCACACATTAAAAAAGCTAATATAATCAATTCACAACGTTATCCCTCATTTAGAGCATTTTATCGGACACATTTAACAAATTTTGTTTTCTCTCACTTATCGCCAGTAAAAATTTTCGGTGTAACGCACAATTTTGCGTTAGTGAACTTTCCCTGTTTTTTAAAATTAAAATTTTATTTCGCTCTCAATTGTAATTTATAGTGTTGTACAACGTTCTGGCCTTGCTACGGACCTTAGAGGCCCATGACATGAAGCTTTTGGTCGCGGAATTGGCCATAGGCTATGTGTGCCGGCATATATAGTAAATTTACTAATACAACAATTTGACACTGTGCCAAGCCACCAAAGCAAACACGAGCAGTAATCTGTTATTCAATTATTGTGTCTGTGTCTGTGTTTATACCTTTGGTGTTGAATAAAGATTTCATCATCATTTTCCACGACTTAACATTTTGAACCACAACTAATGTGGTAGTTATTTTAAGCTTTGGTTTTGGCTTGGCATGACTAAACATTTAACTCTTTTACCTATTTAGTAGATCATTTTGCCACCTTATGTATTTTTCGCAAAATTTAGGTTAAAAAATAACTTTTGTTAGGAAAAAACCCGGACAAAATTAGAACCCCTTCCCTGATTGCACGATTTCCACCGTTTTGACAATAGTTTTGCAACAGTTGTATAATTCACTATTTGAGGCGCAAAATCAACTGAACAAGGAAAACGACAGTCATGAAATTCAGGAGGCCTAACAATTAGTCACACACAAGACCTCCTTCATTGATTCAGTCGTTTTGCTAATAATGCTAAACACAACCTTGAACGGAGAAGTGGTGACTAAATATTTGTCCAGATAGTAGCTAGAAGCGCCTATACGACGCGACTTTTACAGCTATGTGCAGCAGTGTTTGCGGCGAAAACGTGCTGATTTAACACAGATTTGTATGGGTGTGGAGCCCATGACCGCAGATCAAACACGAATAATAGGGCAGAAATGCAAAAAGCGGTGCAATATACACAGTCGAAGGCTTGTTAGCGGACGGATCGTGATGAAACTCACCTCAACCTTGGGGTGAAAACGGTGGCTTTTTTTCTTTTTACCCGTCTTATTGCAATAATACTGCACCCACACTCCGCAATTATCGAAGAAAGAAGGTTTCCTTGGTTGCGCGGTAATCGAATAGTAATGCTGTATATCTCGTTTCGCGGGTGCAAATAGTCTACTCTTGCACTACGTCATTTTTTTGCAAAGCTCTTGAGCAAATGCGCAGATTGGTAATTTCATGCGAAAATGAGCCCTGTGAGTAAGTTGCATTTCGCGGCTTTCTCACGCTATTTGCTCTGTTTTTCTAAGATTTATCGTTCCAATTCCGATGACCGGTGAGATTCGAGCTGAGGAATTTCCGAATAGCAAATATTAGCCAATTTTTCATTGAAATGTTTATATCCCCGTTGAACACACCAATCACTTATTCGATTAGTCATCTGTGGAAACTTTTTTCGGTTACTGAGAAACACACAGCGCACTGCTTGACTTCCTTGTCAAACAAGCGAGATAAATTTAGAATCATTCCTCGGTTTCATAACGTGAGTGATTCTATCAAAAGAGCCGATCTCTTTCTTCTCGTTTATCACGGACTCGATTAATTACGCCAGGTGGGGCTAGACAAATCAGAGCTGTGGACCAACTGCGCGTGATTTATCGTTTGCCCCCATCGTCACAACAAAGCAGAATGAATTCAAACGCTTTAATAGGTACTGTTAACAATCAAGTCCAATTGAAAATGTTATGTTAATTGGCTCATTAATTAAATGAAGAACATTGGATTGGGCCTGCCTGTGTTGAAAAACTCTTGAAATGAATTATTACCTTTGTTCAAAATATTTTTTAAATCAAGAATGAGCTAAAATTTGCTCAGATTTTATTTTTCCGAGAAAATAATCAGCTGCAGAAAGTAAGCATGCTAATCCAACGCGTATGCACTGGCTCCGTCTTGAAAATGATGATTATTTTATTTCATCAGGAGAGTAATTTAACTCATGAGTCGCACACAATTGGATAGATGGCAACGAGAGGAAGAAAACCTCTGAAAAATCATAAATTTTTCGATAACTTTGGTGAATTCTCGAATTTCATTGTTTCTCCGTTCTAATTTGATAATTACTCTCACATGAGAGATGAATTATTGCTAATGTTAACAATCAATAAATTGAATTTCCTACTTGCTATAGAGCCAACAATGCAACAATATGTTGTTCATTGTTGCCCTTTAAATACCCACTTAGAAATGAATTAAAATAAAAATCTTATGTTTAAGCAACTAAAAAGATCAGGGAAGGTAGTTAAATTGTTCTTAAAATATAATTTATTATAATTTTTCCATATAAATGTCTTGAAAATGAGGATGGAGCGTGGGAGGAAAATTATCATTTTTTCACTCATTTATTTTATTTAATTTTATTCAGCAACAAGTTCAGTTGATCGATTAAAAAAAACGGCAGGTAACAATTCTGTGTTGCAGTTAAAGCACTGCTGATGAGGCCTGCGGGGCTGTTCAGCTAGTTTTGGAAGAAAATATTAGTCTTAATTTGGACTGTTAAGCACTATCAAAAGTTCAACATTAAAAATATATGTTACCCACGCCAACTGCTGGGCTAAAATTTAGCTTAGGCCGCCTCAAAATCGGGCGGCTTGAGATGTTTAGATTTTAGGTATCCTCACAAGTGAATTGATTTCAACAGTTCCCCAATTCAAATTTCTAGCTCATGGGAAAACCATTAACTTAAATTCCCGGTTGCATACCATGCCGCGTGTACGATAAATAAAAGAAAAGCAATTTTAGCAGCGATTTAATTACATTAGCTGACCCTAATAGTGCGAAATGCGGCTGGCACGTTTCACAAAAGAGAGTTGTGTGTGTGTATTAAAAAGTCGCCGGTCGCCGCCTACTACTCGGCGGCATATAACTACTCTAATAACATTCGAGAGACCGATATACACAACGAAAGAACCGCGCCTCTGATCAGAAAAAGCGCTTTCAAGGCGATTACGCCGAGCATTGAAAGCTCGCTCGATTTTGCCCGCGCCGCGTTTCCTGCCTCACGTTGCTTCTTGCGCAACAGCCAACTGCAAATTGAGAATTATCCAAGTTGCAACCGCTGAAACTAATCGCCGGTGCTGACTGCCGAGAGACACACTCATGTCACCCGCAATTGTGCGCCAATTACGTGTGCGAGAAGCCCTTTGGTTCCACTTTTGCTTCTGCGTCTGACGCGCTTGATTCGCTCCACGTCCCATTCCTCGATTCGCCAGAAAACGAATTGTGGGATAATCGCATTACTTTATCTGTGTTTAGTGCCTCTCACTTTGATATTTGGATACTTATTATAAAAAAATATCTACTCAGTCCAAAATGAAAATATATAATTTTGATTCACATTTTGTGCGTCTCGTTTTTTCCACAGCCGTTTTTTCCTAAAAAATGACATTTTTAGATGATGGACGTTTTCTTTAGTTTTTTTCTTAAACTCATGTAAAGTGTGGCTCAAAAGTTTAGAATGAACAAATAATTCCTTACGTGATCGAAATATTATTCTTTATTCCATTTCTAGATATTATTTACTCATTAAAATTACATCACGCTGCTAGGCTCTATTCGATTAAAAATCCAGTCAATACAGACCTTTAAAAATAAATAGATTGTAGGACAGCATAATTTTTGATACTAAACTTTTCATCAAGAAATCTGATTGAGCTATTAAGAAATAAAACAAAAGGTCACCCGCCGTGTGTATTATTTAAAATCATTCCTTTGGTCAGCCGGTTTCTAATTTGTAATTGTATATTATTAGAGTGTGCGAGCCATTCTAGCTTCCAGACGTGTTTACATTTGGCAAATTAAGGTATTTTAACTTCCAAAATGAGCGAAAAGGTGCACTTCTAGGTCAAATTATTATGTGAAATTTTAAAAGTTATAAAATAGATTTGTGGCCTACTGGCATGTAATTACGCTATTTATCGAACCGAGTTGTGTGATAATGTGATTCATGGCGGGCTGAAAGGTGGCGTTTTCGTTTCCGATCAGATTTGCTCGGTGATGCATGAAAAGCGTGTTAGGAAAGGGAAGTGCCTGCGCGCCGCGGTAAAAGTGCCAAAGGAATGAGGTCTCGCTCGGCCAGAATCGGAAGAAAGTGTCACCTTGAGAGTTGGCCAGGCTATGCTGTGCATAATAATTTAGGTCTCGTCGCGAATTACTCCTCCTGGGAAATCAATTCAAAGAGCACAGAGACTAATTACAGCTTTTTCTTTTGTGTCTCTCACACACAGAACTGCTCTCATTGCGATTGTAAATTGCTTCGAGCATCAGCTGAATTATTTCGCTGCTCACAAGAAGAAGGAACCTAATACTACGAAAAATTTGATTTTTTCAGAGTTTGAAATTAGATGAAAATGTTCCATAATGAACATTTTCTGTTATTCACGGATTTTGAGTTATGGATGTTCAAGTCTCGATTTTTTGCGACTTTCTACGGGTGTAAAAACTACTACACCAGGTTATAATTTTAATTTAAAAATAAAAAAAAATGAATTGCACAAGGTTACGAGTTCAAATGAATAATAAAATAAGTGCTAGAGCAAAAGCCTTGCCAAATTTAGAAAGCTGAAATGAAATTTGTAATTTTTATAGTGCATTCTGATAAATATTTTTCTTACCCATTTCACGGTAAAGCTGCTTTAAAAAGTAACTCGTAATTTCCAGCAAGTTAAACAACCCGCAAAAATCGAAATAACATAAAACAAAGCTTGATTTTATGTATTCTATCTTATAAAAAATTGAAACAGTGCTACAAGCCGTTACATTCCTGCACGCGATATTCATAGAATATGTTTCTGTTGGACGTCAAGAACTTAACCAAAATAATGAAAAGTATTCATCATTCGATTCGTCTCGCTGCGCAGATTCTAAAAATATATAAATTTTTCATGTTAAAATTAGATCCATTTTCAATATACTCTGGTCGTTCTTTCAATAATTTATTTGACTTTTAAATTACGGAGGCATGGATCTAGCGAACCATAAATATCGGGAACTATTCCTTTGGCAAATTTATCATCTTTTATTTAAAACTATCAAATGTATCTTATGTATCAAATAATCTAGTCTTTGTTCCATAAATCTTCTTGCGAAAAATTTGCAACTTTAGCTTTACTTTAACATCACTATGAGACTCAGAAATGAGAAGATTTTGCCATGAAGATATGATTTGACGCCTTAACATAGTAACACTCATTTGTATGGTAAATATGAAAGTTTTCTCAATCAGCAACAAAAACCGAGTCAGTGCTGGCTGAAATGCACAATCAAAAAGAAAATGATTCGCGTCTGAGAATGAGTGTTGAAATTATCTCTGTAGCAAAATATCACGCGGCAGGCGCATCTCAAAGGATTATTTGCATTTTAATGAAAATATTCGACATGGCCCGTTACTTTTCATAACAAACACATTCATTCAACGACAAGGTGTTGAGCAATATGCGAACAGCGAATTTGCGAGCGGACAATAGAGTGCCCTGGGGTTACGAGATGAAGAACTTGAAGATGCTCGGCTCCGTCGCTAATCAGAGATTGATGCGTAAATGTAAGCCGACAGAAGAGCTGAATTAATTAGCACGCATGGCTTGTTTGCATCATTTTGCTCCGGTGGCCACTGACGAAATGCGCTCGTCACTTTGAGATAGTTTCGCAAATTGAAATATTTCAAGTGAGTGAAAATTACGAAGCAAAGAAACTTCTGACTAAAAAACAGAAATAAATTAAATTTTTTAACTTCTAAGGTTTATTGTTGCAAAAACACGAGAAAACAATCATTAAATAAAAATAATGTCTTCTCTCGCAAAGTTAAACAGTGACCTGGAATTGTTTTAGCTATTTCCCAATATTTTAGGTATAGAGAGATAATAATGGTTTTTGTACACTATTTCAGTTCCCAGATCCACATTAAAAGAGAATAAAAAAATGCAACTAATAAATATCAAAACTTTTAGCAGGTCAGCATTTCGAGGAAAATTTTTCCATTATGATATCACAAATGTTTTAACCAATTGCTACATTTCACGCATGTCACCATAATAATCGAGCAAAGATGAAAAAAACTTTCAATTAGAATTTAGTTATTTCATTTACATGACTGTCCGACGTGCATTTTGATGGGAAATTAAATCGTGATTTTAAGTGTATATACCTCATTGGCGAAATCATCTCCTAAAAAATTTCCAATACAGCTTCAAGGAGAGATTTCAACTAAACCGACATAGATTTGTTTTATTTTCAACCATATTTCATACTCCCGCGAAAACATTGAGTAACGCTACCGACAATAAAATTTAATAGCTGCAAATTAGAATAACACGAGAACTGGTAGAAAAGTAATTGCACTTTTTGCACGTTCACATCCTGTTGTAGGATATGGACAGTCTGCTTGTGACGCAACATCGGCGAGCAGTGAAATGTAGCATTGAAAGTTAATAAGGTGGTGCCGCGCACCGAGTTTGTACTTGACGACTAATTGAATAGTAGGAGGCTGGCAGGCTGGCTTATCATTAAATAACACCAATGTGCATTTGAGTTATTTGATTTGTGTTGCTCCACCTTCGCAAAGACTGAACAGCACGAAGTTGACGAGGGACTGAAAGCGCGGCACTCTTTTGTGGTGCACGCGATCCAAAACGTACATACAGCTTGACTTGAGAATAGTTAATGATATTTATCAGGTGTGTTTCTGACGATTGTCTGCATTCAGAAAGAGTGATATCAATCAACTGCATTTACATGTAGAACAAACATGCACTGTTAAATAATTGTTCAAGGTGATTGCATTCAAATAAAATAAATCGTTTGCTTTTACGGAATGGTACCTCTGTTTTCCAATACCATTATTAGACATTGTTTGATAAAAAGATAACAAATTTCTTAAGGAATAGTTCCTTTTATTTTTGGTTCGCTAGATCTACGCCTCCGTAATTTAAAAGTAACTAATTATTATAGCAAATTCCAAGAAAAGTGTTTTGATTAAAATAACTCAATATTTGGAATCTGCTCAGAGAGACGAATCAAATGATGTGCCATATATTCACAAAATTGAACTTGATTATGGCTATATTTCAATTTTTGGGGGTTGCATAACTTGTTAGCAAATAAGAGTTAATGTTTCCTGTAAGCTGATTACATATTTTCCATTTTTGACATATTCTGATAACAATAATGTAAATTCTGTTTTCTAGAAAAAAAAATACGAATAAAGAGGAAATATTTTCTCTTTTCTAGAGCAAAATGAAATAATTTTTATGGATGTAAAATTTTGTCAGTATTAAAAAGTGCTAAATTTCGTGAAAAATCCCATTTCTTATTCACATTACCAAACGTTTCCGATCCATTCGATCAGCGTATCAAAAATACTAATCCAAATGTAGCAAGCAGTAGTAAGAAGCATGTTTGCCATTAATTTTGGAGGAAATAAAAATTCTAGTCTGCGTCCTTCATGCTAAATGCCATAATTGCTGATTAGTGAATAGCAAAGCCGAAATTGTATGAGAAAAGGCGAGCACGCGGGGCGCGAATTAAACTTCTGTGCTAATACACATAACGTGTGTGCAAGCGCCAAGGTCGGAAAGTGAGTGGCAAAAGGTGGGATACCTTTTTCTCGGACCTGCCCTTCTCCGCGCGCACGCCGCGCTCAAGAAAGAGTCGAGCTGTGTTCAGTTGGCCGTCGTCTGTGGCTCATGGTGCGTCGGCTCGGTGTGCTCTGATCAGTCAGCTGGTGCCGCAGATCTACTCACTTCACCCCCGAGGACCAACCCGACACCGCACCAACATGAACGTAATCGGCACTTGCCTTCTGGCTGCCGTGCTTTTCGCCACTGCCGGTGAGTACCGCCTGAAAATTTTGTAATATTTTATTATATTTTTAATTCCTTTCCCTGTGGGTAAGGGATGTTTCATCAGGCCTTAGAAAAAAGGGGTCCCATCAATAAAATGGAGCCTGAGATTAAATTTGGGTTCTCATCCGCCTTATATTTACGATAATATCCTAATGTTACATTATTTTTTACATGTTCCGTCATAAATTCCAAATTTTTTGACAAAGGAATTTATGGAAGGAAAATTAGCATAATTTTTAAAATGATAAAGAGAAAAATAAAGTTTTTCATTCCATTTATGCATAGAGATTTTAATTTTCCTATTTAACATAAATTACAAAATTAGAATTTCCCTTAGCTATTAAAAAATTCGAGGATTTTTTCAAATGAGATGCGAAATTCGTTCTAATTTCTTGGCATTGCTCGGAGGAAGTGTCGTGTTTCGTTTGGTTGCCGTTTCATGCAAATGCGAGAAATTTCAAAGTCTAAGTCAAACTGCAAGGATGCACGCCGGCGAGCGAGGCCGCAAACCTAGTCTCCCAAATCTCCTCTATTTGCATTTCTCACAATCAGAGGACTCGGTGCTGTTTGCCCCGCGAAAATGTTTGATTTCGGGCCAGACGACCGGAATCGAAAGTGTAAACAGCGTGAAATTATAACATGTGTGCGCGAGAGAAAAACGGAGAGTCGAACGAAAGAGAAAGAGTGAGCAAGCAGTCGGCGATTATAGACGTGAAATGAAAAATCGCGCGCGAGCACAATTTTATTTGCCCCAGTTTTATAAAACGCCGCTCCAGTTCAGCGGAGGCAGAAAAAGTTGTTTTCTACCTCCCCGATTTGAATAATGGTAAAACGTGATTATTGAAAAATTCTGCAATTATTGGAAAATTTCTTACCGCTTTGAGTTTTGCCTTTTCCCCTGACAAAATCTAATACAGCCATCGGCAGCTGTTGCGCACGTGCATGCAGATGTGAAAATTAATTCAAACCCGATTCGGCGGCAGTGAAAGGCTTTTCCTGCGTGCACGCTTTTCTTTCGGGCGTATGTTAAGTCACCGCGCGCGATTTTTTATCAGCGCCAACTGAATGAGAGAAAGAAGGTCTCCGCACGGCGTTTTGTTCGTAATCCCAGTGGGTGAAGTAATTTTTCGCACTCTGGCTCGTGAAAAATTATGCAGTCACTCAAAAGCTTGCACTTTCAAACAGCCAGGGGCGTCTGGTGATTTAAATATCTTATTTTAACTATGAAAAATGAGTGTACCAGGAAATTATGGTCACTTAAAATCCCAGAGATCAAAACCTGGCTAATTCTATTTTGATCAACACTAATGTTTGACGAAGATATTAAAATGAATTTCCCAATTCGGTGTTATGAGCTAATCAACAAGCTGTTGCTGCGCCTCTGGCCAGGTCAACGACAGCTTTTAGCGCATGCAAATCTGGCTTTGCAAGAGGAGTGGCACTTGTTGTTTCAGCCACAGCCAATTTAATCTAGGCCGTTTGATTTGCATTTGGTCATTTGTCAACTCGCTGACACAACGTAGATAATTGCCACCAAACCTTTCAATTGTCAAGTAAAATTGTCTTCAATGCACCTCCGTTTCAAGGCAGTGGGAAAAAGAACGTCTCAAATAAGGCAGTGAGACAGAGACCTTCAGCATCTTTTTTCCAAATAAGAGAGTTGAGACACATCAGACACGTCACCTTTGCTTTTGCTTGACCAAAATCCAATCGAGCGAAAGCGCCGACAAATTGTTATTAGTCAAATTAATATAAAATAAAAGGCGGCACAGCACTGGTTTTCAAGGTTGGCGATTTGGCCTACAGCCCGTAGCGAAATCGGCTTAATTCTTGTGTCTGCGTCTGGTCTGCGCACGAGTAGCGTGCCTTACTGGCCCAGTTGAGTTTCACTGATTTTTACATAACATATGGAACGCAAAGAGGGAAAAGCGACAAGAAGTAGTGACTCTCACGCGGAGAGGAAATTTAATGCCGATATTGTGTCGACCAAGTGCGGAGAACAGGTAGCGTGTGTGTTTACCGCCGCGCACTGCTGACATTTCATCCACTCTCGGCGCGGAATAAGAACGAGAGCTACTTATTTGAAAGCCCGGCATTTGACCGCACGCCGAGAGTGAGAATTGAATCCGCTCGGAAAATGGGATGCATTCCCAGGCAGGTCAATGTCGATCGAGGGGAAATTTCTTCTCTTCGCCCACTTGCCTCTGCTGCTGAGTGGCGCCGGAATTTATGGAATTTTGCTATTAATTTGCATTTGGAAGTCCGTATAGGAGTGAAATTTATGCCATATCAAATGCGGGCTGTCCGATTAAAAAAATGCCACTCGAGATGTAGACTTAATTTGCGAGTTTAATGAATGAGCGTCGAAATGAGTTTAACAAAAAATATTGTGAATCTTTGGTCAGTCCATAGTAAGGGGGACATTCGACAGATTTCAACAGAAAATCTAATTTGCTAAATCAGTGGAATTTGTTGCAAAAAAATCAAGGATATTTATACCTCAAACCCCCCAAAATCATTGCTGCTAATGCATAAAAACTAATTTCTAAGGATTCGCAGTTGAAGCCAAAATCAACCTAGGTAATTCATCAACTTTAAATTATTTTAATCATTTGGTACCTGAAATTCACCATATATTTTGCTGGCTGTGAACTTAAATTATTTTTCAATATATCTAAAATTCTTAAAAAATCATTCTGACAATTAACAGAAAGCAAAAGCGCCGCGATCTAGCGCAGTATCCTATTTTATTATACTGTAAAATGCAAATGAATTGATGCCTTCAGTCCCTTGATTTCTAACCACGCCGTCCATCGTCTCGAATCAGGGCAATTTCCCTTATATTTCAGCTCTTGAACTCGTCTCTGCGTCGACAGTGAGAAGAAAGAATCAATACTGTCGAAGACAATCACACGGAAATTTTGCTTTCTCTGCATGCACCTTCCCTATTGTCTTTCTTTCGCCTTTTCGCATGCAAACCGCTTATCACGCGTGCACATTTTTTTCTCTCCTTCTCATTCTCTCCGACGTAAATAACTGCCATTTCATGCACACTCTCGCAGCCCAGCCGAGAGAGTTAATGAATTAAACAAATTAAGCGCTGGTGGTTAACAGAGCGTTTCTTGCTTCCTCTATTGTTTGACCAACGCTGAGAGCATGAATGTGCGGCCACTGGTCCTATTCTTCTAGCAGGCGACAAATTTGGGAGGTGTCTTCGTGACGCCAACATTCATGGCCCAGAACGTCTCCCTGAGCCGAATAAGTAACGTTAAGAACCTTCACGAATGAAAACCAACTTGTCGTGGATTTCACAATTTGCTCTCTTTCTATTCTTCATGCTCCGCGTAATCCTTATCTGAACATTTTTTTGCCTTTTTTCTCCGCCTCTATCCTTATTTAACTACTTCCTTGTTCTATTTTTAAGTTGAAGCAAATTTCTATTAAATAAAATAATTAATTAATTCTAACGCATAAAAAATTAACATAAATATTGAAGTAACGGTAGAATTTAAATTTTCTTCTCAAAAAATCCCTCGTGGCCACCCATCCTAATTAAACTTTGCGCGGAGCCATTACGCCAATACGAATTAGCTTAACTATATCAAAATGTTTAAGACTGCAAAATAAAGGATTTTAAATAGATCAAGGTAGCTGTAAGGTGTATTTACTCGCTTGAAGACTTGGTTTGTTTGGTTTAAATTAGATTTGCGGCTTTTAAAGCGAGTGAATCTACAAATTCGTTAAAATTAATTTGCCTTGTCATTTCCGCCGGCCGTGATCGATTTCTAAAAGATGCAGTGTGATTTACTCAGTCAGCAAAACGCAAACAGTGCCTGCGGAGAGTCGAACGCACGCATCACTCGTGAAATCCGAGCCGCTGAATGAATTATGGCGCGATTGTGATTATTTGCCTCCGCGATGCAGGCAGCGTGCGCGTGGCCGCCGCGCTGAGGAAAGAGAAGCTAAGAAGAAATTGTCTTTCTCTTCTCTCATTCACTCTCTTCGCCGGCCGAGCAAGATAAACGAGGTTTCTAGCTCCAGTGCCGCTGAATCGAGGTTATTACCTCCAATCTTCCTGCAGACGGGTGTGGGAACTTTGCATCTTCATCTCGAGTGTGCAATGCGCGGCTCATTACGCGTCGCGTTAGTTGCACCACGTTTTTGCGAATTCGCGGCATCATCCAAGACTGGGGCAAGGTCGGACGCTCGCACGTGGTAACGGCACCCGTCCTTTGGAGAAGGAAGCATTATTTGGAAAATTTTTATTTAAAAAAGGCAGCTAATTGACGACGTTTGAACATCTTTGCATTTTTGTTTGTTTTTTCGATCGTGTTGTTGATGTGAAAATGGAGGTCGAGCAGTATTAATTTTGACTCGTTGAAAACGAGAGTCGTTACTTGCATAAATTTAGCCTTAAATGGGAAAAAGTGCTGCCATTAACTCGAAACTGCCTCGGCTCATCTGCACGATGTCTACACTGAATTAGCGTGACATAATTAAAAAACTCTTTTAAGCTGTCTCTACTGTTGACATTTATTTGAGAGGAATTTTTCAGGCCATAATGAATTCCAAATAAGTTTAAGCCATATTATGCTTTAGAAATTCCAAAAAATTATCTCAGCCTGCAATTTCGATGATTTGCGATCAATTTCGCAAAGGCCTTTTGCCAAACGAAGTAACAAAAAGCTCACGACTTGGTTTGTTCCTTAACAACAAAATCGAAACAAAGGCACATCACTGGAAATTGTTTTCGGAGCGTCACCTTGTAGTTATTTATTTTCGTTACCGCAATATTCCAATTTTCTCGGGAGATCGAAACTGTAGTCGTGCCTGTCAAGTCATTCCATTGTTCTAATTGGGCGATCGCGCACACTCGCCCGTGTGCACGCCGTGGCACAATAGAGGTAATTGGGCTTCTGCTGCAGCACAGCCGTTTGGTCTAATTGGTCGCACTCTGGTGTTTTTCACACCTTTTACGAGCTGTGCCGACAGGTAGTAGTTGGACGTTTCCGTTTTACAGCGGCAATTCACTCGAATTCAGGTCGAAAATCGTGGTGTTTTAATATTATTTCACGTTGCATGATGTGTTAAATTATAGTACAAAAAAGCATATAAATCTTCACGAGAGATGTACGAGAATCAATTAATTTCGCTGATTTGTTATTATAAATTATTTAATAATTTATTTAACACGAAGAGTACTATAATAACATAATTATACGAAATAATAAAAAAACACTCAGAATTTCATATTGGCAGCTTCAAAAAAGTTACAGTAATTTTATCACAGTTCAACAAATGCAAAAGGCAAATCGCAGTTGTTTGTTTTTACAAATTAAAAAGAGGACGCCATGACAGGCGTGGCTTGTGAAAACTTGTCTGTTTGGGGAAAAAGGCCGACTTCCAGTTCTGGTCCACAAATAAGCTTCAGTTTAATAATTCAATTTAGAGTTAAATTTTCCTGCTAACACTGTTAAGAGACTTAAAATTAATATCCAAAAGTGTGACGGCTAAAATTGCCGATTTCTTTCCACGCATTCATATTTGAGCATGACGAGGATTAATTTAAATAGTGATTTCCACGCCAAAGGAAGTTTAGCGTGATGCAAGATGCTGATAAGGATTAAGAAATATTTTCCTGCTTGCATCTAGCACATAAATCGGAGGCCCCGCTTTAATTGGAGCCGGCATGCTGCATGTCAGAGATGGATATCAGTAAGCACATGTGTATAACCGCGAGTCATTGCATAAAGGCGCGCGTATTCGCACTCTTGGCCAATCTGACCAACAGCAAATTTTGTGTGTGTGTGTGTGTATTTTTATCGGCGGTCGCGCATCTCGGCAAGCAACAAAGAAAAACACGCCGCCGGTCGACCTTGCACGATTGTTTCGGCCAACAATGAGTGCACTTTTGGTTAGCAGTGAAAGTGCTCGCGGTGGAAAACTTGCCGGAACCAAACTTTTAATACGAAATACCCAGCCGAGACCTTCAATTATATAAAAGGGTTTTTTTTGTCGGCAAACGAGCATGCAAGGACAACTTTCGTCGCTCGCCTACCTCTCTCTCTCTCTCTCTCTCTCACACACACATAATCAGATTAATTTATCAAAATATTGCTAATGCGGAGCTGGAAGATGAAAGCAGAGTGTCATCGCACGCTTTTTGTTTGCGAGCTATGCAAAATGAAAATGAGAGTCTCTCCTCAAAGGTTAAAAGACAACGAGGGAATTTTTAGAAATTCACACCGTGTAGATTATACGCGTGTATAAATTTCCGCTGACAATAAGTAAAAGTAAAATGCTAATGTGCTATGAGAGGCGCGAGCGTCGTTCCGCGTGAAATTTTTTGCACACAATTAAAGCTAACGCTTAGTTGGAGTGTCACGGCACGAAATTGAAAACGAGATTCGATCATCCAGTTGCGTCACAAGAAAGTGTCAGTCCGAATTCGCCACTTCCTTTTCCATAGCCGGGCGTGCGTGAATGTTGGTTGATTTCTCGTCTGGCCGATCCGGCCGATCCGAAAAAAAAACGTGCGGATCAAATCGCGGTCATGGGCAGCGCACTTTCTTGTCCTAAAATCAACACTCCTCACACTTTGTGCATAATAATGCGTTATTGTTGCTATACGAAACGATAATGGAGGAGTGACAGACAGGCTCTACACCTCTGTGGTCAGAATGACCGACACTCTTCTTTTAATTCGTACATTGAATGGACCGAGAGTATGATGAAATTTCACTCTTGCCGCTTCTCCATTTACATTTCACATTGTTTCTATTTTGCTTGCGAAGGATGTGGAGAGGGAAATGTTGCCCTTTGAATTGCAAGGTCGATTTCCTTCATTCAACGACGGGTTTTGTTGGCCAGAAAATAAAGCACAAATTATTTTTAGCAAGGTTGCAGTTATTAAGTTAAAATAATTAGGGCGATGAATTCGAAATCATTTTGTTTTTAATTGGTACATTACATGAATTAGTTGAACGTCTATTTTTTATTAAATTAAGAAAATCTTTCTCTGACAATGTTGGCTTAGCAACATTAAGTGATTATTTAATTTAATTTTCGTCTCAGGAATAAACGAGATTTTTCGTGTGACATAACTTAAGCTGGGAATACCGCGTAAAAATGTTTCCGATTGTCGGCATTGTTGGCGGAAGAGAGCGGCGTGAAATGCGAGCCTTTGTATATCATTTTATCGGTGTGATTTACCTTAGAGCGGCGTCTTTTTATTTTGCTTATCTCGTGGGAGAAGCCAGCTGCATTATTACATTAAAGCGTCGACGGCTCGACTCACGTAGTCAGGTGTAGGAGAATTTCACTTTTCCTCGCCGAAAATCAGCTGTCTAATTAAGAACAGCGAGGAGCATCTCTCGCGCGGCTTGCGCAATCAGAGACGCCGCTCGGCGCGCGGACAGATATAAATAACGATTATATTTGTTTCCCAACACGAGCGAACTTCCAAATCCAAATAAACGACGACGCTCTTTTCTGGTTAACCTTCGCGTTCCTGTGTCCTCTCGGAAGATTTCGCTGCTTTCGGAAGACGCCCGCCCGCGTGTGGCCATTTTTCGAGGCCACACCCTGTCTGCGATTTAATTTGAAATAAAAAGAGAGCAAGTTCGGACCGAAGGAATTTATTATATATACTAACGCGAGCAAAAGTCAAAGGTGAAGGTGGAGTCGGTTTCGCCAGCCACGCCCGAATAAGGACATGACGCGGCTAGACCTTGCACTGTCGCAATTATGTATACATGCGCGTGGTGTAAAAAGGAGCGAATTGAAAAAGCAAGATCATTATGGAAAAGGAAGTGACTGCTGAGAACCTTGTCTCGAAATAAATACGAGCGACGCCCTGCTTCTTGAGCAACCTGAAAAGTCCCTTCCTGAATATAAGCGGTCGGTGACACTCGATCCACTGCGACTTGTTTTGTCAACATCCTTGGGAAAATCCTCAAAAGTGCTGCTTCCGATCGGCTAAAACGATGAGCTTAATGGACGCCGTAAATTCACATCCAACAGCATCACTGATAAAAAGATGTACACTTGAAATATTCATACGCAAGCGCTTTGAATATTATGCAAATGCCTCAAATGCGATGAAACTAAAGGGTTGGCACGGAATTCCAAACTCAGAGAGGTCGTAAAATTTTGTTGCTTCTTCAGTTTTACAGCTATGTGCGCCTTGTAAATTTTGCACGAAAAATTTAATGAAGCAAATAATCTGAACTTTAATAATCTAGTTTATATCATTTTGAAAATAAATGTTAAATTAACTGTCCCGCCAAATCAGCTGCTAGTCACGAAAAGATTATTATTAAAAAGGATAAACTAAAATCGATGTAAAGAAAGAAGTCAATATTACAAATTCTACTTCACTCCATTTTTGTCTCTGATTTAAATCAGGCGAAGCCATAAAAGCGTCTTGAGTTAATTTGAAAAGCAAGGTTCAAGCGTCCCACGCTGAACTTGGCTTGAGCGATGGTCAGAAATAAATATCGGCTTTGCTCTGTCAAGATTACGACGTGTAAGTAAAATGTATGACCACGTGGGTGCAACAATTAAAGCAATGAACTTTGCCTCCTCCTCGCCGTGTGCGCGCATGCAAAAGGCATCGATACGAATAAATCAAGCGGCGCCAAGGTTTCGGAACCCACACCTCGGGGGCGCGGAGGCGGCGGCTGATCCTTTTTCGACCGACACGCCTCGCTGACTAATTTGCCGGATCTGCACAAGAGCAAAATTGTTTGTTGTCTGTCGCGACAGGGGCGACGTTTTATGCGATGCCAGCCGCCAGATTCGGCCCACGCGCCACTCTGAACCCTCGGCAGCAGGTCGGCAACCCCAAAGGGTGCTTGACCCAATCACAAAAACCGGATCGAAAAAATGCGTGAGCGCCCATAGAGTCGAATAAAGCTAGCTGATGAGCATGATTCATCCGACGAGAGCGAGAGTGGATGCATAATCAGCATTCTTCTCCGACTTTTGTCTCCAGCCACGCGAGTTTTGACCCCGCCGAAATTTACGACCGGGTCGTAAAGCGAGAATGGAAACCGCACTTTGTCGCAAATACGAAACTCGCCGCCGACAATTGTTTTATGAATCAATAAATAAATCTACCACGCCGTGCCAAAGAAAGTGAATCGATCTCTTTTTCTAAGTCAACGCCCTGCACATGCCAGGGAAAAATTACCATTGACCAAATATCACAGTTTCACTTGTGGAATTGACGGAAAACCCAAAAATGGTGAGTAGTTATGGTTGGAAATTATAAACGGTTTTGGAGCAAATTTAGTAATTATTTGTCAATCACATCACCCTTTTTAGGGTCTGCAGTTTCAGCCTCCAAAAAGATCTACATGGTCGAATTTGCATTGTTTCACTGGCAAATTTCTACCAAAAGCGATAATTTTTCTTAGTCCAAAGCCCTTCAGAAATTAGAAACTGACTTCAAAGTTTGAAAGGGGAGTGGAAAATAATAAAAAGTGCGTGATTCGGACTCATTCAGTAAATCGGACGCACAGAAAACCGATAATCTGAAATTCCTAAACTATTACAAATATTTTGTCGTCGGGCAAGTCATCTTGGCATCGAATCACACTCACTGACGACGTTAATTTATGCTATATGGTCAGCTAAGATAAAGACATCATGTGTGAACCGAGACAAAAGCTAGGCATTTGAAATTTATTTTACTGCAAGTCCTCTGCGGTGTCCTCAAGAAGTAAATCACTCGCTCGATCGGAGCCGCGCGCACGACTTTTGTGGCGTGGAATAATTCCACGTCGGCTGCATTATTTTTCACGTGGAGCGTGACTGGTGGCGTTGATTTTAATTCCAGCCGCACTTTTGCTGCACTCGAAAGAAAGAAAGAAAGTCAGTGCATCCTCTTTGCAGGTGCCACTGGACACTGTCACAGTCGCACACACGCATCTGCCTGTGGGAATTGAGTCATTGGGGCAACAGCCATGTTGACGATGTGCTTGAATTGGAGTGAAATGCGAATAAAACTGCCACATTTTGATCATGTTGATGTCGTGTTTTTTTTAATTTAGGCTGCAAATTCTGCAGAATAACCTCATGAGATATTTGAAAACGCGGGTAGAAACTATAACAAAAACAAAAGTTGAACCTAAAACTGAGAAATTAAAAAGGCCTGAAATTCTCGCATGCGCAATATCGTTTGAGAGGCGCGTGAAACAATTGTATGAAGATAATAGGCAGGCAATCTCCGCTATAAATATGCCGGCTAATTGCCTTTCGGTACTTTCTTTCGTCTGCGCGCGACTTTGCATAAAGAGAGACGCGTCAGACCCGGGGCAATTAGCATCCATTGTGCCCATTATGAAATAATCGAGCTGGGAGGCGCTGCATACCTCGGTACCCAGACTCGTCCCTTTTCTGTATGAACTCTCGAGCAGCGCATTCACCAAATTAATTATCCACTTCAACATTTAGATCTATTAGATCTTAGATCACAAATTCATTAATTAATCCCTTTGAAATCGGCATCAGCAATGTCGAAATTTGATCTTGAATCGTGAAAGCTTCTGTGTGCGTTAGAAAGGTTGAAAATATGCATTACTGCAAGTAAATGTGTACACTGAAGCAATTCTCCGGCGAGTCCTTGGTGAAAAGCATGCAAATCGCAGACAAACTGTTCTTGCGTGAGTGTGGAATTCAATTGACGCGCTGATGAATGTGGAGGTTATTACATCATTGCGAAAGATGCAAAAAGCCACTGCCGATTGAGACCTGCTATCGTTATTGAAACAAACTGCTCCCACACAGCAGATCGACCATCGATCATAAAAAATCTCTCCTGTCCGGCGGTTGCTACTCTTGCAGAAAGGAGCAGGCCGAGATGTGGGCGAATTAATGGGCTCGGTGACGATCTATGCGTGCGGCGGCGAAAGTTTTTGATCCAATTACGCTCAACGAACGAGGAAAATTATAATTTAGCGTGGCAGACCCTTGTAGCCAGGCTGCGATTGAAATACGACACCTGGTGATCAAACCTTCTCAGCATCAACCCAATTAATTTAATTTTCCACGCCATTTTTTATCTTTGGAGATGCGGGATAGCGAGCAACTCGCGAAAACTGGTGATCGAATAATACACGCCACGATCCTCATTGGAGGAAGCCTAAATCCCAGTCCAGAAAAGGACCAGCTCATGTTATTGCATCACGCTTGACATTTCGTCCCATGAAATTCATTCATGCAAAGGTGCAAAGCAGCAAAAAGCGAGTCGGACTGCCGAAAGCTATCCTCCCAAATCCGGATAAACCACCGATCGTGATTGTAATGCTAGAGAATCAACCGAATGCGCAAATCAACCCGCTTTTGACCCCCAAACATCCGATTCTCATATTGCAAGTTCATTTTGACGTGGATTAGTCAAGAAAATTTCTAAATTAGCCAGCAGGAGAAAGGTGAACGCAGGCTTGACCTTTCCAAACGCATAAAACAAACAAAAAAGGAGCACTAATGCGGTAATGCGTGACGTCACATAATAAGCCGTTCCTTGAAATTGCTACGTACAGAAGCAAATAATTGTCTAATTGATTTGAGCAATGATGAGAAATTGGCCGACTTCCAAGAACTTATTTGCATTGCTCCAGATGCATAAAGCCGCATCCGTTGATTGAGAGGCGGCGTTTCCTGCCACCGTGATGCGTCCAATTTCGCCACTGCCAGTTTTATCAGCATGGGTTGCGCAAATCTCCTTGTCAGTCATCGACAATTTCTTTTTATCTCTCGGTTCAACAACAAATAGGACCTTTCGCGCGCGCGCTCGCGAGTTGGGTTACGAAAATGTGCGCTGTATGTTATGTGTGTTTTTATTGTGGATTGGCGGCCGACCGATGAGAGTGTGCCGTAATCGAGCAGCACGCCTTGTCTATTAATTTATTTTATCAGAGGGGCAACGATTCAATCAGATGCGACTGTGGGAATTTGAAAGTTTTGCTAAGATGGATTCGTCGTGCGGACTCGCTGCAGTGCAATTTGTCTTTTGCACATTTTCGGACACTTCTTCTTGAACGAGTCATTAAGTTTGCCAAACTGTCTCACGTTTTGTTGCGGCAGGAGTGGGCGGCCAGCTCATTTCTCTCGGGATTCGTTTACGAGATAATGAGCATAATTGTCGGAGCGCGCAATTAAAAGTTGCAAATTGATAGTCGTCTTTTAAGTTGTTTTTCCGACGGAATCTAAACCAAAAGGCAATTAAGCGAACAATAACAACACGATTAGAACGGGCCGTGTAGAGTTGCAAAAGATAAATATCAGTCATTTGACCGACCGCTCCTTTCTATCAAATGAGAACAATGAATGCAGACGCGAGACACTCTCGAATTCCTTTCTTTCCTCGTGCCCGAGCAAAATCAAAAGTTCAGTCGGGGGTCAAAACAGACACATCCGCCGCTCATTCAACACGGCGGCTGCATTGTTGGCCTTTTATAACTATTTATTATTTGTGAGTGTGTGTGTGTGCACAGAGAGACCTAGTTTTAATTACACACGCGCGCTCGCGCGCGAGGTTACGTCACTGGCCACGGCGAGAGAGCAGTCCGGCTGTGTGTACCAGATCTTTGTGAAAAGTGTTTATCGGCGTGGCTCGAATCATACCATAATAATGTACACGGTCTTCGGTATCTGGTTCTGCTGGCAAGAGCAGAGAAAGGCTGGGCATGGAAAGTCACTCGCAAGCACTTATGTAACATGAATAATGTGTTTTATTCTCGACCTGCTCTCTGCTCTCGTTCTATTTCCAAAATCGCGCGTACCAAGCGGAGGATGCGTCCGACTCAGGAAGCATGGAGCCGTTCGATTGCGATTTCATGCCCCATTTTCACCTGCTTGTGAAACGATTAATTGCACCGCCACGCTAACGACTAACGACTCTTCTCAGAGGAAATTTTTTGGGGGGCCGACTCACACGACCTTTGCTCCTTTTTGTTAAAGATTTCGCCTAATTTGGACACACTTCTAATCGAAGCAAATTCGAGATTTACAAAAACGACATACCAATTCTTTGGCCCCTTTTATGTTCGGGTCATGAAATAAGCACAAAAATGTGTTTTAATCATTTTGAATAAATTTTAAAAATCGATAATTGTCAACAGTCAATGCTACTTCGATAATTTAATCAGGATGTTACCTGAAAATCTAATTAATTTTATTTTGCGATTTTCCTGAGCCTTTGTGACGCGTGTCACGCCTTTTTCAATTAATTTTCCAGGAAACAGAGCCCCAATTTCAAAATTCCCCTGAGTTAAGTGATTGCTGTTCACAGAGAATCCGGTAGACGCGGTTTCAATATGGAAATTGCAAAATGTTCAAAAATTTCAATCATTTTCATTAAACAGATTATTACGACCTTAGACACCTATCGAAATTATTCGAATATTTTGAGCAAGTTGAGAAAAAATATAACCAGGCTAAGTTGAATATTTTTGGCTCATCGTCTCTACAGCAAAAATAGAGGTTTTGCTGGATTTTGCTAATGCAAACGTGAAACAAAGGCTCTCTATCCTGACAAAGGAGTAATAATTTGCATTTCTACTTTGAAACTGCTCACGTTGTTTGCCAGTCATGATCAGTCATGGGAATAATAGACAAGGTTGCTTATCGCTCAATTAGTCGAATACTGATTTCTTCCGCTGTTGAGCAACCAAGCATTTGAATCACGAAGGAGCTGTCAATAAACCAATCTGTTTAATTAAATTCGGAAGCACGAAATCATATTGGGTGTGAATTTCGCGGTGCACGATCGCAAAATGAATGTAAATTGCAGTGAAAAGTGGAAAATGCACTTGACTGCTCTCACGCACCTTGCGTGCAATAAAAAATACACGGTGCAACTTTTGAAAGAGGCGCCGAGGACAATGTCGAGTCGCATCTCACAAGCAGGTAAAGGTCATTCAGTTAGTTGCTCAATTAAAAAGCGGCTAGAAGGCAAAACCATCAGCGGAAAATCCTGCTGCTGACTTCGATGAATTGATTCCGCTTGTAAAAGATGGTTGAATCGTGATTCCCGTTGGAAATGTAGTTCATTGCCAAAGAAATTCATCTTTCCTTGTTGCGTCAGCCGTGTGCTTTTCCCAGCAGTGCCAAAATTGCCGTTCATCATAAGCATGAAGCTGTAACTGGCCAGGATAACAAAAAACACTTTACACGTCCAATTACATACGTGTTTTATCGCTGCAAGGCACAATGCAATCATTTCTCAACACTTTTATTGACCTCTCCCGCTTTGGTCAAGAAATATGTCCACCTCAAATTATACACGATTTTTGATGGACTTTCAGATGAAGACGATTTTTTGTTTAAAACTGAAACAGGTAATCAGCATAAGCATGTTGATAAAATTCCCAAAACCTTTTTTTATTAATTAAAGCCAATTCCCCTGTTGAGATCTTTCCAACGGAATTGCTCAGACATTTTTAACCTTTGAGATGAATTTCATCCTTCCATTTTTTAAATGTAGACCGCAAGGGTTATTTTATACACATACGTGAATGGATTCTGAACGCAATCAATAAGGCAACATGAGATTGTTTTTAAATGGTCGTCAATCTTTCTGACCGCACAACAGATGTGGCATTGATTTCACGCCATGGGCCAGATTCGCTAATTAAGCACTCAATTAGCAGCCGCTTGCTTGTTATCACCGCTTGGCGGCGAACAGATATTTCTGTAGAGCACGCGAGAAATTTGCATGCGGAAAAATAAGGTGATGAAGATTTATTGCCCTCTTCTTGTGGCGCGCACGCTAAAAATAATTACAATTGCATAACTGCCGCATCACGAATAACACATCACATCACAAACACTGTAATTTTCAATTCAGCCGCGAAAAGAGTGATGTTTATGATATAAAGTTCACAGTCGTGGTTTTAGCAAATGAATCGGGCCGATCGCAGCGGGGGGAGATCAAAAACGGATTTCTCGCCGGCGATTATGTCAAAAGAGTTGCGAAATGAAGAAGACTCGCTGCCTGATGGGAACCAAAATTTACACACGCTGGCTGCCGGATAATTATCACTCGTCTACTTTCAAATCTACTTCTGAGGAGTTCTAATTTGCTCCAGTATATTTCTAACGTTGCAAATTGGCTGTTCGAACTGTTGCCTCACTTGTTTGTATAGCGAGCTGCCTCTTAAAATTTCAAATCGCAGCAAATGAATGAAAATCCCACCTAGGGTTTTCCTCAAGTATGTTTGCATTCCTCAAACACTCGGCCTTCCACGAGCGCAGCAGAAACAAAGGATTAAAAAAACCAGGCCGTTGCAGGCGTTCAAATCGCTCACTCGAAAGGCAAACACCATTACCAAGCACTTTGACATATTCGCCTGCAAAAATTCGCCTTTGAGACGTTGCAAAAAGGGACAACAATCAGACGCGAAGACAATCCACGCGACAAGCACAAGCCAAGCGCTGCCGCTGCAGCACCGATACATACGTACGCGTGTGTGTATTATATCGTTAAATTCACCTGATTTTACTTTCACTTCCTGGCTCTGTACTACACACTCGGCGCGATGGTGTAACTTTCGCTGCTGCTCGCCGCGACGACGGCCGCCGGCCACTCTAGGCACGCGTAATTTATCGCGACCGACTCCCTCGCCTCGTCCGAATCAGAAACACCTGCCCAGCCCTGCCGCCAGGCCGCGACAAGACCACCGCCCCGTCGCTCGCTGTGCCAATTAGCCCTGGTTTTTTTATATCATTTTTACTCTTACGTACACACGCACGCAACTGTTGCAAAAAGCGGAATGTAAATCAGATGATTGACTGTGGCCCCAATCCTAATTACTCAATTATTGACATCGGAACAGCTGGTTGACGCGCGTCATTAGTTGTAATTTGGCATAATTAATTTAGGCTAGGAGGGAAATTGATTGATCGATCGTAGTGTTTGGCCGTCTGGAAAGCGGAACGCTGATCAGAAAATAAATTGGAGCTTTAAAAGAATAAAAAAATCAGAAGATTTAATTTAAAAAGTATAATTTCTTTAAATTAGAAAAACCTTTTTATGCCATTAAATTTGGAAAAATTCTATCTTGTCAACCATTTTACGAGCATTATTCTCCATAGCTTTAAAAACTATACTCACTGCTCGATAAAAGAATTGTTTTTTTTCTACTGCTTTCAATCGAAATATGAAAAGTGAGAGTTGCTTAAAAATCTCGTTTAACAGATTTTATTGAGAAAACATGCAGGTTTCACGTAAAAACGAGCTGATTGATATTCTGTAGAAGTGTAATAGGCAGCCTCCTGATTTAGGGCGTTTGATGAATGGGCGCCGCTCAATAAAATCAGCTGCACCGTAATTCAGCAGGAATCAATAAAATTAAAAAAAGGTCTGCTGCTTACTTAGTAACGAGCACACGTTGGCGCAAACTTAATCATCGTGCGCATTAAGGTCAACTGAATAATTGTGCCCGGCGAACATCGCGCGCAGTCAATAAATATCAACGGTGCGCAATAAATAGCATTTCATAATTTCGGCGCCAAATGGCAGAAAAAAAATCCTAAACAAATCGCGCACACGCACCTCGGCGCATAAATAAATCGCAAGGCAACTGTTATTTTACTTTTACTCCGAGAGAACGACACATACAGACTGCAATAGTCGTAAACGAGTTTCTTATTCAGACGCCAGGAAAAAAACCAATCCATCAAGTTTTCAACGCACAAATAAATGGATGAGACGCTCTTGGGTCAGAAATAAAGAAAGCAGTTCGAATTCGGCACGCAGGTCAGCACCTGTTGCCTTCGGTTGGCCAACCCAAGTGCGAAATGATTTCAAGCGAAGAAAAATGAATACTCATTGCTTCCATTTGCACAAGGTCGCTGCTTTTTAATGGACTTTTTTCGTAAATCTCGAGGTGTTTCCATTTAGCCCTCACATTTTTTCCTTCAGAACTAATTGGTTTTGCTCGCATTTGGTAAAATACGAACTTGCTCGCCTTGCTTAATCTTCCTGCTCGCAGGAATGTAATTACCCTGTATGCGTTTATTTTTTGAAAATTTAAATCCAGATAGAGAAAAAATGCGCATCGCAGAGAAAGCTGAAGAATACTAATTTTTCAGTGCACAATTCAAGATAAAGATCGTATGAGAAAATAGAATTGTTGCACTGCTATTTTCTAATTTTCCACCGCTCTAAAAGTGCATGCATGCGTAATGAGCAAGTCTCACGCGCACTTTGACTCTATTAAAAATCCTCGTTGTACTTTCTGCGTCCGTCGTCAAGCAGCAAATAAACAAAAATATCACGTGCGAAAAAGAGTTTTCTGCCAACAATTAAAGGCACGGCCTCAGCACTACTTTCTTTTGCGCCAATATGTTTGCGTCCGAGGCATTTATACGGCTACACTTGTGCCGGATAAGAACTGCTCGGGCTTTCACTGCCGCGATAAAAATAAATCCGCAAAAATCAATCAATTAATTTCAGCCTCGCCGCAAAGAACGTTCTCTGTTTTCAGCAGTGTTCACAAAATGCCAAACATCTAAATTTTCGTCAGCATCGGCGCGTGGGCGGCGACTTTTTCTTCGGCAATATACTTCCTAAATGATCTTTTGTTATACCTTGACCGACTCTATAATGCAAAACCTCCTTATTGAGAATAAATTAAGAGCTTTTCATTTCTTATCTCTGAAGAATTAAATTATTTTGAGAGAATTCTCCGCAATGCGATGGCTTTTGCAGCTTTTTCAAAATTCAAAGCGTGCCAATTTAAAAAAAAATCAGAACTATTTGAAAATGTCAGTTTGCAGGCAGCGAGAATGATTGGTCATTGGTGACCTGATATTATTTAACCAAATTTGGTCCAAAATAATCCCGTAATGATTGTGAAGTATATACAATAAAACCCTTAAAAACCCTTCTATGCATTCTAAAAGGAAAAAGTGTTATTATTTTTCTGTAAAGTTTGTAACATAATTATAATTGATGCCGAAGAGAGTAATTAAAGTTACAACATATGGGCTGCGCAAATTTACAGTTTTATATTAATTGAGACAAAAATTGTAATTTCCCCGCGCGGAGAAACCGCTAGGAATCATTAAGCGGTTCTATTCGAGAAAAGGCACAACTCAATCAGAGTTGAATGTTTGTGCTAACTAGAAAACTAACTAGATAGCTTTCATCACTAAAAATTCGCGTGCCTGCGATTTCTTTCCTTTGGCTAGCGTTGTGTGCAAGGCCTGCAGCGTGGTATGCAAAATTATTTGGAGTATATATGGAAATCCGAATCGGGCAGACACGCGACGCACGATACGCGCCGATTATTTCGTGAATGAGCAAAAATTGATTTTTAATGAGTCACCGCGAAGAATAATTGTGCCCAATTTTGCTTATGTTTACTCGAATTACAACCGAGCGGTTCTCGTGACTTGGTTTATTGCTCGTAAAAAGTTGGCATAAATCAAGTCTCCTTATTTTTAATTCGCCAACGTATGAAAAGCAATTTTCGCAGAATCTAGCCCTTTCACTCCATGGCGACAATGGAAACTTAATTTTATAACAAATCACCGGCATGTAGAAAGGTTTGCTGCTGTCATATCTGATAAATCGAGAAGTATTATTGACTTTTTGCGCAGCCGAGCGGCGAGATGTGTATCATATTTAAAGCCGATCGTCGTCTCGTAAAAGTGAGTTGTACTCGAGAGATGCAGATCGAATTCGCCGATGCATAAATACATACGTGTGGTCGAGAGCGGAGAATTCGCCAGGCCCACGCCCCGCGCAATAACGTGATAATAGAACCGCGCTGAGAAAGCCCGCACTCTCTGTTATACATTTATTATTTTTTCCGCCACCGCCAGCCGCGTACATACAAATTATTCAATCTCTTTTTCCTAACGTAATGACACTTCCTGCATAATCTCTCTGCCATGGAAAAAATGTAACGGATGAAAGGAGTTACTCGGAAACTTGACCATTAAACTGCAAGTTTACGATCGAGCCGTTTTTGCGCCAGAGCAATCTTTTCACTGTAATGCAAATCACGCGGCTTTGCTCGGCAAATGGATTATTTAATGCACTCATTTGCCTCAGGCAGTTGACTTTTTCTCGACGTCGAGGATTTAAATAATCGTTTATTACGCCTGCCAGAATTGTGATTTTATTGAGTAGGTCCAAGCATACATTTTATCGCACTCACGAGGTCAATCGGCTTCTTATGTCACACTCTGAAAATGTTGCGTGAGAGGCTAATCAAACGACTGTTGCTGATTTCAGAGCAAATTATGGCCATAGGGATAGTCCAATTAATTTAAAAATGTCACGGCACAATATTAAAAAGGAATTGGAGCTTTATTACAAAAGGAGAATGATATGCAGTTACAGTAAAAGTTTTACCAATCAAGCAAAACAGCAATAATTTCAACCTTCATATATTATAATGCATATTGCTCGACATTAATCATACTTTAATGATTGAGATAGTCTGCCAATACAAAAACTTGCCAAAAATATAGAACTTAAAAAATTCAGCATTTTGAAAAATTCATTTGAGGGCTCTCACAACTGCAAACGAAAATTTACTATTGCTATATAGATGCAAATTTTAATGTATTTTTTCCCAAAACGTTTGAAAAAGATGAAATGAAACACATGGCAAATCTATTGTCTTTGCTTTGAATTCCTGACAAATAAAAGAAAGCGCGCTGGTCCAGCAGGAATCTGCTACTTCTCTGTGTGATTTCACAAAACAATGTTTACTCGTGTTGTATGCGATTTATAACTGTTGGCATTAACCTTCCATTGTTGACGCGCGTATCGCTGTGAGAAGACAACAACAACAAGAAGAAGCAGTGTGTCATCCTCTCACTGCTCGCAACTCGAGCTGTGCTCAGTGACGAATGGCCTAACGTGTTGTGTCGGACAAGGATGGAAACTTTATCTCCTGAATTCCACACCGCACAAGAAAATGTGCTGGACCAAACCGCACCAGACAGACTGCAGAAAAATCGAAAGTGGCGCAGAAATGCATTTTTAAAAATGTGCCTTCGCACGATTCTCATTCTGACCGAAACAAAATCGTGCAAAACGATTTCTATACAGCGTCGTCAGCATTATTTTAGTGAAATTAACGCTGCCGTCCATCCCGAAATATATATCCACCTACAATCTTCTTAATTGATATGAAGAAACTGTATCAAAAACAACTTTCTTTATGCCGCAACTGGCCAGCCGCTGACGTGTAATTTTTTTCTGCTCGGCGAAAAGCAGTCTGCTCGCCTCTAGTAGTAATCCTGTCATGTGCGGATCAAAAATTAATTTTCTGCTGGCACACATTAACCCGGCCGAGAATAATTAGTGTCTAATTTTTATTATTCCAAAAGTGAAATTCGCGGCTGCTTTGCGTATTTATTTACGGCGCTCGTATTTTAAACGGTGGTAGCCGGCGAACTAAATATTTTACAAACTGGACAGATTTATTGCTGACGTCATATATCAAAGAAACAATGCTGTGTTTTTGGCCGTCGGCGGAGGAAAAATGGAGCGGCGGAACGAGTTGTCAAAAGGTATGTGCATGCCAATTTGCCCGATAAAGATTATAATTATCTGCTCTGAGGAAGAAACCCGAATATTAGAAAGAAGCCGAGTGGAACCCGAGCCGAAAATTGCACAAGTTTTCAATTCGTAATAGAAAGTAGTGATTCGCTCTGACTGAGAAATGTAAACACAAGACAATAATTGGCCCGATCACCGACTATACGTATGCGTTAAATTATAATTTACTGGGGGTCCATCGCGAAGTGAAAGCCCGCGCTCGCGCGATTAATTCATTAATTAGCAAGGCAGGCTGCACTTGCACTCTCGTTACCGCTCAGCGCCCATTCAAGGTAGAACTAATTTCTTTCATTTCACACTGGCTGACAATGCGCCTGCTAACGGAAACGTTTCCCATCGCACCGTGACTACTGTTTATCGCACAGTCAATTACTCACTGGAATGCACAACGCAAGTAACATGCAAACCCTCTTCAACGACAGCTAAAATTGAACAATTAGGAGTAAATGAGTGAATCGTGTGACTCACTTAATTTAAATGTTTCACGGCCTCTTAAAAAAAGGTTCATGAAACAACCAAATAGTAAATTAACATCAGAAGGTGAGAAATTATTGGAGGCCCTCTTAATTGAACGATTGGCTCCATTTTCAATTATTATAATATGTAACTATTGTTTGGCTTCATTGTAAAAAACCAAATGCTTGTTAAAAAAATTTATGAACGCAGATTTATGAACCACAAAGTGAATTTAATCGTAATATTCAGGGGATCTTTTAACATCTTTTGTACGCAATAATTCACAAAGAAAAAGTTAAATATCAGTAAAAGAGGAAGGGATTATTTTATTAATATGGAGATATCGAAATGTAATTGTTATGTAGGTAAGAAATATTTACCTCATTATTATTTCATTACCTCGAGCTTTTGATTTGACTCACTGAATCCTAATTTTGAAGACCTTGTTAACTCAATTAATTATTCCTAAACGACTATAATAAAAATCCTGAAGTTTACGGCCCATTATGAAGAAAAATTCTGCCTGCATGACATAACGCCGCTCATTTGGAATTGGAAATTATCATAATTTGGTCATAACTCTGCGATATGCATCCCAGGCAATAATAAATCAACGAGCTCATTGGGTAACACGATCGACAAACACAAAATGAATATTATTGCCCGACGAGTCATAAATTTCGAATTCATTTTTCGACTCAGACAACACTCACGAAATGTGTCGAATTCTCATGCCATGCATCTCGTGTTTTGTTTGCAATAAAAGAGGAATAATCTGACTTTTGGAGCAATTGCTGTTCGAATCGATTGAAATGAAAGTTTTGTTTACTCTGATGTTCATTGGACCAATAACAGATTTTATTATCGTCGTAATCGTCGCTTTCTTCTCGGTGATATAAAAGCAGATTTGCTGCACTTGTATACTCAGCGTATTCGAATCGGCCACTTTCGATGGAGTGAGTGTTGAATGGGCGCGAAATTGTAAATTGATTTGCATCGCGTGATCTAGTTTAAAAGGCAAACAAACGACGCGCCGGAGAAAGTGATTTACATTATTATAAAATGAGCATATGATTAGCTTGCTTGGGTGCAGATCTCTCCACTCTCATATAAAAACGGCGGAATTGCGTCAATTTCACGCTCTCCACCCGCCGCCGTGTCGTCAATTGTCAATTTTGAGCGGAAAAACTGCGTGCAGACAGAATTTCGGACGTTCACTCGCATGTGAAACTCCCTTCTGAAAGAACGAGACATTTCTTTAGTGTAACACACTGCTCCTTATTATTATTTATTAGCTCGCACCAGTGGCCAAGAACGAGGTGTGGTCGTCATATTACGTGGAGAAACCCGTAGTGCACACGACAGACCCTTGCACATCTCGAGCCACTCTAATTCGTTGCGAAATGCACATTCCGACGTCTCAACAACATGATGTGTGGTTTATTTTGCACTCAATGGGAAAATTAGATGAGACGCGCAATGTGTCACAACGACTTACAAATCACCAGGGAGAGTCAGCTTTCAAGCCACATCGTTGCGTTCAATTATGCATAGGGAGCTACTAAGAAACTACCTTTATAGGTTTGATAAAAAGAGTTTTCATCGGTTAATTTCTTTCGATTGCAAGCACATCGCGACCCAATAACATGGGTCTCATTGGAGGAAGTCAAGTCGAGAAAAGGACCAACTCATGTTACTGCTACCCCCGCGCCAGGGTCTTTTATTGAAAAATATCCACGTATGCTGGAAAGGTGCAAAGCAGCAACTAGCGAGCCGGTAAGCTTTCGCAAGCCTGTCAAATTCAAATGGAATCGTAATTGCAAAGCCATTCAAATGTAAGTGCAAACTAGCCCGCACTCGACCCTCAATTACGTTCGGATTCTACATTGAAAGAGCACGCAAAGCATGCTCTCAACAAAATGCGAGACAACAGCATGGAAAAATAATTAATAAAGAAGGAGGGCTGTTTTGCCCTTTCGACACCACTTTATTATGCCAATAAATTCAGTTCTATATAATCAATACTCGAAAATGAGGATTGAAGAATGCTTAAAAGTTCGATTGCCTCCACTACAAAGATCTTTGAATTTCTATTTCTCTTTCTGCACGTTCTGAACACGGATTTCGTGCGATGATAAGCATTTATTATTCCTCTGCTTTTGTGACTGTGCGCAGCCGGCAAGTCAATTTCCAATCCGTGTGTCTGGTGGACGCGATTGCGATTCACACACTGATTATGAAGAAAGCAGCGCATTTCGGCGATCAAGATCAAGCTCGGAGGGAAAAAAAAACGCACGCACTCCTAACTTGTGAAAGAGTGTGTCACGACCCCTCTGTAATTGCCATTTTCTTTTGTTTTGGCCGAAAATTGCACGCGGAAATGAGTTTTCGGTGGCAATTTGACGAGAACAAACGAGAAAAGCGAGAAATCTGTAACAAAACCAAGTCACCTTTGACCCAGTCTGCGGCTTGTCAATTTCCGCGTCAGACAAAGACTCGTTGGCGTGAAAGGCAGACAATGGGGATCGATTCCTGCTGGTCAATTCAAACTTCTCGCCTCGAAGACATCAAAATAAAATTCCTTTCAGCAGTCACTTTGCCGTCCAACCACATGATTAACTCCCAAGTGGATTCTCAAGCCGAGTCTGGAAACTGCAGTAAGTAAGTTAGTGAATCCAAGGCCGACGAGTACGCGGCCCGATTCCAAATGAAAAGCTGAGCCTGTTTGTGCTACCGTCCGACCGACTACTCTCGTTCAAGTTAAAAGTACCAATCAGACAACATGCAAGAAGCGGCTGTTGGAAGAGTGAAAATTAATGGTGCATCTCGAAGATGCTATCGGCAGCCACGCACGTGGGAGAATGTACCCAACACGCGCGCCGATTGCTTGCACTCTGGGCCCCGGAGAAAACGATTTTCGTTTTTTGCAACACTACCAAAACAGTTTCGGTTTTGTAACGTTCTACTACAACTTGTGGTCAGCATGTTTGGCGCGTGGGTTTTGTGGATAATCTTTGGCTCGTGTTGTTTGTGGTAAATCTAGTGCGAAATCCACTCTAGGATGTTTAACAGAACTGTCTGGCTTCCTTCCTTATTGTTTAGGAAATTCCGTGTTTACAAATGGATTGATGCAGGACAAAAACAGAAGTAATTTTAAATTTTTGATTACAATTTGCAGTTGATCAAATTTGTAGTGTGAATAATAATCTCTAAAATGTGCAATAATCACATCAGGACCAATTAAAAGGTAAATTTCAAATTTTGCCGAAATTCTTGAAATATCTAACGGTTTGTCAACGAGTTTCTGCTTGATTTCGATTCCTCTCATCGCTATCTATCCAACGGTACGCAAATTATGAGCTAAAATTTCTTCCTGGTGAAATTAATTATGATTTTTTTATAAGGACAGTGTTTACCGTCTGATTGGCTTGTAATTTTTCTCTCTTTTCCAATTTTCAGAGCATACAAAAATTATTATTCAGAATTTGAATGTGCATATCAATTTTAAACTTACATGTAGCTGTAGCTTTCACACAGATCAATTAAACAACTCGTAATTAATAGGGTTTAACTTTAACCTTCAGAGAGCATTTCTAACGAGTTTCTCACATTCGATTAAACTGGCCTGGACAATTTCAAAACAATTTTCTTTTTTCTGATTCATGACAGTAACAGAGCTTATATAATTACCCCGAAAAGATGATGCCTGCTTGCGTGCATTTTGAATAGAAATGCAATAAATCATGCTGCTTAATTAGCTCTTGAGCAAACAGAAATTTATGTTTGCCTGATAATTACTCTGGACCCAGCATTATGTTCAACTCATCTCCTGCTTTCTTAAAAATTACAAACTGCCGACCTTGTGGGAAATTATAATGAAAAGTATATTATTCACATGCGACGGCATTATGTTACTGTTTTTACTTATTCCATATACATATGCATTATAGTCCTTTGTTCGACCGTTTTGGACGGCATAAAAGAGAAATGTTACAATTTGGGTGCTCCTTTTTTGGACGAAATTTCTATTCCACTTGCGGTCACAATAGAATCGCAAGTTGCACATTTCCCTCTGAGGAGTAAAAATAGCAATTGCGCAACTTTTATAAGATTCGCAATGGCATAAAACGTAAATGCCCCTTATTAGCCGTAGGAAATATAGGGAAGGCATAAAACACCTCGTGCGCGATTGAAATTTTACGACTTCATGCTCAAAATTCCGCACGTCAGCGTTCCGATTAAAAATTTCAAGAGTGCATCGCGGCCTAAACGATCACGACCAGCAAATTTTATAGTATCGCACAACTAATTTATGACTCTTACGACTGACCTAAATTGCGGAAAAATTACTTAACAATTCGCCACGCGACCAGCACTATATCGATTTCTAATAAACTAAAAATAGGTAATTTGATTCCCGGTCGGAAGGAGCAGCCAAGATTGTCGAAATAAAAAATGGGTATCACGTTTCATTCAGCTGCTGCATTTGAATTAATTATAGACTTGTTTGCATCAATAATTAATCAGCCTGGGAGGCCTAGGCGAAATTTATTAATCCCGCCGGCAGCGATTTTGATCTAGTCACAATTGCCAGCGAGAGGAGGATTGATATGAACGAATTCAACAGCTTTCTTCCGACACATGCGTCCGTTCCGGTTTGCTCTTGAAAGCCCTCCATATTTAGCAGACGAGTGCTCTGGATCACTCACGATTTCATTTTTATACTCGAATCGGCGAAATTACTCGAGTGTGTCGATCATTAGGCGCCATTAGTCATGACATTTGCATGCGATCGAACCTTGAATTTTTCCTCCGAAAATGAAAGTATGCAGAGATCCAATTTGCTCTCGCCCAACAACTTTTCGTTCCAAGTGCATGCGTCGGGATCGGTTTTACGATCGAAATTACGACTCGGCTAATTGCAACTTGCGATCGCATCCGTAAATCCGTCGAAGAAAGTTGACGACACTCGAGCAAACAATAGTAGTTTATACTTTTTGCGTTGCACTTTCGATTTCAATAAGGTGGCGGGCGCGACACCTACGGCTCGGTCCGATTTTCTCCGTCGATTTTGTGCACTGCAAAAACGGTACTTAACGGGTAACCGTGACATTTGCATGCACGCGCAAAAAGCAAATAAAGCCGCGCAGCGCGCTGCCGAATTCGCCGTTTTCACTGCCAACCTTTCACTCGCACGCTTGATAATTTTTATGCTGTGCGCCACGAGAGGAAAAAAGACGTTCATAAGTATGCAGTATTTTACGTGCTAAGCCGTTCTAAAGGTCACTGCTCACACTAGGGTATAATAAAAAAGCTGCGCCGAAAGCGAGAAATGCTAGACTACGCTGCCGCTACTAAATTATTGCTCGGCCAACCTTCCTTTCTTTCTTTCCATCCAGCCACAATTATGTCCAATTTGCGAGACGACGCCGAATTTCTACACAACGTGATTTAATTAGTCAAACGAATTTATTCCTCAGCCTTTTTTATCGTCCTTGGCAGCCGTTATTAATAACAAACAGCTGGCTATGAATTTCATATTTTTCTTGGTAAGCATTATTTATTTGCACAGCATGAGAATCGAAACTGCCCAGACAGAGTTGATTTACATCGACGAAACTCGCATTTTCTTAACAAGAAGGGTGATCAATAAATCCGAATCTGAATTGACAAAATATTTGTTTTCAGAGAGAGTAATTTTGTTTAAAATCGAATAAATTATGATGAACTACATAATTAGAACGAGATTTGCTTTATAATTAAGTGGATATGAAAACATAGAGCAAAAATCTTGGGAAATTAGGAGAGCTGATGAAATTCTCAATTTTTAACTTAATCTTAAAAAACTTATATCCCCAATTTCCCGGAAAAGTCATTCCGAAATTGCCTCAAAATTACGAGCTGATATGATTGAAAGCCATAAAAATATTTCTATGGTGCGGAATTGTTTGGAAGAAATCTTTCATAATACTGCCAGACTCTTTCAGAACGCCACTCTGCTGAAAATTTAAAACCGAATTTACTCAGATCGTTTGCCAATTCAACCGATATCAATTTATGATAAGAAATTGAACGCTGGTGCCAACAACCAAAGCAACAACGGTGAAAGGAAAATTTGGTATTCGCAAATCAACCCGGATTCACTGGATCGCAAGTGGCGCACACCTAAATTTTTAACGATTCACGATTTAAGGTGGTTTCTCATTACACCTCTTTTGTGTAAGCCGCGTTGCACAATGCAACACGCTCTCTCGTGTGGGAGCCTATGGAGAAAAAGTTTAGAGTTTTAAGTGCACTGCCGCTTTTAACGACCATCCATACCTCCCACGTTTATTTAAACACGCTGTGAGATAACACCTTGTAATTAACGTGATGCACGCAGCTGAAGAGCTGCATGTTATAATTTATGTCGCGCCGACCCACGATTTGAATTATTTCGCTGCACAGCAATATGCACTCTCGTTGTTTTCTCCTCACAGTCAGCCTTGTTGGTCCAACGAACACACTCGTTTAATTTTCATAGTGAAAATATTTTCGCAGAAAGCGCTTCACTTCCGGGCAGTGACGAAATTTGAACTTTGTCTGTTACTTCGCGTCATCTCTGGTGCGTGGTGCGTGCCGAGCTCGTAAATCATTAATTTGCGGGAGAATGCAATTAACCTCGGAAGCGGGAGAGAGAAGGGTCACGTCGCTTGGCACTTTGACAGCGTCGGAATTGGCGAATGAATTGTGCATAGGCGTTACATATATTTTATTCTGGGAATAGAAACCATTTCACCCTGGCAACAAATTGCTCGCATCTGTGGGAGTTGCATCACCCAAGAGTCGAGACACACGCTGCTAACTGCGGGCGTCAATATTTGAAAACGGCTTCAAGCCTGTCTATATTTATGTCACACTTTTTTTCGGCACCGCGTAATCATAGCGCTACTTATTCGTCCCACTTGCAGGCTAAAAGACCGCTTTGTCGAGATTTATGTGAACTGAAAATTGCCAGGTTTAACCAATGCTATTAAAAGGGCAAATCGGCAGTTTGACACGTCGGATCGAACGACGCCGCCATTAGCCACACGGCTGCTCGAATCAGGTTTGAGAGCTCATGTGATAGAGTTGGCAAAACGGAATCACTTTCACTGCTCACCGATGTCATGTTTCAGATAAAAAGCGTAGCTGTTAACAAGAAAAATTGCCTTTTCAAGCTAGCAATCGTGCTCAAAATTAATCTCTTTTCCTCCTCTGAACTTACATTCCTGAGAAAATATATTGCAATAATAACTTAAAATCTTTACCAGATGACGGAAGTGTTTGTAATCTCGGGGCTAAGTAACACTCAGAAATATTTCTAGAAAAAATATAGCTGTGTTTTTTAAACCCTGGTTTGAGACAAAAAAGAATTGACGTAAACGGACTCAATTTACTAATCAATCCGCAGAGGTTTGCAATTTTGTCCGTCCGACTCTTGATGGTAAATTTTCCAATCGCGGAAAAGTGGTACTCCTTTTTTTAACTCTCCAAAAGTAAAGATTTTCGTAAATATCCCTATTCGGAAAGCTACTAGTCCATTATTCGCCCTTTTATTCCGTGCTGACGTAATATCTATTTAATCCAGCTGCAAATATTACCCTGCTCACCCAATAATAAAAAAATCAGGCCCCCTGTGGAGAGAAAAGGCAGCAAATTCTTCAACTCCCAATCGAGCAGGGCCCATGAATATTCTAGTTAAAATCTGTGCTCATTGTTATCTGCATCAGCACGCTTTGTAAAAGTTTGCAAGCACGCTGAATTAGAAATCAGCCATCAATGTGTGTTACGTTCCCCGTGACCCACGAGGTGCTGCACATTTGAATACGCGAGCGTAACACCACCCACCGCGGCAACTGCGAGATATCGAGCCTGCTGGTTTGCGTTTGTCGTGCGTTCTCGCCTCTCAATTAAGCCACCTTTCACCGTTGCGGTGTCATTGTGTTTCCTTCTCTCCAAATACTCCCACAGCAGCAGGGTTGCAATGCAAGCCTATCACTCGTCTCGATTAGACCCGAAAATTAAACCAATTCATTAGACAGTGGGAGCTGTGCACGCCGATGGGAATGTGACAGACATTTTCCCAAGGCTCGTGATCGTTGCATAAAATGTATATCTTTGGTAAGCGTGATTTTACTTCTGGAGTTCCTGCGGCCGAAAACAGGCCGGGCTTGACAGAGAGGCAGGAAATGGCCATAAAACTGTCCGCAAGGTTTTTTTCTTAAAAAAAATACATGGACTCTTTTGCAAACCCTGAAAATAGGTGTAAATTGAATAAAACGTGTATAGCTGGTAGAATTCAAGGGAAAAGCCTATAGTCCGCGGTTTGCACTTGAATGTCGGCTGACCTGACCGCATTAAAATCTATCCCCTTTGAAAGGCGCGACAAACGACACTTGTCAATTGAATTAATCCCCTCGGTCGCTCTCATTCTTAATTACAAATCGAGTCTTTTGTTACTCGCCGCTCGTCGATTCCGGTTCCGTGATGTGTGTGCCATCATTTGCGCAGATCCCGACCACGACCACACCCTGCTGACCCTGAGGGTGCTTTCATGAAATATCTTCTTTGTTGCTGTGACGCGATGCTGCTGATGATTTATCAAGGTCGATCTGCAGCCACTCGCTCCTTTTGTAATAGTTAACCTCTCGTGCAGTTTTTGTTGTGTCCGTCTCTACAGCAACAACGCCCTTTACGCGGACGTCCTTGCCCAACCTTCATAGGGTATCAACCCTGGCGGGCCTGTTCCCAATGCCAAACCGACGCTTCAATTCAACACGTGATTTACGTCGTTTGCTGCGTCTCCCCAATCCAACAAGAGAACTCTTAATTTATCAATCGGTCAAGGGTATTTGGAATTGATGCTGCACTTCTCTTTTTTAGAACAACTATTTCTCAAGGAAAAATTTGTGGGTTTTTTATTTTTCAATTCTAGTATATTAATAAGAAGTTTTTATTTGTTAAAGAGAATTGATATACATTAAAATCGTAGAAACGTTTGTGATATTAATCACGATCTTGTTTTAGCTCATGTCTTTCAACATCGAATTTAACTAAACATAAGATTAATTCAGGGCAGTATTTTAATATCCTGCATTCTACATAATTGAGTCACACTTAAAGGTCACTCGAGTTTTGAAATTAAAATAATCATGCAGAGCAGCTTTCTCGATTTACAAACAAAATTCCTTTGCGTGAGAGGAATGTTCTACCACCGAGTTGAGAGACGAGTTGTGCGGTCAGCAACTGTCAGCCACTGTGGAGGCAAATCGTTGCCAAAGGGACAGATTCTGCGGCTGCAGAAATCGCCACATTTGTTTCATGGTTTGCGGTGCGACGCGAATATTTGCCTCGTATTTTCCTAACCCACGTCAAGCGAGCGAGCGTGCCGAGTCACTCGTGACGCAACTGAAAATAAATAAAATATAATGCACCGCTTCGTGGCGCGCATCCATAAGTAGACGCAAATAGAGTGCTCTCGCTTAAATTGCTCTGGCCCGAAGAAATAGATTGCATTCGTTACCAAACACTTCAGTATGGAAACAAAGCACGTGGCGAAATCTGCATAATTTTTCCCGCGGCCAGGACAAAAAAAATCACTCTATATATAGTTTATGCAATAAGTCGCGAAACATGAACTCCCTTAATTGCTCACGCCCTTGAGCGTTTTTATCACGGTTATAGTCATTTAATGAGTGTCTTTATTCAATAAACTCTAAATTATTATTTACGCATGGCAGCTCAATTTTTCGCAGTTAATTTGCGATAAAATCGTGCAGGAAGCGTGTTCCGGGCAATAAATATCCTGATTTGGAGGGTATTGGATTTTTTTGCATAACTCTTGAAGTAAAAATTAGCCAATCCGCCTGCTACAATCGTCATCGCAGAAGCACCGATTTTCATGGTTGCGAAATAAATTATTCATCCAATCCACCACGCCCTGCCGCAGCCGCCTAATGAGTAGGCTAATTGATTATCAGCGCTACGCCCACCCGACTGAAGCCATTTCACCTGCCCGCCGGTGAAAAGTGCAGAAAGAAAGGAAGAAAGTAGCTTTTTGCACCGTACAAGCGAGTCACTGTTTGCCCAGCAGACTTTTTGCTACTCTACCGCTCTAGTGTGAAAAGACGAAATTGTGTTACACAAACGACTTTTACGAGTGCAATTATTTTGAAAAGGACATTGGCACTGTCTCTAACAGAGTGATTCGCTTTTAATTTGCCATTTTATAACGCGTTTCAAATAATGAAGCCCTTACTAAATTGCGCCCGTTAACTAAATTAAAATGTCAACATGATGCCGGAAGAAAGCAAATAATCAAAATTATGCAAGGACGCCTTGATGTAAATCGTACGAAATATATCAAAACCTTCACAACCGGCAATTCCGGTCTGGTAATTTATTGAACCGATGCACTCCGTTGAGCTGTTTTATTTAGTTGCAACATGCTCTAACTGCACGTTGAGTAAATCTATGGAGTTGCAAGAATACATAAAATGTGTCTTTTAAGGTTGAGAAATAGCTTGAAACAGCATGAAAACTTTGAGGATGGAATGTTCCAATGAATAATAGAACGCAATCTTAATTTGTTTAAGTGGATACAAGAAATTAAATTAATTTGAATTGTTGACTGCAATTAGTAGCAAACGCTAAAGTTTCAGTTTGAATAATAATGTCATATCAGGCCTTAGTAAGATTTAAATTTCAATATTTGCCGCCGTGTTCTATTCAATGGTGTACGAATTATGAGCTAATTTCCCTTCTGGTAAAAAAGGATTTTAAAATGTAAGACAGTGCTTGCATGCAAGCATTTGGGCCGATTTTCCTTCAAATTTAAATGAAATCCTAGGAAATTGTTTGCTTTTCCCAATTTACAGAGAGTATTAAGTTAAAGGAAAAACAATTTTTATTATTTAGCAGTACATCCACTTTAAATTTACTCATACTACTACTGCTTGATCGTGGCTTCTAATTTTTACTTTGGTTTTCATGAACTAAACCAAATAAAATTTAAAAATTAGAGCTGGAAAAGGACCAACACAGGATTCACTGGAATGTAAATGCCTCTCATAAATTTTGCAAAGTGGATACACTTATGCTGACACAGCATCGATAAATAAATGAATAAAAACATCTAGCCCCCCTAGAAACCAGTTTCGCAAATAGGAATGTTTTTGAGAAAAGAAAGATTTGTGGCATCACCTTCCGTGGGCGGTCCAGGTGATAAAATACAACCAAAACTGTCTTATTTTTCATCTAGTGGCTGCACTAACTTTGCCACAGAGATAAATAACTGGAGACGCAGTTGGGAAACCAATTCCCGATAATGCTGCGAGGGTCAGCGCATTTGGCGGAGAGTGACCTTGCCTGGAGCGTGCTCGAGGCGTGTCCTTGGCTTGGGCGTGGTTGGTTCGCCCGCCGCGTTGCTGAACCCTGGCCGATCTCTGGCCGGCAGCAGCTGCAATACGCTCACTGTTACGCTAGCTCTCAAAAGTTTTGTAACACTCGCTCGATATATTTTCCAGCAAGACAAGACACCTACTACCGCGGAATGTGAAAGCGTAAATATAACACTCGAGTCGCGGGCGTATTGCTCCAGATCGGCCGAAATGAGCAGCGAAAGATCAAAACGCGGCCCTAGACAATTACATTTTATTTGTTGATGCCCAAATTGCGGAGAAAGACGCAAATTAACGATTGATTTAAACCCCGGACTGCCAGAAGGGCGTTTCTCGACTCGGCGATTGCATTTTTTACTCCCGCATTACTTGTTTTCCTTCAATCCGATAGCAATTAGTCTAGTTAGCCGCAAACGACAGGCGTGATGGTTTAATTAAACTTAATGAATTATATAAACTACCTGTCGCTCGCAGAGTGGGAAAGATTTATGCCCTCGTGATATTACAAACTGAGCTCATCTTCTTTGGCTGGCCTAATTTGTCCCGAGCCGAAAGAAAGTGCACGGAAAAGAATTAATTGATTGCTGGCTAAACGTTTGTAGCTCTATCACATGCGGCAACCAGGTCAAGCGAGAAAATAAGCACAAAGATTATTACAACGTTGCACTCGACTTGATCGCTCTCCATAAAATAGCCATAATTTAATCACAATTACAAAAATAAAATATAGTGCGATATTATGATAAATAACGGACTAAATTCTCGTTGCTTACAAAAAACTTCCTTCTACATCCTTCCGACAAGTTTGGGCGTCACAGATGTGCCCTGTTTCACGATAAAAAACACAATAATAAACCAAATCAATATTTTTGGGCTGATAAATTCCCACCTGGAAATTTAAATCATGGAAAAATCCCTCGCGTAGCCCGAAATTCGCGCTTCCGTTTGGATTTGTAGCCTAATTAAAATTTTTTAGATGATTTTACATGATTCTAAGTATGGTTTAAACGACTTAAATAATAATCGTTGTAAGCTAGAATTTAATACTCCTTTTCCTGCTTCGGACCTTGGGCATCAAAGTGAGCCAAAACCTTCGAAGCGCTAATTTAACACATCCCATCTCGGTCACCTCTGATCCTCCTTTAAATTTCTTGTTTCCCTCTTGATTTATTCGAGGTGAACGATTAAAAAGCACCTCTGAGGCGCCGGGACGAGCTGCCAGAGACCAAGGGTGGAGCCGGGCACCCAATCTGCATACCTGTGGCCTGCAAAAAGACCTTGATCGCGGTCACTAGCCGTAATAAAAGCCGGGCAATCTTCGCGAGGCATCGAAAATTATGGCAAGGCCGCGCGCGACGAATAATAATAATTTTCCGCGAACGCGCAGACAAAAATCATTTTGCAGAGCTTCACTGCCCTTGGCCAAGGCCGGCCGTGAGTCTAATTAAATCTCGAAAGTGCGTGCATTTCTCCGCAACGAATTTCGTATTCAAATCAGCCGTCAGCTTCTAACACTTTTGCAAAGGAAAGTGGAAAATAAATTGCTGCTCCGACGACATCGAGAGGATGCGCACAAAATCATATTAGAAATTTAAGGAGACAAGGAGCGGAAGACATTGAGATGCAATAAAATGTATCTTTATGTGCGCATTCGTTCGGATAATGTTGCTCGTTTCCTATCACGTGAAATCAGGCCAGTCGACTTTCGATGATACCTTTTATGGGGCAATATATAAGGCGAGGATGAGTCTTTTCTAATTTCCACACTCGAGACGCGAGTGCACTTGCACTTTTAATTTTACAGCTTTTGCCTCTTACTTCAATCTTTCGATTTTTAACTGATAATTCCGCCTCTGAAGAAAAATTTCTCCTCACGCTTGCCAGAACTATTTGCACAAACGCGTAATAAACGTTTCAACAGTTCTTATCCCTAGGAAACTCTCGTTTAATTAATCGCCTTTTTGACGTGAGCAAGTACTCGAAGCACACACCTGCCGCCTTGCTTTTTCAAGAGCCTGACACTTTCTCTGCTTGCTAGGGAAACGAGTGTGCTGCTCGATATATTTTTTTCTCTCAGCCCGCATTCCTAAAATTATCAGCATGTGCTCTAATTAAGTTGCTGTTTTCGTGTGCGTCATTTCTTGATTTTCTACTTTCAGAGTTCCAGGCGGAGGCTCAGAGACGAAGAGTCGCCAGCGGACCTAATGGCTCTGCCGAGTTCGACTGTCCCGATGAGTTTGGCTACTACCCCCACCCCACTGACTGCACCCAGTACTATGTCTGCGTCTTCGGTGGAGCCCTTCTCGAGTCTTGCACCGGTGGACTCATGTACAGGTATGTCACCGATTTTCAACAATTTAATCAATTACTGCCTTCAAATGGAGTCAATTGAACCAATAAGAGGGTCTTTTAAAACCTATATTCTATTTATGGATTTAATAGTTTTAAAGTTAAATAATCTTACGATTGGATGAAATTTGTGTAGACCTTAAATATAGTAACTATGTTAAATACACAACTCTTTTCACTAAATAATGTGCGATGGTTACCCTTGAAGGTTAAATCACCTGCACCTATGATACGCCTTGAATGACTTGCTGGATCATAAAAGTCGATATGGAAAGGACCTAATTAATCGTGTTTTTTCCTCTTTTAGCCACGAGTTGCAGACCTGCGACTGGCCTCGCAACGTCGGCTGTGGCGAAAATGCGGCTGCTGCCGCGCCCTCCCAGGGCGTCAGCACTGTCAGGGTGACTGACTCACGAACCAGCACCAACAACTGGCGCGCTGGCCATTCCACCCCGGCTGCCAGGCCCATCCAACACCAGCAAATCCAGCAGCAGAATCAGGTTTGAAATAATTGTTTTATGTAAACTCTAGATCACAGTAAAAGTGGAATATCTTGCGTATTAATTTTTCTTTCAACTTTGAAGAAAAAAGCCTTTATTCTATAAAATTCAATATAAGGTTTTAGAAAAAAGTTCATTATATTACTGTATTTGTAAATAGAGATGTTTTCTACAATTAAAATATGTTATTTAACCTTAAAATTGTTTTAGTATGAGGATGTTGGAGAGGAGGAAATTATCGACAGACAGCAGAGAGTGAACAGAGGTCAGCCCAACACTGTTGGTCAGGTGGCCAGAGACAGAGATGGCGCTCGTCTTAGCGTCACAAACATTATTCCCGTGAGTTTCGAATAAATGCTGAATTTCATCTTAATTGCCCTAGACTCAGTTCGCGCCTGACATTAGTTCAAATCCCCATTAGAGAGTTAAAAGCTGAACTTTGCTTGCCATATCATTTTCCTAATCTGATAAAGCGTGCGCGAAGCGTTTCAAATCGGAGGAAATTACGCAAGCAAAGTGCGTAAAATATCGAGATTCGATCGGCATTTCCCCGTAGCCACGTAAAAAAAACAATGCATCATTAATTACAGTTGACCCAGATGAAGCAATGGACCAACTAAAGGGGCCAGCCGCACTAACTGTCGTTTATTGTGCCTCATTTGTCAAAACTAGAGCAATTTCACACATTAGCCTAAACACTTTTCTTTATACTTGAAGCAGAATAATTATGTCCAGTTTTGCGTTATTATAATAACTCTCCTAATTCACAAGACTGAAGTTATTATTATTATCTTCTCCGCAGCTGCAGGCCAACAGCGGCCGTTCCATTGGCGACAAAACTTACGTTTCTGCCCAGCAGTACACCAGGTAAGATTTTTAAGTACCGAAAATAGCTAGTTCTTTCTGCTCGATACTGGTTTGCATTTTTCAAATACTAAGTACACCCAACTCTGTCTTTGTCAGCTTGTCTCTGCATACACACCGCACACACAATCCAGCCACGCATAACAATAATTATTACATAATCAGCGCAAATTAGAGTCTGTCCCTCTGATTTGCTTTCTAACAATAGTTCTCGGCGGGGCGGATTTGCATTTTCAACGTGTCCCAGATTTAACCCGACTTGCTCTGTATGCCAAGCATGCACAAAACCCTTCTTCAGAATGAAAAAATATACTCAGTACACACAAGATTCTGCTCTTTTACCTTATTACCGACATTATGACTAGCGCGTCGTTCCCGGCCCAGTTCCGGCATTAGAAAACACTCTTCCAACTCTTTTTTTCAAGCCTCTGCCGCTTACGCGTTACTTTCCTCTGCTGGCAAACTTTACCGCATAAATTTATTTGTCCACCAATCCTTCCTTCACTTTTCACACCGCCAGGCGAGCGAAGCTCATTGTTTGTCTTTATCGATCGATCATCTCTCATAATCACATATTCAATTGTGTCATTACGAGCAAGAATATTATTGTCGCGTGTCATCCGAGGCACGCGTGCTCTCCGAGCTTCCCCGCCGGCAGTTAGATAACGTTGCATAATTGCACAGGCCTGACTCGCGGCTGTGAGGTGATGTGCTGACCTTTAACACACACACGCCGTGTCAGGCTCCGCGGCTCTTGAGTCATCTCTCCCAATCGTAAATGTATGCAACTTTCTCTGTGAATAAAAGCAAACTCCTTTTGCGCACCGCACACTCTGCATTCCTAGTAAAATAAAATTAATAATCCGGCGTGATCAGGTTACGCTCCGCGCGTGAACTTTTTTTGCTCGCATAAGGGCAAAGATCACGACTCCGCAGTCCCTATGCTCGGCACCTTTGAACCTGAAAGCGATTCAGTTCCTCGACAAACGGCACACCTATTTCTCGAAACTAGAAACGAATCCGGAACTTTTTTTGTATCTCAGCCGGGGAATTACTTCAGTTTATTCAGAACTTCTTTAATCATTTGAAAAATGCTCAATCTTTATTTTATTTTTCTAATCAATGTAAATTTCGTCTACGATCAATTGTCAACAATAAATTTATCAAACCCTTGCCCGATATTGATTATGCAACCCGCCGGCCACACTTGCCCACACAGTTGCATATTATGCTAAAAATATCAGAGACCAAAGACTGACGAGAGATCATCTCATAATCCTTCCCTCTGTGTACTGACGTAATGACGCATTACAGTTCTTCGAAGACTGCACGACTTTCGGAAGACTTTGAACTCATGACTAACCAATTGTGGACAGATGTGGAGGAAGGTAAGACTAACCTAACCATGGCGTATCGACGCCGACGCCGACGCAAACGCTGGACTGCCAACACTCACGCCAGGTAACATCCCCTGAAAACCCTGATCCCACACCCCTTCCCCTAAATGAGATGAGAGACGCAAGGAATCTTTATTTGTGTTCACAAAATCTGACTCTCCTTACTATACTAAAAGCAGTTTGCATTATTTTGTGAAATTTAAATCATTAACCCTCTCAGTCGCCTTTCTCTCTCTCTTTATCATTTTCTATCTGTCTTCTTGCTCTGTTTAGGGAAAATCGCCAATCACGATCGAAATTGTGTACATACAATTAAGAAATTTGGAGTAAAAGTGCTATACAGCTTATACTGTTTTGAAAATTTTAAATAACACATTAGTGTGCACTGTGCAGCCGCTGCTTTGTTTAAAAAAGTTGCTAGCTGCAGTCCCAAAATCAATATATTATTTTTATATTTTAGCAAATTCTCAACTGATGCGTGATTTTTTTGTTTCTCTCCGTTCCTTTTCCTCTCCCCTCTCAGACACAGATTCGCCCGGTCCGCGCAAAGCGGCGATTTCCCTGCGTGGCCTCTCAGACCCTCCACCCGCCAACCAACCTCCCAACCCTTTCGCAACCTTGACGACTTCTTTTCCTTCTCTAACACTTACCTGCAAAATCCCGCGGGCACCTCGCTGACGCGCAACTCGCAGCCAAACCCGGCTCACACCACTCAATTTACGTTCAGGCCCAATACCAGTCCCTTCGGCCAAAACACCTCCCCCGTCACCACCCCTACCCCTCCCTCCGTGCCTCGTGTTCAGCCTACGGTCGACATCGACACCTTCCTCGAGAACTTCAGGGCGCAGAAGGCGATTGAGGCGTCGCGCGGCAACCAGCAACAGCAATTCAGGTCCCCTGTGCAGAACTTCTTCGACCTGCCCAGCATCAAACCCGCCCCAGTCCAGAACACTCCGGTCGCCTACGACAGTTTCTTTGCCCAAAAGCAGCAGGACGAGCAAGAATATGACCGAACGCCGATCACATACAGTCAGCAGCGAACGACGCCCGCACCGGTCCGCCACACGACGCACGCCGTTTTCGAGTACGAAGAGGACGTCACTCCTCCCCCGAGACGAGTCACCACTCCTGAAGCCCACTACAATCAGGAAATCGTATACCAGAGTAGTCTGCCGCCTACTCGCACGTCTGCCAAGTCCACCCCCGCCAGGGTGAAACAAACTTTCGATTTTGATGACGACTCAACCCGTAAGGCCGTTTCACCCATCCAGTTACCTCTGAACCCTGTTTCCTTCACGGCCGCCACCAGGGTCCCTGCTCCTGCGCCGAAACAACTGCCCAAGCAGCCCTCCACCCCGAAGACCTCGCTGTTCGACGAATTCTTGCAGTCCACACTAAGGCAGCATGCAACCGAGAAGCCGCGCCCGCAAGCGACTCTGAAGCCGGTGAAGCCCTTTGAGGCGATTGACTACATCACCAGAGGCCCGTCTACTACGGAGAACACGATCAGTTTCGCCGAAAACACCGGCCGCAGCAGGCTCCCCATCGAGCAGTACTTCACGCCCACCCCAGAAAGCCGTGCCACGACCCCCAGGTCAAGAGTGACCCAGCAGAGATACAAGCCCAGCAAACAGTTCCTGCCCTCTCCTGAAGACCTGCCCGACGAGGTCGACGAATTTCTGAGGCCGCACATCAACAAAATCACTGGTGGTGCCTCGCCGACGACGCCGCGTCCCTTCCGGCTGTCCACCGTGACCAACAGGCGGCCCCAGCATCCCGTGATTAAAGAGGAAATCGTTCTGATCACCCCTCCCCCGACTAAGCGTCCCCGTCCCACCACAACCACCACCACCACCACCACAACCACCACTACTACCACAACCCCCGCCCCTACAACCACCACAACTACTACCACAACCCCCGCCCCTACAACCACTACCACTACAACCCCGAGGCCACGCACCCGAACCCGAACCAATCCCTCCCCAACGCCCTCCTACACCCATGCACAGACTGTCCGACGTAGGCCGGTTGACAACCAGGATGACACACGACAGAGTTCAAAGCGTCGTCCTGCCACTAGTAGAACTAGAGGAGCTAATGTTATCGCCACGAAAAGGTAGTCCACATGTCACACTCGAGTCGCAAATACCATATATCACCTCATTATTTTCAACACATTTCTTTGGGCCACATTATACATTTATTATGGGAGGTGTGGTTTTAAAACTTCAGCTTTTGACTATATTCCAAATAAAAATAAAATATATACTTCTTATTTTGCAGGTTTTTTTATTTTAAGTGTCAATTATAAAACAATGCGCTATATTTCAGGCCCACTCAATACGCTCCTACCACCCAAGCTCCTGTGCAAGTCGCAGCAAATAACACGTACGGCTATGAAGATTATGCCTACGATGGTAAGCGGTTGAAAACTCTCCAGCAAGAGTTGATTTTAAAGTTTCCCTTCAACCTACGTAGAATACGAACAGCAATACCCTACTGCCGTCGAACAACAGCAGCAGCAGCAGCAGCAGCCGCAGCCGCAGCAGCCCCTTTATCGCGGACAGTACACCGTGCAGACCACCCCTACCGCTGCAGCGCCAGCTATCCAGCAGGAATACCGTCCTTCGCCAAGCTACGCCGCCGAACCTGCGGTCGCCCAGCCTCAGTACCCCGCTAATAACTACGACTACGACGCCTATCAGGTTAGTAACACCTTCTGAGTCATATTTGCATCGCGGAAAAATATCATTGATAATTGGGGCGAATATAGCGAGGATGGCAAGCAAAAATCATTTAAAAATTCCCTGAATCGCATCTATTTAATTCCCTTAATTAAATTTAGACCGATGATGAGATCGCCTACCAGCAGCCTAGCCCTCAGCCCACACCCAAGCAGTCTAGCAGAGGCTCCTCTTCATCGTAAGTGCAAATTATTACACACATATCACTTGTACGTAGAATGAGTGACGCGTCAGGAATAATTTTTCTTATCTCCTTTATAAATATCAAACAATTTTTCCCTCTTCTCTTTGTTAAATGATTTACCATGGTGTGGGTTTGATATATTATTTCTTGAATTTAATGTTTCGTTAATTGTAAATATATGAAACGATAAATGATTGTCAAAGCCATGTACATTTGTAAAACTATGGTTGTTAATTGCTGGGATGTGGTGCACAGGAAACATTCAACAGAGCATCTAACCACAACCACAACTACAACAACCACAACAACAATTAAGCCGTCCGTCGCCCCAATTACTGAGAGCGTTTCGTCAAGGTATACAAAATACTGCACACAAAAATCAGCACTCTAGACTTTCTTTAGCGCCTATAATAGTATAGTTTTTCAAATCGCTTTCCAACAGCTAAAGATTCCTGAGCACGCAATGAGAGTTGAATGTTTTTTTTTTTAATTTCATCCCAATCAGGAGTAGCAAACAGCGGTCCTTGGTCCGACCTACTTCGTCCCCAGATATGGTTTACCAACCCGAGCGACAGCAAAAGAGCATTTCCAACCGCGGCTCTACCAAAGCCCGCACCCGCATTTCCGATTACGAAGCGATTGACGCTGGAGACGAGGACCTCCCTTCTGGAGGTTACGACTCGGACAATCGAGTTTCTGAAAGTCCCGTAACAAGGTACATTTATGCTCTCTCATTAATAGTTAGAAGACAACGTAGCGTTTTAGTAGTGATTTTTGATCAAGTCGAGCTTTTTTAATGGCGCATTATACTTAATTGAAATTCTGGATGTGTAGCAGCAGGGCTAGGCCAACTGCTACTGCTGTCGAGGCCTCAGGCAATTCCCAAAGGTAAACGACAGCCGAAAATATTTACCGTATACGCATTTTAATATTATCATCATGCTTGGAATAGCCGAAATCGAGTAATAGCAAGACATGTGCTTTGCATAAACTACACTGAGTGAGGAAAACGAAATGCCGAATGTCATGTGATATGTGTCCGCATGGCCAGGAAAACAAGTCGCAAACTCTTCTCTGCCTGTCCCCTTTTATCCTAATTGCTTCTTTCTGTTTCTTACACGGTGATCGCTTTTATGATTCTACTCTCGCTGCAAAAAAGTAAAAACAATATTGCATGGAAAAATAGCGGTTGCAAGGAGCGGCGCACTCATCAGAACAACGGTCTGCTGGCACCACAACAGTTCTCGCATTGGAAGACTGCCATATCGAGTTCAATTAATTGTCTTTTACCGGTTCAGGAGCTCCCGAAATTATATTTATGTGTGCTAAATTTCACATTTTATGCTTCTTATTTACACAATTCATTGCAAGCAATCGTCTACACACACAGCACTGGCCAGGACGCACTGCTACAATTCACTTTTATTTGCAAAAAAATTGATTTCGGAAGTTACATGATTCAATTCTTTCAGGGGCAAAAGCTCGTCGAGCTCCAGAGGTCGCGGCAGTGTCAAGGCCGCGTATGTTCCCAATAATTTAAATTAAATCCGTTTGAATTAATTTTGGTTCATATTATTTTAGAAGCCATCGTCCCACCCTGAAACCTTCAGCCAATATTGTTTCCAAGGCCGTCGACTTCATCGACATCTACCGCTTCCCTCCTAGCAGGTGAGTGACTCCGCACGCAATGCTAATTCCTATCTTCAAAAATAGAAGCCCAATAATTCACGAAATAACGATTTGTCACGATATTCGTAGGCCCGAGCCCATCTACCCGACGCCCCGTGTGGACCAGACTGCTGCCAAGTGCCGTAAGGACGTGTGCCTGCTTCCCGATTGTTATTGCGGCGGCAAGGACGTTCCCGGTGGCTTCGCCGCCGAGCAGATTCCGCAAATCGTGCTTCTCACCTTCGACGATTCTGTCAACGACCTGAACAAGGGTCTGTACGAGTCCCTGTTTGAGCGCGGCCGCGTCAACCCCAACGGATGCCCCATCGCTGCTACCTTCTACGTTTCCCACGAGTGGACCGACTACAGCCAAGTGCAAAACCTCTACGCCGACGGACACGAAATGGCATCACACTCCATCTCGTAAATATGATTATAATCTTCTTGGTCGGACTACATCTGAATAGCAAAAGAAGTTAAAAAACAAAAATTGTAGTGGATTGCGAAAACCACACACTATTTTAGATTGCAGTGCACAGCAAGTGTAACTTTTATTTACTGATTATTATATTATTCTTATTTTATCTTGAAGATGATTTAAGAACATAAAATTTTGACCAATTCAAAGAAAGGGAATGTAAATAACAAATGCTATGCATTTTTTTTGTTAATTTTTAGGAAAAAATAGAAATAATCGCGGTGTAAAATTCAGGGTTGGGGCTCAAGGTAAATAATTTACGTGCGATAAATATTTATGTCCCATTTTCCTAACAGTCACAGCTTTGGAGAACAATTCTCGCAGAAGAAGTGGACCAGGGAAATCGCCGGACAGCGTGAAATCCTGTCTGCTTATGGAGGCGTCAAATTGGAAGACGTCCGAGGAATGCGCGCACCCTTCCTTGCCGTTGGAGGCAACAAAATGTTCAAGATGTTGTACGACGCCAACTTCACTTACGACTCCTCGATGCCGGTGTACGAGAATAGGCCGCCCAGCTACCCCTACACACTCGACTACAAGCTTTTCCACGACTGCATGATCCCGCCCTGCCCCACCAAGTCCTACCCTGGTAATAACGCCTGCCTGTCCCGAATCTGACAGAACGGATTATTAAATTCGTGTGCCAAACAGGTGTCTGGGAGGTGCCCATGGTCATGTGGCAGGATCTGAATGGAGGCCGCTGCTCCATGGGAGACGCGTGCAGCAACCCGCCTACCGCCGATGGCGTCTACAAGATGCTGATCAAGAACTTTGAGCGCCACTACACCACCAACAGGTACAATGATAGCGCATTTTAACCGTCATGTATATTTTGTCGTTGAGAATATTGCAAACAAATTGAATAATTTTTGTTCAAAAATTGGAATTGAATTTAATTAATTTGCTGCCATAAAAATCATACGAAAACTAAACTGAATAACAGTATGAAAATTCCGTTTTTTTGTTTGTTACAGAAACGATTTTTGTTGTTAACGCAACTACCAGTTTTCCTCTGAAACAATTGTACTTAGAATTTTAAAATATAAATTGCTCAACAAAAAAATAGAGAAACCGTATGTCCCAATTAGAGACACTTCTAAAGTTAAAAATAATAATGTTTTATAGCACCATTAAATCGAAATCTGAATTAAAATTCCTGAAGTTTTTCTGAATAAACGTTATTTAATCAATGCATTTTCTAAAAATTAATTATGGAATTGCAGGGCTCCTTTCGGTCTGTACTACCACGCCGCTTGGTTCACGCAGCCCCACCACAAGGAGGGCTTTGAGGCCTTCTTGGACACAATTGTGGCTATGGACGACGTGTGGCTGACCACTAACTGGCAGGCTATTCAATGGATGAGGGACCCCACCCCCCTGAGTAGTGTCAAGAACTTCGCTCCCTTTGGCTGCAACTATCAGGTAAACAATGTGGCAAACAAAAAGTTTGACAACATATTTATCGTAAAATAATAAGATACATACAAGTTAAATTAATTCAAAATATATTTAAAAATACGGTTGTTACTCCCTTGGGGTAATAAACAAACATTTATTTTTCCACTGTAAAAAAAAATATTTTTCAAGTTAATTCCACCTCATAATGGTTTTACTATCAATATACATTATTGAAATGTTTAATGGTGGTCTTTCAAAGTTAATAATTACGATCTGAATTGCAGTCGAGGCCGAAGCGGTGCAACAACCCGAAGGTTTGCAACCTGTGGCACAAGAGCGGTGTAAGGTACATGCGCACGTGCCAGCCATGCCCAGACGCTTACCCCTGGACCGGCAAGACGGGCGTCAGAAACAGCCGAGTGGACAATAACGAGATCGACGAGTAGTGAAGCACGCGCGATCTAACCAGTGCCAGAAGATGCATAACGTGGACTGATTTTTTACAGCATTTTTTATAATCGACGACCGCATTCTCTTAGTTAGTTTGTGCTAGAGGACTCAGCCAAAAATTTTGTATCAGCAATGTAGCGAAATGCACTGGCTGAATCCTTTAGTTTTTTTTTAATATCAGTCCGGGACTGCTGCTTGGATGACTTATAAACAAATTTTCTCTGATTTTTATAGAAAAGAATCGTGTTTCTGGAATACTTGGCTACTCGTGTCGTGTTTAAGCGCTTTCGTACCTCTGAATTGCCATTAATGTACTGCAGGCGTGATTTATGTGGATTAATTCGTTCTCGATCAGTTCTGTTATCTTGCTCAACATGATTACATTGTTGCTGCAAAAGTGCAGACGTAATTATCTTGTTGCCCGATGCAAGAGGTACTCTCGCTTAGAAACCGATTGATTGTTTGATGAGTACAAGAGGCAAAATGTCCTCGCCATAGCATCGAGCAACAAGATGGGGAGAGTGTCACTGTATTTGTGCTTGAGGTGTTTGAACCAATTGTAATTTAATCCTGTGTAGTTTCTATTTATTGCAGATTTGTCGTGAAAATTGATATTATAATAAAGTCAAATACTTTCAGAATGGCTTCATTTCATTTCCCTTAGTACATTGTAACCTGAACAATATCATGCCGACCAAAATAATATTCATTTATAAGTCTTCATTTATACCGGACAAAAAAAGGTTTGCATTTTTCTCAAAACCTGGTTTTACGCACTACTGTTAAATTTATCGTTTTTACGTAATAATTTTTTACTTATTGGTAGCAAAAATCCCAAAATTTACGGGAATTGGATGGCAAAAATCTGTTGCTCTGTAGTGTTATAATTTTAAAATGCTATTCCTGCCCTCAGTTTCGTAAGAATTTTCCGTCTACCCATCGCTCAGGGTGAGGTCATGAACAAATAACTACCAAACAATGAAAAAAAACTGAAAGGGAAAAATACAGCCTGAAAGATGTTTAAAATGAAAAACAATGCAGGCTTATTGCAATTGTAATAAACGTTTTAACGAATTTGCATTTTTGTGGGAGTAATTTTACGTTGCATATTTCAATAAGACTATGAAGTTGGTTTACGAATTATTAGCACGAATGAAATTTAATGAGCCAGAGTTCTTACAAATATTATACAAATCAAATTATTTTCTGCCACCCTTCATTTTCTGCCTGCGACCTTTACCAGGTCTCTGTTGCGGTTTCGTACCTTTGCCTCTTGACATGCCAGGCCTGCCAGTAGACTTGCCTTTGTTGAAAGCTTCTGAAGAACTCTCTCTAGTGTTTGCCTTAGAGCCCCTCTTGCGTCCACCGAAGCCGTATTTCTTATCCTTAGCTTCTTTTCTAAACTGGGACCTGAGGCAACAAATTACTCTCCAATATTCAACATTTTGTGGGAGCCGTGCTTACCTTTTAATTTTCGCCTTGCCAGAATTCCCTGGACCCTGTTTGGCATGGCCCTCTTTGGCCTTCTTCGGATTAAAGTCGTCAAGGAAGTCCAGATCTTTGCGTTGGCCTTTCCTAAATTTCTTAACCTGATGAGCAAACGTTTATGTCATGACCAGTCTAATCGGAAAACAAGTATTTAAGTAAACCTCATCGAGCATGGCCTTTTTCTGCATTTGCTTGGCAACCTTGGCTTGCGCCTCAACCTTCTTGCCAAACTTTTTCTGCTGCCGGAATTGGCGAATCTTCTCTCTTCTCTCCTCTTCAGTTTGCTTTTTAGTCAAGGCATCCCGAACCTACATCATACAATCCTTATGAGATTCTCCCTCATTTTCACATGTCAAAACCAAACCTTCTGCATGTGATCGTCGGTCTTGAGCATTTCAGCAAAATAGTCTTCAGGCCTCCGTGTCGGAATGTTCATTGACTTCAACCGAGGAATTGCCTCTAAAACCGTTGCTTGCGACTGTCGGTAAAAGTGCAGCTCGCGTTGGAAATCGTTAGCTGCGAGTTCAGTTGAGTCTGTGATTTGCTTTTGGTCTTGCATCTTCTCTACAAGTTCTGGAGCTAGCGGAGCAAGCCCAGACACTACGTCCAGTCTGTCAATCCACTTGCCAGCAAGCTTGAACTCTTCCAGCTTTCTTTTCATTCCACCCTGAGCCAAAATTTGTTAATAAACAGGTGAGATTTAATCTAGTTTCATAAACACTTACAACATTATTGGTGAACTTTCGAGGTGGCTTGACCAATTTTGCTGTCTTAATTACAGTGCCTGGCTTAATAATTCCTTTTTCAAAAGCTTTTTGAAGCTGAAAGGGCAAGCAATATGTTTTTAGATTAAAAAGTTATTATTTAATATTGATTCAACATACTTCCGAATCAGAATCTAAATTCAGATCTGCATGCTCATCATCACTCTCCTCCGACTCGTCTTCCGAGATTTCCATGCTCTCTTCTTGTTCCTCACTCTCTTGCTCCGTTTCTGACTCAGTGTCGACGCCTTCACTGCTTTCATTGTCATCGATTTCCTTGATCGTGACCATTTTCTAACTTATGCGAAAAGATTTCGGGATCTAACTTAAAGACTGCTTCAAAATTTGTATCCACACGATCCACACGTGTTTTTGTTGTGCTGCGTCGCGTGGTTTCTTCGTCTAGTTTTCTACTGTCGCCGCTTCGCCGCTTGCGTTCAGCTGGTCGGTAGATAGCTTCAGCTTTTTGTTTAGCCTTAAGATGGCAGCAGCAGTGCCAGCAGTAAAGAGCCGCCGGAAGGATCCCCCTCTCTTCTTTTATGATCATGCTTTCGCGATTTAGCGGGTGGCGGGTTTTCGTTTCTCGTTTCCCAGTGAAAAATCGCGAGCGGCTCGTTCTTGCTTTTTCTTGCTCGCTCGCAGAGACGTTTATTTGGGACATTTTTGCTCGCTCTGCTCGCGATTTCTATATGCTCATTTCTCGCTCTTTCCTGCTCGTGCCCACTTTTCGTGCTCGCTTTGCTCGCTCAATTTTGCTTTTTCGTGCTTTTTTGGCTCGTTTCTGTGCTCTGTTTGGCTGCATTGTTGCTTGCTCAAATGTGCTCGTTTTGGCTCTCTCGTGCTCGCCTTGCTCAAATAGGCTTCATTTTTGCTCAAAGTTGCTCGGATTGATCCCTCGCTCTTTTGCGCTCTTTCTTGCTCAAAAGCGTTCAACGCGATTTTGAGCGCTACAACCTTACAATTTTTTAGGTTATTTTGAAAAGAAAACCTTTTTCATGCGTTTATAATTTTTTTTATTCCGATACAAAATTTTGAATAAATGATAAATATCATATTATTAAATTATTTAAAAACAAAACAACACACGGAAAAATAGCGTAATTTACGGGTCTCAGCAGGGTTTTAGCCAAGTCAGGAATAATCAGTGAAAATATAATACCAGATATCAATCTAGCAAAGGAAACTAGATTCAATAAGCGGCCATGCCCTTGTGCCAAAATCTCGTTAATACCAAGACGAACAAATCTTTTATAAAGTGGCCGCTAAACTGAATCTAAAAAAAAATACCTGGCCGCTAAAACTCCACCATCCACCCTACCCAATATTTTAGCATGGACAGCTTATAAACTGGACCACGCAAGATGGTTAAAATGCAGACCCTAACTGTTTCAAAAATCCAAAAATTATTTTTCTCGCGCGAACAATTTAAAAAATTTTGCATTGGTAGACTAGTGTGATTAATACTGATTATTTTCCCGGCCAAAACCCTCCGAATAATATATACAACCTCTAAAATCGCCTGAATCTGAAGTGATGAAAACACACAGGAACACACACAGCATCTGAATAATCCATATTCCTCTTACATGCAGCTCATTGGTTCCTAAAACACGGAAAACAATAGGCATGATAATTAATAAAGCACAATAATATGGAGAAAGATGATTCTAAAAACAATTTTATGCATTAATTTATCGAATTTATCATCATATTTATTTAAGAGTGGTGATTTAATTATCTATGGCACTCTAACACTTTTCGCCCAACACTCATACTTCTCTCTAGGATAGGGCATTACACTGATTCTTCCAATCAGAGAGCGAGAAGTGTGAATGAGCGGAAAGTGTGAGTCCCCCATATGTACCGGGCCATTTTCGGAAAATTAACTGTTGAGGCGGGAAAAAAAATTGCAAATAAAAATTCTTGGTCCAAAACATCAACGAATTTCGCCTACTGTTGAATTCAAATGGAACGGGCAAGATCCGCACATTGAATTATAGATTATAGATAATTTTAAAGTGATGATAGAGATTGTGCGTAAAAATCATGCAGAGAGAGTAAAAAGTTCGCTTACCTTTTGGTTCCAAGTTCTTTGTGGTGCAGCGACTGCAGCGGCACGGCAGCAACACAACGCTGCTTGTGTCGTGCACTTTTTTCCAGATAGCTCGCAAGTAAAACAACGGCAGTAGCTGCTTCAGAATTTGTTGGAAAGGCCGGAAAGGACGCGAAAACGGCATCGTGAAAGAATTTCCAGCGAAAATAACCAACAATGCACATACAACTATCGCTGTGTCAGCGGCGGTTGCCAGTAACACTGATCACAATGCAACACAAATTCGAGTGTTGCAAAAATCGATATACGATTCAAACAACAATTAAAAAAAATCAACCCTTTGTTAGAATCAGAAGTTCTAGTGACAATCGCCGCTGGCACCACCAGGGTTCGCCAATTTTGCAATGCGCCAATTTTGCAATGCGCAAAATTGCACCACTGGTTTTTAGCGCAAAAATCCAGCCGGAAAAACCACCAGTTTTAGGTTTTCCGCTTTTTTCCGAATTTATCCCGAAAAAATTCCAATTTCGCGCCAAAAAAGTCTGAAATTTTGGAAAATTACGATGCGAGATAAGATTTTTGGTCTTTGGGTGAAACTTAAATACTGATTTTGTAAACTTCCAATTTTTGGTCATCCATCATGAGATGGATCTTTCATAAGAATGCATATGTTTCGGAAAAATACGCAAAATTGCATAAAATCCCGCAAAAATGGTTTGTTTTGCAATGCAGTGGCTTTTTCCGGAAAAATTCGGGACGCTCTGGCACAGCTATTTTCACTGCCGTGTGGGTTGCTAACGGTCAGCAGGACGGCTCTAGTCAGCTCCTCGTGTAATAAATCATTATAATCAATTAACTAACACTCTTTTCCTTTTTTAATTTTATTTTCAAAGAAAAGTGAAATTGAAATTTAAAAAATTTCCTAATAACCTTATATTATTATTAATTAGATATTTTCTTAAAAACTAGCTGGTGCGTATTGATCTAAAACTTCGAACACCATGCTAATTTATTACTTGAAGGGGAACCAATAGTGGTCATTTGACGACGCTAAAAATTATTTAGTGCATTTACATGAGACAAGATAAAAAATTATACATTAATTCGAGCATAGCTGCTAGAAAGTTAACTCAGATATTTTTCTTGCTATAATTGCAACTGAGGGTTAATCTAAAAAAATAAATTGGAAACATGTTAATTTTCCTCTCATTATATTTACAATCGAGCGGTAAGCGAGAAGAGAGCACAAAAATTATACAAAAGTTCGAAGCGAGCAAGAAAGAGCAGCTTTGCTCGCTCATTTTCGCTCGATTCTGCTCGCGAGCATAAAGGAGCGAGCAAATATTGCTTTATTTTGCTCGAGCAGTGCGAGCGGAAAAGAGCGAGATTGTTTCATCTAACCCAGAGCAGGCTGAGCGTAAAAGAGCCAAGAAAAGCGAGCAATTGTTGCTCGTTTAGATTGTTGAGCCGCTCGAGCAACAAAATGCAGTGTGCTGCTCGCGAAATGAGCAGACAGAGCAGAGAAAGTGGCTAAATGAGCGACGCGAGCAAGAACGAGCGCTTTTTCCTGCTCGCGTCTGCTCGCGATTTTCTGCTGGGTTTCTCATCCTTATTTTTCTTGAAATTCTCACTCTCGTTCTAGTCGTTCTTCTCGATGCTCGGTAAACAAATCATTTATAAGGCAGAAAATTCTTTCAAATTATTTTAACGCCTTTTCTCCCTATGTATTTCATGCTTTAGAATTATGAATTATATCTGTAACTCGTGAGCAATGTGAATTTCGTGAATTTAATTTTGATTATTACTTTTCATGACCAACTGTAATGTTTTCTTTTCCTTTGCGTCAATTTTGTTTTTATCATTTTTCACCTCAATCTTACGCCATGGATAATTCAATCCTGAACTAATTTGATGTATCATAGTTCCTTGTTCCTTTTTAACATTTTTTAATTGAGGATCGACCTAGTTGAAACGATGGAGCAACGCGCGTTCGTCAATCAGAGACGCATAGAATTCTTTGAACCTCATGCTGATGGCAACTTCTCATCTAGAAATTACCCCACTCTTTCCGACAGAGGTGAGAAATTTTAATTGACTCCAAAATTATCTTGATTCTTTTTTTATGTAATTTAGATTTGTTTTTTTCATCGCTTTTATTAAAAACAATTATTAAAAAAATGTTTTAAACCAAATCATTTATAATTTTTCAGGTAAGAAGTATGAACAATATAATAATTTTATTTCATTGTGTCTGGACCGCAGGAAATAGTATTTTGGCCATTGCTGCAGAGGAGGATGATGCCGAAGCATACTACCCTTCTGTGTTTTGCGTTACTCCAAACCGCAGCAATTTGTACAACAAGCTGGCTGCGTCAGGCAAATCCCTCGCTTTTCCACTTAACAAGTGGGTCTATTCGTGGTGTTAGTTTTGAAAGTGACAATTGCAATTTAATTTGCAGGAGGGAGAGATTTGAGCTTATGTATGCTCAAAGTAGAGCCAGCGAAGGGCTCTTTCACTCTGAAAACAATCAGGTAACTATATAAATATTATTATTTCCCGCTGATGACTTAATTTTTTATGAAGGCTTCTTCCCCGCCTAGTAGTAGACAGGCTAAGCAGCCTTGTGTCGTTTTTGAAGGCCCTTCAGCCAACATGGCTCTGCTCCATCAAACAAATCGAGGGGCCACCAGAAGTTCAGGTTTGAAGCAAACTTTTACTTTCGTTTTAAAACTAAAGTAAAAATATCTATTCATCAGTTCCTCGAGCTTTGAACTTTGAAGGCTATAATCCAGTGACTCACGAGGAAACAACGCCTAGAAAACGGCAAATCCAAGTTGAAAGCAGTGCTACAAACGCACCATCAAAGCCAAAAGTTTTAAAGGAGACCAGCAGGCAATCTTCTGACAAAGGCAAAGCAACATTTGATATGAAGTCAAAGGTGTGTATTATTTCTACAATTATTATTTAATTTTCTTGAATACATAAAAATATCAGAAAATTTAATTCTGCGTGGCTATGTATTTTACGGTTCTTCTGCTTGCCTAAATTATTTATGTATCCAAAACCAGTGGAGCTCTTTAAAATTAAAAATTATAATTAGGTTAAGAAAGCATCAGGATCACCTGAAGTCGTTATACTGACGGCCAACGTGAAATGCACTGTCGAATGGCACAGCCAAATATCTTCGTTCAGAAAGTTCCATGTTCTCTTTGAAGTTTTTGGTAAGTTCAGTGCAAGTTATATATTTCAAAAATATCTTAAGTAAAAAGGAACTGCTTTCAGCAAACCAACCTTTTAAAAATAAAAACGAGTCGAAAATTAAAGTAAACGATTTTGCGAAGTAAAAGTGAGAAAATGTTATTTTATTTTTTAGCGATACTGCAACGAGTGCGAGAGAAAGAGACGCACTACGAGTTGTTGCTGCGAGACAAGTCGGGCCCCTTGATGCTGACACTGTTCTACAAGATGGACCAGACGATGCCTGAACTGGCGAGTGGACAGGTGGTGCGCGTCGTCGGCCGGCTGCTGGCCCGCACACGGCTTCAGGCGTTCAGCGTGCGCCAGGCCAGACCCGGCGAGATGCAGCGACACGACCTATATCTCAGCAACCAGTCCCTCAAGACGATGAAGCGTATTGAGCAAGACCAGGAGGAATAATGAACTTATTATTCTATGAGTAGAAAGTGACGCGCTGTACGCGATGAATGCACTCTGGATCAGTGTTTTAATTTCCGCTCTCATGTAAATGACCATTGAATGTGTTTCTGTTGAAATATCTTATTGTTTTTTGATGTAAAGCAATAAAGGGAAGACTTAAAATATAAAATTTCATACTCTAATTTATTATTTTTTTTTTTTGAAATTGAAGATTGTTTTTTAATTTTAATTTGAAAGTGGGTGTTTGGAGGATAGATTAATAAAAATGGTCTGTGATTTTAAAATTGTTCGTCGATTTTTCTGAGTTTTCGGTGTGTTGGGGTTATTTAGGGGTGTCATAATAACCAGGAAAAATCAATGTACCTTTCCCGGAAAATTATGAATTCTTATTTCTCCTTTATTTGGTACATAGTGGTAATGTTAGAAACCTTGCAAAGGTCAATTCAATACAGTAATACATTAAATAGACAATTTTAAAAGCAAGAAATGGCGGGTTTACTTTTAACATTTTGCCCATTGTTCTAATAATAACAGCAACCAGCAATAACTCTTAAATAATATCCCTTGACAGTGTACTTCTGTCGTTTGCGTTTGCACAGTCATGCTCTTCCCGCGGATAAAAAAGGTGAAAGTAGTTGCAGCGCAGTCGCCACTACTGCCAGTGAGAGTTAGCCGCCACGCCCACCTCTATCAGCAGTAGAAGCGCTATTATTTTCAGCTTGGCGTGTTCCGTGTTGTGCCCTTCTGCCGAAATCCGAAATCGTTGCCGTCGCAAAGAATACACTCCGCTTCAACATTTTTACGTTCAAAATCTTCAATCTTCAATCGCCTTTGAGTGCCTCCATCTCCATATCGGTCAAGTATGCGAAAAATTGACGGAAAACGAGAGATTTGGCTAACCGGTCTACTCGTGACCCCTTTCGTTTGAACTAATATTTCAATTCTTGATCCATCTGCTACAGGTCATTATGTCGCTCAGCGGCAAGGATATTGATGAGTTGCGTCCAAAAATCGACAAGTTGGTTGTACGATACAACGGGCAGTCAGATTCCACCATCTGCAATGTCGCCCTCAGCTGCATATCAGCAGGGTATGACAAGCGCAAAATTTGTGGTGCGTATATTTCAGAGGAAATTGACATAGATACATTACATAATTGAGACTACAATCATTTTCTCTAAAATTTGCTGTCTATGTATTTTGTTTTTTTATCTGTACTGTCCCTCCTATAATTTGCAATACGATTTGCAGACAAATTGACTGGCGTGATGGACAGCAAAAAGGCAGAGCGGATGACTGAGAGGCTGATGGAGTTGGGCGAGGCTGTCAGAGGCTGCCTGAAGAGCTCAAGGAAGAGGGCTCTAGTGGAGGATGTAGAACGAGAGCCAAAGAAGTCGAGGGCAAAGGAATCACGGGTAGGTCGCCTGGAGACGAATTTCAATTTGACCCCAATGCTATTAATGATTTTCTGTGCCTAAATAGAGCTCTTTTCATAGGACAACGGGGGCGGCATGAACGAAGACAACAGCGTGGCCAAAGCATTAGCTGCTGCTGCCGCAATGGCTGGTGGAGGCGGCAAGACCAACTCAAGTGGGCCAGGACTGGCTATACCTATGCAGCTGGGTGAAGTGGTCGGAGCTGATTCTGCCTTGAATTCTAAGCAGGTAAATATTTATCTCAAACTGCGACATTTTGATACTAGTAGTCGTGAAGAAACTCAGTTGCAGGGTCAAAATTAACAAGGAAGCTCATAGGCTTCATCATTTTAGTTTTTGCCAATATTATAGGAATTGTCTATAATCAAATGAGTTTAGAGATAAATATTACCAAGGGAAATATTTGGTTCAGCGGAGGTTGCGAGTTAAGCAGCTCCATTGCTTAAAAACCGTTTCTGGAATTTGACTTGCGAAATGTTTCAAAACGAATTATGAAGCCAGTTTTCATTCAATCGTGATTATGACTCACCTTGACGAGATAAATCGATCGGCGGGTCAATGTTTACTTTCCGTCAATTTAAGAATTTTACCGGGAAATTTGCAAATGGTTTCTTAACAGTCTGAGATAACGTTTTTGGTTAAAAATATTTACACCAATTTATGTGGTTCACATTGGTTAAAGGCCACGCAAATTTTATGTTATTCATAAAATTCATATTTAAGACTCAACTAATTCGTGTTTTAACCGTGTGTCGATGAATTTCAGATTGAAGAGATGATGGCTAACGCAAAGAAGGTTATAGAGGAGAGGAAGAAGGCGTTGACAGCCATCAAGTCGGACACTGGAAAGCCAAAATTTGGCCTCATGGATCCGCAGATGATTGCTGAGGCGGAGAAAGCACGTCGCATTGCTCAATTGCAGGCACAGATTCAGGAGAAGATCAACGCTGTGAGCATCAATGCAGCTGTGGCCGCCGCCCAAGCGCACGTTCGGGAAGTCACTGCAAAGCCTAAGCCCCTCATTCTTGACGCGCAAGGCCGCACCGTGGACATGGAGGGCAAGGAAGTGCAGCTTACTCAGAGAATGCCCACACTGAAGGTCAGTGATTAAAAAAACTTATTTGGGCTTGAATTTTGTAGCCAATTTTGTATGTTTTCTTGTACCATTATTTTAAAATTATGCTTCATAGCACATATTTGTTACTATCCCCAAGTATCATTCATGTTCAGATAGTAATTATTACTGATTAACGTTTTCCACAGGATAAATTACATTCAGCGATTCACTTTTGTGTCATTTGCGAACCAGATCTTAAAATATTTTTACAACACGGTGGGAGAGTTAAATAACCCAGCACTGACTTTTGATTTGGAGTTTCAATTTTCGCAAATTCAGATTTAAATTTTTTGTTGATTTTTTAAAAACTATCTATTTAAACAAATAATCAAACGTGGATTGTTAGAACCTAATGCAATTTTTGATCCATTTTCCAGGCCAACATCAGGGCAAAAAAGAGGGAAGAGTTCAAGCAGCAGTTGCAAGATAAGGGCTCGGAAGACATTGCTGAGCAGACCTTCTTTGACCCCAGAATTGCCGCCAAGACGGCAATTCGTAACAAAAGGGCTCTCAAGTTCAACGAGCCTGGAAAATATGTTGCCCTGGCAGACAAAATGCGAACCAAAGCGCAACTTGAGAAGCTGCAGAGTGAGATTGCCCAGATTGCTAGGAAAACTGGCATCACCACCACAACAAAACTTGCTTTGATTACTCCAACTGATGCTAGGGACGATGATGTGCCTGAGGTTGAATGGTGGGACTCTATCATCTTAGCAGAGGACAGGTAACTATTATATTGTAATACATAAAAATGCAATTAGGAAAATTCACTGCAAGTGTTTCATCATTATCAAGGCTCAAAGTTATTGTTCAAGGTTTGAGTCTTAGAGGAAAAAGTAACTAATTATAACATCATTTTTTCCTGCGTTCTTGGTTGTAATTGAAATATTTTAAATTTGGCAAGAAGGTTTAAGCAATTCCATTCAAATTTAAATCATTTTTAATTCAATTAGATAATAATGTAATAGAATATTAAAACATGATTTTTGGTCAAAAAATCGACAGCTGAAAAAAGATAACTAGTGACTTAATAACAACTGTCTGAATTAGCTCCAAAACTTTCTCCATTGCCCTTAAGTTTCAGAAAGGTTGTCTCTTTTAACGAAAATCGTCTACGTGATATTTTATTTCTTGATATAATCTATCTAGATGCTAATGTAGGCAGTAGCACGCTAGGTTGCCATATTTGTCAAAAGAATTAAATATTATGCAACCTCAGTGTATAGCGAGCTATTTATTTTTCCATATTTATACAGAAAGGTCCTGCAGGAAGCTGCATTTAATTCTTCTTACAATGCTATTTTATATCAAATCAAAATGAATGTTGTAACTATTTCATTCCAATGGAATTAATATTTTAACCTAGCTCTCTTAACGCAAATTTATTCTGCTTACAGCTATGCTGAGAGATCAGTCGGCAAGGTGGTATTCCAGGGTGGTGCCGTGACAAATTTGGTGGAGCATCCGACTCAGATGCGCGCGCCAACGGATCCATTGCGGCCTATCTACATGCCAGTCTTTCTGACCAAGAAGGAACGAAAGAAGATTCGGCGGCAAAATCGTCGGGAGACGTGGAAAGAGGAGCAGGAGAAGATCCGGCTTGGCCTGGAACCGGCACCGGAGCCCAAGCTGCGAATCACCAATCTGATGCGCGTGCTGGGCACTGAGGCCGTGCAGGATCCAACCAAGATCGAGGCGCACGTCCGCGAGCAGATGGCCAAGCGGCAGAAGGCGCACGAGGACGCCAACGCCGCCAGGAAGCTCACTCCTGAAGAGCGCAGGCTTAAGAAAATCAAGAAGATGAAGGAGGACACCACCCTTGGCGTGCAGGTTGCTGTTTTCAGGTGCATCAATCATCTTAATTTTTTTACAAAATTATCTTTTATAACTGCACAGAGTCAAGATAACAGAAAACTGCGTTATTTATTTATTTTAAATGCTGTGCCCTTGTATTATCAAGCTTGTGACACTGGTTGTCTAGGGATGATTAGGAATAACTGAGTTAAACCGTGTCAGAACGGCCTTGGTGCCAGATGGGCGCCTTAGCCTGAGAGTAAGGCCTGTTCAAGCCTGCAGTTGCCCCAAATGGGAGCTTCCGCTAATTTGCTACTCTAGCTTCTACTGGCCGCAATGCGTCGCCCAGAAGCCGGATACTAACTAACCCCTATTGCCAAATGGGCCATCAGGGTAGTTGTGTCCTCGAGTCTCCGTCACTGCCAGAAGGGCAAGTGCAAGGGAGTTAAGTAATTAATGAGAAGTTGAACTTACATTTAAGACAATCTCGGCATTAATTAAACTACTCTTATTTGTTGCACTCTTATTTATTATTGAAACTCACGTCTTGCCGTCTCTGCGGCTCTGTACAGAATGCTCATCACCTCTCCGCCACAGGGCGCAAGGAGGTGGCGATTAAATAAATTTAAGTGGGGGAGTAACTTTAATTCGCCGCTGCAAGCTTTTTACTTTTCAGTAAACAATGAAACTTTTCGACCAGAGAATTTTTGTGGGATTTGTAAGAAACAACCCATTTTTATATTTTTAATATAATGTGAACCGAAAATTCTTTAATTGTTAAAAAAGTGTTGAAACGAGTGGTAAGAAAATGCAACCTTGTTTAGACTTTTACTGGATAATTAAATATCTTATATAATTTATTTTATAATCTGCAGAGTGAGAGACCTGAGCAACCCTTCGAAAAAATTCAAAGTGGAAACAAACGCCAAGCAGCTGTTCATGACTGGCACTGCAGTGATTTTCAAAGATTGCAATGTAATCATTGTTGAGGGCGGGCCGAAGCAAATGAAGAAGTACAAAAGGTAACAAATTCGCAATTCTTAACCATAGATGTAATTTTGTAACTTAAATTTTTTAAGGTTGATGCTGAACCGAATTAAATGGGAAGAGGACAATATCAAGGATGGAGATGGCAACGAAGTGCCTAACAAATGTGTGCTTGTTTGGGAGGTGAGCTAAATTTTCTCTTATATTTTTTTTGCAAAACTAATTTCTCATAATTGTTCCAGGGTTCGGAGAAGAGCAGGTCCTTTTCTGGCGACATTAAGTTCAAGTTATGCCCCACAGAGAGGGTCGCAAGAGAGCTGTTCAAGAAGCACAAAGTAGAACAGCACTGGGACTTGGCCTACAGTGGAGCTGTTTTGGAAACTGCTCAAGATGCTGGTTGATTGTAAATACTACACGTTTATTTTTCCTTCATTTAGTGTCAGAGGCTCTTAAAGTTGTCCTTGTGAATATGCAATTTTTTTATTAATTTCTTGTACTATCATTTTTTATAAATATCTCAAAAGCATTAATAATTTCTGTTGAGCTCTGTCCATTAATTGGGTTAAGATAATTTCTGCTTTCAATCGTCTCCAAACTGAAACCACATTTATTTGTATTTGTGAGAATGAAGCCGACACAATGAAATGGAAAGATCTATAAAATTATCATGTAAATAAACAACAATAATTAAAAGAATAATATACATTGCATTTTAATGTCGTCCAAAAGATTTTAATTTGGTTGATTCTCAATATACCTTATGATATTATTAATGCAACTAGAAAGGGAACCTTGTGTCCGTTCCACTCTGGCATGCTTTGTTTTAACATCCCAAAATTCTCAGAGATTTTTCCATGACGACTTCAGATGGTCCCTATTTTAATTTGAAAGTTCATTTTATTTTATAATCATCAGCAGATAATCATATATTGCAGTACGAAACAGCTGTTATACATAATGCATAAGATTCACACGTAATGACTTCTTGTCTATTAATTTAAACATTTAAAAATGTTTGCTTAGCGAAGCAAAACCGATCCTTATAAATAAATTAGGTGCTGTAATAAATATAAATCGAGATCAGTTCCCGCCATTTTGACATTAGAGACGCTCTGCGGCAATTATGGAAACTACTCCTTGTCAGGAGCGTTATTGCAGCCGCTAGCCGGTTATGAATTAGCGTCAGCCGTCAACACCCAGGAGGACAAGGTCACTGCGCCCTGGAACACAGACATTGATGTGACTCAACCTTGTATGATATTTGAAAAAACTTAAGTTGCGCAACATTGTCATCCCTTTACCATACAATGCCTATATGTTGTGTCCCTGGATGCTCAACATGCTCCAAAACGGCTTACAAGTATCCAAAATTCAAAGGGGTAAAAAATTGATATACATATCATAGATATAGTTTTTATCGTTTTTATTATTAATTATGAACTCACAGTGGTTGTAAAAAGAAGCTAAAAATTATTAATTAAAATATTATCTTTTTATATTACACATAGGTCCACCCAGTCATAGGCACCAGATTGTTCACTATCCGTCCAAACCAGAGAAAAGCATGGAGTAAACTTTTGAAAATTGAAGATCCCAATCCCAACTGGAGTAATATGAGAGTATGCTCTAGGCATTTTACCATGAAGCAATACTACAGAGACAAGATTGAACGATTTTTGAAGTCGGGCAAACTTCTGTCAAGAGGAGATACGATTTTGCTCCCTAATGCTGTTCCTGATAAATGCCTACCAGGTGATGCTGACGAGGAGCAAAACCTTGAAGAAGTTGACGACGTTTTTGACAGAAAAATCTACAGAGCTCGTAAAGCCAGCATCAAGTATGTATATTTATATGCAGAATGCAAAAATTTAATCAATTTTATTTTACAATATGTACATGATTAAATTAAAATTTTAGAAGGTAGTGCGATTTCATATAATATTCATTGAATATTAAATACATGAAATTAGATACAAGTTTATTTACTTTCCAGAAAATGCATAATGGAGAAGAGTGTTGAATCAAGCCCGTCTTATTCGGAAGACAGCCATGAGTGCGACCCTGCTGAGGGTGGAGGGGCTGCCGAGTATTTATATTAAAATTAGAAACTTCAAATTTTTAAATATTATAATAACAGCAATCTTGCCTTGAATGAAGCTTGTCCAACTTTGGCCATGGAAATTGAATTGGACTCCTGCCCAATCAATTCAGTGAGCAGACAAGAAAGTGCTGGTGACTCACTAGAAAACATATCAGCACCTGAGGTGCCTGGATCGCATCATGAAGGGAAAGGTTTGATTGACGTCGAGCAACAAGGTGCCTCAAGCAAATTGTGAGTAAAATAATTTGTAACTTAATCTATGATACTAGCCAAACCATTTAAATGATATGTTGTAGATCTCAAAATAGTGCTAGTGACGTTCAGCAAGGCTCATCAATCGTCAACTTGCTCTCTTCAGTAGGGCTTGGAACTTCTCGACCCTACCTAAGGTTAGTATTATTTGTTTGCCATTCAAATGTTGTTTCATAAAATTTTCAACAAGTCAAGGAAAATATATTTTTCCAAATATATAAACCAGTTCTCCCATGTCTTGAGTTAGCTGCTGGTTTCATTCATGTCAAAATATGTAACATAATATTATAAATTATGTTGGAAGGCTTTGTAAAATGAACTACGAAGAGGACTTGCCTGAACATGCTCAAAGGTACGAGGGATTCTTCAATAAATATCCCTGTGAGGTTGTAACCAGGTATGCACTAATTTTATATTATATATATGAATTTACGTATTTAAAACAATATCAAATTTTATGGGGAAAATTTAGCACTACTTTAAAGTTGGGCAGAAAAATAATAAGTACTTCAATTAAACAGGAAATTTCTCACGGATACAAAACAGACAGCAATAAAGGCTGATTTATGGATTCAAAATATGGAGAGGCAAGTGCTTGACCTGGAAATGGAGCTAATGAAGTCCAAATCAAGGGAGGAAACCCTTGCAAATGAAGTGAAGAGGCGTGAGGAAACATATGAGAAAGCTATGGAGAATCTTCGTAGTGTATTCAGCAAATCACAACTTGACAGACTCATTGAAAATAAAAACACTCCATGGAGCGACGATGACTCCAAGAAAGCACTGACATTGTTGGAGGCAAGCAGCCAGGCGTATGATATGATCAAAAGGGTGTACAAGATCCCAATGCCCTGTGAGTCAGCCCTCAGAAATCAAGTGGCATCAATGAAATAATGCAAAAGGCAGGTCGGATTTTCGTGATGGAAATCTTACTCTCATCCCAACCTGAAAATCTGGCCCTGGTGTAGGGTATGAGTTGATTTATTGATTTGCACAGATTGAAACTCAATAAAGTCAACATAGTTGAGAATTTAAGGAATTTTTCTCTTGTGCCTCGTTCAGACAAAATATATTATAGTCCAAATTTAAGCAGAGATGCCTTATTCTACAGCGGACATTGATGACAACGCTTACAATTTTTTCCGTAGTATTAAACGACCATGACCTACCGCTTGAATCATGCATGGTATTTCTGTTTTAAAGCAATAATTTTGCGTTTGAATAACCCTGACAATTTTCCTGTGTGAATTAGTTTTTTTAAGAGTCGATCAAAATTTTGATTTCATAGACGCAGCAATCTAGTGGAAGTAAATCAATCGAGAGTAAAAATATGCGTGTTAATTCACTGACTGAGGAGGTAGCCGCTAAGACCTGAGTGAGGACGAGGAGGACGGTGGCCAATAAACGCGATCTGTGGCGTTTTAATTAACAGTCACTTGAAGAAGCGTCCCTCAGGCAGGGTGGAAAAAGCAGCAGGACAAGGTCTCACGGCTCCCTCCAAGAACATCAACACCATGTCCCTGAATCCGTGCGCGTACTTAAGAGCACCGTGTTGAGCAATAATAAGGTATTCTAAAATTTAAAAATCCGAGAGGTGTTATACATAACGCTGCGTGGTAGCGCCTTTCCCTAGTAACCTTTGACAAACTCTAAATTCTGAGTTGGTTGTTAAGCGATTTTTGCAACCCTGCGATATATATGTAACCCAAAACTTTGATAGCATCTATTTTTTGTTTAATTTTTTCCCAATACGTTAAAAACTGCATTATTTATGTTTTCAAATGATACTAGCAAAAAGAGACGCTTTTCAACAGTAGAACGCATTTTATTTTAGGAGATTTTACAGAATATTTCTTTACAAATTCACAACATTTAGCAGAGTTTGGTTCAATCAGGATGGAGTATCATATTAGAACGGTAACATGGTGCAAAGTGCATTTATTTCAAGTCAAAACTAATATTCTAAAGTCAATTGTCTGCCCTTGGGCTGCTTAATAACAGTTATTTTAAGGCCAAAACAACTGCCCCAACAACGCAATCAAATAATATCTTCTGCAAAGGCAAATTTTTGCTGAGTACGGAAAAAGGCTCCAAAGCTCAACAATCAGGAGGGAATTTCACTTGGGAGCATGGAACTGATGGTCATTTAAAAATAATTTTGGAGAAACTTGAAGTGTGTGTACCAGTTTTTAGTTATTGATTTTGCTATTAGATCTTAAGAGTGTATAGAGTTTTGAGCCGTTTTAGCAGTCATTAGCGAAACAGCAGCTAAAAGCAATAGGTCTTCCTCAAAACTGATTGTGAAAGTTTCATCAGTATAAGACGTCAGTCAATTTAATTTTCACAATTTTACTAATTATTTATCCTTGGAAATTTAAATATAGATAAATTTATTTTAACTGAACTGCAGTCCACTTCGTATTTTCTTATTACTACGTTTAAAATAGCTGCGCGCGATAGTTTTATGTGCTACTCTATGCATCAGAGTATTTATTTATTAATATATTGTTCTATTGTGTCAACCCGTTGGTGGATTTTTTTGTAATGTATTTCACTGCCTTATTTTTACTACTGCTGCTCTGAGAGAAGACTTCCCATTTCAATAAATATGGAAGGGATAGGAAGAAATTTGAGCTCTAGAAAAGGGAGATTAGAACTTGCATTTTTGTCAAAAAATTTGCCAATTTGTTTGTTTTCAACAGATTTGTTCGTAATTTAAAAAATGAGAAGCTCCAACAGAACCATTCAAGATTATAAACCCAGTTTCAAAATTTCAATGTAAATATCACACGAATTACAATAGTATAACATGTTTTCCTTTTGCAACATCAACGGAAATAACATATATTTTATGTGTTGATGTTAGTTTTTTTAACAAATAGCAGATACACAAAGTAATGAGAGAAACCTTTTATTAGTTATGATATGGTCGATTTTTTTAACAAGTTTGCTTTGTTTTAAAGTCGCATCTGCTCGGTGATCGCGTTTTGAAGAGTTTAAGGCCTTTTTTTAATACCACAACAGCAACAACACCATCTGAAGACATTCACAAGTATATTTATTTATTTGGAAAAGGTCTTTAAATTCTAGCTTCATATCATATGGTCTGACGCAAATAATAGCAGCATTTTAAAATGGACAGTTATTTGACAAATGCGGCGTAAAATATATGTTATCGAAGGCCAACCTTGAGAACAATTTTGAGCCAGTTCAAAAGTTTCAAAAATTTAACTCGAGCTGTCACTCGAGCATTTTCGTAATACCACAATGGGAAGTTAGTTTTACTGAGGAATTCCATATCAAGTGTCATAAATTGCCAAAAAACTGAACCCTCTCATCAGGCTTTTCCTCGAAACTCAGCATTCAGTATCAACCCCATCTGTACCATCGGAAGCTGACACAAAGTGTTAGATAAAAGGCAATCAATTTGGTATATCGGTCAAATATCATTTTTAATTTTTAAAAGAATAATAGAATTTCCTAAGACAGGCACGAAAAGTTACGTTTTTTTTAAATAACGCCACATATGCTCAATTTGATTATCTCGGCTACCAGATGAGCAGATGAGATAAACTCTATGCAATTTGAAAATTAATCAAGTGGCTAAAAACTCGGCAGTAAAATAGTTTAGGTCAAAGGTCTTTAAAATTGCCAGACCAATAATTAAATACATTGTGCGCTGTTGTCTCAAACAAGTGGATTACTCTTATTAGTGCCCCCTGATGAGCGTAGAAGGTTTCAGGGTGGTAGCCCCTACCTCTTTTCATCCTCCCTCATCCCTCGTCTCGTTTTACAGCGCTAATTGAACACCGTAGTTGGCCTTGAATGTTTGATTTTATTTACTTAACTGGCGAAATTAATCACGATTTTACAGAGGGAGACAGTGCTGACCGCTTCATTGGCTCACAAACTTTGTAGCTGAATTTTTTAGACATTTAAACGGCAACCAGGCAAAATTTGAGCCCATTCTTAATTTTTAGATAATATTTTAGGCAAAGAAAGAAATTATTAGTGGAAATAAACTCTGAATTTCAACGAGGATGAAGTCTGTTATTCTATTTTCACTGCAGCAAACCTCGCGTGAAAAAATATTATCAAGAAAAAAATATTTTTTCACAATTATTCAGTACAGTTCCACTTTAATAAGTTGAAATTAGTGTTTTTAGCGTCTTATATGTTTTCAGCCAGCAATCAGAATATTTCAATTCTGAGGCAAATTTTTTGTTTTATTAAATCGATTGACCCTTCGCAACTTTGTGTCACCCTCCCAATGGAATAAGAGCCACTCCAATCTTGATTTTTAAAGAAAAAAACAATTTTCCAACAAATTATCTACTCGCAATCAACTTTTTGTCCAATTTCGGGCTCAAAGTAAAACAAGAATTTAAAAAAATGGGCCAAAAACAATTAGTTAATCAGATTTTGGCACAACCAAACGTGTGCACGGCCCCTTTCAGCTGCTGAGCTCTGCCAGGGCAGTCAGGTCGGCGCTGTGTCAGTTGGTGGGGGCGGGCGGGGGCAGCGGATCGAGCACCGCGTCCTCCAGCGTGTGCAGCCAGTTGAAAATCATCACGTTGCGTTCGTACTTGCTCAGCGGCTTGCCTCGTTCCTTCTCAATGTCCCTGATGGTCAGCGGCAGGTTGCGGCTCCTCCTGCGGCCAGGGTCGGCCGCGCCGGGCACCCGCAACAGTGACCCTGACGACCCAGCCACTCCAGCGGGCGGGCTGCTCATGTCCGCCGCGCTCATCCGCTCTAACACGCGACACGTGGCTAGCAGGCGCCGGTGCAAATAGTGGCTGCAAAGAGAAAAATTTAAATTACACCATAACCAAAATTCTAGCTTCGCAATGTCGAAATTTTAAGGATGAAATACATTATTGTATAATAATTGTAATTCAATTAGAGGCCTTGGCCAGCCGCGCCAGCCACCGATCAAAGAGTCGTAAAAATTGAAAAAAGTATACTGTACGGGAGAAAAAATTGGCATCTTATTAGAGCAGGACCATTTCTGTATTGAAATATGAAAAAAAAACAGCTCGCTATATACATACGGAAGAAGCTGCGTGCATTTAATTTCTTCTGACAATTATGACAACCTCGCGTGCTTCTGCCTTCACTGGAATTTACCAAGAAAACACTATTTTAGCCTTTTTCACTGAAGTATTTTCAATTTTTGCATACTTATTTCGTAAAATATATATTTTATTATAACTCCTCTTAAAATTCATATTGAGTTAGATAAATTTGTCCAGGTAAGAATTAATTAAACTAGATAATATTATAATTAACAAAATGATGTGGGTGTTTAAATATTTGATGAAATTTGACGACAGACTTTAGCTTGGAAAATAATTTTAGGGAGTGGAGGAATGGAACATTTGGACTCAATTTTTCACCATTTTTTGTCACTCTTGCCAGTTAAAATTATTAATTTTTGTGAAATAAATACACAGTGTCGAAGGAAAACGCCACTGGGCGTGTGTGTGTGTGACGTGGGTTTTGCGCGTGTAAACAGGTCTAGTCGATAGTTACAGAGAGACATGAACAAATCGATCGGAGTTACGCACCGAGCGCTATAAAATTGTAGAACAGCGAGGCTTGTATCCAGCGCGCCTAGAAAGACACTTCTATTATTTGTCTTTACTGTTGTGTAAGTGCCTGACGCGAGGAGATACGCAGCACGCTCGACAGGCGAGTCTTTCCGGTTGCCTACACACAACTGCCATTGTCGGCATGTACGCTGGCGGGCATTCTTGGTGCGCGTGTACGTGCCCCTAATTCGCGCTTGCCCCAGCACGATTTGACACAAGAAGAGTGGGTGAGCTCGTTACGTGCCAAAACTTCATTTGGCCCCTCGGTGTTCGGATGATAAACAGAGAGTTGTTTTGTACACAGAGGAAAGCAGGCCAAATTGGATAAAGCAGGCTCGTGTCCCGATTTAATTAGCTTGAAACTCGCGTGTTCTTCCGCAATCGTTAATGTTACTGGGATACCTGTTCCAATATGAATAATCTAAATATATTAAACTAATGTGAATTTATTTTCACCAGTTAAAAACATTTATTTAGAAAATAATGTATTTAGTTGAATATTTCTCTGCTCACAAAATTTAAGTTCGTTTTAGTTTAACCTTGTTTGATTGCATTGTTAATATTGATCTTACACTTTGTAGTTATGTAGATTGGATGTATGGTGCTTCATTGATAATTTTTAAATCAAAATCATTTAAGATTTTGCATTTTGGCACCATAAACACGATAGTTGATTGCAGTGTTTTTTTAAATTGTTCTAATGTTGCATAGATCCATTTTTCAAGGCATGATTATTTTTTTTCTCATCCATATCCGATCTACAGGTAAGCTTCTTCAAAGCTAACAAATAGGCTTTAATTAAATCCTCAAGGATTAATTTATGTAATAGTAAAAAGGTATATTTTCTATGGTTGTTCTATTCAATTTTATGCTGACGTTATTTTCCAGTAAATGAGTGATTTAGTAATGTTGTCAAAAGATACAATAATTATCTGAATTAGTGGGTTTTATTCAATTCAACTTTATCCTAAATCGATCTTAATTCCTCTGTGTGGTTTGTCCGAATTATGAATTCTGTTCTTGAGGGGGAGTAGTCAAAAGTACGATAATATTGAATGGATACCGTTCAGAAAAATATGTCACAATAAATTGGACAAATTGGAAAATTCTACGGTCAAAAAGTGAAATTAAAAAACAAAGTGCTCCAATTGATCCTGTTATGGATCTCTCACACAATTTGTAAATTCCACTTCCTGGCCGTTGAAGCAAATGGACAAATTTTCACTTCCAACAGAGGAATATTTCTCCAGTTAGTTTTAACATCTTTTCCAACACAAATTAAAATCGATGTGAATTTTCTGACCGTAGGATATTTTAATTTTTCTGTACATTCTATGTATGCGATTCGAAAGTATTAAAATTGCACGATTGTGCGCTTATTATTTTTTGACCGATAGGAAACGCAGAAAAATGGTCGGTTGTCGAGATCTAAAAGCCCTGTTATATTCAAAGGGTCTGATTTAAAGTTCAAGTACCTTCTGACGCGTTTGTTGACGCTGCGCACGAGGTCTGCTGGCGTGAAGGGTTGCGCGCCGTGGGAGAGCGGACTGGGCAGGTTGCTGTGCGGCTCGCCGATGGCCACCCAGGTGGAGCACGACCGGGACACGTTCTGCAGGCGCGAGTTGGTGGCACTGGCGAGGTCGAAGTGCCGCTGGCAGCACAGCACCAGCTCCGACACGGCGTTGCGGGGCCGCGGCGGCGAGCTGGCAGCGGCGCCATCGGCGTCGCTGAGCTCGCTGGCGCTGAAGCTGCGGCGCAGACCGAGCGCTGCCGACAGCTGCGCGCAGGTCCTCAGCAGGTCGGCGTCCTCCTCGAAGGGCGGCGGCTCCCTGATCAGCACCGGGTTGGGGCTCGGGCCCCGCGGCCGCTTCAGGTCCGTCGAACTCACCGAAAACACGGACAGCGACGTGTTGATCGACTCGTGGCTCGGCGAACGCAGCAGCGGCACCGGAGACTTACTTTCGAGTTTGGACATTTCGGCTCGCCGGCCGCGTCTCGCCCCCGTCTGTTTTTCTGCTGGCTGACGGATGGACGGCCTGCCAGCCACACCAAACTCGGATCGCCACCCCCGAGAACCGGTTTTTTACCCGCCCGCGAAAATCGATCTCGAATAATAATTATTTCCGTTTAGTGAAGTAAACCCGTTCTATGAATTTAACGAATTAATAAATGAAATAAAAATGTGTTCCAATTGGCAACGAAAAGAATGAGGATGAAAATGTTGTTATGATATAATGCAGCGTACAGATTGCAGAAAAACTATAATATAATTGTAGATAGACAGTGGTTCTTAATTACTTATTCTCAACAGAATTTATATATATTTTCACAAATATTTATTAATGTTAAAAACTATCTTTCTGTTAAAATTAAATTCTATTAAAACAGTAAATATAAAAATATTAGTTTATTTTATGAAATATTATTAAATAAAATACAAAATATATATAAAATTTATTTAAATATATAATTTTATCAATGTATTTAAAATATTAATAATAAATTATAAACACAATTAAAATTAAATACATAAAATTTAAACAAACATCCAATTTGAAAAATATGTTTGCGTAAAAACCATTGTGTATGACAACTTACTGAATTACTTTCAACTCTCCCGCAACGATTTAAGCAAGCATTTTAGTCGCAAATCGGTTTTCTGCAAATTTAATGTTTGAAAAAACCGGCCGTGAGTCGGCGGCGATCAATAAGTTGTGAGGTGCGCGCTGGAGCGATAGCTGTGCGCACGTCGCTGGCAGACCCGTTGAGGTAGGTCGGTGACGCATTCGCGTGCGGGGACGGACGGGGACAGAGGGAACAGGGACAGAGGCGCATGAATGGATGAGCATCCCGCTTTCCCTGCACGTGTTAGTTTGCGAACTTTGCCACCCCGTCCGTGGTTACTGCGGTGTGTTGTCTGCCTGTGACGGTTTACATATTAAATGGACAGCGCCTGCCAATCCCAAGAGGAGGTTTAGCTGCCTCATCATCCTGCTGAAGCGTAATTAAATCTTAATTGAGTAATTTGACCCTGCTGGGGTTGATTAAAACATTAATTCGATTTTCATGAGATCTCTCAGCCCCATAGCAGCAGAGTAGTTATTTAAATAATCATTTTAATATTTGTATTATCTGCTCTGCATCTGCACTCATTTTTAACAAAGCAAGTTTATTAATATTTTAACTATTTTAAACTATTGGCCATTCTTTTCTGACAATACAAAAGTTGTTGTTGATCATATAAGAGCACGAATCATGCAAGTTTACGCTTTATAAACCACTGTAAACGGCAAAAACCATCTTAAGTCGTTTCTAAGGCATGCAAGAAGAAATTTATAAAAAGCCAAATTAAAAATAATACGATTCTTATTATTTTGAATGAAAATAGTATTCAATTCATATGTAAAAGAGAAGAATATTTCCCCAAGTTTCCTTTGTCACAATTTTCCAGCTTGGAAGAAAATGTAGGCTCGGTCCAACATCCAACATAGCATTATATTATATGTAGAGGAAATTTTGATAAAATAACGAAGTAAAAGTTTGTATTTTTCCTAAGAAATTGTTTATTGTTAACTACAAAAATACGATCAAATACATGTCCAGCTCTTCTCAACTGTCAGCAATTTAATATCGCAAGTAAAAGCACTATCACTCTAATACATATATGCACACGCGCGCGATTTATAAAATATATTTACAAGCACATAGATTTCCGCCTTTTCGCTCAAGTTCCCACAGCACGTTCTGCCGGGATCCGCGAGCCAGGCTCAATTTATTTGCATCACGAGATACATAATAATCATTATTGCTATTTTCCTTTTGTCTGCCAGCAACTTAATGAGTAAATGCAAAAGAACTTACACACAAAGAAAATAATTTTTTTCAGCAGTTTGGCCGCCGGCGCGAATCGTGATTTTCAACATGTTTGCGTCAAGCGTGCAGTCGTGCAAAAATTCAAATAAGAATTGCTGGCCGGCGATCAAACTTGACTTTTCACATATCAACTTTTTTATTATTTACATAATTTAGCTCTCTCGCTCGAGAAAAAAAACAACCTCAATTTAGGTGGATGAGTAAAGCACGTTGTACATTCTTTTAATCCTCTTGCACGCTGAATGAATGGAACAAAAAATTTCAAAATCCTTACAAGCGAGTTCTGTTTGTTTTTCTCCCAAAAAATCGTGCTCGAGTGTGTGGCAAGTTTGCAAAAAGCGCCGCGCCTGGTAGGTCATTTAACTCCATTTCGCATAGCGTGATTCTCTGCTCAGAGCAAAATTTTGCTAATATTTTTCTTTCTCTGCCAGCAAAACCAATAGCAATTATGATGGCAGGCGTGAACGCGGCGCTGTCGTAAACTTGCTTATTAGTTAAAAACCTATGGTGGGTCATAAAGGTGTTAGTTTTATTTTGCAAACCATTAAGTGTTTGAACCACATTTTTGTGTTTGTTCTAAATCAGTTCTCTTCAACAGTAAAAGAGTGAATTTTAGAAATACGAAAAACCTCAGAATTAACAAAAATGCAGGGTGAAGCATATTATTTGTGTTTTGTTTTGCGACTCCACTTTATTGCACACAGATTCATTTTCATCATATTATGAATAATGTTTGATCTTTAAGAACAATGCTCCATGGCCTTCTTAAGGTTTGAATTTTTACTCTTATGTTGTTTCTCAGTTGAATAAATTATTCCAGCATTGTATTAGGCTTGCTGTAGAGTTTTAATTTTTTCTGAGATAGGTTTTGTCAAATCAAACTTTAATTTGGAAATTTCACAAAATTTTCGTGTGTTGCATGAATTGCTGATAATTTCGGGTTTTCCAGGAAATTAAGGAAATGAAATTTAGTTACCAGAATATGAATTAAATTAAAATTAGATCAGATTTACAAATTTGCCATGATTTTTGTTCTAGCTCTCACAGTCGCTAAATACTAAAGCCAAACTCGTGTACCCATTATTTAATTCATTTTTTTAAATAAAATGAGGAAAATTTTGTCAGGCTAGAAAACATTTTTCAAGATTTTTATCTTATAGCTTTTACAACCGTCGAAAGTCTCCGCAATTCGAGATTTTCAACGTCGACTTCTTGAAAACCCCGACAATGGAAATTTTTCCGAAAGAATGAATGACTCTACTCTGCGAGGAAAATTAATCCTGGTGACGGATAGCTAATAGTGGAAATTTCTCTGAGGAAAAAATTAAATAACACATTCTTGTATTGCACAGCAGCTGTTTCGGCCCCGCAGGCCTCATCAGCAGAGTATTTTCCCTCCAAAACAAAACTCATAGATTATTTTCATTATTAGCTAGGCCACCCAGACTTAATTTTTTACACGGAGCCATTCAGTTTTTCTTAAATTTGAAGATTCAAATATTCGTCTTATATCAAATCCTGTTGGATGGGGGTCAGAAAAAAATGTTTCCCAGATTAATAGGTGCGATCTCCTTGCTAGAGAACTCCTGTTCGTTGTAGCAAAAAGCGATAAAAGTAAGCCGTAGAAAAAGCACTGAAGTTTTTTGTGGCGTGAGAAAAAGGTGAAAAACTAAAATTAATTTCAGGCTCTCGCATTAAATTATTCAGTTACGAGAAATGAAAACAATATTAGATGCTTTTTTTGCTGCAAAAAATAAAGAACGTGAAATATTTTGTGTGAATATTGGCGTTTTACGGCCGATAAATAGGAATGGAAAAGTTAGAACGGCGGTAAAGGGGCCTGAAATTTTGATCTAATTTGTAAGGGAACTGTAGAAGTTTGGTCAGGCAGAAACACACTTGATGGCTTGCAAAGCGCTTCACGCAGATTTAATTAGAGGCATCTGCCGTCTCGGAGTATGTGTCTTTCTCTCGTCCTCGCTCTCAGACTGAATCAAGCAACCAACCATTTGAAGCACCTAGCGTAAAAGTCAGTTAAGTTCTCGTTGGAAACACTTGCACAGTTGACAGTCGGCCCTCAACTGAGCGCCAGCAGCGGCTCCTGGTACATGTAGTCTTTGGGCGACTGCTGCAGCTTCAGCTTCTTCCACTCGTCCTTGGACGCCTCCTGCTGCTTGAACTTGGCCAGCTTGGCCTTGCTCTTGCTCACCTTCTTGGCGGGCTTCTTCTTGTCCAGCTGCTGCAGTTGCTCGAAGATGTTCCTCGGCGCGCCGTTGCTGGCGGCCGGCTCCTCGGGATCCATCAGGGTGCCGTTCTTGTTAGCGTAGACGACGTGAAGCTCGGAGAAGGAGCCCTGCTTGGGCGCTGTGATGTCCGCGAAGTCCCTGAAGTTGGCGAAGAAGTCGTCAGACGAGGCGCTCTGATGCGTCGGACGGTAGTTGTAGCTGTAGGAGGGCCGACCGCCGCCGTAGTAGAAAAAGTCGTCGTTGCTGCTGCCCGAGTCGTAGTCGTCCTCGTAGAAGGTGCCACCCTTGATGACGCCGAAGTTGCCAGAGCCCAGCACGCTCTGGTCGCTGCTACTGCTGCTGCTGCCCCCGGCGGAAGCTGCGGGACCACTCGGCACCTCCTTGGACGATGGGGACGATGATGGGAACTTGTTCTTGTTGCTCGTGGCGAACGCGTCGAACGAATTGGCCTGTTGCAGTGCGTAAGGGATGTGACGCGCTCTGTGGTTCGACGGCGGATCGTCGAAGATGGGTGGCCGCGAGTGGCCCAGCGGGTGTCCGGAGAAAATGGATGAGAAGGACGGGTAGTAGTGCTGGCTGTCGGGGATCAGCTCTGGCTGTGCGCCAGAGTCCACGGCTACCGGACGCTGTTGTTGCTGCTGATGGTGCGCCAGCGGCAACGCGAAAGACGGAAACACTTGCTGGCTGTCTGCCTCAGGGTCAGAGGGAACCTCCACGTCCAGCTTGCGCACGTCTGCAACAAAAGAGGGCCAAGTATTTATTTTAAGATTCGAGATCAATTTTGGTTTAATTATTGCGGCCAGTCCGCAATAAACGAATCTTGAAAATTTGATTGTTTTTCATTAAAATAATTTTACACTATTTGCAATAGAACAATCATTTTCTTCAGTTTCAACCAGATACAATTTACAGTGATGCGTAATTCGTTTCATCTCGAAGAGCAGATTCCAAAATTGTAAAATTAATTGAAATGCTACCACTATTCGATTAATTATGATATAGTTTAGTAAATTCTATTAATTTTGACTTTTAATTACGGAGGCGAGGATCTTTTGAACCATATAAATCGAGTTGTAGCGATGAAACACGATTAATTTTCGGAATACTCATTTTAAAATTATACTCTATTACTTTTAAAAGGTTTCACAGCAATTACTTTAGTCGTTTTTTTAAATACAATAATTGCATATGTCTATCAGGCACCAAATCCCATTAAATTATTGTATATCTCGACATTTGTCACAAAAAAAAAAATGCAAATGAAGTTAAGTATTATATCTTGAATCTCCAAATTAAATAACAGAATAAGTTATTGCCAGTATCGTCGGTATAGCGTAAAAAGCAATAAAAATCACATTGATTTGCGGAAATGAACTCACAGATTGAATTTTTTACAGCTGTTTCTGAGAAAAGAGCTCCTGTTTCACAAGGCAAATATTCTATGAGTTAAAGTGCCGTTTTCCTCAATCGACACTTCGCACGAAATAGTGTTAAAAATGCAATAGTGTTAATGTGTATTGCGCCCAGAGGAAAACACACACTGCCGTTGAGGATTGCAAATTGCAAATCATCTCTCTCTCTCATCATTAATGTTTCCTTTTTCGCGACCACGCCGATGATGAGAGAGTTGCACAATGGGCGCGATCCTCTGCTTTCCAATCCATCTCACATCCCATTGTTGTGCGGCATGAAAATCGACGCCCCATTTGCGAAACAGCCTTCGCCTTGCCTATAAAACGACAAATATTTGGCTATGATTTGCATTTGACGCACGAGACGTATTTCTATGCAACCGCACGTCCCACTTTTATTGATTATTGCCACACAGAATGCGGCCGCGTAATCGTTCATTCTGCATTCTTACAAATAAATTCACCTATGAAACAGTGCAGCGAATGCAAGAGACAATGAATGGCTCGAAATTGATTTTGCGGTTGGGTGCCAGTTCTGCTTGATTTAAAAAGGCAGTCCACATAATGGACACGTGACAACAATGGAGCGTGGTTTCCAAGGCTATGCACTGTTGATTGTTCATAATTTGCTCTGTTCCCAAGCCAATTGCTAAAATAGGTACTGAATTAACCGGATTAGAGTACAACAAATTCCATCCAAGTTCAGCAGGAAAAACATTTTGACAAAAAAGTATATAGCTGAATGCAGTGTACAGGGGAAAAATATTGCGCAACTCTGAAAGACCCCTGTTGCCAATGAATAAAAAATACTATCTTTAACTATCTACTATCGTCAGCACTGTAAATTTTCGAGAAAATTGAATTTAGAAATTGTGCTTTTCTAATGGCAAGCGCTGTCTTTCAAAATCATTAGGGTTGGGAATTTAAGACGATCGATAATTATTACTGTGCACCTGATTTGCTTTTAGGCACCTAAAAGGAGCACGAATAATGCAATTTTCAGTCATACTGAAAGTCTTAGAGCCCTTAGAGGCTAATTTTTTTCCTGAAAGAACAAATTTTTTGACCTGTTTGAGCAATGAAATTGTCCTTGATTTAACTGTAGTCTATTTTTTTCATTCACTTATTACAGTTTCATCTAATTTAAATATACTCTGTTTTCGTGACGTGACGACACATAAAATATTAAAAAATAGACGGATTTTCATAATTTAAACAACATACACTTTTCGCAACTTAATAGTGGTGATCACGTTTGCTTGGCAAATTTTGGACCGATATTCTGCATGATTTGACACACTGAGGGGAGGCGGAAAGGCGCTTTTGGAGTCACGCTCGCTCTCTCACGGCTTGGACGGAATGAAACGAAACGCGGGTTGCGTCAGCAGCACATCAACCCATCATGATCGCGCGCGCGGTGTGTGTATAATTATTGTTATATAAGAGAAGGAAACTCGTGCTATTTCAGCACAAAACACCACTTCCCTGATGGATACCGAAAATTGGGCAGCACCTGCAGACATTCGTGGCGTGCAGCAGGATGTTTACTCGCGTCTCCTGCGCGCCTCACCCGCGGGGGCTCGCGTTCAGGTTTTATACTCTCGTTTTTCCCTCCTTTGGCGAGTGAGTTTCTCTGCGCTGCGCCAACAGTAGCCACGCGCGACGTCTTATTTATTACCTCTATATTGCCCGCGACTAGCAGAAGCTAGTGACCGCTGCCTTATTTTTTTCTCTCTCTCAAACACACACACACACACACACACACACACACACACACATGCTAATTATGAATGTGCACGAGCAGCTTTCCCTGTAATTGTCTTCCTCTCGCAGCGTCGCGCGCAGTAATTCTCGCGCACAAAGCAAATTAGTGTCAGAATGTAAGTATCGCTTGGATTGGATCGGCCAAACAATGACACTACAGCTTTTTTCCTCCGCACATATGTGGAACTGGACGAGATTTGAAAGAGCAGGAATGCGATCCACTCTGCCTCTGGACGTAAATTTCTCCTCATTAAAAATTGCGTTTGGCTCGAAAACAAATACGCCGAAATATGGAGGATGACTCTCTTCCTTGATTGTTTGAAAATTGTCACGGATTGGATCAGAGTTTCTCTATATTTATACGGCATTTATTCACCTAACGAGAAATTTGTTAGCTGCTAATCCAACTATTCACTTATAATCTAACCCATCTCAAACCGTCGAAAATATATTTTGAGCTTAATATTTAGGTTTATTCTTCCCTAAACAACAAGAGTTCTTTTTTTAAATAAACAATATTAATGTAAACTCTAAATATCAGATTTTGAAAATTTACCAAAAAAAAAATTAAACGGTTTGCCTATTTTGTTTTCCGGCGGTGTGCGAATTATGAGTCAAATTTACCCTCTGTTGAAATAAATCATGATTTTCAATAAGAAGACAGTGCACGCCGATTGATTAGCATATGCAAATGATTTTCACAGAAATTTAAACGGTAAAGCCAGGGAAATTTTAGCTCCCTCCAAATTTTCAGAGAATATGTAAAGGAAAAGGTCAGAATTTTGCAGTACATTTCCAAAAAGTTAGTTGTGGCAATTTCATTAAATCTTGATCTGCTGGATTTTTTTTCTCTAGGTGCTGCGGTTTAAATTAGAATGTTTAAAGTCAGACAATAACTGCTAGCCTTGTGCCTGCCCAAATGAAAAGAAGTGACCACAAAAATAGCAATATCTGGCGGATTCAAGTGTGTCAAATTCAGCCAGAGAAAAACTCTCGTGAAATTATCTTGTCCGTTGGCACAGATCAGTTTTCACATGCATTACATTTGTCTCAATCACGAGACACGTAATTAAATTCACGCGTGAATAGAGATGTTTGATTGCTTGCTCCCATTCGGCTTTCTCATGAGCGAGCAGTTTGCGTGCGCTGATCGTTTCAAAACGATCGTTTAGCTGTTTGCTTTAGATCTCTTGTTGGAAAAAAGCCTTTTGAAATGCAATCTACGCGAATCGGGTCAACCGAAAGACAAATATGTGCAGCTGAGTCACTATGCCGCCGAGCAGAGTGTGCGAATATGTAACCAAAGAGCGCGCGGCAATTGGCTGCCACAAAGCAAGCAATTACGCGAGACTTAAATGTTTGCAATGGTGAGCAGGCGGATTCGTTTCAAACGCCGCTAGCTGCTAAATTGCGAGATGTGTCTTATTACATGTATCATCAGCACGCGATTTATGCTCAAGATGTGGGCAGTGGGCGGAAAAGTCTCTTCTTAATCCGCGGAAAACCCACTATTTATCCAGGGTATTTGCATTTGATTTTGGTTTGAAAAGGTGACGACTATATTAAAGATCAACAGGAATTACAATTTTTTCGCTTTAAAATGGGAGCGAATTGAGGAGACAGATAAAATTTTTATATGTATCTTGAAGAGGGTATTAAAACGCAATTTGACCATGAGTTTTTCTTTGATCTAGATTTCACTGATTTATTTTTAATTATATTACTATTAGAATGAATGAGATGGCTATCAGTGTGATCAAACAATATCAAAGCAATGCTGATGTAGGATTTCGGAAGAGACCATCATAGAATTGGATGATGAAATTTCGCTTGCGAACATCTTTTGCTTGAAGCGAATCGCACCACATTATGAAAAAAGATAGTGGGTGTCCACAAACTCGTGGGATCGCTAATTTGTAGTTAGGCGATGCACCAGTCTGCATAGACAGTCAAAGTAGGTTGCGGGAAGACGTTTTTCGCATCTGTAATATATAGTGAACAAAAGCCGCTCTCTGCTCATATCTCTGATCGAGGCTCCATTTATAGATTACTTGCCAATTTTCATTTCCAGCACGTAACAATTGCCTATTGTTTAAGAAATTTGCGAAATTCATATTAAGCAGTGCAATAAATAAAACTCTGCTATTATTACTATTGACTTTACTGATATAGTGCGATTACTTGGAACCCTCAAATTTCGATATATATTTATGCTTCTCTTATTTCCAGTCCCGCGAACAAATTTTGTTTCCGGTGATAACACGAAGAATTCATCGACCGCGAATATGAGTTTACCACACGCAACAGAGGCATGCCATGTAAAGAAAAAAGACGCATACCTTACACGTACTTTCAGTACGTCCAGGTGCACAAAATTTGAGTAAAAAAATTACTTAATTAGACCTGCGCGTTTTGATTAATGGCTCAATTAATAATTTGGTCACGTGCTCATCGCGGGGTGACGTCAGACGGGCCAGCCAGTGAAAGTGCAAGTAGAGACGCCGCGCGGCTCGTTCTCGGCGACTCGCTCTTTTACTTTCTCCGCTTGCGTCCCTGCTTCACACACACGCGATCGCCGCACAAAGACAGTATTGAAGAGGAGTTTAGCTCGGCGTCAGAGCAGATAGTAGGTCTGCTAACCGTAAATTCAGAATTTTCTTTTGTGCAGCTGTTTAAGCACCTGGTAATAATTCTGCCAAACAGATTACAAATCGAATTGGCACGGAAAACTATATAAAATGCATTTCTAGCATTTTTATCCATAATTTTTATGGGTTGGACTGTGCACTTTAGTAGTGCAGAAGGCTTTTCTACGGATGTGAAAAAACGTTTTTACTTTATTAGGTGGCTTGATAAAAAACTTATTTAATTATCTGTTTTGAGGAGAATTGTCGGTAAACTGTTGGTTTGTGAACGTTAAATCATTTTATTTATTTTGCCAAGTGCCGTCAGTGAAATAGCCGCTTGTTTCTTTTCAAACCTGCTTAAAACCATAAAAAAATCGATTTCTACAAGCTATCAACAGTTAAAAAAATGACAATTGTTCTAAAATAAAATTTCGTCTTGAAAAATACGTCATTGGAAGATTTTTTAAATTGAGGCATGATTCCCCAGAAATATATAAAAAGCATGGCTCGTGCCGCGAGGAGAGGGAAAATAGCAAAATTTGATTTTTTTCTGAGATTTTCAGATAAAATATGGCTCAAATTTTTGATTGAATTGCTTTGAAAAATATCCGATGTTTCAACATGCGTCAAAATGCTTAAATTTCACGATTAGCACTCATTTTATCATTCAAAGGCCTGAACAAAATAGCAGTCTAAAAAACTAATCGATAATCGAATTTGAATCAGTATGGAAATAAGATAAAATTTATAGATTACAAGAAGATTAGTCTCATAAGATAAAGTGCTTTTTATGAAGCAATTATCGTGCTGACTTGAATTTTTTAGAACAACAATTGGAGAAAACGACACAATCCTAAATAATAGCATTGAATTAGAAACTGTCCATTGTTAATTACACACTCAGTTCTAATTGAGTTGTTAGTCCGCGGAGAAAGAGGTGCACTGTGAGTGAGGATATATCAATTCAATTGAGCGTGACAACAGCACAATAGCGATGAAAGGGGCAGGAGAAAATGGAAATTTAGTGCACCTATTTTATACAAAAACACATAAATAATTTGCACGGCTAAGAAATAATTGTGAGATTGGAAAATATTGCTGCGAACGAGACTTGTCCAGCCGGAGGTTAATCGACAAAAATCCGTACCGGCTTGCGTCTGATATCGAATCGCCGCGACACCCACTTGTCACACGAAGAAAGTCGATCTTGTTATTAAACTCTGTGGAGCAGGAAAACTTGAACCCGCGAGCACGACTTTGGCGCGTTCAAGTACATTGCTTATTTGCAGGTGCAACATGTGGTCGTGAAGCGAAACACGTGAGCGTGTTTGGTTCCCGTCGTGCAATTGATTGACTGCTATTGTCTGAGAAATGACGAGAGCTAGGTGCAAGTACTACCTGCAAAACGTGGGTCCGTAAAAAATATGCTAGCGAGGGAGTGCGATGAAAGTGAAAAGGGAGTGTGTGGCGGATAGATAGGAGAAAGGAGCTTCTCTTTCTTCCTCCGCCAGTTCCGTGTCTGCGATCGTAATCGATTTTTTTCAACTTTTTCATATACCGAAACCAATGCATGCTTTGATTGGGATATTGCATGTAATGTATGAATTCATTTTATTTACTTGAGCTGCAAATGACAGCAGAGACTATTAAATTGATAGATAGGCATCTGTTTTGCTAATAGCGGTGGTAACTCCCACTGCGGACAACAATTTATCGTCAAAGTGCTCCATTAAGAATTAATGATATTCAATTTCCAACAGCTGTACTTATAAAGTAAGCACTTTTATATGAGTTATGCAGGAGGAGTGCTGTAGGTTCAGGGACTCTCGTGAGACAACATAAAATCACCCAGAACGCCCATTGCTCTCACTTCAAACAAACCGATTATTTAATTTTCCTTAGCCTCAGAGGCCCTGGATTTATCAACATCTCCAAAAGGGAACAGTCAAATTTAAATTTCGACCCGAGTTATGCAAATTAACTACATCACAAGCATATTTTTAGACAATAACAACTGTTTAACGTGATTTATTTATTTACATATATCCATTTAACTACATAGTTAATCAGGTGAACTTGCATCTCAAATTTAAAAAGTTGTAACAAAATCGAAACAGACATACACTGACGTTCCACCATTAAATTTAAAGTGACAAAAATAGCCATGTCACGGCGAGAGCGTTTCCTACGAGTAAAAAATCACCTTTCCTTCTCCGCCCAGGTTTAAATAGCATTATACTTGTTTGTATATTTTTGATTAAAAGCACACACAAGAGCGCAGGTTGAAAACCGGAGCAATTAAAGAGACAACTCGTCGGCAAAACAGCAAATTTGAAGCAAAAAACGATGCTGCTTTTACTTTGATAACCACCAAAGGCGGGAAACGGGTTTGAATGAGAGCCGGAGATGATCTGACTATGCTGGCGCGCCTGAGAGTGAAATTCTGACGAGCTGGCCTTTTTATTGAGTATTAAGTGCCCGCGCTACCACTTTACACGAAGATAAAGGAGAAATTTCAATCGAGCGCGAGATAAAAATATGTCACTTTTTTCTCTTTCCGCGAAACGTCGTCGTCTCCTGAAGAGGAAGGAAGTCGCCTGTTATAATTAAGTAAGTTTATTTATTTCAATTAAAAACTATGATGAAAAATCAAAGGAAGCTGCGTTTAATTGCAGAGCGAAAGTTGTTTTAAAAATTTATTGAACAAATTATGACACCAATTAGCGTCAATTTTATTTCATGCCTGCTGGTGCGCGGCCAGCGAATGGCTAGAAAAGTAGGTGCTTTTCTAGTTTTCCGCTCTGCTACGTTCGTGATATCACCAGGGAATACATCGAGAGTGATGCTATCGACGTTTTGCATGATATCAAAGCAAATTGAAACTTTAAAAACCGGAAAGGTCGCCAGATTTTGGCTGCTGCCTGCTGGAGAAAGTGTTTTTGCCGTCCAGAGTGCTTTGACTCCTGTGCTGGATGCGCGGCTCGCTGCAGTGTATTTACCTTTCTCCGCGCACAAGGTCACTGGGTTTATGGAACAAACCTGATCTGACTCAAACTTACTCACCAGGAATAAACGACTTTGCGGAAATTGCTGCGTTTTTTCTCTTCCGAAAATACACACTTCAGTGTACCACGAGAAAACTTTTAATTTTTTTGTTTAACTTCAAATCGACAAGATAGTTTATATTAGGTTCAGACAGTTCAATACACTTTACATCGCTAACTAAGTGAGTAAATTGCATTTCAAGCAAAGACTGACGGCCAGATGCTAATTACTGACGCGCCGGAATTTCTTTTGCTAACAAGAACTGTACGCTAAGAAGATTTTCATTAAGTACGCGTGAAATATTTTGATAGGACAGTCTACTTAACATCATACTCCCCGCTAGTATAATGTAAAACAGCTGTCTTAATTTCAGGCGTCATATTTAGAAAACAATTTGCACCGTGAGAAGTGTGGCTGACAACAATTTTCTCAAAACGGCAGGAGCGCTTGTAGCAGCCGCGAGGGACTTTAATTAACCTTTTGAACTGCTCCGTTTCGGCTATGGAGACGCGAGTGGCGAGGCCAATCTGAATTTCTCGCTCAGCAAACGCCTTTTGCAGTGCGTGTGTGTATGCCATATATCTAATTTACTAAATTCGCAGCTGCTCGTCTCGTTCTCCGGCAGGAATATATGTGAAGAATGTTTTAATTAATAGCTTCCTATTAGAAAGGTTTGTGATTATTATTTTATTGTGTGCTGCACACGGGCAGGCAGAACGTGAAAAAAGCGAGATTGCACATCACGCCCATCAATAATGAAAGTTGTAGGTAAGTGCCCGCACATCCATTTGCGCTTGAAACACGCTGTTTTGCATTGTAATGGGCATTACAGTGCAGCGCAGAATATACTAATTAACGTGAGGCATTGTGCTCCAGCCAAATGGACTTTCTACATTTGAAAATAACTCAATCCAGCAGTCGATTTGCATTTTTGATAATGAGTTATGCATTCGAAATGTGAGTTAGTAATATTATAACATGTGCATGGCGCTCGTGCAAAGATTAATCTCAGTGCGAAAAGAGTTGTCGAAGAAAGTATGTGAGGTGATTAATGAAATATGCGCACGTGGGAGAGAAAGAAGGAAGTTTGATTCGCCTGCCGAATGTGTACTTGTCATAAAACTGTTCATTTACTGGAAAATAATTTATTGGTCAGCCAGACACAGTTAATACATGTTTCTATCACGATCAGTTCTTTTCTAGGCGCGGTTCTGCTTCTGTCATTGCACTTCAAATATTGTTTCCTAGGAAGTATTGCGTATTATTCCAACTTAGTTAGGTGCGAATGGTAAAGGCTTTGAGATCTTAAGTTCTATCTTAAAATAAAATAATAATCTAGGGTTTAAATTTAGATTTCTTTCTTCTTAAACCTCTGTTCAGCACATATGCTGTGGGCTATAAACTCACCGGGTGCCAGTTACACCGCCGAGCGGATAACATGGGGCCGGTGTGGCCGCAGGAAAGCTTGGGCCTAATGTGGCCATCTTTTCGCCTGAAAAGGTGCGAAAACCAGCTAGTGGCGAGTCATACCAGTTCGTTTTGAGCTATTTGAGCATTTTGAGTCACTTAATTAACATCCTTTTGCAACCTCTGACGATTGGATAGTCAGAAATAAGTTCCCCAAAATCCTGAAATATCTTCCATTGCCTTGATACTCCCCTTTTATCAATTAGTTAATATTTCCCTGCAAGTGTGTATTTTTAGCTATATTTCAAAAATAAACATTGCACTGGCGAGGATCTGAATTAGGAGTTATGTGGGAAGAAGATAAAGTTCACGTCTACCCATCACATGTCGTGGAACGTGGAACTCGTTCGTTGCACAGCACGAGCTCAAACTCATTATTGGCAGACAGTAATGGACTTCTGTGCGGAAGAAGAGCGAGTGTGTGCGGTGTGCACGGCGGCGGACAATTGTGAACAAAGGCATAGTAAAAGTGGCCGACGTTGCAACAGTCGGGACTGCAAGTGGAGCCATACGAGCGCATAAAAGCAATCAACGATGCGAACGCAGACAGGAAAGCCAGCCAAACGGATGCTTTTCCTTCATTCTATCTGCGTTGCGAAAACGGCGTAATTTATTATGTAAGGCATCTGCTCTTGGTCCGCACGCCGCGGCGCTTTCTTTCACTTCCGAATAGCTCGCTTGCATAAATGAGCATTACGATTTTGGTGGCGGACGCGCATCACTGCGTGCTCTGCTCTCACGTCCGCAAAGTAACCACAAAGCTGAATCACTAACTTTCTCGCCAACATTGAATGCATTTTAATCCGAAGAAAATATTTGTTATTCCGATTGCGGCCAATACATCGGTTCAAAAGTGCAGTTTAAACAAATGCTAGATTAATTTCATTAATATTCTATATGCACAATTTTTTTATTAATTCTAAACTGGCCGTAAAATCTTTCTCATACTATCTAAAGATTTATTTTCCTTTTTAACATCTGAAACTTATAGATACTGGTCTAATCTTTATCCCTTACGAGTTAAATTAATTTGAATGCCAGCAATATCGATGCAAGTTTGAACATTGTTTTTTTTCAACTAAACTAAAATTCACAACTTCTATAATGCATTATTCGAGTTTTGTTTCGTTTATGCGACCTACAAGGTTTCGTATCGTTTTTGTTATCTCGTCACCTGAGTGTTTACAAGCTTATCATTTCCTTGGTGTGTGCCCGGGCCGTTCAGTTTCAAAGCATGAGGTGGGCGAAAAGACCATTTTTCGCGGTGTTTGCCACTTTATTGGGCTACGTGGCTGTCGTGCTCCTATTTGAAAGCATAAAAAAAATTCAAGACAAGGTACGAGAGGAGTATTTGAAGCAAGGTGATGATGGAGTTTGGCAGAAAGTCGTAGGCACTAAGTAAGTTCCGAAAAAATGGATAAAAAAATGTTTCACTCACTAATGGGCGAAGATACGAGTTTTTGGTTTTCTCAGCGTACGTAGAAGACAGGGATATTGAGGTACAACATTCGTTCAAGACTCAACCAGCCGTTCGGATAGTCGGGGTTGGCAGACAAATACAAGGAAAGATGGCCGAGAGATTGTACTGCCGATTTTTGTACAACACCGACAAAACGAGCGGCGTGAATGAATCAGGAAGGTGACGACGGAAATTAAATGAATATCCACTCCAATGTTTCTAACGATTTTAAAAATTTAAGTGTGCTGGGGAAAGCAGCATTGGTGCCGATAAAAGAGAACTGGGGTCTCAATTACACCGCCTGCTTCATATTTTGCAGCATCTCAAAAAATGGCACTATTCCATCCAGCGTGTCAATTTATTCAGAGGCATCCAGCAAGCGTTACCTTGAAACTCAGGACCTGAAAGATCTAAATGACTCCGGGAACCGATTATCGGTCCAAAACCGGAGAGCTGAAGATAGGAAAGTCACAACGGAGATCAATATGGCTGCATGTATCAACCCTATGCATAGCAACTTCAGCAGAGTCAGTTTAATTAATAATTTTCTTGTCTCAAATCCCTAAATCGCAATAAATAAATAAATATTAAGCTTCACATTTAAATCATTTTCCCCTACTATAAAAACCATATTGATATATAGCAAGGATTTTTTCAATTAATATTCTTTTGAATCCTTGGTCAGGTATGGCCGCTAATCGAATGGTTGGAGATGAACAAGATGTTGGGCGTGTCACACTTTTACTTCTACAACCGCAGCATGGCACCGAATGTAAGTTGCGCCTTCAACCATTACATCAAGAAGGGCGAAGTAACCGTACTCGATTGGCGAACCAACCTGCCCAGATTCCTGGTGAGAACCAACGTGCAGATCAGGGACGGCAACATCTTTGCCGCCATGAACGACTGTCTGTACCGCGGAATGTTCAAGCACAAGTATTTGATGTTTGCCGACTTTGACGAGTTCCTCGTGCCGGAGGGGAAAGACGCAAACTTGCTTAAATTTGTTGAAAAGATATCAGCGAAGGAAAAGAAGGTGGCATCGTTTCTGTTTAAAAACACATTCTACTTTCTGGAGTGGCCAACCGATCCCAAGTACAAAGGTCTGGATCTGATCACGCAGACAAAGACTATAAGGCAAAAGGGGTTCGACCCGCCAATGTCGAGGTCAAAATATATAACCAAGCCAGAAAGAGTAACCATGGTGGGCAACCACTTTGTCTGGGAAAACACAAACGGTGCGTGGACCTGGAAGGGGCTGAACGAAACAGAAGCCTCCAGCAGACACTACAGAATTTGTGAATTTCCGCCAGATGTGTGTCGAAATCCCCAACGAGGAGAGAGAGACGCGCGGATGTGGGACTTTGAAAAGCAGTTGTCTGAAAAAATGAACCAAGTGCAGGAGGAGATTGGCAAAAAGTGTGGACTGGAGCGGATCAAAATGGTTTAGACTGCCTTTTGCGCAACTGTGAAAAGTAATTTCGTTCTCAATATATTACTTAACGAGTGTTGTTTCCGAGTCATAAAATATTAAAGCCAGCCAATGAAATTCCGTTCTTTGCACGTGGAGTAAATTTTCGCTTCGATTTAATGAGCAACAAAGATATTGTCCGGTAAGATTAAATTGTTTAATGAGTAGCGAGGAAATTGTGAATTGCGCTGCTGGGCTTAGGACGTACGAGTTGACCAATCTATCAGCCGGCGGTGGTAATAATTCACACCACAGCGGCTATGAATGCGGCAGAGCGGCTAATGAGAGAGCTTGCAACGGCACCACATTCGCGACTCGAACCAATGCTCAGCGAACTGAAAAAAAATATTTCCAACGCACAGCACTTTCAGTTTTGTCTTTATTTTAATCCCTTCGGAGGGGTTGCGCAAGTATGCAAAGCTCCTTTCGATCGGCCGTTGCGCAATGCAGGAGGAATTCATTTGACCCTTGGCCGGACGTCCCGCGCGCGCGAGACAAGAATTTCATTCCCATGAGTTGCAGGAAGAAAGAAAGAAAGTTGCGAGAGAGAAAGTGAGAGCAGATGACACTCGGCAGCGGCGGCGAATGCACTCTGACCGCTGCGTGCGCGGACAATATGCTGCTGCTGGGGAATGCGAAATTGAATTTTTGCCAGCTCCAATCGTGAAGCTATATAGGAGCGCCGACTTACTAACTTCCGTTAATGTTAATTCAGCCTTTACATGCGGCGTGCAGAAGATGGATCTCAACCGATGAGAAGTTTCTCCGCGCCTTTTCATTCGCGGCAGATTGCCTCACTTTATTGTTCCGTCTCAGTTACATGCCGCGGAAAATTGACCACTCAGCAAAGCCAGAAGCGTGCCAAGTCACAGCTCAGCTCTATTTTTTTCGGCATTAGAAAACTTTTCGTTAGAAATAACCTTTTTAAAGTGGATTGATACGGCTACCTGAAGTATTTCTACAGTTTAATTTCAAATTTCGCCAACTTTCAGTGCTTTGACAATTTTTTAATTACATATGATTTGACTGCTCTCGTTGAAATCAATCCAATGGTGTTATTTTGCCGAATCTTTGGTAATCAAAATTTGAAGTATGGGGAGACAGCTTAAATCTAGCCATTTGTAAAGAATGCTATCTTTCCAACTAACACTCTTTTAGAAAAAAGTTGCAATGCTTCAGGTCCAAAATCCAATTAATCGAATTCTCAAGGATTAGTTAACGCTTCAGCAACAAGAGTTTTTGGGAGTTCTGAAGTATCAATCATCTTTTAGCTAGACACAATCAAACCGATTTTATTTTAATTTTGGGTGAACTAGTCTTTTTTGCAATCTCAGCCAATTAATTTTTCTGAAACATTCAGGCTATCAAGGTTATCTATGGTTTGTGCCCTGAAGCATTAAGGTCACACCGCAATTCAAAACCGCACATTGGGCAACGTGAGGCGAAATATGTAATAGCTGCTCATGCAATGACTGAGCCCGCAATTTGCAGAAAAATGACATTTCGTATTCGCAGCAAGACGAGAAAAGTGCTATGTGATTATATTCTTTCGCAAAATCAATCATCTCTAGTTCCAGCTGATCATCGTATAGAGCCGGTCGGAAATTGCTCAAAATTGGCCCCTTGTCGTTTGCAGTCCCTCTCGGTGAATAAAGTTGCACGCTCGTTTGCCGACACAATTATAATTGAATCGCCTTGTAAGGCGATGCGGGTGCTTTACCTGCTCGCGACATGGATCATTTGATAACAATTTGCAATAGATCTCGGCTACAGCCAATAAATTACACATTACATCTACTCCATATCTGCGTACAACCAGTGTTATTAAACAATGCAATAAATTCTCTTGCTCAATGAAATGCATTCTTTGGTCACTCGCTTTGTCATTTTTTCCTATATTTCCAACTCGAACTGCTTTCTCGCGCTTTGCGGTTCTCAGGCCATTTTTTCGACCCAAAGGCTTATTCAACGTATTGCACCCGGAAAACGAGCGCAGCATGAAACGACTGGAGCACAGTAGATATTGAATTACATTGTTAGATGTGTGTAGAGATTCGTCCGCGAGCGAGAGATCAAACTATAAGCACGCTCTCCTGTCTGTCTGTATTTATTGCCGGTGCTGGACGCGTGTTTTCGCCGCTGGTGACACGATCCACGCAGATGTAAATTATTCTAATGAGCAGATATTGCCTTTCCAGACACCATATATGACATAACACCACGCGTATTCTCCGAGTCACATGAGAAGTGCGTTCATTAGGTTGTATACGAAATAGGTGTTGTGTTGCACTTGAATCAGACAGTTATGCGTTTTGATCTAATTTCTGAAAGATATTTAATATGCGTGTTTTGTGCTGAAAAAGAAAAGAAAATCATAGCTGTCAGAAAAATTTCTTTAATTCTGTTTATTAGAATGGAATATTGTGATTAACCTCTACGATTGAAATTGATCAGATTGTATAATCTAATTAGAAAATTAGGATTCCTAGGAAAAATTGACTTGGAATTTTCTATTCAAATTCTAGACTCTCCCGCAGTTGAAGCTAATGGCATCCTTGACGCACCACTAATTTTGCTAAGATCATAATAAGTGTAACCTAAGTTGGAGACCTTCCCACGGCTTCAAAATGTGATGCTATTAAATTTCCAAAATAATTGCCCTCCAAATGTGTTTAAATTAGTTGAGGCAGAGCTTGCAAAATATGAAAGGTGAACCAAAATGTTGTTCTGCATCCAATAGTCAATCGAAATAGTATGATTTCTCCAATTTCCATTGGGAAATTGAGCGCACTTAAAAGATGGTGCAACGAAACAGATTTAATCTGCGCTGCTGAGGTCAAACGTCTATCTCTTTCTCTCTTTCTTGGCAGCGAGCGAGACAAAGGAATACGTACTTGAGCGCATAATGTATAATTTGATTGGGTCTCTCTTTCATCAGCACCCAGCGTCTAATTCTCTCGTCACCGCTTCTGCATGTGTGTGTGTGTTGTACCCCTTCACGAGAGTTACGCGCGTTCTAATCCCCGGACAAGCAGCACACCATTTTCAATTCATTGGGTAATTTGAGCTCATTGTTAGAGAAATCACGCCACATGCATTTAATGACCCCTCGAGCTGCTGGTGCGATGATGATGTTACATTGTTCCATTGGCAACCAGATTAGAACAAGACAAGTAGGCTCTCTGCGCGCTCTTGTGTCTATCGATTGCACGCTTATTTATTGCGCACAGCATTAACGGGGGTGTTGAAACGACGCAGTGTGACATTTTTATTGCCCAGCACTTGATTTTATGTTTGTATACAATTGCATCCTCGTCTCGCAGTGGATATCAATTAGCCAACAATGGGTAATCCGCGTAAATCACATCCAAAGGATTAACTAGCTCATTGACACGCATCGCGAGAGAGGTGCGGGCAGATTTATTGATCACCCGCCATCTCTGCCTGTGGAAATGAAATCCGAGATGATAAAATCGGTTCAGTTTCGATTGCATTTGCGTGTAAAGCCTCTGGTACTTGAAAGGAAACAACGTCGTGATCTCAACAACCAAGGTTAGATGTTTTCAAAATCGGTCAAGTTAATCCTGCAGTTGAGAAGAGCTTTGTTTCATCTTTTCACGACAGAGGCAATAATTATTGGCAGTTATTGCATGGTAGCAAAAAGATAACTGAGCGTAATACAACTCAGGAGTTGGATATTTAAAATAGTTGAAAATTAATTGGAAGGTTATATTTTAAATTTATCAGTTGATTATGGCATTCGTCTCTTTGCACAATGTATTCAAATTGTCATTTCTTGATCATTCAAGCAAATAAAAATTTCCAACGCCAACAATGAAATTTATATTAGTTTTACTCCTTTTAACATCGCTTCCATGAATTTTTGACCTCTCAAACATTCCTAAGCCTTGTCTGCTCCAGATGCAAATTTACCTCAATCAGCAATTTACATAAATCTTGATCACGCCGGCCAAGAACAGCGATTAATGTGAAATGTCAACCTGCTACTTCATCAGCTGACAAATCGGAGCGTTCACCTGGGCTGACGGCGGTATAGCGGCGGTGGCGGCGGGCGGAGAAAGGCGCAAAAATTCAGAACACCCGCATAATAAATAAAAGGGCAAAATCAGTCGGCGTGATAAACGACGTGGCTCTTTCTTTCAGCGCGGCAATAAATAATAACAACTGGTCACATGTGGTCCCCGGCGCCCTACGTGCGACAAGAGAGATTTTGCCTTGCTCTCTCAGGTAAAAATCCGTTTCGAGTGCGTATTTGCTCGCGCGTAAGAGTTCGATCTTTACTTTCCCGGCCTGCGGCGAATCGACCATCCGGCCAGCATTTTTCTCGCTCTCATCGCTTCGAAAAACTTATAGGCTCGATTCCCTGGCACATCCATCAATTGAGCGGCCGACGAGACGTGTCTGCGCGCCGAGCAACGTCATTAATAATCAACCTAGCGATATGCATGTCTACAGACTGGACAAATGTTAAAAGCTGGCGAGCTGGATGGAATAGAGTCATGCCGACTCTGTTCGTTTTAAATCAATTCAGATGTTTTCCAACAGATGTGCAATAACTTTTGATATATTATACAGTGAGAGAGGTAACTCTAGCCTTGTTGATTGAAATGATTTAAAAATTATGATTTGATTATTCCAGTGACACAAAAATGCTTTTAAAATGTTGAAGATTGTCTCCCTACTTGAAATCTTATTTTATTTCACAAATTAAATGTTTCCCCAAAAAGTGATATACGCCGTTGGCTAGGTATCGGTGAGAGGAATCGGAATCTGCTTAGGAAAATATGGCCAGATAAGCGCTGTAAATTTTGGAGAAAATTAGCCAAAATTTAAATAAAACTCTAGCAAAATTATCTATAAGATTTAAATATGTATCCATTTTCTCCAAATAGTAACATATTGTCTAGGAAGATTTAAATTTCGAGATCTATCCAACGGGTGTAATAAGACACTTTTTGTGAAAACTCTTTGTTGCGAAATAAAATCAGATTTCAAGAAGGGAGCCTGTCACCATTTGAAAAGCATGCTAACTTTGCAGCCACTTTTCTCAAAGGTTTACTGTGCCACAAGGATTTTCCAGGGGTTTGCAGAATGATTTATCTTTTAAAGTCAAATTAATTGATGCCTTTCAGAAAAGCATTTTATAATTAGTGCAGTATTTGTAAATAATAAGAAGGATCGAGAGTTAATTAAATGGATTTTGCTGCAAGAAATCTAAAAAAAATCATGAACGCATTCTCATAGAACAGAAAAAGTTTGTTGCGTTAAATGTGGATATATTCTCGCACACTGATCAAGGTACTCGACATTCGCGACATTTTTTTCATAAAAAAACAGTTAGGTCTGATTGGAAGGATATAAGTGCATTTCAGACCTTCCTGTATAACGTGAGATACTTCTGCTGGGAATGGCTTGATCAGAGTCATTTGTATCGAGCAATATGAATAATCAACTGCAATATTCTCCTGACGCGTGTTTCGCAAGAAACGCTACACGATGCCAATTAATAAACGACAGAATAGAGCTTTTCCGCCGTCACATTTCAAATAACATTAATTTATATGAGCACAATAAATTCAGCTTCTCTGTTCTATACTCTATGGGCGGTTTGAAGCGTGAGTTCATAACCTGTGACAATCAATCGGCAGAGAGAACGCGCCACCTGCGGCTCAGGCTAATTGATACTGCTCAATGGGAATGTGCATGGAATGTTTGTGTATTTATTACATAAATGGCAATTTCAATGATCTCGTAAAGCACATTCCAGGATATGGCAAAAGGCGAGAAAACAATAATTTAACTGTCATGCCCTTATTTGTGCCAAGTCTGAATTCCTGTTCAAAGCATCCTTGAGAGAAAAATCCGTCGTCAAATATGGCGCAGCCCACGTAAAAACAATATTGTCCCTATCTGTCATCATAAATCCAATGTCAGAGATTGTAGTTCGAGAGAGCGCTAAAATGTACAATGTAAATCGTCTCGTGAAAAATTATGCCTGTGCACCCATCACAAGATAATTCACTTACAAGCGCGGCCTTGACAGTTAAAAGCTTGAGCAATTAATCTCTCGACGAAAATGTGGCGTGAGAAAGTAGAGCGGAAAGATTCCATGCTTGCTTTGCCAACGCGCAAAGCAGGTGATATAACTCGAGCTGCATGCACTTTTTGTCAACGTCTTACAAATAGGAAAACGACGCACGTCGCTGTTTTGCAACGAGAACGAGAGACGCCGCTCTTGCGCACGTTTTCAATTTTCGTTCCCAAAAGCGCTGACATTTAGGCCTTGCGACACACCTTTGTGATCTGACTTCTGAGATTACCCTCTTCACCAAGCACGACTTTTTATAGATTATTAACTCTGAAACTGCACGCTTGCAAAACTGTGCATCTTGTGCACTTTTGCGTCATTTTTGTCTACCTCGTCTCATTGCAAGACCTAGATTTCGTGATAGGAAAATGTCACAGTAAAAAACTCTCTCGGAAAGTTTTGACATTATGATTCTTTAATTTAAAAATTTGATTAGTAGGAGATAAGTTTAGGGAATCAATGATCAATTTTTTACTTGAGCAATTAAAATGTCAATACGTTTGAACTTGAAGATGGATTGATTTAGGGAAATCGATTCCTATAACATTACAATTAATTGCAGTTGATTAATATTTGTTTAAAATATTTACCTCCACAGAGCAGAGTGCAAATATATTACAAATTTCTCTAAAAATGACAAAATTTGTAAAGGATTTTTTACGATTTCAATTCCCCTCGTCGCGATCTATCAAAACGGTTTGCGAGTTGTGAGTTAAATTTTCCCTGTGGAAAATATACTTTGATTATCAATAGGGAAACAGTGCTTGGTTACCATATAAACTCTGCAGTTTTTTTTAAAAAAAAATTTAAACGTCGACCTGGTAAAATTATAGCTCCTTCCCAAATTTCAAAGTACATATATTAAAGTGGCAGGTATTTTTCTGTCAGAATTTTGGAGAATACATTCAATTTAAATGCCCCCTGAATTGAACGATTGACACCAATTTTAATCATGAAAATCATTGGCTGGCTTCATTGATTGCCAGAAAACCAAAATGTTCGTCTGGAAAAAATGTTGCTGATTTGCAACAATGTAATCCATTGTTAACAAAAACGGCGTAAATCGAAAATTTCAGGAGGCCTTTAAATAATATCAAATGTGCTAACACAAGATTGTTAAAAAATGCTTGTACATAAATGGATGAAATCCAGATTGGTTTATGAGTGAATCAAGAATTAAATTATCTTAAAATTAAATGATCACCCGGAAGTCCCTGCAGCCACATGCAATAAGCGTTTTCAGCTCAACTCATATTATTGCGCAACGTTGGTGTTGAATAAACAATAATCATTTACCATTTAAATATATAAATAAGGAGAGTTCGAGAGATGGAGAACAATTTCTTCGTGTCGAGCACCTTTCAATCAGTGGGAGCAATAATTTTACCTGACATTTCAGCTGCAACATTACAAATTTTCCGCGCTTGAACTTTATTGTTTCCCCAGGTGCGTCAGCAGTGAAGAAAGTAAGTAGTATTTTGTCCGACACGGCAAAATTCCCGAGCATCTATCTCGCGTGCTGCAAAACATATTTCATTTCGCAGATGGGGAAGTGGTGCCAATAAATCAAAGCATTGCCTTTTCTTTCTGGCTGCACGGAGAGCAAATATAATAATGCATCTGGCATTTATTTCACGTTCGACGGGCCTCACCTTTCTTTTTATCGGCAGCATTCGGCGGTCGAGAGCCGCCCACACGCCTCACGCGAAGAAACAGCACTTCTTGCCGGAGCGAGCGTGAATAATTAATAATGGCACACAGTGGGCAAATATTCAATTTGAAGAAAGCAGTCAGATAAGGATCGAATGAGGAAGGTGCAGGGCGAGTTCAGTATTATCAGCTGTGAGAGGCGGTGGGTGAAGTTAAATTTTGAGCTGTCAACTCTGAAAGAGGAAGAGAAAGAAGCAAGGTGTGCGCTGGCAGTGACAATCTCGCAATTAGAAGGGCCAGCCAGCTCGCTCTCCAAGGAAGTCACGTATAATTGCCCGATTTGCGACACATTGGAGATGGTACAGTTGGTAAATTGACCGGAAAATAGCTCTATTTTGCCTGACAAAATGTGCCAAGTGAAAACGATTTCTTTTTAGGAGTTTTGATGCTAGAACAAATTTACCAAATTTTTGATGCAAAAAAATGAGGTCCCTCAGTGAACAATAAACTCAATTTGCATAGAAGCCTTTCATTTTCTGAATTCCATCTCACACGTCGAGAGTTGCTTCACAAAAGCGATAGGGTCGCCAACCTTTGGCAGAGTATGGATGTTTCCATTTGCAGAGAAGTGCACAGTCACTCCCAGCAATTATCATAATCTGTGTGAAATGAAGCGCAGTATCTCACCCACTCGAGTAGCACATTTTCCGCGTTCGAAATTCCATGCTTGTGAATAAAATTCAATCTAGTTCGAGCTTGTGCGGTAAAAAGGAAATGACCAATGTGGCGTGAATTCGAGGAAGTGTTCACGCTTTCGGCTCGATTGCACTTTACATCACCCAGCTGCCAGGGTGGGACAATTGCTCCGATTGTGACAGATTGCGCTGCACGGCAGATGCACACCAAAAACACCGTTTTTGTGCTTTATTCATTCAGATCTGTTTGCTTTCGTTGCTTGGGCAATTAAACGTCTTATTTGCAATAGGGTTTTCATTGACAGCTTTCCCGTTTTTATTTTCGTCAAAAAGCGGACGACAAATTAATTAGAAAAGCTAATTTTTCCATTGTACGCTCATAATTATTTCAATGTGGAAAAAATAGAAATCAGTGTCACGTGGGAATTTTCAGAGAAAATTACTTTGTATTTATACTGACTGCACTGCCGTTAATTAATTAATGCAGGAGTTTGCATCGTACTGAAATGCGTGTAATGTGCGAACATCCCACGGCACACTTGTTTTTCGCATATATTAAACTTGTCTCGATCCATTTGGCTGTGAGGCTGATTAACGAGTTGCAACTCACACGACGGCCGCGCGTTAAAAGGTCAGGTTTAAAAGAAGTTTGCATGCAGGCGCCTAGCAGAGTGAAAAAAATAAAGAAAGTTCATTCTTGACATTGAAACGTGCGCACACGAGTGCAGGTTTTTGCCTCAGCTTGCCCCTATATGTACGCACTTCAAAATAAAAAAAATTGCAACTGATTTACTGCTGCATTGTTTATTCTAATTTTCTAATTTTATCGATTGTGTTTCTAGGCAAGGAGAAAAGACTTTTGGAAAGTTTGAATAAACACATACACGCGCAGCTAGGGCGGCAAATTGAATTTTCTTTCTCGACTGGGCCACACAAAAGCTGCTTATCTGAGAGAAAGATTTTGCTTCTGGCCCTTCTGGGCGCGATTTCAACTGAATGGCTCAATTAATTTCTCTCCTGCCAAGATCACACCCCAGCTTTAAATTTTATTGCTCTGCTTTGTACTGGAACCACACAAGATACGAAAAAATGTTGATATCTCAGTAGGATAATTTAAATATTAAGTTTTTCTTTCGAACTTTCAATGAATGGCATTAAAATAAAGAAAGCAATATTGCAGCTGCGAAAAATTGTTAATTGAAATTCTTATAACTCTTTCTTTTGCTAGGAAATAATGATAACATAAATGCAAAAATTGATCCAATTTAAGTTACCCCCAAATTTTATTGCCAGGAGGGGTGAAAGTGGGCCGATTAAATTTTTTCCCGGCTTTGGGCACTGTTCATGTGGAGAATATGGCGAAATGCAAGTTTCTCCATTTAAATTTTTAATCAGAAATCAAGTTTCCTCTCTCTCCGGTGAGCTTTGTCGAGTGCGTACATTGTCCAGAGCGTGCTTTACTTTTCAACAATCCAACAATCTCCACACTCCCGCAACAATTGCAAAATTTCTCAACGCTTTTATGTAAGCGAGCGTAAAACCGCGCTCTCGGCCGATATTCTGTGCATTTTTGCACAAAGCTCGACGATTGACAGCAAAAAAGAGTCAGTTACGTCGTTGGCCGATTTCTCTTTCGCGGGCAAAACGAGAGCCCGCCTCGGATGTGTTTGCTTTTCAACTATGATGTGTGTGCTTTCTCCAACCCTCGTTTTTCAAACCTCATGCAGGTATGTGTTTCATTTTTCCTCTTTTGTTCTCGACCAGCCTGTCTGCTGTCTATGCAGCTTAAATTGTCGATGAAAACAAACACTTCCGCCTCTTCTGATGCAAACTCATTTGAAGTAATTTGCGTGCTAGAGCGGAGAGCAAAGGTGTACCAAAAAATTGAACAATCGGAAGACGGATTTTTAAACACGGCACGGCGGGCCAATACATTCGCGAGAAATGTTTTGGTGCAATTCATATCATTTTTAATTATTCTCCCCTTTGTCATTTTAATAATTAATTAAAAATTAAGAATTAATTTGTATTCAATGCCAAGCTGTCGGTATTTAAATTCCTAATAGCAATTTTATTTCAAGCAACAACTGCAGTTTCATGTCTATTTTAACATTTGGAATTTCCATTCATTGACGAAGCACTTGAAACAACACATGAATGAACATTCCTAAATTTCCTGATCATTTTGATGATGAAACACCCGGGTATGCAATTGTGTCTCATTGTTACATTCCACCAAATAATGTTCTGGGGAGAGTCATGATGACTGAAACAATAGCTTGTCTTATTTGCAGACGTGCATTCACGCACGCGGAAAACAACAAGCTGGCCAATTACGCCAAATCATTTCCTCCCAAGCTGATCTCCGACCTCACGGCCCGTGACCTTTTGCGTGTTTTCTATTATTAAATTCAATCCTATTTATGTGCTTCCTTAAAAATCGTGCACGGCGCATATAAAGATCATTTTCCCGGCCTCCCATAACTCATTATGCATATTTTTACGACCATCTAGCCAAAAATTGCATTCGGATTTCGCAAGAGCGAAACTCATCGCCAGAAACTCTGCTTCCTTCTTGTGTTCAATCGAGCCCATCATCATGCAGCACATGGCGATCAATTTCGTAACGAATTCGCTACGCTCCGCGGCAAAAAGTGCGAGTTAGAAAGCAAATGTGCAAAATAATCTGCATGCGTGCGCAAAGCTGACGTCAGTGTTTCTGCGCTATAAGTAATTGGTAATTAATACACTCTACGCGACGCTAATTGAAGTGTGCGACTATTTATCCGTCTCCAAGAGTAGAGAGCGGCGCACTGAAGTTCAAAAGTGCATTTGCACAATTACAGTTCAACACAATTACCGCATATGCGCAAGTATAATTGAGCACGTCTGCACCGATTCAATTGTGTATGAAAATCACGACTAATTAATTTGCTCTCGCTCGACTGATTATCCAGGATGAAAAATGCGATCTCAGACAATGAGAAATTTCACTCTTATTGCGGGCCAAAATGTGACCTATAAAAATTTTCAGACCGCAAAACTCGAGGATTAATAGCACGCCGTGATTTTCGCTCTCCAAACCGCAATTGAACGCCCTTTTAGCAGGCTAACTTTGATTTGCCTTGTGAGTGTGATGGAATAACACAATTCAAGGCTGGTCACTGGTCGAAAAAAGATATTAAAAGCATTTGTAATGTTCTAGCTTACATGTATAAAGGTTAAAGTGGACTCATACATGGCAATAATTGAAATTAATGAGAATAGTAATCTAATCAATGTGCAATAATCAAATAAGGATCGAGCTAAATTTCCGAATATGCCAAATATCTCGAAAAATTAAACTGTTTGACAATGACTATTTGCTTGATTTTGATTCCTCACATCGCGATCTATCCAACGGTATGCAAATATCGAGGCAAATTTATCTTCTGGCAAAATAAATATAGGAAGATAGTACTCGCCGCTTGATAAGCATATTTACAAACTTTTTGGAGCCGATTTTCTCACAAATTTAAACGGCAACCTGAGAAAATTTTAGCCCTTTCCCAATTTTCAGCGCAGATGTAAGTTCAAAGGTCTGCAATACATATCCACTTTAATTTCCATGCAGTGTTCCATTTAAATAAAAAAATTATCAAGATCGTTTTTGTTTGTATTTCCTTCATAAATTGCCACCATGATCAACAGTGTAATTTTATTCCCCGCGTAACTACTCATAAAAGTCATAAGAGCCAATTAGGAAAAGTGCAACCGCGCACTGACACATGTATATTTTGTAAAGTGATCCTTTTCCCATGGCACCCACTCATCCTGAAAATGATTCGCTCACTCTCGGAATACCTGTGATTCACGCTCAATTAGCACCGCTCGCTTCGCGTTTGTATCGCATTTATAATATTGAGTTTGACTTGCTTCGCACAGGCACGACCGAATTAATCACGCACTCGTTGCCTGGTTTGTGTCCGCGCGCGTGACTTGAATATTACGGGCTTTTGGAGTTAATTAATTATGCAACTGATTAGGCGCTGAAAGAAGTTCTTTTCACGCTCACATTCAATTAACAAATGCGCTCAATTTGACTGCAGAGTTGGGCTGCAGATTTAAATTAGTTCCGTTTACTCGCAGCAAAATAATTCGTTTCCTTCCCAATACACTTTGTCTTGTTTGCAAATAAGGAACGGAGAAATTTGCATGCACACATGGGAGATTTCCTTTCCATATTAGCTTGATGGTCTGCTGAGTGCATTTTACAAAGATGGAGATTCGCGATAAACACGGGCAGTAAATTTTCTTGATCCGCTTGTGTTTGTTTGCAGCTGCCTTGGAATAATTAATGAGTTGGTATGAGAATGAGTAGAGTCATGCTTGGAAAGCATCTTGTTGGAGGTGTTAATTGCTCCTCAGCGCAGTTAGAGTAATTGAAACACGGCACTAAATAAGCCCACTTTTAGCATAACCTTATTTTCTGCTTAATAGTCAAATACTCTGACAATGAGAGACGCTTCCATAAATTCAGTGAAGTGAACGAATCAAAAATTTAGTTATAATGCGAGGATATATAGCATTGTAAAATGAATATGGAGATGGTAAGCACGCAACTGAAGGTGCGCAGTTCTTGTTAGCAGTGCGAGGTTATATGCTTCAAGAGAATGCGTATTTGCAGTAATTCTTGGCTCGGTTATCAGCATCACGCAATATCTGGCCTAAATTTTTGATATTTCATTTGACACTTAGAATCAGAGGAGCAGATCTAATATTTTCAACATGTATATCATGCAGAAAACTCTTTATCTGTTCAACCTGCGAGATTCCTTTTATATATATTTATTTTTTGGAAGCACCAGGAAGATCGGTCCGTGCCTTTTTGCATATATTTTTAATAAAAAGGTAATTTAAAAAAACAATAGGGTAAATTACTCCAGATTTTAAGGTTAAAATCAATCAAGCTTGATTTGTTTAATTATATCATTTTATTTTTTAGCAATATGATTTGACAGAGAAAAATCCAACAATTGTCAGTTACTTCAGTTATCTGAAGATACAATTTGGTGGATGCGGAGTTTTTCTTTGAAAATCTTCGCTCTTACCAAAGTTAAGCAGGCATCTACTTTAATGAGCTGTTGTTTACTCCATCCTTTCGATTAAATTGCCCTTGTTTGCAGTGTGCGAACATTAATTAGGAATATAATCGATTCTTTTAATTAATTCATCCGTTCTAAGAGATTATCGCGATTTGTAGAGTTTATCCAGCTTGTTCTTATAACTTTCTACTTTAAAGGTCCCTTTGGACATTCTCTTACAGCCGTATCAAAGGACTTTATCTCTCGTGTAAGACGCAAAGAAGACCACATTGACTGGATTTCGCAGTTACTTCTTTTTGTCGCTTTGTGGGTCAAATGCTTTTCTGGTCTCCGTGAGAACAAAGGTAACTGTTTCGCAATAAGACCAGCTGACTGCTTTTAGTGAGAAAAATAAATCTTTAAATCTTCCGATCAGTGCAGAGTCATCCGTCGAAATGGGACCTTGGAGCTTTGGGCGGCGAGAGGTTTGCTTTTCAAAAGCTTTTATTCCATTTGATCAAGGGTGGAGAGGCGCGGCGGAAACAAAAAGAATCGCACAATTTAATTTGGCCAGTTTGTTCGTTCTTTCATCGGCTGTTGCAGCCTTGCACTCTTGACACCGCGCGCGCCCACCATTGTAATTATGCTTAATGAGAACCTCATTGAGAGAGCAAATGTGGGCGAATATCTGATAACACATAAGAATTTCTACTTGAGCTAGAGTGAGTGAGAGACACGTACGTTCGTCTTCAAGGGCCCACTGAAGTGCTTTTGAAAGCTCACTGCGGCTCTTTTTGAGGTGGAAAAGGATGTTTGCACGCCAGGCGCGGTGTCACAACGAGAAGTACAACGGCGGCGGCGTTTATTCCGCGCCAGTTAGACGGTTTTTATTAGCACACTTTTTATTATTAATTTTGTGTCTTTTACTAACAAAGACACAGCGATACCACTTTGTTCGTTTATGTTTCTTTTTATGTGCGAATATAATTGCAATTCCTCGCGCTTGGTGCAACAGGCGGTTCAATATTGCCATTGTGTGTTAAATATCTGTTTTCACAACAAGCAGTAAAATTAGGTCATTAGTCACATTTTACAGCTTAACAGAATTTTAAAACAAAGTGTGTGTACAAATTTACGACTCTAGGAAAACAGCGATTTAATTTGGAATGGTGTTTCATATTCACAACCATGGAGAGGTATTTTTAAGGTGCGGACAATAAGCAAAAAGATTGTAGAGTTTTTTATTTTGGAAATAAGCACAATTTTTCCACACTCGTTTTGGAAATTAAAAAATATAACTGATAATTTTTAGAAAAAAAATCCAAGAGAAACGTAACCCTTCCAATTTTATTTTAATATCCTGGGTTGTACACATGAGAAGCCCAAGATCTTAATATACAGCAAATTTAAGAAAAAACGCTCCATAATATTTTTAATTAACGTTTGTTTCCATTTTTCACAAGGTTCTTTTTTATTCAATAAACGTTGAGAAGTGGCGTTCTCAGGTGTAATTTTTTCAAGAGCTTCCCTGTTTATGATTTCTAATTGTTGAACATTTGCTAGGGAATAAACTTAAGTTTCTTTAAAAAGTCCGTTTTAAATTTAATCGTCATTCATGTTTTAATAACCTGAACGAATCATTATCAGGTCTAGATATTGAATATATAGAAATGAATAGATGGTTCTATGTAAAATTCTTTTCATCAGATCCCAATTTTAGTTTCCTTCGAAAAAATCATACCCTCTTCAAATCAATTAGCACCAATTTTAAAAGAATGGCGTTGAGCAATAAACAGTTGAAAAGGGATAGGAAGTGCAATTTCACGTCATAATCTCGCTCATTAGCAGCAGCGATAATTGATTAGACGTCAATGAAAACGTCGGTGTCACTCTCGATTGGCGATCGTCTCGCTGATTTTGACACACACAATAACTTTCTTATTTACATTCTTCCTGATCGGTGGCGGGCACCTGCCTTTATTCAAACTTAAAAGTGACAAAACACTAGCACTTTCATTGTGTCTGCGAAAGGGACTGAAACTAGCTTACTGTGATCGATAAACGCCTTCCTCAACAGTTTCATACTAGATCACTTCGGCAAAGTAAAAGAAACAAACGCCCCTGTCCTTTTTTGCTCCTGTAGCAGCAGCAGCAGCCGGTCTTTCGCCTCTGATGGAGCGCTTGATAACATGCACGGCGCATTCATCGCGCCAGCAGGTGTCAATAGTTAATAATTTTAACGCCCTTCTGATTTCAATGACTTGAAAGCATTAGTCAATTTTAGTTAAGCTGTACAGTGCCTATTTAAGCTGTAATCTTTATTGAGATAAATACGCAATGGGATTAATAAATTGAATGAGTTCAGTCAACTCTGACTCTCGTTGACGGCTTATGACTTTCAGATGAATGATTACGCGATTTGCAATTTTCATGAACTTGATATTTTTGCTACAATTGACTGAGTTTAAATTGAAATACCCACTGATCTTTCAAAATTATTCAAGATCGCCTTTCGTTCTAGATTGAAAAAACTAATATTTAATCAATGTAAGGAATACACATAATTTGCTCGCATATAAAATTATCTCAGCACACGATAAAAGTTTTAAAAATGACAAAGTATAAATTAATTAAAGTAAATTTAAAGTTGTCGATCAGATGTTTCCAATCGCAATAAATCAGTTGTTTCTGAAACTGTTTTAAATGACGTACCTTCCTTTGGACGAGGCGCACACGCGGCGAGAGCCACGAGCGTGGAGCAGAGCAGCACTTTGTGACACCAGAAGCCCGCCATGGCTGGAACACAACTGAGACTGACTCACTGCAGCGGCGGCTTTCTCATCAGAGGAGAAAGCCAGCCCTCTAAGCGAGTTGCTGCCTCCTCCTCCTTGCAAACCATCTCACACACACACACACACACACACACACACACACACACAATACGTTAATGCTTTTTTACTCTAGTATTTTGTTTGAATTCACATCAAAACTATTCCTTTTCTGGATGTATTGTGTGGCTTACGTGTAGCTTGCACGCACATCCGTTCAATTAATAAATAATTAGACGAAAATTATAGTTGACGGTAGATGCCAATGAAGGCAGAAAGATGCCATTTTTTCAGTTGAAATTTTAAATTTAGTAGAAACTAGTTGAACAGAACATTAATGTGGAAATACGAAAAAACTACTGCTCGCTATACACTTTGGAAATTGCATTTAATATCAACTGAAATATTATAAAAATTTAAACCACAGTTTTATATATATCTAATAGGATTACTTTGCTATTAGAGGGATATTATCAATCTTCGGAAACAGATGAAAATCATATATTGCTGACGTGGAAATCAGCCCGCGAGGTTTGTTTATAAAATTAAGGTTGATCTTTGAGCTTGGAAATTCAGAGTTCTGTGAAATTTCACCAAAAAAATAATTCGAAAAATCAGACATCATAGTTGGGGCACAAAATTTTCCTCTCCTTTTTGATATCATTTTTGGAGTTAAATCTGATGGTGAGATTCATTTTTGAGAATATGCAATTTTCTCAGGGTTTGTCAAAAATATGCATTTTTAAGAAAAAATCTCTAGGCAGTAAAAAATCTCTCCATGAGGTCAAAGAAATGGATCTTAGTTAAGACTAAAAATTATCCTCTCACCTGAAAATGGTTGCGGGCTTCGATCTAATGGTGAGATGAAAAATGTCTGAGTTTCAACTGGGATCCGATTTGTCGATCTCATTATGAGATTGTCTTTAGTGTTGGTTTAACATAGTTATTATAGTCAGACACTGTATTGCAATTGGGGCGCAGCACAACAATATTTCAAAGAGGTTGAAAAACTTTAAATGCGAGGACATATTATGTCTGTTGATATTATTAAAAGCTTCAAAAGTTGACTCGTTGGGGCTCTTAAAATTGCTTATGAGTTGCGGAATCGCAAAATAATGCTCTTCGTGCAATGCAGACACGTACAACAAGTTAAAATTTTCGATGCCAATCACAAATTAATTTACTTGGCACGCTGTAATTTTGAAAGCAAGGATTACTCTTAATTGTCAATAAAATACTCTAATTTTCAGATAGAAGAAATATACAATTGTTTGTTCAACTAAACAAGAATGTGCAATTGGCAATAAAGATCAAAATACTAATCCAAATAAGGGAACCACTCTCTCTGTTCAATATACATAAAATCGTGCATTTATCGTCCTTTTGGAAAACAAGCGCCATTGTTTGAAACTTATATCATTGCTGGTTCATTATATTATCCTTTGAAAGGAACAAAAGAGGAAAACGAGGCGAGTCATGAAGCACTTTATTAGAAATTAAAATGCTCGCTTTGCCGCGTGTTCTCATTATTTCAAACGCGAATCCATTTGCGGCAGAATATGCATATATACACATGCAGAGATACGAGAGCAACATTTACACAAAACTTACGCAAATCCATCAAGTTGTATAATAATAAAATGCAGCGTGCTTTGTTTCGTTCTCTGCCGCTTGGTAATTATATTAACACGACTCTTTCATTAGCCGCGCAGCAGCATTAATATTATCTTCACGCCTAAAAAGACTGTGTAGCACAAATTTAATTATATCCACCTGAGCCAAGGTTACAGCTTTTGAAAATATACAAGGCATGTTGAAGAGTGCCAATTGCGCTGTTTCGCCAGCGTGCACCAGAATGTGATCGCATTTGTGAAGCAAATGCGTGTCAGCACGAAAATATTTTAACATTCTCGATGTTGCTGCTGCTGCATGAATTTAATGGTGTACAATAAACCGTCGGAATGAAATTCAGATGAATCGTGTTCAGAAAATGGCCATTTCCTGGATTATTATATATCTTTTTACGCTGCACACTCATGCTCATAAATTTGTTTGGAGCTTCACGAAATCCTGGCGATAAACAAAGATTTTCAAAAGGAAAACAATAAAATTCACTAATTTTTTAATCTCTATGAGTAACAAGCTTTATGAAATTTGCTTTTTTCATGTTGATGTAGCACTGGAATTTGATTTTTAACAGTGCCAATCGATTCCTGAGGGTTAATTGCACTAGGTAGCCAAATCACTCGGTCGACAATTTGACACGACATATACCGGAAATCGATGGAAACGTCAAAACAGTTAATTTGGCCTGAGCGTAGCAAAAAGTTCCTCAAGAACTCTGGCAGAGATGGAATCATAACAAAATTAAACTAGCAGTGGTGTTAATTGTTCTCTCTTCATATTTTTTTTTAATTATTTCATAACTGGCTGAAAAATATTAGGAAACAAATTCTCATTCCATCTAGAGATTTATTTTCCTTATTTTAATGCAGTAAACATACATTGCCGTAGTCATATTGAAAAATGTTGTTCAAATATCAGGGAACATGAGCTCTTTAATTGCTGTTGACGGCTGAACACACGCTTTCTTAAATTCAATCGAGACCCTTTAGTTCATACTTTTCTACACAGATGAAAACGAAGGATCGTTTGACAACGCGGAAGATGCAGACTCATTTCCCACAACATCTGCTCTCTTCCACAAGCGACTGACTTTCGGGGCGAATGTCGCCGTGTGCGCGCTCAGAAATCACGTCTCAGGTCGCGTGGGTCATCCGAGAGCAACTGTGGAGCCGCCACCAACAATCAGGATCTGCAGTCTTTGTGCAATTTTGCAGCAAACGAGAGCTGACGGGCCAGGCGGAGCAGCCGGCTTGCGACATTTGAGAGGCAACTTTTCGCTGCTGCTCATTTAATGGCCCTTCAAGATGTCAATGCGCCAGTTTATAAGACTACATAATACGTGGGTACTAGTACTAGCTGCACACTCGGTGCCCCGTCTCGTTAACCCGCGCGCACCGAAAGGTGTGTATGGTATGCGCACATGTTGCTGGGAACGCCAAAGCCTTTCTAATGCGAAAATTTCGCTTTTCTTTCGCTCTAAATAAACTGGGCTGCAAAATGAGGTTCATCGAAGGAAGAGGATTCCAGATCTCCTGCGTTTTATTATAACATGATCCCCTTTTAGTTCTTGCTTGAACGAAAAATTAAACAGGCACAAATGAATACTGATCCGATGTGCATTATACAAAATATATAACGTCATGCCATTCTCTGGTATAGTTGCAAATTTGACCATAACTGTCAATTCAAGGTAGTAGATTTGAGGTCACTACATATTATTTTCATTTTTTATAAACGTGTGCAAAAATCAAATTATTGAAAACCGTATTATTGTGTCAAAATCGTAAAAGCCCCCCAATGATAAACTTTTGTTTGCACTTTGAAATTTGAAAACGCTTGTTGGCATTAAAATGTCGGTATTTTAGTAAATTTCTTCTGATTTAAACGGACTCATTTTGAAACAAATTCGAAAATTCAATCAATCACTATACGCACTGCCATAGTTAACCAATTTGTAAGCACAATATCAATTTAATGTATTCAGCTGCCATGCCTGTTTAAAGAGTCAATTTGCAGAATGACCTCATCCTTTTGCCGCGCGCATTTCCCCTATTTTTCACTTTCTTGTCACTGCGCGGAGATTCCGCGTGCGTGTCATGATGCCGACACTTATACAAAGACGAAAGACGTGTTTATTTGCGCGATGAAAATGAGACGTGTGGCGACGGTGAGAAATTGCCTCGACTTTTACAAGTTAGTTGCGCGATCTTCGCCAGAGCAAGAGAAAAATGGAGTCCATCTATCAATACGCAAAGCACAAAAGCGAAACTGGCACCATTCGAGTGCGAGAGCAATTCGTTACACCGACAACACGTTGGCAGCAAAAGATTCTCCACTCAGATACCTTTTAAGTTTTGAGTCTCTTTTCTCACTGCTGCCCACAGTATAAAGTATGAGGTAATGTGTTTGCAAGATGGCCAATGACCAGCGAGAATATTTGGATCACGGATTTTAGTTCAAACGATAAATTGATGTTAAATAAAATAAACTTAATTTTGAGATTTTCTATTATAAAACGAACTAAATAAATAAAGCAATATTGTTGAAAAAATTTAATCCCTTCAGTTGGCCAGGGGAGGTTGAGATGGGTTTAATGGTGTTCAGGTTTTACAACTCTGATCATTAAAATCCGAAATTTAGCTGTGTAACTATTTGCAAAGAAAGAAAAATAGAGTTTGTCCGACTTTTTGAGAGTAAATTTGGTGTCAGTTTGATCAAGCACGGCGAGAGGAATCAATAGCATATCCGATTTTTCAATATGCACCACGGGTCGATTATTGTTTTAGCGGAGGTTCGCGACGGAAAGTTGCAACTCTTCACGTGACCGGATGCGTGAGAATTCCGGTCACAGTTTTAAAGTTTCCCCAAATTTCCAACAAATTTTGCTTAACATTTTTATCGCTTATAATCTTCTGATTGAGGCAGACTTTTGGTTTGAATTTGATCGATTTTTCTTGACCTCTAGCCAATTATTTTATTCTACAATCTTGTATCTTTTAACGATCAAACCGGATGGTTAAATTAAATTATCATATGTTTTTAAAATAATTAGAACATTTGTCATTAGAACACAAAATCTGGAGTTTTTCACAAGCTGGCTGACTCAAATCGTTTGAAAGCGATATTTAAAAGAAAATGAGGAAATCGACTATAAAAATGAATGAAAAATCAACCGACTAGTTTACAGCTACCAGTTTGAACATGTGGAAGTGATGAGCGCAAAAGATCAAAGTTTGGCCGCATATAGCACACATAATAATATACAACTACTTTTGCAGCCACGTCTGCCGCATAAGGAAGCGTTGAAAATTGTGCAGAGATTGTGCTTGGCAGATACTTTGAATGGAATAGTACAACGACTAGACGGCAATTACGAGAGGCTTTTCGAGTAATTGTGCCTTGCCTGATCGATATCGTTTGCAAAATGAACAGAAAAGACAGCTGCGCGCGGATGAATTTCAGTTCAGGAAGTGTCGGCATTAAAAATTCACGGAGAGCTCGAAAAGGATAATTGGTTCACCAGTCGAGATTTAAAAGGAGAATTATGGACAGAGTGATATAAGTGCCTTTCGATATTCTGAGCACTCGGAACGAGCGGGGGCCTTGATCCGTGCGCATAAATCAAATTAGGATCGCGCGCGCTCGCGTTCAAAACTTATTAAAAATCGCAGCCTTGCTCGTTTGAACTCAATCAAAATAAATTGTCGCAATTATTTCCTCTTCCTTGAACCTGATTTGAGCATTCAGCGCGCGAGCAGTACACCACACTCTCCAAGTTTTCAAAGGCGTGATTGATGATTTGCTCATTGGAGAAATGCAACTGTACTTTTTTATTTATTAATTTGAAAGGGGCACGATTGGGCACTGCTGCCGCAATTCGATTGTGCCAATGAGCATTGGAGCGCGTGAAATCGCAAATTTTACGGTAATTCGCCTGAGATAAATTAACAGCCGCGCAACAAGCAAATTACGTGCAATTTGCAAGAGATGAACGCTCAAAATTGCACAAGCAGCCTAATTTAGAAGCGTGAATTAAATATTGTAAATTTTGTTGTGCAATTGAACTTACGCAAAATTAATCTTAATTTCCTATTGTGGTCCCTCTAAATAGCAATTCGTGTGCTTGGGTGCAGCCCATAGAAAGATAAAATATACGTAATTCCTTTTATCTTTTTCATATATTTCATCCTTCAATTAATAATTACCCCCAGCAACTCATGTCCGGCCCCTAACACTGAATATAAATTTTAGAGGAGGAGAAACCCTGTAGCAATATAAAGATAAAAAAAACAAGTTAAAAGCTGCATTTATTGAACACAAAATCGTCACTTTATTGCAATGAAGGAATTTTGTAATGCCGTGAATAGCTGTGTTCAAAATTTACTTCCATAATGATTTCTTCTTTACCACATTTTTAATTGCCCGTTTAAAAGCGCCGACGCCACACCTATACGCGAATTAATGCGTAAAATTGTAGAGGAAAGTGGAAACTTTTTTAACTTTTATTTTTCATATCCATGTATTGACTTTATGAACGACCGAAATATTCTTTTGTAACTGATCCTCGTTCAGATTATAATTCAAATACTTTAAATCATTTGACCGTAAGCACAAAGAGGATTAGCCTAGCCGGTTCTATCAACGTTTTCAATGCGACGTTGATATATCTCGAAACTTAATATTTCAGTTACAATATAAAATAAACGATGATTAGAATCTATTACTTTGTAATTTCAGTGCAAATGATAGTAGTTATATGCACTTTTGATTTTAAACGCTTTGGACAGCTAACTTTAGCTAACGATGCGTTCGACACATTCGACACATAATTATAGATATTTTACTTGGGTTGATTATGCAGAAAGGCGTCATCGGTAAAATGCGCATATTTCACGAGATATGCCAACATGGTTTTATATCAAATAGGCGCGTTTCGCAACTGCCGCGTTCGTTTTCTCATTACGCCGGCAACGTGTGAAGTCTGCCGTAAATCGATGATCACCCACTGTTTTATGCGTCTGCTGCTGGTGTGCCACAATTGAATAACACGCGCGCGTCTCTTCTCTCATATGCTATTCCAATCGCACCACTGTGCAACCGTGGCGATAAATAACTCAATTCGCTCGCTTGCTGGTCAGTCGATGGGAAATTTCTATTTTAACATTAATTCTCTCCGTACATTTCCACACACACACACACACACACACACACACACACACACACACACACACACACACACACACACACACACACACACACACACACACACACACACACACACACACACACACACACACACACACACACACACACACACACACACACACACACACACACACACACACACACACACACACACACACACACACACACACACACACACACACACACACACACACACACACACACACACACACACACACACACACACACACACGCTGGAAATTGGCTTGTGTTCATTGTATGCCAGCCAGCAAAGGTGAAAAACAGAAATGCTGTTTTTCAACTCTTCGTGACAATTTAACAAGGAGAAAGAATTGGAATTTCAATTGGCAACGAGCCGCGTGACACTTAATTATTAACTTATATAATATCTTGAGACGGTACTGGACACCAAGGCTGCATTTCTTTTAATTGATATAAAATTGAGTAACTCTGCACATTCCAAACGTTTTAAAGGTGATGCTAAATACAAATAGGCAAATTTTGAACCCAATTTTATTTAAATATTTCAAATACTTTACCATAAAGTCCATATCATTATTGTAATTTTATATAAAAATATGTAAAAACAAACCAAGACTGAAATCAAAACAGATTTATTTTAATCATGGTTTACCTCTTTGATGCGGCTGGAAATTTTGAAATGCGGTAAACTTATTTGTGAAGAGCCCAGCCGAAAAAAACTCATATTTGGGGTGCTACCTAATTTTTCCGTGTTTCTGCACAATTTGAATCAGAAAAGGTCAGAAAAAGTTTTTCGCCAAATAAAACAGAATATAGAAAATTATATGATGATTATGTTAAAAAACTCCTTTGCAATTTTGTGAAACTGGAGGTGGAATTCAATTAAATAATTTTAGCTCGTCCTTTAAATCATTCATAATCGAAATAAATATCCGGAAGAAATTGCAAAAAGCAGCTTTTTGTGGTGCAGCAGATTTTTCCCGTAAAAAAATCAGGGTTTTAGCAAAGCCCTGTGCAGGAACCGTTTTGAGCTTTGTTACACTCCGTCTCCTTCAGGGAGGTGACGAAAAATGGCCCTGAGGCAGCCGAAACAATTGGTATTCTGCTCAAGGTGGATTCTGAATCTACTTTAAATTTAACTCTCACGCGCTCGCTCGCCGCTGGTGGCATTTGAGCAAAATCATAAATATGACGATCAATCGAATGTGTGTCTCGATTTGCCTGTGCCGACACACACGACTGCCTTTCTGACTGCTGTGGGACCAACCGGCGAGCAATGCAAATGTCATCGGTAATGTAAATCATTTTTTGAATGTGCGCCAAATACATGAGACCACATTCGTGCCAAGCAACTGCGACATTGAGAAAAGATCTTACTTTGCCCCTGCTGTCATTCTGTTTTGCAGTTGTTGTGAAACAAACAAATAAGTCAGTTATAGGTTGTGTTCATGCATCTTCTCCACTTGCTTGTGTCATATATTATTTTCCTGGCTAGGTGATAATAAATTATTAGCCGGCACAGCACACTCATTCGCACCCACAACAAAGGACGACGGTAATTGCGCGTGGTATTTAGAAAAAAAGAGTTGTGTTGGAATGATTTCGTTGCAAAAGCTAAAATTATGCCGTTCTCATCTCTCGCGTCTCTGCACCCATGGAGGTACAATTTGATATAATAGAACAATGGCGCGAGTCCGTGAGCAGAGCTGATAAATAACGCAATTGAAAGGTGCATGCTTTCGACCTTTTTCTTCGATCTGCGCCCGAGCGAAACAATTTTCACCGCTCGCGCTTCAATCGCCACCTTAATCTCTTTTTAATGTCAGAAAATTATGTAAACTTTGATATGGAATATATAGATGATGTAAGTTGCGCAAAAATGAACGCGTCATGCCTTGCTGTTGCGCATATGCGCCAAAATGTATTTTAACTCACAACCCTTCCTCACGAAAATGCTGACGTTCTCCGCCCATCTGCTCTTCTTGAGACCTCTCTCCTGCCGCTCAGGTGTGTAACCTTTTGCTCTCCAAGAATTCCGCCAAACCCTCCTTCCCTTCAGGAATGTATTCGTGGCTGACGATCACCGTCTGTGAAGTAAATTAATAAGGATACAGTGTGTGTGTGTGTGTGTGTGTGTGTGTGTGTGTGTGTGTGTGTGTGTGTGTGTGTGTGTGTGTGTGTGTGTGTGTGCAATGCTGAGGGTCAAATGATTTTCTTCGCATTAAATTTTTAACACTTGTTAATAAAATGAACGACAGTGAAGTACTTCAGCAGCGCACCAACAACTACAATAAATCTTGTTACTGAACGCACTAAGCACAGATCATGTCACATACTATCCGCTATAAGCAAGTTCAAATTGCGAAATTTTTTCATGATGCTTGAGCCTCCGCTTAAACGTTTTCCATCTAATATTGTTTTTCATTCTTTCCAAAAGAAACTAATTTATGTGATGCAGCTTTCTTAAGTGCTCAAATTAAAACCTTCTTTACTCGAGTGTTGTAAATCGGAAGAAATATTTTTTTAGAATGAGTACAATCGTAGATAATCCCCTATAGCAAAACAATAGTGCGAAATAAAGTATAGATCGAATCAACAGTTTGCATTTGTGTCCTTTTCCTGGAAAAAATTATTCACATTTTTTTTAAAAAAATTTGTTTGAATTTCACTCTAATTTTCTGATACGACTTTTGATATAGTGGAAGCGATTCTACATACTCTATATATATATGTATATATATATATATATATATATATATATATATATATATATCTAAACGCTAAAACACATTTAACTTAAGCTGCTTTGAAATTCAATAAACCTTTTGTATTTGAAAATATTTTTTAATTTGTATGAGACGAATCATTACAAATAATATCAAATGCGTGTATTTTTAAATTGCATTTATTTTGATAACTTCTCAGTTTAGCAATAGCAGACGTTCTCGGGTTCATAATCGTGGATGGAATATATCCAAATAAGTGTTTTGTTCTGGTATTAGGAACTGTTGGAATTATCTTCAGCAGATTCCACAGAGCGCTTGTCCCTGGACTCGTCGGAAACATTGGCAGTCTCCTCAGCAGACTCGACAGACCGCTTGTCCCTGGACTCGTCGGAAACGTTAGCGGTGTCCTCAGCTGACTCGACAGATCGCTTGTCCCTGGACTCGTCGGAAGCGTTGGTGTCTTCAGCTGACTCGACAGAGCGCTTGTCCCTGGACTCGTCGGAAGCGCTGGTATCCTCAGCAGACTCTACAGAGCGTTTGTCCCTGGATTCATCAGAAACGTTGGCGGTGCCCTCAGCAGATTCAACAGATCGCTTGTCCCTGGACTCGTCGGAAACGTTGGTGTCTTCAGCTGACTCGACAGACCGCTTGTCCCTGGACTCGTCGGAAACATTGGCAGTCTCCTCAGCAGACTCGACAGACCGCTTGTCCCTGGACTCGTCGGAAACGTTGGTATCCTCAGCAGACTCTACTGAGCGTTTGTCCCTGGACTCATCTGAAACGTTGGTGTCTTCAGCTGACTCGACAGAACGCTTGTCCCTGGACTCGTCGGAAACGTTGGTATCCTCTGCAGACTCGACAGACCGCTTGTCCCTGGATTCGTCGGAAACGTTGGCGGTGTCTTCAGCAGACTCTACAGAGCGTTTGTCCCTGGACTCATCTGAAACGTTTGTGTCTTCAGCTGACTCGACAGATCGCTTGTCCCTGGACTCATCTGAAACGTTGGTGTCTTCAGCTGACTCGACAGATCGCTTGTCCCTGGACTCGTCGGAAGCGTTGGTATCCTCAGCGGACTCGACAGAGCGTTTGTCCCTGGACTCGTCGGAAGCGATGGTATCCTCAGCGGACTCGACAGAGCGCTTGTCCCTGGACTCGTCGGAAGCGTTGGTATCCTCAGCAGACTCTACAGAGCGTTTGTCCCTGGACTCATCTGAAACGTTTGTGTCTTCAGCTGACTCGACAGATCGCTTGTCCCTGGACTCGTCGGAAGCGTTGGTATCCTCAGCGGACTCGACAGAGCGCTTGTCCCTGGACTCGTCGGAAGCGTTGGTATCCTCAGCAGACTCTACAGAGCGTTTGTCCCTTGAGTCGTTGGAAACGTTGGTGTCTTCAGCAGATTCTGCAGAAATGGACCTCTTATCCCTGGATTCATTTGAGTCAGCAGTGTTCTCAGCAGACTCTGCAGAGCGGTCGGATGCAGAATTTTCCTCCACAGACCCAGTCGAGGGTTTGCCGTTTGACTCATTTGACGCAGAATTGTTCTCTGCAGATTCAGCTGAAGGTTTTCCTTTGGACTCGTTAGACGCTGAATTTTTCTCTGCAGATTCAGCTGAAGGTTTTCCTTTGGACTCGTTAGACGCTGAATTTTTCTCTGCAGATTCAGCTGAAGGTTTTCCTTTGGACTCGTTAGACGCAGAATTTTTCTCCACAGACTCAGCCGAAGGTTTTTCTAAGGACTCGTTTGAATTGTTCTCTGTTGACTCCTTGTTCGCTGAGTTGAGGATAGATTCATTGGAGCCTTTGGATGCTTCGTCAGACTCCTTACTGTTAAACAAATTCCCCCACGGTTTTGTTTCGACTGCACACAGCAAAGCCACAAAGAGCAGTGCGAAAATTGCTCTGTAACAGAAAAGTTTCAAAGTTAGATAAAGTTGAACCCGCAAGTCTAAATTAGATAGGCTTCGAAAAGTAGATATTCACTCACCTGTGTCTCATTTTCTTCGTTGCTTCTTTCGCTCTCGCGGTGTATAGCACTCACTCAAAATGAGTCAAGAACGTTAATATCCGTTTATTTGAGAGAAGGGGTATTTATATCATTTATAATTTCCGCAGCCTTATATTTGAAAAGAGATAAAACCTTATCAGTTAAGAAAAAGTCAGTTGCGTAATTGTAATTGTAGTAGCATTATTACACTATCTATTTACGAAGCTTATTCACAATGCGTCATGTAATTCAAAGAGTTGTGCAGAGCATATATATTGGTTGAACCTGGGAAAACACGACTCCTATCATTACAAAAGAGGCATAAGCAGACGGGAAAACAACTCCGTATGTCTGATAACAATTAACTTATGGCCGTGTCATATTATCAGCACTGAAAGCTCGAGATGGTTGGAAATTTTAACCAATAAATCATTTGAATCTTTCACGTCAATGTCTTAATCCGGTTAAGTGTATTAAAAGATTATATCAAAATTAATGGGCTGGCCAGTCATTAGACAACCGCGTGCTCGTGTTTTAATGTTTTACGTAAGTTATATGTACCATATTATTTGGAATTTGACTGGAGTAATCTTCTAACTAAACAGTAAGTTTTGTTAATTTAACTCTTCTTGATCTATATTTAAGTGACAATATTGAAAGCTCTCTCTTAAACTTCATTAATCAATTAGATAAATTAGATTGTGTCTCCATTCACTGCTCTGGTGACTTGATTCAAAGGGTTAAATTATTTATTTTATCACATTTTTTAAATTATAATAAATTTTTGTTTTATTGAACAATGCGCACGTCCAATTTCTTGGAAAAATTGTTTCTTCGCCGTTGCAATTAATGCAAATTCCACTTTCCTTTTGAATTTTTCTATACTATATGCAGGAAATAAATCTGAGCTTAAATCATATTCTGCTCAAGTAAACACATCCTGTTTTGCAACAATTTTTATTTTGAAGTTTTTTTAAATCTCGTTTACCTAAATATACGTATTAGTTCTCATAATCAGGCAAATTAAAGTATCTATCAATGGTAAAAAAATACTAAGCATGTGAGAAAAGGAAAACTATTTTTGGGAAAGCCAGGGTGAGTCCAGACTGGTGCGGTTAATAATTTTGACGTAACAAAAGTTGCTCTGTCAGTCCATAATAAACTTAATTTTGAAACTAACAAAAATGATCTCATTACCACAATAAAATGAATGCCCTGCAGAGGGACGGAAACTGCTCCGCCAAGCAGTCTTTCAGTGCGGGTGGCCTATATCGTTCCCCTCTTTTGCGATACGAAAAGTCAATAAATTACCGAGGTCAGTGCAGTGCAATCATTAATTTACTTTCAACTAAATTCAAAATTGAAATGAGATCAGTTTTTTATCTCACGCGAAGAATTCCCAGTTTTAAATCATCGTCACGGTATTTGTTTATTTTATTTCCCTACATATTAATTTTACGCAGTCTAAAAATTGCTCAAACATCTATAATACAATCAGGCTTGATTGTTATGAATTGCCAAAGTTAATATGAGAGCTAGAGAAAACAAATATGTGCACAGTATAATAGGGAGATCCGCCCTGCCCCTCTTGAAATGTAAATGAACCAACGCAACGGCCTTTGAACTCGCTCTCCGATGTGAATTTCTTCAAAGATCACTTTCTCATCCTGACGCAACGTTGGGTATGAATTAAATGGAAAAATGTTTGCATGGGATAGGAATGGGTGTATATGTCTCCTCCTTATTTCACACAACGCACAAGCTCTGTCTCTCTTTTGAGCATCAGGAAGTTAAGGGCGCGAGCATTATTTTATCTTGCTGCTAAAGGAGCAGAGACATTTCAATAAAATGAAACTGCGCTTTTTCATAACACGCGTAGTAAAAAGGCGGAATTTCACTTTTAGCACCTATAAACTTCTTGCGTCCTTTGACATAAGTGTCTTTCATAGATCTGAGATGCAAATGCCAAGCAATTGAAATAAAATTGTTTTTTGATTTATTTAGGAGGAAATGCATGTCGGAAAATTTGATGCCGCACTTTAACCAAAATTCGGCTGTGTAACTGATTTTAAAATTTTTGGCTCGCTGTGTAGATAAGTAAACAACCATTTTTCGGCTCTTCCATCAAATTAAAAAAAATATATTTTTAAACTTGTTCTGTTAATGCTATATTATTAATCTCACAAAATACCCTGGTTGGTCTGTGTGTTATATAGAGTTAGAGTTCAGGTGTTTTTTCTTTCCTGTCCTGTCTTGTTCCAAGAAAATAAATTTCCGGGTTTCCTGTACCTGATCAGGTTTTTTCTTTCCTATCCTTTACCAGTACCGCAGTATTTCCCGCGATTTCAATTTTTTATTCCTTTTAGGTTCTCGGAACGAAATGTGATAATTTTTACTGTTAATGCGTATCTAGGATGCAATATAAAAACCTTCCAACTTTATTCCTAGTTGGAATTTAAATGTGTAACTTATTTTTTTTATTATGTAAATTATGACCTTGATTCCCGTCAATTCTAATTGGAACTCTCGGAAAAATTAGGTTTCAGTTGAAATTCTAGCGTTTCTAAAAACAGTCCGATCGCTCCTCTATATGTGATATTTCCGACGCATTTTCAAGAAATTGCAACACAAAATGACTTTTCTCTCAACGGGATATCTTGTCACGGAAAAAAGTATTATTTGTCTTACTGGGTTTTAAGGAACAATCTAGAGTTCCGGTTTCCATTATTTCCTGTCCTGGAATACTCTCTAGTGTGTTCATTTGTCAAAAAAGTGAAATAAATACAAGGGTTCATAAAATAAGCATTGAAAATGCATCTATATTTTATGCAGGTAATTTTATTGCTTTACGTTGATATTCACGATTTTACAACCTTGCCAAATAGGCAAACCCGTTTTGAACGTATGTTTAGCAGGTTGCGGGATTTTAGTGGATATAGAGAGCTTGTTGGTCTCTTGGTTTTAGTATATTTTAATAGAAAAATGTTTCCAAGCATGGCTGAAGTATAATTGAGCGCAAACAAGTTCGGTTAGTCTCAAAGTGCTTTCATCAGTGCGCTCAATACAATTAAAATTCTTTTAGACTTTTTCATATTTAAGGCATTCATTGATATAAATCAGGATTGAAATAAATCGATAAAAATTAAGATAATGAGCTCTGGTTCAATGATATGAACTATTTGTCATCCAGCTTCATCTCTGCCATTGCCAAACTGAATCTTTCTCTCAAACTCTGCTCGGCCACCTGCTGAATTTTTGTGGTCTCTCTGTTCCTAACCTCCCACAGTTGCAGCAGCGCACAAAGCCTTTCAGCCAGCCTACTTAGTCGACTTGTTTCGTCTTCAGCACTAATAACTTTGTTTTCCATATCGCCCATCCTGTTGTTCGTGTCGGTCCTCAAGGTGCCCACCTCGCTCTTCAAACTGGCAACAACCATGTCCAAGTGCATTTGTACACCCCACAGCCGCTGCTCTAGGTGCTCTGAAATGTTGGATAACTGCTGCTGATGCCAGTTCTCGTGGCGTACCTAATAAATCCTCCGTCTTAATTTTACATTTACCAAATTATGCAGTAAGAGCTGGTTTTTTAGTTGCCTGTATTTTATCAAGTTAAAGATGCGATATTATTTAAAACTAATGGTACCTGCTGACTGCTGCAGTAGTTCAGTTTATGCAAAATGCTATTTTCACTCCTTTCCAGTCTCTTCACTAATTCTTCTTCGTTTCTATTGCAGCTGATAGATGAGACAATTTTGTCAAGCCTTCCTTCAAATATGTCCAATTTTCTGTCCAGTATTTCCCAATTTCCGATCTGACTAGAGAGTTTGAAAATTTTCTCCTCTAATTGCTTCCTTGTCTTCTTTTCTTCTTCCAAATTTATTTCTCGTACACTGCTGATGAACGTGACGAGTTGTTCGTGGGACTCTGCACAACCAGCTTGTAGGCTCGATATTTTTTCCTTGAGTGAGAGCTGCACAGGTTGAATTGAATCTGCCTCTTGTTGCATATCCTGCACCCTTTCTTCAAGCTGCGATAGCTGGCATTGGAGAGCAGACAATTTTTCTCTGGAAATAAAAAAACCTTTAGTCTGAAAAAAGAGATCGGAGAAAATAATTTACTAACTTTTGCATTAGATTTTGTTCTTGTAAAGTTCTCTGGAATTGTTCTAAACTAACATCCAGCTGCTCAGTAAAAGAAATACTTGCGTTCTCCAAAGCTTTATTCAGTTCCTTTAAACAGACGAAATAATGTATAGTAATTATTCCCCTGTTTAGTAGTCCTAAGTTTTACCTTTATATTTTCCTTTTGAGAAGCAACCAATCCTTCCAGTTGCCCCAATCTTTCTTTGAACTCCAGATTCTGTTGTTTTAAAATTCGCAATTCTTCTTTTAATCTGGAATTAATATCCTCAGATTGTTTTTGTTGTTCTTCCTTTATCATGGCCAAAATTTGTTCTTTCATTTTGTCCGTCAATTCAAATTTCACTGCTGCAGCAACTGGTTTGCTTTCCTGTGGTGCTGGAATGGCATCAGCAACACGCCGCCGCTCCTCGACTCGGGGCACAAGCTCGTCTTCCGTTTTAAGTATTTCCAAATGAAGAGGAGCCCTATTATCTTTGACTTTTGCATCTTTTTCTTCTGTTCTTGGCTTCTCCAAATATTTTTCTGGCTGGAGAAATTCTTCCCACAAAACCTCTGTTGGCTTTGGTTTCCCTGCTCTTCGCCTCCCTCTTATTCCTGGTGATGGCTCATAACTATTCAGACTTCCCTGGACATCATCTTTCTCTCTTACAATGGGTATTGCTGGGTTTGAAGGAGGTTGTCTTATATCAAATTCTATTTTGGGTTTAACCTCTTTAGGTAGCACTTCTTCAACGTCGGATCCAAATAATTCTGCCAAAAGTTCCGATTTTTTACTTTTTGGGATCCCCAAAGGAGCAGACTTTGTAGCGGCTGGGATTATTTTATAACTTTCTTGAACGTCTGGATCTGGAAGTGGTGGCGAAGGTGACTTATTTGGCACCGTTTTCGGGATGTTTGCCGTTCCAAATAATCCTGCATCCAAGTCGTCCATGTTCTAAAGAAAAAATAAATAAATCACAAAGATTGTATGATAGAAATAATTTTAGATTTAAGAGTCAGGCTGCACCAGGGCTGCACTTTGTAGCTTATTTTACTATTCTGTTATTAATTCGATTAATTCAACTTACAGCAAGCATTTCTTGCAGTTCACCATCAGAAACATCAGACACGTCATCTTCCAAAGCGTCCTTGGCCAACCTCCCATAAAAATCGCTCATTTTCGCTTTCTAAAATAATTGCAAGTAGATAACGCAGCCACAGAGTATGTGTGTATACCAGGTGTATACAGAGAGGGTAATAGTTAATGCATAGGAATTGTGTGCGCCAATATTTTGAAAATAATAACATAAGATGACGTCATTGTGGGCGGAGTACTGAAGAACTTAGGCTTCAACAGGTATGCTGATTAAAGAGCACAATAATGCAACCGTGGAAGTTCAAGTTCTATATCCTAATTTTTAAATAATAAAGATTTATGAGACTTAATCACCCAAATTAATTTTAAAACTGACTATGCGATCGTAATTGAATAATTATGAAAAAAGTTCTGAGTAAAAAATGTATTAACATAAACTCCTTTAAAAACACCCTACCCAGCTGGTTTTGAGCTAGCAGCTGCAGAGCAAAATACAAATTCGCTGCAGTGCTTAACGCCAGATTTTTGCAGTAAATTAAACATATTTCTAGTGATGGCGACGCCCAGAGACATCAGCCCACTTCTGCAAAAACTCAGGGCCTTTCTCCTTGGCGTAAGTACAAAAAAACTGCGGTCTGGTGTATCAGAAACATGTTATTCCACCATTATTTCGACTATCTATCACAGAGAAACCACACGAACGCGTTGAGATTTGCGGACTACATCGCAGCCAGGACCCAGCCTGCTCCAAATTTACCTGAAGGCCCAGCGCACAAACTCTCTGCAAATTATTATTATACAAGAGACGCTCGGAGGGAGATCCAACCTCCACAGGTCGTGGCATCTGGACAGAAGGCAATTGCATCTGGGTAAAAAAAGCTATTTTTATAAGAATAGAAACGACCTTCTGATCAATTTGCCTATACAATTGCAGTTCTGCTGTTGCATCAAAAGGTTTAGTAACTCCTGGCAACCAGTGGCGTTGGGATTGAGCACCAGTTATGAATGCTTCGTAATTTAGTTGAATGTAAATAATAAATACTGTCTCTATGTAAAAGTTCAATTCTTTGGTTCTTTTATGACTGCGCTACAAGGTAGATATAATCGATTAAACACACTATAACATTTTAAAACTTCCCGATCAATTTATTGTACCACATTCTAAAGTGCAAGGTGACTAGTCTCTTGTGCAAGCTGGGGTGAAAGGGGTTAAAGTTAACTTTCTCCAATCTCTTGAGATACAAATCTGCAGGCACGCTGGTCAACAAAAACGGCACTACTTCTTTTGGCACTTTAACTGTCCTTGCTTTGTCCAAATGGCGAAATGCCCGTCTGGCCACCTCATACACTGCATCCTGGACTTCCTTGTCAGACCCATGCCTGCGCACCATTTTCTCAGGATGCACCTTGTTCCTGCGCAACGTGTCCTTCGGTATGCCCAGTTCTGAGGAGTGAGTGGCGTGGGCTAGCCCTCGCAAGGCGTAGGTCAGTCCGATCGCCTTTCCCAGCCGACTTGTTGCATTGATCAGGTTCATGTAGTCACTCTAGAAAATTAAATTTTATTAATTTGTGATCGTGGGTAGGAAAATCAATGGATAGAAGTGTATACTGATTTTTATAAACTTAAATAATTTCACTTCCTTTAAAATTGGATTTGCAGCTGTCCCTCAGGTTTTATCTACAGCTAGTTTTTCAAATAAGAAAAAAACGGCTATTCAATCCCAGTATCCTGTCTATAGGCAGGTTTGGGTCTTTAACATTAAAAATGCAATTAAATTAAAAGCCTGAGGCCAAAATAATTTGTCCAAAATATCCAACTAAATTTTGTCATACAGACAACTTAAAAGCTAAAAACTACTAAAATTCAGTAAAATTCAAAAACGTAAACAAATGAAGAAGAGGCAAAAGTTATTAATAAAACTCCTTAGTTTCAAGTGTGAAATATTTAAAAAATTATGCATCAACCCGAAAATAGTGGGAAGCAATCAAAATTAGGAAAAACGCTGTTCAAAAGTAAAAACTTGATTTCAACTTCATTATATAATTTTAACTTTTTGAAGGGGTTTTCTGCAACCTAGTTGTGCGCAATAAATAACAAAATTTAAAATTAAAGCTAGATGAAGTTTTACAATTGTAGGGAAGTGGGATTCCTCTTTAACTATTCTAAAAACTGCTATAAATTAGTCTGGTCATTTAAAAGAATAATTGACAAACCCACCCTTATGTTTAAATTTTAAGTTTGTTTCATAATTATTTTCATTGAAGTGGGACAGTGACATGAAATAAACTCTTACCCCTGGCTTTTGAGCTGCAGCGGCTTGAAGGGAAAGGTACAAAAGTGGTGAGACAGTGTCTTCAGCGTACTGCTCCAAGTCTGCCAGAGTTTCATGACCTGGTTTTTCCAACTGCTTTTTCCGGCTTGTGATCAGTCTTTGGAGAAAAGCTTTGTTTAGTTTGTGTCTGGTCCTGGCTCTTTGCAGCTCCTGTGCCACTGGATGATGAGGCACATTCTGCTTGTCCAGACAATCTTGCCAGAAGTTCAACCGGCCCTGGCCAGCAATGGTTGCGTTGCTTACCTTTTGCGCCACCAAGGCCAACTGCAAATTTAAATATAAATAATATTCAGTGATATTGTCACATCAACATAAAATCTATAGTTGATTTTTATCGAGACTAGTTAAAATACATATATTTTAGCTGAAAATATGTACTAACAGTTTGGACTGAGAAGCAAAGGACTGTTTAACAGCTGTGTATTATTAAAATTTCAATTAACCTCGACATTGAATGCTCTGAGGGCGATGACAGTGGTCCTCTGAGTCGCTTCTGGGATCAAAAGAGCGCTGAGAAAACCCTCATAGTCGTGTTTTCTGACCAAATCGAGACAGTACTGCGAGCTGCTTGAGTCACTTCTTAACCTGATCGAGCCTGAAATCACGTTTCGGACCTGGCAAAGTCGGAAAATCCGCCGACGCAGCATTTTTGCCAGTAGCGGTGTGCTCATGCTCACATGAATCTGGTCCCTGTCCCTGGTATTTGTAGAACAGCTGCTCAGAGGCGGAGCCAAAACAGAAGGATGCAGTCAGATAGGCAACCCGCGAAAACATCCCGTACTCCCGGTTGCCCAAATTATGTTTTCAATTTTTGTAGAAACCTGGATACGAGTTCTTAATTTTAATTTTGAGCTAAAACTTAACTTATAGGTACATATTTTAATTCAAATTAGAGATTCAGAACATTTTCTCTTTTTCCTTTATCAATATAAAACCTTATTGTTTTCTTACAGGATTTAAATATTTGCCTTTTTGACTTCAGACAGCAGCTACATTATGCGAGGGTTTTTAATTTAGGTATAAGCAGGCGTTTGGTACTTTCCAATTTCGAAACATAAAATTTGGCTTCCTTTCCTGGAAGATGGTTCTTTTATTCTGCAAAACAAATATGTGTGTCAAAATTGATTTAACAAAATCGCACCTTTTGTTTTAATTGTAGGACATTTGCTAATTTGAACAATGAAAAGAAAATTGCAAGTGCGAAAACGAAATTAACAATGCAATGATCTCATTCACATTGATGAGCAGAAACAAAAATATCAGTCGCGAGACCTCCCCTTGACCCGCAAACTAGGATAAAAATAGGTGCATATGCGGTCATCCTTGCGTGGGACAATCAAACTTGGCGCGAGGTGAGGTCGGTCTGTGAAGCATTTTCTATAAATGTTCTGTTTTTTACCGTGCGCGTGATATCACGCGTTTGTGTACTACTTGCACGTTCATACTATTATAACATTATACTGAAGACTGACTGAGGAGCGGCGTTGCAAAAGGGAAGGCGGCGCCTTCATCCGAGTCGAGCTCGCTGCTGGGGATTCAGGTTTTTGCGTCAGTTTGTCGTCGAAGCGCCTTCGAGAAGAAGCGGCTCTCTTTACTGGATAGCATAGACTGCATCTCATTTCATCAGGAATATTTAGAAAATGAGCTTGTGCAAAGTTTTTGCTTTAGTTTTGTGCTCGCTAGCTCTCTTTGGACTCACTTCTGCGCAACCTACTGATGGAAATGGTAAGGAAATTTAATAATCAAATCGTTATTATACTACAAAAAATCACATAATATAATTAATTTATGAAAAAACATCAAAATTAGCTTTTAAAAGATTTGAAATTGCTTCTTTTCTCTGGTTTTGAGATCTTTTATTAAGGATGGGAGCTGTGAGGGAAATTTCTAGGCAAGAAAGATTAAATCCCACATTTTCATATTTATTGTTTAGCTTTTTGCTTGCAGTTTTTGTCATGAAATCATTAAAACAAAATTCATTGCAGATTATAATAGCCATTTTTTATTTATTGAGCTTTTATTTTTAATCGTTGAAGACGGTAAAAACATTTAAAAGATTAATTCTGATTATTAAAATTCTAACATATGATATATGCGAGTTCAAATTCTTAGATATAAATTCTCATTTGGGGTTGAGTCCATTTTGCCTAAATCACATCAACAGAAATCAGGTTTGACACTTTCAGTGTCTGAGAAACCAGGTTTTAGTCAAATGAATATATTAATAATCAAATATTATGCTTAGATCGTGTGCAAATAAGTATATTAAAATTATTTTATGGAAAATCGAGAATTCCATAACGCTGTGAATAATTCATTTCGTCCCATCGTTTGTTTATTCATTCACACACATAAAGTCATCAATATGACATTTTCCTTACACTATTTATGGAGAATGGAGAATGTATATAGGCACAATGCATAACAAAACTTTCGCGTTTTGCTGTACACCTTTAGGGAAAAATTCCAACAAGCGGATTCTCTTTCATTCGCAATATTTGTTTCAAAACAATCCTTTGGAAATCCTGCACCTTGAGCATTGTCATGAGAACGAATGAGTGTCGATTTTATTATGTTAATTCTATGCCTTGCGCGCATCCTATAGCAATAGAGACTGGCTATAGAAAATATTATTTGCTTTCTTTTTGCGCCTCGTGCATGTGTGTGCCAGACGTGTTTTATTCAGTTGTCAAAACTTTAAAGAATACAACAAACAATCAACACCTTTGCAATTGTAATTTTAGACAGTAAATTTGGAGTAAAACTATTAAGCACGCACGTTTTTAGTATGAATTTATTACTAAAAAGCAATTGGAACTTGTCCATAACGCATGTTTCGAACTTTTTAGATAAGATATTTTATTGAGGCAATATTTTAATTTTTCTAGAATACAAAATAAATATGGTTTATTTGGTTTCCAGCTGCCCCTTTTAGATGCTACCAGTGCAACTCAGTGGACAACCCCGACTGCGGTGACCCTTTCACGCCCAACAACACGACTCTAAAGGCAACCGAATGTCAGGACTTGGCTTACATTGCGGCGATATTTCTCACCAACACTTTCACCGAACAACGATTGAAGCACGCCTGCCTTAAAACGATCAAAACAAGTGGGTGCTCTCTCCTGCCAAATAATTATAATCAAATCAAAACAACCTCAATTTGCTAACAAATAATGCTGAGTGTTGCATAATAAAATTACAAAGTAAAAAGAAAAAATACTCCTCTTCCCCTTTGCGAAATTTAAAGAGTAAAAATTTCAAGATGATAATATGGCTCTCGCATGAGTCAGCAGTAAAATCATGTAAAAAACACTCCACTGAGAAACTATTTGACTTCAAGTGAAGAGTGTAGTCGTCTCCATTATACCACTTCATTTGTTTATTTTCAATATAATTTTTAATGCCGACGAAGGCAGATGCAATTGAGGTCGTGATATATACGAGGTTTACAGCTGAAATTACAAAGTGCAATGTGTTGCTAGCTGTTTATATTTCCTCTTCTAATACATCTTTAATATTGAGTCAGGAATATATAAACAGCTCGAAACATTTGATTTCAACTGAATATCTGTAGTATATATTTTAACAAAATTTTTTAGTTGTTTCCGCTGAAACAATTATTTGAAATATAGTGATAAATAATATTCCAATTCAAATTTTAGCTGGTGACAAAGTGGTGGTCACTCGAAAGTGCTCGTTGGACACATCGCAGATCAAGGACTCTAAGGGCAATCCTGCGCCCAACATGTGTGACGAGGACCTGAAACAGTCTCCTGGAGAGCACTGCAGTGTCTGCTACACTGACGCTTGCAATTCGGCACCGAAAATGCCCCTGACCACTGCCCTTTTGGTCCCAACCTTCGCAGTCCTTTTCCTTAGAAGAAACATGATGTGGTGAAGATGCTAAAAGTCAAAAGCAATATAGGATATTAAGTTGTAAAAACATTCTGTGATTCTCGTAAGCCTAACTGATTATTATTCAAAATTTTCGCTGAAATAAATATTTTTGTAGTTAATTTCAGAAATTTTGGTTTAGTTCCGAAAAGAAATCTGGGAAATGAGATCATACTTATTTTCTCTTCTGTTCTTTGCTATTGCGAGTGCTATTTTAGGTTTAATTTGCTCTTGTGCACTTATTAAACTGTAAGAAAATACTGTTAAAATAGTTAAAATGATGCAACCGTGGCCGCAAGAGCCTTGAAAATTTGCAACATTACTTTTTCTTTCCTCGAATAAATTGTTACAAATTACGGTGGTCACATTTTTTTTTTTTTGTAATTTGTTCTTGGTTTTAGAATACCAAGAAGGTTATTCCAACTAAACGCACAATTGATACTATCCTCTTTACTTCCTTAAAAATCATTGAATAATTTCATGTGGAGCTAAAATTAATGTTCTTTTAAATTTAAAAACAATTAAAATTAGTAATTTCAGACAATTTTTTGTAGCAATTTGTAAGAAAAACTTGTTCCTTTTTTCTGAGCGAGTGCACATTTTGTACTCGGAAGTAAAAAGTGGCTAACTGTTCATTCAACACACTTTGTGGGCATGCATCGCGTAATGTTTTTTGCGCGCAAGTAGCGAAATTATTGGAGCAGGTCAGACTTGTGTAAAAGAAATTGGACTGCAGCTAACTCGCTTAATGTATCCGCTTCACCTACTGACCAATCTCCGTGCTCACGGCCAACGTGATGCGCTGCTTATTTAACTTTTGCATGCCAAAAACCGGTTACGAAATCTCTCTGCTTTTGTTCGGCCCATTTGTTTAGGAGGTCAAATTTTATAATTTTTAATTGGTAGAGATTTCATTTTGCGAGCGATTATTTAATTTGTGTATCTATATCCGCAGCAATAAATTAAATTATATTTATGTAATTAATTGGAAATTGTGCCTAGTGTATCATAAGTCCATTTTGATCGATGACTGTATTTATTTTGGCAACAATAAAACAATAAAAAAATTTGAGCATATTTAATTATGGGTTATTCTCCTATTTCGTTAAAATTTTATGATCCAATTTTCTAGTTGGGGAGAAAAAAGGGGTCAATAAAATTTTCAGAGGTGCATTAACTCTGGAGAAAGTGCAGCTTTTATTATTTATTTTACTGTTGTAGCGGTTCCCGCAAATTTGGCGTTAAATCCACTGGACAGTATAAAATTTTGTTGTACCAAGACACCAAGAGTAACAAAATCAACCTCAACATGTGATTCCATGCATGACTGCGTTGAGCCGGCTTTTTCTGTGTTTTAGTCTGGACATAGCCGCAAAAAAGTTGTAAAAGAAACTTAGCTGTTAATGTGTGTATTAGAAAGCTTTTTAAGCAATCAAAATATTTATTAGCAACAATAATAAATTGCGCTCCAATGCGCTGATGTCAAATATTGGATTGCAGTCTTTTTCATGTTGTTTTTTCTTAATTACAGATTGAAATGTCTGAAGAGTATCTTTCGAAAGTTTAATCGGAATTCGCGATTCGTTTGCGAGTTTTTACGCTAACACAATTTAAGTCCATCCAAAATATATTTTATTTGTCCTTATTTCATTATATATATCCATTACATATATTTATTTGCTCATGAGTAAATATACTCAAATCAAATTAAACGAGGGCGAAGGTCTATATTCCAATATTTTCATTCATTATAGTATGTTAAAATAATGATCCTATGTTGTGTAGCTTACACATACAACGCGCGTGACAGTGCGTCAAATTCTGATGCGTAGTTTTCCTTTAGTTCCGTCGCCGAAAATAAGTCACAGTGATGTTTGCGCTGTGGCGACGGCTCCAAGCAGCAACCTTGACGCGGAGGCAGCAGAGATAGGGGAAATAAATTAATGCGCCGACTCGTGGAACGGGAGTGCCCGTGCCAGGGGCACAGCAGAGAGCAAACTGAGCGGAGGAAGGCGTAGGCCATCCAGACCATCAAAACAACGCACACAGCAAAAAAGTAGAGCGCACGCTGCCCTCCTCGTCGGCGAATTCGTCGCCCAGATATCTTCCCTTTTCCCTCCTTCAAAAACGCGATGATCGTGCGGCACGCTGCCCTCAGCACGGCTCTGATCGCCCTTCTAACCTTTCAATCAGGTGAGCCCTACACAATGTCATTCCCAGCCACTTACTTTTAATATCAATTTTTCAACTTTGACCTCTCTCTTGATCTAAGAATAACCTATAAATTGATCGTAGAGGTACGTAATATCAAAAGTAGATGAAATTCTAATCCTATAATAATTAAAATTGCATTAATATTATTGAAACAGTTCTAATTAAAAACAAAATCCCATGGATGATCATGGCTCAATCTTTTTTAGTGAAAATTAGTTCAGAACTTTTAAATCTCGATCAACTTTCGCTTTTTTCATAAGAATTAAAGATACAATTTTAATTTCCGCCTTCCGCCACATTATTAAATTTTAATAAAAATTAAAAGTTAGAGTGTGCGCGTTTATTTTGCTATGAATTTAATTTTCTTTTATGCTTTTTGATTTATCAGTTGTGTAAAATTATGTATTAAAGGAAATAACTTCCTTATTCACTGTGTACGCAATGATTAATGTCATAATCATAATGCACTACTTGCAACATTATTTGTATTCCAACTTTATTATTTACTTACGGACAAATTTAATTTTGCATTAATCATGACATTGCAAGCTTCCTTGAATAAAATTATCTGGACGCTTCCGTTGTCGTGTAGTTCTAAATTTACTATCAGGCCTTGAGTAAAACCAAACATTTATTTAAAAATCAGTTGCTCATATTCAAATAACTACCGTCAGCCATTATTTTTTTATTAAAGTCTCAATAAACAATTTTTTTTAGCTGTTGGAGAAGACTTCAAGTGCTTCCAGTGCTCCTCAGACAGGGATGAATGGTGTGAGAATCCTTTGGCAAATGAGAGGGAGGCCACCGAGTGTGACCATTTAGAGCACCAGGCCAAAATCCTTTTCCAAAAGACCAAAAACGTTTTCAAAGGTCTCTTCCAAAGCATAATTAGCAAGGACGGTGCACCCAGCGATCAAAACTTCCATTACGCCTGCCTGAAAGAGGTCTCTACTTGTGAGTATTTTGATTTCCAAATTGCTAATGTCTTGATGGTCATATTTATTTCATAATTTAACTCAAATTGACAAAATGATTTGACACAACGTAATATCATGCATTTTAAAATTCTTGAGCTTTAAAGGCAACCTTGTGGGTGAAGTTTTACGACACTTTGTGGTTTTGTTGGTACCCGGTTGACGTTAATCGCCAATAAACAAGCAATTTTTACTTAATGATCAGTCCTATCATCTATTTTTTTTTTAATTTTATTAGAGCGAAGAATTTCACCATAAAGGGGGCTTTAAGCATTAAATCTACGTTTTGTAAAATTTTCTTTCCTGGTGTTAATTATCGCTCGATTTAATTTTAATATTTCCCATTTTTTCAGTGGGTGGGATGCGAGTGGTGAAAAGGAAATGCACCCTTGACACCTCTGAAGTTCGTGATGAAGACGGACACCCATTGGAGAATGAGTGTGCATCCAAAACTACCTACACGAGCTATTGCGACATCTGCAAGACAGACAGTTGCAATTCGGCTCCTGCCTTGGCCATGCATCAAATCGTGTTTCTTGTTGGCTGTCTCCTGCTGAAATTGCTCTGGTAATTTTTTCGCATCATTTTGCCACAAATGTAATGGACTGATATTTTTATCTATATTTGTAAGTCCATTTGTGATTATCTCTGGCGATTACAATTTTTATCAAGCCATTCTAATATCAGTCAATCCTTTTTTAAGTGTGTTTATTTGTTGTTTAATGTGTAGTCGCTCAAAATCTAACATGAGCTTTTGGTGACAGCAAAGACATTTTAAAAATAGTAATATATTTATGCATTTGAACATGTATCGCCATAGCTAAAGCGGGCTTTAAACTATTTGAAAATTGTGCATTCCAATTTAAACTTGACCTATTTTTATTTAGATTTGTATTTTCAGTAGAGATTGTGTTAAAAATTAAAATTAATTTTTGGTCAAATTAAAAAAATACTTGCAAGCGCAGAAAACCAACCTGATATTTATATAATATTAATTGTACTAACGGAAAACATTAAAATGATAACGCTGAATACCTCAGCCTGTAGGTAATGATAAAATGTATATTTATACCAAAGGAACATCAAATAAATGTGCAACATACTCTTATATATAAAACCTAAGCTTTATTTACATTAATCAAGTCAGATAAGTTAAAGCTTAATCTACAAAAATTGGGCATCCGATCTAACTGGAGAATGGTAGTGCTCAACCTCTTCATGGTGAAGACCTCCTTGCGACTTGACTATCTCCATCTCGCTCTTTTCAGTTTGATTTTCGGTTTGTGCCTCTATCAAAGATCTCCTTTCGCCAGAAGACTGTCCAAGTCTAGCCCCACTGAGAGTCTTCTGAGTCACCATGCTGGTGGCCAAGAGTTCGTCCAACATAGGAGCAGTTGGCTCTGCGTACACGAGGTATGGGTCCCTAAAGAGAGACTTCATAATTACTTCAGATTGAAAATTATTGTACTTTACCTTATTTTCCTTTCTGCTCGCGATTCCTTTCGTTTTTTGGACTGAATTTTCTCAATCACTGATCTGTCCTTCTCATGTACCACTCTCGGCTTCACTGAAGAATACATGTAGTGGAATTTCTTAACCTCTTTCGGCTGTGAGGGTAAAGTGGTAGGGATGTTGTTCAAGTGAAAATCATAATATGAAGGAGTCGTTCCTGCCTCTTCCGTCGTTCCGCTCCTTTCTTCTTCGGTGTTTTGGAAGAAGGTTGACTCGATGGGGTAGTGGATGGTCACGTACGGGTCCTTGTAAACGCCATGCACGGGGTTCTGGTAAATTACTTCTTCATCTGCTACAAAGGCGCGTCTGGTCGGAGCCTGGTTGCGAGTCGCGTGCGTATATTTTTCCTGCTGCTGGTGCCGCACCTGAGTCAACGCCTTTAATTAAAAAAATTAAAAATCCATTTCATTTTCACCTTTTAAATCAAGGTTGTAAAAAAAGCTTCATGGAAAAAATGCAATGCACTTCTTAATTATCACCAAATTCTTGGAGGCATTGAGGTTTAAAATAATTCGTTAGTAATTTTGTATTTGACCTCGAGAAGTGGACAGACAAAATTAAAAAATTTCATTTTAGCTCTTTAGAGCAGCAGTTTTTTTACCTATAACCGCAAATTTTGGATATTTGCTTTTAAAAAGCGGTAAAAAGTGGAAAAACTGAGTGGTACGAAAATCCCTCCTTTAAATTTTAAAAATGCGCGAATTAAAATAATTGCAACTATTAGTAAAAACGTAAAACTGTTTGTCTTACCTGTTGCAAAAAATACTCAGCGTTGAAATTCGAGACAGGATTCTTTATTATAATAGGAGGGGACTCGATGGAAGGTACAACCTCAACGTTAGTTATCGTTTTCGGTTGTTGCTGATATTGAAATTGCTGCTGCTCCTGCTGCTGTTGTTGTTGTTGTTGTTGCTGCTGCTGCTGCTGTTCTTGCAGTCGCTGCTGATCTTGTTGCTGCTTCTGCTGTTGCTGCTGCTCTTGTTGTTGCCGCTGCTGCTGCTGTTGTCGCTGCTTCTGCTGTTGCTGCTGCTGCTCTTGTTGTTGCCGCTGTTGTTGTTGCTGTTGCTGCTGTTTCTGATGTTGTTCTTGCTGTTCTTGTGAAGATGTCGCTGTCTCAGAGGACGCTGCAGTTTGATGGTTGTTTGTACTTAGGGTGGTACTTGGTAATGAAGTTGTTGTAGGTAAAGCAGAAGTGTGGGTCGTGGGAGAGCTCTGGACGTGAAATACCGGCCGAGGAGAAGTGTAGCCGACGTTGGGTGTGCTCTGCAACTGCGTGAAAGGTTGCATTGACTGGCGGAAGTTGAGTATTGACGGTGCAGAGGTGTAAGGGCGCAGAATTTGTGGGTTGGGGTTGGCAATTGGCACCCAACCATTCTCACGAACGATCACAGTTGAGAGGGTTGGCCGAATCATGTTGTAGTCAGCATCAAAGAAGCTAGGCGTGCCGACATTTGGTGGTGGGAATTGATTTTTCTTTCTGACTTGATGTGGTTTAAACCGTGCCGATTGGATTTCGTTGTCGCCAAAGAAGGGAGAGCGCAATGGGAAAGGAGTTGTTGGGCTCACAGCAGGGGTGGAGAAAAGATAACGGAAGAAACCACTGTTGCTGGGTTGCATGGGTTTGTAAGGGACGGGCAATTTACTCATTATCGGCCCGAAAGGTGGAGCTTTGAAGACTTGGTTTCTCTGAGATTCACTGGAGAAAATATTCGATCTTTTGGACCCCTTAAATCGAACTTTGTTGGGACCCTTGGCGCCCTTAGGCTTTCCTCCATACGGGTTAATTTTTAAGGGCTTTCTAGTTATGTCGACGTTGTAAATCGGGAACTCACTATAGGCGCCTTCCTCTGGTGGCACCAGATAATCAAAGGGAACTTTCTGATTTGATGGAACACTGGCTGCGTCTTTGAAAGCGGGAACAGAGGAGGTGTATACACTTTGGTTTTCGTTTGTTAAATCAATTAATGTGCTGTCCAAAACATGGGTCGTGGTTGTTGTTTCAGGGCTGAGAGTAAAAGGGCTGGTAACAGAAGGATTTGCTGTCGGCTCCAAAGGAGGATCTTTGATTTTCTTCGTCTTGGTTTTTCTCAGAGGTATATAAAAAGTGCCATGTGGGTGTTCAGGCCCTTCCATGAAAATAGCTTGCGTCATATCTTCAGCACTGTAAAATGGAATGCTGGAGGGCTTCAATTTGTGCACCTTGTTCATAGGACGAACGTGATGATGGCCGTAGAACTGGACTTTCTGCGGCCAGTAAGTCTGTAATAATACCAAAATGGTGATTAATATATATACTCAAAAATTAATTCCCACCGTGTGAGATCGAAAAATTGGATCTCACAATCAGTTTGAGACTGAAAAGTTTCCTCGATCTCGTGGTTTAAGTCTCAAATTAGATCTGATTTTTCAATCTCATGGTGTGTTTTTATTTATTGTTGTAAATTTTAGACAGCAAGAAATTGCCGTGTGGTACTTACCCTTATAACTTCTGTTGATGCAACTTCAGGCTCAGGGTGGAGAGGGTGGTTAATTGGCAGGGTGGCAAGCTGAGAAGGCATGGTATTGGTCTCAAACGGCTGCGGGGGTGGTTTTGAGCCTTCACCTTCCCCACTAGCGTAGTGCGCTAAATATCCATGATTTGCTGAGCACCCTTTGGCAAGGAGAAAGGCCGTCGTGGCCCATATCACGGACCACTGCACCATTCTTCCACTGTAGACTAGATTTTTTGTGTTGAAGGAACGCTCACCATGTCAGCCCCAAGTGCCAAATGAGCGTTCTGTTGCATCTCAAGCCATTTATACCTCCTCCTCCCAATTTTTGCGTACTCGCAACAACAGAGAAAGTAACACGTTGATTTTGAGAGAAAACGCATATAATGCGCTTATTGTGTCGCACATTATGAGCAGCATTGGAGCATTTTTCTCTCGTGACATTCGCGCTCTGCTTGAGGACACGCGAGCTGCATGCTCGGTGAAATAAATGCGTTCAATTTGCCGCAAATATACTGCGATCCAACGAGTAAAAATGAAACTCGCTCATATCACAAACATCATCTTACGAGTGTGCTTCGCACAAAGCAATCAAAATGAATTACTATCTCATATTCTTTTGTTTTTAACAAATCAGAAAAACGTTTCAACGAGCTTAATTTGGTTTTTTAGTGCATGATTTAAAGGTTAATACAACAATGTAAATTAAATGCGCTGTTTTTACATTTCTGTACATTAAAGCAGACATCATAAAAAATGGGAAATACGATGATATTCGTAACGGAGCAATACTATCAGAGATAACTATTGTTAGTCTTTCTTGAATGAAAGGGCCGTATGTAATTGTTTCCATTGTTATTTCGTGAATGATTCGGAAGTTTTGTCTCAAGTTTAATAATAAAAGAGACTCTTAAGCACTGCTTGCTAGCATGAGATAAAAAGAAATCCAGTTAAAAATCTTATCGCTCTTTTTGCTCCTGCGGTTGACACGCGTCTTCGTCATGCCAAGTGGTTTTCTAAACTTTGACTGAATCAACTGTGCTGTGGCAAAAGTGACGACGCAATTTTATTGCTCATTCGCTTCAAGCAGACACACTTCTAGGAATTTCAGGCTGTTTTACGTAACGACCGACCCAAAAGCTGTGAAATTATTTTTTTGCACAACATCAAATATACGAGTTGTCTGATGTTAAAATTTTTCTACAAATTTGATGTATGAATGAACTAGCGCACTCTTTTGAATTGTTTAAAGAATATTGGTTGTTGCCCTAGATTTAATTATTTTGTTCAATTTCCCCGTTATTGAATTTAATATATTTATCCTGTAGGTATATAACCGCAGCGATAAAAAAATCGGCAATATGAACACCTCAAAATATAATTCATCTTATCACATAATTTAACAAATAAGAATTGGATACAATAAGGTATTGATAAAAATATTTTTCACATCAAACAACGTGCAGTTTATTAGTTGCAAACTTAATACACTATAACTTGTTCATGGCCTTATCTCAATTCCGGTATTTGCCGCTAACCAATCTAGGTAAGCGGCCACGCGCATGTAAATTACAGGGATGTGAGAGTTACAAACACCAACCTCCTCAGAACCCACAAACCATTTGATCATGAAACCGATCAGGGTATACTGTCCATCTTTTTCCTTGGTAATCATTGGGCTGCCATTGTCACCATCGTAGCACGCCGTCGGTGATCCTGGAACCGTGTTGTCTAAGCACAGGTTTTCGTCAGTCACGTGTAATGAGCCATGCAAAAACTGGCAGTCGAGGAAATTTAAAGTGAAGGTGTCCGCATGTTGGAGATTCGGTTCAGTACGACCAGCTATAAGAAAAAGCACTCGGTTCATTTCAACCATGTGAGGAAATTTCAGCAGTAATTCTCTACTTAAGCGTCTGACGTTAGAAAAACAATAGAAAATGTCAGATCGACTATCTTACTTTCTCCTCCCCAGCCTAGGATTGTGATTTCAGTGCGATTTAGGAAATCGTTGATTTGGGATTTGGATGGCAAGCGTATCGGCTTGATTTCTGTAATGTCAAAGAGATGAAAAATTTGAAAAAACAAAAAGTGCACACATCATACTTGGATTTTTAATTGGGGTTTTCAAAATCAAGGCAGCTATGTCATTCGCGCCAGATACGCTGTCGTAATCTTCATGAAAAACGTAGCTATATCCATACAAGTCAACGAATTCAACATGTTCTGCTTGGTAATTGTTGTAATCAACGGCCCCAATGGTAATGTTGAAACTGCTCAAGCTGCGGGAAAATTAATTTTACTGTAAAAATATTTTTCAAATAATTTTTCGTTTACTCTTTGAAAAGACAGTCAGCAGTGATGAGAATCACGCTGTCGGAAATGAGGGATCCGACACAAACTTTGCTGTACCTCATCTGGAGAAAGGCTTGGAAACTGAATTGGCCAACCGTTGCGTTTCCGCCATTGATTATGCGTTGCCCATTTTGCAATGCAAAGGTGCCCTAGAACCGAATGTTTCATCTGCATAATTACTGTAGAAGAAACCAATTTACCTGTGCAATTAGGGCAACTGCGAAACACAAAATTGACGTCCGCGACATTTCTGCTCCCTATAACAGACTGAAAAATCGCCGTGATTAGCAGCATATTTATTCGATCTGATAAACCCACGGAAAATGCATTTCATTGAGACCTTCATAGATTGGCCGTATTTGCTTCGCAATGATTAAGAGATTTTTATTCACTCTCTCCTTATCACCACTTGACAAAGCACAATTATTGTTTTTTAGTAGCGCAAAATTGCAACCCTGTGATGAATATTCTTATTTTTTTGTCATCAATTGATTAAAATATAAGAGTCATGTCAACAGGTTGAAAAATGACCACAATGAAATAAAGAAACACGTGTAGTATTTTAATGTTGGAAAGTGCTTCAGCCAATATATCCATGACTGTTATCCCACAAAAATTACAGCATTAAATTTTCTCCTTCAAGGCCGAGTATTCATACATTTTAAACGCATGAACTGCTCCTATCAAGTCGATCTCAGATCAAAAAATTACTTACGAGGACTGATGCAGAGATCCGTAGCAGTGTTACAAATTTACAGTTTAAACTTGAGTTCCGTGCGCTTCTTGTTGTTGGTAGTGGCCGCAAAACAGCTTAAAAGAAGAAATAAAATTACCGTTTGAAAAATTGATGGATTGGTTTTATTCAATATAAAAATTTATCGCTCTCACGGATATATGCGTTATTTATTTCTTATTTAGTTACTTATTTAAAAAGTCCTAGAACAAAAGTCATATTAAAAATTTCTTTCACGTGGAGCCAAATCGTGTAAGCTGGAAGCTAACTAATCGCAACCTCGCAAAGCAGAACAGGCAACAAGTGCAATTAAATTTCAAGCGTTCGGCGTTGACCCCACCACTCATTGTTCTAATAATTTACACTTATGCAAGTGCAATGTTTTGTTGAATGAATAAAAGTTAGAAAAATCAATTCAAGATGGTTCATAACTCATAATGAGCTAGATGATATGTGAATATGGAGAGTTGATTAATTACAGTGATATTGACATAATTTAATTAAATGCGGCTATACCTTATTGAATAGCGAGTCTATAACAATAAGCTATTCTGTATTACTTTATAGAATAACCTTCCTGTGCACCGAAGTTAATTTTAACAGGAAATATTATGACCTCGAGTTCATCCGCATTCATTGGCATCAGATTTGCGATATGCATCTAAAAATTAAATACCAATCACAATTTTGAACTATAGATATGGTAGCGGTCAAAGTATTTTCGTTTAACTGGTGAAAATGCAGCCCAAAATCTTACACTTTTTCATTACGTTTGATTTAAAGAACAAACATTCATGTTAATAAAATTCATACACCGATTTGAAAAAGTTTATTTAAAAAAAAATCCAATCGAAACGGTTCAGTCAAGATATTAATTGAATGCTTGCTTTTGTGGAAGCAGTGTATGGAGAAAGTTCACCATCGCGTGCATTTGTGAGTGCTGAAACCAACTGCCTGTGAAATTTCATACAATATGTAACGGTCTTCAAATAGTCAGCGAGTAGTCGTCCCGTAATATTTTTTTATTATACTTAGTTTTAATCGAAGGATAATCGTATTTATGTAAAGCTAAATTAAATTCAATAATGTAGAATGAGTTGATTGACAATTGGGTCGTGAAATCATTTTGTTGTAAAAAAATATTAAATTAAATTCTACCCAATTTAGCCAGAATATTTTTGTATTGATGTCTGGCTGAATTAAGAACTAGTATTATGTTTATGAGAATTTAAAAAATCCATAGATTTGAGAGCACTCATCTATGCTAATTTCACTTACACACTCTGCCGATAAGTTCTTGTAACGCAGCACTTAAGTTCGTTCACATTAATTCCACTAGTCAGGTGCCACTATATTTTCAATGCCCTTGGCTTCGTTGAGCTCCTCGTTTTTGGCAATTTCCTCCTTCTCATCCTCCGTCATATCTTTGACGCAACATCCGCAAAGTTTGGAGATCAGCCTGTCAGCGGGCTCGATGCTGCGCATCCAGAGCGGCAGCCAGTCCCAAGTCCGCAGGAAAGGCGGCAGAGCTTTCGGGAAGCGATTCTGCAGCAGGTTGATGATGACAACGAGCGCGAGGATTAACAGGATGGGAATGCCGACGCCCATGAGGACGTAGCCGTTTTCGTCGGCGAGCGAGAGGCCGAGAACGATGCCTGGGATGACGAAGAAGGACATGAGCAAGTAGAAGAAGGCAAACCAGCGGAAGCGGGCGGTCGTCTGGCCCAGCTTCTTGCACATGGGCAGGGGCCACCGCATGAAGGGGATCGGGTAGAAAATGAGGATGCCAGTCAGGTTGAAGAACAAGTGGCACAGCGCGATCTGCACCGTCAGCTTAATCTTGGACGCGCTGGCCGTGAGAGCGGCGATCAGGGCCGTCGTCGTCGTGCCAATGTTGGACCCCAGGCACAAGGGGTACATCCGGTTCACGGAAATGATCTGCATGCCGACCAATGGGGTCAGGGCGGACGTGAACACTGAGCTCGATTGCAGGACGAAAGTGGCTCCAGCACCGACCAAGATGGCAATGTAACCGGTCAGCCAGGGCACGTATGGGATGTTTGCGTTGATTGTCTTCTGAATTAGCTTAGCCACGGTTCCTGGAAAGTGATTAACTAATATATTTACACTTTAAAACTACAAAATCTAAGATAGTTTAGTTTCTGAACGAGGCCTGCGGGGCCGAAACAGTGAGCTATACTGTATGGAAACGTGTTTTTTTCTTATTAAATATATAGATCGACGGGCTGTGGCTGGGAGGCGTCTACTTGCTGGTTTTCACTCCTTTTCAGCGGCTTGAGGGACAAATTTCTGGTGTTTGAATTTTGAATAAAAGACCTCGGTGGGGGAGGCAAAAAGATGGCCACATTGGGCCCAAGCTTTTCTGCGGCCACTCGGGCTCATGTTATCCGCTTGGCGGTGTTATTGGAAATTGAGACCCGGTGAGCTCGCATAGCCCACGGGACGTGCTTAGCAGAGGATCAAAAACAAATCACCAATGGTCTGCATCCTAATTAAGACCCATTTCTTAATTTATTAGTTTCCCTTAAATCCAAGGAAAATAAAGCGCTTTAAAATTTTCGTGAGTCTGCACACGTACGTATTTTTAGTGCCGCATAAAAGGTTTAACTAATAAAATTGTCTTGTTAGAGATTATGGCTTAAGCGCTATTTGTTATGCAACCTGCTTATCACTTAAGTCGCGCGTGTTGCTGATATCTTTCGTTCTTTTGAAGCAAAATTAAATAATTTTTACTTAGTAACGTACCTTGTAAAACATTTTGCAGCAACTTAACCATCAGAATCAAGCATCCACACAGCAGTAATAGAGAAACGACAGTCATGATTGCTCCGGTTGCGGTGTCGCCAATGTCAAACAAGGCAAATAGAGATTCGCCTAGAATTTTTAACAAATTATAGTTATATTATATTTTATTAAAATATCATATCTAAGCAGCAAACACTTACATTTTTCTTCACCACACCAAACTTTCAAAAGGGTTTTATTATCATAATCAGGATCTTGCATAGCCCAACCATTGAGCACATTCTTGTCGATTTCCATGATGGCTTTTGTCAAGGGCTCGGTGATGACTTTTATTAATTTTATGTCTTCGGCTCCTTCATTGTAATCCAAGGTGGCCACGATTGCTTCCGTGAGATAAAATAAGTAGCCTGCAAACACTTAAAAAGTGAGAGAATGAAAAATGGGACACTATAGAGAGTTCATACCTGTAGACACTTCAATTATGAGAAGGACGACAACCGTGAGCCAGTTGAACATATCGTGCACCGTCGCTCCAGCAAAAGCAAGCCCAAACTCGGCCCGGTTATTGATCCTGGTGATGGCCACCAGGGTGTTGGTGATAGATGTGCCCACGTTTGCGCCCATGATAATGGGAATGGCAGTCTTCACAGAGGGAAAATCTGCACATTGAACGCGTATTGTGGCAGAAAATTTAAAAAAGTCGAGCATTTACATCCTGCCGCGACCAGACTGACGACAATAGACGTTGAAGTCGACGAACTCTGAACGGCCACCGTGACCAAAATGCCAATCATCAGGCCAACCATCGGATTCGACATCAAAGGGTTGCTGAAAATTTCACCTGTTTGGACAGCAAAAAAAGCGTTGGTAATTTTCAATTACAATTGGAAGAAATATTCCTTACCTGTAGCTTTTCCACCCACTAGTTGCAAAGCCATAGAAAGGAGATCCAGTGAGCACACAAAAAGGTACAGAAGCGCGAGCAAAGCCACGGTTTTCCCGCAAATCAAAAATAGCCTCATTGCCCTCTCTTTTCCATTCATATCTACAAGAAGAATTTGGTTCTAAATGACAGTATAAATAAAAAACATTTCATATCATACCTCTCCATTTCTTTGATTCTGGTGGCGTGTCAAGCTCAATTTTCACGTGTCCTTCTTTATTTTTTCTTAAATCCATGGCTGAGATATTATGAACGTCTTTTTCAGAGCATGCATTCTGGGAACAGAATTTTAAATTTGTATTTTTTACCTAATGTTCATTCAAATGGTAATGTTAATTTTTCGCTCCGTTAAAATGACAAAGTTTTTATTAGGAAGGTTGAAATTGAGTGAATAATTTTTTTTAATATTATATATATGTTCATTTCCAACATTGTCTATGAAAACCTTTGCCAAAACCATTGTGCTGATAAATAAATTCAACATTTTACAACTTTACGAGTTTTGCCGATTTGGCCATAATTCCAATGTACAAATACATTAATTGTTACAACTTAGCACCATCGCATTTAAATTGAAATAATTAACTAAGTTTACACATATCTCACATTGCATTAAAATTACAAAAATAAATAATTAGGTCCGATATATATTTGTATAAAATTAGTATTCCTCAAATTAAAAAAGCTGCTCGAGTTTATATCTTTATATAATTCACCTTTCCTATGGAATCTACGTTAGACTTATTGTTGGCAAAAGCTCATAACATCAGTCACCAATTAAATTTTTTTAACTATTCCTTTACATTTCCAAACCTCTGTATTAACTGAATTTACATCAATTTTATCACAGCCACATTTGTAATTGATTTCGATCTGATCTAAGAACAATCACTTTGAATTAGACGAAATAACAATTTAAAAAATGTATTCGCCAAATTTATGGCAGTCGCAGACTTTAGTAAAATTAATAAAAATGATCATTTTTTAATCTCTTTTGTGATAATGCACCATTCAATAAATATTAAAACGTAATTATACCTTTTGAGGTTTTGTGTCCATGTTGTCAGTTTTGCTGCAATCGTCCTTCCGGAGTTTTGCGACAATGCCTGCAAATACTGAATGTTCTTCCCGTCTTATATACCTCTCTTTTGCACCAATCCCAGACAATGCTTGGCATTGATAGATAACGTATAGAGAGGTGGATTAACCTCTCACACTGCTAATCTGGAACGATTCGAGTAATTGTCATTATGATATAATACCACCGAATCTTATAAATTGAGAAAAATGGATATTCTATAGTTTATCTATTAATTTTATTTTCAAATTAATTACGTAAGTTTGAAAAATCATTGTAAAACGACCAAAAGTACATAAGGGGAAATATCCCCTGCAGTAAATGAGACCATACAGCTTATCTCCAGACCACTAGCTATAATTTTCTTGTTCCTTAAATCTTTAAAAGGTATTAACTATCACGTGAACTTTTGTCTCCTCGTGGGTGTGAAACACGCACCCACAACATGCACCAACCAAATCGATCCGTGCCCCTAATACAACTCGCTATCTCCATCCAATTCCCTTTTGTTTACTATCAAGTCCACGGTATTTATTTGCGTGGCAATCACGTGTTAGATTTACGTCGCTATAATGCACGTCCTTGGACCAGCACGTGCATTTTTTTTTATCAAATTGTTGTTAGTTTTACCAAAGTCACCATACAATAATTTTGATAATTTCAGGGCTTGTGAACTAGGAAATCGAAACAGCTACAATTAAGTAAACTACGCCTTAGTCGATTTGTATTTGGCAAGCTTTAATTTTAATAGTTATTTCCCTATTTGAATCCCCTTAATGCCTAAACTCGTTTACCTTATTTGAAGGTTGGAGGAGATTTGAACAATGCACTTTCACCTTCGCAACAGATACTGGTCATGCGTTTTCCAATTTTCCACTTACACAACAAGTGCTGTGCGCTATCTTATCTATAAATGCATAGAAATTATGGGTATTAGATACAACATCTCGACAGGGGTATTGAACGCCAGCCCCAAGGTCTCGGTTGCTCGTCCCTTTTCTCATGCGTCATATAAAAGACAAAGTAGGTACCATAATGGAGTGTTTGCACCAAATCATCACTGTTTATTAATATATTTTGCTTCTCCAATGATGAGTTAGTATTTCGAAATTTACTCTTAGTGTTGTGCCGGATAACTTTACAATTTTGTTCAATTAATTAAGTTTTCATTTATTATAAAATTTTGTTTTTGTTTTAAAAAGAAATTATAAAAATTGGACAATAATATCCTAGTTTTACGAAGAAATTTTCCTTGGGCTCAAAAAGGGTCCCAATAACACCGCCGAGCGGTAACATGGCCACAGATGAGCTTGGGCTCAATGTGGCCATCTTTTCACCTTTTCGCACAGAGGTTTTTCGTTGAAACGCCAGACATTTGTCCCTTAAGCCGCTGGATAGGTGCAAAAACCAGTAAGTGGCGAGTCGGCGTCGGTGCGCCTCCCAGCCCGTCAAGCTATTTGAGTATTTCGAGTCACTAAATTAACCACCTTTTGCCATCTCTGACATTGGGCAGCCAGTATTTTGATCCCTGAACTGCTCAAATATCTCCCATTGCTTTGACACTCCTGAGAATGCTTTAACAATGCGAGTCAACGGGCTAGTTGTGAGAAATTAAAATTAAAAAATTGGTATAGGGGATCATCAACAGAATTAATTTAAGCACTGGTTTTTGTATTGCAATTTTGGCTAATCCCAAGTCTTGCATTGTTTTATATTGTATTTCAGAAAATGATGTTGGGAAGCGGTTGGAAAAATATCCATGTATCTTCAATTAAAAGTATTTTAATTAAATGCATCCATCACAATAACTCATATCATATGATCTACTTATTTTATAATCTTCTTAACATGTCAACATAATTTGGAGAGGCAGCCTAAACTAATGAAATTTATCTATTTTCAAAAGGATAAACTTATGATACAGGTGTCTACTGCGGATTCAAGTCGCATCTTTCACTCATGCAGACAGTGCCTTTAATCAGGTCCGTTGTTGATTCAGCCATGAAAATTCTAAAGTTGATTTCTGTGGGGTCCATGGTGCGTAGAAAATACTTGTGGTATCGCGAGGATAGCGCCCATAGGCGTTGGCTTTGATCAACCTGAAACAATTACACGTAAGCACCAGATTTCAAGAGTAAATTTTGTATTTCTTACGCTGACTGTGGAAATAAACTGCATTGTGTCGTTGTTTTGCGCCAGCCTTGCAATTCTCGTTGGATCGAACGTTTTTCTTGTGTTCCAACAAGCCAAAGCATCGCGGTTGACCAAACCGAAGAAGAGAATGCCATTTTTGTCCATGTCGTATCCTGCGCTCTGTCCAGGTCGCGGCTGAGAGCCTTTGATGAAGTCCGTCGGTGAGTTGTTGGCCAAAGACTCATTGCGGAGGACGGAGGTGTTCACCCAGTACTGCTGGTTGCTCGTCAGGGCGGAGAAATAAAGAGTCCTTCCAGCACTGGTGTTCGATTTTGGCCCTTAACAAGCAAGAGTTTCCCATGAAAAATGCAAATTAGGATATGGGGATTCGAGGTAAAAAATTTACCGAGGGCCAGTCCGATGACGCCGTCCATCAACTCAAAATTTTCGCCAGCAACGTAGATGGTGCCCTCTTCAGGTGAAGGGTACATAGTCTTGTCAGTAACCCTCCACGCTTTATTCGCTTTTAAATCATATACGATCAGGGCAAATCGTCTGTTGTCAGCTATGTAGAGCACTGCGTCGTTGTGTCTTCCACAGGTACCATTGGGGTACTCGACCTCGATATTGGCAAACGAAGAATCTTCTTTCAGGGCACCCTAATAAAAAATATTATTGCTGCAAGATGAGCAGATAGAGGCAATTGATATGCAAACTCACTGATGGCAAGTAGAGAGTTTGAAGGATTCTATCAGTGTTGAGGTCGATGACAGTCACTTTAGGGTTGCAGTATTTCCGGCCGGCGGCGACACCGGAGTCTACTAACCAGAGTCTGTTGCACTCGTCCACCTTGACCCTGAGTGTTGAAACGATGCTGTTGCAGCCACTGCCCAATCTGTTTAATTCCCAGCTCGGGTAGGGCACCAACAGGGGAGACGTCGTGTTACTGGGGAAGCGCACGTACGCCAAAGTAGCAGGCACACCGCTTCTCCAACGGGGAATGGCCAGAAAGATGCGGTCTCCGGCAGCCTGAGAAACGATTTTTAGGGTTTAGCAAGTTTTGGAAGATTAATTCTTAGCTGCGTAATTAATTCTCAGCTAGGAGCTTTGTTCATATTTTATTTTTCAAATATATTCCTTTGCTTTTAAATAGATGCGTATATAATCACTTCACTTCAGAAGCAAATTATTTTTAAATGTTACAAACAATTATTAAGTTTTGGAAAATTAATATTTCCCATGGACTTTATTCAAATTGCATATAGCTTGCCGCTCTTTATCTTGTTTTATTATCAAAATTGCTGAACGAAACAAGTTATAAGTTCCTTTCATTTAACACAATAAAGTAATTGTAAGACGTAATATATAGATTATCAAAAGCGCTGAGAGAGGAATAAGAATGAAATGATTTTTATCGTATTATATATCTTCCTTCAAATTTATAGGTCGTAAAATATACGTACTGCAACGCCAATTGGCACCATGGACAAGTTGGCTACAAAATTGCCGTTGGCGATGGCCTGATTGCGGGCTACTTGGGACGGAAACTGAAAGTCCAACTGGCTCCAGTTCAAAACCTCTCGAAGGCTCGGCTGGAATCCTTCGTCCCAAACGCTGCGAGTGTCACCGTTTACACCAACCAGCGCCAAAAGTACGCAGGACAATAGATACAAATACATGTTGAAGCTTCAATGTCTTAAACAGAGTGCGTATAGACCCCTTAGTTCTTAGGCCTTTATATATTGAAGTCTCGTAGCAACGAACTCAAGTAGAAAATTTTTATATAAAACAAACAATAAAACAGGAAAATACCTGGGTTATATTTGACTCTACAATTATAAAACGCTGTCTGCGCAAACTGAATTTCCTGGGATTTTCCTCAAAGCCATAATTTGAGCAAATTAAACGCACTGATAAGGTGGAGCGAAGCTTTTATAACATTATTTCAGAAAAACAAACTGGGCTACACAACAACATAAAGTTTTTGCAAATTTACCAAGGCAATATTAAATAGTTATTATTTGATATATAACTGGATTGTGTACCTAGAAAGGAGCAATAACCAAGTCTTATTCAAATACAAGATTTATGCAATGTACTTCACCTCTGTAACTGTAAAGCAATTTTGAACGATTTTGTATTCTTGTTAATTTCACTTGAAAAAGAAAACTAACAGATAAGAAATTTACACGTTCAAAAGAATATAAAATGATAAAAGGCTTCATGCAATAATAATAAATTGAGAGTAGTGTAATTTAAAAGTACAATATCTGACATTTTTATTTAAAATTCGGTTTCAAATCTAAAAAAGATTCACAGTTGGAAATGCCGTGCGCACAAACAAAGCAGTGCCATAAGAGCTCATATCGCACTACTTCTAATTTTGATTATTGGCATATTAAAATAATAATAATAATCCTGAGCACGCTTAATTAATTTTAAACTTCGTTGTTCAACCTCAGTGGACGATCGAGTACCAATACGATCCATCAGGGTTGACAACAATGGTCGAGCGGGCGGCGCGGGGCGTGGTGTGTGAGCTTTCAGGGCTCCAAGAAGTGTCAGAGTCGAAGCCCCACCAGCGACGGGGACTGGGCTGCGTGGGGAAGCGCCACCGCGAACGCCCTTGCACACGTCATGGCCTAAACACCAGCTGCTGTGGTGCGTTAAAGTTTGAGGCGTCGTTGGCGCACACCGTGTCTTTGATCAGCTCAGTGGATGACTCGGCCATGAAGACGCGGAAATTCACGTCTCGGGGGTTCATCGTGCCGGAGAAAAAGCTTTGGAAGCGACTGGAAATGGCCCATACGCGCTGCCTCTTGTCAACCTGTAACCAAAACATTATTTGTTGTTAAACTCAAAAAAACTCAAAAAAATTCCTTTGAGAAATGGACATTTTTGATTTGCTTATATGGAAAAGCTACAGTTCTTGCTGACTTTACCGTTTACACGCATCAAATCTGTCGTCACTACACTAAAAACATTGAAAGGCGAGAACTGTAACTTTTCCATAGTCATAGCAATTGAAAATTTAATTTAATTATACAGGAAGAGATGAACAATAGAAACTATTGAAGCATTGGTTTTTAATTCGTCTCTCAGCAAAATTTTTAATTTTAAATAGATAAATAATCATCACTAAATGAATTTCATAATAAATTTGGAAATGCGCAAGTCAAATTTCTATAGAGAAAATTGAAACTTACAAATCATTACATTTTTTAGACTGATTCGTTCGTTTTTTGTATAAATTAATTTTAAAAATTGAAACCGCGATCCAGGATCTTATTTAATTTAATTTTAAGGCACTACACTTACGCTGACAGTTGCAAAAAATTGCATCGTCTGGCTGTTTTGGGCTAGTTTGGCGATGTTCCTAGGCTCAAACGACTTTCTCGTGTTCCAGCAGGCCAGCGTGTCTGAATTTACAAAGCCGAAGAATAGCACCCCGTTTTTGTCCATGCCGCTGCCTGCACTCTGGCCGGGGCGCATTTGGGTGCCTGTTTGGAACGCCAACGGTTGACTGTTAGCCGCGGATTCATTGCGAAGCACGGAGGTATGCACCCATCGCTGTTGAAAACTGCTCATGGCCGAGAAGTAAAGTGTTCTTCCGCGTTGGTCTAAATTTGGTCCTGAAGAAAATGGAAATTTTTGTTTAAAAATGTGTTTGAAAAAGTGACGAAAAACTTGTCTCTGCTCTGATCATTGCACATTAATAAGCTAAAGGTTTTGTAAAAATATCTTTATTAGTAACGCTAAAGCGCTCCCGTGTTCCACTTACCAGACCAAAATGATCTGAGTGTCATTAAAAATTTCTTTTAACTATACGGCTATGAATTTGATCAGATCGACTAAACTCCCATGAATTTGTGGAATTTGAAGAAATTTCAAACACCTATAAAACCATGAAAATCAGCCTAAAACTATAAATTATGTATTTTGTTGTTCTGAATGTGAGAATGTATGGGGCATGGTTGCTATTGATCCGCAATAAAATTACTTTTTGAATCTAAAACTAACTAAACACAATCTTAAACTGTTTGAGTCGAATAATTAAATAAAAATAAAACTGCAAAAGTTTCGCCCTGTGTTGTTTTCTAAATTTTAAAATTCTAGGTTAGAATATTCAGTAAGAGCTTCAAGTTAACTAGGGACTTACATGAAAACTATATATACTAAAAATTGTTTGAATCAACTAAGAAACCGTTTGTTCTGAAAAAGTCTTAAAGTGCCTTAATTTATTTTTAGAGTAGATGAACGCAATCAAGCGAGCTTATCATGCTTACACACACACACACACAAAAAAGTTTTTTAACGGAAATGTCAACCGCGTTAGAGTTAAAAATTAAATACCCAAGGCGAGTGCAAGGACGCCGTCCATCAGCTCAAACGTTTCCCCGGCTACATTAAAAGTGCCCGCCTCTGGTGAAGGAAACACCGTTTTGTCAGTAACTCTCCATGCTCTATTAGTGGACAGATCAGCCACTATAATGGCATATGTGGTTGTGTCTGCCATATAAACAACAGCATCGGTCAGTTTGCCGCAATTTCCTTTGGGGTATTCAACCTCAATGGTCACAGGCAGTGAATCTTCCTTCAAAGCGCTCTGTTTCCAAATAAATTTTATTTTCATGCGTGAATAGAAAATAAATAGTTTTGGCTCACCTGAGGAATTCTGAATCGGTTGATGATCCTGTCTGTTTTAAGGTCGATGGTGACCACCTGCGGAGGACAGATGCGTTTGCCATCTTCAAAGGAGTTCACGAGTCCGGTGTCCAACACCCACAGCCTGTCGCAATCGTCAACCATGACTCTGAACACCGAGGTCAGACCCTGACAGTTGCCCTGCCTGTTGAGTTCCCAGCTTGGGTACGGTATTAGCGGAGGCGATCGATTTGTCGAACTCAATTCGACGTAGGCAAGGGTGGCAGGCACCCCCTGTTTCCAGCGGGGCATAGCTAAGAAAACTCGATTACCTGCACCCTGCAACAATTACTAGTTAACTCTCAGGGCATGGAGGGACAAAAGGTTCTTACAAACACGCTAATGGGAACCATCGAGCCATCAGGAACGAATGATCCGGAGTTGATGGCCTGCTCGCGTGCCCGTTGGTTTGGGTAAACGAAGTCAAGTTGGGTCCAGCTGAATACTTCTCTGAGGCGGGACTCTCCACTTGACTGGGACTGTTGGTTTTGTGGGGGTCTCGGGGGTCTTTTGATGGCACTTGGGTTCCCTGATTGTGAGTTGCCCCCATTGTAACTGAAAGCGTGGACACACAGCCCGGCCGCAACTAGGCTAAACAAATGAAGCCACAGCCGCATCTAAACATAAAATTAATATACCTTAATTAAATCATTTTAACTTAATAACTGAAACAAATTTTGACGAATTATTTATAAATTAATATTTTTTGCAAGATTTTTTTTTAAAGGCATGCATGAAATTCTTTTATTTGTTGCAATAAAATTTCCCTCATTTGATAAAATTTGTAAAATAAAATTTCATTTATTTAAAGAGCCAAAAAGCTTTTGAAAATAATTTAGCTAAGACGAACGGGATCACTGAAAGTGACCATGATCGACCTATGAACGGTTTTTGATAAAAGTCTATAGCGCTAACTGGGGCAAAGTTCTTCGCTGTTGGAAAAACGTTTTTAAAAAACACCCCACTGACCCGAAAATTATTCTATTCATTTAGGGACCTCAAGACGTTGGACTACTTGCCCCCAAAATTTCAGGCAAATCTGCTGATCCCTGCCAAAAGCGGGCTCACGTATTAATTTTTTCTGCAGTATATCTTATTAATAAGAAATTCAGTGAAAAGGGACCCCGCAAAATTGCTTCAATAGAATAAATTGGTAAAATCACGATCGCTAATGTGTCGCAATATCAAAGTATGAATGAAAAATCGGCTTGAATTGGCGAGTTGTTGCACATTGACTGAATTGCATTATCCTGTCTTGTCGACAACACACTCTTTTGTCACGAAATCACTGACGAAATTCCTAACGCTTTACTGCGAGAGCAAAAAGACGACGAAGTAAATGTGAGGTAAAAAACTGTTTATACCGTTCAGTGCAGGCGCGGCAGCAATACGATTGTTCGTCAACCAGCCATGGCTTACAGTTTTTTCGCTTTTGCTTTCGCCATTTCAGTATACAAAAGAAAATCGACCAAGTAACACCAAATACGTGCCAAACCATCTATATTTATATTCTATTTGCAGCTCAGTCAAATTGCGAGATGATTTGTTAAAAGACAAAATCGACCGTACAGTTTACGTGACTTTCAGATTATTGCACCTCAAGTGCAACCGCGTGGAAGAAAACTAACGCAACATAACTGCGAACAAGCGTGTGCTCCTGGAACTCCAAAATACTTAATACAATTAAAAGCGATTAAATTTAAAATTAATGGAAATGCTAGCGTCTGTCAGCTTCCATTCTTTGATTATATTGTGTTTCATTAAGCGTTTTACGACTTTTTCATTTAAGATATTTAGAAAGAAAAAAATTTGATAAAAAGAATTTTACTCGTATTCTTTCTGTAAATAAATCAAAATCAAATCTAAAAAGTAGCTGAACGTGATCTATTATATGATTACTTTGAGTAATTACCTCAAGAATTGATATGCGATCCAAAAATAAATTTTTCCGTGAAGAGCCGATTTAAATTATATTAAATAAACTGATTCACTCACTTAATTTACGATATGGCTATAGAAATAAAACCTGATCCGTCAAGTCTTATTCCAACCTTTTCTGTGTTGGATGAGCGTTTTGAGAAGCGAGAAAGTGCACGAATAATTTCGGAATCCAGCTGCTGCGCACACCTGAAGAGTCGCCGGTGAACTGGACTCAGTCAGACTGAGCACTGTCCCTTTGCGCGCACTCGCAACAAAGAAACTCGTCAGAGCGGATCGTGCGGCTTTTACTACATTATTATTGTAATTTTAAAGGAGTGCGCTCTTGATTGACGTGCTGGTGGCAAAAACCACTCTCGCTTACAATAATAAAACAAATCATGAAGCTACTTTCCCGTTCAAAATCACTGCACGCTAGCTGCGCGTTGAGAGAGAGAAGAAAGATGATGTCAAGATTTCATGCTCCAGTGTCATTGTCAAGATTGGGAGCAATTTGCGAGGTTAACTGTTTATGAAAAGTACTGAATTTTTCCAGACTTCATGTAACCACGAAGTAAACAATGTTGAGAAGTGCGGTCATTACGAGTGTACCACGTTTTGATCTCGAATTTCCTAACCACGAAAATCCTTGTCCTTGATAGACTGGGAATGTGGTGCAACAATTTTCGAATACATGCTTCCAGCATCATCATCAATTTTCCACAAAACAAAACTTAATTCTTAATCAAAATTATTTCTAAGAAAAGCTTCACAAAAAGTTGAGAAAATCATCTTTACTTTTTTTCTTGAAATACACGCACTTTCAAAAAATTCGGAACAAAACTAAAATTCATCCAGTTTGCCGTGTAATTTTGCGAGTTAATCGGCTCTTTGCATGCTTATCAATCGGTGACCAATGTCTCTCTGCGGAATATTTATCTCGCCAGACAGAAAATTTAGCTCATATAGTTCGTACGCCATTCAATAGATAGCGATGAAAGAAATCGAAATCAAGCGAAAAAATCATTTGCATGTTATACAGTTTATTTAAAATTTACTTCAATGAACGACCAACGCATGTTGATCTTAATTGTTGGCCCACATATAAAAGTGAAATGTATCGTAATGTGTATTTGAATGGATAACTCTTATAAAAAATATTAAATAAATTAAAAATCCGAATACAGTTTATTCCATTGGAAAATTAGCAGTGCCAATGTAGCGTTATCAACATCTGGTTCCTGGTTTGTTTTCTCTCGGGTCATCGATCTAAACTTTTTGTCCTCCTTTTAGTTATCAAACTCTCAGAAAGAAAACTGATCGGAGAGGCTCTGAATTGTGAAAAAAAACTAATATTAGAGACAAAAAATTTCACGCCATTAAAATCGCTATCATGACGTCACCTTTCCCGTAATCAATTGAAAATCTGTATACTTAGAGCTGTAGAATAAGCATTTTAATGTTTTTCACATTTCTTCATTAATGTCGAGGAAGCAGTGCCCTAGTTTGATAAACCGATTCGCAGTTATTTATTTGCTGCCTGCATTATCAAGTAAAAACTTTGGATGTTTTTTTACAAATGAAAAACTTAAAATATACTCATAACTAAATAAAATACTTTAATTACGAAGACATCAATTTTTAGTATAAAGAACGTGAATTGTCCAATTAGTTAATCTTATATAATAATTTTAAATTTTGCTCATTAATATTATTTAATTACTTATTCATCCTGTTGAAATGATACTAAAATTCTAATTATATAACATATCATCAAAAAATGTATCATTTTACCTAGAGAATTTAAGTTCCCTGATTAACCTACAAAATTATATTTATTTACCGATATCTAGTAGATTCAAAACTGTTTGAAAGAGTCCCCTTTAAAAACCCATATTACCTGGTTTGTATGTAGGTTGCGAATGCTGCGAAGAATGCGTGTGTGAAGTAGCGTCTTCCCAGTCCGACGTCGGTGCGTTGAGTGCCCCGCCGACCTCGACCGCTCTCTGCTTTTTGCGCTAATATAATTGGATAAAATCAGCTGGTGTGGTAGAGGCGGCGAACACTGCCTTTCAAGTAGTTATTCTACTGCAGAAAAAACTCTAAAGGTGGAGGGAAGGTGCCCAGCGGCGTGATTCCCACAGCACTGCTTGATGGATTCCCGCAGCAGCAAACACAATTATTGGCGAGAGGCATGACGTCATGCAATCGACTGAAAAATATGGGTTTTGCTCATCCTTTTGATTAAATATGTTGGCACACGGAGAATAGCCGGAACTGGTTTTTACTGACAGCGTTTGGCGGGCTCATAATGCACATACGAAATTACGCCATGGGAATCGTGCTTGTGTGGCACCAAATAATAATATTCCCCGTGATATCTGCAGTGAATTTTCCTCCTGAACTCACTGTTTGTTTTCAATGCTCTTATAGTTTACAGGAAAGTCTTAAAAGCTGTATAGCTTCCTGTTGTCATCGTGTTATTCCGTATATTTTACCTTGTTTGTGATCTATCTTGGATTAAAAGGCTGAGAAATAAAACTGCATCAGCCATGATATACGCCAATGCTTCAATTTGCTCTTTTTTACTAGAACCTTCTGCTCAGCACTTCTCGTGGGCTAATAGCTCACCTTCATCGCCGAGCGAATAACATGAGGCCCGAAATGGTCGTTGACAAGCATGGGCCCCTTCTTGGAAGTTAAAACCTTGCCATTCATGTATCTAATTTCAAAATATTAATTGATGATTGAATATGAAGATACATTTGATATTCTTATTCTATTTATCCCAAAAGATTTAATAATATTTCTGTTAGTGGACATTTCCGCACTTTCAGAAATTATAAACTTAATTCGTATGAATAAAAGAATAACGTGCACGATACTTAAAAAAAATGAGTTTGAAATTTGATTTCAGGAGGCAAAAAACATATTAAGACACCTAGAACATCGTTTTTCGAGCGTCTAAAATATATGCTAAGAAAAACCCCACCCCCGAAAAGTGGGGTGAGTTCCAACCCCAGACTTAGATCTCCCAAAACTGTTTAGCATTATTTAGCAAGTTTATGATTAAATATTCTAGAAATCTGTGCGAATTGATTTTATATTCAAGTCACCTTGCTTTTTAGATGCAAAAAAGGACATTTTTAAACTTTGAGTGATTAGATCTAAAAAAAAGAAAAAACGAGACGACACCATAATTTATATATGATATTTCGTTTGGATTTTAAAATATTTCATTTTTTACGGTGTGCAGATATATTTTGAAATATTTTACCCAATTTATCGACTATGACCTTAGACCTACAAAGTTGGTCAATCTGACCAAGTTGATGGCACCTAAATTTAAACATTTGATCACATAAAGTTACAATTTACTGCACTCACGATAAAATTTACCATTGTTTAAAAAAATATTATGCATAATAAAATATAAGTGGTATTTAAAAAAATATTTTAGGGTTTAACATTGGCTCACTGTGGCAACACCTGCACAAAATTTCATCAAAATCTGAAGACCAATGCCAAATCTAGATTCAATCATTTCAGTTTTATTTTTCCATACAATAAGTCGATAATGTATTTTGTACTTTTCTCACTATGTACTTTCTATTTTTTTTTTAATTTTTGACAAACTGTTTTTTAACATGTATGTACATTTTTTTGGTGAGAATAAACAAGCAATGAATTAAAATGCCTAATTTGTATTTAAATGCCTAATTTTTTTATGATTTTGAAACACTAATTCTATTTGAAATTAAACTGAAACTTTTATATCACTGGCCGCAACACAAAATTATTTTCCACGGGCGTCACAAACAGTGCCCTCAATCGCTTGTTGCACAGATGGACTCATGAAAACCCTGAAGTTGACATCTTTCGGGTCAATGGTCTCCAAAACAAACTTCTGATTCCTCGTAGAGATAGCCCACACTCTTTCATCATTGTCGATCTGCGTATGAATAGGCGATTTATTTCCATTAATTAATTTAAAATATTTATTCCACTAACCACAACGGTGGCGAGAAACTGCATTGCCGTCTTGTCCTGCGCGAGGTAGCCGAAATTCCTCGGTTCAAATGGATTTTTCGAGTTTCAGCAAACGAGAGCGTCCGAATTGAGCAAGCCAAATATCATAACGCCGTTTTTGTCCATGGCGTAGCCAGCAGTTTGGCTCTGCCTGGACTTGAGGCCCGTCTTAAAAGCATTAGGGGAATTTTTGGCCTTCTTCTTGTCTCGCAATATCGACGTTTTCACCCAATGCTGCGACTCACCGCCCATCGCCGAGTAATATAATTCACGGTCTCCGTTAGCCATGCGCGGACCTGAAAAATAAATAATTATTGTGAAATTAATTAAAATAATTGTTTTGACCCAGTTCTTTATAAAAGTTTACTTTTTAGATTATTTTATGAAGGAGAAAAATTGTATGTGTTGATACGGCAAAAATAAACAGGTATTTAAATTAATCAATTTAACGTACTTCATCTTCGTTCCTTTAAAACTTCAATCATTTTCATAATTAAAAATTCAATTGAGGAAATCGCAAACCTAAAGCTATTCCCATGACGCCATCAATCATGTCAAAGGTTTGTCCGGCAACGTGGAAAGTGGTCAATTCAGGATTCGGATAGACGGTTTTGTCTGTAACGCGCCAAGCGTCACCGGTGGACATGTCTGCCACGATGATGGAACAAGCCACCGTGTCGGCGATGTAGAGGAACGCTTGTTTCGGGTTTTTGCAGTCGCCCTTGGGGAATTCCACCTGTATGTTGACCGGGAGGGCATCACTTTTCACCACGTGCTATGAAAAACAGTAAAGAGAGCAATTAGAGAAAATATGTTAATTTATATTTGCCTTGAAAAATAGAATGTCCTCTGTCTCATTGATAGCATTATTTTGGAATGAGGTTATTTTTACTGCACGCTATTGATACAGCTTGGAACGCGTACATTTACTTTTTTAATAATATTTTAAAACATTTTAAGTTTTAAATAATTTTGACGCTCCATCCTTTTATGCTCTTTACCGGAAATGGGATGATTTAATCTATTAAAATATATTCTGATTATTTTAACAGCTCACGCAACAAAAATATTTATAGTCTCGTTGAGCTTAATTAGTAGTCATATTGTAGAATTGCAGGAGCTAGATATTTTATTGAACTATGATGTTCCCTAAAATCTAAATTAAATCCATGAGAATCGCAATCCACCAAGAAAACTATTCAAATTTGACACAATAAACCTTTGTTGTGAACAAAAAAAAAAAATTAATAGGCAGTAACTTCTTATAACATGTCAGAGAATCGACTCTAAAAAGATGAGTAAAACCCCTTAAAATTGGCACCAAAACCCAACTTAAAGAGATCAAAACCGTTCTAAAAATTCATCTTTTTTTGTTGAAATAAAGTTTCTTAATGACAATTTTATTCTTCTGCTAATTAATTTTAGTTTTTTAAGAACATAACATACAAACCTTCGGGAGGACGTATTGCAGGATAACTTTATCGGTTTTTAAGTCGATTGCCATAACCTTTACAGGGCAGATGCGGTCAGGCACGAGCCAAGAGGGCGACCAACCAGTGTCGATGGCCCACAACCTGTTGCATTCGTCGATAAACACCCTGAACACCGAGGTCAGCCCTTCGCAGTTGCCCTCCCTGCTCAGCTCCCAGCTGGGATAGGGGTTGAGCCGCGGCGAACGCTCGCCCTTTGCGTCAGGGTACACGGCGTAGGCCAGGGTTGCCGGCACTCCGCGCCGCCAGCGAGGCAGACACACGAACACGCGATTTCCGGCTGCCTGCAAAGCGCAAAAACACACGAAAAATCAATTAGCATTATGGCCTCGAACTTGTGCATTCAAGGTTTTCAAATTGTATCCCTAAAGCTTGTTAAATTTAATTTAAATTTTAAATTAGAATAATATAACTTACGTGAACGCCTGTTGGGTCCATAGCGGACGGCACAAAAGAACCATTTTTCAGGGCTTCCTGTCTCTGCTCCTCACTAGGGTAGTTGAAATCAAACTGACTCCACCCAAATACTTCCACGACCCGTTGCTTCGCAGGCCCTGCATCTGTTTTCTCTGCTGCGGCGAGCACTGTGCTCAGCAGAGATAAGAGGCTGGCTAACAGCAACAGCCTCATATCGGTAAATGGCAAAAGGATTATTCGATGTTAATCTGCTTTCGGATTTTTGTTCTGTCAGGAGTAATTGTTATCGAGAGGATTGGCAAACATCAAAAGGTGTTTTCTGGTGGCGCTGCTGAACCGAGTTAAAAAACATCTTGGTAATTTTGTTTTCATGTTTGCTTCAACCTCGAATACTTGCAGACCGCATACTTCCTTGCCAACCCATGATAAGGATAAAATTCGTCCGTGGTTTAGACAATTCTTATCAAATTGCTATTTTCAGATTGCGCATTATTTTTTGTCTAGTTTGTATCCAAACAGTCATGAATATGCAAATTGTTGGGTTTATTCTCTCTTTTCGTTTATCTCATACAAAATGAATAAATCAAGACTAATTGCAGAAAATGTTGACGAAAAATAAAAAAGCTCATTTTGAACATTTTCTGGATATTTATTAGCAATAGCCCCATATCGATTTATGGCATGGATTTTTCAATGTTGATCTGCTTTCGGAGTTTTTTCTGTTAGGGTGAGCGATTGTAGAAGGCTCAGCAAGCTGCGTTGCGCCGCGCAAGCCGGCAAATTTTGGGTAACGTGGGCAGCCGCTGTGAATCTGGCTAAGCTTCGCCAGCCATGCCAGCTACCGAGGAAAAAGGGTCAAAAAATAAAAAAATGCGTGAAAGAGAAAAAATGTCTTCCGGCCCTTCAGACCGTTAAACACGATCAAACTTCACGTTTAAAAAATTGTCAGCCGCACCATTCGCAGGTGAAAATGGCCAGCCACCGCCGGGCAAAAAATTTGGCAAACTAAGCCCGGCAGTCACCGTCTTAAATCTCGCGGGTGAGACCTCTAAGCAAATTTTATCGAAAATGTGAATTAGCAAACAACAAAAGATGTTTTCTTATGGCACTGTTAAACAACATTTTGGGAATTTTGTTTTCATGTTTGCTTAAACCACGAATATTTTTAAACCGCAAATTTCCCTGTCAACATGTCAAAGGACAACATTTGTCTGCGGTTTAGACTTAAACTTATCAAATTGCTAAATTTTCAGACTACATTTTAAGTCTGGTATGTCCAAATTTTTAAATGATTGGGTTTTAATCTCTCTTTTACGTTTAGATTCAAAATTTGGTTTATTACGGATCAGCAGGGTACCGTACATCAAAAGAATAATCAAGATTCTGCAGGAATGTTTAAGAAAAACAAAAAGGCTTCCTTGGAATATTAATCATCTGAATACTTTTATTGTTATAATTCTTATAGAAAATAGTAAATAACGTCGAGAATCAAATATCAAAATTCATTAGTTCTGTCCCTCTTGTAGGCCCTTTTTTTCTTTATTTCGTCATTATCACAAATGGTCCCCTTGACTGCAGTGACGGTGCTTTCGCTCATAAAAACGCGAGTGCTGATCTCATTGGGGTTCATCTTTTCTGAGAAATACGTCTGTATGCCTGAAGAAATAGCCCAGAGGCGCCCAGTTTCATCAATCTATATTCATGACAAACTGTAAAAAACCTTCAACTCTCCAAACTGAAATTCCGCATACCGTTACTTCTGCGAGGAACTTCATTGCCACTTTGTCCTGCGCCAAGACACCGAAGAACCTACTTTCGTAGGGGTTGCGGCGAGAGTTCCAGCAAACGAGGGCATCCGAGTTTAGCAGCCCAAAAAACAGCACACCATTCTTGTCCATGGCGTAGGCGCCTGTTTGGCTGGTTCGCGGCAGGGACCCGGTTTTGAATTCATCGCGCGGAGGGCTCAAGACAGAGTCCTTGTTGCGAAGAACGGACGTTTTCACCCAGTGCTGTTTGAATGAGCTCATTGACGAAAAATATAACGTTCGGTCACCTTTCCCAGGGGCACCTATACACGAAAAGAGGGTCATTCTCAGAATGAAGGAATATTTAAAAATAATTATGAGATTTGAACTAAATAAACATTGAAATGCAAGGAAATTTTAAAATCATTAAATTTTTAGTAGGTAATGCACTCATGATTCACGGAATATTGTTAGAAAGAAATAAAAACGATAATGGAGGATTTTATTTTTGTAAAAAGAATTAATAGAGCTTTGCAACGGACCAGATATTAATAATAGCAATCCTTGCCAAAAAAGCAGCTGAATATTAATAAAACTCTAGAAAGATATCGTGGCTTTCGGTTTTTTTTACAGAAATATTCCAAACAAAGTATGTTTTATTCGTTTCATACTCAGGGCCATTCCCATAATTCCGTTCATCGTTTCAAAGGTTTTTTTTCCAACGTGGAAAGTGCTTGCTTCTGGATCGGGGAGAACGGTTTTCTGAATGATTCGCCACGACTGGCCAGAAGACAAATCAGCAACGATTATCGCAAAGGAGGCAGTGTCTGCAATGTAAAGGAACGCGTCTTTTGGCGAGCCGCAGGTGCCCTTTGGATACTCCACCTTGATGTTAACAGGCAACGACTCGTTTCTCACAGCTTCCTGCAAAACGTGTTTTTTTTTTTACAAGTCCCGCCCGTATTAAACCATCCAGACTTACTTCGTCTTTTAGGATGAAGGTGTTGACAAGTTTGTCTGTTTTGAGGTCAAAGGTGAGCACCTTGGCAGGACAGACTCTAGTGTACTCGTGCTGAATGGAACTTGCTATGCCTGTGTCGAGGACCCACAGCCTCCCGCACTCATCTGTTGTGACCCTGAACACCGAGGTCAAGCCCTGGCATTGGCCCACCTTTTGAGAGGCCCAGTCAGGGTAGGGGGTAAGCGGGGGCGCAGCGTCCCTGGAGGGGTACTCGACGAACGCCAGAGTCGCGGGAATGCCCTTGGGTTTCCAGCGAGGCATGGAGAGGAAGACGCGGTTACCAGCCACCTTTGTTTTTTAGGTTAATAATTATCAGGACAAGAAATTAGTGAGGATATTACATGGACTCCAGCGACATGCACGTCAGAAGGGTTGAATTCGCCGCTGCTGATGGCCTCTGCCCGTGCCTTGGGGCTAGCATATTTAAAATCGATCTGCTTCCAGCCAAATACCTGCTTCACTCGCGCGTCGTCCAGTGGCGGAAACCCTACGGCCTGCACTAATGGGGTCAGGTGCAGGACGCCAAACAGAAAACAGGTCGGAAGCAACATTTTCATGAGATCCCTTAACTCGCCGCGTACTTTAAATGATGGGCTTTTGGGTTTCCGTCTTTATACGTTTGTGGTTTGGCTTGAGAGCAACAAAAACAACATAAAAAATACTTATCGCTTTATACTTCCTCTGCGACATTATACACGGGGACGAATTTCTATGCTCATCGTTTGGATAATTTGCGCCTACTTTTGATTCTCTTGCAATAACGAGGGTCTACTTCAGATTTGGAGGGAGTTTGCTTCATGCAGTCCAACTCGCACCATTTTTTTTTAATAATAATAATTTTTATTTGTCTTTTGGCATGTACATAATTTAACACAGTAATGCAATAAACCACATACATCCAATTGCAAATCAAACATTCAGTTACATTCACTCAAAAAGAAAAGAAAAATTGAAGTTGCTACAACTTCTGTACACAATCAAAATACTCTTCAGCACTATAAAACTGTTTTTGATGTACAAATTCACGCAGCATAGCAACAAACTCCTTATAACGCGGCTCAAGACGAAGAGACACTGGCAGCGCATTATACAAAGTAGCTGTCCAGCATGCGTAAATGAATTTCACGGGACGAATGCCCAGCATTGAAAGATCCCGGTGCGGAGGCAGAAACACGATCGAGCCTTTGTCTTTTCTGAATCGGGTTTTGTCTAACGAGGCCCGTGCACCCATGATATTCGTTTGCGAGTATATGTAATTGGGACAATTTTTGAGTGTTGTACGTTATCAGGGGCCGTCTCAAAACTGGTGAATCTATCATATCATATTTAAATGCGACGTATGACATACGCCGTCACTGCTTGAGAGGCTGTCAATTTGTCTAATTAAAATTATTTGCAAGAATAATAAATGTATGCTAGTTAGCATATATTTATGTACTGTGAGTGAATTCTTTACATTTTTGGATTGTTAAATACGTCGATATAATTTAAGCCTAGTTTTTAAATTTTGTTTGCTAATTTTTACACTGTACAAACACACCAATATGGCACAAGACACAAGATTGATTGTACTTACTTGATCCCCTGTGATATGAAGAACCTAAGATGAATAGAAAAATATTTGTCCAACTTTTATTTAACTTATTATGTAGATTATGGAAGCTACCTAACACCTTAAATGAAACTGAAATTTAACCTTTCTTTATACTGCTAAAAAAATACGAAAAACAAAATTATACTACAACAATTATATTATAAGGGATATGACTGAGTTTTATATTCACTGCGCAAATTCACGACCTGAGACAGGTCAGGTGTACCACTTCTTGTTAACTTTTTTAACGGCATTTATACATTGATATAGAGATTGGGTGACTACATTTACGTTGCTTCTCTGGCAGAGCTTTTAAATCGATGCGCCATTTAGCCACATCCTCTTTTAATAGCTGTCAGCGAAACGCAAAACAAGAAACGGCACTCATTAGTTTTCCTGCTGTAATAAAATGCTGTAACCAGTTTGCATTTCTTGAGAGGTCACAAGTTAATCCGCGATGCATCGAAAAGCAGTGCCGTTTTTAGCCTTTTCCGTGATTCTTCTCCTTCTGCACTCGCAGAGCTCGGTTTGCAACCGCAGGAAAGGTCACCAATATGAGCAGTATTACTGGAACACCCGTAACTCTTCTTCGCGCTCCGGTGAGGTTAGAGAAGTTTTCAACTGGAAGCAACTGGACTTTGAATTTCCCAACGAGCAAATGCGGGGACAAGCGATTCAAAGTGGTGCTTTCGTGGAGATAAATTCATCAATGCCACTTTCCCTGGAGGTATTTAAATAAAATAAAACTAAAATAAAATAACAAACGATTTGCAGGCTGACAGCACGCGTTTATTTGTGTCGGCACCACGTTGGCGTCAAGGTGTTCCCTTCACCCTGACCTATTTGCCCTTGCCCGGTGCTGACCCAAAGCGCGTACCAACCCAGTCCTCACCCCGTTTGAAACCTTACCCCAATGCCGAGGCGAACCGCCAGGGAAACTGCGACGGTCTGACCTCCGTCTTCAGGATGTCTATTGATAATTGTAACAGACTTTGGGTCGTGGACACCGGCAGGGTTGGCGCACAACAACTCTGCCCTCCTCAGGTTATCGCTTTCGACCTGCAGACCGATGCTATCGTCTACAGGCACCGATTCTCGCAGGTTGACCAGAAAAAATATAGTTTTCAATATAATTGACGGAGAAGAATAACCAAATTAAAAAATATATTGGGACGATAACATTATCATTCAAATAGTCTAAGTGTAGTCTTTTTGGTAGTTTTATATATTGCCACTCTGCCCTCCAACCAAACCTATTTGATATTGAACTAAAATAGTGTCAGTTACCTGATAATAAAATTATTGATGTATATGTAGTCATATTTTGCTTTTTAAACGGAAGTGATAAATTATATAATTCATATCTGATGAAAAATGGACATTGCCATATTTTACACCTCGATTGACTGGGAAATATATTTTATTTTTTATTCCCACCTTGAATGAAAATTCCAAAACTTATATTTTACAGATTGTTAGTTTTGATTAATTAAGAAAAAACAGCTAAAAAACAAATCCTGTCAAATTTAATGTTAAAAATTGCGTAATTAGGAATCCTTGCTGTGCAACTCGCAACCCACAAACATCGCTGTTGAATATAAAGCAGAGGCCCAGTGTGGAAGAGGAAATAATTTGGATGCTTTCTTGTATGTGACGGACACGTTGGCCTACGCTATCATTGTCATCGACACCTCGAGTGGAAGGTCATGGCGCGTGTCCGACAAGAGCATGTTCCCCAACCCCGAGGCCGGTTCTTTTAACGTGCAAGGCGTCAAATTCGACTTAATGGACGGCATTCTTGGGCTTGCTATAGGTGGGATAAAATTTTGCTGTGCAGACGAAAAAGTATTTATAAAAATAAATTGAAATTTGAATTTAAAATTAGTTTGATAGCAGTAAATAACAAACCTCAATCAGGCTCTGCATTGGCACACATTTTAATTCTAAATATTAAATGATTTAATAATTTTTTAATTACGATTTCCTCCCTTTTAGGACCTCCTAGGTACTACAAAAATGACCGTGATTTGTTCTACAACCCGATGACCTCATTCCAACACTTCTGGGTGCGTACGTCTCGTCTCCAGAATGAAAACGCGACGACTCCTTCCAACCCTCAGCCATTTGAGACTTTCCAGACAGGGCAATGGAAACGCAATTCTCAGTCGGCAGGCTGCGGCATCAGCTCCAGCGGCGTTCTCTTCTTTGGGCTCGTCAACCAAAACGCCCTTGCTTGCTGGGACACGTCCAAACCATACACGGCCCAAAACATTGCTGTTCTAAAAAAAGATGACGAGAAACTGCAGTTTCTCTCAACCGTTGTGGTCAGTATATTAGCCACTATTTTTTTGCAACCGATTTAGAACCAGCCCGTTGGATCGTATTGTTAAGGCGTTCTCAGGAGTGTCGAAGCAATAGGGGGACATTAAAGCATTTCAGGGATATTTTAATGGCTGCTTGTTGCGAATGACTGCAACACAGCAAACCTGAGAATTAGTGCCCTCCAACACCTTAACTTACAGCTCGTATAACTGGAACGGCTCCTGACTTACCAGCAAAGCTCGCTGCCGCTCTTGCTCGTCTTGAATATTTTCTATTGAGCTCGTTTGGGCAGTTCTGGCCGCTGACTCGAAATGCTAAAATAGCTCAACGGGCTGGGAGGCGCACCGGCGCCGAATCGCCACTAGATGGTTTTCACACTTTCCAGCGGCTTTAAGGACAAATTAATGTAAAGTACGTGTTTCAATAAAAGACCTCGGTGCGGGGAGACGAAAAGATGGCCACATTGGGCCCAAGCTGCTGTGCGGCCACTTGGGCCCCATATTATCCGCTTGACGGAGTTATTTGAACTCGGTGAGCTCAAAGCCCACGGAAAGTGCTGAGCAGACAAAAATACAAGAAAAAATAAATAAATGTGTTTCTGATCCTTATAGGTTGATCGCATGGACCGATTGTGGGCGCTGTCTACTCGTTTCCAACGCTTCTTCACGAACAGCCTCAACCCTGAAGATGTTAACTTCCGAATTTTCTCCGGCACAGCCGCAGAAGCAGTGCGCAACACTGCGTGCTACGTTCCAACCCTTGGAGAAGGTCCAATGCGTGGTTGGGCGTAAAAATCAATATTTATTATCATTAGAATAATACACAGTAAAATGGGTTGTAAATTAATAATAAATTTATTCATACCTAATTGAGTTGAGACAAATAAATATTATCTTCATCCTTGATAAAATTACTCATTTTGAATAAATGATCCAGTGATCAAAATATTTTTGACCAAACTACGATATGTATACTAAATAAAATATTAGTACAAATTTTTACGAAATATCTTTTCAATACACCAACAGAATTTTCCCGTTTGAATATATAAGGGGCTATATGCTGGATCGGTTAAAATCTCTTTTTAAATGTAAAAATGAAATCAGGGTTACTATAGGGGAGGTTTAACATTAAATATATCAAAGAGTAAAACTGTAAATCCTATAATTCAAGGGGCTATGAGTTCTTCAACGGAAAGCTGTTCACTTCAGCGATTAAAATCAATAAAATACCACTCTAAAAATCTTTTTTTCAATTTCATTAAATCCCTTAGCACTTTGACACTTGTCGTGTTTCTTCACGCACTACTCACAGAAGACCATGTGTGTCGTAGCCCATTCTGACTTCCTGCTCGGACTATTCGACAGGTTGCTTGCACAGCTTCACGTAGGCGCATTTGGGAGAGATCTTTTCGTGCTCGCAATTATTTTTATTATGACTATTATTGTTAGATTAGAATAAACAATTATATATTCAACGTTCCAAAATAACTGACCACCCTGAAAAGAGTGGTTGGGGTGTGATCGAAATTACAACGGCTCGCCGGTCAGAAACTGTAGAAGTTTTGATAGTGAAATTTTCAACCCTTTCAGACGAGTGGTTTCGTCGCTGCACCAAAACAGTTTCTTATGGGAATCTCATTTTAAACCAATTTTTGGAAAAAAGTTTCGAAACTTCTCATCATGCAAATGTGATTTCTAGACCAATATTTTGCGCTGATTCAGAATCTGAGGTCAATTTTTGTTCCGGCATCCGAATTATTTTCCATGGGCGTCACAAACGGTGCCCTCAATCGCTTGTTTCACAGATGGACTCATGAAAACCCTGAAGTTGACATCGTTTGGGTCAATGGTGTCCAAAACAAACTGCTGAATCCTAGCAGAGAGAGCCCACACTCTTTTAATATTGTCGATCTGCGTATGAATAGGTATAATTTATTTCCATTAATTAATTTAAAATATTTATTTCACTTACCACGACGGAGACGAGAAACTGCATTGCCGTCTTGTCCTGCGCGAGGTAGCCGAAATTCCTCGGTTCAAATGGACTTTTTGAGTTCCAGCAAACGAGAGCGTCCGAATTGAGCAAACCAAATATCATAACGCCGTTTTTGTCCATGGCGTAGCCAGCAGTTTGGCTCTGCCTGGACTTGAGGCCCGTCTTAAAAGCATTAGGGGAATTTTTGGCCTTCTTCTTGTCTCGCAATATCGACGTTTTCACCCAATGCTGCATGTCACCGCCCATCGCCGAGAAATATAATTCACGGTCTCCGTTAGCCATACGCGGACCTGAAAAATAAATAATTAATGTGAAATTAAATAAATTAATTTATGTGACCAAGGGCAGGTTCAATATTACGAATTATTTTTTTTTAGATATTTCAATGAAATTAATTATATTAAATTATATTTATGTATTGATGCGCAAGAATGACCAAGTATATCTTTTATCTTTTTCATTATTAAAATTCAATTGAGGAAGTCGCAAACCTAAAGCCATTCCCATGACGCCATCCGTCAAGTCAAAGGTTTGTCCACCAACGTGGAAAGTGGTCCATTCGGGATTCGGATAGACAGTTTTGTCTGTAACACGCCAAGCGTCACCGGTGGACATGTCTGCCACAATGATGGAGTAGGCCACTGTGTCGGCGATGTAGAGGAACGCTTGTTTCGGGTTTTTGCAACCGCCCTTAGGAAATTCCACCTGTATGTTTGCCGGAAGGGCATCACTTTTCAACACGTGCTGTGAAAAACAGTAAAGACTGGAATTAGCGGAAATCTGATATTTTTTAATTTACTTGACACATATAGAATGTCATCTCTGTGTCTCATTGATTTTATTAGTTTAGAATAAGATTATTTTTCCTCACACTTTCCTTTAGATTGACTTACGTACATTTGTTTTTTGTAATTCAAAAATTATTTTAAATTCGACGATCATTTACAGAATATAATTTGATGTATTATGTAAAAAAACCCATTCAAACTAGACACAAAAACATTTTTGGAGACAAAAAAATAATAGCTCTATTGCTTATATATAAGGCAATAGCTTTGATTGTTGGAAAATCGAGGTAAAATCCTCTAAACCGGCTCTAGGATCCAACTAAAAGAGATCAAAACCGTTCTTTTATGCTGAAAAAATTCTCTTTTTGACACCAATTTTTTTCTTTACCCAATATTTAAGTTTTAGTTTTTAAGAACAAACAAATAATTAAAACCTTCGGAAGGACGTATTGCAGGACAACTTTATCGGTTTTTAGGTCGATTGCCATAACCTTTACAGGGCAGATGCGGTTAGGCACGAGCCACGAGGACGACCAACCAGTGTCGATGGCCCACAACCTGTTGCATTCGTCGATAAACACCCTGAACACCGAGGTCAGCCCATCGCAGTTGCCCTCCCTGCTCAGTTCCCAGCTGGGATAGGGGTTGAGCCGCGGCGAACGCTCGCCCTTTGCGTCAGGGTACTCAGCGTAGGCCAGGGTTGCCGGCACTCCGCTCTTCCAGCGAGGCAGACTCACGAACACGCGATTTCCGGCTGCCTGCAAAGCGCAAAAACACATGAAAAAATCAATTAGCATTATGGCCTCGAACTTGTGCATTCAAGGTTTTCAAATTGTATCCCTAAAGCGTTTCAAACTTAATTTAAAGTTTTAAATTTCAATAATATAACCGACATACGTGAATACCTGTTGGAACAGCGGCGGACGGCACAAAAGAACCATTTTTCAGAGCTTCCTGTCTCTGCTCCTCGCTAGGGTAGTTGAAATCAAACTGACTCCACCCAAATACTTCCACGACCCGTTGCTTCGCAGCCCCTGCATCTTTTTTCTCTGCTGCGGCGAGCACTGTGCTCAGCAGAGATAAGAGGCTGGCTAACAGCAACAGCCTCATATCGGTATATGGCAAGGATTATTCGATGTCAATCTGCTTTCGGATTTTTGATCTGTCAGGAGTAATTATTGTTATCGAGAGAAGTAGCAAACACCAAAAGATGTTTTCTGGTGGCTCTGTTGAGCCAATTTGAAAAACATTTTGGGGAATTTTGTTTTCATGTTTGCTTCAACCTCGAATACTTGCAGACCGCATACTTCCTTGCCAACCCATGATAAGGATAAAATTCGTCCGTGGTTTAGACAATTCTTATCAAATTGCTATTTTCAGATTGCGCATTATTTTTTGTCTAGTTTGTATCCAAACAGTCATGAATATGCAAATTGTTGGGTTTATTCTCTCTTTTCGTTTATCTCATACAAAATGAATAAATCAAGACTAATTGCAGAAAATGTTGACGAAAAATAAAAAAGCTCATTTTGAACATTTTCTGGATATTTATTAGCAATAGCCCCATATCGATTTATGGCATGGATTTTTCAATGTTGATCTGCTTTCGGAGTTTTTTCTGTTAGGGTGAGCGATTGTAGAAGGCTCAGCAAGCTGCGTTGCGCCGCGCAAGCCGGCAAATTTTGGGTAACGTGGGCAGCCGCTGTGAATCTGGCTAAGCTTCGCCAGCCATGCCAGCTACCGAGGAAAAAGGGTCAAAAAATAAAAAAATGCGTGAAAGAGAAAAAATGTCTTCCGGCCCTTCAGACCGTTAAACACGATCAAACTTCACGTTTAAAAAATTGTCAGCCGCACCATTCGCAGGTGAAAATGGCCAGCCACCGCCGGGCAAAAAATTTGGCAAACTAAGCCCGGCAGTCACCGTCTTAAATCTCGCGGGTGAGACCTCTAAGCAAATTTTATCGAAAATGTGAATTAGCAAACAACAAAAGATGTTTTCTTATGGCACTGTTAAACAACATTTTGGGAATTTTGTTTTCATGTTTGCTTAAACCACGAATATTTTTAAACCGCAAATTTCCCTGTCAACATGTCAAAGGACAACATTTGTCTGCGGTTTAGACTTAAACTTATCAAATTGCTAAATTTTCAGACTACATTTTAAGTCTGGTATGTCCAAATTTTTAAATGATTGGGTTTTAATCTCTCTTTTACGTTTAGATTCAAAATTTGGTTTATTACGGATCAGCAGGGTACCGTACATCAAAAGAATAATCAAGATTCTGCAGGAATGTTTAAGAAAAACAAAAAGGCTTCCTTGGAATATTAATCATCTGAATACTTTTATTGTTATAATTCTTATAGAAAATAGTAAATAACGTCGAGAATCAAATATCAAAATTCATTAGTTCTGTCCCTCTTGTAGGCCCTTTTTTTCTTTATTTCGTCATTATCACAAATGGTCCCCTTGACTGCAGTGACGGTGCTTTCGCTCATAAAAACGCGAGTGCTGATCTCATTGGGGTTCATCTTTTCTGAGAAATACGTCTGTATGCCTGAAGAAATAGCCCAGAGGCGCCCAGTTTCATCAATCTATATTCATGACAAACTGTAAAAAACCTTCAACTCTCCAAACTGAAATTCCGCATACCGTTACTTCTGCGAGGAACTTCATTGCCACTTTGTCCTGCGCCAAGACACCGAAGAACCTACTTTCGTAGGGGTTGCGGCGAGAGTTCCAGCAAACGAGGGCATCCGAGTTTAGCAGCCCAAAAAACAGCACACCATTCTTGTCCATGGCGTAGGCGCCTGTTTGGCTGGTTCGCGGCAGGGACCCGGTTTTGAATTCATCGCGCGGAGGGCTCAAGACAGAGTCCTTGTTGCGAAGAACGGACGTTTTCACCCAGTGCTGTTTGAATGAGCTCATTGACGAAAAATATAACGTTCGGTCACCTTTCCCAGGGGCACCTATACACGAAAAGAGGGTCATTCTCAGAATGAAGGAATATTTAAAAATAATTATGAGATTTGAACTAAATAAACATTGAAATGCAAGGAAATTTTAAAATCATTAAATTTTTAGTAGGTAATGCACTCATGATTCACGGAATATTGTTAGAAAGAAATAAAAACGATAATGGAGGATTTTATTTTTGTAAAAAGAATTAATAGAGCTTTGCAACGGACCAGATATTAATAATAGCAATCCTTGCCAAAAAAGCAGCTGAATATTAATAAAACTCTAGAAAGATATCGTGGCTTTCGGTTTTTTTTACAGAAATATTCCAAACAAAGTATGTTTTATTCGTTTCATACTCAGGGCCATTCCCATAATTCCGTTCATCGTTTCAAAGGTTTTTTTTCCAACGTGGAAAGTGCTTGCTTCTGGATCGGGGAGAACGGTTTTCTGAATGATTCGCCACGACTGGCCAGAAGACAAATCAGCAACGATTATCGCAAAGGAGGCAGTGTCTGCAATGTAAAGGAACGCGTCTTTTGGCGAGCCGCAGGTGCCCTTTGGATACTCCACCTTGATGTTAACAGGCAACGACTCGTTTCTCACAGCTTCCTGCAAAACGTGTTTTTTTTTTTACAAGTCCCGCCCGTATTAAACCATCCAGACTTACTTCGTCTTTTAGGATGAAGGTGTTGACAAGTTTGTCTGTTTTGAGGTCAAAGGTGAGCACCTTGGCAGGACAGACTCTAGTGTACTCGTGCTGAATGGAACTTGCTATGCCTGTGTCGAGGACCCACAGCCTCCCGCACTCATCTGTTGTGACCCTGAACACCGAGGTCAAGCCCTGGCATTGGCCCACCTTTTGAGAGGCCCAGTCAGGGTAGGGGGTAAGCGGGGGCGCAGCGTCCCTGGAGGGGTACTCGACGAACGCCAGAGTCGCGGGAATGCCCTTGGGTTTCCAGCGAGGCATGGAGAGGAAGACGCGGTTACCAGCCACCTTTGTTTTTTAGGTTAATAATTATCAGGACAAGAAATTAGTGAGGATATTACATGGACTCCAGCGACATGCACGTCAGAAGGGTTGAATTCGCCGCTGCTGATGGCCTCTGCCCGTGCCTTGGGGCTAGCATATTTAAAATCGATCTGCTTCCAGCCAAATACCTGCTTCACTCGCGCGTCGTCCAGTGGCGGAAACCCTACGGCCTGCACTAATGGGGTCAGGTGCAGGACGCCAAACAGAAAACAGGTCGGAAGCAACATTTTCATGAGATCCCTTAACTCGCCGCGTACTTTAAATGATGGGCTTTTGGGTTTCCGTCTTTATACGTTTGTGGTTTGGCTTGAGAGCAACAAAAACAACATAAAAAATACTTATCGCTTTATACTTCCTCTGCGACATTATACACGGGGACGAATTTCTATGCTCATCGTTTGGATAATTTGCGCCTACTTTTGATTCTCTTGCAATAACGAGGGTCTACTTCAGATTTGGAGGGAGTTTGCTTCATGCAGTCCAACTCGCACCATTTTTTTTTAATAATAATAATTTTTATTTGTCTTTTGGCATGTACATAATTTAACACAGTAATGCAATAAACCACATACATCCAATTGCAAATCAAACATTCAGTTACATTCACTCAAAAAGAAAAGAAAAATTGAAGTTGCTACAACTTCTGTACACAATCAAAATACTCTTCAGCACTATAAAACTGTTTTTGATGTACAAATTCACGCAGCATAGCAACAAACTCCTTATAACGCGGCTCAAGACGAAGAGACACTGGCAGCGCATTATACAAAGTAGCTGTCCAGCATGCGTAAATGAATTTCACGGGACGAATGCCCAGCATTGAAAGATCCCGGTGCGGAGGCAGAAACACGATCGAGCCTTTGTCTTTTCTGAATCGGGTTTTGTCTAACGAGGCCCGTGCACCCATGATATTCGTTTGCGAGTATATGTAATTGGGACAATTTTTGAGTGTTGTACGTTATCAGGGGCCGTCTCAAAACTGGTGAATCTATCATATCATATTTAAATGCGACGTATGACATACGCCGTCACTGCTTGAGAGGCTGTCAATTTGTCTAATTAAAATTATTTGCAAGAATAATAAATGTATGCTAGTTAGCATATATTTATGTACTGTGAGTGAATTCTTTACATTTTTGGATTGTTAAATACGTCGATATAATTTAAGCCTAGTTTTTAAATTTTGTTTGCTAATTTTTACACTGTACAAACACACCAATATGGCACAAGACACAAGATTGATTGTACTTACTTGATCCCCTGTGATATGAAGAACCTAAGATGAATAGAAAAATATTTGTCCAACTTTTATTTAACTTATTATGTAGATTATGGAAGCTACCTAACACCTTAAATGAAACTGAAATTTAACCTTTCTTTATACTGCTAAAAAAATACGAAAAACAAAATTATACTACAACAATTATATTATAAGGGATATGACTGAGTTTTATATTCACTGCGCAAATTCACGACCTGAGACAGGTCAGGTGTACCACTTCTTGTTAACTTTTTTAACGGCATTTATACATTGATATAGAGATTGGGTGACTACATTTACGTTGCTTCTCTGGCAGAGCTTTTAAATCGATGCGCCATTTAGCCACATCCTCTTTTAATAGCTGTCAGCGAAACGCAAAACAAGAAACGGCACTCATTAGTTTTCCTGCTGTAATAAAATGCTGTAACCAGTTTGCATTTCTTGAGAGGTCACAAGTTAATCCGCGATGCATCGAAAAGCAGTGCCGTTTTTAGCCTTTTCCGTGATTCTTCTCCTTCTGCACTCGCAGAGCTCGGTTTGCAACCGCAGGAAAGGTCACCAATATGAGCAGTATTACTGGAACACCCGTAACTCTTCTTCGCGCTCCGGTGAGGTTAGAGAAGTTTTCAACTGGAAGCAACTGGACTTTGAATTTCCCAACGAGCAAATGCGGGGACAAGCGATTCAAAGTGGTGCTTTCGTGGAGATAAATTCATCAATGCCACTTTCCCTGGAGGTATTTAAATAAAATAAAACTAAAATAAAATAACAAACGATTTGCAGGCTGACAGCACGCGTTTATTTGTGTCGGCACCACGTTGGCGTCAAGGTGTTCCCTTCACCCTGACCTATTTGCCCTTGCCCGGTGCTGACCCAAAGCGCGTACCAACCCAGTCCTCACCCCGTTTGAAACCTTACCCCAATGCCGAGGCGAACCGCCAGGGAAACTGCGACGGTCTGACCTCCGTCTTCAGGATGTCTATTGATAATTGTAACAGACTTTGGGTCGTGGACACCGGCAGGGTTGGCGCACAACAACTCTGCCCTCCTCAGGTTATCGCTTTCGACCTGCAGACCGATGCTATCGTCTACAGGCACCGATTCTCGCAGGTTGACCAGAAAAAATATAGTTTTCAATATAATTGACGGAGAAGAATAACCAAATTAAAAAATATATTGGGACGATAACATTATCATTCAAATAGTCTAAGTGTAGTCTTTTTGGTAGTTTTATATATTGCCACTCTGCCCTCCAACCAAACCTATTTGATATTGAACTAAAATAGTGTCAGTTACCTGATAATAAAATTATTGATGTATATGTAGTCATATTTTGCTTTTTAAACGGAAGTGATAAATTATATAATTCATATCTGATGAAAAATGGACATTGCCATATTTTACACCTCGATTGACTGGGAAATATATTTTATTTTTTATTCCCACCTTGAATGAAAATTCCAAAACTTATATTTTACAGATTGTTAGTTTTGATTAATTAAGAAAAAACAGCTAAAAAACAAATCCTGTCAAATTTAATGTTAAAAATTGCGTAATTAGGAATCCTTGCTGTGCAACTCGCAACCCACAAACATCGCTGTTGAATATAAAGCAGAGGCCCAGTGTGGAAGAGGAAATAATTTGGATGCTTTCTTGTATGTGACGGACACGTTGGCCTACGCTATCATTGTCATCGACACCTCGAGTGGAAGGTCATGGCGCGTGTCCGACAAGAGCATGTTCCCCAACCCCGAGGCCGGTTCTTTTAACGTGCAAGGCGTCAAATTCGACTTAATGGACGGCATTCTTGGGCTTGCTATAGGTGGGATAAAATTTTGCTGTGCAGACGAAAAAGTATTTATAAAAATAAATTGAAATTTGAATTTAAAATTAGTTTGATAGCAGTAAATAACAAACCTCAATCAGGCTCTGCATTGGCACACATTTTAATTCTAAATATTAAATGATTTAATAATTTTTTAATTACGATTTCCTCCCTTTTAGGACCTCCTAGGTACTACAAAAATGACCGTGATTTGTTCTACAACCCGATGACCTCATTCCAACACTTCTGGGTGCGTACGTCTCGTCTCCAGAATGAAAACGCGACGACTCCTTCCAACCCTCAGCCATTTGAGACTTTCCAGACAGGGCAATGGAAACGCAATTCTCAGTCGGCAGGCTGCGGCATCAGCTCCAGCGGCGTTCTCTTCTTTGGGCTCGTCAACCAAAACGCCCTTGCTTGCTGGGACACGTCCAAACCATACACGGCCCAAAACATTGCTGTTCTAAAAAAAGATGACGAGAAACTGCAGTTTCTCTCAACCGTTGTGGTCAGTATATTAGCCACTATTTTTTTGCAACCGATTTAGAACCAGCCCGTTGGATCGTATTGTTAAGGCGTTCTCAGGAGTGTCGAAGCAATAGGGGGACATTAAAGCATTTCAGGGATATTTTAATGGCTGCTTGTTGCGAATGACTGCAACACAGCAAACCTGAGAATTAGTGCCCTCCAACACCTTAACTTACAGCTCGTATAACTGGAACGGCTCCTGACTTACCAGCAAAGCTCGCTGCCGCTCTTGCTCGTCTTGAATATTTTCTATTGAGCTCGTTTGGGCAGTTCTGGCCGCTGACTCGAAATGCTAAAATAGCTCAACGGGCTGGGAGGCGCACCGGCGCCGAATCGCCACTAGATGGTTTTCACACTTTCCAGCGGCTTTAAGGACAAATTAATGTAAAGTACGTGTTTCAATAAAAGACCTCGGTGCGGGGAGACGAAAAGATGGCCACATTGGGCCCAAGCTGCTGTGCGGCCACTTGGGCCCCATATTATCCGCTTGACGGAGTTATTTGAACTCGGTGAGCTCAAAGCCCACGGAAAGTGCTGAGCAGACAAAAATACAAGAAAAAATAAATAAATGTGTTTCTGATCCTTATAGGTTGATCGCATGGACCGATTGTGGGCGCTGTCTACTCGTTTCCAACGCTTCTTCACGAACAGCCTCAACCCTGAAGATGTTAACTTCCGAATTTTCTCCGGCACAGCCGCAGAAGCAGTGCGCAACACTGCGTGCTACGTTCCAACCCTTGGAGAAGGTCCAATGCGTGGTTGGGCGTAAAAATCAATATTTATTATCATTAGAATAATACACAGTAAAATGGGTTGTAAATTAATAATAAATTTATTCATACCTAATTGAGTTGAGACAAATAAATATTATCTTCATCCTTGATAAAATTACTCATTTTGAATAAATGATCCAGTGATCAAAATATTTTTGACCAAACTACGATATGTATACTAAATAAAATATTAGTACAAATTTTTACGAAATATCTTTTCAATACACCAACAGAATTTTCCCGTTTGAATATATAAGGGGCTATATGCTGGATCGGTTAAAATCTCTTTTTAAATGTAAAAATGAAATCAGGGTTACTATAGGGGAGGTTTAACATTAAATATATCAAAGAGTAAAACTGTAAATCCTATAATTCAAGGGGCTATGAGTTCTTCAACGGAAAGCTGTTCACTTCAGCGATTAAAATCAATAAAATACCACTCTAAAAATCTTTTTTTCAATTTCATTAAATCCCTTAGCACTTTGACACTTGTCGTGTTTCTTCACGCACTACTCACAGAAGACCATGTGTGTCGTAGCCCATTCTGACTTCCTGCTCGGACTATTCGACAGGTTGCTTGCACAGCTTCACGTAGGCGCATTTGGGAGAGATCTTTTCGTGCTCGCAATTATTTTTATTATGACTATTATTGTTAGATTAGAATAAACAATTATATATTCAACGTTCCAAAATAACTGACCACCCTGAAAAGAGTGGTTGGGGTGTGATCGAAATTACAACGGCTCGCCGGTCAGAAACTGTAGAAGTTTTGATAGTGAAATTTTCAACCCTTTCAGACGAGTGGTTTCGTCGCTGCACCAAAACAGTTTCTTATGGGAATCTCATTTTAAACCAATTTTTGGAAAAAAGTTTCGAAACTTCTCATCATGCAAATGTGATTTCTAGACCAATATTTTGCGCTGATTCAGAATCTGAGGTCAATTTTTGTTCCGGCATCCGAATTATTTTCCATGGGCGTCACAAACGGTGCCCTCAATCGCTTGTTTCACAGATGGACTCATGAAAACCCTGAAGTTGACATCGTTTGGGTCAATGGTGTCCAAAACAAACTGCTGAATCCTAGCAGAGAGAGCCCACACTCTTTTAATATTGTCGATCTGCGTATGAATAGGTATAATTTATTTCCATTAATTAATTTAAAATATTTATTTCACTTACCACGACGGAGACGAGAAACTGCATTGCCGTCTTGTCCTGCGCGAGGTAGCCGAAATTCCTCGGTTCAAATGGACTTTTTGAGTTCCAGCAAACGAGAGCGTCCGAATTGAGCAAACCAAATATCATAACGCCGTTTTTGTCCATGGCGTAGCCAGCAGTTTGGCTCTGCCTGGACTTGAGGCCCGTCTTAAAAGCATTAGGGGAATTTTTGGCCTTCTTCTTGTCTCGCAATATCGACGTTTTCACCCAATGCTGCATGTCACCGCCCATCGCCGAGAAATATAATTCACGGTCTCCGTTAGCCATACGCGGACCTGAAAAATAAATAATTAATGTGAAATTAAATAAATTAATTTATGTGACCAAGGGCAGGTTCAATATTACGAATTATTTTTTTTTAGATATTTCAATGAAATTAATTATATTAAATTATATTTATGTATTGATGCGCAAGAATGACCAAGTATATCTTTTATCTTTTTCATTATTAAAATTCAATTGAGGAAGTCGCAAACCTAAAGCCATTCCCATGACGCCATCCGTCAAGTCAAAGGTTTGTCCACCAACGTGGAAAGTGGTCCATTCGGGATTCGGATAGACAGTTTTGTCTGTAACACGCCAAGCGTCACCGGTGGACATGTCTGCCACAATGATGGAGTAGGCCACTGTGTCGGCGATGTAGAGGAACGCTTGTTTCGGGTTTTTGCAACCGCCCTTAGGAAATTCCACCTGTATGTTTGCCGGAAGGGCATCACTTTTCAACACGTGCTGTGAAAAACAGTAAAGACTGGAATTAGCGGAAATCTGATATTTTTTAATTTACTTGACACATATAGAATGTCATCTCTGTGTCTCATTGATTTTATTAGTTTAGAATAAGATTATTTTTCCTCACACTTTCCTTTAGATTGACTTACGTACATTTGTTTTTTGTAATTCAAAAATTATTTTAAATTCGACGATCATTTACAGAATATAATTTGATGTATTATGTAAAAAAACCCATTCAAACTAGACACAAAAACATTTTTGGAGACAAAAAAATAATAGCTCTATTGCTTATATATAAGGCAATAGCTTTGATTGTTGGAAAATCGAGGTAAAATCCTCTAAACCGGCTCTAGGATCCAACTAAAAGAGATCAAAACCGTTCTTTTATGCTGAAAAAATTCTCTTTTTGACACCAATTTTTTTCTTTACCCAATATTTAAGTTTTAGTTTTTAAGAACAAACAAATAATTAAAACCTTCGGAAGGACGTATTGCAGGACAACTTTATCGGTTTTTAGGTCGATTGCCATAACCTTTACAGGGCAGATGCGGTTAGGCACGAGCCACGAGGACGACCAACCAGTGTCGATGGCCCACAACCTGTTGCATTCGTCGATAAACACCCTGAACACCGAGGTCAGCCCATCGCAGTTGCCCTCCCTGCTCAGTTCCCAGCTGGGATAGGGGTTGAGCCGCGGCGAACGCTCGCCCTTTGCGTCAGGGTACTCAGCGTAGGCCAGGGTTGCCGGCACTCCGCTCTTCCAGCGAGGCAGACTCACGAACACGCGATTTCCGGCTGCCTGCAAAGCGCAAAAACACATGAAAAAATCAATTAGCATTATGGCCTCGAACTTGTGCATTCAAGGTTTTCAAATTGTATCCCTAAAGCGTTTCAAACTTAATTTAAAGTTTTAAATTTCAATAATATAACCGACATACGTGAATACCTGTTGGAACAGCGGCGGACGGCACAAAAGAACCATTTTTCAGAGCTTCCTGTCTCTGCTCCTCGCTAGGGTAGTTGAAATCAAACTGACTCCACCCAAATACTTCCACGACCCGTTGCTTCGCAGCCCCTGCATCTTTTTTCTCTGCTGCGGCGAGCACTGTGCTCAGCAGAGATAAGAGGCTGGCTAACAGCAACAGCCTCATATCGGTATATGGCAAGGATTATTCGATGTCAATCTGCTTTCGGATTTTTGATCTGTCAGGAGTAATTATTGTTATCGAGAGAAGTAGCAAACACCAAAAGATGTTTTCTGGTGGCTCTGTTGAGCCAATTTGAAAAACATTTTGGGGAATTTTGTTTTCATGTTTGTTTAAACCACGAATACTTGCAAACCACAAAATTCAGTGACAACATGATAAGGATAAAATTCGTCTGTGGTTTAGACAATTCTTATCAAATTGCTATTTTCAGATTATGCATTTTTTTTGTCTAGTTTGTATTCAAACCGTCGTCAATATGCAAATTGTTGGGTTTTCATCACTCTTTTTGCATATCATGTATACAAGGAAAGAAATTTAGTCTCTGCAGGAATGTCAAAGAAATAAATGCTCTCTTTGAATATTAATTTTCTGGATATTTATTGGTGGGATGATTCATATCGAAATTGTTTACAAACGTCGGGCATCAAAGATCATTATATCTGCTCCTCTTGTAGGTCTTTTTCTTCTTAATTTCGACATTCTCACAAACGGTTCCCTTGACTGCAATTTCAGTGCTTTCGCTCATAAAAATGCGAGTGCTGATCTCATTGGGGTTCATTTTTTCTGAGAAATACTTCTGTATGCCTGAAGAAATAGCCCAGAGGCGCCCAGTTTCATCAATCTATATTCATGAAAAACTGTAAAAAACCTTCAACTCTCCAAACTGAAATTCCGCATACCGTTACTTCTGCGAGGAACTTCATCGCCATTTTGTCCTGCGCCAAGACGCCGAAGAACCTACTTTCGTAGGGGTTGCGGCGAGAGTTCCAACAAACGAGGGCATTCGAGTTTAGCAGCCCAAAAAACAGCACACCATTCTTATCCATGGCGTAGGTGCCTGTTTGGCTGGTTCGCGGCAGGGACCCGGTTTTGAAAGCATCGCGTGGAGGGCTCAAGACAGAGTCCTTGTTGCGAAGAACGGACGTTTTCACCCAGTGCTGTTTGAATGAGCTCATTGACGAAAAAAATAATGTTCGATCGCCTTTCCAAGGGGTACCTACTCACGAAAATAGTGTCATTCTTAGAATTAAGTACATCCAAAAAATATTATGAGATTTGAACTATAAATATTAAAATGTAGGAAATTTGAAAATTTGAATTTTTTTTTTAGAAGCTATTGACTCACGAAATATCATTAAATAGGAAACACAGCTATAATCAAGGATTTTATTTTTGTGATGAGCATTGATAGAGCTTTGCAACGGATCAAAAATTAACAATAGCATTTTTTTGTCAAAAAAGTAGCTAAATAAAAATAAAACTTATTTATCGTTACTTTCGGTCGTTTTTTTAAAGAAATATCCCTGACAAAGCGTGTTGCATTTATTTCATACTTAGGGCCATTCCCATAACTCCGTTCATCATTTCAAAGGTTTCTTTTCCAACGTGGAAAGTGCTTGCTTCTGGATCGGGGAGAACGGTTTTCTGAATGATTCGCCACGACTGGCCAGAAGACAAATCAGCAACGATTATCGCAAAGGAGGCAGTGTCTGCAATGTAAAGGAACGCGTCTTTTGGCGAGCCGCAGGTGCCCTTTGGATACTCCACCTTGATGTTAACAGGCAACGACTCGTTTCTCACAGCTTCCTGCAAAACGTGTTTTTTTTTTTACAAGTCCCGCCCGTATTAAACCATCCAGACTTACTTCGTCTTTTAGGATGAAGGTGTTGACAAGTTTGTCTGTTTTGAGGTCAAAGGTGAGCACCTTGGCAGGACAGACTCTAGTGTACTCGTGCTGAATGGAACTTGCTATGCCTGTGTCGAGGACCCACAGCCTTCCGCACTCATCTGTTGTGACCCTGAACACCGAGGTCAAGCCCTGGCATTGGCCCACCTTTTGAGAGGCCCAGTCAGGGTAGGGGGTAAGCGGGGGCGCAGCGTCCCTGGAGGGGTACTCGACGAACGCCAGAGTCGCGGGAATGCCCTTGGGTTTCCAGCGAGGCATGGAGAGGAAGACGCGGTTACCAGCCACCTTTGTTTTTTAGGTTAATAATTATCAGGACAAGAAATTAGTGAGGATATTACATGGACTCCAGCGACATGCACGTCAGAAGGGTTGAATTCGCCGCTGCTGATGGCCTCTGCCCGTGCCTTGGGGCTAGCATATTTAAAATCGATCTGCTTCCAGCCAAATACCTGCTTCACTCGCGCGTCGTCCAGTGGCGGAAACCCTACGGCCTGCACTAATGGGGTCAGGTGCAGGACGCCAAACAGAAAACAGGTCGGAAGCAACATTCTCGTGAGCTCCCAGACTCGCCGCGTACTTAAATGATTGGATTTTTGTTTTTCGTCTCTATAAGTGTTTGCGGTTTGGCTTGAGAGCGACAAGAAAAAACATATTATGCTTATCGCTTTACTTCCTCTGCGACATTAAACAGGGACGAATTTCTTTGCTCGCCGCTTGGTTGATCTGCGCTTGCTTTTTTCTCTTTTGCATTGCAAATATAAAAAGTCTACTTTGGATTTGGAAGGATTGCTTCCTGCTCCTGCAGTCCATGGATGCTCCACTGCAGAACTCTCCTGGAGTAAGCTAAACAATTGATAAAATCGTAGTCCACTCGTCTCTATTCAACCAGCTAACACCTCCTTTTGCAAGTGCAACTTAGCGGCTTCCTATGATCCAATCTTCCGACAACAATAGATAAAGACGACTCTCTCTCTCTCTCTCTCTCTCTCTCTCTCTCTCTCTCTCTCTCTCTCTCTCTCTCTCTCTCTCTCTCTCTCTCTCTCTCTCTCTCTCTCTTTGTGCACCCGAATCTCGGATATTAGTGGTCCTATTAACAAAAATTAAGTACCTTTTGACTCGACTTGAAGTGAACTAAGTAACTGAATTGGTTTGAAGAAGACAATTACTCGTCAACGTCATGCTAAGGTGTTAAAACGGACGAAAAATTCTAAATTTCACGTTATTGAGGGGGTTAAAAGGGGGTTGGGGGGTTGGTGGGTCTAATACCCCTTTAGTGCACTTAGGGACGTCGAGAGGAGTCTAACGGTATGCGGTTTTTCAAATTCTGATGACTAGAAGTCGAGATTTGGCCAATCATCGTTTTTTACCAACCTCGAAAAACAAGGGTTTTCGAAGTTTTCATTTTTTATTAAAAAAAATGAGGCAAAACGCCATTCCAAATTTTAACGTTTTTAGCTTCATTTTTTGTGCTCTACAAAATGGCTATGAAAAAAATAAAAAATTTCAATATATTCATTTTCAAATTTGAGTTTAAATTCAAAAAATTAATTTTTATGACCTTGACCTTTGACCTACCACTTTGAGGTCAATGTAAAAGTTTTTTGCCTTGTTGAGACGAGTTTACGGGTTTTTTAATTTTTGTTCTAGGACTACCCTGAGCAAAGTTATGAAGTACTCAAAATTCCCAGATTTTGACATTTGAACGCCCGCAAAACCCGCAAAAATTGGAAAGTCGGAGTTTTCTCAATTGTTTTGAAGTACAATTAGGGCAAAATTAACGCAAACAAAATTTCATCAAAATCTATCGACCCCTGGACAGAAATTTGTTGCTTTGACTGAATATGGCTCATTACAAATTAAAAAAAGTCAGGGAGAGCAAAGTCTATATTTAATATATTTTTTTTAATGCGATCATAGTCCAAGATATTTTACTCACACATGTCACACATATATTTACACTTACTTTCAAATTTAAATAATTATAAAACTCAGGAAACGAAAATTTTAAGAAAAAAGTCGAGAGACCGGTTGCACTTTGGACACTGGTCGTGTTCCTGCACGCACTGCTCACAGAAGACCATGTGGCCGCAGGGTAGACAAGCAGTCTCGACCTCGCGCGGACAGCCAGAATGCTTGCACCGCTTGTCGAAGCCCATTCCAACTTCCTGGTCAGACTGTTCGACAGGTTGCTTGCACAGCTTCACGTAGGCGCATTTGGGCGAGATCTTTTCGTGCTCCTCCAAAGGACGGTTTTGTGGCTCCCACGCCCGCAAGCCCAGACCGCAGTAAAAACAAAGGCACTCGTCTTCTTTGCCTGTAGAATATTATTAAATTATTAAAAATATTAATTTTCAATAATGAATTTGTAAATCGCACCTGTATAGTAAAATCCAGCAGCACTGAGTTCTGCGACAGACGGTTTATTCTGACCAGACCACTCTTTGAATGACTCCTGCCTCTTTTGTATGTTAACCATTTCTGGGTTTGATGGAGAGTTTGGTGTGACAACTCCTAGGGTGCGAGCGCTGACTTTCAAATCTGACTTTTCAGTGGCTTTGTTTCTCTTGACCTTTAGTGCTCCATCTAAGGAAATTCAATAAGAATATTAAACACATTCATAGTTAGTTTTTGATCAACCTAATTTAAGTAGTTAAAAAATGATCAATTCATTCACAAAATTGCTCTCATATTCTCTCTACTTATAGAACTGACCAATTGTAATAGGTCACTATTATTGACTTCTTCATCTTCTCAAAATTCACCGAATAATATTCAAGGTGGAGAATGAAAGCCATTTCGTAACATACGTTCATATATCCTTTTGCTGTATTTTTTCATTCACGGTTGTTAACCATTTTTAGATTTAATTGTAAGAAAAAATTAAGGATTTCGAAGTTTGAAAAAGATTTGACTGAGAAAATGTAATTAACTTTTGAACTACTTAACACATACAAAAATCTCTCTTTTTTACGATGTTAGAAAAATAAGCATGAAATATTGAACAATTTGAAACCCTTACATTTAGCCAGAGCTGCATTTTCTGTTTCGAAGCGATTTGGCCTGCGGTTCTCGTAAATTTCGTTTCCGATTGCGATGTTGTAGGCGCAACCTTTGATGAAGGGACACAAAGGATTCCAGCGTTCGTGCTCAGTGTGCGCCGAGTCATCATCCTCCCACTGCATCACCTCCAGGTTGCAGAAGTGACACCTGCACCTGTCGATGTCCACTCCCAAAAAATAGAATCCATCTGCGGCTAGCTCATATGGAGAAACGGAACTATTCGGAAATTTCTTCTCCAAAAATGTGAATAGCCTGGATAAACATAAATTGAAATAAATATTAATTTAACTGTGAAAGGTAAAATACTAGCATAAAATTAATATGATTATTTTATCTGAAAAGTGTAATTCAAATCAAATCAATGCAATCTAGGCAACTTTAATTACTTATGAAATTAGTATAAAAAAGAAAAAAATTTAATCTAAAAAAACATATTTTGGGCAGCTGATGCCTCCTGAACTTTTAATAACGGCACAAACCTACAAAACAAAGTCTTATTTTAATAACATTTAAAAAAATGTAAAGCTGATAGGGAAAAATAAAAATCAACGGAAATTTTGCACGTTTTTAAATGCTGAAAAAACTTTTCCTTGTTTTTTTTAACTAACCCATTTTACTGACACGTGCTGCTCACAAATTTAATTTAAGATCAACTCTTTCACTGATAAAGAAATTAAAATTTGCTCGAAATAAATTTACCTGTAAGCCTCAAAATTATAATTGATTACGCTGGCGATGGGGAAGTTATTTACGCTTTCGTCCTCCTCATCGAGCAAAGGGCAATCCGGACTGCCCCTCTCGTGCAATAGATTAATTTCCAAAGGGTTTGATTTGAAATTGCTGGCTTCGTGATTGCAGTAGTGGCATCGCGGTAGATATTTTTCAATGTCGAAATAAAATCCTGAGGAGGTCAAGGCGCGTCGGTTGACGGGGTGTCTCTCATCAAAGTCGGCAGGGAAGGAGATGTAGCGGTGCAGTTCGATGTTGAAGTCCAGCTTGCTTGGGTCCATTGTTTCTTCTCACATTGCTGACCAGGCACGGTCTGAGAATATAAGGCAACGGGACTAATTATTTTATGGCGTTCCGTCAAAGACTATTACGACGGGTTACTAATTTTTTGGATAGGAGTCAAGCTTTGCAAGTTTTTCATCCGCGAATACTAAGATAAGATTGGAGTGGCCCACACGTCTTCTGGTCTTTTAGTCTAATCGCAAACGCATGAATCAGAACAAGGACATGTTTATCGAAATATCAAAAAAGTCTAAGGGCGGAAATTTTTTCCTTATTTCCTGTTACAGCTTTTGCCGTATCGTTTTCTTCTTAGATTTAAATAACAGCGTTTTTTCTCAGATTATTTTTGCTTGCCATGATTTGTATTTTTTAAATTAAAATTCATTTTTCATTCTGCATGTTCCTATTTACTTCTTCTACAGGGAAAATCTTAAAAAAATTGATTGGGAATCAAACAAGAATGAATTTAATTCACACTTACGCACTTCTGGAAAAAAATTTTAAGAAAAATCGCAGAGTTGTCTCCTTATTTTACGCGATATTCGCAATGTAGGACTTTTAAATTTTCATTATTCATCACAAATAGGCAATAATAAATCGCGTTCAAAAGCAACTTCTATGATCAGCTCTAGCATGCTAGGAACAAAAACCATGACAATTTCCTCATAGACTTTTTGCCGAGCAGCGCGCACACTCTATTAAGAGTGGTGGTATTATTGCTTCTGCTTTAATCGTGAGTTTCAGCAGGTTGTTCGCTGACACAACAAATGCCTGATTTCTCCTAAATTTCCTTTGTAGGTTTTATAATTTTATATATTAAATGACCTTTTCGAAGAAATAAACTGAATTGAATTGATAGTGAGATTAAGTCGAAGCGCAACTACTGTATAGATGGCGCGAACATTGATTATTGCGACGGTTCCGCAGAGAGGAGTAAAAAGTCAAAGCTAACGCGTGAGTCACGTTTCTCACTTGCGGCTGGTCAGTTACCGCAAATATTCGCTAGAATAATAAAATGCTCTTTAATTTAAAACTCTTTGTTTAATGGTGTTTCTGCCACTCTGAATAATTGTCGTGATCATCGGTCACCTGTATATGCACTCTCTATTATTAATTATTGGCTGTATTTTACAACTAACCCAGCAAGCTTTAAATGTATTTTTATGAAAATAAACCACTATATCGCGATTTTTTTTTGTCAATTGATCAAGTCTGTTAGGTCAAAAAGGTCAGTCAGGACTAAAGATATGATAAGCGTGTTAGTTGGCAACGACATTATTTGGTCAACAGCAGCGGAATAGAGGTACATTGACGTACGTTATCGTTCTCACTCAGGTCGGCGCCAGTCATCATGGTCACCGAATTGTTCAGTAATTCACTCAGGTACGATAGCATTATAGAGAGAAATTCTTGATGAACTTTTCAATTTAATTTTGCTAATTCTATAATACATAGTTATACTACGAATTAAATAATAGTTGAATAGTTGCGACATAATATGTATATTAATTTGAAAATGAATTTACAAGACACTGTCAGCGCTTTTGGGTTGCATCTGGTGACTTTTGGCAGTCAAACTGGGTTTGGGCCCTGGACACTTTTGGTAGCCAGGATGATGAAACTACTTATATCTATGGTAAAAATATACTAGAATAGTTATTTATTTTCGCACAGAATAATGGAAAATAACGAAAATTATCTTTCCCTAGAGCTGATTAATATCAGTTGCATCTTTTCTATCTTTTGATTGTTTAAATTCATTTTATTTAATTAATTTTATTGAAATAGGTTTGACCTTTGTGACCATGGCCATATACTGGGGTCTTGGATTCGGATATATTCTCATGGATTTGAGCAAATGGCCAAAGTTTTTACAAAAATATAAAATTCGGCCAGGCACCAACGAGCCCTTTGATGTCTCCAAATTCATTCGAGTAAATATTTAAAAAAAATATTAATAACTGGAGATATAAATACATAGTAATGCTCATCTCTCAGGGTGTGCTGCAAAGCTTATTCAACCAAATTGTAGTTGGCATCCCAGTTGCTTACTTTGCCTACAAACTGATGCTATGGCGGGGGATGCCGCCGATCCGCGTGCTACCCACCTTCCAGAGGCTGCTCTTTGATCTGCTGGCCTTCGTCCTGACTGCAGAGTTTAATTTTTACTACAGTCATAGGTATGAATATAGAAAAGAAATGCATTTTTTTAAAGAGAATAATTAGCGATGGACGGGAAAGACTCTTTTTTAAATAAATATATCAGGTGTTGGAATTAATATTTAAATGGCCAGTGTAGGAAATAAAAAACTTTCCAGGTTACTTTTTTCTTAAAATGTTTCCTTTAAAAATATTTTTTCCTTACGAAATCGCATTAATATCCAGTCATTTATTGCCATATAAGAAAGTTTACAACTCTCTAGACATTTATCAATAATTAATAAAAACAGGCGATCACAATTTCATGTATGTGACTTAATTAAATTATATTAAATTATTTTCATCACTGTTCAAGATAGGGTAAAAAAATGCAATAGGCAAATCACAGAGTTGATACAAATATATCCGTTCGTCATATTTGTGTGATACTATTTTGTTTTCCCAAATAAAAAGGTGGAAGGCCTTGCAGGCTGGTCATGTTAACATAATTTTTTACTGTGAAAAAGACCAACTTCAAGTGCTGGTCAAGTATTGCGAAAATTTCGGTAGACATTTGAAAAAGCTGTAAAGCAATTTTAACGACCTCACCTTCCAGGATGCTGCACCACAAGTCTGTCTACAAATATTTCCACAAGAAGCACCACGAGTGGACGTATCCGGTGTCTGTGATGGCTATCTGCTGTCACCCTGTGGAGCACTGCTTTTTAAACATGTTCACCGTTCTCTTGGGGCCCTTCCTGCTGGGCTCGCACATGGCCACCAGCCTCGCCTTTTTGGTCATGGCCATGCTCCTCATTCTGCACGACCACAGCGGTTTCCACTTGCCGTTCGCCTACTCTTCGCAGTTCCACATTTTCCACCACCTCAGAATAAACCAATGCTTCGGCGTCATCGGTCTTTTGGATTGGCTGCATGGTACAGACATCATTTTCAGGAGATCCACGGCCTTCAAACGCCATGTGGTACTCACCGGTATCACATCCACCAGGGAACTGTACCCGGATTAAGGATTTAAAAGAAAAGAGTTCTTGTTGATTTCAAAAGCATTTCATAGAATACGAATTAAAAAAATGAATGAAATAGGCTATATAACATTGCTTCTGTGCTACTCAAAATAAAATCAGGAACTCAATCAGCCCCAACATATTATGGCCTCGCACAGCTCAAGAAATTGGAGAACAAAATTTTAAATTAAATATATAGGATGTAAATCAATGTTTCCAAACATTTATCAGAAATTTGGTCAGGTACCCATTTTATTATTGTGTTATAACTGACTGGATTTAAAGCTCAAAAAGTTATTCAATGCTCTTTATGCATGTTATAAGCTTTTTTATCCAAGAGCGATAACGACTTAATTTACATCGAACAATGCAGTAAAACATCTTCCAGGAGGGACATTAGAAATTAATCAATTCGAGTTTTGACAAATCACGTCTTCGCCTTCACAAACTGCGCAGCTGAGCAGACCTGTAATGCGAGTTGCATACTTAGATCAATCACTAACGTACCTACGCCAAAATTCAACCAGGGTAAGAGCCAGAATAGCTGAAATTATAAAATAATTGCAAAGCTGGAAAAAAGTTAATATTTCATCACATTCAGGAAAATTCAACGAAACTAAAAATATGTGCATTTAAAGTCCATTTGTGTCTAGAAACTCATACCACAACAAAAAATATTTATGATCTCTTGTCTATTCCATATTGATTGATACTTTTTATTTTTCAATTTTATCAGAAATGATGCAGCAGGAGTCGTTGCATTCAAAGGCAGATTTCGTCATATAGAAAATTTATCGGAGGGTTCGACGGTTCATTGAGTCTGTTGGTTATTGCACGGGCCTGAAAGCTAAAGTGATAAGCACTTTAGTCGACAACTATGGTCGGTCACAAGCAGCAGCGCGACACAGGCAGGTTGGCCTCCTCGCTGGGGTCGGCGCTCGTCCTACTCGCATCCATTGTTGTTGTGTTCGCAGCATTCAGAAATTCACTCACATGGTATGACAAAATTAGAAAATTCAAGCACAATATCTTTGTTAAAAGAACACAAACTTTTGGAGTGTTAATGGTATTTAAATCATTGTTTTTTTTCAAATCTAGGTAATAATAAGCATATAAAGTAATAAAACCTATTTCTGACAGTATAATGAAAATTTATTTACCGTTTTGTGTCATGTTAGTCTTTTATTTCTCAAGTCATCACTTCAGCTATAAAAACGTGTAAAAGACCAACAAAGATAATTCTCTAATTGCACTGGCCTTTGCTCCTAAAATGAAATCAAACAAACAGCTTTGTTATTGATAAAAATCAAAACTATATCTTAGCTGTTAAGAGTTTGTTCAAAGAATAGGTGTATATTGCTCTCTTATCTTTTATAGAGCAGGTTTTAGTGCATTGATAAATCCTAAAATCTGAATGGCAATAATGAACAAATTAGATACGTTTCACGCGAATAATATGAAAAATCGTAACTATTCCTATTATTTAAAAAAGGCACCTTCAACGCTTTTGGGGAGCATCAGGTGATTTTTGGCAGTCAAACTGGGAATGGGCGCTGGACTCGTATGGTCAAGATGAAGAGAAGTTTTACGTCTTTGGTACAAAATAAATAATTTGACTACCTTTTAAATTCATTTTTAATTTTAACCTTTAAACCCCAAAGGTTTGACCTTGCTGACCATGACCGTTTTCTGGGGCATCGGATCCATTTACATTTTCATGGACCTCACCAACTGGCCCAAGTTCATGCGCAAGTACAAAATTCAGCCAGGCACTAACGAGCCCTTGGACAAGTCAAAGTTAATTCAAGTATTAACATTTTCTTTTAGAAGCTGATTGAAACATATTTGCTAATAATACACAAATTCAAGGGTGCGCTGCAGGGTGTATTCAACCAAATCGTGGTTGGTCTCCCCGTCGCCATGCTTGCCTACAAACTGATGCAATGGCGAGGAATGCCGCCCACTCGCGAGTTGCCCACTTTCCAAAGGGTGCTCTTTGAGCTGCCGATTTTCATCTTAATCGAAGAATTTGGCTTTTACTACAGCCACAGGTAAAGAAAATGAAAAATAGAGTTGGGAATATAATCTTAATTCACCAGTAAATTTGAATTTTAAGCTCTCTTAGAAGGTTTAACTAAAATTAAAACAAATCAACCATCAACCCAATAAATGTTAACATCACTTATAGGAAATAATGTGCGAGAACCATCTTTAAGCAGCCCAAAATCGTCAAAGACAAAACCAAAAATAGAGTTTGAAAAATATGAGTCAACTGAACCTTTAATGTTTGATAAAAAAATCTAAATATGGAAAATTCAACTTAATGATGTGTTGCCTAAAAGACAGTTAGTTGTCTCTTTCGGTCAATTTTTAAAACCTGAGGAATTAACTTTAAAAAAAGGAAAATATTTTGTTTGTTAATTGCCAATATATTCGTTTGTTCTCAGACTGTTGCATCACAAGTCGATTTACAAGTACATCCACAAAAAGCACCACGAATGGACCGCCCCAGTGTCCGTGATGGCCATTTACTGCCACCCAGTGGAGCATTTCTTTTCAAACATGTTCCCCATTCTGCTGGGACCCTTCCTGTTGGGTTCGCACATGGCCACTGGCATCCTGTGGTTCATTTTGGCCATCATCACCACCCTGAACGACCACAGTGGCTACCACATGCCGTTTGCTTTCTCCTCTGAATTCCACGACTTCCACCACTTGAAATTCAACCAATGCTTTGGAGTGCTCGGCCTGCTGGACAGGCTGCACGGCACAGACGCTGTTTTCAGGAAGAATATGGCCTTCAAGCGGCACATGGTGGTCACTAGTTTTAAATCCGCCAGGGAACTCTACCCTGACGAGCTCAAAAAGTCAAAATAGTTTATTAAGACTTAATTTTCTTTTGATATTATTTTTTTATCATAATAACAGGTATTTCATGAAGTTGCAAAACATGAAAAGGCTGAGGAGCTAATAAGGTTCTTTGTTTCTAGGAAAAAATTTGCATTTTCAAAAATCACTTGGTTGTTTACCACTCATTTCTGCCGTTTTTTTAACCATGTTCACCCACAAGATATGCAGGAACTAATATTTTTGTATTACGCATATTTAATTAAAATATCGTCCTGGTCCCGGTAAAATTACGCTTCAACAACCAAACGCGAATTGCAAGAAAAGGGCAACAATCACTTCAATAATGAAATTTGGGGAGTTCATTGAAAGTTGCGCAATTTTACCGGGACCTGGATGATATGCTATTTAACTTCCCCTACAATCGAAGTCATGGGCAAATTATCTACAAATTATTACCAACTAAAGTGTAAATAATCCCTGCAAAGTATCGGTAAAAATTAAAATTGAAAGCACTGGATTTTTTAAAATTAAAATGATTAAGCAGTCCTGGTTTTTCTTTGCTGCTAGGCATGATTTAAAATAAATTTCTTTCGTTAAAAATATTACATACATTTATTGAGTGTAGATACATTTCAACAGTGTAATTGTAAATAAAAACAAACGAGATTCGATGTTTAAAATTTCAGCTCAAGGACGGATCATTTTTCTCTGGTAAAAGACCAGTTTCGCTGTCAAACACTTTTTACAAAAGCATTAAATCTTACAATAAGCACTTTATCAGGACGGAATGTTCATTTCTAGACGATTCTGCGTAGTTTGTTACCTCAAAAAAACTAGCGAGAGAAGCAAAAGAGACATACCCTGCGCCAAGCAGACAGAGTTAGCTGCCGAGCCAAACCTGAAGATTTTGATGTGGTTCTCGTTTTCCATCCAGGGATTGGCACCATCGTCAAAGTGCATCGGACACTGATCCCCTTTAAAAACAATCATTTAGTAATCATTAAACTGTTTCAATCGTCAGATCCACTCACTTTCTCTCTCATACTCCTGCATTTCTATCGACACTGTGGCCCCCTCAGTGTAATTCCACGAGTCAACATCCTGACTCAGGTCGCAAAAGGCGCCCAAGGCTTGTGACATGATGACTCTGTTGAGGTCAGCTCGCTGGTAAACCCAGCACCTGTACTTGCTGAAAGCGTCCAGCTCGTCATATGTGATGAGGTAAGACTTGAGGTTTTCCTTCCAAAAACCTATGCACTTCATTTTGTAATCAGGGTCACTGTATATGTCGACAGGGCGGCCCAAGTGGTCCACGCTCAAGCAGTATGTTTCGTCAATGAAAATCTAGAAAGAGAAGGGGCAAAATGTATTCATGGTTTTTCCATAGCCAATTAAAACAATGTCAGAATTTTTTTCCCAGACAGTAGATATTTTAAGTCTTTTTTCTAAAAACTAAATAATTAAATTTCAAACAATGTATGGATTTAAATTTAAAAATTACCTCCTTCTGGTCAGTGTCACACACAGAAAAGTCTGAGATGTTCTCTTTGCAGTAGAGGTTTGGTCTAGGCGAGAGTGTGACGCCTCCAAGGATCCTCGTCTCGAAAGGCACATCACCCCTTTGTGTGAAGTTGTACTTGCCCGCAATGGGGCATCGCACAGGCACAGGATTCTTGGCCAACAAGGTGTTGTACTTCCAAGAATCCTTGTTTGGGAACTGCACCCACGAGCAAACCGTGTGGAAATTATCCAAAATCACAGCAAGGCCTTTGCGGTATCTGATGATGCTGTGGTGGCGAGGCACAAAGTCAAAGCAAATGTAGTCCTTTTGGCTGTAATAATGATTAGTTTTATTAACTTTGGTTTATAGAGAAAAACTCCAAAAATGACACAGGTTCTGTGCAAAATATATGGAAATTTTTCAAAAAATAAAAAACTTCTCATTTCATAATATTTTAAAAAATGGACTTGTCATTGACAAGGTTTGCAGTATTATTCACACGCAAAAAATTCAGCTTGCATTTGTCTATTTTCTAATTTCATGAGTATTTTGTTGTTTACTCATAAAAAGAGTAAATATTTTCCATTGAATGTTTTCAATGTGTGATTTCAAATTAAAAGCAATGTTGAACAATTTTCCCAATCTTTGTGAAGTGCAAACGATTTATTTTAGCCACGCTTTTTGGTAAATCTAATTGCACGAAATGTGTATAGAAGGCACTAAAGAGGTTTTCTCGGCATTTTCACGCTTACATGTTGTATTTTTATAAACTTGTCACTTCTTTTGTAAATTGTAAAGGGTTACAACAAATATAGCAAAAGCTGTATTTTAGCTATTTCAGACTTATTAGCCGGTTGCATAACATGTTGTAAATATGAGTCAATTTTTACAATGGCTTTTGTGGGCAACTGAGAAGATTTTTTATTCCATTTCACAAATTAAAGAGAAAAATGATTAATTACCATCCATCAACAGTGAGTCTGGCCATCATGTATCTGTTGCCCCGCTGTTCTCTGCAGACGTACACAGTCTGCCTGTAGCGACCTTCGTCAGGGTACCAGGTCTCAATGATGTGCGTTTCGTTTATAAACACGTCAGCATCCAAGTTGGCAGTGTTGATCCAGTCGCCGCTGAAGTTTTGGGGCAGTCGACAGCCTGGCTGCACCACCTCTGCCTTCACGGGCGTGATACGCAAACGTTCAGGGCTCTGCTCTGGAGTTTTCAGCGTGTTGCACTCTGCCGTGATTGACACACCAATGTACAGGTCGTCGTCTCGATTTTTCAAGAAGCAGCGGTACTTTTCATCTTTTCGAGACTCTTTCGTGTTGGCCACAGCGAAGAAGTGGTTTTTTTCCACAAACCAGGAGCCAAGACAACTGTATTCAACCACTGGAAAATTGAAAAAAATATAGTAATAAGTAAATGTATTTCTTGCAAAATGTATTTTAAAAAAACAAAATTATTGTTTCGCTTTTTGGAACATTCAATTTAAAAATATTTCCTGCCCCCAATATCCAGGAAAAAATTTGACCACAAAGTTTTGCGAAAAGAATTCAAAAATAGCCAAAATAAAGCTACATTTAATGAAAAATGCCATAGAAAAATTGAAACTACCACAATTAGTCGTTGCATTTTCCCAGAACACTTAAACGTGGTAAAAATCTTACGAACTCTTGCAAAAATATGAAAATGGCACATCATTTGATTCATCCTGCTGGCCGGATTTATTAAAATGTAAAGTTTATTGCAATTTTTACAACGGGAAATATTCCTAACACTAATTGTGGTTTATATTAAACACCATGGTGACAAAAATGTACCAATTGTTTGGAATAATTTTGTGGTAAAACTTACAGCCGTCGAAAGTGCCTTCCATGCCCTCGCAGCGCTTGTAGGTGATGTTGAACTTCTGGTTGGTGATCAAGAACTGAGTTCCAGCCACCTGGCATGACTTGACCAGAGCATTGGGGTTATTGCACTCGCCCGTGAAACGGAATCTGTTCTGGTAGGCAAACTGCCACACGCCTTCCAAGCTGGACCTGCAGTTGACTGGAACGTGGTTCTCCAAGAACAGAGTCTTCAGCTGCTGGTCAAGGTTCAGGCTACGGCAAATCCTTTCTACTGTGGGCTTGGCGTCTCGAGGCAGAGTCTGGCATGCGGCTAAAATTTAATTTGCAACAAAATTAATTTGAGAAAATTAGGCTAAATGAGGAGTCAAGCCTTACTTTCGATTTTTTCTAGGACGTTGACAGTCCTGACCATGAATTTGACGCAGGTGTAGCAGTTGTTTGGTCTGTCGTGCAGGACCATTGTTATGTTGACGTGGTACTCTTCTCTGATGTCCACGCATTCGCCCTTGTTGCTCACCCTGTTGGCGTTGATTTCGGTCAAGGTGTTCTGGCCATTCTCCCAAGAGAACCACATCCCTCGCATTACAATTGGAATGTTGCACGATAGACTGGACGCCAAATCCGCTGTTAGAAAAAAGGTTCAATTATTAGTGCAGTTTAAGGGTTTGGCTGCAGGGTGGATTATCGACATAAAGGCTGTTTCATTATTTCCTATATATTTTTTACGGTTCTCGTTCTTTCAAGAATTTTTTATTTAATCTTTTTGTTTAAACTAATTTCAATTTAATAAAAATAGCAAAAAAAAATTCTTAACTACCCTTAAGAACAATTATTGTATTTTTTCCTGCTTTAATGAAAGTTTTTTTTTACTGCTGTTAATCAGTCCTATTTTTAAAGTTACTGTTAGAGATGGAAAAGATCGAAAATATTAATGAGATTTGATAGAAATATTGAATGGTCAACTTTTAATGTATAAATAATTTACAATAATTCGCTCGATTCTAGTGTAGAATTACGGTGTATGTATGTATATGTGTTGCGTGAGGACACAGCAGAAATGTTTGCCATTTTTTCGCAATTTTTTAATTTGAAAATTAAAAGGCAAGGCACACAATAGAGCCAAGCGAAACGAAGCATTAATTAACTTTGATTTCCCACCACGCACCTGTTGCTTTTTTATGTATATGCTCTCTCTTTTGAAAATTCAAGAATTTATCATACCTGCGACAGCATTATGATAATTATTTAATTTAAAAAGTTTTTAAAGTCATGATCTCAGCGGCCCGCCCTTATGTTTTGGAAATGTTCAATGTGATATAAAACCAGCAATATTCAAAGCGCCTATATGGTCCGCAAAAATTCGTTATGAATTGTTTGTTGTTGAGCACCATCGCAGACACGCCCTGGGTCTCAGAGGCCGCTTCTGTAATTTGGTCGCCTTCCACCTGATATTGGCCGTCGAGTCACTCACCGTGGACTAGCAAGAAGGCCAGCACGGCCAGCGTCAATCTGCCGTTGACCATTCTGGCGATTTTTGTCGAAAATTTGACCTAAACGCAGCAGAGCCACCGCATTCCTTCTTTAACAAACACTCGCGCACCAAACAAGCAGGAAAAACTCCACCCTGATTCACACCGCTGTTCATTGGCTAGAGGAAGAGCAGAGTTGCGTCAGCGCGCAAAATTTGAATGCTGGAATTCACTGCTTCTTAAGGAGGAGGGATGGGGGACCCCTCGGACTATTGTAAACTTCTCATATAATATATATTAATGTTTTTCCCATTTTTATGGCCATGCATATAGATCTAGAATAAAAATACATAAATATTCTAAACGCACTTTGCAATCAAATTTTCCTCAGTTTTGATGCTACAGCATAATTTTTCTTCCCAGAGTCAAATAAACTAATATTCTCAGTATTCTCATATTTCTATTTTTTAGACCAAATAAAAAGTTTGATTGGACGATATGTTTTTCATATTAATTTATATTTTTTTACCTCAGTAAACACGTTGGTAAAATTTAGCTGGTCAAGCACAAAAAATGCTTAAAAAATATTCATGAATAAATTGCAATTTAGGTAGTGTAACAACGACAAATAAAAAAGCATTACAAAAATAATTCAACTCTTTTATCTGATTTTTAATCAGACATGAGGAACATTAATAAAATAGCAACGATAAATCAGGTTTTAACTAACAGTGTAATTAATTCAAAAGCAGAAAGCATTCAATTTTAGCGCACGACAAAAAGAAATAATACCTCATCTGTTCAAATAAATTAATTTTTATTATATAAATAAATTATCAAACGACACAGGCAATGTAATATTTTTGGTCTAGATATATTGGCATTGCTCCAATATATATCTTAATCTATAGTTGAGTGGTTGGTGGCAAAGGGGTGACAATGACCAGTTTCTCCTCAACTTTGGCCTCCACCGCCTTTCCCCTTCGGTTATTTTGCCCGAAAGGGTAACCACCGCTCATGAGGTGCTCAATGTTCCAAGTATGATCGTCCTTGGTCGCATTTTGCTGTGCCGTCTTTACGTCGACGACTTGCTCGCTGGGTTCCTCTGCTGTCATGCTATGGCTTTGATGCTCTTTGAGAACAGGACTGGGAATAAACGGTCCCGCGATGTAGGTGCGGGGCGGTAGGGATGAAGGAGCCGCGATTGACGTGGTGCTGGGCTTCACAGTGCTTGGATCCTCAGTCGGCAGGTTCGGTTCCTCTGTATTTACCCTTGATTGAGACTGTGCTGCTGGGTATTTCAATCCAGCGTTTGTCAAAATTGGACGACCGTATGAAGGATGACGAGGCTGAAAATTAAGTTGCATTATTTTGATTAAAAAGTTTTTGATCTATTTTAATTGTATTCTAATTAAAAATTTCACTCTCAGTTAGCCCATCTGACCACATATAACTCTGTTAAAAATTAAAATAGATTAAAAAAACAGATTGAGAACATACTTGCTCAGTCTGCTTTTGCTGCCAATCCTGGTGCTGCTGTTGAAGGTGGTGCTGTTCGTGATGTTGGGCCTGCTGGCTGACTCTACTGACGACTTCTTGGGCTTTGTGACTCTCTGACGTTCGCATGTCACTTTTGTACGAGGGAGCGGAGTAAAAACTCTGGTGGTGCGAATAGCCACTGCTCGGTCTGTAGCCGGACACTGCTGGCTTAGCTAGTGGTGGCGGCGTGATTTCCGGCTCGGCATTGTTGCTGCTGCGGTGCTTGACGTTCCAGGAGTCGTATGAGCCATGAGAAGGTGACGGCGAGTCATCCCAACCACCAAAGCAACGCCGCAGCATGTCTGGCCCACCTGAATATTTCGATTTTATTTTTTATAATTGTATTTGCAAATTTGGCTATGAGAGCTCGTTAGCATTGCTAGCGCAGTATGCATGCGTCAAAGGTATAAATGAGAGATACTTTGAGCATTTCGGGGATCTATTCCTGACTGACCGCAATATGACAGAGATGGATTCGAAAAAGCTCTTATATATAGCTCAACGGACTATAAAGGACTGAAACTGGACTGGACTCTGGTTTCAACACTTTTCCAGCGGCTTTTAGGGACAAATATCTTGGCGTTTCAATAAAAGACCTCTCAGTGCGGGACAAGATAAAGATCGGCATTTGGGCTCAAGCTCCACTGACTGAGGCCACTCACAAGGCCTCGTGTTATCTGCTCGGCGGTAAAGCTCATAGTCCACGGGCTAAGCATGAGTGGATAGGTTCTAGGAAAAAAAAGAGTTTCGTAACAAACCGATGACGTAAACGTCTTGGGCAACGTTTTGTCCGTAGGGGGGTCCACCGCCCCCGTGGGGCCAAGCTTCGCAGCGGAAGAAGCCAGAGACGGCTGGGTCCAGCGGGTTCTTTAGTAGCAGCTCTGAGGTGATGCTCGAGTTGCCACCCAGGATGCGCACGTCGTACAACGTTTTGTCCAGCACCGTCGCCCCCTCGGCCACTACCATACCCCCATCGATGTGGTCATTTGGGCACTTGGAGCGAATCCAGATTATGTGCTGCACAAGTGTAGAGACTCCATTAAATAAATTGAGTTCAGTTAGAAGAGAATAATTCTATTTAATAAAAAATCATTCACGCGGTATTTCAATATCGTAATTCTGTGGGAAAATAAAAAAGGCATAAAATGGTAAATTATATTTAAATTTCTCAAGTCGATTTAAAAAAGGTTTTAATGTGAAATTATTTCAATTCCAACAGGAAAAGTAATGTTAGGTTTGACACTCTTGTGATTGTGATGCAACAATTATTATTCAAATCGCAGTTTTTACACAATTTTGCGAGACATTATTTGGTTATGAAGGCAAAAATTTTATATTTGCTTGTACGGTTGGGAAATTCATATTTACAAAGAGGCTGAATGACAGAATCCAATTTTTAAAAATAAAATTGGGAACGTTCCTTCGTCGTCTATTGAACAATTTATTTGAATTTTCATTTTCTAAACATACGAGCATAATAAAAAATTTCTACTTGTAACTAAAAGAATTTTTCTCAACTTTGTTATTTACACAATATTTTTTTGGTCAGTTATTAAGGCATTGTCACACTACAAATTCCGGCTCAAACCTAAAAAACGGTGTAAAATTTTAATTTTAACTACTACTAAATACACACCTTATATCCCATCAGACCTATCCTATTACCCTTTGATATTTTTATCAAAATCTGTGATCTTGGGATTTAAAAAACTTCCGAATTTAAAAAAAAATCCATGAAGCTATTCAGTAAATTAAAAAAATAATGAATCTATCTAACCTCCAGCGGCTCCTGAACTTTGCATTTCAGGATGATTTTCTCAGGGTCAATGGCCAGATCAACTTTATGGTGCGATGGCTTATTGTGGCCATATCCGTGCTTCAGCCTCGCTTTGCCAAATGACCTCCCTTCCGGCCTTTAATAGATCACAAACGATTATGTATTTTAATAATAATTTTTATCAGCTCAAAGTTGTGAAAAAAATGACTTACTGCTTTGGGACTGGAGCTGGTGCAGCGGCCCACGTACTAGGCTGGAAGTCCCCTTGCGTCTCTCCTACGGGAATCAAAGCCCAGCAGGCGCTGGTGCCCGCGAGCAGCAGCAGCGTGAGCGAAGCATACATAATTTGCTGCCTCGAAGAGAAATGACCAGCTACGGAATAGTGTCTGTGCTTTTATAATTTTTCGTCATGCGGGTCCCATTTCTCGGCAGTTTTCACCTGCATTCGAGACATTTGATAACAGAGTTTGGGCTGCACAGTTATTCCATTTATGTGTGCATCGGCATTGCGCATTTTCTACGGGCATTCAAACCGGGATTTGTGTTAATTGTGCTTAAAAGTTTCATTTATACAACACCCACCAGGAACGAACAAAAAATAAATAATACGATAAGGCTGAAAATTTATATACACGTGTTTAATCTCAAAATTAATTTCATTTAAGCTACATAATTTGAAAACTCAAATTGAAAAAGGATCATAAAATTTGTCTACACACGGTCTTGCATGATGCATGATTATACCCTATCGTAATAAATGCCCGAAAATTTATAGTTAAATTAGTATGAAGCTGATTTTTAAAATATTTAAGATAAAAGACTTTTTGAAAATGGTACAGTTTTTATATTGCAGTATTTAGAAAAAGTAAAAATATTGCTTTGCTTCGTCCTCCAATGCGGCCTGTGCGCCCATTTATTCGTTTGCAGTATGTTATTATTAGGACACGGAGTTTTCGTGATTTGGTCGCTATCTCGAAAGAGGTGAATCATTTTAAAAGCCCTCTTAAGTTTCGTTTTTTCGGTTATTTTAACAATATTAGAATTATGAATGAGAAAATATGATCTCTGTTGCAATAAAAATGAGCAGAGCAGCGACTACGTGACTTTACTTTTATTTAAATAATTTTTAATAAGAAAGCGCAGGTGCTGACGAAAAATTATTTCGGTTTCTGCAACTATTCCAATTCGATTGCTCAAAATTTTTTTTATTGGAAAAGCAAAAGAAGTTCGTTAAGGATATTAAAATTTGTAACATTTTGCCGAAAACAATTTTAAATTTTTATATCACTATTTACTAGCTCTTGTGGAATGTTTTAATCGTGTTGAAGTATTGTTAGACAGTTAAAATTTAATTAAAGTCGCATTGATGGGTCAAAATACTTAAAAAAATAATTGTTTGAGTGAAAAAATTTAAGTAGAACTTACAATTAACAGTCCACTGAAGATTAAAAATATTTTTGCATTGTTGGCTTTAGCAAGTTGCTCATTTTGTTAATTGTTTAGGGAATTAAGCAACTTCTACAATGAGCAATAATGAAATCAGGACTGTCAAACAATTAAAGTTCAGATTATTGCCTAACTGCTTGACAAATTATAGAAGTTTGTCAAAGAGTGTTTCGCTTGATTTTGATCCCTTCCGCCTTCCGTCACGATCTGTCCAATTAATGGTGTGTGATTTATGATCTAAATTTCTCTTCTGGTGAAATAAATTATGATTTCAAATCAAGATATTGATTCGACTCGCAATATGACTAACATGAAAGCTTAATAGCTGATTTTCTCGCAAATTTGGAAAAAATTAAAGCTTTTCTAAAAATAATTTGTTCTTGCTGTAGAGCTATACTTTAAGTAACAACAACTTTCTGCAACTGGTTACCTCATGCGATCCTTACAAATTATTACATTGCAAATCAATCATGGCTCACGTATATTACTGTTTAACGATAAAAAACCATCAATGTTAAAATTTGAGCTATATAGAAGCAATAACTACTGTATATTAAAATGATTAAATGATGTTTAAAAATTATCTGTTTTTTAAGATTCCTTTAAAAAATTGGCTTTGGCAACCTCTCTGATGCTTAAAGTACTGTTGCACGTTCGCGGATTGCGTGGTTTTCGGAAAAATATAATGGAAAATAACCCCTTTTTAAGAAATCAGACAATAATCGCTTTTTTATAGGAGATAATCGAAAAATAGTCGGTTTGGATGAAATAATCGAAAATATTCGATTTCTAAAATCTGTCAAAATGCTTAAAAATTGATGATTCGTACTCATTTGATAGTCCCGACATCATACAGGCAAAAGAAAAAATAATCGATAACCGGTTTTGCACAACCCTATATATGACCTGCATGATATTTTAGATATTTTAATAAACTCTTCTTGTTTTGCCGCCTTTCTGTGAATGGTGGGGGTGTAGGGATTTTATCTAGATGGTACGACTCCCGGCATTAATTTAAGATTTTTTTATTATTAAAAGTACGTCCATGTCTCGTAAGAACGTTTAAAAGCTATGTATACTATGCACATTGTTTTTTTTATTTTGATAATTCATAATGAATAAATAAAGTAAAATACAATGCTCGCGAAATCTACTTTTGGTTGGCCTTGTGGCGTTGGCAGCAATGTATATTTAGCGGCAAAAGGGATCTAGCCTCAGCTGAAGCTGGCGCTGGCTGATTGTGAGGAGATTGTGAGTGAGTGCATGAGCTAAAAGATTGACTGCTTCGACTACATACTTTAGACAGTCGACGAACACGAACACTCGTTTTTATTTTTGTCATCATATTTGGAAGTTTTGTTAAATTTGCCTGCAATCAGAAACATAGGTATGTAACTAAATATGTGTAGTTTAGAACTGTAGGAAAGATTTTAATCTTTTACACATTCATAAATAAAAATCATACAATATTTTGATGTTTTAATTATTTTTTCAGCAATGAAAGTGACAACCCCTGAAATCTCATGGCACAACAAAGAAGCCATTCAAAGTGTAGATATCCAGAAAAAAATGGTAAAATCCAATGGAACCGAGACTGTTTACAGAATAGCCACAGCAGGAAATGATTGTCACGTTGTAGTAAGTCATTATCACATTTCCATGCTTTAGTAAATTTGTTAATAAAAATTCAGATTTGGCACGCTACAGTCGGCGATGACTTCAAAATCGAATTTGCATCTGATTTGAACAGACATCAGAAAACAGTGAATGTTGTTAGGTTTTCGCCTTCAGGAGAATACTTGGCTTCTGGAGATGACGGTAATTTTTATTCAATTCTATATAAACAATTCAATTAAAAAGTAAAACTGATTTTGTAGATGGCTCAGTCATCATTTGGAAGCAGAAGGCCGCTAACGAAGAGCAAGCCAACTTGTTCGATGAAGGATCAGAAGAAAGCATCGAGCATTGGACTGCATTGAAAGTGCTTCGTGGCCACCTGGAGGATGTCTATGACGTCAGCTGGTCCCCTGACTCAAAGAACTTAATGTCAGGCTCTGTGGACAATTCAGTCATCCTTTGGAATGTGGAGGCAGGACGAAAAGTAGCGGTCCTCAAGGACCACAAAGGCTTGGTGCAAGGAGTGTCCTGGTGTCCCTCAGACAAATTCATCGCGTCCTTGTGCACGGATAGGTGAGCTCATTGAGGTCGCAAAATTATTGTATACACCTTGTTGATAGCATGAAAAGTTTTCAAAAAAGTTCGTTGAATGGATTAAAAATTGGACGACAGTCAAAATTTGAACTGACAAAATTTTATGTCCTTTTTTATTAAAATGTGTCAACTTGGATTGATAAAAAAATAGAAACAAACATCAATAAAAATTCTTCTAAATTGGTGGTTTGATAATTTTGCTTTTTTGTCTCATTGCTAAATTTAAATTGTTACGTTGATCACATTAAGTATTTTGTAGTGTTTTTTATATTAACCATTTAACAAATAGTGGGTTTTCCTATTTTTTGATGCGTCTAAAACAATAAAAAAGATGGTGTTTCCGGTTAAACCACTGGAAAATCTATTTATTAAATTGTTTATCCTTTTGTCAAATCCTGGTCTGTATGATGACTGTTTGTTGCAGGATTTGCCGCATTTATTCACCAAAGACGCACAAAGTGATCAACAGAATTCATCAATCACCTTTGAACTCTAGTTTGACCAATGAGGATGGTACTCTTCAGCAGTTCAAACTCTTCCACGACGACACCCTAGCCACGTTCCACAGGCGACTCACCTTCTCTCCTGATGGAGAACTTCTTGTGGTCCCAGCTGGAATTTTGTGCCCCAGGGAGCAAAGGAAAAAGAGACACATGCCAAATGCCACTTACGTTTTCTCCACCAAGAATCTGAAACATCCAGTTATGTATCTTCCCACAGGAGAAAGGTAAACCTTTTTTAAGAGAAATCAGTGGCTCAAGCGTTTTTATAAATAAAAACTGGTTCAGAAGTTACAAGGGACTTCCCCTAGTTAAAACATTGGAAAATCCTAGATATTCAATGTTTTTAAAATCTTGGTCACACAAATTCTTTAATCAATCATTGTTCATTTTAAATTATAAATATTAAATAAAAAATGAGTTTTTATGTACAGTTCTTAACCATAGTTCCACAACAAACATTTTATTTGCATCTAGTAATATAATTAATGCAATGCACTGCGTTTCAATTAATAAGAACCCATAATAAATAGTTTTACTTCAATTGGTTATTTTTTTTTTGTTTGTGTTAGGTTCACTGTTGCAGTCAGTTTCTGCCCGATTTTCTTTGAGCTGCTGCCAGGATGTGATCCAGTGGTGCCGCTGCCCTATCGTCTCATCTGGGCTGTGGCCACCCAGAACTCAGTACTGTTGTACGACTCACAACACCAGACACCCCTGGCTCTGATCAGCCACATCCACTATGCCCGTTTGAGTGACCTCAACTGGTCTCCCGACGGCAGAATGCTGATCGTGTCCTCGTCAGATGGCTACTGCTCCTGCATCACATTGGCTGACGGCGAACTGGGCACCGCTGTTGCGGACCAGCAAAAGTTCATGCCAAAGCTCGTTGAGGAGAAGAAGAAAGGCAAAGCCAAGAAGGCTAGCAGTGGAAGCGAGCCTAAGGAGCAGCCAAAGGTCGAGCAAGTCGAGATTAAAGATGTGGAGCCTGAAGATGAAATTAAATTGGTGCTTGAGGACACTGTGGATGTTGTGATGGGAGTCGAAGTATAGAACGATGTGTGAAGTACAGCTTTTAATCCAGAAATTATAGTGTTTTTTGCTACCATTCAATAATTTTGTTATTATGAATGACAATATTCCCAGATATTTATGGTCCTCGCTATATCCACGCCTTTGTAATATAAAAAGTAAAAATTTTTTCAATTAATGCTCTAATTTCTTGAAATGTCGTCGCATTTCAATATACTTTACATTTTTGGAATCTTCTCAGTAAAGTTCATTAATTGAATGGTGTGTAATTTTCACAATTATGCATAAGTTCGTGATTTTTCCAAAATATTATAACAGAAATGTGCTCTGGGAAAATCGCGTATAGAAACGTAACGGCTTGAAGCTGTTTATTTTTGTCTAAGATAGATTAGACAAAAACGAAGCTTGAATTTTATTTTCGCCAGATGGCATAACTCTTGCTGGTATATAAACGATTCGATTTTTTAAAAAGCTTTTCCGGGAAATTGGAAAATATTTTCAGTATTGCATTAATATTTAAAAAAGCTTTCCAAAGTAACCAAGGATTTAGACGCAGCACGCAAAGCCTCTGAATGATAAATTATATTTATCGATTGATACAAAAATCACATCAGAAGAATTATGATCTAGATTACAATTCGCAAGATATTAATTTCGTCCTGGTCCCGGCAAAATTGCGCAACTTTCAACAAACACCCAAATTTTCATTGTCGAATTGATTGTTGCCCTTTTCTTGCAACAAGAAAATTAGCGTTTGGTTGTTGAAAGTTGCGCAATTTTGCCGGGACCAGGACGATTTATTGCATCTATAGTTACTGCTGTAAAGTTCCAAAATTCAGATTTGAATATCCGAAACACAAAAACCTTGGACAACGGAAATTTCCATTTTCGAATTCAGTATTAGGATGTTAGAAAGAAAGAAATCAAGCTTTTCGCAATCAATAGGTACGCTTTGCTTATGAGAAGTATAAAATTGCAGCGACTACCTTTTGTCCCCCACTATCACCTCATGAATAACGCAATCCCTCTGTGCGCTAGCTGCAAAATAAAAATATTGAAATGCATATTTATGTATAACAATAATAATTTTCATTTTATTTGTCTAGTCGACAACTTTTACACTACAATCACAGTAACACATATTTGTCAGACGCAACTCCACTTCCATTTCAGCTGAGATTCCTCTTAAGTCAAACTTTAAAATTAGACATTACAATAACAGCATTATTTGTATCAAGATTTAAAATAAAATCACACTTTGTCAAGCGGGTTGAGAAGGATGGCTGGCGCAGGAAAGGAAATCAATTTGTTACGATAGTGTGAACTTGTTTGATAAAAATCAGTCAGTCGCTTCATCTTGATATATATCCTCACGACTCGAGCTTCTTACATATTATATGAAAAGCATATGCTTGCAGCCAATAGGTGACAAGAAAGGAATTTGATTAGAATGGAGAACTATGATGTCAAGGAGTGTACGGGGGCGGAGAGGGCATGGCGTTGAGAGGCGTGTCCCCGAAGTCGGCGTTAATCGAGAAGGTTTCCAGGCCGTCCCAGTCGTCCACCAGCCGCTCCGTCTGCCCATCTGACTGGGACACAGGCGGCTGCAGACTCAGGAGGTTGCTTGCCGTCGCAGCCAAGGCACAAGCACCTGACAAATAAATTAATAATAATTTTTTAGTATTGATTAAATTATTTATTTGGTTACCTGCAGCGCTAATTGTGTAAATGCCATACTCGTAGTTGACCCTGAGGTAAAATGCAGGCGTCAAGTGTGTGATGGATTTTTGTAACATCATGGTCAGGTTGTAGCAAGCTCCAACAATAGACGCAACCCAAAGCACTGAAAATGGGACTAACATCAGCTGCTGCTTTCATGGTTCTTCAGTTACTTGTAGTAACGAAATGACACAGGGCAGAGGACGAAATTGGCATGATGTTAAGCAAACGCTACGAAATTTACACGAGAAATTATTCGTTACTTGCAGATCACTTTATAAAAAATACTTCAACAAAATATTATGTTTTACGGATTTTTGTACTATTATTTGAAAAAAAATCGACAAATTATTTCCTGCGACCGTGCAGAATAAATTTTCGGTACAGGACAACATTAAGGTATTTTTATATTTTTACACAATTTAAATCGATTCCATGTAGCAGTTAAAATATTATAAACCTACCAGTTAAAATGCTGGGCAGAGATGCTCTCCGAACAATTTGCAGGATGGGTTTGGAGGCGCCCCAAATGTCCAGCAGGAATCCAGCAAAGGCACTCCCAAGGGCCAAGAAACAGAGCAGGATGACCACACGCATAAGGCTTGCCACTTCTGGAGTTACACAGCTTAGCACTGAAAATTGAGCAAGATTGGTTTTTAATTTTTAACCAAAGCAGCAAAGCACCAACGTAAATTTAAAGAAGAACAGTCTAGCAGAGGAGCATTTTTTGCGTTTATTTATTTATTATTTTTTCTGAAAGAAGAATACAATAATTTTGCTTCCTCTGGGTTTGTTCAAAATAACCATTTGATATTAAGTAATTGGGTTTAGGAGTTAAGGTTTTTAACGATTTTTTGTTTCTTTAAGATGAAAAAGACGATTGATTTAGCTTTAAGCTCCATTTAGTTGGTTTTGGATCCCATTTAAACAGTTTAAGACGACTTTTAATAACAATTTTTCCGGCCAATTTTCTGACAAACTATCACGGCATTTTGAACTCTGCTCAGCAAAACCAGAAGGTTTCCACTGGGTCGCAATAACACCGCCGATCGAATAAAACAGGGCCCGACTGGCCACAGAGGAGCTTGGGCCCACTGTGGCAATCTTTTCGCCTCCCGGCTCCGAGGTCTTTAATAGAAACGCCAGACAATTAGTTTTCCCTAGAGCCGCTAGAGAGGTGCGAAAATTAGCTCTTTGAGATAATTGTTGGAGCATTTTGAGTTGCTTAATCAACCACCTTTTGCCATTTCTGACATTTAGCAAAAATTCTCGAAATGCTAAAATATTGCCTTGACACTCCAAAAGAAGCCAACAGGATGGTCATATCATCAGAGCTCTACTAGAAAATCTGAACTCTAGTTCAGTCATTAAAAATGATCATCACTTTATGTATAGAATTCGATTTGTACCACTGGACGATGAGTGGTACTGAGAGATGAGGGGTCGGCTGACAGCCTTGGACGAGACAATTTCTGGGATGCTAGGATTCGCATCCATGGAGAAATGTCCGTAGGAGAAGAACTGGTAGGGCGCGAGATGAGGCGTGCAGGGGGCGCCGCGAAGCCTGAACCAGCCCAGGGCGGCCAAAGAGGTGCACACCAGGGCGCAGGAGCACATGTGAAAGAAGGCGGCCACAAGGTTGCGCTCTTTGTCCTTGAGCATTTGCCACTGCTGCCGGACAATGTACAACGGTGAGGTCGACGCCTGCTGGTGCTCCATCTCGACGCCTCAAAGATGGAAACTTCTGCCAAAATAAATCAGAAAAATTTCAATGTTATATACCCTTATCATTTTCATATTATGCAAAAAGTGAAAATGACATAAGCCAACACAAAATGTATCTGGAGGCAAAGAAGGTCAGTCTTTTGCAGATGCGCAAAATACAAAATTTAAATCATAGGCAAACTAAACTGAACTCGTCGATATAAAATTAAATGCAATATAAGATGGGAAGAATAGAATTACCTTTTAATATCTAACCAATTTCTGGCAAGTCAAATCTATGGATGTTATTTTAGTTTTGTTTGGCATTAAATAGAACGTATCTCTACTACTGCGCTTCCATCTTGGATTAGTTGTTTTTACTTTTTACTTACTTCCTCCTTTTAGTTTTATTAGGGGTTTGCACAAAGGAGCAAATTAATGACAGACTGATAAATTCGTATTTTTTAAGGTTTTCCCCCATAGGTTTATGATCACGACAGAGTTAACTTAAAAATTACTTGGAAAACTACTGTGAGTGAGAAATAAGAAGATTTTACATCCTGATTTGAATTAATTGTATTTCAGTATCATTTAATCTTTGAACTCCTTTCTGAACACCGCAACACAGCAGAGTTTGCCACAGCTGCTGTAGCTGCTGCATGAACGCCATGAACGGCAACCAGAACAGAATGTGTTCGTGTGAATAAGATTTTTTTGGAGTTGTGCTTTTACTCTGCTTTCAATTTATTTACATAAAGGTGCATACATTTATACAAATTAAACAACTCGTCTAAGGCTGGGATCTGGTAGGTCAAATAGAATACATACATCGTACATAATATTATTATGTATCATATGTAAATAAAAATTAATGTGTTACGTTCGGTTACGTTCTCTAAATTCTAGTATGTACATAGATAAAATGACATCAGCCTTCAGCAGTAATGACCAGAGTGCCATCGAGAGGATGGTGGATGAAACACCCAAAGAAGTCACGCCAATGGACCAAGTAATGGGCGTTTACGATCTTCATCGATGCGTCAGGTGGATTGTGGAGCTCGGGCTAAGAAGAATTTGCCTCCAGTTTCCCAATCACCTCTTGCCGGATTCTGTCCAAGTTTGTCAGATTCTTAAAAGAGAAACCAAGCAGGAAATTTACATTTTAGGCGACACAAATTATGGAAGGTGCTGTTTTTTGCTCTACGTGTTTTACGCAGTAAATTAAACTAGCAATTTTGCAGCTGTTGCATTGACTTCATCGCTGCCGAGCACGTGCCATCAGATGGAATAATTCACTTTGACGACTCCTGCCTGTCAAATGCTGCGAATCCAAAAATTCCAGTTCTTTTCGTTTTCCCTAAGACAAGGTTGTGCGATAATGGAGCAAAATTAAAGTCAAACTTGGAGCATGCAATCGATACATTAGGGAAGAGCGTGCTAATTTTCAATTGTCATTGCCTACATGAACTAGGTAAAACTTGATGCATTTAAAAAAGACTATTGCTGAAAAATAATAATTTTAATTCCAGATGACATGAAAGATTTAAAAGAAAAGACAGTTGTTAGTCAGCTTCTTACTGGCGAAAGGGAAAGTTTTTCCCAAGTATTGTGTGAAGGCACTTGCAGCCAAGATTGTAACAAAAACAGTACGTACATAGTGAATGATAAATTTACAGAGAGTTTTTAATTTGAATTCCAGGCTCGAATAAGTCGAGACACAAGTTCGAGAGTTTTGGCCGAGGATTTTGTCTTCCAGATGAAACAAATTTAGCTGATGTTACATTAATTTATGTTGGAACTGAAGATTCATTTTTGCAAAACCTCGTGGCATCCTGGAGTCATAAATTTAAAAGCATTTACTGTCTGAACCCTGAAGGCGAAAGGTGAGAGTTCTTTTCGACATTGAAGATAATTATTTGCTGACTGTGAGCTCTTAGATTTGACCCTCTGTTCAATTACTCTCGCTTTTTGCGGCAACAACTCCGTCTGTCGCTTGAAGTGAAAGAAGCAAGATCAGCAGCCTTGGTTGTGGCAAACCCCGCTGATCCTTCTATTCAAAAAGCTATCAGGCACGCCAGGGAACTGCTCAAGAGCAGACCTAGCCCTCCAAAAGTCTACACTCTGGCAGTGGGAAAGCCCAATCCAGCCAAGCTGGCCAATTTCATGGTACACTCCCTCAATACAAATTGGAAAGGAAACTAAGGATTCGATGTTTTAGTTTTTGGCAAGGCAAAATCAGTGACATTCAAGGAGCTAGAAACACCACCTGAATGTGAGAAATATTCTCGATTCAACGGAATTTGCAAGTTATGGAGCTCAAAAAAGTTTAATCCATTAGAGGTTAAACATAGGAATTGATTAAAAATTGTGATTGTTTAGGTTCAAAGTAATTTTTATTGCGGATCAGCAGAGCAGCTATGTACATACCCACATCCAGAAAACCACAAACACATTACAAAACATTGTTTTGATAACAGAGGGTAAAATAAAATCGAATTGGACATTTAGGGAAATTTGACATTTTTTTAGAGTGCTAAATATGATCCATATGATCAATTTTTCACATCAAACTTGGTCTTTGTACTCCTGTAAAATCTTGAACTCCCGTAAATCGCAAAAATGGTTAAATCGGAAAATTTCCACCACATGCACACCAAGAACAACTAAAAGAGTCAAAACGTGTCACCAAAAACTATAACGTTGAATCCTAAGAATTTCCTTGAGAGCTAACTATTTTTTAACCATATTTCTCACAGGAAATCGACGTTTTCATTGTGCTTGCGTGTCCGAACAACCCCCTGATTTCTCCAGGCAGCAGGCACGCAGAAAGCAAGGAATTCTACAAACCCATCGTCAGTCTGACCGAAGTTGAATTAGCCTTGAACAAAGCCAGAAGCAACGCCTCCACTGACTACAAGGATCTGCTAGAAGGTGCAGTGGATTAAATAACATCAAAATGAGTTTTTTTTTTCAAAAACTATTTATTCAGGTGGCTTTGATTACGTGCCTTTCGAAGGGCATGACTACTCAGAGGCTGACACTTCCTTGCTGACTGGAAAGATTATTGACCTGAGTATTGACAGCAAGATTGAGATTCCGAACGCGTTGGTTTCCAATGAAGACAACCTGAGGGTAGCCAACCTATCTGTGGGCTCTTTGCTGGCCAGTAGGACGTGGCAGGGACTGGACCCTGAGCTTGGACAGACCAGTCCCAGCACCTTGACTGAAGGGAGGTCTGGAATTGCCTATGCCTATCAGGCAGAGCCAAATAAATGAATAAAAATTATTTGATAGTAATTTTTTTTCCTATCTTATTCACTTGTAGCGTTTGGGCTAGTCACGACTTACAGATTTCAAATTTCCACCTTTTCTGCTGAGCAATGGGACTTGTCTGGTACTGTTTAGCTCAATTCCTCAGTTTCTTACAATTGACGCGCAGTAGTACAAAACTACCTCGTACATATCTTTGACTTTTTTTCAGCTGCAACAAAAAACTAATGTTTCAGAGTGTACAAGTAATTGGCCTTTCTGCTTGTGCATCTTTTAGTTGAACTATAGAGTGAGTTAAATTTTGTCTGCCATAAGCCACTACCTGCCTACCAACTTATTGAGAGATTAATGATGTGGTTAGTTTTGTGGCCCAGTGCGGTGGATCGGGTATTACTTAATCCATTCCATTGTTGGATTCATCCAACGGTACATTGATAATATGGTGCGTGCATTGGATTTCACAACAATAATAAATTTAATGAGTTTGCTTCATAGGAATAGAAATCCAAGCAGTTCTATTTCAAAATATTTTTGAGGTAGACTCTTTTGACTCTCCTTAACCTTCAATTTTGTTCATCATTTTACGAAAAATGTTTAGGGTTGCATGGTACTTAGCTCCAAAATCTTGACTTCGATCAACATTCATTTGAAGTGAGGCATACAAAGAAATGTATTTTCATTTGCACTCATTGAATTTCCTTTTTTAATGTAATAAATTTTTGGCTTGCGACGTTTTGAACTAAGGATTGTGATGATGGAAGAGCGACTCTGGAGGCATTATAATAATGTTTTTCGCTCATCAACGATAGAGCGAGTTTTCATACTTGTTTTCAACGGATTATGTGAGGCTGACAATTTACATATATGGTGTTGATTAAATTTGATTATTTGATTTGTAAAATATTTTATTGGAGAATTTTTCTCTTAGCCGCCCACCTGGATGAAATACCATTAGAAATACAGTATAAAATATAGAGATAAATCTCAGTTTTATAACATTTTATTTTTACTTAGTTTTTAATTTGAAACTGTACGTTCTGTTTACAGACGTGGCGGTGCAGTGCAAATGGTTAGGAAAATTCGACATTTTTTACCTTACTCTGTGCTATAGCATATACTCGAAAAATTTGTGTTAAGGACACACTCACAATTTTTTTTACGATGTTATGATGTGTGCTCTGAGCAGTGTACATATCACACTCAACTCGTCCATTTTTTGCCATTGATTTACTGCCATCAACTTTTCATATCTGTTAAAATCTTGAAGCGCCGTGTACGGAATATAATACGTATTATTTTTTGTGCATAATTTTCATGTGATATGAATGACAAAATCTTTTGTAATGTGAGTGTGCCACTAATAATTGTAAGCTTTCCACTAATTAACTTAGCTTTCCTCAAGGCATTCTGTTTGGCTGCATCATCATGCACTTCCTTGGAAATGCGCTTGTGGTTTAGAATCGGACGTTGCTGCATTTTTGAACCAGAAATTCTGCTATAAAATACCGAATAGATGAACACACCGAATTTTTATCACTCTTTCATATAATAATAAATAATGTACCGTGCCCCGTGCCACATGATGTGGTGAAACCAAAGCTTAAAATACATAATAAGTGAATATAAATATGAACATATAACATATATATACAATATAGCCATTATCTAACAATAAGTATAAACTAAATCAGAAAGTTAAACATGAAAATTAGCTAGTAAATGTTTTTCATTTTTGTTTTATCTTTGACAGTGAAATTTTAAATTATATAATATACGGTTATAATGTGTATTATAAATTGGGCAAAATGCCTCATGGAGAATGTTTGATATTATTGAATAGAGTTTTCGGAAAGATAAATTAGAATCGGCAAGGGGGTTCCACCGTTTAATGCCACGTACGTTTTCAAGCGATTCTGTTAAATAGCAAAAGAAAAAAATAGTATAAAGCCGAATAGAATATCAATTCCTATTCTTTAGAAAATTGAATTGTAAATAACATACTCTCGATCTGTTTTCATGTAATTCTTTTATAGTCTTTATAAAGCATTCCATGGTTCAGATTTGAGCATTAATAATGTGTAAGCGATATCGCCTATTAAACTAAAAAACAGTCAAAACTCAAAACATATGAGCTGTATATATGCATTCTCGCGTGCAGCTGCGATTTATGAAACAGCAATCCTGGTCAAGTGTCATGTTGCGCATCGTCCAAAGAAAAGTGCATAAAGGTTTCCCACTATTATAAGATGATTAAGGTTAAGAAAGCGTTCCATTTCGTATGATTATTATTTCAAAATATCAATATCTAAAAATTAGTGAGCTATTTAATTACATAAAATCTTTTGCGAAAGAAAAATCTATTGAAACAAATGACAAAACTTGACTAAAATACAATCGAGTATCACTTTTTCGAAGGATTTTCTAACTTTACCTTTCAATTTGTATGTATTTTAGCTTCAAAGCAGTAGTTTATTATGGATCACCTGGGCGTGCAACGCGTTGCCATTGGCAGCTCATTATGTTTCACATAAAAGTAAAAATAACATCCTCTCCGCATATAATTAATTTTTCTAGCGTGTTGGCTGCGTACTAGATCAAATTAAATTTGCACTCTAAATAAGCTCAGGTTCAACTGGCCGTGAAGTTGCGCATTTTAACCAAGGTCTTGATTTAATTGTTTTGTTTTATTGCCATCACAAAATATTCGCGAAAATCTTAGTTTCGCTTTGAGCTCTAGGTCTGGCTATATTGTTAGATAGTAGAGGTGAAAAGATGGCCACATTGGGCCCAAGCTCCTTTGCGGCCACTTGGGCCACTCAGGCACCATGTTATCCGCCCGGCGGTGTTATTGGGGCCTGGGACCAAGTCATGAGCTCATAGCCCACGGGAAGAGCTGGGCAAAGGTTATAAAAAAACGCGCAGACACAGCCATTTCAATTTTCAATAGTTTTTCGTTAAAAATTCATTTTTAAAAGAATCATGTCGATTATTGAGTAAGACCTCCTATGCAGTGTGTAACATGAATTATTATGACGAAATTTCTTCTCAAGTAAATTTCTCCCTGATCAAACAATGGAGAAATATAGTTGAATCGTTGGTAAATAGTGCATTTGAGAAATAAAAGCTAAATAGAAGCAATCTAAACATGCAGGTGCAATATGCGGAAAGAGTTTTTTGAGAGAGGTGAGGGGGAACTTCACATAATATAAGGAGGCAACGGCGCGAGGCGCGTTTTTGTCCATCTCTATTGATGTTCCCGTACACGTGGATCGAGGGCCGCTCGTGGGAGCCCATCAGGGGGCTCCAGCTGCACGACCTGGGCCTCGACCAGGCCTTCCTCAACCTCTCCTCGCGGCTCAGCAAAAATACGTGGGTCTACTTTCAGCATCAACCATGTTTCAAGGCGAGATGGACTTTTAATTTTCTATATTTTGCATTAATTTAACAAATTGAAATTGTTTGATTTATTTTTTCTACAATTATTATTAAGTTCTGTTCAACAGAGATCTGACATGAAATATAAATATAAATTAAACCGTACTTGTTTGACACTATCAGTTTAATTTGGTTGTGACAGTAATTATTTTAAATATTTACTAAAAATTCATGCAGTGGATAAGTTAGATAAAATTAAAGACTTCGATCAACATTTAATTAATTGAATATTATTACTTCTTCAGACACCATCTCTGGAATTTTGTGCTTTAATTAAACATTCTCTATCCATAACAACGATTGGAATCTCAGAAAAAAATCATCTAAATTTCACAGCCCTATATAACCTATTATGCTAGTTGCAGCCTCCGCGCAGAAATATTATTGCCACCGCCGAGAGGGAAGAATGTGTTTGGGCATGTGCCAAAGCGAAAGCACCGAGCGATAAATAGGTTTTTTATAATAAGCATTGCTCGTGGTGCGGATACTCTTGCAGCTTCAAATTTTGTTTTAGTTCTGTTTACAATAGAATACCATTTAGTTCTATGATGTTTTTCTTTTTTTTTCTTTTAATTTTTTTTTTGGCATTTTAAATTATGACAATTTGAATCATTGTAAAGAATAACTTGAATTGTTTACTCTTAACAGAAGCCTAAGCCTGAAAAATGCTGGCGTGTAATAATTGTTGTGGTGCTCTTAATTACTCGCTTTAGGATAATCCAGTTTTTCTGCTTTTTATTAAAATCCGAAAATGTCCCCATTTTTTATGAAAAATCTCGTTTGATCAGTGCACCCAATACTCGCTGCTTAGCGAAGTCGCAGCACACAACTCATCAACCGTCAAAATCAGCTCTGTGTACGACCTGGACATGCTGGTGTTGAACGAAAACGCCGGCACCACCTTCGACCTCGTGGACTACCACGCAAAAGTGCTCGAGTGCTCTCACCAAACGAGCTTTGGCGAGTTCGGCATTTACGACCTTATCATATCTGCGAATGGAAATGAAACCGAGTGCCGAATTGAGACCGTCCAGCCTCCCGTCGACATCGTCTTGCGTAAAAATTAAAAGTAGCATTTTATTATCAAATAAGGCAACCCTTGTCGCTCGGCGTATAGCTGTGTTCGCGGTAGCGATGATGTCCATCATTTTTCTCACCCTTACTTCCGGCTGCTATTACCTGTGGAAGCACTGGAATCGTTGGCACAAGGCTGATGAGCGGAATTCGGACACTGAGAGCAACAGCGAATATACTATAAACAAGGGTGGCAGCAAGGTCAAAAAGCTCACGAACAGACTGAAATCACTCGATGCCTTCAGAGGGTGAGTTAACTTTTAGCATATTTATTTTAATTATCACACATGCCCTTTAATTATGATTCATAATAGGTGCCCAATTTATATATGATATGGTTGGCTAATTTTTTTGCTTGATAAAAGTTGGTATTAGTTTAATATGATATATTTTAAATTTGTGTAATTTAAAAACGATTTCGTTTCATAATAAAACCTCTTTTAATTGTTTTTAAGGGTTCATGGTTGATGAATCCAGATTAATTATTCCAACATTTTTTAAAGTCCGAGTAAAACTGAGTAAAACGTAAAATAATTTTACTTTGCGTTTGTTGCTTTTTTAATGAAAAAACTCTTGACAAAAATAAATTAGCTATTTATCTAACTTATTGACGTATAACAACAGGTCTTAAAAACTAGCCCCGGTGAAATTTTTGCTGAAAAGGGACGAAACAATTGGTTTAAGTGCCACGTGAAAAAAAAACTGAAAAATCTAAAGTCTTACTGATCCATAACAGTTTTTGCGTTGTGCCTCTGCTGTTCTACAATGGCTACATGGGTGGCTACCAAAAATTGGAGCATGCTGTCTGGGAAGGAATGCCAATCGCCGAGTTGCCTTTCCCCTGGTAAAAACATTTTTCATCACAGCAAATAATACTTTTCATTCTAAACCAAATGCACAGGTTCCTTTGGATTACTGCAGTCTGTATTCCTCTCAAATTTAAAAACGTAATGGAGAACGGGGAGCCGAGAGGAAAAATATTGTTAGAAATCTTCAAAGTAAGTTTGATCGCAATAGGCACGATTCAAATTAAATTATTGTAAAAAATTTTACGTATAGCGCTTCGTCTTTCTGTTTGTGCTCGGCTTGATGGTAAACAGCGTGATTCAAGGAGTGCAACTAGAGACGATACGTTACTATGGCGTTTTGCAAAGGATTGCCTTCATGTGCCTCTTTGCTGGCGGCATTTTCGTTTTGTCCTGGCCTAAAAACTACCAGGAAGTATGACATATATTAAATGCATTATTTTATAATTAAGTGTTAATCTGAAATTATTGCAAAAGTGAAAAACTAAATCCCTTTTGCTTGGATTTTAGACATACACAGTAAATCGACTATAATGAATTGAATTATCTAAAGCAAGACCTGTATGAATGTTAAACTTAATGTGACAATAACTGGTTAAAATATAAAATCATTAGCACACATATGAAACGAAAAACACATTGGAATTTATAATCCCTCTATTTTTAATCCTATAATTTCAGTAGCATCGATTACAGATTACTGTTAAAATAATTGATTAACTTTCAATAATAAATTTCGTTGATTCATAATTTAACAATACAACACAGCCTTTCTTTAATTTTGAATAGTATTCTGGAAGCCACAGTGACATCCGAGTTTTGCTGCCTCAATGGGTTATTCACGGCGTGATCCACTTGCTGTATCTCTGCCTAGTTTTCTTCTTGCCCATCCCTGGATGTCCTACGTATGCAATCAACGAATAAAATTTTGAAAATTTTCAACAATTTGAAATTTATTGCACAGTGGCTACGTGGGGCCTGGCGGAATAAGCGAGGGGGGCAAGTATTTCAACTGCACCGGTGGAACATTTGGCTATGTGGACAAACTGCTGCACGACGAGCGTCATTTGTTCGACGCCCCGACCACCAAGGACGTTTACAAGGTCAAGGTTTTCGACCCTGAAGGACCTTTTAGTGAGTAATGCGATGGTTATGTCGTCGCAACAAATTTTTAATCTCATTTGTGTAGGCAACCTCCCGTCTCTGCTGACGATGATCCTGGGCGTCCAGGCAGGAACTATCCTGGTCATGCACCACGGCTGGTCGGCGAGAAAGAACCGGCTGCTCTCTTGGGGCTTTATCTGCATTTTTCTCGGTTTGGTTCTGCACTTCAGTAATGCCATACCTATCAACAAACAACTCTGGTAAGCACAAAATTTTCCATCGTATTTTTCGGCAACAACGCACGAAAATTGTATAATTTAAAAATGAATAAAAATAAAACTATTTGGGGTGATTAAAAATAAATTTCACGGTACTTTTTTCCTTATTGGAAATCCTCTTTACTGGATGGTAGTTAGCAGCTTTGAAGAAGGTACAAAAAATTTGTATTTTTCCTTCTAGAATTATTAGAATGTTTTAGGAGTTATAGCTTTTTTGGCTAATAATTAGTTGAATTTTGCAGTAAGAGAGATTTTTATCACACACGGAGATGCGAGTTGCGCGGTTGTCTAAACTTTCTAACTTGTCGTTTGCGTTTGCACTTAATAGAGATGAGTGCAGGCAGATGTTTTCAAGGATCGCTGATTCAAAATCCCCTGCAGCTAATTCTGTTGTTTGAATTTTACATTGGAGAAACAGCTGATGTATAGTACAAGAACATGTGTGAATATAATTTTTCTTTTGTAAAATTTTAGCTTTCCATTCCTTGTTGATCATCTATATGGGGGTTTATATAGTCATTGTAAATTCAATTTTCGTGAAATAAAAAATTGTCATTTTAGGAACACTTCCTACTCTTTGGTGACTGCAGGCGGAGCATTCATTTGCTTCACTTTGTTCATCTACCTAATTGACAAGATTCAACTGTGGAATGGATTCCCCCTAGTTTCTCTTGGTACGCATTTCATTGCATTTTTCAAACCTCTTCAGTGAGCAAATTCATTTTATTTTCAGGATTAAACTGTCTGGCTTTGTACATTGGTAGCAAAGTTGCATCAAATATTTTCCCGTGGCACTTCGCCTATGGAAAAATGGACACCCACTTTATACGTCTCATCGATTCCTGCTGGAGCGTTTTTATTTGGGCCTTGATAGCGATGTTTTTGCACAAAAAGAAAATTATTATCTCTGTATGATTTCCACTATAACAAAAAATATCAGTTGAAATGAAATTTGTTTTGTCCATTTTTCTGCATCAGTTGCGGTAAAAGATCTTGATGGTTAAGGAAGGACTCAATAATTTAAAATAAAATAAAACACTAATTGCATTATTGAATATATACGATTTTTGAAATATGTAAAAAGTGTTTAAAAGTTATCTCATCGCATGACTAGTGTGAACTTTGCAAAAAAATCATAGCAATGATTATATTTTCTAGAAATAGCACTAAAAAATAGGAATTTATAAAATATCGTTATTTTTGAAACTCAAAAACCCTTCGAAAAAAGTAAAACATTTTATAGCTCTGGATCTTTGTATTAATTTCCATGGAAGACAACCTGAGGGTAGCCAACCTATCTGTGGGCTCTTTGCTGGCCAGTAGGACGTGGCAGGGACCGTACCTGGACCCTGAGCTTGGACAAACCAGTCCCAGCACCTTGACTGAAAGGAGATCTGTAATTGCCTATGCTTATCAGGCAGAGCCAAATAAATGAATAAAAATTCTTTCTGTTATAAAATAAGATAATTTATATGTAGTTTGTTTACGTTCCTCTCCACTCATTAACGTTCGGGCTAGTCACCGCTTGCAAGTTTCTATAAATTTCACCTTTTCTGCTGAGCAATGGGACTTGTCTGGTAATGTCAAGCTTGTAGGCGTCCCGCCACGAATATTCTCGTGATTATATTTTTTTTCTCGATCATATCGCCTGTTGTCACTCTTTCTTTATGATAAGCGCTTCTCCTTTGCCCTCTTTGTAATACTCCTTACTGACCGCTTACCCTCGCTCGCAACTCGCAACCGGTCATGTCACTCTCAAGATCTCTGGCCAGGTGCCGCTCAAGCGGGCAACGAATACCTGAAGTAATTATTAGACCCGAAGACGCTAATGGGGTAAGACTATTATTTTTACTGTGATAATTATTGTTATATTATTGACACGCTCTTTGCATATTGTAATTATTGTAAAGCATATATACATATATATTTCAGTCCAAATTATGGACTTCAATAAACCAACTACTAACAAAATTCACTTATTTTATTTCGCTGGAAAACACCTTCCACAAACTCAATTCCTCAGTTTCTTACAATGGACAGCAGCACAAAACACTACCGCGTGCATATCGCTGACTTTTTTAAGCTTCAACTAAAAATTCATTTTTTCTCTCTCCAGAGATAGTGTAAAAGTTCAAACAATAAACGAGTTTGCATCACGTTGAAATAGTAATTCATCATGCAGTTTTTTTTCAAATATTTTTGGGATATTATGTCTTTTTGACTCTTTGCATCTTAACCTTAATTTTAGTTCATCATATACGAAAAAAGTTTATGGCACCTCCAGCCCCAAAATCTTGACGACGATTTATTTGAAGTAAGGTATACAAGGAAATTTATTTTCTTCTACAACAAAAATTGAATTAGCTTTTTTAATAGTATAATTATATTTTGACTTGTGACATTTTGAACAAAACATTGTGTTGATGAAAGGAAGACTGGTCGTGGCATTTGTTTTTTCGCTCATCAACGATAGAGTGAGTTTTCATTCTTGTTTTTAGTGGTTTATACGAGGCTGTCAATTTATATGGTTTTGATTAAATTGGATTTGATACTATGCTTGTGAGGCCTTAGGCATCAGGAGCTTTTTATTACATACTTTATTGATGATTTTCCCCGATTTTTTTTTTCATTGAGCCGTCAACCAAATACTATTATAAATCATACAAGTAATATTTTTCTTTTTTTAATGTTACAAGGTGTTTTTAATACATGCAATTTATTACATTACAATCAATTCAATTAAATGGCTCTTTCGATGCTTTCGATCGATTTGCCATCTCAAATATTGGCTTTTTACTAACTTTTTTTACCAAATTTGAATTTCGAACTGAAAAATAGTCTGGTAATTTGGGAAAATTTTCACTGTTGAATTCACATCTCGAGAGACTGCAAGAATTATAAATCATAATTTTATGTCTATTAAGCAATAATTGAGAGGAGATTTTAATGATCGGAAGTGGAGTTAGGTTATTTTGCTTCTCGGAAATGCTATGCCTTAAGGGAAAAAATGAAAATATAAGATTTTATTAATGTTCTTGGTGCGGTATAAACAATCTGAATTAAAGAATTTTCAATATATTATGGTATCAGGTTTGTTGCAAGAGTGTTGAAGTTTCCAGAAAAGGATCACGACGTGTGATGAAAGGCGCGCGGCCGCAGTAGCTGGATAATTAGTATTATATGGCGCATCTTTTTCCCAGATCGATTTTTGCTCTTCTCTTAGCGCCTGCCAATCTCGTTGTTTTTGCTTTCCGCCGGGCATGCTTCTTATGCCGGTCGCTGGTTACAGATTAAAAGATATTTAATTAAAATGTCTTTGCCTCCCAGCTGGCAACGCCCCCAAAACCAGCCTTGTGCTTTTTTGCTTTTTTTACGAGTCATAAAAGCCATATTCTAATTTCTACCTGTTTTGAATTTCTTTCTCTCTCTCTCTCTCTGCAAGAGTCAAAGAATATCTTGAAAAAAGCACACGTCGTGTTGTGAGCAGCGCGGCTTTAGGCTGGAATTTATTTTCTCACGTGAGAGCAGCTGCCTGAACAAAGGTGCGGCGTGGAGGACGCGGTAAAAGGAATAAAAGAGTCGTACACAGTAGGTCCCATAATTCAACATCCAAAGTGCTCTTCTGACAACCCTTATAAAATTTATTCAATTTTGCAAAAGCGCCGTGTGAAAATTAACATTTTATGTTTTGAGGAAATGAAATAGTAGCGTTAAATAAAAACAGAGACAACGCAATCACGCCCGCAGTGAGAGGCACGGCCCATTTACTAGCAACTGGATTTTTTTATTTCTTCTGCCCAAAATTGATGACGCAGATATACTGAATGAAATGACGAGAGCCGGTCAACCGGTGCTTCTTCGGCGACCAGCTGGTCGCAAACTTGCTCATATTTAAAGGCAAAAACCGGTCGTGTCTGGCAATATATTGCCATTTTTATCTCCGATGGCGCAAATTATATCTGCAGTTGTCTGTCTCAAACAGTGGGCAGGCAGCACAATCGGCAACTCTCTCCTCGTTTGCGTCTCAAGCGATCATGGCCTTTGAAATGTAACGCAAAACAACTGCCTCCTCCTCACTCTTCGAGTGCAGGGAGGGGCGCATGAAAACATATAGTTCAGGGGAAAATTACAATGATGCGTTGCAGAAAATAACTCTAGTAGGCCACTCTCGGGAGAAAACTGCCTTTGAAAAAAGCACAGCGTGTCTGTCTATGTTGAGCAAAGTTACGAAAAATATCCAAATACTCTGAAGGAATTAAAATAAAATAAAACTTTTTTACGTCGTTTTCAGTCCCGCAATTTTCGGCACAAAAACTCTTTTTGTGTGTGACCAGGCCATGGATGAAAGGATACAGATTTCTCTTCTCTGAAATGTGTTCTGATAAAAGCACAAAATAATATCGTGTTTATAGGATTATTATATAAAGCCGAGCATTCAAAAATTTAAAACATTTTATTCTTAAAACCATAGAAAATATTTTGTTAATAGATTATTATGTTGTCTGGCTATATTTTTATCTTAAAAAACTATCGATCGTTCTTCCCACTTTTCAAACAAATTAACATTTAATTTCGGAAAGAAATTTACGGCGTGTTTTCCACGATCCAGTCCATGTAATTTGCGACGTCAGTGAACAATGTATAGTGATTTGGGTGACACAACCATCTTTTTTCTCCTTCAAACACCACTTTTTTCGATTTTCCAAAGCTGACAATATGCCCCTGATGAACCAACGGCCGTTTTTTCCACGGAAAGGCTGCCTCCGCTGTCCCCGTTGCAGACGGTTATTCCTGCATTAATGAATAAAATTGAGAAATCATTAATTGCTAATTGAGGGGTGTGCTAACCGTTTGTGTATCCGGCGCAAAAGTTGTCCCCCGGCCGCAAATATTTCCCAAAAATCCTCTTATCTGAAAAGAAGCACTCTTTGTGACCTCTAATCGGCAGTCGAGCTTCTTGCAGTTCATCTGGAAACGTGTAGTTTACAGCAAACCCAAACACAACCGCCTTCAGTAGAAAATAAACAAAAATTATAGATCTCTTTCTTGAATTCACGTACATCCCATACCATAGCTTTAGTTCCAGCCACGCGATTCAAGTTAGAGTCGTTGTTCCAAAGGCAAATCAGTTGGACATATTTGGTTATATCAATTTTTTTGTTCAAAATCATGAGTCCGACGTCACTGATCAATCTCGCAGGGTCATATTTTGGGTGCACGATCAGATTGCTAACCTAAACGATGTCAAGATTATTATGGATTGAAATAATTTACGTGGAAGGTAAAAACCAATCTTCTCTGGACACCAGTAGCTCATCTTTGTCTTTATTTATCATACAACCCAAGATAAACTATGAAGTCTTCTGCTTCTGATTCATAAAGGCAAAATGTGCAGCTAAAAATAACTTTTTAAATCGATTTCATCATTTCTTTACGCCTATACCAGTCAAAACTACCGTCGGTGAAATCAACGTCCCGCCGCAGATATTTTCAATTTTATAATCAATATAAGCATTCCACGGATGATGAAATTTCTGAGCTCTGGCTCGGGATACAACCGCTAGGCGTCTTGAGGGGGGTGGTACGGGGTATCTTCGTTTGACAAAATAGTCAATTCCTCGTTTTTTTCTTGTTGACGTCGGTTTTCTTCCACAGTTTGGGAAATTGAGTTTATCTTGCCCGGTGAATCCTTTTTAAAGATAAATATAATTTCTGGGCGAGTTTATACGTGTGAAATTGAAAGTGCCTCTTGGTGGTTTTGTCTGCGGGATCGGGCGTAGAACAGATATGTCTTTTGCGTGCCATGCGATCTCGTCAATGTATGGTAATATAGAATGAGTGTTTTAACACACAAATTTCAATCATTTTCTCAGTTTAATTTGTATATATTTGCGTTATAGCATATCTTCAAAAATATTGTGTGTGGGAAACTCATAATTTTTACGTATGTGTGTTCTGTCCAGTGCGAACACGGCACTTAACTCATCCATTTCTGCCAATCAATATGATTGTCATCATAACTCTTATATAAGCCAAAATCTTAGCTTGAAATATAATAAAGTGCATAATTTTCATGTGATAATACGAGTGAAAAATCTTTTGTCATGCGTGCGTGTCACTAATTGTTAGCTTTCCACTAATTAACTAAGTTTTCCTTTAGGCATTCGGTTTCGCTGCATGTATATACTCTTTGGAAAGGTTTGTGGTTTTAATCGGAAGTTGCATTTTTTAACCAGAATATATCGTCTATAAGATACCGAATAAATGAACACGATGAACTGTCATCACTGGTGTCACAAAAAATACCGTGCAGTGAAACAACAGCTTTAAATGCAACTACCTTCTTGTTTCACAAAATAAAAAAGTGAATATAAATATGAATACATAGAGACATCATGATAAATAACATTTTGTTTCAATAGTTTAGCATGAAAAAATAGCGGTGAAGTGAGTGAATCATGTTGCACTCCTTATGTTTGTTCTACTCTTTAGAAAATATAATATATAATTTCAAATATTATTCTTGTTCTGTTTGTAACAATGAATTTTAGGTTGTGCAATACAGAATTAGCATAGAAACGTAAGTTATGATCAAGATTTATTTATTCATTATTTTTGTTAACACTCTTTCGTTTGGTCAGAAGAATAAGAAAATGCGTTTTTGGGAATTAAAGAGGCTTTGATTCACGACACAGTTGTTAGACTTCCGGATTTTTCTCGTAGATTTACTGCCAATGCTAATCTATCTCTGCTAATTCTATGTTGCATAACACACAATTCATTGTTACATATGTTCATGCAATTCCTTTATATTCGAAAAAAACCATTTTTCAGATTTAAGCATTGATATATATCAATATGCAAGCGTGCACACGTGTGCGTGTGCGTGTGCGTGCGCGCGTGCGTGCGTGCGTGCGTGCGTGCGTGCGTGCGTGCGTGCGTGCGTGCGTGCGTGCGTGCGTGCGTGCGTGCGTGCGTGCGTGTGTGTGAGCGATCACCTAATCACCTAATTAATTAACAATCGGTAAAAAAACGAGCTGCATTCTCGTGTTGGTGCTCGAATAAGTGGGCTGCGTATGATAGTCAAACACCTCAAATATTCCTTATATGCGTGCTTTTTATTGACCAAGTAGTATGTATTGAAGTGGAATTTGAACTGTAAAATACAATAAATCTTTAGAATTTCACATTTTTCCGACAAAGTAATTTTATAATAATTGAAACATATTAAAATGCAATAAGGCACACATTAAGAATAAAGTATCATAAAATAATAATATTAAAACAACAAGAACAAATTAAGAACAAATTAATCAGCTTACCCCATACGGGTTCAAATCGTAATTTATATATCAACACACGCTTAACGTGCCCTCGGCCAACAGCTTTACAATCACGAGTGGTGCAAGAGCTGGAAAGGGGCACATGACTTATAAGAATTCACGTTAAAACTACTTTTTTTAGCACACGGTTAAAATCAATTCACTAATAAAATAAAATACCTCAGGCGTGAGATCGCTTTGCTATCTAGCCTAAACACTCGTGTCGCATCGGCTGCTGCAGGGCTACATAGTGAATACGATAGCCGCTGCAGCGACGAGTGGAGAGCAAAAGTCACCTGTCGTACAGGTTGCGTGCGCCGACAGGCAGTCCTCATGTTCGCGTGCGGCTGCGTTTTAGGAATCAGCCATCCTCGTGGTCACGTTACAACATCAATAGAAAAGTGAATGGTTCAATTAGGTCAAGAAAGCGTTCCATTTCCTAGAATTTTTATTTCAAAAGATCAATAAATGAGCTATTTAGTTCCACGATATCTTTTGCGAAGGAAATTAAATTTATTGAAAATTAACAAATTTGATTAAAAATACAATTTAGTATAATTTTTTTTTTTGAAGGTTTTTATTTTAACTTAATTTGTATGAATTTTATCTTCAAAGCAGTGTTTTATTATGGATAGCCGGGGCATGCATCGCGTTGCCGCTGGGAGCTCATTCTTTCGTATAAAAGAAACATAATATCCTCTCCGCAGAGAATTAATTTTCTAGCGTGTTGGCTGCTTACTAGATCAAATTAAATTTGCACTTTTAATAAGCTCAGGTACAACTGGCCGTAAATGTACGCATTTTAACCAAGATTCTTGATTTTATTGTTTGTTGTCATAACAAATTATTCGCGAAAATCTAAGTTTTGTTTTGAGCTCTAGGACGACGTGCTATATTGTTTGTTAAAACGCGCCAACACAGTCTTTTCATTTTTAAAAACCTTTTTGCCGTAATTTTTTTTTTTTTTAAATAATCATGTTGATTATTGAGCGGTTTAGTAAGACTTCCTGTGCGGTGTGTAACATGAATTATTATGACGAAATTTCTTCTCAAATAAATATATCTCTGTTCAAACACAGGATAAATATAGTTGAATCGTTGATAAATAGTGCATTATTTGAGAAGTCAAAGCTGAGAGGATATCTAAACATGCAAGTGCTCTATGCGGAAGGAGCTTTTTGAGAGAGGTGGGGGGAACTTCACATAATATAAGGAGGCAACGGCGCGAGGCGCTGTTTTATCCTTCTTTATTCATGTTTCCGTACACGTGGATCGAGGGCCGCTCGTGGGAGCCCATCAGGGGGCTCCAGCTGCACGACCTGGGCCTCGACCAGGCCTTCCTCAACCTCTCCTCGCGGCTCAGCAAAAACACGTGGGTCTACTTTCAGCGTCAACCATGTTTCAAGGCGAGATGGATTATATTAATTTAATTTTTTTTTGTATTAATTAAATTAATGCTGTAGGATTGAAATTGTTTTCATATTTTTTTGTACGGTTATTATGAAATTCTGTGCAACAGAGATTTGACATAAAATTTAAAATTAACTATATTGGCATTTTTTGTTTGAAATAATCAGCATTACTCGTGGTGCGGATTCTCTTGTAGCTTAAAATTTTGTTAGTATTAACTGTTTGCAATAAATTGCAATTTAGGCCTATGAGTTTTATTTATTTTTCTTTTAAATCTTTTTTGGCATTTAAAATTATTACAATTTGAATCATTGTAAAAAATAAAACTTGGTTGTTTTAACTCTGGCGTGTAATAATTGTTGTGGTGATCTTAATTACTCACGCTTCTGATAATTCAGTTTTCCAGCTCTTTATTAACTCCGCTTTTAATGAAAAATCTCGTTTGATCAGTGCACCCAATACTCGCTGCTGAGTGAAGTCGCAGCACACAACTCATCAACCGTCAAAATCAGCTCTGTGTACGACCTGGACATGCTGGTGTTGAACGAAAACGCCGGCACCACCTTCGACCTCGTGGACTACCACGCAAAAGTGCTCGAGTGCTCTCACCAAACGAGCTTTGGCGAGTTCGGCATTTACGACCTTATCATCTCTGCGAATGGAAATAAAACCGAGTGCCGAATTGAGACCGTCCAGCCTTCCGTCGACATCGTCTTGCGTAAAAAAATAATAGCATTTAATTAACAAAATAAGGCAACCGTTGTCGCTCGGCGTATAGCTGTGTTCGCGGTAGCGATGATGTCCATCATTTTTCTCGCCCTTACATCCGGCTGCTATTACCTGTGGAAGTGCTGGAATCGTTCGCACAAGGCTGATGCGCGGAATTCGGACACTGAGAGCAAAGGCGAATATAGTACTGTAAACAAGGGTGGCAGCCAGGTCAAAAAACTCACGAACAGACTGAAATCACTCGATGCCTTCAGAGGGTGAGTTAACTTTTAGCATGTGTTTTTTTAATTACCACACATGCCCTTTAAATATTATTCATAATAGGTGCCCAATTTTGTAAATACTTGCAAGTTTTTTATGTAATTCAACAAAATTCATTGTTGAAAAAATGTACCGATACTGTATTATCTAATTAACTAATTATGTAGAAGCCAAAAAGACGAAAAAAATATGTAGAAGTCTAATTTGTTTTTGCCTCTAGAAGTTGGTATTATTTTAATTTGAATGGTTTAAATTTGAATTTCAGTAAAATTTCAAATTTGTCGATTCACAATATTTATTAAAATTGTGTATTCTCATCTACAAAAAGCGTCTAAAAATAGTCGACTATTTTGCACAATAAAACAGTCTAAGTTTCCCAACCCTACTAATAATACAACCTTTAAATGATTGCTTTCCAGTGTTCATGATTGACAAAATTTGTATTTTAATTATTCCAAGAATTTGAAAACACGTGAAATAATTTTAATTCAAAATAGTATTTTTTAAAAAAAATCGATTAAAACGAATTATTTATTTATTTATTTTGACTCAATTTTACTCATATGACAGTGGCCTAAAAATTATAACATTTAACTTTCATCCTTTTGTTAAATGTTACATCAAGTTATAACAATAACTATTAAAAAATCTGTTCCACCAAAAATAGTTTCAAGTTCATTTGTGGTGTAAAAAATAAAATAAATTTATGCAAAATCCTGATAGAAATTAATATTTTGTAAGATAAAGGGCCAAAACAGTTGGTTTCAGTCGGCTTTTGAAGTTGAGTTGCTTGAAATTCCATTATTTATATGACCATTACTTTGTAAAACATACGCGTGAAAAAAAACTGAAAAACTAAACGCGCAGCACTCACTGATCCATTAGTGTTTGCGTTGTACTTCTGCTGTTCAGCAATGGCTTCATGGGCGGCTACCAAAATATAGGGCACGCTGTCTGGGAAGGAATGCCAATCGCCGAGTTGCCTTTCCCCTGGTAAAAACATTTCTCAACACAGCAAATAATACTTTTCATTCTAAACCAAATGCACAGGTTCCTTTGGATTACTGCAGTCTGTATTCCTCTCAAATTTAAAAACGTTTTGGAGAACGGGGAGCCGAGAGGAGAAATATTGTTAGAAATCTTCAAAGTAAGTTTTATCGCAATAGGCACGGTTAAAATTAAATTATTGTTAACAATTTTACGTATAGCGCTTCATCTTTCTGTTTGTGCTCGGCTTGATGGTAAACAGCGTGATTCAAGGAGTGCAACTAGAGACGATACGTTACTATGGCGTTTTACAAAGGATTGCCTTCATGTACCTCTTTGCTGGCGGCATTTTCGTTTTGTCCTGGCCCAAAACCTACAAGGAAGTATGACATATATTAAATGCATTATTTTATAGTTGAGTGTTAATCTGACATTATTGCAAAAGCGAAAAACTAAACCCTTTTTGATAACATCGATTATAGTTAAAATGATTTAACAACCTTCTATAAAAAGTTCGTTGATTCATAATTTAACAATACAACACAGCCTTTCTTTAATTTTGAATAGTACTCTGGAAGCCACAGTGATATCCGAGTTTTGCTGCCTCAATGGGTTATTCACGGCGTGATCCACTTGCTGTATCTCTGCCTAGTTTTCTTCTTGCCCATCCCTGGATGTCCTACGTATGCAATCAACGAATAAAATCTTGAAAATTTTCAACAATTTAAAATTAATTGCACAGTGGCTACGTGGGGCCTGGCGGAATAAGCGAGGGGGGCAAGTATTTCAACTGCACCGGTGGAACTTTTGGCTATGTGGACAAACTGCTGCACGACGAGCGTCATTTGTTCGACGCCCCGACCACCAAGGACGTTTACAAGGTCAAGGTTTTCGACCCTGAAGGACCTTTTAGTGAGTTATGCGATGGTTACGTCGTCTCAACAAATTTTTAATCTCATATGTGTAGGCAACCTCCCGTCTCTGCTGACGATGATCCTGGGCGTCCAGGCAGGAACCATCCTGGTCATGCACCACGGCTGGTCGGCGAGAAAGAACCGGCTGCTCTCTTGGGGCTTTATCTGCATTTTTCTCGGTTTGGTTCTGCACTTCAGTAATGCCATACCCATCAACAAACAACTCTGGTAAGCGCACAATTTTCCATCGTGTTTTTCGGCAACAAAGCAGGAAAATTGTATAATTTAAAAATGAATAACAGTACAACTATTTGGGGTGATTAAAAATAAATTTCACGGTACTTTTTTCCTTATTGGAAATCCTCTTTACTGGATGGTAGTTAGCAGCTTTGAAGAAGGTACAAGAAATTTGTATTTTTCCTTTTAGAATTATTAGAATGTAGGAGTTATAGCTCTTTTGTGTCTTTTACTCCTGGAAAATAGCTCATTGTCAAATAAAGAAATACCTTTTTGGCTAATTAGCTGAATTTTGCAATAAGAGAGGAGATTTTTATCACACGGAGATGCGAGTTGCGCGGTTGTCTAGACTTTCTAACTTGTCGTTTGCGTTTGCACTTAGAGATGAGTGCAGGGAGATGTTTTCAAGGATCGCTGATTCAAAATCCCCTGCAGCTAATTCTGTTGCTTGAATTTTACATTGGTGAAACAGCTGATGTATAGTACAAGAACAAGTGTGAATATAATTTTTCTTTTGTAAAATTTTAGCTTTCCATTCCTTGTTGATCATCTATATGGGATTTATATAGTCATTGTAAATTCAATTTTCGTGAAATAAAAATTGTTGTTTTTAGGAACACTTCCTACTCTTTTGTGACTGCAGGCGTAGCATTCATTTGCTTCACTTTGTTCATCTACCTAATTGACAAGATTCAACTGTGGAATGGATTCCCCCTAGTTTCTCTTGGTACGCATTTCATTGCCTTTTTCAAACCTCTTCAGTGAACCTAAATTCATTTTATTTTTAGGATTGAACTGCCTCGCTTTGTACATTGGTAGCAAAGTTGCATCAAATATTTTACCGTGGCACTTCGCTTTTGGAAAAATGGACACCCACTTTATCCGTCTCATCGATTCCTGCTGGAGCGTTTTTATTTGGGCCTTGATAGCGATATTCTTGCACAAAAAGAAAATTATTATATCTGCATGATTTCCACAAAAAAAAAATATCAATTGAAATGAAATATGTCTTTCATTTTTCCGCAATTATTTGCGGTAAGATCTTGCTAGTTGTTGGCTTTTATTTCTTGTACCATTCTTCAAGGAATTCGATCATGAGATTAAATAATTGTTTGATGAGGTGACTCAGCTGAAATAAATCAACAACTCCGTTTTAGGGTACTCAGCATTTTATTGTGGTACATTTGTAAAAAAATTGTAATCAGGGCCTCCAAATCAACGTGAATTATATCTTCTTACAATAACATTTTCATAAAATTAAAGGAAAGCAAACGTGTGTAGAAATACGTAATTTGAAATAATTTGCTTGCATTCACTGAGTTTTTGTATGTTTCACAGAAAAAATCCCTCTCATTTGTATGTAGTCTTTGGAATTTGATTGTTCTAAGTATTTTCGTCATGTTAGAGTGTGAAGTTTTAAGGTACAAAATGCTGTTTTAGCCATTGATTTTCCTTTTTTAAATACCCTTAAGTCGTACACTGCTGCGCTTCGTTAGAGTTAAATTTTAAGAATGCTCATCTGAACCCCGTGTTAAATTCAAACTTGATTTTTAAGGTTTAGAGACGAGAGGGAGAGATGCCTTAAACCTGCTGCGGTACAATTAATATGACTATGAGCCCCCGTTACACTTTACAACCGCTTCGCTAACCTTTAATGAGATCGATTACGTTAGTGTGTGTGTGTGTGTTTGTCTGTGTGATGCAATCAATATAATACCGAGATTATAGAGTTTCTCTTTTTAGTTGAAGGGTTTAAACCACCGCTGCTTCTTCTATTACTTGAGAAATATGAAGAAAAAAATAACGTGGCAGAGAGGCCACAACGAAAAAGAATAAGATATATATTAAATTGTTTACCATAATGAATGCTACGCGCGCGTATGTGTACATTATGTTTTAGTTTGATTAGTTTTTGTATCTTGATTTACCCTGTAATTTTAATTCGAAAAGCTGGAGGAGAGAATTATGTTTTCGTTATGCATATTTTTTGTATCTTTTTCTTTAAATTTATTCATTATAATTAATTAGAGGGTGACACACGTACGTAAGAGAAGCTGTTTTTTCTTTTTTTTTTTTGTGTTGCACTCATTAAATCCACTTTTAACGTTTATTAATAGACACGTTTGTTTAACTACTGCTTTTGTTTTTCCGCGGAAACCATTTACACGTTTACTCACAATTATATCAATAACGTCTGGTGTATTTATGTGTGGTGTGAATCACAAATAAAGCGTGGTTTATTTACCTTTGTCTACATCCACAGCATCTCAGCAGTAAAAATTGTTCTCAATCGTCTTTTGAATGCGTCTCAAATAATATTACAAATCTGTTCCACGCGCGATTTCCAATCTTTCGCTCGCTCGCTCACTTCTTGAAAAAATACATATTTCTGCGCTATCCAAGCACAATATTATAGTTTCCGTAAAATTTTTACACACAACTATTTCTTTTTAACACAAGACACCATCGATACACATGTATGACTTCTCTCTTTTCTTTAAAAATTTTCAGCACTGCTTTGGTTGGCATTCCGCGGGGTGCAAATGCAACAACATTATTTCTTTCAGTTTTCGTAATAAATAATATTCTCTCGGTGGAGGACGGGGCGTAAAATCCAACAATTGTAAACAACATGCGTGTTCATGATAGGTAATAATATATTATCTATGGCACAGCAACCTGCCAGCATTACGCCGCTGAAGACCGCTCCACAAATATCAGTGATGATCATCCATTAAAAATATGATTCATAAAGTGAGTGCAGAGCATATAGATGCTTGCGGCCATAATTTATGATCTCCAGTAACAAATAATTTAATTAAAAATGATTAGGAATTTGCAAAAAAGTGGATTTTTAAATTTATTTGCTGTTTTCAGCACAAAATAATCTGTTGAAAAATCGAATTCGAGAAACATTATCGGTAAATAATAATTTTCAAAACGTTTTTAACATTTTATTTACTGCCATCAGTTATATAGTCGCGTGTTTTCCACTTTGAACTTTTAATAATCAATTACCACAAGTGAAGATCAACAAATTAAAAGAAGAGGGCGTGTTACGAGTCGTAAAGCGCGAGGAAATCGTAAAATTCGATGTTTAAAAAATCCTGATTAAATTATCGACTAATAAATATTTGTTTAGGACAAATAATCGAAAGTTAACTATTTTCTAAATGGGCCACGATAAATGCTTTAAAACTTATGATCCGTACGTGCTCATTTAACTTTATAGCGGCCACATAAAAAATATTCAAAGCTGGTTTGCACATTCCTATAAATTAGGTTGATTGATTAATCCGTCCTTTGGAATTGTTTTCTATGACTCGAGCAACGCTTGCAAAATTTCTAAATACAGCGCTTTAACGACATTCATGGTGTTCATAATATTTTAAAAATAAAATATTTCGTCTCATAGGAAATCTCAAAGCATTTTCCAAATCACAATTGGCCTTTTGACAACTAGTTGTGCATTACTTTTATTTCACTCAATTTTACGAGCCTTACCAAAGGATGAAAACAATTATTTGAATAAGCAAATCACTGACACTTGAGAGGTGGCTTCCTACTTTGCTCTGGCAATGTGGTTTTCGAGACACGTATATTAATAAAGTTTTATACAATGTGTGGTTTCTTCCTTTGTTCTTATTGTCAACTACTACGACTGTAAACAATTGAGTGGGTTTTTGAGTGAGAGTGTTATGCACACGTACAGAGAGAAAGAGAGAGTAAAACACCGCATATCTGGATAGTTTGGAGTCATCTAGCAGACTCGTCATTTTCCGCACAGCACGCGAAGATACACTTTTGTCATTTTCATTTCCAGCAATTCCGACGCGCGGAAATTACTCTCAAAAGCAATCAAAATAAATAATCTATATATTTATATGCTTTATGTAACGAATTGTTTGTTTGCGTCGTGTGTTTTTTATTGTATTATATAATATTCGCAAAATGTAAAAAAGTTCAATATTTATATATATTTACGTTAGACTTAGGAATATATTCGTCGTCTGCGTAACAATCAATGTAATCAAACCTCAGCAATTATATTATTTAATACGTGACATGTCTCTTACACTCTGCTAAATTTTTCATATATTAATGAGTATCAAATGAGACGAGCGCATTAATTTATATCCTTTTTGTCTTCAAGAGTGTTGTTGTTGTGTATAATAATAAATTCATCTGGAGTTAAATTTAAGAATCCCGTATAAAAATCGTCGTTTTCGCCTGCTTCCGTTTTACAAACAACGTGTTTTTGTTGCAACTCGCGCACTTGGTGTGTCTCGCACTGTTTCGCAGCTGCTTTGAGACAATTTTCAATTGGATAACAATATATAGCTTATACTCGTGTGTAATAATTATTCAATTTGTTTTTTTAACCCCTCAACTGGCTCGAGCTCTTTCCAGAAAGAAAAAGGGAGCCGCGGGAATATACATGCATAAATGTATTCATATTTTCGTGAGTTTGTCAGTTCTCTGTCAAAAGAAACGCACTTTTTTCGCAGACAGGAGGCAGATGCAACTCCTGCGGAGGTTGGGCCAGCCTCTTCTTCCATCTGTCAGGGCATAGCGGGGAGCAGGGCATCGGCACCGCGTCACCTTTTGATTAGTTCTTGGCCGTGAGGATCATGACGAATTCTGTAAAATTAGCGATAATTTATAAGAATTTTTTTACAGATTGTGCCTTTAATCCCGGGCTTGACGTAAAGTCAGAACAGTGATAAAAAGAATGTCTTTTCTTTGCACTTGCAGCGTGCTACTCCACTTTCCCTTGCTTTCCCCCTTATCCCTCGCGTTGAGACAATGCCAAATTACAATATTATTTTACTGAAATACTTTAAACTAACTGCTTCTTGTTTCATGACAGATAAAAATTTCATTTGTGTACATTTTTTCATTCTTAAACTTGAATCATTCTTGATTCAATTTACCTAATAGCAATCATTGAAAATTATAACAACATGAAATTGATATTAATTTAAAATCCCCGGGGTAATAAATGAGAGGGTAAAGTGTTTTGCATCCTCTCTCTTCTCAAGCGTCATATTTTGCCTCAGGGGTTTAACGAGTTATTTCAACACGTGTTTTTGCCAGCAACTCTCTTGTGATATCACTTACCCTCGTAGTTGACCATGCCGTCTCCGTCGAGGTCGGCTTCTTTGATCATGTCGTCAACCTCTTCGTCGCTGAGCTTCTCGCCCAGGTTGGTCATCACGTGGCGCAATTCTATCGACGAGATGAGCCCGTCATTGTTCTTGTCAAACACCCTGCGGAAACACAAGAGATGCTTAATTATTTTAGTTGACAGGGAAATATGGAAACGCGAATCGCGATGAGAGGATAAATATAGACCGTGGGTGACGTCAAATGCACGTCGAGGCGAACAGGTGGAACCAAAATAGAAATTTGACAAGTGGGTGTGCGTGGCGTGCGATGGATATCACACGCACACCTTGTCACAAATCAATGTCGATGCAAGCGTTTCGGATTAATCAAGATCTTCATTTCCTCTCCAGTGGTTCAACATCGCAGTTGAGCCGTTTATTTTGAGAAATCGCATGCCAAGGAATCTAGGCAACTTGCTCTGCACAGGTGCCGAGCAGGTTGCCTTCTAGAGAACATCAAATTGAAACAGCCAACGGCAGATGAATGGAACAGACAGATTCCTCCAATGTTCAATTTTATTCTGCACAAATGTACTTGATATTGAATTCCAAGAGTTAAAATTCTTAATCTCGCTTGGTTTTAATTTATTTTAATTTTGGCGAGATGCAATTTTCTTCATGGTCAAAATCATCAGTTCATTTTATTTGTAAAGCTTAATAGTTGAGACAGACGAATCGATTGGCTTCATTTTTGACTTCTGGAAATTTTGAAATTTGCTGGAAAATTAGCAAATAGCTCATTTACTGCTCGGGTAAATGTTTTGAAAATTTCTGAGCTGACTACCAGGTCATGTAGCTTCATTTTTGTCACTAAAAACGCTAAAAACATTCTAAAAATCTATTTATTTTTAGTTTTTAAAAAATGACGCAAGAACACTTTTTTAAATTTCATAAATTAGCTTTTTATATAAATTAAGTCTTAACAAATTTACAAAATCTAGAACTAACCCTTGCAAAAAGCCCCACCGATAGATTTTCTCATTGTTTAAAACCAAATTTTAGCTAACTTGATGAACAAAAATCGTCTAATTCATTTCCAATGTTACATACCAAAGCCAGTGCATAAATTTAAATTGCAAGAGAAAAGGAAATTATCACCTGAAGGCCTCTCGAAGCTCCTCCTCATTGTCAGCTCCTTTCATCTTCTTGGACATCATTTGGAGGAACTCGTTAAACTCGATTGTTCCGTTGCCGTCCTGGTCGACTTCGTTGACCATGTCTCGCAACTCGGTCTCTGCGAAGTTATTTGGTTTTAGTTAAGTTAGAAGGGACACGAGGAATGGGGAATGGGCTCTGCTCGTCTGCTCACCTGACGGCCTTTGGCCAAGCGAACGCATCACGACGCCCAGCTCGGCCATCGTGATCGTGCCGTCCTCGTCCTTGTCAAACAGCATGAATGCTTCTTTGAACTCTGCAAAACACAAAGCAATAATAGAGAAAAAGTTCTACATTTTCGCCATCCCAGTGGATTATGCGGATTTCCTGCGCCAATATTTGGATGAGTTATCGACCCAAACGCCAATAATGCAGCAGCCCCATTTTCCACGACGCCTCCGCAAAAAAATATAGAGAGCAGGAAAACGATATGATAATTTAGTGCTTCCCTCGAGGTTTTCCCTGTGACACTGCTCACTCGACCGGGCTGCATACGCTTTTTCATTTCACCCTTCGAAAAAATATATGTAGTAATATCCGCGCGGCTCAAAAGACTCCCGCCCACCAACCGGAGCAATTAAGCAGGGATTACTTCCATGGTCATAACCGTAAAACAAACTCGGAAGTAAATTGGCCGAGCCGAAATAGTATACGAGAAAAAGCAAACGAGGTGTTTAGGATTTGTGGTTCCGTAACTTACCAGCCACCTGGTCCTCGGTCAGTCCGTACTCGGTCTGTAACAGAACGTGAATGAGGTAAGTCTCTCGCGGAGAATCGAGATTCGAGGTCGCTGCAGAAAGTGGCGGGGTGGTGCTCATATGTATACTCGATTTATTCTGGCAGCGTGCCGGGTGCGTGGAGCGGACAGGAGTCTCCACGTCCCTCACCGACTTACACTTGCAACTCGAATTAAATATACATACCAGCGCACCTGTCCCCATCACTCAAGAATCATTTTCACAAAAAAGTCTGCTCAAAATCCTCTGGAATTTTCCAGACTATTTTAATATGGAACATTAAGAGGGGCTTTTTTATATTAAATTGTCTTGCGACTTCAATCGAAGAAAGTATTTTGTGTTACATCATTACTGCTTTGAATTCGTTCTTTCGCAATTTTAAATGCTCATCTTGTAGCAACAGTTTTCACAACTGCTCTAGTTTTGAAGAATATTTTTAGTATTTACTAGATGCGTTTCATAGCTACTTCTAATTTAAAGTGGAACTGTACAGTGAAATTCGGAAGAAGTACCCTATTTTTACCTTAAATATCTGCTGAAAATTGGGAACATGCTCATGTCATTTTTTCCCAGGTTGCTGTTAAAATTTCTAAGAAAAAAGCAACGAGCATGGTCTCTCTACATGAAAAGCGTCAGGATTTAGTTTGCTTGAAGGTGAAAATACCTCGCACACCGTTTGGATAGAGGAATCCAAATCAAACAAAAAATCATTGATGTACCGTTTCATTTTTAGAGATTTTTGGCCTGGTCTGAAACTTGACTTAATTCCATGCACTTTCAAGAAAAGTAAAAAAAACGCGAACAGAAGATCCATACAAAATTATTATTCTGTATTTTTCCCAATCATAATAATACTCGTATTTTCTTGATGCTAATTTTTCCTATTGGAAAGAGGTTCAGCGTCATTGCAGGTGCATGGGACAAATGCACATACCTATTTTTCCAGTCTAACATGACGTGTGTTTACTTAACTGTACATTTCTCGTAACTCAATCATCGCGCAAAAGTCAACAAACTTGCTCCATTTGATTTACAGCATTTCCCTTCCGAGAAAGAGAGCGTATTCGCAAAAAGCTTTCAATTCTCCGAGTTCCGAGAATGCGCGGGAGCCTTTCCATGCAAAACAAACAAAATGGCAATCGAGTTGATCTTCGCTTGCCAAACACACAGCTTTTTGTGTTGCCCAGCGCATCCTGATTGGCACTTACGGAGTGCTTCCTGACGTCGAAGCGCGACGCCAGCCTCCTGAGGCGCGAGTACTCCTCCTGGTACGTCTCCTCGGAGGCAGCCATTGTGTGCGAGGGCCGCACGCCCTCACCCGCTCCGAGCGTCCGTCCGGCTGTCCGGCCCACAGACACCGACCGATTCAGCCGCTTCGACAATCGTCAAGGGCGCCCCCGATACTCGCTAGCTCGCCCGACCACCGGGACATCTTCACCACGGGCCTCACATGGTTTCTCGTTTCTCGCGCAAAAGAAAATTACAAATATCGGCTCCAAAATTTTTGTTTTCTTTCTTTTGCACCAAATTTACTCTATTTTCTAAAGTTTGATAAGTGATATGATATCGCAATGTCAGCACTTTTGTAAATATTTGATTAATTAATAATAAAATAAATTTGTAGGTTTCTGTTCCTTAATTATATTTTGAACTATGTATCTTTGCATGTTATTTTTTTAATTGCTTATACCTTTGGAAAGGGAGTGATTCTATTGAAGAAGATCGTCTCGGCCACAGTACAATTTTATCTCTTCCTTTGGCTCAGTGCGGCGTGATTTTATGTATGTATCTGATCGTTTTTGCAGACATCTGCTAGCATTTTGTCTGCCATTTCTTGCTGTAATTTTTATATCTATTTTTAATTTGTATGATTTTGGCAAGAATAAACAACATTAATAAGAACTCAAATTGCAATAAAAAGGTATAAAAATTGGAAATGAAACCAACTTGTCATGAAAAACTGATAGAAAGCTCGGATAAAGTAAAAACATAAAACTTAATCGTTTATACGTCACATCCCTAGTCATAACATAGTCTTAGTCATTATTTGTGGTTGATATTAATTTGAATAGCAAAAAATCTACGGAACTATTACAAAATGGATTTTGTATCGCCTGTCAGTAAATTGCGTTAGAATAAAGAAATAAAATGAAGAAATGTTCATAAATGTGATTTTCTCTGTTCAACATTTGAAAACTTGGTAATAGCCCGAGTTCAAGACGGTCCCGGTGGACCAATTTCTGGCCGGGCGGACTAAAGTTGCACTCCGTTACTCCCGCGCGCGTGTTCTATTTTGGTCTCTGCGCGGAGAAATGAGAAATGTACGCAACAACAAAGAAGGAATCTGCACTCCGTGGCTCTTCAGCAGCACCGAAAGATCAAGAACCTCAAACTCAATACGACGGCGTGGACCTTGAAACGTGTCAGAAAAACTGCCAACTTTTTTATCTGGGCCATTCAGCTAATTAGCTTTGGAGACACACTCGCCCTTGCTCTCATATTTCTTTTGGGATAGGCATTTGTATGTGTGAAATTGAAATAGCAGCTACTGATACATAACTGAATGTTGGATTAAATTTCATTATTCAGGAAAGCAACAGATTTATATTAAAAATTTCTACAACAAAGGAGTGTGTTTTATCTATTAATCACGGTTCAATCTTTTAAGGGGATAAATTAACAATTGCATAATATCGCTCCAATTCGTTGTGAAAATTTGACAGAAAAAATTGCTTGAAAGAAGCTAAAATTATTTTGAATCTAAATAGGGAATTAAAAATTCAAATTGAAGGATTGTACACTTTCCAAGATTTTTACGATATAGTTGAAATAAATTACAAAAACACACGCACATTCAGAATCGTTAAAAAGAATATAAAGTATACACCCTGAATTATTTTTTACGAACTATCTTATTAAATTTGATTGAAGGTCACACTCGAGGATTCATTCGTAGAAGAAAAATTCGGACATCCTTCGTTGCAAAAGAGTCGTCGTTTTATTTGTGCCAAGTAGTTTTGGCTGTCAACTGCATCTCTATTTCATGGAACAGATGAAACTAGTTGATATAGATAAAACGAAGACTTTTGCAAAGAGGAATTTATCTTCTATCTCGTTACAGCTGTACAAACTTGGAAAAAATTTCTCATTCAGAAATTTATTTGCATTTTTTCAACATCTTAAAATCAATGCTATCGGATCGGTCTAGTCTTTATTCCTTAAATCTCCTTGCGGGTAAATTTGGAATTGTAACTTCATTTTAACTAAAAAACATGATCAAATTTTTAAGAAATATCTTGCATGTAGTAGGCCTAAAATAATAGGATCAAGAAATATTCAATATGTTTGTAGAAAACTGATATATTAAATAAACGAATGAATATTGCATTTGGGTTCCTCAGAAACTTCATGCAGAAAGAAAATGGTTTTAATTACGTGCGCCGCGACTCGCTGTCAATGGTTCGATGTTTTCTCGGTAAAAAATCCTTATGACTTTTGATTAGACGCAATATTTTTCCCTGTGCGCTTCCGCAAGTGGTGTCAATGTCAAGCTCGCAGGATGCAAATTTTTGGCAAGGACGCCGGCTAGAGCGAGGACGAACCACTTCTTGGCACTGATCGCGCCAACATTATTTGGCGACAAACACGCACTCGGATCTAGAGCCGATTACTCTCCCTTGTGTTTGTTGGTAAACACACTTTGCTCAATCTGAACAGCAATTACGATCGAACTAATCACAGACGGTACAGATTCATTCAGCTGTTTTTCACTCACTGGAGTTTCATTAAATCATTATAAGATGTCTCCTTCATTTCATTTCGTTTTTAGATCAATGCATCATTGAATAAAGAGGCTAAAATTATATACACGCAAGGGAATTTATTGAATAAAGACTAGACAGATAGCATAATTTTTAAAATGTTACATACGAAAGTAAACCTGTAGATTGAACGAGAAATTGACTATTAGATTTAAAGTAATTAAAAATGGAAAGAAATTGAAAATAATAACAAAATTGATAATATAGACTTGCGGTTTATTATTTTCACTGAATTATTTTTTAATTACTTTGTTACTAGACCTACATCCTTGAGAAAAATGTTCTCCTTCAGTCTGGAGTTATATTTTTCTATTCCATTTCAATCAATTAAAAAAATATTAAAACAAGTAGATTTTTTTTTCTATCTTCCGAATCCCTGCCCGTATTTTTGCGTGTGAGCTCGAATACGTCGGCTTGAACTTGCAAGAACGGCTATTCTGATTCGCTGCTGCTTTTTTGTAAAGCCGCTTTGTAATCCCTCATCATTCGTCAGTTGTCGGATAAAAGTGTGCAAAACGAGAGCTGAAATTCGGCTCCTTTCTTTTCGAAATTAGCGAGAGCGGACAAAGACTGAGCTGCTGCAGCGGCAGCTATTATTTCACATTAATTTCCACCCCTTTGTTTGCAGCCAAATTGGAACGCCATTGCCGACGAGAGCAGAGAAAGAGGAATCAGAACGAGCCGCAAAGCATAATCCACGCTTTCAAAGCGCGTTCGTTGGCCCCAAACGAGCCAAGCAGAACAGACTAAAAGAGCGGAGGACACAATGAAATGCACAATACTCGGCTGCTCTGACCAAGGACACACGTTCACCGGCCAAAACTTCTCGGAGTCAAATCAGCAGATGCACAAACTGCGTTGTGCTAAGCCCGCGCGTGTGAGCGTTAATCAGCGTAATGGGTTTGAGTTATGCTGCGGAAGAGGACTGGAGAACATCTGTCCCTGCCCAGCGACCCCGCGCAGCCCCCCGCTAGAGCTTTTTGCCTTAATTAGACTGCCCGGAAAATGGACCTACGTCGTTCATATTTCATAACGTAATTAACGAGCAAGTGAGAGTTATGGACATTGCCAGAAGGCAGCCCAAGCAATTCTAGCAAAGTGCAACACAAACGTATGCCAACCAGACATGCAGAAATGTCAAAAGGGTTACGGTAAATCATATAAATTTATTTATGCTCAGATGTGAATAACAATTATTTTACTAGTGAATCAACGCAAATACAAAACTGTGATCGAATGAAAATTAATAGGGTTGAGCTTTTTCGAGAAAAAATGTGACAGATGCTAGCCGATTTGTTTTAAAAATATATCTTTTCAACAAAATGTACAATAAATAAATATTTGATCAATTATTGTCTAACCATCTGTTTCTGGTTGCAAACCAAAGAAATTTAAAACAGATGCATTTTATCATTGAAAAAATAAATTGTAATTAGAATCCAAATTATCAAAAATTTTGTGAAAACATTAAAAAAACAGCCAAATGGTTAAAGATTAACCATTTTCTATTTCTATAAATTCAAGACAGGATTGATCTTTTGAGAAACGAGGCGTAATTATTTCGATTCTAAAGGAGAACAGCGAATTTTGCTTCCATCTTTCTCCTTTATGGCGTTACAATGTGGCTCGAGGTGGACAGGAAGGTGAATATATAGCACTAACGCTGAGCTATGCAAAAACAAGCCCAGAGAGGGACTCCGTCTGACGTTGCATCTCTGGAGACGAATTTGTGCGAGCCGCGCAGGTAAGCAGCAAGAACTTGGGCGCGGCACCATTAAAATTACTCATGGCTGCCGGATTTTGGATGCTGACCAGAATTTTTTGAGCTGAGCACACAGAACTAATTGAATTTTTAATCAAGCAACTTCTTCCTCTGGTTGCCTTGGTGAATTCTGAGCGTTAAGTAAACACATAAATTGCACGCTGGCTGAGCTCTAGCGGATAATTTATTTCTGATTATATAGCTTCATCTTGGCAAAAATCCCAACGCGAGCACCGTCTTTGGACAAACCAGCGCAGAATTCATTTGAATACATTCTCTTGATAATTTGAAGCAGCAGTTCGTGCTACATTGATTTATTTTTTTGGATCACAGGCAACAAAACAACTTGTTGGAGCTCCATTTATTCAAACCAGACAAAGAGATCAACACATTTTTTTTAGCTCCGTTGTTGTTGTTGTCAAAAAATAAATAAATGAAGGTTTTTTCTTGTAAGGAAAATTTTGCGTTAGATCCTAATATCAAAACTACTAAAAAATATTGTCACGTCGGGGTCACCAAATATGGGGAATGCGTCGAGATAAGTCAAACCCCACAAATTGTAGCAATGCCTTTTCTATGTATTTATGAAATTTATTATATTCTTTCAGACCAAATAACGGCAAATACAAATAAAGGCATTGCAACAATTTGTGGGGTTTGACTTATCTCGACGCATTCCCCATACCATGATTGTATTTTCCTTATTTGATTGGTGCGCCAGTATATTTTCTATATCTAATTTTAGTATCAGTACATTCTGATAATTTTCAAGACCGTCCGTATTTTTTCACTTTTTTAGGAAGTAAATATGGAGTTTTGTACTTACCAAATCGATGGTGACGATGAGGTCGTGCTGTTGGTGCTTGTGGCCCTTCTTGTTTTTCTTGTTAGGCTTGTTGGCGCTGGGCGGGGCCTTGGGGGGCGCCTTGACCTGGCCCTTCTGCGCCGACGGCTTGGTCGAGGGCTTCTGGCCCGATTTCTGGCCAGTCGGGGTGCCCACGGAGCCCTTGTTGCCCGCCTTGGGGGTGCCCTTCTGGCCGGGGGTGTGACCATCGGCGGGTTTGTTGCGCGCCTGTTGCCAAAAGAATGGGCTTACAATCAGCACTTTTCGCACGCAATCTTCGAGAAAGCATTAAAATTGTGGGCACATCAGAGAGGAATCAATTTTGTTGCATCAACAAGCCAAAATGCAGAGGAAAAGTAGTAAGTAGTTGGTTTTGAGAGTTTTGTACAAAGATATAAAAGGTCACCTAAAAGGAACGGAAAGAAATAAGAGTGTTCTAGCCTTGAGTCTCACTATCCTTTTTTGGTCTCAGATAAGAAAACTGTCAGCACGGTGCGAGATAATATATGTATATATATCTGGAGAAACAACGTTTCCGAGAAAATGCATCAAGAGGCTTAGTAATAATAATAATAAGGTAGAGGTGTCACTATGTAAAACTCTGTGGCTGCTATGTAACAACCCTGCACGTTCTCTTTTTTTGTTCCGACAAAAAGGTAAAGAAAACATTAGCAGTAAACTGTCGAAATTGGGGTCGAGAGAGTAAAATTGTCTTTCGCAAACAATACTGACCTGAAAGCCTGCGCGAGAGTCCGAAAAGCGCTAAAGTTTTGATCAAAAATGCAAATATATCTAGAGGAAAAATACTCTTGTAAAATATGCGTGTTTAACTATGGATACTTAGTTGGAAAAAAACCAAAGCCCAAAATACCACAGACACAATTAGTAACAAAAAACGGTAACATAAAAACTAGAGCACACGACTGATCATGTATATAAATTGAGGGCAGAGATAAAACTTCTAGGCTAAGTTCAATATCTATGAAAGCGTGAGTTGCAAAAAACACACCGCAGCTTTTTTAAAATGTATAATTTTTCAATTCTGTGTGACACGCACTACTACAAAGCAGCAGAACTATTGATGTATATGAATGAACCACTTTTGAAATGATCAACACACTCAAACTGGCAAAAACACGAGAGAAATAATGTTTTGATTATGCTGTGGTTCACGTGTTTCCTCATTCACCACACGCGACTACTGACAGAAGATTGGGAGGTCGTCTTCATGGACACTTGGAAATGGTTTTAAAATGCATACACAACATCCAAGATGATAGTTTAATAGTGGGCCAGTTTATTTATGTTTATACACGAGAAAGATATTTCTTGCCCTATTTAAAACAGCTCCGTTTTTTTCGAAGTCGAGATTTTCATTGTTTTTAAGATGCTAAATAAGAAAATAAATAGTTGGCAGGTGCTAATGAAGGCAGATTCACTCGAATTGAAGTGTTTGCAGCACTATGAAAAATGGCACAACTGTAAATTGGTCTTTTTCGCATACAAATTGCACGTGTTTGTATTTTCGGAGCAAAAAAACTAACGAAAGAAAATATCTCAAGATAGAATGTGATATTCTTCCAATATTGCATTGCCAGTATTGAAATCAGTAAAAAAATAAGCAGAGAAAAATGAAAATGTATTTATTCGCATTTTCGGCCAATCTCAGGCCTCATGAGCAACCCTGGCTTTAAAAACACCTACCATTTATTTTATTCATTAATATTATAATTTTTGGAAAAATTTATCATTGTATTATCTACAGATTATATTTTACCTTCTAACTTCTTAAATGAACACCTCGAATTTACACAGTGAACAACAAGATAAACAGTTTTAGTAAATATTTTACTGAAACTTTAAACTTTCCTTGAGGAAAATATTTAATAAATTATCATGAACTAAATATCCGATTTCCAAGTGTCCGTGGCAGGTTCTTCGCGAGGATAGCTGGAGACGCTCATGTATATTAAATTTTGTCTCTTTGTCTCGGCCTGAGCAGCGGGCATGCGTGCGATGCCGAGTTGGAAATTATTCCACTCTCATGCCTGCATGAATAATGTTGCTCCAACGAAAAAGCTGCTGCGAGACTTCAAAGGCCCGCTGTCTAGCTGTGCGTTTGCTCACCGAATTAATTAGAGCCTCTCACTCGCTTTGAAGAAACTCTGCGAAATATGGGCTCGACTTCAACCATTTTCGCTCACACTGATGATGATGGTGATGGTGGTGATGAGAGACAAAAGTCGCACGCACGCTCGCTGCAGGGCTCAAGATTTGGTCGCGCCTGAATGGTATTAAAGAAAGGGTGACACGGCTTGTGACAAAACAGCCAGCAGCGTAAAATTTGAGTCGTATTTCTAAGTTGAAACAGTTTGGCAAAAGCCCCTTTTCCACTTCGTGCTCATTCTCTCCCTCCATGCAGCTGTGGAGGCAAATTACAGAGAGCGACGCCAGCGGGCAGTTAATCGGCACGCAATTGTGTTTACATAACAGGGCAGTATAAAATGACTCAACTTTAAATTGGTCACTTTGTTATACATTCTAATAAGCAAAGGATTCGGAAATTAAGACGAAAATTATGTTTAGATTCAAAATTTGGTTTATTACGGATCATTTTACGGATTTTTAGACAGTTTTAGACAATTTTTATTCGTTTTTATAGGAATTAATATCCAATAATTTCTCATTGTCAGGGGGTGCATTTTTTTCAAATTGTTATAGAGGTTCTAGTTTTTAAAGAGCACAAAATAAAATCCCGATGGTGTAAATTGCAGTATATATATATTAAAAGGAAATTAACCACAATCAGAAGTTTTTCGAGGTTTAAAATATAATTGAAAAATTTTGCTTTCATGTTTTTCCTTATAGTAGCAATAGTAGCAATAATTTCTAATTTTGCAGAATTTAAACTTATTCCATGCCAAAAATAGTGACAACAATAACAAAGAAATAAAATTATTAACTTTTTAAGCCTAAAACCTTTTTAAATATGGAAATGAAAACTAGAAACGGCAAAATTGGTTAATTCTTAAGAACAACACGTTTCATAACACAATTTTCAATTAACAGTCCAAACAAAAAAAAAGTTTCCACGAAAAAATCTTAAATGCACTGACGAAGTATTGGACCCCATCTTTTGAAGTGTTTAATGAGCTTCAGAAGTAATTTAGAAGCAGTTTTAGAAGTATTCTGAAGTTTAGGTGGTTTAAGTGTGACTGAACTTATTGGTTGATTCGCGCTTATTTTGGAGCCTGCAACCTGCAATCAGGCACACAGAAAAAACCGTCAACTGTCTAAAATTCCAAACCCTGTACTAATCAGCATTAGAGAAAAGCAAACTGGAGTAACTTTTTAGAAGGCTCCCATTTTTGGAGCCGATAAAGGCGCAATTTGATTACAAATCGTGTCCATCCTTTCGCTAAATTTTCAGGCATCAATGTGACGTGTTGTAGCAGAACTTAGAGAAGGTGAGAGATTAAAGATTTTCTGGGATCGACTCGGACGTGTGGGGGGTTGGTTGGTGGGGGTGAAAAGTACTTACCCCCAAGTTCCTGGAGACGATGCTTGGCCTCATTTCTGGCGGTCGGGACTAGGGCCGCTATTAAGAGTGGTGATGCAAGAAAAAGCAGTTTGGGGTGGCGAGTAGGCAGGTGAATTGGGGGATTGGTGGGCGGTGGTGGTGGTGGTGTGCGATCGCGAGTCTTTCGACCGATCCATGCACCGCCGCCGGCAGCACCTCTTTTTACGGGCCGCCACGCTCTATCCAGGGCAGAGATCAGACAGACCCAGTCAGTTTTGCATTAAAATTTTCACGCACAAATCAGCATCTCGCACGCACGCACAATCATCATCATCATCAATAGAGACAACACGTGTAGCAGCCGACACACGATCGGCTGATCGGAAGGAAGAAGATATAGAGAAAGAGGGCGAGACACAGACACAGCCAATCAGAGCACACGCACACATAGAAGGCATGCAGTGTACAAATCCGGCCTCCCCAATTGTTGCCACACGCACACTCATGCACGCCGCCCTGCCAAAGGGTTGATTGCTATGTGGAGAGATGCCGAGTTATCACAAGACGCGATTAATTATCCTCGTTTATGGCGAATGCGAGTGCGAGCTCACGCGCAAAGACAGGCTCGTTTTCACCCGGGGTAATTTGGTTGGCTTCTGGAGAATTATCGTTGTGGGTTCGACTGCATTAACCCGAGGCGACATTTCTGTCGAGAGAGGAAATTGAGCAGGAGGAGTTCCTTGGACCAGTGCCACCTTGATATAATGACAGCCTGTCGTAAGAAGATTTTAATTTGATAGGGCACACTTATCAAGAGCAAGGACGAGATATTACGCACATAATCATGTATTTGGCAATGTAGCACTAAGACATTCCTTCAACAATGGAACTATTATTAGAAATTATTATTAGAATAATTATTTGATCAGTAACCTCCCAAGAACGGCTTAAAAGGAAACCCTGCTATTACTGGTCTTATAACACGTTTTGAACTACAATCGAATTAAAATGTAGCCTGTCGTGGTGTGGACAAAATTCACTTTAAGAAGTATTTTTGAACTGTTTAAACAGTCGTTATAGGCGCCTCACAATTTAAAAATTACATTCAGAGACGGACATTGTTTGCCGAGCCAAAAACGAAACTTAACCAAGGTGACGACTGCACCAACAAAAACCTAGCCATATAGACATTGTAGTTTAGAATCCTCACCTTGATTTTCAATCATTTATTAAACCTATGCTCAGCACATCTCGTGGGCTATATGCAATGAACTCAACGGGTCCCAACAACACCGCTGAGCGGAAAAAATGTGGCCGCAGCGGAGTTTGGGCCCAATATGGCCATCGTTTTACCTTCGCGCACCAAGATGTATGAAACGATTCCTAAAACCACTGGAAAGATGCGAAAACCAAAGAGTGGCGAGTCCTACTAGTCCGTTGAGCTAATTGAGCATTTCGAATCAATGAATTAACCACCTTTTACCATCTTTGATATTTTGCAAGATGAAATCCTCGAAATGCTTCTTAAGCTTTCATTGCTTTGACACTAGGTATGCCTGAACAATGTCAGCCAATGAGCTAGTTTTTGTGTGGTTAAATAGTATCTGTTCAATTCTCTCACTGAAAAGTTTCCTAGTTTGATGTTAATATATCTTATGGTAAAGGCCACTGTTTTTACTCAGTAAATTTCAACCGATCCATTTTGTCTCTATATTGTGTACCTATAAAAAGTCATTTCTAATAATAAAAGAATAACGTGGTGAGGAATCTGCGAGCTGAGATATATGAGAGAGAAAACAGGACAGACAGCTGAAGAAAAAGGAGCCACAAGATGGATCAAAAGAGCCGGCAGCGAGCGATGGCGATACAAAGAAAGGACTCCCTATAATCCTCACGTCACCAGTTGCAAACTGACGTCAGAGGAAAATGTCGATCCGCCTGATCAAATTTTTAACCCTCCATCTAACCGTTTATTGCCACCATGTCCACTGTATTTGTGAAAATAATTAGTGCCCCTCAACCGACGCAAAGGAATAAGAGTCGCTTCCACTTAAACTTTGCAATCATCAGAGTGTCTCCTTCGCAAAATATTTCAATTTGCCGGCGACTTGAAATTTCCGGGAAAACACTCTTCGACCCAAAGAAAGCAAGCCCGTTGGCAATAAATTTCCATAAAATTACGATTTCCCTCACCGCTGCTCAGCACAATAAAAGGGCTCTACGCAGTTAAAAACGGCAGCCATTGTTTTTCATTTGCCGGAAAAAGTGTGTGTCTTTCTCCCTGCGTGCAGAGACTAGAAGGTCTTCGTTTTCAAACAACGCGCAACGTCCGCAATGAAGCTTAAATTTTAAACACCGAGTTGCGAGAGAGGAAAATCGGACGAATTGGGTCGGAAATTGCTGTAAAGGAATATACATATATCAGAGGGACCTGCAGTGCGCGCAGGAGAGGCTATTAGACGGCGCGCGCGAAATGCTGCGGGACGAGCGTCGAATAATGGAATGGAATTTCACTCGCTTTTTACGGCGAAATTATTCAGACCTCTTCTAACAAGCTGCTACTGCTGCTATTGCACTGGCGGAGCGAGAAAATGGAAAAGTACGCTTCCGTGCGACCACCGCGCAGCAATAAAAATAATATACTTGTTGAGAGCGAAAAAGCAATAAATACACGCGTTTGCACGCCACAGGCAATAATTTGGCGGGCGCTGCGTTTTCTCCTCCACTACAGCAACACATAAATTCTTGCAGAGGCTGCGATCGAACGCAACCGTAAATTCGAGTTTCAAATTGATTTTTTGGTCATTAATGCTAGCGTAGTAACTTGTTTCCAGTTTGACAGCCCAATAAATTTAGCTGATAAATAATGTTGCGGAAATTAAAATTCTGCAGGAGGGGGTCAGGAAAAATTTCTCAATTGACTGCAATTAAAGTACCAAATATAAGGGTAACGGAAAGTTTAAAAATGACTTCATTTCCTTTATTTGCATCTCTATTTTTGTGGAGACAAAAGTCCATATTTATTATTTAGCAGCTGAACGAGCACCAGCCGATAATTCTGGACTTTTAATGTTGAAAAGAATAATACATATTTACTTTCTGAAAAAAACCTTTAGCATATAGTATCTAATGAAAGCTATTTAAAGTAGACCTGTAATTGATCACCGGCGTTCTCGTGGAACTTTTTGCTACAGGTTTTTACGTTTCCACCGATTTTCGGCACGTCCTGTTGAATTTTCGACTGAGTGATTCGGCTACTAATTGAATTCGACTCTCAGGAAACGATTAGCACTGTCAAAAGCGAAATTCCAGTTCAACTTTAAAGCGATTTTTGTGAGTAAACTGATAATATTTATATTATATTTATATTTATAAATAAAATTATTGTGACGCACGAGGCTACCACGATTTCCATATTGGCTCAGATGCAAGTGTTCGAAGAGTTTTCACCGGTTCAGAGATCCTCACACGTTCTCAGCCGGTCCTTGGAGGACGAAACAATCGCAGCAACGCTTATTATTTCTGCACACATAGCCTCTGACAATATTCACATGTGCCTCGGATCAATAATAGAGAAGCCGGGGTGAATATCAAGCGGCTGCTGCACGGAGGAAGTATTCAGAAAGCGCGGCTTGTCCTGCTTGCAGGGTGTGTGCTGCCCCCGAGGGACTCGCTCGCCTTTTAGGAAACCGAACCTGCTCTCGCCGCAGACGAGAAGCAAAGAAGGATCAGGGGGCCACCAATGAATTAGTGATCAATCCATTGCTAGACAAAAGCGCCCTCGCTAAATTCAATTCTCGACATGGATAACAAACTCGCTCTTCTTTTTTAACTGGGACATTGTGTTATTTTCTTTAAAACCTTTTGACTTGGAAAAAGCAGCCGATGTCCCGTGTTTTGCCCGAGATCGGAAAACGTAGTTCTGGAAACACTCGAAATATTATTGTTCCGAAAATGTTTTGCCCAAAAAATACTAAACGATGAGCGTGCAAAAGAATGCCAAAAAATTTGGCAGAATGACCTCTTCTTTGAAAGAAAATTACAACACATGCAGGAAAAAACAGGGAATTAAATGAGTGTACAATTTATTTTGTAATTTAACCCTTTAATGATATTTTAATAGCTTTACAAATAAAATATAATTATGCAACATCTGAAAGATAAGGAATTTTGAGGACTGTGAATTTCAGACATTTTATCTGGAAAAAAATTGTTTTAGACGGGTTTTCACTGTATCGTTTATAGTTTAATTTATTCTGCACACATTCTCTAGGTGTTAAATGCCATTGATTTATATTTTCCTGATTTTGATATAAAAAATTTGTTGAAAAGGTTTTTTTAATTGACCAGTTGCATAAACCCTTAGTTATTGTGTTATTGAAGCCACCAACGGATGGCGCAACCACAGACTTTCTTTAAAAATTTTGTTTTAAGCGGTTTTAAGGCATTTCCGCTGCAATTTCAGACTCCATCTAGCTATTTTGCTTTTTTTAATTAATTTGCTATTTTTTGACGTGCTGAAAACCAAAATCGGTTCAGCCATTCGCCGTAGAAACGTTGGAAAAGATTTTTTTATTTCAAAAAATAGTTTTTCACGATTCTACGGCGATTGGCTGAACCGATTTTGGTTTTCAGCACGTCAAAAAATAGCAAATTAATTGAAGAATGCACAGTAGCTAGATTGAGTTTGAAATCGCAGCGGAAGTGCCTTAAAATCGAAAGTCTACGGTGGCGCCATCTGTTGGCGGCTTCGAACACCTAGGGTTTATGCAAATGGTGAATTTCCGAAAAATAGTTTTGATGGTGCCGTGGCAATTAAAAGTTCAGAAAAATTAGTCGTTTGTCTAAATTTCACGGCCCACAAGTTTTTTTAAATAAAAAGTAAAAAAATACAACAGATTTTTATTTTTAACAAGCCTCAACAGCATATGAATTGATATACTCGCTATTTCTAGTCTACAGCTGTTAGACGATTCTGTCTGCTCATCTCACCGAGGGGATGTGTATCAACTATTCTCATATTTATATGTGTATGTGATCTGTAAATCAATAACCCTCGAGTTCCGCGGCTGTAATGGGTCTGTTTGCAAGTGCGCTGGCTGGCTCGAAGCGCGTGCAGCTGCTGCTCGCGCAAAAGCATCATCTCCAATGCAAATTCACTTTTGCGTTTGTTTGTTTGTTTGTTCGCTTGTTTACTCTGGTCGTGTGCGGAGCACGCACCTGGCGCGCATTTGCATAGTATTGAAGAAATTCAGCAGACAGGAGAATTTAGCAGCAGAGAGGCGAAAGTGTTTCCAATAAACTGAGCGTTTTATGCAGCATATATAGCATTGGCAGAATGACAAACGCGTGTTTAGAGCCGCGTACAAATTTTTCTGCTCTTTCTCTTTCGGCTGGCAAAGCAAACAAACGCATGCGGCTAGACAGGTGAAACTCCGTGTCAGCTTTGTGTCTCGCATCGCGCCGCGTCGCAAGCAGCTATATCTCCAGAGCAAGTTTACTTTCTTTCGCAGGGCAGGCGGGCGGACCCGATGGACCGGCGAGAGAGAACAAGAGCTCTTGAGCCAGAAGAGGCCCGAGGCGACCGGAGAACACACGCTATTTTACAGAGAAAAGAGGAAGAAGCTGCAGCAGGCACCGCGAGCAGGTCTGTATTAAGCTCAAATGCTGCTTTTCCCGGCGCCGCACGCTGCACAAAATTGTGAAAAGCTTTTGCCGCCAACGGCACTTTCCTCCGCTGAAAATGCGGGTGAAGCGCTTATTTTGTCAGAACAACCCAAATCGTTTCCACAGGCGTTTTTGTCAATGTGGTTGAATTGAACTTAACAATGAGCAAATATGAACAGAAGTGCACCTCTAAATCAAAATATATAGTGATTTTGCTACCATTTGATGGTGTTTGATAAAAAAAATGAGAATTTGCCAAAGGAAACGTGGCATGGGAAAATAACTAGTATATTCAGTTTGTAAAGGGGGTTTTAATTTTTAGATTGAATGAAATCCAGTATTAATTTACTATTTCGGAAATTTGGTGGGTTGCATAACTTTCTGGTAAATACGAAACAATTTTCAAAACGGCTTTTCCGAAACATTGCGGACAAGAACATTCCTAACATTAATATAATATTTTTCATCACCTAACCGAGTTTTTCAAGAATTTTGCTCTGATACTCCAATAGCAACCGAACTCAGACTCCACATGCAATTCGGTTTTTAATTATTTTTAAAATCAGAAAAATTTGGTCAATCCAGATTGAAACTATCAAGATTTTAGCTTGGCCCAGAGGCATATATTACAGTGGAAGAAATTCTCCAAATTTTTAGATTTAAAAATATAATTTTTTCCATAGCTCGTAAAACACAAATAATGGAATGGCTATTGCAAATTTCCATCTAATTTCATTATCCTCTAGGATAGTTGCATGACAAAACAATTAAATCTGATTAATAAAAGCAGATAATTTGTGCTTCTTGTACCATAATCTTTGGAATATAATGAAAACCTATCTCTCACTCAAGTTGCTTCCTATAAAAATCGCAAAAAATTGTTCACTTCATTTGAGAAATCAGGTGTTAGTAATAATTTAATTCTTATGTGTTTAGTTTTTTTTTTTGGAATGTTCCATATGTATTTTAGCGGATGCATAATTTATCTTCCACCACACGAAAGTTTCCAAATGCTTGAGGTAGTTAAACATAGTTCAAGAGTTGTTCGTTAATAATAAAAAGCGCGTGAGTTGCTGTAACTACCCCCATTCTACCGTGAAAGATGAAATTTATGTTTACAGTAGGATATTAAAAATTCCATGCTGATAATGTGGATAATGTCTGTGTTGGCGTCATCGTGTCATTCGAGTGAAGCAAAAACACGTTGCTGTTTCACTGACGTTAATTATTAACATTCACTACGTTCATTGTTGTGCGGCTTTATTGCATTTTTCATGGGTGTACACATATGAAGTTGCTCTGCTTGGTAACCACAATTGGCTGCGGGACAATTCCGCAGCTTTGTGACAAATCAGTTTCAAGCCCAGTGCGCGCGTAACATTACAATGAAACGTGCGGTGGGGCCTGGTGGAGAGAGCGAAATAAAATTTGAAAACGAACGGCTGCATAGCTGCGCCGCCGGCGGGCAGTATAATTGAGCCTCCCACGAGAGGCAATTATTAAATTTGGTTTTGGTGCAAATGCGGCCTCTCCCTTCCTTCCCACCGGGCACTGCGCAATCCGGCTCCAATTACTCTCTCCCACTCGATTCTGGCCTCCATCATCGCTATTCTAATTCCTCCACGAGCGCACTGAAAGAGCATTTTCGTTCGTTTCGTGTTGCAGGCGACATGCAGAAAGCTGAGACGGTCATCGACGAGGAGCAGATGAACAGTACGAGGCCGCAGCAATTTCCCCAGCCACGCGAAATTGATTCACCGAGCTAGCTCTGCGGCGCATTTTCGCGGAATTGCTCCACGTGACCAGTTCATTTCGCACATGTTGCCGATAATTTGTTTTCCATTATTAGTCGGTATTGATTGTCAGAGGCACGTGTGTACATTTAGCTGCGCACTTTCGCGTTGAATTCACGGCTATTCCTTATTTGGTTCAAAAATGAATAATTGCATTTCGCAGTGCTCCGCAGAGCGTTTTCCATGTTCGACTCTGGAAAGCAGGGCAAAATCGAAAAGGAAAAGGTCCGCACGATTTTGAACACTCTGGGACACACATTTGACGACCTGGAGCTGGAGGCCCTCTTGGAGGAGCAGGATAAAGAAGGTTGATTAATATGTTGTCATTTTTGTCCCCTTGAAATTATGTATTTTAAAGAGCCAACTATGTTTTCTCGACAAAACATGCATTTTAACGTGGTTTTCAGGACAATTTTGAAAAATTTGAGACCTCCCCATCTCATCTCCCTATGATGCAATTTTTAAAAAAGGAGTGAGCATTGGATTTCTCTTGCTTGGCCTGATCGAACTGACACCCAATTTGATGACGTAGGTCAAGGACAAAGGAAACTACTCTTAACTGTAGTGTCTACAATTTCGGAAGAAGCTCAGAAATTTGGAATTTTCAAAAATGCGCCTAAAAGTTGTCCCACGTGTATGAACTCAAGTGAATATTACAAATTTAGCTTAAAATTTTAACTCCAAATCTTGGGTTCTAAATTCTAACTTTTAATCAGCAGAATTGCAAAAACTCAAGTCTCAAGTCTCTACCTCCCCTGACTAGCTAAAAGGCTTAGGGGGTACGTTTTCCAAAATTGTCCTGTAAAACCCGTAAAACTAAATATTTTGAACAGACTAATTTTCGTTATACATTTCGAAGAGTTTGCTTGACCTCATGCCAATGTTTTCCTCCAACAACTCAAACAATTCGTTAGTGTTGACTTTACACGCTCGCCAATCCCTATCGAGACTTTTTAAATCAACTCAAAGCCCTGGCTCAGGAAAGAAGCCTAAGATTTTGTGTCAACAGGAATCGGCAAGCTGAACTTTGACTCGTTCTGCCGCGTGGCATCACACTTCCTGGACGAGGACGACGAGGTGATGCAGAAGGAGCTGAAGGAGGCTTTCCGCCTGTACGACAAAGAAGGTATGGAAACTCCTTACACGTATGCACACCCGGCAAACGCAGCTGCCATCCCGGTGGCATACTTTCCACTCTGCCGCTGCCAATGGCGCGTATAAACCGCTTAATTTTCCACTGGAAAAAGCAAACATGCATTGCGCTCAGCATGATGCAAAGCGAGCATGGGAGCGAACACGAATTCTCGTCGTGCCTGTTGTGATGGCAGCTTAGCTTAGGCTCGTGTTTGATTAGCCACAGAAAAAGCTATAATATATCGCATTAACAGGCTCTCGCCACGCGGATATCGCGAAAGTAGGCTGCTCGAGGATTAATTGTCCAGCTTTGATTCGCCGGTGAATGCATTAATTAATTCTGTCGGATGATTGATAGTACAAATAATGCGATGCTCCCGAGCGTTATTTGAATTCAAATCTGTTTGATATGTAAACAGTTATATGCATATAGTTTTAATTGATGGAAATACACGCTCTCGTCAAATGCAAACATAAATGAATTTTATTTTGTAATAATGAAATAGCTGGTGGTGTTTTCTGACTGATTTGTCGATGAAAAAAAAACACTTGACAGATGATTCAAAGCTTCTTATTAACAAGGCAAGCGACTCGAGATTTTGTTTCCGTTTGCGCTCAGTGGGCTGACCTCCATTAATTAGGAAGCAGCCAATCAGTGGAGTCCACCAATTTGGCTGGATTAGTGAGAAAAACGGAGAATATCTGCAGTTTGCTTCTATCGGGCACGAGAAAGTGTTCTTTCACTCGCTTGCCCGATCCGCTCGCAAACACCACCACGACAGCTGGAGGGAACCCCAATTTTCCGAGACAAACCTCTGGCCCCCATCAACCACCACGTCTGAGCGAAAAGTTCTCTTGCGCTTGCCTTACACAGAAAGAATAGTTTTAAGTTATTTTTAGCGCCAAATTTAGACCCACCTTGCAGGTCGATTTTTCAGGTCATAAAAACTCCTCTCAAGTGATTCCATTTCAGTTACATTTTTGTATGTAAAAAAGCCTTTTAAGTTATATTCAGATATTATTTTCTTGTCTGAGATAAAATTTAGATTATATAATGGAATCTTACAGTCCATTAACTATTTTGCTCGAAATCTGATGCAGCGAAACAGTTGAAATTTTCCTTACACTATATCTTAAAATCAACTGTTCAAGCAATATGTAATTAATTTGTTTTATTCAACTTGTCAATATCATTCTATTTTCGATACAGTGACTGATGAGATCGTGGAAATTTGCAACAAATAAAAAATTAAGGAATGTCGTGAAAGTGATAAAATTTTAGTTAATTTAGCATTTAATACTTGGAGCAATTAGAATCAATAGTGGATCAGCTTTTCCTTTGTTGAGAATTTGGAGATGCCAAAAGTAAATAAACCACTCAGAAAGATAGTTGATCGTCTAAAAATCCCAACCCTTGAAATAACGAGTTTTCAAATCACTATACGCTGGAGCTGGAAACGAACACAATTCATCACGCGTACCAAAATCTGCTTCGCTGGTGGGAAAGGCAATTAATGCTTGTCGGGTCAGCGGGAAAATATTGCGACGCGTGACAAATCATGCTGCCCCGCGACCGTCTGCGCGATTAGTGGGGATGAAAAACGGCGGTCGAGGTCGATGACCCTCCGGCAGGACCGCAAAATGATGAGAACAACAAAATTGGCAGCGCTTCCTCGGAGCAGCTTTTTTCGCCAATTATTTGCCCAGCCGGACAAACGAGACAGTTATATTTTACGACAGAGGAAATAAATTTGCAGGCCACGGCTACATCCCAACATCGAGTCTGCGCGAAATCTTGGCCGCCCTCGACGACCAGCTCACACCAGACCAGCTGGACGAGATGATCGCAGAAATCGACACGGACGGATCGGGAACAGTCGACTTTGACGGTGAGACTGGAATTTCGTGAGGCAAGTTTTTATAGGCAGCCAAAAAATTGCAGAATTCATGGAGATGATGACCGGTGACTAAACGACTTCTCCAATTATTATATGCGGCGGCAATAAAGTGTCAAAATCACGCGCAAGCACTTGTGTCAATCCAACCACGATGGAATTTGTACAGGTCGAGGGGTGAGGTTTGCAGTTACCTGAGAGGGACCGGCACCGTTCTTTCCGCCTTCTTCCCGCGTACTGGAGCGTGCAGTTCGTGCAAGCAAGGACGAGGACGTGCACTCGAGGGGTAGCGAGAGAAAGAGAGAAAAATAGAACGAAAAGGAAACGAGGAAGACCAGCGGGCGCCGGGTCAAGGACGACGGCTGGCTCTCTCTAACGCTCAGTCAGTCAGTCAGTCAGTAGGCACTCGCTCTCAGCAGGGGGCGGCCATGCTGCATGCGTGCAAACAAACCAACGTGTTTGCCTACGGGGGTGTGCAATGGTCGCTTCGCCACAACCACACGCAGTTTCAAAATATAATAATTCGACTTAAGGTGAACACTATATGGCTGTGAATTTTAGACGTTCTTTCATTTCAAAATAAACTCTTTTTAGTAATAGATTCGGTACTAGACGGTTCCTACAATACAATTTTGACAAGTTTTCAGCCAGCCGTTTTCGGCACAGCTCATAATAACTACTCTTTTTGGCATTTTTCCTAAAAATATTCTGGTTACAGGATGATTTTTGTAACAGATTATGTTCTGGACAACTTAAAATTGTTTATTTTGTCCGTACTCACGAGAAAATTGAAAAATATATTAGTTTCTGTCGTTTAAAACAGATAGAAAGCATTTTCCAAATGAGTTAATATCATCTAATAATAAAAAACATCTCTCTTTTGCCAAATTTAAGTTCAATTTATTTTCTAACTATATGTCGGATATTTTTGGATCATCTTAATTAATTTTTAACAAACAATTATAGTACTCATTTACTCCTAAAAATTCAAACTCAAACATGAAGTAGAAAACAATTAAAATTCTATGATGCATAGATTGGCTGGATTTTTATTTCTTTATATTTAATTGAAAGAAGCAAAAGTTAACAATAAAAGGGTCTGTGAGATTTTCGTTGCTAAGAGATTCTTGTATCAAGGAATTAATTGCCTTACGATTTGCATAAAACATAATTTTTATTGCTGAAAATTGTATTCCTGACTAAAAACAGACCCAAACATTTTTTGGATAGGAAAATCTCAACCATTGCAAACTTCTTGAGCAGAAGGGACCTGATTTCAGCAACAGAACCCCAAAATCAGGATTAACTCAGACTTTAATTTGATTATTTTGTACGGTATTAGCTTTTAGCTGATTTCACCGTGATTCAAATGACCTTATTTGTTGGTCCTACAATGATTGGTAGCTCAGAATAATTTTTCGACAGTCTAAATATCACAGCCTTAGTGATAACGCAAAAGTCATTTTTAGTTAAAGCAAACGAACATAATGCTCTCCATCTTTTTCAGCAACGAGATTAAATTTTTTGCCACGTTGATGGCGATTTGCTGGGTGAGCTAAGTGATGAAAACGGAAAATGTTTTGTCACAATTCACATGGATTTACGTCGCACGTCTGTTTCGCAATATATGTTCCGAGTTTTTTTAAACCTCGTTTTTGCGGAGGTTGAAATGCGTGTGGCGTGCGCAGAGTGACAAGTGCATGGATCACGTCGGCAGGCAGACAGACGCACAGCGCGGAATTTGTGTGGCGAACAGGCGAGCAAAACATGAAAGCACAGCAGCTCAGTGACAAGCAGGCTTTTGTAATTTATTTCATTCGCTGCAGTAGCACTAGCAGGCCACGCTGCAAAACGACCGCAATTTTTCTGCCTATTTCTCTCTCTATATGTGTGGTATTATGTATTTTGTCTGCGTCCTGGCGTGGGAAAATAGGAATAGGCCAGACGCAAAAACCGCTTGGCCGAGACGCTCTCACTTCATCATCTGCAGCAAAAGTTTGGGAAAACTTGGTCGATTTTTCCCTGCCAAACTATCCGAGAGTGCACTCCATGAATTGCAGGAAAAGCGTTCAACAGGAAATTATTTTTATTTTATCCAGGAATGCCAAGCGCGACTCGGCGGTGCCAGCAAACTTTCTCTGCCATTTTTCTTTCAGTGGCTCGACACTTTGACCCGTCGAGGAGGCCGGGGATTCAGTTCTCGATGAGCGCAGATTTGAATATGGGCAAAAGTTTTGAGCGGCGCAGAAAGTGTTATGGGTGCTGGGAAAGCAAATCACCGCCAGGCGAGTGAGCCCCAAAGTCGCTTATTACGGCTTAAAGGCTGTGCAGAACGCGCAGCACTTACACCCGGCTGGAAATGAGCGAATCACAAATTTTACGATATATTCGCGCAGTCTTCGCACCTGAATGCCTTGAGAATTTTAACGAAGCCCGTCCCAGCCTGGCTGAAAGGAATTTGCAAAATTGGCGCACACTGCTCAGCGAACATGGATTTAATCCCGTCTTTAAACCAAGGATGAAAACTTCTGAAGCAGACTGTAGTGTGTGTGTGTGTGCGAGAGAGAGAGAGAGAGAGAGAGAGAGAGAGAGAGAGAGAGAGAGAGAGAGAGAGAGAGACGCCAGCGGCTTTTGCTGGTTATGCACATCGCAAACGTGTTTTCATATCTAAAGCCTTGGAGTGGAAGAATTTTGTAATTGTGTGTATGTGCTTTGTAAAAAAAATCAGAGAGAGGCAAGTGAGTAGAGTACGGTGTTACCTGCTGACTGAGGCTGCGATTGCTCGCACTCGAAGTGACGCTGCGAGTCTGCAAGACATAGAGACAGAGAGGACAGGGCAGAAAGAGAGCAGAAGTCAAAGGAAGTCTAGAGACACGCGCGAGTGAGTGAGAGAGAAAATGAGAGCATGCCATCCTGGAGAGTCGAGTCCACTCCAATCAACGCAGGGGGTTTGACTAAAGGACAGTAAATTGACAAAAAGTCCGTCCCCATTTTTTTACGATAATTTCCAGCCCTAACCGCTCTTTTCTACAATTATTGTTTTTGAGATAAATACAAAAAGGAAAACCGAAGTGGATGCGTGGATAAAATTTGATCCAACAATAATTGCCAGGGAAATTTAACCTCCATCCAAGGGACGTTTATATTGTCCAATAAGTGTAGCCCGAAAACGCTCCAGAGTTTTTTTTAAACTAACTTTTGTTTTGATTTGGCACAGTATTTAATTTTGAAATTAGTAAACGTTGAGATATGGCGTTCTCGGATGTAAATTTTCTGGAGCATTCTTGCTGAATATTTTGTATCTTTGTACCTTAAAAGTATCTCATTAGGCAATTAAATTAATTTTAAAAATTGTGTCACTTAAAAATCCGTACAAACAAGTGAAAGAATGGGGGCAGCGAAGCATTTACATGTGGCCCGAACGAGATCAGCCTTCGTAAGTGGGAGTGGAGCGTTTTCAATCGGCAAAAACTTTTCCATTTCCTGATTTCGCAACTCTACTCTCTCATTCGCTGCCGCTCCGGTTTCCGCTGTCGCGGTTCTCATTGAATTAAGAGCAAGAATCACCCGGCAAACGTTTCCTTATCTGCCGTGGTGGGCAGCTGCCAGGCGAACTTCAAATAAGTTTTTAATTCACGTTCTATTTCCGCCCACACATGCACGCAAACATATCTCCACGCTATAAGGTCCAAGGGAAATGTGTCCATACACACTCACATATATACATTGTATGTATTTCGTGGCACGGGCAATAATGGGGAAAGAAAAGTCTCTCTTTTCGCTCTGGACGGCTGCCAGGCGCGCGGCGGAAAGATTAGACGCGCCCGGCGGGTGAAATGATTTATCGGTTGCTCGACGCGCGGGCCGCAGTTGCGAAAATGAAATGTAAAAACGACGAGCGTGATTAAGTCGGCACCTGAGCTGGTCGACATATCCGACTGCGCCGGATATTAATCCCAGAGAGAGCAGGGTGCTGCGAGAAATGAAAACGGCGCGAAAAGTGTGAATCTGCATTGTTGACAGGAATACAAAAGCCGAGGGGGCGTGAAAAACGGCCGCAAATTGTGTCCTAACAATTGGTCAATCAGAATTACGCATGATGAGATTTGTAATTCAATTATTTATTTTTGCAGATATATTATTTTTGAATGGCAGTTACGCCTTTAGCTCATTCATTGCTAGGGGAAATTCTTAGTGTTTGAAGAAGCTGGCAACAAATGGCAGCAACTTATAATTTCATGTGCTTGCTGCAGATTCTAACATACTTCTGTGCACTCTTGGTGTAAAAAGATATAATTTGACGTGCTGGAAACTAAAATCAGTTCAGACAATCGCGAGAGAAATGACAAAAAAATTCTTAGCTTTCGTTTCAACTGCGATTATCTGGACTAGTATTTTTGTCAGCACTTCAAATGAAATCTTTTTACGCAAAGAATGCTCAGAAGACGGCTCGACACTAGTGTAAGTACCTGAAAATTTTAGATGAATGGTGGCGCCATCTATGAACGGCTTCGACTTTCCTAATTGGTGATTGATCCTAGTTAATATCATCAAAACAAAACGCATGACTGTGACTCAGAAGTGTTGATTCAATTTCATTAACGTGCAGACATTTTACAACAAAAAGACGCATTTTTAACCATTTATATGGTGTAATAAATTTCAATAAAAAGAGTGTGGTTAAGCGACTGTCTCATACTTAATGTTATTGCTTGCTTTTTAATTGGATTGTAATAAGGGAGGAAAATGTGTTGCTCTCCTGCACGCGTTTAGAGTGGAAACAAAAAGAAAACAACCGCATTAAGAAACCCAGCGGCGTTTCGGCCATTTTTCACACCCGCAGCTCCCCTGAGAAAACAAAGGAGGCCAACAACACGGGTCAGAATGAAAAATAAGTTCTTTCTCCCACTTATGATAGTTGTGCTCTTTCTCTCGCGGTGGCTGTTTCACTTGAAGATAAGGGCCGTGTGTTTTCAGAAGAAAGAGAGAATGCATGAGGGGGGCGAACGGGGAGGAGTATATATCAAAGGGAAAGCAGGTCAGCTTTCTAGCTTGATATCCCTTTTTTGCACCGCAACCACTGATCGGAAAGAGAAAGAGAGAGAAAATCCGAGCGTCTCACTCACGCTGCGAAATTTACGACTTGGTCAGACTGCAGGAGCGGATGACGGGGGTGTAATTAAATGACCTGGATTCGCTGACGAAGAGTATGCGACAAAATTGGGAGGGAGGCTTACTCTGCTCTGCACAAACACGTGTATGCAAGGGGTCACAAGAAGTGCTTTGCTCTCTGTGGAAAAGATGAGAGGGGAAAATTTCATCGCTGGAGAAAAGCTGCTGAAGACTTTTTACAGCAAAACAAACAAAGTTTCACTCGCGCGTCCTTCGCAGTTTCTTTGAAAAGGCCGAGGCCAGAGGGACGTTTGAAAGTGAATCTTGGATGGATTTTAGATTGAAAGAGAGAGAGAAAGAGAGAGATAGCCGCTTTGTCACGTCGCGGGACGAGTGGGAAAGTGTCCCTTTCATTGCAAGGAACAAAGTGGGTTATCCTCAGAAGTCAGCAGCTTTTTGCCCCTGTAAACAAAGCTGTCTACTTTCTGTTCTAGCTATACGGAAAATGGTTTGCTGCTCTACCTGGTGCCAACTGGAAGCAGGGGTTTATGAAGTATAGAGAGATTGAGAGAGAGTGTAGTAAATAAGTGTATAATATCGGGTGAGGTGTGAGTCGGAAGGTGAGGGGGGTTGGTGTTGTTTACCTTGCTCCTATTCCTAGGTGGGAAATCTTCTTTGGAGGGTTTCCGCCTTTTGTCTTTGAGAATCATTCGCGCTGCGGCAAACGCCATTGTGGCCGACGACAGGTGGCGAGAGGAAGAGGAGGAGGAGCTGCTCAAGGTCGAACGGCTGGGCGTGGCGGCTGCGAGACGACCTGACCCTCGCTTGCATTAGGCCCTTCGCCCCTCCAGCGTGATTCTCTGCAAGGTCAACGAACGGCTGCCGGAAACAACTCTCACACAATCTCGCCGCCGAATTTGCAAAATTGCTGCCTACAGTTCAAACTTCATGCTCGCAACTCGCTACTGCTTTTCGCTCTTTTGGCCCAAAAACTGGCACCGCATACTCTTGACTAAAGGTGGATTATTTATATATTATTTTTTTGGTTTTACTGGAAAAAAGAACTAGCCGGGCATGCAGGGTCCTCGATCCCTGCCAAAGCTATTATACGCATATTTTTTTGTCTAATACGCATCAACGGGTAAAGTGACCATCCGATTCCATTGCCCGCGCTTGGCATCCTCGGCCCACATGCAACGCCTGGCCTAATTGCATATCTCTCCCTCTCAGCATATCACACAATGAGTCGGTTAATCATGCGCAAAGCAAGCTCTAAAGTCGCTCTATGTATATATTCATCCATTCACTGGGTGCGGGACGGGATCAAAAGGGGCTTTCTAAGCGAACCTTGTCGTGCTTCAAATGAGCGGCTCAGCGATGAATTGCAATTTGGTGTTGTGTTTGCGGCCCACGCAAACAGCAATGGATACAGCAAGAGGTAAATATTGGCTCGGCTCGCAGCTCTCCGGCGGTGCAGATGGGCCCGCCGTCGCCGAGAATTAATCCGTCCATGCTTTGACGAGCAAGCGAATCGATTCGCGCGAGAAAACTGCGAACGAGGGGCAGGTGAGAGGCGTCCTTCGAGCGGATATCGCACGTCTATGTTTATGACTATTGCGCAAACTGCTCCGAGGGACGTGGAAAACGTGACCACATTCCACGTGGAAAAATACGAACACCCGCATCCGAACGGATATTACACAAATTTCCTTTTTGTGCTGAGCGAAACACACATTAGGCTCTAATATTTTTGCTTCCCGTGGTGAAATAAATTTAAACATAATGTCATTGAATAAGATATGTATGAAACTCAAGCACATAGACATAGCTTCGTATAGTATCATCTTGTATGTGATGATAAATTACGTTTTGTTTTTATTTAACGAGAACTTTAAGGAGGATATTTACTGGACAACCAAAGCAACATTTAGCATTATTGGATTACGCATCTAGTGGTTAATTGGATCAATTTTTTAGGAGGCTATAGCAACACTTGTCTTCATTCCAACAGCGTGCAATAATCGAATCAGGACCGAGCAGAAATTAAATTACAATTTTTAATATATCCCTCGAAAAAACGGGTTTTATCAATGATTTTCGCTCGATTTCGATTTCTCTTGTCACGATCTATCCAACGGAGTGAGAATCATGGTGTGAATTTCTCTTCTGATTTCCTGTAAGGATTTTAAGTCCCCACCGATTGATTCACATGTAAAAGTCGGAGCCGTTTTACACACAAACTTAAACGGTAACCTGGGATAATTTAAGCACATTTCAAATTTTTAGAGAGTATTTCAAGTAGATATATGTAATAAAGGATTTAACAAATTGTCTGTGCTGCTTTACTTTAAAAGTGGTAGCAATGGTGTGATTCTAGGAAATGAAACCACTTGGATCAAAAGTCGTGCAATAAGACAGTGTTCTTTTCATTCAACCTTCATTTCAAGAGTTGAAAAGTGAATGGCGTTATGACTGCAAGTTATAGTAGTGTAATCACAGAGGTGACCCATTTTGCGCACGGCAGCAAAATGTAATTTTGCAGCACATGAGAGGCAGCATTTTCCCGAGGGTACGTTCCGTTTTCAAAGCTCTCGCGTCGATTCTGCCCGTGTTCATACCGCATCGCGCCCTTTTTTATATTTTCAGTTCGCTGTTTCATACCTTCTGTACCTCAGTGCACGTTTGACGCGTTACACGGTTGACAGTGCGGGAGGCGGCCCACTTTTTCTGATTGAATTTCCTCGCTCCACTTTCTTTTGCATCGGCCGGCCGACCAGTCGCTTGTTTGCCGACGAAACGCACACTGCTTGAATGCGAATTAAATTTGCAGGGCGACTGAGTGTGCGGCACGAAACGAGTGTTGCTGTTGCAGAAAGAGGCAGGCAGTCGCTCGATCTCTAATCAAATATTCCATTATTTCGCTTCGAGCTGCCTGCTCGCTCAGACCCTCAATATTTCATGCGTGCCACTTTCTTTCCTCGTCCGCCTTTGATGGAAATGCCAATTTATTTCATTTCGCCTATCACGAGCGCACAACGAGAGTAATCAGCACAGGAATTTCCGCTGCTCCCAACGATGCCTCCCAGCTCAATAAGTAATCAATCTTTCGATCCCTCTTGCAGTGCGTAATTTGATAAGCCTTGACTTTGAAGTAGAAATGTGTATGTGTATACAGAGTTTGCAAAATTTACCATCTAGTTTTTCCACGGCCGATTTTTCCAGAAAAAGAAGCAATAAGTTTTCAGTTTTCCTTTTTAAATGATGGGCATCTATTTGTTTTCTAAAATCTTTGTCAGATCACTGAAAAAAATCATTCCAAGTTGGTCAAAATTTAGTTTTTTCATTTCTAGAAATGAATATGACTCGTTTAGGCCTTTAAAATGATTGTTGATTACATTTTTAAGTGAAACACTTAAAAATATTTTCTTCTTTAAACATTCAACCACAAAAAATCTTGAGCTAGAAAAATTCCATCGGGTAATATTTAGCTTTCCTGGTTTTGAAATCACTTACATTTTTCAGAAACTTGTACAATGCTAAATTTCAAATAACATACATGATTTCCCGTTTGGCGAAATGGAAAGTTTGGAATTTCGTCTGATCGATAAAAATAAAAAATCCAAATTCAACTCATCAGTCAATTAGTCTATTCAGACCGTCATAAGGAGCTCTCATCACGCCAGTAATGTGTCCCCTAACGCAATTCAGCGAGTATGCAACCTGCCTGTCACTTCGGTCCGGCGGGAAGTATAACAACGCTCGCTGAGTTTTACCTGGAGGGCGATCCATCTTCCGGGATGCTGAGCCGGAATAATATCACAACAAAGAGCAGCTAGAGAGTTTAATTGAATTTGTGCAGCTGCTCCAGGCAGGCATTGTGTGCGTAGTCGGCTTTTGACCGCGCGCGGAATGAAATTACAGCTTGCTGGCTGGAGCCATCAGGTGAGCAAGCCGGCCGATTCATTAATCAAGCATCGGTGCGCTCATTCGCTCGGCCGGTAAGCGGAAAAGTGGGAACTGTGCGGCTGTGTCAATTTGCGGCCGCGGGCGGCATCAGCATTGATTGCTGCAGAGTAATTACGATGAGCCGCCTGCCCACCGGGGATGCGTGCAGCCGCTTTTGACGCACGTAAATAGTTCAATGGGAGACTTTAATCCAGGTTTAAGTGCTGCAGATTTGGGAATGTGGTCTGACCAGGCCCGGACTGGTAATCGGGCGCACCGGGCGAAACCCCGGTGGGCCGCGGCCCAAGTGGGCCGTCTGGACCGCCCAATATTTCCAAGACTGTCAAGCGGCCCGCGTTTGTGGCTGTCGCGGCCCATATTTTTTAGTGGCTTTTCCATGTTGGGCTGAAGGCAACACACGCTCTTATTATTCAATTCCTTGTTTTGGCTAAAATAATTTCAAAATCAAAGAAAAAATCTTAAAAAAAATCGAAAAATAAAGTTTCATTTTTGTTACGTTTGTTGCATAGCATACCCACCGGCCCACCGCTTTGGCCGTTCGGCCCGCTCCTTATTAAATTCATTTCATCAAATTTCTGTTGGGGAATGTGCAAATGGGAAAAACTATCATATCCTTGATTTTTCCGTCTTAGCACACAGATATAAAAATTAAACCGAGAGCTTGATCAGGTACTAGGACTCGGCGGCCCCCACTTCGAGAGTCAATTCGCTTTGCGTGTTTCAAACTAGCGCGGAGACCATTTTAAATGCATTTTTGGGCTACGTTTTAATTAGATTTTTTGATGAGAATAGGCCAACAAACGGCCGAAGGAGCTAAAACTTATTTTTTCCATTTTCGAAATTTTGACCGGCGGCTGGCGTGCCTGGCGAGCTAAAACCAAAGCGGCTGGCCGAGATTTTGGGAGGCTGGCTGATCTGAGTGCTCTAGCATATATTTATATTTCTATTTGGAAATCGAATATTTAAAAAAACTTCAAGAAAAAAATTAATGTCCTACTAATTCGTTCAAAAGGTAAAAAGGTATTATTAATCTGACAAAAAAATTCATTACTCTAAACTTCTGACAAGAGAGAATTTTGAGCAACACACAGATTTTAGCAACGCAACCTTATTCAATTGTCAAGATTTTCCTAGTTTTCCCAAATAATTAGGTCAGAATAGGTTATTAATTCACACATTTGACGTCACTCCATCCATTTCAGATGACATATATTTATACTGCACTACTAAAATATGTATAATCCGTTTAATAAAAAAAATCGGTTGAAATTAAAGGCAGCTTTATATTTTTCCGTATTTCTACAGAAATATCCTGCTCAGTTAGTTTCGGCTACTGGTTCTAGTCCTAATTCATGAGCTTCCTGTTCCTGTCACGTCCTGAGCAGGATAATATTTCTGTAGAAATACGGAAAAATAAACAGCTCACTATCAGGATTGTGTTTGCTTTAATAATACCACCCGATTTTTTTCACCACTGGTTTTTAACGGTTCATACCACTCAATTTTGAACAATCTCTTGCGCAAGAAATGAATTTATTCCATATTCCCCTGTGAAAATCTAAGATTTTCGATCGGTAGTGGTCAAAATTTCCTCTACTGTAAATTTTTTCTTAAAAATTGCCATTTTTGCTGCCTCATTTTCTCCAAAAAAAATTCAAGTCGAGGTCATGAGCAAATAATTTTAGAAAATTATTGAAAACTGTGATGCAAACATGGCCTACAAGAAACTTGTAAAAAATGAAAAACGGTTTTTAACACTGACATGCAATTTTTTTAAATGCGGGTCTTTCGCAACCCTGCTCTCTCTATCCACCGAGGAAGCTGCCTTTCATTTCAATCGAAAATTATAAAAGTTCGGGGGGGGGGGGAGGGTGTGGGCTGCGGTGGCTCGGTGGGCCGCAAAAATCAAGTCCCCGGTAAAAAATTTGGTGCCAGTCCGGGCCTGGGTCTGACGCATTATAGCGCTTCATTTCATCCCACAAATAAATGCTCAAATTACGAATGCCAGAAAAGCCTTTTGACAGAATATAATAAGACAGTGGAAAGTGTCAGTCAAGCGCGAGTTAGTTAGAATTTCAAATATCTGTTTGTTTCACAGCGAGCAGTCAGCTCCAAGAAGTTGGAAACGTGCAGAAGAAACTCATGAATTTTGCAGACGCGAGAAACTGTTTTTTTTTTGTCTCAGCGTCCGTGGAATATTGCTTCTGACAGCGGGTGGTGGCAACTTTTCCGTTGCGATCAAAAGGAATGGACGCGACGTGTCCATCCGAAAGTTTGCTGACAGAAATCGTAGCTCCTGAGTGCACCTGTCACTTTGCAACTGCCAGAAATACGAGGGAATAATATCAGTCTTCAAATTTATCGAAAAACGTTTCACGCTTATTACAACGATAAATTGACTTAGTAGACGATAGCAAAAGATTAAAAAAAACGTTAAAAGTTTCATCTAGAAATTTTTCACTAATCAAAATTAAAAAATATACCATCTTGGCTGAGTAATCTAAATCTCAAATTTTTACTTACTCAGACATTTTAAAATTTATTAAAATAATTATTTAAAAAAATATTTATCTACATGGGCACTATGAGTTGATGGATTTCATTGTCAGTACTATGAAAGAGAAAGTATTTGATTTGTTAATGTTTTCCATCATTTTAAATAAAAATGATCTACAAATGTAAAAAGCTATTCAAACAAAGTGAAGCTCACTGTTGTATTTGTTTGTGCACATCGTGTGTTTTGGCCACTTTGCGTTCACTGCCGCTGGAGGCTTCTAATGTTGATGTACGCGACGCTTGCGAGCATGTGGCTGAAATATGCATGAGGCCATTCTTCTCGTCGTTCGCGGCTGTTTTTTATGTACATTCGAGCAGGCGATGGCGCAACACGGCGGCGCGACGAAAAAGAATAAAGTGGCAAAGCCCGAGCTCAGGGCGTTCATCAAACGGGCCGAAACTGCACTTCCAGCCTAAATTATTTACTCCAGCCAGCCTAGACGCATCCCACTGGATTTCACTGCTTAAACTTTGAGAAACGGCTCTTTAGAGGCGTATTCCGCTCTTTTTTCAAGTGGAAGGGTACATCGTCTGAGGCGGTAGTTTACGTGTTTTATTTATTCAAGAAGGGAAAGAACTTTTGCACTTGGAATATTATCCAATTAAGGAAAGTTTGAATTATGGACGAGAAAATCCATCGTAGCTACGTCAGTCAAGAAGGTTTAATGCAATCAATAGAGCTGGATATTTTTTCTGTTCTTCTGATTTTCTATTCTATTACGCATTACATAAATGCACGATTGAAAGACTTTTGAGCCGTCTAAACCGTCTTAATAGGGCCCTTTAACTCACGCCAAATCCTTAATTTCAAACAAATTTGTGCACTTGTTTAGTGCGATCATTTTCCTTTCATTGGTCCAGTTTTTTAAGATGACGTTTGTGATAGTTTTTTTAGTTGCTTTTGGTATGCAAATTTCTGACAAGGCAAAAGTTGGATGATTATTGATTCTTTGGCCATATTTCGAGAAAATCAACTAGATTTGACAAAAAAATCTATTGGCAATCACTTAAAAACATTTTTTGGATAAGGAAAAGCGCACAAATTGGGTCTAAATCTAGCTATAATTCTTAAAAATGGAGCCCGAAACGGTTTATAAATTAATTTTTTGGTCGAAAAAATCTTTTAAATATCGCAACCCTTCCAATTAATATGGAAGAGATAAAAAAGAATGGCAGAGATAAAGAATTTCGTTCGTTGGGAGAGTTTGAATTGGGTTTTGATTGATCGTTCGATGCAGAGAAGAAGATGGTATTATGTCGACTTAAATAATTAAAGCCGTCGGAGCAAATGAAGCTGTATGGAGAGAGAGATATCGGAATAGCGGCAGACTGCCTGCGGATGTCGCAAAAAAGGATTTTGTTTGGGCAGCATCAGCGTGCTAGAGGATATCCATTTATTTCTAAACCGGGCGAAGACAATGGGCGCGTAAGTGCAAGGGAGGCTGGCTGGCTGCTGGTGGCACAAAAAGCGCTCGCCACAATGGAACAGAGTTAATTAAGGAAAGATGCGAAATTTCCATGCCGCACACACGCCGCATTTGAATCGTTGCTTAAAAGCAAGAATTGGAGTAGAGCGACTAGAGAGAGGAAATTAATTTTCCCTTCCCTTATCTGATGAAAGGGAAACTCGCGTTTTTTCCAATTAGCCCAACTTTTAAATCAATGTGCGCGTGGTATGAAACTTCGGATTTGCTGCTTCACGAGGTTCTCATTTTGCAAAGTGAAAGTTTCAATAAACTAAAAAAAAATTTGGGATCAGTGTTGAGACGAATCGAATGATGTGCCATTTTAATACTTTTGCATGATTCTTCACAAACATTTACAACCGTGTGTTCTGGGAAAATTACGTACATAAATGTAACAAAATGTTGAAGAGTTTTCATATTATATTTTATATTAAAACAAAAATTATTTTAACCATTTCAATCTTTTTGCGGGTTACCTGACTTGCTGGTAAATACGAGTCAATTTTAAAATAGCTTTCACAGGAAATCGGGGAGAGGAATTTTTTAGCATATTATAATGAAAATTTAAATTTCATCAGCATTCCAAATTTGCAAATATTTTTGCTCTAGCACTCATAGCCACTAAATTATTAAGACAAACTCTTACGTATTTTTATTTTCTAAAATAAATTTTTCAAACTGAAAATCTTTTTGTCTAGATTACAATTTTAAAGCTTTTCAATATTAACCATTTAGCTGTACTATTATCAAAACTGAACTAATAAATAAATGAACTGAGACTCCCACTTTAGAAAAGGAAATGATTTTGATCCGTGAATCGGGCGCGTGGTAGGGACTTTTGGTGCCACTTTGGAGCCTATCTTTGCGGCTTTTTGTTTTTGTCGCGCGTGCACAGTGTAACCTTTAATGGAAAAGCGGATGGAAATGGGTTTGGGGCCAGAGAACTTTTTGCCCGCGCCGTGCGTTGCGCGGCAAAAGGCCGAAAGGCCGCGCAGAGGGTGCCCTGCACAGGGCCAAAGAAATAATTGCTCGGCTGGCTGGCTGGCCGGCCGACCGCCGCAAAAACAAACTTGCGTTACATAACTTTGCACGCGAAATGTCACACGCTGCGGTCGGGGAGCAGTTTTTTACAAATTAAATTGGCACGAGCCGGTGCTTTTTATGTTTGATTGAACGGCGCTGTGTGTGTGTGTTTGAGTGTGAGTGGCGTCACCAGCCGCAAACTTTTAATTTGGATATAACGCTGATATTTAAGTTGTTCTGTAAACTCAATTTTTCATGTGAGGAAACTTGCAGTGGGATGTGGATGAATAATTTCCATGCCAAAAGGGAAAAGCAATCTGTTTCGCCAGTCATGAATTTGTTTGAAAGGTATACTTTTTCTGATAATCCAATCAAGTTAGTGGAAGCCAATCTCAAAAATGGATTTTTCTGCTCCTTGAACTTTCTCTCCAGTCAGTTAGACTAATTTCATTTCCTCTCCGTGCAGCATCATCAAATCTGCCTCGAATAAACAATAAAAATTCCAAATTAGTTTTTGAACTGCCCTTCGCAAAAGCAGCTAGGCGTCGTAAAAATTCACTGTAACGCATTAAACGAGTTTCACCGAGTGCAGAGCGTGCCAAGAGTCTTTTGGCTCTCGGTCTGGCTGTAAACAATAAAAATTTCCTGCTGACTTTCCACTGCGGTTGATTAAAAAGGGCTACCTGAAGTGCTATGAGCATTTGGAGCGAGACCAAAAGATGTTGTAGCATGGCAGTGCGGCGGCGGCGAGATTTGCGCTGCAATCATGATGCAAAGCAACGCCGGCCAGATGTGACTCTCGCAGCTTTGTTTACAACCCGCGCACACCGAGCGAATATCGATTCGCACAAACGGAGAAACATTTGGCAAACGCCCATCTTAGTGGCTAACAACGGAATTATTCATTAAATTACACTCTGGCTGCTGCTGGTTGGCGGTGGAATTTCATCTGGTCGCCTGCTCGCCACCGCAAATGATTTATTGCGTGCCGCGTCGCCGACCGACCGAGTGCAACAATGGTCTCACGCGAAAACACGACCCATAAATCCGCAGACTCGGTAAAAGCACGCGGACCACCACTTGAACAAACGAGCAGCGTGGGAAATTTACTATTTTTAACACTTGGTATATTAAATAAAAATTATGTATTAGTGGTATGCCAGCGGTCAACCTAAAAATCCCATTTATATTTAATTTATGCACTTCCTGGGCTACATTCATATATTTTTCTGATATATCTGAGCCAACCTGACACAGTATAACGGGATATTTTCAAAGGAAAAGGATCGCCTAATATTTAAAGTGACACTGCAATTTCATTTTAAGCTGATTTGGGTCTGAACCTGGCAAAAGTATCCATTATTAAAGAACGCTGGCAAACCATCAAAGAAGGAGCGGTACTCTGATTGGATCGAGACAGCAGCGCCACAGTGATAGCCAGCGTAAGCGAGTCAAGTGGCAAGGCAGGTCAGCAAGTACCCTACTTATTGTCCCTGGCGTTGTGGCGCTGCTGTCTCGATCTTGGACCAGCGCTACGTCCAATCGAGGAACCACTCCTTTTTACTAAAATTCAACTGCCTCGTAAAATTCTGCCACTGCTAGCAAATAATTGCCCACAAAAAATCGAACCGTTACAAAATGCAGTTCCCATCTGGAAACTACCAGCGGCCATCAGAACTGAAAGCCGTTCTCGCTTTTGAATAAAGAGAAAGAAATCGAATGATGCTTTTACATGTATGTATGTATGATAAAACGAGCTGTCCAAATCTGCAGATCTACTTTATTTCTTTCATTCGGGATTTGCAGATCCCACTTGATCCCACCCGGACGAATATTTTCTCGGCGCTGCTTCCTTTTTTTGCAGCCTACCAATCCCTCTGGCCATGAGCTGAAGATAATGCCTTTTTCCCGAGGAATGTGGCCCACGAAAAAAACCTAGGGTTCTCTTTTCGCCCTTAGTCTTGGGTAGTGCGTATGTGTGTGTGACGCTCGCTCACAGATAAAAAGCGGATGGGAAACTTTGCTGCTGGAAAATTTGTTGCGCTCTTCTTTTATCTCTCGAGCAGTGCCTGTCGAGGGACTTTTTTAAATTTAAAGAAGCATTCTTTCCTTTTCTTCTCCGCGAGCAAAGTACCTTTGCTTGGCACGAAGATTTTTGCAATGCCTTTTGTACTGCTTGCTATCTTAGGTCGTCAAGTACTCGCCGATTTATGAGCCTACTTTTTCCTTAACTTGAAATGAAAAAGCAACTTGAAATGAAAAAGCTCAATTTATCGCTGCGGCATTTCGGGCGAACGCCTAATTTTTTCTAGGTGCGTCTGCTCTTGCACTCAAGAGTCTAAAATGACATTGTTTAATGTTTAACTTAGTAATTGAAAAAAGTAGATCTAATAATCATAGATCTTAAATCAGGGTCTTTTTTCTCGTTAAATGTAATTGAATTTGAAAAAATAACATTTTCTGAAACGGCCATTTTTAATCAAAGTTGAGTCTCGGTGGTGCTCTAAGTTTGCAAGCGTGATGTTTGTCCTGGAACTAAGTTACACGTAACGCCTATGGTGCCGCAAATTGGCACTGGGGCCGGTCTTCAAAATTAAATATTCACCGCATGGCTGAGTGGCACACAACTCGACGGAAATTGCGCTCGTGGCTTTTCAGTCGCTTGTCTTTCATTCGTTTCGGCCGTTCGTTTTGAGAGTGTCTGCTGAAATTCAATTGGCAAAAGCCGGCCGCTCGCGCAATCAAATCACGATTTAGAGAGCGCTGCACTTATTTTCGCTCCATCTCCCGATTCGGCTGTTCCAACTCGAGCTCAAAAGATTACTCAGCTCGGAGGCAGTCACGCTTCTTCAAAGGCGAGTCAAAACATGAAAGAGCTGCAATTAAGGCGATTTAACTGCCAAAGCTCACTATAAAAACGGGGACTTAATGAGAAACCGTTTTTATGTGCATCAAGCACTTGATGAATTTCCTCTAGATAAATGCTGAAAGACAAAAAATCACTTTAGACATACATCTCACGAGAATATACTAAATTTTTATTCCATTTTCGCTTGTATATAAAAAATTGAACAAAAATAAAGATTGAAAAGACACCTCGTAGAATCTGTATTTTGATAAATGACTAGATAAACGAAATTCAGGCTGTCAAACTAGCTGACTCGAGTTTTTTTTATGATCTTTACTCGAAATTTTCAATCTTGCAAAGCAAAAATATCAACAGTTCAGAAGCAGCTTTTGAAAATTTCCCAAACAGGTGCTGAATTTTGTATCACTCCTGCAATGGTTGGCCAGAACTGTAAATCAGCCTTTTGTCACAAACATACATTTTTTCATGTGACACGCCTACACTTTTTCATTTTGTAAAAGCAAACAATGGCTGTATATATATCAGCTGTGATTTTCCCATAGGATTTAACCCAAGTTTCTTCAACTGTGATAAAAATACTGTAACTTTTTGAGAACGCGCATGTTTTTTATTATTTTAAATGTGTCTGTGTACACTTTCGTGCTAAATAAATTAAAATATTAAAAAAAAAACTAAACGCACATCTGGCTAACTCAGCAGCAATCGAATCTCTTGTCTGCACGTGCTTTTAATTTATTTTTTCGGCTCGTCGGCTTTGCAATCGCCAATTTTACGACGCTTGAACTTTATGCGCAAAAAGTGCTGGGGCCCGTCCGTCCCGAGAGTACTTTATTGTTTTATAGTGTGCATCGGCAATTTTTTGCCGCTCGACGAGCTCTGGCGCGATATTAAAATGGTTGAGCTGCTGAACGAGCACCTGATGTCGCAGCGAAGGGCCCCGTTTCGTCCGTCGGCAGTCATTCATCTTGCGGCGGTGGCGGCAGATGCGACCCGCCGAGTGCCGCCTTTAATATTGCATTAATGCCTTTTCAATATCCGCCGCAGCGTTTTAGAGTCGAACACGCTGCATGCCAGATGGCCCTTTCTTTGCAGATGGAGCATGCCAGGCCGTTTTGCACTAATTGTGTATACGACGGCCACTCTGGCGAAAAATAAAAAGGCCTTTTTTAAGAAATTGCGTCTCTCGAGGCCCCCGGCGGCGTAATTTGAGGCGGCTGCACGCTCTTCTCGCTCGTCTCCTTAGTCAGCGGTCAAAGAGCACATACAAGACTCTCTTCACGTGCCTTGAAAGCAGCCGCTTGCTCTGTACGAGTTAAAATAAAAGGGCTGAATGCGCGGGGACGTGACAAATCGAAACATTTTCCGACAATAAGTTCCTTCATAATAGGAAACTCAGTCGTGCGCTTTTTACAAAAAAGCACACCGATTTCTGATGTTAAAAATTATTTTTTGAACCAGATTTTACTAATGACACAGAGGTCACGAGTTTTACTTTATAATTCAGCGGCTTTGAGTGCTTGACCAATTAGGAAAGCTGTTAAAATTTGCAATTTTAACATATCTGGAATCCATTTCCTCTCGCTTTTTTCCTGGAAAAGTTATTGAAGTGCGACCAGCTGTCAAGAAAATATGGTAGTTTGATCTTTCTTAAAATTTTGGCTTTTATTAATTTACGGACGCCTATTATACATCTAAAGAAAAACATTTTTGTTGAAATCTAAGCTCAAAAACATTTTTTATCTATTTTAACTGCAGGTTAATTTAATATTTCATAAACTCAATGATCTTACAATTAGTTCAATAAATGATTAAAAAATAGTAAAGTCCCCTGCTTTCCCTCTCTCACATACAAATAATAGTATAATTAAAGAAGCTGCTGTAACTAGAGATTATTTTTCTAATTTTTCTATAAATCATATAATTCTGATTTTTTTATACACCATTAAAATTTTGAACAAAAAATAATTGAAAACTTTGCTTCACATCCCCTGGACGTTGCGGCGGTGCAGCCCGCAAATCGCAATTACCGACTTTCATTGCCAGCGAGGGTGGTGCTGAATCTTTTTTATGTAGCTTGAAAGGAAGATTACTTTTGCATGGTGCTGTATGTGCATGTATGTGTTTGATCTCGAGTCGTTTTCGCCTTGGCACAAAGACACAGCGAGGCGCCTCTCACGAGCTCCTCAGGTCCGAAAGCAGCGACGACGTGGAGGAGTGGGAGATTAAGGCGCTGAAATTAATTATTTCGCGAGAGTTGAGGGAGAAATCATATCATCTTTAAAAACTTTTAATTGAGCTGCCGGGGGATAATGGAAAATTAGACCTTTGACATAGAAGTTTCTCCGGACTTAGTTTCCAGGCTTTTAATTTGTTTATAAACTCTGATGACAGAGGGGGCGCAGTAAATATGACTGATTTTGAGAGGAAGAGAGAGTGGAAAGGTAATTCAGAATCTTGCCACGGCAAGAAAATGTGTTTTATGCACGAAAAGGTGTGGTGGATTTATTAGAAGTAGTGGCTCAAGGTAGCTCGATCGATTTAGAAAGGACTGATCCACTTTGCACGAAAATCCTTCTCAAGAAGGAGGATTAGAGAAAAAGTGGCCGAGGAGAGTGGACTCTAATAGGGCCAGTCGCTCAATTAGGACGCCGAAAACAAATTGTGGCTGGTGGGAAAGCGGCTGGAGCAAATAAATCACAAGAAGCAGCTTTCCAGCGCCTTTTTTTCAGAAAAAGAGGATAATGGATGAGTTGAAATAACACGGTTTCAGGCAAGTTTAATTTCACGACGATAAACCTGCGCCATTTGTGCCGGCTGACTAAGTAAGAAAGCTTTTTACCGCTACTTTTGCTCCCTTATTAATTCCACTTGGCTCGTTCGCCGCACTTTTTGCTCATTCCACTTTGCCGGCAGTTCACCACTTTTGCGCAGCACAATGTACTTTATGTACGTGAATTGATTGAATAGATCAAAATTGAAATTGCAATATGAAAAGCCAGTCCATACAGATGTTTCGAATTTCTATTTTCTTTTAAACTGAAAAAAGGAGAATCAATCATTTAGGATGTGTGTGTGTGTATATATATATACATTTACGATGACTATGCTCATGTGCAGAGTATGAGGGATCAAACGTTCTAGAGTAGGAAAATAGCACATTGTACATAAAACACTGTTTTACCGAGAGAAATTAGTATCATGGCACTAATCTTCCATCAAATTCTCTAGATCGGGCAGCAAAATTCGCATCCTTCAGGAAAGAATAAAGAATTTCTTGTTTCCTTTTCAAAAATTTTACACAAACAAGCGGGTGTTGCACTGATGATAGTTGGCAAAATTATTAAAATGTTAAATGCTTAGAAACTGATAATTTATAAATACTTTTGCTGATTCGAGGCCGGCGTCATATCATTTTCTCTGTAATTTTGCTTTGTAAGCAATTCATTCCTTAAATTGCGTCCATTGTAAAATAATTTTTTTATGTCTATATATACCTCATTTTTTCAATCAGATTTCAAAAGAAGTGCAATTCGATCCAAACCATTCAGCCGCGAATAGGTTCCTCTCGACTTCTCAGCCTCTTCATAAAAAGGCTGAAAAGCTCTCTTTTTACAGCGTAATTATTTCGCAATCAAAAACGGATTAGTTTTCACAGGCTGCCGGAAGAGTGAAAAGACGGATGTCAGTTCGGCAGGCGTGCGCGATAGGTTTGCTTGCATTCAGTCGCTCGATCGCTACACACCCGCCGCTGCACCGCGATGATCATTTTTTAACGAGCTCGGCCTGCACTACTCGATCCATCGATTTCATGATGTTTTTTTCGGCCGCTCGTATTTCACCCCGTTTCCCATCTCGCGTTTCATTTCGGAGGAAACGAATCAATATGCGCCGAGAGTCGGACGCGAGGCAAGGAGAAAAAGCCAACGAAACACACTGCTGCTGTTGCTGCAATCGGATTATTTATGACGGCATTAATTCTAGCCAATTATTCCGATTGAATTTCTGCGGATTCATAAATAAACACGATTGTTATTTTCCCCTCGCTGGCCTAGGCACGCGCCCAATAATCTAATGGAGCGTTTCCCGTCCTCTCATCAACAACTCTTTCACATATGGACTTATCCCCGCACCAAACAGCATATTTGAGGGTTCTAAATATACGTTGCAAAATACGCAACTTTTTCTGGAAATAAATCATGTGTATTGCAATAAATAACTCTCGCGAGTATAGACTGTAGCTCTCAATGAGTCAGAGTTTCTGAAAGCATCAAAGTTCTAGCCTTGCGAGTCCGGTATTTTTTATTTGCTCAAACTCAGGCTATGTGACCAGGAGGTCCGTTGAGAAACCCTAGAATTTCCTATTTTATGCGGGTTTAACGAGCGTCCTAAGATCAAAACCCAAGGATTTTGAGCAATTCCTAACTTTGTTCTGGGTGAACACGTCTCGTCAAGTAAAACCATTTTGCTTCTAACCCGAACAAAGTAGTAGGTGAAAAAGTCAGAATCATCAAAAATCCATCTCATAGTACATAAACATTTAGTATAGTGTATGTTATGTAACAAGTATCTTGGTAAATATTGGTACAACAGAAATAGCAAAAAAAAAACGTAAATTGATCGAGAAACTGATTTTTTTCATTATTTTTTGCAGCATTCCAGCAGTATGTGACATGGCATCCTACATAGGGATGCCATTTTACTATTACTTTCATTGCTTGTTAGAATAGGAACGTAAAAAATGAAACGGAATTTTGTCTTATTTTTTATTAAAAAATAATAAGCTACAAAATGTTGCTTTTCCGGGATTTCGAACTTCGCATCACAACAAACGTGGTATTTTACATTTATTTTATTGTTTACACCTCACTACACAACTGGGTTGAATGTGTGTCATCCTGAAACGACTTCCGTACATCATGGGAGGTGAAGAAAAAGTTGAACAAAATGCAATTTTTGTAAATGAAGCTCTTATAACCCGAGATTTAGTTGACACATTGTTTTGTATTATGATAGCTTCTGGAAAAAAACATGTTTTCCACCTCAAGTTGAAACGGCTTGAAAATAATGTCTTATTTGCAAAAACTGCACACCGTTTGAATCGTCATGCATGACTTGCATTAAGTAGTTGATGCAGTCAGAGGGTTCCAACCCCTTCAACCCCATGAAAAGTGGAAAATGTGCATCTTTCGCAGTTTAAAAGGAACTGACGCTGCTAATGGGCGTGTAAGCTATTATAAATCGATTAAATTCAATCTTATCTTATCTATCTAATTTTAATTTAAGAATGAAAGGGTACGAATAATTTCTGATATTATTGCCGAGATTTTTTATATCAAAATTGTTGGTAAACCTTTTTATTAAATTTACGCGGTAAGATAAGTAAAATTCAGCTTCAGCCCAATATTACAAAAATTAATCAGAATATCAATCCACTTTAATTATTTCATAATCAACCCTTTGTGTAAATAGCTGAGAATCCACAAGAGCCGTCAGTGAGTAAATGAACACGTGTCTGTGTTTCAGCATGCAAAGTGAGCGTTGGCTCGCACAATCAGCAGCTGAATTCGGGTCTCTCGTCGCTGTGTGTGCAGCTCATCTGCGCTGGCAAGCGGAAACAATGCCTTATTTATCCCCTTCTGTCTGTGCATGCATGTTGACCACGAGTATCGGCGGCGGTGTTTGTCTTGAGAGCAGAGGCGCTCGCAATTTGCATGGTGATTAATCGACCCATGCAAATTTCTTGTAGCCGCCTCGCAATTATTACCGAAAGGCTCACGTGATGGCATGAGAACTGACCCGTTGGCCCCAGCCACCCCATCTGCACCCCCGCCGAGAGCCGTTTGACGAGAGTGAGAGAGTTTGCTTCAGTCCAATCGATAAATCATCTTCTGCGAGCGCTATGTAAGAGTGCGTCTCGCTTTTTGCGCTCAGCTAGGCAATCTCTTCGACTTGGACGGCATTTGGTATAAAAAGTGAAGGAATTTCGCACCTCATTCTCAACGGTCATCAAACTGCAAGAATGGTAAATCGTTTTTGTCAGTTTATTTCTTTCGGATTTCTTTCCGATGCTGCGGATTTTATTGCGAAAGGACGTAACCAAGGACGGAGAAAACTTTAAATCAGTAAGCGTGGCGTTGCAAATATAATTGGGTGCTGTTTTGCGATGCGCGATTTCTCGACCACTGCAAGTGCACCCTCGTGGCAAACCTATGAATATCAAATGAAAACGATTCACCCTATGGTCGCCGTGGGGAGTAACTCTATCCTTTAATGTCATTTTTTATTCACGTTTTACCTTTTTTTTGTCAATATTTAAAAGTTACATTCAATCTTTCGTGTGCGGAGACTCTGGGGGCGGCTCGGTCGGGTGACGGCACAGTGATCGTTCCATTGATTTTTTTTTAAAAATAAAATTTTTTTATTATAAATTAAATCACCAATTTAAAAGTTAAGCAAAATTTCACGAGCATATAAAACGATTACAAAATCTTAAAAATTGCACTTTCAGCCTCAAACCTTATACGTTTTATTTCAGAAATGCTTGGTTGATAATCCTAACAGTTACTGTAGAGTTAGGAAAAAATCGGACTTAACTAGCTCTTTTCAGAAAAAAAGACAACCGAGGAAATAATCGGTACAGAAAAAATTTCAAACCACTCCTAAATTTTATAAAGAGCCGTGCCGATGCTGAAACCTTTATCTTATTGTCTCTGCAGAGCGAAAATTAAAGCGAATTCTTTCCTCCTCGTTTTTGACAGGCGGGTGTGTTGTTGGCGAACGGCTGGCTGCGCAGTAATGAAATTTTTGCACTTAAGCTTTCCGCGCTTATGACAGGGCGAAATAAATTGTGGGCTGGCTGCTTGATTAAATTACGCCAGCGGCGGCGGTGGTGGTGGCAACGTGTTTTGCTTTGGCCTGGGCCTAGGTGGAAACACGCAACAAAACAAGCGTGGCGTGCTTTCTTCACTATATTTGTAGCTGTTGCTTGCCACGCCATCTAATTGCTATTCAGCCTTTCCTCGTTTTTATTATTGAGACGGCTCTTATCGTTCTGCCCCTGTGATATCAGAAGACCCTGCTCTTTTTATGACAGCGCCCGGCCTTTCGCTCCTCTGGCTCCTCGCGTGGGAGTCGGAACGAAAAATTTATGGCGCCCTCGGAATAACGCGCGCGTCCAGTAAGCAGCAAAGTTGAGATTTGAGCTGAGAAGGCGGAGAACTTTTCGGATCGATCCAATTTTATATCTTACGCTCTGACGAATAGTACCGGAAATAATGCAATTCATACTTTCGACCTCGCAGAAGGATTTTTTTATGGTTTGGTGATAAAATTTCATTGTTTGAGGACTGGAATGACTCCTCTGTTAGTTAATAACGATCAATTTTAATTAGGGTTTCTTCAAAGATTCTCAATCTGTTTACATTTTTTTCTGTGGTTCCATTCGTTGCAGACCCTTGAATGAGCACTTCTAAAAAAATTTAATAACTAAATTTTATTAAAATTTTTAGCTCTTTAAACCAGAATTGAAATCATCTTAAGCTGAAAAACTTTTTGCATCAGAAGTAAAAACCATTTAAATTCCTTACCCCTAACAATAAGAAAAAATAAAACATTAGTAAAATAGAATTTGAAAGTTTTTATGCAGCTCACATGGTAAAAATCCATATAATATATGCGTTGATTTGAACAAATTATATTTATATAACAGCGATCCAAGCTTGCGACACAAGAAACATATTCCGTCACAGGTTACCAAGGTAATAGAGAGGTAAGAAGAGTGGGAGAGTGTTGAAAGAGAGCGAGAGCGAGGCACACAGCGTTTGTTTTACTGTATTTCAGCAGGCAACACAAGACGACAACATCAATTTTCCATCGAGTGAATTGTGTACAATATAGACAAGCCAAGCCACAGAAGAACGAGTGTTCATTTCTGACGATCTGCATTCAATTCCACCGAGTTTGCAGCCCAAACAATTGCTTTACCTTTACCTGCTAAAAGTGGACGTGCTTGCGCGCTCTCTCTCTCTCTCCCATCAAATCTTTCTCATTTCGGCACAGTTGCCACTGGACGCTGGACAGAAGCTGCTGACGACGAGTGCTGCTAGTCCATTTTCAAATGGATAAAGTAATTTCGATAGAAGTTGGTCCTGACTTGCTTCTTGTGAGAAGGAAATATTCTTAAAATTAAAGATAGAAATTTAGCATGACGAATTTACCTTTTTATAAATAAGCAAAGTTAGAAGAAATGAATTGGGTGGTATGGTTGACTTGGTGTTAAATTTTTAATATCAACCCAAAAATTTCAATCTTAATTAATTTTTAAATTTCTTTCTTTCAAAGCTGGAATTTCAATAGAGTCAGTGTTAATCGTTTCCTGAGGGGTGAAATAGGAAATAAGTCAGGAAGCCGAATTAATCGTTCGAAAGTTTGAAACGACGTGCCGAAAATCGAGGGAATCGTAATAATAGCCGTTACTTTAAGTGGTTTTTGGTCTGAACCTAGCAAAAAGTGCTGCAAAATAACGCCGACGACAAATCAGAGAAGCAATTAAGTAAGTGGTGCTCTGATTGGACCTGGCGCTGTCCTAAGACCAAGACGGCAGCGCCACAACGACACTCAGCGCAAGCTTCTCTACAATGATTGACTGCTCGCTGACCCTCCTTGTCGTTTGACCCAATTCGATTTTCAGGAATCGATTGGCACTGTCAAAAATGAAATTCCATTGCTACTTCAAGATTCGCGCATTGTTAAATGCGCAAAGTTAATAATTTTTAATCATTATCACTAGGGGAGGAAAATTGGTAAACTTCAAAGGAGCTAAAGATCATTATATGTATTCAAATAATAAAAAAGCAAAAGAGATGATTTGTGATGCATTTTATGAAACTCAAACAATGTTGAATGGGAATTGGAGGGTGACAAATTTTGAGGATATACATGTATTTACTCGATTTGCATGCCAATGATATTACTATTTGTTCTGTTCAACTCAGATGTACCATTTATGAACCCCAGGAGATTTGTAAATGTCGATCCTGTGGGGAACAGTGTGAAAAATATCATCTTTTTAAATGTTTAGTAAAAAGAATTAGTTTAAGAGAAGCAGCAAAGACTTGTAAGAATCGATTGTATAGGATTAGTGTCGCACGCATATATGCGTTTCATAATACCTTCATTTAAAAGAGATGATTTAACTCTCTATACATAGAAGGCTTGGTTGTTAAAATTGTCGACTACTAACTGTAAATGAGTAATTCTTTCCCTAAAATAAATGAGGGTTTCATTATGAGAAATAAACCTTTCTAATGGGTTCTCTTGCGGTGTCATTTCACTGTAACAATTAAAGCCCCGTAATGGAACTATTCAATTTCTTAAGGTCGCGCAGCAATGAAATATTTCACGCCACCATCAAAAGTCTTGTAAAAAGGTGCGAAAACGAGAATAACTCGCGCACGAGCTGCCAGCCAGCCGTCTAATTTGCATAAAAAGCGACGATTCCGTGTGGCACTGACGCGAGGGCAGAGCAGAAGGGAGCGACACAAACTGTCAAGAGAGTGGCTTTTTCCGTCTCTTTACGCCTTTCCATGCATTTGAAAGCAGCAGCAATTATTATGGTTATCATTGCGAAATGTGTCGTGCTTCATAATGACGCGCACGTGGTCCTCGTTCGCGAAAGTGGACGGGAAGCCGGCGTCCACTTGATTTACGAAGCGAAACTGCAGCCGTTTGCATTTTCCCATTTCGCCGGGAGGAAGCTCGCTCGAGTTGTGAGCGGTTTGCGGGACACATATTTCTGCGCGCACAGCTCGAGGGTTAGCATTGGCGCCGGAGATCCGGGACAAAAGGCCTCTAACCCTTCCTAGATGGCATTTTAATTGCTTTTTGTAATTGAGAATTGACATTGGAAAAGAATTCACTAGTACGCGTTCTCAGAAAAATCCTTCCACAAACATGTTGGCAATAAATTATCGTTTGTGAGTTTTTTTAATGAATCTTTTTTACAAATTACGATCAATTGCATCCCTGGCAACCGTAAAGAAATCAGTTTGAAGTTTTGGCTGTTTTGCGAGTTACGTAATCATGCTGGTATACATGCGGAAATGTTTGGTCCCATTTCGGGGTGCAACAAATGATTTTTCTTATTATTAAAATTTTTGGTTTTTCAAATTGTAATAATTATTTCATCGAAATAGGACTAAAACTAATAATTTTACAGATCCGATAGAAAGTTTTTAGTTGATTTAATAATTTCTTAAGTTTTTTACTGCGTTTATAAGAAATAATATATTTATATCATTAATGCTTTCTTGGAGCGTTTTATAAGATAGTTATTTTACTTTATAATTTACCGTGCAAATTTTATTATATTTGCTTATAAAATTGACGTATTAAAAATTATGCAATAGTGAGTCTTTATTGGATTTAATTCTGAGATAAGCCGCACAATTTTGCAATAAAACTATTAGCATATTTTATTAAATTATATTTATTAAATTATAATTCAGGAAATCTGGAACGTGCATAATGACTCTGCAGAATCCTTGAATCTCTCTGGTAATGGCAACAGCTTTAATTTCATCCTGCAAAGTAAAAAATCCCAGTACCACAAAAACCGCGCAGAGATAATTCTGAAACGCGCGACACCAATTAAAATTGCAGATTAATTTACGCGGCCGCATGATAATGGCGTCGCAGCCAAACCATTTTAAAAGCCGCACCATTTAAAATGCAGATTAGTGCGCGAAATCACTCGGAGCGAGCAGCTGGGCATAATTACACAAATATCGCGCGAGCGGAAAAGGGCAAAAAAGGGCTGTTGGGCAGATGCGCGTAGACACAACAATGGAGTCGATGGCTGCCTTTGTCACTCGCCGTACGCGGCAATGAATAATGCAGCAGAATGAGCAGGCAACTCTCAATAACCGTCCGATTGATTATTAATGCTAATTGGGCTCACAGCGAGCAAGGACCCCCAGCCCAACGCCGTGGCCGCGGCACCAGCCAGATGATTGCGATTTTTCGCAAGCCACCCAATCAATACGGCGGCGGCGGTGGCGGAGGAGGAGCAGAGAGTAGCAAGCTACCCCAACACACTTACTCACAACAGCCGCCGTCCGCACGATTCGAGCGCGGAAATTTCAGTTTCCAAAGGATTGTTGGATTTATTTTGTTCTTAAATAGAAAAATAATTTTTTTTCGTGTAAATAAAATTTACAAAAAGTCTTGACTCTATATGCTTCAATTTTTTTTTAATTATTTAATCACGCAGAATTTTAATTTAATAAAATTTCCTGCGTTTAAATTTCTTTTTTGTATAAAAAAATTATTAATCAATCATTCCTAGCACGACGGGGTCGCTTAGAGAGTCGATGAATTTTTTTACGAACTGTCACGAGCTAACCGGCGTTCGGGACTAAACCGAACTTACAATGTGCAACGAAACGTTTCAGGGGGAGAGGCAAGACCTGAATCAAGTAACAAGTAGCGAGAGAAGGTGTGTCTAGGGTCTAGGCAGGCAGAACATGCGAAAGAGACGGATAGTTACATGAGAGCGGCGGGCTTGACATTTACAAGTGAGAAGACAGAGAGACAGCTAGAGGGCAAGAGGCACCAGCAACAGCAGCAGCAGCGACTGCACACCCGCACGGACGGACCACCGACTGAAGCGAGCCACCGTCACACGCACCCACCGAGAGCCGGCCGGCTGCAGGGCGCCGCCGCCGGCAGGGGGCGGGGCCCCGTGGGGCGCCCTCGCCACCCCCTCCCCACCTGCACGCCCCCGCGAGCTCCCAAACCCTTTGCCGCCGCAGCCGCAGCCGCGCGCTGCCTGCCTGAGAAAGCACACACGTGCCCCCGAGATCAAAATCTACATCTCCACTTTCACCTGTCAAGCCTCTTTCTTTTTTGCCAACAACTGCTCGCGATACAATTCTACTTTCTCGGAACTGACGCCAAAATAACTTCCACCGCAGGCGGAAACAATGCTATTTTCGTTTCCCTGTTTTCTCCTTTTTGCTTTGCCCATTTTTTTGTTAAATTCGATTTGTTTTATATTGTTCTTTCGTATCTTATTTTTGGAGAAAATAACTTTTTTTGCAAAGCCTGTGATTCTTATTAAAAACCATCATGTTTGTAATGCCTTGATTTCATTTTGACAGTATAGTTCTAAGTTTACAAACTTTTGTTGCCCAAAAATCTGCTCATGATTAAAAAAAATACCATAAGTCAACAAGAGAATGGCTATTTGAATGTATCATAGTCCATTTCCCGTGTTTTTAAGGTGTTTTAACGAGCTTTACAAATGATTTCGACGCTGTTTGGCAGAATTAAACTGCTTTATAGTTAGGGTTCAAAATACAGTTTTAGACGATTTTTAAGTTTCTAAATTAATTTAATGAGTCACACAGAAAAAATAAATTCAAATCCATATAATACTCGCTTATTTTGTATAAACAAACTAACCTTTGCAAAATTATGACATAACTGCATAATTTTGTGGAGCTTAAAACTCATTAAAAGCCTGCCAAGAACTATGAAAGTTAATAATCTCTATACGGTACTAGAGCATCGCAGTCCGACAATTTTAGTGCGTTTGCCTGCAGGAAAGATGTGTGTTCTTGAAGCAATTAAGCCCAGCCGCGGGATGCGACCGCCTTAACGGCTACGGCCTAATTAAAACTGCAGAATGTGAATGCGGAAGCTCGCGTGTGTGGAGCCTTTTTTCATCTTTTTTCCGCCGCTCGCGAACACAACGCATCGGGCTATAAATCATTTGCGACGAGATAAGAGGGACAACGGGAAAATAGTTGAACTAGGTCGTGCGCTGAATGCAAATGAAGCTGCTTGCACCGGGGAGGAGTTTGCCCTGAGGAAGAGTGTCAAATGATGAGATGATTTGTCAAAAGAAATTTTTCTCCTGCCATCACACTTGAATCAGAGGACAAATTAGTTCAAAGTCGTCGCGTTTCATTCAGCAACCAGTCTTTCACTGCGCGGGAGCGTGCACGGAACGGAGCTTTGCAGTCCGGTCAAAGCCAGCAAGGATCAGAGCGAGCGTTGAATGCATTATTCTGCCATTCGTTTGCAATGCAGGAGACCTTCGCAATCGGCAATTTGTTTTCAAGCTGGCTCACGACAAAATAATGGGAGACAAACGAGACAAGTTAATACCAGCACGCGGCAATTAATTTCAATCTGCATCTCCGCCTAGAGAATAATGCAGAGCTGCGCGAGAAATAAGAAACTCAGGCAAACAGGCGATAAATTCGGGCAGTAAAAACTGCTCGTCGCAGTGATTGGATTCGAGATGCTGTCTTTGTGACGACTGTGCGACGCGAGAATAACGAGACCGCCCGCGGCGAAATCGTGAATGCCCTCCCCTGGCTTGCCAATAACGCGCGCAGGAATTTATTTCCTCGCATCTTGTGGAGCGATGACAAAAAATGAATTGCAGCCCGGAGCGACACGAGAAGAAAATGCAGCCATTTTGTGCGAAAATGTGGAGCACTGTTTGTTGTAAACTTGCTCTGATAGTAGGGTTTGTTGCAACTTTAAGTGGGTCATCAGCAGTTCACGAGCAAACAACTTCACGGAAATCGCATATAATTAGTTCAACAACTACTGTACTTCTTATCAAATATATTCACGTTTTATCACATCACTTTCATCTTATTAGTTTAAATAAGGGTTCGTCACCAGTCCAGTTTTTTCCACAACCGGTTTTTATCCGAAAAATCATCAATAATTGTCCGATTTGCAAATTATCGGCTGCATAGTCTGAAAACATGTGACGATGTGATTTTATTTTCTGTAAAACTAATTCCTTACTTTCCGCATTTGTGAGTAACCGTTGTAAAATTTATATTAATAATTTGATAAAAAAGTAAGAATGGTGATGACAGTGAAAATATCACCTCACTGACCTCATTCATATAGTATCCAAGATTGTCAAAGAAAGTTGTTCAAAGACATTTGTTTTGTTTTATTCTTGTCTGTATTCTGCGAAAAAAATCTGTTTGCCGATTCACAATTCATTTTGCTCAGCAGTTTTCAGTGCAATCAGGAGGAAATTTGTAATGAGATCGTCGAGGGTACAAGTCTGATCATCACAAATGAGGCGAGAAAAGTAGAACACCGTTGGAGCAAGATAATGTGCTGTTTCAGAGAGATTGATTGATAGTTTGCACCGCAGAGGAAAGTGCAAAAAGTTTTGGGCTCATTAATATAAATAGTGGAAAGCGAGTGGGAGTTTGCTATTGACAGTTAAATTAGCTGCGCGCAACCAAAAATGAGATGGGGCCCAACTTTGCAGCACAGAGCGGAAAATTCCAACAACTCGAATATAGGAGTAGGGAAACGCATAAATTTTGCGCCGCGTGCGCCTCCGCACTCCGCACTATTTATTTGGCCGCTCGTTATCCGCAGCTGAATTATTTGCACGTGTTGTTTTATAGCCAGTTTTCGCCTATCGATTGTGTCCTTCTCTCTTCAAAAATTGGACACACATAATTTATAGAGTGAATCAATAAAAGCTCGGCCAACTGGTTTGTTTTGTTTGTTACGAGTGAGTTTCTGATAAAAGGAAACAGCTGCAATTCACCTGCTCTGACAAGTCCACGTCCTTGCACGGTTGTATTATAAAAAATGCAGCCGTGAGAGTTATTCATTCTGCTTCTCGCCTTCTTCATGACATGGATGTGATTTGCACAGACTCCGTATATCAGATACTTCGTTTGAAGGAAAAAACCGGTGCACGACCTCGTCTGAGCCTCTACTCCTCCCCCATTCTGGCGGCTCGCTTTCACACCACATTTGACGGAATGATGATAATGCAGAGACTGCTGCTGTGCAGGCTCTTGACGAGTAATTTATGAAGAGAGAGAACTGGAGATTTTTGAGAGTTCGCGACGCTTCTCTCATAAATCTCGAGGACACGCGCGCACGTCTTCCCACTGGTTATCAACAACCACCAAGCATCGCGGATTTTTAATCTCTAGCGCGTGCTCTTCTTAAATTTCTTTGCTCTGTAGGAAAAAATAAGACCGGAGGCTGCCACAAAGACGTGAAAAATGAGATGAAATTCGTCAAGAAAATTCACAGCTGCCTAGAAAATCAGCAAATTTATAAATGGAATAAGTTTCTGTTATATTTCTCTGTAGGTCGGGTTATTAATATTTGTTTGCTGTGCTAACCGGATATTAATCTGCAAAATTATTTGGCTAATGAATACGCGGCAGTCACTGTTTAATTTACCTAAACGATGAAATATTGTTTTCTCATTCCATTGAGAGATTAAAAATGATTGCAATATTTAAATGAATACTTTTTGATTATAAATCACTAAATCAGGGTTAGGCCAATTGGCAGACTATTCACTGAAACCCCATTTTCTCCCTGATAGACAGAGCCAAATGATACAAACTGACAAGTCTTGGTTTGGCCAAAAATAATAATAATGTGCTAAAAAACATTCACTTTTAATTTAATTGAATGCACTCAGTTAGCAATTATTTCAGTTTGCATCTGAATACTTTATAAACCTACCATATGTCGCAAGACTTTTCTGTTTAATGTCAAGAACTTAAAGAGAAATCTAGATCCCCTTTATAGAGTCAAAAGACTCAATTTGAACGAGCAGTAAAATAAAATAAAACTGCTCGGCCCGTTTTACTCTTTTGTGGGCGGAGAATAAAGCGGCGGCCTTTTATCCCGCGAAAGCCGGAACGACTTTTTGCCTCAGTCAGCGAGTTGACCGTCGGCCTTGTCGCGTGTCTTGGGTGCGATTTATTTATCGTCTCGCGCGTCTGCTCGAGAGCGGCAGACGTGTGCATAAATAATGGGCTGGGAGCGCAATTTTCTTCCGGCTGGCCTACTGTGCGCGCGCCAGGTATGCAACCGGCACGACGCCCCGGGAGAACAGGCCGCCCGCTGCTCTTTTTCCGCTACCTGCACGACGCGAAAAATGGCTGCCTGTCTCGCGTGCATCGTAACGAGTCAGGCGAAACAAAGAAACTCGTTGCGGCTGCTGCATCCAGCAAATGAAGACTACACAATGCAGAGAAAAATAGCAGGTTGTTAGTGAGAAGAATGGTCTTTTTCTTCAACCTCCAACGTCTTTTTCTTCAAACGTAATATCTAGATGGAAGAATTTTTACTAAAAGCAACGTGATGAATCCGACGGAATATCATTACATCCGGCATCCGAACTTAAGATATGCGATCTCGCATTAATATTCACAGATTGCTCGCGTGTTCCATTATTCGCTTTAATCGATTCCGATAATCTTCATTCCGTTTTGAAACTGTGCTTAACTCAAAATAGACGGAAGGGTTAAATTATTCAAATTGATTTTGATGGGAGGCAAGTTAGTCTAAAATGATGACTTTTCTAGATGAATGATCTTGTTAATTATTCCTGACGGTGAAAATTTTGATTTTAAAATAAATTAAATTATCAACTAACAGAATTTCAATTTTGAAAGTGGCGATTCTGATGGACTAGCTGAATTACTCGTTAAAAAACTGTTACTTTGGAGTTTTTTCTTTGAACCTAGCAAAGAGTGCCACAAGAACGCCGGCGTCCATTCAGAGAAGGGCGCCGTTTCTCTAATTTTTCATCGCCCTTTCTCTATTTTATCAGTCGGAGCTATCAGGCAAAAGATATATTTTCATTCTGATATCGATTTTACACATGCGGCACTAATATCATTCACGCGAGTGCAGAGTCCACAATTGTGTTTGTGTGCGGCATTATAGTGAACACCCTTTAATAAGCATCCATAGCTGCCGTAAACGGACCGCAATTGCGCATCGCAATTAATTAGGCTCAAAGATGAGACGAAGCTGCGCTGTTGCCGCTCCAATGGCCAACCAAGCAGCGCAATCATTTTCGCCCCCACTTAATTCCTCGACAAAAGGATTCCCAACTTTGCATGCACGTGTTTAAGCTTTTGAAATAAAGCTTCTACCGTTTACTGCGCAACAGCAATTGCATGCCATATTCATAATAGGTTTAGAACGGCTGCACACGTGAACCAGTTTAATAATGAACAAGCGATGAACTGAACACTACGGACTCATATATTATATGAAAGGGCTGGGATTTAAGACGACAGACTGTTTTATGTGTGAATTAATCAATTATTTTTACGACTTTAGTTTTCGAGCCGTTATAGAGTCGTAAAAACATTAGAGCTGTGTACGTGCAGAATTTGCAAGATCCTCACGTAGGACTTAGAGAAAAAATGTAGTTTTCATCCGAAACTGAGGCAGAAAAGAGTAAACTAATTAACAAATCACAAGAAAATTCATTAAAATTAGCCGAGTAAATGGTACATACAGAGTTGTCTGTATTAATGTGAAAAAAATGTTCAACGATCGAATCTCCTTTGCAGACAACACGTGACAGAATTGGTGAATGCACAAACACTTGAGCCGGCGGGAAATCAGGCAGAAAGCGAAAGAGACGCGTCCTCAGGGAACATGGCGTCTGCGTGCGAGTGGCCTGAATTCCATTACTCAGCACTGGCGTGGAAATTGCGATAATTGCCTGACTCGCCATTTACCATTTACGCTCGTCGCTGGCTGAGGCCGCCATAGAGTGAAATAATCGCTCATTGCTTCTCTCTAGAGGGTGGGGCGATCACTCGCATTCAAATGAATGGTTGTAACAATAACTGATATCTTGCTCCACACATTATCTAGGGACTGATTCGACTGAAGGAATCACGTAAAAGGTCCAAATTGTAGAAGATGATGTCGGAACCCTTTTCTCGATTTCCATAAATTAAGTTGTATTAATAAATATTAAATTTATGAAGAGTGAACAAATTATTTAAACAATTTTCGTTAGCTGCACAGGAGAGATGTAGAAATAATGCTTTTAATAGTGATAAGTTTTATTCGTGCTCGAAAGTCCAAAGAGGGCGTCGACCCTATTTTGCTCAGTATATAGCTTTATCATAAAGAAGTGTAGAACACGACGTCAAATAGCTCTTTTGGTGTTCTTTTCGCGGTGATTTAAGTTGTTTCTGTTGGCAATGAATGGCGCCAACGCCAAAGTTTTTTATGCTTGCGCTGTCGTTGACAGTTTGTGTACTTGCGAGCGAGTGTCTCTGCTAAATCTGCCGCCGCGTCCGTCTGATTCGTGTTTGAGTGAGAGAGCAGCGAGAACAATTTTTTATGACGCATAATGCTGATGACCGGCCTGCTTCTCTTACGACTGTTCAGCTTTATTGTGCCATCAGTTGGAATAATATTAATCCAGTCAACGCTAACGCTACTGTTGCATTAGCTGGCAAACAGAGCGAAAAGATTGCACTTCTTGCCACACCACTCAAGAAGTGATCACGACTAGCGTGCCGCCACAAAATGAAATCCCAACCTGAACAACTGCCATTTGACGTGTGCGGATCAAACTAAATCGCCATCCTAATTGCGCTTGATGGAGTGCGTGTTGCACGTGCACTCGCCTGCAAGTAATTAGGTCAGCGGACTGGTTTGCAAATTGCGCCGGGAGCTGCACTTTTTGCAGGCCAATACCAGGGGTCGCTCTTTTTGCTCCTTTTGCCGATTTTGGGTGAGTTCGGTCGCTGGCTAATCCCTGTTAACGACCCACGTCAACTCTTTGTCAGCGCAAAACCGCCAGCTACTATAAGCTTCGCATGTGCATTTCGCTTGCTTTATTTTTTCCTCAAAATAGAAAGCACAGCAAATACATTTCACGTCAGCTTAGGAAAAGGAAATATCAGATCTAATTTTTAGTTGATGGAACGAATGATTTGTGAAAACTAAAATATGGAATCTATACAGAATTTTTTCAACCTCTGCTCAACACATCTCGTTGGCTATGAGCTCACAGGGTCCCAATATCACCGCCGAGCAGATACCATTTGTGACCGCAGAGGAGCTTTTGGGCCCAATGTGGCCATCTTTCCGCCTCAAAGCCGCTAGAAAGGTGTGAAAACCAGCAAATAGTGAAGAGTCCCCTGCTCATTTGAGCATTTTGAGTCCCTTAATTAAGCACCTTTTGCCACATCTGACATTGGGCAGCCAGTATAGATCCCCAAAATTCTAATATTAAAGGTTCACACATTATGAATTATATCTATGTTGCATGATCCAAGGGACAACGTATGCTTCAAATCCTTATTCCAATCACGAAATTCAAACTAACCAGAATATTTTGTGCTAATTTCTCAATCGACAAACTTGTTGACTTCTAGTTCCGCAGTAATGAGAGTCGGATTGCCAACAAATTGTATTCACGCTGCTCAAGCGTCGAATTGAAAAGCCTCTGGTCACGAATGGTGATTTGCATCAAGTGGCCGCGTCTCGGCAACAACGTAGCGACTGGAGCCATAAAACTGCTTGTCACAATACGGATTCGCATTTTTTGCCTCGCAATCAATTCATCTTGCGCTTGTCCTGCAGAGTCATTTTCTCTCTTGTCAAGCGTGCAGCCTTTTGGCTTGGCCTGCTGCATCCCGCAACTCAGCACAAAATGCGGAGCAGAGTGAAAAATGACACGGCGATCCTCTTAACTCTCTTCTTGGCAGCAACTGATCGGCACAGTTTAGGCCAGCGAATGCAAAACGCCGACGACAGCGTTTCGGCATTAAAAGTTGCGTGGGAAACTTTGCTCGCGGCACCAGCCCCAGGCCGTTAATCCACATACCAGTCGAGTTATTTTCCGCGTGCTGAACTCGCCGACAGAAAGAGAGCTGGCAAAAGCATCAATCTTAATCTTTTTACAAGTTGCACTGCACCGTCTCTTGGTGCGAAAGCAGAAAAATGTATGTACCAATAGCGTGTTCCGACAGCCCTTCCGAAGCGGCAGAAATATGCCGAGTGCCAGGATAACCCCAGAACTGCCTAGAGCTCATTTTGAGATCATTTATTTACTTATTTATTTTTTTACACAGTCAAAGTTTATAGATCAGCTGGTACCTTCAGCTGCTAAAATTGCACCTATATTACATAACAAAACTGGTATATTGTTAATAATGTTAATACATAAACTTGTTGCAAAACACAACAGATTTTTCCAAGGAGAGCAGCCATTTTTTAACTCTCTCTTTATTTTTGTTCCTCGCTGAGTTCTTCCATTTTTTGTTTTAAAGAAGACTTTATACCTGTCTAAAAAGACAATTTTATTGTATCACATTCGATTAAATAAGACTTTCCAAATTATAATTATTTGGTCTACTTTTTACCCTTGAGTTTGTTTCTGATTCTGCTGCATTTATATTTGCTCAAGAATCATTGCTGACTTTTCGTTTCAAGTCTTGGCAGCGAAATCATATTTATTCACAGTTTTCCGTCTGCAGCCCGGGACTCATTGGATTTCATTTCCGCGGCGCGCCAAAAAGGAAGAGCAAATCCGGCCTATCGATAGCATTTCGCCCTGAAACGCGGATCATCGCCAACTCTTCTTCCGTTTTTTCTCATCTCATGCTCCTCTTCTTCGACAAACATAACCAACAGAAGTGATAAAGAAAAAAACGAGCACAACCTGGAGCGCTGAGGAAAGCGAGAAGGTGGGGTTCGTTCGTCTTTGGAACCGAGTCAAATGAAATAAAAATGAAACTGCTCTCCGGTATTGTCAGCCAGAAAGTCAGATTCAGTCTGACAACCCAGAGTGGGCGGCCAATGGAAAAATCGAGGCGGAAAACGAGGAAGCGCGGCTGGAAAAACGTGACTCCCGCACCCGCTTCCATCGCTGATCAATAATTGCCTCACCGGCCAGCCACGGCAGGCCGAGAACGCGCTTCGATTCCCGCTGCAAGCAATTCTTGCGCGCCAATTACGACAACTGGGACCACGCGGTGATTGCGGAATTTTGCTGTCATGCGAAAATCCCTTTTAATTGCTCGCCATGTGCTGCCAGGTCAGCGGTGACGAGAATCAGCAATCAGCTATTTAGTAAACGAAAGCGTCGTGCATAGTGTTTCTATGAATATTTTATGAATGTAAAACTAACCAGATATCTATCTATTCACAAATTTACAGATGAAATAGAAAAGTTCCTAAGCATATTCATACACTTTTGAAAGTTATTTGCCGTGAAATTGCGAGGAGATAGTATGAACCTTTACCACATCAGGCAGATATTAAAACTTTTAACTTGTTTCCTGAATTTTTTATTAGAACAGTTCGAAATTATTGATGTCGCACGATGTCGCATTAAATTCCCCTCAGCTCAAAAGGCTGCTCCATTATCTGTGACCAGTTTCCAAACAGCTCAATTCCCTATGATTCACTTCAGTATAAGCAAATATCATTAAAAGAGGTAGCACAGCCTAAATTTTCACTGCCTTTAAGGATAAAACTTTTCAAAATCTTTAATTTAGTTTCAAAGTAATCTTTATCATTATTCTGCAGGGCTATTAATTTACACAGCTATATTATTTTCAATTCAATAGTTTCTTTCTAATGTAAATGGACATTAAATTTAAAACCGACAGTCGATTTTTTTCTGAATACAATGCCAATCAATGAGGCCAGATCATTGGTTTTGAAAAACGATTTTTTTGTCATTTCTGCAGAATAAATAAATCAATAACTTCATTATCATTTTAGCAGAAAAACGTCATATTAAAATGATTTTCTTGCGGTTTGCAACACGTGTCACAACTCCTTTTTTAATTTACTGGAAAACTGCACCCCTATTTAAATATTCCTGTGAGTTATGCCTTCTTCCAGTGGTAACTGAGAATCCAGTAAACGTGTTTTCATATAAAAAATGGCACTATATTTCAAAATATTTTCGAACGGTCAACTCGTAAAAATCCAATTATCTATCGTTTACAGAGGAAAAGAAACGCGCGGCTATTTTATTACTGATGGTAATTGACAATCGAATAAATATCATCAGCTTATTAGTTGGGAAAAATATTTTGGATTGCATTTATATAACCAAGGAATATATTTGCAATTCGATTCAGATTGGCACTCGGAAAGAATTGCGCGCGAGACTGCATCTCATTGTTATTCATGATCGGCTCGCGCATTAATAGGAAAAATCGAGAATACGAGAGAGTCAAAACGACGTCATTATTCTGCACGTTTCAAATCGGCGGCGCAAAAAGTCGCATCAGACCAGAAACCGAAAGCGACGTTTGGAGAAAAGCGGTTGCGTTACTTTTTCGCATTTTCTGTGCGAGACACTTTCAAATCGATGCGACAGCTCCTATTCAGACTTTCATTGTTTCGCGAGAGAAAAGCCCCAAGAGGAAAATAAAGAGCTTGCGTGTTTCTTCTGGACTGCATCTCGAGAGCTAATTCAATTGTCACGGGACTCTCGCACGCCACTGGATGCTATATCAGAGTGTATAGGTACTCTCAGATCAGGTGAATGAGTTGAGCACACGCTCCAAAATTATGCCAATTAAATGAATTTATACTGTGCAACCGAATTGAATATGATATTTCTGTTTTAGGGTGCATTTTTTTCGGAAATATTCTAAATTTGATATTGAACAGATAGAAAATTTCTTAAAAAAAGGGATGGGTAAAATAGTATAAATGCAGCCAAAAAATCGTCAACGATTTCATTTTTCATTTTCTCAAATTTTGTGGACTTAAAAAGAAAAATCCAACAAATCAGTACAACCGTCGTACTTGAGTAAAAGATTTGAACAGAAAATTTCATCAGTGAGAAGTACGCATCATTTGCGCAGGAAATTAAATTAACTTTGAGGCTATATCGTTGCCCCCTCGCACATAAATATTGCTGACGTGTATACACACAGCAGATTGTCTCTGAGCGCGTGTTGTTGCGAGCGTGAGAGCGATTCCAACAAGTTGCGGCTCAAACGGAACACACGAGCACGGCCATTAGCGTTTGCGTCTGGGGGTGGCTCTCACCTCCGCGTGGGCGGCTTAATTAATCACCTGGCTCTGCAGGTCCCACCGCGCCGCATTAATATTCAGCGCACGTCACCACCAGGCTGGCGGCTCACAGAAATATTTGTTTTTGTGTTTTCCACCGTCAGATGTGTGATTGTGTGCATATGAGCGAGTAAATCAAAATACAGTCGGAGATTTGATAAAGGTATTAGTTATGACTGGGACGTGCTTCTGCTAATTTTTGACACTACACCCTCCCTGAAAATCTGCTTTAGGTCCCAATTTCTAAGGCATATAAAATTCCTGTGATTTTTCTATAAAATTTGTTTTGTTAGCATTTTTTTGCTATCATTGTCAGGATACTACCCCTACCCTGACATGCTCTACACCGAGCATAAATTCTCTTGTGCACTCGCTCACTTGGATGCCACCCTGCCAGAGATGAGTCAGGTGCACCCTCTTTGTGTACCTTCAATGCCCAGCTGCTTATTAAACCGAATCCCCATGGTATGGTATATAAAAAACCAAAATCTCCTCTTTCATTTCTTCCCCTCGAACCCTTTTGAGGTGAATAAATTGAAAGTCACAGCCAACATTATCCTGGCAATGAGTTTCAGTGCCTTGATCAAAAACACTACCAAAACCTTTTTCTCGATAATGTAATATTTTTGTCATCAATATGAAATTTTAAAAATGTACATAATTATTTGACCTGTTACACCAGAGAAATGAAATGAAATTGATTTGAGAAAATTTATAAAAAAATGACTGTGTACGTGAATTTTATTGATGTTTTCAAAACATTTCCTGCGTGTGTGTTTGAAGTATTTTTTGCAGCTTAGCTCTGACCAGCCCTGACTCAAAATCTTGAGATAGAAGGCGTGCCAATCTGTCGGTGCGAAATTACTTCGATTTGATTATACCTTGCGCAAAATTTAGATTTAATTGGCAGCGTGTTTCAGCCGTAAGCAATTTAATAAGCTATATAGTCAAACACACCAGCAATTAAGATTAAACTCAAAGCAGCCTCCTCTTTCATTAGCGAGTGTAAAATTTAGGAAAATTAATTTCGTGCCTAATACGAAATTAGCAAAAGCAGAGTGTTTGAGCTTTGCAGCTTTATAGTGTGCGTGGTGAGGCAAACAGCTCTTGTCTCCAAGTTGCAGCCTGGATTTGCAAACACGAGAGAGCGAGCGAAATCAAATAATTTGATGCGTCGGATCTTGTGCGGGCGAAGTGATACATCTCAAGGATGCTGCGCCGCCGGGCTGATTTGCATGCGACCTTGTGTATAAGGTTTACTACTTGTTTGGGCTTAGGTGAGTGAGATAGTGTGTAGTGGGTGTAAGACAGGCCAGCCACGAACACGACAAGTAAAGCAGAAGAAGAAAAGGAGAGAGAGGCAACGCGTGTGTTTCGCGAACGGCCCTTGTAGTCATGGAAACGCGAAAGCAATGGCTGCTGCTGCTATACCTCTGCCGCAAATACATATATTCAAGCTTTATGTATTGTACTATAGCTCTTTGTGGTACATAAGTAGTGCCGCGCTTTATATTAGCAAAGCGCGTGAGTTCTCTTAATAAATGCGTTCAGCGGAAGAAGGCCATTATTATTTCGTCTTCTGCCCGCCTGAATTATACAAAAAGCAAATTTATTTGAATTATTCTTTCCTCCAACAATCTGGGAGAAATATTTGTAGCAGCAAAAACCTTTGGTTATGAGTGCCAGAGCAAAAATCTTGGCACATTCGGAACATTGATTGAATTTGCTAAAATTTGAAATTTTCACGCGATTTTTTCAGAGTTTCAAAAATTTATGTTTGGAAATTTTGTATAAATGTCCAGCTTTTGCAAAAGTATAAAATGTGTACATCATTCATCTCACTGAACAGATTAACATAATTTAAAGTTGATCAAAACATAATAATTTTTGAATAAACTAGGGTGGTTTTAAATTTTTGAAAATATAGACTAAAATTGCGTTTATCTGGTGAACCATAATATAATGGGAACTATACCTTTTGCAAATTTTCATCTTTTATCAAAAACACTTTTAAAATGGTTGCAAAAAGATTCGTTCCCGTTTTCGGAATATGAAAAAAAGAAGATCGTAATTTGGTTGCACAAAAAGTATCAAAGACTCCTTGAAAGTTTATTTTCTTAAAACCCGCATTAAGCTATGCATATTATACGACCTTCACGGACTTTCAAAAGAATATCACATTCCCCTGGAGAGTTTTTAAAAGTTCATGTGAGAGTCTGCCTGTGTGCAATATAATTGTTTTCCAAGCCACGTTCCGCATGGTTGCAGCCAAGGTCCTTCTCATCACATTTCAAAAGTGGTCCACTGCACATTTTTTAAAAATTCAAAACACGTACATTTCGGCCGGCCGATGCACAGGAACTACGCGGAAAGTGTTTGCTGTTTGCTCGTGTATCCATTAAGCCGAGAGGAATTACTTTTAACTCTCATCGCGCAGAAACGGAGATGAAATAATAAATTGATCACGTGCCCGAGTTTGCTCTCATCGCGCGCGTAGATCATGGACATAATATTTACTGAAGGTGAATTACACTGTACCAGTATTTAGGTCAGTCATTCCCCTTTGCACCGAACTCAGCGGAGGGAGAAAGCAGTTCGCAATTTGCGTGTGCAAGCGGGAATACAAAACGAGGAGAGGGCGACTAATTTTTTCCTCTCGAAGACAAGTAGCAGCTCACTTTCCCATTTCGCGGCGAACCCGCAGCGTGACCTTTTCCCGAATGCAACTGGGTCAAACGTGCTCGAATTTCGAGAAAGAGCGGGCCGCTGCTAATTTCTGGGTAAACACCCACCTAAACAGGGGATATCACATTTGCATGCAAATTGCTTGTTGTTTCTGGGAATAAGCTGGGGAAACGAAGATATCCAATTTAATCGAAAATTTGCTTAACTCCTCAGAGGACAGTAGTGTTTTGTTGTTTATGCTCCAGCGTTAAATGTGTTTCCTGGAAAAGTATCCAATTAGAGGGGAATGTTTGCTCCAACGTAAAATGTTCTAAAGCGCATATATATAGTCACTTGAAACATCCTCGTTAATTTATTTTTATTCAAATTAAACCTCCATTCTAGAAGATCCCGCAGCGCATATAAACTTTTAATTGTTTAGGAAACCTTGGGTTTGTTACGCTCTATCCGCTCTATCTAACACGCAATATTTTGCATCAATCGCGCAAACGTTCAATACAAAAGAAGAAAGAACCGTGATGCAATATACTCGTAAAGACTGATTTCTGGTATGAATTGACCTCATGCCAGTTTTTTCCAATGACCCATGAGTCCCATGACAATTTGTCAATGCTAAATTAAAAATTTCTAATTAGCGGTCCATGTTTACATAACCAAAGTATGCACGTGTGAGCCAAAAAATTGCAAGCTAGAGAAGAGTAAACCCAGGGTTCCCTTGACAACAATAGCTCAATTTGCGAATTAACAAATTGCTGAGGGAAGTTTTGTCACGTAATAAACATATAATGACATTTTTAAATCCACATACAAGTAGATTTGTGCTGTGAGAAGCTTCTAACAGCCATATTTATATTGTGTTATATTTATTTTACGTCGTTGTTATGCAAATTTTGAGTTTGAAATAAAAACCATTCTCAAGAGAAAGAAAAAATTAAGCACGCAGAATTCTGGCCGTCGGCTTCCTTAACCGCAGAAAGCTGTGCAAAGCACGCATATTACGCGTTCCGCGTTACGACCGCACCAAGCGCGGAATGCCGGTGGAAATTGCCTACTTTGGCCAACAGTGCAGCAGTTGGATGAATAACGAAGGGCAGGTTGCTGGATTTCACGCGGGTGCAGTCGGAGATGGGGATTTTCGCGGCGCGGTGTGTGAGTCCGGGACCGCGTGTGTCCTGCAGACTGTGAAATTAATGCGGACCGGTCGAATATCCTTCACAGGCGGCTGCCTCTTCCGATACACTCGTGGGCGAAAGCCGCTCAAGCGGACAACGACGACGGCCCAGAGAAAAGCACCTGCCGTCCAATCCGCTTTTCGCTCCGACTAATCACTCACTCTGCCGATGCGCGCGCGAGTAATTCATTACCAGACCCACTCACACTGCGAAGAGAGCAGAAGCTTTGCCACTGACGGCAAAAACAAATCCAAAGGGTCAAAAGGCGGCTCTTGATTTACGGCGGAAACGGCATGAATTTTAATGAAAGCTTTTGCCGTTGGATTTCCCCAATGAAATTTGGTTAATCTGCGAGAAAGGTGCAGACACTAAAGTCTCAAAGCTATATCGATAGAAAAATTCAATTAGCACAAATTATTGAAAAAGAAAAACACCAGATATTCCTCGTCTTTTTTCTAGTTTTGGCTATAAATTATATAACTATTTCTAAGAAACGATAAAAACATTTTTAAAAAGCTGTTGCTCAATGAATCAATGAATTTTTCATAATTTTGGAAGAAGCTAGAGTCAGCTTGATTCTATGATGGCCATGGTTTTATGAATTTAGACAGGATGTACCTTTTAAAAAATCAGGTATTTTTTACATTCATTTTATTTTTTCCTATTTTATAATATTAATGTTGCCAAATATGTAAATTGATTCATACATTATTCTGTTTTATCATACCATGATATGGCCTGCTTTAACGTGTTTCTGTGATAAAAATTTCGGCAGGTTTATTCTCATTTATTGAAAGAAAAGAAATTATACCCATTCTTCATTTTGTTGATTGATTTCGCATTAATTGGACTTTTCCCAAATAAAGCGTGCTTCCCCAGAAGAGTCCTTTGCGTAAATAAACGAAAACCGATATTGACACAAATTCGCCTGTTTCGTTCTCGCCGTCTCAATTTCATTTCGGACGGAACTTCAGCTTTCTTTTCAAATAAAATCCAATTAAAGCAAAAGCAGCGCGGCGCCTCCTGATCTGTAATTCATTAATGACTCCCCCGCGTGTCCTAAATTCACTATTTTTATCTCTCCCCAAGTCGAAAACAACAATAAAAAATCTTTGCTAAGAGCTAACAAGCAGCAATATATTTTGCAAAGGGGAAGCAGAGTTTTGTCAACCAATCTCCCCCTTTGCGTGCGTTGTGCTGAAGTGTATGCTGAAATTTTTGGCGGGAGAATGGAGCGAGTGTGCATTAATATTTATGATCCCCCCATGTGGAATAAGGGTTTAATATACATGTCGAGCGAGCGAGAAACGCTCTTCGCCGGTTTTTTGCGCCTCGTATCCGCATTTATCATATTTTTCCTAATGATTTCCATGCGCAGAGCGAGCGATACATTTTCGTCAGCAATTCAAATCTTGCGTCTCCCGGAACGGAGCAACAAAAATGTCAGGCTTTTAGATATAATTGACTTAGTATATCTGCAAGATTTTTTTTCTCACTGAACCTTTTTATTTCAAAAGTTTAGATCGCTAAAACAACCCTTAGTCTTTCAGATTTTTTGTTGAAAGACTTCGAGTCGCAACGCAGCCGGCGTCCTCTTTGTTTTTAACAGTAGTTTAACTCTTTCTTTTGAAAGCTGGGATTCTTTTAATTTAAACTTTTGCCGTTTGTCACATTAATTATTATTATTACTCCACGGGGCACGGGCATCGGCACACCCTTGCCTTGGTAAAAAATATTCGATTCCTATCATCTGCCACCATGGGAGGTATAATAGGATTTTTATAATATACGACATTGTCTGGATTAGCGAGAGCCTTCCTACGGGTTGTGAATTTTAGGCAGTCCTGTATGGGTGATGACTATATTTTATTCAATTATTTCTTGCTCATCAAAGCCTCCTCATCTCTAATGAATCGTGATAGTCCGATTTTTCTTTTCAGGGTGAAATATCTGAAATACATGACACTGCTGGTTCGGACAGAGACAATATGGGAAGCAATTTCAAGGAGGGCTATTACTCAAAGAAAATCGACACAACCGCAGGATAGAAACTAATTAAAATCCCACCTGGCTTCCGGGGTGCATGGGGCGTACAAAAGCAGCGATAGCTTTTGCGATAAGAAGCTCTCTGTGAAAGGAGTCAGGCCGATGAATGATTTATCGTGCTGCCGCCGCTGCTGGGATGGCGGCAGAGAGGAAATAAATCTGGTTAACAAGTTTTCTGGGTCAGAGATGCGCTGGATGGCGAAGGAAAGCAGATAGGTGAAGGCAGCGCGCGCGAGAGCCCGCTCCGTCTGCCTCCGCAGCTTTTGTCCCCATTGCTACTCTGGAGCATGGTAGTTGTCTCTCATCCTGTGCGCCAACCGCCGGCAAAAAGAGCCGCTTGTTTCCGCGAATTGTTTACAGCAGCGGCAGCCGTGTGTATGTATGGACGAAGCAGGAAGGAAAGAAAGAAAGAAAGAGTCGCAGCCAAGACGGCGGCGGCACCCTTTTCACGTGAATTCTCGCGAAAACAATTCGTTCTGGTCGAATTGCGACGATTTGCTCGCCCCCACGCACCATAAAATTCCTCCAGACGATAAAAAGCGCGTGCAGGGAGAGTGAAGAAAGATACGCTAGTGCGCAATCGGAGCGGATTTTGAAACGCCGTGGCACGTGCAGGGAATGCGTTAAACCTCTCACCACGTATATCACCAGTCAGATAAATATTTGACATTTAAGGACCGGAATCTCAATCAGAATCGAGCCGAGGTGTCAACGCTGCTGCTCAGGCGAGTTGGCGTCGAATTCGATTAACTCGGGAGTCATGAATCGCCAACTCAAACGCAGACAACCTCTCTGCTAAAGACCGCCGCCCGCCGTTTCAATTTAGCGATAGAGAGAGAGAGAGAGAGAGAGAGAGAGAGAGAGAGAGAGAGAGAGAGAGAGAGAGAGAGAGAATCAGCTGCAGCACGTCGCCAATCGGGAGGGCGAGACTGATGAGCAGAGTTCATTTTCCGGCCGACTGGTGCAATGTGGCAATTAAAAATGCCTCTTTTGCTCGTTAGCCGCGGCGAGCCAGAACGCAGTAAAAAGCAGCAAACGCGCGGCAGTGCCAAAAGAGCGAATGAACACGCGTTGCTTTTTGCTAATCGCAAGCAAGCCGACGCTGGCGCTGTACAATTGCTGAATTTATGCCGGGAGAGCGAGGGAGCTGCTCCGTTGCTGGGCACGACCAGATAGACCAGATAATTAGGTTGGAGCTTCATTAAATAAACATGCCCATGCAGACTCTGCACCATTCCATCTAGTGAATAAAATGTATGTTATTCCTGCCTGGTGAAATGAAAAACGAGCTGCTAATGTAAATGAGGTGAAAAAATCATGCCTGGCCATATTCATTCCTTGTAGCATGCATAGTCATTTGCTGGTGCTATGTTGGAATTTTATAGCGAGAGCAACAGCGACGGGGAAAATAAACCTTCCAAGCAAAATGCATTTTTTTGTTAGATTTTAGCTATTCAAATGGAAAAAAATACATTGCAAAAGTTTGCGAGAAATATAAGCAAAGAGATTGGTAATTCGTGCAAAGGGATACCTATGGGGTGCTTTTAGGACCACGTATTCGATCAGGCTTATAGGGGTTGCTGGCCCTCTGACCTATCCACTCGACTTAATGGAGCTATTCCACTGCATAAGAGCTTCCTCGTCTACGCGTATCTAATGGAGACTCCATATTGCATTCAAAATTGAGAATGGGTTATCAGTGTCCTCCCCGGAAGATCACACACTTCAAAGAAGCCCCGCGACCCTTCAAGAGATAGAACAAGTTTGGTTTTCTTGCCGTTAAGTGCATGCTTGCCGAATTCTAGTGCAATTAAAGAGATTATTAGTGCATTAACTTTCCGAGTGGTTTAATCAGGCTGTTCGACTCTTGACTCGTCGGCTGTGCCAGATTCGAGGGAACGGTTTCCAATCGCGCCTAGCTAGCGAGAGTAATGCAGCTAGTGACCTATTTCTCAGCAACTCGGGCGTAATTATCTCGTTTACTCGTCGCGGCGCTTAATGAGGGTGTCTCAGCGCACAACGACCGCGGGTTCTGCTGAGTGGGTGAAGCCCGAGATAAGGCCTTCAGGGATACACAGCATCCGGCCAATCGCCGCCTAGATGCTGAAACAACTTTGGTCGCCACTAAATGACTCACACAGAACAAGAAACTACTTCGCGCGGCCAAAGCAAACTTGCGAAAACTCAGTGCTGGAGAATTTGTACCATTAGGGTACACAAAAAGATGATGAAAACTTAAAGGTTGTGTAGCTGCATCGAGTTCAGCAACTTATTTGTCGTACGTTTTCTTGACCAGCAAAAAATTAGCTTATTAATTAGCTCAACGCAAGGGCGCAAATTTAAGGAATAGGCTCAATAATTTCATTCGCACCCTGTCTAGTAACTTAACAATCTAAAAATATACAAAATCCACTTGTCAGATTGACACACATTCATGCGCTTGTGAATTTTGGCGTTGTAGCAAAAACAAGTTGAAAATGTGTGCATAGCACTCGTAGTGGAAAGGTTGGGCCTGCCGCCTCCGGAGGCGATATAGTTTCCGCTCTCCCGCCGGCCGGTCAGCCGGCCAGAGCGAGCTATAGGTGCAAACCATATTTATTTAGGCAGGTCGGAGAACAACCAGATCGATCGGCCCAGAAGACCCACCGACCGAGTAAGGAAGACGCCACCGCCATCTTGGTGCCACGTGGACGTTCGCTGAACCTCTTGCAGTGTCATGTGTCCTCCTCTAGCGGCAGAACTGAGTACCCTGCCCCGACGAGACGACACAAACTTGCGCGCGTGTGAAAAATCAAGGCGAGAGACTAATGAAAAACGAAGGGAAACAAAGGCTAAAACAGAAAATGACAACTGGGAGCGTGCGAGAGCTAAACGCGCCCGCCACCTACCTGTCGGTCCTCGTTCCAGCGCAGTAACGGTGACTAACAACAAGGGCTTTTGAACGGCGAAACTCACCTGAAAGCAGATTGAAAATAACACTTTAACTGGTTAAAATTTTCACATTTAATTAACTTTAGAAATAATATGATTCAAAGAGAGCTTTTAAGAATTATAATTTTTATTTATTTAACTTCAAACCTGGCCAAAAGAACAAGACAAAAATGCATGGAAATTTTCCAAGCGAGTTAATTGCACTCTTTGTGTAACGACTTTCTCGTGCCTTCTGCTCAGCTTTGATGTCTTTCGCAATTTAGATTGTGAAACTTTCATTTAACTCGATGGCTGGCTCGCCCACCGTTGGAAAGTTTTGGCAACCTGTATAGATATGAACACTTAGCAAACGAAGCTGAGAACTTTGGAGAGTAGTAAAAAGTTATCTTGTTCTGCATAAAGATGCGTTGCGAATTTCAAACGTTTTTTCGTGCCTCCAGGCTTTTTTACACACAATGGGAACCACATAATCAGAAATTTTTCCACATACATCAAACTTTCACAAACTCTTTTGTGGCCGAATTAATAGACTTATGCAAAGCGCTCGACACTCCTGACGCACAGGTTGCATAAATCCTTTTGCCGACAACACAGAGGCTTTGTTTGCGGAAGACGCGCTGCTAAATTGTTTCCCTTTAAACACATTGTGTTTCACGCTACTGAAAAGCGTGTTAAAACACGACAATTAAAACTATCCAGGACAAAGCGAGCTTAATTTATTTTACGAGCGCTTAAGTTTTCGCAGCACACACGCCAGGAACGAGGGCTGAATTTCATTTTCTCGCCTTCCAGCAGACGGGCGTGGAATAATCATGCCTAGCTGAAAGCAGTTGAATTTTAATATGGCCTGCGCGAGCTTTGAAAAGGCAGAATGAAGCCTTTTCGCCAGCATTGGCGTTCGATCAGCTCTCCACAGGCGGTTCGTTGTAATTTAAAAAAGGCGGACAGACTGGATCAGTCGGATGCGCGCTTGATCGGAGCCTCGCTTCTTATTACAAGCGACGCAATTTACAATCAGGGCTACCCAAGAATTTGATATTTGAGCATCACATACAAATATTAACCGAACATTTTTGTTGCAAGCTCTCAGCATTTTCTACGTAGAGCAAAAGAGTTTTTCCGTAAAAACAAGTTGTCTCGGTATATCACTTTCCCTTTCTCTGCTTTTCTTCATTTGCGCTACACAAGACAGGGGAGACTAGCAGAAAGGAAAAGGAAGAAACACAGTCTGCTGGTCCGGCCGGAATTGGCAGATCAAAAACACACGCGCGCCGAGTAAGAGAGTGAGGAAAGCAAACTTTTCCTTGTTTCTCTCTCAAGGGGCAAACAAGCGCAGGAAGAATTTCGCAAATTAATGTCTCGCCGGGCTGAAACATTCCTTTCCGTCTTGCTAAAATAAAAATAACCCGTTTTACTTTTATTCTTTTCGCAAGAACGGCTAACCTTTCGCGTTAATTTTACCTACAAAGTTTCGCACAGCTTGGTAGCAACACTGAAAGGTACATCTTGCAATGATTTGTTTTTGCTTCTCCAGCCACAGACACTGCTTTTTAATATAGTAATATCCACCATTTCCTGGCCAAAAATTAGAGTGTAGCGCTTCCTGTCAAGCAGAGTTTATTTTTTCTCGTGCAGGTGTAATTAAGGAAAGTGAGGGTGCTGGCTGAAATGCATTAGTTCATGCTTTGCGACAGGACTCGGCAAACGCACATGGCAAAATGTACGCTTTTGAACAGCAAAACCAGGAACGAGCTCTGAGTTCCTGAAAGCAAAGCGTGAGCGCTCGGCAGTCCATTTGCGGCGGCTTTGTAAAAGCATTACTTTTGTATGGCCACACATGCTCTTGAAAAACAAACCGTGCTCCACGAAATAATTCAATGCGCGAGCTTAAAATGTTTTGTGATCTCAGCAAACACAAATATAAAAAAAGCGAGCGGACGCGACACGCCAGGTGCTCAGCTAGATGAATAAATTTACGCTCTGACTGGGACTAAAAATCTCTTTGGAGAAAATTTTGGAAATACAACAACGCGGTTATTTAAAATCTAACACAACGTAAGAATAAGTATTTTTTTTTTTTGCTTGAGCAGCTGTCCTTTTATCTTAAGTTAAAAAATTTACCAAATATTTTGTGGAAAGCGTAAATATATGCAGCGAGTAATTTCTTTCGTTTTGGGCTGTTAGGGAGGATTGATACTCTTGGAAACCTCTGGAAAATCTTTGACGCTGAGGTATAAACTGATCACCAAGGATTCAGTTTAAGCCAATGTTTTGTTAATTACCACGTGCTCTGTTTTTATTTTATTTTAGGAAAGTGGCTTTAAACTTAGCATGCTTGTCAAATGGCAAGGACTGTTTCCCTATTTGAAATCTTGTTTTATTTCACGACGAAGAGTTTCCCCGAAAAGTGGCATACACTGTTGGATAGATCTCGACAAGATGAATCGAAATCTGCCAAAATATGGTCAAGGTAAAATTTGGAGAAAAAATAGCAAATTTTGACTTTTGGGAAGGCCCTCTTTTGATAATTACACAAGGGAAAACAAATTTGTTAAAACTAATAATTCGATCAACTGCCTAATGTAGCCAAAAATGATTTAAGTTTGCGGGTTAAATTTAAAAATCTTTAAAAAATATTTTGATGTCAACTATAGCACTGAACCAACAGTAAGATTAAAAATATAAAACATAGAGTGTATTGTAAATTATAGGTTTTTAGTTCAGAATGGAGGAAATAATGAAAAACAGCCCTCCGCATATATTATACAGTGAGCGTTTTCTGCAGATCGAACAACTCCGTAACATAAGAAAAATAAAGAAACAGGAGGTATCTTACAATCACGGAGCGATTTTGCTTGAGAAATCGCGGATGGAGCAGAAAAGGGACGAGATAGGTCGCATCGCCACGAGCACTCACTTTGCATGATTCCACATCGACCCAAATGCGTTGCTTTCAAACGGAAGCGAATCTCTCTAGATCACTCTGGCGACCGGGCTGCGAGCAAGAGACATTATTTGCACCAATAAAAGCACTGCCGTCATTTTTCATGTCGTCCCGCGAGCACGGAATCGACAGCAGCTCTTTCCTCCCTCATTCTCTTGATCGACACACCAACACTCAGCTTGCAAGGCGGCGTGCTTAATTATTGCACGTCGCGACGTCGCAGCTCTTAAGCGCTGCTCGGTTCTCTCTCTCGCTCGTAATTTATTATTATACACAGCGCGTGTACACTTGCTCGCGGCCAGGACGTGCTTGCCTACGTTCCTCTAACTGAGTTAACAAACGGCGTGTGTGTTGGCACTATACGGTAACATGCTTTATTCCACACAGCCTTTTCGCGCTACTCGCAGTATCCCTGTCGCTGCATGGTGCGGCGAGCAGGCAAAATTAACGGCTTTATGCTACAGCAAGAATTGTTTAAAAAAGGCCGAGTTTTCATTCTCCAGCAAGCTGAGAGAACACAACACTAAATTAATTCTTTAAAATGGTGGCAGTGAATATTCTTCAAATTGTTTTTGAATCAGACTGAAACTGGAGTTGTTATTACATTCACAAGTTTTTAGTGAATATTTAATTTAAAAGTAGATCGATACATTGGTGATGACATTGTCGGCTAATCAGCGTCGAGGGTGTTCCGCACAGAGTAATAGCCCATTAATTTATCAAATTCGCAGTTTCTCATAGGAAGTTCAATCGGTTATAATAAATTGTTGGTCAGTGTGCTTCCGAGAACATAAATCGATGGACCAACTCTTAAGCTGTTAGTAGAGCTCTAACAATCGGGTTTTCTCTGATCTGTAGTAGAATGGTGAGCGATTTACAAAAGGAGTTGAACATGGTGTTCTTATGGGACGAAAATTTCATTTGGCAACTCTGTCAAAAACCGTATTTTAATCACAAAATACTTGAAAAGCCTAGAATTTAACTTAATTAAAAATTAATCCAATTTATAAAGACATAAATTAATTTGAAACGTGAGTTTCGGTCAGAAAATTTAACTGTAATTATAAGGTAATAAAAACGCACAAATCCGTTTAAATTGACTCCAAATTCATCGAAAAATATTCGTAATTTTCCCCGAATAATCTCGCTTCTCTTGATATTCCATTTTTACAAACTGATCAACAACAACGATTATTCAGAGAAAAATGTGTAATCGATGTGATGCAGTGGTGGGTAAAAGCAAACACGTAATTCAGCCTGCATTCGGAATGGTCTGTGCGCGTCAGAACTTTGACAATCAGAGTTAAGGAGCAGACGCAACGAGCGTCAGTTTCCGGCGCCACACGTCTCCTTGCGTCTCGCCACCTGCACGTAAACAAACAAAAAGCCGTTTATTCTGCCTTTTGACAAACGAAACTGGGAAAGGTTTGGGACCAAACGAGCAGACAGCGTTTGTTCGCAGGAGGTGAAGTACAAATCCTCCTGTCGGCGATGACTTACAATGCGAAAGAGGTGCTGCGACAGAGCGAGCCCGCCGGCGTGTCTGCCTACAAACGAGTGCCAATTTGAATCTGACCCAAAAGAGTGCTTCTGCTAAAAAGTACTCAAATATCACAGCGTTGCAAAAAGAAATAATATACAAAATTAAAAAAACAAAACTGCTGTTTGTGGTGTGGGTATGGATGGGAGGGCTGTCGTTTTACAATCACCCTATAATTTTTATCTTTGAATCTAACAATAAAATGCATATATTTTAGACTTCACCCATTCTGCCATATACTATATTACATTTTTTCTAATTTATATTATATATGTTTTTTAATTTTGCACATGGTTCCCAAATTTGCATTTTAACTAGAGTTGTACAAATTACACATGGAAATAATCAGTTTTGTCTGTAGGGATGCGCAAAAAAGATTTAATTTTGCGTGAAATATAGTTTATTGTTATAATCAGTGCGTCTTAACACAAGATAACTTGTTCAGCAATCGATTTCCAGCGTGAAATCGGTTTCTAAACGTTCAAAATTTTGTTTAGTTTTTTTTTTGTTTACAAGTGCCACCAGTAAAAAGGCTACTTCTTCTTTCCAACTCAAAAGGCAAATAATAATATGTAATAATTTCCAGTTTAAGCGTGGGTAAAGCGATTGATTTGTTTGAAAATTTTCCCATTTTTTATTAAAAAACACGCTACCATAATCTCTGTGACCAAACACTGGAAGAGGGCGTAACTTGCGGGAGTTTGAAATGGTAGTGGTGGGAATAAAACGAAAAGGCGTGACATGGGTCACAAAATCATAAAATTTGACCTTTTTAAGTTTTTTCTGGTTGTTTATATTCTATATAACTATCGATTTACTGGTTTTGCAGAAAAATCGATTTTGAAGAATGCTGTATAACTCATTATTCGTGCTCTTTTGATGAACCTATCATAACAGCGCACACATAAAAATCGACTTTGCACATTCTCATTTATTTGATATCATTATATACAAATGCAAGGGAAAGCGAGTCAATATTTCACTGTTTCTTGAAAATACCTCCTTCAAAGAAAACATTCTGAAGCCAGCCTTTGTTGAGAGGGTATCTCATGGCATGGCCCTCGGCATCCAATCGAGCTTCAGTGCGTGTGTGCATAGATAGGCTGCAGCGAGTTTATTGCTTGCGCGCCGACGGCGTTTTGTTCGCCCCGCGAGCAATTTTCGCTCTTTGACACGACGCGGATGGTTTTCCAAGCGAAAATCCCTTTCGTGAAATATTGCGACAGAGCAAAAATGTGCCGTGGAGCGAGAGAACGCGATGAAAAAAAAAGAATGATCAGCGGGAAAGTGACGGTGTCGCGCGTACGGCAGGTACCATAGGATATTAATCACAATGAAAGCTGAAGGGTTTTGTGCAAAATCGCAATTTTACAGCGATTCGCTGGAAAAAGATGCTCACTGGAGCGAATATTTAATACCCCATCATCATAAATGAAAATATCTTTTTATTTAGATTGTTCAAAACCAGAGGCCCAAATTGGAAAAAAAGTAGACGAGATTGCATGATGTTATGAAATGGCTGTACTGAATGATTGGTTTTGAATGATTAGAAATTGCTTTTGGTAATTAACATAGATTTTGGATAGTTGAGACAAAGCGCCATCTGAATATGGGCTCACCACAGTCTGTTTTTTGAATGTTGTAGACTGTTTTGGAGGATTTTAAGTATTGCTCAAATTGCTTAAACTGACATGAATTGCACTCATTTTATGGTCCCGAAACGATAAGTAAAGAAAGAAGTCGATCGTATAAAATTCACAGCTTTAATTGCTTATTTGCTAAACACATTATATCTTGCTTGAGATAGACCTAATATAGAGAGGCAAGACTTAGAGTGTTATTTTTAGGAGAATGAAAACGTTCGAGAAATAAAGGATGGTGAATGAGAGCACGACCATTAGTCCCTGGTTGCTGGGCGATTGCAGATAAGCAAATGAAAAGAGCGCAGCCAAATCGAATTTTGCCAATTCACAAAGCTGCACGCGCGCGACCTTCATTTGCTGCTGGGGACAAAGGAACACGCCGACACCAAACCCGCTTACATTGTTAGCCAGAAAACAGAGCGCTTCGTGCAGAAGTAGTGTGTGACATTTCGCGGTGGAAAAAGCAGGCAAAAGGGCGCGCGCCCGGTCTGCTTCCTTATTTTACGTGCAAAATGCGACGCGACTGGAATTGCAAGGAAAGGCCGAGGGAAAAATGACCAAAAATCTTTTCATATCAGTTTTCATTTCGGGACGAACCAAGAAAAAGGCTTGTGAAATATGTATGTGTCATAAAAAAGGGTTTGCAAGATTTAGTTCATCCTAGTTTAGTGCGGTTGGGGATTTAAGATGGTCTAATATTTCTATTTTCTTCAATGAGAGTTAATATAAACAGCGGTGAACACTCATTAAAATGCGTTATATTATGCCATATTTAAGTAATTTAATTTTAATGTTAAATTTAATTCACAAAGTAAAAGATTTTCTAGGTCGTTAACTTGTCCGTTATCAAAAGATTTTACAGCACTGAGTAACTGAAAGGCTGTATATGTAAGATTATGCTGATTATGTAAGATATGCTGATTATGTATGGAAATGGAAAGATTATTTTAATTGGTGTCCTAGGATAGAACATCCATCTAGTTAAAATCTCAAAATTTCATCTTGTCAACGTAAAGAACTGTCTAAAATTTCCAAAACTAACTATTGTTTGAATTCAACAAGAGATCAACCTTTTTCTCGGCCTAAAATAAAGATCAACTCATTCTCGCAAAATAAATTTACCCTAAAATATTTTGCATAAACCCGAATTTGGCGAATTTTGTCTATCAATCGTCAGTCTGACGGAAATTATTTTGTCAACCCATCGATTACGCTGAAGATTCAACATGCAGGTTTCCGGTGGTGCTGCCTGAAGCGCAAGACCAAAGCCTGGAGAATGTGCTCGATGATGAGCGGGGGGCGACATTTTTCGCGAATTGGCCTTTGATGGCATTTGGCTTGCGCCCGCGGCGTGCAAAGCGTCTCGGGGCTGCTCGCTATGTGGAATGTGCGCGGCGCGAGCAAGCAAGAAATCAATCAAGACTAGGAGTGCGAGTGAGCAGGCCGACCGAGGCAGCTGCCTAGCTGCGGCTCAAACCTCTTTGTCTGCGGGGAGCCTAACCTGATTTGCGCCGGTGCCGAATTAATGAGACTCACTTCGGCTAGATGACTTCCCGCCTTTTAATTGGCTCTCTTCTCTTTGCCTGCGAGAGAGAGAGAGAGAGAGAGAGAGAGAGAGAGAGAGAGAGAGAGAGAGAGAGAGAGAGAGAGAGAGAGAGAGAGATAGAGAGAGAGAGAGAGAGAGAGAGAGAGAGAGAGAGAGAGAGAGAGAGAGAGAGAGAGAGAGAGAGAGAGAGAGAGAGAGATGACATTTGGGCTGCTAGATGGAAGTCATAAAGTTTTTTTTACCTCCCTTGATGCAATGAATTTTGAACAAGACTTTTATGATTGTAGCTTAATATTCTAGCTGTTGCAGATTTTGTTTTTCTTCGTCTTAGATTTGGCTGGCCTTTTTTCGGTTTAAAAATCGTGTATTGCTCTTATTAGCAAGATGACTCTAGCAAACGCTAAATAAAAAAGTCTTGATGTAATTGAATATTTATTTCACTAACTGCTAAAAAAGGCACGAAAGATAATTTTCACTTTGCTGATGAAATTCATGCGTCTTTGTCTCGAATTAGGTTATTAGTTTTAGTATATGTAGTTTGCTAGAAGAAATTGAAAAGGGAGAGTGCATTTTCAAGCCAAGAACATTGTTTTTATACAGTTCATCATTAGAGTTTTAAGATTAAAACTTTCGTCATTTTTTTTTACAAAAAAAGGAAGACTTTTTAGTCAGTGTTAAAGATATATTAGCTGGTTTTTTTATTTTTATTTTAGGTTGATTTTTCAAGTGATTGCCAGTTAATTTTTTGTCTTCAAAATATTGTTCAGTGTTTTTGTTTTAAATTTAGGGGTATGATCATACAAACGCGAGGCGTAAGTGAAGGCGTACGTCGCTCTAAAATTTGCTGAATATTATATTTAATTCTGTGCTGAATACAAGAAGTAGTAACAAAATTGTTAAAATTACAAAATTTAACCGATTTTTCATGTGTTTTATTTTACACGTGCTAAAAGTTACTAAAAAGTTACTTGAATTGCCACAAATTGTGCTCATTATAGACCTAAAAGAAAAACTGACGCACAGAAAAAGTCTTTAAATTCCCTAGCTAATATATAAAAATACAAAGACAGCCCTGATCCCTATAAATCAACTCTCCTTTACGCTTGTCCCAGTAAAGTTTGTGATGGCGAATTTATCAAGCATCGCTGTCGCTGCTGCAGGGTCGATTCTTTTACGACACCTATGATTTTTTGTCCTTTTTGCAATCAATGCCAACGCAATCTTGTTGCCGAAAATTGAGTGTGACATCTTTTGTGTTCGTGGTGATAGTCATAAAAAATTCACAAACGCGGCTCTCTCCTGCGACGACATAAAGGTCCAGCTTGCAGGTGAAAAGTGAAAAACAAACAAACCGCTTGGCATGGCAGAGGTATTTTCATTGCATTATTAAAAGCGCTTCTGCGGAGGGAGTGCAGAGCGAGCACCGGCCAAACACTCACTTAATTTCATGAAATGCTAACAGGGAAAGGAGGGCTACTGCTTTAATAAAGAGGAGGACCATTTAAACACCGCACGCTCGAGAGTGGGCTAATTTTTTACCCACCCACATTTTTGTGTTTCAAAGGTGAATAATTGCAACACATCATATAGCAAGCCGTTGAATCGCATTGTTGAGCTCATGCACATGCAATGTAAGAATCTGAGCGATGTTTGGGGTCGCTGATTTGCACCTACGTTTAACTCTCTTGCATTGCAATGACGAGTCCGTTTGAATTTGGAAGGATTGCAAAAGCTTTCCGACTCTCTACTTGCTGGTTTGCACCTTTCCATTAGCATGCGTGAATTAATTTCACGAGATGAATGTCTGGCGATTCAAGAAAAGACCCTAATGTGGGGGTTGTAACACGAGCTGTTCCTTTCCTCCAATGAGGCTCACCACGTTATTGGGATGCTAGTTTTCTCGAGTTGCTCACTATCAGGATGCCACCCATCTTTATGAAACTGATAGACAAATAAATAAACTGGAAGATGAGATAGATCACACACGATTTTACTCCGTCGAAGCTAATCTGTCAAAATGCAAGGCGATAACAAAGCTCGCTCTGTGCCTACTTTGTGCAAACCACTCGTTTTTCTTTCACCCTCGCGTGCATGTGTACGAAGGAAAAGGCCATTTGCCAACGACTTTTTGGCTTGCTGCCAGCCTGCGGCACAAGTCACTCGTCCGTTCGTCGCTCGGTTCACTCGCTCGCGAGACCTGTTGCACCCGTTGTTGCCACCAACGCGATATTAATTTTTTACAAATCACAACGATGCACCTGCTGCATTCACTCCGCGTGGCCAAGATAGGCTTTCCGCTCCACGCGGTGATTCAGCCGGTTGCATAACATTTATCTAGGAAAAAACCCCGATTAAACTTGGCAAACAAGTTTGTTCCAGCGCCTTGCTACGCGGGGTATAGGAAGCTTTCTGTTTGGAGTTCTATATTTGCTTGAAGCTAATCCGTCTGTGTTTAAATTGTGCAATCATCCTCCAGCCCCGTAGCAAAATGAACAAATAATAATGCTTGACAAACTGCGCTCGTGCCACTTAATTTCAGGCAGCAAGTCTTGTGAGCACAAGTTCCTCCATTTGTCAATCTGTGCTTTATATTTACTTGCAAATCCGTTTAAATATTTCGCCCATTTCTTGCATGCTCTTTACATTGCAGCAGTTCGGTGTTAACATTTTTGAGTGTCTCTCTTAATCACATTTAAAAGAATTTTGCTAAGAGGTGAGGAAATTCCACGATTGAAGCCTGCGGAAAGGGGGTGTTCTCTTTTTTAACACCCAAAAATTAAAGGTTGGATTAACTTTTGATTGAGCTGAGGTATGATATTGAAACTTTTACTATCCGATCTTCTGTTTGATCTGGGCTAGGACAACTTATTAATTTATAAAACAGCAGGTCAAGTGTCAAGGTCATGTTTTGTGACCTTTTTAAAGTTTGGGTTTTCAGGGTGATAGGAGCCCTATTTTTTTAGATTAATAAGGGCCACACTCCAGCTTTTCCCTCCCGGGTAAAGTTTTAGCGAGTTTGCCAGGAATGCTGCCTTTTCTCACATGTTTTGTATTTTTGTCAAGCTTTAATTAATATGAATGTAATTTGATCAATTGTGACAACAAACATAAGTTAAAATATAGTGTGTAAAATTCTGCTCAATAACATCAAGTTTTATGGTGGCAAACTTAGTTAGAAGTGTAAAACCGGCTCAAAGCCGTTCTGCTGTAAATGACCTTTAAATTGAAAATGTGCCTAGTGCCTAGCGTTGATGAAATCCAATTTTTTGTTTCCAACTTTCTTAAGCACAAAGGGTACCAAATGGAATAATTTGAGGTCAAATGCATTCTGCAAGGTCTATCCCTGATAGTAAACCCGAAAATATGTCCTAAATCATCGAGTTTGGTGTCATTTTATATGTTTTCAGTTCTTATGGAGTTCAGATTTAGTGTCCGAAATGCAAACATAGGAATCCTAGGAACCGAATTTTGGTAAGCCTAATCCTTCAGGAACATTCAAAATTTGGAAGAATTTTTCAATCGTTTGTAAATAAAGTATTCTTGCTTGTGTAACTTATCTAGGGAAATGAATATTTGGATTTGAAATTATTGATTTTTTTCAATTGTATCCTAGCCCTGCGCTGTTTTTTTTTTTTATTAAAACGCTCCAGGATTTTTTTCTTTGAAACCTTTCACTCATGCTGGAAAAGGACAAACCAGCAAGTAGAAAATCCAAATGGACCGTCATTGTGAGGCAACCAAGCTGCAAGCATAGCTCAGATTCTCGCATTTCAAGTGCACGCGGTCTGTTTTTTATTGAGTTTTTCCTTTCCCTTCGTCTCTCAGCTCCTGTACGAAAGTTTTCTCGATTTTGTATTGCGTTCTCCCCTTTTCGCTTTGTGCTATCAGCTCTCCCCTTTCATTCGCCTGAGCAGACCAGATAAGGGGGTATTTGGGCGAGCGGCAGGGGCAAACTGCGCATTTTCTAAGCCGCTTTTTCGACACTCCTGAAAGTGTTAATCTCGCGAGATCCCCGCAAATCCCACCAAACAAGGAGGACGCCGCTGTCCAATTAGCAGCTGTAGCAAGGTGGAAACTTTTTGCTTTTCGCACCGGCCAAATCCGCACTCGCGGCTGTGACAAATAGAACCCGAGGCACGCCCTGCCCTGCAACCCAGCACCCTGCGCGTGGATCAAAAGAGTCATGCATTAGCAATGCGGCCGATTCCTGATTCATCCGCAATGGGAAAGTGCGGTGCGGCTGGCCGGCTGGCCGGCCAACCTTGGCGAACGCAATTTCAACTGCTGATTGTGAGTGCCGACCAGCATGCCGCACCACTCGAAACAAATCCCACAACCTCCGCGGAGCGAAGAGCGAATAAAAGGGATTTCAAAGCTTGCGCATTGAAAATTCAATCAAAATCCCGCAAACTCTCTCTTTCTCTCCTACGAGTTCGTCAATTAGAAAGGATATTCGAAATATAATTTTTTCCTCCAATTTTTCTTTTGTTGATATAGTTGGTTTCAGTTACTTGGCGGATATAAATATTGTTTGTAATAAAATTTTACAATAAATTATTTAGAGTGAAACTGTTCTTGAGCATGATTTTAAGCTGGAGGTTTTATCAAAATAAACCAACAGTTTTGACAAATATTGGCTAAATTTGGATGAATTTAGATCTTTTTAACTTCTTTAAAAAGGAGACACGTTTTAACCATCATTTTCAAGATTTTCCTGGTTTTTCAATGTTTTTTTATAGTACGGAGTTTGCGTACTGTATGGCAAAAGAATTTGAATATACTGGTGAAAATGGCCAAGACATTTCATTTTAATAGACGTGTGTGTGTATATGCTTTAATCGCTTGAAATTCGTAATCATTCTAATTCTATTACTTTCTGTAGCGGTACAACAACGCGGTCCTGCTTTTTGTTGGAAGCCAACAATTGTCGGCGGTTTGAATTATTGTAATTTTGCATTATTGTTCAACAGCAGAAAGATGATTTTAAAATAATAATCAGTTTTCGTCCGTCAGCCACACGGTGCTGACGTGATTCGTTTAATTGAGCAGAACCCGATTCAAAGGGGTGAGTCCAACAGTCAGTTAGCAAAAAGAGTTTGTAACTCATTATTGAAAAAACAATTTCAGTTCTTGTACTTCATTTTAAGCATCCGATCGGATTTCCAACTGTAACCAATACACCAACAAAATTCTTCATCTGAATTCATCGGTCTTCATCATTTTCAAACCCTCCTCATATCTCTCAAATTTCTTTAAACGTACCAGAAAAAATTAAATAAATCTAAACGCACAATCGTAGTGGTTTATATACGTGTGGCTCAACTCGACGGGAATGAGAAAAATCCACATAGCTTTGAGAGTTTACGATTTGCAGAGTCTAGACAATTGACTATACCAAACAAATGGAATTCATATTCGCCGAGAAGGCAAAGGATGAAGCGATTCGCACGCAAATAACTGCAACGCCTCTCGTCATAAAACAGCCTGATATGCACAGTAGATAAATATTCCATCCCCCAGAGCTGGTGCGTAATTTCGCAAATTGTGCGCAGTAATCATATAACTCTGCCGGCGATAATAAACAAAAGCAATTTGACGTTGTACGCGTTACAAGCAGTATATATAATCGCTGTTCACTATAAAACAGCAGTTCGGCACTGCCGGTCGAGGCCGAGCGGGGAGAGAAAGAGCTCAATTACAGAAAATGGTAAATAAGTGGGTGGGAAGGAGAGCAAGACGCCGCAAAGTGGATTATCGCTGCCACCATCCGACGGCGGCTCCTCGCACGCGTGGCAAAACAGACGAAGAGCTGAAAGGAGCTTATCGCCGGGGCAAATAACCTGCTCTGTGACCAACTACACGTGTTCGGAAGTGAAAATTCACACTCTGGTATTTTTAGTATATGAATATTTTATTTGGAAAACCCAGCCAATTCAGAAGGATTCTTTTTGAAATAGCATTTTAAGGATAAAAATTTGCGTAAATGATCTGCGCTCTAAATTTCCTCTTTGTTGCACAGAAAATTACTAAAAATTAACTCAGGAGCAACTCTTTAAAATGTCTCAAATATTTCCTGAATTTTTTGTCACCCCTGCAACGGTTAAACAGAACTGTAAGTTGCCTTTTGCATAAACTGACATGACATGAAATTTTTCTAGCCAACAATATGAAATTGTGAACGCCTGATTTTTTTATTTATTGACTTGTTTGTTATACACTTTTTTTGTGAAATAAAAAATATTGCTTCAAAGTTACATGAAATGAATAAACTTGTTTCAAGTTAAAAAAGCAACGAAGGAACAAGTTGACTCAGTATATCACTTTCCCTTTTTCTGCTTACCTTCATTTGTGCCACACAGGACTAGCAGATAGCAGAAAGGAAAAGGAAGAAACACAGTCTGCTGGTCCCGCCGGAATTGGCAGATCAAAAACACACGCGCGCCGAGTAAAAGAGCAAGGAAATCAAACTTTTCCTTATTTTCTTAGGATTTGTTTGAGAAAAGGAGAGCAGGAGACTCCCCAACAAACTACATTGCAAGTCAGGGGTGAGAAAATCTCATCCCACCGCATGCCACTATATCTGGGGTATCAAAGGTGAGTTTTTCACACCACACAGCAGTGACATGCGACGAGGTGAGATTTTCTCACCCCTACCTTGCAGTGTAAGAAATTTCAATCATTTTTAAGAAATAATTGCTAATTTTTTTGTGTTTTATTCTTTCATTAATCAGTGCTAAAATTGTTCGGTAAAACCGCTTCCCTGAACAAAACGTATCTATGTAGCAACGAGATAGAAAAAAGCATTGCTAACAAAACCTTCAGCAAATGAAAATTTAGTACCTCCACACGTCGCCAATAGTTTCAAACAAACCATTACTTTTCGGACTGGATAAGATGTGTGCGCAAATCCATCTGTGCCTCGGTGCCCAGCTCGGTGGGAAGCCAGCACATTCAAGGAATTGGCGGCCTATAATAATTCAGACCACGAAGCAGCCATGTGCTTCTCGGTGCGCAGCGGCTGGCAGCAGAAATAAGCGGACTTGAAATATGAGACTTCAAACAAGCCCGAATCCCGAGTCTCTGCACAGCACGATGGGCAAACAAGCGGTTGAGTGACGGAACCGGCAAAATGATGTCTCGCGTCACCGACATCATCATCACGAAAAGTGGCTCTCGTTGCCGAGGAGATTTTGTCAACCATGGTAGAGCGTTTCGAATGCAGCAAAACTATGCGAAGTCCCCCCGAATCGCATTTGCGAAATACGAGCTTTGCTAATTGATTTGCGGTTGCTGGGTAGCCACGATCGAATTAATTAACACGCAGCTATGTAGCACGAGGCACAAGAAAATTCAGCACGGCGTATTGGTTAAACTCTCCAACGCATTGGCAACTTTGTCGGACGTCAAAATAGCTCAAAGGGCTGGAAGGCACCCCGGCGCCGACTCGCCACTCGCTGGTTTTCGTACCTTTTCAGAGGCTTCAGGGACAAATGTCTGGCGTTTAAATAAAAGATCTCGGTGCGGGGAGGCGAAAAGATGGCCACATTGGGCCCAAGCTCCACTCGGAAGTGTAATTGGGACCTGGGACCCGGTGAGCTCACAGCCACGTGCTAAGCAGAGAGGTTAAAAAAACTCATTTCATCAATTAATTCCACTGACGAGAGTGCCGATGTACCAAAATAGACACATAATAGGGACTGTAATTTTTTTAGCTTCCAATCATCTAGGGATCTTCAAATGTAAAGGAATTATGTAATTTCAAGCCGTTAGCACCAAACTTAAAATCACCTTAAACCCACCAAATAGAAATCCATTCGAAAATGATTTATAAAAAAGTGAGAGTTATGGTAGCTCAAGATTACCTTTCTCCATATACTTAATATTTATTTATTATTTTGTTTAAACGCAATTCTTTAAAAATTATGAAAATTTTCTTAATAAATGTTATGGAGTCTTAGAGTGTGTATTATGCTACAAACAATGTATCAAATTCAGTGCCTTTTGATCATTTAATTTTTGCTAAAAACAAACCCCTAACGAGACGCAAAAAACGGTAATTTGAAATCCAATATCTCCTTTGATTTAAAATTGAGCTCGTTAAATAAAAATGAGGCGCGGTAATTCTTCATAGAAGTGACTTTAAAAGTAGGAAGGTCTTCTTCTTTCCAAAGAACTAATTGGAATCATTTAGCTTCTCCACTTTTGCTGTATTTAATATGACGCCAGAGCAAAAACGCTTGAATGTAAAGTACTACTTTTTCTTTTTCCATCCAGCTGAGAGAGACTTTTAATAAAGCTTTGAGCAGGTGGAGTGTGAATTCATCTGGTGCCTCTTTGGCCGGTTGGACGAAATTAAAGTCAGTTTCCCAAGCATGAAAGGCAGACGCCCTTTGACCTTTGCTCGACGGCAACCACCAAGAATCGAGCCCTCTCTTGCACCAGCGACCACGCCAGACACTTTGCAAAAGACAAGCACACTTTCAAAGAGCAGATTTTTTTTTAAATTTAAATTTTTTTCTTTTGTTTGTTGTTTATTCTTCATTACATTTGTTTAATTTTTCAGAAGCTGTGTTGCCTGCATAAGCGAATGAAAATAACCGACAAAAAAGGATCAGCGAAAATGAATTTCCATCACGGGATTAATCAACTTAAATGCATATATTTTAGGAGATAAATGTTTTTAATATACAGGAAATTCAGAAGAATTATAGGCTTGTGCCCCTTCAGCTGCTAACCGCAGCTATCACGTTACAAAATGTCTTATTGTGGATTCACAAACAATAGTGCTGAAATATAAATCATAGCAGATTAAATCAAGGAGAGAAGCCATCTTTTAACTTTTTGTTTCCCTTTATTTCGTATCTCTGAAATTATGAAATTAAAATGCTAACAATTCCATAAGCACATCGACTGATTTTTTTTTAGAATCCAGTTGGTGGGGTAACCCACGAAAACAATATATGCAAAGTTTTTTTAATGTATAAAAATGTATCAAGGTGTCGGAGGTGGTTGCGATACGTTCTCTAGTGAATTCGGAATGAAGCAGAACAGCGTGGCCCCCTGGTGCTGCAACCGCAATAAAACGAGCTTTTAGGCGTTGTCGAGCGCTTGGGGAAAAATCCCTGCAGCTCTGAATTTCATTAAATTTTTCACTATGCTAAAACGCTACTTTTTTGTGGAATGTTGGCGACAGTCTCCCCTTTTTTTACCTCGCAATATTGTTGGCTCTTTATTCACAATTTTGAGCTCATCCTAATTCATCGTGTTTGCCTGTGCACATTCATAAATACATATGACATTTTATTAGGAAAATAGATGTGAAATAAATTTAAAAAACAGTGTTAAATAATTTCACGGTCGCAATGAAGCACTTACTATTTACAGCTCAATTCCTCTGCGTGTCAGTGTTTTCACATCGCTAGTAATTGTCTGTTTTATGGCCTTTGAGATATATCCTGTATAGTCTGCTTAAATGGTGCGCATTGTCTGTTCTGCTATCGATTCAAATTTGAGTGTTTGCCAGTGCGTGCAGACCGCTCGTGCAGCGTCAAATTCGAACAAAACGCGCGGCTTGTGCAAATTGAAAGCTCGTCAATGATTCAGGTGGAATTGCCGCAGGAGATCAACAGTTGCAGTCGAGCCCGAAGTACAATTGCTGGCCGAAAAAATAAAATAGAAAGCAGCAGAGCTCTCTTGCTTCTTCGCCCGGCCATCTGCTCAAACTTTGCCCATTACTCCTCGACGAGACTCCTGTATGGAGTTAACAGTCTGACAGACAAATTCCTGCCCTCTCTCGCTCTGACCGGTCGACCCGAAAAAAAGCAAGAAACGCGTGCAGAGCCGAGCAAATTGACTCAGCACGGCTGTCTCTCTCTTTTTTCAGCTCAGAGTGAAATAGACTTTTAGACTGCGCATTTCCTTGCTCCGGACTGATTTGCACTGGGTACGTTACGCGTATTGGGAATTCTATCTCTACGAGTGGATTGAATTAAAAGGGTTTGCTTTTTTGCAGAGCCGTTTGTTAGGATTTCCAATCAGGGAGGCACTCTGATTAACAAGGAGAGCGCACCTATACTAATCTGGATAAAATTGATTTTTTTCTTGCCATACCTTCCTAACAGAGTTCGAATGAGATTTAAATTAGCCTGAGAGAATTTTGGACGTTTTCTTCTAGATTTAAGTTAGAATTCTTGAAAATTCTACTTTGGATTGACAATACTTTTCTGATTAAAATAAATCGAAGTTTCAAGAGGCATACGATATACGCTTTTTAAGTTAACTCCTATGAGTGCTCCGGACTGAATGTTCTAACAAAAAATTCGATGAGTAATCGAATAAGTGTATGTGTAAATGTAGTTATTAAATAAAAGCAAAGGTTCAAGGGCATTCTAAACATCCTCAGGCAGCTGTTGGTCTTGTGTCTTGTTTATTCTCATGATGAGCATCAGCACAAATCAATGGCAGGGCGTGTTTATTTTTCGCCCAACAAACCGACGGCACAGCAGGTTGGGATTTCGCCGACCGTGAAGAGGGCCTCGCTCCCTTTCCCTTTCTCTCTGTGGCCCGTTCTGTGATAACTGCAAAACTGCTCGGCGCTCGAAATCGGCCTCCGAGATGCAGCCAGCCGGATTCACGCCACGCTCGCTCCACGTTCAGCAAAGATCAACACAAGTTGAAATTACAAGCAAAGTAACGCTCGCCCTCTCCTTCTGCGAACTGTTCCTTGCTATTTAGGGTGGTATACACTCTACACTGCTTTCCTTTTGGGATTTTGTGGCGAGAATTTTCTCCCCCAACCCAACAGAAGAAACTAGGTTATTTATATTAAGCTCTCTTTAGGGGATGCGGAATTTCCAGGGATCACGGTATATCCGCAGTGACAACACAGGATAGTGTTAGCAATTTTAAAAATTTCATTAAATGTTTACCCAGGATATTTGTGAACTTATGTAAATATTCCATAGCGGTGTTCTTTTTTCGTTTTCAAGAGATTCCACCCTAAAACATGAATTTGTCGACTTATTCGTGTTTTGAAAATATTGTCAACTGGTGACAACTTTCTAACCATTATAATTGCAAAAACTACAAACCATTAGACTCGCGCATTGACTTTTCCTTTAAGAGATGAATGGTTTAGAGGGTTCTATCCCCTATCACCTTCCACTCTCTGCTAAATTTTAATAGGAAAAATGCACTGCTTAATGCAATTTCACTCGCCGCTTTAAAATATTTAAAATAACCCAAAATTCACTTTATATAGAGTCCCGCCATACCTTATAATAATAAACAATTATAGCCATATTTATTTATAATTCTGGTTTTATTTATCTAACTATTTACACTCTCCTGACTTCATTCAAAATGGGTTTAGACCGCATTTACTTTTTGAATATTTTTGGTCTTGTGTGACCAGTTCAGTGTGGAGGAGAGATCAAGGCAGATTTGCAATTCAAACAGATCATAAGGTCCAGCCTGGCGCTCGCAAGAGAAAATTACAAGCTGAACAGCGCGAAAACGAAAATAATGGTTTGGGGAGCTTTGAGAGAGATGCTTCATGAGGCTTCATACACAAAATCTTGGCTCATCGCAGGAAAATTACGCCAAAAATTTCAATATTGGGAGCTCTGTGATTACTAGCTCCTTTGATCACTGTCAAAGAAGGGTCATTTTTAGAGCATGCCTGCCAAAAAAATAAAGGGTGTGCTTTTTGTGTGGAGAAATCTCTTTGATAATAATGGCTATGGCGACGTTCTTTACAATATAATATGCTTTTTCCCAAACCCGTGAGCTTACGAAGAATTTCACTTTGTTGCCCCGATCAGACGAGTTTACTCGGAAAATTTTAATTAGGTTCAAAGTGATTTTATTGCGGATCAACAGAGCAACTATGCCCCATACCTCCCCACATGGATTAGACGGGAGACCTCGTACATTAGAACGAAAAAATATATTTCAAGCCTATGGGACCACGCTGCAATAAATGGCTTGACGCACAATCAAGTTAAAAATAGTAAAAGTTGTTACTCGTTCGCATGAAAGTGGTTCATTTATATCTTTAATGCATTTATCTCACTGTTCGCATCAAACTTTTCATAATATTTTCAATGGATTCTTTTTTTCAGGTCATTCATCGTAACTCTGATTTCGTCAGTCAGTTTTTTCCTTTTTTATTCGTTTCAACGTGAAAACAATTAGGGTTGCGTTTGAACGCTTGGAAAAGATACGATATATAATGACTCTGCACGCACATGGCTCGCGGCGCGTCCAGCTCAACAAGAGGCAGAAAAATCAATTTAGAGGTGGCAGAGCTCACTCAGCAGTACACACTCAGGCAGCAAACGAGAGACAATGCCACTGCTGGTGCTAGCTTGTTGCCTTCTGATCTCGCTTTTTGCACCGCCGCTGGTTGCTCAGGTGAGCGTGGATTTCGAATTTATAGAATCCGAATGGCGTTTGGCTAGCAACTTTTTCTTCACCTATCACAGCCAGTGGTCTATCCGGAGAGTTGTTGTAGTTTATGTTACTGCAGTCCAAAAACAAGGTGAGTTATACGTATTATGGGTGAAAATTTGACTTGGTTTGAAAATTTTAACAGTACATACATATATATATATGGATACCAAAAGTTTGATCGAAGGGTAGATTTACTATTGATTAAAAGACTGTCTATGGTGTTTTTTTTTCTAAAATATGACTGACTTTTTCTTGAGAAAGGAAAACAGATGGTTTTACGAAGAAAAAACTTTCTTGGACAAAAGTGCCAAGGAAATGTAACATGTAACACTCCAAATTTAATTTTAGCATCAAGTATTCTTCATCACAAACTTAACAAACGGCAAAATGAGTATTTGCTTCTAAAACTGACTAATTTATTTCACATCAGTTTCTTTAATGAATAACCGTTGAGAAATGCCGTCAGGTATATTTTTTCCAAAGCTTTTCGGCTCACAATTTTTACTGCTGCACTTTTTAAGTATGCATATGTTAAAATTAAATTTAAATCACGGACAAAATTCTAATATTAACAAGTAATAATTTTTAGATTTTTAACGGTCAAAAGTGATAGGAAATTAAAACAATAATTATGTGGTCAACTTAAAAAGATTTGTAGCCCATTTGAGCTTTTGGCCTGCACACTTTCGGTTGTTTGTCATGTATTTTTGAGAAAATCGTAGTAATACCTGCTGATCTGAAATAAAAACGGACGCAAATTTATGCTGTGAACCTTGATTGATACTCTTTTTACAGAGGCTATACAGCAAGCATTTACATCACAGATGTTTCAAGACATGTCAAACAATGGGATTTCAGTCAGCTACATTAAGCTGCCGAATCCACGACCGATCGCTGCTCTCCGACTTGATAATGAGAGCCAGCCCCCGATCACTTGCATGCTGCTACTTACCCCCACAAAGTTCACGTCCGAATTCGTCAGAGCGGTGAGGATTTCATCAAAAGGAAACGATGAAATTTTGAATGAAATATTTATTAGACACAAAAAATGTTCAATAGATAAGACACACATAAATGTGTATCACCGTTCAATGTTGTTTTTGATTTGGTGGCTTGAGACAGAGGGAAATTCTCCTTATCAGTCTAGGAATAATATAAATTAACTGGTTTTTCACAGAATTTTCATTCACGATCATAACTCACGTAGGAGTTATAGGTCACTTTTTACTACACATTATCAAATAGTGAAACCCGTGACAAGTGTGTCTTGTGAACATGTGTCTATCATCCAAATATTAAACAATGAAATTTTCTAAAATAATTTATACTAGGCGTCTGACGCTGGTGGCATGTCTGGCAGCAAGATTCAATGGATTTATGTGCACCCAACGGGAACACGCGCCCTGTCAGCAAGCAATGGCCTTAGACCGGACACCAAGCTGCTCAACGTTGTCCTTAATCAAGACAGCACTATCACGCTGCAGCAGTGGACTGGCGCCTCGTACACGAATGATGTGGTCTGGAGTGGTCCAAGCAGCAGCATACCCACAGAGCTGGCCGTGCCGCCCAACTACAACTTGTCTGGAATAGTTCTCAGCGTTGCTGTGTTTCACGTAGAACTTCTTCATTGGATTTTTTTGAAATTTATGCCACTTTTTTATAGGATCCACCTTTTGTTATCCTGACCAACGTGACTAGGCCTGGATTAATAAACCCATCGCAAGTGAGCGGTTGGTTGGTTGACGTTTGGTACGACTTGCAAAACATCTTGATGTTTGAGTAAATTCTATATCTTGAGATTTAAGTCATAATTGTAATATTCTAAATCAAAGGACAAGATTCTACACACCTAAACTGACAACCTCAGTAACAAAGCTGAAAGCTTCAGTCGATGAATTGCAAACCGGACGTGCAGACGTTGTTCTAGCTCCTTTTGTGGTCACGATTAGCGACTTTGATTTGGCTGAGTACTCAATGCCTATAGCCGATATCAGGTCAGGACGAGTGTTCAATTTATAGCTTAGGGTTGGGAGTATATATGTATACACATTGTTTTTGACGAAAAGAGACGACCCTTTTAAGTTGGTTTGAAGTTGAAGCCAATTTAAACGGGCTCGGTCTTTTTTATTTAATTTTATTTAAAAAACGTAACTAAAGAATTTTTGCGCTCTTTTTGAATTATTCATCTGACTTTAATTAGCGATATAGCAGATAGCAGATGGATATTTAAATGTTTCAAGTAAGGCTCATAAGTGTTAGGATCCGTGGTTCGTGACACCTAGAAAATATTCCCGATCGTAAAATATACAGATGCCTGAAATAATGCTCCCTACTTACCTAATTTCTAAGTGACCTGATTTCAGGTTCCGCTTTCTTCTACCTCGAGAGAAAGCGTCTTCGAGTATTGACCAGTTTTTGCAGCCCTTCGAGCTGTTCCTTTGGCGGATGACCCTTGCCGTGCTGACACTTGCGGTCGCTCTGTTGACCATATCTTACTCACTCGGTCGCTATTTCGAATATGAAAATCCGCATTGGTCACTTTTCAACCTCAAAGAGTCGTTGTTGGTGATTTACGGCTCACTGTTCGCCCAAGGCCACGATTACGTGCCTAACTCGTTGGCCTCGCGCATGATCATCTGGCTTTCCTACATTTTTGGCGTAGTTATAGTTACGTCTTACAGTGCTGCCCTCATAACCAAGCTGACCCTTGGCACGGTCGAACCACCCTTCAGAACCTTCGATGAGATGCTTGATTCAGACTACACGGCCATCTTGCTTTCTGATTCTGCTCCTATACGACTTATGCAGGTCAGTTGGAAGATCTTTTGTCATTGTTGAAAAGAATTTGTACAATAAGATGAGCAAATTCAAACGAAAAATATCGACTAGGCCACTTTATTTTTACCTTTTCCTTGAACTGGATTAACATTGATATCTTCTGTATCAATCAGACAGCTGAGAGAGGCGCGTGGAACGAACTCCGAGTGCGAAAGCCCTATCCTGTCACTTTACCAAATTTGGCCGACTCATTAGCAGAGGTGCAAAAGTCTTGGGCCAAATACACGCTTTTGGAGTCGCGCGAGCGCGTGCTACCTCTCATCCAGTACCCTCCGGAGAACTGCAAACTGACCATGCTGCCGACGGACGTGTTCAAAGCACCAGGCCAGTTGATGCTGTCGAAATCGTCCCCGTACAAAGCCGCCATCGACCAACAGTGAGTGCTTATGCAACCGGTGGGGCGTCTCTGCACACCCGGTTGCACAGTGAATTATAATAAAAAATTTCTGACTGCGTGAGTTGAAAGGTTGATTATGATGCGGGGCTGCGGTCGACTCGACCGAATGCAAGAGCGATGGATGGGTTTGGTGTACGATGACCCTTGTCCTAGGGACTCCACCCTGCCCCAGTTTGGCATGGACAACGTGCTCTTGCCGTTTTTGATCATGGCTAGCTCGCTGGGCTTGGCCGTCGTTCTTCTCATCGCTGAAATACTAATCAAGCGGTGGTGCGGCAAATTGCTGGCCGAGCAAAACGAGGAAGGTGAACTGGCGAAGATTGCACGAATCAGAGGAATAAGGCTAAGCAAAGGTTGGAGGGCAGTTCAACGAAATCTTGGCGAATTTTCCTCTCAAAATCAGCGTTCCAGGATGTAGAGCGCGCTTATAAAATTTAAAAAAAATTTTACTAAGAAGAGCACATTTTTTTGCGTTTTCTCATGACTGCATATATATTAGCAGGCATATAAAGAAAAACGGCCCTAAATTCACAAGTCCTGCACACATGAACTAGTCATAAGCTGAAAGAGCGAAATTAAAGTACTCAATCAATCCGTAAAATCCTATCAAATAAGACATTTTCTTGAAAAATTAAAATAAAGTTTTACCCGCAAAAGGAAAGATTACAATTTTCCGAAATTTTACAGCTTTTAAAGTGTTTTAAGCTATTGCATCATCTATCATCGACGCTTTTGATTGGAAAGAATCGTGTGTGACTCTGTCAGATATTGCACCGCAAAAGTGGAGGAAAATGCGCAGAGATATGTGATGTTGATAATCCCTACCCTACGTTTGTATTTCCTCAAATGTGTGCTGCCAGCATTTGCATCGGCTAATGGAAAAGGAGAGAGCATCGCCTTTTCCTTGCAGAACAAAAGACACAAGCAGAGCACTTGAGTTGTGAAACGCAACAATTTGAAGAACAGAGCGAATTTCGAATTTCAACGCTCTGAAAACGTTATGCGCGTCGCTTTCATTGCTGTTCCGCCAAGCGTCCGCAGAAATGAGCACTCGCTTTGATGTTATACGCACGTGAAGGGTTTTTGCGGGAAGGACTTTAATCGCGATAATGCGGCCGCGGAGCGATAATCACACCAGATTTAGTCAAAATGGCACGACATATGCGTGGTTCTCGCACTCTATCGCTCACGCCTCCTCTGGGAAATTAAAACACGCAAAAAGGAACGCACTGCTCGACGCTAAAATTTATCTTTAGTAATTTCATGCAATCCGTGCTCTCCAAACGCCCTGCGATTGGATACCTATTTTTACTTCTAAATCACTTTTGATCATACGATAAAAGTGTAGCACTTCTCTCCTCTGTCTTACTTTTGTTCTTCATGACACGACAGATCTAAATAAATGTTTCATTTATTATTTATTAAATAATTTTTAAGAGTTTGAAGATATTTTTGTTGTTTTTATCATCATAATTTCCAGGAAGCTTAACTGCATGATGTTGTCCAATAGATGCGTTTAAATTACATAAGATTTTTATCTCATTGTTGAATGGAGTGATAACCATTAATTTGAAAATTTGATATTCAATTTGCAAAAATAAAATAACATAAATTGTGTTTAATAAAAATTACCTGTTTTTTAATACACCAAAAAATCTGAATGATTTTCGACTTTCCACTTGAGAAACTTTTGTAGGTAAAGTTGTGTGAAAATTAATTAAATAAAATCGCATACCAGTTTTCATGAGGCAATCTTGAGTTACTATAGTTTTTTCAGAGATACATAGTCTTGTGGAATATTAGTGAGAATCAAATTTTAAAATTCATCTCTTATATGCGTATTAATTTAAATTGAAAATACAACATTTTTTAATTTGTTTTATTACAATTTGATCACCGATGCCAATAATAAAAAATTAAATTCAGAAGCCATGAGAGTGTCACGAAAATGTGAAACTACAGAAGTGCCGGTCGCCGGAAGGTACTCACCCTGCGCATGACCCTGAGGGAAAAGGAGGATGTCTTCATCTTGGTGGCAATGGTTGAGGGCCTGGTGCGTGTTCAGTGAGTGGACCGTGTGCTGGGGCGGCTGCTGCAGCGACTGGCAGGGTGCTCTGGGGGCGACTCGGCGCTCTCTGCCTCCACCGCGCCTCCCGCTCGCCCGCCCGCCCGCACCCCCGGCAGGCCCCCGGACCGGCGACCACGCCTCCCGCCCGGCCGCTCTACGTGCGTCGCCAGGGCAACCGAATCCTGCCAGACCAACGTGACTCTTGCACGAATCGCGAAACAAAAAAGCAGAAAGGGAAAGGAAGGGTATATATTTAAAATGATCTTCACAACATGAGGAAGACTCTATTATTTGCATTTTTTTTTATTAAAAATTCAAAAATTTATTGTAATGAGTGCGTGTTGAGAATTTCATGTATTTTTAAACATTAAAAGAGCATGTCTTAAATTACATCTCATAGAAAATAGCGAGGATGAATTTCAAGTTTTATGCGTTTCATTGTTGGTTTGAAGCATGCAGGCTGGATTTAATTTATTATTCTCTCCATTAGCATGTCAAGGTTGTGGGTGAAATATTGTGCAAGTGTTGCGATGGTTAGAGATCTCCGGCCCTATACCCTTTATTGTTCAGTGAAAAGGGGTATTGTGCTCATGGGCAAACCGTCGTACCTCTCCCTCTCCTTCTCTCTTGTGTTTTGTTTCTCTCGCACAAATAGCAACACGTGTTCTAATATTTTAAAATTGCATAGACTCTTAATGATTTTTTTACTACACTTTCACCATTTAATATGATATCATTTTACCACTGAAGTAATTGGAACAAACATCGCAATAATAAACATAATAAATGTAAGTGCTCTAAGCCTTGTACAAAGGCTCGGTAACATGACTAAAAAAAAAATCATTTTTGATTCGTTTAAGTAGCCAAATAAATCTCTGGCAAAAGATGTGGCATATCAAACTAATCAGCTCAACTTCAAAATACCTGTAAGAATCACCTTTTGCTAAAAAGAGACATTACAAAGAGTAAAGAAATTTACTAAATTCGGGTAAGTCGGGACCAGCTTAGCCGAATTTTTGTCCGGCGGCGCTGGCCATTTCCACCGGCGCCTGGCGCGACTACGGTAGACTGACATTATTTTAAACGCGAAGTTTGATAGTGCTCACACGGCCTGAAGACATATTTTCTCCTGCACTTTTTAATTTTTGGCCCTTTTTCACCGGCGGCTGGCGGCGCTGGCGCAGTTAACAATTATATAGCCAGATTCACGGTATTGTTAGCGGCCGCTAACGTGTCCCAAAATTTGCCGGCTGGCGCGGCGCATCGCGGCTGGCTGAGACCTTAATTTTTATCCCGTTAAAATTCATAGCTGATTTCGATAATTTTCTAAAAATTTCATTTCATAGATCTTAGCATCAAATTACTGGAATATAGGTATAAATTATAACGTCTGAGAGTAGAGATCATGAAACCCGCAACACATGTCCTTTTTGCAAAGTTTTTCGCAAACTATTTTTGTGCCAGCCAGTAGTCGCCGAGGGAGAGCGAGAACGTCGAGAACGTGTAAAAAGGGCAAAAAAGACAACCATGCACTACCTGCTGACGTGCGTGGTGTGCTTACACAGAATCGTCTTCCTCCAGCGAAGCGCCTGTTCTGATACTGTGCCGCCGCTACCAGCCAAGAGCCACGCCCCTCAGCAGCTAGAGCGCACATGTCATGTTTGTGTTGTGATTCTGTCGCCCGACGTTTGAACGGCACCTGGCAACGACAGGTCGTTTCCTGTCGAAGATTTGCAGTTTCCGCATCCCTTTCTGACTAAAATGATGCTCACCAAATTAATCCGACGAACCGGCTGTCAGTCTGTTGAGCTGTTTGCGAGGACCAAAATCCCGAGCAGTTCTTGCAGGTGGGCCCATTTGGCACCGGCAGGTGTTCAGGGCAAGGAGGAGAATAGCCTAGAAGACAAGATAATCTACAACTCGTTGATTGGCGGCCAAAGATTCCGGATGCGGCAGAAAAAACTGGAAAAGCTAAAAAAGGAGTCGTCCTGCAGCAACAACACTTCCAGTCTAAGCCACAGTTTTCTCTCGGCTGAAGCCAGGGCCCACCTTTTGGGAATGGTGGAGCAACCTGGGGAAGGGCTAAAATTCGAGAATGATGACCTACTCAGCCTGCAGAAACTGATGCAGGAGAAACGTCAGGTTGAAAACCTGAGTAACGAAGCCTTCAGGGACATCTCTTTGGACTTCATGACGTCCACCAGCAGCGACCCTTCACTCCCAGCAAGTCGAGTGCCCTGCGGAGGCTGTGGAGCACCCCTTCACTGCCAGGACCCTGAATACCCTGGTTTCTTACCTCTGGAATGCTTCAAGGGAGTGTCAGAACCACACCTGAGAGCTCTCACCTGCCAACGGTGCTACACGCTCAAGAACCACCACAAGGCCATCCATGTCGATGTCTCGCCGGACGAGTATCCTAAAATCTTGGAGCACATAAGAGATAAAAGGGCCTTGGTGCTCTTAGTCGTGGACTTGATGGACTTTCCCTGCAGCATTTGGCCCCACCTTAGCCAAATCATAGGTAAAAAAGGGAAAGGGGGGAAAAGCTAAAATATTGTCCCCAAGGAAGGTTGTGGAATGTTTGCTAGACTGATTATGGAATGATTTTTTTAAATATGTATTATCAAATTAAGGAAAATTTTCCTAGTTTAGTATTAGCTTGTATTGTCTGAAACTGAAATTTAAAAGTCTTTATTTCAAATTGTTTTTTCTCTTTTGTTCTCCCCAGGTTCCAGGAGACCAATATGCGTGGTTGGAAATAAAGTAGACCTTTTACCAAACGATGGAAAATTCTTTTTGGAACGAGTAAAAGAAAGTTTAACCAAAGAAGTCATCAGGGTGTCCGGCATTGGCGAGAATTACATAAAACACGTTGCTTTGGTCAGTGCCAAAACTGGATACGGCATTGAAGCATTAATTAACAAGTTGCATAACAATTGGAGAGTACAAGGTAATTATATTTATAATTAATCCAGTTACTTAACCAGTGCCTCTTTCTAGGTGATGTTTATGTTGTTGGCTGTACCAATGTGGGCAAGTCCTCAATTTTCAATGCACTTCTTGACTCGGATTACTGCAAGGTGCAGGCTTCCAATCTTGTGCAAAGGGCTACTATTTCTAACTGGCCAGGCACCACTCTAAACTTGCTAAAGGTTTGATATTGTCTTGAGAAATTCCAAGTTTCTAAAGGAAATTTTGTTTGAACAGTTTCCTATCTTGCGGCCAAGCCACCAAATGCTTTTTGATAGAACAGCAAGACTGATTAGTGAAAAAGTAGATGTATCAATAGAAATGCATGAGGAGAAGGAATTACTGAGGAAAACTCGTGATATCGAGCATGCCACTCTCAGAGGTTTGCAACCAAGTTATTCTTAATTCAGCTAGACTAACAATTTATAAATTAAAGGTCATGTCCGCAAAACCTATGAGTTGAGTCAAAATCAGGTGAAAGACCCTTTTAAATTGCCTTCGAGCAGAGCAACAGATTTCACGCCACCTGCAGGAATAAATCCAGAGGATGAGGCGTTTTTGCAAAGCCGCTGGTGTTTTGATACTCCGGGTGTTGTGTATCCCGACCAGGTAAGTTGCGGGAGCACTGGACTTATCATTATAATAACAAATTCATGCTTTGGAATTAGGTCATCAACCTCCTGACAGAAGAGGAACTGGAGAAGGTTATTCCCAAGGCCATAATTTCACCTCGATCTTTTTCCCTGCTGGCGGGCCAAACTCTCTTTTTGGCTGGTCTTGGCAGAGTTGATTATCTGCATGGAACTTCAAATCAAATTATGTAAGCAGTGTTAACACAATTTTCCGTTCTCTTATTCACGGCCAGTTCAGCAAAAGATAACCCTATAACGTTTTCATTTTTGCAATCTATATTTGCCACTTGCATTATTTTCTTTTAAAAAGATTTATATTTTTTTCTAAAATCTATTTCATGACCAAAAAAGTAGAAGTCAAAAAAGCTCAGCAGGTTAAAAAACTTTCCAAATTGCCTCTTTTTTATTTATATTCAAATTTTAGAAAAAAAATGAATTGCTTTCCTGTTTGAAAAAAGAATTTGAGGGTGTTTGATGATTTAATTTAAAGTGAGAATTTCTTAAAATTGAATTAAATTTCCTCTTAAGCTTCCTTAAATTTTATTATTATACTTGCTTATTTTCATCTAAGTCATAAATACACATAAAATGTACAGGTCAGGTATTTACAGATGAAAAAAAGCTACAACGCTAGCGGAAAACCGATAAAACAGACCGTAGTCATCGCGATGCGCCGGTTCGAAAAACAATTTTAAACAATAAAATATCTTGGGCTTGAAAGCTCTAAAAAACAAAAGAACCCAAGAACGCCATTTTTCACTTATTTGAAATAAAAAGGCTGAGCAAAATAAGAACAAATATAAATTTCAACTACTCAAGTTTTTATGTTTTTTAAGTTGTTGGGTTTCTTACATAGAACACACAATGCAAGGAATGTTGTTGATAGGAAAATTTTCTTACTTAGTAATACCATTTTGAATGTCTTTAAAAATGTAGGCGGATCCTTTCTTTCTGTATGTTGCTTCTTTTCCTATTTGCTTATAGCATTATTTTTTTAGTGTTACGATATTTTCTTCTGATCATCTCCCCATCACAATTTGCGAGACTACTCAGGCTGATGAGGTTTACCAAACCTACGCTGGTTCAGATCTACTTGTGGTCCCATCAGGGTCCGAGGAGAGACTGGCCATGTGGCCGGGACTGAAGAAAGGACTTTCAGCAAAATTTGAAGGGATTCACTCTAAGGAGAGCGTTGCAGATGTTTTGTTTTCTTCCGCAGGTAATAATGAAGCTCAATATAAAATGATTAAATTCTAAAACAAGATTTGTTTAGGATGGATGAGTGTCACTTTGCCTAGAGAAAAAGTAGCAGAGTTAGAAATTTTCACGCCTCTAGGATTGGGAATTCACGTGAGGAAACCATCCATGTTGCCTTTTGCCGTCGCTAGAAGAGGACGCCGAATAGAAAGAACCCCTGCTTATGAAAAATTTAGACCTGTGCTTTAAATCAATATAAATCACGGATTATACTGTTAGTTTATAACTTTTAGTTTTATTTTGACTCTTCAAACACGGTGTAAAAACAAATAATCACACGTTTACATAGATCATCTTAACTAACAAAAAGGTCGGGAAATTTGATTAATTCAGGTCACTGGTCAGCTCATCCTCTCTCCGAGGCCGCCCCTGTGCTCAGCCCGTTTCATCTGCAGCTCCTGAGCACGCTTTTCGCGCTGTGCTCTCCGTACCTCTTCCTCCCAATTGCCTGCGTCTTCTGCTTCCCAACCTTCTTCCTCAACCCACGTTCCAAGTTCACCACCCTGGAAAACAAATACAAAAAACTGGCTCAATTAAAGTCATTACTACAAAAATGACTAGCCATGGAAAATACAGAAAAATGTGAATTCACCGGGAAATCAGCTAAAATTGAATATTTTAGGAGTGCTCAAGCTCATATTAAAGAGCTACTAACAATATGAAATGAAATATCTAAAGAGGGAGGGGGTATTTAATAATTTTTAAAATGTTTTGTGAAAAATTTCTTACTTTAGTGAGTAATTTTCCTATTTAAAATTGTTATTAAATTATACTACCGTTCATTATTTTCATTCCCTTGCAAGTAAAATTGGAAATTTTAGCTTTTAATTTAAAAATTGAAGCTGTAATGTCTGCAAAATAGAGTATTATAGAAGAAATACACACCACAATGGGCATGGGCTGCGCTGCAAACATTAGTGAAGACCTGCTGGCGTCCACTTGCTCCTCTTGTGCGCTCAATTTCACCCTTGGGGCCTTAGTGACTCTCGGAATCATATCCTTCCACAGTAAGAAAATTAAATTACTCAGTTCTAATTTTAAAAAAAGGGAAATAGAAGCCAACCTGGAAGTAATCAGCCTGTACTTCAGGTTCTTCAGGTTCATTCTGCTTCTGCCTAGCAGTTGCCAGTGAAGTTCTGTATTCCCTTATTTGCCTCGTAACCTCGTCTTCCTCTTTGCCCCAGGTGTCCCATCCTCCTTGCACATTCTACAAAAATATGGAATGTATATTAGAGAAAAAATAAACACATTTATTTTCTCTTAAATTTATTTAAACTAAAGAATATTGTTTCTGCAATTCCCATTTGTTTTAAAAATTAAAAAATTCTACAAATACTTACGCAATCATAGCTTAAATTGCAAAAATATTTTAATGGAGTACTTAATCAATCTCAATAAATTTATCAGATTTTTTTCACAATTTAAGTTTGGGCGATAATTTAAATTAAAGCAAAATGAAGTTAACAGTGTGCTTTAGACAACGGTCTAAGCACTGTTAGCAGCACGATTTTCATTTTGTGTTTCATATTTCACCTGGTGGAAGACAAAGGTTGACAATTGTGACAATGCTCTTTCACAAAGTGAAACTCAACGCCTCATTCCAGATTTACTTATTTCAGCGCGCGTGAAACCCAAAACCTGTCTCTCGCGGTGCGTGCAGCCGAGATAATTTTGAAAAGCTTTTCTTTCCCCTATTTCTTCAAGGGCTACACACTTACACGGTGCTTGGCGACTCTTTCATTGGGGAAACGAGCAAGCGGCGCATTAGCTCCATTAAAATTACTAAATAGATCAGTCCCCAGCGAGTTGATAACCTTTTCATTTGATAATGATTCTTGTTTTGACATTACAGCTTACAACAAAAAATATTGCTGTTTATAGATTGATATTCCTCAACTGGAGAACCAACCAAACGGAAAGGAAACACAATTAACTGGATTTTCAGCCAGCTTGTTAAAAATTAAACAAAATCTCATACTTCCTGAGGATCGTTTGGGACGACACCGATGGCAGTAAGAGGATGCGATTCGGACTGTGAGAGCCTACGTCGTCTTCGGAAACAGCAGCAAGCCCTCCGAAACAAAGCCAGGACCCACAAAAACAATCCCCTCAGCTTGGCCAGCAAAACTTGCAGGGCGCCAATCATTTTCGCGATGGTCAAACTTGTGTCATTCTAAAAATATGGAAGAAAAATTTATAGTGTAGGTGGTTATGAAAAAACATCAATACTGAAATTATCCACGAGTCTATTTGTAACGCGTATGCAATGTCTGTCATTTCTAATAACATTGTTTTCCTGAGATAAGGAATAGTTTACGAAGAATGCTCCTTACCTTTCTGAAACAAAATAGTAGTTAAATCTAACATAGTTTGACTGAATTTTTCTCAATTACTTAAATGAGAAGAGATAAACAGTTAAAATATTGATGTTTCTGCACTAGAAAATAAATGGATTTAGACTGCTGAAATTTAAATGCCTGACAGGTATTGTGTCTTGGTTGCTGTCGGCATCAAAATCAGCTGGGTGAGGGTTTTTAGATAGAGTAACAAGCCTTCAAATTTTGATATACTTTAATTGACATAAATTTAACAGATTTAGAATAAAATTTAATTAAAACAGATTTTCTACACAAAATCCAAAACCAACAGCAGCAAATTCGATTTCCCAGCCGAGAACTTCGTCAAGGTACCAAACTCCTTTGTTTACTCCCCGTGTGATCTTGATAGCGCAGGGCAACGATCGAGTGGAGGGTGCGCGGCAAGCCAAAATAATCAAAGGCCGGCGGTGGCGGTCAGCAGAGAGCAGAAGAGCTGCTGCGGGGATTTTGGCACAATGGCAGAGGCCACGTGAATTGCTGCTGCGGTCTGCAAGGTGTGTAGCCAGCGTTCCGGGCCGCGAGGGGCGCGATTCGCACGTGGGTTGGGCCGGCCGAGGCGCGGCTGGAAGGGTTTTGTTTTGGTCGGCTGACCTATATTTGACCTTGGCTGCTCTCTCTCTCTCTCTTTCTCTGCAGCGGGGCCGTGTCGAGCCTTGCTCGCATCTCCTGTCTCTTGCTGGACGTGTCCCTTAGCGCAGCGCGTGAGTCTCCCTTGCAGCATTTCTGAGAAAGGTCACCATGGCAGAAGAGGAAGGGTGAGTAAAATTGTCTCTTTCTTGCTCTATGCCTCAGTGACTAATTATGCCGATTGACACAGCATGCTCCTCGGATATAAATTTATATCCTACATATTTTGCTTAATTCGTTTAAGGCAGCATAATTAAATTCGCCCTCTACATGTCTTTGATTTTTAAATTATTTTTCTATTCATATTTCGCGTGAGAAGCAACCCTTTCTCACACGCCAACTTTGACAGTTCGGTTTATTGGGTTTATTGTCCTTTGTGTGAGGGACAGTTCAACGTACTTACGTCAATGGAGATAAAATAAGTGGTTTAAGTTTCGTGACCTCCTCCAACAGTATTTTGAAAATTATTTTCAAAATTATTATGTATATTGTGTTAATATTAATTTATTTTAAACTGATTGTGAGCAGAGGCCAAGAAAAATAATGGAAATAACCTCGAGTGGTCGCATATTTCAAAAAGCAAAGAAAAATGTCTGAAGTTAAGGACAAAAACAAATAACATCCTTTCAGATAATATTATAAATTTGGTAAATTTGTAAAACTTAAAGCATTATTTATTTCATTGGCTACAAACCGAAAAATAAAAATAAAGAAATCAATGAACAAGAAGAGCCCATATCTTTTAATCCGAAAAAATAGTTTTTTCTTCCTACATTGTTTGATATTAGATGAAAATTTGCCATAAATAGAGGTTTTCGTGTGTCGGAATCTCGAATTGTAGATACTGTTAAGCTAATAGGGTAATTAAAAAATCTTGAAAAATATAATCTGAATTTATAAAACTTGAATTATTTTTTTCAATCGAATTTAATTCTATTTACCAATTGCATAAGAGGTACTAGTTTGGCTTTTTAATATAGTGGCTATGAACGCTAGAGCAAAAATCTTGGCGAATTCAAAAAGCTGATAAAATTTTCAATATTTAAAAAATTTTAAAAAAAATAAAATGTTTCTCATATTCCTAATAATGGACAAGGTATGCAAATAAAAAATGATTTTTGTTTCTAAAATTTTAGGCATCTAATAAATATTTTATTAATATTTTGAAATTGTGTTCTTCGTCAATTGAAATTTGAGTTTTTTTAATATATCCTGCTATTTCATTAATAAACATTCATTCACACTTTGCTGTGAATGGCAAGGAAGGTAGTCGTTTTGCTGGCACCCAATGGAAGCATTTCACTAAACAAACATCCCCACCTACGGTCTTTTTCACGCTACTATAAAGATTGCACTTGTGAAAGGCGGGGAGTCCAGTGACGAACGCAGTGTCATTAGATGTATTTATATGTTCAATTTCATACTACTTATTACGAAATTAATAATTCATTATGTGCAACCTCGTTGACTGTTTCAATAATTTAATATATCAAATACGATTAAAAGCATTAAAAAATAAATTGAAACAAAAACTGGCTTTTTTAATGTTTGAAATCGAGTCTAAAAGTTTTCTCGGCACTTATTCTGATTAATTTTATGAAGAATAAGGAACATTTCTTTACCCTTCTGACGCCAAACTGCTATATCAAGTTCAGCATCTGACGCAAGAACTGAAAAACTAGAAACTGGTTTGCTTTTCCCATTTGAGGCCAAACAGGGGAATTTCATCTATATCATTTTTAATTAAATTGCAAATGAGTCATTTTATTGTTCTTGGCAGGCGCACGCTCGAGAGTGTTGAATCAGCTATTTTTAATCTGCCATCAGTGTTACCTTTCAGCCTTTGAGCAAAATCAATTTTTTCTGTTTTAATTTGTTTTAAACATCAAAATAGAATTTATCTTATTTAAAAAAAGTTTGATTTATCACAGGAAATTTTTTGAAGCAATCAACTTAATGTATTTGCGTTGCTAATTTTAGAATTTAATTAGGCAAAAGCTCGTTAGTATCACGCTATCACAATCACTGAACAAAATGCGAATTGATTTAATTAGAGCAGCTGACCTTTTTATTAATATTCTGATGGTTGTGCTGATCATGATAAAGATAGATGCATGTTAACTATGCCATAATAAGCTTGGTTTGACCACCTCTACGGTGACCTCGACCCCGCGTGGCGTCTAGATAACATAGAGCTCTTGTCAAAATTTCACCGTCGCCTGCGTCGCGACAATGGCGGGCGTGTCCAGCGGCAATGTGGCTCGCCCCAAACGCGGACCGCTTAAATTACAAAAATCAACAAGGAGCAGGGTCAAAGTTCGGATCCACGCAATCAAACTCGATCATTTTTGCGCTTGCTCGTGCACCGAGAGTACAGAGCAAATTCGGCCGGAGTGCGACACCAGTTGCAGTCGGTTCGTGCGCGCGCGAGACACGCGGATGAAAGCAAGGGAGTTTTATTAAGAAACCCGATAGGCCGGGTAATTGGAGCCTTGGGGCCGTGCAGCAACGGCGAGGGCGGCGGGCCGCGAAAAGCAGATTTTCCGCGCGATGCGCCCGTGGAGGAGCATTGGTCCGACTAGTGTGATTCTTTTATTCAAAAGAGTCGGCGCGAGCGGCGAGAGAGGCCATGCTGGCGCTGGTGCACCTGCTCAGCCAAGTATTTAATTTCGCGCTAGGGGGTGGTGGGGGTGCGGATGGTGGTGGTGCCCATCACCATCTTAACGGCGAATCTAGCCACCAGGAGTGTCACTCGTCTCTCGACTCTGGACCAGAGCGGTGAGTCCTCCAATAGCTCTCCTCCAACTCTGCAGCAATCCAACCACTTTTTCGCTCACTCGATCACTCCTTAAACTCTCCTCGCGTTTCCCAAACCATGCACAAGATGCGCAGACATTATTTCACCCAGAGAAAGTGGTAATTGCTACTTTTTTCTTACACTCTGGAATTTTTGCAACTTTTCCTCGACGCTCCACGCGACTTTGAGCAAACGTTGCAAGTCTTCCTTGCTTTCCGACATCAGACTCAACATGTTGCTTTTCATTTCAACCTTTTCAAACGGCATATATTTTAACATTCACACTCCCGCACCCGCACACCACCTGCGCGCAGCGTGCAAGGCTTTTTGATCAATTCTTAACGTGATCTGATTCCCTCGCGAGAAGCTAATATCGATCCGAACGTATCACGCAATCTACCTATGCATCAATATTTGCATTTTGCTTTTTTTACCGTGACACTGAGCTACGGCCCTTTTATGTTTTTGGTGCAGGAGGTCTGAACCGAGCCACCCCCAAGAGCTGAAAGGAATCTTCGCGATGACCCTAGGCACTCAGCGAAGCAGTGTTGTCCAACAGTACGGCGGACAGGTCAGGGTGCTGACCCTGAACTACGGCGAGCACCTCGACTCGACGCTCTTCCGTCTCAAGAAAGGTGAGTGATAGCCACTTTTTTCTAATCTAAACTCAAATATATTTGTTCGTAGTGCTATATTCCAATTTCTATCCACTTAGGTTGGATTTTCTTTTTCTTTTCCTCAAACACTCAAGATGTAACGATGATTTTTTAGTTTCTTTTTGTCTATCCAGAAGTACTATATCGGAAACCTATGAATCAAGAATAGAATGGTTTTCCTTTTTTTAAATCATATTAAACAGACGGTGGTTATTCCTAGAAAATTTCCAAAAATGCAATGGACTGTTGGTTGATTGCCAGCAACCAAGTTAAAATCATTAAATCCGACTGATGGATTAGATATAAATGTATTCTAGGATGGACCCTGCAGTTCCGTTTGGGCCCGTCTCTGTTGGGCAAAGACGTAAAAATCTTTTGCAACCACCCTGAAACACCTGAGGGTGAGATCTTTGACCGCCGCCGCTACCGAGGCCTGGCTTGGCGTCGGGACGGAGGCCCGGCCGACGACACATCATTCTACACTGAAATCAATATTGTCCGCGCGGGCTCCTTCCATTTTTACTTCACTTGCGACGAAAACAAGTATAACTCTATTGGAAAGAACATAAACATGTCGATTACAACTGCTCTTTTTATTGGCAGCTCGTATGATTTCGCAATGAATGACGGCTACTACACTGAGGGATATTATTCCGAGGGCTACACTGGCAAGAACAAAAGACCTGATGGGTCTGGCTTTTTCCTCGTCGAACCCGATCTGTTCTACGGCAGGGGTGACGTGCTACCCTTGGACTGCGTGCAGTGCCAGACCGTCCTCGCCAAGTGCCTTGGCCCTTTCCACACCTGGGAGAAGAAACTGGCAGTCTCAAGGGAGAGTGGCTACAATATGATTCATTTCACCCCAATTCAGGTATGACAGATTTTCATTCAGCGAATTTGGAGGTTATTGAAATTCATTTTCAGGCCCTAGGCATTTCCAACTCGTCGTACAGTCTGAAAGACCAGCTAAGGCTGAACCCAATCTTCAGCGAACACGGGGATCACATCAGCATCGAACATATTGAGAAACTGACCCACAAAATGGCAACAGAGTGGAAGGTTTGTAAATGACACTATAACGAAGAGCCTCATAAATTGTTAAATTCCAAAGGTTTTGAGTATTTGCGACGTTGTGCTGAACCACACGGCCAACGAAAGCGCTTGGATCAAGGACCATCCAGAATGTACATACAACATGGACAACTCGCCGCACCTGCGTCCCGCTTTCCTGTTGGACGCCATTTTGGCCCGCTTTGCGTTTGAGATCTCGCAAGGAAAGTGGCAGCACTCAGGCGTGCCTAAGCTGATCTGCATAGAAGACCACTTGCAGGCGATGCGCGGCACTCTTCTCGGCCAGCTGCTGCCGCAGGCCAAGCTGTGGGAGATGTATACGGTGGACATCGAGTCCACTCTGTCCCATTTCGCTCGAATGGCCAGGGAAAGGGGCCCTCTGAAGCAGGGCCATGGCGAGTTGACCATCCAGCAGGACCCTCAGTTCCGCCGCAACCATTCCAAAGTGGACATGGAGCAGGCGCTGAGCCTCTTCAACATTCAGAGGTTTGTTTATCTTCCTCGAATTTTTTTCCAATATTTCTGCCACGTTTTTAAGCTCTAATAAAATTTCAAAATCTTGCGAAGTCGAAATTGTCTGTAAAATCACGCAAAAATGTAGTATGTTGAAATCCAAGTATTTTTATTTTTTACAAGAATATCATTTGTTTGACAAAATATCATTTTGTATGACAGGAAGGACTGCTACGACGAAGCACATCGCGTCCAGCGCTGCACCGACGATCTGCGCGAATACCTTGAAACATTGAACCGTCAAGTGACTGACACTCTGCAGAGTCACCTGGTTGCTGCCGTGGACAACTGCCTGGCAGGAATTAGATACTTCCGCGTGCAGACCGACGGGCCAAGGCTTAAGGAAATCACTCCGAAGGATCCCCTGATTCCCAGGTAAGATGAACCAATGATGCTTGAGCCGATTGAAATTCCAATTTGGCCTCTTCTCCTACACAGGTACTTCACCTACACTGGTAATACCGACACGCTGCTTGATGACGTGGAGCGCATCATGTACGCCAACGGGGGCCGCTACATCATGGCTCACAACGGCTGGGTAATGAACGCTGATCCGCTCCGCAACTTTGCCGACGCCGACTCCAACGTCTACCTGAGGAGAGAACTGATCGCCTGGGGAGACAGCGTCAAACTGAGATACGGCGAAAAGCCGGAGGACTGCCCGTTCCTGTGGCAACACATGCGAGAGTATGTCGAGCAGACTGCAAGGACATTCCACGGAATCCGCCTCGACAACTGCCATTCCACGCCAATACCTGTCGCAGAGGTATCAAAATTAATGTTAATTACATTTGACTTGGAAATGATTAAACCCGATTGGGTTATGTTTCAGTACCTCTTGGATGCTGCCAGGCGCATCAGACCTGACCTCTACGTCGTCGCTGAACTGTTTACCAATTCTGATGAAAAGGACAACATTTTCATCAACCGCCTGGGCATTACATCTCTAATCAGAGGCATGTACTATTTATTATTTAATGAGAGCTAGGGAATTTCGACGGTAAAGACGTTTTTTAAATGGTGCTATTCTTGCTAATTATTATTGTTAAGGGCCCCTTGTATTCGAAGTATTGGACAAAATGTGTGTGTGTGTGTATATTTATAGAAAAAATTTGGCATAGATAAATCGGAAGTTTTTGATATACTGAGGTCACGGGTCGAAAAAAAGTTATTTTTAGCTGAAGTATGAATAGCGAGAAAATAAAAATTTCACGATCGGTTGATTTTAACCATCAGAACATGCTACACTCATGACGTCAAAAATGACTTTAAGAACGTGCAATAAATTGAACCCTGGTCCTTTAGGCTTGATAGTGTTAAAATCAAACATGTAGCTGTTTTAATTATGGCTGCCAGGCTCTGTTTGATTTGCAATATTTTTAAGTGTGAGAAAACAATGTTGCATTTTTGCACATTGCTAAATTGGCAAATCCTAATGTGTGCTCATTTGGAATCTAATAGCTAATAAGACGCACCGAAAAAAGATTTAATTGTCTTAATTTCCTAATCTTTGCGCAGAGGCCATGTCTGCTTGGGACTCGCACGAAGAGGGACGTCTGGTTTACCGCTACGGCGGCGATCCAGTTGGTGCCTTCATTCAGCCACCTACTCGTCCTCTTGTGCCTAGCATCGCCCACGCCCTTTTCCTTGACGTCACGCACGACAATCCAAGTCCAGTGCAGACCAGAAGCGTGTACGACCTGCTACCCAGCTCAGCCTTGGTCAACATGGCTTGCTGCGGGAGCGGAAGCAACAGGGGCTACGACGAGCTTGTTCCTCATGATGTAAAATCGTTAAATGGTTGAAGATGAGTGTGGTTAATATACTAATTTTTAGATCCATGTTGTGGATGAAATCCGCCACTACACAGAATGGGCTGAGAACGTCAATTCGAACGGAAGCCAGACCGTTGGCTTGCAAAGCGGCATCATTGCGGCCAAGCGGGCGCTGAATAAACTGCACTTTGAGCTGGGAATATCCGGTTTCAACCAAGTATGAAAAATAATGATCATTCAGAGTTGGTCTCAAACTTAATTGAAAACATAGGTGTTCGTTGACCAAGTTGACTCTGATGTGGTGGCCGTGACCAGGCACTGCCCCGCCACCCACCAGTCAGTGGTGCTTGTTGCGTGCACTGCATTTAAACAGCCAGAGCCTTTCTACAAGAGAACACACACACGGCCATTGCGGGTCGAAGGCACCGTCGACGAGGTGATTTTCGAAGCAAGCCTTTGCCACAGAGATTCAAAGTAAATTATATGAAATTGCCATAGTATTTGAAAACTAATTCCTTCTCCGCAGATCTGGTGGCGCGTGGTTTGTGCCTCCTCCTTCCAACTTCCGCAAAGATGGACGCTTCATCAACGGCTTGAGCGATTACAAGCTGAAGCTGAGGGAACACTTCCCTCTGTCTCAGGCTGAGGCTGTCCACAAGGGTGAAAGTGGCGACCCGCAGGTCACGCAGATCGACTTCACAGAGGACTTCCAGCCTGGCTGTGTGATAGCATTTAAGTGCGTTTTAATTAAAATGCAGTCAATTTTTATTTAATATATTTTCCCCAGGGTTTCTCTGCATTACAACATGACGCCAGCTATCGCTCACCTTGGCCGGCTTGTCGAACGGTTCAACATGCGTTCTGCCAATGACATGTCTACAGTGGATCACGATTTTGACAGAATCGTGTCCAGGCTTAACCTTGCAGATCTCAATAGAGCTCTCTTCCACTGCGAAGAGGAGGAAAGAGACGAGGGCCATGGCTTCGGAGCGTATAATATTCCAGGATTTGGATCCACGGTTTACTGCGGCCTACAAGGTACTGGAAACATTAAGATTGGTGGTTAATTTCTTATTAAATCATGTTGTAAACAGGTTTCATTTCATTGCTAAGTGAAGTTAGGCAAAAGAACGATTTGGGCCATCCTCTGTGTGGAAACTTGAGGGCTGGTAACTGGATGATAGGTAACTTTTGATGCTTTCAATTATTAAAAACCGCAAAATGAGAATCCAAGCGATGTTTGGGAATCAAGTTCGAGCTGATCTGCGCCTAAGTTTGACTCTCTGTCATATTGCAATTATTACAAGTCCATTCGGATTTGGGAGGATTGCGAAAGCCCTCTGACTCGCACCTTTCCAGTATGCGTGAATTAATTTCACGGGACGAACGTCTAGCGTTTCAATAAATTGCACCAATGCAAGGCAGTAACATGAGCTGGCCCTTTTCTGCAATGGACTTCCAATGAGTCTCTTTGAGGCCATGTTAATCGTTCCCCGTGTTATTAACACGTGAGTCACCCATCTCAAAAAACACAAACCGATCAAAGATAAAAAAAATTTGGGAACATCGAGACATCATGGCTCCTCTTTTTTAAGACTACATCAGTCAGAGGCTGAAGCTCGATCCAGGCACTGAAGAGCTAGGCAGGTGGTTTGAGGATAACCTTCGCCACCTGAAGGAATTGCCGCGCTACCTGGTTCCCAGCTACTTCGATGCTGTGTTGCAAGGGGTGTATCAAGCACTCCTTCAGCGCGTATGGAACTGCATGTCAACGTAATCCCCTCGAATTCACTTTCCAACCGCAAACCTTGATTTTGTTCTTGCGCAGATTCATTCAGCTTGGCTCGCATTTCGTCAAGAGCCTCGGTCTTGGCTCCGTTCAGTGCGGTGGAATAGTGAAATCCGCACAGCTGCCGAAGCTGTCGCCAGCTTTGCCACCACCCTTGCCACCAACCAGGCTGGGACTAAACGGACAGTCTGATCAAGTGTTCCTCACGCTCTCTGCAGGTGAGAAATCCACGCTTGTCTGAGTTTTCATTGAACGTCGTTTTTTAAATTTATCTTTGAACTCTCTGAAAGTTCCTCTGTAACGAAATAACGAATCCATTGGTTTCGCCAAATACTACAACGTCGAATCGTTAGAGTTTTCTTGTTAGTCTAATTATCTTTTGTTAACCAGCATTTCCAACATTTGGGCTATTCTTTATTTCCTTCAATTAATTTTCTATCCTAATTAAATCTTGCAGGCTTGCCTCACTTCTCCACTGGCTACATGCGTAACTGGGGACGAGACACTTTCATTTCCCTTCGAGGTTTGTTCATTCTCACTGGACGCTACCAAGAGGCTAGGTATATTAAATCACTAAACCTCAAATTGGTTTAATCTCACGAGGATCTCGTTCAGGTACCACATCCTCGCCTACGCCGCTTGCCTCCGCCACGGTTTGATTCCCAATCTCTTGGATGGAGGCAAAAACGCTCGGTTCAATTGCAGAGACGCAGTTTGGTGGTGGCTCTATTCGATCCAGAGCTACGTCCAGGAAGTGCCAGACGGCTGGCGCATTTTCCAGGACCCAGTGTCCCGTTTGTTCCCGAGGGACGACTCTCCTGCTCTTGAGCCTGGCTCACATGTAAAATAATTTAATTAACTCAATCACCAGGTAGGTGCTCACCAATTTTATTGCAGGACCAACCCCTTCAAGACATCGTGCAGGAAGCACTGCGCGTGCACTTCCAAGGCCTCAAGTTCAGGGAACGCAACGCAGGAGCCAAGATCGACGCACACATGAACGACCAAGGATTCAACAACGAGATTGGCGTCGATTGCGAAACAGGCTTCGTTTACGGAGGCAACGGCCAGAATTGCGGCACTTGGATGGACAAGATGGGCTCAAGCGACAAGGCCGGCACCAAGGGCAGACCCGCAACACCTCGCGATGGCAGCGCCGTCGAGCTCGTCGGTCTGTGCAAGGCTGCTCTCAAATTCCTCAATGGCTTGTACACCATGGGCAGATATCCACATAACTCTGTAGAGCGCAGAAACAATGACGGTACTAAAAAAAATAGTAAAAAAGTAAATATATTTATTAAAATGCCAATTCTGAAAGATCATTGGCCGTTCCACCCAAATTTGGTTTGTAGACACTGTTTATGCATTTTACTAAACACAAGGTGCATGAAGAAGAAAAGTGTCTTAAAAAAAATTGTGGAAAACCACATTTTTCAACTTCACCCTTTTGACAATCAAACAGACAAAATATTTATAGGAAATGTCAGTTGAGGCTGAAAATTGAAACTATTGCAGGAAGCTACACAACATGGACGTTCCAGGAGTGGGAGGACAAGATTGTGCACCACTTTGAACGCAAATTCTGGATCAACTGGACGCCCATCCCTGAGAACGAGCCGCGACCCGAACTGATCAACCGGCGCGGCATCTACAAGGACTCGCACAATGCGAGCCAAGCGTGGGCTGACTACCAGCTGCGGCCCAACTTCACGGTGGCCATGGTGGCCGCACCCGACATGTTTGACCCTCACCATGCGTGGTCGGCGCTCGGCGAGGTCGAAAAGATCCTGCTTGGCCCCCTGGGCATGAAGACCCTCGACCCCAGCGACTGGGCTTACTGCGGCGACTACAACAACTGCGACGATGGAAACGACTCAAAGACGGCGCAAGGTTTCAACTACCACCAAGGACCTGTAAGTTGAATAATACTTTGTCTGTGTTTGAATAATTTTTTAACATAAAAGTTTTCAACAGACTAAAATCTATAAATAGCTAGCTCCTGAACGAATTATTCGTAATTTTTCGTGCAAGAAACTTATTCATTAATTTTATTTTAACTCAGGAATGGGTGTGGCCCGTGGGCTTCTTCCTGCGCGCCCGTCTCCACTTCGCCCGCATCGTGGGCGGCGAGGCTGAGTTGCGTCGCACAATGTCGGCCACCAAGGCTTACCTTTCCCGCCACTTCACCGAACTCACCACGTCGCCCTGGCGAGGATTACCTGAGTTGACCAACAAGGACGGCAGATACTGCTCGGACAGTTGTCGTATCCAGGCTTGGAGCATGGCAACTATCCTCGAGGTACGATGCCTAATATATTTACCCTTTTGCATTTTTATAATTATCTATAAATCATTTCGAATCACTCAATTTTCTCAATGCGAGTTCTCATTTAACTTCATTTTCTCATTTTAATTTGAACTCTGTGGTGATCATTAGGCTGGCGATATTTCGACGAAAAAGACGTCTGCGTGTAGCATAATGTCCAGTCTGCAATGGAATAAAGAGTGTGGGCATAAAATATTTGATGATATTTTCCCAAACAATATAAAAGTGTATTTTAAAACTAAAAAGGGATGATTTAGATTAAAAATCTATAGGCACTGTAATAAATATTTAGAATATATTTAAAACAAATATTGTGGCTCGATTTCAGACGCTGCACCAGATGTCTCAACTGGAGGAAGAGCTCGGATACAACCACAACTGACTTGCGCCTCACCCCTCTCTCGACCCTCGTCACGTAGTGTTTAGCGACCTGTATCTCTCTTGGAACCGTCCCCTGCCAACAATGAACCCGCTGATCCTCAACCCTGTCGCCCTGACGCCTCAGATGTCGCCGTGCCTCCGCCGCACGGGCTCCATCCGAGGCTACAAGAGGAGCAGCCCACCCACCCCCAGAGAGAGGGGTGACCACCGTAGGGCCCCTCATTACGAAGACGTAGAGGCCGCCGAGGTCCCCCTGGTGCGCGGCAGGCCCACCGCCAACAGGAGGAAGATCAAGAAGAACCCCGAGTACAACAGGCTCGAGCAGAAGCAGATCGCGCGCATTATGGTCTCCTACACCCTCGGCTTTTTTATCCTCGCCATCTTCGCCTTCTACGTCTTTTACTTTATCTATTAAAAGCAAACTTTTGACTCCAGGGGGTTTGAATACAGTTGCCAAAATTCATTTTTAGCCCTGAAACATTTACAAACTTTTTTATTTTGAAATTCCAAAATTTTTGTTTCGACACTGTAGTCGTCTCGTCGCGCGGCAGTTGGAAAATGAAACGCCGCGCTGCTAAGAGACTAGTCACACGGGGAAAACATGTAACTGAAAATGTGTTAAAAAAAATATTTGTAGGTTATTTTCATATTAGAAGTTAAACCGTTCGGAATTGTCTTAAAAAATTATTTTAGCTATATGTATTATTTAGCACACCCCCACCCACCTGTCATCTAATGAGACTCTAAATAGTTTCACATTAGCATAGACTCTCTTGCTCTTCTCCCGAGTCTTTCTTAACTCTCTGTATCTGTCCTGAAGACACTGGCATTTTTGCGCCTCGCTTGACGCACTGGGGTAGGTGGGAGCGCGAGCGTGCCCTCCCTCCTGCCGTCTTGTTAGGAATCTGTTCGATTGTGCCATGGTTTTTGTTGTGTAACCAAAGCAATATGTGCCGTTCTCAGCTGAGATCAACTGTTGTCAAAAGGAGCTCAGTTTGTTAGAAAAATAAAAAGAAAACTCACTCGTAAGAGGTTGTTGCTGAATCAAAAGTCTATGATTTTGTTAAGAGCCAAAGGTTTCTCACGGAATGTTTGGCACTACCATCAAAATTCTATCCCGATTTATGTGTTTCTCTGGTTTGTCGCGCAACTTGCAATGATGCTGGACAAAATTTGCATCATTTTTATTACTGTTTGAAAGAGCTTGGCTTGTTGTTTTTATTTGGCCAATATATTATGGATAATATACTATCTCACGATTAAACTTGTTAGAAAAAGCCCTCGGCGCTCAGGCTGTAGCTGTGGTTTGTTAATTAGTTGTCTGTTAATTTGTTGATTAATTGGTTGTTAATAATGGAAGGAACAAATATAATTTACAAACATAATTCTCTTGCTAATATTTGAAAAGAAAACTTTCCCGAGAAGGCAATGGAAGTGTATATGGTTTTGTGATGTATGAACGTACAAATAAAAATTCGAAAAAATAATCTGGCTGTATTATATTAAATAATAAGGACGTGAATTTTTAATGGAAATAAAATAAGCAAATTAAAAATTAGACATGAAAGGACTAAATTTAAAATGTTTATGTTCTGGGAGATAGCTAACTATTTGATTTAAATTGTTTTTCCGTGCCAATTAGACGGTCACTATTTCAATAAACGACATTTTGTGACATCGTTCTAGCCGAATCAACGCGTTTTTATTTTTATGGGAAAAACAAATTTTGGTCCGAATTTCAAGATTTGGTATTAATGTTAAAGAGCATAGTAAAAAAATCATCAAACTCAAAATTTTAAAACAAATAGATGCGAGTTTTTACGAAGAATTTTGCTCAAGTATACTAGCACTGAAGTTTCCAAACACATTTTGGAGAGTATCTAAATTTTTAGCCATTTTTTATAAGTTAAAATCGGTTCAACTTAAAGAACCCTATATTCCCATCGCTGAAAATTCGAACAGACTATCTTAATTTTTCCCAGTCTCTGAACTTTTTTCATGTTCGTGTTAATCGTGTTATCACGAAGAGCAAGGAGAAGCTCTCTGAAGCTGAGTGAATAACTCCTCAGCATTCAAGGCATGTATATAAAAATTAAAAAATTATAATCCCAAACACTGTAAGCCACCGCGAGATGTCAGTTTAGCTATGAAAAAAACACGCGGCATACGCGGCCTCTGCATCGCGGAAATGATAAGAAACATTCTTTGTCAGATGACGTGTGATGTTTCGAAGTTTTGGCTGGGTCGCTGGCGTCGCTGTCCCTTGTAGCCGAGAGAAGAATAATTTACTCATCGCGCAGGATAATTAATAATTATCTAAATTCACCATGATTCACCATTGGTGAGTTGTGTTCTCTTGTGTTTTTGTTCATATTAATGTACTTTAAAGCATAATTTTCGATTTTCAGGGGTTGAAAAACTTTCAACGCAAACGATTTAAATTATTGCTCACTTTTCGTTTAAGTATTTTTGTCTTAGACTTTATATTATACAAATTGAGCTCTAACCTGATGGGCTGATTTTAGTTTTTCATTTGTAAGGGAGCAATTTATTACGGATCTTAGATAATAATATATAATAAATTCCTATAATCTCTCCCTATATGTTGAATTTTTTCTTTTGATATTTTGCAAACATAATAGTAGATCAGTGCTATACTCAACGTGTCAACACGTTTGCTGATAATATCATTTTTTATTCAAGACCATTTTCCGTAATTTGAATTTAATCAACATTTATTTTATCATGCATAGAGAGGCACGAAGTTTTTTTTGTCTTGTACACGTTATTATTAATAATATAAGAGAACCTTTTAGACGGGGAACGAATTAAAAAAAATTAATTTCTTCCTTTTTTTCTACGCATCAAGCTATTTTAAAAATCATTGTCTATGCACATTAAAAATTGCTTAAATCATTAGTCATTAGGAGTTTAATGTTTCCAAAAAGCTTCAATTTTACACGTGTATATATTTGATGAATTCAATTCTTGTATCGATATCATGTGACTGATTGTGAAACATAATCTGCGAAGCTTGAAGAGTGGCTCATAGATAATTTCGATAATTTATAAAAGAAATGCATTTTTTTCCAAGTTTATGACTCTTATCAACCGTGACCATACCGGCTCTAAATTTAATAACTATTGACATTCTCTGGCATTTAATTTTGGACATCTCTTCTAGCTAAGCATTCTTTGCAACAATTTGCAGTAACACACCATGTTAATTTTTCGCTTAAAATTCAATGCAGTTCAGAATTCAATACTACGTGCCTGACAAATCTTTTAGAATATTTAATTGAAGTAAAAGCACTTTGCAATTTTTATTAAATATTTCAAAATTTTCTAGGTTAAAAATGCGTAAGCAAAAAATCATGAAAACCAGGTTTGGATATTTCCAAGACAATAGTGGGACAGCAAGAGAAATTGATTGGTATGAATGATAGGTTTACAGCAATATTTGCACTGTTTAAAATATGTATTATCCTCCTTTGTAGGGTATTCGTCCTAGTGATCCATTACGACTTCTCATCAAGAGAAGGATTTGAATTAAAGAAAAGAATTGGAGATGCGGAAGATGTTGAAAGGCTGCGAAGCACATTTAAAGAAAAGAGAAACTGCTCGTTTCACGAAATTTTATCTCCAACAAAAGATGAATTATTTGAGCTCATTTCAAACGAGGAAAAGCTCCTGCAGCTTTTCAGAGGCAGCAGCTTAAACTGTGTGCCAGAGATATTCATTCTTTTTATTTTGTCGCACGGAGGTACCGATGGAATCATATACACAGACCATTTTCAACCAGAGTCTAAGGAAATGGTTTATTTTTACCGACACGATGTTTTCCAGAAACTTGCTTCTCTGAAAAAGTTCAAAACCTGCCTCAAATTCATCAACTTTGGGGTAATTGATTTAACAAATTTTTATGTTTTATCCAAAAGAGACTATTAATTATTTATATTTCAGCCCTGTCGCGGACTTGAATATGATCCAATCTTGTCGCCATCAGAAAACAAGCTCAAGACAAACTCTAAAGTATCCAAATTATACTTCGTGCCAAACATTTATGAAAATCTGGTTGTTGCTTACTCCACTCTAGAAAGTATTTAATTTTAGATCCTCGACTTTTTTAAAGTGTATTGAATCATTCCATGAATTGCAGCAAAGATCGCAAAACGGGAGGATGCCGCTAACTCGGTAACAAAAATGGGAACTTATTACGTCCAATCATTTTGCGACGTGCTTGATGAGCTTCAACATGACACAAATTTCGCGGACGTTTTGACCATGGTGCAGCACGAAGTGCACAGAACGACAACAACTAACCCATTCAATAAAAGTGGTCAAACTCCAGAATTCACCTTATTCCCACACAAGAAGATCATCATTCGTTGCGTTGAAAAGTAAATATATATTATGAAACTGTTATATACGTCATGATGATCTGTATAAGTTTGTCTTAGAATTATGGTCTTTTGTTCCTGGTTACCCAATTTCGTACCTTTCCACTAAATTTTCTTTCAATCAGGACAAAAAGAGCTTAAGGATAATGAATCGGTCTATTTTTTTTTCTCAGAGCGATTTCTCAACCAGGCATGTCTTGCGGTCATGATGGAAAAGCCGATACTTCGCGTTTGAAAAATACTCCAATTCAACGTGATGCAAGGGAGCATTTTTTCAAATGGCAGTCAGACACAGGAGAAACTTTGCGAAGTCGAAGAGCAGCAATTTTTCGAGATCCAGAAGTTTCGAAATACCAAGCAATGAAGATGGACAAGGCACTGACGAGAAACCTTCTTTTTGAAACTTCCTTACACAATATCACAACGCGAGAGCTGAACAATTATTTTACTAATTGTAATTTTTATTAAATTTCTCTTTTCAAATCAATAACTTAATCTCGTGTTCCAGCTAAATTGCTCGATTATGAGAATGTGGGCTGCTGTTTGGCCGCGTTTTTTACTAAGACCCAAGTTGACGAAAAAAGTGGCGAAATCAGCATCACTACAACAGACGACGTGACTGTTCCGGCTGGAGACATCATTAGCACCTGCGTTGGGCCCGAAAACAAGAACATGACTGGCAAGCCATACCTCTTTTTCTTCATCAACCAAGTTTCCCCAGCCGCTGATAACATGATGCCTCATGAGGTTGCATATAAATATACTGCAATTATTCAAGTATTTTTTATTTTGTCAATGTTTCAGCCACAATTGCCGAATTTGAATTACGCGATTCGAGCTACCCAATACAGCGGCTATTTAGCTTTTTTCGCACTGAGCGAAGGTGAATTTATTTAAGTTTAATTTAGTATTCTTATTGACTATGTAATCATTATTTTCATATAGATATATTTGAACGACTGCTGGAAATTTTGGATGGAAAACTTGTGAAAAACGGTAAAAGCATCCAAGAACTACTGTCCGAGCTCCTTCATCTAAATCCAGAGGATGTCTCCAACTTCAGTGCAAGTAATAACAGGCTGATGCTTATTGCGTCAACATTGCAGTACTCACTCGATTTCCCAGACTTACCCAGTCGTTTCGTTCAACCAACGTTAAAAATTTCCAATCAAAATTACAAATTTGAAACATTTTTGCGGCTAGTTGAATCCTTAGAAAATATGATGTTGGTTGTTTCATCGGACGCTGGTATGGGGAAAACAACAATGGTGCTCGAACTTTCGAATATCTTGAGAAAGAAAATGAAAAGAAAAATTGTTCTTTTGCAACTAGTTCGGTTTTACGAATTTTTCCCCAACGGCGATGATGAGTGCGACTGCACGCTGTACTCGCTCCTTGCAAAGGCATTAAGCGTCACCGAGGAGAGAATCATAGACCTGAACAATAGTGAAGGATTCTTTGTCTTTTTAGATGGGTTTGACGAAATAGCGACCCATTTTAAAGGTTTGACATCAAACATTTTACGAGAGCTGGTTAAGAGAAAAATCCCATTTCTTATCACGACAAGACCAGAAGAAGAAAATGCGCTTAAAAGTATTTTGAAAGAAGCCAAAATTATTGGGCTTGAAAATTTTGATCGAAATCAACAGCTAGAGCTTATGAAAATAGTCACGCAAGAGAGAGAGGAGGAGTGTGAAAATAAATTAAAAAGCTTTCGGGCCACTGCGATGGGAGATGTCTTGGGAAATCCCTTGCATCTCACTATTGTCAGTCAGGGCAAAAATGCTAAAAATATGTGGGAAGTTTATGATGAATTTTTGCACACGAAAGTCGCTCATGGATTAGAATTTAAAGATAATATCCGAATCGACAATGCAAAAGGGCAAATGCAAATCAAGGACAGAATTAAATTCCTTCAAAAAGTAACGTATGATCAAGTGAAGAACGATCTAAAAACAAAAGAATTCAGCGAGGATGAATGCTGTAAAATAAATAACACGGGAGTTGCATGGATAAGTGGAAGTCAAATTATCTACACGCACAAAACTGTATCAGACTTTCTTGTGTGCCGAAAATTCGTTTTCGAGGTTCAGAACAAGAAAGCTGAAAAGGATGCAACAATCATGAGTCACGACAGATTGTCAGGAAGCAGAAGCTTCCTCGATCTTTACCTATCCCAAGACGAGAAAAATTTCCGATTAACTTTAATGGAAATCGTAAAGCAACACGTACCACCAAGGTCGGTTTTGTTTATACTAAGCGAAGGCCACAAAAATATGTTCAACGCTTTTCAGGGGCTAATTAGAGAAGCAGTTAACTCACAAATATCTGATATAGATCTCTTGAATAAAACTTTGAATGCGACAATTTCAAATAATATTCAAAACGCAGAGTTTGCTAAATTTTTACTGGATTTTGAGTTTCCAATAAAAGATGAGGTGCAAAAACATGAACAAACTGCAATGGATTTGGTAATGACAAGATTCAAGAATGGTGAGGATGCACTCTTTCTTGCCCAAAAGTTGTACGATAAGAATCAATCGCTCGTCAAAACCGAGCCTAACGACGAAACAACATTTCAGCAAGCAGCTGAAAAAAAGGATTCAAAAATGTGTGGTTGGTTGCTCGAAATTAAAAATGATGAAGTTGATTTCATCAAAATGGGCAAGCATCCATTTGACTATGTTGCTCAAAACGCGCAATTCGGACTCGAAGTTGGGAAATACCTTATATCGATAGGTGTTAAGCCTGAAGTCCAAAGTTTAAAAAAAGCCGTGCGGTTGAATAATTTCAAACTGGCAGAGCTTCTGTTCTTTAATTTGGCAGACGAAAATAAAAGGCTCGGGGGAAACAATATTCTTCACTTTGCCATCCGTATAGACAGCATTGAATTTGTCATACACGTGAGCCAAAAATATGGAAAAGAATTGGTCTCGCAACTAACAGATCATGGAGTGACTGCCCTGCAATTGGCAGCGAGCTACTCTGGTTTGAGCATGTGCAAGTTGATTGAAAAGTTTGATATTGAATTTCACGCCAGCGAAGACAATGGGCATGTTTTTTGTCATGACCGGTGTCTTCCTGGTTTAATTAGAAATCAAGCATTTCTAGCTGGTGCACCCTCTCAGATATCAAACGGTATCGCATACTTTCTAAGTAATTTTAAGAAAATACCCGGTACTCTGTGCCCATCAATGTTCAGCGTTCTTTCGCCTTCGGGTGAAAATGCTTTTCATGCAGCTGCTCGAAATGAGAACAGAATTGACGAGCTTGTAGCACTTGCTCAGCATTTTAAAACAAACAAAGTGGCAATTGATCTGAAAAATAAAATGGGTAACACCCCATTTCAAATTGCAATCCTAAATCAACGAACTGACCTGGCTCTGTACTTGATGAAAAACGGGGCGGATGTGAAAAACAGTTGCGGAAAATTCAACGCATTTCAATTTTTTATAATAAATGATAATCTGGACGGGGCCAAGGAGGTTTACAAAAGGCATAGTGAACTTCTGGGCCAACTCACTGACAAGGGCGAATCTTGTTTGCACCTAGCAGTGATGCATTCCTCCATAAAAATGTTCAATTGGCTTCTGCAAATCGGAGCCAATTTGCATGCTGTGACTAAAAATGGAGATAATGTTTTGCACCTGGTCCATCATCAAGTTCATGAGGTATATGTCTCTCTCTCCAAAGATGGAAAAAATTTTGAAATGTTCAACAAAATTAAAAGCTGGGTAAAATTTTTAGTTTCTAAAGGGGCTGACATCAGTCTAAAAAATAATCAGGGAAAAATTCCACTTCAAATTGCTCTTGAAGATAAAAGTACGCTGTCGCTAGCAAAAGAATTGATGGAATATTCAGCTCCTCCCGAAATGAAGTTGGACGGGCATAACCTGTTGCACATTTTCATTAAATATGAAAATTTGGATGACATTAAATACATTCATCATTTGCATCGTGAATTGATAAAAGAAAGATCAGACAAAGGAGACTATGCACTGCATCTGGCTGCAAGATGCTGCAAAGATCGTGAAACCTTTGAATGGCTCGTTGAAAATGGGGCAGATGTCCACGCGCTTAATTGGAATGGGGACAATGTCTTACATGTCTTAGCTTCAAAATATGAACTAAATTTTGAAATTGTTCAGTATTTCTTTGATCTAGGTGTTAACATCAATTCAAAAAATATCCACATGTTGACACCACTGCAGGTAGCTGCTGAGCACTTGAGTTTTGGGAGTATTCGTGGATTCGTTGAGCTCGGAGCTGAACTTTTTAGAAACGGTGCGAAATACAACGTGTTGCACGTGCTAATTAAAAATTTTAAACTCGACCTAGCAGAGTTCATCCACTCAAAAGACAATAAAGTCGTGACGGAGCTCACCGGCGACGGGTATACAGCCCTGCACTTAGCAGTTCAGTTTTCAAAACTTGAGATGTGCAAGTGGCTGATTGAGATTAACGGTGTCGATGTACATGCTGTGACAGAACAGGGTGACAACATTCTCCACATCGCGGCACGTCGACATGATAATGAAGGGAAACAAATTTTAGAATACATACTCGCAACTTTTGAGGTGAACATTAACCAGAAAAATAAATCAGACGAGACTCCACTTTTCATTGCTTTGGTCCCCGCGGATAACATTTATGCGGCTAAAAAATTGATTGAATCAGGGGCTGATTGTAGAGTTAAATGCGGTGGAGTTTCGCTGTTGCATGCGAGTCTGGAGAACAATGGAGAGTATGCCTTGGATGCCATTGAACTGTTAAAAGACAAGGGTGTACTCGAGGAACTCACAGAAGAGGGAGAAAATATATTGCACCTCTCTGCCAGATATGCGAATATCAGTACTTGCATCTACGTGCAAAATTTTGTCGCGGACCTGCATGCGACCACAAATGACGGCAGCACCGTTTTGCACATGGCTGCCTTGAACAAAGTATATGGACGGGATATCATAGAACATTTTATGTCGCTGGGTTTGGACTTGGACTTGGAAAAAGTAAGCAATGATGGAAAATTAGCATTAGATGTTGCTAATTCAATACAGAACTACAATGCAAGTAGCATTCTATTAAAGTATTACAATATGTTATTTCAACGTGAAGATGCTTATTAAAATTGTAATTTTTTATTAAGTTTTCAATTTTTATTTTCTCTAATTATAGTTTTTAATGAAATGTTAAAATGGTAATTTTTGGGAGGCGTACATCAATAGGTTTTTGTATTGATTTTATTTGTGAACATAAAAATAAATATTTCAATATACATAGTTCAATATCATTAATCTGAATATACATATTTATTGTCAATTGTTACTTCGTAAGGGGAAATTTTTGTGATCAATAAAATATAATTATAATTAATCTAATTACTTTGGTTTTAATCTTATTGGATACAAGTTTTTAATTTCAAATAACTATAACATAAAATCTTCGGTAGACAAAAACAGTAGCAGTGGGCAACCGGCTATGCACAGCAGTTTTGCGGGTTGCATATTGCCCCTGCACGCGCGTAATTTCTACCGCTGCGCGCACCAAGAGGGGCCTCACCTGTACGACCTTCTGATTGGGCTGATTTATATGAAGTAAATCATAATTTAATTTGTCAGTGCCTAGAGAAAGTGGAAATGAATTAAAATTTAGATGTGTGGCCTCAAAAGTTCTCTTCCTGCAATTATTAAAGAAAGATTGCACAGAACCCTTATAGAATTTGAAGCTTTTAAGTTTCTCCTGGCGCTGGTGTGAGTTCTGCAGAAAAGGTAATTTTTCACGCTGGACCACCATTTCCCGTTCGTTCATCGTGCATTGCACATTAAAAGATACTCCATTTATATCAAAGTCAATGGCGAGAGCTCTATTTATTTACTCTTTCCGTGAATCCCAGAAATCGACGATCTTGCCCATTGGAGGCCAACGAATATTGATGACGACTCTACCTGATTAGTTATTGAATTGAGAATACTATACAGAATTGCCTTCCCTCCGCGTCTCTTTTCCAGCGAGCGGCGCGACCAGCACGAGGGCGGACAGCAATTTCCCATTTTTTGTTCATCACTACTTTTTGTTTTGGAAATGCATTAAAAATATATAGCACAAGATGGTTACTATTAAATATTATAAATATATAAGATAAGATTTCTTCATTCATCGAGTTTCAAAAGTTTGTTTTCTGGAAGATGTCAACTATTTTGTATAAATTGTTTTTCCTTGCCAATTAGATGGTTGCTATTCCAATACAAAGCGGCTTTTTGAGACATCTCGCTTTAGCCCAATCAACGCGTTTACATTTTGTGCAAACTCAGCATTTTTATGGAAAAATTTACATTTTTGTCCGAACTTCGAGTTATTGATATTTTGTTAGGGAGAATAGTACAATATGATCGAACTTTAAAGTTAAAACAAATGCGAACCTAGCTCGTTAATTTTTATCGATAAGATAGATCTATCAAGATATGATAATTTTTTCTTTTGATGAATCAAAATCACAATAAAAATTGGAACGTTTTTATCATTTAAGTTTTAACGCAACGCGTGACGATCACCGATCACGCGATGAAGACTGCACTCTATTTAATACTTTTGGTCACTACTAGCACATTAACCGTGAAATGCGACTGCGATGCCGATGTACAAGATTACATTAACAGTCTCAGCGGCGAAACGTCACCGCAGATGTGGTCTTTGGAGAGTAAGAATAACGCACATAATTAAACATATTTTTGATTATTCGCCTTTGTAAATTATTTTCTGATGAAAAATGTAGCAGACTGTAGCATTGATTAAAAAATGGAAAAATTGCCAGTATGTAAAAAACTCAATTAAAAAATCATGCGTATCAAAGTTTTAAAGCAATTTTGTAATTTTGGCTGTCTTCTCCATATTATTTGTCAAAGAAACAATCGTAAATGAATAATGAAAAATATTTATCAAAACTGATTCAAACGATTTCTAGTGTTTGACTCCTCGACCAAATTTCCACTGCCGGACGCCACGCTCGAGCTTTCAACCGCAATTCAAATTGCTAATTTTGACGAGTGTCTGGCTGTTTCTGGTCCTTTGGACACCACAGGTCATCCCAGATTCACCGGCCAGTATTGTCAATTCTCGCCAGGCTACGATCTCGGCAATTTTTTGCGGAATATTTCACAGCCATCTAGCACTGTTCAATCTGCGATGAGCTCGATGATGCACTTGATTACTCGAAACTCAAACATTTTTAATAAGGCACAAACTGTAGTGCTGCCTTTTTTCTGGGCGGTCTGCGCTCCATCGTCGTGTGGCCCCGAAGGTGTCAAGCGGGTTGCCGATTTTAACATGCAGTTCTTTGCCAATGGTCTCGGTCTGCAAGCAAACACAAGCGTGGTGCAGCAATCGTGTTATTACGATAACGACGGGTCAAGAAACCTGGACGCTGCCTCGTGGTCCTTTGTGTAAAATTTTATTACAAATATAAATCCGACTATTACTTTATTGTGCTCATTTTTCAGGGTTTGTGTAGTTTTGTTAGTCCTTGTGATTTTATTTGGTACCGCACTTGACGTGCGAAATTTTAAGAAATTGCCAGGTATGGGATTTTAATCTGAAATATTTCCTTATAGTTAAGTTATTTTTCAAGGTTGGCTTGAAAACATATTCTTGGCGTTTTCTTTGAAAAGGAACTTTGATGAGCTAGTACGGGTGCCAGAGAAACTAGCTCCTAGTCAGATAGGTTGCGTTCATGGCATTAGAGCCCTCTCCATGCTGTGGATCGTCTTTTGCCATTCTTATTCTTCAACAACACTACCTCCTTTCTTCAATGTCAACCTTTTTCTCTCAGAGGTATGACTTCAATTTTGTTTTTGTTTTTGGATATATGCAAGTGTGAAAAAGATTTTAACCAAAAGTTTTCTAAACAGGTATCAAAATCTTGGTACATGGCACCTCTTTTAAACGGCTTCATGGCTGTGGATTCCTTCTTCTTTTTAAGCGGACTTCTATCAGTTTACGTTCCCCTGATGGAATCCTCTAAAGGACGCAGTTTTAACGTTTTCAAGTACTACGCTTACAGATATCTCAGGTAAAATTTAAATAAATCATTAACGCTTGTAAGTAGTAAAAATGATAAAACTTGCAGAATAACGTTGCCTCTCGCATTTGTCACGTGGTACCTGTCATCAGTGCACGCCTACCTGGGAAATGGACCTCTTTGGGCCATCTACGTTGAAACTGGAAAACAGCTCTGCGTGCAAAACTGGCTGCCTACGCTATTCTACATCACCAACTATTTCTACCAGCACGTAAATACTACAGAGCTTCACTTTTTTGTCTTTTAAATTTTTTAAATATCGACAGTGCTAGTTATTTTCAGAGAAAACGCCATTCCGGCATTTTAGGCAAAGAAGTTTTTATTGAAATCAACTTTTTAAATTGCGTTGCTTCGTTCGACCTTTTGCAGTGCGTGACTCAAGCATGGTACTTGTGCGTGGATATGCAGTTGGCGCTACTCTCCCCTCTCATAATATTCCCTCTGATCAAGTGGCCCAGGTACGGACTGGCCGCCCTCGCTCTGCTCACGGCCGCCTCCGTTGCTGGCCTCTTCGCAGTGACGTTCGTAGAGCAATTGCCTTGGACGGCAATTTTCTTTGACTCGTCAGTTTGAATAAACGTGCTAAAAATATTTGAAAATAATTCTTCATCTTTAGTACTGGGAAATCTCAACGGTTCTACGACATCGTGTACGAAAACACGCCGTTGCGGGCCACGCCGTACCTCTGTGGAATGGGCCTGGGCTACGTGATAGCTCAAAAGATAAAAGTGCGGCTTCCAAAATGGGCCGTTTTAGTTGGCTGGCTCGTAAGTTTAGCGCTGCTGACTGGGGTCGTCTTCATCGTGCTCGTGCCTTACCGCGACGACTTCATTTACAGACCTTTAGAGGCAGCCTTTTACGCCAGTCTGCACAGACTCGTGTGGAGCCTCGGTCTCTGCTGGATCGTTTGGGCCTGTGTCAATGGTTTTGGTGGTAAAAATAAAATTAGTCAGATATTTTTAAACAAATTAAATAAATAATTATTTTCAGGCTTCATCAACGATATACTGACTTGGAAGTACTTTCAAATAATGAGCAAGCTTAGTTTCAGCGCATATCTCGTCCACCTTTGCGTGATTATTGGCAGTCAGTCAACAAGCAGAACTGTAAACAACGTCACGAATTTTGAAGTCGTAAGAAGTTCTAACATATCCGAAGAAACAGATAATGGAAATATTTCTCATTAATCGTGCAGCTTTACTGGTTTTCGGCATTCTTAATCCTTATACTGCCCTACACACTTTTTCTTTATCTGGCAGTGGAAATGCCCAGCATGCAAATACTCCGCTCGGCGTTTGGAAAAAGTATTGGGTTTTATGCTCCTGAAATAAACTCATAAACTTATTTTGTTGAAATCTTTGTTCGCAGGTGGTGTGATTAAGAGAAGCAAGGAGGCAATTAATTAGATTCAATAAATTTATAGTTAATTGAGGATTTAATAAATAATTTTTAAGACTAAAATACCATTGGATGTACATATTATTTGATTAACCTTGTGAGTAACGAGAGCAAGTAATTTTTGCAAACAGCGTAAGCCACCGCAAGATGTCACTTTTCGCAATAAAACACAAGCTTGGCCACTGCAACTGCGAACGCGTTCATGAGACTATTCAGATAACGGTTGTGGCGTGTCGAGAGAGAAGACCTTCCTGTCACCGATATACGAATTCACTCATATTGTAGGATATTTGGTAATTATCTCAATTCGCCAATGGTGACGATTGTTCTCTTTTTGAGTTTTTGTTCATATATTGAACTATAAAAGCATAGATTTCAGGGTGCAGCGCACCTTTTGTGATTCCCCCCTAAGCTATGTTCAATGCGCCCCTCCCTGCACTCGAAGAGTGAGGAGGAGGTAGTTTTACGCGAGCCACGAAGTGAGGCGGGAAAGTTAGGGGGAAATCACAAAAGGTGCGCTGCAAGGGGTTTAAAAACATTATACGCAAACGCTTTAAATTATTGCTCACTTTTCATTCATTTTTTTGTCTAAGACATAATATAAATCTCATTTTGATATTGAGTTCCGAACCTGATGAGGCAGATGGGCTGATTTTTGTTTTTCATTTGAAAGGGAGCAATTTTCAGGGATTTTAATTTCTTACAAATGTTGAATTTTCTTTTGATATGATAGAGTCAGTAGATTTATAAATTCGATTATGATATTTTGATAAATGCTTTACTTAAATTTTAAATTTAGAAAACAAAACTCAATCTAGCTCATCGTTTGACATAACCACTAAGTAATGCAGTTCGAATTATATTTAATAACATATTGTGCATGCGACCACAAATGACGGCAGCACCATTCTGCACATGGCTGCCTCGAACAAAGAATATGGACGAGATATCATAGAACATTTTATACCGCTGGGTTTGGACTTGGACTTGGAAAAGTCAACATTGATGGAAAATTAGCACTAGATGGTGCCATTTCATTAAATAACCACAGTGCATTCGTAATATGTATTGTTGAAGTATTACATACAACAATACAATGCAATGTAAATATAAAATTATTGAAGTTGTACAATTTTATTACGTTCTCAATTTTTGCTTTCTCTAATAATTGTAGTTTTTAATTCGATGTTAATAAGTTGGTCTCTTTTTTGGAAAACGTACATATATGTATTTCAATTGATTTTATTGGTGACAGATTTGTGATATAAATAAAAATCAACCTATTTTCTTAATAATTTTTGTCGAGTGTTACTTATTGAGGGAACTCATTTTGTGATCAATAAAAATATCCAAATAATTTTATTATTTTGGTTTCAATCTAATTATGTAAAATTGTATAAATTTCAAATAACAATAATTTCAAACTGACAAACAAAACCTCCGTTACACACAAGGTAATAGGCAACCGGCACGACACAGCAGCTTCTCGGGTTGCATAATAGCCCCTGCACACTACACGCACGTTTCTTCAGCCGCTGCGCACCAAGTTGGGCCTCACCATATTCTGATTGGGCTGATTGATATCAAACAAAGTGAATAAAGCATAATTTGGATTCGTCAGTACTAGGATATAAATAAATTCGATGTTGGATGTACGGCTGCAAAATATCTCTTCCTGCAATTATTAAAAAGAACGATTGCACAGGCTCTTTCTTATAGAATTGCAAGCTTTAAAATTTCGCGTGATGCTGGTGTGAGTTCTGCAGAGAAAGTTACTTTTCACGCTGTGCCTCCATTGGCGCCATTTCGTATTCGTTCATCGGGCATTATCACATACTCCTTTTTTTACCAATGCCAATGGTGAACTCTATTTATTTATTTACTCATTCCGTGCTAGCATGCTATAAATGTGAAGTCAAATTGATACACATCTAATTCTATAATAAAATAGTTACTTTTGTTGACATAAATTCCATTTTTCTACACCTTAAACTTAACTTGCATGCAAATAAAGAAGTTTGACCCCAAAAATTATTGCTCTATTGAAGGATTGAATATTATTTCCTATTTTTAGATTACTTTTTGTGTTGGCAATTAATTAAAAAGAAATAGCATAGTTGGAAAGGGCAACACGGCAAGTAAAAATGATTTGCAGACCGGGGTGATGCATTGCTCCAGATAAGATCCAATTTTTTTCTCTTTTTATCCCTGTCCGAGGACCGGGAAGGGCGAGTACTGCACTAGCATGGATGCTGAAACCCGGGTCCCAATAACACCGCTAACGGATAACATGGGCGCACCAGGCCGCACAGGGACCCAGTCCACTCAAGGGCCACTTGCCTCCGCACCAAGGACTGCATTGAAACGCTAGACATTCGTCCCGTGAAGCCAAATCACGCATGCTGGAAAGGTGCAAACCAGCAAGTAGCAATTAATTAATTAAAGAAGTATTGTAGCATTTGTATATCACTACCCATTGTTTGTTATTTGCTTTGAAATATATTTTTTATTCTCATTTCAAATTTATCTGTGTGCATCGATAAAGCTTGAAGAACCTTTATTGTTGTTAAAGTGTTTCAAATTTTGTCCAAGTATGACTACTTTGTGTTAACACAACATACATAGCACAATAAAAAACGCTATGTCAAAATAAATCCTGATAGTTTAAATAAATTTAAATTTATAAATAACTTAGACGGCTAAAATTAAAAATATCATTAAAAATGCATGATATCTCTCATTTTAACTCTTGCATAATCTGTGAAATAGTGCAAAAGTGTTTTATTGGAGCGAAGGGAACTTATTGTAAATAAATCAATAAAAAATCAGCGCACATTCTATATGCATGGCAAATAATTTAAAATGTGCTACTATTTAAAATTTTAATTTAATTATAAATTTTGCTTACACTTCAGGGAAATTAAACTTTCCTCTCATTCCATACATTTTTTCCTAGATTCAAAGTGATTCCAACAAACAAAGTTGTGAAAAACCATATTTCGGATATTTCCAGCAGATACCATTTTTAAAACTTGCATTCCCTAATGTTTGGTAAATGTCGAACGAAAATGATTGGGACATCATCTTGCTGTCAACTGTAAGAAGATCTGAAAATCTTTGTAAATAGTATAAATTTCGAGCATTATGCTTGAATAATTTCATTTTAATTTACTGTATATTCTAACATAAAAGTAATTCAATAAATGGCAAATAAAATAAGAAAAACCGTAATTATACCGTTTTCATTTATTCAATATTTGGGAATGAAGTATGAAATAATGAAGACCGATCAATTATATGACGAATTTTGTTGATGCAATAGATTACAGTTAAAATCCGATCGGACTCTTGGTCAAACACTATGAGGACTGAAAAATAGTTTTACATTAATGAATGACAAATTATTTCGCTAACACTGGCGGTTAACTCACACCTTTGAATCGGGTCCTGCACAATTAATCGACCCGCGTCAGCACCTAGTGGCTGAGGGCGAAAACTAAATTTTTATTTTAAAATCATCTTTCTGCTGTTAAATAATATTGCAAAAGCACAATAATTCAAACCACCGACAGTTGTTGGCTCACAACAAAGGGCAGGACCGCCCATACGCCATACGCATAAAGCGCATTTTTATTCCTTTATTTACATATTCTTTTACTTTTAAAATGTAGAGACCATTTTCATTTAGGATCGCCGAGCATTGGAATAGTTTGCCCCAGCCCCTCCAAGACCGACAGTATGATTTTTTCCATCAGATCTCAAAGTTCACTTATGGCAGAAATTTTAGCGTGTTGTGGAAGTATTTTAGCTTGTTGTTTATTTTTTTATTATAGGCCTTGTCCAGTGCGACTATCTTTGGATTTGCTGACGTTTCAGCGACATGTTCGCTTTGTATATGTGCCTTTATCACTTTTTTGTGTTTGATATCAGTGAAGTAAAGATTAAATAAATAAATGTGCTCTATAAGATTGCTTACCACCGCCAAAAGTGCACAGACCAACAAAACGTCTAATTTTTGCTTTGTCTAAATAACTGTTAACGATAAAATTATCTAAATTTGATTGAAAGTTCAGAAAAAGGGTGAACAGTCAAAACTCCATATCACTACCACAATTTTGAAATTTCTGCACAATATGGGTTGCATTAATAATTTACGGTTAGCCTTGATCAGAGGAGTATACTGTGCCGCATGCACGCTTCCGAAGCATGTTGCATAGTTTGTGCGTTGTTGCGGAGCTCAAATACAAATTTTACCACTTTTCCCACGTTTAGGAAATGGTACATATCCTTCCTGACCAAACGCATGAAATGTATCCTTTTGTTCAATTCTTTTGAATTTCTTAATCTAACCGCTAAAACAACAGCAGGATCTTCCTGTTAAACGGGGAAGTAACTCAACTAATTTCTCCAGAAGGAAGCGAAAAAGCGGAACTTGAATCACAGCACCCAAAAAAGAGGATATTAATGGCTGATAGAAAGCTTTGAAGATAAACAAGTCTAATTGTAAAAATCGGCTCATTCGTCATTCAGCTGCGAGGCACGTTCATTATAGACTAAATAGCCAATGTGCACAGAAGTGTGGAATAAGTGACGTCAGAGAGCCGTGTGTTACGATTCTGACGAGGAGGATTCCACCTCCACGAGATCGCCGCTTCGAGTGAGACGAAAAGCAGGGAGGTGGCTGCAGCCAAGTCAGTTTGCTTTGAGCCGCGCACCTGAGAGAAAGGTCGCTCGACCTGAATTCCCCGCGCGCGCACACACCACACGCCACTCCGATCTCTCGCTGGAGTTTCGTGCGTTATTCAGTGCGTGTTCTGCTCCTTGTTTTGTTCCCTTGGCACGATGAAGCTGCAGTGCTCAACGCGGGAAATGTAGCCGCTGAGTGCTTTTCCGAAGAATTTTTCCCGAGTGAATGCTGACACGGTTCAGAAAAGTCACAGGCGCGGCCAATGATGAACAACTTTTCATTGTTGCTGCTCTCTCTAGTCACTGTAACAGGTTAGTAGGGATTTCTTAATTTATTTTAAATTTGGTCCAGTTGAGGATGTTGCTGCTCTACCTGATTAAAAACAAAATCTTTGCGTCATAACTCTCTGGTTGTAATTTGTGAGAGGAAGGAAACAATTCGTACGGTATCTCTCTTCGCTTGAGAGCTGCTTTCGCCGCCAGAATTTTTTCAGCCGCCGTGTGTATGTGATGTGAGTGCGTTTCCGGTGCACTTCCAGCACTAGGCCCGCGCTCAGTCTGTCAAAGGTGAACGTTCCGTGCGGAAGTAGGTCGGCGCGTCTGCCAATGAATCACGCTGCCTTTTTGTATTGTAATTATGCTGCGACGACTTTTTGTTTGTTTTTCGAAAGAATGAGAAATTCAGTGCGAGGCGCCTCCTGCAACAGGAGCGTGCGTATTTATTTTTATCGAGTGTGTGTCTCTGTGTTTGAGGTGCAAGCCACGTGCCGAAAGTAGGCTCCGACTTGATTGAAATTGCAGCAGCCGCTTTGTCCCTCGATCAATCAATCGTGATTCATTGCACTTTGGATGCATTCCAATTTTTCCTTTGACTTGGCACGCTAGGCCCGTCCCTGCGATCAGGAAATAAACAGAAAAAAATGTCGGTAGTGTTGTGAATTCTTATGGCAGCAATTAGCAGACTAAAGTGAAAATAATATTATAAGCGAGTAAAAGGCAGTGGCGATTTCATGCTTGGTGCTTTTGTGCTCGAGTTGCTCCCGCGAAGAATCGGGCAATTAAACTTACCGTTGAAATTTTTACCAAGATAAGTTAGTCTCACAACTCTTTAGAAAACTCCAAAAATTTTACAAATTTTAGGAGAAAGAAAATGAGAATCCCCTTTCTATTTTGAAAAGCATCTTTCCACGCGAAACCGGACAAAAAGAGCTGGGAAAAAGTTGTCTGGTCCGTCGCGAAGAGTAGCCGGCCGCGTGCTGAGCTTGCAGTTTAAATCGGGGTCACCTCGTTTGTAATAAAAGCAAGCGCACCTATACCCACCGCAGCTAGGATTGTAAACTCTGCTTTCCACCGAGACGCCTCATGTGTAAAAAAATTATGCATGAGCCATTGTACCAAGAAAATTAAATGCATTATTGCAAATCCTGAGAGTATGTATAATCTTGATTTTTCACTTCGCCAAGGTTTGTTTTTGAATTAATGTTAAATTTTAGTTTGCGGTAATTATCATAACAATTTCATTTAGCGAGACTCAGATGGCCTAATTGTGTATGTGAAATGCTTTGATAAAGCTAGGGTCAAATTAAAATTCAATTTTATGTGAGCAGGTGAATTAAAATAATTACCTTTTCAGGTCAAAATTATTTTAAATTAACCTTAAATTCATGAAAGTTTTATATTTATATTACGTATGGAAAAATCAGCAGCCAAACTGATAAATATATTACAAGAAGGAGCCAAATCTCTCAAAAATATTATTCTATATACTTGGATTCCAAGTAAATATAAATCAACTAGAATTATTTTAATATTATATTTAGCACAACGTCATTTTAAAATCACTGTGTTGTTATTAAAAAAATAAATTTCGTATTAAATATAATAATGGAATGCCGAAAACAAGCCTTTCCAAAGCGGCACCAAGTTTCGCATTTTGTTCTGTTCGTGTAGAGAGCTAGTGGCGCCTGTCATTTTCTGCAGTGACACAATGGAATGAAAATTCTTAGCGGCGATTCACGTGTGAGCAATAACAATGCAGCTCTATGATTATTATTATATTATTTGCTGTCATGTAACTTCTCTCTCGCGCGTTTACAAACACACACACACGCGCGTGTTGTACACACGACATGCCAAATATCAAAGGAAGCGGTCGCTGGCGCGTGAAAGCCTTTTCGAAAATTGGCTGTCATCTTTTCGCATTACGAAGCATTGTGTACACCCGTTGCAATAGCGAGAGAGAAATAGACGTGTGTATCAAGAAATTGTTTAGTAATGCATGGAAACTTAATTTCAACAACGGGAAGGAAGTGCATTACTGCAGAGATTGTGCACATTACTGAAACTAGTCCGTTTAGAATTTAACAAATTTTTGTCTCCGCTTCTGGCGCAACAAAAGGCTCTTTTGAAACGGCATTAATAAAAAGAATTTGATCGCTCAGCGCACTTGGGCAATTCAGTGAAACGTATTGTCACACATGTAAACAACCTCGACCTTTGGGCGCGTTCTCCAAGAGGTTTTTGGGGCAGAGACTTTCCAACCGAAAAACTAGTTTGCAAATTCGCACAGTTGGTTTGAACACCACAGCGATTTGAACAGTCAATTGGGCAGATTTTTTTGTTCGTTGGCTATTGAAATCACTCGTGGACAAGGTGATCGCCGCCGGCAGCAAAACTTGCTTCATTAATATCTGCGAAAAGAAAAATGGATAATCTTATTTCAATTTGCAAACTCTTATAGCGAACTGATTTTAGAATAATGTAAAATGTCTCAACTTGGATACGATAAATATTTTAAATAGGAATGATCATGCGAAAAAATAGAAAAACTTTTTAAAAAGAGAAAAGGAAAACAAAGGCAGGAAGTTTTATTGAATGAAATGAGTGAAATGGTTCAGCTCATCTATGCGTTGTTTCTCAGGATGGAGATTGCAGTTGACTGCAAAAACCAATTAAAATGTTGCATGGGTAACGTTTCAAACTAATAAGAAATTTAGTTGTGCTTTCCGAATAGCGAGCACCATTTTACTGGAAACATTATTTAATATTTAATTAGATTTTACATAACACACAATTCGCAAATTCATCTCGTTGAAAGAAACTCATACCTTCCATAAAAATTGTAAATTTCACTTCAGTTAGTTTTTTACTTAAAATTTTCTTTTGAGTTTAGTGCTCCCTGAATCCAACATTACAAATCAGTTTAAATTTTACTCTACTTAAACAAACGACAACTGTCCAGTCAAACAGAAATAATAAAATATTGTAGATTTTTTAAAAATACCCATAAAAAAGTAGTACAATAATTGCCGCCAATGGGCAATTCCTTTGCTCCGAATCGGTAATATATGAAACGTGTGATTGATACACTCGGTCTTGTCCTACAAACCTGAAGCGAGGCTGGCATCAAATTCTCTATGAATGAATTAATCCAACGGAGAAAAAGAAGGAAGACGAGCCGCCACACTCACGACGCAGCAGCGGCGGTGGTTTTTCTAAAGAAATCGTGCGATCCAGTCTGGCTGGAAATGGGGCTTGTTGACAGTCTGAGTATATGCGTGCCCATTAATCGAGCGTAATTACAGCCTGCTGATGCTCATCCGCAGCGGCGAAAACGCAGAAAACAACGTAATGATAATAATTGCAGCAACCATAATTATCGGATCGCCGCCAAATTGTGTAATGCCGACGGTTATTGCGCGTATATGTTCATTTATCAATTTTCGTGTTGTTTTGTTCGTGAGGAGGTCACCTCCATTCGCGAGGAAAACAATGCAGGCTGCACACACGCGGCCGCGGCTGGTAACTGTAAAGTGGCCACGTTAGAAACGCGATCGAACGAATTTGATGCTGCACGGCTTGATTGCACCACGCGAATTATTTTCCTTCGGCCACGATTGACTGAGACACTTCTAGGTAAAATTTGTGTTACGAAAAGTCAGTCAACAGTTACGTTTTGTTGCAAACCCTCCTGCATTCCTCTTCTGAGAAAGGTCCGTTTCAAATGTTAATTGAGCTATGAAAAAATTAAGTTGAACATGCAATTGTTTCCGCTAAAGCTGCTTTGTGCTGGAAGAAATGAATGAACCTGATTTTTTTCTTTGGAAATGAAATATTTATATAAAAGATTTGTTTAAATATAAGTAAATACGATTTTCTTATTGCTCTACGCCATTAAATAAGAGAGGAAATATTTACAATTGCATTTGGAGTTCCATATTTTAATTTTTTAAACCAGTCTGTAATTAATTGAATTGCCATTTTAACTTTTAATTATAAACAGATTTTAAGCCAATTTTCTTATTCTGCCCGTTCGCATGGAAATTTGAACCGATTAAGAATGATGAAAAAATAGTATTGAAAGAAGTTGAGAATGTGCCTTCCTTTGTGGGAGATGGAATTTTTCTATTTGCTTGATTTCCACAAAAAATAATTTTTCACCTTTTTCCCGAACAAGCAAAAAAACTTTTCCGTTTAATTAAGGAATTTCTCGATTTGCTTCAACTGCAATCATTTCAATTTAAGCTGTAAAATGAATATCGTATTTTTTCGTTCCAGGGTCGTCAGGTGAAAATGTAGAACAATACCAAAAATAAGCATTGCGCACTTTTATAATGAGGAAATGAGCTAGAACCAGGTTCATTTGTCGGCAGACAGGTTTTGCAAACTTTGTCAATATTAATTGTCCCAATTTCATGTCGTCGCCGTTTAAGCTGATTTCATTATTTCGCGCGTGCAGTGAAAGTTTTGTTCTGCTGCTGCTCTTACCATAATGTACACACACAGCGGTTGTGCGTTTACTGGCGAGGAAGACAATTTCGTAATCGAGCACAATAACCGGGGCCGCTGCCAAAAGGTGGACGAACAAAAACAATAAAACTATTTTTTTTTGCAAATAATGCTTAATTCCAACTAAATCCTCTTTTTGTGAGCATATGCCTCTCAAATTTTATTTAGATATTGCATATAAGCATTCCTTTCAAATGAATAATTAATAACTCGGTTTAGTTAATCAAAAGTTTAGCGAGCCCAAGGCTGAATTTTCACGTCGATATTGCTCTGAGAGCTTTGTTTGCCTATCTCGGGACGATCGTCTCAGACGATAGGCACACAAACGCAACTCTTGGCCTAATTTGCGTGTGTACGCAGCTTTTACTCTATGCTTTCTTTTGGAATGCACAATGACCTAACGGACCTGGGTCAATCAGGAGAGTAGACGGCAAAAAGAATTTTTATTTGCGATAATTTTATATACATAACTGTCGCCGGAATCACGCTCAAGGAGACTGATTGGTTCCAACGCAGCAACAGTTACATTATTCAAATTTAAACCAGAACTGGGGCAATCCGATTCAATTAGTTACGCTCCGAGTTTATTATTTATGAACACCCTGAAAGTGTTTTGCATCGTTAGCTTAACATAACTAATTTGAAAGTTGTCAGTTTTAATTTAAAACAAAAATGCACAGGACCTTTACTCATTTGGGTTGAATTGAAATTTGTGGCACGCTCTCATTCGCACCCTGAGTGTGGAATCAGGTCCATCCCGTTCTCAGCATTAAAATAAACAGCGCATTGCGTGAAGATTTGGGTGATTGCACAAAATCACTGCATTTTATATCAGAGAGTACAACGACCCCCCCCGCGCATAAAATGACACTCGGCGTCAATGACAAAATTGTTACGCACGACTAAATCCGTTGTTTTACTAATCCGATTGTGCAGTACGTCGTGGGAACCGCAGAATTGCATTTATTCTGATCCAATTTTTTTTTGTTTCGTTCCAGGAGTCTCAGCAACTTGGCCTAGCGATTGGGGGTTCGGCGGCTGGGGCTTCGGGGCTTGGGCGGGCCGCTTGAGCCCCAGCCAAGAGCGGCAGGATGAAGTGCACGATGTGGAGATCCTCAAGGCAGTCGTCACCTCCATGGCCGAGTGGGAGAGGAGTCGAAGAGACACGACCAGGTCAGAAAGTCAATAAATAATGTATATCAGAATAAAAACATTCCTTCTAGATTATTTTACAAAAACAGTTGAAAATTTTTCTTTTCCCTCAGCAAAAGGAATTAAAATAGATAAATGTTACAAAATTGCACTGAAAAAAACTGTTTTAGATATGATCAAATTGTTTCTTAGTCTAAAAAGCAGATTAAAAACATTTAGATATGAAAATCTTCGACTTTAGTTGGAAAATTTAGCGGCATTTAAAAATTATTGCACTTATAAAAAAGTCAGATGGTTTTAGAAGTCTTTAAAAATAGCCAAATGGCTTAAAATGCATAATCAGGGTTAATAACGATTGAAAATTGAAAGCTAAGACAACTAGTCAGTCATCTTAATCTCTCAACCATATAGAGCATAAATTAAAACTGCGGCCATTATGATTATGAGGTTTATCATTCAAATATTGTTCCACATGCACGCATTTAATTTTTCATCCAATAAATTCATGCATAAATTCACATTAATTTTACAGCTTTTTAAATTTATTTTCCTATTAAATATGAATTAATCATTTTATTTCAAAATATTCCGCGCAAAAATATCTTAGAATTTATGATTTCTATAGGGCGAAGCGTGCTGACGGCTCAGTGTGCTACTCAAACGTAGGATGCTTCATGGGGTCGGCGCCGTTCAGCTATTTGGGGGTGCTGCCCGCCCCTCCGGCCGAGGTCGGCACCAGCTTCCACTTCTTCAGCCCCCGCGAGCCGCACAGGGCGCGCAGCCTGTCCTTCGAGGAGATCGTGGTTCCGGCCGCGGATGCACTGCAAGATGCCGTCGTCGTCGGCCCCGAGTTCGTTCCTCTGCAACAGGACCAACCGCAACAACAGTCTGTCAGAGGCAGAAGGTAAAACGAATTTTCATTCTTTTCAAGCACTTCCTCCTTCAATATGCTACCGCAATTCAGAGTTTGTTTGTTTCGCTCTCCAGCAGCGAGTTGAAAAAAAGTGGACGGCCTTGTGGTTTCTCTTTAGGATTATGTTATTCTTTTTTTTTAAGTGAGTTAGCTCTGAGGTATGCAAGCGCTGTGCGCAGCGGATTAGCGCCATTAAGCATCCTACATTTTTTCTAGTATTACTTAATGCGGACAAACGTGTTTAGTTGTAGACGAAATATTAATGCCCTGATAAACCAAACAACTACGTAAAGAAACAAAGTAAAAGGTCACTCTGGCAACTAGCTTCCTTATATTGAATTCTCCAAGAGAGGTTAACATCATTTAATTGCTCTTGTGCATCCTTATTAAACGTGATAGCATTGAACTTCTATTCAAAGATTCAATTTTAACATCTCATTAATATGGAAAAACTGTATTATTATTTGTTTACCGAAAATTTCTATTAAGAGGAGTCAATAAATTAATCAATATTGAGCGAGTAATGAATTAATTAAAAAAATATATAATTGAAAATTGACGGTCCGCTCTTTATTTCATATAGAGTCCCTTCCGGGTAAAATTTGAATTTTATCATCGTGACACCAAAACCGTTTCGCGCCTCACAATTGTTGAAGTCGTTTAAAAGGAGCACGAAGCAGGAAAGAAACCGGAGCTGTAAATCTTTGCGGGGCACCCACAACACGTCCCGAGTCTCCCAGTCCTTTCTCAGATATAATAGAAAAGCAATTGTGCTCTCGCTCGTCGCGGTGAAAGTAATTACGCACCGGGCAATCAGGTTGGACGGGACCTTGACATTGTACTCGCGTCTGCCGCCGCTTTGGTTTCCCTGAAGCGCCTTTTCCCGCCTTGTAAGGTGCACACACCCTCGAGTGCGGTCACCAACACCGATCTGCAGCAGCTTTCACCGCTGTAATACCGCTACTTTAACACTTTAAAAGACACCTGCGTGACGCAAATATAGACGCTCACTGATTTTTCAGGGGATTTTTCTTTTTTCAGCATTATTTATATTGATTATTTTTGCTATAATATACAAAATATCAGCAAATTACACTTAAAAAGTAAGCTATACTGAAACATTGCTTTCTAAACAAATGGCAAAGAGTTAACATTTTTCCAGGTTGCCGTTTAAATTTCTGAAAAAATCGGTTCCAACATGTCCAGGCTAATACACTGTCCCTATATTGAAAATCAAGATTTATTTCGCTTGAAGGGAAAATATTTATCTCATGCTCTCACACCATCTTGTAGAACATGACGAGTTGAATCAAAATCAAGAGGAAACTCATTGAGACAAACCATTTAATATTTAGAAAAACTTGGCCAATTCTGAAATTTAATTGTTCATACTCCGTCCTGATTTTACTATGGCTCATATTAGAAATATGCTGCTGATAAATTCTACAAAACAATGAACTGAATGAACCTCTTTTGCTATAGCGTAATGCAAAGTTTTCTTAATTGTTTGCCTGTTAAGCTCCATTTGTAATTAAAAATTTCTCGTTGGTCATGAAGCTTTTAAAAATTGAGCTGAGAGATTTTCCATTTTAAATTATAAATTGATCCTTTATTTACAGTCCGAAATCAATCAACACACATTCACACCGTCTCACCTGTGAATTTAGATGTTTACCTAATCGCTCGGCAATTAAGTATTGTGTACCATGAGAGATCGCCTTTCTTAGGTAATCAGAATTGCCAAACGCGCGTCACTTCTACTTGTAAAATGGGTTAAGCACTAAACAAAATTCAGGTCCGAGCCAAACGACGCTTGCAGCTCTTTATTCTGAAACCGAGAAAAAGGCGGCTGGCGCGGGTCACTTGAGCAAGATCGGTTGGTTTGCTTTTCTGTCGGATTATATGTATATGCAACTGATTTGAGCTCCTTTCCCTCTAACTTTTACGAATTTTAGGTTGTGAGTCACACCTTTCTCCTAATTGTCAGTCTATTTTGAGAGTGTGTGTTTTTATGAGTGAAGGAAGAGAGAAAGAGAAATGCTACTAGCAAATAAACACCTCCTTCCTCTTTCGATATTGGCGCGCGCGTGTGTGTTGTGTCTCCATATCCAAATTAACGTTGCTGGTGTGCAAACAGAGAATAACGGTGATAGCGAGGACCATGCTGTCGCTTGAAAATTGGGACAGGAAGGCTGCTTTAATTTATTCGTCTCTGTTTTGATCAGCAACGCGCGTCAGAATGAATAAAAATATGGTAGTCTTGATTGATTATTTTTAGATGTTTACGCGCTATCATTAAATTGCAATCAAAATTAATTTCAGCCTTCAACATAATTGAGTCATTATTTGAGGAATTTTCTTCCGTTTAGGGGACAATGCTAAGAAATTATTATATTTTTAATAAATTCCTTGAAGTCATTTTTGTGGCCTTATATGAAGTTATCTTTTCTCTTTTTAAGTTCAAGATTTGAAAATTAAATTCCTGATAGGTTTAATTTTCATAATTTTGTAAATTAATCAATTATTAAATAAACGTGAAAGTATACGACAGACACATAATATATAACGATATTAAAAACAGTGCAGTACACATTTTCATACCGGCGGCTTCAAATAAGGCTACAATATTTTCATCACGTGTACAGCTCAAGAAATTGTAAAATACAATAGTTGATACATATACAGCCATTCGTCACATTTGTTTGTTTTTACCGTTTTTACAGTTTAAAATAAGTAGAAGCCATTGCAGGCATGTCGTGTGAACACATGATATTTGTTAGCAAAAATGGTTGACTTCCAGTCATGGGCAACCATTGCAGAGGTCACAAAAATTCAGCATATGTGTGGGATAATACACCATTTTTATAAAATTATCTCTGTAAATAAAAAAGGTTTTTAAACATGGGAAACGTTGTACGTGCCTTTTCCGCCAAATCCTCTTTGACTAGGTAGCATGCGAATTCACTATAAAGCTATTATTTTGTCAGGCCAAATTATTTACAAGGCTAGCTCGAAAAATGCGTCAAGTGTACCTCATCATTGACAAAAACTCATCCGCAGGTCATTAAATGTGCAATGCATAACAAACTGCTGGTTTTTTTAATTCTCATAAAATTAATCATTTTTAGTGGACACGGAAGCGCTCAAATTTTTATGTAAAACTTAGGATAACAATGTGACTATTTGAAATAGCTTCCATATTTAATGATTTTATAACTTTGTAAGGTTGATTGTTAGTAAAGCCCTTAATTTTTCTAAATTGCATTCATTCAGATTTTATTTTTGTTTCTTTTAACTCAAATTTTTACAGAATGGTGTCATCCATGCAGGCATGTCGTTATAATCACATTTAAATTTAACGCTCAATGTTAACTATCAACGCTGTCAATTAATTTGTTTGTGATTTATTCCCACAGAGACAATGCCGCGTCCGACGACCGTTCGACTACAACCATATCGTCTGACGTTGCGAAGAGCACGACACCGAGTTCAACGATTACCTCTTCGTCCAGCACGGAGCAAGTGGTGCCCTCGTCGGACGGTTCGATTTCGCTGACGGCCTCTTCTCTGGACGGCTCCGGACTGCTGGAGGCGGCCCTCAACCTGGGCTTCAACGCGTCGCTGCCGACTAAAGTGATCGTGCACGGCTTTGGAAGCAAGTGCAGCCTCATCTGGGTGCACGAGATGAAGAGTGCACTCATGGCCGTGGTTCGTAATCTTTTCATATAATAAGCTCATTGAAAAATTCCCGCGGCTTTAAGTTTAAAGAGTTCGGGTTGGATTTCTCTCTCGCTGGCAGCGTTTTCTCGTTTCTTTCTCTTTTATTGTCTGTTATCACGAAGTGTCAGAAAATGAGCCGACTCGCTTCTTTCATCAAAAAGTCTCCGCGCTCGCTCGCGAGAGCAGCATAAATAGGCTAGTGTTAGGACGAGATGATTCGTGAGTCACGCTTGCTCCACTAACACGTACACACACACCTGCCTTTTTGCGCTTTTCGCAGCGATAATCCCGAACGTTCAGACAGCGTGACGCTCTTCGCATTAAATGTGCCTTTGAATCTCCTTAAATTTGCAAGCAGAGCCCGCATAAATGCTTAAAATATTAACGATGCGTTTATTTTTATCGCTTGCAAACGAGTTTGAGATAATTATACCAAGTTTCCCTCCTCCGTTGTGCTACTAATCTTACAAAAATTTGACTGATTAAAAGCAGTTTGCAGTGTTAGCGGTAGTTTGAGCTGGTTATTTGGTCTGTTAGACAATATGATAATGTTTGTCAGGAAATTACGGCTCTAAGTTTTAGACGGTTACTAATTTTTTTCTGATTGTGAGCTTCCAATCGTCATGGGGTGATCAAATGAGCATGAATCATGCAATATTAATCCATTTTAACCGTTTAAACCAACCCAAAAGCGTCCAAAAAGACAATTCTAGAAAAATAGCAAGGAAAATTTATTGGAAGCAATGGAACATCTTCGAAAAATTTAGCGCTCTAGATGTGTGCAAATTTTTCAAGATTTAAAATTTTCAAAGAAATGTTAACATCTTTCAGATTTCCTATTAGCGAAAATGTGACGTTTATGTGATTTCAATTAATCCAAAAACAATAAAAAGTCCAACCATTTCCGGAAAAATACACAGGACCACGAAAAATACCAACTGTCTAGTCCACGCTTCTGACTAACCTTGGAAAAGCACATGCAATTAAAAAACTCGGGATAACTTTAGCATCCTGCGCATCCTGCAACAAGGACTTTTCAGGTTTTGCATTATCATTACCATCAATCCTTACAATTAAAACTAAATTTCGTTTTTGACATTGTTAAAGCATGACCTTTTAATGTCAAATATGTGATTTTAATTCGAGCAGGAATCCACTGTGGAGCAATTTTCCGCGTGCGCATTGCTGCGGCTGGCAGTAGTTGCGGGTTGACTCTAGCGAAGGCCAAGACAAGAACATCAGTTGCAAGAAACACGTCTACATTAAACGTCACCGCTTTAAGTGGCGGATCTGTGTCTCTCGAAAAGTGGAAAAAACGCGTCGTCCGCGCGCGATCCTTTTACAGCGATCGTAGAAAGGAGTTGAAAAGGGAGACAATACATATCCTTTTGGTACAGAAATTTCTCTTAACTTGCTCCTGCGTGGGAAACTCGTTTTTATTATACGCGTCCCTTGTTCACCCACATTAGCGCCAAGGGAGAAAGTGAGCGCAAAACGGGTGGCCGATGATGGCGACTTATCTGGACCATTCACTCACTCCGCGCTGCTATGCTTTCGTTTGCTGACCGCGTTCGTTATCGCGGATTTCTTTTTCTCGCACCTGCTCCTTGCACCGCGTGATTTTCGCTTTCCTTGTTTACTTAGAATAGATGAAAAGAACAAATAATCGTCGCGTTATAATCGGCTGCGCAGCGCAGTCCGCTTCCTTTCACTCGCACTCGGCAGGACAATCGGAATTTCATGTGAGCCGCGATCAATTTCACTTGCTGATCAACGCGCACGCATTCTGGGGATTGCCACAATATAAACTTGAACTTTCACTATAATGCCGCTTAAATCAGCTGGCTGGCTCGGCAGGTGTAGAGCCGAGTCAACAACAAACACTCGACTCATTGGTGTATTACAAGGTGTTGGGAATTATTAAATTGAAAATATCAAAGACACGTCATCGAGGAAAAAAATTAAATGCTGAGCAATAATTTGGACCTTATATTTTACTTTAAATACTCTCCAAAAATTGGAAAATTTTGGTGATCCGCACCAAAGTTTTCATGTTAATCGAGTGAAAGCACTGTCGTCCTATTAACAATCATGACTTATTTCACCGAGATGTAAATTTAGCTAATAATTTGCACACCTTTGGGTAAATCGCGACGGTGGATATTGAATTCAAGTATAAAATAAGTGATAAACTGTTTAGTTTCAAGAAATTTGGCAAATTCAGGAATTTACTGTTATATTTGGTACTACATTGGTATTTCAAATTTTAGCAATTAATTGTTGCTAAATTTCGCAAACAAAAGATTCACTTGCCCACTTGTTTTAGCTAACTATGCAAAATTTTGTCCATTATGTTGCCCTGTAAATATCTAGATTTTAATTTTTCCATATCAAAAATGCTCCAACAAACTAAATTTAATGACACACTCATCCAGCTAATTTTGTGATAGTCCCGCACGCTTATTATTGATTTGAGGGATTCTCTGCGTTCTTAATATTCAATTTAAAACGTATGAGTGGTAGAATATTAAAAAAAAAAATAGTTAATTTTTTCAAGCAGTTAACCTGTCGATTTTATTTTCGACTTTTACAACACCTTGTTTACCTTTGGTATCAGGATTCATGCAGAGAGGAGAAAATCGATAGGTTTCACTACTTATTTTCCTGCTCGTTCATCCGGAATTCACATATCATGCAAGAGGAGAAACGCAGGATTGCGCAACGCCACTTAATATTGGCTGCAAAAAGTGCACAATGGAAATTCGGTCCACGGCCGAGTGATGCAGCAGAAATTATACATATTGCTTTCCTAACGATTTTCTGCTGTTCTCGCTGACTAGTCGTGTCGGTCAAGGCCGAAAATGAGTAGCTAATCACTTTTCAAAGCAAAGAAAACTATCATTCGAGTAGAAATTAGTGTGTGTCCGCGACAGCTCCTGCTCTTGAAATCTCGGCCTCGACACCAGGCACGATGCGTTTCCTCTCCTGTGCGGCAGGATGACCATTTCTGATTTTCCATGCGCGCCCCCGATCCTAATAAACACTGGTTTGAGCCTGAGTGCGAGTCGCAGCCTATAATGACTTTCTCACATATGGAGCATTGGCTCGAACTGACACCTGGCATTGATCTAATTCTTTCTCGTGAGCACTACAAACTGCATGCGTGGACGAATCGGACGCAAGGCAAACGCATAAGTAATTGCTTTATTGTCAGCGTTCTATTGTAAACAATATAATTTATTAATGGACTCTATAGGGCTATAAATTTTCCTTACGTTGCAGGTATATTAAATTAGCACGATTCATGCAATTTGAAGTCTCTAGAAACATTCTTAAAATCGTACAGTCCGTTCAGAACTGCCAAAACAGACTTTTTAACCGTCTAAAAACCATCTAAATCTTCTGGGGGAAGAGGGTAAGCACACACTAACCCCTTCAGCTGGGCAGAGGAGGTTGAGACGAGTCAAACAGTGTTTAATTTTTGCAATTCGTATCATTAGAATCCAAGATTAAGGAGTTGAAAATATTTACAAAACACAAAAATGTTGAAAAATTCGTGTTTTCCGGATTTTGAAGGGAAATTTCTAAACGAAAATTAAGAACACCACTCTGAAATTTCAACTCATATGTCATAGCACAACTTTAAGCATATTTAAAAAAAACTCCCAAATCCTAAGCTTATTTATATTTCCAAAATTGGAATTACTAACCATAATTATCAGAAGTGAAGTGATAATTTACCTTGCCCTATATAGGACATCAAATTTTGCATCAGTTTGATCGAGCTCAGCGAGAAGAATCCAAAGTAAACTTCATTTTAGGAATTGCACCGCGAATGAGAGATGAGATACTCTGATATTATAGTCTCAAAGTTTTCCAAAATTATCCTGTTAACCTCCGTAAAAATTATTATTGCGTCGAACCCATTTTATGACGCATTTGAATAGAAAAGACTGATTCCTGGTGTAATCTTATGCTAATTTTGTCCTCAAACTTGTGACGTTTCGTCGTCTTCAAATATATTTTCGCAAATTATTACTAACTTAAAAAGGACTTTCTATCTGTTTCATTTTGTCGGTGTGTTTTTCTGCCTATATAAATATGATCATTTAATTGTAAACAACATAATATTTTTCACGAAATAATCGCTGAAAATGAGAGATTTTTACCGAAAATTCTCCAAGGGTCAATCACTTAAAAATTATACCTGAAAAACCAACCGACCATTTTATCCTAAAAAGAATCTGTATACAGTCGACTATTTTTCGAATAAAAATGGAAAACCTCAAAATTTATAATATTTATATTTTGGTGTTCAAATTCCAACACACAACCTTGGTGTCAAGATTCAAAAGTCTGGCCTGTAAAGAAAGTGCGCCATACGAGACGAGTTTTGATGCACACTGCAGATAAGGAGATAACTTCCCATTACACATTACAATGCGCACAAGTCGTCTTGACGAGTAAGGTGTCGTGAAAGTAGGAAATACGGCGCGCACCGCACACACACCATGCCCCATACTCTCCTCAAATGCAGCGAGTAGGCTGTCAAACAAAATCAAAGTAGGCAGCCAGAGGCAACTTGGAAAGCGCGCTTGTGGACATCTGCGTCTGTACATTTATGCCGTGCCATTAGAATAATTTCACCGCTGCGCTCCCTAATTGTTTGTAATTGCAAATTAAAGTGAGACGTGTGTGGGGAACATTCAATTCTCTCTTGTGTTTTCTTTACAATCGCTAAAATAGGAGTTTAATGGCGCATAAATCATAACTATACACTTTTGCCGTGTGATACTTTCAGCGCAAACTACTTAAAAGAGTTAAGAATAAAATATCATTTTGAATTGCAAGTTTTTATAATTAAAGAAAAAGCAGTCCAGCGTTCTTTGAAAAATCACTTTCTACTACATGAACAAAATTGCGGTTAAGTGTTCAATGCAAAAAATGACATTGAAATTTGATTGCACCTTGTAACTAACTACTTTCCGTTTTTATCGGCACCAATTTGTGTAGTGTTTTGCTCTCACCATAATTTAATTTTAAATTGCAAGAAAAATCTCAGCTTAACCCACTCATTATGTCTATCATAATTATTTGAGTAGATGAAAATGAACTCTATTTTAGCCAATTTAACTAAGGAACATTAAAAGATTCTGTATTTTTGACAAGAAAATCGAATATAGCATGAAATATACAAAGTTATGCCTTATAATTCAGTGTCTATGAGAGGCAAATCCAAAATGCTGATGAAATGTGCAATTTTGTACATATTCTTGAAATAATTCCTATCCCTGTTTTCCTGAAAAGACATTTTCAAAATGTTAAAAATTGACTAGTCGCAAATTACGCGACCCTCAAAATAAGTTGTAGAAATAGCTTCATTTTATTAAAATATATGATCTTACAAAAAATCGAAACTTGAATTCTAATTAAAAATTTTCTGCACCTTGCAGGAGGACTGCAACGTGATTTGCGTGGACTGGGAGCCGGGCGCATCGCTGCCCAACTACGTGAAAGCGGCGGCAAACACGCGGCTCGTCGGCAAACAAGTGGCCCTACTGCTGAGGAAGCTGAGGACCCAGTACGGCTTGGACCCCCGCAACGTGCACCTCATCGGCTTCAGTCTGGGGGCCCACGTGGCCGGGTTCGCAGGCGCCGAGACCCCCGGGCTCAGCCGCATCACGGGCCTCGACCCCGCGGGGCCCCTGTTCGAGGCCCAGGAGGCGGAGGCCAGGCTGGACGCAAGCGACGCCGGCTTTGTCGACGTCATTCACTCGAACGGCGCCAACCTGATCATGGGCGGCCTTGGCTCCAGACAGCCCATGGGCGACGTTGACTTCTACCCCAATGGCGGCGCCGAGCAGAAGGGCTGCAGTAATCTCCTCCTTGGTGCTGTCAGCGATATCAGTTTTCTTTGGTGTAAGTTTTTTTATTTAATTAGAATTGTGGTTCTCACAACTGTCTGTCTGATTCAAAATAATTTAATTAGCAAGAAAAAAATATCCGTTTTTCAAGACGTTAAGTAATTGATCCTAAAATCCATGATATTAGCGAACTTTTGATAAGGGTGGTCATTTCTCGAACTAAGTCGCTTTGACAATAATACTTAATTTAATATTTTATATGTTTTTTGCATTTATTTTGCGATTGATTATAATTTCAAACTATATATTTTAATGTAAAATGACATTAAAATCAAAATACTATCTGCAGCTTCTTCTGAGGACGATCTTCGCAGTTTGTGCAACCACCGTCGCGCCTACAAGTTTTTCACGGACAGCGTGTCACCGCGGTGTCCATTCCCAGCGTTCCCCTGCGAGTCTTACGAGCAGTTCCTGGAAGGCGAGTGCTTCAACTGCGGCTCCCAGCGGCAGTGCGGCAACATGGGTTACTACTCTGACAGGTCACCGGCCAGGGGCCCACTCTACCTGATTACCAGGGACAACGAGCCCTTCTGTGGTAAGCAAATTGATGAATTCCACGATTTTTGTTTTTAAAGGGCAATTCCATTGTAATTGTACAGCTCACCAGTTCTTCTTGCGAGTGGAAAACACGCCCAGTCCAGCAGAACCTTTGGCCACCCACGGCAGGTTTGAGGTTATCCTCGCCAGTAAGGAACTCAACGAATCATTTGTACTGACAGAGTAAGTCGATTTTATATTTAACCTTTATACAGCTTCTTATGCACCAGTGTTTTACAAAAGGGTGGAAATTTGAAAAAAAGGCTGCCAAATGTGTTTTCTATTTCTAGAAATTTTCAGATTACGGAAAAACTACTCGGATTAATTTGAACTGAAGTTTTGAACCGATTTTTGTAATCAGTATCAACTTTGAAAAATTAATTGGATTTGTAACTTGTTTTTCCCAGTGGTTTCAACTGGAGAATTTTTTAACTTTTGCACAATTTAAGTAAAGCTAATAATGTAATAAATTTGAAAATGTTTTTTACTTGAAAATCAACCATAATGATTATTTAATGGCCAAATTTAACGAGCAATTTTCATGAAATGTTGAACATTGGCTTAATCCAACCGACCCACAGTTCTCTAGATCTAATGTTATTTTTATCTTTTGCAGTAAAGACGATGAAGTGATGGAGACGGGTGACTCCCTCTACAGACTGGTTGTCGCTCACCCTTTGATGGAGGAATTGACTTCCGCGCAGCTTGTGTACACGGCGTACAGCGGCTGGATCAGTTCAGGCATGTCCTCGTGGACAGTGGACAAGATTTCTGTCACAGACGCATTTGGAAAGAGGTAAACTGAATTACACTTTCAAATATATGAAATCTTATTCAATATCCTTCCAGCATGTCTTTCTGCAAAAAAGGAATGATTTTGAGCTCGGGTGTTCCTCTGCTGGTGCCCCTTTTCCCTGGGGACTGCAATCCACCCAGGACTCCTGGAGGACTTGACATTACGATGGGTCCTTCGATATCTGTGAGTTTGCCTTTTGGTGGAAATGAAATTATATCTGATTGCGGGACGTTTTTTTCAGATTAACAACGAACTGCCTAGCAACGCTTCAGGCGAAGATTTGAACGCGAGCAATGTGAACAGGACGGCTAGTCCGGCGCCAGAGCGACCGACGGAGAATAGAAACAAGACTGGAATAGATATTAATATATCATTGCACCTGGTAACTATTGCTCCTACATCAGTATATTTTAGACAAGAAATGAAAGTTCTAAAATTAAAAGTGTATTTCCTGCTTACATTTAGATATTAAATTCCGTCGTGAATTCAAATTCAGCAATGGAATTGTCACAAAATTAGAATTGTATTTTTGAAAATATTTAATCTCTAATTTTATTTTTAAAGTAATAAAAATTACAGCCCTTCCTTCCTCATTATAGAAATGAAAAATTAGGGGTAAAATAAAGTTCTGTAATTTTTATCAAAATAAACTGTTAGCTGAAATCATATTCCAATTGATTAATTTTTTATATGTACATTTTTTTTAATTTCAGAACGAAAATACGAGCTCAAACGCAGAGGCTAATCAGTCGCAAATAAATCAAAGGTAAAAAGACGCCCCAGGAATAAATAAAAGCATTTTTTCTTATCCTGCACTTTTTTACAGCATCCCGTCCTCGACGACAACCGACTACCCGCTGTACCAGCGTCCATGGCTTGAGGCCAACAACAGCCTGGATCAGCGGCCAGACAATTCGCGATCTCTGCCGCACTCAGAGACGACGATCAAGCGGTCGTCTATCAACGCGATCGACTCGTCGCCGCCGGCTGGCTCCTGGTCCTTCTGGTGGCGTACGGTCAACAAGGCGGAGCCTCCGCAGCCGTCGCCCTCCGACAACGTCACCTCCCAGCAGGAGGGCACCCTGATCACCGTGCAGATGCTGCCGAAAAAGCTGGCGTCCATCCTGCAGCAGGCCGAGCAGTACGCCAGATCCACCATCACCAGGTAAATTTTAATTTGATCCCAAATTCCAGAAAGCTGAAAATGGAAATTCGCAAAATGCCAATACGGAAGATTGAAAAATCTTGCACAAAAGGCCAAATATTTCCTGCAAAGACTTAAATTTCATAAGAAAAACCACAAAATTATATAAAAAAATGCGTGTTTTAGTCTTTTTTTAGTTAAAAATCCATTTTTAGCTGTCCCCCTCCCCAAAAAAGAGTATTTTTAAAGAGTTTGTGTACTTTCAAAGGGCATAATTTTAATTCATCTTAGCTATAATTGTGCACGAAACTGTGAAACCGACATGTTGTTAATTTAACTTTCATCCTAAATGGATCTTTCCCTTTTTCGTTTCTGAAATTTATTATTATCTTTTTCACTTCACTTCAATAAAATTTATTTCTTACTTATTGAATTTTGAATTCGCATTTTTGTTTTTTTTTAATGAAAGAATATCATTGTACCGAATTTCGGGAATGCAGAACTCTTCCCTTAATTAAAATGATTGCAATAATTAACAAACACATTTGACAGTGTGACCACCACTCTGATCGGCGGCAAGGACTCGTCTGCCGAGGTCGTCATGCCTGTGGAAGTACCGATCCGGCGCAGGGCCAAGTATTTCCCTCCGTTCGCCAGTCTGTTCGGCTACGGCGACGCTAAGGACAAGCAGCGGCCAGCAGCCCCCGAGTCGGCCACCTTCAGTCCCATGCAGATCATCAAGAACCCTGAATGGAGGCTGAGCAGGTACATTCCCCTGCGAAGGCACGCGGGCAGAAACCTGGAAGAGGCGACGCCCGCCCCTACGGCCGCCCCTTCAACGACCACCCCCGCTCCCAAGGAAGCGGTGGCCGACGCGCAGCCCGAGGCCAGCGCCCTGACGGCCAAAAAGGTGGAGCCTCTGGTCATGGGCCCCAGGTGACCGCCGCAACCCTCCTGTTGAATAATTATTTAAGTTATTTATGCTCCGTTGTGTATGTAAGTGTAAGCTTAGTTCTCTCTTTCGCGATGAATGCCGCCGCTATGCATGTCAGCCATTTTTGCATTATTGTGATGTTTTATAATAAATATGTTATTGTATTTACAACAATTATTTCGTTTTTTCCTTCGCTCAGTTGAAATAGAGACAGAATTTTTCTGATGTTAAGTTGTAGTAGAGGTTTCAGCTAGCCACTCTGCGCCACGCCAGCCGGCTAATTTTTAGTCACGGGGTCAGATGCAAGCCAGCCACAGGTTAAAAAGTCTTAAAAAAATCAAAAGTGCCGAGAAAAATTGGTTTCGTTTAGCATTACCAAACTTTCCTTTTAATATTTGCCAGTCGTGGCAGCAGCTAGCAAAAATTCTCAGCCGCCGCTGTCAGGTTAAAATTTGGCTTAAACTTAAACTATTCAGTAAGCCATCGCCACATTCTTCGGCTGAAGTTATCTACTTTTTAGGGAAAATCATTTATCATTACTGAAACATTACTGCCTCGTCACCGCAAGGACCCGATCTGCGTGCAATTTAAACAATAATATTTTGTTTGAAAATTGTATTCACGTTCGGTAACTTACTCCATCTGGGCATGCTGCAGGAGGCTCCAGTGATCCAGCACTTATCGAAGAGACTTTAAATCACCCTCATCCAGACATTCACTATCTAGAAGTCGGTCTATTTCCTATTGAAACGAAAAATTCACACATGTTCGAAAGATTATTCCGCATTTCGCTCACTGTTTCCCATCATCCTATTGAAGATTTCTTACAAAAATAAGATCACGTAAGCAGCTCAAGAAAATTATCGACGGCCCTATAGGGTATTGAAAAGCTCCTTACTCGTGTGTTATAATGCTCTCCAGAGTTTTTCGCAAGAGAACTAAATTCACTTTGAAAAAAACTGATCTCTGAATACTTATTCGTATTTTTTCATTTTTGATTGCAGGTTTATTTTAGGAGTCATCCGCTTGGTAAACGTTTTAAGTCTTTTGGCATAAAATACTTTCACAATTTTTTCGTACATAAGCTGGGTGTTCAAACAACTAGAAAAAAAGTAATTTCAATACCAGCATATAAATTATGAACCAACTAAGCGACGACACGAGAAAACGGCTGGCGATAACGCAGATATATAAAAAAAGGAAAAGCCGGACCGAGAACTTTTTATTTCTATTTTTAGTTACAGCAAGAACGTCAAAACAGGTTTTTACTCATTCAGCTAAGCTCGTTACGTAACTCTAAGTCTCGGCTCCAGAAGACCGCTGGAGTCCGCAGCGTGCACAAAGCAAATTTTTGCACGAAATGGCTCAAAGTACGGCCTGCGTGCAGATGGTTTGTTTGGCCGCCGTCCTCTTCATGTTGGCCGCCAGCCGCACCATGAATATCTTCGGATGCTGGGCCGAGGTATTCAATCTCTCTTCTAACACAGCAGGCTCATCCTGTTTTCTTTAGATGGATAGACGCCAGTGGACGCCTAGTCAGTGTGGGTTAGTGTTTGGAGTTGAAGAGCTCATTGGTGCGCTAGTCGTTTTGTTTTTCAGCCCTCGCACGGTTAGTAGTTAATACTAATTTATAACAATTCGTAATGAGGAAGAATAGCTGCTCTAGAAAATGGCTTCTGTAAAAGACAAATAAAAAAACGCGGGCATTAAATTCCTTCTGCAGAAAGTCTATTTTTTAATTGTTAGTTTTTCTCCCTTGAAAATTAAATACAATAATTCCATCAGTCTAAAGCTTAGAAGTATAATACTGTTTGTGATTTCTTTAATTATGGAGTACTTTGTCCGTGAGTAAAATTATCAATCAAGATGATTGAATTGTAAATATAATTATGGTAATTTTGGCACAGAAAAGAAGCTCCATTTTGGCAAACAAATGCATAGTTTAAAATATAATTTATTTTTTTGCAATGGTATTTTATGATGAGGCACAATATTTTTTAGTTTGCTTCATTTTTGTCCAATTCTTTTGAACTGGCTGCACTGGTTTAAACATTTATATTTTAAAAGAAACTACCTTAGTAGGAATTAATATTCATTCTCTACGTTTGCAGATTTAAAAAAAATATGACACTATTTTCTGGAAATGCATAAAATTATATCTTAAAAATTTAAATATTTTTTTGCAACCCGCATCAACTGACCTTAGCATTGAATTGTAAATATTATTCTCTTCTTACATTATAAAACTAAATTACTCATTGTAATTACAGAAACGTACTCATTTGAAATCATTTATAGGTACAATTGATTGGTTCCAAACTGATGATACACTATGGCATCTTCTCGATCGGCATAACCTTTTTAATATACTCGTGAGCAATCTAAAAATGTCAAAGACTGGGTGTATATTTAAGTCTGTTCTCACGCATCACAGGTTGGCAGACTACTACTTGGAAGACCCTGCTTTTTATGTTTTCGCATTGGCGTGTCGTGCTGTCGCCGGGGTCGCCACTGCCATCACGTATCTGGCATCTTTTGTGTTCCTCCTCACCTCTGAGCCGACCAAAGCCACCTACGTGAGATATTCCGATACTTTGGTACATTCTAGGCCATGATCAGGTCCTCATTGCAGTGTGTCTTAATTCTGGCTTACGGCGCTGGACTCATTTGTGGCTCGTTCTTAGGATCACTCAACGGCATAAAGGTTAATTTGAAAAAAATGACATGGCTAGAAATGGACTAAAATTTTCCTTTGTGCAGGATAACGAATTTAATTTCATCGTCTTACTGTTTGCGCTCACGGTAATGTGTGCTTCCTTTGTCATTCCGGCCAATTTGCCTGAGGAACGCAATATTGACTTTCAAATTAACACCGACGATGCAACAAAAATTATTCCAGGTTCGCTATTTGACATAGTAACTAAATTGTAGTTGAAGTGGGTTGAAAACTTGTGTTACGGGGAGCATAATTTAATTCCCGTAAGGATTCAGTTAATATGTCACAATTGACCCAGGTATGAGTAAAGTGGCTGCAAAGTTAGCTTGCTTTTCAAATGGTAAAGAGACTGTATCCTTTCTTCAAATCTTACTTCATTCACAATAGTTTCCCCCAAAAGTGCCACACTCCGCTGTACACAGCTCGACGATAGGAATCGAATTCTGGTAAAACAAAACTTGGTCAAGCACTGTACATTTTTTAGGATAATGGCATAACTTTAATTGAAGCCAGGTCCCCTTTTGATTAATGCACATTGTAGAACAAACTTCTTGCTGTATATATAGTCAACAATAATATTATTAATTTTTCTGTCTAACTCTACTCTAACCAAAAAAATTATTTTAGTTTTTTAAGCATGCATACACGATTTATTATAAAAATAATTCTAGGTTGAGCCATCGATTTCTCAGTTTTGTTATTAAAATTGACATTTTGAAATTTTATTGAAATCTAATTTCAATAGAAAATGCTAACTTTTAGTAACTTTGCAGAGGTATACATACAGAGAATGAATTCGCTCGCTGCGTGGATTAGCAGTGCACAAATTTTGGCTGCGTCCTGGTGCTTCAACTTTATCACCGCCACAATTGGGCCATTTTTGCAAAACGAGGTTAGCGCTTGAAATGGATTAAAAGTAATTTAATATATGTTTTTTTCCGCACAGGTGCAGTTCTCAAAATTCGAGATCGGTTTTGCGCTTTCGGCTTTGTTCTTGACAGCGTCAGTGACTGCGATTGTTGTGGGATTACTTAGCCATCGCGGAGCTCCACTCCCAATTTTGAAGATCACGGGTCTCGTCTCTCTACTATTAGGCTTGATTCTCATTGGCCCAATTGAATTCGCCAGTGTCCCATTGTGAGCGTATCAATCAATATTTTTTCTATTATAGTTTATTATTTTTTCTGCAGGACCGGACCAGTTTGTTTGATGGGGATCATCGCAATCGGTGTTGGTTTTTCATCAGTTTTTGTCTCAGTTAGTTCAGCATTGACTTTGATTGTGTAAGAACGCGATTGATAACAGCTTTTTTAGCTTAATGACTTATTTGACGATAATTTCAGTCAAGCTGAGGTCGAGCCCCGCAATACACTCGTCTGGATCGTGGGATGTGTCTTGAGTGTCGCCTATGTTGTCGGCTCTATCTTCGGCTCTGATGTGTCGGGCGTCGTTTTAGAACAAGTCGGCTTCCAGAACTGCATTTACCTTCTGATGGCTCCAGTTTTGTTTGCAGTGAGTGTGAAAAACATTCAATGAAACGCGAAATTAAAACTAAAAATACATTGTTGCAGTTAACCCTTGAGGTAATTCAAGTGATGTTCAGCAGAGACCGCCAATTTTCAGAGGAAAGTTTGACAGGCAGTATGTATGGGACGATTGCATTGGGAAGATAGTTTTGTAAATATCATTTTTGTATATAGCTATAAAATTAAAACGAATCTTTTAAAATATTGTTATCCTCTTCAATAATTAACCTTCAGTCGTAAAAAAGTTGGAAAAATTCTTTCTATGACAATAGAACGTAAAGAAGGAAAAAGCCGATCGTGGAAAATTCACAGCCCTAATAGTAACAGAACTAAATAATTGAAGTAAAATATAATTTTTATGTAATTTTACTATTTTAATTTTGTTTTTAATAATTGTCTAACTTTAAAATCACAGTAAACGTAGTGGCTACTGGCTAAGTATGATTTTCATTCAAATAAGCATAATAAGAAAATGGGGTCCTCAACGGTAGTTAAATTATTGAAGTGTTCATAATTCAAGACGATGGGGTGTTGGCAAGCGAAAGAGCAAATATTTTAAAATCATTTTGATTTATTTACACGTTCTCCAGTACAAAAATAAAATAGCTGGCCACGCCTGAAGAAGTCGTGGCGAGAGCACCGCTGTTGGTTGTGTCTAGAACGAAGGAGCGATTAATCATTTTGTGTGCTGGAATCTCTGGCGCTGAGAGACTAGAAGGCGGAATTAACCCTCGTGGCAAAGTATAGCTGCTCTTCGAGAGCGTGTGTGAGGTGATGCTGTGGGATAGCGGTGCCCCCGTGCGTGAGGGGGGGGGTTACGAGCAGGGAGATCACAGAGAGTAGAGTTTGGGGGTGTCAGCGAGGGAGGCTTTCTCTCAACCGGAGTAAGAGATGGAGTATGAGCCGGTGTTCAGGTTCAGGTTGGTGGCAGGGTGGCCGTAGAAGGGGTTGTGTCCAGCATGGGGGTTGACGGCAGCCACGGGGGCGGCAGGGGCTGAGTACACCCTCTGCTGGTAGACGGGCTGCTGCTGGGGAACGGCCCTCGCGGGGGCAGGAGCGGGAGCAGCGGCGACAGGCCTAGCGCCAAACACGGCGGTGGAGGCGGGGGCGAGGCGGCGGTTGGCAGGATTGGGGTTGTTGCCAGTGTACTGGGGCTCATACTCGTTGTAGATGCGGGGGTCCTCGCGGTAAGAGCCATCGTCGTAGTCGTCAGAGTTGTCAACCTGATTGAGATGCAAGATTTTTTTTTAATTTAAGAAAATTTAAGAAATAAAGACTTCTCTGGTATATCAACGTTTTTATAAGGCTTTTCAATAAAAATATATATATCTCTAGGTCTAAATACTTAATTTTTCCAATATGACACCGTTAGTTTTGAAACCATAATAAAATGCGCAGGAAAAATTTGTTATCAATTCTTACCGGTGCGCAGAAAATGTTGTTATCATTCTCATATTTTTTCATTACAATTTTGAAAAATTTATATTTATCTATCTATAGATTTATTTTCCTATCTAAGATCTTACTAAAATAATATCCGAGTTCATACCTGGTTGGCAGAGGAGCCGACGGAAACGGGGGGCACGTTGATGCCAGTTCCGGCGGGCTCGAATCCGCGCTTGCTGGCTCCATACTCAATCTCGCGACGCTCTCCGTCGCTGTCGATGTATCCGTACTTGCCGTAGACCTCACCGGTTGTGTACTTGGTCTCGATCTTGAAGCTTCCGTCAGCGCCCTCGTAGCCGTAGCTGTAGGATCCGTCGTCGTTGTGACGGTTGATCTGCTTCAGGATGGGCACGGGAGTTGTGCTGGGGCTCAAGCCGAGCACCACAGCCGCCATACTGGCGAAAACCTGCCGAAATACAAAATTTATTTAGTGTGAGTGGAAAAAATTAATTATAACAGAATTACAATTTATAAATGTAAATCATCTCTATTGGGAATGTATGGAACAAGAAGAACGTGTTTCCGAGAAATCATTGAGAGGTAATTGGTTGTTGATTGCAATCAATGTTGTAAGAAGACTTGTGTAACTAGTACATATTATAAAATGCAGTTTTTTAGATAAGTAAAATATTCATTGAGTGCAATGTCAATGCCGCCGTTGAAGCGTAGAGATTTTCTCGTTGTCCGCGCAACGGAGCGAGTAAATAAATGTGGGACACAATAAAATTACTATTACTTAATCGCTTTCCCCGCGGCTCTTATTTGGTGTCCGGCCTGCCCTGAACCTGCCCGCTTGCATATTAATCGTACGCCTCTCCGAAAGGCATACCTTTGCGTGCTCCCACCGAGAGAGCGAGTGTCACAACTGCTGAAAAACGAGTCTGTTCGATTCAACCAGCCTATTTAAATAAGGCAAACATATTAATTGACATGCAACTACTAGACGTGAGCGTATTTAAGTTGCGTCACCGCGGCGAGATGAACGCGCGAAAGAAATTAATTTTGCGTCACCCTTCTCGCCACGCTGCGTGAGATAAACAGTGCGTTTTTGCGCGTGGAAGCGTTGTAATTTATCGTTTTGGGTAAAAAGTCGTGACAAGCAAGGAGAAATGTTTTAGGCCACTTAAATTCAAACGCAGTGGGCTCGAAATTATCACATGAGAGTGGCGAATATATTTGTTTGGTGAGAAAGCTCCTGGAAGACGGCCAAACTTTAAATCATGGGTGTGTTCCTATCGACCAAAGTGGCAAATAAATCGATTTCCTTCTTATGATATTATGCTAAACTTGATTTAGTTGAATGAGCACTGTTTGAAACGCAATACACTACAAAGTTTGACGGGTATTTTTTTTTAAACTTAACCGGATTTTCCTTATAATGAGGTCAATTTGTGAAAGTCTCAATATGTTCAGAATTTTTTTTTAAAATTAAGCAATAGAATAAATAAATTATTACTTTCATGTCATTCATATTAAAACAAATTAAAATTTACTCACAGTAATTAGTGGAGAAATTATAAAACGTAGAAAAATGCTAAATTAACTCTGAATATGAATGGATTCGAATTTAGTTTGATGTAGAATTTTGGTTTGGGGGTCTCTAACAGGTTAACCAAAATTTTTATTACTTGGAATTAGATGATCTCTTTGTTTAAATAAAATCTAATTTTCTTCCCTTTCCTTGCAATAAACAAAAACTCTACCATATTACAATATAAATGCAAAATTCAATTTATGTTAAATAATGAACTGGTTTCCAAGATAGGATTTAAAAAAAATTCATGATAACAAGTGGTAAAATGGAGTCCAAAAGTGAAAAGCTCAAAATTATACTCACGATGAGAGCGGCGTGCATGTCGGATGCGTGTGTATTGAAAGCGGTCGGTGTGTTTGTGTGTGAGGACGACGAGCAAGAACGGAGCGCCCGCGGAGGGGCACCTGCTTTTATAGGGGGCGACTCCTTCCTACCCTGCAGCTCAAGGATCACCGCAAGTGGACCGGGAAACAAGACCTGGCGACACCGCTGCCGCACCTCATCCCTCCTCTCGCTGAGGTCATCCCCCGAACGGTGGCAAGCACGCACCTCTTGCGAAATGTAGAGCCATTGCTTGATATTCGCCGTTTTATTTGTTTGGCCTTCCCCTGTCTATTATTGGAATATTATTATGCTCCGTTTTTTGGAGACGAAAGTCAAGGGGAAATTAAAACGGTTCTGCTCAGCAAGAAAGAAATTAAATTAGTTCCTGAATATTGTCTAATTTAGTTGCGATATTAAGAAAATGTTTTCTAAATACACTTTTACAGAGAAAAACGTTATAAAGTGCAATGTTGAGCTTCAAAAAATCATTTTCCTTCTATAATTCGTTAAAATAAAATTATAAATTGTAACATTTAAATGCCTTGATTGCTAAATATATTTCTTGCTGGAAATTCAGTTAAAAAAAATGAATTTAAATTTCAAACATAGCTTAAGTCCAATAGACTATAGCAATTGATTATCATGACAATTGTATTTTTCACATGATTTCAACTCAGTACTATCTATTAAATAAATAAATAAATAGGCAAAATCATTTTTGTCTGACATCTTTTATTTATTCCCCTCGAGAAATGAAAGCCCATTATTTCGTACGTGTTTTGGCAAACGCTCCATAAGTTTTTTTTATTATCTTCATGAGACAAGTGTTGTAAAATATGTTTATTTATTTATCTGAAGATCAGCATAATATTTTTTGTGCTCGTTAGATAACCGCACACTCACACCAGATATTCTTGTGCAAAAAGAAACGAGTTCAAACAGCAGTACACATATATCGCATTTCATTTGCAAACCGCGCCGCGCAGCAACACTTTCGCTCTTGCCGCAACATCTCTGCCCGCGCCCGCCATAACCATCTCTTTTGCTCTGCCTCTGGTTGAGGGGAAACACACCTGCCGAAAATGGGCACGAGGAAATGGCGGGCTGAGACACATTCAGGAAGCACACAATTGCCCGCGAGATCTGCCGGGCAGGGCAGGGGCCTCTTTTTTCGCCGCCGTCGGCAAGGCCAGCGTGCGACAAGGCTGCCGATCTGGTTCACCATTTTCAAGGCAATGAATGCGTGCTCGGCGGCACTTTTCGGCCGCCTGCAAGAATGCAGATGTTTTTTGTTCCTTCCGATGAGATGTCGTAGCATCGCTTTATGCTATACTTTTCACGCGTGAAACCGCGTGATTCATTTCTGTAATGCGTCCGGGGTGGGGCGAGAAAATTTCCAGAAGCCAACGTGATTTGCACGTGATACAGTAACAATTAAATTAAATCTAACAAGTCCGAAAATTGATTTGTTTTGCTAAATAACGAGAAGGCAAAAATGTTAAATAAAGGGCTAAGAAAACTATGCAAATTAAAAGCTGTCATATACAATTAGTAATAACGCTTTTTAGTTTAAATGCATAAAATTTAATTGTAAACATATTTCCACTTGAGGTTGGTTACATTCTTAATTGGTAAATGGATTACAAGACTTCACCCTAGTTGATTAGAGAGCTATATAAAATACAATAAAATTTACTCTTTAATTCATTTTAAATAATCTTTTTTAATTATAACATGATTTACCGTCTCCTTTGTTGATGTATAAATGATTCTATATGTTCTTAAAAAAAACTTAAAACTTATATAATAACTCTACTGACTTGTGTCGCCCAGTATATAATTTGTTTCAATAAAAATAATGACTGTCACGATTTGCAATTTTGTGAATATTACAGAGATAATGTAAATAATTCATACTTACTTCTTAGGTATTTACCCTTGAGATCGATCAATTGAATTGATTATCTATGGAAATAAAGCAGATGTCAATTTTTTGTATAGATCTTTAGAATATTATGTCATTATTACGCAGTCTAACCTGAGGATTTCTCGATACTATGCCCATAGCCCTGAAAGCCAATAACAAAAATCAAAAGTGAAGAGTTTAAGACATATAGTAACAATGATCTCAGATTCAAGGTTGTGATGGGAATAAACATTAGGATCGAGATCTGAGATTTTCAAGGACTTTTACTGTCTAGAATTTTTGAAATTTAAATTTTGCCTGTTTATGGTAAAAACTTTGTTTTTTTAAAGCTTTTTCAATTAATAAATCTCGAAAACATATAACAAATGCTATCCGCCAAAATATTTTACTTGACTCAATATGAAAATTAAAATATCTTCTAATAATTATATGAGCCTTCAATATCTGGCGATGATTGTAGGTTACCTGCCAAACTTAATTGAGCTGGACCTTTTGCCTAGACTCTAATTATTGCCGATTTTGTTCCTCAACATAATTAGCTGTCAAATAGCGTCAAGTTTGTTTAATTTATACTTCTGAAAGTCTAGAGATATTCGGATTTGAAGCAAGTATGGCGTTTATTTTTTTAAACCTGCAATTTTTTGTGACCCTGTGAGTTACGTATTTTTTCTTTTCTGAAAAAAATGAAATATTGTTGGTTGTTTTATATCATACAAGACGCAATCAACACACCAAGTTTCAATCAAATTACCTATTTCCAACCTTGAATCAGAATCACCTGGAAAAGGAAGAAAATATAAAAAATTTACTAAAAGGACAAATTTGTAAGCTAATAATACAACGTTTTCAACCCAGTAGGTTGATTTGGCAATTTGATTTTTATGTTCAACAGTAATGTTCCATGAAATTTATTAATTTAAAATGACAGCTGTGTGTATCATATTCACAAATAAATTATTACGCGCAGAGATAAAAAAGAATCTCACATGCTTCCTAGAGATTCTGCAATATGCCACATTGCTCTGCCACTCTGGTTGCATACGCTGCAAGCGTTTTTTATAATTATTTTACTTAAACTGATTTGCTTTCAATATTTTATCAGTCTAAACCACACGCTTCGTTTAGCTCGTATTCCTTTTTATCACGCACGAGACAAATGAAATGAAACAATGCTCAAAGAGAGGACTGAAAAGCCGTTTGCAGTTGTCTTTTATCCTTCCTTTCGAGTTTTCCAAGGCCAAGAGGTGGATTCCGATCTTTCTCTTTCGATCGAGCGAGAGCAAAAAGAAAAACCCCACGTCTGCATGGGCGTCTCAGGACACAATTCCGCGGAAATTGCGGACGTAATTGCAGGCCTGCTCGACTCTCAGGAAAAGTTGAATCCGGTTCACGCCCTCAAGTGAGAGAATTAAATTCGTCATATATGCATATACGAACCAATAATGCAGGAAATAAAAGGACTGTCGGTCGACACGCGCCACTGCGCCTCCGCTTTTACTTATCCGCGGCACAAAAATCATTTTTTACTCGGCATAAAATAATCGCGCCACGCTCTCGAGTGTGACAACAATCTCGACTGCCTGCGCCAGCAGTTGTTGATATTATTAACAATATATTGTATAATATCGCTGCTGAATATGAGTATGTGTGCCAGTTTCTGTCCGATTTCTCTGCAAAACCAGTGACAAACATGACGTCCTTTTGCGGCTTTTCACCCCATTTAGCCCGTAATTGACCCTGTTGAGCCTATAAGGAGTCTCAATAATTAATGCTTGATCGATTGCTACTATGTTTAAAGTAAATATGTACAGAAAAGTTGGGAAATGTACTTAGAATCTCTCTGAAAAATTGGGAAGAGCTAAAACTTTCCTAGGTTGCCGTTTAAATTTCTTCTAGAAAATCAGCTCTTAATTTATCTAGTGGTAAGCACTGTGTCCTTATGGAAAATTACGATCTATTTCACCAGGAGGTTAATCAATCTCACAATTTTTTCATCATTGGATAAAGATTGAGATGAGACGAATCGAATCAAGAGAAAAAGTAATTGGAAAACTGTTTAATGTTTCGAGGTCTGCTGATTTGATTACGGCATAATGTGGGGATAAACTGTTGCTAGGTTCCACAAACAATCGACTCCACTAACAATGATACATTTACCCACAAAGGACATTTTAGAATAAAGAATAGATCAATTTGCCTATTTACAACGAGAATCAATAAACATTACAACACACTACATACATATACATCTGGATGTCGAGACTCTGGAATGTGTATAGCTTAAGTGAATTAAAAGTAGTAAAATAAATGTATTGTAAGAGAAAGAACTAAAAAACAGAGATCTAGATGGGTTATTCCGAGCAATCTTCTTCCACTGCAAAAAATGTCGTTTTCGACGGTTTTCAAATTTTAAACGAATTTACTGCTTTTTTGTGAAACTGATCGTATCAGAAATCGCAAACTAATTAAATGCTCTAAATAGAGAGGGGAACCGGGACGGGTTTTTTCATCCCGGCCGTCCCTGTCCCGTCCCAGAAAAAATAATCCCGTCCCTGTCCATGTTAGCTCTTAACCTTGTCCCTGTTAAGTCCCCCCTCGACCTCTCACCAGATTCGTATTTTTTCAATTTTCTACTTAACTTTTAAAATTAGAAATTTTTGTCAGTAAATAACAATTGTATGTAAATTGTAAACCTCGCAAAAGTGCTCACTTTTTTTTTTTAAAAAAAAGGTCGGCGCAAACAGTAACTTTTTACTACAGTAGTAAAACGTCACTGGTTGCGGTAAAATTGCGCATCGCTAAACAAACACCCAAATTTTATGATGTCAAATAGTAAAAAGTCATTGTTTCCGCCGACCTTTTTTTAAAGTAAGCACTTTTGCGAGGTTTACAATTTACATACAATTGTTATTTACTGACAAAAAATGGCTAATTTTAAAAGTAGAACATTGAAAAATTACGAATCTGGGGAGTGTCGAGGGGGGGGACTAATCAGGGACAAGTTTAAGATCTAACAGAGACAGGGACAGTGACGAACCCGAGAAAAAAATGGGACGTGGTCAGGATGAAAAACCCGCCCCGGTTCCCCTCTCTAGTTTAAAATCAGCTTTGAATATTTCATACATAATCCTCTAGTAAATAATACTGATTTCGGGTTTTAATCTAATTGTGTATACTTGACCTCGTGCTAATTTTAATCTCCGAGTCATTCTATTGCAAGTTTGCGTATTTTCGTCTATGAATAAATAATAAAAATATTCTTAAAAGCCATTTTGGTTGATTTTCTGAATGGCTCGCGCTTTACTGATCTCAGCCTTGATGCTTGATAACGTAATTCGAAGTCAATTGTTTCAATCGCAGAGCTTTTGTTTCTGCACTGGGAACGTTCCACGTGAGAAGGTTTTCGCTTCGCGCCTCCGTTGTCAACTAATTGAAAGCACACAAACAATTCCTAAAAATAACTAGATGGATTTCGCCACGAGAGGTGAAAACGCACAATGGAGGAACAGACCCCGATGGCACGTGTGCGCAAATGAGATTCGACGAGTTGATTTGTGGCAATGCCGGTACCGCAATTAGAAATCACACGCAGCATAATTGTGCATATAGTTGCTTGCTTTTTCTTTCATCCCAATTACATAAAAGCTTCGTCCGAACGTCGACCGGCAAGCCGCGTTATGATGCAACCGCTCGCAGTGGCTCACTCGTTAATATTCAGTTGCGATGGAAGACCCAGATCGCTGCTTAAATGCTGCTCAAAGAGAGCAACGCGCGCTATACATCAACGCAGGTATTGATCTCGACGCAGAAAAAGTGGTCAGCGCGGCTGTTACGTTTTCTACAAAGCCATAAATTTATTTATTGTATTGAATTACCTGATGCTCTTACAAGGCGATCCGATTTGATTTAAATTTGTGCGATGACTAATAAACTTGGACTGTAAAGAAAGTTTCTTCCTATTGAATATTTTTAAATAATTTTATGTTCGAGGCCTGAGATTTGAAGACAGTTGTTTATTTTAATTTGTCGCTTATTATTAGAGACTCTTTGGAAGAAAAAAGGTTATGTTTTTTTCAATTTTAAATTTAAGACCAAAAATGACCAAATTGATTTACACCAACATTAAACCATTTTTAATATCATTTATTTAAGAGCATTTTTTCAATCGTTTTCTTAACGTCTAAAGTTTCCAATTCCTCACGAGTACATTGCTACTTTTCATTTTGGATAAATTAAAAGAAACACCGACAAGCTTATTTTGAGTAAAAAATTCAAATGTCGTCTCAATAGATCTCTGCAAACGCGTCCCATTTTCTTCAGGAAGACGAGTCAAGAAATGATAAATAACGTGTCAATTAAATATAGCCCTGTAGATAATGTCAAATTGGGGTCAAAACTAAAAAATTGGGATTTAAATTTTAAATATAAAATAGAAAAAACTTAAAATGTTGAGTTGTCGGTTTGACTTCTCATAGTTGAAATTTTTGAAATAAAACAAAATGTGCGGGTGTTTTGGCTGTGGATAAGTTTATTGATTGCAAAATATTTTTATTGCAATTTTGGCACCAAACTAACGCAACTATGTGGCACAAGACAGGTTGAACTTGGTCCTGGAACCAATGATAAAGAATAAATTATTATTTTAGTAACTCAATTTAGACAGTTTAACCAGCTACGTCTTGATTTGAATGAATTCAAGAGACAAATACGAACTGGAAACAGAAGTTAAAACTGGCTTCTCTCCTCTGATTTATTTGTGTTCAGTTTTTTTGTGAACCCATTTTTTCAAGTGATAGCTTTACGATTATCAGCTGAGCGAGCGGCTACTCTGAATTGGCTTGTGATGCTAAAAAATATTCTATAAAAATAAATAACACGCAATCAATTTTGCGTGTCCATTTTCACAAAAGAAACGTCAACACGTTTTTCGATCGTGAGACATTGATCAGGTTGGTTTTGTTGTTACCTCACACTACTGCCGGTGCCAGATCGACTTTTCAGCAGCGGCGAGATCGCGGCCGTCGGCGCTCCACCCATTCAGTTGCACCCCCTCCCCCGCCAGCTGCAAAACGCACCGCCGCGGCTCCTTTTCTGATATAAGGTGTGCGCAAAGTCTGCCACCGGCCTATAGATAGTTGCTGCTGCTGCATTCAAACATGAGACTGGTGAGTACTGTAGCCAAGATTTGGTGCTTTTTGTTTTCAAAGTATAAAATTTTTTGAAGATTAAATTATAATTTTAAAGTTTTATAATCAAATATATTTGCACAGCATAGACATAAGTTTTTTGGAGTTTAACACGTTATTTAAATTCAAATTTAATTAATAATTTTTTACGTATCCTATTTTTTAATAATTTTTTATTCTTTTGGTTTTCCTCTCAAATTGTGGTAATGATTTTTTATATTTATTAATTGAACATTAAGTGCTTGAAATAGTGTTTATGAGTTTGCATTATCTGGGGAACTTCTGTGTCGTAATATAAATATCGAAATGCTAAAAATGCATAACTTTTTTTTCCAAATTTAGACATTCTGCACTGCTTGTATTGTCGGGTCAGCGAACCACTTTCGCCTTGTGCAATCTTCCGAAACGCAGGTTGTGATGCTTTAATGGGCGGACAAAAGCAAAATCAATAACAATTTTGCCGAAGGGAAAGTTAAAACAAGCTAATCCGTCCGCGTGTTCGCTCTCTTATCGCGATCAAAAGTCGTGACAAACGCTCTCACGGCAAATGGAAAATTTCACGCACACGCCGCTTCCTTGATGTATAAAAGAAAAAGGAATAAAAGAATCTTGTGTAATTGCAGGCCAATTTGGTTTCCAAGTGGCACACGTTGAGAGACAAAAAATGTTATCGTCGCGGCTATGTTGCGATTGCGTCACATAAAATTTTTTTCCTCGAGCAAATCATCTGGTGTGCTAAATGAAAAGTTGCCGATTTTGACCTGGATCCATGGGCAATTCACCTGCTCGGCGAGTTCGGCTTTGCACTTGCTGACCTTGGCAAGCACGCGGATCGAAAAGTCGGATCCGATCGAGTGACTGCTTTTGCTTTTGAACAAAATTTCACATCCACGCCCAAGTCGCTCGCTGAGGCAACCGACAATTGTACTCGGCGGGGTTGGAAATCGTTGTGCTGCATTTACTAGCTTGGGCGGGTTCGCTCGCACTTCAAGGCGACGCTGACTGAGTGAGTGTGACAATGAGGAAATAATCCAGCCTCCGAGTGAAACACACTTCATTTTCCATTTCGAACTTTATTGCTCTTGCGTGTGCTGCGACACCAATAAAGTAAAAATCACACTCACATTTAATTAGGTTCCAACTGGGACAGTTCTAAGTACTGTTTCCAAGAACACTCCCCATACCTTTAAAATCGAAAGTAAATATTTCGCATCAGATGTTAAAATACATTAAATTAGAATTAGAAGAAAAATTACCGATAAAAACCATGATGATCGATTGAAAACTGCATTTTTTCAATTTTTTTAATATGCGTTGCATTGATGTTAATATTCTAGTTTACACTGACCTCCGTAATTTGAAAGCAATCATGCTAACGAGCTAAATAGAACAATTAAACTGGTGGTTCCTGTTTTCTATCATTTTGATGTAAAAAATTTGTTTCCGCGTGTAAAGAGAGTGCAAGACATTTGCTTACTTAAGAATTTCACCAGGAACAAAGGCAAAAAGTCCATTCCGCTTGCTATCAAACTTTCAGCTTCATTCGTCACAGAGCGCGCAGATAAGACGCAACACATATAATTGCATAATTTTCGCCTTCAATCGTGTACTAATTTATCAGAGAGGCGAAATGCGGGAGTGAAAGGCCTCGGCTGCCACTTTTCTCTGCTCTCTCACGCGCAAAAACACCTCTACTGTGGAATTGCCGGCGACCCAGACACCGATTATTCGTCCTATCCGATCAGATCTCGGGCTGAGGGACAAATTGACCTGCACTTGGCCTTGCGCCCAAAGCCGCTTGGGCGTGGCCACCCCGGTCGGCCTCCGCGATGACCCAGGTTGACCGGTGCTCTTAAATTTGTCTCATCTGTCGCAGGCGTTGGCACTTTTGATGTTGGCCGGGTGCGCCCTGGCACAGCAGCAGCAGCGCTACCAGCAGGAGTACGACTACGCCGACTACGCCGAGCAACAGGCCGCCCCCCGCCCCGCCCCCAGGGCCGTTGGCAAGCCCTTCCAGGCTCAAGCTACTGAGGCTCCCAAACCCACCGTCGTGCCCATCCTTAAGCAGATCAACAAGTGAGTCTATTTTCTGATTATGCTGAACTCTATTGTGATGGATTTCCCTCCTCTGATTAGTATTTAATTTTTTTAAATAAAATTTTCTCCTCTTAGGCACAACGATGACGGTTCCTACACCTACGGTTTCGAAGCGGCCGACGGCACGTTCAAGATCGAAACCAAACAGGCCGACGGCACCGTGAAGGGCAAGTACGGCTTCGTCGATGACACCGGCAAGGTGCGCACCGTCGTGTACGGTGCCGACAAGTACGGCTTCCAGCCGTCCGGCGAGGGCATCACCGTCGCGCCACCCACCCTGGTCGACGAGACCCGCACCGAGGAGTACCCTGAGGAGGCAGCAGTGCGTCAAATCAGGCCCAAGAAGCCCAAGAACAGACCTCCCCAGCAGCAGTTCCAGCAGCAGCCCCAGCAGCAGTATCAGCAGCAGCCCCAGCAGATTTACGCCTCCGCCCCCGTCGCCCCCCAGCAGCCGAGCTACCAGCAGAATATCAACTACGCCCAGCAGCAGCAGCAACAGCCGCAGTACCAGGTATGCATCTCCGATACATTGAAAAAAATCAAATATTACTTTTCCATCCGCCTGGATTTTAATTGTGATCTCGGAAAAAAAAACACATTTAAAAGGTTGAAAATTTGATAGCTATAGATCAGGAAAGTCTTATTTATTGAAGTTCTTAAAAAACAGGGCTGCAAAAAACCTGCAAGTTTTTTTTTAAATCAGTGCACTGCTATTTTATATTAGTTTCTTACTACTTTCTAAATGCACTTATTTCCAGTTAGATTTAAAATAATTTGTTTTATTAATTTGCCTTTAGCCTCATCTTGAGCTATGGGAAGACAAAATTGTAGTGAAATTGAGTGCAGGAGAAATATTTTGAAACTAAAACTCCATTAAAAGCAGTAGAATTTCAATTATATGTACAACCACAGATTTCTTATTTGTATTTAGAAAAAACTATTTACTTGAGCAAGAAATTGATAAAAAAAATTGACTGGTAATAAAATAATATACCAGAAGTTGATAAGAAAACAAAACTCTGCAAAAAATGTTAAAATTAAAAAATAATAATAATAAAATAATCTTTTTTGTCCAACCCTGAAAAAATCTTGTGGTCTGTGCCTGAGCAAGATGCTGTTTTCAAAGTGAAAATATACAAGCTAAATTCACAATTCGAGGACAAATTTTCAATTATGTAGTGTCAATTTTAGTTTTCCACAATTAAAAGAGGAATTTTTGCGATTTTTAACAAAACAAAAATCTACTATGCAAACTAACCGGTAAAATGTCTACTATCGAGGCAATTTGTGCCAATTTGGTCATATATAAATTGGTCTTGTTCTGTTCCAGGTGATCGAGCAGCATGAAGTTCCCCGCGTGGCCGCCCCCGTGCCCCCTCGCCGCGTGCAGGTGGCCGGTGCCGCCCCCCTGCCTCCTAGGGCCCAGATCCCTGGTGCCGCTCCCGCCGGCCGTCTGTCCCAGGATTCGCCTCGTGCTGGTCCCGCCGCCGCCCCCCGCCGCGCGCAGCCCGCTCCCCAGCAGTACTACCAGCCGCAGACCGGCCCCGTGCAGTTCCAGCAGGCCGCCCCCGCCGCCCCCGCTCCCGCCCGCCGCATCCAGGTGGCCGGTGCCGCGCCAGCTCCGCAGCCCCAGCAGTACTTCCAGCCGGCGCCGCAGTTCCAGCAGGCCGCCCCCGCTCCCGCTCAGTACCAGGCCCCCGCTCGCGCCAGGGCCGTGCCCGCCCCCGCACAAGGTGGCAGCGTGCTTGATCAGCTGGCCAAGCAGTACGCCCTGCCTCAGGGTGGACATGCCCTGCACGACATCACCTTTAGTGGCTTCTAAAGCAGGGACTTGGTGGGCTAGAACTGTAGCAGCGAAACCTAATTAAGTGTGCCAATGCCGAACTCCATCGCAGCCTCCGTCAAATCAAGAGCATCTCATCGCCACTCCTCCCCCGCGCCCGACGCTGCGTGCACCGCGCTCACTCCGGCCTGCACTTGTGTGAATGCTGAGAATACACGCTACTATTATTAGTTGATAATTTTATTTGTTTAGTCCAAATGTACATGAGAATAAACGGATTTTCTAATTTAATGGTTTTCGTTTTATTTTATAATGAATTAATAAAATTAATTTTTAATAACTCAAAATAGGAAATCTTTTTGATCAAGCAAAAGTTCATCATATTTTCTTTTATTTCGATAGATCTCCTTGCTATTGCAATCCTGAGGATTTGAATTGCAGACGGTTTTCCGTGAAAATTATACAGTTTTAGTCGATTTCTAAGTCGTATGAGATGGTTTTTGATTGTTGATTCAGACATTGTACTATCACACAATCAACACATTTTCTACTTAAAAATTAAAAATTTTACTGAGAAGATCTTAAATACATGTTTGTCCAAATTTCAAAGTATTTGTCGTTTTCAAAGAACAATTGCTTTCATGTACATTAGATAAGTTTGGTAGTTGCCAATGAAGGAAGATGCAATCGAGAATTTTTCCTTCAGTTGCTTCCTTTAATTTCAATAAACGCGGCAACGATAAATTAGATAAATGTACGTAATTAGGATTGGAATGGGAACCTTAAAGTGATAAAAAAGAGAAACATTATCTCGCATATGTCTTAGACTTGTACAGCCAGATACTTTGACTCCTCAGAATGGTTTACCAGAAAAACACAACCTTTAAACTACAAAATTAACGTGAAATTATTCTTCTTAAAATCGAAAAAAATTTCGTGTAACTTAATGGGGGCTGCGCGAGAGAGAAAATTGATATGAAAATATTAGCACCAAGCTAGAATAAGAAAAGGTTTTATTTTCCTTTGCAACCATATTATTTTATTAAGCATCCGATCTCAAACTTCATTTTTTATTAATCTGCTGTGTGTCTTAAAATCTATCAAATCTCATGAGTAGTTATCAATCCAATTTAATTTATGAGCTCGAGTGGGATTGAAGGAATAATGTCTTGGACTGTTATGTGACCTGTGACATTGAAGAGCAATGCAGGTTGCATATATCCACTCCAAAGTGCCTGCGTCTCTTTGTTGCTTTGTAGGCACTATATTATGTCTATTAACTGTTGTTGATCGTATCAAAGGTATTTTATTCGTGGAATGTGGCATGAAACTGGTCTATCCTAATTAACTTAACGATGTAATTAAGCCTGAAAAGAGTAGAGATTTGCAATCTTATAGTCTATATAGTTTCACTAGGCGAAATGCTCACATTGCTCAGAATGAGTGTCACCTTTGCAAAAAAATGTGAGAAATTGTGAAAATTTGTCTCACAACAAGGTGACAACTTGCTGCTTACTTTTACCTACTGCAACGCCGCAAAAAAATCTAGTTGTCTAAGAAGTCCAAGCTAATTAATTTCGCTCACTTATTTCTTAAGGCGATTTCACAGCCAATTTGCACAAGCAGAAGCAGCACTTGCTTCAACGAAGAAGGCAGCCAGTCGTCTTCCGCGCCATTCATGCAGGCATTGTCGTCCTGGATGAGCCTCCGAAATGTTCTGCGAAACTTCCCATCGCTGTTTATATAGTTGTTCTAATTATCGGCGCTCACGCAGCTACTTTTACTTTCCAAAAGAACAACACACTTGCTTGCGAAATTGTCACCACCACCGTCGTGTCTGGCTAATGAGAATTTTGGGGAGAAAAACAATTCTTAGCTCATCTCACTCTCAGATGCGACACGCGCTATTTGTCTTGCAGATTCGCCACGCGCAGCATCACCTCTCGCCTCTGTCAACTGAGCCGAATCCGCAAATATGCAGGTATGCATTGGCTTGAGCCTTTCTTACACTTTTCTTACTCCTTTCGACCTACTGATGGCGCAAAATCAACTCTTTTAAATAATTTTAATATTCTGTGCTATTACTTACTCACTGTTTGGTTTGAACTAATCAAATATGTATGTATATTTATATACAAGAAAGAAACACGTTTTTATGTTCGATCCAACGGTAACAATTCGCTTTCCTTCATTTTAAATTAAAACGTTTCAGCTTTCAAGTACACAAAGTGGGTTGTTTCACATAGGTAAACGTGAAGAGGAGGAATACTAATTGAAAAAATTAAAGTCACTCAACGGAACAACAAACATTAAATTATTCAGCCTTGGCATCCTGTTTTTACGTTTCAGCTGGTCCTGGTCGTGTCGGTCGTGTGCGCGGTGATCGCTGGCGTCGAGTCATACGTCCCTCTGAGCGCTTACACCAAGATCAGCAGCACCACTGCCACCCCCTTTAGCAGGGTGGAAAATGGAACAGAGGAGGAAAAGACGAGCGAGTCACCGTGGGAGGAGAAGATCGTCTACGGCGACAACGAGATCAGCGTCAACAAGAGGGTGAACGACCGCTTTTTGGACAAAGAAGAAAAGCCTGTGGCGGCTGGCAGCAGGAACAAACGGCAGCCGGAAATCACGCGACTGCCGTCCGAGTCGACGCAGGCGAAGAGCGCGATTGCCAATGTGGAAAGCGTAATCAGACACGTGGAGGACGTGATCGACGAGTACAGGAACAGGGACGCCAAGAGGACCAGAACGCGGATTGAACACAGGGAGAACTCCTTCGAACTACCCTCCACGGACCGCAAAGCCAAGCAGCAAAATTTCGAGCCCGAATCGCGAATCATCAACCGCAATCCGCAGCCAGAAGTCAGCTCGCCGAACTACAGCGGATTCCGGCCCATGACCTCGATCGGCAACCGCCTGGCCACCTACGTCAACCCCAGCCAGAACAATCCCTTTGTGACCGGCAGCCCCGCCCCCTTCGTCAGCCCCCAGCAGCAGCAACAGCAGTACTACTACGTGCCCAGCCGGCAGCCGTACGCGGGTAGCCCCTTTTCCCAAAGCGAATTCACCTTCCCTGAGCCGCAGCGGCAGCCACAGACAGCCTACAACTTTCCCCAGCAGCGGCAGCCGCAGACAGTCTACAACTTTCCCCAACAGCCGCAGCCGCAGCCGCAACAGGTGTACTACCCGTCGTACTTCCAACCCAGCCCGCAGCCCTACTACCAGTACCAACGGAACAACTACCCCACGCAGCTTGTCACGCACCACATCCCAATTACGATAGCCATTCCCCTACCTAACCCCTTCGAGCAACAGGTGCACGATCCTCACGCAAGCCGCAGGATCAACAGCCCCCCGTCGCAGTCGGTAGCCGTCACCGTGCAGCGGCCCTCGCAGACTCCGATTCTGGATCGCGTCCGCTCACCATCGCAATCCTCCCGGCGGCCAGCACAGTTGTCTGTCAATATTTTTAGGCAAAAGTAAAAATCAGGCCGTACAAGGCTGTGAAATTAGGATCAGTTTTCGACACACACCTAGGGTTGGGGAATTTTTTAAATAAGATAAATTTTTGTTAATTAGACTAAATCCGTGCTCAAAAATACATCAGTTTTGAATTCACAACCCTGAAAATAACACATAAAGTCCGTTTTTGTGTGGAAATAAAACTCCAGAAAACACAATAGAGATATTACCGCGAGTTTCAAGCATGAAAACCTGAATTACATTTATTTTTAAGGACCAAAATCTTAATTGTTCAGCTCTTTAGTGTATTAGAGATTAAATAGGTCTGATTCTCAGGACTAAGCATATCAAAATTAGAAATGGTTTTAATCTTAGAAATATAAGTGGATTTGTTGAAGTTATTGTTTTTAAATAGTTTACTACTGATTGACAATGAAACCCATTTATGTTTGCCTTTGAAATATTCTGTTCACATTGAAACAATAAAATTTCAAGAGCATGTTGATCACGTTGTTTGCTTATTTTCACATCCTGTACAAAACAATGAGTTATGAAAGAAATCCGCGCGATTGACCCGATTGAGGCAATCGGCTTAAAGACAAAGTTGCGCGCGAAAAATGCGTCTCACTGATGGTGCGAAAATAATTTCTACTTCCTGAAATCGTGGCCCTGGCCTTTGGGCTGTTTTGGCCGCACCTATTGGGCCACACGGAGCTCTCCGCGCGCACTTTCTTATTCCTCTGCTCAATTGAACGAACGCAAATGAATCTAGGCCGGCGTTGCGCAAGCTGAGTGAGATGCTGGCTGCCTTCCACGCGGCGGCCCCGCCAGAGCCGAAGCCAGAGATGAGATAATCGCGACCGATCCTCCGTGCCGGGCGGCTACAGGTGCTTTTGTTGTACTTAGCATTTCTAACAAGTGTAAGTGCAGCTCACAGTAATTACTTTGGAGCAGGAAGGTGCACCGCAAAGCAGTTCCTTCTTGTTGTGATTCAGTTTTATAATTGCGCTTTTACAATCGAGAGTGTTTCCGCGCCGAGAAATTCCTGCTGTGAACTGTCCACGCCGGTTAGCGATCTCAATTTTCGTTGCGTCAGCTCTGCAGTCTGCAGCGGGGTGAACTCAACAGCAAGAGGAAGTCTGCTCATTGGAAAGCACGTCGATCAGCAAGCCACTCAACGAAGAAGCTGGATTTTCAGTCGTTGCCGCTTAGACCATCAAGATAATTTATGGCCCAACGTGGAATTTTCTTATTTAAATGCGAACACCTCTGAAGTGCTGTTAGTTGCGAAAATAACAGCTCCTTGGAATTTAATGGCTGATATTTCTAAGTTAAAAAATTGTCATTTTTACTGGTCGTTTTCAGAGATTAAAATGTCGATTTTAAATAGGTTAGCCCACGTGAGCAATTGGACGGGTTTTTGAGGCATTGGGAATTTTGACTGAAACCAAGTTTTCCTGAAAGTATACTAATAGGTCATGGGAATCGATGCTGGAGATCCAAAAAATCAACTAGAAATAAATAATCCTATATTTAAAGATAAAAAATATAACAAAAGATGAAAATACAAAAATAAATTTTATTTCACTGTCAAAATTATAGGCACTATCAAAATAGTGAAACACCGCTCATTAGCTGCGTGGAGTCTAATGAAAAGGTGGCGTGGCACAATATGCTTGCGTCACCCTAGTGTGTGTGTGTGTGTGTGTGCGTCGGTCGACCTGATACAATTAAGATCGGCGTGGCGGCACTTGGCGACTCGTCCGCTTTCTCGCTCGACCATTTCAGGCAGCCGGAAACTGCGAAAGCCGCGCTGAGATCTTTTCTGTTTCTCTATTAAAAGGGTCCGATATTATTGCGAGACAAACACACTGGACCGGCCTGGAGTGGACACACCTGCCCGCATTTACACAACTGCTCGAAATAATTTGTATGTGTGCACGAGACGCGACCTTTTTCGTTTCTCATCACGACATGCTCGGAATGCGAAGGGACCTTTTAACGATGAATTAATTGCCTCCACGCGTCTAGTTGCAAATTAAGAATTTGAACTCTACTTTTGCGACACGCTCAGAGCAACTTTTACAAATATTTGCACCGGCATAAATCAGGCTTGCGTAATGACAGAGCATTAAGGTTTAGGCAGTGGCTAAAAAATAAAATACAGTGCAGATCGTAAATCACAACAGCGCCGGGCCCAAAACACATTGTTTCACCGTTAATGTGTATGTGTGTGCGTATCGTAAAAAGAGAAATTGCCAGCGCGTGCCGTTCATCTCCATTTTATGCATTTTTCGCTGGTCTATTGAGTAGTGTTCATCGCAGGACGAAATCAAGAGCGGCCGCCGCGTCGATTTGCAACAAGTAGGAGTTTCTCTTCGCTCCATGAAAAAGGGTTTGGGAAGTCCTACACGTACTGAAGAAAAACGTGTTCGCATAAAATGCTGACCAGAGTGCTGCACGTTCGGCCGAATTAGAACACGTATATGATTCAGAATAAATGCATTTGCTTAATTTAAAATTAATTTAATATTCGTGTAATTGGGAACATTTTATTTAAAATTAGCAACCACAATCAGCTGAAATTATAGAAAGATACCAGGGAAAAATATGTAAATATTCTCACGTATCATAAATTCAAGTTCAGTAAGAAGCCTTTTATGAATTGAGCAGTTTTCTTGCATCCATTAGCAATGTATTATTAAACTTATTTTCAGTTACTACTATCGAAAGTGCATTTTGAAGATCTATTAGAACAAAACATAATTGAGCATTTTGTAAAAGATTTTCAAATAGATGAATTTGATTTTAAAGTATTTCAAGTAATGCTACAGTAAGTTGTTAAAAACATCAAATTTTTTGTTTGTTAACATCAGTGTTTATTAAGTACAGGAAATGCAAGCGAGCTGCAGTTTCATTTTACACAACACTCAGATCGATCACAGGAGTATCAGTTTGAATGGAAACAGAAGGTAAAAAAATAAGAAGCGCTCTCGCGCCTGCTAAAATCACTGACGGTGAGATATGAAATTGCAAACGAGTGTATCAGCTTTCTGAAATCGCATCTGCTCTTGAGATTTAGAATCGCGCGCAGTGAAATCCACCGTGTGTTTTGTCCCCGTGCTCAACACATAGAAAAAATAAAAAGGAAAAGTGTGAATAGAACAGGATGGAGAGAAACGTGGGCAGATATTCGCACTCTAATAAGCGGCGCGGCGCCTTCTGCTCGTTTTGACGCAATTATTATGCACGAAAGAGCCGCTCTCGAACATGAATTTAACGCTGCGCTTAGATGAAAGCTTTTAACGCTTTTTACTCCCAACTTATCAAGATTACACAGGCGCCATTTTTGTACTATCATAGCTCGGCGTGCGCATAATATCTTCTTTAATTATTATGCAAACAAGCTAATTAATTGATGGAATTCCGCTAGTGGCGAACTCCTTTCCACTCTCGCTGACGCGGGCAGCACGTGAGTGAGTAATTAATTTCATGAATTTAATTATCTCGATGCACACACTGCGACCGTATTATAGTTTCTCTTTCTGTGCTATTCAAATGAGATGACCAATGCAAATGCTAATTTGCTGATTAGAACTGTAATAGCTGCATGCGTTCACCTTAGGATATTATAATAGTAAGACATCTAGAGACACATTTTTATGAACGATTTTATTGTCATTTTGCAACGAGAATCAATAAACATTACAACACTAAGTCTGAATGTCGAGACTCTGGAATATGTATAGTTTAAGTGAATTAAAAGACCTACAAGTAGAAAATGAAAGTAAGAGAAAGAACTAAAAAAACAGAGATCTAGATGGTTTATTCCAAGCAATTATCTTCCACTGGAAAAAAATAACGTTTTCGAGGGCTTTCAAATTTTAAACGAAATTACTGATTTTTTGTGAAACTGTTCGTATCGGAAATCGCAAACCTAATGAAATGCTTATAATCAACTTTGATTTGTATTAGGCAATACAATAGCAACCCTCTACACTCTAAAATACCGTAATAAAAAATAATTCCTTTTTGCGCCATTTTAAGTGTACTAACAAATGTTAGCGGTCTTTGCAGGTAACAAGTAGAATTTTTAACATTTTTATTAGTTATGGATGTTCAATAAATTATTTAATTTGATTTTCAAATGGCTCAAAACTCTTAAAACTGCACGATTTGTGCTCATTTGATGTTAATTCTAAACGCTACTTCCTCGATCACGAAATATTCTGGCTGTATAGAGATTTCTAAACACTTGCAATTTTAAAGAATGTCCTCTATTTCAATTTTAATTTCGATTCTTGCATTCCAATTCATACCTGATGCAACATTTAATTGAATTGGCTGCTCAGTGTCCAATAAGAAAAAAAATAAACAAGTATGACCTAGTACGTAAACTCGCAGTATCATTTCCTCATCGCATCAGTCGTTACACCAGTTGCTCCAAACAAAGAGGCGATTGTCAACTAACTGCTGAATGCGTCATCCGATTGTCTCCAATTTTACAGCGTGCACGCCGCTCCGGTCCGCAAATTACATAACAAGAATCGAGTCTAGTCGCTTATTACGAGTCTCTCCCTCTCGAACAGATCACAGGCCAAACAAGGCTCATTGTTTTCACTGGAGGCGAGCAGCAGCCGGCGGCGGGTCATTCTGCTCTGGATATTTCCGCGATCAGGCGCGGCAGTCAGCATCTCGCGGCACGGCGGCATTAATGAATCCGAGCGCGGTGATGTAATCGCCTCTGCACTCGCCGCCTTTTTCAAACTCAAGCAGAAGGATCGAAGGAAAGTGCGAGCGAGCGACACAAAGTGTCTAAGCCCGCCGATCGGTCCACTTTCTCAAACTAGTTTTCTCCGATGCGATATGACAGCGTGCGTAAATACGTACACATGTCGGCTGAGACTCTATGTGCGCCTAGAAAAGGGTTCATTCAGTCTGCGAGCTGTGTGCGTGTGGTGACAAACGGTGGTTGCGATTTTTGCGTAAGACGCGGACGCGCACTCAACCCACACGTGGTGCTCTCGTTGGTATTCACTTTGTGGGAAATTAATCTGGTTTCGTGTTAGGAAAGCTAGTCAAATAGAAAAAACTCGATCGGAACATCTGGTGGTAATATTTTATAAAGTCGGTTTCTCCTCATGCTAATTTACATCTGATATAAAAATGTTTTAAAATGATAAGCTTTTTATTACAATTTTACAGCATTTAAACAATATTTAGGGATTTCAGGAAAAAAACTAGGTCAGCATTGTGATATTGATTTTAATAAGAAAATCTTATTTAATCCTCTTCAAATCAGAATTTTTCCACATTTTAAAATAAAATTTGCGGAAATGAGCCTCTATAAAAAAAAATTTTATTTCAGACTTTGGCCACCCTTCATTGTTTAGGGTTGTGCAAATAAAATAAAAATTTTCAGAGTAGGACACTTGGGAATTTTACATTTGTGCCTTTTTTTATTTTTCAGCAACTCAACATCTTATTTTTTAATATCCCACGAGCCACACCCTCTTCAAATATGCACTGTACGCAAGGGAATCCGATGAACTTTAGGGAAGTTTATTGATGAGGGAAAACGCTTTGGTACGTCTCCCTGTAAACAAGATTGACAAGTATATCCTTTTAAAGTTTTATCCAGTCCTTAATCAGTTGCACAAGACTGGAAGCACTCATTATCTCTTCTCGACATCCTTGTGGAGGAAAAAGTAGTTTCCGATCAATCAAGCACACCCTTGCAATCAAATCCGCGCAGAAAAAACAACAGAGACACTCAAGCTGAAAGCAAGGAATTCGAGAAAAGTAAGAGTTCGTCTGCTATGATCGTTCCGTAAATTATGTATGCAGTGCAAGGTGAAATGTAATTAGATATTCCCAGCGATGCGAGCGCACAGACTGCACCGCGCCTCGCTCGCTTCCACCGCTCCGAGACTTCGTCCAACACACATTTTGTACTTAACAAATGTGCCCCACTCGATGCATGGAGATATATTTAGATATGCAGAGCAAGTGTGAATAATTTCTCGTCGGCGTGCGTGGCTCGCGGGAAAGCTGCGCGATGCGACAATTTCGCCGCGACGTGCACCTCGCTGTTCATATATGCAAATTGAAAAATTGCTGCCGCGCTAATCTCGGAGCAAGCGAGTGCCTTTGCCGGCAATTTGCCCGAAATTTGAGTGCCACGAGAAGGAGGAAAAAGAAAAGCAGGGCCCGCTCTCGTCGTGACTGAACTGATGGGCTGCTTCGTTTTGTTTTGGTTTCGACTCCCGAGGGAAACCGCATCTGCCAGCGATGTCACGACTTTGGAACAGGAAATCCTTGCATCCGAGTCACAAAATAATTAATAATTAGATTTTAAATAATTTAACGAATAAAAAAACTAGTCTGTTTGATCATGCTTATGCAAAGAAGTTAAAGATAAATTTTAAAACTGTCCATATTTTGAAAATAAAAATTTTAAGAGATTTCAAGCTGGTATAAATTCCTGAAAAGTGGACTGATTTAAACTTTAAATTTTCTAATCTGATTTGCGATACTTTTGCAAATTTTGATTATTCTTAAATTGTGATTTTTCCACAATTTTGGCTCAAAAGTGTGTTCTGGGAAAATCACGAGAAAAAAATTTAGCGGCTTAAATTAAGGTAGAATTTTAATTTTTTTCTGAATATTTTTCAAGAATCGGGCTTTGCTGAGCTATTTTAATTTTTCGGACTGCAAGTACGAGCCCATTTTTAATATAATTTTCAGGGGAATTTGGGACACAAAAATTTTGCACGACCTTAATTTTGGTCTTGACAACTATATCAAAATGAACAAAGAATAAGAAAGCATTCAATTCCGAGAAACCGATTGAAATGAATTAAGACAAGTATTTTTCTGATGAATCATCATCGCTGGAATGAAAACAAAATCGAGAGCGCGTAATTGAGACGAAAAAGGCGACCACTTTCGTCCTTAGAAGAAATTCGCTTGCATCACTGTCCGCGGGAGACTTGAACTCGCGGGTTGCATACCGGCCCGTGGCATACACACGTCAATTTGCTTGTATGTCGGATCAAGCGAGAGAGAAAACACGAGTGCGAGCGGTGCCAACCGCAGAGTTGCCATGACCTGGGTCGCCGCCCGTTCATATTTTATCCGCTTGTGCATTGTTGTACACACTTTGGCGTACACAGAAAGTGAACCGATTCATTCCTCTTATCGCCGCCAATCTCTCTCGGCTTGGCGGCAGTTATATATATTTTATTTTAATTGCAGCGTGGGAATTTCGACGCTCGGCTCATTCGTTTGTTTGGTCTCTCGCTCGAGCATTGTTACAGCCTTTGCAAATATGCTGCAGATCGAAAGTCACAATTCAGAAGGTTGCTTTCGGGAGCCGCATATTTGCTGGCTCGAGTTGCTCTATGTGCACCGTTAAAAAGTGTTTTCTCGCTTTCAACGTCACGTGAATGATTCCTGCCAGCTCTTTCCCTGTGTGTGAAACTGAATTCGATCTTAACACACTTCATTTGTGCTAAATAGAGCCATATATTTCACTACATTCAATTATGACTAAGGGAAATTATTGCACACATCACGCGAAAAGTCCACGAATTCCGTCTTAACACTCGCCGCCCGGAATAATAAACAAAAACACAAGCAGCGAGTCACGCGCGTGAATGGAATGAATATTTCATTCTAACCAAAACCATTTTTTGCCCCGCCAGCGCGTGCAATGCATCCGGCTCCTTAAAGATTAAATTGAATGAATCATTGAACGAAGGCTGAAGGTAAACGCAATATCGAGATCACACATTCCTGCTCTTGAACAACCGGAGCGGTCAGTTTATGACTCAAATCTATGGAAACGTGCAGAAGCGATTTCCCCTTGTCCGTTTAAGCAAGTGAAAGAATTTGCATGCCTTCTAAATGGAGAAATTTTGGCCCTCGAGCGCGTCCGAACGAGAGCGATTTATATGTGTATATGTTTTGAAAAGCTCAATTTGCGGTTCTAAGTATTCTGACCGCGCCGACGATTTTAATCTTGACCGATTTATTTCATAACTAAGCGCCGTGCGCGGATTATGAATTCAAATTGAGCCCTCTGGAGTGACACAATTAGGCAAATTAACCGCTTTTGTATTGGTTCAAAATCTACAGCCAAGGGGAATTTTCACAAATGAGCCATCGTCTGTGGTTTTATGATGGAATCATTATTAATATTAAGAAAAATAGGCGTTTTTGCAATGGAAATAATTGATTTTCAAGGGCTCAGACTAACCGCACAGCTTGCATAATTTTTTTCGGCATTTACTGCGAGTGCCAAACTGTGGTAAATAATTTCCTCTATTCACCTTAGAAGGCCGAATTAAAAAAATAGTAACTGACAAAAAGTTCCAATACTAAAAGTAATAAAAAGTAATAAGTCACATTACTTTGCCTTGATTGAGGAAAGTCTTCTTTTCTATCAATTTTATAACTGCCAATAAAGAAACAAAACTAGCCATTTTGCGGTTTAAATAGCAGAGAGAACGGATATTTCAGACTTGAAGTACATTAATAATCTAGAAAACCGTAGAAAACAAAGGTTTCTATTGATAAAAGCTTACATTTAGAGTTTAAGGTGTCAGAAGGTTTGCTGTTAGCCGCAGATATGCAATAAAAATCGTGGTTTTGATCATGCACGCGGACAAAAATAAACACGAACTGTAAAAAGTGCGGCAGCAGAGCGAGTCCAGACGCTTACGGCCAATTAACGCAGCTCGTAATTAAATTTTTGAGATTGTTTTCATTTTCAAGCGAGTGTGGTCGGAGCCTCTGCTCGTCGGCCGAATCGTGGAGCGCGGCGAGCGACTCTCAGGATCCGCTCGTGAGAGGGAGGTGGAAGGGTCGGCGAAGGTATAAGACGGGGCGGCGGGCAGCGCTCGCGTCACAATTACTAACACACGTACAAGTGAGCAGTGCGTCTCCTGTCCGTCGATCCAAAGGACACACACTCTTTCACATTGGCAATATGGCCAAGTTGCAGATCGTAAGTAGAAACATTTTAATTTGTGTAGCTAAAAAATTGTATTTATTTGTAGATGTATCATTTCTTTTAATTATTAGTCGTGATTAAATGTTATTTTTCGAAAAGAGGAGGAGGCATGGGCACAAATCTTTTAGCATTTTTATTATGATTTTCATTAAAAATGTTTTTTGCTATACAAAAAGGCAGTGGTAATTTTTTTAAGCGATATTTTCAATATATCATGATTTTGTTCATAGAAATGCTATGTTACTTTAAGCGTCCAAGTTAACGCTAACCTCGATTTCAAATCCATATTGTCGCCAGCTGACATGTAGTTATTCCTATCCTTTTCTCGTCCACTTTCCTCCAGCAATTTCATCTCTCGCGAAATCTCGAGTCAGCTGCAATGTCCGACGCTGCACAAGTTAATTGCCGTTGTCATCCTTTCTCTCTGTGCGGATAATTTCTCTCTAAAGTGGGGCGAAACTCAAAATATATTATTATTACTTACTTATCATCTGGCGAACAACCGGATCGACTACTATTCAACGAACTAGTCATGCTGCGATTGCAATTTCCAATTAGTGCACGGCTTTCGGCTGCGCAAGTGTCTGAGGACCAATTTCTCCTGATATGATTCTCACACACTTGCTCGATTCGATTTGGATCCGCAGTGGGAATCTTCACGTTGCGCAATCTTGATTCGTGCACTCCGATCGTAAAATGCTAATTGCGCTTTGCTTCTCCATCTTTCTCTAGAGAGAGCATAAAAAAAGCTGAACTGCTTTCGTTTTCTTCCTACTCACACGTCGGCCGGGTGATGTAATTTTTCTCGGTGGGGTCACCACTGCCGCTGATCAGCCTCCGGCGCGATTTTAAATCATATAGATATTTTCTCAGAGGCAATTTGCCTTAGCCGATAGACTTGTTATTACATCAACAACGAAAATTATTGTTCCATCTCTCCACTTTCTTCCGTGGCAACCTTCGCTTTTTGTTTGCTTTCTGACGAGTCCTTGGTGTTTGAAATTGAAATTCAAATAATTAGACGCACCTCGTTCACGGTGATTTCTTCTTGAGGCGTTTGAATAAACATTAGTGACATTGGGGCAGCCGAAAATTACTCTGCGTGCCGGAATTTCTCCCGAAAAAGACAGCGGCGGAGAAGAAATAATAGGAAAGAAAGGTTTGGCCGGCGCGGTCGGCGGCCAAGGTTGTAAAAAATGAAAGCACTTGCTCGTCCGTGTTAACTTTCAGCTTCTCTCTCTCGCGCGCGCCTGCACGCATTTGAGTTTATAATTACGCGGTTGTGATATCAAATAAGGAGTTGGATCGTCTCGTAATCGTGCGTTGACTTTTACTCAGCGGACACTGCGGTGGCTTCTGTTTTTGAAGAGAATTTTCCTTAGGCAACCTACTTTTCACTATTCGATTGAATCTGGTTTGCATTGTTGCTCGCGCATAGAAAGCTCGTTACGCGTTAAACAAGTTTGATGTATATTTCAAGGCTTCGCCAGGAGAACAACGGGCACTGCTTTGATATAAATCTGTGGGTTATGCACGTGTTAGTGGGAAAGCGATTGAATTTTTAAATGTATAGCGTGGAGAACAATTAGTTGTTTGTTGCTGCATTTATGAACTTTGATAAACGAGCTGGACACGAAAGGCCGAGCTTTGTTTAAGGCGCAATCCAAGGTGAAATCAGAAGATGAATTCGTTCCTGGGGCAACACACAAAAAGATTGATCTTCCTAATTGGACGAGGGACAATAAATCATTTATTAAATTTTGTCACGTGACCCACCTTTCTCCGAATCTAAAAGATGAATTAATTACTATTTTATTAACCGTTATCCTCTTCTTGTTTGTTCGCAGGCACTTTTAGTTTTAGCATGCGTGGCGAGTGCCGCCCTTGCGCAGCAGCGCCGCGTAGTCCGCGTGCGTCAACGTCTTCTGCCTCAGGTCGAGGAACAGCAGGAGCAACATCAGGCAGTGGCGCAGGCCCGTGCCGACCCTGAGTACAGCATCTACCACGCCGTGCCCGCCCAGGAGAGCCAGGAATATGATGAGCAGCCGCGTCCGGTGCTGAGGCAGCAGGTTGCTCGTAACCGTGCCGAGGTGCAGCGTGCCATTGCTTCCCCCCGCACCAAGGAGGCCGCCGCCGCTAAGGAGGTCGTGCAGACCATCCGCAACTACAACACCATCAACGACGACGGCAGCTTCACCTTCGGCTACGAGGCGGCTGACGGCTCCTTCAAGGAAGAGACCAGAGGCGTCGACTGCGTCGTCCGCGGAAAGTACGGCTATATCGACCCTGACGGCAACAAAAGGGAGTTCACCTACGTCTCCGGAAACCCCTGCGATCCTAACAACCCCGACCCTGATGAGGATGACGACCAGTCGGAAGAAGAGGAGGACTCCAACGAGAATGTACCCAAGGCTCGCCCCGTCGTCCGTCCCGCTGTCCGCCCCAACGTTGCTCGCGTCCGTCCCACTGCTCCCGCTGCTACCGCCACGCCCGTCTTCCAGAACCAATACCAGGGCCAGAGAATCGCCAGACCCACCCCCGCCGCTGTAAGCGTCACCCCCAGACCAGTGGTCCAGCACACCGCAGGTCCCGCCGTCACCACCTTCAGTCCTGAGAACTACCCCGTCGCCGTGGCCCCCGTCGCCGTGACCCCCAATCCCATACGCACTGCTAAGCCTTTCGCTCCCGTCACTCCTTCCATCAACAGCGCTGGCTCGATCGACTTTGAGGAGGAGCTGAGCAAGTTCCAGCAGAAGGTGGTCGCCACCCCGACCCCTGCGGCTGCGACTTTCACCAGACAACCCGTCCAGGCTCAGTCGTTCGCCCCAGCCTCCAACGCCATCCCTCTCAGGGCTTCTCCCGCCCCCGCTCCCGCTGCCAAAGCGCCCGCCGGTGCCGGAAACCCGTACTACAACTCTCAGCTCATTTTCAACCCCTCCACCGGCCAGTACCAGACTGTGCTGTACCAGCAGCTGCCCAAGGGCGCTGGCGAGTTCTCGCTGAACACCCGTCTCCAGCCCTACGTGCACCAACCTCAAATCCAGCCTCAGCTTCAGCGTCAGCCGCAGCAGCAACAGCAGCAGCATCAGCAGCAGTTTTACCCCTCTCAGCCCTTCCCCAGTCTCGAGAGCCTGAGGGCGGGACCCACCCAGCCCCTGCAAGCTGCCCCCGCCGGTTCCGCGCCCAGTCGCTTCCCGGCTAACGTGATTGGTGCTCCCCAGCAGTCCTTCTACTACATCAACCCCAATCTGCGCAATCAGTTCTCGACAGGGCAGATCGACTCTTTCCTCAAGGGCCACAACCTGCAGCTTTAAGCACACCAACACCATCATCATCCCCCTGCCTCGAGGGAGCAAGGAACGGATCCGCGTGATAGACAAACACATCAAATCTGGAGTTCTGTAGCAAAACCGACAGTCCACGCCGACATGCCGCCTTTGCTCCCTTGCACCGCCGCCCCCGTTGTACTTGGGGGTGGGTGGCCAGTCATTTCTTAGTGCCCAAATGCTCTGCTGTAAATAATTTCTATCATAATTATTAAGTTGGAAACAACGTCTGTCCGCTATTGCTGCTGTTTTTATTTTAAAATAAAGAGAATGTGTACGTGTATTTTTATAATTTTTAAATACTTTTGCGTTTAATTTTCACCTGCCCTTGAACATAAAGGACACACTTTTATCATTAGAGCTAAATACAACTAAACTCATACTCCTCGTAAAAAACGAAAGTGGGACTATCTCCGCCTTGTCATCCTTACTTAACTCGGACGTGGGAGAATATACTTTCCTGACAATGAGATGTTCACTCACAAAACGCTCCGCTTTTATTGCCTGCCCGCCTGCCGGCCTCGAATTTGACACCTGTGAGAGTCCCATCTCAGCGTGAAGCATCATGTTATGAGCTTCACCACCCACTCTAGGAAACGACTGGTGACCTTCATAAAGAGAGGAGGATCTAAACTTTTATAGAATTTTGAACATAAACCAATGATTCATACTCCCTTAGTAGATTATCACGAAAATCTACAGGCGTAAAAAGAGCTAGGAGCTTCAAAAAAATGGATTCTTCTAATTTCTGACAGACTCGCTTTCTTTCAACAAACAAGAGAAACATTTATTTATAAATTGAAACAAATTTTTTTAAAGAGCTTGTTTTTTCCTGCTATCGGAAAATTAAAAACATCTAATGTGAGTTGATTCATTTCGGTTGCAACAGAAAATTTAACATTCGATCTGCGGGCACTTTTAACCTTAAATAATTATTGTTTTTGAATTTAAAACAATGAAAGTGAAAATTGCTGCCTTTCAAAATGTTTTGCCATTACGCACTCGCTAACAACTCTTGACGACGATTATGATATTAATTTACAAATACCATTCTCTGCATCCATTGCTCTAGGCAAGTGCTGACAAGTGCGAATTAAAGCGCAGTTTCATCATTGCCGAAAAATCAACTGCTGCCGACAGCGGCAATTACGGAACATTGTGTGATTTAGGGTCGATGGCGAAACACCGTTTATTGGAATATATATGATGAATGTGCGCAATCAGGCACGCGGGCCAAGATCCGTTTATCACGTTTAGCCTTTTTAATTGTTTTATTATTCACTCTTCAGTTGCATCACAAGTCAAAAGCGAGTGTCCAGGGCGCCCGATTTAAATTTATTAGCCCGGCAGTGAGTTAAGAGGAAATGAGACTTGCCAAACGCGAGGAACCTTGACCCCAGCAGGTACTCATCCACACGCAAATGCCGATTCAAAAGTGCCCAAGAAATGTGACCTAAATCCATCAGCATATCGCCGTTGAGAATGACCTCTCATCTCCGCAGTCTCCAATGGACCTGACAATGCATTGCTCTCGCGTAAGGCGTGCGAAGCATTTTTCTTTCAATTGCTCGGTCCAATTGTTTTGGTCCTTTCTCGGTTGCTACGTTAACCCACATTGTTGGCTCCTCTCGAGTCGAGATTGCAATCAGTGAATCAGTCGAAGCCTGCTGCTCTCAAGGGCAAGGCTAAACTTGGACTCGCTCAGTGCACATTAGCTGGTTTTTGCGCGCATATCGTGCCTCCTCCGCCGCCGCACCACCGCCGCCACGCCCTGTCTGCGTGCTTCTCACCCATCTTGACCAGCGGCCAACGTCGTTTCGCCTGCGACTCTCGCTCGCGATTAGAAACTTGGGTGCTTCAGCAATTAATTGCCTGATTAGAGACAGTTTTCGTACTCGTCAATTTTTCTTTTTTGAGGTCAGATAAAAACTGGAAGGAATATCGAATAAAGCTGTTTCTGTAAAAAGTGAAAGGCATATAATATAACGCTGTTAATTCCAACGAGGAATTCACGTTGAGAAAAATGGTGTTATTATTCGTTAAAATTATTGCTTTATTCACTTGTTCACCTAATTCCAAATAGATTAGTTAAGCAACGAAAATGTGGTTTGAATTGATGCCAGACTTAGATCATATTTCTGTAACTTTTAGACGGGGAGGAACTGTGAAACTGCCAGAAAAAAATGTGATGCAATATAGTATATTGGCTTGTTTAGAATTACATTAACTTTCTGAATAAAAGACATGAATATTGAGACAAAAAAACATGCAAACTGAACGTCATGAGTAGGGTTGGGAAACCAAAACAATCGAATTTTTAAATTCGTTTTCGAGATCCCAGGCACCCAAAATGAGCACGAACTGCGCGATTTTAATGCCTTCATATGCAACAATTAAAATAATCTTTGACGCCTACAACCATCTTCTAAAGTCTGTCTTTTACCTATAAATACAAGAAAAATGTATCTCCCGTGCATTTAAAATTTTTGGACAGAAATATTTTCCTTAACGGTTTCACTATTATACATTAAAACGTGCTTTTTTAAAACTATTTTAGTTCACAAATTTTGTAAAATACAACAAACAAAATGTTATGTTGAAGAGTTTGACTATTATAATTTCGATATTCTTGTGATTTTTATGAAGTTCATAACCTGTCTGATGTCTGTCTTTTTTGGCCTTGCTACGGCGGTAACAGTTGAAAAACCGAGTTTGACTAGCAAATTTTGTGCTGAAAAATATTGTTTCAAGGAACATTGTCCTTAACACATTTTTCGTCATGATGAGTTTTTGTTGTTAAGTCAGCCGTTGCAGAGCTTAGAAAAAAATTAATTATATGCCCATAAATTTAATAAAATAAAACCAACTGAATTTTGCATTCTTTTTAAAATTATAAGACACGTAACAAATTCAATTCTCTTGTGAACGTGAGGTTCCTGGTTCCAAAAACATCTAAAAAAATAGTCCGGAAAAAACTCTCTATAATCCCGATCCTATTTATGAGATAATCAGAAGGCACGAGTATTTTTTTAACAGATAAATCGCTTGAAAACACAATTACAACACTTTATAAAGTATCAAAAGGACAACATCGAATAGTCGTCTCCACCCAAAAGCGGAGGCAGTTTGTCGTCAAATAAACAAACGGAGCTGCCAACACAAAGGACGAAAACCATAGCTAATTTTTCCCTATTCAAAGCACGTGACTCCCACTTTCAAACGATATAATCTTTCTCCTATATAGAAAACCAAACCTAAATGTAGAAAGGAGGGCTCAAAAAATGAGACGCTAATTATCATTCCCTTTGTCGCCACACCGCAGGAGCTAGTTAGGCGCTCACTTTTTTATTCAAATGCTGAAAGAGCGAAATATTTTGCAACTGGATGGGCGAGTCTCGTCCGAAACCCATCAGGTCGAGCGAGAAAGAAATTTATTCGCGGCGCGTCTCTGGCCGGGCAGCGTGCTCCGAGCCAAATCACTTTCTCTCGATCAGGATTAAATAAGTCCGTGTATATACGCACATGCTACACTTTTTCAGCTTACACACCGACGACACACCTGCCGCGAGGCCGCGTGCGCGTAACCCGAGATGAAAGCGAAATGGAGCTGGAAATATTAACCAACAACAGCTTCAGAGCCGAGAGAGATGCTCTTTATTGTAACTGGACCACTGGCTTTTTGTTATTTATAGACTATTGCATCTGTCACGTATTTCAACCGGAATGGGACGACTGGAAAACAGCATGAACCAGACTAATTTGTTGTTTGTGAATTGCGTGATTGCGGGGAGAATGAATTTCAATCTAGGTCACTGAAAATTTATAGCCGTTTAAAGCAACATTTTCGGCGTTTTCCCTATTCAGTACTGCGTTGTAAATTCATTATATAGCTTGCAAAAATAGAAACTCAAATGCGTTGTAGAACTTAATAAATTTGATACCAAACTCTTGATGTTAGTATCACAATTCATCAAAATAATTAATCTAGATTCAATTTATTTAGCTTCAGGATGGCCCATGAAAGAAGTTCAAGTCAATTTTTTCTTCGCGTCTTTTCGGTTCAAATGCTTACAATATTTTTCCACTCTCAACTATTAAATTAGGAAATTATCTTTTCCTGTCATCTATCAAAATAAGCTGAATTTGCAATTTCCTCATATCATTCAAGTGCTTGCTGAAAATTTTCAAATTAGTTATATTGTTTTAGATTTTATCTATTTCTCTTCGTGGATTTTGTTGCTTCGAGAAAGCCTTTTCTAGTTAAGTAAGAGTGCATCTTGACAGTATTTTAGATTAATTGAACCATATTTTTCGCCTTCTATAATGGCTTTTTCAATATATATAATTATACACGCGACGAGTGATACAAATTGTTCCGTTTTTGACAATATTATCTCCACCTTATCTCGGGTTCTATACACTGTTTGACTTGTCTCGACCTCCCCTATAGGTAGCCGACAGGTTTAGATGGTGGTCAGTTTGAGTCCAGCATCCTGTTAAGATTTCTATAGCTGAATGAAGGTAAGGACTTTCCATGATTAAAGCAATCACAAAGTTTTACAATCTTGGACAGCGTCTAGTTTTGATTTAATTTATTTTCAGAAGTAGATCAAGGATGTGACAAAACCTAATGAGCTCAATTTAGCAAGACTGTCACCACATTTTGGCAATTTGACATCAACTTTGCACATTAAAAAGGGCGTGCACGCGCCTTTTGAGGCAGCAAAGTCAAATATAAAATTAAATCCAAGGAAATTAATGCAAATGCTGGGGGAGAGAGAGAGAGAGAGAGAGAGAGAGAGAGAGAGAGAGAGAGAGAGAGAGAGAGAGAGAGAGAGAGAGAGAGAGAGAGAGAGAGAGAGAGAGAGAGAGAGAGAGAGAGAGTGAGAGAGAGAGAGAGAGAGAGAGAGAGAGAGAGAGAGAGAGAGAGAGAGCAGCCATGAAATCGTCTGGAGTTTCTGACCAAAAAAAGTGTTTTTAGCCGTGACAAACACAATGCATAATTCAAATTTCAAGTAAGGCTACGCATTCCTCTCCGACACCATAAATCCATCAGGTGGACACGCTAATTGCGCTTATGCTTTTAAATTGCACTCGGAGCGCAATTAACATTATGAATGCGAGCAGGCGGCGCACAAACACTCTCGCGAATGATAAAACTTTTTCTTGGATGTGAGTGTGTGTGTGTGAGCTAATTATTTGGCGCAGTTGGCCAATGCGTTGCCGACCTGCGTTCCAGGAACACAACTGCGTTGAGCAACTTTTTGCTCTTTTCCCAAATGCGGTGACAAATGCTTGGCATAAATGCTCTAATTGTTCACCAGGAAACTTTTGCATTCAGTAATTCAGGCCACTCGCACATAAACTCAGCAATCTTATTTCGAGAAACGCAAAAGCGAAAGTACATTGCAGCACAATCTTCTTCTTTGCATATTAATTTACTCATGTTTTTGAGTGAATTAAAATATAAATTTACGTCTCACACTCAACTTCCTTGAGTAAATTCTTTTGTAAACGCCGCATGAACGACTTAAATTAAGTAGAATCCTTGAAACGAGTAAGTCTGATGTATATGTGAAAAAAATATTTCCGATAAAATCAAGATTAGATCTGGAATATTGTATTTGCATCCCAGTGAATTTGCAAATATTGATTCAACGAAAGATTCACGACTTTCAAAATGTTTCTTTCTTTTTCTTTTCAGTGCGCACGTTCACTGCTCTCCGCCTTGGCAACGATATTGATTATGCATGTATGTATGTGGTGACTTGAAAACACTGCTGGAACAATTTTTTACTCTCGCGCAGCAACAGTAGTCTCCTCGCGAAAAGCAAAATAGCATGAATACTTTAATGCGGCAGAATGACAAGTTGTAAGCAATTTTGCAACTATTATTATTTGTTTTTAAAAAATTATCTTTATACTTTAATATAATATTTTATTATATTTAAAATTAAAAACTCTTTTTTGTATTTAATAATTATAAAAACATAATTTTACATTATAAATTTGCTATTTGTTTAATATTATTAAAAAATGAAAACTACCTTGAATTTTAAACAAAAATTGATTGCTTTTAACTTTTAAATATTAAAACCAATTAGTTAACATTAAACTAAATAAATAATCTTCCCAACACCTATGATGAGAATTTAACAATGGATGACAAATAAAACTGTTTGACTTACATCACAAATGCTGCGAAATGTTCAAATCTACTATCTACTATGTACCGGATAAATTCGTAGAAAAACTCAAGTGAATAGAAGTAAAATTTAATTTCAACATATAATTACTTTGAATTAGTTCTAAACAGTGATTGACCCATATACAAGCCCCATTCAAAGACAACATTGAAACTGAACAGCTGAAGTGTATATTTAGATTTTATCGGCTTTACTCGAGACTCACGATCAGCTTCTTGTCATACAAACTAATCGATTGAGGCCGCGTGCCGCGGATAAAATGACCAATGAAACGCAAGACTGCAAATCAAAAGTGCAACACACGCATCGCTCGCGCGCGCGAGGAAATTGATGCAATTTTGCGGGCCGAATTGGTGTCAGCGTGCGGTCACGCCGTCGCCTCTGCTACCACCTGAATGTAACAGTGACTCACCTGCGATAGCAAACACTCTTTGCATGAGAGTGTGTGTTATGAAAAAATGATTTAGCAGCTCGAGCCAAAGCGATGCAATATTTCAAACGAATGTGACTGTAATTTGCAAGATCTGCCGAGCCAAATTGCACACGCGAGGAGAATAACACGGCAGTTTAATTTCCAGCGTGTGGACTCCTCGACTTCATCAGTCTGGAAACAGGCAACACGCTTCAGTGTGGTGCCCAGCGCGTTGCATACCTTGTAAGGCATTATTTTTGGCTCAACGTCGACAATATTTATCTCCGCACTCTTTTTAGTTAGTTTAGAATGTGTAGCTGATAATTTGGTTCTTGAAGTTTTTAAATGGTGGAAATAATTTTTTAGACAAGATACATAACTTTTTTAATGGAAATATTTCAAAAACTTAGACTTTGAAAAGTAAAAAATAAATCTGAATTTACTAGGGAAGGCATTCCCATGCTACACATACCAATGTTAGAAATGGCATCCCTTTTAGTAATTGCGAGTAAAAATTAGGATATATTTGTATTTAATTTTTCAAGTTTTTTTGAAAAGAACTGCGTACATACAAGGAAGCGATAACTTTTGTCATTGTTGCATGAAAAATATTGTTTAATATTTCTTTTGAATGATAAAATAAATATAAACAAATAAAAAATTACACATGGCACACATAAATTGTAAGAGCAGTGCAGCTCAAAAAGTGTGGTTCATTTTTTTCTGCGGAAAATTGGAGTGTTATGCCACCTGCACTAAAGGTCTGTTCTGCGGCACAGTTTCCATCCCTCCATAGGATATTAATGAGAAAAAAATTGTATGCTATTTCCGACATATCTCAATTATTTAAAATCTCTCAGAAAATTAAAAATACATTTTTATAGGTCATTAGAATGGTCCGGAAAATGTGCAAGTTCAATGACAAAATAAGTACAGAAATCTCGAGAATCTCAGCTGTTTTCTCACGCATGTGTAACATTCGAGAGGCGTAATAAGATAAACAGAGAGAGCATTCCGCTCTCTGGGAAAATTATGTAAAAGCATTCTTAATTATGGGAATTAACCAAGTACCATAAAGTGGCGCTGCTTCTGCTCAACCTATGTGAGTCAATTTTCGGGAAACCACATTTCTCTCACGTTTAATACACAAACAGTCCTATATTTCCGCTTTTCGGCACATTTCATTTCTCTGGGAGCAATTTGGTAGCAATTATTCGATAGTTCGTTAACACATTGTGCAATTTACAAGGAAAACAGCTACAAAGACGAGACATATATTTCGGCTCATTCCAAAATCACACAGTATTTTGCAGTAATGGTATAAAAATAATTTTAACTAACATGAACCCTGTTAGAATATGGATTTACGCAAGATGAACACCAATTAAAATTAGGACCATTATTTTATTTACTTATTTTGTTATAATTACATTAATTAACCGATTTGTTTGTACTGAATTTTAAAAATGAAAGCACGCATTTAAAAAAAAAAAAATTAAAAGGTATTTTTGTATAAAAAGATGTCAAAAATTTCAAAAAATTCCTACCTTGGAAGGGGAAATTTTCCATTTATTTGCTTTTACGGTCAGGAAAAGCAATTTAAAAATTGTGCAAGGATTATGAATTATAGAATCGATTGAAGCCCTAGTTTATATTGTAATTTCTGCTAATTCCAAGCCTATATCGTCACAAAATATGATAATGAACATAATCCACCAGTCGTCCGGCAAAATATTTTTAAGGACCGAGCGTGGCGTGTCACATCCTTATTGATCAACTCTGATTTTGTCATGTACTCCATTTTTAAATACAACTTAAGAAAACATTGTAATCAATCACTTACTTAAATTTAACCTTTTATTTTATAAATAAATTTTCATTGCTTATGGTGATGTAAATGTTTGTAATTATGTGATTAGTGCGCAAAGATATTATATCATCAATATATTTTTAAGAGTTTTATTTTGTTACTTTCATGGTGTTTTAAAATATAGCATCCCCTTAAATACAGGGAAAGAAGATTAAGATAAAGATTTTAAGAGCTAAATATCTACCATTTCAAATTTTCGTTGGCATTGTCAACAGCCCTACTCTTTGCGTTACGTGGGGAACAAATGATTCTCATCATCTCTATTGTATATCGGACAAAAAAGCACAGATTAAAAACAATCCATGTTATCGATTAGACACCCCTATGGAGAAACGCACGTTCGCTTCGGAGCATCTCACATTTCGCGAGCTGTGCAGCGACGCTTTATATTTCGTCCCTCGAATCGCGTCACCGAATCTCGCGGGCACTCGCAACCATTCTGCTAATGAGAGGAAACGAGACGGAAAAGGGAGGCTGCCGCACCATTCGCCAGGAGCTCTGCCAAGGATTGATTTTGCAATCCGACGACCGTGTGCTCCACTCGCTCAGCACAAGGTGTGTGTAATTTCGCATGCTAATTCCACCGACCGCTACTGCATGCATCGCGTTTGGAAACGAGCTCCCCTCGCGTATTGTTTCTCTGCCGTGATTGTAAACAAGCCGAGAGTCGTTTTCCTACGCTCCAAATCTGGCCTTTTTCGTTGCTGCTGCTGCTGATGTGTCGTCGTCGTTCAGCCGTTCAACGGGCAAAAGCAATTACTTTCCCTCTCTCGGCGCGAGCGACTTCTCAAAATAATGCAAAATCTCACGCTCGCGATTGTTGCTATGAAAAGCAAAAAGGTGCTTCACATACGAACAGACTCCCAGGCTGATTATGTACATGCACGAAAATTGCATCACGAGCTGCACCAACAAGGCTATAAGAGGACCGGATGGCCGCCTCCCCCGCACAAAACGCCTTTGGACTTGGTGCAGTGCGTGTGGTGTCGTTCGGTGGTGCAAAAACAACGACAACAGCATCAACATGCCGCTCAGCCGCAAACTGGTGAGTACAACTAGATTCTGTAAATTGTAATATGATCCAGGCAACAATTTAATTTGCGAAGGAAAATTTAAAATGAGTATAGATGAAGCATTATTTTTCTTAAAATAATAGAATGAACTGTATACTTTGGTTCAAAGTGGATTTTCTTTGAGAAAATCATTAAACAGCCTTTCAGATAATTTATAAAAAAATTCATTTTGAAGAATTTCTTTTTGAGGTGATTCAAATTGAGTTTTAGGAAAATTATTTCATTCAATTCTTATTTGATTTTCATAATTTCAATTATGATTAATATTTTTTTGTTTCTGCTTGTTTGACAGATTGTTTTTATTGCAAATAAATCAAATAGCTGAACAGCTTCGACTCTTCATTTTTCCTCTTGAGGGTTCACTTTCATTTTTCAGCAATTTGCATTGTCCTATTTATGCAATTTTTCCTGCAACAACTTTTTATATCAATGAAAACATAATTAATTTCAGTGTTTTCTATATAAGATTGAACTATTAAGAAATGAAGGCAGGATTAGGATACCATAATGTTTCAGCTGAAATTATATGCAGCTTCCTCGGCGTATAGCTGCAGCTATTAATTTCAACTGAAAATTAATCGAAACCGATTGACATAATTTCCAGACCGTGTTGGCGGTGTGCTTGGCCATCTTCACGTCTCACATGGCGAGCGCAGCCCCCGGCGAGGTGAAGGCGGAGAAGACTGACAGTGAGAAGTCTGCCGAGTCGACGGCGGACGAGGGCAAAGAGGAGCTGTTGAAAGTGGCGGAGTCGGGGTTGCCGCCGCGCATCGTCAAGCAGGTGAACCACGTGAACGAGGACAACTCGTACACGGTGGGACACGCAGCCGAGGACGGTACGTTCAAGATCGAGACGCGCACGGCCGACGGGCACATCAGGGGCATGTTCGCGTACCTGGACGCGGCGGGCGCGCTCAAACGCTTCGTCTACTCGACGCGTCCCGAGGACGCGGCGCTGATCCTCCCGTCGGCGCCGACCACCACGACTAATCTCCTTCATGTTGCAGACTCAGCCGGAGGTGGCGGGGGGCAGGAGGGGAGGAAAGCGCCGGCCGTGCGTCGACAGCTGCGATACAGGCGGCCGCAGGGTTCCGAGAGCCCCGAGGATCCGTCGCCGGTGCTGTCCATGCTGCTGCGACGCAGCCGCCAGGGCCCACGCACCGACGCCGACGAGCTGCTGCGCATCCAGCAGCAGCAGCAGTACCTGTACCAGGGTGACTCGGGTGACGTCTACGGCTCAGGGTACCACGTGGCCGACGCACAGCTGCGCCAGCAGCTGAGAGGACGCGTGCAGAACGCCGTGCTGCGCCAGCTGACGCCACCGCAGCTGGCCGAGCTGCAGCAGTACGTGACCCCTGAGGCCCGCCGCGCCCTGAACCCCAGCCTGCGCGCCCTCATGAGCCCCGTGCTCGACTACCTGTCCGGCAGGGAGGAGCTCTACGACCCCTACCTCTTCTACCCTGGACAGCAGGTGCAGTACCCGGTCACTCAGCGACAGCAGGTCGCAGGGTACGGGCAGCCGGGGTTGTACGACGATCTCAGGTACGCCCTGCTGCAGCGGGTGATGCTGGCCGCCCGGTTGCTCGGCGTGGACGGGAGCCTGGGTCTCGGCAGGTACAGCGGCTACGACAACGATCAATACAGCGACCGGCTTATTGGCAGGTTCTACACGCAGCCCGACCCAAGGCTGGCGTACAATCTGCGTTCCCTCCCCTACCAGCAGGCGCTGCAGATCGCCCGAGAGACGCACGAGCGCCAGCTGGCCGCCTACCAAGCGTCCATCGCCGCTCAAGGTGGCGCCGTCAGGTCCGTCTACCCCCGCGGAGAGGTCGACCCTACCCCTTTCGTGATCCACACCCCTGAGCAGACGACCCCTGGAGCCGCCGAGTACGAGTACTCAACGGTGACGCCGGCATCCGTCGTGCGCGCCACTAGTGCGCGTCCCTCCAACATCCAGCGCGTGCGCAACGTTCAGGTCATCCCTGGTGCTTCACCCTCCACCACCGCCAGCTCCAGGGGTTACTGACTCGTTGCCGCCGTCCTGCTCGCCGCCTGGCTCGCCGTGCAGTTGGCCGCGCCGCCGACGCCCCTATGCGCCTGGCGCACGACGAAGTGGACCCCCCTCCGAGCCTGAACCTCTTCCCCCAAAAGGCTGTTAATTATTTGACTCACCCTGTCGAAGATTATAATGAATAATAAAGAGTTTTTGTTTTATTTAAATTATGATACATGCATCTGTTTTATTTCAACTAACATTATAATCATTTCAACTTGATGTCATTTTTCAACGGAAAAATTTGGAATGAAGTGAATTGAGATTCATTCGAAAATAAAAAAAAAATCGAGAGCTTTCTTGATCATATTAAACTGCGTGATATTATAAAAAGTAAATGGGATTCCTCCTAATAATGGTTGAACAAATTTTGCTGCTGAACAACAAACTTAGAATAATTAAAAATTCTAAAATAATCTAATACAAAATTTCTAAAAGTGAAAATAAGAAAAGGAGGTGAATTTAGTTGATATAAAATTGTTTTTGAATTTTTCCCTTTTTTAAAAAAAACCTTATATAGTTGAACCGATATGTAAGAGGAAATTTTTATCACAGCAAGATACGAGTTTGTGAGGTTGTCAAAGATTTTTGTTACTCGTTTTTGCGTCTTCTCGCTTGAACCCTGTGAGATGAGTGCAGGCAGACGTTTCCACGGATCGCTGATTCAAAATTCTCCGCAGCTAATACATGTGGTATGAATTAGGCTTAGGAGGTTAAGTATTGCTTATGAGGACTGCCTGGCTGAAATAGTAATAATCTGTTGGACAGTTCGAGAGCGTGTGATATTAATATTTTTAACAACATTTAGCCTTCCATTCCCTATTCGCCTATGGGAGTGGTCAAAATTGTAAAATCAATTCAATATTTTATAGCAATTTTATTTTTAAATAATTTACACGGCAAAGCGAAGAAAGGCCAGAATAAAATAAAAGAACACCTAAACTACATATGACAGCCACTTTTGGTTAACTATTTTCCTTCATCTGGCAAGCATATAATATATGAAGTGATTATTTTCAACTCAGCCTTCTTTTTCTTCTTCTTCAAGATAAAAAACACATAGCACTTGCGACACCTTCAAATTTTATTTATAGTTATACACAATTAATCTAGAAAATGATTAAGAGTTTTAAATAGTATTTCTTCTGCATATCTGAATCAGTATAATTATTAAATTATATGTTGTCCGCGGAAATTAAACTAAAAACGAAATTAATAATTTTGGATGTGCTCGGCAATGAGTGCAGTGTGCAGTTGATCACTTACAATTAGTGATTTACAACTTCCTTAAGTTGATTTGATCATTCTTAACTTACCATTCATGCAATGGTCGGTAATTTTCAGCGAGTTGAAAGGAAATAAAAAAAAATGAAGATTGGGTGAACATCCAATTACTTAAATATTACAAGGATAATCTCTCGCCTCACTGCCTAAATGATCCAAAATTATATACAAAACTGCATTAACGTTTTGTTCTTACTCAAAGGACTAAAGCTACTGACCAGGTACGAGAACGCGTTCTCTCCACATTTGACTCATAGCCGTTTACCCTTATTCAATCCACGCAAAGTAGACGTAGAGCCATTGGTCTAATTTCCTTTTTTCTATCATCTAGAAAATTAGTACTTTTCCAAAAATTTATTTAAGTTTTAATAAATTGATTTACTCTCGAGTTTGTCCAGATATTATGATCTAGATTTAAATGTAGTTCAAAGTTAACTCATTTATTGCCAATCGCAACGTGATGTGGCGCACTGACGCCAATTGCGACTCTGTGAGAACATGCTTGCGCAATAAAAGCTTTATAGCGTCTGTCTAGAACAATGAGACCATTTTGCAAGAAGGTCGCGTTAATATTTGGCTCATCGCCAAACAATTGGTGTGAAAAAACGAATAAAATTCAGGTGAAAAGCAAAGCGTGAGAATTTCCTTAAAATTCAGTGCAGTAGTGAGGTTTGTCTAGAGCAGACTCACGCTCTTTACAAACCCAGTTTTCCCTTTTTGTCCCATATATCTAAATCTCACAATGATAGTAAGAGGAAGAAAGCTTTCTTTGTTTTTAAAATGTTTGTTTAGGGTTGATAGAAAACAAAGTGACGTAAACATATAAAAGAATTTTTATTATCTTCAATGATACAAGTTGAATAGCGTCAAAGTAATGTACATCATACAATATTTATAATTTACACGACAATATTACAAAAATAAGTTAAGCGTGTCAATAAAATAAAATCTGGCTCGCGCGTAACAAAAAAGAAGACCAACAAAAAGTATGAGGTGGGTTCCAGGTCGAAAGTCCGCGCAAATGTGTGGAGGAGAGATAAGTTGCAAAAGGCTGCGATTGGAGGACGAGAGGAGTTATACAATGTAATGTATTGTGCAGAGCTTCCAACTCGCTACATCTTATATACGGAGATTCACACATCTATTGTTTGAGATATAATCAGATCTATTTTATTTCTGCTTGGTGGGAATGCTGTGCTATCAAGAGAGGCGATAAGTCTCTCGCGGCTACGTTGCGAAAATCCGTTCTAAACGCGGCTTAATCACTATTTAATATCTGCGTGCGGCTGTCCTCGCTTCGATCGTCGATACAAAAGAAGTCTTTCGGTATTGGCATGTGTCTTTCCTCTGCTACAACCTGCGCAGCACTTGCCTGCAAATGCGATGTACACACGGACCAAGATCGAAACAACCAAATCCTGCTGCCGCCTTTTTGCCTCTCTTTGAGAATTACTTTGAAACTATAATTCGGTGAAGGCATCTGACAACCGGCTTGAGGAGAGCGAATCATTCTTTTTTTTAAATAATAAAAAATCATCCTACAAGCCGTCAAAACTGAAGGAAATGAACTTGCAAAGAGTGGCCGTGGTCCGCGTCGTACGGGGACGTGCACTTTGACTGAATGAAATTTGTGATAAACAGGTGATTTAATATACGTCTGGAGGATCTGGATGAGTTTCCATTTAAGTATCATATATTAAGACTGAATTTTTAAAGATGCAAACTTAGAAAGTCAAGACTATTGGGATTGATTTTTACTTCAAATTTATTCAATTATTTCAATAATTAACTTTTTTAGCATAAAATAATTTTAATTCAAATCTCAAATATTTAATTTCCCCTATTCAAAATCTTAAAAATAAATTAACATATGTTTTGAGTAGAATAATCGGTTTCTAAAATCGTTCAAAGTTGTGTTTAGCCAAGATCGAACCATCAATGAATATCGGCTTGTTTATTTCCCACCTAAAACGATAGAAAATCAATTTTGACCATAGGAAAAATAATAGAATTTGTTGAAAATCTCGCAGTGTTTGTTGTCGAAACCACCGTCCATCAGATTTTCTGTGAATAGCACCCACTGGAGTAAGGTGTTACTCGGAAATTATTTTAAATTTGAGCGTGTTGGGTCGTAAATTTAAGAAAGAGGAAGCGTGGGACGTGTTGCAAAGCACGGGAAAAACGAAAAATGACTTTCTCTCAGATTTTCAGCTAGAACCCTAATTAAATTATCGATTTAACTTTTTGCAGAAATGTTCGTTTGCGTCAAAATGCTTAAAACTCACGATTCGTGCTCATTTAATGGCTTGAATGTCATAGCGACCAGAGAAAAAAATAATCCTTTTGCACCTCCTAAATATGACCAAAAATTTTGGACAAATTCCAGTCGTTCGTGCAAATCCCAGATCCTTGGGGAAAATTCCAAATCACCCATTTCTGACAAATCCCTTTCGGCAAAAATGAGGCGATCCGTCCGAACAATATTTTTATCACAGCGCGGCGACAACGATCCATCACATCGAGGGCACAAAGAAAAGTCTGCTCACTTGGCCTTGTTCTTCCTGCTCTGCTTGGAGGCCTTGCGCTTCTTGAGCACCATCTCGTAGAGGTGCTCCATGCCCTCGTGGAGGCCATCGCCGGTGATGGCGCACGCGGGCTGCACGTGGTAGAGGGGCGCCGCAATCGGCGCCCCCGACGGGCCCTGCGACGGCGACTCGAGCAGCCCGAGCAGCTTCTCCACCTCCTTGGGGTCGCGCGCGCCCGGCAGGTCCTGCTTGTTGGCGAACACCAGGATGGGCACGCCGGCGTTCTCTGGCGCCTTGGCAGTGCGCAGCAGTTCCATGCGCGCCTCCTCCATCCGCTCCGCGTCCACGCTGTCCACCACGAACACGATGCCGTCCGTGCAACGCGTGTAGCTGCGCCACAGCGGCCGCAGCTTCTCCTGCCCGCCGACGTCCCACACCAGGAATGTCACCCCGCGTGCCCGACCCAATGTGCCTTTCACCTGAAAATCGATACAAATAGCCAATTAGAATTTTTGTAATAAGAAAACAATATTTTATACATAAAACAAAATCAGATCTTACAACAATTTTTTATCTGATTTGCGTAAGTCAGATTTTAAGATAAAAAATTGTTAAAATTTTGATAATCTATTACGGTTACGAAAGTAAAATATTTTAAAGATAATTATAAAATTTAATAAAACTTACTTGAGCACAAATATAGAAAATGACGAAAAGCTGTTACAAAGAGTGGATGGGGAACAAAAGTATTCTATATTAATGATGTAAACAGGGTTGGACTGTTTTTCTGATCGTCTGATTTTACTTTTGTAGCACCTGAGCATGGGTCACGTAATTTTAAGATTTTAAGCAACATTTAAAACCCCTTGGATTAAGTGTAAAGCCTGATAAACACACCTTGACTATAATTTGCTTATACCATTTCTTTGACTAGCTGTGATAAAAATACTGCATCTTTTATGTTTTAATATGAAATTGTGAACGTCTGATTTATTTATTTATTGAAAGGTGCTTGTTGTACACTATCGTTTTAAATAAATAATTCGTTCATTTCTTCAATGCAATCAATTTAAATAATAAGAAGTTAAGCAGACAGTCATGAAACAGTACCGATTGGTCAGTTTCTGAGATGAAAGAGAAACGGGAAACACGGGCCGAGCGGAACACGCTGTTACAATAATCGTTCATCAACAGTTATCTATTCAGTTGAATAGTAGTGCAGCAGACATTAACTGACGAGATGTTTTTTTACGCTAATTAAAGCGTATGAAAATCTCTGTGGATCTAACAACAAGCAAAAGTTTCCTCTTACGCATGAAGGATTTGTACACATTTTGCACAAAGCCAACCGTCATAAACAAGAGCTGCACGATCCTGGAAATTGCGACTGAATGGCTGCTGCGGAAAACTCGTTAAAACGGAATAAGGTTGAGTGCATATTACTCTCCGGCTTGACGCAAAAAAGTGCTGGCAATAAAATCGTACACGCAGCCAACCATTGGCCAGGCGCAACCCGCGCCACGCACTTCCCTTCTTAATATAGGTTGCCTAGCTACCAGAGCCCGGCCTCCGTGTACTTGCAAGTTCCTAGAAAAAGAGATTGACGGAAACTCAGCCAGGCGTGCTTGGTGCGTACTCAGCAAACCTCCCTTGACATAGTCTTATCAGTTCGCTGACACTGCAGTTAGCTATATAGATAAAATGTATATTATATGCGCTCATTCGTATTCCCGTTTCTTCACTGTCACATCAAGGTTACGCAAATAGGTTGAAGAGCATACATCGATTTATTGGAGTCATTACGATAATTAGAGTCAAGCTCGTTTACTTTCTGCGATATTTAAATTCTAAGGTTATATAGAAAATTAATTACTGCTTCCGCTCTATTTCTGATGCCTTATATATAGAATTCCACTTATTAGAGCTAAGTACAAATTAATAAGTAAATGAGGATTAAGAGTTTTTGCATTTGATTTTAATTTTGGCAGCAAATGAGCAATTTTAAGACTTAAAAGCCACCTTTATAAACGTCAAAATCACCTGAAAATTTTAAAATGCACAAAATAGTTTCATTTTCTGGTGCGATATTTTTTCTTACAAAAATACTAAATAGATTTTTGAAACATTTTCAGTTTTTTGGCACTTGTTAATTCTGAACACAGTAAAATAGTTGATTAAATATTTTTTCTTAAACACATGATCTCTCCTTAATTCAATGCAAAATTAAGAACAATATTTAGCAAGTTTCCTATTTCTTCAAAATATTTTTTGTCACGGCCTTTCCACGATTGCATTAGTCAATTAACCAGAAAAGGATGATTTTGACAAGCCAAACAAATAAATTATTTAATGTAAATTGAATAGTTGATTTTAAGAGAGAATTTTAACCTAAATTTTAATGGTCTCACTGAACTGCAAAGTCAGTTTTAGGGTTATGTAGATTTTACATAAAACATCCTATTTTAGAATACAAAAAACAATTTAACTATCAGGTATTCTCATGAAACGTGTATTCGTTTGTTCAGAAAATCGAGGTCTAAATGGGCTTTAAAACCGGCTTATATTCCCAACCCTAAAAAAAGACAATTTAATTCAACTCTGAGAGTATTTAAGAGAGCAGTTGTCAGCTTCTCTTAAATTATTACTAACAATTTCAAGTTTCAAAATAAATTTTGTACCTTTTCGCAATTGAATCCAATGGTGGGCACCGTGTTGATGTACTGCTCGAACTTAAGGCGGTAGAGGGCGGTGGTCTTGCCGGCCGAGTCGAGGCCCAGCATGACGATGTGGACGGTGCCATGCGAGGAGACGGGCAGCGAATCGAGGAACGCGGCCGGCGTCTTGCTCAGGCCAGCGCCCATAATGCTGCCAATCTGTCAGCGCCCTCCGTCAGCGCCGAACGAATCGTCCCGTCGCTCGCTCTCGCGGTCCCCAATTCACATCCTGCGGGCGAAAAGCGATTAGTGTATCGTTCATTTCCAATTCAACAAAGCGGTAATGAATTGGAAAGCACAGCTAACGCGCAAATTGTTCGCTTCGCTGCCCCGAAAGTGCTGATTGCGGCGAAATCGTTGAGAGCGCGCGTGTGTTCACAGCGGTGCTCAAACACGTACCGTTGAGAATACTTAAATTAAGCATGTTTCTACATTGCTTTAAGTATTTGAAAGATTTTTATTTAATTCTAAGCGATTGTATTCTATCAATTGCTGATCTTTCTTTATTTGGAAGGCAGTTTAAAAATTTAATCGAATTCCTACAGGATTTTTGTTTTGTAAATGAAACCGTAGATCATTTTTAGTGGAGATTTATTAGGGACACATTTATGAACATTTTGCATTAGTACCTATAGCGAGAATTGGTTCATTGCGTACATTGTTTGTAAAATTTAGTAACTGTTTATATCTAATGTTGAAACCAGGACCAAGAAACAGTTAAATTATAGATTTTGCTTTAATTCTAAAAATCAAACGGGGGTGAAAATGATTTGTTTGCTTGATTTCTCTCATCGCGATCTGTCAACGTTGAGTGAAATTTTCCTTCAGGCGATATAAATCGTGGTTTTCAATAAATTCACCGATTGATTAGCACGCAGTTTGAAGTCAAATGTCCCATAAATTTAAACGGCAAACCTACGAAAATTTTAGCTGTTATTCAATTTTTAGACCAAAAGTTTATATTTGGTCCATTTTCTAAAAAAAAATATGCGTTTGAGAATTTTCTTGGCAGATTTTGAGTTCTATTTAGATGAAACTAAACTAACAGTGAATGTTTCATGTCGGTTAGACTTCTTGTTTTGAAATAAAAATCGGATTTCAGGAAGACAGTGCTTCGATATTACTGGGAAAATACAAACTTAGGAGGACAAAAAATGTGCTCAGCAAATTTCGACCTTAATTCAATCCACAAAGCCACAAGGATTTTTTCCGGGTCTTCACTGCATCAATCTTTTTTTGAAGAGAAAACAATTCAGCATTTTTTATGCCACTACATCCTTCGTTATTAAAAAAACAACAATGCCAAATATGAGTAACAACTGCAACATTTAAATTTTCAATATTAATAGCCGAAAGAAAGCTCTGAAAAAAGCGCGTCCCATTTCCCATGAAGAGCACTGCTCGTTTTCACCTTAGCAATGCCAATGCCCACTGCGCATCTTCCTTACATTCCTCCTGAAATTGGGCCCCAGCTAGCATCGCAGAGATAATTCGACTAACTACATTATAAAGGATCTTTCGAATTGCCGCTTCCTTGTGTGACGGGCGTAAAAAATGTTTTTGAATGCTAGTTTGGCGAGGAAGACGTAGACTGGAGCGAGTGGGAGGATCGAAACGACGAGAGATCGAGCGCGCGGCCGCTCCTCTCGCGGCGAAATAAACACGATGAGAGAGATGCGCGCGGCCCGGCTCAAATCAACCTGTTTGCTTTCTAATTCCGCAGCAAAATCGAGTAAAAGTTATGAATTACGGCAGCGTGCCGTCGTGCTTTTATTGCGCACCTTTTGCATTTCTACTCAGCAGCCGAGTATGAAGAATCAAATTTCACGCCGGAGGTCAAATTGCGGAGTGTGCACACTTCAGACGAGACCTTCGTGGATAGAAATCTCAAAATCCAACTCTAGGTGTTTATTCGGAGGTTGTTCCAGCAGATGAATTATGCGGTGATGCAAGAGTGCGTCCGCCACCGCACCGTCGGGCATGTCCAATTAATTCAGCTAGAGCCGCGGCCAGCCACCTCATCATGCGCCTCTTCATTCGCAGCTCGCCGTTTTTTAGAAGCATAAGCCTCCGTGTACGCGCGTGAGAAGCGAGGAAAATAAAACCAGTGAGCGTGTGATAAATAATATGAAGTTATTGGGTTTCAACACTTCTGCTGTACGTCGCCAAGGGAACGTGCGTTATTGCGACAAGTGCGGAGGAAATCCCCAGTCTGGAGGGATGACACGTTCTCTTACGTGTATTTTTAGCCGGCCGCCCTCGTGGGTCCGATTTTTCCCGTCACTAGGCAACTATGGAAAATACTCGAATTCAGTTTAAGTTCCCTTTTGACAGTCATTATTTGAAATTGATTGCCTACGTTTCAAAAGCAAAGACGTACAGGAAAAAATGTCACAAAATCTTTTTTACCTTCACTAAATCTAAAAGTTGGGATAAAACGCCTTCAATTTTTCAGGTTGTCGATTAAATTTGCGAGGAAATCGGCTCAATACTAATCAAGCGGCTGGCTAAAAAAACGAAAAACATTTTGTGAAATCAATACAGATTTTTTTGACATCCAATACGCTTTTTATTTTGCGAACCCTTGGTCCCACTCACCTACTAAAAATTATACCAAAAATCGAGCTAATTATTTAAAACCTAACTTATGCCTCAAAACGTGAGAAAGAATTATATATTTTTGCTCATTAAAGTTTAATGAAGCCATTACTTCTTGAGAGGCTACACATTTGTCTAGTTTATTTTGCAAGGCACAAATGCACCAACAAGGTGCAAAGAAGACTGATTAAACGTAATCCTGTATTGGACAAAAGTCTTTGCATCGCTTGCCAGCAGTTTTTTATTAACAAAAAGTGTCGTAAGCTGATGAAACTTGTTTTATAGATAGCAAAGTTTTAACAATGAGCAAATCAAAAAAGCATTTGAAAGAACAAAAACTAGACAAGGCGGAGAAAACAAAACTATTTATATTGCACCTGCTCAGAATAACTGTGGAGCTATCTCTCTCTCTCTCTCTCTCTCTCTCTCTCTCTCTCTCTCTCTCTCTCTCTCTCTCTCTCTCTCTCTCTCTCTCTCTCTCTCTCTCTCTCGAAGAGAGCTGCAGCTTTCAGCTTTCGGAGCGCACGTTGATTTACTGCATTGTTTTTCAAAGGCGGCGTATAATGACATATTTCTCAAGCTCCAGACGCATTTCTTTTCCACACAATGTTGCACAACGCTAAGAGGCCCCATCTTCACGGCGTGCGTAACGATCCTCGCGGGCGAATTGGTCAATATTTGGCTTCAAGGGTCGGTTCCGAGAGGGAAATCCCGTCGGGCGCCCGTGGGGTTGGCGAGAACGCGAATGCACCATGGCAGAGAGGTATATTATCGATTCGGCTGTGTATGTATACACATGCAGGCGAAAAAGGGGTCACTCGCGGCGGAGAGGAACAAGTGCGCGTGTAAAAAGATTAAGGAAGCCTGCCTGCCTGGCTAACACGAAAATCGCGCGCGGCGGCGGGTCAATAACACGTTATCCATAGATAGTGACCCAAATTCCGCGCACGGCGCGCGACGCGTGACCCCGAAAGTGTCAGCTGGGCTCGGCGGGCCGGCAGGGCCTCGAGGCCCAATTGTGTTATTCACACCCGCGTAGGCGGAAGCGCAGCGGATCGGAACAGGTGCTTTTTGTCTTTTGTGCCGTGCCGCTCACCTGGGGGTGGGGGTTGCGGGGCGCCGTGTCCAGGGCCCGTTCACGCGCTGCTCGGCCCCTCGGCGGCCCGCATCTCGGTCGGGGGCAGCGATCAGCGGCTGGTAGACAACGATCCGTGTTGCCGAGACGACAAGCACCCGTCCATGGAGCTGCACCACACACTCGAGAGCTGCGAGCACCGACCGATCCACCGATCTCCGTCCTGCTGACTGCGCGGTGCGCACACTCGCGCACCGCTCACGTGACCCCCATTGATTCCCCGCTGCTCAGGCTCTGTCTCTTTCTCTCGCTCGCGCTCCGCCGGCTGTTTTGAAAGCCTCTCTCGCTCTTCTAGAGTCCTGTCAGGTGTGATTTTTCATAGACTATAAAATATGGAGTTCGAATTTTGTGACGATCGAACGAATATTTTTTTGATCGTCTGATTTACTTCTCTACCGAAAGTGCACGAAGCATGAAATAATGAGACTTTTGAAACACAATTAAATATTTTCGAATCAGTCTAAAATTCTTTAATCCCACATTATTAAAACAGAAATGTTGCTCAATATCATTCACTTTTCTGGTGGGCTATTTTTTGTTCTTTTAAATATCCCATTTTTCAAATATTTTTTTATTTCAGCACCTGGGTGTTTCCACAGGAGAATTGATATAGTCTGCTATGTCTGCAATTTTAAAATTTTGTCTTTGCATTGATTTTTTGATTTAATATGTTGTTAAGGTTGTTTAAAGGTGTTGTAATCAACAGGCTCTCGAAAGAAAAAATTATTGCCTTTCCCGTAAAAGCAGGGTGAAATCGGAAAAAACGCGGAGTTTACAAGTTCACAAAATCATGAATATCTTGATTTTTAACAAAGCTAGAAGCTTGAACGTCAAACTTCGCGCCAATTGACGCCTAATTAAACGGTCAACAACATTATACTCATTTTTTTAAATTTCAAAATTGAGAATTTTTATTAAAATTCACTAATTTTTGAGAAGAGCGCCCCTTGGATATTTTCAAAAGTATAGGGCAATCCTCGGAACATGTTTCTCCCCCCCCCCCAAGATTGGACAAGACCACCAGAACAAGTAAGAAATCAAACCCTATCGTCAGGGTAGCCCCCGAGGTTCGATACCATTCTTCCAGGGTGCTCAGGAAACGTGCTGATGTGTTTCTGAGTACTTAATAGGTGCTCTAAGGGTCAAATCAGATTTGAATTGCACTATTCTGAAATAATAAGCACTCGTCAACTTGGCCGCAACCACCATCGCATAGTATTTAAAATCGCGACCGAAAAATTTATACCACATCTGATGTTTGCGGGATTTTTTATGCATACAGTAACCGCGCAGGGCTCTACTCTTTTCTCTCTCCGTCTCTCGGCGGCCGCAGCAAAAGCAGAGCCGCCGTGGCTTTACAGTTATAGCCGCACAGCAGCATTAGAGAGATAGAGGCAATGAATGCGCCGTTTTGTGTCGCTCTTCGTGCGTGCGATACGTATATTTATAAACATACAAAATCGAGTGTGTATTTTTTGGGCTCGGCGGCCGCTTGTTTTTACTGCCGGCGTCCTCTCCCACCTTTTTTATTAGTTCAAACATTAATTCCGGCGACTTTCGTTTTCGCGAAAGACGCCACTTATCACCTTGCGACTTGTTTTTACTGCTGCACGTGAAATCGAGAGCAACTCTTGCCGAATCAATAAAACGTAATCCCTCTAGGCGCATCACATACTTCTGGAATTTTTTAAAGCGACTCATAAGTTTTAACAAACGTTTTATTAACTGTAAATTTCAACAATTGATTACACGACAAAACTTAAACATACAAATCCATAAATTCTATAAAGTAAAGACTTGCAAAATTGAGTGGGGGAAAGTTACAAAACACTCTCATTTAAATTTGCCGAAGTTGTTCGATTTTTAAAAAAGTTTTCAAAAATATTTGGCAAGATGTGGTGCCCCTCTCAAACCACGTGTCTACACATAGGATAATATCTCTTGATCTGTTAATTCTGAATGAAATGTGGCTGAGAATCCTTTCCAACAACACGGTTGATAATCTCTCCAAGTTTAAATAGACTTATTTCAATGCAAATATAAGCTTCAATTATGTAATTAATTAATATATGTATTTTCTCCTCTCTTTGTACATTGGCACGCTGAATTTCATAGAAGGTACTCTTAAGGGAATTGGAAGGGGAAGAAATCACCTTTTTGGGAAAAGGCGAAGCTGTGTTCCTCACAATTTTTGTTAACAACGGAGAAAAATAATTTTTGAAGTAAATATAGTTTTCAAAGCGCTTCAGGAGTCTTTACAGAACCCTTGCTTGATTGCAGTTTCCGCGGAATTACATTTTGTGTGACAAGCAATCCGAACATGTCGGACGGTGAGCAACGATCGAGTAATATATCACTAAATAGATAGGAAACTTATGGCAAACAATGTATTTAAACCACCACAATAACAAAGCCTGAACTTAAGCACTAAAACCGGAAGAAAAAGAAATGGAAGTGTGCAGGAGTGGAGTGGAATAAATAAAGAGGGAGCGTAAAATCCTTGGAAGCGAATCAGCTTTTGAGAGTGGTATCTAGTTACAAAAGAGGCACTGGTGATTTGTCAGAACGGCGACGGGTGTCCGCCATCATGAGCTCTTGACCTTTCCGTTCGGTTTCGCCGCCGTCTTTGTGGTGGCCACGCTCGTCCTGTTGTTTGGCGTCGAAGGACCGGCCACGTGCTGCACAGCTTGGCGCGCCGCGTGCTGCATGCCCGTCTCCATGCATTGCACGTACACCGGCTTCATTATCTGCAAGTTCAAAATAAACAATCACAGTCTGTGTTTACCGAAAACTCACGTCGGAGAGTTGAAGAACACTGATAAAGGATTTTGCTGACAATGTGTACATGATGATAAAAGATTGCAAAGCATAAAATATGAAACGATTTTTTAGAAATATCCGTTTAACTTATTTTGAAATTTCAAAGAAAAATCACATAAAATTAGGATGGAAAGGGAAATTTTCGTTTTACCCCTCATTTTCTTAAAGGCCCTACAAATTAAACGATTGATGCCATTTTTTTATTTATTAATATTATTTTTGACTCAATAGTCAAGAAAACCAAAATGAAAAATTGTGGATTTGCAACATTTCAAACCATTATTACCATCAACCATGCAATTCAAGGGGCCTTGAATATTTTCTTTTGACTATTTACTTCAAAAATATTTTGAAAATTTTGGAGAAATTAGACAGACTAGCTTCGACAATTTCCTTAAAATCATGTTTCTTTGAAATATTTAGTTTCCTAACGGGACAGCATTCATTGCCAGGCATTATATATTGCCGAATAAGTTGAAATATAGTATATAAATTCGCTTTGAAAACATGTGAATATTCAACGAGGATAGAGCTGTATTTTGTATTCCGTCTAATTCAACCACAAAGATAAATATATTGATGAAACGTAAAGGGAAAATTTTAAGAACTGACAGCTGGAAAATACACAAGCAAGTAATATTATTTAATTTAAAATTTATGAATGATCTAACTCTTAACGGAAATTTATTCAAGATGGAAGCTATTCTGTGCAGCTACCAGCTAATACTCCTAATACTGAAGGATGAATTTTGTTTTGGAGATTCAGTACTGCTAATAAGGCCTGAGGGACCAAGAGCGCGTTATTTCATTTTTTCTTACAAAATATCACTAATAGCTATCAACCCTGAATTAATTTACACGCAGAGATTAGCCTAAATTTTAAATTATGGTTAAATTTAATGAAACATCTTACTCATCCCTATTTTAAAAAAGTTATAAATTGAAAATGTCTTTCCCATGAATGAAAAAATCTTTACTGGCCAGTGCTCCATCCTCCATCAACAATTGCGTTGTATTTTCTTTTCTGATCCTTGTAGCATCCTGTTTGACGTTCTTTCATGTAAAAAAATAAAAATAAATATGAACCATTATACTGTGATATGAATATCAATTTTGTATTACTACATATTATTTATTCATAGCACTAACTACGAGCGAACAAGATGCAATGGTCTCATATAGTCGGTTTTAAATCCGGCCATCCAGTATAACAAATAATTCTCAATTTAATTTAGTGCTTATTTATGGGTGTACGCTTTTTCTATTTTCCAAAACCGCTCTCAAAATTGCGTGCTTAAAAATGGGGAATATTATGTAACAAAAATGAGCCAACACTCACATTTTCCCAAAGTGCGTTTGCAATCTCATCGATCTGCGTGCCGATTTCTCTCATTTCACCACTATATCTGCAAATGGAACAAAAACCACCAACGAAAATGAATAACCAGCAGAACACATTTATTTTATCACACAAGAAAACAAACTAATCAATAATCATGCCAGGGGGAATGAACAGGTAGCCTTGCAGCAAGTACCTGATTGGAGGGTTAGAATAAACATGTAAAACCAATTTCAGCTCATACCTGACGTAGGCCCAGAGTGCGAGCGTGAGCAGGGCTGTGCCCATTATTAGGTTGCATAGATTGGCGAGAGAGTAGAGACCGACCAGACCGAAAATGCCTGACATGATGTAGAAGAAGACGGCGATTGTGAAGAAAACTGCTGGTGTTCTCGCTGCCTTGAATATATTTTTGCTCTCATTGTGGGATTTGAATTGCACAAACAGCTCGTCAATGTCCTGAAAAATAAAAAAATACCGATTGGAAGGGATATTTAAAAAGGCACTCATGTTTTAATCTCTAAAATTTACAAGCTAGCAGACGCAAGCTTCACTGTAGTTGACCTTCACACTATTTTTTTTTCACTTGCACACATAGTCATAAAAATTCACGGAGAAGCAGCTTTTTAAAATATCCCAAATAGATGCTGAATTTTCTGTCACTCCTGCAATGATTGACCAGAACTGGAAGTTGGCCTTTTCACTAACAGACATGTGTTCACATGAAACGTCTGTCATACCTACCACTTTTTAATTTGTAAAAACAAAACAACTGTGATGAATGGCTGTATTTGTATCAACAATCATGATGTGCCTATTGAATTCACCATATCTTGATAAAAATGCTTTATCAATATGAAATTGTTTAAGCTTTTTATTTATTATTTTTATTATTTACTTGTATGCTGACTAAATTTTTAATTCAATAGATTGCTGGTCCAAAATAACTTGCAAATTGTTGGTCTTACCGCCTCGAGTCTTTCCTTGTAGATTTGCGAGAACTCATCTCCACCCATTTTGCGCTTGCTGCTGAAGTGACCCATGGATTTCTCTTTAATCCGCAAGTGTTCGGCCTCAAGGTGTTCACTGCTAAGGAAGGGTTTCGCGCCGCCGCACACGCCCTCCATCAATGTATGATACATCTCTTTAGCACCAGCCACAGCAGACAAATTGTTCGCTTCCGCTGTCGCCTGTGTTACGATTCTCAGTAGTCAATATTCTTTCGTGAGGAATATTATGTTGGCACAGTACCTCTAGCATGGACTTCGGCTCTGGGAGTTCGCTGCCTTTGTAAATCTGGATGTAGGACTTGAAGTACTGCACCAGCTCCTTGGCCTTCACCTTTTGTCCGCTGATTTCCTTCACCACAAGGTTTTCGGGGGCTAGCAGTTTTGGGATCAGAATCCCCAGTTGCTTCTTGAAATCTCCTTCAATGTCTGTGAAGAAATGAATTTTATTCAGGGTTGCAAAAAACATGCATTTATATATTTAATAATTTGTTAGTAATTTGGGAACCTTGACTTTAAGAAAGACTGGAAATTATTTTAAATTAAGGCGAAATTGAGGGGATAAATAAATAGCATTTTTTAATTAAAACTCTACAAAGAAAGATTTTTCAACATATATTCGCAAATTTCAATTTTTGGATTTTTCTGGGAAAGAATTACAATTACTATTTCTTTCAGAAGAATTTGGAATAAATCAACTGGTAGTAATTTGAAGACACCAGTGGTTAAAAAGCATCCTAGGATATATTTGACTAAATTTATTGTATGTAGAACTAACCCTTTAGCCTGCCATCAAAGTTTGGGTTGGTGGCCACTCTGAGCCCAGGGTGTGGCATGAGGAAGCACGAGATTTCGGAAAAACATGATCTGATGTGCTTTCGCAATGACTGGAGCTCAGGATGCTGCTTTTCTGAAACCTAGGCATGGAAAAAAATGATGAAATTACTACACCAGACAGTTTAGTATGTTAGGTAATAATTTTCAACTTGACAAGACAATGCATTGCAGCTGCAGAGCCAACGAAGGAGAGGAATTTATCTTAAAATCTACTTGTGAACTTATCTTAAGCTCCCATTGATTTATACCAGGCACTTGTTGTAAGCTTGCCAAGAGGACTGGGAGAAAATATGATACATCTATAGACTAATCTGAACTGTGATGTTTTTTGCATGAAGCTAATATTTCAATTTTACCCATATGTGCGGGAAATAACGGAATCATGTCTGGACCAAGGACCAATTCATTATATTGTTGTTACAAATCAAGAAAATATTCCTACGTTGGAGGTAGAAGTTTTCTATTTACTAGTACGGACAGGAATTTAATATTCAAATTAATTGAGCAGATACACCAGATACAAATAAAAGGTAAGTTTTTAATGACTAAACGTATAAGAAAAATCCAAAAAAATTCTGAAAGCTGATGGGATTTTTTTCATTTTTTTACGAAAATAAAGGGAAATGACCTAGAAATCAGCTCTTGAAGGTTGAAAAGTTATCTTGAAACGTTAATGAGTTATTAGCAAAATTCCCCACATAAGTCCAAAATCTTGAGGCTTTTCTGAGAAGTCAAAAAGAACCCACCAATTGATTTGGAAGATCAACTTCAAAATATCATTACTATTGAATGAAAACTGTGTTTACAATCGATTTAGAAGAATTTCCCAAAGTTAATCCCATAATAATTTTTAAATTTCAGACTTTGAAGCTCAATAACTCGCCAACTCCATCGAATTGTAGGAAAATATTCCTCTGGTGATACCTCTCAACTCATAGGAGATTACATAAAATTAATAATTTCACTAAAAACTATTATGTCATAGCACAAGAGTTTCCTTGAAATTATTTTTTCCTAAGTCTGTTTTAACGTGATATAATTTGAATTTGAGAATAATTTATTTTTACGATCATTTTTTTACAATGGATTACCTGAAGTCTACGGTCCAAGATCATTTTTCCTCCTTTAGCTCCATAGTCAGCCTCGTAAGGGAAGCTCCAGTCTCTGACGAGAAACTGCAATTTCTGGAAAGGCTTGTCGCCGCAGTCTTCCAGTGCCAGTCGGCCGTACTCGGTGAAAAGCTGAAGTTTTTGCTCATTAAGTACAAAATTAAACAGATCAGCGCTTAACAGAGTTACCTGCAGATGCTGCAAATCGTCTTCTTGGATATTTTGTGATAAATTATAGATCTGGACCGAGCTGGTCATGGTGCTGAGGGCGAAAACAGTGGCACAGTCGCGAACAGTGCTCTGACTGTCGAAAGCACCTTGAGTATCGACTAAAATAACAGCCACCTGAACAACGACAGTGGGAAGTTAGTTTAACCTTCTAGTAACGACAGGAAAGGTAATTTAACCTTCTCTCCCGACGGTAGGTCCACGAGGAAGACCTCTGACCACATGAGAATGCCGGTCGTATCGCGTTCCGAGCCTCCTCTCCACGAAAAGCCGTCCAAGGGCGACTCCTCATCTCCGAGCCAGTCCTCGGCGCCCTGCGTACACTTTAGGGGTCAACAAAGGGAGGAGCGAAGGGAGGAATTACAGCAGGGGGAGGCAGAGTTATTTATTTTAAGACAATTAAAGGGTGGAAAGGGGTTTAAATAAAAAGTAAAACATTAATTTTGAATTGCAAGCTTTATTTTTATTTAGGTGGAATGATCTGGCAACTCGGGATTTTTTTACTGAGAGCTGAGGGTTGCATCGTTATTATCACCTGATTTTTCACCTCTGGTTGTTACCGGTTTTAACCAATTTTCAGATTCCTTTATGACTAATTTTTCTCACAATTTTAGCTTTCATTTTTGATAAATTATTGAAGGTTTTGAGCCTCATTCTTAAGTACATGGAAATCGATAAATAAGTGATATAATATTAGATGTTTTATTTGCTTAATAGAAAATTAAAATATTTGCATTCGTGTTTGATATTTGACACGTTAAGAAATACATCAGCTGTAAATATTTGTGAAGTTTCGACGCAAGTGTCGCTCAATATTTCTTGTGAATATGTAACTGAATGGAGTAAAAATAATACAAAAATTACAATAGATTTAAGAAACACAACAATAAATGGATTCTTATAAATGTTTGCCCAGACTTTAAAGAACTTGGAATAAGCAATAAAGCACTAATATTTGTCTAATTTTGAAATCTGCTTGTACTTAATTTAATTTTCTTGATAATGTTATAATCATTCCATTATTTAATTTTTAAAATCATTGTTAGTCACTGCCAATTATTCAGGCTGTCAAATTTGTTTTTAATCTTTGGGTTAAAATTCGTTAAAAATAAAATTGAGATTTTCCAGTTCAGCAAAAAAATACAAACAATACCAAAATAAAAATGAATTAAAGTCAATCTAAGCAGCGGAGTTCTCACCTGCGCATTCATGTATCTGAGGAAGAAGTCGAGGAGGAAGGATTTGCCCTTTCGAAAGGCGCCGGCCACCGAGACAACAACGACGTTCCTGTCCTTTACGTGGTCCTGCATCAGGATGTCCTCAAGGGCCTGCTCGTCCAGCTCGAACGTGTGGTCATCCTTGGCCAGCACCACCTGCACGGCCTTGGCTCCACCGGCCTGCACTCCGCCCTCGGCCGCCGACTCATCCATGTTGCCTGCCGATGAAATCAAATTGAGTGAGTCAGCAATCGCAGACAGTCAGGTGGCGGGAACAAAAAAACCGTCACCAGGGAAATGGAAGGTGAGTTTTTGCTTCCCGCGTGACGTCAAGTCCAAGGTGCGACGCAGATCGAATAGCAATAACAACTGATCGCATCATATTATACGAAGCTGTAAAATTTATTCCCCTCACTCGACTCAGATTTAGAAATTGGCTGTGAACAAATTAAACCAGATGTTCTATGAATGGAACTTAATTTTATTGAATTTATCTGGTCGAATTAAATGAAAATCGAGAGCAAAATTGATAAAATTCACAGTTAAAACAAAAAATGGAGCATTATTTAAACAGATAATTTAGGATTACAAACGCGCGGTGTTGAAAGTTGGTTTCAAATCTCTGCTGCCATGAATATAAAGAGACATTATAAATTCTTCAACCGAACTGTGTGCCACGAATAATGAATTTGTGATGTTTCAGAAGCCAATGGACGGGCCTGGCAACTAGCATTATTATGAAATGTCACTGAACTCTGGTCTAATTGGCCTCAGGATCGTCAGAAAACAGAAACCACAGCCGGCCACAAAATTATTAAACTCACTTTCAGCCTGAGGCTGACGATCATTCGGTTCGAACATGGCAATCGGCGGAGACCCGGCTGGTGGCTGGAAATTTTCGACGATTCCAAAGCTATGAGAGCTCGGTATTTTCGGCTCGGGCTCTCGGCCAAACTCCCCTTTCACATTACGCGCCCTGCTTGTGACGAAAGCGGGTCCTCACGTGTGTACAAGCCGACAATCGGCGCAAATCAAAATTTTTAAAGCACGGGTGTCACGTCTTGTGCCAATTTTACCCGTATAAATAAATTAGATTCATACTGTGTCCGGCACGAAATTCAATACGATGAGCGAAGTGCAAAGCGCTAGCACACCATTTAAATAATTATGTTGAAAAATATGGCTCGTCGACCCCGTTACAATGTAGCGGTGGTTGACACGCAAATCATGCATATGGACACGGCAGTCAAAAAATGCAACACAAACATGTTTTTTAATTCACCTAATTCAAATAAATTGGATAATTAAAATATTAAATTATGAAAATAAAAAATTCGAGTCGTTGTGGGCCTCAACTGTTGGGAGGTGCGATTTAAACGCGTCATTTAAGTCGCAAAGGTCGTGGGAAACTTGCGTTGGCGAATTCTGTTCGTTCGTTTCGAGTGGTCGCTAGCACAAGCTGTCAGTGGTCCGCTCACCCATAAGGGCAGAATTTTGGAAACCTTTTCGACCTCTGGCACGGTGATAACGCCGAACGTTTTCTCGCGGGCGTTGTCGAAGCCGACAAGTCGGAAAATTCGTGAAGAAAACAACAAAAACACACTTACGAGCAGCAAAATTCTCTTCTCTGCTGTGTTTACGTTCTGTTTTGGCAGCCATGTTGCGAGTGACGTCACCAACCATCATCTGTTGGCAACGGATGAAACTACTTAATCACGGCGCAATGTGCGATCCCTCCGCGTGAATAAAAAAGCGCGCCAGGGGAAAAAAGGTCCTAGAAGTTCTGATGTTGATAATATTTTATGTATTTTATCGCCATAAAGACCAAAAATACTTTATATCAATAGATTATTGAATAACTTCATGTGAAAATGAATGGGAAACGCCGATTAATGCTTTCTATAAGAATTTTTGAAATTTAATTAGGTTAATTAGGTTAAGTTTCAAAATTGCATGAAACGCATTTTTATGATTTTTGTCTTGAAAAGCATTTCCAGTGTAGCTCAATTCTTAGATGGACGATTGTGAATTAAATTCTTCTGATATAGATTTAATGTCTCAAAACTTAAAATGTTTGTGGATATTGAATACCTAAACAGTCATGCCTTTTCGCTTAAATTATGCCATGAAATGTATTGATTCAATTCTACCACAAGCTATATAGAGATATATCGTTAGCGTTAGCTGATCCGGCTGAGCTTGGTTGCAAAAGAGTCTATCAAGCTGCAATAATAGACAGTTCCATTTTATGCTGGACGAGCAGAGCCGACCGCACCCACTGCACCTCACTCTCCTCGATGGTCGGTGTGCATTTGCAATTTGTTCAATTAGACAAACCGCACACACCAGAGCGCGCCCAGTCAAGCGTGTGCAAGGCTCTTCGCGACCGACCCTCTCGCACACGCTGATTGATTTGTTCATGGGGCTAATTGATACACGCACGCCTGTGGCGCGTGGACAAGCGGCGTGTTCGTGACCGGAATTGAAATATAGCACTCACACGACCAAGAGTACGCAGCTTATTTTCCCTGCCTGCAGCCTGCATGCTTGCCGATTGTGGGATAGGTGAAAAAGCAACCGGATGAAGTAGGGGCCAATTTAGTTATATTCATGTCATAAATGCTGGCAAAAATGCACTTGTTGTTTCATTTGAAAATTTCAAAATAAATTAGTTAAAGAATTTTCCGATGTTTTTTTACCCTAAATTAATTTATTTCAACCACCGATAAGTTAAAAATGAACAATATTAGTGAGCTTAATTGATTTATTGATAATTCACATATTACATACTTAAAAAAATTATCTTGAGAAAAAACATCTTTTCATTCCTTATAGATTGTGGTGGTTAATTGGAGTTCTCGCCACACCAATTTTAGCCCTTGACAGTGATAGTAAAATAAATTTCTTAGTTTCTCTTTTAACTCATTTTTGAACCTCTGTTCAGCACATCACGTAGTAGACAATGAGCACCAGCGAGCGGATACATGGGGCCCAAGAGGTCGCAGAGGGGCTTGAGCCCAATTTGGCCATCTTTTCGCCTCCACGCACTAAGGTCTATTCTTAAAACGCCAGACATTTGTCCCTAAAGCCACTGGAAAGGTGCGAAAACCAGCAGTTCGTTGAGTGATCCCCATCCTGTTGACACACTTCAGTATTTGAGCAATTCGAGTCACTTAACTAACCACCTTTTTCCATCTTTGGGCAGCCTGTAAAAGATCTCCGGAATGTCCGGAATACTCAAATTTCTCCCATTGCTCTTGACCCCTTAGAATGCCCTAACAATTAACAGTACGAGTGAACCAGCTAATTTTTATTTTGCCATTTGGATGGAATTCTCGTCATTAAATTCGCACATTCACGCAGTAAGAATAAATAATGTCATGAAAGACCTCGTTCATTTTCAGTTTTTATCCAATCACTTTGACTTGCTTAGTATGAATCACGGACAACAATAAAAATCAAATTTGTACATCGTACCCTCAAGCTTCAGAAAGATAAAATGTGTCTAACTCTTTCAGGAGCATCTGCATGAGGAATGCGATGTTGCAGCAAATTAAAATGCTCGTCAATGCGTTTGAATGGTCCATTGTTGTACTTAGCAGATGCAAACAAACAGAATGACACGTTGTATCGCGCGCAGGGGGTGGCTAGGGGGCTGGCGCGCGTAATTTGTGGTCGAGCGCCAGCGGCGAGGGCGGTGCAATCATAACTCTCGGCCTGCAGAACCCACCTGCCCCTCGTCGACCCGATGGATGCAGCGGACTACGCCATAAATATTCATGAGCACGCTGCTTGATTGAATTCCACCCCCGCCCGCCACCCACCTTCAACCCCCTGGCGTCCATCGCTCGCTGCATTTCGCACGAATAATTGCATTTCGCGGTTACCTCGTGATAGGAACAGGTGTTCGAATTGATACATCAGAATTATCAACAGCATCTCGGGTTCCAGGATGAGACTAAAATCCAAACTAATTAATCGTAATTATTGCATGCGTGTGGAGTAATTAGTCATGCATTTAATTGAAATTCCATTAATTGTAACAAGGAATCACTTTATTCAATATTTTGGAATTTATTTTGAGCACAGTATACATCTGAGTCTGTCAGTTTTATTGCACAGCCAGTTTTCGTGATGAAAACCCCCAAAAAGAAGTGTTTCTAGAAGTTGGTATTTTCTGATTTTTTATTTTCTAATATATATTTATGGCAAATTAGCATTCATTCGCATTTTTATCAAGTTATATTTTTTATAAATTTCAACCCTCTTGCATGAATTTTGTAAGATGTAGATATCCGATTAAATTTTGACAGTGGCATATATCGTCATTATTTGTGTAACGAATAGAGATAATTTTGTTGCACTCGGTGAGTATACTTTGCCAGCAAGAAAGATTTTAATCATTCAATTATTTTCTCGATTCGCGCTCAATCGCAAAACAAATTACCATTTGCTATGGTATATTGGAGCGCAGAGACAAATCACAGAGATGCAAGAGATACTTCCAGCCCATTATGGTGAGAGTACTTTTTTATTTTGTCTCTTTTGCCGGCAGTGCTGAAAATCGATTGCCGATCGGCCGGCAACGCCAGCGGAAATAATAATTTTCACGCGGCTCATTTGGAAATATCGTGCTGCGAGTGTGTGATTGCACACATACACACAGCGACTGTTGCGTCTTTTGTGATTTATGGCCGCCGTCTGATTTACAATCCTTCTGATAAGCCCTCCAAATCATTGTGCTGACTCGAATTCACCGTGGCTTACCCCCTGTAAATTCTAAATGTGGGCAGTAAAAATAAAATCAATTGCAACTGCTGAAACAGCGTAGAAAATTTTTGGAAACATTATTATGAAGTTAATTTTCATGCCGAAGAATCCTTAGTCATTTGATTGCAGGCATTCAGTTCCCTAGATAAGTTTGCGCAGCGTTTGCGTGTTTCAATTTTACTTCACTGCCCTTAATGCAGCTCATCTCATTAAAATATCATTTATTGATATAAATGAATATAAATGGCAATATTTAATTTAGAATGCGCCAGCTTAAGAAATTTGTCAAAATAATGTTAGTTCATTATTCAGTTTTGGGCTAAACAAAAAAACATGAATAAAAAACAGCTTAAAATTTAGAAAGAGAACAGAAAAAATAAAATAAATTCCTAATTGAAATAAAATGGAGTCCATTCGCTAAAAATTTCTGGTCTGTAAAATTAAAATTGAACGGTATGAACCAGTTGTAAACAAATTAAAATTAACGTAATTATTTTAAATTATGGAAAAGTTGTTAAATAGTACGCTGAATATGCTTAGTAAATAAGTGTAAAATGACATGAAATTAATTTTATGAAGTGCGAATAAAAATACTCACGAACGTCTATAAATTAAAATTGCCAATTATTTTACTTTATGCTATAGGACTTTTACTTTGGAGAAATATATATCAAATTCGATCAAATTGAATTGATGCATGTCATTAAATTAAATATCTTGACTTATTTTTTAGCAAAATTTCAAGCCATAAAATTATTTATCAATAAACAATGCAGCTTTTGCTGGAAATCAGATATGCGCGTTGATGCATTACTTATAGAACGTAATAAGATCAGGCAAAAAAATTGTATATCTCTTGTTAAAATTTTTTTATCTCAAGTTTAGAGAAGAAATTTAGTTGGGTGGACGTGGATGTCATCTTGAAAAATTCGACGAGGAAATAAGCGCAGGAGCTGTCTGGAGGCAGGAAAAGCAAGTTAAAATAGTCGCGCGCGTCGTCGTCATGTGATAAGGAGAAAAGTCGTTACTCGCCGGCGGCGGGCGCGCTGCGTTTTGTCATCCGCGAGCGGCGGCGGCGGCGACGGAGGCAGCGAGATTAGCGCGCTTGTTGTTTCATCATCTTTGGCCTCGTCGACGGAACGGGCCATTGTTGGGGCCCACGACACAAAAACACGCAGCCAGAATTATGTCCTGGGGCCTTATCGCCGGCCATTTTTAATTAAAAAGAAACACCGCCTCCGCGCGCGCTGCGTTCTTTGCTCTCCTACCAGGGGTGAAACACTTTTTGCACTGTTCAGCGAATATTAGCCCTGCAAAAATAACCAAATTTGGGATTAAATTGAGCTCGAAAAGATTTTGAGGAGAATTTTGGGAATAAATTAGGATAATATGTATTTGTAAAGAATGCAGTTTAAAAATAGGAAATATCTATTGATTGTAGAAACTCTATCAAATATTATTTTGATTTTTTGAGGATAATTTGACATACAGCATTTTAAACAATTATGAACCGAATAAAAGGCACAATAGAAAATAGGAGAAACTGTGCTAAAAAATTTGAAAAATATATAATCAAGCCATATCGCAAAGGAAAGGAGCTTAATTCACAACAAAAAGAGAGCTACTTATTATTGTAAAATTTAAATTTATTTAAAATGAGATCAGGCGTCCGTTGATTAACAAAAATCAGTAATCCTTGTTTAGTAGGCATCATTTATACGGTCTGCAAATTAGCTCATTCAAATTACCCTGCTCAGCAATAATTCACTCTTTTTCTCCGATGGAAGTACGCATAATCATTCAATTTCACGAAGTTTTAACAGCGATGAAAAAAGTTTAGGTGCGTGATGCAATTTTCATTATTTCCGTGTCGCGTCCAACTCTCATTTTTATGCAAAACGCAACTGCAAAGATGATTTATTATCGGCCTGGTCGTAAATTTTATTTATTCTCATCTTACACCGGTCACAATTTATGCGCATTCGTAATATAAACGCCGCTGCCGCCGTCGACAACACAGGCCGTATTCGCTCTCTGTTCTGCTCGATTGTTTGCAATGTGTTCGCCCAGTGAATAAAATACATTTACTCTCTCAAATATTCTCGTGCGAATGCTCCAGAGAGCGAAAGGGGGGAGAAAATGGAAAAGCCGTTCCGCCCAAGTCAACTGGACAGTGATTCATGTTCGATTTGAGCGTGAAATATTTCACTGAACTCTATGCTTTGAATCTATCAAAAAGCAATAAACAGGAAATGAGAAAAAGAGGAATGTCATTTTATAAATATTGAAACTATTTTATTGATTTTCAACTGTGCTAGAACTATTTGTGATTAACATTGAATCCCTTTTTGTGTATAAAATAAGGGAATTATTATTTACATATAATGTGATAATGTGAGACATTTTGAGTAAACAAATACGAAAAATTAACATAATTAAAAAATACATTTACAAATTACAGAAAACCCTGGTACCGCAATTTTACTACAAAGCTTTTCATAGTTTTTGATAAAAGTCCCTCTTAGATCAATTTTATTTTGATCTGAAAGGTAATGAAGAGTTTTTGAATCATGACGGTTGGACTGCTTTGCATCCAAAATTAAGCTAAAAAATATTAAGCTAATATTAAGCTAAAAGGAAAGATCAAGGTCACCCAAACAGATCTTTAAGATGGATAAATTTTTGATGCCTGCTTCGTTTGTTTTGAAACAAATCTCTGGGGTTTGTCGAGCGAACAAGTTATTGATTATATTTTTGACCGAATACGATTTAACGAATTCCCACAGTCCCACACCCAATAATAAAAACTACAGTGTTGACATTAAATTACTTGTGTAATGGCGTTTTTTTAATTTTTTGTCAAATATCCCAAATATCCTACTTATTGACAATTACCAATTCTATAGATACTTCAAAGATAGAATATATATATATTTTGGACAAATTGCTAACGGAAAAAAATCAGGTGACCCCTTTCCCGCTGCAATTTAGGGCTCGATTCTGCTGCTGTTCATTCAACTAAAATAATTTCTTTGGATTTTCTGACACAAAAAAATCTTTTTTTTTTGTTTTAAGCGTGGAATCACTGCGGAAGTGCCTTGCAATCGAAACTAACTGGTGATGCCATCTATTGATGGCTTTAAACTCTAACGGTTTACACGAATAGTGAACAAAACAAGATTTAAACCAAATTATATCTCGAAAATGTTTCTTTGTATTCTGAATTCAACATCAACATCCTATTCAAACGAAATATCATAACTATTAAGAATTATAAAATGAGATCGGCTTGATTAGAAAAGAAAAAATATATATCGTCTTTTTTGTGCAAAGTTGATATAGTTTGTAATTTGATAAGATCATTAAAGGAAATGCGAGATGTTTTGCAATTTTACATTGTTGATCAAATTGTTAGGTTTCATTATATTTACTGCCCTGATTTGCAAATGCATTTGCACTAATCCTTATAAAGTTATATGCAATATATTTTCCTCTTGCAGACATCAGGAACTAAAATTTCACAGAGCCAGTTTATTTTGCTTCAGATGAAGAATCAAATGAGACGGCCTTTCGCTTCTCTGCTGATTCACTTGAAACTTGAAACTAGCAGCTCGCTGGAGGAGAATTGCACAGCGGCATTAATCTGGAGCACAGCGGTTGCTCCCAACATGCACTTGCAAGGCTTTCGGAAAACGCAGAGGGAGTTGCAGAGCGAAATATGGTTTCCATCGCAGCAGCCGGATATTATTTTCAATAAAGCCGCATGCTGTGTAAAAACGACGCCGGGAAAATTAATATCGCCGCGTGCGCATTCGAAACAGGCAATAAATTCGTCTGCCTCGTAATGAGCGTTGGCAAAATCGGGCGCCTGCCCGCTTTATTGATGGCCGCAATCAAATCAATCCCGCCGTATATGTATTGACGACGACACACATGGACACACGTGTTAGCTGATCATGCTCATTTAATGAGATTCTTGATTTATGGCGAGATGTAAAACTCTCCTGCATACTCGATTCCCCATTTTCCATTGGGATTGGTCGATACAAATGGCTCCAAGCGCGGATTATATTTACTGCGTTCGCTGCGTTTTTTGTCCCATTTACTTTGCCACAATTCATATCGTGTGCGTGGTGGTGCACATTCACTCAGAGAAGTAAGCAAATTGGCGTGCGGCAAGAGATGAATAAAAAATATAATAGAGAATGTATAAATAAACGACACTCAACTGCTCTCGCAGTTATTTATAGCATGAATGTATAACTTGCAATTACGTAACCACATTAAAATCAATATTGCATCATCTGTAGGAATCTGCTCCAAATTGTTTATTACCAAGACTGTGGAAGCTTCTAATTATTTGATGTAAGAGAACTCGGGTATCAAAATGAAGTGAATCAGAAAAGCTAACAATGGCTTCTTCACTTGGATCAATACATATATTTTCGGTTTTTGTGTGAAGACAACATACAATACGTTCACTCTCAAATTTTAAAAACATGTTTTCGACTCCAAAAAACGAGGTGACTTAAAAACAAATCATTTTTCTCAGATTTCAAGAATATATGTTAGAAAATAACTTCATAAATCATGAGAAAGAACACAAAATATGGGGAGTAAGGGTTTGGGGTTAAAATTCACCATGAGTCTTCGGGGTGGGTTTTTTTAAAAGACGCTTGAAAACGGCATTTTTTAAATTTTCAACATCAGATATTTACATCTGTACTCATTTTCGACGGGTCTTGTAACAATAATAGTTACATATTCATAAATTTTACTCTATTTCTGTAAGTTAGGAGTGCGCCAAAAATGTTCAATGATGGTGTATAGATGCTTACGAAAAAATGGTTCAAGATTAATCGAAAATGAGTTTAAATTTACTGTTGATATTTGACATTTTCTATAAAGTATTCTGAAGCAAAATTTCTGTCTTATAAAGAATAAAAAATTGTTTGAACCTTTTTTAAATTAAAAATTACCTTTAATGTTCTGCAATGCGTTGAGAAAATATTGTCTGTCTTAAACTTTATTTTAAGCAATGAGGACCCAATGCACGAAATTTAAATTGATTTGCTTTAGACAACAATTACTATTAAAAACTGATATTGAAAAATCGAATTGCCAGTGGTTTACTCTCAACCATTTCTTTAAATTATTGACACTAAAATTAAGTAAAACTAAATACATTTTGCCCCAAAGTGTATCACTTTGTTACTACTTTAATCGCGAATAAATGTATCGTTAAGCTAGCATATCCATTATCCATTTTGCATCAATTTTATTAAATATTTTGACTATCTCCTTTACAATGATTTACGGTGTGCCCGGTATGTGCATATCGATAAAAACGCTGGGAAGTCGAAAAACCTGTAAATTTTCTGAGGCGATCATTTAGAAAGGTGTATAGCCATAACATCTTTGCTGCGTTAAAAGCACTCAAAATAATGAAATAAATCTAAAGCATATATAGTAAATTTACTTTACGATCTATAAATGTATGAAACATCATCCAAAATACTAACATATTCGCCAACCAAGAAAAACACTTGAAAAAAAAAACGCAGATAAAGAGACGGTGGACACCTAAAATCTACTCTCTGCGTGAATTTCAATCACGAAAAACAGTCTCGCAGCACCCCCCCCCCCCAAATTGAATTCTCCGCTTCCAAAGCGCAAATCATCCCCTTTAATGCCAAAGTAATGCAAATAATAGAATTGGCCAGACAAAACATTTTCATTCGGTGGCTCCGGTCACATACAACCCTTTGCGTGCCCTTTTCCGAGCCGGGATATGGTGTTGGGGGGAAGGGGGATGGGGGATGGCGATTGGCAAAAAGCGACTCGGTGTCGGCCGGCTATGCTGTGGCTCTGATTTACGCGCGATTTGTGCACAGGAAGGCCATCCGCAGTGGCTTTACTGCCGCGCGCCCTGAATTTACGAGCCCCGCTGCCGACCGCCCTCTAGCTCGCTCGCCCTCATATTTGCATATGACTGCTCAGTGTAAAATATTGCGCTGTAAAGTTCAATTCAATGACGTGACTTTGGTCGCGCGCAGGCTTATCCATAAAACGCGATTTCGCGTGAACTGCATGCGCTTGCGAAATAAACATTTTGCCCTCAAAGCCATGCACCTTATATTCCGACTTTTTCCCCATTTACCTCACTTGAATAAAGTGTTCCATCGAGGGCTGTGTGTTTTGTTTATTTCATTTTTTTAGTTTTATTCAAATAAAAAATAGAACTTTATTTTCCTCAATTGGCGAATCAAATATGTTTTGCAGTGTATAGTTTGATAAAAATATATCCACTTTTATACAAGGATTTCCGATTTTTTTGAAATACGCCCTAAAAGTTTTCCCATGAAATGTTTGAACTTATTGTGTACAAATTTCAGAGCTGTTACGTAAATAGACCTACAAAATTCGAAAAAACTTGATTTTATCGACTTTTTGTTTTGCATAAATTGCCAGCTCCAAATCTCGTGCTATAACCATCATAACTGCAAAAACTGCTTACGTTATACTCATCTTGATCTCCCCTGCTCACCTGAAGGATCTAAGGGTTGCTTAAAACCTTATCTATCCCTATCAACCCCTTGAACCAATTTAAATAGCAAAAACACACTACTGTTAACCATGCTTAATCAAGGCAACAAATATTTTCAATTCTTTAAAACGCACTCTATATTAACACCTTATACCTTATTTAAAAATTAAAACAATATATAGCATGACTTTAAATGTGAAATTAAAATAAAATACGAAAATTCCAGTTATATATATGATATTTTTTATTATTTGTGATATAGAAATTTGGGGTTGGGGTATGCACGATTGATTTCTGGTGTATATTTCGTTGAGTTTGCAGAGCAGCATGCCAATTTTGTCCTCAGCAACCCGTCATATAGTGAACTTCAAACAAAATAAGCAAATAAAACCTTTAGCCCCATTCCGTTTTTTTTTTATTTTTGCTCACTCGTGAACACAGGACGTAATTTCGTAATTTCAAATCGGTAAATTTCATCAGTCGCAAATGCAGTAAATTTGAATAAAAAGAATTATTGTCAACACTAATGGGAAAAACAGCAAAATATATGGAATTACTCTTTGTGTTAAAAAGTGTTTTGACGCGCTTTGTGCCACTCTAAACCCACTCTAGCGATGGTTCGTTAATTTCGCTTGGCCAGGTTGGTCGGGTCTACCTGTTAGTGCGTTATTTATTTAGCCGGAGAGCTTGCTGCGTGGGCTGATCGATAAATAATAAACAAGGCAATTTCATGGTTCGCCGATGACAATGAATGTAAAACAATCCCTTGTAGTCTCCTCATCGCTGAGCAGCCGGTGCGCTTGCGATCAATCGCTCTCGCTTCATCGAGACAACCTACACGCGCGCAGCGAAATGATGTAAGAAAATCCGGCAGCAGCCCCGCACCAGAGGAAGCCTCTTACAATTAATATGCCGGAGCAGCACGGCTCAATTGTACCAGCAACAAGAGATTGATATTCCCAGGAAATTGCCGGTTTAATATTCACGATGGATTTCATCCTTATCATGAAGAGCAATTGCTCCTCAGTTCTCTTCTTGGAATAAACGAAGGTCGATTTTTTTATCTGTATTTTAATATTAAAATATTTAAATTGGCATTTGATTGGTTCAATTCAATTGATTTGGTTCCGATTTCTCCAGATCAGCTGTTGAAGTTTTTTATAAATAGGTGAAAATAAAGCTTGATTTAAATAAAAATGTCTTACAAAAATTAACAATCTAATTCAGGCCGTTATATTTTCCCGGAAATACTCTATTGGAAATTTTTAGAAGAATCACCAGCTTTCCAAAAATAGCTTGAGTGTAATCACACACATCATTCGAATCATATCCGTGAACATTTTCCTAAAATAAAACGTTTAAAGAAATCCAACAACTTTCCAAGAAAGTATGGTAGTTTGAAAGTTCTTAGACTTTTTAATAACGGAGTCGTGGATCTAGGTAACCATAAAAACCGTAACTTGTCCTTTGGCAAATTGTCATTTTCAATCAAACCTGAATCAAACACATCGAATAGCAATTTTCGAATAGCGAGGTGAGATTAAAAATTCACCAGCACAAATTTTACCTACAAAACAAAATAAATTATTTTATCAATCACACTTAGAGAAAATTTTCCGTATACATTTGTGATAACTGAGACTGTTGCTCTATTGAATCGTATTATAAATGTGGCAATTAAAGTTTCTCGAAATATTTACAATTTCGAGAATTTAATTTTGATTGAGAGATTAGCACGTAGGCAATTAAAAAAATTACAAATGGCTCAAAGCTGAGTGGATTTTTCTATTTTCCACTCTCAAGTCCAACTCATTCTTAGCATTTGTCTTTTGAGCAATGGTTCTAAATAATTTTACACTTATCTTCGGACCATTATTCAAAAAGTTGTATCACAAAAGTAAAGAAAGGATCAGATTAAAGCGGCCGCAGACAGAAATTTGAACTCAGCAGTCACAGTGGCACGGCGGTCAACCATTAAAAAGAATAAGGGGCAAAATTAATGTGTGGCTGGTGCCTGCTCTGCGGACCGTCTTTTTGCCAGTTTTCTTTTTTTATTTGTGAGATAGAGAAATGAAAATATTAGCGGTTTCCTGGAGCGGCGGGCGGGCATGCGAGATAAGCCCTCGTCTGCACTCGCTCTGCTCGAGTCAGATTCGCGAGCTAACGAACACAATAGCCGCCGCTTGAGCCGCCGAGCTGCATTTACATCTCAAGCACACAATTCGCCATTCACGCCGGCTAAATTGCAACGGCGCTGGTTTTGATACTTAAAAAGCCTCTGCGCGCGTGCAACTTCTTGTTCTTTTTTATCTCTGGGTGGCAGCAGTTGCGCCGCAAAAGTTGACTCTACTTTTTTCTTTCCCTCAAATGTTCCCTCCGCAACCTTGCTTTGCGCCGAAAATACGGCGGCGTCTTTCTTTTCTTCTCTTCCTCCTTTTACTTGCACACGCACACACAATCCTCCTTTTGCGCTTTTCCCCCAGAGTCCCTTGCTCCTCCGCCTGACGGATAGACTCAGCGCGGCGAAAGTTTGATGTAGTAGCGCTGCTCAACACAAACTTATTGCCCCGACGAGAACCCCTCGATTGGCCAGCAGACCTCAAAAACTCACTGAAAGTAAATAGCGGTACACGCGAGAAGAAACACAATGTCTATATACACTCATATACAGTTTGAATAAGTAGTTGAACTTGTCATTTTTCCAAACAAATAAAAATTGTAATTAAACCCCCCTAACAAATAATGCTTAACAAAATGTAAAAAGAAAATGGCATTTTTCCGTAGCCAATACATACGTATAAATAACGCTATCCTTGCTTGGATAGCTGCTTTGTCCAAAAATTGCTAGATCGTTTGTGCTGAAAAGTACGGACATTTTGTGAGTGATTTATTTAAAATTTGAGATGTATACGAGTGAGAAAAATTTAAAAATCGAGAATATTGTAAGTCATATGATATTTCAAAATGGCAAATTTGGCACTAAACACATCAGTAAGGTCCAAGACTAATTGCGAACTTCATCCTGTATTGGAACAAATTGTATTATTTTTTGATATGCCAGTTGTGTTATTTCGTGTTAAATAAATCATTAATAAAAAATCCACTTTCAGTCGGAAACGAGTTGAAAAGAATGAATCATTTATTCATATTCTAAGAACTTCTTCACAATGGAGAGAAAAGTAAGTTAATATCCCCTTTCATACAATTGACAGTTTAAATTACTCAAGGACGTGTTTTATTTCCAAGTTTTAATCTCGTTCAAGCGCACTAGAAGTTATCAATGCAAGGTTTATTCAAGTGGCATTTTCAGTAAAACACTGCTACAAACATCAATAAAGAAAATGTGTTCTGTTTCTGCAATTTCCTCTTGAAAGTTTTCAGCTGGAAAATTACCTGCTCACAACACAGCGCTACACTGCATATTACGCGCTAGGAGAAGTAGGTTAAGAAGTGGTGCAGCCGTCGGTTGATGCCATCGTATTGTTCCCTCTCTCTCTCTTTCTCTCTCTGTCTCTCTCTCTACTCGCTCTTCCCTCTTTCAGAGAGATAGCATAATGTACCGCAGACTCTGATTTGCAAGGTCTCAAAGTGGCGCGCGTGGAAGCAAAACGCAGCGAGATGAATTGCTAGAGCTCGCGTACACAAGTTTTGAATCGCCATAGCGGAGGACTGCACGCTTGACATCCTCGTTTCGCGTCTCTGCTTCCCTTGTTTTACACTGCAAGCATTAATGCAAATAGAACAGCATAGTCGACGTCGTCTTTCTGCATGGTCACACAATTGAGATAGAGGGAAATGTTTTCACTGATATGAATATCTTGTTTGCTTTCTTGCTACAGAACTCGTAATATAAATTATAAAAATTATGATCCTCAATTCAAGTTTATGCCATCTTTGTCTAACTCAAGATTTCAAATGACACTAAAATATTAATTAAGTTTTTTTTATGGAAAGCAAGTTGAAAAGCGACCAAAATCAATAAAAGAAATTAATAATTACTATTTGTGATATTTCATTTTATTAAATTCATTGTTTTGGAAGGAAAAAGTACCGGAACCATAAAAATCATAAAAGATGATATAGGGATGGTTTTAAGGGTTATAAAAAATTATTGATATGATCTTGACTCCCTGGTCACGCTGACTAGGAGAAAATTGATGCTAAATTACGCTGAAAATATCAATTTTATCGTTAAAACCGATTATGGATTGATCACTACCACTTGCGTTCAGAAGGTGAGAAAGGGGGATTTTGGTTCAAATTGAACTTGAGCAATTTTGACTGATTTACCGCTCAAATGTTCGCATCAATTTTTCCAAACTTGCGAAAAATTCATTTTTTAGTTTTTGATAAGGTGGTAAAGAGATCAAAAGGGTTAACCCCTTTGGACTGCTTCAGCTATCTAGGGGAGCTTATGACGGGTCGAATTGTTTGCAGTTTTTGTAATTCAGATGCTTTGAAGTTGATTTTTGGTGTAAATCGACGCACATTTTCTTTCAGAGGCCGTGAAAGTAAAGAAAATAGTGTGTCAATTCAATCTTGGGTTCTACAATGCCACTTTAAAAAAATTGCACACCACTTTACTCGACTTCACATCAAATGATGCAATGAAGTTGAAGTGTTTTAAGGAAGTTAGATACGCAACTCCGTTACGCAGTTAGATGTAAACAATAAAAATTGCTAAATGTTACGTATTTAGGGGTGCAATAAGGAGGTTTAAGGGAAGTCACCTTAATCCCCTTAATGATCTATGGGAGATTGAAAAAATACTAATGGTGTGCGGTTTTTGAAAATCCGACGGTTAGAAGCTGAGATTTTGGCGTGACAACCTTATTTTGAAAATCTAAAAAGCAGCATTATGGTTGTTTTTATTTTTTAATATGATGAATTAGAGAGTAACATCTATCTCAGGTTCTATCCTGATTTTTATACTCTACAAAATAGCAATGTCAAATCTTAAAAATTTTTGGAGGCCTTGATTTTAAATTTAATTGAAAAGTTGTAGCACCGGTTTTTTACCTGACCAAAGACGAGTAATTTCAGTTCTACGACCTAAGCTACATCATATGCTCAAAAACTCCAAATATTGACGTTTGAATGCCCATAAAACCAGCAAAAACTGAAAATACGGAGGGTTTTCATAAACAAAATTTGACCAAATGGGGCCTAGTGGGTACAAAAACTATCAAATTGAAATATATCTGCATAATTATATGAAATAAAAACTTGATTAATTTTGCTGCTCATTACTCTTTGTTAGACATTAACAGCCAGTTACATACTTGATCTCTTGCGTCGTGTACTTTATTTCGCATTTGACAGCGACAATCAAACCAAATGAAATAGTTTTTTCAGCTCGAGAGTGAAATGGTGATCAATCTCGCGAGAGTGAATTCAACTCAGGCGCTTTCTGCCGGTGACACTGCTGTCGGGAGGTGATTTGCGACTTGGACCGGTGTCAATCGGCCAGCAGGAGGCACTTGGGCACCTTTCCAGCGGCTCGTCGGCTCCGCCCTTTCCGATCCGCGTGTAATTATTCGAAAGGGTCGCGCCGTAAAATTGAGCACCGCAAATAAGCAAACGCAATAAAATTTAACACGCTCGCGCACGCCGAGCACGAGCCATTAATTCCGAATACAAGTTTGCGAACGAACGCCGTTGCTCCCGTTTTATTATCTCTCGCTGTTTTACGACACACGAAAACAAAATGGAAAAAGCATATTGCCAGCAGCGGCAGCGGCAGAGACGCTTGGAAAACGGGTGCGAGTAGGCTGGACGATTTGCTGCCAATCGCGTTGATGAAAAGTTTGCCAAATTGTACGTGTTACATAGATTTTGAACCAAAGCTGGCTGGGAAATGGAATTTGTTGCAGGTAACATGCTGTGAAATGATGCCATATAAATTTTTAGGCAACTAAGATTTGTATTAAAATTTTTAAATTTTTAAATTTGCAAGTCAAGATCATAAGGGGAAATTTTTTAATTGAATTTGACATTTTAGAGAATTAAAGAAATCAAACTTTTGCAGTCGCAGTTTTTATTTAATTTAATATTTTTCTAGGTTGGCTCTATTTGACGAAACAAATTGATCAATGTACACCAACGACTCACAACACATAACAACCAACATAAATAAATCTGTAATATTTGGTCACATTTGGTTCCAACGAAAATTTTGTCAAATAGTGTCAAAACTATAAAATATTAATTGAAGAATTCATTAGGTCAGTCCAAGGCTTCAGTTTGTCTTTGCCCCTATTGGAAAAATCACAATCAATTTATATATATTTTTTTATAGCGATGGAGCCGGAGGTGAATTTAACTGAAGCTGAATACTAGAGCGGAATCGAAGGGAATGGCGTGTCGGACATGAAAAATCAACACGTCTTGCGGCGCGATTGAGAGGCAGGGAGGAGGAAAATAGCAACGTCGGCGGTTGGGCACCTCTGGAGGCGAATCTGATTTCTCGGCCGCACACACTCACACAACGGTGGCCAAATTAATAAGGGTTCAGCAGGGGGGAAAAATCTGCTGCGAGAAAGGCGGGCTTGATTACAATGAGGCCGAGAGGCGTTCGTCTGTCGGCCGGCAGCAGACTTGAATGGAATAATGAAGTCGGCCGGTCGGTCGGTCGGGCGAGCGGCTGGCTGATTGAGGGCACGTTTTAAGATCCAAACTAACCGACTGTGCGGGTTAAGGACGTGATGCTACTGCGCTATTAGCCTGCCGGCCGGCGCGCGCGTGAGCACCCACCAGAGCTCGCCTTATATCACACCTTATCAAGTTAAACGACGCGACGTGAACTTTTTATTATCGCGTATGATTACCGTTTGCTGCTCCTCTCGCAATTCGCCTGCTTGCCAAGCGCACACTGTCTCTGTGTATCGTAAAGAGGATGGCTGGATCCTCCAGAGGGAGACTAAACAACTTACAACAGTTGCTGCAGAAAAATAAAGAGCCACTCTTTTCATTTTTTGTTTCTTCTTTTTGTGGTCACGGAAAATGCGAGTGGCGTCGTTTCCAAAAAGAGTTGATACATTGCACTGCGTCCTCTCCTAATGTACGTGTAAGGGTGTAAGAGGGTTAAAACTATAGCGCGCGGAATACAAATTTCAAAGAGGAAGAGAGCTCAAAAGATAGCTTCCTATATTATATATTTTATTTTATTGGATTAAGATTTTTCGACAGCAAAGACTTCAATCAAAACCACGGTTTGGAAAAACGGTGGGTGATTATCACCTGTGTTTGATTATTTTAATTTGAGAAACAATACTGGACACCTTAGCTTATTTGCGATTGGAAACACAAGTTGAATGACCGAAATTGCTCTACCCAACAGTTAATAAAAAATAATCACTGGATATATGTTGAGTCACATAAGACATCCTAAAGATTTTTTATAAATAAAAAAAAAATTGAATAAATAGAAGCGACCTTTGACCTTGAACAATATAGGACATACAATTTGGTATTAGTTCAATTGGGTTCGGCGAGAAGAATCCAATGCAAACCTTTTTTTAAATTCAACCCTCTAGGAGATACTGACGAGGTTTCAAAGTTTTCCAAAATTACCCTGAAAGTCCTGTCAAAATGAATATTTACCAGAAACTTTTCAATGCACCCTTCTAATAAAGAGTAACTCATTCTGGTGTAAATTTTGTTTGACCTTTTATTATTATTGTCCTCCGACCCATGACATTTAGTCTATTTAAGTGAAAATTATTAATTATATGTAGTGCAATTGTCTAATATAAATAAAAAATAACTATTTTCCGATTATAATATGATGATATTATTTCACAAAGTTAAATTGAATCTCGTAAAAATGCTTTTCAATCAACAAAGATTTTATACATAAAAAATTAGCACATGATAACCTTCCAAGAATAACGTCGCAGTCCCAAGCGCAACAATGCTAGATTGTATAGGAGAGGAGAAATCCCATTGCAGTCATGAGCAGAAATAGCTAGCTTTTTCAAAGTGTGAAACTTATTTTGCGTGTGATATAGTTGTTGTCGTTTTCTGTAGTGTGTGTGTTGTCGTAGCTGCGTGCGTGAGCGTCTTCAAACGAGGAGTCTTTCGACTTTAAAGCCGCTTACCGCGCTCGCGCTTGCTTTTGTCGACTCTCTCTCTGCCAGCCGTCTGCGTATGTGTGTGTAAAGGCGGGAGGGATGTTTTCCGAGGCTTTTCATCACTTTTAATGGAGCCGTGTGTGTCTGCCGGAGGTGGCTGGGCGGTGGGTGGCTGCTCAAGCAGCCCCCGCCCGCCCACTCGCCCCCCGTTGCCGAAGGCACGAGGTAAGTGGAAAGGCAAACACACGAACACACAAACTGCCGCCGCGCGCCAAAATTTATTAAACGTTTCTCGCGCCACCGAAGAAAAAAATGCTGCTGCCTCCGCCGCTGGTTCAGGCGAAACCGCTGTTTGCCGTGCTGACTCCACTCCTTTCGACCCTTTCGCGCTCTGTTTGTCTGCTCTCGCAAAGCTGTTCAATGCAAGCAGCGAGAAGAAAGGTTCGGCTTTCCTTTCCTTGCCACCGAGCCAGCCACCCGGCACCACGGATTTTAGCATGGTAATGAAGGTTATTCCTCACGAGCTGGTAAACCGACGCGCCACCCCTATGCGTCTGAAGACGCACAAATGAATTTTTGGTTCTAAAAGGAGCACCGAGAGCTCTTCGATTTGCATTTAAGCAGTGTTTTCTTATATTTGACAGTCAAAACGAGAGCTTATGCACTATGCAGGTTGAATTTACTTTTTTATTGCAGATCCAAGCAGAGGGTTCTCATTTAATTTTTGTTAAAAACTCTCTGTTTTTATATTTATTTCATTTGTTCATATTTGCTTATTTATTCTTTGAGAATAACCCATCCAACGGACCTGTCAGGCTATGGTTCCTGGACATATCAGAATAGCCGGGATCATCCGGATTTAGGCACACAACGTGCGACCACCATTCACCAGGAGCCGTGAGGCCTATTTGGCTGATCAGGGTGACGGCCAGAAACAGAAACCCTGACTTCAGTTTGAACTTGTTTGCCCTCAAAGGTTGACGTGGCTGAGGTAAAAGCTTGGTTAGCAGCCGGGGCGTTAACCAAGGTTTTGCATAGTTTGTTCTCGAATTCACTTTCCCTGCCGGTTATCTTCACAGGCCGAGTATCACCCCTCGTCCAGAAATGAATTTCTTACTGTCGCACGTTCAATGAAAGCTTCATGGAGGGCGCGGCGGAGTCGACTCTGGGTTGTCAAAAGCTGAGATCCTTCAATGGTGGTTGAGGTGGACGGTTTTTTGGACGAAGAGCCGCATCCTCCGGCTAAAGAGAACTCCTGTCCACCAAGGCAGAGAGACAAAATGACGTTCAAAACTAAAACAAAATGTTATAAAAATTAAAAAAAATCAACTGTGTTTTTTGCATAGCTTTATATCTTTTTAGGTTGGGCTCACCCTAAGCGCATACGAATCGCGAAAACTTCTCGTCCCATTCACAAGGCTAACGAACAACATAAGAGCACGGGCCTTACTGGATGAAGCCCAGTCGTGAAAAGGACCAGTTCATGTTTCCTGCCCCCACACCGTGGTCTGGTATGTATTAAGACGCTAGTCCCGTGAAATTAATTCAAGCATACTGAAATGGCGCAAACCAGGAAGTAGCGAGCGAGTCGGACACCGCCGGAAGCAATCCGAATGGACTCGTCATTGCGATGAAATATGAAATAGATCCAAAGGTAGGTGCAATTTAGCCCGCACATAAAATCTAAAAAATTAACAGACTTTCGTGCGAAATTCAGATTTAAATTGAATTTATATGCTTTACTTAATGGATATTATTTAACATACTATTTGCACCCAACTATTACTTAACAGCACGTGGATGCCTCGCTCACTTTGCGCATTAATTACGTGTCGACGAGGTCTGCTGTTTATATGTGGCGCGGTTTTGCCGCTGCGGGGACCTGGCGACCAGTGGTTATCAAGGGGCTGCCGAATGCTTTCGTCGTGGGCGGAAAGGGAAACTTGCGCTATGCGAAAACTTTGGGGACGGAGGGTTCGTTTTGGTGTTGCCGAAAAGTTAGCAAGCGGCCTCTGGCTGCCTGCGCGGGACGGAGGGGGATGGGGCGCACGGGGCCCACCGATCGAGTGCAGGCCGTAAACAATGAATGTGCCAGCGACACGTGTGCACCGCTCCGATGATTATGTGTGCATACGGAAGTTTTCACTCTCTCAGCCAGCGCCGCCTCGACCTCGTTTCGCAATCGACTTTCTTGCAATTTCCAGCAGCTAAACGGATCCTCCCCTTGAATCGACGCTGGCGGTGGGATGAATTAGAGGCTCTTTCTTCTGCAAAGCCGCAGTTTAACCTTAATTGCCTTCGAGAGGCGCTCTTGGCATAATTTTAGTGGTCGATGAAATTCTATGCAGTCAAAGGAAAAATTGCTTCCTCTGCTCAACGTTAATTTTTGAAAAGCAGTAACACTTCCATCATTTGGTCTCAAGGATGATGGTTGTGAGATCACTGAGATCATAAAAATAAATTCCGATTGGTTTCCACTTTGTAGAGGTTTGATGCAGGACAACAATTGAAATCATTTTGAATTGTTTATTACAGTTAGCAGTTGATTCAATTTTTAGTTTAAATTTAGGATAGTATAGACACAGAAGATTTGGATCCTATTGACTCGCCATTTGCAAAGCAAAGTAACCAGAATCCAAGTCGACTGTCGTATCCTTAGTTTAAATATTAATCTCAACCATATGCAGTGATCAAATTAGGACAATTATTTTTTCGTTAGATTTGCTGTACGTATTAACTTTAAGCCAGATTGCATTTAAATATTTGATTCAAAAACGAAAAGCTGTACGATATTTGACTGCAAAACTCATTCGGGCTAAATTTGTCGAGAGCTGTCAAATAGAGCGTTGATATTTCATGAATTAATGCGACTTTTCTGGCACATGATAAGTCCGCGGAGAAAGCAAGGCGCGAAATTAATTGCTCGGCGGCGCATCTGATGCGAGCGGGAGCGAGCGGCCGAGCGAGCACGGAGGGCAAATCGCAATCAGTGAGCCCAGGGGGGGCGGCACGCGGGCCTTCTTCTGCCCGTTTATTGTCGGCCATAAAAAGCGCCGTCGGCTGGCAACCAACTCTCACGGGGTAATTAATGGCCGCGCTTATCTCTGGCCCCGACCGAGCCTGAACGGGCTGCACCGCCGCGTGTGTGCTTTTTAACGATAGCACACTCACACACACTGATGTGACGTCACGCCGCAGCCACCGAGCTGCATCCGAATGATCGGTAAGTGCAAACGGTGCATTTCGAAATGCGCAATTGCACCCGATGGGTGCCCCGGCGCTCGAGAAAAGCTGCTGCTGCGCCGTTTGTTATCTCTGTTCGGACGAGTAATCGTGCGGAAAGCGACGTGTCATCCAGAAAATCCGGTTCACCGGCAACGACAACTGCATTCGAGTGCTTCGCTGTGAAATTATTTTATGCTCGTTATCTTTGTACCACCTTTTTCAGATTATTCATATCTTCTGAGTGGAGTCAATCCATTCTTTTATGCGAGTTCATAGACTGAGAGGCAATTTAAAATGATTTGCATTGCTTCAGTTTTAAGCCGTATTACATAATAGAGAAGTTGGGTCGCAAGAAAGGTGATGATCGCGGATGAGGGGCGAGGTTCCTATAAATTTCAGTCAATTTGCCATTTATTTAAAGGCCCTGTATGGAAACTGTTTTTAATTTGTCAAATACTTCTTAAAATTTATAAAATCAAAATATTTTGACCAAATCTAATAGAATCGATTATTTTAACAATTTACTAATTTAATCACCAAAACGTGGATCCTAAAAAAGCATTATTATTCTGGAAAATTATGCCAACAAAATTTTTTACTCTATAGACTTCTTTTCTTCATACCATGGCTCATGACAATATTTTGTACTTTTGTTATTTAAAAAAAACTTAACATTTACACCGTGAGAAGCAAATTTGAAAGAATGATTCCCCAAAAAGGCATGTCTAAATTGTAGCTAAGTTTATAGGAACGTTCAATTGCCTCATTAATTTTAAATATCTCTTCTAGCAGCAATTTCAGCAGGAAAAAACGACTGGTGCATAATATCGTTTCCAAGGGCCAGTGACTATCTGCTATTAGTTTTTTAATTTTTGTTTTATGAAAAAGACCTGCTGATGGGGCCAAAGCAGCTGCTGTAAACTTAAAGAATCGTGTCTTCAAGATGTCAGTCTTAATAATAAAAATTCTTCTTGTTTTTCTTTTTCTTTTGCAATCTAAAAGATCTTTGTTTAATCCATAAAGGTTGTTCCAGCTTAAATCAGTTCATTTTCTTCAATTTTAATAAAAATTCTCCATTCCAGGAAATGCTGTGAATTAATCATTTCAGAAACATTTATTTCCGACAACACAAGTCCATTTATTTGGCTATCAGTAAAGGTGCTATTGTTCCACCAAGGGTCGGCTGTCGGTAAGGGCGAATTAAAATAAAAGAGTGGCTTCTCATAACTCGCGGCAAAGTGGTTTTGAATGAAAAAAGACGAGCGAGTTAGTAAGCCACACGTGCACTCTCCATCATTACGCGAAAGTATTTTATTTGTTTTACGTCCGCCGCGCGCCGAGCGAGTGCTAGCTCGCATTATTACAGCGTGCGCCACGCCGCCCGCCGGAGGAGGATGTTGATAATAAATTTGAAACGCTTACAACCACGACTAAAGTTACAACAGCAACAACAACAACAGCGGCGGCGGCAGAAGAGGATTGCCGGTGCGGTGAGGCCCACTTCTCGAGGGTGTGAGTGCTGTGCCCCGCTGGCTGTTTGCTCTTTATTCGGCTGAGCAGCATATCAGACCGGATGATGTGATGATGAAACGCGAGAAAGATACACTGCGCGCAATAACAGATGAGCACGCTGCCCATTACCACGGGGCGCAGTGCGTCCCCAAGGGCTTTTCGATAATTCACCGCCGCACGACGAAACCGCAATGGTTTCGAATTTCGTTCGCAAACCCACTGGCCCCGGCACGCATTGGTGCCCGGTTTCCCTTCGCAGCGTCGGTGTGTTGATTATTCTGTTGCTGATCAACAGTAGATTCAATTCCATATATTTCGGCGCGTCGGTGACAAATAATCTGATTGAATTTCCCGTTTGCAGAAAAACTGTATCAGATCAAATGTTCATTATTGAGAGTGATGATACTGTAAATTCATAAATAAATTGTCATTGCCCAAATCAATGCTTCAGTTCAAGATGGAGGTCTCAGTGAGCCTACTGCGCCAGCCGGCTAATATTTGGTCACGTGGTCAGCCGCCAGCTGCCGTGACTTTGGCAAAGCTGCACCAGCCACTCCAGCCGCCAGTCAAATTGTCAGAATAATAATTGGAAAGTGCCAGAAAAGTGACCTCCAGCCCATTGAGCTGTCATGCTCTATCAAGCTTAACTATTAAAAAATTTTCAGCCGCGCACTAAACTACTGGTGGAAATGCCCAGGCGCCGCCGGGCTGAAATTTGCCAGGCTAACAGACTCCGATTAAAAGTTCACACGGCTGAGACCTCTAGTTAAGGCTGAAATTTATCCAGGTAGCAGAGTATTTTTTAAGAGCATCCCTACTTAGTAAGAATCATATCCTCGTTAAGAGGAATAAAAATCTATAATGAAAAACTTGTCAATAATAGTATGAAAAAATATGTAAAATCTCAATTTTTATTGATTTCTGCATGCAGTCAGACATTTTACGCCCAATGATCTACTTTTTGGACCGTATTCCTTAAGTATGTCGGCCCAAAGTATAGCCGAGATATGATTCCAATACTCTTCAATGTTCTCCAAATCGAATTTAAAATTGATACTAGATGAAAAATTTGAAAATATAATAAAAAAACTGTTGTGAAATACCAGCAGAATTATTTGACTGGTATTTTGTTTATTAAATTTAAATTGGGTCACTGTATTCCTAAGAAAGAATTTTCATTAGTGGTTGGTGACATTCTTGATAGAATAGGTTTATTTGATTCGACGTATTTTAATGGGCAGCATCTACACAAAAAATGCAAGTGACAAGTCTTAGTCTAAAATTTATGAATGCTTCTTTGTGATATGATTATTGCACTCTATTTAAAGTTAAAAATTAACTCTTATCATATCTGATTGCGGTAAATGAATGTTTTAAATAAATTGCCAATTGCTTTTTCTGTCCTTATCACTTGTTCCTGCTGATGCTAGGATTTTAAACACATAACCAAAAAGCAATTACAATAAGAGCGACATGCTTCTGTGAAATATTTTTCCTTGTATAAACTGCTAAATTGAAAACCGTTCCAGCAGGACATATTTCACAGGCTGTTCTAAAAATAACAAAAGGCTTTTGCATTACCAGAACAGGAAAAATTAAGGCCAAAAAAACTTTACCCGCGGGAGGTTGTTCATTTCGTCCGCGTGCATAAATTTCTATATTATTTTAAAAACTTTTCTTTTCCCGCCCGGCGCGCGCTTTGATATTATAAATTCCCAAACAGACAGGACAGGGCGGAAAGTTTGCCAAGCAGGAGGCAAGGTGGAGAGAGTGCGAGAGAGAGAGAGAGAGAGAGAGAGAGAGAGAGAGAGAGAGAGAGACCAAGTTGGCTGTGTGCTGCTCGCAGATTTTGTTCAATCCACTGAACACATTATACACGCTATTTTTCTCGACGCAACTCCCGAAGCTGCCACTAACAAACTTGGCCCCAACTTTCTTCGGCTGAATAGAATGGATGAGGCAGGAGAGCGAGAGACAAGGAAAGAGAGTCTGCCGCTGCTGCTCCACCGGATGAATGAAGATTTCCAACTGCGGCGCGCCCGGAATACTCATAAAACGCGAGCAGATGGAACGAAGATCGCGACTCACACACACTCACTGTTTATTTTTTCCGGTTTTCCGGTCGTGTTTGCATTGACTGGCCGGGCGATCGATGGTATGCAACCCGCGCGCCACGTGTGCTGTGCGCATTGCATAATAATTAATGCGCGCCGCATGTTCATGTTTGTGCGGATTTGTTCGGCCGCGTTGACACAACCGACTCTGCTATTGATTTCCTCGTTTTGTTTAACTAACGAATTTGCAATGCGCTATTATTTCATTGCTATACGGAGGCAAGGTTTTTTTATTCTGCGTCAATTTTTCTCTAAATTAGAATTTTTATGTGCTATTATAATTTTGAAATGAAAAAAATACTGGCGAAAAAATATTAAAATTTGTTACTACTAGATGAAAATTTTCCGTTTTTTTGCGGTGTACGAGTTATTGACCTTAAAATCTTGAATTTAGGAGACTTTCTATTGCTGTAAAAGCTACTAATTTTTTATTATGTATATTGTAATTTTAATTGGAAAAATTGTTATTTCTGATTTTACATCTTTTTTAGAATGGATTATCATGAATTACGTATGGGGTACGAGTTTGGCTTTATAATTTAGCGGCTATGGGTGCTATCTTGTCCAATTCGGAACACTAATGAAATTTGCACTCTTTCATATCCTGGAAAAATATCATTTCCCCAATTTCTCAACAAAGCGGCCGGTTTAAAAATTGACTTGTATACACCAGCAGAATATTCAACACACAGAAAATCTTTTAAATAGCCAATATAACGCTTGATTTTATGATATCTAACTTAGAAAAAATAAAACTCTACTACGAGCACGCGATTTTCTCAGAGGAATTACTTGTTTCGTTTCGAAATTTTTTGAAAATACCTCGTATTCTTCCAAAAGTATGAAACTTGCAGATCATTCGGTTTGTATTGCTGAGCAGATTTGAAAAATGTAAAAGTTTATTGATGTCCGACCACATTTCAAAAAATTAAGGCAGTGTGAAATTTTTTAAATTTTGATTTGGAAATTATGGAGGCGTTGATCGTGCGAACCATTAAGGGAACTATTCATATGGGAAATTGATATCTTTTATCGATTTGATTTTTTCAGATAAATTCTGCTTTAGTATGGCACTCTCTGAGAAAAAATATTCCATCACGAAAATAAATTAATAGAACAAATCATTCTGTCCCCAAAACCGAGCCATCCATGAAGTTCATTTCTTTTAAACTAAATTATTTTCAAAACAATGGAAAGCAATGCGGTGAAATCATATTAGTTAAAGTGTTTTTGCTCAATTATTCATGCTTACTGCGAAATAATCCTCTGTGCAGACGCTGACGTTCTTGCCGTTTGTCACGGGGCAAATGCATTTTATTGATTGCATGGCCATTAGTGAATTAAACCAGTCGGCCGCCGCTGCACGAGCAGACAAAACGCACGAGCGATTTATTGGGCCAGGTTGCATTTCCGACCGAGTAAGCCAAACTAATCCATACACATATATCCCAGCCAAACAGTCGCAAATGAACTCCCTAATGAAAACGTCGAGTTGGATTAGATTGACGTCGAGAGTGGAAAAATGAACTTCAAAAGGTATGCCATAAACACACACAGTATACTGCCTCGATTCGCGCGTCGACTGCATTATGTAATTAGCCGCGCAACGAAAGAGGCCAGAATAGGATTGCACGTCGGCCTGCTGCGCGACAAAAACGTGCGTCCACCATCAAAGAGATTTCAATCCAGCTGAATGACATTTTTAATTACTGCATTATTTTAATCACACTGGCCATGGACAGTTTATCAACAAACTTTGACTGATTTTAATCAATGTCTAGGCACAAAATAATATGTTTTACAATCGATTCTGAAAATAATAAAGGTAAATAATTAGTTTCTAAAAGTTCAAAATTTTACTTAGTTTGCAAAGTGTGCCATTATGGAAAAAGCCGCTCATTTATTTCCCACTTAAAACGATAAATAATTAGTCTCCACGAGTTAAACCTGGCAAAATAACTGTTTTTTAATGTTTTGCAATAATTTAAATCAAAAAACGCATCCACCAGATTCTCTGCAAACAGTGACCATTTAGGGCTGCTAGATAAATTAATTATTTTCCTTTATTTGTATTGCACAGCGGTACAAAAATCGAAGCTTCTCCATTTCTGTCCGCGCATTTACAAATGAGTCTCAAACAACAAAATATTAATAACAATAAATAGAAGAAACATAGTGTAAACATTTCGTTATATTTGTGTCGCAAGCGAGTGTGCGTGTTTTCTCTATGGTGGAGAAGGGAGCGAAAGGGGGTGTGGGTTTGGAGTTGATTTGTATTTTTTTCTACCTCTGTATCAAAAATGTATTAGAAAATTTGAAATGAGATTTCAAGAAATTTCTAGTTCTGCTATTTAGATTTTTACTCTTTTCGCTCACTCTAAAGGGTGAAAGGTGGTATTTTTGTATTAATTTGAGAGAGTTTTGATCACTGAATAGGTTTTTGGGGAAAGTTCAAAGTGATGTTATTTTTATTGTTTGTGCTATGCATGTAGTGGTAGGGGGATGAGGGATGATTCCCTTAAAATCCTTTAGTTATCTAACAATAAGGGAGGTAGAGATGACGAGTCGAACGAAGTTCGATTTTTGCAGTTCTGACTGTTTTAGAACCCGAGATTTGGTGGTGAAAATAATGGCAAAAAGGGATAATTTGTGTCACTTGTCACGTACATTTTAAAATTTTCAAGTGTGGATTAAGGTTTTAAGTTGCATGATTCAAGTTCATTTTGGTAACATCATGAGGATTAGAAGCTCAGAAAAAGTCGATCGTCTAAAGTTAATAGCCCTCTTTAAGCATCATAATTTCTTTTCTGAATAAAAATAGGAAACATTTTCCTTCTATAAAAGATTATTATGTTCAACTTTTCCAAAAAGTAACTCCAACTCGACAACTTGTTGACAGGTGCTGCCACCTTGGAGTTGAAAAATTCTTCAGTTGCATTTATTTCTTCCGTTTTGTTTCTGTCTCACTTGACGTACGTTCATCCATTTTGCCTTCAATTTGATTTGGCGTGCGTCAGATAAACGCGGCGTTTCAACTGGAAACACGGCAGCCGTGCAGAAAGCGTACCATGTCACGCTCAATTTCATAAAACAGCGGCGTTTATCAAAGAGGCTCTCGCGAGTCTTTGATGAGACACGAGTGAAAAGGCTGCTGCTTATTCTGCGCGCAAGCCTCAGACGCACACGCCCGCGCGCCACACACAGAGAGCACAATTTCCGACGCGCAGCCTTGCGAAAGAAAATTCCTAGCAGGTGCACACGAGTTGTTTAATTGAAAATCAAGCCTATATGAGAAGAGAAGCCATGTTTGCAATTACTAAAAGCATTTAAACGGAATTTTCTTCTTGCGCACTCTCATAATTTGAATTTTTGGAGTCAGTATATGACATGTCTTATTGGTGGTTGTGACTTCTTGGGGAAAAATGATATTGATTCGAGCAAAAAATGATTTATTTACTCAAAGAGCTTCAGAAATTGCTTTGAGGGGAAAATAAAATTATAATCAAAACATTTTTAATGTTGAGGAGATTTACAGTTTTTCTCTATTTCTGGAAAAATTTCCACTCTCCAAGCAAGTTTCCCAGAAAAGTTATTATTAAAAATGACTCAAAATTACCAGCGAGTCATAATATCCGCTAAAATATCGAAAGCAAGGATAGCTTGATTTCATGAAAAATCTCTTGGAAAAATTAAAACTCGACTACAAGCCGCTAAATTTATACACAAAATGTTTCCAAAACTCTTTTTATTTGAGAAAAATCACAAATTTTTTAAACAAATAAGAAAATCGAACATTCAGAGCAGATTCCAAACATGCAAAGTTGATTGAAATCCTTCATCAACTTTTCCAGCAATTATGGTAGGTTGAAATGTATTATAAAAGTTTCAATTTTTAAAATACGGAGGCGTGGACCTAGCGAGTCATCAATTACAGACAACTTATTCATTTGGAAAACTGTCATCTTTTATTCAACACCATCAATTGGTAGCGAAAAAACGCCAATCTCTAAGAATTAAAAGCTGATGGCTCATATATATCATTAAAATATTGAAGACACACGAAAAACATTTTCAGGCTACAAATCAGCAAGAGGGAAGTTAAATTTGAAAATGAAATTCGTTCGTGATTTTCCTGTTATTGCAAATATCAGCGAAAATCCAATAAACTTTTCAGCCACTATAGTTTTATTTCCTTTTCTTTCCAATGTGGACGCTGCAGGGATAAACTTGGATGTCGCATTTGCCGGTCGGAACGCCTGCGATGAGAGCGCGCCGTGTCAGCTATTAACGCTCGCAACATAGATGAAATGGCAGCCGGCCACCTGTTTTTCCTCTCTCTGTGTCGTTTTCCTTGATCTCCTTCCAACTGCAGGTTTTCAATTAATCAAGTCGCCGTACTTAATCTATTGCCAATTAGACCGGAAAGTCGGCTCACACAGAGATAAGCAACTTTTGCGCGCAGCGGCTTTACTTTTTGCTTCGCTGGGGCGCTAGCTAACCTTTTTTAGGTGATTACTCCGCCGAGCTCTGACCAACTTTTGTTCCCGTCCCGACGACGCTTCGAGGCACAAACGTGACAAAAAGTTCGATTCTGCTAACACCGCAGCTTTTCCAAGGCGCTTCTCGTCACGAGGAACAGATTTAAATTATCATTTGCAGTTAGAGGTGATCTCTCGAAACTCTCTAAATTAATTTAATTAATGAGGAAGACTGAATAAGTAAAACTTTAATTACGGAAACGTTTTTTTTAATATTTAAACAACACTAAAACCAAAATTAAAAAAATAATCAATCTACTCAAATAAGTTGGACCGTGACAAAATCCACGGTTAAAAAATGTAAAAACTAAATACCTGATTTTTCCTTCAAAAGTAAAATCGAATTTCAACATTTGGTAAATAAACTCGGCAGAGTAATAAAAACAGTGACGTTTCATGCGAAGCGAGTAAGGCAGGAACAAAGAGGATCTACTTGTCATTTTTAGTGGAAAATACGCCGAGAGTGCTCGTATATCATGATGTCGGCATAGTGTTAATTAAAAATGCAGGATACTTGCGAAATATAAAAGCCAGCGCGAGGCCAGCTTGCGGTCGCGACGCATTATTTTTCCACTTTTTGCCGCTCTCGAGCGAGTGAGCTTGCGAGCGGCTGATTTACGACTCGGCTTATTAAAGCGGCGCCGTGGCTGGCTCTCTCACTTTGTATGCACGCCGGCGTCATAAATTAAAACATCATCGCGTCAGGCGCGCATGCATAAATTCATTCGCGTGTTGCCGGAGACACAAAGGGCTGCAGACTCGGGCCAGGTGCGCGCGGCGTCGTCGGCCTAGACGCCAATCAATACCGCGTGCAAGCCTATTCGCTCTCTCGCTCATTTCGCAAATTAATTTGCACTCGGCCGACGGTGAGAAAGTGCGGATCAGACGAGCAGCTTTTTCCCCCGTGGTAATTAATCAGCCCGGCAGTGGGTGCTGAGAGGCAAAATAAGAAGTAAAAGTTGCCCGCCTCCGCAGATCAACCGGCGACAGCATGGCAGGTGCTTTCACTCTGCCAGTTTTTTGCTTAATTAATTTTGTCCCCTTTTCGGTTTGCCTTTCATTGGCACGTCTGCCTGCCGTTTTGGATCATTTTCCAACCCGAGCTAGATTTACATATTTGCGCGATTGGTGTGTTGGCTTGGCCGAAATGTTAAAAACCGAAAGAACAGAAAAATTAACAGGCAAAAGAATTCTCGCTGCTAATCAATTAAATGAATAAGAGAGAGACATTATATCAAAAAATAATATCAATAGGCGTTCGCAATGGTGGCTTTCTGAATTTTTATCTCAGTTGAAGAAATGGTAATAGGCAAATTCACAGTTGATACAAATACAGCCATTCATCACAGTCGTATATTTGATTTTTTCAAAAATTAAAAAGTGGTACGCGTGTCTGTTTGTATGAAAGGTCGACTTCTAATTCTGGTCAACCAATGTAGGGGTGACAAAAAACTAAGTATCTATAAGAGACATTTTAAATAGCTGCTTTTCAATGCATTTTCATAGAGAGATTGCCTATTTTTAAAAAAATCTAGATTTCTGCGATTCTAATTTTTGCAAATCAGCAATATAAAAATATGATGCAGATTTTTCGACGGTGGCAATGGCCCAATAATTAAATCAAATCGATTTCATCGCAATATTTTGTCATATCATGAAATCTTATCAAAATACATATTACATAAAAGCTAGAATTGACTAGCATTTCCGAGAAAATGAGCTTTATAGTTTGTATATGTTGTTTCATATAGCTGTTCTGAAAATCCTCGCTAAGAGGATAATTTCCTTCGCCAGTAGCACAGCGTGGGTGTGGGTGGATCGCAAAACGAGAGGTATTGAAATGTAATTCAAGCATTAGAGGTTCCGAGAAAATATCGATTGCTACTGGGTTCGCAAAAAAATATGAAAAACAGAGCGAAATTCGCGCACCACGCGACGCACAAGTATGGTGTTGGCTGGGGTATGTTGCTGTGGATCGGGCATATGAAAATGTAACGAAGAACTTATTCTTCAACAATATTGTTTTTCAATACTATATATGGCTTCACATGAACCAAAACTGTCTTTTCCATACCGTTTACACAAGTTTACCAAAGTTAAATTAATTTATTATTGATATCATTCATCTTCCTGCTAACTACATTTAGGTCATACAAGAATTAAAAACAATTCAGCGAGGAAAATTACTCCGGAAAATTTATGTGGATAAAGTTGTGCGTCATTTATTGAAGTTATTGATTTATTGTATTAACGACTGTTATGGTTTTGAATTTGGCCTGACGCTCGGCAGGAAAGTTTGCATGATCTATACATTAAACTAGAAGTGGTATTTTAGCTTCTCTAATAGGTTTTTGCTTGTACGAATTTAGATAGCGTCCTGTGAAACCAAACGTGCTTGTTTCCCAGAACCAAAGGATTCGGTTCAAATAAACGCAATAACAGACGAATATGTATTTTGAGAAGAGGGAAAGATGTGTACGAAATCGGCACGGCACACACTCGCTCGCTTTCCCTGTACCGTCAGCGGCACGAAAAGCAGGGTACTCGGAATCGGAAATCGCGCGCGCGTTTCGGATGAAGGTTGCGGGCGGGAGGGTTTGCGCGCATCGAATCCTCGGCGGAGCACATCAAGTGCACTGGTCCGACTAAGTGCTCCATAGTAACCGAGAGTCGTAAACTCCAGTTATTTTCAATTTCATGTCGCAACCTCTCGCAGGCTGAGTCGGCTGCTTTTTATGTTGGTCGCGCACTCGAGCAAAAACATAAAAAAATACGGAGTGAGAGAGAGAGAGAGAGAGAGAGAGAGAGAGAGAGAGAGAGAGAGAGAGAGAGAGAGAAAGTCGGCAGAAAAGCAACCGATGGAAGGCGTGTTGGGTGAAATGATAATTTGCGGCTGCCCGATATGTCCGCTGCCTGCTGAAATATATTTCCTTCATTCAGGAGCGGTTGAGCCACAGGCGGAATTCACTTCCACGGAGAACTCTGCACTGCTTCTTAATTGCTTGCAAACTCTGGCAGCTGATCAAAAATTTAAGCCAGTTCGGAAAGCTTCAGAGAGAGTAAAACATTTATAATTTTCCCACTCTTTACTTAGTAGAATATATAACTGAACTTGTTGGAAATTTTTGTTTGAGTGACGCTATTTTATTCAAGAATTTCATCTTCGTGGAAAACAAAAATTCGATTTTTAGGGTTTTAAAAATAGTGTCAGCTCCAAATCTCGGGTTCTATCCATCGGAATTGCAAAAAATGCACACCGTTGGACTTGTCTCAACCTCCCCTGACCAGATGAAGTGTCTAGGGGGTGCTTACACCCCCCAAAGCAAAAAACCTTTTTTGGTTTTTAAATTTACATTACTCTGCATTTAACTTAAATAAGATTGTTTAAATTTTAATTTTGAAACAATTTATGGGATGGTAATTTAGAGTGAGCGTTTTCATAATTTTAAATAAATTTGAGTCCCGTACGTGGAAACATGCTTATTAGTACAATTTTGCTATTTGCATTGAAGCTGGGGGTTGAAAGGGGAATGCATCCTATAAACCCTTTATAGCTGGTCAGGGGAGGTTATATATTACAGTTCATTCGAAACACAAGAAAATTTGAGATGCACAGGAATGTTTATCGGCCGAAATTAGTTCCCAGGATCGCTAGAATCAATAATTTATTAGTCAAGTTCGTACATTTTCAACACAATCAACCGCAATGGCTTTTGTGCCGCACTTAATTGGATTCACAAAAGCGACGGTTCCGATATCACTGGATCAGTGCGTTTCGCAAGGAAAATTGTCGAACTTGAAGTTGGTGTTTCGCTCTGCCTACAGCTGCCGGAGGGAATTAATTGTGTGAAATACCATCTCGAATTCGCCACCCCTAACGGCCGGCGAGGGTTGTTTAGGCTTGGCGAAGGCGGCACATCATTTCCAGTTCGAGAAGCACAACAGCTAGCGTCGTCCCAGAGAGTGCGTTCGGCAGACACCTTTCAGCGCACAAAGACATTTGGAGGCGGGCTTGCAGAACACTCGTCATCAGCATGACACGATCATTACGGCGAGCGGCAGACGAGAGACGCGTCCCTCGAGCAGCCAGCGTATTAAAAGCGATCCGAGCCAAACTTGAAACGTCAGAGCGGTCATTAAGGCGCGTACGACACCCGCATACCAACTCTAATGCCCCCGTTCCATGCAAATATGGCGCCTTGCCGCATCGTAAAACAAATTACGCGACCGCAGGCACTCATCCTCATTTATTGCGTTCCATTGATTCGAATCCGAGCGCAACGTGGAAATTCTTTGAATAAACAATGCCTCCATCGAGAGAGTAAGCTCTCTGGCAAATTGAGAATCGGTTCTCTCCCAGCAGCAGTTTAACGAGAACGACCACTGTTTGATTTGCACTTTGCACGCTCATACACGCTTATACACCGTGAAGCCATTAAATTCAATATTGTATGTAGCACTCTTGCACGGTAAAAAAACTAATGCAACCAGGCTCTTGCGCTATCGTGCATTTTTTGAATAAATTTAACAGAGTTCCCATCTTCCCATTGTTGATTTTTCACTGAACAAACTTGAGAATTCAACCATGTGAGCGTTGAAGATCCTACGTAATTCTGAAAGAAGAAAAAACTAGCACTCGTCTAAACTACTGGATTTATAAATATTTTTATTGAAGATTTAGGAAGGATTTTGATGAGCCCCCACGTTACAAAGATCCAAAACAAAACCACAAAAATGGAAAATATTTTTAGGGCTGTGAATTTAAGACGATCGTATATTTTCAATTTGCCAGAAGATCGTCAAATCATACAATGATGACTGCAGCATAATTATAACAAAAAATTGGCCTATATGAGTAAGTGCTATTGAATTATGGTGAAATTTTAACATTTTTGGCCCAATAATTTTTTTGGTCTGTTCATCAGTCAAAAATGTTTATTGTGGCCATAGTGACGGTGAAAAATCAGTTTCATTGGAAATGTTTAGACTGTTTCAGGAGGTTTGTATGGTTTTTGGGATGCAAAATGCTACACACAGTATACCCTGACCAAGGGTTTTAAAAAGATTTGAATCCAAACGTGAGTTTTTGTAAATTACCTGTTTGTACCATATTTTTGACAAAGAAACCTCTTAAAAATAGTAAAAACAATAATAACCTCTTCCTGATGAATTATCTTAATTGAAAAAACCTGTAAAAAGAATAGAGGTGATCATACAGAGTTAAAGATGCTTAAAAAGGTTAGTGGCACTTTCGCAAGGCACAGATAATTGTTGCTCAGTATCACCAATATGGTCTGCGCCAAGGAAACCATGTTTAAAATTTTATTTTTGAAAATGAAAGTTATTTTTTTACTTTTTGACATTTTTTAAGTTTATGTAAGCTTAAACACATTACCTTCAATTACATTGACAAAAACTAAATAGAAAAAGTAAAATTTAGACATTTAAAATATGTTAAGAAAAATTGAAAAACAACCTTCACATCGCAAATTTTAAAATATCCTCTCTAAAAATTGGGATCGAAATACAATTTTCCCAAGATGCTGTTTAAGTTTCCGTGAAAATCGGCTCAATATGCATGCTAATCAAGCGGTTGGGCATTGTCTCCCTATTTATTAATTTCTCTAGAGCACAAAATTCGCACACCGTTGGATAGATTACGACGAGAGAAATCGAAATCAAACGAAATACATTGCAAATCTGTTTATTTTTTGAGAAAATTTAATGGTTACATGGTTCTGATTTGATTATTGTATGTAGAGATGATCTTTCTCTATATGCCACAAACATTAAATATACCTTCGACCACTTTTTGTAAGACACAAAATTTATTTTTAGTGTTACCCGGCGTGTAAAGATTCACAAGATCCACTTCAAAACAGTTTTATTCTGAGCTGGATTGAAAGTGGTTGTTTGTCTGCAGAAAAATATTCATGAAATTCCTATAGAGGACTGTTGAAAGACAAAAGTTCAGGAGACGACCCCATTGCCTTTCTTGCTTAAAGAAATGCTGTTGAGCGAGAGGTTCAAAGTGACAAATTTGAAGCATTGGCCGAAAGCAATTTTCCGGCTACAAATATCAGAGCGGCGAACGGCGTTTTATATTTTTTCTTTGCTATCGCACCTTCTTCACAGGGGCGATTTTTCTTTGAGTGTGTGTGTGTATGTGTGCTCCCTTTGATCAATCACGGCGGCGAGAAGGAAGCTTGCGAGTTTGCATCGAGTCAAGTGCGCGCCAGGCGGCGTATTATTTGCACCAGCCTCGCCATGATTGATCAGCATTCAATGTCCTGCGCTTCCCCCTGGGCACTTTTTCCATTTCGTCCGCGCGTCCTTCCAGCCAAGCGAGCCGCCTTGACAAATCGACCCAACTTTCTAAACGGTCGGCGAATTGTCTGCTGCATACACTCGCGGAGGAATAAAAAAAAAACTAGCGCCCGAGAAGTATAAACGGCAGCTGGGAGATTGATGCACGTGGAAAAATATTTGAGTTCTCTGCTCTCCGAGATGATTGTTCACGCACACACCTTCGCCCGCTGGCTGTTTGCGAAGAGGGGATTGCGTGCCATTCCACAAATTGCATGTTTGTTTGAATTGAAATTTGCCTTTCAATATCCAAACTCGGATAGAAATATCCATGCATGATAACTGCTCTCTTGAATATTATTGTATATCTAGGACCTTCAATTGCAGACGTTTTATTTGGCAAAATATTCCTAAACAGGAAACGTTTTTTTCCTAAAAAGTTAGGATCAAAGAGAGAATTTTCATGTGATTATTTAGAAATTTCAAACTCCTCTAAATTGTAATTTTCTTATTTTTGGAGAGTTAATGATTTTTCTAGAATTTTCAACCAAAAAACTCTAGGAAATTCGCAATATGATGACTTGTAGAAGATTTTTAATTTTTTACAAGATAGTTTTCATAAAATCAATCCATATTTTTGCTATTTCAAAAAATTTTCGGGTTGTATAACTTGCTGTTAAATTTTTAAAACAGCATTTCAGTAAAATTGGTTAAGAGAATTATTCCCAGAATTGATCCAAAATTCGAAATTTCATCAGCTTTCCAAACGTGCCAAGATTTTTGCTCCAGAACTAATAGCCGCTGAAATATCATTTATACCCTTGTTTTGCGATTTTAAAAAGTAAAATACCACAATTTTCAAATTAAACAAATGTATCAAAATTGCAATTTTTAAGTAACTTTAAAAGTCATAGAAACTCTCCAAAATTCGAGATTTGAATATTCAAAACTCAAAGTCCAGTTTCAAACTCTGTAGGTTGATTAAAAAAATATAAAAAATTAAATATGTTTATATTCGGTGCGCTCTCCGTGTCTATGTTAGTAGAAATTTATGATATCTAGATATCATCAATATTGATTTTTCTGTTGGCCGGAGGTGGTGAACAAAAATAAATACTACCGAACTGAGGCGGAAACGGACCATAGACGTCTGCTCTGATCACCTCCACATTTTATTTCGCATAGCAGCAACAGCGGCAGCGGTGCCGAAAATAGGGTTCATTGTGGCGCAATAGAGCTGTCGGCGTAGAACGCGGAGGTGATTTTTCAGAGCGATTTGGCGCCTAACGAGCGGCAAAGGTCACCCTCATTACGCGTCAGCAGGTGAGCTTCGTGTGGCGTTTACCACCCGATCTTAATGAGCACACGCTGCTCTTTCGGGCGAAAAAGCAGCCGCGCGTATCCGTGTTTGTGTTGCGCTTTTGATCTTTTTTGTGTGTTTGTCGAGCGCGCGCGCACGATGAACGATGATGGCTCGTGGCCTTAAAAAGCGGCTGATGCGACGAGCGCGACTGTCTAAAAAAATCGCAAGGTGGAGACAAAACATCATTTGCTGTTGCTGCAATATATATAGCTAGAGAGTCAGTTTCATGTAAATAATCATTCCTTTCATTCCCATCACATCAAAGAGACAAATCGCTATTGCCTTTATGCTTTATTTCTCGTGCATTGTTACTCTCTAAGAATTGTTAAGCGTGCAAAAGACAATTTAAATGAGCTCTGCTTACTTATAACTTGAATCTATGAGCTTTTTAACAAAAGGATTTTGCTATAAGTTTCCTCAAAGCTCGATCGAGAAGAAGTTTAAAAGTGGATTTTCTTGGAAGCCAAAAAGAACAAGACTCTGAAATTTTCACACGCAAGTTTGATTTAAGAAAAAGTTTGCAGGCAGCACTCAGATGACTCTCTCACTTCCTGAAATATTTTGCAGTCTATGTGGTTAGAGAAGAACTAGTGAGCAGTTTTGTAACCAGATTTGCTGACGATACTTATGGTATTTGCCAAAATTACAAAATTCAAATTTGGCAAATTTGATTCGTTGTATTAATTTACTTGCACAATTTTTAAATTTCACTTCCTGACCGAATAAGCAAATAAAAATTTTCACCATACAAATATATTTTCCAATTTTTAATTTACATCACATAATCGGTCCTGGCATCATTCCATAAATTCTCGCGTGGAGGTATATTGGAATACAATTCAGAATATTATGCTGCATTTACTAAGCATGGCCCGCCGAAGATACGTTATGCAACCGGCTCAATCGCTGTGTGAAGCGGAAAGCCTATCTTTGTAATGCAAAGTGATTGCAGAAGGTGCTTAACTTTTGTGTATTAATGTAACAAAATTGCGCAAATTTGATTTAATATAATTGTTTATTATTCACATGTATCAAATTAAATTCAAAACAATTATCACAATTATTAATCGATCCAGGTTTCATTCAAAAAATTATCGCGTTAGTGGGAACATTTGGATTATTAACTTCCAACTGATATTTCAAATATAATATGTATAACTAATTATTTTATTTTTACTCAAAATAATTAATAAAATCACTTGGAATGTCCCTGTTTGTTGTTGATGTCATGATCTCAGAGCCCCAGTGTTTTTTAATTCACTGAAATATTTGAATGAGCAAAAAAGTGTGCAACAGAAGACACATAAATAAAAAAAACAGGCGCTCACATTTTCATATTGATATATCTTCAATATTTTCAGTAATTTGATCACAGTGATAGAAATGGTAAAATAAAATAAGCAAATCAAGGTTGAAAAGTGGAAGGCAAGGCAGGCGTGTCGTGTGAACTGAGCCCAATGTATTTTTGTGGTCACTTTCCGTTCTGGTCAAGCATTTCTGGGGCTACAAAATATTCTGGATTTACTTGGAATATTTCTCTCAATGGATTTTTTCATATTTTTCTATCCAAGAAATAAAAATTTAGATACTAAAATTAGTTTATCCTTAAAGAAAGAATACTGGCATTTTTCAGTCGAAAAAATCGGACAGTAGTTTTTGCCATAGAAACTTGAACGTAAATAAGCAAACAGAAAAGGAAATCTTCTCCAGTCTCTGATGTTTACTTCAAACTCCATCGTGTGTCCTGCTTCGCGGAATAGCATGAACTGGAAAGAAGAAAGGCTTGCTTTGCATTCGAAGCGTCGTTTGCATTAAAATTTGAAAGCCGTGCGCCGCGCGGTCTCGTGTTTTGTTTTGTGTTGGGCGGGTGGCCCCGACTTTTCCCCGAGGGCGTCCTCGGCCCGGCCCACTGTTCGAGAGACGCAGCAGCGCCTTGTTGAGGAGAGACTCCCATGACAATCAAAGTATTCTTTTTGCTTTTGTTGCCGGCAGCAAGCATCAGGTGAGCCTCTGAGGAGAGAGAGAGAGAGAGAGAGAGAGAGAGAGAGAGAGAGAGAGAGAGAGAGAGAGAGAGAGAGGGGGAAGAAAGAGGACAAGAAAGTCTTTGCTTTTCAACCAGCCCGCAAGATTGCCTCTCCCACGAGACTTTTGCAATATAACTCGTCGCACGAAAGCACACACATTCGCCGGCGGGGCTAAAAGTCACTTTGGCCCGAGACGGACGGATAGAGGACGCAGGACGGTCGCGGACGCAGTGTCTTAATGCAATTTCCAGCGCGGCTGCAGCCATCCTTCATCGGCGGGCGCGCGCCAACGATGCAAACGCACATACATCTTCATTTTCCACGCCAGCAGGCCCCATTTATTTTTCTGCTCTGAAGGAGTGGAGTTGTTTCTTGAATAAATTGTTTTTTACTCCACTACGAGCAGCGGAAACTGCGCGCATGGAAATTTGCCACGAAACGGCTGCGGTGATAAAGAAAATGCATTGCTCCACAAGTACGTTGGATTGCAAACAAAACTATTTTTCTGTCTAATTTAACATTGGCCACTTACGCATGCGTTTTAAATCAAATTCTTTTGTCTCTGCACATCTGCTCTCTTAGTTTGATTTATTAGGATATTTTCTTGAAATATTTAAAAGGGTCTAATGAGAAAAACGTCTGTAAATGTAGATTTTGTGGTGAATACTGTAAAAAGTATCACATATTCAAATGTTCAACAAAAATAATTAAAGTTTAAGAGAAGCAGCAAAGAACTGTAAAAATTGATGCGGACCTGACGGACAATTGTAGGCTTAGTGTAAAACACATAATTGCGTTTAATACATTATTCATTCATTGAATGAGAAGAACTCTACATTTATAATGATTTCGCAAAAATTTTAATAAAAAATGTGGTGGATTTTTATGGTACATTCGAGCTCTTTGATATTTTCAGTTTTGTAATGTGAATATCACCGAAATTGTTTAGTGATTATGTGTTTCTGTAATTTTTAGCCTAGATTTTAGTTAATGGTTTTAGTCCAGTTTATATTCTTTCATCAACACATTCTTCGTTGTTTTAGACAAAAATGTAATGTTCTTGTGAAACATTAAATTTAGCACTTCAAATACTTTCTACACACCGTATTCATTCCCTCCAAATAATATCCATGGATTATTTTATAATTTTTATACATTAGAAGAGGCATTCAAATAGGCGATTACAATTATTTTTTGGCACCATATTGAAAGTTTTATAACATAAGAATTTAAATTTCGCTAGTCATACTCATTTGGTGCCAAAGTGGATCGGATGTCCAAAAAGATACAGTCCATTTTTAGCGCAGTAAATTTTTAAACAAAAGATTCATTTCTTTTAAAATTCATGTCCTTTATTGTGGAATATCTTAAAAATATACGCTCTTCTGGATGTCGAGTGCTCATGAAAGTAAAATAATGTTGATGAAATTCGTGGAGCTTCTTCAACTCTTGAAGGTGCTTCTCTGCAAATCTGTGTTGGGCCAACGTCTGCCCAAAGTATAAGAGCTTTCCTTTCTGCCGCTTTTAACATAATTGAACCGAACCGTCGGGTCCCGCATTATTGTCCCAACAAAGCTCACAAGGGTCGCATGAATTCATTTAGCTCGACGGCGCCGTGCAAGTGACATAAATTAACTTAGGTGGAGATGGCAGGTGCTCTAAATAATAATGCTGTCTGCCACGGCACACACACGTCCTCTCTTGCCGAGCATTGCGAAATTAAGCCGAGCAATCAACAGCGAACGCCCCCGCAAGGGTCGAGAGTTGCCGGCGGCGGAACCGGCGGAGTCTGGCTGGCCGAAAGAAGAAGCGTGTTTAATCCCGGCTTGCGAGCGCGTTAATTAAGCTGCTCGCCAGCCCGGTGGATTTGCATTATTCGCGCACAGCAGCAGGTAAAATATATTTTCGAAGTGGCTTGCTTTCATCAAGCGACACAAAGCAGATCAAAGAGGATGAATAGTCGCTGTAATTACATTCTTGCGGTGCGCCTTTTCACATCCATGCACTCCTACTTTCAAACCTTTGATTTTGACGGGATAATTTTTATTTTTATTGAACTGGATAATCACAGCGGTGCTTGGGGGCAGTATGATTCGGGTATTGGTTTGAATATTCATTTTTTGGACGACATGTGCGCCATCGATCAAATATCTGAATAATATGTTTCCGAATCAGTATATTTGAAAATGGTGAAAGAAAATTCATCATGTCGCTCTTACGATATTTTTGCAACTATCGGGTATCGGGTGTTTTTCCTTTAAGAGAGCAGAGTTCATCAATTGTAAAGAAGCTTTGTTGCTCCATTTTTTACCTGCTATGTAAAACATCCTATCCATGATGTAAAACATTTTTTAAATTAAAAATTGTTTTTAAAATTATTGATCAGGCATACTTATATTCTTAAAGAGGATTTACACTGCGAAATCTTGTAAAATACTTGATATCAATGCAAGATATAATCACTAAAGTTTCAGTTTTGAAGGAGTTGAAGCAAAAATTGTCCTAGATATCATTGTAATTTGCTTTAGAAAATTAGCTGTAAATTTAGAATGATTTTCAAACAATGAGTACTGTCTCATTGAAATCTCTATTTGAAATCTTATTTTATTTCACGACAAAGAGTTTCATTAAAAGTGCAATACCTGTGTTGGATAGATTATGGAATGGACACCATCCTTAGAGGATAGATCTCGACGAAAGAGGAATTGAAGTCTGCTATTAAAAGTGGTTAGGCACTTGAAATTTTGTAGACAAAGGCAGACTCGTTTAAGTAACAATTTGATCAACTATATAATATAATCGACATTTCATCATATAGAGGAGGTCCTCGTAAGGATAATTTTAGAAAAAATTTATTAATTTTCAGTTGCTGACCTGTATTAATTTCATTTAAGCGCGGATATTGTTTACGGTGTTAACCCTGACACTCTCAACAATGCGTATTAAATTACTTTTTCAACCAAAAGGAGTCGTAGAGTTACACACATCACTTTCTAAGGAAGTTTATAAGAGAAACCTAAGCTTGACAAAAGCATTGATTATCGACAAGAAGCCGTTGCCGCTTTTCCCTCCCGTTGAGTTGATTCGTCTTTCTCATCGTCGTCTCTTGTGATTTTCACACTTCCTCAATGATACACACACAAAAGCAATCTACGTGTTGACTTCAACTTTGCGCAATTCTAGTCGTTGGTTCAATCAGCAATATTGCCTCACAACGGTCGCTTTGATTAAAATACACATGCACACTGTTGTTTACACATCTTATCAAAAAATCAACATGCCATCTAATTTTTAGATTAAGTTAACTATAGAATGAAAATAATTAAAAAATATCAGTCTTGCGTTGCGAAAGAAACAAAATATTTTGAAATTAAATTTTTGTTTTTACTCGTTGGCTCGCATTGTTAAGGCACTCTCAGGAGTGTCAAAGCCATGGGAGGTATTTGAGCAGTTCGGAGATCTAATACTGGCTACCCAATGTCAGAGATAGCAAAAGTGGTTAGTTTAGTGACTCGAAATGCTCAAATTGCTCAACGGGCTGGGAGGCGCACCGGCGCCGACTCGCTACTTGCTGGTTTGCACTTTTCCAGCATGCGTGATTTGGCTTCACGGGACGAATGTCTAGCGTTTCAATGCAGTCCTCGGTGCGGAGGCAAGTGGCCCTTCAGTGGGCTGGGTCCCTGTGCGGCCTGGTGCGCCCATGTTATCCGTTCGCGGTCTTATTGGGACACGGGTTTCAGCATTCATGCTAGTGCAGTGTGCGCCCTTCCCGGTCCTCGGACAGATATTAAAAGAGCAAAAAATATGTCATAATGGAAAGGTCAAAAGAATTTTCTTGGATTTGGAAACACTTTTAGTAACAGCAATTATCCTGCGCTTTAGATTTGTTGTTTTATTTAGTCTTTTTACTGTAATGAAGATATTAGATATTTCAATCAGATCGACAGCTTAGATTTGCAGGCGCAGAAAATGGAAATAAATGTCTCGATCATTTCGACAGCAATCAGTTAATTTTTTTACCAAGCAGGAAATTTATTCAAGAGTTAAAATGAATTGGAGGCTTGGGTGATGGACGCAACTGCGGTTTCGGCTCGGGCTGCAGCGCAGTGTCTCGGTGGGGTGGGTGGGTGGCGGGCGGGCGGGCGGGCGGGCGCGTGCGACGCGGCCGCAAATCACGGGCGAAATCGTACGCGCGCTGTCACACTAATTGCGAACGCGGCGTAATCTGATTGATGGTCGACGTGGCTGGATAACACGCCCGCGCCTTGCTTCCGCTCGCGTGACTCCCTCCACTGCTGCTGCAGCAGGTGGCAATAAAAATCTATCATCATTACGCGGCTATTAGTCATCGCTGCTCGCACACAGGTACACGCAGACACACTCGGCCTAATCTGCCTGTAATAAATGTCTTCATCCAGCGGCGGCAGCGGTGGCGGCAACTGCGGCCGCAGGGGGTGGGCGCCGAAGCAATCTGAATTCACGATGACTCGGCGGCTTGATTTATTTGCATAATTTATTGGCCAATGAACATCTTTGGCACATGGTGCGAACCCTGTTATTTTATAAATTTTTTCCAAGCGTTTACAATGCAATTTTTTTGCTGAATTTCTGTGGTATGATACAGTGCATATTTTTATGAAATATAGTTAATCATATGTATACATATTTTGTACACTTACAATTTTTCTAATTTTTACACTGCGTTTTTCACTATTGTCAAAAAGAATTCAGAAAGATAAAACTTATTTTCAGTCTAAATCATACCATAATATCCGTATACAGGATTATTACAATTTTTCATTAGCCATTTGTCCATTTTTATTAGTTTTCATCCAGCCATTAATATCAAAATGGGTTCTGCACTTCTTTAAACTGTTGTTAAATTAAAATCAGATTATTCTGGACGAAAATTTATTTGGTTAGAAATTCTAACTTTGTCCCGTAACATTTTCAAGCTCTAGCTTCAACGTACATGACAATTTAATTTTTCTCTAGACAATATCTTTTAAAATTTGACTTTTAAATTTTTCACCAGTAACAAAAGTATATTTGCTTTTTAATGTAAGTGTTACCTTATGTATTTTCGGTGTAATAATAATTGATTGAGCCCTTGCATAAGAGTATAGAAATTAATAAATATATAATCCTAGCTTTTTAACTCAAAATTTTAAAAATCACTCTCGACGCAACAAGCTGTCCCAGACAAGAAAAAACGAGAAAATGACGTGATCAAACAAAGAGAAGGCAAATGATTTACACATACTTGCTATTTCACGCATAGTCAATATTATAAATATAAAAGAAAATATTTCAAAAAATATTAAAATATTTGGTAAAATAATTTTGTGTCAAAAACTTTTCATTCAAAATTTGATGGGACAGCTATTTTACACACTCGGTTTGTTATTTATCTCTACATTAATTATAATTGATTTTGGTGAATAAACGACTGAAATATATATTTATTTTTAATTGGCTCTGTTTATGAGCTTTCAACAAACCCGATTTGAAATATTTTTTTTCACAACCTCGCAAAAACCTCAGCAGATTTCAGAGAGAACTGTTTGGCATGGCTGTTTCAGTGACGAATCGCACAGGGTATATGCGCTACATGCCATATAAAGCTAGGGGTTATTTAACCCACCGGGCCGTTTTATATTTTCACGTGATGAACCTGTAATGCGGCGGCCTTTGAGCCCGAGTATGGCACGTGCAGACGGCTGCTGGGGCTGTGTGTGATGAGGAAAACTTGGGCGAGAACAATTAGAGGCTGCGCTTAACGACTTGCTGCGGCGGTTTTGTGTCTCTCGCCCGCGCGCGCGTTTAATGGCGCGGCCGCCGGCCAAATTGCGGCTGAAATTTCGCGTGTGCTAAAAATTCAAATTGAAAGCAATTTGCATTAATGTGCCGGCGGCGATCGTCTAATTTCGTTATCGTTGCTGCTCGCTTGCTCGCTCTCATTAATATTAATCGCGCGACTGATTCAATCCGAACAAAAAAGGCTGTATCTCGCGCGCGCTCGTATTTCGCCTCCCGACTGTTTTTCGCAAGGCGCGGAATAGAGCGGCAAAAGTAATTCTGTTGTTTGTCGGCTGATTTTTAATATTCATCCCTTTCAGCCTCCACCCGCTCGTCCACCCGCCTGCCGTTTTGAATTGGTGCTTTGTGAAAAAGCGTGTTTGTGTGCGAGTTGCGCGTGTTTTTTTTGCTGGTACGCACAAACGCGTGCACGTCGCGAAATGAGTTTTTTCCGTGATTAAAATTCTAAATGACGAGTCCCACTCGCAGTGCCAGCCTGAACAAACAGCAAAATGGAACCTCACTCGTTCCCTCATTTCCTCGTCGCTGCCGCGTTTATTCTTGTTTGATGCAAATCCGGAGAAACAAAATATGACGTGTGCTTCCCCCTGACAATTCCGACCCGAAACTAAGACAATGAATGTAACGAGATTACGCTGCTGCACGGAATAAATCTCGTTTAACCAGAAGGCTTTTATTATCAAAAAAGTGTGTTTTAATAACACGATTTGCCCATTCATTCACACACAAGTTTTTACCAGTTTTTTGCAGCAAAAAGAACGCATCAATTTTTTACTCAAACAGAGAAAAATATTTAAAAATGGAATTTTAGCTAGCTAATGGACCACCATTGTTACATAATATATACCAGTATTTAGTACGGGTTTTTCGAAACCCTGCTTTTGTGAGAGCGAGAGTCAACTTATGCAACCTGTTAAGCATTTAGGTCCAAACGGTTGCATATCACTATAAAGTTGATTTTGTCCCTGCAATCTAAGAAATCTGAAATTGTGGTAGAAAATCGTAAGTGTACGGTATTGCCATCTGTTGGTAGCTTCGAATATGAAGGGCATTGGCAAATGTTGAAATTTCTACCAGACATTCTCCAGACGGGCCTGATGAACAAATAAAGCGGCAGGCAGCACGAGAGAGAGAGAGAGAGAGAGAGAGAGAGAGAGAGAGAGAGAGAGATGCCATCTTCAAATGTTAAAATAGATTTTCAGCATTTATTTCGCATGCTTGCTCCAAGCAGCAAGTCGCAGAAACTTCCACACTTGAAGATGTGCCACGTGCTCATCAGCTCCTGTGTGACTTAATTTGCACACTCGGTCTCTTCTAATGCACCACTTGATGCCCGAGTGCTATTTGCACAGCTTGACTAGGCACTTGGTGCGCGAGAGAGAGAGAAAGAGCGAGCGAGTAGCAGTGTCGCATATTCTGCGCCACCTGAGACGCACTCACCAAGGCATGACAAATCTTGAGCCTTTTTGCTGCGCTGGGACCGCCCCGTCGCGCCCGAAAGGCCTAGCACAGCAATTATCAGGCCGCCCGCCGGGAAATGTTGGTAACCAGTCATGTTCAACGCGCGCAGAGGTCTGATTTTGGCTGCCTCCCCGTGGACTGCATTGTGAGGGATGTGCTAAATATTCAATTTTTGCTTAAAAATAGTCACATTATTTTAGTCAGTGTTTAAGCAAAAAATAACCAAAATAATATGTTGTAGAATCGATTTTCAAAGAAAAATTTTATTGGTTTCTAAACGCTTAACATATTTTTTTATATTGCCAAAGCTCATAACTGAAATAGACGCCGCTTGTTTCTATTCCACTTAAAACGATAAATAATTGATTTCCATACCTTGGAAAAATAAATTTTTAGAATGTTTTTCTATGAAAAACGCTTAACTTGCAGGAATTTTTAAATGGGGGTGCAGTTCTCCAATAAAAATTAAAAACATGTTACGTAGCGCGGAAAGTCATAAAATACACTAATATCCTAATTAATCAAAAGATAATCGATTTTATACTCATGCAGAAAAAAATCGATTTTAAAATTGCTAATGTGCTAATTTGATGGCGTAAACACCATATAATAGTAGCCACTAAAAAGTAATCGATAGATAGTTTTGCACATCCCTACGCATTGTGCGCCGTGCAAACTCAAGATACTTGCCCGGATTTCACATTATTTTCATTGATTTGTAACGCAGCAACGAAACAAAATGGTGCCGTCGCATTTGGACTGCACAAAGGGCCATGTTTTCTGGCACAAGAGGCCTCCCTCAGACGCCGAACGATTTCCGATCGTGTTTCAGCCGCGCGCCAGCCCACCCGCCCACCTCTGCGCCGGGTTGCGCACCGTGCAACAAACACACAAAGCGAAATTGTTTTTTAATACCACGTGTCAGGCTTGCGACGGTGCCGACTCAAAGGAATCGCAAATCTTCTTATCGGCTCTTGTGTAGCGACGGGGAGAATAAGGACGCACCCGCGAGTGTATGTGTGTGCGCGCGCCGAGAAAGCTGCTTTCAGACGCAAATTGGGACGACGAACACAACGGATCAAAACCGGAAAGCAGTAATTGCGCATAAAACACCTCTGAGAAGATGACACAACGCCAGGAATTCCGACGTTTCTGAACGAAATTTATAGACAGCTCGGCCGACGATCGATAAAGAGCGCGGCTCGGCGTTGTGTAAAGTAAAGCACAACTCTCAATGAATTGCGCACGTACGCGCTGAACAGATGTACCGAAGGATATTACCTGCTCTTAGTGGAGGTACCTTCTGCGAGGCAAGTCCTCTCGAGTCACGACACCCAAAGGCAATCAGAAAACTGCCAGTGCAATTGCACATGGAAATTTATAGGCTTTTTCATCATTTTCTTCTTGCATCATTTTTTCAAGCCATAGATTTCATAGAACGAATATTACTAATAATTGCATTAGAGGGATTTCCGATTGAAAAAAATGTCGTCATGATCGTTTATGGCAGGTAAACTCCTTGGATTCTAGTAACCTTGCAAGATGTAAACCAAGTTGACGATTCTAGCAATTTTAGAAGACTTTAATTTGATATTTAAATTGATTGAAAATACAGAGTGAAGGTGAAAAAGATAAAAGTTTCAAGGATAATGCATGTAAGAAGCTAATTTGTTGAGAATAATTTCTGTCATGAGATTTTCAAGGAATTTCTGAATATATACACACATCGCTGTAGCCTAAACATTTTCCGTCCTTTTTTCAGCCTTTTTTATTTCTGGCTCTCCACATGCATTGGTTTATAGACGAAAGGATCAAAGTGTACACCTATGGTTTTTGGGTTGTGTTTCTTTTAAATCACTTAAAAACCGCACATAATCTGAAAATTGATCAAATTTACAAATTTTTTCTCGTTGATCCAAATTTCTATGCAGTTTAAGTGATTTCTGGAAATATAAAATGACATTTTCAAATTATTAACAGACTTGATTTTTATGTTTATTTTCTCCAACGAAAGAAATAATTCAGTACAGGTGGAGTGTCACAACAATATGAATTTGATTCAAAATATTTAACAAAACAAATCGTAAGGATTTTAACCCCGTCAGAGCCCCATAGCTGGCCAACGCCGTTTAATTACAAATTTCATCTAGTGATCCAAGTTTTTATTACTAGATGAATGTGCTCGGATTTAATAAACGCACGGAAGAGTTTTCTTGTAATTTTAAATACGTTTAAAAGGAGGTATGTGATGAAAATCAAAATTTTAAATAGTTTTATTAACCACTTTCAGCGCTTCGGTTTTTGAACTTGTGATTTGATCAAGTTATGAGTACCAATTTCTTGGAACATCACTGCCACTTTTTAACAACCTACTACTTAATATGGTTCGCAGTCATTTTTAATATGGTATGCATGAGAAGGGAGCACATTAAGCTCCTTATATTCAATTCATTCAATATGGGAATGAAAAATAACGCAGGTGCGGCGCTGCTGGATCTTCTGCCTTTTACGCTCATGTGCGCTTTTCCTCTCTCTTCACTCCTCCGCAGCTGTGTAAATAAATACACATATAAAAGCGGAAGAAGCAGAGTAATAAATGAAGCCACTCTGGGCCCGAGCTAGCATGTGCCGCTGAATGACTGAAGACGAGTTTATTTAATGCACACGCCTGCCTCATCCCACACCAAACCCATTTTGCATCACGAGCACAAGTTTTAATAAAAGCAGCGGTAGCTTTTCCCTTCACGAGAAGCCGTCAGCCATCAAGAATGGAAAATGCTGTTTCCTGGAATATATATACGCACCAAGCAGTCTCACGACGAAATATTAAAATGATGCCGCGAAAACCAAAATTGTTCTGTAATTTTGTTGAAATCAAAATCAGATAGTGCATATATGTATTATCCTCATTGCCAAAAACAGTCAATTTATTTAGAGCTTTTGATAATTATTAAAAATTAGGGAAAACCTGGGAATTATAAAATGTCCTTATTTTATTTCAACAAAGATCATTTTTTGCCTGTATTGAGTTTCTAATTTCATGTTTTTGAACTGTTTCTCACTTGAATAATTAATGATTATTATTACAAATCAAACCTATTAAGAAAATAGTTTAATTTTTGGTTTGCAAATAGCTCAGCAGCTGCCTATCGGCCAATACAGTCGGCGCTGCGTTTGTGCCAAGTCTCTCAGAGCCCGCTGTCAGGGGATGAAATATTCATGAAGTAGGCTTTAACGCATTTCTGAGAAGAGACAGTTAATTTCGCGCCCGCCCGTTGTTATTAACACGTATTTTGAGTCAAAAGTGAGCGTTGATTCCCCACAGACCAGTCGTGCGCGCGGAACGGGCTGCCATACGCGCCGACTGAGCTGCTGCGAGCCTGGAATAGGGGATTTTGATAAGCGTGCGTCTTCGCGCAATTTCTACCAAAAGCCGTTGTTACTCACTACATGCAGCCTTGTTTAGTGTCGCATTATTTATGAATGACTGATGCACACACTCTGCGTGTCAAGCGTGAAAACAATCGCTGCTGCGTGAGAAGGGTTGGAAATTTGAGGTCACACATATGTTGTGTCTGCCATATAAATACTTCTAGAAATATGTGTATTCTTAAGGGGGGGAAAAATAAATTTTTCATAACAGGAGATTTTGTCCATTTTTTCTTTAAAAATGATATAAAATATCTTATGGTTAAATCTTGACCTCGATATCGGAAAATTAGTCCGTTTTTTCACCCAAAAATTGGACTAATCGAGAACGTTTTAATTTTATGCCCAGTATTTGTGAAGTTGGACTATTTTCGGCTTTGTTCTCCTGGACAGTCTTAGGTTGTAGTCAACTTGTTCACCTGAAGTGTTTCCTGTCGCCTAAGATTGAAAACGTCAGCGATACACCCACAGCCATCGGAAGCGAGTCGAGTGACAGGGCAAGTCAGTCAGCCAGAGAGCCATAGCCTTTTGTTGCTTTCGCTACCTGCCGCTGTGTCGCTAACGTTAAACATCCAATCAGTCAACCTCTCCCTTCTCTGATTGGTCGCCGGCGTTATTTGCTGAGTTCAGACCGTAAACCGTAAGAGTAACGGTTTTTACGTGTACGCCGATTTTCGGCACGTTGTGTCAAACTTGAAGTGTTAATTAAGTTGGAATACATTTAATGCCAATATGTTTTTAGTTTTTAGAGAGTATACTATTTTTTTCATTACTTGATAAAAAAAATGATTATATTTTATTGTATTCTAATCGTGAGAGTTCTTTGTAGTCAGTTTTGTCGCGCAGTTGCGAATTCAATTAGGTAGCAGAGCGAGCTTGGTTGTTAATGATTCCAAGTGTGTAATGTCATAAATCACGAACAGCGAAATAATTAACGCGCGCGCCAAGTCAGCTGGCGAGAACACACGCGCAGCCAGGCAAAAAGGAGCCCGCGGGAGAGGGAAGCCGGGGGTGTTGGCGGATAATGGAATAATGTGCGCGAATTCACGCAGCGTAAATTCGACGCAAAGATGCAAATGGTTCTAGAATATTCATGAGCAGCGAAATTCACCTCTGAGCAGATGAAAGGAGGCTTTTCAAGGAAAGCAGCCTAATTTTTTTCGCTGCTTAATATAGCCGAGTGAAAAGTGCACGAGCGCGAGCGGGGAATGGAGCGGCTCTTTAGCCCCGCAGACCGCCTTTGACTTCAAAGCAGCTTCCATTCCTAATTGGATGCAATTTTTACTCACAACTCAGAGAGTGACTCGCAAATTCTAAACTTGACGCACAGAAAGCCAAACGCCGACGATAACTTAATTTATTTTAATTGGATCACGAATCAGAATTCAATATTATATAGTTCATTATAATAATTCATGAAATTAATACTTCCTTAAATTCAAATCAAAATAAATTTTATTTTATATACACTTGCTATGGCAGGCATTCTCAAGCAAGATAAACCAATGGGAGATAAAATAAAATTAAATAATTAATACATCCAGTAAGCACCGGATTGTAACGAAAAAATATTATTTTGTTCTATCAACAGGAGCAACCTGATAAACGCTCCTGGCGTCTGGAACCAAGACTGGCTGATGAGAGTTTATTACCCGAACCAGTGTCATTTTTTTTAGTTTATTCAAGTGCTTACTGAATTTGTGCAGGAATATAATTGTTTTTCGGGATATATCTGTACTTTTTATCAAATGAGCCTGCGGCCCTAAATTCATTTTTTTATTCCATTTTAAATTCGTTACAAGACAAATATTTGAAATTTGGCAACCCCCATTTACAAGCCAGGAAAGTGCAAAAAAATTTCATTAAATTCCGCGACAGTTTCTGCGCTGGAAAACAGCGCCTTAATTGCTCTTCAGCTCAAAATGAAATTCCTGCCGACAAGGTGGGCTGTGCCTTCTTTTCACGAGACGGCAAATAATTATTTCGGAAAGTTGCACTCGTAAGCTAAATGGCAGACGTGAAAGAGTTTTTCATCTCGCAGGCTAAACCACTGAGTCAGCAGCAGAATGAGCGGCAGTAGTTCACGCAAACATGCATTTCTTCGTTTGAGAATTCACGCAAACGTCTGTAAGGGGTGTGCGTCTGCTTTGCAAATTCTATGGAAAGTCACATGAGCAATTCATAAGGATTTTGACGAGTTGAAAGAATGGAAAGTAAAGCGTATGTGGCAATGAATTTAAATCAGCATACTTACTTGATATAATTATTTTTCCCAATAAACTTACCTATCTGTTCTCCACAATTCAGAAAATTGATGTCCATTTAAAGAAATACATAATCCAATATTTTCTTGGCCTTACAAGGTCTGATGGAAAAATCCCCTTGCCCTGCAAATATGTTTTATCTGATCTATTCCCAGGAGCTTGTCCATCTGGTTTTGTCCACGGGCCGTTGTTTCTAAAATATAGGACTTTTGGAATATCACCTGAATTTTCAATACAAACCATAACAATGTGTGAAATAAAGGATTGCTTGAGTCTAAATTTTCCAATTAAAATGGTTAGAAACGATTTATTATGAGAAAAATTCAATAAAATTGAAAATTAAAACTGTAACCTAGAAAAAAAGTAAAGGTTCACTGAAAATGTGTCTAACAATAAGTAAACTAAAATTTGAAAGTATGAAATAGTTAAATTAAATCATTATTCCATAGAAACATGGCCAAAATGTGACTACTTGATCTCAAATAATTTTTTAGCACACAAAATTAATTTTAAGACGTGTTGAAAAGTACAATTCATAAGATTAACTATTGCAATAACTGCTGTAAAACACAATTTTATTTCCAGAAATGTCCGGAAAAACAAATGACTTTGCTTTTGTCAATTATCTACCCTTTGGTGAAACCCTCCCCATTCCTGGACGTCACTGGATGTAAATTAATTATAAAAGAATTATTATAATTCAATCACCAGAGCTTTTTTAGGTTTCATTATTTGTTTGTTTGGATACCCAACACATTCAACCAGACCATATTTCAGCTAAAATTGGTTTTAGATCATTTAAAATATTTTTTGAACCAGCAGAAGACCCAAATTCATCTCTTAAGGAAAAGAAATCACGCAGCTATCGAGTTGAATTTTTAATCACCATTATACTGTCCAGCCGGGCATTTTCTCTGCTACGGGTGCATTAGTTGCGCCTAGTGCTTATTAAGCCATAAAGTGATTGCCTATGTGGCCGCCAGTTAACAGGTGGGAGCCGAGCAGCCGCCCCGTAAGCGAGTGATACTTTCGGAGGCGCGCAGTTTATGCTAATGCCATATTTATGGGCGGCTCGTTTCTCGGCACCAGCTGAAAATGAAATTACGGGACGGATGCTGCGGACGAGAAAGCCGCTGCAAAGTGCTGCTCGCTCGTCGCCGTCGTGCACACACACGCAGAATGGCTTTCCAGAGTGGCTGCAAACTTGGAAGTGAGAGAGAGGCAGCCTCGTGTGTACGTATGTATGTACTTGCGTTTGGAAGGTGTGCATTGGCGGGTGTGTGTGTGTGTGTGTGTGTGTGAGAGAGAGAGAGAGAGAGAGGCTTCGGAGAGCCATAAAATACAATTTACAATACGAGCTTAGGAAGAGATAAACTTTTATAGGCGCGCCGGCATTATATTCTGCCAGAGTCGGTGCTTCTCTATTGACGGCCAATTCCCAGCGCACTCGCTGCTGCTCTCGCGTGTGCATTTTTTATTCGGCGAAAGAGAGGCAGCCAGCAACACGTGCGACTAAATCACCGCGCCCAAGTGCAGCTGCACAATGCCGGCGAGCACCTGCGTCTGCCCCGTGCACTGATTTGCCTTTGCAAAATACAAAGTGCTCCAGCAAGTTTGGCCTGATTTGCGGGCGTGTATTCACGAAAGATCCAGTGGCACGAGGGTGTAGAAAACTTGTCAATTGATCAATTACTGGCCAAATTTAATGCAAAATTTTGTCACTTAAGAATTATAGGACGATTTTACCCTCTGTTATTGATGCATTGGCCAAATAAGAGCATTTAAAGTAGCATAAAAAGATAAAAGCATGGATATGGTAAAAATATGGTAAAAAAGTACAAGTCAATCAAAAAGAAAGTGTGGAAAAAATCCTGAATTTTCATAGATAAAGTGGGTGCGAGCAGGTATTTGAGTTGTAAATTGCGTACTCTCAGGCCGATGAAAAACAAGGAAGGCGGTGCAGATTTTTCCCTCTGGATGAACTGGTGGGTGGGCTCACAGCAAGGAGAGAGCCGGAGGTGCTGAGTCAAATCGACATACCTTAATTTTCGATTGCCACGTATCATAGGGGGCGAAGAAATATTTTACTTCCGCTATGTCCATCCGCTGGAGGTGAAAATGGCACTGAGTGTAATTGATTCATCAGCTGATGGAGTCGACGCAATTTGTAATTAAGTGCTTTGTTGGCCAAATTGCCGTAATACTTCCATTACTAATGCCTCGCTTCAGACCGGTTACTTCCCGACAAAATGGATATAAAAGCAATTTTAAAACAACCGCCAAAAGTGATTCACCCTCCTCACTTCGAGTGCAGAAGGGGGCACATTAAACAAAAGTCAGGGGAATTGATACAGGTGCGCTGCAACCCTGCCACCGTGAGTGAGTATTTTTTGCACTGCGCGCGCGTCTAAAATTTTAGAAAGAGTCGTACATGACCGCAGATGGCAAATTATTTGAGTAGCTTTTGTTGGGATAGATGCATCCCAGTATTTCCAGAATGTGTATTTTAAAAAGAATTCAAGACAGCATTTTCGATCGGACAGCTCGAAAATTTCAAATTTAACGTGATAACCTTTTAGCACGAAGAGCATGTGTGCTGACTGAGCACAGCACGCGCAGAGAGAATGACCACGGGGCGAGTTTGCCAAGAAAGGCGGTTGTTGTGCTTGGCTACAAGGCAGACAGCAGCGAGGCCTAATTAATGCCGTGGGGCTATCAAAAGCCAAAGTGGTTTATGGTTTCCCTGCTCGCTCTCGGACACCCGCGCGCATCGCCACCGGCCATGCTCGCCGTTGCCCTTCTCTTTCTATTAGACGTGAACACACACAAAACGCATATTATGTGTGTTCGCACACAAGCGCTGGATGGGCTGGCTGGCTGAACGTTGATCACACATGCAAATGCCGTTTCTCTTTCACACAGCTCAGATAATCGCCACGCCGCCCGAGCAAACACAAACAGCTCGGCAGACACGCGGCTCTCGCAAGCGATTTTCTATTGACTCGATTTGCTGAATAAACAGTCAGTTTACGCATTGTCGTGGCTAGACGAAGCTGCAGTGCACGCCCTGCGGAGAGTAATTCCTCCGCCATTGCAGATTAATTTCGTGACTATCGCACATACACATGGATTTGTGGTTTCTGAATGAAATAATTTGATGATTTCCAATTAATTAAAATATCTAAAATAACAGTACAAAAATGGAAGGTTTCTAATAAAGTTTCCGTCATAAAGAAGATAAAAAATACAATCAATACTGTTCAGTTTTTCAATTTATTTCTACCAAATTGTATTACTTCATTAAATTTAGCAACATTCAAACGTTTGATAAACTATAAATTAAATTCCATTTACATTTTTAATTCATAGCAAACCCTTCTACATATTTTTGTATCGATTTTCTCCATAAACATAATATGAATAAGAGTTTGAAATTTCAGAGGGCGGTTTTTTCGACATATAAAACGACAGTTTTCACATTATTTAATATTTTATAAGCCAACTTAGACATGATTTTAAACCGTTAGTAATCGTTTTGACAAGCAATTTTCTTGGTAACCACTTTTCCAGGGGCTTGTAATTCTTATTACATCGATTCATTTTCTAAAAATATCGTTTGTTAAAATCCAGATGGATTCACTTCAAATTTAACAGTTTGCCAATGATTCCCTGCTTGATTTCGATTCCTTTATAAATTTTTTACGAGCACTTTAAAATTACCTACCTTGACAACCTATCATCGTGACGGTAATTTTTGCTTAATTTTCTTTCGCTCTTAGCACGCAAGCACATAAACAGTATGCATTATTCAAGGCCACCTGACGATTTTTCGTTTCAAAATAAAAGAACAAAAAAGCTCATTTGTTCCTAAACCTACCAGCAAAATGGTCAATCCTGCGGAAGACACTCTGACCCTGCTGACATTTGCACATCGCTCGATCAAACTGCTGGGGCTTGCAGGTTGTTTTTGGAAATCTCAGTGGAACAGCTTCCCGTTCTTCGAAAAGCACAAAATAACTATGTTCAAGATGTACATATCGTGTGTATTCGGTGCCCTGATCACCAGCACCACATTTACCATCAGAATACAAGATCCCGACCTGACCATGAAGCAGCTTACCTTAAACTACGTCATCCTGATCACAAACCTACAAATCGTTGTGATGTTCCTCAAGAGGGACAAACTGGAGAATCTTCTGCACGCTTCGCCCGAGTTCGCATGCCAAGCTGCCATCGGAAAGCACCTGAAACATGCTCTGGGAGTTGTGCGTCGGTGGAACATTTTCAAAATCTCGCTGCTCTTCTTTATGATTGTTCTCGGCCTGGTCAGCTACTTTGAAGCCTCTACCAAACAATTAATCGAGTCGATCAGCGAGCCTTCTGGCAGGATCATGGTTTCGCTCGTGGTTTTGCGCCTGTACTCTTACGCGAGTATCGTCATATTTCAGGTCGGTTGCCCCATGCTGCTGATGTCTCTGTTTGCGTTCATCAACGGCTACCTGAACCACCTAAAAAGTTGCTTACGTCACGTAATCATCAGAGACCCGTTGCTCATCAATGTTTCCTGGAACGAGCGTTACGAAACCAGTCGAGATTGTGACATGAGATACTGTGTAACCATGCATCAATTCATCATCAGGTAACTTAAAATAGACACTGCCAAAGACTTTTTATTGTATAATAAAATATGTTTAATTTAGAATATCACAAGTCCAGAAAATTTGACATACGTATTTTGGCAGAAACAAAAAGAAGATGTTTGAGCCAACTTTATTTAATATTCATTGTTGTTTCAACAAACGGAGGAATATCAATCAGCATTTTTCACAATAGAGATGCGTACTTTCAGTGAAAAAATTATAGCACACAAATATTTGACATTCAATCAAAACTTATTCAATACATTTTAACCAGAGACAAACAGTCCAAAATTTAATGAAATCAATCACAGTAAGTTAATGATTTTCAGAGCACATGCCACATACTCTTGCATTTTTAGCCGTCAATTCGTCTTGAATTGGCTGGACTTGTAATGTTTTTTTCCAATAAATAAGATTCTAAAAATATATATATATTTTAAAATTCCTCAAGCATACACTCTGCATATCAGCGGTGTAATATAAATATTAATAGACTAAAGAAAAGTACATTATTCTGAATATTTCAAACGGAAGATATGTTTAATTACTGAATTTAAAATGCTTTGTCAGAATGCGCATTTTTCGACAGAGTAGCTCTCAAAATTAATATTATATATTTTCAAAGCTTGATTGCAATCACAAATGACGTGTTCTCATGGGTCATCCAACTTTTTCTCCTGATGACACTGGGTGCGATCGTTTTCGGAATAAAGTTGCTGCAAAATAAAAATGAGAACGGATCACGTGTCCTCTACTTTACCATCCTGTCCGGCCTGGAACTGCTGTGCCTGTGTTACCTTGCTGACGATATTTCTAGAAAAGTGAGACTCAATTGCTTGCAATTTTGTTTAATTTATTATAAATCGTAGAGTAAAGCCTTGGCCAACGTGTGTTTGGAACGGTTGTACGGCGCAGAAGACATGATAATCGGCGACTGGCGTACTCTTCAGGTGATGGCCCACCGTTGCCAGACGCTGCCCATGAAGATCAAGGCAGGCCCGTTCTATTCTCTCAGCATCAGGAATTATTTGACAGTTGAGTTTTCTATTTGAAATACTGTTTCCACACATGCGCTTGACCGAGTATAACATTTTTTTCAGATGCTTGCTGTGTCCGTCACCCTTTTCTCATTTGCGTGAAATTTGAAACAAATGTCCAATTAAGAGCACAAATGGAAAATTTGTGCAATAAACGAGATTTAATGCACACAAATTTGAATTCGTCTGTTGATTGGCGTATTTTATGCGATTCGAGTGCTTGCTAATTGTGGTTTTGATTAGTCTGCAAGCCGGCTTAGTCTCATTAACTCGTTCGTTAATGGCGGCAAGCATTCCGATTTGGGTTGTGAGTCGAAAATGAAACGGACGAAACCCAATATCGCGTCAGCCAGGCGTGGGTTGGTGCTATCGGTGGCGGAGCAGCGGCCTCCTTTTTATTGCTGTGGTTCGAGAGTTGATGGCTGAGCCAATATTTGCGCTCGCAGCTCCTGACTTTTAATGATTACCTTGCCTACGCACTTACCGAGCTGATTCTTGAGGTGCAAACGGTTTGCTTTGCAACTTGAAATGCACTCCAAGATATATTCCACGCACAAACAACTTGACTCTGGATTTATTTTAAGAGGTGGCTGCGGAAGAAACTTTAGATACTTAAGGGTGAAAGTTTGATTGTTTCTAAATTTTCAGCGCGTGATCATGGCTGGCTTGCGGAAGGCGGAGAATAAATTAAGAGAAGCGGACCGTTTCCATAGCTACAGTGAAAGCCAATTTCCAAATCCGATTTGGCCGCACACGGAACGAGTGACAAGCAAGGCAGCCGAAGATCGAACCCGCCCATTACGACGGCGGCTGATGGAAAAATTGTGTCTCGGCGGCGGCTGCGGTGGATTTCAAATGAGCGCAGTTAAAAATCCAGACGTGGGTGCGCCTCTGCGGTAGTAAAAAAGCGAATTTTCTCGGTCAGATTATTTTTGATCGTAAATGGACGCGTAAAAGCCCCCCGTCCCGCATCTGATGGAGGAATTTATCGATTTCGGCTGGGAATCACGTGCCGCTAATTTCGCCATAAAAGCTAGATGTTGTCTCTGATTAAAATAGGGTCGAATAGAGCGAGAGAGGCGAAGTTTGCCGTCGGGCCGTTCGTGCAAAATATTTTGGGTTGCCGCTCGGCTGGTCCGGCGAGAGGGTCCTTGACGATTATAATTTAATTTGAGCGCTTTCCGCGGCAGACGGGTATGCGAGCGAGAGGCGGAGGCCCGAATTGACATTCCTCTCTCGCAAAGTTGTGCTTGTGTGTGTGTATGTGTGCTCAAGAGAATCGGCAGACCAGCGGCCTACTTGACGAGCAATAATAGACGCCAGCTAAACACGGCATTTCAATTCCTATTCAAGTAAACATGCAGGGATTCAGCGAATTTCGCTGCTTTTTGAATAACCACCGGGGAAACGAGCATGGACTTTGTCTGATGTGATTGCAGTGCAGAAAATTAATGTAGAGGAGGTTTTGCGAGGAGAGGAAAGCGTGGGCGGCGAAGACATGTAAACCGATGAGGTCTGCGGGGAGAATTTTGGCAGCCGCAAATTTCCTTTTTTGCCGTCGTGGAGCCGAGCGATCCAAGGCACAAAGGGAGAAAAGGAAAAGAAAGACCTGTTCGTAACCCGAGGCCAGTTGTTACACTAAAAACCACTCTGACCGAAATTGTCACGTGTCCCTGGGATTATGTCGAACAGCGTGCTGAGTGACGCACATTTTGAGAGAGTTTTTCTATAAGGCTTTTCTACTTAAATTTGAGCGAAAGCCATGATTTATCCGGGATCAATATTCTCTCTCCTTGAATACTTTCCCGATGAATCTGAGCACAAGTCGAGGAAATTCGAATAATATTTTATCTTAATTTGTTTCTTAGAAGCAACCTTCTAACATTTCAGCTTGCAAAGTGCTTCCAAAAACCGAAACGATCGGCTGTAATATCCAAAGTAGTTGCACCTGCTCAAAGGAATAATCACGAAGTTTGCAGACGGCGGAGGCAATTTTGTCGGATTCCATTTTCCGGCGAGCATGAACTCGTCGACACTAATAACTCTGAAAGCAGCCATCTCCGCTTTTGACTGGTTCAATTAATAAGAGAGCTACTCACACTGCTCCTTGCCCTTCCAGGTAAATAAACAGGCGGAGAGATGAAATTATGAAAGCCGTCTCCTTATTGGAGTGCTCCCTCTTCCTTACCTATCCTTTGCAAGACGCGCACAAATAAATATATACGAATGAAATTGTGCACAACAAATAAAGCGGCAGGCAGCACAAGAGAGAGAGAGAGAGAGAGAGAGAGAGAGAGAGAGAGAGAGAGAGAGAGAGAGAGAGAGAGAGAGCCGTATAAAGCAAGCAAACTGACTTTTCTTATATGTATATTCCCAGCGCTTCTTCCGAACACGGAGAGAGCCTTGGCATTTATTCATTCCTCTTCTCGTCATAACAATAAAAGTTGGCAGCAAAAGTTTTTGTTCCTCTCTGCGGGCCTCCGTGGTGGCGGAATCGCTTTTTCTCGCGCGCGCCTTATTTAAATGTAGATGTGCTCCAAAATGAGAAATAATAATAATAACAATCCGCAGCGAAAGAGATGGCAAAAGTTACAGCCGCGCTGCTTCGCGCCAAAGGTTTCCATCTGAGCTCTGGTGACTTTCCGCTCAACTGCTTTACAACCCAATGTCCATTCATTTCCATTTTAATTGTCTAATAACAGATTTCCTTACCGCTGCGTAATTCCCGTTTCCTTAATCTCAGTTTTTAATATTTTTTGACACTTTGTACGTCAACGTCTTTTAACAAGTGTGCGGAATGTACGATCTTTCATTAATCAATTTAAGAATTGCTTTTGATTTAGACGACATTTGAGAGCTTTTTTTAATCAGTTTGTAAAATATGAAAAGTGGGAAAAGCAAAGAAGCAGAGCCACGCCAGATTTTACATATTTAAGGCCCCATTTTCTTGTCTGGACTGGAGCCACCAAAGTTTTGCTGCCGCAATTAGTGTCGGTTTTTATTTTAAATTTGAAACTTTTATTTTGCGAAACCGCAAAAGAGAGCGAGCAAAAAAGATGGGCGGTGCCGTTGGTAAACTTTTTGCAATTAACGCCATGGAAAAGTTTTCAGAGCGTGAAAGCGCTCACCGCGTGCAATTTAACGAATTGCAAAAGCCGACGCATTACTCGTTAATTGTCGCCATGATAATAAAAATAAAGCTTTCCTCTCTTAACGCTTTAGACAGCCGCTCCAACAAACTAGCTAAAAGGAGAGATAAAACATTTTTGTTGTTTCGTTTGTGTATGTAATTTATTTAGATTTGTAGCGGTACAACAACGCGGTCCTGCTTTTTGTTGGAAGCCAACAATTGTCGGCGGTTTGAATTATTGTAATTTTGCATTATTGTTTAACAGCAGAAAGATGATTTTAAAATAAGAATTCAGTTTTCGTCCGTCAGCCACACGGTGCTGACGTGATTCGTTTAATAGTGCAGAACCCGATTCAAAGGGGTGAGTCCAACCGTCAGTTAAACTAAAGAATTTGTAACTTATTATTGTAAACCATTTCAGTTCTTGTACTTGATTAAGCATCCGATCGGATTTGCAACTGTAACATAATACACCAACCAAATTCTTCATCTGAATTCATCGGTCTTCATCATTCCAACCCTCTTAATTCTCCCAAAGATTGTTTTCCTTGAGCTTAATATTTCATGGTGGCCACTTCAAAACTCACTTTCCTTGTTCATCTTTGGATTGTTTCGCGTCTTAATTTAACGCCAACAAAGTTACAATTCTGTAGAGCATTGCAAATTAATTTTTATTTTATTTTAAATTGCTAACACTATGTCGGAATAAAAATCTTATAGCTCGTTTCGCAATTTGCACAAATGTACCACTGATATTAAACGCAAAAACAAAGTCAGAAATAAATATCAAATTTGTTCTTCCTCATTTTACAAAGTATTTTCCCAAATTTATTTAAAACCAATTAAGTCAGAAATAGTGTACAATAAAAAATCTATTGATTTAAAAATAACATTAGTCTGCGAAAACTGCAGCATTAAAATTATTTTTAATGGAAATTTAATGTTCATTATCTAGTTAATTTTTTTTAAATCTGCATGAAACAGTATTTTTCTATGCAGTGTGGTTTTTTCATAAAATGCTGGTTTTTGTTTAATAGCTTTATTAAAAAGCGTAAACTTTCATGTTTTTATTTTTCCGAATTCAATCATGCCTGCCATGCTGGCAACTGAATATTTCTGCCCACCCAGTGCAGAGCCTCAATTTTGGCACGAGAACGAAAATCGACGACTGACGAGAGCCGTTTCCCCCCCGATAAATCGATGTCGGTGGCAGCGATTTATTTCTTGATGAAATCCTGCCGGCGTGATTCAATAAAGGCCGTTTCTCAATAAATATGATACAATGGGGGCGTCCGCCGATCGAGTGACGTTTGACGAGCGAAAAGCAATAAGCGGCCGGGCTAATCGATGGTTCTTTCCTTCCCGACTGACAACACAACCGACGCCGGGCGGCTTGACTGCTGGCGGGGCCGAGCCAGCCAGCAAGCGAAGGCAAACACGAGCCACTCTTTCTTGATGATCGGCCGGTAATTACTTTGCTAATGCGGCTTGTTTGCACAGCAGTAATATGTATTCTCCTAAATAAACATGCCAGCTTTCGATTTTCCTTCGTGAACCATTAACTTAAAGTGGAAAAGCGTCGAGAGAAATGCTTATCGATTTTTTGCTGTCATGATTTTTCCTTCGTTTTTATTTATATTTTTTAAAAATCATCATTTGACACTATTGAGAAATTTAAAACCTCAAGATAATATTATAATTATTTAACAATAAACACAATATTTTTATCATGCCTTTATTATTCATAAAAAACTCTGTGATTGGGAAATTGAAAATTATTTCTTCTGAAAATTGTTTCATTTTAAGAAGCAGAATTACGATGCATGAAAACAATTCAGAAACGATTTCCATTTAATACTAAGTAATTATTGTACGTTGCAGCGACGGTGAGTGGCAAGGCTTCGTATCTCTTGCTCTCTCTGTGCTTAGTAATGAGTGCAGTCGATTATTTTCCACGACCAGCGATTTTAATTTTCCTGGAGTGTTGATTTTCTGCAGGATATTGACTGCTGTTAGATTGAAGCAAAAACTTATTTTACTAGCAAGAGATGTTATGGACTAAAGACAATTTTGAAATTTAAATAGGAAAATAAATCTCAATAGATGGAATACGAAATCAACCGTGATTACACGACCCATCTTAAAAAAATTTTTGCAGAACGAGACAATAAAAACAATAAACACTGCATGCATTAGTATCCTCTCTGTTCATTTTTTATGATATAAAAGCTTTAAAAAAAACTAGCAGCAATATAATTTTATAATCTTAAGCCCCAATGTACTGTACAAGAAGGAGGGCCCAAGAAAATCCGCTATTCAGTATAAAAATTGTGATTTAATTTTTCCGCCTCTATTTTCAGACATTGTAAAATGTAGTAAAAATGAAAAAAATCTCAAAGAAAAATCTGTTGCGTGAGCGTTTTAAAAAAAAATTGACGCTATCATCATATGAAAAATACATAGATACTGACAAACAATAAAAATACATTCGAAACTAATGGTTGTTTGAGTGAGAGGGAAAACGGATACATGTTGTGTCTTCCTGATTAAAAATCAACAACACAAGCCTAATTGGTGTGGCGAGAGTACGAGAGTGCTTGATTAATAACGCAAAAAAGGTTTCAACAAAATTGGAAAATGTTCTGACGCTGAGGTTATTGCTAAACAAACTTTTCTTTTTCGAGTCAAATTTTATTAATGAAAATGGTCCGCCAACATTAAACAAACTTTCCATCGGTTTAAATAAGTTAAAGCTGGTTTCAAGTTCTCTTGATTAAATACAAAATTCCACTATTGCACAGGTTGAATAAAAAATTGTCTCTAAACAATTGATTTTAAATTTTGCTACAAGCAAATATAATTTAAATACATACCATATTAATATTAGAACTAAGGATGGTAGAGATTTGGATCCGACAATCCTGCTTTCCCCAAGTGTAATTCTTTACACTTTGGGGAAACACGATGTTTGGCTCATTGTCGGAACCTTATCTCTACTCTCCTTAAGTAGGGCAGAAGTAACTTCAAAATATTAATGCCAAAATCTCGTAAATAGAACGGTTTGCACTTTTACATTTTGATTTCTCTCTTCGTGATCTATCCAACAGTGTGCGAACTATGAACAAAATTTCCCTTCTGTCCAAAAGTAAAAATTAATTTTTCAACAAGAAAACAGCAAACTGGGAAACTTAATTATCTTTTCCAGAACAAAATTAATGCTATTTATAAAAATTATTTTTCTGAAATTTGCAGTTAATATCCACTTTAAGAAGCCGTGAAAGGGTGAAATATAAAAGTGCACTTTATTTATTTGTGTCCATCATAGGGCGCAAGCGTGATTGCGACGAGAACAAGGTGGTTGTGCCCACCATGCACGAGGGGCGCCGCAGCCACGCAGCTCCCATTTCGCCATTAATAATGATAAATGGCACGAAAATTGGACACTCGCGTCAAAAGACACGTTTTAAGCATGAAAAAGGGCGGCCGGGCGAAAGTAATCCGCTGCCGCCGTCGCCGCGTGCGAACCCAACAGTTTTTTCCATTTCGCGCGCGACACGTGGAGAGCACAAAAAGTCTTTCAGCCTCTGGACGAAAATCGTAAACAAACTTGGGTGTTGAGCAAACCTCAGCGCACCATAATTGAAAATCAATGCTTCATATCGGGACATTTGATTTTTATTCCATTATCGGGTTAACCGACGCAATAAAACCGCGCAGAATGGATGTAAATAACTCGCATTAATCGGCTCTTTTTGCCATTTTACTCCTGCGAGTGGGTTTGCACGAAGAGCGCCGACAGAGAGATAGACTATGGTTGCTGGCCGTCAGAGGTATTGATCGATCGGCCATTGATTGGCTCCTCAGCGTGTGATGTGTTGCTACTGCGACAATATCATACGAAAGAGCGAGGGAACATAATATTGACAGAGGAGAGGCAAAGCCTCTTTGGCAGCTATATTTGCTTTTTAAATGAGCCACCAGCGCCTCTCTCTCTCTCTCTCTCTCTCTCTCTCTCTCTCTCTCTCTCTCTCTCTCTCTTTCGTTCCCCCACACGAATCCATTTATCTGCTCTCGTTACTCCAGAAAGAAACCTGATATTCGCTGGCTCAACACGACCACGCAAAATTTTTCCTCCTTGCTAACAACAACACGATTCAAGACGGATTTGGAGCCTTGTTAACTCATGTCAGTTGCAAAAATAACTGCGTTCCAGGGTTTGTCATGAGATTTTTTTAAACCATTGCGCTTGTTAAAAAAAATCCTTGTATCTAACAGTTTAAGTAAAGCTATTTAGAAAAAAACTGAGATATTATTTTTTCCTTTACCCGAAATAACCTCTAAAAATTAAAAGAGAGTTAAAATTTTTGTAGGTTGCCGTTTAAATTTGCGAGAAAATCAGCTACAATTTTTTAGTGCTATAATTGGTTAGCACTGTCTCCCTATTGAAAATCAGGATTTATTTTGCCAGTAGGAGAATTTAGCTCATGATACTAACAGCATTGGATAGATCACGACGGGAGGAATCGAAGTAAGGTGATTTTTTGCAAATTCTGAAATTTAACTAGGTCCTGGTTATTTAAATACACAATTTTTCAAGTAGATATAAACTCAACAAACAATTAACTCAATTAACTAGTTCTTGCTGTATCTATATAATTGCAATATGTTCATATTTGTTGGCCTGTAAAGCTCCACTTTAACTAAATGAAATATTGAGCAAACACCAAGCTATGAATTATTCCCATTAAAATGACGCGTGTCTGTTTTCCCTGCTTCAGAAATTTCAGACTAAGGAAAACGACACCCTTTTTTGCTTGCCTGCGCCAAACGTTAAATATTTAAAAAGTTTCGGGGCTGGAGCCGGCAGCAGGAACGGCAGAGTATATGAAAAAAGCTCAGTGTCCCGCAGAGTGTGTGCATTGAATTGGAGCAAGGGATGGATGCTGAAAGAAGATTCACTTTGCTGGAATAAATTTGGTTCTCCAAGGAGACCGGCTAGAAAAGGTCCTCCTCTCTCTCTCTCTCTCTCTCTCTCTCTCTCTCTCTCTCTCTCTCTCGCTTCCTTTCTTTTCCGGCCCCAGCAAGCGCCATCGTCGCAGCAGGACGAACGAACCAGCCCAGAGTTATTATTATGATACCTGCTAGACTGGCGTTGCGCGCATCGACGGCCTGCGTCCGCGCAGATAAGTGTTGAGATGGAGGAAAATAAAGTTAAAGCGGGCGTAAAATGACAGCGCAAGAGCGGAGTGGAACGTAAAGCTTATGTTGCACTTCTTAAACTCTGTGCTAACAACAAGAGCGACGTGCTCGGAAGGATGTTTGATTTTATATGCCATCGCCTAAATGGCCGTACACCTGGTTACTCCCTGCATTTCGAAATAAAAAGACACAATAAAACCAACAAGCGTATCAACTGACGGAAACAATAGCCTTTAATTCAATTTTATCGCGATCAGAATAACTGGAAAAATCAAATGTTCAACATTTAGATTTTTATAAGTTAAAGTTCGTTTCTTAAAACTGGAAAAAAATTTGCAGAAATATAAAGGCTATTAAATAAGATTTTTTTTATTTTCCTGTGATGATTTCCATAATCAAGCTCTATTTTGGCCATATCATTTATTTTACTTGCATCAACTTGCTGGTATATACGAGTCTATTGTAAAATAGTTATTCCTCAAAATTGGGGAGTGGAAAATTCATTCTGGGATTGGGTAAGAAATGCAGATTTCATCTCAGCTTTCTGTATATCCATATAGGATTAAAATGGACTTCATCCTCGTTGATTAAAAAACGTTCTACGATTCTTCTTTAATATTTCATTCTGACAAGTTTCGGCTTCACAGTGGAGCCTTAATCTTGAATATGCCAAGATTTTTGCTTTAGTGCTAATAGCCTTTGAATTTTAAAGCCAAACTCGTAAAGCTTAATATAACTAATCAAACTATCGATTTTTTAATTATCATTTCATGAATGCTGAATAAAATTTTCGAGACGATTTAAAATACCTAATATAGCTACTAGGTAAAAACAACCGTAGAAAGCAAAAAAAAAAAAAATAGATATTTGAGCGTCCATAACACAAAAATCTTGTAAAACGGAAACTTTTCTTCTGGAATTTTTTTTTATCTAATTTCAAAATCTATAGTGGCAGTAAGAAAAAAGGATTAATGGGTGCGCTATCCTTATAAAAAATTAAATTTCGGTAAAGAAATCCTCAATTTTAGCTTTAATGAACAAAAATAAAGCTACTAATTTTATTATTTTAACCCTATGTCTCTTATAAATTGGCGTGTGTATTTGTGAAACCACTGCAAACGTTTCAATTATTTCAGCACTCATGAAACGCGACACCTTTTCATAGTGCGTGTGTCATCTATTTTTGTTCGTCTGGTGTGTGCGTTTGCTTACTTTGCAGTCCTCGGCACTCACTCATTTGCTTTGAAAGCTCGCACTCTGCGAAATTGTCGGCAAAGCTGAAAGGAGAAAAAGTTCGCACCCAGCAGCACAGCGCAGCGCAGCTCTTATTGTCGCGAAATATATATATGACAGGCTGTGTTCTGCAGAGCCGAAAGCAGAGGGAGGCTGCCTGCCAGCCTTTCTTATTGAAGCTTCTGGTGGTGACGTTGGCTTTTCCAACACCATTCGCTCGCTCCTGCTGCCGTGGAGCCTTTTGTGCGCGGGTGAGAAGCTCCCTGCTCGACACACAATGTACACTCACACATACACATACCGCGCTCTCGCGCGCAAGAGAGAGCGTCTGCCAGCAGCGTTTGTTTCTTTCGAAAACCAGTCACGGCCTCAAGTGCAATTCTGAGGAAAAAACTTGGCAATTAATAGCCGGAGAGGAGGACTGCAACAGAAGCAGCTGCGCCACGCTTTCCTCTTTCCGCAGGTGTGAGAGGGAAAACGGGTCAGCTTAAGGGAAGCATTCTTCTTTTTTTTTAGGGAGCTGCTCCAAAAGGGGGCATTATGCTCTTCGTTAAGGAATATATATGGGAAGATGCTACGTTTTTGTTAGTGGCGGATTATATTGAATTTGTTCTCGACTAAGATAACCATCAGGTGAAAATTTTAAATGGATGGTGTCAACTAGTATAAGAGATCGAAAGGAGGAATATTGAAATGATAATTAAAAGAAAAACTGCTGATGCCGCAGCTTTTGCTTCACCGTGATGATTTATATGGAAAACTCTTTATGACGAGATGATACAATAATCGATGAGTTAGTTCATTTTTTAACTTTCTGGAAAGCCCTGACAGGAAGATTTAAAATTGTGGTCGGAACAATCGTGAATATCGGTCTCGGCCAGCCGCCATAACATTTCGTTTCACATGGTCAGTCACCAGCCCCCGTGACTCCACCAGCGGTGAGTCAAAAAGTCGGATAGTGCCTGAGGGTAAAATGGTATCCGGCCATTGAGCCCTTATAAGCACGATAAAACTTCACGTTTAAAAATTTTCAGCCTGCTCTCCAGCCACCGGCAGCATTTGGCTTATGCTGGGCAGCCAAGCAAACCTTCCTTTTTTCGACAGGAATCCTTTAGGTTTTTTGCTACTCACTAAAATAAACAAATGAGTAAAAATTACAGAAAATTGCCATTACCAGGAAAAAACTGATCATTTCTTGCAGTTCTTTTTTATTATTTCGGAAAAAAGACCGTTGTGGCGAAAACAAGACAAACAAATCTGCAAAATGAAATTTTTGTTCGAAACTGCAGAAAAAATCAGGGATTTCGCAATCACAGGCGGTGCTAAGCGACGGTGGAGACACTGTAACTCGGCGTCATGTTCCATTTCTTATCTTGACGCAACTGCAAGGGGCGTGTGTTTCATTTAATACATCGACGCAAGCCTTAAAGCAAGTCACTTTCGCAACTCATCTGCGGGAAACACACACGGGAGGTCATGCGTGCAAATGCAAATGCCACGCAGGCAGAAACAAAAGCCGCCGAGTGCTCCAGGTGCATTATCCAGCCTCTCGTAAAACGCGCTGATGCGAAAGCGCTCGCTCGCTCGCTCGCTCTTTCCACCAGCTGGCGAATCTATTTGGGGGCGAAAAATTTTTATTATCTCCGTCCTCGAGGGAGGCCGCGAAGGAACGGCGCGAGATAATAACTCACGACGACGGGCTGGGTTGCGCGGCGTTGCCAAAACTGGCTCATAAATATTTAAAAGCGAAAAGAATGATGCGCGCGCGTATAAATGTGCGGCTGTCTCTGATTAAACTGGCTCAAAAATGATTGCACGCGCGCACGGTATTTACCTTAAAAAGAAAGGAGAGGAAGATGAAGCATTTGCAAGTGCGAAAGGAAAACCAGGAATAGCACAGTTATTGGAAATGCTAAACTTTTTTATTTAGTTAAGAGTCTTATTATTTGAAATAGCACCATATAGAAACTGGAAATCCAGATTGTTTCGGAGTAAGGAAATTTTTGCTGAAACAGGATATAAAAAAATATAATTTTTATAAAAGCATATATTCCTATGAAATCTATATCTATGTTTAAAATTACAATTACGTTAAATTTATCTAACAATTATTTTTCTTTTTCTTTTCAAGCTTATTCCTAAATTTATGATTAGAAGTTTCAAAGTGATATGACCGTTGTATTGATAATCATGGTACTCTCGTTGTTTTGCAGTTAATTTTAATCTAACGCTTATCTCAAAATATTCATTTTGAGGTTTAATTTATGGGGGTACTTTCGGGTATTTGCCGTGGGAACTTTTGCAGCTTCGACGGACAAATTTTATCCCCTGTAAAAGATGCATTTTAAATATTAATTAAAAAATGAAATTTTGTTACTGCAATTGGACATGACAACATATTTTAATTTTGAATCACGAACAGGACATTTCAGGAAAATTTATTCTGGAACGGACAGGACAAATCCTTTACCTAAAATCACCCTAATTGGAAAACAGAATGAATGAGACTTTGTTAGTTCCTGATGCCGGGAGCAATATCAAACGGCGCGCACGTGTTTTTAATGAAATGTGTTTTTTTAAACGTATTTTTTGTAAGTACACATTTGACGTTTCAAATTTACATGATAGTATGACGTAGTCTATAGAAGCCACGCAGTAAATTACAGAGTCCGAAAATATTTGGATTAGTTTGTTAAAGAGTTTTACCGAAGGCATACTACAAAATAATAAACAATAAAGGTTGTAATAATCTTATGAAAAGCAATGCGATTCTTATACCATTTTATAAGCTCTGATAAAAACAATCTTGACTTTTCTCAAGCTGCGAAATTGAAAATGTGAACTAAGTGTGAATAATTTTTCTCTTATTTTGATACTTCACTAGTCTATTCATAGTTATGGAACTCTGAGCAAATCTCTTCTTAAGTGTTAAAAACTATGCAACTCCTTATCATAAGAACTTCAAGAGAACTTTATCACCAAAGAGTTAAAATTTATTGGAATTGTGTTTATTTGCATATATTTTCGATACAACGTTGTAATTACATCTATTGCTGTTCGAACATTTGCAAACATGTCAATGTGTATAAACGAATTACAATTTGAAGTTCATTTATTGTGTCCATTAAAATAATGTAATTGTGTACATTGTACTAGGTTCTTAAAACTAATATCTAAAAGTTAAATCAAAATAAAAAGCCGCGAAACAAAGTGCGCCGCTTGGGCCGAGGAGGAACGAGAACGCTTTTGTGGTCGGACCATTACCATGTGATTTCAAGTTGTTCTAGTGGAAATAAGCATGGCCTCTTCGCCCCAGTGCCTCTTGCCCATAATAGCAGGGGCCATCAATGTTATTTATTGCGCCCGTGCTGCAAAAAATACACAGCCGGAACATAAATACCCGTAGCTCTCTTAACCACACGAGAGGCCGGCCAGCCACCGCACACACAGTACACACACGTAGGGCAAAAAGCATGCAGCGTGCTCCGAGAAATATGTGGACAACTCCATCCGTAATGAAGGCAAACGCAATCAAAGGAGCCTTTTGTGGCCAGGGGCCCTCGGCTGATCAAAAGCAACATCTTCAAAAGAAAAATTGCCAATTAACGTTCGGCCGTCCATTCCGATTGATCTCCCGCACGCAGAGTTTTGCGAAACAAACTCGCTGCTGGCGGTGACGGACGAGGAAAAGGTTTCCCCAATGTATGGAAATGTCAAACGAACGAGTGGCACGCATTGTTATTGAGCGTCACCCAACTTTTGCAGAGATAGGAAAGTTGGTTGTGGTGCTCAGAAATTTGCAGTTCTTTTTCACTCTCTCGCAATTACACGTCGACAAAGGCGAATGCTATCGGTCAAGTTGCATATATGTGGTCCACTTCAACAAAGTAAGGGAAACGATTCAATCAATGGAAGCAGTGCTTCAACAGCATCCTCTTATTCTGCTCTATTTTTTACGCAAGGAACGCCTACTGTCTGAAATCACAAATTTATAATTTTAAACCATTTATAGTCATACTGGATTGTTTGTAACGCACATTTATGCATTTTTAGACTCTTCACACTTAAATGTCATGGGTGCTTCATGCATTTAATTTATAATACTTTTGATAAACACAAGTTGTCCAGCATTTTCACGACTTGAGTTTAGAAATATTTATATACTGCATATTTTTTATATTAAATGAAGTCACAATAACTTACTTTATAAACTTTAAAGGACATACAAATTTAATGGTTGATTATTCCAATAAAAGCCAGATGCACTTAATGTCGGCATAATTTTCAGTTGAAATGAAAAGCAGCTTCCTCGGTGTGTATATACCGAGCTCTTAATATTTCAATAGAAATTTCCAGCTCTGGAGAAACATATATATATACATACACACACACACACACACACATATATATATATATATATATATATATATATATATATATAGGAATCTGCCACGTAGTTTTATGTGGTTGGCTGGTCGAACCTGCAACAGCCGAATTTAAGCCGGCTGAGAATTTTCCTCGATGGATGGCGAGGTAGAAAAAATTTAAAAGTGACGTTTGACAGTGCTCATTGGCCCAAAGGATCGGAGGACAATGTGTTTCTTTAGTATTTTTCAATTTTTTAACCAGCAGCTGGCGTGGCTGGCACAGCTTGGCCAAATTCACGGCGGCTGGCGGCTGACCATGTGACCCAAAATTATAGCCAGTACGCCGAGACACTGGAAAGAAAAATAAACAAACTCCCTTTAATTTTAACTATAAATTTCGTTTCTGTTCACAACAGTAATTCAGATGTTTTCAACGACCATGGGAATGAATGCTAATTTACATATCTATCTACTTTACCTAGATCGGCACTAATTTCTTCCGCGTTACCGATTTTATACCAAAGAAAACAAATTACAATGCCTGCGCCTTGGGGTAAAGGGCGACTAAACCGATCACAAGATTATATAATCAATCATCCATTCTACTTTCATGACCACTACGGTTTAATTTAGAAAACAATTCGTGTTTTCTAGCCGATTTCAGCTGCATTTCGAGCGGCTTTGTGTCGAAATAGATTCGCCTTATTGGACTGCTCGGAGAGCATCTGAAGTATAAGTTGGAGACAATTGCTTTCTCCGAGGAGATAAGACCCCGGCGTTGCTCTCCTTTGCTCGTTGCAAAAACGCGAAAGCGGCTCAGCTCGCAGTGCAGCAGCAGCCAACGGGCGTCCAGAGGGAATTCGCAGAAAAGCATCTTTCGCGAGCTCTATCTCTTTCTCTCATTTCCTATCACACAAGACGACGTCTCTCGAACACACGCCGACGAGTCAGACAAACAAACACACACAATATACAACTAACCAGAGCAGCACGCTGAGCAAACGTTCGTTTGGAATGCGCATTGCAGAGGGACGCGCCCGCGCGCGCGAGCACAGCGAATTTGCATTTCGCTCTTCTGATTACTCAAACAGCCCTCGACTGCACACATTTGCATGAGTGCTATTTGCATTTCGCTCCGAGATATTATTTTGCTCTTACACCGAGAGAGCAAAGCATGCAGCGGTACGAAAACGAGCTGTTGGACTTCCCATTACTAACTAACTCAGTCAGCACACCCGCCCGCCCGCCTCCTGCTGCATTCACAATCCCGAGAGTTAATGACAAAGTTGGCCGCGATTGCGTTTGCTAATGTTCATGCCCTAATTGGCCTCGACGATGCCACTGTTTTCGCACCGACAAGTTGGTAGTTGCTAATTGTTTTTTGGTCGTTTCATTTTAATGCTACTGTTTTTGTATTGAAAATAATGAAAATAACTAAGAAGAAATATTTTTTTACAATCTCGTAAGTTTTGGATCTCTACTGGTAAATTCCAATAAAAAAATTAATCATTTTTACGTTTACCTGAAGTACACTTTAAAAATTAAGCGCTAAGCACTGTCTCACCATTGAAAATCAGGATTTGTTTCGACAGAAGGGAAGTTCGCTCATCCTGGAATTGATTGTGACAAGAATGATTGAATTTATGCGAAAAATGGTACCGGAGCAGGTTAATTTTTCGACCAATTAGCCAAATTCTGAAACGAACATTTTTCGTAATCCTGATCGGATTTTTCACATCGTAGATATTATTTTTTCTACATTCAACTATTTATTTTATGGACCATTAATTATTTACTTGTTTATTCTTCTATTGTTAATTTTCCCTGTAAATTGGTTTGAAGATTAATTTTAACTTGATTTCTGATTTTGCAGCCTAATCTAAATGTATTTTTTATTTTTATATTCACTAGTATATGAGTGCAAAATTGGACAAAAGGCTGAAGAACGGAGCACCTAATAATTCACGTAATTGCGTATGAGCCGAAATATTTATTACTGACAGAGTAGCAGTCAGTTGAAGTAAACTGAAAAACAACTAATTAATATCATTATTTAGTGGGGTGAAAAGAAGTAGCAAAAAAGACCGTTCTGCGGGACATGTCTGTCATTATTTTTGCCCTCCACTTTTGTATCGTTTTCCTATTGGGTGTTTTTAAACCCCACTTTCCATCGTGTTTTAAAAACTCAACTGTTTGGATTTTAGGGAATTTAAAAGAATTTTATCAAAAAAGATTAAAATAATAAAGGATAGAATTTTGGGCTTGTGAAAGGGTTTTACTGCCGAGAGGGTGAGTTTCCTCTCTAGATTTTGTCTCTGGTTAAATTTAATGATTGTGTTCAGTAATAAGCTCCATCGATCCTTTTTATCGGTTGTAGATTCAAAATCCCCCAAGGAATGGATTTTTCGCAAGTAAATTACAATAAGGTCTCAGCCAGACACAATGCGCCGTGCCACTCAGCAAATTTTTGTCTAATTGTACACCACTCAGCCGTCTAATTGTGAGCTTTGTGTAAGCAGCGTCAGCTTCTGATCAAAAATCGAAAATTTTCAGAGAAAAAATGGGCTCCACCCCTTTGAGCCGCTTATGCGCTTACAAACTTCACATATTTTGTCGGCTGTGCCAGCCGCCGGCAAAAATAGCCGTTGAGCCAGCCTCCACCTTAAAATCACGCGTCTGAAACCTGATTTTAAGGAAAGGTTTTTTCTTTTGTGCTTTTACGTCAGAATGCCCCAATTTTGATTTTTTGGGGGTTTTAAAATTATGAACTTGTGTGAATTTTAAGGCCAGGAAAGTTTTGATGCAGCAGGGTTGGAGTGTACCACTAGAGTTGTCACTTTTGCTCTCTTTAAGACTGTGGTCAGCCTGAGTTTAGTCGGTATCCTTTGCAGACAATGATTCAAAATTCCCTGTGGAATGGATTTTTTGCAAGTAAATTAGCGCTGATGAATGTCGAAACAGTATACCAGTCAAGTCATGCGAGAGATACTATTTTTTAATGAATTGATCTTGTTTCTAAGTTTCTACTCAATGCAGAATTTCAGAGCCACTACATAATATTTTCTTAAACAAGTTTTGTTACTTAACATAGCATAGAGGAAGTTGATAGTAGCAGAATTAGTGGTTCTGAACTTGGTCTACATTTCGTCCGTGCTAAAAAGGCGAAACCAGAATAATGGGCCAATCAAAGGTAGCAGCGCGTGACGAAGCATAACAAAGCTTGGTGCGACAGACGCCATAAAGCCAATAACACGAGGAGCAAGTTTCCACGCGAAAACGCAGCGCACATCACATCCGCCTGCATCACTCAGCGAATTTGCATACGGCGGCGGCAGCGGTACGTCGTGTTGTTAGAAACGTCACGAAGACAAAACGTTTCATACCTGCGGCCCAAAGCGGAGCCGACTTTTGTCCCCGTCGTCTCCCTCGGCTGTCACTTGATAAGGCGGCGGAGCAGGGTTACCTCAACTTGCCAACTCGGCGCGGCGTGTACGCTCATTCCCTTTCCAGCTTGTCATATAAATAAATAGAAACGCTCCGCTCTCTCTCTCTCTCTCTCTCTCTCTCTCTCTCTCTCTCTCTCTCTCTCTCTCTCTCTCTCTCTCTCTCTCTCTCTCTCTCCCTCTCGCCGGCGCACAATCAAGCTTCGCTGCGTGTATGTGTGTTGTTGCTTGCCTATGGCTGCGAAACTCAATTATTGTGCGGCTGCGGAGCGGGTTAGTATTATTTTATAATATGCAAAATACGCGCCGGGCTCTTTGTGCGTGTGACGTCAGCCTGTGTGAGTGCGTGTCATTACATCAACGTATGCTGAGCAGTCGGGTGGAGAAACTGAAAACGAGATACAGAATCGGCATTTTTGTTTGTTTTCCTTTTAGTATAGAGCGGAATTTCGATAAGGAATTACTACCATTGCAAATAAGATATTGAATTGGTGTTTTGTATTGCAAGGCGCGGAGTCGGGGCAATATGTTTCAAAGGTCAGAGTATCAAAAAAATATGTTTTAAACTTTTTTCAGATAGTATATAAGCTCAAGCTAACCACACTGCTGACGCAAAGAGGGATAGAACGTAAATTTTAAAATTTGGCATATTACAAGTCCAGCCAATTCAGACGAATTATCGGCTGATACTCGCGCTTAGCTGCTTATCAAAGCTATATCATATACAAAAAATGCGAAAAAAGGAAACATCGATCGGATTTTCCCTTTCAAGATGGGTGACTCCTTGATAGCGAACAACTTGTGTCCCGCAATAACATCTGGAACGAACAACATGAGCCCACGAGCCTCATTTGAGGAAGCCAAGTCCAGAAAAGGACCAGCCCACGTTACTGCCCCCGCACCGGGGTCTTTTATTGAAACAGCAGACATTCGTCCCGTGATTCACGCAGACGTAGGTGCATATCAGCCCTCACTCGACCCCAAACATCGCTCCAATTTTTACATTGCAAGTGCAAACAATGTTAGCCAATGGCCGCAGCTTTGTTTTTTTTTAAATTGTGCTGCAAAATAGCAAAAACATATTGCACGGTATAATTTAAGACGATCTGTTTACAGCGTGATTTTTCCGTTGAAAGGAAACCTCTTTAAAGTATACATATAAATATAAGTAAATCTGAAATTTAGCAGAACAATTCCTCTTCTGAAAAAAATGCTATTAAGTATTATTTTTTGCCAAAATGATCATATAAAATTAAATTAAAACTTCCAATCACCAAGGAATCTGAGGTTCCGGTTGGAAGCCAAAAATTATGCCTTGGAAGGAGCAACGCGTGAGTTATGGCGCCGATGGGACATTATTGTTTTCATTGAAATTATATTGAGTACACAATGAATCACGCCCGAGAACTGAAGGCTTTGTTGTCTTTGGCACAAAGTTCGGCGCAAGCAGATAGACGAGTTCGTCGTCGCGGGCTGGCGAATAATTAACGGCGGAAATTTGCATTTTGAGGCGAAATCAATTACCAGCGCAGAGCGTGAGAGGGGTTTAGGGGGTAGGCGCAGGTGATTGCACGCCCACGACATTTGGCGGCGTTGGCGTGATTAGGGAGCACAAAGAGGCCCTAACACTGTTACTGCGGAGAGTGTTTAATTATTGTCGTTAGTGGCGCCGGCGGGTGCAAAAACCTCCGTCGCCGACGACGGTAGAATAGATGCCATTTCCTCAATAAACATAATTGCCCTGCTGCTGGTGCCGCTGCTACTGATGCTCTCGCTTTTGCAGCTCTCTTGGTAATCCAGATGTAGATCATAAATTGCGCCGAGGAAAACATTATTCTGCCGAAGCGAGAAAAATAATTCCAAACAAGAAAAAGCTCTCAGCCGCTCAAACACTCGAGGAAACGGCCGGATTCTCAACCGCAAACCCGCCAGATAATATTCTTCCCTTAATGCATGCGGAATAATCTCGCGCGTTCACTCGCTCGCGCGTCTGAAAGAGTGCCGCCATCGGGTGAGCAATTCTATACACGTTGAAAAGTTTCTTCAACAATTTAATTCAGGCCAAAGGTATATTGGGTGAAGCCTAGAATTTTAACGCAGCCTTAAAAATTGTATTGTTTGATATCCTATAAAAGAGTAGCAAGAAAAAGTAAGAAAGTTTTCAACCAAAAAGGGAAATTGTTGGCTTCAATGAATAATTTAATTTTACCATTGAAAAATATGGTTATTTATAAACATTAAAAGTTTAGCCAAAGACGCAGTGTTTGCTCAGCTGCTAATCGCACAACAAAAATAGTTTTGAATCTTCATATGAACAATCAAGTTGCAAAAAAAGAACAAAAACGAATTGGTCCAAGGAGAGTAACAATTTTGTAACGTATCTCTCTGCTGGTTCTCCCCTTTTTTCGTCTTTAAAATCACAGTCTTGGAAAAACATAATTAGGTATGCGAGCAAATTCGATTATTGATTATTTTTTTCAGGGTTGCTATGATGTTTTGACTACCAAATAAACACAAATCGTGGGTTTAAAAAAATTAACCAATTTGAAAATCGTTTTTTTTCTGGGAAACTGGAAAATCGGTAATTTAACCAGGATATCAGCAGAAAATCTCAACAAAGTAATCTTCAAATTTTACAATTCTTTCTCGTTTTGTGATATTTGCCTCACATTCTCTTTTAATTTCCGAGAAACGACTCGTCCATTTCATATAATTCACTCGAGTTACGCCCTTTTCCAGGGGTCGCTATATATTCACCGAGAATTTAGTGTACTAATTTTTTAATACCAAAAATGGCAAAACATTTTAAAAATTCAGTAGTTTTTCCAATGGTTTATTTACTTGCGGAAATCAGTTTCCTTTTAGTATGGAAAGAAGCACAAGGGCAGTTTCATTGATGGCATTTTTTAAAATTGATACAATGAAAATAAATCAAATGTAGATGAACGATTAGAAACCGATTAATCTCCTGAAAATCAATTTCTAAATAGATTATTCGAAAACATTTTTTCCCTAATTTTTATATTTAACAAATTGACAGTTCCCCAAGCATCAATGTCGTTGTTTAATATAGAAATAAGGACTTAAGAAAAATACATTATGCTTTTCACATTCTGTAGCAAAGATCTAAGATAATATTTCTATGCCCATTTAAAGCTTCTTTACTTCTTCCTTCTTCTCTCAGTCGATTTTTTACCATCCCAAAATCACGATGACATTTTTTGACTCTTTCTTCTACAAGGCGACGCAAGATTCTTCTTTGAGGCGGCTTCACAGTCTGCAATCTACAACCCGGTGAGAAGAAAGAGACGTCGACGTCGGTGCTCGCGTGGAGGAAACGAGCTACGGAAGGAGGAAAAATTGCAGACGAGCTTTCTTTCTCGCGTCCGTCCGACCGACCGGCCGACCCGAGCGCTCTTTTGATTTTAATTGGAATTTTCTCCTGGACTTTGCGACTCGACGGATCAAAGCCAGGCGTAACAATCGGTTTATCTGCCGTTCGTTTTCTCTTTCCTTTCGTTCTTTCTTCCTCGCTTATTCCGCTTCACGTGCGTCTGCTGCGCAAAAAACCAAAAGGAAACGCGCGCCGAGTACTAAAAGGCGGCCGACGTGCATGTTTCTTTTTTCCCCTTGTGCAACACTCACTCACAAACACACAGGATACGGAGGAAAGAGGGAAAACAAGTAGCCGGCTTTGCTAATATCGCACAGCAGCAGCAAAAGCAGCGAGTCAATCAATTTCAGATCTGTTGGAAGCAAGCGAGTATATCAGCCGTCAGCCGCGATAAGCTTTTTATTAGTGAGCTGCACTCTTTTTGCCCGCTCCGTTTTCCTTTTGATAAGAAGGACAAGTCAAAACACACTCGGGCAAGAGGTTGACTGGCTGGCAAACGCGCGAGATGACCTGATTTGCTCGACGGAGTGCATCAAGTGTAATAAATTGGAGCCGTGCAAGTGTTGTTGAGTCTAGCATTCAGCTTGCATTCGGCCTCTTGAGCTTTCGAGAGCAGGGCTGCCGTGCGCGCTGCAATTTCGCAAAATGTGCATGCGCCGACGGAGCTTGCGATATTTAATTACTCGTTAACTCCTCTCGAGGGAGTCATTTCGGAGTCGCGCTATCCGTATACACTGTTTGTTGGCACAAAAATCGTTACAGATAATTTCTACGGGAGCAGGTAGCCAGGGCATTAAGCATTACAACCGGATATATTTTGGTGAAAATCAAAGTGTTTGTTAATTGTTAAAAATACATTATTGATGTGCTAAATGTACTATTTAAAGGAACTTTGCCAGTTCAATAAATGGTAAAATTAAATAGGCAAATGAAAATTAGTTGAAAAAATTAGGCAAAAAAAGGTTAAGCGTATGGCAGGCTTGTCATATGAACATTTGTCTGTTTTTGATAAAGGCTGACTTCCAGTTCTGGTCAACCATTGCAGGGGGACAAAAATTCATCTGTTTAGCTTATTTTAACTGCTTCTCAATGAATATTTCTGAATTTTCTATTCACAAAGAAGCTATATGTCCTCCTAACAGAGAACATTTCGTCGCGTCTGAAATATGCAGTGTTTCACCCTAAGGTTTTATTTATGCTTCGGCAAGCAATATCCAATCTCAGTTTGTGGAAAAGACAGAATTTACAGAAGGCGAATTTTTGTTTCCCATGCGAAAGAATGGGAGCACTTTACTCGCAAAGCGCAAAGCAAATTCTGGCGTAAGCCTGTTTTTGTGTCGGGATTTAGGATTCGCGCTCAGATTTATTCTGTGAAGGTTGTCAAGGTCCCGGCGCGGAATCGTCTTGCTTCGAGAACGGTTGAGGAGGGCGACAGTTTTACTGCCACGTAAACATGTCGTCAAAAAGTGGCAGGTGGCGGTGACGTGCCTAGCGCGCGCGGGGCCTTATCCGCCCGCACGCACGTCTCCGCAGCCGAGAAAGTTTAAATTGCACGGGCCAGCTGGCATTTGGGCCAAAAAGGAAGCCTTTCTTTCTGTGCGCTCGCCGGCGTCGTCGTCAGAGTCGTGGTGCGGCAGTGCCAAGTCGAGAAACGTTCCATTTCCTGCGTCCGCCCTCGTTGCCTGCCGCGCGCGTCCTCCTCGTTAGGCCCGATTGAAAAGCCCGCCAAATTGTTTCCTCGGCACCTGCTTTTAATGAATGTCGCTCAAATTGTGCGCGCGGCTCTTTTAAAGAGACACGCGTCGGTGGTGCTCGCCAACGCAGCCCCTTTAAAAAAATCAAGAAAAGTTAAATTGCCATGTTGTAATAGAATACATTCGCGCAGCGCACATAAAGTTCTTTTGGCAGCGAATTCAGGTCGTTCAATCTATCCTTCCCGATCTATCTATCCATCTTCATCTTCTTGGCGCTTTTATTCCACCTTTTTACTCGCTCGCTCGCAGTGCTTTTAGTCTTATGAGATAAATTAAACTTTCCTCCAGCGCAGCTTTTATCTCTCCCATCTGTGATTTTTGCTCGCGATCATTTTCCTCTTCTCTCTGCCGACGTCGCTGCTCCGCCGCCATGAAAGGGCGCATTTGCAAATTGAAAGGGCCATTCGCGTGTGCTACTCCGCCCGCCTACTGATTGAATAGATGTACCCCTTTGCCTCGTTTTCTCAAAGACAACTTCGCAGGCCTAATGTTTGCGGGGGTGCTTCACCGTTGGCAGCGCTTTCCCTAAACTCCCAGCACCCGACTCACATGAAAGTGTATTCTGTGACGACTCACAAATGATTTCCATTCGTTGCTGAGTCAATTAAATGGAGGACTCTTGCTATTCAATTATTAGCTCAGCGATTTGTTTGGAAATTAGAAAGAAGCTACTCATCTTATATCATCTCATGGTCCCAGCAGTTTGAAAAAAAAATATTTTAGCTATCCCACCTGAAATTGATTGTGAGTAGCGATTGGATGGGTTATTGAGAGGTTTGAAATTTAACATTACATTTTCCTTGGAGCACTAAGTTAGAAGTGATGGGAGTCGAGGTCGGAAAAGTGTGCGGTTGCCCTGTATTTGAGTACTTTCCCCAACTCCCAGAGAATAATTGTGCAAGTAACTCAAATGGCTGTAGCTTTTGTTCAAGTTTTGATAAATCAAAACTTTTAGCTCCCACCCTATATTTTTTATTTACAAATAATTGTATGTCTATGGTCAAGGTCATGTTTTTCGAAATTTAGAATTTTTCCGCGAGTCATATATCAGCTATTACGCCCCATTTTAAATTACCAAGAAATTCACCCCTTTCCAATCCTACGTCACTGGAAAGAATGACTCCATTGTTTGTTTTTAAGTGCTCCCTCTGTTTAAATTGATGAAATATATAGGCTTACTTAACAAGCTAGCTGACTCGAGCTTCTTTGAAGATGATCTTCGTACTGGATTTTCTCGCTCTTGCACAGAAAATTATGATTAAATAATTCAGAATCAGCATTTTACGATGACCCAAATAGATCCTGAATTTTTTTTATCAGCCCTGCAGTGGTTGAACAAAAAACTGGAAGTAAGCTTTTTCACAAATAGACACGCCTGCCATATGCCTTCCACATTGTAATATATAAAAACACGTAGCTTTGACGAATGGCTGTATTTGTATCAACTTTGATTCATTTACAATTTTATTTGAAGCCGCCAATAAGAAATTGTGGACTTTTTATTTTTATTTTAGAGCTGATTTGTAAACAAACAATATGTTTATATCTCCCACTGAAAACATTATTTGGTACAAATGTGACATCACTAAGTTCGACGTGTGGTAATTTGATTTTAACGCGCGCCATTATCGGACCGTGCACATGCGAAAGTTCTGCACTTTCGGCTGTTTTCAGAATCAAATTTTGGGCGCAGCTGGCACGCCCTCTCGCCCTAGGCTGATTAAAACCGCAGGCAGTTTAAAACTTTGGCCCAGACCGCAGAGCGAATTGCGCGTCCGCAACAGCAGCCCCCGCCTCCAACTTGATTCTCCAAGGCCGTTTTCAATTATTTTATTTGAGAAATAATTTGCATGCCTCAACGACTTCGTCACACACACGCGCGCTGGGCGGACGAGCGAGAGAGCGAGCGAACGAACGAACGGGGCGCTGGCTGCCGCGCGGATTAACTCATCAACAATTCAAATGCGGCTGCTCTCGCTCGAATAATTGGCCCAGCGCGCTACATCATCCTTTTCTCGCCTCCCTAAACTATGATAATCAGCCAGGAATTTACATTTCGGCTGCCGCCGTCGTCGTCGTCCAAAAATTTGCATATCACATTCCGTGTTTGCAAAAATAGACGCGCTAGCTCGAGTACATACTTTGTGAATTTAGAGCCCTGACACTTTTTTATGCTTCTACTCGGAATAGAGGAAAATCAGCATGAGGTATTCTTTGCTGCATGAAAATTAAGTAAATTATTTTCAATATTTGCAAAATATTTAAAAATGTTGGGGGTTTTAAAACTAATGTAAATTCAGATTCGTAATAGTTTTTATTTGGTTTATTTTAATAATTTACGAAAACATGTTAAATTTGTCTCTAAGGCCAGAATACAAAAAGTAGATAAAATATTCATCTCGGTCGTAAAATTGGTGAAGCATAACCAGCTGCTTTATTAATTAGACTCTAAATATTGGACTAAAAATCAAAACAAAAAAATGCCTTGTTATATTTTTGTTGTGTTCTGGATGTGGATGTATGGGGCACAGCTACCCTGCTGACCAGCAATAAATAATTTTGAATCTAAAATTCCCGCAAAAAAAAGAAGAACATTTTCAGAGTGAAAAAAGCAAAAATGTTTTTTTTCTTTGGTTTTTAGCCAATTTAGATGGTTTTAAACGGTTTTAAGTATGTTCCAAATGGCTGAAAATCACATGATTTGTGCTCAACGATCGAGTCCGTCAACGATATGAAGCTCAGAATAAATAGTTGACCGTCTGAAATTAACAGCCCTATTCATAACATAGCAGACAAGCTCACCACATGAAAGATGAAATAGACTATTCTTAGAACGCAGTATACTTCATTATTTGCTGAAAGCTCGAGTTTGCAGAAGTTGCACCAATATGGAATAGTCCTTTGCGGAAAGTTGTTACTCCCCTTTGCGGGATTGTCACTACGGCAACCTGCCTATCGCAATTGCTGTAAATGTTCATTCACAGATAATATTATTGTATGCAAACTTGAGCATGGTTGTCTCATTAGCATCAGGCAACAAAAGAGCTGCTCGTTGCTTTCATCGTCTGTTTTGCCTGTGAGTGTGTGCGATTATATTTCGCCATCTGCGAGCCTCTCTCTCTCTCTCTCTCTCTCTCTCTCTCTCTCTCTCTCTCTCGCTTGTTCGTTCCGACTCTCGGTGAACATTCTTTGACGCTCGGCATTCAAGCCGACGTGAAAGATCAGAATACGCACGGGTGTGTTCTAATTAAATTTCCGAGCGGGCGTGGGTATGCAACCTGCTTCTCTGACACGTTCTGCGGGTTGTATACCTGCACCCGTCCCGCCGCGGAGCGGCAGTTCGTGTTACTTGAGAGGAGCACGAAAAGGGCTGAACAACCCTTGGATGATCAGAATGACAGGCCCCATTCATGTATAGAACCGCACCTTCTAATAGATCGAATGCTCGGCGCTTTTCTTTCATTTGGTACTTTTTGCCATTTAAAATTCTTGAAGTATTTTGGGGAAGAGGTAAAAAATAAAATGTCGTTGCTTGCATTTGCCATCATTCATGAGCCTTCTTTACATATTAAAAAACTATTTTCATGAAGTAAGTAGTGGACTGCTTCAAACTAACATTCATGGATATTTTTTTTAAAATTTTTACATTTTAAATTAAACTAAAATGAATGCGTATGGCATTTCACATATTCTCATTTTTGTCAATTTCTTTCGTCGCGTGTTTCAATTTCTTCCATTTCTTCAAATTTTTAATAGAAAATAATCGTAAAATCAATAAGAAAGGCCCTGCTATTATTTTAACTAGGTTGCAAATTGTACTATTTGTTGGAAGGACAAGAGCTCAACTATTTTGATAAATTAGAGTCGGATTGGTTTTTTTCTAGCTTTTGAGTTTCTGAACAAAATTAAAAGTAGAACAGGAATGGTTTCTTTTAATAAATTAAAAATCTGGATAGCAACAATCATTGTTTGTTTTTCAGAGTTTCAGGATTCATTGGAATAACTGTCCGAATGTTCAACAAAATGCAATCTAAAAACACTTGAATTGTTACAACACAGCCGTTTTAATTTTTACTGAAGTAGCCTGAAAATAAATTTCCACAATAGATAAAAAATCGTTAAAATATGTAACAGTCAAAACTGACGTGCTTCATAAATAAGTTTACTTACAATAAGATTATATAGCTGTCTATTTTTTTGCTTGTTAATAGTATATGTAATAAAATTTTAACTCGAATAAATAAATGACAGACTGATTTTCCCTTTATTTCCAAAATATTATTTTTGTTATATACTTAATTGTTTGTTTTTCGATATGAGGATGTATGGGGTAAGGCTGCCCTACTGATCCGAAATAAAACACATTTTGAATCAAGATATATAAATTGAGCCATTTTTTACTGTGAACAGATGGGCGACCCCCTGGTAGCGAACAACTCGCAAAAACTCCGCGTCCCAACTAGTAAACTAAATCAAAAACTTTAAAAAACGCTTATCCCTAGAAAAAGTTATTTTTCTACATGAAAATGTTTCATATTCCATCTCTATTTGCCGTTGTTGTGGAGCAGTGTTTCAACATTGAGAATATAATAAGCAGCGAACGCATGAAAATTGAAAACTTTTGCTTTCCTCATTGTTAGCATCGCTTGGGTTTTGTTTTGCAGTGCATTGTATTTTCCTGTGTTGTGTGCACTGCATATCTGCGAGAAAGCTGCCTGGCTCAGTCTCGTTAAAGAGAGAAGTTTCAAATAAACCCTACTCTCTTATGTATTTAGAGCCGAGACTGCAACAACAAAGTAAGGAGATCTGTGTGTGAGTGTGTGTGTGTGTGTGTGTGTGTGAGAGAGAGAGAGAGAGAGAGAGAGAGAGAGAGAGAGCAAGAAGTCGCGAGAGTAATTAAAACGCCATTGTGGAGTCATCATTTATTTGTGCTTAATCGCAACTTTGCTCGCTGGTAACTAACCCCGCCGACGGCAAAAAAGTTTTTCCCGTCCGCTGATTAATCCGGCAGAAAGAGCGCACAAAGTGCTTCTCGCTGAGCGCAGCCAGATATACGTGTTATATGTATGTATGATTAAGGAAGCAGAGGAGAAATCTTAATTACTAGGCCACACCAATCTGATGAGAAAAAGTTTCCGCCACCGCGTGCTTACATTCAAAATTTATATGAATTGCGTGTACTTTTTAACTGCACCAAGATAATTTTCTACCAAAATTCCTCGCGTAGAGTTAATTGCACCCCCTTGAGTTTGTCGAGACATAAACTTTAAACTTTTTTAGCTGACCTTTTCACTGGTATTTATGATGTATTACATGAATTCTAGTGCAATGCGCGCCCTTCGCGGTCATCGGACAGAGATAAAAAGATCAAAACAAACTTCCAATTGTAAGCCTATTGTTTTAAAATGTAAAAAATAGAACGTCTTGGATTGCAGTTCTGATATTGAACATTGAGATAATAATATTCTTAAAAATGTGAAACATTTTTAATGAAGTGTCTAATTTGCAGAAGAAATGGCAAAATTCAACGTTCATTAATAACGATTTGTCAATAACAGATCAATGATTCCCGTAGGTCTAATGAAACAGTTTTCTATGCAACCAAAACCCTCTTTATCCAAAGGTTGATTAGGAAAATAAATTGTTGCATTTATTTCTACATGGTAAAAATGACGAAAATTGTGATTCGCAAAATATATTCTTACGGTCAGTGACGTCGAGAGTGCAAAAAAATTATGCGTTAAGTTTCTGGTCCAGATTTAAAAATCCAGTCTGCAGCGATAATACATCTCGCAAAATAAATTTTCAAACCCAGCCAGCAAGACCTTTGGAAGTTAAATTTGGCTAGAAAGTGCGGAGCGTATCTACGGGGGCGGTGCGTCCGCTCGCTGACGATCGCATACCGGCGGCGGCAGAAGCTTTGTTGCCAAAAGGAGAAGTCTCGTCGTCGGCTAATTGGCTTCTTATAGTCGGTCCGTGAATAGCCTGGCGGCTCCTTTGTGCGCCTTTTATTAAGCAGGAGCACGGCAGTCATATTTTAAACTCGCCTGCGCTGCTTTTCTAATTCACTAGGCTCGCGCACGAGTGCTTCGCCCCCTCTCCTCCTTTTATCTTCCTTATTTCCTCTCCTTTGCCGGAATCGTTCAAGGATACAAAACTCATTAGTCTCCCAGTTAAAATGTCGTTCAAAGCCTTTTTCCATCTTCTTTGCACCCTGCCTCGCCCGCCAGCCAGCTCGCTCAGTCGCTAAAAGCGCGCGGCACAGCTCTTTTCTTTCGTTAATAAGGCGAGCTTGGTATGGAATTTCTGGAAAGTGCTCTCTTACGACAAGAGAGTCAATAAACAAACTTTTAAAATGAACACTATCAATGCCAAATATAAAGACGTATAGAAGTTTTAAAGGATTAATTAATTAACTAAAGAAAAAGTGAAAGAAATATATATAAGTAGGAAATTTTATACAAGAATCAAATAAGTCTTCAGTTCAACGCAATAGAATTGTTTGGTTATTTAAATTCCTGCGAATGCATTTCTTTCATTATTTATTTCTTGAATGGATCTCAGGCATTTTCCTTATTAAATCATTCTTGAATAAGGCTTAAAGATGGAACGTAGCATTTTTCCTTGAAGAACATTCGTGATATTAGAAACAGAATGTTTCTCAGAGTAGTATCAGAAATAAAAATAAAATTTTTGTGAGGTTTATAGTTGAATCAAAGGAAAGGTTACCGGCAGGGTTAATAATATTTCGTCACCTGCTCTTAGCAATTAAGTGCTTGCGGATGTTTCCAACGACCGTTAATTCGAATATTTCAGTGGTTTTGAATCAAGCCAAGGGCGCGTGAGAATTAGATTCGTGTCCGTTCATGCATATAGGGGGCTGATCCCCTTTATTTAGTTGGTATTGGGGGAGAATTTGCCTCTGGCGCTGCGAGTGGAGGGGGGACGAAAGCACATTCTTTCGCCCGCCCGCCCGCTCGCTCTCCCTCCACTGCCCGCCTCGCTCGCAAACTGCAACTGCACTACGATGACTGAGAAATCACCACTCCTCCAAAATTAGCAAATGGCCCCAGATTTCACGGTCCCCATGCCAGTGATCGTGGAGGGCTACATCATGGAATAATACAAGGGGTTTTACTAGTATGTTAGTTACCTCTATTGTCTTGTTTGTATAGGGCCAAAGGGAGTGCCTTATTTGGAGGTGCGGACGCATCACTTGAATTTTTCCTCAGAAACTGTCCTTTTATTCAATCTTTCATAAATATACAATTTGATTAACCCCTATTGTATTCTTTCCCACTGTGGTCCCCACACCACCTTCAAAATATGTTGTTTATTAAACTTGATGATGATTTAAGAACAATAGCTCATGGATTATTCCTTATCCAACATACCATGTCAAAAGTCAATGAAGTTTATTCGATTCTACTCGAGTTGCCCCTGTGTCCTCATGAATTGCCCGGAACAACCAGTTTAAGAGACGGATTAAGTCGCTAGTTGGCGAAGCGTAGTATTATCCATCTCGCTGCAAATTAGCAGCACTTTTGGGGGCTCCTCGCCCTAGCAGCAGAATTAATTGGAGCGGTGAAATAAAAATGAAGAGTGACACCAAGCGAGTTCATTTCTCTCTCCCGCGACTGAAAAGAAAGACCAGGCGGAGGGAGAGAACGCCGAGACAGACATCCATCACGACGCCATGTAATAAAATGACAAATGAAACGACATCTTCGGCGTTGTTAAACGCGCGCACACGTTGCACACACACACACACTCACAGCGGGCGGGTGGGCGGGCGGGAATATCGATTATATAATTTTGTTATGCTTATTGTCCTGACGACGACGACGACAACGCTTTGTGTACCGAATTTAGCATGCATATAAAACATAAAACGGCGGAGGTGGTGGGGGAGATGCTGCGAGTGGCGTCGCCATGGCGACGCAGCCTCCCGCCCGCCTAACAACTGCAGCTTCTGCAGCGCGCGCTGTTGCATACTCTCGACGACACGCGAGGGGACGTTCACCCCCCGTTTTCCTCTCTGATCCCTTTCGCGGCAGCGCGCGCCCCACATTCCACCGCCAAGATCTGTGTGTTGCTTTTTCAATGAACGCGCGCGCAGTTTAGCACTTTTCCGTTTTTTCCCCCGCGTTGACCCAATTTCGCGAGAGCGGGATAAAAAAGAGCGCTGCGCGCCGGTTATGCGAATCTGCTGAAGTTTCGCAGGCACGGTCTCGTTTCCCCGTCGAAAATACTTTTAATTAAGCTCCCCCTCTCACCACCACTGTTTGTCAAAATGACTTTTGACGAGGGTGAAATCTCACGTGGCAAATGGCAAGTTTTACCTCAGCTGCTCTCAAAAGGGCTTTTATGCGATCAAAATTATGTTTCTTTGCACCATTTTTTTACTAACTGTCAAGTATGTACTTCTCAAATTTGCTGTTATCAATTATGTTCAACAAATTAAAAATGCCAAGAGAGCATATTATGCAGGATTAAAAACAATGTGCGGCATGCACTGTTTTAATTTTTAACAATTTCTTGAATGCAAAATTTTCAATTACGCTTTTAATAACTATTAGGGCAGTTAATTTTAGACGGATCTATTTTTTTCTGAGCTTCAATTCTTCATGAGGCTTTCATATGAGCAAAGATCATGCAATTTGAAGCTATTGTGGTATTCAGGGTTCGAGCCACAGGAAAAAATGGAAAATGCATCACGTCCTTTGTATAGTAGAGTAGCATTTAATCCAGATTTAGACATCCAAAATTAAGACCCGGAAATACGTCGGGTCTATCAGTAATAATAAGCGTCAACGACACGCACGACATAATGCTCCCGACCGGAGAGGTAAATGTGACATGACCGTGTGCGTGCGAGGGTGAGCGGTCAGTGATGGTGTATTATACAGGGTAAAGGAGAAAAGCTTATCATAAAGAATAGTGACATCTATAGGTTGCGATTAGTACAAACTTAGTTGCCGCTAAATAATGCGGGAACCGCTACACTAGTAAACCACACTTGGATCCTTCTAAAACTGAATAAATTAGCCAAAACCACCTTAAGCGGCTTAATTACGCACACAACACACATATAAATCAAAATATTTTGTCTTAAACCGCATAAAATAATTATGATTTTTTAATCTTACCAATATTACGTAAAAATTATTTTAGTCATTTAAAAATTCCTTCCCTCACGTCTCAACATAATGGGCATTCAGCTGTGAGCATGCTTGAATACAGTAATGCAATCCTATTAAAATGATAATTTCCCCTTGCTGATGTTTGTCAAAGCACTCCTGCCGGCGTGGAGCAAATAGGAGGCAAGTGTATGTGTAAGCCTTTTTAATAAAGAAGCGACCTTTCTCGAGAAACAGCCTCTTGATTTTTAATGCGCGTATGCAGCAGCGGCGCAGCACATGTTGAGGGAACGGTGGGCGATAATGCAGGCAGGGACGAGTGGCTCTCTGCTCTGGTGCACCGCTGCTCTCAAATTGGCCCCTTTTATGCATAGAAAGGCCTTGAGGGATCTTTTAAAAAGTTATGAAACGCCCCGAGCGCCGCAATACTTTTGTCGAGGGGACGCAACGCACACAAGAGCGCGAGGGTGAAAATTGAGTTGGATTATACTGCTGGGTGGACGCGCACATAAAGTGAAATTCCATCACGGCGAGGCCCGACCTAGAAATCCGCATCGGAAAGCAGGACGTCGATTCGAGATTGCTAAAAAGCGAGTGCTTTCCTGCCGACTCAAGTAGCTCGTTAAAGGAACACACGTGGCTGCTCTCCGCGTCTTTCCGCGGGCTGTTTGTCTGCCTATACCCGAATCCCCTTATTACCTCCACGCTCCGCTTATGGCCAACATAGGCATATTTACCTCTTGACGAGCAAGAAGCTTGCTTGCCAAGCCATGACGTCAATTTATATCCTATTTACTTGCCCAATTTTTCAGTTCTCCTTGTACTTAAATTTTTGGTTTTTGGAATTGGAAGCTTCCCTAAATTTATTTAAAAGCTACTTTAGTCCTTTCTTTCATTTGATGACTTGTGACGATAAGATTTGATTATATTTTCTAGATCACTGACCAAAACATACATATTATTAAAATTAAAAAAAAAACAATTTTAGAATATGAAAAGTAGGATTTAACTAGCTCAAAAAAGAGTTGATTTTGTTAAAAAAATTATAATTTGAATGGTGCCTTTTCAAATTGAAAAATGTATTTTGATACTGATTTTTACCGCACATTATTTTTAACTTACTTCCTCATAGCAAAATTAGATGAATATTTTTAATGAAACAGGGAAAATGATGATTTTGATTCTTGAATGGCTTGATATTTCTTGATTTACTTGATTTCTACTCATTTAAAGTCCATTGCTCCACACACCAGAAAGTAGTTATATAAAGAAACTCTGTTCAAGTTTATTCTTTATATTTGACAGCCTATTTTATATTTTTACGATTTTTACACCAAAATTTTGTTTTAAACCATTTTTAGTCAAAAAATTGCTGGATCTTCTTTTGAGGTTCTAAAAATAAAATTGTCTGATGTATGCAACCCGCAGGTCAGAACTGTGCGGCAGATTGCCTAAATCAAAACGAATTTTTGCGATGTCAAAAGAGGAGATAAAATCTGTTTTTTTTAGATTTTCTACGAAATTGAGGTCTACAAAGAGCTGCTTTTTTGTGGTTTTGAAACAATAGCCAACTTTCAACAGAGCACCGAATTTTCTCATCCAATTGGCAGGAAGCGGCGTCGGTAAGCGCAGCAGCTGCGCCCGCAAATAGAGACGCGAGTTTCGGACAGACCAAAGCGGAGAATACCTTTCAGGGGCTGCAAGCAAAAAGATGAAGGCAGCGTGGTGGCGTCGGTCCAAAATATTCAAGTCACGTGGAGTAAAAGCTCTGGTTGGAGAGAAAGGACAAATCGCGGCTTGTGTGTGCTCAGCCGGAGCGAGGCTGTGCGCGCGTGTTTTTACATTTAAATGCTCGCTCGAGCGCAGGACACAAAGAGCGACTAGGTCCGTCCTCTCTCTCTCTCTCTCTCTCTCTCTCTCTCTCTCTCTCTCTCTCTCTCTCTCTGATTTCATATATGTGCACATTCCTCTCTCTCTCTTGCTCTCTCACAGGACGGAATATATGCATGTGCGAGGTCCCTTCAGTATATGTACATATGCGCGCGGTGCGGTGGACGAGAGAAGACAATTCTTGTTCGCTCCACGCTGTTCGTCCGCCGCCGGCCTTTTGTGAAACAAGAAACTCACATTTATTATGGCATTTAATTTCAGATGCTCCGCTCTCGCTCCCCAGCGGTACTTCCTCTCTCTCTCTCTCTTCCAACTAATGTAAATTTGTTCAGCTGCTGCGTTTTTTGATAAGCGCACACGCCAGATGTGTGCTTAATTTTTGTCGTAACCGCCTTTTGCCAACTTCCCTGCGAGATGTGAATGTGCATGGAGTTCAGTCCAGGAAGTAGTGTTTTTTTATAATCTCTGGTGATTAAAAACGACTGCATGTGTGACCGCAATTCCATTAGCTGCTGGGGATTGGAAAGCAGCAGCTTTAACATGCAGAATAGGAATTTTAAACTTAATCTCAGATATTAATGGACATTATTTTGTTCCTTATATCTATGCCAATGGTTTCCGTAAAAATTCTTAATAAAGCATTTAATTCCTGAAATGTACCCAGAAAAGCTCTGCAATCCTAGATTTCCTATATTAAAGAACTAACTTTGAATTTTGTACAAATCTCGCTGATTGAAACAAAAATCCTAATTAGGTTATCATTAATATTGGTCAACTTTATACCCTTAAAAACATGAAAAATGTCCTACTCTATTGCATTTTTTAAACTGCTCTACACATTGTCTCAAAGGCGTTTTCGGTCAAATATGGTCTAGTTGCAGCGAAAAATAAACATCAGGATCCTGGATTCTCAGACCCTAGCCAGAATTCTTTACCTTTCCTGGATATGATTTTATGATTACGCAGGTCAAATCTGCCCCTTGTATTTTCATATTCAGATAAATGATCAAATAATCCAAAGTAATTATTAAAAGAGGGCAAAATATTGGTTCGATAAATATTAAATTTACGATTTTTGCCGAGTTAATTTATTTTCCTCATGAAGCAACAGCTCCACATCAGCTATTCACAATTTATTACTTATCCCCTACTAATTACTCTATTTTGGGCCACAATTAAAATTGATCAACTAAACATTGAAACTTTTATTGGAAAGCTCAGCTACACGGATGTTCTCCACATAAATTGGCAAATAAATAAACAGCGGGTCAGGATGAGCTCTATTTCGCAGAAATTCGAATCCTTGAAAATCGTTAAAGCAGCTTTGCAATCACGGGATTACACAATGCCAGATTATTATAGTTTATCGTCACTCAAGGGAGTGTATCAACGGCACGCGCGGAAGGCATGACTGCTGGCATGATTGCGCGCTGTGCCTGAGCAAATTCACGTGTTCGTTTCCTCTTGAAACAAATTAGAAATATCAGCCGCTCGCTCGCTCTCGGCGGCTCGGCATTCGCGAGACGAGGAAAGATCAGAATAATTAGATGAGCGCGCTGTACATCGCGCGCGCAGATTGAATTACGGGCACGAGAGCGAGCGAGAGAGAGAGAGAGAAACAAAACGCGTTGTGTGCGCTTTACGACGGATGGCGCACGACTAGCATTTAGCCGCTGGCGGCGACGGGTAATAGTATTGCACGCGGAATTGTAATTAAACTTGCCAAGAAGAGAGCCGGCGTCTACGTTGCGCGCATAAAGATAATTATCTTGCAGCGTAGCGTTCGCCGTTATTATTATTGCAAATACAATGGCTTTTACGTCGCCGGCGTCGTGCCGTTTATGGGGACGAAGCAATTTTCGAACCTGCCGAGCCAGCACAACACACACAGAAATCAAATCTGAATGCAAGTAACCCCCGCCGGCACGGCAATTAGGACGGAATGTTGCTTTCTGATGGCGCAACGAGCGTTTTATGGCTCAAATCAGGATATGATGCTCGAATTCGATGGCCATTAAGAGCAATGCCGAGCCAAGGGGAATCCTGACGGGACACGCTGATTGCAATTTGTGCATGCACGAGAGTACGTTGGTGTTCAAATAAAAAAATGCCAAATTGGCCATGCGAATGTTTCCTGGAAACCAAAAGCATTTTCCCTTCAAGACTTTAGTACAGTGAGTCATTTCAACAATGAATGGCCTTATACCTAAGATCATCTAGGGTGCATAATTTCTCTAAATAAAAACAAATAACAAGCAAAAAGGCAATCAAAAATATTTTATTGAAAATCCTTGGTATAATTACAAACAATTATAAGACTGATTTATTAATCAAGGACTAAAGACGTATTACTTCAATTTGTCTCAACATTTCCAGAAACCTTAAAAACTATACTCCCAGCCAAGTCTATATTCCAAAAACCCCTAACGGAAATATTAATATTTAGTTTCAACTTTGTTCAATGTTATGGGCCATGGGCCAGCAGGGCAACTTTGCCCCATACTTGCCCTTATCCAAAACCAAAATATTACAAACAAGTTTCATTGATGAAAAAAAATTTTAAACAGGAAGAAAATAGTTGATATATAACATGAGTATTAATGCACATATTTGAAGCGAAATCTTTAGTAAAACTAAAAACAGCTAGAAAACGTATTCTGTGAATTTATTTTAGATATTACCCATCTAGAAGACACCAAACCAATCCAGGGTTTTATTCGTTCAATACAGTTCACATATATTAATTTCTTTTCAACGCTCTTGTGTGCCCGGGTGATAAATTACCTTTGTATAACGGAAACGGGCCCATACAGCCAATGAATAGACTACCTCTGAGAAGAAGAACCAGCAAAAGTTTTAGTGACGTCCACTCCATTTTGAGTGGTCAACCCGAAAGGAAGGAAGGTTTTTATGAAATTTTTATCAAAAACAGCTCGTCTGACAACAACTTAATTAAAACCTCTTTTTAAAGGAAATGCCAGCTCGTCCTCTCAGAACTAAAAATCAGAAAATTATTTTGATAAATTAAATATATTAATTATTTTTGTTTCTATCCTAGAGAGGTAAAAATACACAAATCATTCGCAAAGCGGTGAAAGTGTGGCTTAGGCAGTGACTAACGTCAAATGATAAGGCGACTGGCAAAAGTGGGTTCAGATCGAAAAACGGAAATTGAATTGGTGTGCAGATCAAAGTTTGTTTTCCTTTCGTCTTCTGCGCAAATAAACTCGATCGGCGGCGGCCGCATTTCCCTTTTCCCTTGTCGTCTCTTTTGCTCTCTCGCGAACGAGCACACACACCAGCAAGGAAAAAACATAAATCCATAAAGGTCCACTTTTGCTAGGCTTCGAATATTCAGAGACAGAATGGCTGCTCTATGGTTCCTCCGGCGGTCAGTCTCTTTCGCCAGTTGAAAGGTAATGGAAAGGAGGGCGGGGGCGCTGATTGTGGGTGGCGTGGGCGATGTGAAACAAAGCAGAATGAATGGTGTTCGTGCGTGTTATTTATGTGTTTATCCTGGCGAGCCAGGCAGGAAGCAAAATCTACAAAAGATAGTGTGCATGTAGAGCCGAGCAAACTAACAAAGGAGCACGCCCGACGCCACGTGCTTTGATGTCTGTCAGCCCGGTGTTGATAATACGTGATCAGCGCTGTTGTTTAAAATAAGCAACAGTATAAACGGGATGCCCGCCAAGAAAGATCTGCATCTGCATAAACACGCTTTATCAGTTACAGCACGTGCGGTTAGATTACTCCGCTAATTGCCTCAAACAAATGAATCTAAAATTTAATTATTTAAAAATGAAATGAGTTCTACTTTTTTTTGCTCTTTTTATCTGATTATGTTTTCTGAATATTTAAATAAAGCCTGTATCGTAAGGAGTTAAAATTTTAAATTTGGTCAGTTTTTACTTACAATTTTTAATGCTTAAATCACAATTGAGCCATCCTGTCAAGTTATTTTTACTTTTTTCAATGGTGTTAAATTGAAAAATTTTGGGGCGGAGGGTAAGGACCCTCCTAAACCCTTCAGTTGGTCAGAGGAGGTCAAGACGAGTCCGACGATGTGAAAAATTTGCAATTCTAATGGTTAGAACCCAAGATTTGGAGTCGAAAAAATTAGCATAGCACGAAAATGTAAAAAACGGGGTTTTTAGTGCGATTTCAAAAAAAGGATCACCACTATGAAATTTTACTCAAGTTCACATTTACTATGGGATATAATTTTAGCACATTTTCCATATACAAAAATCCTGAGCTCATTCCTAAAATTTTAATTATAAACCAAAATTGACAGTATTGACCTTTGACCTTTACCTAGGACATATAATTCGGTATTAGGTTGATTAATCTCGGCAAGAGGAATAAAAAACTTTTTTAATTTTCACCGCCGTGAAAATGAATGTTTTGTCGAAAAATTTGTATAATCTTCTTCTAATGACTTTTCGTAATAGCTGAATAATAGTGTAAAATTCATTGAGTTTGCTTGACCTCATATCAGTTTTGTCCTCCAACCCGTGACATTTTTCAAGTTCCATCTCTTTAATTTAAACATCTTGTGAAAAAGTTACTCTGTACATGAAATATATAGATACCTTGAAAGTTAAACTTTTTACACTTTTTAGTGCGGTGCGGCGAACAAAACCAAGTGGTTTTGCGTAATCAGAGAGCGAGCAGACGGTGAGCCAGGGTAGGAGGAAATAAAAAAGCCGTGTATGTTTTTCGCTCAGGCCAAATGTCGTTTTACTTTAAAAGCAAGCCGCTGCGGAGAGCGAGGGAAGAAAAAAGTGTGTACAAAAAGAGACGGCCGGCGAATGAGTTTTAGCAGCGGGAGGGATTCGTCAGAATTAGAGAAACTTGGCCTCAACGAGGCAAAAGGGAAAGAAGAAAAACTTCATTAACGCAAAGTTTAGCGAGCGAGCGAGCGAGCCGAGCGAGTTGAGCAGGCTGCCGGGCAAATACAAGAAAGGCTATAAAGGGACAACCTTGTCCGCCGAGCATGTGGCATCATTCCAACTTAGACTGCACGCTGATCAAAAAGTACACAATTTCCCGAGCGAGCCCTCCGCCCTGACTTAGTTAGCTGTCCTGAGCGTGTTGTTAAAAGAGCCGCTCCTCGACAATTTTAACCCAGTTTTGCTGAATAAGCGATAAGGCTAATTTTAGCCAGCTTCTTTGCATGTAACACAGATTGAATCTGTTGCTATCTCTCCAAAGCGGCTAACTGTTTTAATTTGATGAAACTAATTCACTTGAGATTTTTTTATAATTATATCGCGCATTATCTTACCATTAAACATTTATCTTAAACTCAACAAAAAACTGATCCAATCGACTGAAGTTTGTGATTTTTGAAAAATTTACCTTATTTTATATTTGAATTGAGCCAGAATCTCTAAAAGCAACAAAGTTCTGGCCTCGGTCCTGCAATTTTGCTGTTCAATTTTTCAGTTAAGCATGGAACTTGAAGATGAGCTGAACGGTTTGCAGTTTTTGTATTTGTGACTCTTTACAACTCGAGAATCAGCTGACGCACTGTATTTTTATAGTGCTGGCTCTAAATTAAAAACACGCTTGTCACTCAATCCTCAATCTCGGCTTCTAAGCATCAGATTGAGAAAAACTGAACACCGTTTAGCTCTTCAAGACATCCTCTAAATAGCCAAAATAGTATTAGGGTGCCTCTACCTCTAATCACCCCTTCTACCTGTATTCAACCCCATCAAAAGTGTAAAAATGCTTTTTCGTTGGTTTTAAGCAACTGATGTGACAAATTGTGTGTTAAACAAAGTCAAAATCACTCAAATTCAGTCTGATTAATAATCCCTCAATCTCACTCATAGAGAAAGCACGTGTCCATAGGTACTACCTAAGAATGGTTGGAATTTGAAAAAAGTCATTTTTCAACTTGATCAAGGAGTCTTAAAATGCTATCTGCCTCCATCTAAACCATTTTTTATAATTTTTGCCCACGGATATAAATTTATAGAAATCAGAATCACAGCATCCTTTATTTTAATCAAGCAGATAATTAAATAAAAAAGGGCGTTATTTAAAGTGAGACAGAAAAATTTGCTGAAACGCCAGCAAATTCCCTCCCTTTTCTGATAAGTCGTCAGAGCGGAATAAAAGGACGAAATGCGTTCCGACCGAAATAATGAGCGAGCACGAGAAAATGGATGTGATTAAGCGTTCGTGTAGCAGCAACAGCGAACGTGTGCGCCGAGATTTTATCGCCGTGGCCGCGGGCCAAAATTAACAAAAACCGTGCCATCACCACCAGAGCTAGCACGCTCTCGTCAGATATGAAAAGTGGTGCTCGTTCGCGTTTCGCTCTTTATTAAAAAAGTGAAATGGTGCGTGAAAATAAAAAGTGGCATCGACGGCGACCGCGCCTCCAGAGCATACGCAAAGGTGCACTCGCCTTTGATGTCTGCACGACGGATTCATTTTTAAAAGGTCTTTCTCGTTTTCGCAAGTTTGACGCGTGCTGACGTAGAGTTACAGTAATGAGAATTATGTGAAAGAGGCGCTTTTCCGCAAATTTCCGGGGTTAATTAGCACAGAGCGCTTTATTCAGCCTCCAGCACTGAACAGGGTTTCTCTTTAATAAAAGAACATTGATTTGAATTTTTCTTTTGAAAAGCAAAAAATTAATTGAGTGAGTGCTGCAAAATCGTTAGGTGAAAGTTTTTAATTAATACTTATGCGAGTTTAATTTAAAATATTAACAATTACAAATTTATCTGGGGTTAGTTTAGGCATTTTATAACAATAAATATCGAACACCGAGTTTTTGTTGCACCGAAAGGATGCTTTGCGAACAATTTCATTTATTTTTATAATCTAAGGGTGTACTTGCACTGGTTGAGGTAATGCGCATCGCTCAACAAACACCCACAATTTCATTGTTGCAATGTTAGCCTTTTCTTGCAACAAGGAAAGCAATTCGAGTTTGTCTGTTCAGAAGTGATTCTGACTCCTGATTAGTAGTTTGAATCATTACATATTTAACAAGGTTGGGCGGCCAATGCCATTGGGGCGGACATGTTTAAATGAGTTTTATTACTGCTGCGCGAAGATCACAAACCCAAGATGAAGGTGACGGCGCAGTGATTTTCAGCCTTGTTGAAACATTTTAATTCCTTGGAGTAAAAAATCTCTTATTTTTTAAACTTTTTGATGAGTTAATTATGCAAAACGAAAAATATCTGGCTTTTAATTAATTATCGTAAAAACATAGCCCTAATAAACTTAAACGAACAGTTAATTAAACTAATTAAAAAATAAACTCCTCATTTCTGTGTGTGCAAATTCATTCAAGCTTAATTTGCACTCCTTTGAAAAGGTGATCTCGGTGCTGAAGTGTGGGATGAGTGTAATTTCGGTTACAGGAAGGAAGGTGGTGCTGGCGTGGCTACGGATGCATAAATAGTTTCAGTCTGCCGCGCGCACACTCCATTCACATGCAAATTATCAGCAACGCACTATATTATCCACGCTTGCAAAGTTTCCTCTCTGTCTTGCGGGGGCAACAACTGCTGGCGGAGTGGAATCGTCGCGCGAGCAAAGTTTAAATTCGGCCCTAATGAGCGTCGCTTCAGCGGCTCCAACTTTTCCTCGCGCGCGCTCATGCAACAAGACGGGGGTGAGCGGGGGTACGTTCAAAGATGCTGCTGCTGCTGCTTTCATCTGCGTTTCAGCGAGCAAACAATCTTTTGTGTGTGTACGAATGAGAAAGAAAGAGAGAAAAAGAAAAAGAGGCATCCTAATTTTTAACTGGGCATCATTTTTCTTGCTGCTGCTTTCCACGCCGCCGGAGGCGAGAGAATATTAAAAGAACAATCATCCTCCTCTCGATGGCTCTTGTGTATCGTGCTTTAATAACGCGAAAAAGCGGCCCTCGAAAATTCTGCTTGAGACGTTGTTGAAAAAATCGTGTTTCCCGCTCCGCATTCTTTATTTTTTACTCTTTCTATAAACAATATCAGCAGAAGCACATCATTAAACGCACGAGCTCAAAATAAGTGAGCGAACTTTTCATCTATCCCTGCTCCTTGGCCGTCCCACGCGCCGTTGAAAAATTCCTGCGAGACACAGCAGCATTTTTTATATAAACTTTGGCAATAAAGAAGAACTGGCTGGCTGCCGTAGGTTAGTTGATGGAAAGTCGGCCGAGCGAGAGGCCAGTGCCACTACTTTTTTTCACCCTCTCCCCGCTTGTCTCCATTAAAAAACTTTTCCAGTTTATCCTCGGGAGCGTTTGATTGGGCACGAATAAACTTCGAAATGCGAACAGCGCAGCAGAGCCAAAGCCAACATTCGCTCGCTCTATTGATTTTAAACGCAGGGGCAACAAAACACAAAATAATATTGCTACAATCTGAATCCTTTAAAAAATTCGTCTATTTACATGAGGAATATTTCAAAACAAAATAAATACACTTTGATCGTTATACAGTTAGGGATTTTTGTGACGTCTTTGGAGCTTATTTAGAGAATTTGAGTGTTTTTTTTTTATTTAGCTGCAATGAAATTTATTTATTTATTATTTTTCCACATGTTAGACCAGCCGATTGAGACGAAAAATTTCTGATATCATCTATCAAATATAGTGTATTATGCATCTACACTAAAAAAGTTTTGCAAAAAATCGGATAAATCAAAGAAGTCTAGCGATTTCCTACTTCTAACTGCCAACTAAAGATTTTCAGGGGGCCTTAGAAGAGAAAACCTCAGCAGGATAATTTTTTTTCTCCAATCACTTTCGGCTGTTTCGACGCTGAACGTTTGGGTTTCACATACGGTACTTTTAAAAATCTTGTATTTTTAATACCAAAAACCCGGTACCAACAGTCGAACGACTCATGCCTATTCACGGTTCCAGAATCACCCCAATATTTGATAGTGAGTGAAAGAACCTCGCACACTTGGTTTGATGATGACAACATCAAAATATATTTAAAAAATAAAAAATAAAATGCACCAACGACATTTATCAACTATTTTCACTATATTGTGCACTTCTCTTCACAAATGATTTAGATGCCATGGTTTAAAGTTTGTTTCTTAAAATTTCCAGACTTGTGCTTATTAGGTGTCTAAAAGTAAATCAGACGCATAGAAATACAGTCAACCGTGTACAATTCCCAAACTTGGTAAAAGAATTGAAAAATTTTACGCTTGACCGTGTTGTGGAACAGACACGAATGAAAAATGATAGGTTAAATACAAAAATTTCAAGAGGGATATCTTGTTTTTGATGCTCTGAATGCAAGTAGTAGCCATTCTGTCAAAAAGTCACTGCCAAAGAGGCTGCTCAATATAAAAATGCCTAATGCAAGGAGGCGGGGAGCCAATCAGAAAATATAATAAGCTCAGCGCTGAAAGGTGCATTGTACGCGAGATACTCGTTTCCTTTCATCCCACCTCATCAGAGGGAGGCGGGATGCTGTAGGCAGATGAGTTTCAGAGAGCCGAAATTAAATTTCAAGGCAGGCTTTTTGACGTGATGAATATTAAATAAAGCCTCGCGGAATAGCATTTGCGAAAGCTGTTAACCACAATTAAAGTCATCCGCCGTAATTTAGTGTGAAATTTCGAGACAGAAACTGCTTTCTTCGCCGCGTGTGCCGCAGCCTCATCTCGGTTTTCAGCAAAACAGTCACGTACTTTATTACAGTCGCTGCGAATTAGCGTCGTGAGCAATTACGCGCGCAATGAAATAATAATTAGCAAAAGTTGGCAACACTGCCGCCGAGATTAATCCACCCGCCTCTCGAGCCGGAAGTTGTCGAGTGAATTTCCCGATCAAATATTTATTCGACTAAAAGTGACTGCTGGCAGCCAGCCTCTCTGTGTCCGCAGCTCGGGGCGAGGCGCGCGCGTGTTTACGCAGGCATGAAGCCAATTAACCAGCACACAGTTGCAATCGCGAGCAAATGCACGCTCAAACTTTTCTCCTGCTTCGCCGGCAAATCGGATTTTAATGCCGCTGGGAGGCTTGGCTCTACTCGGCTTGGCCTGCCCGTCGCAAATCCACGCCGTAGCTTTTATCAAAAGTTTTTGCGGCGCGCGGCGCGCACGCCTTGGAGAAAAATTCCTGCTGTTCTCGGCACCGACGGTGAACCAGAAGAGTGGTTCCAAGAAAGAGACGAAAACAGCGTGCGCTCAAAAGTGCATGTAATAACTTTACGCAGCAACTTTTGCCGAATTGTTTTCGCGATTTATGTTTGCCGTCGACCGTTTTTGTTTTTCCAGTAAAAATATGAGACGCGTGCTCCAGGGTTTGTTGGATCAGGCCCGGTTCCCAAGTTTTCATTTTGAGAAAGAGAGAGGAAACAATTTCGAAGAGCGTGCGATCAATACTTCGTCAATATTGTGTCGAGTTTGTAATCAGAAATACAAAAAATATTTCAATATTCAGCCAAAATAGATCAAGAGAACTTGCAATAGAGAATTTATATTTAATAGCCGAAAAATGTTCAAATATGTTTTGTTTCAGTATATTTTTGATAAATTTGGGTTCAAGTTCAGAAATTTAAGAAAGCTCATTCCTCTTTGGAATTTCAGCATTCAAGTAGGTTTTTGATAAATTTAGATGAAAAAAAAATTCTGTATTGGCAAAATTTAATAAATATTTTGCATTAACAAGTTATAAATTTTACATCATTTTAAAAGCGTGAAATGCCTAAGTTAACAAGAAAAAAATGTTTTTAAATAGTAAAAATAGAGAAGTATGGATTACATAAATCACTAGCAAAAAGGTAGTGTATCTGCATTTTTCGCATCCGCGCACTCAAAGCATTCGCTCCAGTCGTCGCAGGAGACACATGCATTGATAATCGACGCGATTTTAACTGGAAATACCGAGGGAGCGAGTGAGTGAGACGCAGTTCACAGCATGTGCACAGATTCACTCGCGTCGCATTATTAATGCCGAGTTGTTCGTGAATCCGAGATGCGCTCATCCGTGAAGGGAATGAATAGAAAGCACGCTTCCCGCCCGGCGGCTACGTCGCGCGGGCTGCATAACCTGTCACACTCACTCGCACCGCGTTGACCTGCTTTCGTGCATGCCGAGGAACTGTAGCGACTCTGCTCCTGCTCCACAGCTTGTCTGTCTTCCACGGACGCCAGCAATAACAAGCGACTGATGGAGATACGAATAAGCAAACAGGTCAGCTTTTGCCGATGCACTAATTGTTCCGAGCGACGCGAGAAGCAAAATGCGCGGCACCCTCATTATCTCTGCAGACGACTGCCTGACGAATGAACCAAGCGGTTGAACAGCAAATTAAATTCGGAATACTTAAGGAAAAATATGTGGTTTTTAACTGAAATGTGTGACAAAAACATTTAAAATTAAAGTGAAGTTGTACGATTATATTGCGATTGGTTGAGCCAATTTGCTTTTTTCTGCTCGTCAATGGAAATGTTTGAACGCCAAGAATTCACAGCAGCATTGCAAGTACCCGAGAATTGTAAATTTCCAGTGGTACCATTTGTTGGCATAATTTATCAACGAGCGAAATTCAGTGTGAGTCAATAAAATCAATTCAACGTCGCAGGCCAGAAACTCATTAAATGAAATTTATGTTTGCTATACTTTTTATCAATTTCCTTTAAAAAAAATTATTCGTCTCATTATCCCACAAAATATTAATTTTGGATCTTTAGTCAAGAACACATGTTTGAAAAATAAAGTAATTACAAAGTTCCAACGTGTCTAGTCTTTTTATTTTCCTTTAAATAAAATTTCTGTCGGTTGCAACGACTGTAAAAGTCGGTATTTAATGATCATAAATTAAAGCATTTCTTTTACAAAAGGTTGTCTGAAGGTAAAGGTGGGCGATATTTATAGTGGGAATTAAACCCTCTCTACCAGCTCTTTCCATTATTGATTTATCAACTGTGCGAGCTAAAATCGCATAATCAGCCTTGATATAATTCTGATCCCAGCCCCGACGAGTGCATTTAGAACTGAAACAAGATCCGATTTAGACACACAAGGCCAGTGGCATAAAATTCCACAATACAGCCGCTTCACTGCAATAATTCAAAAGGGCTGCAGCTGCAAACGAACGAGATGCAAGTTTAATCGCAGTGGAAGTAATAATAACAGTAATAATTCACAGGGAGCGCTTGCTGGCCGATAATTGCGCGCTGCATCAATTAAAATAATAACTTATTCATCCGGCGAACAAGCGGGCGAGTGAGCGAACGTACGCGCGGTGCAGGTGAGCGAGCGGCAGGTTTAACGAGCGCACAAAAGCCGCACCTGTTACTGCAATAAACAAACAAACGGTGGAGCACCGAAAAGCGGTCGCGATGATTCCAACAATGTACTACTTATGTGCTATACTTTCATTGAAAAAGCGTCCGCGCGCGGGGGTGAATGGGGGCCGCTGCCGGCGATTGGTGCAAAGTAGGTCACGAGTTCACGCGGGGACACGCCCCCTTCCAGTCGGTCGAGGGGGCGTGGCGCTCCAGCGGGATGCTGCGTGCGTCTCGCAGCAAGAGAGAGAGCGGGAGAGGAATGCAGCAAAGAGAGAGAGAGAGGGTCTCAGTCTCAGTGTCGGAGAGGGCGCCTCGAGGGAAACAACCATTGCGTTATTTCGCTTGCTTCCCCAGTCGACCGACCGAGCGACCTGACCTCATCTGACCTGTTGTTTTTCTGCCTGCCCAACTGCCGAACTGCGTGAATTGGAGTTGTCGACCGAGTGCGTGCAATCCCACCTGCATTCCGAGTGCTTGCTGCTCGGGCGCCGAGTGTTTGTTGTCAGTCCCGCTGGTATGTGCCCCGTGGCCCGCTGCGGGTCGGTTTCGGACACGTGCGTCGGCCAACAACCGCGGCAATAACGCGACACGTGAAGGGAAGCGCGACTTGCGCTGCCGCTGCCACCTCCACGTCGGCCGCAGCCGCAAAAACGCGACTTCCGAAGGTCGAGGTCACCGGGCCTGAGGTGAGTTCAGAATATCAAATTATGCATCGTCTAATGTTATTTTAGAAATTTTTTCCGAAAAGATAATTGAAAATTGTTGGATTTTAATGTTTAGCTGTGAGAAAAAATGTTTGAAATCCATTGAAATATTAATTTAAGATTTTGTTCGTTCATTTTTTAAATTAATTTTATTTTGCACATATAAGAACAAATTATTGCATCATATTTAAAAATATTGGTGAATATTACTAGGCACAGTTGATGTTAAACTATTACTATGAGAAAATTGCAGTCGATAATTAAAAAAATATTAAACATGAATTCTTTATGATAGTTTAATTATGCTCTTACCAGGTTAGGGTAGGCATTCTCGATTATCTAGCAACATTAACCGATTTAAGAAATTATTAAACCTAGAAAAACGATATATTTAAAATAGCACACACTGGAACAAACGTAAAAATGGTGTATTTTTTAATTAAAATTTTCAAAAAATTAGAGTTTTTATTAATTTTGAAAGTACTTAAATCGATTCACATTGCTCAAGAATTCTTTACCTAGCAAGTACAAGTAAATTTTAATTTATTTTAACTGAAGTTGATTTTAACTCAGTTTTAACAATCTTTTTTTGGAAGTTTATTGTCACATTTCTTAATATCCACGAAAATACTTAAGTTAAAATCCACTCTCTTCACATGCTATTTCGATGAAAATTTAATATTTTTGTTCATTAAATATAATAATACAAATTACATATTTCCTGAAACTTATTAGCTTTCCTTAACAGAACTCTGTTAAAAACTAAACTCTGTAAAAAAAAATGATGTAAAATATTGAAATTTTCATTCTCTATTTTATTGCATTGATTGATTTTTGCACAATTATATTTTGAATAACATTTTATTCTCCCAACTCAAGAATAAGGAAATTAAATTATTTGTGTACAATTCACACAAAAAATGCTGATAAAAACTATCAGTTAGAACCTAATGTACGGACAAGGCTTACATAATTGATTACTGTGCGTACTTCACTGCCACATTTTCCTTAAACTGTTCAAAACTAGCTCATTTTGTTGACTATTTGCGTGAGTGGAAAGCCTGCGTGGTACTTAAGCCTGGTGAGTGTTCCTAAATACCTTTTTGAATGCATCTGAAAACATATTTCGCGCACAATACGCGCACCCTTTTCCTCAATTAATTGTGAAACAGCTCCTCCCCGTCATAACTCTTCATCATGAGCGCGGAGGAGGAAGGAAAAGCAGGGTCTGAAAAGGAAAAATGGCAGCACTGCCTCTTAATTAATTATTCCACGCGCGAATCGCGGGCTCGCAGCGCAGCATCTTTTTCATGCTGTCCGCTCCTTCCTGCTTGGGATTTTTTTTCCTGCAATTGGGCCTGCCGGCACGACTGATCCCTCGGGAGGCGCGCGGAAAACTAATTGCCCGTGAAATTAAAAGAAAAGACGCCTTGCTCGCAGTTTTTGCGCCGAGAAGAAGTGTGCAGCGGCATTAATCGGAGTTTTAGTTCAATTTTAACTCTTCCCAGGGTCCTGATAAGTTTCTAACTAAAGAGAGGGAGCCAAAGTTTCCTAACCAGCCAAAAAATACCTTTCAATTCGGCACCACTGACGTTTTTATGGCTAATTTAAACCTGTGTAATTTGGCATGGTAAAGTGACTGACCTTTTTGTTCGAGTGTCTTGTAATTTGGTGGTGGCCCCGGCGGGTGAATTTTAGATGAAAGGCTTGTGTGCGAAAACTTAATTGGATTTAATTTTTGCGTCACCTGCCGTGTGCGCGGCGGATAATTAAAAGGTTTTTGTGCCGTAAGCGACACGGCGACGGAAAGTCTCCCCGCCTCTCGGCCCCACGCTCTCTCGTGTCAGCGGCAGAGCCACCTTTCAATATTAATACACGTAACGCTTCTTGCTTGCCGGAGCCGAAAAAGCAGCTCACTCTCCCTCGGGCCGTGGATTTGAGGCGATCATCTCATCCGATATTAGTCGTCCCAGTGGAGCAAAAAGCTGCCTCGTGCCACATACACAATATTAGGCGCGAGAGCAATTGTTTTGCGAAACTGATACTGCTTCATCTTGTTAGCGCTCGAGTGAAATACGAAGCCGTTCATTGGCCGCAGCTGCGCCTCAAAGAAACGATGCGAAAGATGAAGCTGTATCTAGACCGTATTAATCTACTGCACTTTGCAACGAGGAGAAAATAATGTGGAACATTTTTTAAATTGTTTTATCGAATATAATGGAGCCAGTAACTGGAAATAAAGAATGGAACATCAATTTTTAACAACAAAAACTATTCCAAAGATTAAAAATGAGACGAATGGTCTAAAAAGGAAAAGAAATCGAATTTTGTCAAATAAAAGCGGCAAATTTTGTTTTCTGATTCACCGATTGATGAAAAAAATGGGGGTTATGAAATCTATATATTCGTATAGCTTTAAAGCTTTGTGACAGTTAATAGTGACGGATAGTTGAATAATATAACTTTCATAAAATTGGCTGCATTTGCATTTATTTATCTTTTTTCTGTTTTTAGAGTATTTGTATTTCCTGGAATTTCATAAACATTTGCGTAAGAAAAATGGAGTCATTTCTCACTTTATTTACCTGTGACAATAATGTAATTGTTATGTGATGTGTATTATGCGACTAACAAAACGTGAGAGTGAACAATAGACCACAAATAATGAGCTATTATTATATGACATGCATTATACTTGTTTATTTTCATTCAAGTCAAAAATACATAATATAACATAATGTGTAGGTCAGGTAATTTACAGATGAAAAAAGGCTACAACGCTAGCGGAAAGCCGATAAAACAGACCGTAGTCATCGCGATGCGCCGGTTCGAATTAACTTTACACTACCAGATGGTCAACAAATACTTTAAAATTCACTCCATAGTCGCTTCTCTAGGGAAAGAGCTTTAAATATATTATTGCAAAAACTCCTTCAGTTGTCATTACAAATATTTTTATTTTTAAAATGTAATATGTTATGGTATTTCAGGTATTTCTAATGTTGAGAGCGTTGAAATTAAAATTTAATTGCATGGATGGTACAAAATCAAATTAACGTGCCCTTCAAACAGAACAATACGTTGAACTTATACAACGCTCTGCAACTGCGTATGTGCGAGTTTTCGGGGTACGCAACACTTTATCGCGTGCCCCTCAAGCATGCGAGCGTTATCCTCGACAAAACTCGTTATGCGCAACATTCCAACGAAATCGGGGTAGCGGCGGCCGGTTCTGTGTCGCGCCGCCCGCAAAAATTGATTGCCCCCTGTTGCAGCAGATGCGTGAATTTCCAGCTAGACACCCCACTTTGTCAAGGGGAGAGCGAGCGAGCGACGATACGTGTTGCGGGGTGCGTCGGAACGCGTGTAGTTTTGGTTGGGAATGCGCTGCGAGGGAGCAGATGATAAAACAAGTAACGTGTACCTTTTATTGATTAAAACGCGTTCGCCTGCAGAGGGCGCCGCCGCGCTCGACGTGCCAGCCGTTCGTTATTATTCGCATTCGGATTTCAATGTACGCCGCGCGTTATTTCAATTGAAATTCGTTCGCCGCGAGTGTGCGAGGGCGGCTTTTGATCGGATGTTGCTGCGTATCGATCTCGTGCCGCCAAATAATAACACACACACGCACGTCGTCGTCGCACCAGCCAAAATAAATAAAAAATGGCGTCGCCGTGAAATATAAATGAGCCCAGCGAGTGTGCATTAATTTCCGAGCCTGCGTAAATAAAGCAAAAGATTATAATACACACACTGCTGCTCGTTTTGTCATTCGCTCGCTGGTTTTGCTTTTAATCAGCGACTGAAACCGCAAATGCGTTGGATTTGATGTGAATCAAACAAGTTTTGCCTTGGCGCTGTTGTTGCTGCATATATCGAATTTTCACTTTCCTCGCAGGTTTTCAATTCAGCGCAAGTTGTGAGGTAAAATCGGGCGCAAATTGAACTTTTTGTCATGTAAATGGATTCCGCTGTTGAAATGGCTTTCATTATGTGGAAACTTTAGTGGAATACATATTCCATTTTGAAATAATAATGAAACTCAGCAAACAGCGATCATACCATGGAGGGTCGTTCGGTAATTAATGTTTACTCGGTATAAAGTGACATCTAACTGACAAAATCGGTCGCCTAGCAACTGAAAATCTGCAGATTTGATGGAGTTAGGCTATCCGCCGGGCATTAGCAACGCGCAGGTTGCATACGTCTCAACGTGCAGGAAACATTGCAGAGTCCTAGCAAACATTGTGACAGGCGTCTGAGGATCTTTATGATTTTTTTTTCCAACAACCGACTTTCCTCTTTCGCAGGTTTTATAAAAAATTTAATTTGAGATTTTGAGATTTCGGGTGTCAAATTAAAATTAAAAGTTGAAAATGAAAAACAGAAAATCTTAAATATGAATTGTTTTAAACTTAACTAATTGTTTAATATTTACAAAAAATCAAAACAGGGAAATTGGTGCTTTCTCTTATTTCTGTAAAACGTTTGGACAGCCAAATCAGGGATGCCAAGCTTCAGTTTAAAAAATAATCCATTTTCTGTTAGACTCTTCTTGACCTCCCCAAGGGAACTGATCAATCTTCATTTTTTCGCAGGAACTTTTTTCTAGGCAGCAAGATATGAACATTTTCCAGCTGATATAGAAGATACAATTTCCCCTAAAATCCAAGACAAAAAAATCAAAACAAACATAAGTTAGAATAATCTGGTGCGTTCCTTTCTTTTACTTTTTGCCATCATTTATGATTTAATCAACTGCCGTGAGATAAACAAGAACCACAAAGTCTCAGGATCTAACCGACATAATTCAAACTATGATGCGCTAAAAGTTGCTTAATTCATAATTAATTGATGCGACCAGCATGCACGGATATTAATCAACGAAACCCCCGATGATATCAGCGGCCGCATTATACCCCCCGAACTTTGGTCTGATTGATGCACAGGCTACGGCCGGTTTTGCATTACAAAAGCGCGTGGCAAACATGAAAGACGAGAGGGCAGCGAGTGGAAAAAGAGCGAGCAAGGTGTTGCCCAGGTAACAACTCCCACGCGCGCGCGGCACCCTCTGCGTCTCCTTATATCATCCGCAGCTGATGCTGTGCGTGCTCTCGCTGCTCTGTGTTTTGTAACGAAAATGCTCTCTCGATGATGAAACACGAAACTCATCAAAAGTGAAGAGGCCCGCCGGTCTGCTCGCTCGCTCCACTCGACGAACTCGACACAAAGCCAAAATATTAGTTCTTTCACCGCAGCAAGCGGCACTCTTTCCATCAAATTAATTTCCGCCCCCACCCTCCCCAAGGTAAGAGCAAGGAACGAAACATGGTTCGTCCGTCTGGTTATATCCAAGGCTGTTTTATGTGGAAAAATTGCTTGAAAAGTCTGTTGGTTTTCAGACAGTTAACAATTTAATATTTTTTGCTTAAATAGGCTCACGAAACTCCTAAAAATGGAAGCGGTAAGATTGGACGCTTAGAGATTTTTTTTAAATATTTCTTAATGGGTTCAATTAAGTTTTTTTATATCGAAGTTTATTCCTTTCTTAATAATAAAAAATCGCGCAAAAAGTTTTGGAAATTTTCGAAAAAATAACACCAGTATTTTTTGTCCGTCCTTTTGCTAAACCCTGGAACGAAATGGTTTGCTCGAGTGTTTTTGCTGCGGCTAAATATAGTCCCAGGGAAAAAGCATTTTACGCCTAATTAAGAGGCGTCCCCCGAAACAGGCTCGTGTAAATCTATTAAGTCTCGCGCGGTATGCGAGTGTGTGTGGAGCTATTTCCGTGGCCGGTGCACGCCAACATGTGGCCGCGGCATAATTTGTTAGATGCCCGCCAAAAATAATATCGCGTGACGTCGGCCACTCGGTCCCTGGCGGCGCAACTTATTAACTAACCGAGCGTGTCTCTTCAATCAGTGGTCCACGTGGCGCGACAGATGGACGCTGACAGGTGGTGAATGCAAATCGTTTCTTGTACCATCGTCTCCGTTTCACTAATTTAATAGTCGCGATGAGAGATTGAAGATCAACCTCAACATATATTGCGAACATAGCGCCGTTTTGTTCATTTAGAGAGCTTTATTTCAAATTAGTCAGTTTAAAAATAAATTTCTATTGAAATAATTTGTTTAAGTGGATTGATAGAGGGCTACAATTGAACTATTTTGATTTGTGTTGCCTTCAATTGGTGATTGATTGAACTGTTAATTTAAAAAAACCTATAGTGAGCAATAATCTAATTATTAGGACTGGGTAATAGAGTTTCAAAATTTATCGAATAATTGAACGATTAGTCAATGATTTTTTGTCTGATCTCGATAACTCTCGTCGCAACGGCGTGCGAATTATGAGGGATAGTTCCCTTCTGGGGACATAAATCCTGATTTCCAATAGGGAGACAATGCTCGCCACTTGATGAAAACTTGGAGCTGATTCTATGAGAAATTTGAAAAGCAACCTTGGAAACATAAGCTCTTTCCTAATTTTCAGAGAATATTTAAAGTAAAAAAATTAAAAACAGTAAAAGGTTTTCATGTAGTTGTTATGTTATTACGCAATATTTTTGACCCGTTTAGAGCAGACGAGAGACGCAACGAAGCCCGATATATTTTTGATGTTGAAACTGCGAATTCGGGTTGCTCAATGAGGCTCACTTGTCACTCGAACAAAGTGCGCCGCTTAAAGCGACAGACCAACTTTATCTTTCGCGCTACATACATTATCTTGTTGCGGTCTGGCTACTTCGCATGAAATTCCGGAGCCGCAAAAAATTAATGCTAGCCGATTTGGCCGCGGCCCAAATCTCGTGCTGGCGTTTATTTATTTCCTAGATTGCGCCTTGCAACGCGCGGATCAGAGCGTGACTGTTGTTTGCTTTCAACTCTCAGCCGCGTGGAGTTGCCCAAGTGCGAATCGCATTAACTCTCTCGGACAGCTGCTTTTAAATATCCATTAAGACGCTGAACGATCTGAAACTCGATCGGTGAGCGCTCCTTTTAATTGCGGCCCGACGGAAGTTGTGGGCGGCGGAATTCCAGCTAGCAAAACAATGCCTTTGAAACTATCTTTGGGTCCGCGCTAAATAACTCTTTCAAAAGATTCTTTGTGTTGGTTGCCTCATGAAATTGATATGTTCTAGGTTCATCTAAAAAATGAAATATTTCTTTTCAGCTATTTGTTAGATATTATATTAATCAAGTCTTTGTTTTTCCTTGAAACTCAAAATCTACTTTTTTCAACTTGATCATCTTAGGATTGAATTTGAGCCATTTTGAATAGTTTTCGCTCAATTAGATGCGTTATGTGTTTTCAACCTGCGAAAAAGGAATTTTTGTCCACTTTTGATGGGGTTGAAATGGGGTGGGAGGGGTGTTTTGGATATCGAGGGGAGATCATAAAAAGTCAAACAGTGCAAGCTTTTGTAAATCTGATGCTTAGAAGCCCAGATTTGGTGAAACACGTCTTTTTCTTTACCGGTCAAATGGGGCCAAGTATTACAAAAATAAAAAATAATTAGTAAATCCAACAAAATTGCCGGACCCAAGGCAAGAAATTTATTTTTGAAATTTCATACATGAATCACTTAAAAAAAATATACGTAAGTATTGAATGTAGCAGGACGTTTCATACTCTCTGCATGAGTGATACAAATATAATTTGAATTCACAGAAAAATCAATTGACGGCTGATTAATAAGAAAAACTCGGATTTCGTGAAAGACTGACAAGTGCCAAAACGAATTTGGAGCTAAGCGCGGAGACGTAATAAAAGCAGCCCGATTCGCTTCATTTTTCGTCCGAAATCCCGTCGGCCATGGTTTTCGCTGCCTTTTCACAGCACCGCGTGCCAAGAGAAAATAATTCGATTCAGCAGGACGGCGCCGAGGTGTACGTAAAAATCTCGGCGCGCGTGCAAATATTTTGGAAAGAGACTCAAATCAAATTTGTCCGCTGGAAAGCAGGTAGACGTCGCGCACGCACAAACACACATAAAAGCGGCAGTGAGGGTACGCTATGTGTGTGTGTGTGTGTGTATTCTCGTGTAGGTAAGGCAATCAAATTAGATTTTGCGCGCTCCTTTCTTCTTTTCCGCGTGCCCGCCAGTCCGACCAACAGACACACGTCAGCTGAAAAAAAGCGGAGAAAAGGCAACGAGGGTGGCTGGTGGCTGGCTGGAGAGAAAGAAGGAAAAGGGCAGGATCCGTGGCACAACTTGCTCTGGAGCATGAAAGAATTATAGAGTATCTGCAATCAACCACTTTTATCAACGTCCATCCCGCTCTCGGCGCACAAAGAAAAGTAGACGAGACCCTTTTCTTATATGTGTATTTATATACAAGGGGCGAACTACTACTTCGAGATGGATGAAGTTGCTCCGACCGACGCACACATACACACACACACACACACACACACACACACACACACACACACACACACACACACACAGTCGGTCGGTTATATGGACTGCCACGAGGAGTTGCAGAGAATGTGCGGCGGTGCGGAGAAGAAAGGAGGAAGTATAAGAGAAAGCCAGGCGACCTTCGAATCTATTTCTGGAATTGGGTTTCTCGAGCAAAGATAATAAATAAAAAGCACACGTCTCGCGCGAGAGCGTGTGTTTGTAAATGTTTTGCTTGCTCGTACGAAACATATAAATGTGCTCTTGTCGAGTGTAAACCCATCCGGTTGCTAGGGTCATTCATGGCGAGTGGAAGAGCACTTTTCCTCAATTTCACCCGACAAACATTTGAAACTTCTGCATGCTCAAATAACTGATCATTGATGAGTACAGCTGCGAAATATACACGATCGACTATTTCCATATATATCTGAGCAAATACCCAAGAATCATGCAATTTTATATATCATTATTTCCAATCCATATTTCCAATCATCTTAAACTGGAATATCATCAAAATCGGCTAAATTTTCGTGTTCAACCGTATTTTCCGTTGTTATCAGGTCTCTCTTATTCTCAAGAAGTTAGCGTTCTAGTTGAGATTTTCAAACCGAAAAACTTTCTTTGGTCTAATTTTACAAGGAAAAATGTCAGTCTTCTTCATTCCATCCTCTAAATTTCGGGACTGCAGAACTCCCCTTCCACCAGATGATAGTTTAAAAACATAAATTTCCTTTACTCCAAGGCGAGTTCCCTGTTATGAGCTATGCGCTGTCGAAAAGCAATCTATTTTCCTGTGGTGGACCACGGACCTTGTGATTGGTTGCCAGTGGAATAAGTTATTGTTGGACAATCAGAAAGGCCACGATCCTCCGCCACGCGAAACTAGATCGTCTTTTGACAGCTGATTCGGTGACCACTTGTAACAGGGAATTCACCTTGGAGAGAAGAAGGAAACTAATGTTTTTTACTATCATTTAGTCAAAATGAAATATAAACATGGTGCGCAATTACCATGTTAGTCAGATGTATGTGCAATTTTCAGCGAAAATAATTCAATTGCACTTTTATATAGACAATTAACTCCTTGATACAATAATCCAGGAATGAAAATGTCACAAAAACTAAGTTGTATATTTTAGTAAAGAACTTCTTTGAATTTTTTTAAATAGAAATGAAAAAAATTCAGCCTTCTCTACAAATCATAGATTGTAAACAATAATTAAAACATGTATTCTATAATTCTTAAAAAAAAGTTGACAATTTCACTAAAAAGCCATCTTAAAATCTTCGATCATTTTTACAATTAATATCGTTTAAAAGTCTCTGCCCAATCGAAAAGCTGGTGAGATTTGATTTCCATTGTTTGGCAATATGTATTTGCAAAGGGACAATTAATTTCCTCATAGCTCTCCAGCTAAATATCTTAATGAAGAAGAGGTGGCCTGTGTTTACAGAAACGGCCGAAAATAACGAAAATGTTTCGGCTTTGTCCGTTTTAATTAGCGCCATATAAATGGCATCCCTTTGAAGAAGACTCGATAAAAACAGCGGTCCAGCACAAACTAATTCGTTCCACCTGCCTCTCATTAATTTGCCCGTCCAGCAGCAGATTCGATTTGACTGACTCTTTGAAACGGTCGCCGGCCTCATTCAGAGCACGGTGTTTTATTCCCGAGTTTCTCTGGCAGCTAGCAACACAAAATGCAGCTCGTGCCGAGTCATAAAAGCCACTTCACTGCTGCCTGCACCACCGACGGACGACTGACTCTTTGTGCATTGCCCTTTGCACAGCACACATGCATATTATTCGCTTGTGCAGCACACCAGTGGCAGCAGAAAAGCGAACGATGGCTGGAATGGAGCTGGCTGTTGTTTCAGCGCTCTCTGTATTTATGACCAGGCCATATGCCGCGCGCCATAAAAACGTCGTGTCCACTCAAGATATTAAACACAATCGTGTGATGCTAACCGAGTGGTCAGCCGCTCCTTGCATCGTCAAATGCACACAAATCGCAGCAGGCTCTTTTTTACTTCTTTTGGTGAGCTAAAGGGATGTGAGATTAAAACAGATTTCCGCATTGCTTGGCTCATAACATAATGTTGTTTTTATTAATTCATCATAAAATTCAAAAGGGGAGTATGGAAATTGGACTGTTCTATAGCTGCAGGTAAATCACAATCGTATTTTTTGCAGTTGGGTAGTTTTTAAATTACAAAAATATTTGCAGTTCCGTTCTAATTGAAAATTATTTCGAGTCTCCTGTGCCACAAAATTCTTTTTGAAAGTACACGTAATATTTCTCACCGAGATAAGAAGCAGACTAAGTTTACTCATTTTTAAAATACATGAGAGATATTTGAGCTTTTTAATTTTTTAAATTTAATCTATGAAAGAAGTGTCACATAGAGGACAAGTAGCTGGTTTTTATAAGATCCGTTTTTATTTGATAGTTTTTTATAGTCTCAGAAATGAGATCATTATCAGAGTGTCTACTCAGCAAATACCATCATGATTGAAACTGTGACTTCAAAATTTGATTTTGAATTATTTCATTTATGTCAAATGAGTGCAATATACGAAAATCATTTATTACGTTCGAGAATTTTTCCAGGGCTTAACTGTAAATTTTATCATTAAATCATTTTTATTCATCTCAACAATCTCTGCTAAAAAATATCAAAATCGGCCTAAATGTGCGTATTATCTTCATTGCTTTACGCCCGATTAAAGCACCCGTTTCAATTCCAGCAGTAATGAACGGCAGGCAGCACATCGTATATCTCAGTCTGAGCATCAAGCTGACTCCAGCATGGCATAATTGCGATTTGCAAGTTAATTCGTGGCTCGGCTCGTCGTGCAAATGAAGTCATGAAATTTGCATGCGCGCTGCCGAGAGCACGGTGTGTGTGTGTGTATGCGAGTGTTAAATATAAATGGCCGCGTGCAAGCTCTCTTTTATTCCTCGCAGCACGCCGGCTGCCGGCTTCATTAGGCTCGTCGTGGGTCGTGCACGCGAAATGGATGCATATTTTAGCACCTGCCAACTCGGCTGCCGCCGCCGCTGCTCCTGCTGCTGCTGCGGTTCCATAACTTTTTACGACCTTTTAAAAACAACAACAACCACCGGCAGCCAGCAGCCGGCCGTAATAAACATCTCGCGCTCCTTGCCGTTAGAATAATGGACTTCTTCTCGCGCGTAATTAGCCGCCGCCGAATGCGCGCATCATCGCGGCCGCTTATTAAAAAATGCACCCCCGCCCGTCGTAAACAGCCCGAATTGCTAATCACTTTTTCATGCGAGTCGCCAAGCCCGACCTCCTTCCCCGCCGTGCTGATGAATAATTCAGAGTGACGCAGTGCAATTATGCAATTGCAGCCAGACGGAGCCTTCGACGCTCGGCAATAATGCTGATGCGGCACTCACCAACCACTTCAAAAGGATTTCTGCGAAAAATGCACACACTGCAGCGCATCTAATCCGCTCCCGTTTGCCGCACGTGTCCGTATCGGCACTCCAAGGAGATATTTTGCATTAGATGGAACTGGAGCACTCCGGGAAATTAGTTAAATCAGCTCTTGAGAGTCGGCAGTAAATACTGAGTCAGGCAGAATTTCAAACTTTCAAACTGGAGGAATTTCTGACAAATCCCTCCTCACTTAATTGGCTGTAAGATGAGGTTGATTAAAGTGGATTGATGCAAAGCTTAATGCAAGGCGGAAATTGAAATTTTTTATAATTTTCGGCTATAGCAAAAGTTGTTTTGTTTGGTGGCTTTAAACAATTAATTTAAATTCTACACAGTTCAATAATAAAAATAGAACCTTACAATAGTTAAAAGTTCAAATTTTGTCCAAAATTTACATTGCTAACAGGTCCTCACCCAAGATTGCATGACCAGCATTAAATTGATTCAAAAATGTGCAAAGAGAATTGGAATTTAAGCTTCACTTAATTTGGCTTGATTTTTCTCTTCTAATAAATCGTTTTCAAAGGCCGGCGTGGTTAAATTTCCTTTAAGCAACATAGCCAAATGAGTCCTAGAAAGTTAAGACTCTGCCAAGCTTCAAAAATTTACTAGAACAATTTTCCTTCCAATTTATTTATGTCCGGATATTATTACAGATATCTGAACATTAGATTAAGTTTTAGTGAAATTAATATATACGTCAGAATAAGATAAGACAATTAAAGCCATTAGCCTGCTTTGAGAAGGGCAAAGTTCTGTTAGCAAACAATTTGCCGGGCTGAGAACTCACTTTCAAGCAACAAACACAAGCCCAGCCTACCAAAGGACCACTTTGCATCTACACCGGCGGCTCTGAATGAAATGCCAGGCGTTTTGTACTTTCGCGAAGACAAATCCTAAACTGCTTCCAAGGTGCGAAGCGGATAAATCAGTATAAAGGAATTCACCGCACGTATTTTGATCGAAAATCCGTGGAGCTCGACTATTTCTATGTAGAAAATAGTCCATTTTCTTTTCCCTTAATTGAAAGGCGAGAAAGTCTCCCTTCCGAGGCACCAACAACTGTTACCTCGTCATCCCCCAGAGAAGTAACGGAAACGCATCTGCGGCGACAACAAAATCCTAATCCCCCAGTGCTGCACGTGAGTTGTTTTTCCTTGTTTCGATGGCACGGCCAAATTCGTTTCCGATTCGCCGCCTCCACGAAACTTCAGTCTCAGTTAAGCAATAATGCTGCTGACACGGAATTCATCTCGCGAGATGGGTTTGTCGTGCGTGAACGGCGGCAGCGAGCTGCAAAGGAAAGAGAAACAACAAAAAGGTGTCGGTGTCATCACCTGTCTCTGACGCTGAAACACGCAGGACTCAAAACACGAACAACTTCGTGACTCTAAACAAAACAGCGACCAGTCACGTGACTGTAGAAAGAAATAGGGGCCTTTCCAGAAAGAAAATGCTGCTTCTTGTTGACTTTTTATCTGGTAAATAAATATTACAATTTACAATAATTCTCATTGATGCTTTGAAAAACAAGATGTGTTGTTGCTTAATGGTGTATTCCATGACCATGAGCGATAATTAGAAAAGAATAAGTGGAAAAGTAAGGGAGAATTGATTAAAGGCAAAATTTGGGAGGTTCTTCAGGTGTTTTCACTCCAATACTAACGCCTGAGAGTCAAAGAACTTAATACTTAGGTTCATTATGATTTGTGTATCGATTTTATTTATTTTGTAAGAACTGGCAACATTTTAGTGGATTTATTTATCCTTAACTGTAGCAGAGCAACAAGTAAAACCTCCGTTCGCTTTGAGAAAATCGAAATAACAAAATTAACACTTACATTTTTTAAAAACGGGGCAAGATTTTATTCAAAATCCTTCAAATCCAATCGAAAACAGTCATGCATATATAAATATTTTAATGCTCAATAATTATTTTTAAAAGCAACTGGTTTCCAGCTTTTTCGTATTACACTTATTTTATTTATATTTTAGAATTACATGAGAGAGGGATATACGTTACTGGTTTGTACTGGGCAGTTTTTTCAATGAAAAAGCTGTTGTGTCAATCATAATGACATAAGGGAGCCAGGAAGTTGAGTTAGGTAATGCCAAAAAGCTTCATTACACTCTCGGGGATGAGACTTTTTATATTTATTTGTGGGCTGGCAATATTTCCTGCTTTCTATTTGCACCAGTCGGTGACTGGTAAATATTGCGCTTTAAATGGTGCAAACGTGTGCTCGAAAGAATAAGCAGCCATTTTATGATGAAAAATTCAGCACCGGCCTCGTAAATTTGGCACATTTTTTGGTTTGAGCGCACGCAAAAAGCACTCTCGCCCGTTTTCGCAATTTGTTTTCATTTCGCGCCGCTGCACACTGGATGGGCTCGGCAAAAGCACGCAATTTGCGTTTTGTTTTGTGCGCGCGGCCCGAAATTTGATTAGCGTGACAGCGCGCACACACACATACGCACTCTTTTTTTTCCCCCAGCAGAGCTCTGCTCACTGCGATTCGAGGAAAATGCCGCTTTTTGCTATCGCCCTTGCTCTGATGGAAATATCGGTTCATTTTTGTATCGCAAATACGCACCCACTGCCCTCGGTGTAAATACATACATTTATTTATGCCAGAGCGAGGAGCGCGCACCGTTGCCCAGGCTAATTGAAACCCACCCCCAGCCCACCCCTTTGTGAGCGAGAATTGTACGCCCGCGCGCGCTCCCGACCGATGCGGGTGCGTATGGGCGTTTGTGCTCTTGCACCGGTTTCAACCTTCATGGATATTCATTTCCAACAAACATCAAAACGTTGTTGTTTCATCGAATCCAGGAAATCTAATTACAAAAAAATGCAATTTAAAAAAGGCTTGATTTTATCACTAGAAGTTGAATAAACCCCCACCTATATTGTGTTTTACCAATTGCAAATTTCATTTCTTGAATGTGATCTAAATGCTGTTACTGTGTGTGAAGCCGCACCAATATGAAATTTTGAAATCCTTGTTTATATTATTTTTTTATGTAGATGTCTGCTGTGTACACTTAATTGCTAAACAAATTATTCATTTTTAAATTACTCTCTGCAATTTTTCCGCGCATGACTAGCAATAATTATCTTTACAGACATCGAGAAGATAATTGAATATTGCTCTCACAGAATTTACAATTGTCTAATTTGGATACAGTAACACGTTTATCAGCAGCCATTTCAATTATACCTGGTTGCAAAATGCAATTCGAAAAAATCCCCGTCGCCTCTCGCGCGAGCAAAAAGTAATATCCGCGTGCATAAATATTTATGCAAATTTGCTGCAGCTGGCGTGACGCTGGCTTTCTCTCCGCGTCGCGCGCTCTTTTTTGTCCATTCGAATCTATTTTCAGAGAGAAAAATAACAAAAAGCTTTCGCGACGGCACACGTTAAATGATAATGAGCTTTGGAACAAAGCCTAATCTGTTTTCCTATGCGCGCGATAAAAAATAAATTCGCTGCTGCCGCCAACAAGCGGGTGCTCGACGCGCAGCAAGCAAAACACCAAAATAAACAAATCGCGCGCTCTCTGACTAAAAGCAGCAGCGTCGAGAGTTGAGTGTAGAGTAGAGCTGCAAATGATCGAATTCCACTCGAGCGCGTTTGCATGTAATCAGTGCCACGTCATTGTGTAACATCGATGCTAAATACGAGTGTACTATGCTTGATGCGTGTCCAAACCACAAATTTGTCACGAGAGTTTGTTGCAAACTCGCGCTATTTGTTCGTGACTTTTCAATGCAGCCTACCGAGACATAAAGAATTGAAATATACTGATTTTTGACAGTGATGTCAACTAAAAAAAATGGCATTTGACGTTTTTAATTTGACTGGGAAATTTAGGCGTACTTGATGCATTCTGTTTCAACAGTTCAGTATATTTCAGTTATTGAATCAGCCTCAATATTTGATATATTCAGCATAAGAGGATTTTTTTGTTTCTCTTTGGATTTTATTAAAAAATTAAATAAATAAACAGGAGTAAAATAATTAAATATCACATTTATTCTCTGTTCAAATGACCGATGGTTTTTCTCAATATCTTTAAAGCCTATTTTTCTCCACAAATAATAATTAAAGTGGATTCCACGGCTAACAATTGAACTTAATTTTGAAATTTGTACTCTCCACTTTAAAATTCGTTTGCTGTAATCGGTTTTTCTGTCATAGGTAAAGTCTCTAGTTTTAAAATTAAATAAATTACTTCTAGAATATGGATGTGTTCTCCTCTCATATACCATGATAACAGCGAAACGGCGACCAAGGGAGGCTTCTACATTAAGCACTGACGCGAGAGGCGAATGGCAATTTTCCAGCATTTCCTGCCGATGACAATCCAATCGCGACACCTCCAACACGCAGCTTGTAGTCAGTCGATTCACCGTTTGCTGCGCGCGAGGGAGGCAATTGATGAATTAAAAAGCTGATTCGCCGCCTTTCCTCGAGAGCAGCACACTGTTATCTCCTGAGGATCAGACATGATTGATTGAATTTTTAAAACGACGGCAGCGGTCGATGTGCCGGAAGTGTAAACCACGCGCTGGCTGCAAAAATATCATACACTCGCCGGGAAGCAAGATTTCCCACATGGCCGAGGAGCATCCTTGGCGTGTTTTTTCCCTGCTGGCCGCAAGTTTTATACCACGCCGCTCATAAATTTGAATGTGATCAAACATTTGACAGCAGCGTGCTCGGCCACCGCGTATGTTTTATTAATCCGCAGCCTCTCGCGCTGGATCAAAATCCGGCGACGCACGGAGAGAGGCGGAGAGAGCAAAATAATCCGCTGCTAGCAGGCTATGTCGGCTATAAAAGCAAAATACACACATATATAAAGATGTTGGCGGGGCGGAAATTCGGCTGCCCGGGAAATCAGATTTCTTATTCTCAAATGTCGACGTCGTGTGCAAAAAGCATATTGACGTTCTCCTCGCGCGATAAACGGCGAACACGAAAATTGATGGCCCAGTGGATAAGGAGTGGTTTTCATGTGCCAAAAAAGTATGAAATCTAGTGGATTTTACACTCTGGAATATGGATAAGTTTACTTTAAATTTCAAAACAAAATTCTGTTGGACAAAACGATTTGGCTCAAAATCATAGAATCAAACTCATATTGGAGCCAATTTTTCCTACCTTGACTAAATTATAAGAAAATCCGAAGCAAAAGTTTTGGCTTTATAATTCAGCGGCCATGAGTGTTAAAATACATATTTTTTTGCTCTTTTTATTCCTGTCCGAGGACCGGGAAGGGCGCGCACTGCACTAGCACGAATGCTGAAACCCGGGTCCAAATAACACCGCGAACGGATAACATAGGCGCACCAGGCCGGACAGGGACCCAGCCCACTCAAGGGCCACTTGCCTCCGCACCGAGGACTGCATTGAAACGCTAGACATTCGTCCCGTGAAGCCAAATCACGCATGCTGGAAAGGTGAAAAGCAGCAAGTAGCGAGTCAGCCTAGAGTTTTGCAGCCGACATGCAGACGGTCACCCATCCACCTACTGACTGCACGCAATGTTGATATGATGAATGTCTGGACCAATTTGAAAAGCTGGTTGATTTTGGAACTTAAAACACAATCTGGTTGACACATCATTTGATTCGTCTTGCTGAACAGATTCCAAAAATGTATAGTTTGTTGAAATGAAATAAGACCGTTTTTCAAGAAATAATGGAAATTATGGCAGCCTGAAAACCCATGAAATTTTAACTGTATAATTTCGGAGTCGGTGGATCCAACGAACCATAAATAACGAGAGCTACTCTTTTGGCAATTTTCATCTTGTTATATCGAATGGTACCGAAAAAACACCTAAATTTTCGGATTATATGGCGCGCGCTCCCCCCTTGTACGCTCTTGTCAAACCCTGCCATTTACCCTTCCTGCAGCTCAATTTTTCTTTTGAAATGACTGATGCTCGCGCAGCCGCTGATCATACTTATCACATAACATTAAATAGTCCCGTGTTTTCACAGAAAAAGAGGGAACCGTTTTTTAAACTTTTTATTTCACTCAACCTATTTCTCTGAGTTCTTTAAAACCACGAGTTAACTGGTTTCACATGCAGTCTTAGCATTTTAAATAAAAAAAATATTCATTTTTCATATTTGTTTTTATTTCAACAGTCTGGTTAAACTAATTTCCTTCTCCACGTGTTTTTTGTTTTACTTTTTCCACTTTCGACACGACCGCAATAATTTCTTTTTCCATCATATAGAATGACATACATATTATATAATGGCTGAAACTCGTGTGCTTTCAATCGAATAAATTTCCTTCTGTTTGAATTTCTTTGATTGAAATGAAACATTTCTTGACATTTCAATTACCATGTTTGTGGATTGATTTAAAACTCGTACGATCAAAATAACGAGACACTTGATATTCAAAAATTTATGTCGGTTTTATGAAGCTGTGCTAGCTGGAGACTCAGCGCAACTCTGGAATCGAGTAATCAAATTCGTTCCAGGAGCTTGAGCCGTTATTAAAGCTCGCTCTGTTTGGCATATTAAAAGGCGTGCAGGCAGCAGGCATCGATCGAGGGCAAACAACAAATAATATTTCACCTCAAAGGCGAACGTAAATGCCGCGCTCGCGATTTCCGCTCTCCAATTACCGTGAGCGCGCACGCTGATTTCTCGAGTCGCCGGTCACAAAGCGAGAGATGGTTGGGATTAAATCCTAAGCGAGGCTGCGCTCTCGACGCGCGGGTGGAGGCGAAAAAGCATGCAGAGAAGGCCTCCCGCCCGCGTACATGTTTCTTGCCGGGAACACAATTTCCGCATGGCTTCTCGAAATCCTAATCGAATTTTCACACGTACACACGGCGCGAGAGAGCGAGCGAACGGGAAGCGGGCGAAGGCGAGAACTCGGCTCTCTTCTACATTTCCTGTGAGAATATTGGCACGTTTTGCTTTTATATTATGTTTATGGGCGTGAAAAAGATAAAAATGCAAGGAGAGAGAGGATGAAACGTCGCTCGCTCGCTCGGCTGACTGGCAGCAGGATGGATGCACTGCTGCCGGCTGCTGCTTTACGATGCTGAATACATTTTGTATCTCCATAAATATGCAAATCAACCCCGTTCTCTATTTTAGACGCACACGTACGTACAGCGCCGCACTGGCAAAACGCGCCTTGGATTTGTCGGTCGGTGCATCTTTGCGTTTCCCGATCATTCGCAGCACGATTTGAATCCATGCATATATGCAGCTGGAATTTCCAATTGATGCGATTGTTACGGAACGTCTGGAAAATCAACATGTATTTTCACAGAAGATAGGAACTGAAAGGTGATCGCATAAAAAATTAGAGGAATATACGTATAAGGTTGGGAATTACTTTTAGACATTAAACTAGCACGAATCACGCAATTTTAAGGCATTACTGCAATACTGGCCCTGAAATCTTGGGAAAATTTATTAATTTATCCTGAAGGTTTTAATTTCCTATTTAACATTATGCTTCTGATCTAGTCTTTATTATCTTTGCAGGGGAAATTGCAATTTTGGCATCATCTTCAACCATCTGAAAACATCTAAAAATTGGATATGGTTTAATTTTAATTAAACATATTGATTAATTTCGTCTTAAACTGCTGGGTCATCTTTGAATTTTAATGTAGAAGTGAAAATCTTAAAAAGCATTTAATCAGCACCTGACCTGATGCCTCTTGGCTAAAATCATTGCTGTCAAATTTCACAGCCCTTTTCTGCGTTGACCACCTTGCTTGAAATGCATCGATCCAGTCTCAGAGGTGGTTGGGGGCAGCGATGTAATCGGCGATGAATGATAATTGCAAAGTGGCTGAATGGCGAGGAATATTTTAGAACTGGTGGCAGTATAATGGAATATATGTGCACAAAAGCGAGAGAGAGACGCCCTACTCCTTCTGTTTTGAGAGAGAGAGAGAGAGAGAGAGAGAGAGAGAGAGAGAGAGAGAGAGAGAGAGAGAGAGAGAACAAGTGGCGCTCATCAGATCAATAGCAACATCCCTCCGCCGTATTCTTGCGAGCGGGAGCATCAGGTGAACGAGGCGGTGCCATTCAACCGGCCTGAATGTGTATGGAGGCGCGCGCGTTCGCCGATGCTTCGCCCGCCTGGTGCCCCAGGGAAGTGAGAGAGAAAAAGGCTCGTTCACTCTCTCGTCGCCCAAAATAATGATTCGCTCTCCCAAACGGAGCTCTCAAATAATGTATTTCTGAGAGTTTTGCGCGGAAATTGGTTCCGAGACCGCTGAGACAGGTTTCTCTTTTTAGCCAGCAAATTACGACCTTTTGCTTCTGCCTAGAAACACATAATAATTTGAAAAGATGTAATCGTAGACAACGGGAATTGCGACCAGCCTTTGAAATTAGATCATCTCAGCTTTTCATATTTTTACAGATGAAAAAAATCATAATTAATAAGATAAACAAAATCGTAGAATATTTAATTACTATTTTTTGATTGATTTTTAGACTGTCAACTATATTTTCAGACCTCCCAATCATCATGGAACCGTCAAAGTATCATAAGCTATACAATTTTAAGCCTTTAGAACTAGGCTCAGACCGTTTACAATTTTCATATGATATATTTTATTTACTTTAGGGTCTAAAAATCTTATAAATTTGGTTTCATTGCCAATTTTTAGAATCATTGAACCAATTTATCCCTACATAATGAGAGTATAACATTAATAAACAAAATCCTTTTTGGCCAGACTTTTCTTTTTCCCGAATGGAGTCTTCACTTTCCGGCATAATTAATCGCGCAACCGCACTGGTTGTGCAAACCTGCTCTCTTTTGAACTCGCCCCTTTTGGTGTGTGGCAACGCCACGTGTCAAACGTGGATTCTGTCAGGGATGGCCTGCGGGTTGCAGATATCATTTTCTTCTCCATCAGCAGCTCCGCCAGTATAGCGTGTTGCAATCCCGCTCTCTTTGCAAAGTCGTCGGTGTGAGTGAGCGCGCGGAGCAGAGAGAATGCTCTCCTTTATGACCCTCTTCGATGCATCAGAAATATGACGGCTTTTGTTCGCCCGCGCCGTTCGATCGCGCGCACAGGAATGAGTAAACGGCGATTTGAGTGATTCTCCGTTTCAATTTGCAAGTCGAAGACGCAGTTTGTCTCTCTCAACGCGTGCAGCATTCGCGTCACGTATTTAATCATCATTAAATCTTCCTTATTCAATTCCACCTCTCGTTTTCTGGCGCGCCACGATCCACGATGCAATTTTCGCGTGTAACAGCGGCACTTTCGTGTAACGAACAGGCGCCAATTGCCGCACGCTGCACCTCGGCACGCGATGAATAAGGCGCGAAATGATGCACTCGCCGTAAAAGTTATTGCGACTACAAACAACTCCATTCGAAAAATTAGTTCCCCCTGCTGTTACACGGGCCAGGGGTGCGAATGCGAAGACAACGACGACGCAAAGCAGTTTGACTCGATCCCTTTTGATCCTCTTCTGTTGTTTCCCTTCATTGCTGCCAGTTGATTTTATGTTCCAGCGCTTCAATTTTGAACTATTATCTTTGCTGTAATTTGCTGTAGCACGCAAAATACTGTCATTTTGAGATTGATTTTTGAACATGAATGGAATAAATTTAAAATCGAATTGTGACATATCCTTCTCTTGAGGATTTTTTAAATTGGACTCTTTAAAATTTTCTTTCAATTAAATAAATACATTTTAATTATTTGTAACCAATGTGTCAAAACAACAAATTATTTAAGATATTTTCATGGTTCCGCAAAATTGATCTCTTTTTTGAAATTGAATAGAGAAAAATGTTCAAACATTCTTTGAGGGTGATAAACGCCTCTAAATTGTTTGTTTCCTCCTACTGCCTGCTCTGCGTGTGGAAATGCGTTTTTGTAGCGGGCCGAATTTCAGGGGGTAGCGTGCGGAAGAAAAATTGCCGGGCGCGCTCAGCTCTCTGGCAAAATGAGCGGCAATAAAAATTACATCAAATTCCACTCGAGTTGCGGTGCGCCGCTTAAAATGAAAAATTGCATCGGCAGGTATGTTGGTGCGCTTTTTCAACGCTTTCCTTCCCACCGGAAATTCGATTCAAACTCTTTTTGTTGTATTATGAATGCCGGGCAGCATGATTTCAGGCCGAGTGCGTAGCGGATTTGCATTAATTCTCGCGGCCGGTTAAAAACTCGGTCCGGTGCGAGAGGTGGATCAAAAAGGGGTGCCGCGCCGAGTAATATGTTAATGGATTTTGCGTGTTAGCAGGATCAACTCTTAACACAACATAATGTGTAGTGCCGAGCTTGTCGGCTGCACTTTGTGCTCGCCAAAGCCGCTCTCTCGCTGCCGCACTGCCACCTTTGTCTCGTCGGCGCTTGCTTGGCCTCGGCCGCGTGGAAAAACGCCGCCACAGCCTGCAACTCTTCAAAGACTATTTTAAATAGGCGCCGCGCCCACTTCAAGTGCAAACGGCGCGTGAACCCTTGCATTTATAAATATTTGTGTCGGCCTGCACCTGAATAACGAGTTCCGGGAAGATGGCTGTGGCAACTAGGGTTCCAGGAAAATCCATAAAATTTTAAAAGCACAACAGTGATTGCATTTTAAGTAGCTGAGCTATTTTAAGATATAAAAATAAAAGGGCGAGGAAAGTGCTGAGAGGCAGAAGCTGTTTTGCCTACAGGATTATTTTTTGTGTTAATGGATTTAAACAGGTGGGTGTTATCAAAAAATATTTTACACAACTGATTGAAATTAGCATTTGAAATTTGTAGTTTTAATAGCTCTGCAATGTGCAATGTGCAATGATCAATCAGGACAGAATAACAGTTAAATTTCAGATATTGCCAAATTTCTCGAAAAATTAAATGGTTCGTCAGTGATGATCCGTTTGGTTTCGATTACTCTTGTCGCGATTTTTTCATAAACTAAATAGTACATTAACCTATCCCCAATTATCAGAGCATATATTAGGCATAGGTATTTTTCTCTTGAATTTAACGCAACTTTGATCTAAGGAGATATTTTGTTTGAAAGCCTTGCTTGATAGAGATTTGCACAGAGGCCTCAAACGAGAATCAAAAGCACTCAATTGGCTCATTTCTTGCATGAAATCTCTATATCTGCTTGTTTGTTCCTTCTTTTTAGACCAGGATTCTTCACTTCTTGACTGAAAAATCTCATTGGAAAATTTCCACCTTTGTAAGGATTTTTTCAATATTTGTTTCAACATCATTGTTTTTTTATCATTTTAGACCGACTTAATTTAATATATCACTTTTAAAAATTAACTAAACTTGAACCAGCAGTTTATTTAAAAGATTCCATCTCTGATTGTATCAAGCAATTTAACATTAACATTTATTTGATAATTCCTTTTATATATATATATATATTCCTCTAATGCTATCAAGAATCACAAGAGCTATTGAAAATGCTGAAAAGGAATGACAGTAAATAGCAAACGCACAAAACAAATTTGGATCGAACTGTGAGTTGTGCCTCAAGAGAAGGAAAATAACGGGAAAACCTTTTTCATTTTCTGTACCAATACGATTTTCCTCATGTTCCTAACAAGGCAAGCATTTCCTGTTCACGATGTTAGCCAAATCAACCAAAAATGATATTGTTGGGAACTTATAACAGCTGTTAACTTCTTTCAGAGCTCCAATTTCCTGTATTTTTCTGTTTTTTTTTCTTTATGAATCAATATTTATTTCACTAATACATTATTCCTAGTTCTTTCATTCTATTAAACATTTATTTTATAGAGTTATTTACATATCTAAGAAGCTTTTACTTTTTATTGTCAGTTAGTATTAAAATTGAACAGTAATACCCCTTGTGCCGACCTTTTTCTATCAAGAATACTTAAGCATTTTTCCTTGAAGTCATGAGCCTATTTCTTCTTTTATGCCAGAAAAAAGCGATTCCTGCTCTACAAACAACTTGTACCAGAAAACTCACGTAAAAGAAGAACACACAAGACGGTAAATCACAACAATCTGGTGCCTCACTCACAGCCGCAAATGAACGAGCAAAAGTGCACATTTGCATTCGCAACACTTGTGAGAAGGACGAAACTTGATTAAAATTTCGAGCGGCCAATTCTGCTTGTAAAGATAACGCAGCAGTGACGAGTGTTGGGCAAATATCGCGCGCGCGAAATGAAAACTGCCGCATGCAAGGCTGCTGTGCATGTGAATACGTATGTAAAGTGGGCGGCACATTAAAGCGCAAGAGCTCAGCCACCCGCTCTCTCTCTCTCTCTCTCTCTCTCTCTCTCTCTCTCTCTCTCTCTCTCTCTCTCTCTCTCTCTCTCTCTCTCTCTCTCTCTCTCTCTCTCTCTCTCTCTAATTATTACGAGGCAGCACGAGCAGCAGCTGCTGGCAGTATCAAAACACTCTCCGCATCGCGCTTTTGTATGTCGAGCCGCGTTTCTTTTTGGTGCTCGCTGCTGTTTTTAATAATATTTCGCGTAATATCCGCCTGCTGTTGCTCCACCGCGCCGCCGATTTTTATGCACGTGCTCGGAATTCAAGACCCTGCCGCTGCGTCTACTACTTTTTATCGATTTAAACTTTTAATTAACTCGCCTTGTGCGCGCCGAGGAGACGCTTGCTTGGAAATTTATCCTCGTGCTTTTGTGCGCGCGGGGCCCTCGCTATTTTATTCACTTTTTCTTCCACCTCGTCTTCTCCACTGGGGTTGGTATCGGGCCTGCGAGGCGGCAGGAAATATTTTTAATTAGAAGAGACATGCCGTTTCTTGTGTGAAAAGTATTGGAGAGGCATTGTTGCGCGCTCACAACAAGAGAGAGAGAGAGAGAGAGATTTTCATCTCTAACGCTCCAGCGTTAACTACCTCCGAAACGAACAAAGGAGATCCGAGTCGAGATTAAAATGCAAAATATGTCTGAAGCACCGAGAGCACTCTGATTGCGTAATTGACTGCCACTTTGGGGCAAATATACGGCCGGATTATCATCTCGCTGCACTTGAAGCTGAAATTCTCTGCTGATGCGCTCAGGAATTTACATCATTAACTTTTTCTCTTTTTCAATTATGGAGAGTTGCATTAAAACCTGAAATCGCTACCCGATCGACGAGAGAGAGAGAGAGAGAGAGAGAGAGAGAGAGAGAGAGAGAGAGAGAGAGACTGATCCATGGGAGGGGAAGCTGCTAGCAATCGATGATGAGTCTGTAATTGTTTCCCGACGAGATGTATCGTCGTTATACGCCTCTCTCTCTCTCGTGCACGATGCTGCGGGAGCACAAGCCCTTTATAATATTGAAAGCGCCGGCGCTTATTTCCCCTGTGGCCCTGCAACCCGGCAATCAGTCGACTAAAGCGACCGAAATAACCCACCCACTCGCACCCGGCCGCCCCATCTCTCGCCACCCTGCTCTCCACCCGCCGCCGCCGAGCAACCCCCGACACTTTAACCCATTACACACCCTCGTCGATAATGTGACACTGCTATGGAAATTGTATTAATTTATCTCTTTCTGCCCCAGCCGCCGTCGTTAACAAGTTTAATTTTCACGCGCTGCCGTCGCTCAGAACGGCGCCAGCTGCGCACCCTGAGCGTTGCACTGTGCGAAATTGCCCTCAGTGAATTTTAATTGGGCTCACGATTGCTTGTTTGCGTTTGAATTAGCTCATTCCAGCCTAACCTGCCACGTGGAAACATAAATTAATATTCATTGCTTAAATGCTACATTGAATTAGTAGAATTGTTGGCTATAATAAGCAGTTGATCAAATTGTTAATTTTAAAAATTCGTTCTACTATGTGCTATAATCAAAAGAGGACCTTGCTACACCGTTAAAAATGAAATTTTCTCCAAAATTTACGGTCCTTGACTTATTTTCTTGGCAGATTTCGTACAGATCTATCCAACGGTGCATGACACTTTTGAAGAAAACTTTTTTAATGCGATCAAAAAAATGTTGTCAATAATTGAATAAAGATGCTCTGACGACGAAGAATCACCGAGAAGAACCTTATATTATGTTTAAGAGTTTCTTCAAAAGTGCTGTACACCGTTGAATAGATCTTGACGAGAGGAATTGAAATCTGGCAAGAAAATATGGCAAAGCGATGTAAATGTTTGAGAATATAGGAAAATTTTGAATTTAACTAGATAGTAATTAAGGTCCTCTTTTAATTATTGCACATTATTAAACGAAAAATTTGTTCGACTTCTCACTTTAGCAAACAATTTAAACAATTTTCAATCATTGCCCTCTATCAACCCACATTAAAGAGATTTAGTTTTGCATTACAAAATATTCTTGTTCACAAATTTTATTTTGTTCTCCAATTGAGACTGAAGTATACACGCAATCACTACGCTTTGAATTAATTACTAACTCCACTATAGCGGAATCCGAAAAATTAACCTTTACTGTTGTGTTGCAGGTGAGCTTGCTTTCATTGTTGGCGTTATCCACTCACGGGGCTTCAAGTGTGTGTGAGCGTGCTGCGGCAAGAGGTACATAATTCAGTTCTCGTGTGTGAGTGTGTGTGTGTGTGTGTGTGCGCGCGCGAGCTCGGTGAGTTTCATCATTTCGCCGGTTTAAATATTAATCGCAGGCCGTCCGTTCGTTGTTTATAGTAATCGGATTACGCGAGCGCGCCGCTTAATCCGCGTCCTAATGAACCCGCCGCCGTTGTTGGTTGTTGCCGCGCGCGCGGCGCTGCTGCTTCTGCAGTGGCTCCATTATTATGATTACACGCTGCTAATCCTGCTGGCTGGCTCCGATGCTGTACGCCGCCCGCCCGCCCACTCGCCCGCCCACTCGCCCGCTCGGCCAAATTAGCAATTTTAAATATGCGCGCGCGACCTCCTAATTACTCTGGCCGGACGCGCAACTTCAAAGTCGGTCCGGTTGCATAGTTACAATAAAGCGCTCGCTCGACCGGCCCAAACCAAAAGCCTCGCGCGCTCAACGGGTTTGCTTTTGCGAAATAAGCCTTTAATGGGTTCTCAGCTCAGGAAGCACGGGTTAAGATCAAAGGTTGATTTTTCTCCAGAAGCTCTACTGCCCATTGTTAGAGTTTGGTGATGAAAGCGAAAATGCGTACGTGGGCAGCGCTGACAAATTTTATTTGGAGTGGTTAGGGCAGCGCGTTTGTTTTTCATTTCGCATTTCAGGCAATATTAGCCCATGTTAGAATTAATTATTTTACGTAAAATGCGTAAAAAATACCAACTTTCACAAAAACGATTTAAAATCAACTATTTTAACTTTTGAAATTAAATTTTCTCCTTTTTAAAAAAATAGAGCCAGTAAAGAGGATTACTCTGTCGGTTTGTTGCAATATTCATAGGGAAAATGAATAATAATTAGGAATCTACCCTCGTTTGATTCAACAAAATATAATTTGTATTATTTAAATTATAATTCGAGAGTATATTACTGCGTGGGCTTCTTTAGACTGCGTCAAACTACAAACTGAATCAACATTAAAAAACATTCCATGGAAAACACTGTTTCACTTCACAAACACGCATGTTATTTTAGACTGCTTACGGCATCAGGGCATCAAGAACAAACAAAGGCCCATTCATTCTGTTTATTTATTTACCTTTTTTACAAAAACGCGCATTAGAGGTTTTCGCTTCATTTCGGACAAAAACAAACTGCCCCGTTAATATTCACCGCACCGGGCTAACAATTAGCATTCAGTAAAATCGACTTTTCAGGTGCAAAAAGTGACAAATTCTGATCCCTGCGGGAGAGCAAAAAATGTTTTAAATGTCTGTGTTTTGCGGTGAAACCGGTGGGGGACAGAAAAGCACGAGTTCGCTGGCTAAAATATCGCAACTTATATTAAGCGTGGCAAATGGAAAAATAAGCTCGCGTTTCTTTGATTAAAATTTGACCCTGGGGAAGGAAGCAACTATCTCACCTCGAAATGAATAAAAAAGCGGGCGGAACAGAAAGTTGGAGACGCGCGCGCGGCGAGTTGGACAGCGCAAGTTTGTTTGCTAATTTGGCCTGGCCGTGCGCGCGTGGATTCGGCAAACGCTCCCCGCGGAGCGCTGCTTTTCCTTGAGGTCGAGGCCGCGGGGAAATCACCAGCCGAGCACTAATTTGGCAAGTTGCTTTTCTCGGTGGCAGAAAAAGAAAGAAAGCTTTGCGCGCTGGCTCGAGCGGTTGTCCGAGAGGCTGAGAGCCGAGAGGAGCAGGCGGATCTCATTTTCAGGCCGGCTGCATCCGCCGCTGCCGCTGCCGCGCAGTGTGTGAAAGCACGGGACTTAAGACTTGTTAATCAGCCAAAGTGGGGCTTAAAGGGTACGGCCGTAAGCGGATATTTGCTCTAAGAGTCTTACAAGCAAAGTAATTTGGAAGTGCCTCGCTCTTTGGACGGATAGATAGATGCCGGATAGATGGAGAGCGAGAGAGGCTTTATAAATTCGCTTGCTGCAGCTTCTTTTGTGTTGCTTTTTCCCTATCTCTATCTATCTCTGGCGGACGGGCGTGTTTTCCGAAGAGCAGACGACTTTCTTTGAAGATTCTCTTCCAATAACGTCGCTCCTCGCTGCTCCGTAATTTGATTGCATTGTTTCATTATATAAAAAGTGAGCGAGGCGGGCAGATTGCAATCTAACTCTCTTTCCGCGTGTAGTTTCTTCCTTTTTCGCCTCACTCGCTGCTGGAACGAATTCAAACAAAAAGAGAGCCGAGCAAACTTCTCCGCACGCGCCAGCCCGCCCGCCCACCCGCCTTTAATCGAGATAAAATCAAGTGTTCGTTCCAATTCAATTAGAAGAAAATTAATTTGCATGGTTTCAAACGAGGTTCTCCGCGCTGGAAAGCAATCTCATGCTTTATGTAGATTTCTGAGTCGTAATATGATATCACCATGCAGTTTCACTGCTAATGCATCGTGAAGACCGCGTAATCTTCATGTTTGTTTTCTTTGAATGCTTCTGTTTAGCAAAATATAGCCAAGGAATGCAAAATTTTGAATACATTTGATGCTACCAATGACAGTTCAAACAAAATTTTTACGACTAGGGAATAGCAAAAGTCGAGAAAAGATAAACAAAAGTCTTGGTGTTAAGTTAGAACAAGGATCTTAGGAGAGAAGAAAAATCTCGGCGTATACCAAAATACCAAAAGGAGTGGTTCAATTAATATTGTTTTTTAATTACGATGAATTCAGGAGTATCAAAACTAGAATTTTCCCTGCCGAAACCACTGTTGTTCTCCGCATTTTTCTGAAACAAAAAAGCATTATTTGTTTAGTATATCATAAACATGAAACGGACATCTTAAAATTTGATTTTTAAAAATCTATACTAGTGCCCTGACTACTGATTACAGATAATTCCCTCGTTAAAAGCGAGCATTGTTTTGTGCAGAAGCGAGTTTTAAACGTGGTGAATGTATGAAACCTGTGCTACACACGTGTGTCACCGCGTTGCCTAGCTCTCAACAATGATCACGGATTGTACTCCTCATATATATCAGAACGAATTTATCGCGGGGAAAGCAATTTCCATCGAAATCAGAAGTTAAGGGGCCCCCCGGAAAAATGGAACGTGGTCCAAGTGTCAACATCTCCATAACTCGCTAGTCCGCATCCCCCTTATCATCATCCCTTACTGCGGGTCGTTTCTCATTTTGAAAGGCGGGGGACAAGACAAAGAGGTGCATCAAAAAATTTTCAGATTCCATCTCCATTTCGGCAGCAATATCTCTCTCTGCTCTGCAGAACCGGCCAGCTCTTTTGTTATTCAAATTCAATAAAGCGGTCGAGCCAACCTTCGGCATCCATCCATCCTTGGTCCTTGGCGTGGCGAGAGATGCAGTGGCAGCGGCGGCGGCGGCGACAGCGACTAGGTGCAGTATCAATATCGGAGGCGGCCGGAATATAATGTCGACGTAGTGCGTGCGTCGAGCCGCTGAGAATATATTCCAATATCTTTTTCGCCCTGCTCGCCTGTGCGCGAACAATAACACGACGAACCCGCTGCTTTTGTGCGCCGGCACCGAGGGCAGGCAGAAAGAGGCTTCGTTTTGTCAGGCGTGCTGGGTCGTGCTCTATGCAAATCATCGCGCGCCGACAATGCTGCCCGAGCCGCCCCATTTGCATAGAGATGGCCTCGGCCCCGCGACAGCCTAATCCGAGACAAAAAAGCAGCGGCAGCGCAACCTTTTCGCATTTGCCTCGGCGTTGCTGAGTGAGCGATGGACCAACTCACTAGCGTCCACTCTCGGAAAAACACGTTATTCGTTATTCGGCTGCACATAAAAGTTTTGATTCAAATAAACAGTTTATTTACTTTGCAATGCTTACAAGAAAAGGCTTTTTATTTATTTAAAATTACTTTTGTTGAGCGAACACTTCATATAATAGCGTCTTTGGCAGCGAAGAATTTTGCATAGCTTAACAGCAAAACTCGAACTGGAGCTATTTCTGCGCTACCAGAACGTAGGCAGTTTGAATATAATTATTTGGAGAAGAGAGGAAAACTTAGAGGCTTAACTTAAATTAATTTAGTTTTTTTTAAATTTAGATTTTTTTCTTACTAAAATACAATAACGACGAGTTTTAGTAGCTTGAAACTATATGAGTGAGACTAACGCGTTTTCAAATTGTTTAATCCATGCTCATTGGTGTCAAGAAATTACTCGGAAGCGCAGCAAAACATTATCAATTACGTGAATTCCCTACCATTTAAATTCACAATGTTTCATACAAGGAAGAGTTAACTAATTGTAAAATTTATAACGCAACAAATTCTTATTTTTCGAATATAGCTAAAACGAGATATACCAATTTTAATAAAAAAAGCAATAATTTTTCACATACATGAAAGAACTCAATGATTTTCCTATGTGCTGCAGTTAGCTTTTAGAAAGTCAATTATTTAACAGGAGGGAAATTATTTCGAAAGAAACTCTTAAAACTGCAACAATCTTTTTGTGCACAGACTATTTTGTTTTTCATTTAGTAATCCAATATTACGGCCATTACTTTAAATATTAATGAGACAAATGCGAGTTAAGAAAATTGAGAGTCGAATTTCCGTCCTCATCCAGACCAATTAAGCCGAAAATCCTCCCCCCTCGACCACCTGCAAATCAGCTGAAAACTAGCATAACGCATAACTGATCCAACGGAGGGAGCACTCGCCAAACGAGCACGTAAATATTCAAACCACACGCCGCTATCAGGTTGCTGGTTGCGACAGCTGAGTTTTGGCCAGAAGGTGCCTGTTTTAAATTTCGTTGTTTACGCTCTGCAGCCGCTCTCTCTTTGATTTTAATGAGCACGTAAATGAGAGGGAGAATTCGTTTCATTTTCCGGCGAGGCAAGGAGACGGAAAAACACCACGCGAGCGCTCGATAAATAATGACGGCCGCGCGCAAGATAAACCAGCGCGGCAATTTTTCATGCAAATTGTTATTTCTGGCCAGCTCTTCCATTTTTGAAAAATAAATTACTCTCCCCGGTGCGCGTGGCGTGCGGCCGATCGAGCGAGTTTTGATAAAGCCACAGCCGCCGCCGGCAATTATTTATTTGCGTGTGTTTTGTCCGCCGCGCTGGGTATATGTATGTGAGTACTCGGAGGAAAAGCAATTTTGCACGCCGAGGCAAATGAATGCCAGGCTGCTATAGCGAGCGATTCCAATTTCCTATAAAGCTTTATCCGCTCCCAATGAATCTTTGAAAGGGACTCGAACACATATCCTGCTTGCTGCCTTTTTGGAGCCTTGTCGCAGTGTTTCAGTATACTTGGATACGCCTGCATGCGTCGGGTTTTATAAATCGTTGAAACAGGTTTCTGTGATTCTGTGAGGTTCTGTGAGCCAACCAAGCTTTCCTGACGAATGGCTATCTTTTCTGTGTGTCTTATTTACTTTTGAACGCCAAATTAGGACAAATTACGCAATTTTATGACTGAAAATTTTAAACTTCATAAAACTAAATTATCAGATTCTTTTAACATTTACGGATTAAAAAGAAATTAAATAGCCACATTCCATAATAAATTTTGAATTTATGAAAAATATTTTAGGCAATATTAAACTCTATTAAAAGCTAGTACATTTGGGCACGCGATTTGGCCAGATCACGAAGTTTTGCAAAAGGATGAAAATCGCAGATACTTCGTTTTATTTTTCTAAGCAGATTCCAAAAGCAAAATTTATTAAAAGCGACCACTTTTTAATAAATTATGGGAGTTTGAGATTTGTTAAAATTTTGTTGATTTTTAAATAACGGAGGCGTGAATCTATTGATCCATAAATAATAGGAACCATTCGTTTAGTAATTTGACATCTTTTTATAACAAAAACGAGTGGTAGCGGAAAAACACCACGATTTTCAAATTAAAAGGCGCGCTCCTTTGGAGCCCCAAACCACGTCATTGACCACCAAAAAACCGTCTAAATTTTCTATAACACCATTTCTATAAAACCGTTGAATTGCAGCCCAAAACCGTCATGGAAACCCCAATCTAAAATTTCTAATTCCAAACCTTATTAAAATATATTTATCCAGATCAGAGTTCTCGTGAATTTATTGAAGATTTTTTTTTCAAATTACAATCAAAGATTTCAAGTTAGATATATTTATTCTGACCTTGCCAAGAAGAATTGTAGTGCAGAACGTACCGAATTTTTATTTTTACCCCGTCGCACTGCGGCTGGAATTCTCTCATTCTCAGACGCTATTGGTTCGCACCTCCAGCCGACAGATCTTTCATTTTTCCTCTCTGGCTTTGAAGTGATCGTGCCAACATGACCGACGACGGCGGAGCACCCACCAGGTGGATCGCATTTCACTAGAAATAATGAGCGACGTCCCGCCTTGAAAAATTGCTCAGCTAATTGCGACCTCGCAACAGAGTCTGTATATCGTCTGGCCTTTGAATGTCAACCTGTCAACCTGGAAAATACAAGAAATCAAATTACTAGACGATGGAAAAAGAGGTTGATAAAAATTTGATCGGCAACTTACGCTGGATTGGAAATAAATGTTCAAATTCTATATTTATAGACTCTGACGAGGAATAAAAACTGATGACGAGCGTTCTGAAATATTCGCCAACTGTCAGATTTGAACGCAGATCGATCGATTGGAGGGCGGTGGCAGGGATTGGAGGGATGTGAAATGTAGTAGATTACTAGGGCTTGACGCGTTTAGTTCTTGTTCAATTATTTTCCTAGCACGTGTGCCACAGATTCATACACTTAAAATGAACATGAATACAATGAAATTTAAATTTCCATTCTTTTCAAACCGATTCTCAACAATTCAACTAAGGCAAATAATTTCATCTCTTTACATTGCTATTTTGCTACTTTCAAAGTGTGGAAAACTGCTCCTAACATCACGGCTAATATTCAGTGCGTGTGCGATGATGTGGAAAATTTGTCAGCTAATAAATTTGCCGAATAATGACCACTTTCGCTGAGTTTCATTTTGTGCGCCGCCATCATTATTTTACTCCAGCGTCGGCGGAACGTTTTTCACATCCCGGAGCGGAGCGGCATCGACAGAATTTGATTTGCGAATGCATGAGTGCGGCGCGTGCGAAACTCGGCAGCTGACGGCTGGGCGGACGATTTAAGTAGGGCCATTAAATCTAGGTCCGCCGCATACTATCAGCCAATCGATAGTTATTCATAAAAAAGTTTCGATTCTGCAACTCGGCCCTTTCTATCGACGCCAGTGTGTGTGTACGTGTGTGTGCAGTGACAAAAGTTACGAGCAAACTTGTCTGACTGTGAGTGAGCGGCACACACGCACTTTATCTGCGCCCGTGTGATTTATCCCCGCTTTTTATTGTCGCACCGCCGCCCACCCGCTCGGCAAAACAAATTTATCACGCGCACACCGAAATATGCACGGAGCGAAAGTAAAAAAGCGGCCGGCTTTTTGCCCACCCGGCTATGACACGCGTTCTACGACACACTCACTCGGTCGCAACAAGCAGCCAGCTTTACGATTGCACTCAAAAGAACGTCGTGTGTGTCACTCGCACGCATCTTTTGATACGCGCCCATTGTTCCAGCGCCGCTCTCTAAATCCAGCCTGCTCGAGTTAAATTGGCCTTTTTAATGGGCTTTTAAGCGCGAGGATTTATGTGGAATGCGAGCCGGGGAGAAAATCACATTACAATTTCATTGTTATCCCGCCTGAAACTCCTCCAGATGCAAATCTCAGCTTCTCCAAATAGGACATTACAAATCTAATGCGTTTTTTACTGTAGTCAATATTTCGCTTTTTTATTGGAATAATTGTATTAGAGAAAAAGGTTTTTGTAGATTTGAGCATTTTGGTGATTTCTTTATTCCGAGAAGGTTTTTTTGCAGATTTTAGTTGGTCGTGTTTATTAAATTGTCTGTTTTTGTTATGTAACAATCAGACGTATTATTAGAGTTCTGTTAATTTTGCGTGAAAAACGATCCTGACGATAGACGCTTTGACGAAATTTCAAATTAGCACGGTTGTCGCCGTTGCCTTTGTTATGAATAAATAGTCTGCGCATTATTAGCGTGCGTCTCAGGCAGCAGACCGCGAGAGGTGGCGGACACACAGTGACGAGCGTTGTTTGTGTGCCAAAAATAATGCTCGCCAGATTTATGGCGTTATTTATTTCATTAACGAGCAAAGATTTGTTGGCCGCCTTCTACCACGTCAAATGGTGCGCGCCGAAATAAATCAACAAAAGGTGCTCTCGTGAGCGAGCGCAGAGCCGAGTGCTGGGGAAAAAATGCACTTGTACTCCACTGTTGACCTCTCTCGACTCATCTCGCGGAAACAAAAAGCGGCAGATCTATCAGCTGCTCCAGCGGCAAAGAAGGAATGGATCCAGAAAGTGGGTCAATCGAGTTTCCTTTTTCGTAAGAACACACATCCACATATAGTGGCAAGCGAGCGAGCGAGCGAACGAGCGAACGAGCGAGGCTCTCTCGTCCTCTATTTATCTTGCCAGACAAACATACTCTGCTGCTGCTCGTCCGTCAAGCATTTTTGCCCTTTTCCATCTGATGAGCCGTTCGCCTCGTTGCCCCGCATCGCAGTGGCAATTTGTTTCCTGCGCGGTAAATGTATTCCGACGACCGCGGAAAGAAACCAATCCCGAAGGAGATCTGTATGTGCAGGGTCGAAATTTGACGTCGGCACATCAAACGGAATCGCAAAACGTCGAGCTGCAGTCCCAATGTCATGAGCACCGGTCACGGGGGATTTCTTTCCAAGGGGCTGCCCCGACGATTTGCCACCTTTCCGAGAACCCTTAACCTGCTAGCATCCCTCACGGTCTGCCCTTCAGAGACGAAGAGACTACTCTTTTTCAGGCGAATTGGGCTTGTTGTGTTGATAGCAGATACCACCAGACGGGGACACTATGTCACTGACGACATTTCGCAAATATCTCTGAGCCTTCAATTTTGTTTTGTTAGGGGTTGTGACAGATTGCCTACTTTTTTCTGAGCGTCCAATTATCATGAGGGCGCCAAATAGGCTGCAAATATGAAAAATAATTTAGCTAACTAAACTGTCTTTGGAGCCCAACACCGTCTAAACACCCTTGAAAATATCTTAATACCTTAAAGTTGCAACGATTAAGCAGTTGTCTAAGCCAATGGGCTCCAAAACTGACTAAAATCAGTCAATAATTGCCTTTTCATACAATAAAACCAAAACATCACACTTTTAAAATGATTTGACTGCATTGAACTGTCGAAGCAGTGAGTAACTGAAAGAGGACAAGTGACGGTGTCGCCATCTATCTACCTCCAACAATCAAAATTCACTAACAGTAAGTCCGCAAATTGGATCAATTTGATGCTATTCCAAAATTTGAAATTATTATAATCTTCAAGGCTAGAAATTATGTTTCCTACTGTAGTTAAAAAGATTTCTCAAGATTTTCTGCGCTTCCGCATCTTTTGAAGGAAATATACTTGTATAATCATCAGAATTTTCATCAGGTGACGGTTCCCAGAGGAACAATACACCATTATGACAACGGATTTCTATTTTCCCCAGTTTCGCTGAACTAGGCTCGAGGTGAATAATCGTCATTCCGTTGGATGTTTATTTTGTTTTCCTATTGTGCGTGATGCGATTCCACAAGAGGGAGCAAATTCAATACACACGAATCCATCAACTCGGAAACAATAATGTTCGCGTCTGGATGGACAGCCGCAGATAAATTGCTGCATTTTGAGCGGAAAATGAGGAAAAAGGCTGTTGCTGCATCTCTCGTTATTTTTCTACAGCGCATCTCATTTTTCCGCAAACGCACGTGTTGCACTGACAGTATATTTCTGCGAGCTGCATTTCTCGTTTATTCCGCTCGTCCCCCGACTACTGCTCCCGATTTTCTCTTTTCCGCTGGATCCGCCGTTTTCCTGCACGCTTGGTGGCGAAAACAAATGAGATGAAAACGCGGTGGCAGCGGAGAACGAGCGAGTGAGCAGGAATATTATTGCAACACGTTCCGACTAGCGAAGACAAGGCGCGCTTGGCACAACGCCCGACCATTGTCTTGATTTTATTTCAGCTCGGCTCGCTCACTCTTCGCCGGAATATTGCACACACACTCACTCACTCGGCAGCAACTCTCTCGGATAAAAAGCGTCACGTGTATTCAACAATCGCTCCCTTGATTGACGCTCCGAAATAGCATCCGATCTGCGGCGCAGGCTGTCGCGTCGATATCTTTAGCAAAAAACAGTCATTTTGAAATTCACAGCCGCTCCAAATTGGAATCTTAGGACGGGGAAAAGATGAAGTTGGCAACTTTCCATCGATTTTATTTTATTTTAAACACAAAAAAACGTTTTTTGAAAGAAACTGACTTCATCCTCGTTGCTCTGACAAGTTTGTTTCTTTCCTAATATGGAACAACTAACCTCGATTGCTGACATCTAAAACGTTCAAAACTAATAAATTAATTTTGTTCGAGAGTCCATGCATTAAATTGTAAGTAAAATGACTGCACTCTGCCTGTCAGTGCCAACAGACGTTTGAAGTTAGTTCAATAGCACTTAAGCCCGACAATCCATCTGCTAGTCTACAATAATCTATTTCCAGCAGCCCAGTGATTAAATCTCCCTCTTTCTGTCTGCCGTGAAAGATGAATCGTCGCCTTTGAAGAGAAAAAAGGTCAAACGGAGATTTTGTTGACCCAGAATTCAGAAGTGAGAAGTGAGCCCGCTTGACAAGCAAGGCCGTCGTTTTGTGTTTTGGCTGCCTCCCCTCGGCCACACGCATGAGAGAGAGAGAGAGAGAGAGAGAGAGAGAGAACGGCCACTTGCGCCCTCGCAGCAGATTTATTATCTTATTTGCTTACCAGAAAAAAGCCAACAACAGCACTAAGATAATGATAAAATTAAAATGGTAGAGAATTTTGCTTGAATTCAAATTAATGCAATTTAGATAGGATTACTTCAATTTATCATATAGAAACTAGGAATATTTCCATTATTCAAATATTTTTGCACTTAAAAATTAAAGGGCTCACACTCTTGACCGTTTGGTTTTTCCACAACCAGTTGTTCATTCAGAAAAGCAGTAAGAAATGTCCAGTTTTTCCAGACGATAGGTATTTTAGGTAATTATTTTTCAAGCCCCATGACAAATTACCGAAAAGTGCGGGTCTAAAGCTCAGAGGAGAAATATCTTTTCGAACTCTCAGGTCAACTGTGGAACGTAATTTTACTTCTGGACTTACTTCTGAAGCCAATGGTAAAATATAATGTTTATAGTATATTTAGTGATAATACTGATAATTTAAAATCAATTCACAAGCACTGTACAACTGATTTGTTGTAAACTGAAAAATTGACCAATATGACGCCAAATTTTATCAAGATAGAGTATAAATGTTTACCTATGTTTCATGCTTGCTCCTATTTGCCTTCATTGTCTTGTTAAAAAGTTTGCTTACACATTCAAGACTAGCTCTTCACCTCAATCCAACCAGAAGACCTGGTTTAAATTGTGTTTTTGCTCTGCACAAGGTTTTTACCATTTAAACGACGGAACAATTTAAAGTAAAGAATTAATGCCAATTTGTTATTTGGGGATGAGACGGGAATCCGGCCAAGACTCGAGTTTTGTTGGTCTGCACCCAAAGTTTTTTATCATTAAGTTGGCTGATCTCCGTTCGTGTAGCCAAAAATGTTTTAAAAATTTTGCAAAACACCTCCACGGCGTAGAGTTTCATTTGTTTACTGAAGGAAGCCAGCCCGCTGATAATAAGTGGTGGTGGTTAGAGGACGAGAAGTAAATATATCTTTAAAAGCCTTTCGCGTGGAAAATTTACAGCCCACAAAAGAAACCACTCCCTCTAAATCAAAAGGGTCATCCGAAATATATACAATAATTTACATTGCATATGTGTCTAAACTTATTTTTTTCAAGAATTCGACGTTCCTTGAAAAACTGGAACTAGCCGTGCTATTTTCGCTCTCATTCACAGATGCTTTGTTAGCTTTTGACGATTTTCGAAAGAAAACATGCTGTGCTGCTCACCTTCGCGTACGGGTCATGCGTGTATTTTTGGCTCGGAATCGAGAGAGTGAAAAAGTAAGAGAGAAATTTGGCAATCAATCGGCGGCGGCCATTGTTTTTCGACGGGACCAGATATGTATCATTAAGAGCGAGATTAAGGGGCCACGGCACCTGCGCTCTTTGTTTTCGTCGCGCGCGCGGTCCGAATTTTTTTGGCATATCGAAAATCTCGGAGGGGGGTTGGATAATGTCCATCGGACAAACAAGCAAGTGGGTCGAAATCGTACTCGGCGCGGCGGCAGATTCAGATAGATTTACTCGCCAAATGGCCGCGAGCCAAAGTGCCGTTAGAAGAAAACTATTCTTGCCCCGCCGCACGCACACTCACACTGACAAACTTCTTCGCCTGCCTATGCCTGCCCATCCACCCTTGCCGCTTCGAGGGGTGATAATATAGTACACACGGCCCTACAGCATGTATATAAATCTCAATTCGCGCGCTGGCCGCCATTATTTTTCATTAGCATAAATAAATGCGGTTGATTGAATTATGGCTGGTAAAGTATAAGCCGCGCGCGCCGAGCCCAATTAGCGACCCCGATCCGCCCCTGCCGGTCGCTGACCCACTTCCTGGCTGCTGCTGATGATGCTGCTGGAAAAACACCGCACAGCAACTCACTAGCTCCCGTGATGCGATAAAGCTGTAAAGCAAATTGGTGCCGGCGGGATATTAATGTTTGCTTTTTGTTTGGGATTAGCTTAGCTATTTACTCTCTTGCAGCAAAATCGATTAGTTATGCATCGCAGACTGCATAACCTGCAAACAAACGGTATGGACGCACGTTAACCTCGAGTGTCGCTCCGACCAACCAACTGGTTACCATACGTATTCGATTCTTTTATCTCGGAGGCTGTGGGAGAGTAGATCACTTTTTGTGATTAGGATCTGAACAAACATGCCTTTGGCCGGTGAATATTGTCCCGATGATTAGGGCTGTGCAAAACCGGTTATCGATTATTTTTTCTTTTGCCTGTATGATGTCGGGACTATCAAATGAGTACGAATCATCAATTTTTAAGCATTTTGACAGATTTTAGAAATCGATTATTTTCGATTATTTCATCCAATCCGACTATTTTTCGATTATCTCCTATAAAAAAGCGATTATTGTCTGATTTCTTAAAAAGGGGTTATTTTCCATTATATTTTTCCGAAAACCACGCAATCCGCGAACGTGCAACAGTACTTTAAGCATCAGAGAGGTTGCCGAAGCCAATTTTTTAAAGGAATCTTAAAAAACAGATAATTTTTAAACATCATTTAATCATTTTAATATACAGTAGTTATTGCTTCTATATAGCTCAAATTTTAACATTGATGGTTTTTTATCGTTAAACAGTATTATACGTGAGCAATGATTGATTTGCAATGTAATAATTTGTAAGGATCGCATGAGGTAACCAGTTGCAGAAAGTTGTTATTACTTAAAGTATAGCTCTACAGCAAGAACAAATTATTTTTAGAAAAGCTTTAATTTTTTCCAAATTTGCGAGAAAATCAGCTATTAAGCTTTCATGTTAGTCATATTGCGAGTCGAATCAATATCTTGATTTGAAATCATAATTTATTTCACCAGAAGAGAAATTTAGATCATAAATCACACACCATTAATTGGACAGATCGTGACGGAAAGGGATCAAAATCAAGCGAAAAACTCTTTGACAAACTTCTATAATTTGTCAAGCAGTTAGGCAATAATCTGAACTTTAATTGTTTGACAGTCCTGATTTCATTATTGCTCATTGTAGAAGTTGCTTAATTCCCCAAACAATTAACAAAATGAGCAACTTGCTAAAGCCAACAATGCAAAAATATTTTTAATCTTCAGTGGACTGTTAATTGTAAGTTCTACTTAAATTTTTTCACTCAAACAATTATTTTTTTAAGTGTTTTGACCCATCAATGCGACTTTAATTAAATTTTAACTGTCTAACAATACTTCAACACGATTAAAACATTCCACAAGAGCTAGTAAATAGTGATATAAAAATTTAAAATTGTTTTCGGCAAAATGTTACAAATTTTAATATCCTTAACGAACTTCTTTTGCTTTTCCAATAAAAAAATGTATAGATAGAAAAATATATAATTTATCGCCTATATAGGAACAGGAAACCACATACGAAACCGATTATTTGATAGATTATTTGACTAGAAACCGATTATAAAACCGATTATTTGCCTCTGAATTTCCGACTATAATAATCGATTATTTCTTTGCCAAATCGACTATTTTTGCACATCCCTACCGATGATTTAAACTATTGCATGGCTTTTAGCGATAACAAAATAAAATGAAAATTCTAGTGCTAGAAGTACATCTCACTAGGTTAGTCCACTTGCTGTCGCTGAGGCGCTGCTGTCTCGATCTTAGATTAGCACACTACGTCCAATCATAGAACCACTCGCTTCTCTGATTGGTCGCTGGCGTTCTTCTGGTTTGCTAGGTACCTACTAACAACCGCGGAACTAACGGTTTCCCCCGATTTTCGTCACGTTGTGTCAAATAGTCGACTGAGTGATTCGGCTGCCTAATCTAATTTGTGCATCAGGAATCAATTGGTACTAGAAAAATTCCAGTAGGGTTTTGAAGGTGTTTAGAGTGGTACGAATGGCTTCTATTCTTGCTGTGTTGACGGTCCCTAATTATGATTAAAGCACTTTGCATCTTGCTGTGAACTAACACTCCAAATGTGTGGAGCCTTCCACAGCAACACGACTCGTCTAATGTAAACCACATCCAACTGTGCTGATTGTAAGAGGAGCAGACTTAGATCAACGCTGGAAATACCGCAAATGACGAAAGCAGACAGAGCAAAAAATAATCTTCGGCCGGAAACTATTGTTTGGATTAAACTTCTCGCTTGGGCGGCCGCGAAACTTGGTTCTGGCCGTGCGTCAGCAGCGCTGCGAAGGTCATAGGTCGCCTGGCCGGCCGCGTTTGTCGTCAGCTGGCGCAGGTAAGGCACGCGCGTGCAGTGCAGATAAATATGTGCGCAGCAAGAGAGTTGCGGTCGCTTTGATCGCGCCCGGCGTCTTTCGGCAGGTCCAGAGGCCGAAGCAAGTTTGCGGCCGACCTCTGCGCCCCCCGATCGATTCACTCTCGTCACTCCGTGGATGCTGGAGAGCGGCATTTGCACAGCAGTTTGCAAATTACGCCGCCCGCCTCCGCCGCTCCCCTAGATTAAAAATCAACTTGCTTGCTCGACGGAGCGCAAACAAACTTTCTTGGAAGGGGATCAAAACTGGCGGTAGCGGCCACCGCCACTCGGCCGCGTGCTGCTGGAATAAAGGCGATTTATATCGCTTCGTTATTATGTCCGCACGACGCTCACTGCTGGCAGGAAACTTGTTTTTATGCCCGTGCACTCACTCACTCACACACACAAACACGCGGAGCAGAAAAGTTGGCATCGCGCTCTCCACGTGATTTGTGGACGCCTCTCTTTGGAAAGTAGAACGGGGGATAGATCGTGTCTGCAGTAGTCAACTTGCGAAGGTGCCCACGCCGTGTTTTTGTTGCTCTCGGCATCATTGACTTGTCTCCGAGGAGTGCGGTGGGGACGGGACATTCGGCAAAAGCGCCCAGGCCTCTAACTTTTGTTTGCGTGATAAATCGCCATGATAAAGAAAATTTGCTTTCTCCATTCCCTCGAAATGCTTCGACAAACAAGTTAAATTTGGGGATTAAATCGACTGTGAACTGTCGACATTTCAGCGATGGTGAATCATGGTTTTTAGAACGCTCGTTGAGTTTCTCAAATGCATCTCATGAGTGCGATTTAAATGTGAGATCAATTAATATTCCGTATTTTATGAAAATCTTAAGTTTGGCTGCTGATCTTAGGTCAGCGGGGCTGAAACAGACTCAGTACAGTACAAGAGCGTGAGAAATTACTTTCCAAGCAATGCTGATTTTGATATAGTTTAAATTCCATGATTTTCAGCTGAAAAATATTGAAAATAAAATTGTCAACAAATTCAATCACTTCTCTTTATCTTTGAAGCCCTACATAAATTCACAGCCCTAATCATAAGCAGCAGTTTAGAAGAGTTAAATTGTTGTTCTCCTTGACTGCACAATGAGCAGTGTTAAGTCTCATTATTCAACCATGAGAAACGCAGCCTCTGCGTGCGTTGACGGAAATGAAACTTTGAACTAACAAACAAGAGCAAGAGCGTTAATTAATTAGTATGCCTACGTTCTAGATTACTTTCCTTGTTTAAATTAACATCAAAGAATCGCATATCCTACACGTACCATTATAACTAACACGTTTTTTTATTTATTTTGAAACTATTTCTCTTTATAATTTTTTGACCTCTGGCAGAATTTTTGTAAAGAATTTTTAAATATAAATTAGATCATATTTAATTTGACGTAGAGAGCATTACGTCTCCGATGTGACGTAATTGAGTAAGTTATCCCTGTAAATATTGACATAAAGGAATAATAAATATATATCTTTGTAACGGATTATATAAAAACAGCCTACATAAATATCTTTTGAACTATTTTTAAAGAGAGTCCTCTTAAAATCTTATTTCTTATTCTCTGCTCTGCTTGGTACGCTAGGCGCACATTATCTTTTACAACACGCGTGTGTGACCTCTGGCACCGACGCAAAAAAGAAGCAAGCGTGTGTTTTGCCGGCGACTGACGACTGCTCTTGGACCACGCACTTCGCTCCTGCTCACTCTGGGTCGTTAGGACGGCACGGCACACCGTGCTCTCGCTCTCTTTGCCAATTATTTTTACTCACTCTATCCGAAACCGGACACCGCGAGTCGCCGCGGGAATGAAATTCGTTTTGTCTGGCCGAGAGAGTAGGCACGGCGTGGAGCGATTCTATTTCTGGAGGCGCATCTCATGAAATTTGTGCCGCGCGCTTGCCGACCACAAAGGAATTTTTATTCCTGCGCTCTGGCCCCCTCCACTTTATCCCTCTGGACCCCTCGCGACCGCTTGCAAAACAAAATGTCATTAATGCGGACGCGAAGACGACCGAAATATATTTTTTCGGCTGTTTGGAAACCTCCAAAGCGTCGAGCAGCGGTCTTCTCAATGGACTTTATCTAAATTTATTTTTGTTCTTGGCAATGATTGGCGATTTTTATAATTCAATTATCGAAGCGGGGAAGAGTTGCATCATTTTAGGGCTGTAAATTTCAGACAGGGTTTGGAGCAAAATAGTCGGTTTTAAACGGATTTTTGGTTTATGATTTTTAGCATAATTCACACATGATAAAGGCTTGAAGAATTTTTTCGATTCTTAGGTAAAAAAGTACAGATTTTCAAAAAAGAGACATTATTAACGTGTTTTGTTCTATAAAAATCCCAAAAATAGTGTTGATTCTTTAGATTTAAAATAAAGAATTTATATTTAACCTTTGAAGTCGAATTTTATTTTTCGTCTCCCTCAAAAAATAAAACTGCAAAATAGATTTAAAAATTATGCAATGAAACTGCCTTTATTTATAAACAAAAATCCACTTTGAAACTGTATAAATGAAAATATTTTAACAAAAGCTCAAAAATTTTACATTTAATTTTAAAAAAAGTTACTTTTACGAAGAAAAAATTGCACTCTGTTATGGATACTAAGCTGATTTAAACTTTATTTAATCTGATCTGGCCAGATTTTAGACGCTTTAAGATGGCTTTCGATGTCTAATACAATATTAAGAATGGATAAATGGCTTAAATTGCATCAATCCTCCACATTTGATGGCTATGCCACGTTTCGAATCTCAGAAAAAAATTCCCAGCCCTAATCATTATTATTGTGGGCACACTTCTCGGCCAATCAAATTGAAATTACTCACAAGACTTATGAGTGTTTTGTGGGGAGCGTACGTGCCGTGTTTGGCGACCGCCAAACGAGCGAAATCGGTCCAGCCGATAAATCTCGATCGCGGCGGCTGCTTCTCGTTCTAGTGAAAAGCAAGGGCCCCGGAAAACAAGAGAGTTATGTGCACGTGCCGGCGGCTAAATTTATTATTTCCAGCGGCAAAGCGGCCGTAAATTTGGCGAATCTATCAGCCGACTCACCTTTTTTCGCCGGACCGACGAAGCGGCGCGAGCATGGAATGTAAAAACGCCGCGCGCTCTTTGTTCGCGTCATATCGCGGATTTTATTGCGAAAGCAATTCCTTCCTCCAGCTGATTTATAAACAAGCCGAATTACTATCGCCGGTGCGCGCGGCGGCGCGGCAACAATGCCTTTGGCTTTTCAAATGCGGCCGGCGGAGGAAACGTGTTGAATAATTAACCGCGTGCCGGGGCGCCCATTTTTCTCTCTTTCCACCACCACCACCGCCGCTGCCCCGCGAACAATGGGCTCGCGGGAAATGGACGGCCGAAATGAGGAACGAACGCTTTTATTCTTTGCGCTGAGTGCGAGAGAGAGAGAGAGAGAGAGAGAGAGAGAGAGAGAGAGAGAGAGAGAAAGAGAGAGACTGCGGCTCTTTTGTGCCGCACATGACTCGAATCGGTCTCTTGCACACCCTTTCTGTGCAATGAAAAGTGTGAATTTGTGGAAAATCAGACAATTCCATATCTGGCAAAGTGAAAAAGTGCCTCTGCAGACGTTACTCAACGAAAAACAAAATTGTTTAATGGTAAAATAGTCTGAGAGAGAAATATTTTTGGGATGTTCGGTTTACTTACTCTTTGAAAAATAAATAAATAAACTGATATTCAACTCTATACTCAGTGATCAGTGTAGGCTCATCAAGAAATAATTTTTTCCTAATAATCTGAGTGGGATTTTTCATTGGAAGGTGACACAAAGTTGGAAAGGGTTAAGCGATTTGAATAAAACTTGATAATGTTGATTTCCTCTGTTGGAAGGTGATCAACCAAAAGAATTTAAATATTCCGAGATTAAAAACTTGCTCATGTAAGGGACACTCAGTTGTTGGTTTTTTAAATTCAATTATCCTGACTTCCTGAAGTGGCTGAAAATGCAAATGACGCAAACTTGATGCCATTTGGAAGCAACAAAAATCAGCATTTAGAGGCAAGGTCAATTAAATTTGGCCAAGATCTTAAAATATACCCGCAAGTGCATAAGTATTATTTATATATATTATTTATTATATTTACCATCTTTCTCATAAAAATTATTATTAATCTGACCAGAAATCTCGGTAACTAAAGGATGAACAATCTTTTACACCAAACATAACATGTGTTTGCTCTAGGGAAAAGAATCTTAATTTATTTTTCTTCCTAGTAGGTGCTTCAGGAGTTCAATTATATTTACTCCAGTATAACCACGAAATGCAAAGGAAATAGCCGATATTCTGCTACCTGTGCATGCATACGGTTTCTATTGCTAATTATCGTGGCACAATCAGGCCGAGCGAGCGAAGCAAATTATTTGCTTCTGATGTTGACCGAAAGTTGCTGCGGATGCGGAAAGTTACCGTGTTGTTGTTGTTGTTACCAGCCTGCTGCTTGCAAATAAATGTGAATAATTGATGCTCGATCTGGCTGACGCGCCAGAGAGCATGTAATACATATTTCTCAACAAGCTGCAAAGCTTGTGCTCCTGATACTCGCGCTCGCGCAAGTGAGAGAGCCAACTTGCATTATTCAAAAGCAAAACTCGGCGACCGAGTCTGCGCTGCTCTCAAAGGTCCGTTTGCTTTGATCTCCGCCGCCCTTTGTCCGTCGGAAATTAACCAATCGGCACGGCAAATACGGGCGTTTATATGACTGCTAACGCCGAGTATATGTGTTCAGCAGTGCGGGTCATTGGCATCCACTGCTGATGGTATATAGTCCGTAATAGGACAAATCATATTGCGAGAGTTTCCTCATCAGGCAACGCAGTTGTTTGTCCTTTGCAACTCTTCACTGTAGCCATCGCCTCGAAGCAAGAGGGAGAGCAAAATGAGCTAATTAATGCAACTAGAAATTCCGATGTGTAGAAAAGCCTTGTTGTCATTGCATGAAACAATCCTTGAGGAAAAATGTATCCATGTGGAATTTTAATTTTATCAAAAGGATATAACTGCAAAGTTTTGATGCTATTCAAAAGGCAAGCACGCTCTCACCCATACAGAGATATTAATTTCATTTTATAAAACATTGAGAAGTTTCAATCACAATGAAGACGTCCTCTTAGAGAGTAATCGAAATATGCACAAAAAAGTAAGCTTGCTGAATAAATAGACTGCTAATGTGGAAGAAAACTCATGAATTTCTTATCATTCAAGGATAAATATATCTTTGATTAATTTCTCTTAAAAATCACATTTGTTCTTGGGTGAATTAATATAACAATCGAGAGACCATGAAATAGCAAATTATAAAATTGTATAGCTTTAAATTCATACATAAATTCATGAATTAAAAAATTGTTGCAGCAGCATTGCAACTGAAACAAAATGATCAAGAATGAAATTTTCCGATAATTTCCCTGCCAACTGGAGGGACTCAAAGAATAAGAAATTCATCAGCTTTGATTTTATTGCGATTGAAGCCAAATCAGCTAATTTGCATGCATGTATATTTAACAGGATGGAGAAGAATGTTTACGCCGATTTCATTGCACCATAAATCCCCGTTAATCCGGCTCCTTTGGCTTGCCTTCCGCTCTTGGATAAATTTTCTCCGCACTCTAAAATACCACTAGGCGTTTTTCAGAAAGGCCATACTCACATTTTTCCATCATTTGCAGTGCAACAATAAAAATGATAGCATTTGGCCGAAAACACTGAACGCATATTTTCATTCGGTCGACTAAGGAAAATGGCCAAGTGGCTTCTGCCAACAATTTATGAGCGCGAGAGACGGATACGCGCTTATCTGTGTCCACCGGCTGAAATTGCTCCTTTTGCCAATTCCTGGCGTGCGTTTGCCAGCGAGGAGAAAGCGAACGAGGCTGCGTTTTATTACTCTTCTCGAGTGCACCTACCTCCGCACACACACACAAACACACGCCAGGAGAGGGAGGGAGAGTCGCTGGCTGCTCCACATTGATCCGCTTTAAAGGCAATAAGTGCACTAACTAATGGTATCAGTAGCTTTTTACGAGCTCTGCTCTCCGGCAATAATACCCCGGCCGACAGCACAGGCAGCCGATATACATGCATGCAGCAGTAAAACTCAACGGCCGCCTGCTTTGTTTAGATAAAAAGAGAGGAAAAACGCGCGCACGCTGGGGCGCCGAACGCCACACACACTCGGCAAAAGTCGAAATCAGAGCGCCGAAATTAAAAGCTGCTGCTTTGCGGTGGATTTATGACCGGCCCCGTTGTTGACCCTGCCCGCTTTTTAATCAAAACCGCGATAAATATGCAAATCACCAGATACGGCGGATCTAACTTGAAATAGCATTTCTCCTGTTGTTTCTGGCTTTGTGTTTAAACAAAGAGTAGTATGGATCTGGCTAGTCAAAACTGCTGTGAGCTGAAAGATTAAAAAAATATTTATAGGTGAAATTCATATGAGTAACACTTTGTAGCTTCCGTTGGTTTCTTGCCCTAAAAATGAGACAAAAACAGTTAACCGACAAATTACTGTGGTGAAAATTTGCTAAATTTAATCACAATGTAACGAGTATTTGGATACTCGTTTAGTTGATATGTGAAAGATATATATCTAAATACTCGTTACAACAAAATACGATCAACAATAATCAATTAAAAACTAAATCATACGAAATTAATTTTAATCCTGCTCTTTCTAGTAAATGCATTCTGAAAGCAACATATTGAGAAATTTTATAAATTTTTAAAACATTTCAAGCAAGCACGAAAATTTTATTGTGTTTTAATAAAACTAAAATTAAAATACCATCTTAAAGGGAATGTATGAAATTGCAGCGGCGAATATAGTTGTTCCCTCCACAACGCCTAAAAGGCTAGACTGGTAGCATATTTTAAAAAGGAATATAAAATATATCTTAAGATATAAATTTTTCAAGATTGTACTGCCTATATTGCAGTTATCAAAAAAATGTACACAGATAACAATAACAATATTAATACAGCACAGAAAACTAATTTTGTTTTGATTTAAAAAAATTTCTCACAATGGATTACAATGATTTTATTGTTTCGCTATTATTTTTTTACTATTGAAAATAACATGGAAATGATAATTTTTCAACCATCGTAAAACATTTTTTTATTAGCATTTACAATTTACAATGGTCAATTTAAATAATTATAATACATGTAAATGTATGCAAAAATATGCTAATTAGCTGTGTTAACAAATTAAACCATTTTCCATAATCTGCAAACGAACGAACGAGCAATTTGAGAGTGAGCGAATGGTGCCGCCTCTGTTCGTGTGTGCACCTTCCTCTATTGTGAGTCACACGCGGCGCGCTGCTAAAAATAGAACGGCCACGGCATTTTTAATCTGACGAATAAAACAACAGCGCAAACAACGGTCGCGGCGGTATTTATTATACACGTTTTTTTCTGGAGCACGCCACATTTATTTTTTGCATTGGGCGAGAGGGATTTTAATTTAATTAAATGGTGACACACACAGTGAGAGAACGGCTCGTTGTGCGTGCTTGCGCAGATTCTGCCCGATTTGGCATTTGCAGCTGCCGTGTCTTTTGTGCGAGCTTATTGTTATTCGTCGCTGGCGTGTGAGTCAGTTTTCGGGCAGCCAAGTCTGCCGCCAGCTTTTCTTGGCAGTGACGCGCTGCACTTGATTGCACGAGAAGCGTCAGCCGAGCTTCTTAAAAGACACACCGAATTTATTCTGACTCGTAATACCCCCTCTGTAATATAAATAACACTCACGTACGTTTGTGTCAAATGAATTAATACCTCCGCTCCAAAGATACTGAAACCCTGATTGAAATGAGATGAATATTGGGATAAAAATGCAATTTTATTTTTTCTCTGGCTTCAAAACTAAATTTTGTGTTGAATCATTGGCAGTTGATTTTAATTTCCCTTATATCAACATAGCTCGAAAATAGCGTCTTTTTTAGTTCGTTCCAAATGAGATTCAGTTTTCAAAGACCCACAAGAAGACCGTAAATAACATATTTTTAAGTATAGAGAAATTTAAACCAGTTAAAAATTTACTTGAGCTTATTAAAGATAAACTAATATTTTGATGAAAATCAAGGTTTATAAAATCACTCAATGAGTACTTGGGATTATCTAAACATTTAAACCATATACTGAACATTTATTAATAATAAAACTAGTTAGTTAGTTAATAAAACTATAAATACTTAGCCCAATGAAAATTAAATGTTAGTTTAAATTATTAAAAGTAATTACTAACGCAATCTTTTGCAGAGTCTCCTGCTCTTTTTCTGTCACACTAATAATTTCCCATAGTTAAAAAATTATTGTGTCTATTTCTTTTCTATAATCTCAAGTAGTTTATTTTTGGATTTTGTTTCCTCATAATTCAATCATGTCTTTTATGTAAACCATCCCCAGCCGAAAAATCCCTTCTTAATCGGCTGGACTTACGTTCCGAACAACAACAACAACAACAAGCATTTTATTTTGATCTCAATTCCTCCCCTGCGATTTTCGAATGTATGCAACCGTTTGCGCCAATGTGATGTGCCGGTTGCATAAGCACTCGAGCAGGTCGCAAAAATTGTTCCACTCTGGAAGATCGGCTGAGCACCGTCGCGTCGTCGAGCTTTAAAAATAAAGCCTGTGTGCGTTTTTAATATTGCGTCTCGTTTGAGAAAAAAGGGGCTCCGGCGGCGTCACTTTTTTCATCTGCGCGCCCAGCTATATTTTTAAAGCACACACTGTACTCCTGATATTAATAAATCTGGAGCGAAAGAGCACCTTCTCTTTTCTTTTTGATGGCGCGCCGTCGTCTTCAAAAAGCAGAAAGAGAAAGCACGAAAAAAAATTAAAACGAGGCGCGGAGCGAGCGAGCGGTTACTTAAAAATAAATAATGAGCAGCGTGAATAAAAAATGAAGAGGTTATTTTAAAAATGCGGCACGGAGAGCAGAGAGCGAGAGAAAGCTTTCTTGTGTATGCAAAAAAAGAACTAACTTTCGCTGTCGGTACTATCAGCGAGCGACACACCAGAGTTGAAGAAGGTGAGCAACAAAATCCGCGACAAGTGTATTCGGTTTGATTCTTTCTCGAATAGGGCCGGTGCCAGAAATAGCAGATAAAAAGTCGCAGCATGAGAGAAAGAGAGATTCGCCGCGCGCTACCGAGGGGGAGGGAGGGGTACACAATAGGGGGCCAGTGTTTCTCAGTCGCTCGCTCGCTCTCCGATTGTGTGCCGGCGGGCGAAAAAAGGAAGCAAGCAGGCTGGCAGTCAGTGCTCCGCGAGTGTGCTTTGGTGGCCCCGCGTCTCTGCTCCCATGGCCCCGATTCGTTAGTTTAGTTTGGTGCTGGACACTCGCAGACTGGACTCAACGCCGTCTCGCAGGGGTTGATATTTTTATTTGGTTGTTCAAGTGCAGTGTGAGGTAGTGCAGGATGGGACACGTCAACAGCGGCCTCCTCGATCAGGTGACCCAGCGAGTGCCCGGTTTGTCCTTTTCCGCCCTTATCCTCGACAAAGCAAACACTGCCAAAACTCTTAAATTTAATTCAATTATTTGCTGCAGATCAAATATGCAATCATTTCTTTGGATTTTTAATAATCACACTCCCGTCTCCTTTAATGAAAATTAATAATTGTTCATTGCTGACGTTGAGTTTATTTTTTTTTAATATATCTTGTATCCAGTCGAGCCCGTTGAATGTTTTTTGTGTGTGTTGAATTGCATTTTTTCGTGGATGCGGCTTGTTCATATTCCAAATTGCTTGCTCCACTCGATTAAGACATTTTTTTGTCCTTGAAACTAGATTTTAGGTACAAAAACAGTGGAAAGGATTGCTGCTCTTACTTTCTAAACAAAGTATCGACATTATTAAAAAATAGAAAAATTAAATAAGGGAAACTACTACTAATGCAAGCATCACAAACCGTAAGGATTTCTTCTTTTCACTGCACTAAATACAAACAACTTTATTTATTTTACTGTTTTCCAATTACATTACCAATTTTAAAGTAATTCATAATAGAGCATTTTGCATTGTAAACTACAGCAAGGTGTCTAATAATGAAACGAGGACTTAGGAACATTTGAATTTCTTTGCAAATTTCTCGAAAATAGAACGGCTTGTAAATTATTTTTCGCTTGATTTCGATCCCTCTGGTCACGATCAATCCAATTGGGTATACTTCTCCTCTGGCACAATAAATTTTGATTTCCAATAGGGAGACTCGCCGCTTGATTAGCATGCAAACCTTTGAGCCGATTTTCTAAAAAAAAAAAAAAAAAAACAGCAACATGGGAAATTCTTAGCTCTTTCCTTAATTTTAGATAGTATTTCATGTAAAGGTAGAATGGATTCAAAAATTTTCTGTCAAGCGTCATCTTAATAAATATTAAGTCGACAAAGCACATATGACTAACCCGACTTTACCCCTCAAAACATATTCTAAACAATTTTTTCTAGAAGCGTCACACGATATAACAATCTTATTATATTTTCGACCTCTTACATTAACGGGTAAATTTTGACAGTTTGTGAAATAAGGGCATTTACAGAAAGTACAATCAAAATTTTTAAAATTAATATAGCTATTTGCTGCAATAAGCAGCTTTACAATGTGTAATGATCAAAAGAGGAACTTGCGACAGTCAATATATAGATATTGCTAATTTTCTCAAAAATTTACATTGCTTGACCATATTTTTTGGCAGATTTCGATTCCCGTCGTCGAGACGTATTCAATAGTGTATGACACTTTTTGAGGGAATTTTTGTGAAATAAGAATTCAAGTTGGAAAATTGTCATCGACATTTGAAAAGTATGATGACTTTACAGACACTTTTCTCTAAACTTTATTTGGACAATTTGGGCTTACTGAGTCCTTTTAAGGATTAGTTTATGCATTAGCTACATGCTTTTCCTGGGGTTTGCAGTATCGATTCTTTAACAAATCTGGCATACGACTGCCAATGCATGTTGTTTCCACTTCCATCCAAACCAGCCGTTCTTGCTACCAAACCCTCGTCCAATTTTTTTACGTTTTGTGTGCCCTCGACGTGGCCGCTAATTGGTCGTAAATCTCAAGCGAGGAATTTATTTTGTGGCGGCGATCGCGATCGGTCGGACGCACGCATTCCGGATCCGGCCGAACGAACAGCGAGCGACCTTTACGCCGCGCGAGGTTAATTGTCGGGATTTTCGTGTTCTTCGCAGTCGCGGACAAAGCTTGCCAAGTGCTCGGAAAATGATAGAGCGCGAAAATTGTTGCGGCATTCGGTCGGTCGGTGCATCGCGACGAGATCGTGATTTACGTCCAACAGCACCTGCCGGCCTCGTTGCTCTCGAAATACGCGATTCACGAGAGCGGCATTCTGGGTCGGGCGAGCATATCGCACGTACACGCACGCAAAAGCATAAATTTTTCTTCTGTTGGCAACGCGTATCGCTTAATTAAAGGCTTGATTGTTGCGGTAGGTCCAATTAAAAATTTTTGGCAAATTGTCGGGCTAAAATTAGATGGGTTGTGTATTTTAAAATAAAGAAATATTTAAAGTTTGTAACACACGGGTTGTCTATAGGGTTGGCATAATTTTTAAATTAGCATGAAACGCAAAAAAGGATTTTCGGGATTTTCAAATAATGTTATACATGTGAACAAATGACAAATCACCATGGCTGTGAAATTCAGCAAGTTAATTTCAAACCTAGAATTGATAAGTCTTTAGTGAGAATCACTATTTTCTCAGCAATGAAAATTTGATTTTATGGTAGATATTGAGGCATTTAATTCCTGATAAAAGAATTCAGCTATTGAAATGACACAAAATATTGAGTTGTATCATTGATATACTTAGCTTATTTTAAAGTTTAAAATGAAATTAAAATGCAGTCCTATCTAATATTTTTTTGTAGGAAAGATATAAATCATCTGAAAACGGTTGACTTTAAATTTTTCATAGATAAAATTTGCTTTTTAAAATATTTTTGAGGTCAATCAGTTTTTTCGTATGTTCAATTTTGGTAATTATTTAATTTTATGTATTGACAATAGCAAGAATAAACAAGAATCAAAAATTTGGTAGAGAAAATTTTAAAGATGATCAAAGTTGGCTTTGAAACTGTCATTGATCGATTTTTTTACCACAGACAAACATCTAATTATAGCATATTTTGCAAAAATAAATGCTGCAAAAAATCACAGCCCTTAGGGAAATACAAAGCATCTCAGCTCGAATTTAGTACGCTCAGTAATGTTTAAAAAGCTCAAATCCCTCGAGAAGCAAATAATAATGGCCCCTCAAAAATACCATGATTTCAATTAGACCACGTCAACTGGCGAACGGACGCGTTTTTTCCTCCCGATAGAATTGACGGGCAGACACCATTTTTTGCGATACAATCCGCGTCCTCTCTCGTCCATGGCGTGCTGCCTCTCTGTAATTATTGCCGCGCGCACGCGAGAAATAAATTATTCCCTTTCAAGCGGCAGGCGGGCGAGCGCCGATGGAGCGACGAGAGAGCGAATGTGAATGGGTGCGGTTTCAGCACAAAATGCTTTCATGCCAATTCGCTCGTGCTCGACGTGCAAATTGCAGAGTGGCGCGTTTTCAGCAGCGCGAATTATTAATTTGCACTGCACTTTGGCGTTAATCGACGTCAATCCCCATTTGCCGAGTGATTCGTCATGCGAGCCTCTTTTTTAAACTAGCGCTCGCACGTGACAAAATTGTCCGATTCACCAGCTTTCGTGTGATGGTCGTTAAAATATTTTTCTCTTCATTCTTTGTAGTGCTAAAAAATTCTAGGTTAGGAAATTTTCGATGGTATCTACAACAAAAATTATGACGGTATTATTAATAGTTTTATATAGCAATTTTAGATATTATTTTTGCTCATACAGCGTATATACTGTATTGATTTTTAACAGAGCTCAATGGTCAAATCAAGATGGTCTAACTGGTGAATTTTAGTTAATTTCGTTAAAATTGTATCATAATTGAGAACTATTCTTGATCAAAAGTTGTCTTCATTGCTTGAAAGGGTTATGAAATTCCTTTTAGATAAAAATCACTGGTCAAATTTTCCAGCTATTCATGATTACAATGCTAACTAAATTTAAAAGGTCACGTCAATTAACAAGAAAATAGTGATTAGAGGGCTAGTATTCACAAATATTTGCCTTAAAAAACTAGCATGGACTAAAAATAATTAAATATCAGCATTTAATTTGACTTTTTACTTTTTATCTTCTCATCCGCTTACTTCTCATTTATAAAGCCTTACAATGTTTATCATTCTGAATGCGGGACACATTCTGCAAATCAACCTGTATAAATTTATTAAATTCGCAACGATTCATTTTCAACACGTCTATCTGGCTTTATTCCCAACAAAGGATATCCAAGCGGAACACATCTTGGCTGAAAGGGTAGCACGGGCCCGCTTCGATCGCTCCAAATATAAAGCCCGTCCGCTTCAATTAACGTTCGACGGCCGTTCCGAGCGCGTTGCATAATTCAGGCAAATTTCAAACAGGTCTAGTGGAGCGAGAGCATCAGGTTTTGCGGTCGTGTCGTACACAATAATTATTCGGCAATGAAACGGTGGCAGCGGCCGGCATTATATGTGTCTGCCAACGAGCGAGCGTGTGTTTGTAATTCGGCCGACCGCACAGCACACGCAGCCGTCGACAGCATAAAAGGGCCGTAAAAGGCGAGAGTGTATTGAAGGCGCGCGGAATAACAGGTAGCCGCGTGCAAAATTGATGCGTTGCCCCCACTCCCTTTCTAGCCGCGGCGGCAGCGAGCACACAATGCCTGGCAGACGGCTAACCGCGCTGCCTCAAGTTTCCATCCGCGGGCGCCAAGATTGCACAAATATTTAAATAATTCCACCCCCGAGAGTCATTTGACGCCGCTTAAACGCCGCCGCTCATGCACACCTCGCTGCCGTCGATTTGTTATTGCCTCGGAAACGGCAGTTTCTGCGCGTGATTAGCGCCGATTCTGCGGCTTGCTCGGTCGGGCGGAGCAATTAAGGAGGCGGTTTGCCTGGTATCGAACTGTTAAGAAATGGAGCTGACCCCCATTTAGGTCTGGAAAAGACATCTCGCTGGCTTCTGTGGTGCCATAATGACGCTATTTAGAACTGGGGAACGGCATAATTGAATTTTCTATTGTAAAAACTACAATAGAGGTGCTATGGGAGCTTTATTTCTTGTCAATTTTCTTTCTAATAGTCCATTGGCCCCATGAAAGCTATTGAAACTATATTTTACAAAAATTAAAATTAACGTAGCGGCTATAAAACTTAAAATACTAAGATAAATTATCTCGAGCTGCACAGCGGGTTTGCTTGTCTCTCAGTTCTCATCAACCACAGCTATCAAATAAAATCAAAATAATCAGCAGAAGATTCCTCGTCACCAACCGTTAAAAATTGTAGTGTACATTTTTTATTGCTGAGAATTAAAAAAAATCTTTTGATGCCCCGCCACAATTTACAGTTTAGAAACTTTGATTAACTTATTTTCTATATTTGAGTTACGAATTACAGTGTTTTATAGAAAAAAGAAAAATTTCTAGTTTTTACACCAATAACTTTTTCATTAATCTTTTTCAAACCTTTCATTTAAGAAACAAAATTAAACCCAATTTATTAGGCTTAATACACACGAAACGAACTATCTTTTCTGTCCCCTATGTATTGTGTGCGTGAGCTTTCTCGTCTGTCAATATACCCCTCTTTGTTTCGAGCCCCGCGCTGAAACAGTGCCCCCCGCAGCGCGATGCAATTTCCAATTTCGCACACAATTTTCACTCATGCATGTTTGCGCGTGAGAGCAGAAGCAGTTGGAGGCATGTACAAGATTAATGTGTTGGCGTTGGTGTTTGTTGCAGAGCGATAGCAGTTTAGCTGACGCCGAGGCCATCGGTTTGAGCAGAGCCGATATGACTGCCATTAATTCGGTGAGTATTACTTATGCGCCCGACTAACATAATGCCCAGCAAACATCACACGCACGCCGGCCAGCCGGCCGGTGCACCTCCGCGCGAGCAAACAAGGATGAAATTTGTGCTTGTTGAGCACAAAACACAACTCTGGCGGTGTAAACAGAGCAAAAAACTGCTGACTTTCCGAACTCGAGAGCGCTAATTGCGCTACTGGTGTCCGTTCGCCTGTTTGCCTAAATGAATGGAAAGGGAAAGAGAAATTACCACATAGGTGTGATGTTTGCATTTGGTGATCAGTGAAAGAGGCTTCTGAAAAAGTCGATAAATCCAGGAGGGAGTGATTTTTTTATCTATGGCATGCTATAATTTTTTTATTGTAAGAGAGGAGATGCTGCTAAATTCCGAATTATTCTCTATGGCTACCAATGCATAAAATGATCCCTAAGGATTTATTAAAAGCCAAAATTGACCTTGGTAGCACCTTAAATATCATAGAAAGGTAGTTGAAAAGTTAGTGTATATTTCAAATGATGAGCACTATCTCCATGCACTTGAAATCTCATTTTATTTCAAAACAAAGAGTACCCTCAAAGAGTGTCATAATTAAACAGTTTGGATAGATCCCAACGAGAGAAATCTAAACCTTCCCTGAAGTGCTGTCAATTATGGTGAAAATTTGCCTGATGCAAATTTTAATTGTAGCAGGATCCTCTTTTGACTTTTTCACATGGCAAAGTTCGTATTTAAATTAGCAATTTGATCTACATTTTACTGTAGCGAACAATTCTACTAATTTTCAAAAGTTGCCCTGAATCAATCCACATTAAAATGGGCAAAAAAATCAAATAAATATTTTTCCTGAACAGTTGCTACACAGATTAGGATAAAACAAGTGTCTATATTAGCTTACTGGAGCAACCGGGCCTGCCTGTTTGTGCATTAAACTGCTCGCAAATTTAATTTGCATTCAAGCATGAACGAGAGGAACCTTTGTGCGACCGATTAATTCAATTTAATACGCACATTAAACCCTTCGTCCTAATCTGATTTGATTGGAATCCTGATAGCTGCTCGCTTCCGTTCTCCGGCCTCTTAGGAATTAGATTGGAAAGAGGCTAGTCGTCTGTTTCCAACTTTGCCTCTTGTCGTCTACTGGAATCTGCACGCGACATGATTGGAGCAATAAAAGCCAATGCGTCGCCCGCTTTAACGGTCGTTTCAGAGCACAGCGTGGGTGCCCGTATAGTACATTCAGACCCTTTTCGCGCCGCCGTCGAGACAACAAACACAACAGCTCATTATTTTCGCATTGCTCTCAAAACACAAATTCAATGGAGGAGCGAGCAGCAGTGCGGTAGGACGTTGCTCAGACGGGATTAGCTCCACTCTGTTTTGCCTGAAATAGTGAGCTGCAAGGCACACGCGGTCGCTTTTAAATTTTATCAAACATTCATTAAGCCACGCGGAGAAGAGGAAATCGCAGGCACTTTGCACCCGTGCAGATCCATTTCTGCCTAATGGCGCCGATAGCATCTAACATGCACGGCTTTTTCCTTTCTTGTGTCTTCTATAAAGTCTTTCCCTCCCTTGGAAGATCCGCCACAGTCTCGCTTTATTTGATGAAATTGCTTCTGAAATGAATTGAAGCCGGACGAACTTCTTGAACAAACTCGATTTGCATTTTAATGTCGGAGCGCGCCGTTTCTTCTTTCTCTTCCACTCCTGCTCGGCGCTCCTCTCTGTGCTAAGGCTGAAATTTTCCTATTACCCCGAGGCGAAGACTTTTCTTTAGCTATTTTCACAGCGGCTTGCTAATGCTGCTGGGAAATTGCATTCGAATTAAATCATAAAAAGACGAAATGGAAGTAAAGACGCACGCGAGCCACCACCAACGGCAAACTTTCCGCCTCGCTCCAACCCGCAAACTTACACTATTTCACAATCGGTGAGCACACACACTTTACAGTTTAGGAATTCAAATGAGCTCGCTAATAGATTTAGAGTTCTGAATTCCCCGGCGAGATTTTTAACTCGCGGAAGGAAAGGAACCTACTGCGTGCCTCCCGCCGACCCGTGGCCGAGGCTCAAGGCCCAAGAGTAATCGACGTGAAAGTTAATCAGCTTAGAAACCCACTGACAGATCTAGAAAGACCATTTTTCTCCTTAATTAACTCGGTGTTTTTAGCAATTCCCATCAGGATCCGGCAACTCGGCTGCTGGATTTTATTTAACTCCCGCGGCGCTGCAGAATTGATTTGAGCGAGATCGAGCAGCCGCAAAGGCGGTGCTCCCATCCGTTTTCCGGCTCCGTTGCACTTTCTCAAGAGGCTGCCGCGCGCGCGTTTCCAATTCAAATATAAATCTACCCTGGCAGCAGCTGATTCGATTTGCAACTTTTCCCATCAAACGGCGAACGCCGCAGTTTCGAATCGAATTCGGGCACGAGGAGCAGGGTGGAAGATGCGACGCCGCATGGATGGAATAAAACTCCAGTTTCGAAACTTGAACTCGCCAGCCGAAGTAACAAGCCGTGAAATGAGAGACGCGCGCGCGATTGTTAATTACGACGGCAATTATTCTCTTGTTGCATCAGCCGGATTAATTAGTCGAATCCAAACACTCGACGGCCGAATGTACAGCGCTGCAATTAGTTATTGTAACTTGAACGTGTCTTGACTGCAATTAAGACCGGCGGCGCTAGCTACAGAGACAAATCTAGTTAATTCATCCCGACTCTTCGAGATGCAGCAGCAATTCATAATTGACGATCGAGCCCCAGACTGTTAATTTCTCCTGGGCTTTCCTCGTTCTGTCTTGTCGTGCGGCTTTTCTAATGAATTAATTTATTAATTAACACAAAATGAATGCACAGTAGATATTCTAGTCGTACAATTAACTCAGAGTTGAATACATCTTGATCATTTTCTTCTTTTTCTATTCTTCATACCAGAGGTGTGCAAAATCAACAATTTTTTTAAGGATATATTATAAAGACTTTTTGTGAAATAATGTAATTTTTTAATTTGCTGTGGGTTTCTTCTCGGGTAATTTTTCCCAGCGTATATTTGACTTGCATTAATAGTAATAAAGATGCAGTTTTCAATAATGATCTTTTAGAATGTGACAAGCTTTTGGTATAGTGGGCTATTATAAACTCTCATCATAGATCTGAGTGGGCGCCTTCCGAGAAACATGTCCACAAGATTATCTGTCTGGAAGAGGATATAGATCCGCTATATATAATCACGAAAAAGGGACGTTAAAAGGAGAGTTTTCCTCGAAAGATTAATGAAGATATGTAACAGGTGCCAAAACAAGTAAAAATTCGACATTTTTCACACATATTCTAGAAAAATGAGGACATGAATTTTTAAAATTAATTGATTCTACGGGAATAAAACGGTTTATTAAAAAAATAACCAATTTTTCAACTATATGTGAAATTATGATTTTCAGTAGAACGTCAAAGCGTTCATTGGTTTGTGTTCCATCCCGATCTAAAATACCTCCTCCGCATTAAAATGTCTATTTAATGAATGAGTGGGTGTAATTCCATTTCATTAGTCAAAGCGAATGCTATATTCTCTGAAATTCACGATTAAATTATAAAGAAACTTTGTAAAACTTCAAACATTTGCAAGGTATCATTGAATGCAATGTGCGTTGCAATGTTCTGCATATAATTTGCATCAGTTCTCCATCCGTAAATAATTTTTATTACCAGCTAATAGGATTATTGATAAGTACAGACCAATCGACATTATTGCCTAGGAAAAGCTAGGTTCTCGCGTCCTGAATTGCTGCAGCCTTTCAGAGGAGAGACGCAATCAATTCAGACTGCGAGATCAAATAAATTAATCTGCCTGTTTGCTATTAGCGGTTGTTAATTAGAAAGCGCGTGCACAACCAACATTCTCCCGGGGCTGCAATGGGGAGGGGGCTTGGGGGGCCAGTGAGCTCGGCTTTGAAGCCTTTCAGAGTCGGCTGCGTGCTTTCAAGGCAAACGACACACACGCGCTCCGCTCCATTATATTTGAACATCTCTCGGCTTCTTATCTGTGGCAAAGTTCGGTCGCAAGCAAAACTGCGCTTGATGAATGATCAACATGGCCGCCCACGCACTGCTATTTATTAAAGAGCTTGCCTCCAGCACTATACGCCGCTCGCTCTTGAATGTTTATCAACAACTAGTGTCAATTCGGAGAAGAGCGACTCAGGTGCCTCCGCCTGAAGGAGGCTTTGAAAAAGCAATTTTGCTCCACGGGTAATTGCCTTCGATTCACGGAAATTAATTTGTATTGTTTCTATCTTTTCATAATGACGCGAAACAGACGCTTCTCAGAAAATTGGTGGGCCGTGAAAATCGATGCAAAAATTCAAGCTTGTAAAGAACATTGAAGGCAATTTTAGCCAGGGTTTGCAATTTGTTCCGCCCGGCTTTACCCTAAAAACAAAACAAAAACTGCTTTTAAAAACACTATGCCATGGACAGTATTTTTTGCCGAGAGAGTATTTTGCATTCGCTTAATTGAATGGAGGCTTTTAAAAACCAGAACATTGGTGAATTTTCTTATTCTATTTTATTTTTAACCCTAAAATAGCAAGTCTGAGAACAAGTAACCACATATTCCATTTCCTGGCCGTTATTTGATTTAATTGGACCACTAATTCTGAATGCCGATGCGGAAACGTCACGTTCTGTCCGAACGCGAATGGAAAGTGCGCGGATTATGAGCGATGGTCTCTTAGTTGCATTTATTGGGGGGCGGCTCCATCCATCTTTGCCGTAATGGCGTCGAAAGGGTCCCATTAGGCCGGCCATCCATCTTGCAAAGGTCACTCTTTTGCTCTCCCTCGGCGACTGCCGGCCACACGCGCCGAGCCACCCCGCAGGAAATTTCATTTCTAATTGTGTTTCAACGACCAGGCGAAATACGTGAGCGCGAAAAAAAGAGAGAAAGATGGAAGGCTCGATAAGTTGGCGCGCGCCAAGATAAAACCGAGATGCTGGTCGTCAGGCAAAAAATCCGTGTTTGTTCATGACGCAAGCTCGGAGGAAAGGGCTGACGAGTCAGCAAACATCGTGATGTGTATGTGTGTGTGTGTGCTGGTCAGCGGAATAGTGCGGTTCTGGCGCATTTGCTGAAATCGTTTTAAGTGATTGGCCTGCTCACAGTATTTCGTTTTTGCCTCCATGCCGATTCGGCTTAAAGATACATCCACAACAGGGATGATCGAAATTGTTCCATTATATATGTAAAAAATAAAAACAACAAAATATATAGCGGACCAACTTCTTAAGTTGATCTAATAATCAAAATTTTATATAGGATTCTTTAGTGAGAACAGAAATTTGATTTGGAGATTAAAATTAAAATAAAATTATAGCGTCCTAATATTATTTACTCTACTCACAACCAATATTGAACAAATATTTTGCACTTTTGGGATTATCAAGAAGTGGTCTATAGTTTGTGGAATGTAGCAGCATCTCTAAGATGTGCAAAAATCAGATCAGGAGTAAGAAACAATAAAATTTTAGATTTTTTCCGATTTCTCAAAGTATTTAATGGTTGTTTTTCAATTGATTTAGATTCTTCTCGTCACGATCTATTAATTCTGCATAAGGGAAATTTACCTCTGAGGTAAATTTCCCTTCTGCAGAGTTAAATCATGATTTTCAACATGGTAATAGTGCTTTCGCTTGAATTTGGAACCCTGGGCAAATTTTCCCTCTATCCCAGTTTTTAGATAATATTTTAAGGAAAAAACTAGTTTTCTAAAATTTTTCGAAGCATGCTCAACTTTAAAAAAAAATAGAGGTTGGATATATTTTCCACATTTTCCACGTAGTGCTCTCAAACAGCTTTCTTGTGTCAGAAGTTTTGGTCGAAGAATGCGTGTCTCGGTGGTTTTCGTGTGTCTCGTTTAGCAGGAAGACATTTCAATAATTTTGGCGCATCTCAGGGGTTTGCCGGCGAGACGTCATTTTTCTCGGGCGCCTTTTCTCGGGCGTTTTTGATGCATCGGTCGGTCTCAGGTGGCGAAGCAAGAGTGCGCGTCCTCATCTGTCATTTCGGCCGGCGTGATAACCACCGCCGGAGTCGTAAACATTGGAATAACTTGTGCCACCGCCGTCGCCACCGTCACGAGCGAGCAAACGACGCTTTTTTCCGTCGCCGGCATGTTAACTTTGGCACACAAGTCTTCCTTTTTATGCTCGGCTTCTTTTTGCGCGCCCCGTCGAGCGAAATACACGCAAGCCAGCGAAATGCGTGCCCCTTGAAAGGGTGGAAAAATCTCGGCGCTGCCGAGCACCACCATGACGCAAAGTTGATTGCAAATGCGAAAAAAGACCGTTGATGGCACCTTGGCGCGAGAGTCATTCAAAACATTGACGCAGAGCTCGCGCTTTTCGTCACTAAAGCGAGAAAAATTTACTTGGGAAAATGATTTCTGATTTTTTTTATCAAGGATGTCTAGAGGAGATTGACCTCGTTTCTTGAGTGTGAAAACAATGAGGAGCAATAAGTGGAAATGAACTACATTTTCAAAACGCAGGTGTTGCGGGAATGTAGGGTAGACATAGACATAGTTGACTGCCCAGTGGGTTTTCAGGAAATTTCCGGAAACAACCACCATTTTTAACCATTTCAATCGTTGTGGTTTTTAATAGGAGACCTCCAATGTACAAAAAATGCCGAAATTTTTCTCTACCAATGAAGGAGAGGTATTTTTGCAGGAAAATTGAGTACCTATTATTTTGGCTTAAAATCCTTCTTGGATGTCAAAATACCATAAAATCTCATAGCACCATTTTGACAAGTGTTTATTTTTTTACTTTTCATCCTGTGATAAAATGATGAAAATTTATTGCGGTTTTTTTCTTTTTCGGAAAAACTGGATGAACAATAATTGAAGAAACCTAGTTGATCGCTTATTTTAATTAAAATTTGCCAAAACTTCGTTCTTCAATGCAGTTTGAGGAACGACAAAACATCTTAAACCACGTCTGTTGGTGAGACAAAATTGGAGTATTTTCGCTCTCGCCGCGTCAGAAAGTGTCCACGGCGCAGACAAAGTGACGTTCGACCAAGGTATTTATGAAAAATTGCCTGTGAGTACCAGTGACGTTTGTGGCTGCGCGCCGATGACAACGCTTTTGTCTGTCGAAGATGTTTGCTCTCACACGCGCAGCTATTTCTGGACCAATTGCGCTTTTGTCAGCGTGACTATTTTGGCGACAATTAGCGAGCCGAGCTGGAGCGATCGTTGCTCGACTGACGAACTGTTGCGTCACACACGTCTAATTAACTCGACTCCACCATAGCGCTCAAATCCTTCTCTGCATCAATAAAAATATCACAATTAGACAGGTTCCGAGAAGCTCTCAAGGCAATTTCCCTTGTAAGAGCTTTCAATAGAAATTTGTAACAAAAATGTAAGCTCATTAAGATTTTTCTCGCATAAAAAGGTTTATTTTCAGTCCGACCCATTCACAGAAATATCAGCTGATGGAATTTCCAGGAGCCAAAATATGATTTATCAATTATTAGAAATGAAGGGAAAGTCAGTGTCTTAAATCATACTTATTGATTCTTCATTAAAACAATTTTTACCATGATTCTCCGCGTTAGACTGAAAATAAGATCGGTTGCTGTGTGAGATCCGGTCTGACGGTGAGATGAAATTTTTCATTTTTATCTGAGGTCTGATATATTGATCTCGTGGCGCTTATGATGAGATTTATTATTTTTTCGTTTATCTTTAAGGTATTCATTTGCAGGGAAATTCGATGAAAGGTTGTTTCTAAATAAAATAAAACTCAACTCTGATCAATTGGCTGACGTTGTGGAAAATAATGCGTTGGCACGAGAAAGAAACATTTTCGGATGCTGCAAAATGCAAAGCGCCATTTTGGAGTGTGTTGTCGGAGCACTTAGCACTTCAGAGGGGTCCGCTATGCTGCTTTCTGGCGCGTGAAGAAGAATAAAAGCAGCAGCGCCGAATTGGAACACTGAGAGAAGACGTGCCGCGGAATATGTTACACGTTATTGTTTTTCGGGAAACACACACACACACACACAAGAGCGGAGTGTTCCCTCTTTCATCCGCCCACGCACTTTGTTTCAGATTTAAATGACATTTTCTCACTGCCACCGCGCGGAACAATCGATTTCTGTCTGGCACACGCGGAATATTTTTCTTTCCCTTTGCACGCTGCCGAATATTCAAAGCTGATTTAAATTTCAAAAGATGTGCGCGGGTAATTCGTCGCGTCGAACGTCAGATCAGACGAGGACGCTGCTTCCTTTTGCTTTTCTTCCGCAGAGTTCGCGGAGTCTTTCACAAGAGCAATCAGATGTAAGAGAAACTTTTTCCACTCGAACGGAATATTCGGGCGGCGGTGAGGCGAAAGAGAGAGCAGAGGAAGCTGTGTGTGCGCGGCGTGCCGAGAATTTCAACTCTGTCTCTTTGCATATGCTAATATCTAGGCCGTCAGGCTCGCTTTTTTGTTTTTTGCACTTTGTGTGAATGTCAGTTAGTGTTATGCATCAGCGGGTGCACAGCACAGCCACGCGTGTACGTGGGGTTTCGCTGCTTTGGAAACAAGCAGCCTCCCGAAATGAAAAACGCGCAGAGGAATGAATGCGCTCATTCAGAAGCATTGAGCGCTTAGTCGGACTTGAATTACTTTACCACCTTTTGTTTACGACTCTGCAGCACGAAAATTCAACTGTAGCAGAGTTTAAAACGCGTGGATTAAATTGGATTGGTACTGGGAAAGAGAATGATTTGCTTTAAATCGATAATTTAATGAGGATTTTGCTTGAAAATCTCATTAAAATGTTCCAATTTCCACGCTTTGCACGTACCAGGCCTTCTTTTTTAATATCCAAGGAAACAAGGCCCTATTTCAAAATTCCCACGAATTACGCTTATCTTCAAATGGTTGCTATTCATAGAGAATCTGGTGAACGTGTTTTTGATAAAAAGGCGATACTTGAAAACATTAAGGTCATCGTTTTAAGAGGAAATGCTATTTTAAAATTAAAAAAAAAATACTTCGTGGGAAATTCTGTGCCGTTATTCCTTCATTCTAAAAAAATTTGATTATTGAGTTGTTTGCCACGTCTAGCAGCTTGCTAGCTGTGTATGTTATTTTGCTGGTTTGGATAGGCCAGTTTTGAATTCCACTCGCTGCTCCCTAGAGAAATTAATTGAATGTTTTTGCTAAGCTAGAGAAGTTCATCAATCTAGCTTTTGAAACGAAAAAGAAAGTTGCGCTCGGCAAATAGAATTGGTACTTGCAAAAAACTTGCAAAAGTTTTGCTCCCTGCGAACACTTTAGTCGGTGCTAGTGATATTTTATTCTAGTCCCAGGAGCCAGTCCGCAGGCATCGGCCTACTAAAAGCAGCTCGATGGATAAAAAATTGGCGACGCCGTCTCCGGGGAAAAGCTAGTGCCGCTCTCTTTCTCTCGCCTACTCGCTCACTTCTCTTCGTCAGCACATTAATCAGATTCACCATCTGCATTGTGAAAATTAAATTTTTCCAGCGGCCATGCATCAACCTGCTCCACCGCTCGACACGCGGATTCCCGGCCGCTTTGTTCCAGCGAAAAATTAACGTTGCATCACACATTTCGATGGAATGCTGTTTTGAGAGGCACACGTGTTTTTGTTCTGTCGAGTGCAGCCGCCGCATTCATGCCAGCTTGCAATTAAATTAATGGCACACGCGTTCCACTGCGTAAACAATCCTCTTAAACTTGGTAAAAACTCTTCGCTGCCGCGGAGATTTATTTCGCTCGCTTTTTGTCCACATTTGAACTCTGCCAGCACGAGATACCGTGTTACTGTTCTGATGATATTTTTATTTTTGCTGTTTAAACACTGTCACGAACAATAAAGGCTTCACATATCTATCTTTTCTTTATTTAACATTTTGAATCATTGCAATCTAATCGTTACCATGGTGACATTGTGCAAATTTCCTGCCTTTCATCCGCTCTAAATGGTAATAGGATTACTCACAAAGCAAGTAGGAAGGAAAATAATGCAATGCTAGCGCTCGTGCCTCTTAATTACACGACAGTCAATAATAAAAATGGTAAAGAACAGTGGTTTAAGTATTGCATAGTATTGTTGTGTCTGATAGCCAATCTGAAAACCACTCCCTTCTCTAATTGGTCGCCGGCTTTCTTCTGTCACTCTTTTGTATTTAGGTTTAGACCAAACACCGCTAAATTTGATGAATTTTACGTTTCCGTTATCGAGCACCTAAAGGTAAAATTCAACCAAATCTTGTCCCAACAGTCCTAATCTGCTTCATTCCGATTCAAATGTGATCGTTGGGGGAAAACGTGCGGCTTATTTCAACAGTGAACGCGAAATATCGGTCTAGTGGTCTTTGGGTCTAATTAAAGCTTAGGAGATTGCGTTTAATATCCGCTTTGGAGGCGAATTAGATTTCGCCGTGGCCGGCTGGCAATGGCACTGACCACCAGCAGTCGAGCAGCGGTGGCGTACTCTCGGTTTGCTGCTGCCAGTATTTGCTGCCTTTTGCTATTGTTCGGCACGTGGGTGTATCAATTTCCACGGCGGTTGACAGTCGGATTATTTACGAGGAAGAACAATCGCGGACGGGCGGGAGCACTCACGCCGGAATTAGCCGCCCGCAGATGAATGTCTTTCTGCGTGTCCTGGCGCGAACAATGGCGCCGGCGATAAATAATGACAGCTCGGCAGTTACACCGATCTCTCTCTAGCAGCATCCATTGCTGCTGCCATGGAGCGGCGTGCCTGTCATCTCTGTGGTGCGGAGACGTGTGTTTGAATGGCGGATCGATTGCATTGGATATCGGCCCGCTTGAAAAGTTTATAAGAAGTTGTGGAGGCGTGACGTCACTCGCTTGCTCAGCGCAGACTTGCCTCTTTCTTTCCTTCTTTCGCCAATTCCGTCCCGAGCCGAGTGTTTCCCTTTTTGATCACCCCCTGAGGAATTGAGGCCGGCAAAAAGTCAGGTGTGCGCATCTCGTGCTTTTTCGCAACCATCCCGTGCGTCGTCTCGGCAATTGATTGCTACTTTGTCGACATTCGTGCAGGAAGTCGCGAAACTTTGTTTCTCAGTCAACCGGGAACTGTCGGTCGCATCTTCCAGACCGAAATTTGCAGTTGGAACTGAAAATCTGATCAAAACAGGAATAGCGCTAAAGGTTGTCACAAAAGAGAAGGCTCGTGTCTAATTTTGGACAGAGCGTTTTTAGAAGTGTGTTGTGTTTTTAAAAGCTGTTTACAAACACGGCGGCAAACTTTAAGAGCATCAGAGTCGGTCGTGGCGCAATACCACTCAAAAATCACAACACTTGATTAAAAGTTATTACGACTGAAATCACTAGAGTAGAACTTTGAGACGAAGAAATTTATTATTTCTGTGTGTCTGATTTTTTCAACTCAAAGACACACGAATATTTAAATACTTTTGAGCATCACTTGAAATTAAAAAAAAAAATATTCCACGCGGTTTTCTCACGAGAAGAATGATTGACGTGAAAGCACAAAACGAAAGACTGCGTCGGAGATCTTTTTCACAAACATAACTAATAAAGTGACCGGCACTCAGGGAGTAGCGAAAAAAGTTTGGCCACCGCGCAGAGCCGACTCTTTTTCGCGCTACGTCAAACAGGCCACAATTCTTTCCTTCCTATCGTTTCTTGCGCGCTCCTTTAGCGCCGGCCATCTTCACTTAATAAACGTCGACGCTGCGAGTCAGCTGTTGGTGGTCGTTCATGTTTCGCAGATAGATTTTATTGCGCAATTCTCGCCGCCGCCGTTGCCACCGCCGCAGAGTAAATCTGGGCATGGTCTCTGATAAGACTGGCGTGTCCAATAATTCTCTCAGCTGCAGCTCCCGCCCGCGCCGGTGAAATATGATTGTGCGTGCCACGCGATCGAACTCGGGGCGAGAATTACCTCATACATTTCGCCGGCTGTCATCGGCACCGAGTGTGAGAGCAGCTATGCAACCCGCCGCGTTGGCTGGCACGCCGCCCGCGCCGCCGATCGTGCCAGCGCACGAGGGAGCCAACGTGCGCCGAACGCAATTAAACGCGTTCGCTCTATCTCGGCCAATCGCGCGCCAAGATCGGATTTCGTTGAAACATCAAGGTGAGCAATCAGACGGCGGAAACGGTGTATTGTGCCCCTGATATTTTTGGCACGGACACTGCGGCGGCAGCGGCGCCGCCGCCGCCTCGAAAATAACACAGAAAAAAGGTTTGAGAAAAGCTCGAACAATTATTGTTCTTGACTCTTCGGACGGACAGATGGAAATCAATTTTAAGGGAATTTGGAATTAATTGCCGTGAATGAGTCTGCGTTTTAATTTTAAATCTGCACTTCTGCTGATCCTCGCAACAATCTCTCTTTTAACTAGAGCGCGTAATGTGTGGCAACGATGCATTGGCTGTTACGGAGCATTTAATCCAACTTGAACCTTAGCAACGGCTTAACTAACACAAAAGGAGTCGAAGCGTTAATAACAATTTAATGGAGAGGGATGTTCCCTGTAATTAATTCCCATTGTTCTACGTTGTTGCAAAATGTTCATAGTAAGTCTCTGCTAATACAAAATACATAAAATAGTACAGAAAAAAATTAAATTTCATAAATATACAAAACAAGTTTTCACAAACAAAAGCTCAAAATTTTTTTTGTTGGAGAAAAACGGAGACTGTTCACGAAATGTCACGAGTCGGAGAACAAAATTGGCTCGAGGTTATGCAAACTCAGCAAAATTTACAACAGAAATTAGTCTTAACTATTAGATTGTGTCGGGAAGGTTTTTTTAACATAATATTCTGTTGTGACACTCTTTAGCCTGTTACTGACCTTAGAGGCGCCATGGCCAGGCGCCAAAACTCGCCACTCGAGAAGAGAAACTTAGCCAGTTTATTTTCAATAAACCGTACTACTGTTTTGATCAGTTTTAAGCTAAAAAAATAGGGGCCCATTTGAACCGATTAAAATGTTTTGTTGCCACAATATATTCATACTGGTTTTACGGGAGAATTTTGGAAACAGAAGTTTGCTTGACCTCATGCTGATTTTGTCCTCTAGCCCGTAACATTCCGTTTATTTTTACTTTGCTTAAATAAATTAGAAAAAACATTTTTAAAATTATCAATATTTAATGATTAAACTTTGCAGTGGGTTTACATATTTTTACAAGAAAATATCAGTTATAAGGCAGTGTGGTAGGACTCAAGATTAAACAATTGAAAAGAAAAACTATCTTGGACGTTCTCATACTGGACAACGTCTTTTCCGGCCCCTCAGGCAGAAGATTGTTAATCAATGGCCGTTGAAAACGATCGGCTGCTGTAATCATTGCTAAGCACAATAAAAAAGAGAGAAAAGGGAGCAAAAGGGATAATATCTTGTGAAGCCCCGCCGCTCCAACAAAACTCCCCCTTATAAAAATTTACAAGCCTAAAATTCCAACCTTTATTTGAAGCAGTTGCAAGGAGTGGAATTCTGCTCTTTAACTAAATAAAAACGAAGAAAAATAAAGAAGGAAAGTGTCCAAGCTTGTTTTATGATAAAATTCTTTGAAGCATTTCCCTAGCTTAGAATTTCATTTTAAAGTTACATGCCCAAAGAGAATATTTTGCCAAAATACTGTTTACATAATTATTTAAGTTAGGGCTTTGAATAGGCTATGTGGATTCACAAATGAAATAAAATTAATGTGGCAGGGGCTTCACAGACGAACACAGCTGGCAAATTAATTAAATTCGCAGCGCTATCCATTTTCTATTATTCTGTAAAACAAAAGGGTGGTAGTGTCAGGAAGGCAATATTTAATAAACTATTGTAATCAGAGATGAATTAGTGCGTGGCTGAGGAAGGACTCTTCGCAGACCGCGCGCGCGGGCACTTTAGTTTGATGACAAAACGGCCCTTCTCGGCGTCGGCGTCTGCACACGAGTGCTAGCTTTTCGCAAAACTTTTGCCTGCTCTCAACGCGCGGAGGCTGCAAAAGAAGAAATCATCGGCGGTGGAGGCGGCAGCGCTGCTTCTTTTGTCACGCATGACAAAGTGCTTCCATTTAACGAGAATTACACTTTTCTTTCCAGTTTCCAGCTCCATAAATACACACGGCCGGGAGCGAGGGTGTAGAGGAAGGGACGGACGCCCGCACTCTCTCTCTCTCTCTCTCTCTCTCTCTCTCTCTCTCTCGCCGAGCTTGCGAATAATAAAATAAAAAGTAAGCGCGCGAGTTTTATTTTACATTCGGCCGCCCACGCCTCGTTTGTCCTTCGAGTGGAGCCGGAAGAGCGAGGAAAGCGACGAGAGGAGTGCACGTCATAAAAGAAAAGTGCTGCCCCCTCACTCTTCGCCACCGCTTTCATATACGTAGGCCGCCCCCGAAAAAAGAGAGATTATTGTGTAACGGGCCCATTGGCGCCGCCGACTTTTCACTCACGACGCTCTGATTTGATGGTGATGCACTTGGCGACACGCATGAATTTCTATTTGGCCTGATTTGCGCTGATGTGCACCAGCCTCAGACCTGCGAACGACGATCGCACCGGGGTCATGTGGCACAGCAAAAGCGGAGATTAACAGACATCTCAGTTCTGGGGGAGCTTGTGTTTTTAGGGTTGGAAATTTAGACTGTTTTTTCAACAATAGCAAAACAGGGTATGTCAGATGGGTTTTGTTTATCGGCGGTGATTTAAGAAGGTTGTAATCTTTAATCGAAAATTCTGGGGGTTTTCGCTACGGTAGTATTTGATAAAAGTTTGTGAGATTTACAAGTCGAAATTCTAAACTGCTATTATTTCTTTAAAAGTGGTCGCATATAAAAAACTTAACATTTTTAGAATCTTTTTAGCGAGATAAAACAAAAGTTGGAGATTTTCCCCAAAATGTTCCAACACAAAAGTGTTCTGGGAAAGTTGAGAGCACAAATTTGACGGCTTGCAGAAAAGTTTTAATTTTTTACCTGTGATAGGTTTTATAAAATCAAGCACCAAGCCTTATTTTTTGGCTATTTCGAAAATTTTAAGGTTGCATAACTTGCTGAATAGTACGAGTCCATTTTTAAAAATTTGACGCCTTCAACCCCTTGAAATCAAATGAAAGTCGTCGGTTGACCCCTCACACCAAAGACTGGCCTTGTTATTTCCCCTTTTTCGGCTGTTTTTGCTTATTTGCCGTGTTTACCAAGCGGTTTGTGTTTCCAATTATCAAAACTAACATTGTGTTTTCCCGTGTGTTCGCAGGTGAGTGGTGGAGCCGCGCAACGCAACGCGCCTTTTTCTTTCTTGTGTGCGCTGTGTGTACAATATACGGTAGGGTAAAACCGCCCACGGAGGAGTCGAGAGCAGAGCAAACAGACGCTAGCGAATACATTTGATTTACTGCTCCTCCCGCTGGAAACAAAGTGCATTTGGGTGGAACGCGAAAAGCAGCAAGTTTGCCCTCACGGCGCTTTGTGTGTGCGTATAAAAAGTGCGGCGAAATTATTGTTTAGTTTCTAGTCGTAACTGTTTGGAACCCTTTTTCGAGATCTGTTCATATTTGCGAGTGCAAAAATGGGATTGGCGGAAGTAGAATGCAAACAAAGTAGGCAAATTACCCATTTGGGGCGCCTCTTCAAACGCGATGTGGTGTGTTTAGCCAAACGGAAATTCGGCCGCGGACGAACGAGCACGCATTGTTGGCGTTGTTCACCAGGGTGCAATTGAATTACGACATTCCAGCGTAATTAGCGAGCCGAACGAGCTGGAAGAATGCAGCAACGCCCTTTAGAAATTTTATGAACGTCAGCGAGCGGTTCTCTACACGCATTCGACAGGCAACAAATATGCATTCATTTTGCTTTTGCGTACAATAAAGTAGCTGCTCTCTCTCTCTCTCTCTCTCTCTCTCTCTCTCTCTCTCTCTCTCCGAGTTTTCCCTGGTGAATAGACGTACGTTATTATTCATTCGATTCGGATCGCTCGAGCTTTTTACTCGTAATACCGCTCTCGAATACAAATGCATGTGCAATTAAGAGATTTTTAATTGCAACTCAATCGTTGCTGCAAAGTGTGCCAAGCTTCTAGTTGAGTGCCTCTCGGAGCTCGTGAATATTGCTGGAAAATCATTATTCACAAATTACCATAAAATATTTTCCAACCTGGATGCTGGAAAAATCTTTTAAAGAATCTCACAGTTTTAATTTGTGGTTAATTTATTGAACACAAAGTAGTACTCAAAGGTGTAAAAAGATCAAAACAGATATATGTCAATTTGACGTAAGAACAAAGACTTTCTTTTGTGTTTTGCTGTGGAGCAAGTGCTTTAAAAATCTATTTTTAAAATTTCCCATTAAGTGGGAAATTTTCACTAGTCTCACCACAGAATTTACATCTGCAATAATTATTAAGTTCAAAATCAACAGTGGCATATTTTGAAATTTTATCAATACTCCGTAAATCACCAAGAATTGAAATACTGATCTCGGTTCACAACAGGTCGGATACATGAATTCAGCAAAGCCACTACCAACTACCAATAAGAGTTAAATTTGATTCTGAAAATTCCAACAAGAATGAATCGTCCTGACAAATTTTGTATATCATCCTTTTCAATTCCAAGTTGAAAAATGGTGATTTTCATCCTCTGGTCAAAACTATTCTCGAGCTGCAATAACAACAAAAAGCAATTTAAAGTTTTTATTTTGAAAATAAAAATGTGTTCCTCCTACTCTATATAAAGGCTAAATTAAATAATAAATAAAAGGGAGAAAAGGCAGGGCGCACCCAATTTGGCGAGTCGGCCCGCGAAGCCAGCGGCAAGTGGTTCAATTTGGTGGTCTGCTGCCGGTCCTAATTACGCGGTCCAAGTGCAGCGCGCACGGCAAACAAAGGCAGACCAGCCAGCTACTTTCTCCTCTCTCTTTAATTAACAAACAGAGAAATGGCGTGGCACTCGCATGAATTCATGATGTCGTTCGTTCGTTGCACGTTCGCTGGATGGCTGGCTGGCTCGCCGGAGCGCAGATTTATTCGCGTTAACTCGGTCGGGATGCTGCTGCTCCTCTCCCTCGCGTGATGTGTGTTTGGGCCGGCTCGGCTTCCGCGTCGCCCAGTGTACCCACGTAAATCGATACACTCGGCTTGCTCTTCTCTCTCTCTCTCTCTCGCTCGCTCGCATGCGGACGAGTAAAGAAGATGAGCACAAGGAGCAGCCGACGGATTATTTCGCTCCTGCCGCTGCGATTATTCGCGCTGGAAATTCGATTTCCAGGCCGAGGAAATGAATTCAACCTGCTGCCTGACTAGAGTGTTTGTTGTTGGCGCGGAAATTGAGATTGCGATTTCAGACGTGTGCTGGACACTTTGATTCCTTTCCTGCATCGGCTTCTCAAGTGTCTTTTCCGTGACATCTGATGCAAAGTGGTTTCTTTTAAGTGGGCAAAACGACTCGGAAATGGGGGTTTGTGACTTTATTTCTCCCTGGATTTCCTCTTTGTTTTGTAGGAAGAGAGGGAAATATCCATTTATGCTGGGGCCCGTTTGAATATTGTTTAATAATAAATTTGCAAACTTAAGAATCATTTTATGATATTTTCTCCTGAGAATTTATGTGGCGGAAATACCGCAAACCATTATGAATTTATCGTTTATTTTTTTATTACAAAAGTCTAACCAATTCAGGCAAATTATCAGCTGGTGCTAAAAATAGTATTCCAAAAGATACGGAAAACATATTAATCTAAGGAGATCAATAAGCCAACTTTGTTTTAACTTTACTTCATTTTTGTCTCATAGTTCCTTTAAATCTCAAGATATAGAATTGGGAGCAATATATTTGCTAAACATCTTATTGGTTCTAATTCTGGATTAAATTTAACTATAATCTTTTGTCTCGAAAGCCGCTGGAAAGGTGCGAAAACCAGCAAGTGGCTTAATATCCGCGCAGGGTTAAGCCATGAAATTACTCATCTTTTTTTATATTTATGAAATTTATCTGCGCTCTAATTTAAAAAAAAGCTCATAGTGAATTACTTCTTTTCTGAACAAATATTGCGTTGAATTTTTTAACTAGACAAATATACAGCCCCCCAGCAGTGCTAGCGTAATTGTAATATAAATGCGTGCTTAAAGAAAAATACATTGTTCCATTTTGTTTACTTTCCACTCATAGAATACATATTTTCCAATAATGCCATTGTATGTAACTCTTGTTCCACCAACGATACGAAGCTTCTTTTCCGCAGAGTAAACATACAATAACTGATTGCACCAACGACATAATTGATTGTGAAGAGAGCCGACTCTCAACCGGCAGTCGAGCGTCTCTGCTTGTTTATCAACGTATCTATCTATCTATATCTGGAGAAAAACCTCATTTCCCCGGTTATACGGGCAATCGATCAAAATCATCAGCAGAGAGCCACTTGAGAGAGAGCGTCAGCAACGTCCATCGTCGTCAAGGGAGAGTCGATTCCCCGCTGTTTGCCACACACTCTCGCGCATGAGAACAAGCGACGCCGGCGCTAATCAAAACATTTGCGCTCAAATTACGCATGCATCGCCGCTCATTTGCATGATCCGATGTGCTAATTCAAAGTAAACACTCGCGTGCACGTGCCAGCCGAACGTGAACAAGAGAATTTCTCTATTCCCCGCAGGCAGCCTTTCGTCTTTATGGCTCGACAAGGGTCTGCCTGCCGATTGTTACACACTTCTTGTCAGTACGGCGTTTAATGGAAATGGGCCTTGCAAGCTTCGAAAGTGGTCAGCAGGGCTTGTAACTCGTCTCGAACTCGTTCCACGCTTATCTCATGTGTTTTCCACTTTGATAAAACTTAAAAAAGATCTAGATGCTTTTTAAAATCAGAGAGGCTGATTTATTCATTGTTACATTTTCTCAAGTAATTGTGGAAATAGAAAAAATAGGATTTGATGGATAAAAAGACTATACCTTTTGGATATTTACAACAAACACCTTTTTCTTCAATTGTTTTTTGAGACAAGTAGAAAAATAGGAAACCACACTACAAACAATTTTACTATGGTGATACTACAAGAAATTTACCTTACAAATCCAATTAAATTGCAGCATACTTTGTTCTCCATGAGAGTCCCGAAAAATCAATAAACAGAAAGTTACAAAAGCCGCTAAACATATTTAAATATCTCCCTTCAATAAAGCGATGATGTAATTTTAAAATAAATTCTACTAAACTTGTCATGTCTATTCAAAACAAATAAATCAAGAAACACCGACAAAATAGTTATATTTCAGCTGTTAGATTCTCAATAGGATTATACAAAGACCTGCTTCCACTCGCGTGTACACAGAGACAAGGATGAGATAAAGTTGGGTACGAATTGGGACGTACTGAGGTCGAGGACACGCGACCAGACCACCTGCTCTCTCTGGCGTCGGCCACCACTCGCCCTTTTCGCTGTATCAGCTTTGAATGGGCGGAGGCACATGCCGTGCAGCCATCGACGCCGGGAAATGAGTTTCGCCGGCAGACCAAATATTTGCCATCGAGCTCATCATTCATCCCGGCTGCTGAGCAAAGGTTAAATAACGTGCGCACCACCCCCCGCACTCACCCTCATTTCAGAGCGCGCGGCGTGGTGTATGGCGTTCGTTCACTCTGCGCTTAAGAGGAAAATGCGATTTGGTCGGAATGCCGGGGCGCAGCTCGTTCGGAATTTGACTAGAAAAGCAAATTCAGAAGCTGGGAAAGTCGTCCGTAAAATTGAATTTTCTATATTACTATACTGCAAATTTTTATCCGATTTTAATAGATAATTCAAGTCAGAAATACCACCTCCGGGGGCAGGGGGTCGATCCCAGCCCTCGAACATGACCTCTTTAATTCATTATCGTTATTATCAATGATTTCCCATCAAATATGGGTCAGAGTCGCTTCTAATTTGGACAAAAATGGTCATATTTCCAATTGATGATCTTAATAAGTTTTTGTTTGCAAAATATTTTTTCTCAATTTTTACTTTGGATTTTTAAAAAATGTCGCACAAATTTGTGATACCTCGACTCCTAAACCACAACTAAATTTCATCAAGATTTTATCACCCATGCAAACAATAAAATTTAAAAATAATAATAAATGTCGGAAGTCATGAAATATTCAACTGATCGAATTAAGTTAAACAATGGGGATAGCAAGCAAAATCCCAAAAGTATGAGCGGACCAAAATAAAACGTAAATTAAGAGAGAGCTCTCTTTGGCATCTTGTTTCTTGTTCCCTCCGTTTGAGCGGATTCGGCTAAAAGCAAACGAAATCTCGTTTATTTGCGTCTTGTAATGAACTTTTTCGGCTTCTGTGGTGTATATTTGCCTTAGCTGGCGAGGCGGGCAAATAAATAAAAAGCCGATTTTGACGCAGCAGCGGTGGATTTAATCTCGGTGCTGGATGATTGAAAAGCGAGCCTTGTCCAAATATCATCAGCCAGCAGCAATTTGCATCCAGCCCGTCTTCGGCGGGCACATGCAAACAAAATTTTCGACTATGCGGCTCCTTTCGCCGTTTAATTGGATGGCGAAATACGCGTTTTCTCTGGAGTGAGAGAAAGAGGGCCGCGTGCTGCTGCTGCTTCTGCTATGCCGTGGAGTAAAAACGTGTTGGCCCTGATCCAAGCGAAACAATGTGCGCGCATTATTTAAAAATAAAAGCGACCCCGAGAGAAAAACTTTGTGCTTTTAAAACCTACATCAATATTAATTAATCCTTTAGAAATAAGCCCGGCACGGACGAGAAAACATTCGTGTTTTTTCGTCAACACTTAAACTAGCAAAAAACGGCCGCTGCGCGAACATAAACATGCTTTAATCCGCGCGTTGTGCAGCGCAGCGGCTTCATTGCCTCATAAATCTCGCAGTCGGCCGGCCGACAGGCAAATAAAGAGCAGCAGCAGTGCGCACTTCGATCACCTGATGATCCCCGCCGCCCACGCCTGCACTGCATTCCGTCGAAAAACGGCGATAAATCGCTCAAAATGGTCGGCTGAACGAGGCCTGCATTCAAACGACGAGACAAAGCCCAATGGAACTGTGCAAATGGCTGCCTAGCTGCTCCACAAAAACCGTCCTTTTTTCCTTTTGAAAGAAGACTTCAATTAGTGCTCGGTAAAACTACACGCTCATTTCTCTTTGATGTCCCGAAAATCGAGTTTAAAAAAGTGCCGCCCACCAGAATTAGCAAACTCTATTAACTTTCCGTTTTCATAAGCAGATTTTGAATTAAAAAAAGCAATTTGCCGTGAGTCTCTGTGAAATTACTCATTAATTGCGCAATTCCACTCGGCTGACCCAGCGCGGCAAAGCAATTCCTTTTTTGAGCAGCACCTCTTTATTTCTCCTCGGCCGCCGGAACGCTTTCCAATTTGGCTGATTGAAAGCGTTGTCCCGTCTCTTGACTGCATTGTCGACTTCGCGCGCTCCGAGACAATTAAAATACTCTCGCCTTTTGTGATTTCGGCGTCGGGCCGAGACAATTCGTGTCAGTCGCGCAGCGGAGCGGAAACGACACTCACGCAACACGCGCCCCAAAGTTACACGAGCACTATTGTGTTGCTGTCGCGCACTAATCTGAATCCACAGGCTGGAAAAGACGGCAATGTAAGAGCACGTGAAATCGAATACACATATTGACATATCCCTCTCTGAAATTGTCTTTAAACGATTATCATTTAGTTCTTAAAATAAAGTGATCCTATAATCTCTTAATACTGACTCTGCAAATTAATGTTTTAATTTAATAGCAATGGTAGGAGCACCAACAAAATATGCAAAAACTTTTCACTTTCAAGAGACTACTAATTAAATTCTATTTGACTAAAGGATCGCTTAATAAGTTAGAATTCATCATTTGACATATAAAAATGAGCTCCCAGCCAATTTTGTAAATAAAAAATCAAAAGCCGATTATCAAATCGCATTCCAGTTTAGCTTTTAACCAAGACAAAGTCATGTTGTTTTAATATTTTGACTCATTTTTTATCTACGAAGGGTCTTTTGGAACTATATTCTGTGAATTTCTGTAAAATTCATCTCAACAACGTGCAAAATCAAATTAGGACCAACATCGGTAAAATTACCGAATTTCCCAAATTTTTCGATAATTTAAATGGTGCTTGTCAATGATTTTTCCGCTTGATTTGATTTCTATCGTCGCAATCTATCCAACAGTGTGCGTATTATGAAAAAAATTTCTCTCCTGGTGAAATGAATCGTGATTTTCAATTGAATGTTTCCCGCTTGATTTGCAAAATAAAATGAGCCGATTATGTCCGAAATTTAAAACGGCAACCAAGGAAAATTTTAGCTCCTATCCAATTTGAAGGAAATCTTTAAGGTAAATTGTACGGTAAAATATCCCTTTTTGATTGGTTTGAAATAATTCTTCCATGCGTAGGTGGGTGTCACCATTTTTCCGTTCATTCATTGTATTCGAGACGGCCGGAAATTCGGCTGCGGCGGTGAATGAGTGGCGTGACAGTCCGCCATAAAGCGGTGGCCGGTGTCGGCGATTATCGTTGCTTGATTGGAGCCGTGTTTGGCCAGATGTGGACTTTACGACTCGTGTTGATGGCTGCGCGTAAAGTGGCGACACGCGTCCCCCGCTCTCCCCCAACACGCACCCTGACCGCCGCCAACACCGCACTCGGAGCGCAGAAATGAGAATTTGGCGCCGTTTGGCGAATGAAACCGACCGGAAGAATATTCTGCGCCAGCGAGAATAACTGAATTAGCTCCAAAATGGTGTCCACTGGTGTGAAAATTGGCGATTACTCGTGGTGCGAGTCGCTTAATAATTGGCTGGAGCTACGTTTCCAGCTCTCTTGCTGTCGCTCCGAATTGAAAATGCAAACGCTTGCCAATTCGGCATTTTTTTCGCTTTTTAGGAGAACCGTTTTCATATTCGAATAATTCGCAGATATATGAGTAGAGAGAATTGATGGATATTATTTTTATTGAATTCGAAACGTGCAAAACAGAACAAAACAGAATGAGTTCAATAGTATATTGAAAATAAAATAAAATTTTGACTAAAAGCGTGGGGTTGCGGCTGGAATAATTGAAATAGTTGGCCGATGATATGTAACCATTTTACGCAATGTAGAAGCCCTGAAATGGGAATTTTCCATAAATTTAATTCCATTTCTGGGCACAAAGAAAAATGAGAGCCCATTTCCCCCTCAAATATAATGACGACTCTGTTTTCCTCCTCGCTGATATTTTCAACTAGCGCAACTAGCAAATATTGTCACATTATTTAACACATTTCTGCTTAATGGGTGCATGTGCGTGTATGCAATGTGCCAGGAAGAGGTGATAAGCACGTTGCATACTTCACTTTTCTGCTCCTTTGCGTCAGATCAGCAAAATTCCATGCTCAGCAGTGAAATCGGAAGCGAATCTGGCTCTAAAAAATCCAGCGATTGCGACTGGTGGTGGGAACGGCCGGCTAATTGAGGGTCCAACTGCAGAGACCAGAGCTAGAGACACGAAACTGTCAGCACGCGAGAAAAGTGCCATGTGTCTTTTATCGCTGGCGGGCCTTTTCTCCGCTCGTTCGTGCCAGAATGATACAAATTGCGCGCTGGGCATGAAAATTTATATTTACGAGCGGACCGGCCTTGGCCAGCAGAGAGCCAGAAAAATGATCTGGCAAAAAGCCGTGTGAGCGGCCACGCGCAACATAATTCTACTTACTATTGCCACTAAAATTAGGCGAACGCATCATAAAAGCCGGCCGTTTGTCCCAAATGAAAAAATGCATTCACAGCTTTCGAAGGGATATTTTTGCAGCAGATTTTTTGTTAGAAATACTCGAATTCTATCCATTGAGGTAATTTATCTTAAAAGCAGGAAAATGGATTTTCCTAAAATCAGGGCGACAGCTTAACAAGTGAGATTTCTTAGTAAATAGTAATACTCATTAAGAAGGATTAAAATATTTCTTTACATTTTCAGCTCATTAACTTTCTGAGAAACGTAGATATAAGGTTTTAAAGCTACTAGAAAATTATAGAATCAAGTTCATTAAGTCTTTCACCGTACTGGCGCGTTCGTTCAGTGCCAAAGTATGCAAAAAATATTTAAGGTATAGTGAAAATTTAATTTTGACAGTGCTAATCAATTTTTGAGGACCAACTTTGGAAGAATCACTCGGTCGAAAATTGAACATGACGTACTGAGAATAAGCGAAAATGTAAAAACCGTTACTTTAGGGGTTTTTAGACTAAATATAGCAAAAAGTGCCGACAAGAATGTCAAAGGCCAATCCAAGTGCCACCTTAACATTCAAAAAATTTGATTTATAAATTGTATTTAAACAGAAATTCCAAATTTATTAATTATTGATGATTCGTTAAATTTTGTCACTTGGTTTTCGTTAGCGTTTTTTTTGTTCCAGAAACGAACGGGATGCAAAAAAGGGTCGAAAATTAATTAACAAGTATTGATTTTGACAGTGTAAAACTTTTCTCACAGGTCTAATTGGCAGCTCAGAGCCAAACCAGTTTTTATGCCAAGTTTGCCCGTTTTTCAGCAAATAACAACAAGCAGCCCCATTCCTCTGGCGGCTAATTGGCCAAGCAAAAAAGGATTTAGTGACGCTAATTAGGAAGGATATGGCCGGGACACAATTTTCTCTGCCAATCGTGAACAACAAGTAAAAGTGCAGGCTACTTTTCGCGTCGCGCGCGAGACAAGACCACCGCTCGCTCGACGCTCTCCCTCGTGTGTTTTATTTCTGTCTCCACATTCCTCGCGGGACGAACAAAGCGGGTCGCGCGAATTGCTCGCTCGCAAAGTGCGGCCTCCGTGTTGTTCCTCGACAAAACATGCAGCTTTTCCAACGGCCAGAGGTGAAATAAAGGACGAAACTCTTTCCTCGCGCAGCCTTTGTCCATAGCGGAACAAAGATCGAAAGGAAAAAACGAAAAAAATGAGTTCGTACTCAGCCTAAATAACAAAATCCATTTTTTCTATTTGCCTCGTCTTTACAAAAGTTTCCATAATTTTTTCGATATGTTTTGTTTGCTCTATTTGAATCCATTTTGTTATAAATATTATGTTTTTGAAGAAAACAATGTCATTTGACAAAGTAGATGCTTATCAAATTGTACTTTTAATTTTTCGACAGTGTAATCAAGTAACTGCAGGAAATACAAGATGTATTGTCAGTTTTACGATGCATCTGGAAAAGGGCTTCGGAGTGGATCGGAAGGCAGTGACCTACATTTCAAACACTCTCCCTTTCCTCGCAGATAACATATAAAATTTTAAGCAGATGATTCAAAAGAAGACGTCTCGCAGAGGGCGGGAGCAAATAAAAGGGAATCTTTTCTCTATTCAAGCCGCGTATATGGTCCAGCTCAGCTTAAAACATCAATGAAGCATTTTCTAAAGCGCCCCGGGACATTTTTTCCTCCGCGAGAGTCAAAGGTTTCGAGTGAAAAACGGCTGGTCGGTTGGTCGACTCGTTTCACTTGGTCGGACACACAATAACAAAAGAGCGGCTGGCATGACTAAACGCGTGTTTCGTTTTTATTCTTTTTTTACTGCCACTAAAGCTGCCGGCCAGTCGGCTGGTCGGCCGGTCGCTCCGTCGCTCGTCTTTTTGTCTCTCTCCTAATGCCAGCGGACAGGAGAGCCGAATGTTTTTACACGCGACAGCAACACAATAGCTGACGAAAAACGGGATCAAAGAATAATTGAAACAATATGGCCCCGCAAAAAGTTTGTTCGTCCCGCGTGTGATTAATATTTGGCCATTCGGCACGCGTTACGCGCAGAGCAGAAACACGTTCGAGAGCAAATTCAACTTTAATTGGCAGCAAGCATCTGTCAAGGCGGAGGCAGGGGTTAAAATGGTCAATTATTAATTAAATTTATATTTAGAAAAAAAAAACAAATGATAACAAATAGATTTCACAACGGCTTCTCCCATGAAAAGCAAAATTATTTACAGAGGAAATAATATATATAGGGATGCGCAAAAACATTCGATTATTTTATTCAAAGAGTCGTATATTTTAATCGGTGTCTTTTAGCACAATTGATTTGAGGGCAATTGTATGCAATTTATTGGATGTTAAACGTTTAACATTTTATTTATTTCGTCAAGTTTCTTCATTAAAAATAGCTCCCATTTGTGGAAATTTTGCAATTTTATTTTGAAAAAACGTCCACCAGATTCGTTTTGAACATTGACCACTGGAAGACGGCATCTCGTCGGAAATTTGAAATGGGTGCGTAGTTGGTAAATTAGAAAAGTGTGGCGTGGGTCACAAAGCGTGGGAACATCGTACAATTTGACCTTTTAAATGAGATTTTCAGGTAAAATAATTCCAAACTTTTCCAGGACATGTAGCTTCATGTGAAAAATGATATAATTCTATTAATATTTCTTCACATAATTTTAATTAACTTTAAAAAAAAACAAGAATTCAATATTACATCACTTTTTATTTGCATTTCGTCCAAAGGGCGGCGAAATGTGCCTAATGAGGATCCGTATGAAAACGTGGCAAAGCCCACGTACCAGGAAATTTCATAGAGTGCGCTCACTCTTTCACGAAATCACTCAAATTTTTAGTCTTCCGTCGCGTTTTAACGATGAAAAGCTAAAAACGAGCGCAAATGGTTGCTCGCAGATTCGTATCATCGAGAGCATGTCTCACTCGCGCGCAGCCAGAGAGATAAAACACCTCGCCATTAATAAAGCGCTTTTGAGCCGCACGAAACAGGCAGAAAAACGCGGCAACGGCGCTCTCTTTCTCCCTCCCAGCGCGACATGTGTCACATTCACGATTTTTAATTAATCTGCAACTTCAAAGGCAGAGCCGCTGCTGCAGAGGTGTCGTGTTGAATCAGCGGCAGAAATGCACGGCTCTGCAACCCGCTGGTCGCGCGCGCTCAGCAGGTTGCATAACTCGGATATTGCATCCCTTTGTGTGACTGTTCCCGCATCGTGTTCAAATGGATTTGTAAAAGCGGAATTCTAAAAATATAATTTTATCTTTCTTTAAATATTTAAAAAAGCAGCAGATCTCAAATTTGTCCACAATGGAGTTTGGATTTCGAAAAAAATAATCTCAGTAAAAGCCTCATTATTTTGTCCTGCGCCTTCTCATTTTAATTTCCGAAGAACCATTGCCCCATTTTACATTTCACTGCATTTGCTATTTCACTGATGACAGTTAGCAAAATAAAATGTTGCTCGTTTAAAAACCGACTATTCACTAATTATACCTACCAAGGTTGATTAGGAATATTAAACAAAATGATCGCGATTCCATTAATCGATTATGTTTTTGCACATCTCAACTCTTGATTTATTCCTTCAACAGGGAAAACCCTCATAATTCGAACACGATAGACCGCGACGAGAGGAATTAAAATCAAGCAAAAACATGAACAAATTACCATTTAATTTTTCTATTTTATTTGTACAAAAAAAATCACAATGTAAACTGTTGTTAATTTTAATCCAAGCTGCAAAGAGCAACTTCAAATGTATTAATAGAACGCTGGAAATAGACACTGGCGAGTAAAAGAAACGAGCCGAACCTATCCCAACAACGGCGGGTTTTCTGCTGGGAAATGGAAATGTATGCAGATGTGGCGCTCTGCATAACAAGTACACTCTGATGGCCTCTCTCGCACTCGGCTCTCGAGTCGCACGCTGAATAAAAAGCGAGCGTACCATCTGGGATAACAAACGGCTGCTGCGAGCGAGGCGCAGACGACGAGCACAAGAGATTTTAATGGCGTCCAAATATGTAGTCAACACTCTCTCCTCTCTCTCTCCCTCGCTCTCGGTGCCGTGGCACACACACTCACACACACACACTGAACACCCGACGGAGCTATTCCGCCAATTGCGAAAATTTATATTGGCCTGGCAAAAGCATTCCTCGCGCTCGTGTCTTAGGACGCGACGAAAGCAATGGCTGTTTGTCTCCTAAATGGTCATTTCGTGACGCAAAAACCAGGCAGATTTCTCCTCGTGCGAATGAATCTCGTCCGCCTGTCGCCCATATGTATGGCTCTGTGTAAATTGGTGTCGTGCACCTAGTTGGCTAGCTCCAGCAAACATGATTATAAATTCAGACGCGTGGCAGCTGGTTTCAACCAACAATTAGAAGTTTGTATTCACAAGTTCGCTTTTCAAGACATAATTTTAATATTCGTTTTTTAGTAAAAATACACACTCGCCTTGATCAAAATTGAGTTTAACAATAGGTGCAAAAATGTAATTGAAAAGGTGTCAAGCGGAAGTCAAAGTTTTCTTCCTTTGGTCGCGTTTCGCCAGCTTATTAATTTCTCACGGCTAGGCAGAGAGGCCGAGAGGCCGGTGATGACCCCCGCACGGCAACGTTCATTTTTCACGCAGCCGATTCGCTTGCGGAGCACACGCGCGTGCTTCTTTACGACGCCGCCAGCCATAACTCGGTACATTTTTCATGCAAGAGACCAAGTAGGAAGCGCGCGCGTGTGTGTGTGTTTGCGTTTGCGCCCGCCAGCCCGCCCGAGAATTATTACATAAAAACAAAGTGCCACGCCGAGCGTGTCATAAAAAAGGCTTCTTTTACGGAGGCCAAATAATAATCATATTTATTCAGGGCCGCTCATAAATATTCAGATTTTCGCCACGCGCGCGCTCGTCCCGCTTGCCAACTTTTGCCACCACTGAAATAATATCCGCGCGTTCCCACGCTCTCCTCCCTGCTGAGCGTTATTCTATACACAGCGAGTTTCGCGGAAAATGAGCTCCGACACTGTGGAAAGGTGAAACCTGTGCTCGAGGTCACAGCAAGTTTTTGCTCTGGAATTTTAGCAACAACTACTCTAATGTGTCAGCACAGGGTTAATTACGAACGACCCGTGACCCACATCACATTCATGGGATGGGATATGACCAGCTGACTCGATTAATTTTCAATTACGAATAATGTTGTTTCATTAGACTAAGATAATAATTAGGGTAGAAAATTTTAATTTAATTCAATATTAGACACCACGCGAGCATGAATCGCGTAGTACAGTTAAGACTTTTCACGGAAATATGCTTTTTTAGGCTATTTTTAAATAAAAGAATATTATAAAAAAGAAAAATTAAGAGATTGCTAATCCATTAAAGCCATTCCTTTCAAAGCAGTATTCACGAAAGCATAACAAAAATTGGACTTCAAAAATACAGTTTTTCATTATTTTGTCGATCAATTTTTTTTATCAATGAAGCAGACTTTTAAAACGAGTCTGACCATTAGATTTCGTGTAATTTTAAAAATGATCTCTAAGAAAGAATTCGACGGAATTTTCCGTAAACTGCGAGCAAAAACCATTGGATTTTTTATTGTTTATTGATGAACTAAATGTAGATATATCCAAAAGCTACTTGAATTTTCTTAGCTCTCCATCAGCAATGTGAATGTCATCACTTCCATCGATCATTATTTAATTTTAATATTAAATGGTTTTAGCAGTTGCTCAATATTAAATGAGACGTCACACGTGACGTTATGCTCCAACGCTCCCCAAACCAATGGATAGATCTTGATGAGAGGAATCGAAATCTTCGTAGAAAATACATATGGTCAAACAATGTAAATTTTGGCGAAAATGGGTCAAATTTGAATTTTAACTGTAGCGAGGTCCATTTTTAATTATTGCACATTACAACAAGTTGTTACAAACAATCATTTGATTAAGTGCTAATTGCGGTCAACAGTTCTAAAAATTTTCAATTGTTCCCCTGTACATCAATCCACTTTGTATCTGCATCTGCAAGTTACCGATCGCACTTGTCTAAAAAGTGGGCAGCTTCGGTCTCCGTTTGCAAAGTTAACAACAGTTTCGAGCACGCATTGCTTTGTACTAAAATAACCACGGTGCGGAGTAGGGGATGAAAATTTAATTAGATTGCTTTCAGCCGCTTCTCGGGCAATTTAATGGCAAAGTTTTCACAGCAGCTGCCGCGGCCAGAGCACGCGGCAAATCTGCCCAAGATGGATGACGCTTTCTCACTGATCAGCCCTCGGAAAAGTGGATGAAGCACCTGCTGCCCGAGTGCGTTTGTTGACTCGAGTTGATGATGATTTCCTTTTTAAGACGGGCCAAATTAATAGCCGTCCACTGGCGCGCGTCCTTGTGTCGGCCGGTGAAAGGGAGAAAATAAGATAAACCGCTCACTTTTTACGGCGGCGATAAACGCACGCTCCGCCAACAGCAGCAGCAGAAGCAGCAGCAGCAGGGGGAACTTTATTAAGTTTTCATTCAGCCCGTTGCTGCTGCTGCTGCGCTTTCACATCAGCAGCCAACCCGCTTCGCTCGCGCACAAGTCATTAATCATTTTTTGTTGCGAAATTCCGCATCAAAAATGACAGTATCCAAAAGCAGCAGCCTCTGTTATCTGTCTGTCTCTCTCTCTCTCTCTCTCTCTCTCTCTCTCTCTCTCTCTCTCTCTCTCTCTCTCTCTCTCTCTCTCTCTCTCTCTCTCGCTCTATGTGTGCTGCCGCTGCGGGTCTTGTTTTGCTCCGGGCCCTTTAGTCTAATGACAAAACATCGGTTTTTGCGAGGCCACCATTGCAACTTTTTCCCCGTTGCCTTTGAAAGTGCGTGAGCGGACAAATGTCGTCACAAAGCAAAATGGAAAGTGGCCCGAAATTGGCGACAAAAAGCTGTTTTTCCTGCTCTTCTTGGAAATCACATTAAGCAGGCTGGCAAAGGAAACGATGGCCCATAATTGGCATCTTTGGTGTTGCTATTTGCACTGCTGACAAAACTTTCGATATTATATAATAGCCTTAAAACTTTGCCTTCACTCGATGCATCTCCCTTGGAACCGAATTTATTTCACGAGTGCGGACCTTCCCAGGAATCAAACTCGACTCGTATTTCATACCAATCAGAATTAGAGTTGCGTTTGTTCTGTTCGGCAGTGATTTCCATTTTGCGCGTCGCTTGATGAAGTGGGTGTGGCACGTGTTCGAATTATGCAAAACAGCAGCGAGCGCAGCCAAGGGTGGAATTGAAAATTTCCATTTTTCCGTCGACGCAGCCGCCACACTCAACACCTTTGGGACTTCGAATCTCCATCTTTAATCCGTCAGCGGACGAGAATGTACACACGCGCGGAAAAATAATGTCGTGCGCTGCGGTGCGGCACGCCGGAGCAATTTAATGGCAATTCAATCAATGGATGGTGAATTCCAGCCGTTTTCATCCTCAGTCAGCGAAATCAGAGCGAATTTGAATAAATGTATATCGCAGCAAATGAGCTGCCGGCGCAGATGACAAGCTCGTAAAACGGCTGCTGCCGAGCGCACGTGTGCGCGCGCGAAAAACTTACTTTGGTATTAACGAGACGAGTCGCAAAAAGCGTAAAAAGTTGGCTGTTATGCAAATTAAGCGCAGCTTGCTGCTGTGCTGGCGAGAAATTGCAAGTTGCGCCCAAAACAACTTCTTTCTTGGTTTGCGAAAGCGCGCACGCATTAAAAAGTCATCTCGCGGCAACAGCAAAGTTTTGAGTGACGTTTTAGCACTAATCCCGCCCCGCTCGCTCGATGGGATTACGGCTTGGCGCCGGCAAACGATTCATTTTTGTCATAACCGGCATAAGTAAGAGAGAGAGAGAGAGAGAGAGAGAGAGAGAGAGAGAGAGAGAGAGAGAGAGAGAGAGAGAGAGAGAGAGCCGGAATTGTTTTGTGTGCGCGCACCAGAGTGTGTCGTAAAATGAATTACGTGCCTTAGAGGGTTTTAAAGGTAGAGTTTTAGGACAGTACTTGCTCACAATTTCACGAGATATCTGGCCCCGAATGAACAATGCTTGTTAAAAGTTTTAGCCCGAGGATCTGGCCGTCCAGGCAGGCGCAGGCGAAATTAGTTGAATTCATTGGATGAACGAACGCTTTCTTTATAGCCCTCAAAACATGAATGCAAATGTTGCGCCGGGGGTGTCGTTTCGATAATAAAAACGTTTTCTCTGGTTTTGAGCTCCAAACGCAGATGCTCTCTACAATAAAGAACTTTTTAATATCCAATTCTGTGCCCTTTTGGTCAAATACGCAATAATAGTCAATGCCCCAATACTGATTAATTTTGTCATTTTTGGGTCAGCACAGGACGCTGCCTGAAATAATACATGTTTTTTTAAGAAATGTTTATTTTTCAACATTACGAGACAAAAAACTTCCCAAGCCGTATTTCTTCCCAGCAATGAGAGCGTAATGCACCATTTTAAAATAAGAAGCAGAAAAGAAAACTGGTTCTCTCCATTTACAGATGCTGAGAGTAGGTTAATGGTGCTCACACAAGAGTCCATTTTGTCTGAATGTGGTTGCACGAATGCATTTGTTCTCGGGCATTGCACGTGGAAGCTCTGGAGAGCGAGCGTTCATTCGTTTCCGCGCGGCCGAGCACGCACCTTGACTGCCTGGGCGCGTGCTTCCTCGCCGGTGGATCAAGCGGCTTGGAAACGAATTCTCGGCCCGACTTTATGGGGCCTGACAGCAGAGAGTGACCTGCGGCCCTTTGAGCTCGGCAGGAAGCAATTAACTTGGTCAACGACGCGCTCCGACGCCTCTTGCTGCAAAGTGCGCGTATGCTCCATTGTAATAATTGAATTGGAAGAAGGCCCAAGGTCTTTATTTCAGGCTGATGAAGTTAAATAAAAGTCTACTCCGAAAAGCAAACCAGGTGTAATTAGATCTTGGTGGTTTCAAAAACTTAATTACGGAGCATTGGGGAGAACTAAAATTAAACTGGATCGTTTGCATAACTGCTGGCCAATTGGGACAGTTCTTGATGGTGTTTGGAGCAGGTAACGGACGGTGCTACCGTTTGATTTGCAATGAATTTCTACTACTTTCATTGTGATTTCAAATTCAATCCTGCTGAAGTGCATCCTTGGCGTTAAATGATTTCAATTTGCGTGGTAGAAACGATAGCAAAGATTTTCTGACTTGAATTTTCGATATTTTTCTTACTAATAGCTGAATTGGTTGTGGTTTTCAGCACTTCAAATGAAATTATTTTTCGCCAGGTATTCAATTTTCGCCAGGTATAAAATTAAACTAAAAAAAACGATAGTGCCATCTGCTTGTGGCTATGGACATTAAGGATTATCGTAGTTTCGTCAATTTTCTAGATTTTTCAGTTTGCACTTCAATCCCTGATTAAGGTAAAACGTTGGCAGCTGCAAACAATTCAAGAATATTCGATTTTTATTGAAAACAACAGCGAAACTCTGACAAAAAGGGGAAAAAGACTAATGCCCCTCATAATACACGCAGGAGAGAATGCGGCGGCGGCGGCAATTTGGGGGGGAACAATTTGGCAGTGCGATAATAGTCGAATCAAAAGCGCTTTTTAATGACTAATTTAATGACACGGGCGCTGCCTCTGCTCTGCTGCAGCCGAGGGGATGATAAAACACACAACGCGCGGGGAAGCAAGGGGTCCTGGGGGCAGGAAGGAAAAGGTGAGCATAGTGCTGCGGGGCGCCGAGCAAAGTTTAAAGAAGATTAGCGAGAGCGGCAGGGCTGCAGAGAGGGTGTTTGAGTGCGTCGCGTCGGCGACGGCCCCCGCCTGCAGCGGGGGAGCAGAGAAGACGACGGTAAATTTGAAGCAGGTGCGGCGAGCGAATGACTTTGCTCAAGAATCACACCTTTGTGCGGCTGAGAGCGAGATCGATAAGCGGCTGTTAGTGCCCCCGTCGGTGACCTCTTTTCAAGGGTGCTCTTCGGGCAGGACCGTCGTGCCTGTTCGAGTGTAAACAGCGCCGAGATGGAAGTTGGCGCGCGGCTCTTAATGTAAATATGTTTGTATTGCAGCACACGTCGGACGGGCAATATCGCCTTGTTCCTCTCTGCCCAGGAATTTAATAAGCAGACTGTTAATTAAACGCACGAGAATGCAGCAGTGGTGGGCCCGCATAAATCCAGCTTTATTAGACGCTCCGCATGCGAAATCTAAAGAGAGCATCATTAAAACTTTGCGTGATGTAAAAAGTCGCATATTTTGCCTGCCGGCTACGATCAGTGCCGCCGGGAGACTCCCAACTTCAGCAACAGCTTGACGAAAGTGCTCAACTCCGCCAGAAATTTTGCACATTAAAAGAAAAAATCAAACAATTTTTTGGCTGTGTCAATAGAGCTTTTCGGCAAATTTTTAATTTTGCCCGCAGCAAGAATTGATGCTTTCACTCTTTTTTTGATTATGTTCACTGAAACATTAACCTGTGAAGCTTGAAGTGACTCCAAGATCTTTATAGATAGAAGAAGAGAAAGCCATTTTATTTTGTACCACGCAGTTAAACTCTAATTTACTATTACGACCGTGACCGCCGGCTCTAAATTTCATAGCTCTACATTTCCTCTCATTTAATTTTAGACATCTAAGAAAATTTAAAACTTCATTTAAAAACTTACCCCTCCCTTTGTTAAAATTAATTCCAGCAAAATTCAAATTTAGTGCTTGTCACCCTTTAAATAAAATCACTGATCAGAATATAAATTGAAGCCGGGAATCATTTCGAGCTAGCTGTCAAATTGAAATCTGAGGAGGGAGCGAGAGAGCAAAAAAGCACTCACCCCGTCGGCTGAATCAACATGCCGCCGCGCGCACACTAATTCCTGCGCGGAAAGAAGAGCAAAAAGCGACGATTGGATTGCGACAGAATCTGGATTGCAAATAGATTCACTCGGCACGCCAGAGAGCGAGTGTGAGTAAATAATTTGCGAACCAATGTTTACCTACCTGCTGTGGGTGTGCGGTTGCGAAAAAACCTCGCAGGTCTTTCGTTTTTATGCAAACAGGTCTCGAGAGAAGTAGAAGATTCAATCTGCCCGAGCAGCTCGCGGCATCGAAAAAGGTCGTCGCAATTCCTCTTTGCTAGGTCTGAGTGCTTCACGTGCCGAGCAATGCAAACACGCGGAAATTCGATGCGGATTGGAAAAGATAAAGAAGTATCCGCAGCAATGGAATGGGACTTCATTACTGCGAGAAAGAGTGAAAAAAGCGTTGCGTGAGAGCCTCGCAAAAACCATTACTGCAAACGTCGCCGTGCACTTTGCTAGCGAAATCGAATGTCATCAAATGCAGATTGAATCTTTTAAATTGTCAATTGAGATGTTCAGGGGATCGAGTTAATTTCGATTATATTTTTTTATTCTTGACGGTATACAGAAAAAGATTCCAGGAGCACAGAGGATGTTAACTTGCGTTGCTAGAGAATCAACAGTAACAGCCAAAGATCACAAGTTAAAATTGCAAAATGTTTAGATGTTTAGAATTTCAATTAGAAGCTTTTCATTAATCGTGTTTAAAAATTTGTGGGAAATGTAAATGTGATATTTTTATCTGTTCACCTCTTGTGAGATGGAAGACCCCCCGATAGCGAACAATTCGTGAAACCTCCATGTCCCAATAACATCGCGAACTAATAAATATGGTCTTATTTGAGAAGGCCGCCAAGTAGAGAAAAGGACCACCTCATGTTACTGCTGCCCCCGCACCAGGTCTTTTATTGAAATTAATTCACGCATGCTGAAATGGTGCAAACCAGCAAGTAGCGATTCGGAAAGCTTTCGCAATCCTTCCAATTATGAATGGACTTGTCATTGTAATGCAAGAGTGTCAAATGTAGGCGCAAATCAGCCAGCACTTGACTCGGATTTTCACATTGCAACGCACACGCGAAGCATGCGTTCATAAACGGCTTACAATTAGTTGAATTATTTACATTTTAATATGGCTTACATCTTGAGAATATTTATGTTTTTCTTAATCCTATTTATAAAAATTAATAAAATATACATTCATAAAAATGAAAGTTACATTTCACTCATTTCTTGGCTGATTTTTTTCCTTTCTTGAAGTAACGAGGAAAATAATTTCAAAAACCAAACGAGTCTTCTAAGAACATTGAACTCTACCATTTTCAATGGCAAACAGCACACAATTTGCTCGCGATGCCCACATAATTTTCCTGGTTGATCAGCCTCAGGCACACAGAATGACTTCGCAAATTTAAATCAATACGTTCGCAGAAAGAAAAATAATATAGCGCCATCGGCGTAAATATTGCATAAGCGTTGCTTGCTTTTTGTGTGCGTTTAGTTTCAAAGTAATCTTTATTATGGTTCTGCAGGGCTATTTTGCCCCATACATTGCCATATCCAGACAAAATAATATCAGTTTGAACATAATTGTATAAAAGAGAGGTGATTCAATATTTCTTGAGGTACTGTTCTTTTAAAAATTCCTTGAATGCACTTTGGTTTCCGTTGAGACACAAATTCGGCGGAAGATTGTTCCAGAGGCGGTAGCTCTGCACTTGAAAACAGTTTTCGGGCACTTCAACACTTACAAATGGGGCCATTAGTTTCATTTGATGCGCTCTTGTCCTGCCAAAAAGATTTACATCGTACATTTTGGTTGCTAAATGGCACAGATAAGGCGGACAATTTTTGTACAGAATTTTGTGTGTCTGCACTAACAAGTGCAGATTTCTCCTATCGATTACATTTAATATTTGACATTTTTTATAGAGATCAGACAGTTTTTGGCCACGTTTAACATTATAAATATAACGAATTACATTATTCTGCAGTATTTGTAGCTTATTTAATTGACAGGTACTGAGATTACAACACACAATATCGCCATAGTCAAAATGGGGCAGGATTAAACTCTTAACAAGTTGCACTCTTATTTTCTCTGGGGTTACGCTTCTAAATTTTTGTAAGTTTTTTAAGGTGCCGTAAACTCTTTGAAAAATTCGCGAAACTTGGCCATGCCAGGAGAGGGTTTTATCAAAAACGATGCCTAGATTTTTCACATTTTCGCTGAACTCAAATTCAACCTCACGCAACTCAATCTCATCGCTAAATTGAATTTCATTGTCTTTAATTTTAACTTTGCCGATTGAGTCGAGCTGTACGCGGGAGTGTTGCCGCTCTGAGCCCACTAACAGCACCTGCGTTTTGCGTGGATTGAGTTTCAGGCCGTGCATTTCAGACCAGTTGACGACGTCGCTTAATATTGTGTTCATTTTGAGAATGCCACTTTCGATTTCATCCGGCTTGCAACTAATGTATAATTGAATGTCATCAGCGTACAAATGGTAGCTGCACCGACCTTTAAATAAGCTGACCACATCGTGCGTGAATATTGAAAAAAGAAGTGGGCCTAGAACAGCTCCCTGAGGAACGCCAGCCTCAATACTGACCCACTGAGACATTTTACCATCTGAACCGCGAATTGCATGCAGTCGGCCGGACAAGTAACTCTTAAAAAACTTTATCACTGATTCAGAGAAATTGAGCTGGCGCATTTTGCTGAGGAGTAAAGCATGATCAACAAGGTCAAATGCCTTTGAATAATCAAGGAAAACCATCAGAGAGATTTCGTTGCGGAAAATGGCTAGGCGTAAATCCTCGGTTATTTTGAGGAGCGCCGTGGTCGTGCTATGCAGCCTGCGGAATCCTGATTGAAAAGTGTCTATAACCTCGTGCGCCTGTAGGTACTGAATAATTTGATCGTAAGCAACTTTTTCTAGTACTTTCGAGATGGTACACAAAATACTAATTGGCCTGTAGTCAGAGCTACATTTTGGGCGTCGCACTTTTGGCAGCGGCTTTAAAATGGCTTTTTTCCATTCGCTGGGGTATATTGCTGATTGAAGTGACGAATTTATCAGGAAAACCAACGTGGGTAAAATTATATCAATCGACATCGTTAACATTTTATTAGAAATTGCGTCAACCCCTTCTGCTGAGGAAGTTATCCCCTTGAGAGCGTATTTAACCTCTGTAGGTGTGACGTACTGAAAGTAAAATTTCTGCTCTCCGACAATAGTGCGAGGTAGCCGAAAGTCAGCTTTGATTTTTAATAACACTTCCGCAGCTCGTCTGATCGTGAGCTCTTCGACTAATTTATCTGTTGGAAGGTGACTGTCTACAATTTGAGTTTTATCTTTAATCAAGCCTAGAGATCGCAGCTTGCCCCAGACATGATTGGATGTGGCCAGCTCGTTCAGGGTGTTAAATACTATTGATTTGTGAAAGCCTAGCGTCAGTTGTTTAACTTTATTTCTCAGTTTTTTATACGACTTGAACGACTCCTCGTCCTGCGCCTTTTCAGCTTTTTTCCGCGCTTTATCTCTCTGTTTGGAAAGCTCAATAATTGTTGCGGGCAGCTGCGGCTTGAATTTGGTACACTTTTTGATGCGTTTCTTAGGGGCGACTTGATCGAAAAGCAATGTGAGATTTGATGTGAATTTCGCTACTCGGTCATCGAGGTTGGCTTCGGGTTCACAGTCGTGCCAGCGTATTTCGATTGCGCGCTTTAACAATAGCTCCTGATCAATTTTATTGAACTCTCGCACAAATTTAGCGTTACTGCTAATTTCGGACGCTTCCAGGTCGAGAACGGCATAAAGTGCATAGTGATGCGAAAGGTTATTTTCGAGTTTGCCATAGCTGGCGCACGACGTTTCTGGCGAGGACAGAATAGCGTCAATGGTGGTCGAGGCGTTATAAGATAAATGCGTGTCATCGATTGGCAAACGCTTAAGCCCGAAATCTTTCATTAACTGTTGCAGACTGCTCAGGAGTGGACCGTGATCTTTAAAGTTGCAGTTAAAGTCGCCTACAACGAGGCACTGTTCGTATTGGGTGTACCATTTATGGAGTTCAGAAAATAGTGGCTCGAATAATACGTTATTTTGGGGCCTCCTGTATAACGTGCAGACTAAAATGCTTTCATATTTTAACTTTACTTCAAAAATAATGAATTCGTTTAGAAGCGGAGAGAGCAAAGAGAGAGGGATAAAAAGGAGAAAATGGGCGCGCGGGTGGGCGCAAAACCGGGCCTTTGATCTTTTTCACAACAACCGAGCGGCGGCGGCGCCGTGCGTGCGTTTGGAGAAAGGAACGGCAGCATCCGGGCTAGTGCTTTTAATTAACTTTAAGAAAAGCCGCTCTTTTTCTGGATGCAGGGTCAAGGGAGGCCGCACGCAAGGGCTGCACGACGCGCAGATTGGAAATATGGCGAGAGCTTTGTATGGAGCATTTGTCAGCGGCAGAGACTTCGATCAGCCAGCCATCATCTGCACTGCCGGCCTCTCAATGGGGCAACTTTCTTGCCTGCCGCCCTTTGAGCGTGCGTGTGTGTGTGTGTGTGTTGACACTCGGCAAAAAGTGCTTTTTGCACGCAAAACCGACGCGCAGAGAGTGGGCGCAGATGTCTTTCTGCGACTGATGGCAGCCTGCGTCGAGTACGTGTTCGGCACGAAAAAGGATGCACAATATCTGCCGACACGAAAGCTAATAAACACTTGTAATGAAAAACGACGCTTTTCGGTCCATCTTTTCCTCCTCTTCGTCCAGAATCGATCTCTGAATGGACCTGGCAACGGCTATTTTCGCATCAGCGCTGCTGGGATATTCTTGGTATTGCAAACTCATTCAAGCCTTTTTGCTAGTGAATGAATAAGTTCATGGGCTTTGTAATATGGTTGTGAAATTTAGATAATTTAATATTTTATGCAAATAGGTACAGGACCATTGAATGGGCAATATTTTACCATTTGAAACCTTTTTAAACCGTTAAAAACGGTCCAAAATCGGCTATAACTCTTACACAGCTACACATTTTGCAAGAAAGCAGGCCCAATTTGCTCTAACAAGGTGCACCTTTTAATCCAACAACTATGGTAGTTTTACTACCATTCGCTAGTCTTTGATAAAAGATAACAATTTTTGTCCAAGGAATCATTTATGACTCGCTATATCCACGCCTGAGTAATTTAAAAGAAAATTTTTAACAAATTGGAATACTTTCTTGAGCGTGGTTAGGTATTTCAATTAACTTCACATTTTTGGATCTGTTCTTTTATCCCTGACATTTTTATAGAAAATTTAACTCAGGACAAAAATGACATATTTTTGCTTTGATAAAACTGGCTAATGAAAACGCCATTGTGCCGTTAAAAAAATAAACTCTCGCAACATGTTTTTTTAACTAAAATACATCCTCTTCAAATTAACATGTCCTATTGAGTGAAAATACGATCCAATTGATTTTTTCGAGTTTATTGAGCAATTTTTCCGCCCACTGCAATTCATTTCCCAACAGACACGCTTTGTGAAGTGAAATCAGAAACGCGCCCTTCGGGCTTGGATTGCAGCAGCAAAGCTAACATTTAGGCGGCAAGCGCGCGCACACACACACACACACACACACACACACACACACACACACACACACACACACACACACACACACACACACACACACACACACACACACACACACACACACACACACACACACACACACACACACACACACACACACACACACACACACACACACACACACACACACACACACACACACACACACACACACACACACACACACACACACACACACACACACACACACACACACGAAGCGCGAATGCAGCACTTTTGAAACTAGCAGTATTTGACTTTCAGTTGGGTTGCCGCACCGCGCGCGCACGTGTGTGTCAGCACGGGGGATTGCAGAGCTAAACGAGCCAGTTGCGGTGGAAAATAATTTGATTTCCGCTCGTGGGTAAAAATAATTTGATTCCGTTTGAGTGAATTCGCGAAAATGTCGCCGCACCAAATGATTCGATTATCGCCGACGGCAGTTTGCCCCGCGTGCGCGAAAATCGATCCCGAGAGCTGTGTGTGCTGAATATATGTTGCCGGCGTTTCCCGCTGATGATCGCAGATTTCCAGCAGAACAGAGAAAAGAAAAGGCCAATTTTATTCTCTTTTTGCATCGGCGTGAGATGTTATTGGCCGTTAAGGAAAGGGCGTTAAGTATTTACGAGTCGTGCACGCGCGCGGTGCTTAATTAAAACGGCGAAATTTTATTGCCACGCGGCGGAGGCTGCGTTCGGGGAAGCAGTTCCATCTGTCGTCGGCGGACGGAAGTGGGGCGTGGCTAGAGCTATGCGTTTTTCTTTGTTTCATGAGTCAACCCCGTTTCTTTTAAGACACTTTTAACGGTGAAAATATTTATTTTTAATGAACATAATTTTGCTAGATATTTTTCAATCCGAGGAAAGTAATTAATTACTACTATAGAATTTTGATTGTTAGCTGGAGTTTTTAATCAAAAGACAATTTGACAAACTTTGTTATCAATATTAGGATAGGGTTTCAAATTTTTTTAACGAAAAATTTCATTTTTACGAATTTTGTTGTTCATTAATTTATTTACGTTCTAGAGATTCCAATGAAATTTCAAATTGTTAATGGTACATTTTTTTATTGCTTTCGAGAGTTAAAAAATAACAAATTTAGAAAGTTGTTGAAGGGGGAAATTGGAATACAAAAACTGTTCCTGTTCTAAATTGATTTTTTATCAAAGCATATACTTTCGTCGTTAAGTTAATAGCAAATTAGAAAAAAAATCAACTAAACACGGGCAATTTAATTCCGTTAAAAATTTATTTTAACATTGAATTGAGATTAAAGAAATATAGAATCGAGAGACACATATAACAAAATAGGTATTAGTTTTTTAATCATGAAATTTCTAGAAATTCTTGTATTCATTTAGAGTCTATTTTTTGTAACAAAATCAATTAGTTTTTTTAAGAAAAAAAACCAATTAAACTAAACGCACAGCCTGTTCGTCCGTCTCTCCTACCCCGCATGATTTACGGACGCCAACATCAATTATTGCCCGCTTTTTTATTGTTTCTCCTTGCGTCATCGCTGGCGTTGTTATTGAAACTTTTCTGGGCGCTCTCGAACGTTGGCTTTCCAGCCAATTGGAGCACCGATAATTGCTCGTAAATCTAATGAGAGGAACGCAGGCGGAAAAGAAACATCCGCTCTGCCTGCTGGGTGTGTGTACCCACCCAGCAAGCGCTCGTATTAATCATTGCACTGCTGACAGAGACGGGCTTCTGTTTGCCCGAGACTTTCTTCTGCTGGGGTGGCGGAAAATGGCTTGCTGATCAATCGACCGGTTATTTTCTCCTCGTCGTGAGCGTTTTCATAGCATCCAGCTGCTTTGGATGCTGGAATTGATCAAACTTTCGAGAAAAAGCAATCGGCATTAATCACTCGAGCACTTATTCCTGAATAAAAGCACACAAGTTGCAGAGTATTTCCTCTTTTATCTAGCAAGACTGGAAACTCATTTTATGGATTACATTCATTCTCGGGCGCAGCAATCTAACCTACATTTCCATCACTATGTTATATGAGGCTTAAAATGGGATAAACAGTCTTCTACCTTTTCATTTTAATTTGGTTCTGTTGGCTGAATATTTTTTAGCTTCTAATCGTCACGGTAAAATATCAAGGAAAACTGTAGCATTTTACAGGTAAAATTAATAAGACTGCTAATAGATCCAAAGAACATAATTTTCAGATGCTTGATTCGTTAAAATCTTAAGATAAGCCAAAACTTTGAAAATATTTTACCTAAAAATTTTCTATGAAAAGTCGAAGATGGCACCAAAGATTCACCTCTTTGCTCAAAAAGCGTGCAAAAGTTTTTCCGTATCATCGCAAAGATGGCACGGATTTAATAAAATAATACTGGCTCTCCTTTTGCAAGATGGTGCGCATCGCGCATCTAATTAAAAGTTTAGATATCAAAGGAGGCGCTGATATACACAGAAATTGCAAGCACAAGATGCGCATCTCTCTCTCTCTCTCTCTCTCTCTCTCTCTCTCTCACTGTGAATGGCACTCGTAATTACACTCACCTTGCCGCGCCATGCGCTGCAAATCCGTTTATCCAACGAACCGTGGCGTCCCGTGGCTGATGACGAGCGAAACATGGCTAAAGGGAGGCAATTTCGTCAAGACGGCAAAGCTGCTCATTAGGAAAAACGAGGCAGCAGACGAATCGACTCTCGCTGTTCCGGCAATTGGAACAAATGAGGAGATACGACTCGGTGCTTAATTGAAAATGGATGGCATGATTGAATTTATTATTGTTGTTTATTTCCTGCGCCCCACCCGCGACGACCCGGTCGCTGGTAATTGGACAGTGTAATTTAATGAAACGACTCTTTGCCGAGTAAATAGGTTTCCACCTTTCAGTAATGAGAAATTGCTTTTGCTTGACAGCACTACTTAGCGTTTTGCAGCAAAGTGTAGCTTCTTTTTACTGCCTACATTTATTGTGAATTTTGCCGATTGACATCAGAAAAACTGCACAAGTAGACAAACACAGCTGCAAATAATTATGCTAGGAGTTAGGTTTTTACCGTAGAGAATTGTAATTACATAATTTTACTTTCCATGACCAGGAAAAAATTAATTGAGTTATTAAAGCTCTAAAATAAAATCTCTTTTTGGGATTTAATTCTGAGCATACTTTAAAAAGCGAATTATGTAGCCATTTTTCATTAAATCTTGAGGGGGATGATGAAATTTGTCATTTGTCGAGCCAGTTACTAATTGGCTTTGATTCAAAGAGATTAACTTAACAATATTTCTCTTTCATGTTTTTAGGGCCTGCACGATGTGCCCGGTGTGCGTCTTCCCCTGCAGACGGCGTCGTACGCGTCGCCCAGCCCCACGCACGCCGTCTTCATGTACAGCGGGGGCAGCTCGGGGGACGGGGGCGGAGGCGGCGGGACGCGTGACGGCGTCGTCACGCTGCAGCTGCGTGGCACCGCCGTCGGGGTCGACGACGAAGACGACGACGACAAGGTGACGGCCGTGGACACGAGCGGTACCAACCTGGCGTCAGTGCTGGCGAGGCTGCAGCAGGAGGACGCCACCCTGAGCATCAGCTACCAAGACGGAGATGTCCTCGCCGAGGGTAGCATCGATGTCCTCCTCGGATCGGGTGCGCTCCACGCTGCAGGTGAGCTACTTTTTTATTTCCTAAGTACATTTTTTATCCCGGATCGTTCAATTTTACGGCAAAGAACTTAAACAAAAAAGCTTGGGTGAAAAGCAAGTGAGAAACAACATGCAAATCAACTCAGCCGCAAGAATAACCTTTCCGCGCCGAGGCGAGAAAGTGAGAAAATGAGGATTGTAATGCTCCCAGTAATTGCGAGATTTTGCTCGACCGAAAAAGACCGGGGTTAACGCCTTGCAGGAAGGCGGCGGGCGCGATCGTGTTCGTGTGGCTGAGTTTTAATATTGCGCAGAGAGCGAACGGCGTCGGGCGGCAGAAGAATAAGAAAAAGGCAGTGTTGCGCGAGAAAAGCTACAACGGAACGGGATTATCACGCTCATCATTTCCTCGGCAACGGCCGGGTGGGTGGGCGGGCATTCCACATGCAAATTTTGTAATATCGGCACACAATGTGACGCTTCACAGCCAAGCGAGCAATATGATTATCCCTATTGCTCGGCACGAAAATTTCCGCTCCGCCTGAAATTCGCGTTCGTTCTTTCTTTCTCTTGCCACCCCACACCCCCTACAACGACCACGCGCGTTACATCACGAGCGCAATTGTTGCTGCCGAGCGATTCCACTTTTATTGCCACCTTCGCGTGCACGACTGGAGCTAGAGAACGCGCAGCCTGATAAATCGCCATTCATTCGCAACAGGCACGGACTGATCCGAGTGTTGATATGTGTATTGAACATTTATAAGTTGGTTTAAATCAATTTTTAACCAATCGAAAACAAACACAATTTTTTGTGATAGATTTTATTCGGTTTCAAAAAAATGATAGTAAATTAAACATAAAATTCGTCCTGGTCGCGGTAAATTTGCGCATCATTCAACAAATACCCAAATTTTCACTGTCGAATGGATTGTTGCCCTTTTCTTGCAACAAAGAAATTCGCGTTTGGTTGTTGAAAGTTGCGCAATTTTGCCGCTACCAGGACCAATTATAAAATTAAATACTGACATTAAAATAATTATTACAAACAGACATTCACAATTACCCATTGGCAGCTTCACATAAAGTTGCAGCATATTTTGTCAAAGCTGAAGAAATAGGCGTATCACAGTTGACAAAAATACAGCAATTCATCGTGTTGTTTGATGTTACACATTAAAAAAGGAATGCCCGGCAGGAGTGTCGTATGAACACATTCATGTCTGTTTGTGGAAGGCCGACTCCCAGTTCTGGTCAACCGTTGCAAGAGTGACAAATAATGCTGTTGGGCGCTTCTTCCGAACTCAATCACAAAAAAATGGATGGTGATTTTATTTTTCAAATACATGTAGAAACCTGAAATACTGTGACAAATTTGTCTAAATCAACCAGAAAACCATGCATAAAAAACATTTTAAAATTCACAGCTCTAACTATTAATGGAAAAAGTAATTATAAAAATGTTGTAAACTGTTTTTTATTCATTTGAAAGTTTGTTGGTCCAGTCCGTTGCTGGGTGGAGCAAAGAATGCCGGGCAGTAGTTGGTATAGCAATTGCGATTAATTGCACCGTCGGAGCAGAATGCAAAATTCGCTGACTCCATTGTGACCCTGTCATGCGGCGAGCGAGGCAGCAACGCCCGGAATGCGGCGACTCGTCCGCCCACTGAAAGAAAGCAATCTCGAGCATTACACCTTTTGCCTCACGTGCGAATGACGCGGAAGAGATGACGCATACAATGGAGCAGTCGACGTTCCATCTTTGTAGGAAACAACTTGCTGATTTGAAAAGAGCCAGTCGGAAAATTTTTCTATATCGTCAGCGATGAGCTTCTGGAAGGTGGAAAAGAAAAAAACACACGTCAATCCTTTTTGTTGCTCTCGCCTCTGTAGAAAAGTTCCTGATGTGCCTGTGGAGTTCGATCTGCTTTATTAAAAATCCCATTTTTTGTGTTTGCAAACATAACATATATTAAGCAGAGGAGAGTAGGTATTTTTTAAAACTTCGGTTTCGCATAATTTTTTTCTAACTACAGGGGATAACAAATTGGAGCAAATTACATAATTAGGTTCAATCAGTCTTGTGACGTATGGGTGCATTTGTTCAGAGCTAAAATTGTCATCAAAATATTTTAACTTGATTTATAAATTTTTATCCACAGACATAGCTTTTCAAAATTGTATGAACACATTTTGTAATGCACCGATATATTTGCAATTTTTTCTGATTGAGATTTAATTTCGCTGCTCTCGTTTTACTTTTTTCAGTTGAAAACTTTCTTCCCCAAGTTGCAATAATGAAATAAAACTAAAACAACGGTGGACCAATCGATAGCAAGGGGAATGTATCGGACCAACCGAGGTCTAGAAAGCAGCACTGCTCTCCTAAAGTTGGGCTTTTGCTTTGCGGGGTCGAAAGTGCAGGCGACTGTGTGTTGCGCTCGCTCCAATTAACAAAAGGCGGGCTCATTAGAGGCAAGCCGCACAAGTTCTTGCTCCTCCGCGAAAGATAACTCCTTAAAGCGGCCATTGTTTCGGCGGAGAGCGCCAGTGTGTAAAAGTTGTTGCTCTGCGGGCGGGCAGGCGGACGGACGGGCGGGCGGGCGGACGGAATTGTTGCTCGTCTTTGAACGCCCCGCTGATGCGAGCCCAGATAAAATTATAATACATTAAACGGGCCCGCCTATTGCCACTCGAGCAAGAGCGGCTGTCAATATTTCTCGAGAGGAAACTCATCTTCCTCGTGACCCATTTCCAGGGTTGCCAAGCGGCCTGAAAATGTCGCTTCATTCCGCCAATCGAAACTTTGAAACTGTTGCCATCGCAGGAAACAATCCATCCTGCAGTTGAAAGATTCGCGGAATAAAAACTTTGAAAATCTGAAGCGTCGGTGTCTCATCAATCACGATTTGAAACGAGCCGTGGGTGAAATTCTGGCAACCCTAGGGCCCCGCCACAGGCATTCGCCGCCCGCGAAAGTGCCTGCGCTCGGCACAAATAGATCCGATCGAAATTGCCACCGATTTTATTAAACGCATTTCCACCTCGGCTTCTTCTTCTTCTTCTTCTCCCCGACGCAATATTCTTTGCCCCCATCTGTCGCCGACACTCGACTTCTTCCTCTCCTGCTTTTCCAAATCGACTCGTCTGCAGGCACGAAAATAAAATTCCCTCCCATCAACATCTTTTGAAAGGAGGAATTTGTTTTTTTAGAGGTGCTTTTCGGCTTTGCAAACGGGGTGTTTGCGCAGTTTGCACTGCAATTCTCACGATGATTGGCTCACGTCAGGAAGAAAAATTATACGCTGCCATGCAACCATTACTGTAAATTTTTATGCGAAAATGTGTAAACGTTTGGCATTTACGGTATTTTCCATTCATTCAAAATTGTGTACAACAGATTTTAGTCATTGATTGTATCAGGTTGGATCCATATTTCGGCTCTGCAAACTTAGAAGCTGGCGATAAACAGACTTCATTTATGTTCAATGTAATTAAAACCAGGCTTCATCCTGAACATAAAAACAACCTCGGGTGGTTTTTTTCAAAAATTTTAGACTTCATTTATATCACAGATGAGAAGGTGGTAGAAGTTTAGCTTTTTCCACAGAGGGTACACTCTCAGTCAAGCTGAGATTCCAAATGAAAACTCTTGTTTTTACGATAACTTTTAATCTAGGATTTCACTATACTATCTTATTTATAGGAAGTGTGAAAATTAACTAGTTCATTTCAAAAGCCACTATCAGGTCTATGATTGAAATATGTAAAAAGTTTAGCAATGTTGCTGATGCAAATCGTAATTTCTTTTATTTTAACAATGCAGGCAACTATACTACAAAATCTGTCCATTTTTGAAAATTGATTTTAAAAACAATTAATGTATTCTGCAAAAAAGATAAGAAATGGATAGTGTTTGTCACATCTAAGTGTTTCCTTTTATAAAAAAGACCATGAATAACTTATTCATAATTTAAACATTCAATATAAATTGAATTTTAATGTCCTGGAAATAATCAATATTCGATAATTTCAATCGACAAATACTGTATGTTTATTTACATTCTATCTTTGGAAAATCAACAATGGCAAATTATTTAACTCCATTGGTGTTTCTCTAGCAAGCAAAACACACGCGTGTGTTAAAAATGCGATTGATTTTGATACATCGATGGAAATACAAACATGAAAAACTGCTATGATAAAAATGAGGATAATTCCGTTTTCCCCGCAATAACAGTCGGAATACCGGCAGTCAAACAATTGAAATATTTGTTTTAGAGTGTAAAACCTGAGCAGAACTCCACTGCTGTTAATGCAAATACGAGAGTGAGCGGCGTTATTCCAGCTGCCACGCGCGGTGCTGAGGGACAACTCTGTTTTTGCACCGAAATCTCTGCAGCGAATTAACGATTGTCGGTGCTGGAAATAATTCACAACGGCCACCGGGCTGGTTATTAAAATTCAGAGCGAGCGTTTGTTGCTGCATTTCATATTCTATATGGTTTGCTAATGTCCCGCCGGCGTAATGAAGCCCCATATGTCACCGGCGCGGTCGACAAGTGTGTAGTGACCCTGCGCTCGCTCTCGCGTTCGCCGCCCTTCCTTTAATGGCAGCGTGTAACACTCGCATATTTCAGCCGGCGTAATAATCCCAAACTAAAATCTAATCTCGACTGTGAGAGTGAGAGAGAGAGAGAGAGAGAGAGAGAGAGAGAGCCACTGAGTTACCCTCTTAATTTAGCGCCCCAGCTCTTATTTGCGTTTTACAACTCCGCCGCGCGCCGCCGCCACCCGCCATAGATCTCGACGCCCGCTTTAATTAAACGCGCGTTTAATTTGCATTTTGCTCAAGTTTCTCCTGCGCGCCTCTCTCTCTCTCTCTCTCTCTCTCTCTCTCTCTCACATATACTTTCAAACTAGTGCCATTGTTGTATAAGAAAAGCGTTCTAGTTTTGTTTCGCGACTTGTTTTGCAATCATTCTCGAGAGTGGCACAAACAACGCCGGCACCGAGATTAAAGGGCAAATGCTGCTCCACTCCTCTCTTTGGGTTCCAGCAAAAACGAGTTAATTACATTCTGACTCCTCGGAGGGAAAGGGAAGCTGATCTTCTTCTGTGTTGTCTACGGAAAACAACTCAAATTTCAAGCAGGAGGTTTACCCTTGCTCAACTGAAACTTTTTTACGCCGTCTCATGGAGCAAAAACATCTGTATATAAGATGATGAAAATCTATTCTTTTCGTGTACATATTTTTTGCAGCTTTTACTCATTCCAAAAAATGAAATTTGTTACAAATGTAAAAATTAATAAAGAATTTTAATTTTTTAAACTAACGATTGATTTATAATTTTTAACAATGATTTAACAGATTATCACTATCTGCGTTAACTCACCAATTAGAAAAATCCTAAGTGTTCGGTGCTGCCAGCAGACGGCGCCACTATTCATTTACACTTTCTGGTACTCCGACTTGAGATTTCAGATTCATTCTTGCTACGGTGCATTCTTGGCGAAAAATGATTTATTTTGACGTGGTGAAAGCTTAAAACCAAAAGCAAATGTTTTTATCTTCTTTTTATCTACAATGATTGGCTGAAAATTGGTCGATTTCAGTATATTAACCAGTAACCATCATCCTAATTGTTCCTTGTCAGTTCAAGGGTTCAAAAACTCTTATCTGTGCAGCTAATTTTCACGTATCCATAGTATTAAAAATATTTTTACTTCATCTGCGTTTTTTTTCGGTACATTTTTTGCGACCCAAACTATCGATAAACGCGAGCGTGTTCATTTATTCTTCGAAGACGCTGTTTTTGCAACCCCATCCGCTTGTTTCGGGATAGGGGCAGGTTGAAGATCGCCAATAAAACAGCGACAAGCGTCGACGAGCGCAGAAAATGTTGATTCTGGCCCTTTCCCCCGATTGCGGCCGTTAAGCAAGAGAGTAGCTAGCCGGGCTGACTGATGTTGAGCGGCGGTGGCGGCAGCGAAAAAAACGATCCATTTGCCCGTTTTTGCCGCAGCAGCAAAACCGTCTGAGCACGTCTCGCCCTTTTTCTCTTTCTCTCCGAGAAGATTGACGCGCAAGCTTTCTCTTCGGATCTATCGACGAGTGATCCAAGGGGAAAACGACTTGTGCGGATTTGATAATGACTGCTGCTGCAGCCGCCCGAGGAATTTACGGTCTCTCGATGAGACGCCGAATATTGGCTCTTTTGCCTCATTTCCTGCAGTTTTGATATCGGTTCTGGCACACATTTCACCGGCTGAAGAGGATGATTGCGGGCGGCGGCCGCATTAACTCTCTCATTCCGACCCATTTCGATAAGCATCACGTCTTCGGTGCGGGATTTATTTATAATTTATGATATCTGGAATTACTCGAGCAAAAGACGTTTATGCGCCATAAAGCGCTGGCAATGTACTGCAGGTGTATTACGTATTTCTGCGTCGCTCCGCGGCTGAAGGAATGGAAGGAGGAATTTAAAGTGGAGCTGTACTGAATGATTGTGGAAAATCTTTTTGCTGATGTAAATCATGATTTATTTCGCCAGTAGGAAAATTTAGCTCATAATTCGTACATTGGATAGATCGCGATGAGAGGAATCAAAATCAAGCGGAAAAACACGACCAAGCTGTTTAATTTTTTCGAGATACTGGGTAAAATCTGCAATTAAATTTATACTCGAAAGCATGCCTTTATATGATTTGTATCATGATTTTTTGCAACATTATGAAACACTATATATTCAAAGAACTACTTACTAGAAACAAATATGAATATAAAAATCATGCATGTCCTGTTAAGACCCACTTTAATGCATCGTCACCCGGATTTCGAGTTATGCAGCCGGCTGAGCAGGGGCGACGCGCGGGTTGTCTGCTCTGCAACTTTGCTTTCTCCAGAGCAGGAATGCGCGTTTCCCAAAGCCGCATTTGCAAGTCTTGATTTTTGCCACGCTCTCATGTTTTCTATCTCTTTCCCTCTCCTTTCATTCACTTATCTGGTCGCTACGAGAGCCGTTTCGGATAACAATTTGATTTACTTAAAATTAGATCTGGGCCAAAAGAGAAAGTTAGTCGGCTGCCACTTGGCAAGGATTCTCATCGCCGCCGCGAGTAAAAAAGAAGAAGAAATAAACGAGAATTGTTATCAAAATCCAATATCTCGTCCAATTTAGCGAATTCCGATAGCAAGAGCGTGTTTTTTCCGCAGCATCAAACGCTCTCTCGTCGGAGGGTCTGCAGAGGAAGTGGAAAGAAAGTTGCTCGAATCCGGCCGCTTTTTGCCCAGATTGGCCCGCGTGCGTCAGGCGCGAGCGAGCAAGCTTCAATTAATGGCGATAATATTTCAGCTATGAGCTTTTTTGTGCCATAACTCTGCGTCTGCTTCGCTCGGCACCATTTGCTATCCGGCCACCAGCCAGAGATATTTGTCGCAGATTAATTACCTCTATCTCGGTAAAACATGCTCGAATTATTCTCGCAGTGAATCCATCTTGATCACTGCTTTTTGACTTGACCTTCCTTGCGTATGGATTGCACTGCGTTCATTAGATGCGCATTTTTAAAAGGCTTTTTGTATATTATAAATCATTCTTTTATGTACGGTGACGTGGTTTAAAAGAAAAGCAAAGCTGAATGAAAAACGATGGATGACTTAAAAACTTATATGAGGTGCGTCTACAAATATTTTACACATTTTCAGTTTAATTTTTCATGACTGATTCTTTCTTTTCTAAAGGAAATCAAAATCGAAAATCTCAACTCGAAATGTTCCCCAAGCTGCAGAATATTTTTTATGTTAGTTTAAGGACAAGGTAAATAAAGTTAATTTTAATATACGGATCAAAGTTTCGGAAAGTTGGAACTATAGAATTTAATTTAATTCATATTTTTACAATTTTGAAGCAATTTGAAGAGTACGAGAGCCTGAAACTTCCCATTTAATCGAGCTTTTTGCCAGAAAAGGCCAAAATATTTTGTTAAATGATTTGATTAGTTAAAATACTGAATTAGCTACCTGCTGAAAATTATCCATTTTTCTCTTACGCAGATAAGTTTATGTTATAAAACTGCCGATAACTCTCATCTGAGTTAATATTTTCATAAATTAAAAACTTAATTAAAAATGGATATTGTTGTTCAATACCATGCACGTCAAAAGCTAGAAAAATTTATTATGAGAATTCACTATCCACGGCTACGCAAACCTTTACTGATTCTCTTAACGATGAAATTGAATGCTAACTTTAAACAAAAGAAATTTTGCCATCACCTTTATTACAATCCTCGCAACAACATGTTCAGGTCACGTCGCGTTTTTTCTAAGCTCAATTCATAACAAAAGTACCGTTGAGTGGCTATATTTGCTGCCGTTTTTTTCCCTTTTTCATATGTGAAGCGGATGTAATTTGGCTTTTGCTGCCGTACACGTATCGATTTGAATATCGACTGCATCCAATTTTCCTGTCAGAGATCGCGGCTCCATTTTTCTTGCGCTCTTGATCAAAAGGGCTGGGCATGAAATATATTGGCCGGCGCGCATAATAAATACGCGCGAGGCGGGTCGATTGCGCGCAATATTTCAAAGCAACGTTTCAATTTTGCCGGCGGCAGCGGTGGCGGAATAATTTTTCACTCACTCGGGCGTTTGTGAGGCGAATGCGCGATCGGCGGGCAATTGAAATTCGAGCCGGCGTTTATCGTCGGTGCAACTCACGTTTGCGGTCAACGCCGACCCAAAGACCCGAAGACTCACCTGCCCACCGAATGCCAAACACGCCTCTTCGCATTTCGCCGCTAGCTCGCTGGCACGTGCTTGCTGGAAAATCATTTGCCGCACCACCTACCTCTAGCATGGCTCAGTTTCGCTTCTTTTCTGCTCAACAGGGGCCGACGGCACGTTCGACTTGTTCGACTCCGAGAGCGGGCAGGACCTGACGCTCAGCCCACAGACCTTCACGAGCTCGACCGAGGCCTTCCTCAACGATAACTCGGACAGCTTGCCGCCCACGCAGGCCGACGCGGATACAGGTGAGAGTGAAAGCAAAAGAAAAGTGGTTGTTTAGATAATAAATGTTTACAAGTTCACGAAATTGAGTTAAAAAAGTGTTGAAATAGGTACACTTTTAGAGGTAAATAAAGGGGAGTTGAAGGGATGGCACCCTTAGACTGCTTCAGCTATCTAGGCGAGGTAGAGACGAGTCTAACGGTGTGCGGTTTTTAAAAATCCGACATTTAGAAGCTAAGATTTGGGCGTGACAATATTTATAAAAAGCATATTGATTTTTTAACCTAATTTATTTATTGCACTTTAAAAGATGGTAATATCAAAATTTAACATTTCAATATGTTATAGATCAATAGTATCTGACATTTTGCTATCTGAACTGATTTGGGGAAAAATAAAAAATTCCAAAATTTGAATTCAAGCATCAGTAAAACCTGCAAAAATGGTTAAGTCTGGGTTTTTGCAATTGTTATTTGTCATATGGAGCCTAGTTTCAATAATTAAAATTTCATCAAGATCTTCAGATCTATGCCAAAACTATATATTTGCTCGAAGATTTTTTTTATTTTCATTTTAAGTTTTTAAAAAAATCCAAGCATTTTAAACAAGACGTTCATCCTCTAATTTCTGTGTCCAAATATTAAAAAAAAACAATCAGCACCGTTTCCAAAGCAGATTATTTTCGCAGTATTAAAGCCTCTCTTTTCCTGGGGTGGCCAGGTCTGTTTCCACTGAAAACGGGCTGTAAAGACGAAATTTGGCGCAGTCATTAATCGCACGGCCGTCAGAAAAGATGATCCGCTCGCAGCTAGCACTTTTCATCCGCTGCAGCTCGCGCGGGCCATAAATTACGCGAGCGGCAATGTTATTGGCACACACAAAACACGGCCGCCAGCAAAACGGCCATAAATAGCAGAAGTGCGCGCGCGAAATATTTATCGGCGGCATTCAATAACTGCTATCTTGTTTTCACACTTGCGCTGGCTGCTGCTGCTGCGAAGCGAATTCGCGCCGCGTCCATTCATCGCAAGCCAGGTTATTTACGAGCGGGCAGAATTAAAATGGAGGATTGCCAGCCAGCCAAGGGGGTGTGTGGGTGGATGGTGGATGGACTGGAGGCAGAACAGGATTCAAACAGTTGTGCTACTGGTTTTTTCCACGTCTATTTTTTTATTTCAGAAAAAACAGCATAATCAGTCTGTTTTTTCCACAAGATAGATATTTTACGAAATAATTCACTAAAATCTTTGAAAAACTACCAAAAAATTGCAGGTCAAAAGGTCATGGGTCTTTCCAAGTTGCCCGAAATATTAATTTTTATTCCAATTCTGGACGTCGTGAAAATGACTTGTTTATGTCATTAAAAGATGTATAATTGAGCTTAAATTTAAAATCTAGATGTTTGAAAAGTAATTTAAATTTACTGTTAAGTTTCCTAAAATGTGCTGCAATAAAAAAATCTATAGCTTGAAATAACTGGAAAAAACAAACGAAACCAAAAATGATGATTGCTTGTTTAAAAATATATCCCTTTGCCAAATACAAAGAAACGTCAGTTTAAAATACTCCGGAACATTTTTGGTAAATTTTCCGTCCTTTTGTCAAGCCCTAAGGCATCTTCCTTCGCTCTGAAACGCCTCTCGCACTTTTTATCAAGAATTTTGCTCTTCGGTTTGTAAAGGGTGACCCCCAGAGCAGCATCCACGCACCCCTTCCGCGGGCGAAAAGCAAACAAGCCTTTGTCTGGGGCGGGTTCGCCACCGACTCTTGTTCCTCTGACCTAGAAAGACAAAGCAGCCCGCCTTTCTTGCATTCCCAGCTCTCAGGTCAACAGCTCCTGCTTCTTTTTTAAACAGCTGAGCTGCACTCGCGTGCTCAACGACGCGCAGATCAGTCGGGCCCCAGACGACACGTGAAACGTACGTGCCTACAAAAGTTTGTGGATTTGCGTGCCGAGCTGCTGTTAATTGAACTGGAAATTCGTCATTGTGGTGAAGCTATTTCTACAGGGATCGTCTCAATCTAAATCAATAACGGAATTGAAACATAGCTTACATTGGAATATCCCTGAAATTAGGTAATCAATCAGAATGTCTTGAGAATCTGCTACTTGACATCACAATTTAAGTTAATAAATCTATTTCGGAAAAAAAATAGAACAATCAAATTTGCAAACAGGAAAAATACAAGGAAAAACTATTCCAATGGATCTACTCTATTTTCAGAAGGGTTTACACTTGAGGGCAATTGAATGCTTTTTACTGTGCGTCTAATTCAAAATAATTTATTTTGGTATATCTAAAACTATCCAGCTAAAAAATCAAACCCTGTTGTAATTTCCTAAAAACCATGCGTGGAATGGTCTAAATTATCGGATACATTCAGTTAGCCAGTAGCCAGCCTTGTAGCTTAATTGCGTTCTGTTGATGTGTCACTGCCGTCGCTACATCAAAAAGCCAATCAGAGAACACATCCCTTTTCTGATTTCCCAGATTAATATTTGTAAATAACAATTCGAAATTCAGCTTTGCATCCATCTGTATTTGACATGAAAGCTCTCTTTTCAAGAAAACCGTTTAGAAAAATGACAATCCATAATCATTTGCATTTTCGAGGGAAAATCACATTGAAAAATTGATTAAAACTATAATAGTCTTCTTGTTAGACCCAAAAAACAAACCATAAATCACAATCAGCAATTAGTGCAGTTGATCAATTTCAACGGCTATAGTGACTCGGAAATCCTCTGCAATTAATTCTGTGTTCGTGGATTCTGTTTTCAAGGAAAGTACTCCGAAACAGCCATTACCAGATAACTTCATCTCGATTTTTAACTTCTGATCATCCTGGTTATGAATTTCCACAGAAGATCCGTTGTGAAATTTTTATCTTCGATTTAGTTTAATTTGATATTTCAATAGAAAGTTTATATTTTTTGGATCTGATTTCGCAACTGCTCTCAGAATAAAAATTGGTATATGAATTACTTTACCGACCAACACCACATATTTTGGAAAGCAAGAGAAAATAAATCTTTCTCGGTCCATTCTGCCAACCAGGGGATTTGGTCAACGAATACGAAGCTCCGGATTATCCTGTATGCACGGAAGCATATAAAAAATGATGTGTTTACATGATGCGGATCTGGACGGATAATATATATGGCGTGCGATTAAGCATTTGGTTATATCGGCCGAGGGATGATTAAACGCAAACGAGACGAGGATGCAAAACCGCTGACGCAGAGGGAGTCGAAGCTAATTTGGCCTTTGATGTATCACACAGAGGTCCGCCGGCCAGTCGGTCGGATGGAAAAAAATCCTCCGCAGCATCGAGAGCGATACAGAATTGATGGCGGCGGCGCATTCTCCTGACGCTGCGCAAAATAAATAAATTTCGTTTTGTCAGCAAGAGCGAGAGCGGTGGAACTCGTCGTGTTCAGCAATGGCGGCCGCCGCTCTGTGGAAATGAAAAATGTCAATTCTCGTTATTAATGAAACCTCAAAACAGCCGTTCGGTCTCTCTCTCTCTCTCTCTCTCTCTCTCTCTCTCTCTCTCTCTCTCTCTCTCTCTCTCTCACTCTCTCTGGCTGGGCTGGCTGTGTGTGTCGCGCTTATTGAGCAAGTGGGCGGCTGGCTGGCTGTTCGATTGAACGGGAATCAGCACAAACTTCTGTGCGCCGCGCCGGAATCGTTAGCGAGATTGAATTTTTCTTCTACTCAGCACTCTGTGAGTGTGTATATTGACAGATGCGAAATACTGCCTGCTTTTGAGGTGGAATAAGAGCTGAAAATTCGTGACAAGTTTCACGAATTCTTTCGCATCAACGACAAGGGGCTGAATTTTTTTCTCTGAGCTTCCAACCGTCATGGGAGCACACCTAATACCTTCTTAAATTACGAAAACTGACTAATAAACTGTAAAAAACTGTCGGTTAGTATTAGATTCAAAATAATATTTATTACGGATCAGCAGGGTATCAACAGGAATAATTACAATATTAATCAGAACAAGAAATAAATCTTGCATGCAACAAAAAAATATTTATCAAATAAGTATATCTTAAAATACTGTAGATAAATTTCTATATTTGCAGTGCGACATTTTACAAGAAACTGGAGCCAGGTGTGTTGATGAGGCCTAGGGTTGGCTGAAATCCAACAACTTTTTTTTAATATTAGTTTAGTGGTTTTTTGGTCAGAGAGCTTAGCAAAAAGTGCTGAAAGAACTGCGACTATATATAAAATCATTTGTATTCCACGTTAAATATCCGTCCAACGAAAATGTCTTAATTTCACAGCCTAAACACGTCCTCCGTTTCCTAATATCTACTTCTTCGGAGCGAACGAGGACGTTCACCAGCTGCGGAAAGTTAATATGAACGGAAGAGGAGACGCTGCCGCAGAACTATCGGCAAAGTAACTTAATTTGCGAAAGTCAGTGTACGCTGACGTCGGCTGATGACTTTTTTGTTTCCGATGAGATATGAAATTCGAGAGCGATCGGAATCCAATAGATGAAAAGAGCTTTGCGCGCAAATTCACTTACCGATCCGTCTTGCTCTCTGCATTCAAATTGCGCGTTTGGACGGACGCAAGAAAAATGGCCACTGGCTCGGCTGCTGGTGCCGCAGATTTTTTCGTCTCGGCGCAAAAGGCAGAGAGGGCTGGTCGCTAATCGGCCTCGTCAGCACAAAAGCAGTGCTCTCGTTCCTTGACAAACGCGAGCGAGCGCCCTTTTGATGCCTCATTAAGTAACCAGATTATAATTTGCTCCGACCCGCCGCATCTAATTGCGAATTCGGACTCCATTGTCCCGTGACGGCTCACACAGCAAACCGGCCCTTTTGATATAACGGCTCAAAATTCCTTCGCTTCTCTGCGCAAGGGAAACCTACTCAAAGCGAAATGATTTACAGCAAACTGCGTACCGACTTGCACGATGAGGCGTGGGATGCACACCCTTGAAATGAATACACACGTCCGAGTGAGCACCCGATTGGGATTTCCAGAAATTAATAATCACAGCAATAAGCAATTAGTTATTGGAAATTAACGGCGGTAAACCCAATAAAGTGGCACAATCAATCTGCTGTGCTCTCAACCATAAGTAGCTAACTATAGCTATACACGTGTGTGCTGTTTGATGGCAACAAAGGGCATTTGGAAGCACATATCGGATTGGGCTTTGCCTTTGAACAATTATTTCGCTGGCTCCTGGAAACTCGCTTCCGCATATAATTCGTTTAAAATATTAAGCATTCAGGGAATTAAATCATGAACAAAATAGCTGTAGCTCTCCTCTTTAGTCTATTCAAAACGGATTAAAATCTGCAAGCTGAAATATAAAAATTCAACCGGGGGCAAAAGAAATTAATTCACGGTCATTTCATATTCCTATGTTGATTGAAAGCTAAAAAATAATACTCATTGATCTAAAATTCACAACCCTCTATATTAAAAATATTAATTTAACCTGGTTCAATTTTAACTAATTTTAATCTCATGTCATATGAGTTTGGCTTATTCAAATTATTTTTACACAATAATTTCGCAAATGGATTTATAAATATTTACTGAAGAGGAGGTGTGTGCGAGCGAGAGTGATTGCGCGGCACTCACGCACCGTTTCCCGCCGCAATTTGAGCGCAGCAGCCGGACGCGAGGGCAGAAAATAACGAACGGCCTCCGCAGCCGTAATGAAGATGAATAATCGTGCGGTCCGAAATTTCCCTCCCGGCCAGCCGCCTGCCGACTAGAAAAGGGTCTCTGGGGAACCGAGTTGCGCTTTTTCCGACGCACAACACTCTAATTACACTGCTGACCCCAAAACTACTCGCAGAGGCAACACGACAAGTTGCCGCCGCTATGCTATATGGAACCGCCGCAACTTCAAAAGAAAATGCTGGCAGCAGCAAGCTGCCGGGCTGACTTTTGGTTTTACAGAGAAACTGGCTGGACCAGCATGAAGGAAAATATGTTTTTAAAGGACGGATTAGCGCAAAATTGCGGAAAGTGGTGGCGCCTGAAAAGAGTGAGTAAAAGTCATTTAAGCCACGTTATAATTCGTTCCAAGAAAGGTCTTAACGTTGAAATACTCTTTTTCCTCTTAATTCACGATTTTAGTCAAAAATAATATTAATGGAGGAGAGAGGGCAGCGAGGCTAGTGGAACTCTTTTTGGCTTGTTTAAAATCATATTTTCAAAAAAATTTATTATGATAAAATGAAAAGCTTACAAGCTTAATTTTTCTAATATTTCGATTTAAATTATGGAAACGAGAGATACTAATAACAAAATTGATCCAGCAATGCTTGTCACTGTTTCTCGTTCTCAATGAAATTTTTAATTGCATTTTAAATCCGGGCCGTACAGTCAGTAAAATATCTCTATAATGAGATTTAATTGACCTATTTAACACCTTAAAAATTGAGTTTCCAGTCTAGGCCTCTACTCCTAAAATTCCTTGTAATTTAACATCTTTTAACATTCATTTAAAAGATTATATCGTGAAAGAGTGTTTGTAAAAATCACTGAAAGGCACAAACGTCGCAATGTCGAGCTAACTATTTTAAAGGAAAAGAAATGTTTATCAACTCTCGCTTTACAATTTAAACGATTAATAATTTTTTTAAACCGTTGGGAACATTTTATGAAGTTTCATAAAAAAGATTAATTAATCGTCCAAATCCGCTGTCTCAAAACAGTTTAAAACCAACTAAAATTATATTTAATTTTTCCATTCCAAGAGAAAATTTTTGTACGAGAAAATTTGGTTCAATTGCAAATTTAGTCATTTTTATTAGTTCGGAGGGTCGGGAGAGTAAATTTTGCAACTTGCTTGTATTTTTCCAGTTAAATTATTTACATTTGAATGTCTGGCGTTTCAATAATAAAACCGTGTTGTGGGGAGGCGAACAGATGATCACATAGGGCCCAAGCTCCCCTGCGGTCACTCGGGCCCCATGTTATCCGCTCTGTGGAGTTTTTGGGACTCGTGAGACCATATCCCACGAGATGTGCTGAGCAAGAGGTTAAAAAATGGCATTAATATTTTTCTAAATTGTAATATACCAAAGATCAAAAACAAAATTTTAGTCCGTTTATAAATGAAGGATTTAAATATGTATAAATTTTGTACTCAATTTGAAGTTATTTCTTTCTTCAAGAGAACATACTTATTTCCTCTTTTGCTAAAACTTTAAAAAAAATCATCAAAATATTGAAACCTCGTTGCAATTTCAGATTTTTCTAGAAATTAAATATTTTTAAATTGAAAAAATCAAATTGTCGTCTAAATGTACTAAGAAATATTCTTAAACGGACCATAGTATCCTATTAACTGTCGTAAACTATCAGCCTTTATTTATTATTTTATATTTCCAATTGCTGTAAACATATGAGTTTTATTAAAGCAATCCTAATCCATCCATATCCATGGCTCTCACGAATCCATTCAAATTTCCTGCGGTGATTTGTACAAATGTGAACCGTGTGTATAGAAGGAAACTAACTATGATTGGCCCGACGCAATAAATTCTCGCGCAAAACTAATAACCAAGGGGCGAAACATAGCAAACATGTGGGCTTAATTCGACCGGCGAAATATACGCTGGCGGCAGCAAAAATAATAAAGGCGGCCGCTTTAGCAGCAAGAAGGGAAACGGCAAAAGCGGGCTGGCGAATAAATCAAAAGAAATGGCACCAGCAGTGCGAATAAAATAATGCAAACAAATTTATCCCTTGCTCCGGCCGGCAAACGGGGACCAAGGGGAGAGTGGTTTATTTCTCTCCGGCGCGCTAAAAAGCAGCGCAAGCAACCCCTTTTTTACTTTTTCGCCGCGCGCGCCGTCCTAAATTGTTTTGTCCGGCTGGTCCTGGTCGGTGGGCGCACCGAAAAAAGGGCGAGGGCGCAAAACAAGCAAACAAATTAAGCCTCTCACATGCAGGCGACACGGCAGAGATAGAGGCAAAAAGACAAGATTTAGGAATTCGCTGCTTTCATGCGCGCGCTCGATCGATTTTCGTGTTTGCCAAACTGCGCTACGCACACACGAAACAATCAAGATTGGAATTCTCCGGCAAGAATCTGTGCATTCACAACCAAAGTGGCAACAAAATTCAGTTTAAATTATTTAATTGTTTACATGTTAAAATAAATTGCTTGGAAATGGAAGTAGGGAAAGTGTAAAATATCCAAATATTGTCCCATAAATATTTTAAATTCGCCAGTGACATTATCTGAATTTGTCTTTTAAACACTATTCAAAATCAAAATCCACATAATAATATCGCAATAAACCCCAGAAAATATGTTTCTAATAGCAAGAAATAGGAAAAACATACTAAAACTGCCAAAATTTTCCCCACAACTGTCTAAAATGGTCATATTTTTCGTAAAAAAAATCGTCTAAAATTTCCAAACTCTTTTAAAATTTATCTTGTCAGTTTTTGCTGCTCATAATGCATACGAGCAACAACTATAATATAATTCTTAAATCATTTTGATAAACAATGATAATTTTCATAATTAATAGTAGTTTTCCTTGAACTAAATCACAAAGAAAATTCTTGCTATTTTTTACTACTTTTAAAACTAGGATTTAAAAGTTTGCTTATATCCCACCAAAATTCCTTCTTCCTCTATAATATCCTCAATTTCATATTCTGATTCTATTTTGTTGTTGTGTGTTTTTCAGTGGGTAGCTCCAACTCGGAGGACGTTAAGGTGGCCGTGGTGCCGAGCGCTGCGGTGATCACCACTAAGACAGCAGCTGCGGTGCCAGCAGCGCCGGCCCCGCCCGCGTCGACGCCGAGCTCGTCATCGCCGACCACGACGGCCATCGTTGCGGCCGACTCTGGCAAGCTTGCGGTGAAGAAGTCGCGGCCGAAGGCGTCGTCGCCAAACAGACAGGGACCCCAGCAGTGCTTGGTGAGTACCATTCTCCAGATTGCTCAGAAATTAAAATATCCGTGGGCACAATTTTTAATGATATTTAATTGAGCAATAAGCGCAGTTCAACTTAATTACTATATCTACGGACTGACACAGATCAAATTTAACTCAAGTTTATTCTTTTAAAGTAAAACATCTGGCCAAAATATTAAGAAATCGTTAAAAAATAAGATTTTAAATTTAATTTTATTCGTTCAAAGGAATCATTGTAAAAGAATATTTTGCCTAGGAGATGCTTTGGTCGCGGTTGAAGAGCTGTTCTTTGAAATTGAGCCTGTCGAGTCACTCGTGTAAATCATTAGCAAAGAGCAGAGAAACAATCGGCGCGTGCGATGCCCAAATTAATTGAAATCCCGCCAAATAGCTGCGCTCTTCTCCGTCCGTTTGGTCGCGTAAAATTTTATCCGCTCTGCCCGCCTCATTAAAGAGAAAGAGAACTCTTTCACTCCTTTTATCTTCTTAATGACTGCTTTTAAACTATTTGGCGAGAAATTTTCGTTCCATTGGATAATTTTGATGAGGACGCGCAGATAATGCAGGTGCGGTGGCGGGATTCGTTTTTCTCGGCGTTTCCTTATCGCCCGGCCGGCCGAATAATAAAGGGGTGCAATTCTTTGCCGCTTATCTTTTTCACCCCGCTTCGCAAAGAGGAAAAAAGGAGCTCTTTATCCGAGCTAGGCCATCATTATTTCTGCTGCTGCAGGCCGAGAGGGAGGACGGACCGAGCCAAATTGTTTCTCTTTCCGCGTTTTCCTCTTCTCTGCAGCAGCGCTAAAGCAAAAAAAATATAGATACCGCACTACTTCTCTATTTTATTTTACATTCGAATGATGCGGTAATTTACTTTTGAATATGATCAGCATAAAAAAGAATCAGGTCGGTGCAGCCATTCCGTTTCAATTTCAATGCGTTCTTGTAAAACTCGCTCTTAAAAGTGTGCCGTTGATTCAAAAAGGGCTCTCGCGCCGTCATTCACCTCCGGCTCGCTTCGTTTGCACTTGTATTGTGCAGCAAATGAATCACGATTCACTCAATTTTCCGTTCTAATTGGGTCTCGCTCTATTTTCGCAAAATTACGCACTCCGCTGCTAACGAAGCTCTCCAGCCTCTTTTTGTCTGTGCAGCTCGCAATTAGTACAAGCGGCCCCTGCACAACGGCAGCTCCACTCGCACAATTCGCGATACACCTGATGGCCTACAACTGGGGTTGGAAATTTCAACGGCTATGTTTAGAATATTTTGGGCTCTCCAGTTCAATTCCGCAGTGATTATGCATTTATCGAAAAATAAAATCTAGATTTTGCGTTGAAGTATGAAAATTTTTATCAAATGATCAAAAATTCATTTTGTAAAGTACCAGAATCATTTTGAAATATTTTTACCAATGCTGCTTCTGAAAACAACACTAAAAAATGGAAAATCTGAAAGACATATTTTTTTCAAAATTTATCAGAGAGAATGCGGTTTTGCAAAATATATTTTTTGACAGTTTAAGACACTTAAATTGTTTTTTAAACCTTTCATTTTTGTTATAGATAGAGAGCATGTCACTTTTTTCACATTTGAACTCCAAAATTGACAAAAACTGAAAGTGATTTCTCGACGACTCTTATCTTTAAATCACATTTTTTCTCAATTACTCTTGTAAATTTCCAAAAATACATATAATTGATGATGGCTATGAATTTCAAGGTGGTTGGTTCCACAGTCTTTGTAGTACATAGTTGAAAGTCCGAGCAAAATAAATTCCGTCAAAATTTAGACCAGACAAGTGTTTAGGAGGATTGGGAGGATTTAAAACGGCATTTTGGCCATTTTAGTTTCAAAGTAATCGTTATTATGGTTCTGCAGGGCTATTTTGCACCATACATTGCCACATCCAGATACAATAATATCAGTTTTTGTACATAATTGTTTAAAAGAGAGGTGGCTCAATATTTCTTGCAAAACTGTTCTTTTAAAAATTCCTTGAAAGCACTTTTTGGTTTTCGTTGAGACAAAAATTCGGTGGGAGGTTGTTCCACAGACGGTAGCTTTGAAAATTTTATGCAAATTTAGCCTTAGATGAATTTAAGCTTCGCTCTAAAGTTGGAAATTGTTAGTTTCATCCTCATTTAATTGCCCAAAAGAAAAAATATTCAATTATCAGAATTTCCCAACAGGACCTGAAGTGTTTTTTCATGTGAGACAAATTTTAAGAGCTCTCGAATTGGATCATTCTGTTTACTTTAACGGGCTCTCAATGAAACATAACACTCGCTGCGAAATTTCAGGTAAAATTTATGTGTATGCGCGAACATCCCACGCCAAACTCCGGGTTGTTGAATCAGGCAAGCAAGCACGGGATGAATGCAGAGGACACAATGAAACGCAAATTGCGCGTCCGAGAGCAAATTTATCGCCCGCGGGGCTGCTGCGAAATTTAATTTAAGGCCCTGCATTAAAACGGAAACCATGCAGCGCCAACCCGGGATTCTCCGGCAGAATATATCTCTCTGCGCGCCGAGTATTCCACTACTGCGTCTCTGCGACTGCTCTGCTCCGCCGATACGAAGTACTTCAATTAACGCGGATTTCGATTGAGCGGATTTGTTGTTGAGCGAGCATTAACTTATCAGCGAAATGCGCACACAGTTAGCGGATTATTGCAGAACAGGCTCATTTGCTGGCGAGGGTAAGCAGTAATAATTATTGCTGAGGTTTCCATCGTGCGCATAAATTCAGGGGTCAAATAAATAAAATTTGCCGCCTATGGCAACGGTAATAATTGGTCCAAGCCAATCAGGGGGATATACCAATTTAATTTATTAGAAATTGAAAAAATTAAAAACTTTCCCAGGAAGTACGTGATTTTATTTTTGTAACCAAAACAAGAGGAATGCAACTTTTAATCCAGAACGTATGGTGTTTTCAGCTGCAATTCGAATGTGTTTGATAAATATGTCAATTGTCAAAAGGAATAAATAGTTCCCGTTATATACGGTTCGCTTCTGAAATGTAAAAATTCAAACTAATTTCTTGAAAAGTGGTCACAAAACATATTGAATAATATGCTCGGCGAGATGAATCGAATGATATATGCGATTTTCATTCTTTATGAACCATTGGGATGTTCCCTAAAAATTTCGTTCTGGGAAAAATCGCATGCAGAAATGTAGCGGCTAGTAATAGTTTTATTTTTTTTCTAAAATGAGTTTTAATCCAGATTTTTTGGCTGTTTAAAATTTTACAGGTAGCATAACTTGCTGGTTTAATACGATTCAATATTTAAATAAGCTGTTACGGTAAATTCTGCACAGGAAATATTTGTCCAATGTAAGCTAAAAAAAATTAAATTTCATCAGCCTTCAATTTCAAAAGCTTTGCCGTTTTTCAAACCATATATAGTAAAAAATAGCGTTGACAGTTTCCAACCAATTTTAATTAGTTTTGAAGGTTTCATTAAAAGCAATTTCAATATTTAAGCAAGGTGTTAGACTTTTTTAAGTTTCAAGATTACCTGGGATTCGTGGTAACTCATGTGGCTAAAAATTAACTCTGATGGAAAACAACTAATGTGTATATTCCTACTTCTTGGAAAGGAGATAAAATCTCTCAATATTAAATCTTGCTGGAAACCTGAATCGAGAGCCAATTAATATTGACCTTTGTCATCACGAATCGACGCGTGCAGAATTGAATTTCTGCACCGAGGTCAAGTGATAAAAAACGCCGGTGGAATACAAAGTTATCTGCTGGGAGAAAGGTGAGGCAGGCGGCTTAATTAGAAACGGCGTCGTTCGCAACAAGTGAGAGCTGTGCGGGGTCGGCCGATCGCAATTGGCTTACACACCGCGCGCACGGAACGCAGCCGGGGGCTGCGGGGGCGGCTGCTGACCCAGTATTCAGGACACGTAGTATTTTGCTCCGAGTTGAAATGTTGCCGGCCGTGTGGCATGGTAGACAGCTCGGCGAGCGCCTGATGAAAATATGAAGAAGAGACTTGATAAAGTGCTGTTGCCGCGCGCTCCAGGGGCAGGGGGGCCTTGTTTTACCCCAGAAACGACTCCAAAACTGTGCAAGCAGGAACTCTTGACTTAAAAATAATTATTCGATAATATTTGAAACAGAAAATTTTTACTAAATAAAAATGTTAAAAGGCTTTTTAAACAATTTTTGGCTTCATTCGGAGGGTTCATATCCATATTTCTGGTAAATATTTGGTCGATTTGTAAGTAATTACCTACTTATTACTTTTTTGTCTTTAATGCTCTCCGAATTTTAAAAATAAAAAACAACGCACCAAAAGTGAACGATTTTTAGCAACATTTGGGTTATAGCCGATACTTTGACTTTTGTAACTTACAAGATGTAAGGTTTTTTTCGAACCCCCTGCTCAGCACTTTCCGTGGGCGATGAGCTCACCGGCGAGCATGGGGCCCTAGTGGCCGCAGAGGAGCTTGGGCCAATGTGGCCATCTTTTCGCCTCTCCGCACTAAGGTATTTTTTGAAATGCCAAAAGCCGCTGGAAAGGTGTGGAATCCAGCAAGTTTTGCTTCCCAGCCCGTTTAGCTAGCTGAGAGCATTTTGAGTCACTAAATTAAACACCTGTGACATCTCTAACATTGTTTTAGATATCAGAAATGCTCAAATACCTCCCATTTCCTTTAAACTCCTTTAAAGTTTAAACCTTAACAATTCGAGCCAACAGGCTGTTAAAAAATATACATTTTCTAAAATATATGAAAAATATTAACATTGCTGCTGCTCGTGACAACTGCGTCCAGCTGTACACTTGTTGTTTCATTCTTTCCCACTTGGCAGGATATTAAATTTTTCAAAATGTTTGCTCAAGCTCCTTTCGGGCCAAATATGGCGGCTCGTCGCTGTCTAGTCCCATGAGCGGAGAAACGCAGGAAATGAAAAGAGATAGCTGCCTGTGCCGGCCCGGATGAAATTCAAAAAAGCTGCCGCCGCGCGCGCCTAGACAAAGAGGTGGGCCGGAATTTAATTAAAGTCTAATCTGCTGGATCAATTTCTCGTTGCTCGTCGCGCAAAGGGAGATTGGCCCTTGCGCGCGTCGAGTGGAGGTAATCCCCCGCAAAAAGCGCGTGGGCCCACTTTTGGAATCAATCATCCGGACGGGGGGCGTAATTCGCAGCCAAACCCAAATTGAATCGAACACCGCCGACGCAGCCACCACTCGCACACAGCGACCCAACAAATTCGCTCTTTTGCAGCTTCATATTTATAAGCCGACGGGGAATTGCAGAGGAAAAATTGAACAACACCAAGCGCGCTGGATAAAAAGCGCAACTAGGCAGATCGATCATGGAACATGCTTTTTGCCAAGCTTTTGCACGCGCTGTTGCGAGCAAAAAAATACTTGCACGCACCAACTAGTTGCGGTGTATAGGGTTGCCAGCAGCACTCGAGTGGAACCGGCAAATGGGCTGGAAAGGGGACGGACCAAATTAGAATTTCGCCGCTCCCCCCGCTTATCTAGGCTCCTGAACGAAGAATTCTGGGTAGTTCACTTTTTTATGATATCCCTTTCCGGTCCAAGAAAGAAAATTCTGGTTAACAAATTCTGGAAAAATCTCAATTTCCCGAAAAAGTCAGTTTAAAAATTGACTCGTATTTACTATAGCAAGTTATGTAACCCGCAAAAAGTTTAGTTCGCCATAATTGAACTTGATGTTACAAAAACTATGTTGAAAGAAATTAAAACTCCCACAAGACGTAAAATTTCTGCACGTGATTTTCCCAGAATATTTTTGAAAGTATGAAAATCGCATATCATTATATTCGTCTCGCTGAGCATATTCCAAAAATGGAGAGTTGATTTCAATTGAACCACCTTTTTCAAAGGATTGGCAGTTTGAATTTTCCTTTTCTCTCGGTGAAAACGTGCACTTGGCAACCCTATTTGCCGACGGTGGATGCTGCGATGAGCTGCGTCGGTTGTTTTTCTTGCTGCTGCCGCGCGGAATTAGCGGGCGAGCGAGATACAGAGCGCCCCGTCCGCGTGCGTGTGCACATAAATACATATAGCACTCTCAACGCCCGCGGCGAACGCGCCTCTATGTGTTAGTGTGTGCAGAACAACAATAACGTTCGGCCGGCGCGGGAGCGAGCGAAAAATCGATGCCGTGTGCACCCTGTCCGGCGCTCTGGAAACCAAAGCAAACCGGAATCCAACCGATGTGTGTTTGTTTTTCATTTGCATCCACTCCAATTTGGGTCATTTGCATATCTACTAGGAAAGCCCCAGCAGAGGAACCTTTCAGAGGGGTGCATATGGAAATGAATCTTCCGAGATTTGGTTTATTGAGCACGACCGAACTCTCATAAGCCGGAATTCGGCTTCGTAAACTGCATTTTTACGTGATTCTTTTCTTTAGTGTGCACTGTTTTCAACTTGATAATTGTGCATTTGTTTGTTTAAATGTGCCCACAAAAAAAATTGAAAGGCAAAAATACAGCTTTTTTATGTAAAACTGTTTTAGAAAAAATTACAACTCCCAGTATAATTGAAGCCGTTAAATTTCTGCACGCGATTTTCCCAGAGAACGTTTGTGTAGGAAAAGTTAGGAAAAAATGACGTAACTTTCCAAATGTATAAAAATCGCACTCCATTCGATTTTTCTCGCTGATCAGATTAAAAATGAAAAATATTAAAAATTATGAAGATAGCAAATCATAAAAAGCGGGAACTATTCCTTTAGGAAACTTTCATTTATTTAAAAAAAGGAATGGTAGCGAAACACCATAATTTTTTGCTCACCTTTTTATAGATATCTACCTTAAACTCTAAAAAATATCCCAATTCGTTTGCAAGACCAAATTGAAGATTTTGGCAAGGATTACGCACCTCTGCCTTAGAGGCAAGACGTCAAATTGATGCACGCGTCGAGCTTTCAAAGATCAAGTGTGTGCGTCGAGTGAGCGAGGGCTGAATGAAAGGAGAGGCCACGTTAGTTATCGCGGTGCCAATTAAAGGTAATCCGGCAAACGACTCCATCGCAAAGTCATGACGGCACACACACACACATACAAAAGCAGGGCGAGGTTAGTTAACTAGTTAGTGAGTTAGTGGCGGGGCGGTTTGAATTTATTCGTATGATACGCCGCCGTCGTCACCGCCGCTGCTGCAGTAATTGTAAATTTAATTAAAACGCGCGCTTTGTTGAAGAAGCTGCCGCGCCTGGTAACTAATCCAGCTCGGCGGGCGGGTGGGCGGGTGGAGAGAGGCCGCGTAATTCGCACACTTGGCTTCCCTAAGCTGATTTGGCGCGCTCAAACTCGCTTGCCGCCGCCCTATCAAAGATGCACAATCGCAATTTCCGCACCGGCTCACCCGCAAAAACCGCCGCTTTGAGTTACGACCGAGAGAGGGTGAGGGGCGGCGGTCGGGCGGGCGGGCGGGCGGGCGGACGCACCGCACCGGGACTTTTCATTCAAATTCTCATCAAGCCAAATGACGACGACGAGAGAACGGTTATTGTCTGTCCCTGGCAAACGCGTCTCATTTCGCTGATTGCTCTTTAAATGACATTTTTTCATCCGCGATAAATTATCTCAACGCCTGAAGAGGAGAGGTTTGCATTAAATATTCACCAAGTTTGAAATACAATTTTATCGCTCCTAGCAAATGAAAATTGGTCTTGTCAGGATACCAATAATGTAAATCTATAACGTGCAACAGTCAAAATTGTACCTAGTAATAGTTAAATTTCATTTTCTTACAAATCACTCGAAGTATTAAATTAATTTCTGTTCTTCTCGTTGTGATTTGCGATTTAAGATGTAAATTTCCCCTCAGGAGAAATAAATCATGATTTTCAATTAGGAGACAGAGCTAAATTAAACATGCAAACTTTGTATTTTCTGCAATTTAAACTGCACTCCAATAAATTTAGCCCTTTCCCGACTTTTAGATAACATTATGTGAAAAGGTTAAAAGAGATTTTCCAAAATTTTGCAGTACATTTCCACTTTAAATTAACAAGGGACTGAGATAACAATGACATCGTCAGAGACACTCCCAAATTAATTCGCTTGCTTAATTCAGCCCTTTGTTTAGCGCCTCTGGTCAAGGAAAAATGCGAAGTTTGGCTCGCTCTCTCGAGGGTCTGGTTGGCCCGAAGAGAGAGATAGAAACACAGGCTTTAATTAGCTTGGGAAAATTAGCAACAAAGTTCACGCGGCGGCGATTCAGCGTCGGGTCGTTAAAAAAATAAACAAAGTGCCTTACTAAAAGCGTGCGAAGAGAGAAGTGGGGAACAAGTCATCGTGCTTCACGGTGCGTAGTGTACAGAAGGTATTTTCGTATACATGCACAGAGCGAACGCGTTTTCTTGGCCAGCGCAACCAAACCAACGAACGAGAAAAAGAAATTTGGCAAATGGAGCGTGCCGGCGGGCAGGCGGACGAGTGAAAAAAGATTTTGGCAACACCTTTCTTGCCTGCCTTTAGTGCCTTTGTTGTCGGCCATTTTATAGGTAGCAGCAGGGCGGCCTAATGCGCGACACGTTGCAGACCTCTCATGTGTGAAAGCGTGTCGGCTAAAAATGCGTGCGTAATGCCCTGCGTGTCCCTTTGCCAGCGTTTTAATTAAAATTACATTCTCTGCGACCGGCTCCCCGTCTCTCAAAGTCATTCATTTACTTTTTGGATCCGAGAGAGCAAGAGAGAGAGAGCGAAAGACCCCTGGCTAATGCGCTTTTGGGTCCGACTGACTGAGGCAACGGGTTTTATTTCCTCTGCAGCGGCTCATCCAGCCTTTGCGGTTCCCTTTTCAGGTCTCTCTCTCTCTCTCTCTCTCTCTCTCTCTCTCTCTCTCGCACATACACAGCGTGTCCGTGCGTGGGCAGAACTAATCGCGTTTGGATTCCTGCCGTCCATGTAATCAGACCAATTTTATTGCGTAGCTTTCTTTCCCTCTCTTTTTTACGCATTCCGCCTGCTTTCGCCCTCTTGTCCGCTCCTTTCTCTTGCAACATTAAAAGTCAACGGTGGACGGCGAAAAAAGCGAGTTCAATTTACCGCCTTGCGTCCTGCCTGTCGCTAAAAATCGAGAGTTTGAATTAAAGCAGTGAGGAAAATTGGTCTTTGACCGGATGAACTCGTTTGTCCCAAACTCTTTCTGGAAGCTCTCCAAACCCTTTGTTGACCTTTCCTGCTCGCTTTCGTGCAGCTTTGTGTACCATTTATGAGTTTTTGTGGCATTCCGACGTTAGGTCGATCAATTTATTGCACCTTTTACTGGAGGAAAAAGCTGTAAAAATAATTGTGATGAAAAATCAAAGAAAATTTACAATAAATAATTTTATTTTTAAAATCTAAAAACCAAGGAAAAGGATAAGGTGTGCCACAAGTTTACAGAGGCAAAAAAGGAAATATTATTTGGCTTTTACTTATCTTTTTAACATTTAGTAGTGATTTCCAAATTTGCAGCACAGCCAACTCGACTACAGCTGTCAAACTTGCTCATTTTTCCCTTTTGTAACTTCATCCTTGTAATATATTTACCTGTACCTTTTCCTTTCCCCTTTTCGTAAATTTCCTTTTGACTTTTATTTTAGTACGACAGACCATCTAAGCGTAACCTTTTTGGAATAAATTTTTAAATATATTGTAAAAAGAAAAATGATTTTACACATTCTTGTACAGTAAATCAGCTGATTTAGCCCCGCAGGCCTCGGATCAGCATTACTTCACCTCCGAAACAAAATTCATGCTATGGTATTAGCTACAAAGAATCATGTATTAGCAATCGTTAAAAAACGTCCGCCTGCACTGATCTCTGAATGCAAACAAAAAGAGAAAGGAGTGACGAAAATTTAAAAAACCACATCTCACATCTCCCTGTGACAAAAACTCCCGCTTAAACAATTCAACCATCCTTTCTCATTTGAGCTATTTTCTAATCAAGAGGACTTAAATGGCGAAGTGCCGTGAAATTAATTTTCTCTCGTTGAGAAATAAGCCTTTTAACTAGAAAATTTAAATTTTATTGTATTCTGAGCACGTCCGAGATCAGTATTTGATAAATAAAAGGATAAAGTGGGCAAAGTTGGGACAGGAGGGCTGGTGGAAAGGCAAATCAAATTTGTCATTCCTACTAAAAAGCTCTCGCGCTTATTCAATTCCGTGAGGCATTATTTTCCACGGACGTGACACACATTTTGTTCGCCGAAAACACGTGTGCACATTTGCATGTCTGACTGTAGCAGCAAAATTAAACGTGCGCCGAGCATTAAAATAAAAGAGCGGGGCATTAAGTAAATTTATCGCGAGCAGGAATCGTGCACCGCGACGTCGTTAGCAACGGAGTCGCCGACTATGGCTGGCTCGTCCGCTTTTATTGTTGTCACGCTGGTCGAGTGCGAGTAAATATACCGGACACAAGAGTTGTAATGGCAGTTAGAGGTAAAAAGCGGACGGGCGCCGTTAAGTGCGGTGCTCGTGGCGAGCAAACAAAGTAAACGGCGAAAATTAAGTGTTGCCGGCCAGACGATGAGTGTGCATCTCGCTTGGTTGTTATTTGCAAAACACGCGCTTTATGCAGCACACAATGGCGGGTTCATTCGCGCTCGCTGCCTTCGCTGGCACACAGCACATTTTGCAAAGGGCAAAGGGAAAACTTTGCACTTGGCAGCTGTTGAAAATTTGGAAGGAAAAAAATCAGAGAGGAAAACAGGAAAACTTGCGAGGAATGAATCAACTGAAATGCTTTCAAAGTAAAATATGCTTTCAGTGTTTTTTTAGACTAGATCAAGAAATTAAAATTATCTGCAGATTCAACGATTTCTAAAAGCACAATCTAACAAAAATACACAGAATTTTGACTGCACAAAAACATGTGTGGCAAAATCCGAAAAAAATAAGTTTTTCTCATCATTTTTGCCTCCGAGCTATTCAAATCATATTTGCAGTAAGTTGACCTTGAACTTTGATCCACTACATAAGTATGATGGATAAAATCGTTTGGAATAAAAAGGTTATTATATCAAAATCAAATTCGAATCTCCAAAACCTGGAATTTAAAAGATTATAAATGGCCACCAAATTTGAGCCTCAAAATTTCAGATCACATTCTTTTTAATACCCCAACAGCAATGAACCTTTGAAAGTTTTGGGAAACACTCTATTTGATAACTATCCATAATATAACATACTATTCATTTAATTTTTGCTAGTAAGATTTTACTTTTTTACGACCATTAATGTACTTTTGACTCGGGTGAGAATAAACAATAAATATTAAAAAGAAGATATAATTATATTTTTCAAATCTACTTATAAATGTTTGAAAGTGGCAAGATTAATTTAAATATTGCCAGGCCAAGCAGATGAAAAAAAGGCAAAGCTAAATAATTTGTAAAGGTAATGACATCGCTTTGCCCGGAATGGCCCGCAGCGTTAGAGTTTAGGACTTTGTTGCAGAGATGGAATGCGCGCGGAACGTGCCACTCGGCGAGTGCGCGCGCGAGTCTAATATTAGTTCGCGCGTTGTACGCTAAATAAACCAGCCCGGCAGCTACACGCCGACTAATTCTAAAGCCGACTTGCAACTATTAACTTTATTTATACGCGCTAATCTCGCTGGTGCGCAACCAACAAACAAAGAGGCCGGAAAAAGGCGGCCTGCGCCAAAACCACCGCCATTCTGCTTTTTTGCACCTAGAGAGTGCCGTTTTAATTAGCACCGGTCGTGCGTGCGCCTGTTCATATCTAAGGTAGGCAACCGGCTGCTCCGTTACGACGCTCCGGTTGCATAGCTACGCACTTCGAGCCGAGCTTTGGCTGCCCACCCTCGACAACGGCAAAAAGTCGTCTGCGGCGAGTTTTTAGCATTTTTTGCAATACTGTACCTCTCTGTGTTTTCCTATAAATAGTACTTGGGAGTTGGAAATGTTGCTATGGCAACTAGAAAATAATTCGAATTTAGTAGAAATATTTTTCACTTGCGTGACATTCCAGTCGACTGAGGAAACCTGCCCTTGTGGGTGTTTTATTATCACTACATTCTTGGAGAAATGTGTGAAGGGAAAAGGCTCAAGATGACATATTGACAGGGATGATAGATTGGAAAACAGCTCCTCTCTCCTTACCTCCGAACAAAAAGAAAGTTCAACTCCCTTTAGCATTTTTGACCAATTTTTTTTCTTTTTCTTCCATCAAGAACTTCACTTCTTTCAATCAAATGGATATAAGAGTTCATTTTTTTCAAAAAGGCTATCAAACTGATTTAATGTTGGTATCGTATTACAAAGCACTGAAAATGTAAAATATTTGAAAATTAAATTAAAATTATTCCTCAATTTACTTGAAATTTCTTTTATAAACATTACTTGATTAAAATATCGATCGATAAGGTCCTTTGTGTCTTTCCGGAAAATCAAATAGATTATGGGCCCTGCGGCTGTTATTAAACTTAATTTAAGAACAAAATATTTGCACAAGATCTGATTGCTGATTGTTTTCCTTTTTCAGAGCTAATTGTAAGTTTCTGCATATTATTCATTTTTTCAATGGATTAATAAAAAAATGAAAATTACTCAGATTAAACAAATTTGCTAGCTGATTTCCTAGTCATAATACTAGCCTATTTTAAAATGCCGTTTTAACAAGCCAGTCTGATGAGCTGTGGCAAAATATTAAATTTAATCTCTGTGTCCCAATTTCCAAGCACTCACAAGTGCTTGTACCGTTTTTTTCCTTTATGGGTTCTCCATATCGGTTGCCAGCCATTGCCGAAAATGAGTCGTGCACAGCAGCCAGTTCCTTTTGGCAGGCAGAAATTCCTCGCAGTAACCCTTTCGTTGGATGCTCTCGTTTCGCATGAGGAGATAATTGCCGGCATTCGGAATCAGGCACGTGGAAAGTTTGGCGCGCGCGGTCGGCCTGATCTGTCTGCGTGAGCCGAGCCAAGCCAGCCAAAAGTGGCGGAAAATGAAATTCTCAACAGCGACGTCACGCACACGCAGCACCTGCACAACTCGATTTCGCCGTGTCTGAAAGACGCAAACACAGTGGGTTTATTTCCAGGGTTTGCACAGTTGTTCGACTGCTTTTTCCCCAATGCCGGTTTTTCCCGGTAAAAAAGGTCAAAAAGCAGAGGTGAGAAAATCTTTTCCAAGGATTAAAAAAATTAGGCCGTCGAAAAATGGTGAAGTTTAAATTTTAATGTTAGACCATTTTAAAGTAATTAGAATTTTCTATGCAGCTTTTTAAAACTGTGCAACATAAAAATCTTGAACTCTGACAAAATTTATATACTCAATTTCTCAAAGAAGTTAGAATTAAAATAAAAAATCGAAGCATTTGCAAATCAAAAAACAATCAATCTGGGGCATTTTTTTGTCATTTATCAAGTTAATGGGGTTCTCGTGAGGGACACAGGGTACTAAATTTATATGAAAGGAATTTTTGTTGAAAGTTTTTATTTCTTAATGAAACAGTTTGAGTTTTTTTAATGTAAATTCAAAACAGTTGTAAAATGGGTGGTTATTTCGAAACAAAAAACAGGAGGAGAAAAAGAAGAAAAGTAGCGTGTCCATGTCCGCTCCCACCCACGCGGCGGCATTGGCAGCAACAGCCAGTTTTGATATTAAATATTTACAATGTAGCCGAGCGTAAGATGTGAAATGATGTAATACAGGGCGGCCGGAGCCGCTCGCCCAACTCAAACACGGACCGCGCCGAGGTTGAGGCTGAGAGTGCTCGTTCAGTAGGCATCATGCTGAAATGCTTCGATTCGCGGAAATCAAACAAACAGCGTGCGTGCAGAGAGCCGATTTGCTATCTCCAAGGAAACTAACTGCCCCCTCATTCGGTGAATCAGCATATATTTTTTCAAAGCAATCCGCTGATCTCGGCGATCGTCTGCGAGCGATATACGGCGACTGTTTGCTTTGTGCTTATGTTGAAAATAATAACACGATTTTATCATTTTTAAATAATAACAAAACCTAGTTTTTTTCGTTCTTATGGATTTTTTTTAACAAATTTTAATAAAGTTAAACTTAAGTAATAGTATTAAGGTTCTCATCGATTTTCGACAGTTATATCAAGTTTTCGAATTATTTATTCAGCTGCCTAACCTTATTTGACACTCAGGAATCGTTTTTGTCTCTGTTAAGAATGAGAGTCCAGTGCTACCAATTGTTAGAGTTAAAAATTATTTTATGATTCAATCATAATTTTTCACAAGCACTTGATAAAAAAACCTGTTATAAATAAAGTTATGGAATAATGTCGCGAAAGGAGCTCTCTGCTATCATAACCTGAAACGCCTAAAAAATACTCATTAATGTATTATTTCCCCAGAGAGCCGTGTGCCAAGTCAAACTCATGCCATAAAGTCCACTGAAAAGCCATTTGAATGGAGTTGGCTGTAGGAGATTAAAGGCTCTCCTCTTTCGCCGTCGATTATTCCCTAAAGACGTTTGCAGCGAGCTGCCCGCGTATTGGTTGTGCGCGCGTAATTTAAATACAGGCAGAGACAAAAATCTTGGCTTCTCTTTATGTAGATGCGATTGCTCGGCGTGCTAGTCTCGAAAGTAAATCGCCGAGAGAGCGTTTTTACGAGCGGCAATTGGCTCGCAGCTGAATTCGGTCGGGCCTCGCGTCGTCCTCGTAAAAAGTACAAACATACCCCCTGGGCGAACGCGAAAAATACGACCGGCAGATAAAACGCAAGCTCCTGTACTTAGGTTTACTTACAAGACGACTAGCAGACAGACAGATCGAGGAAAAATAATATCACCCGCTGGCTCGTGCTCGGTGAAGGTTAAGAGGCAAATAAATAGACGGACGGCATCAGCCAGATCACCGTCGCAGCCGATTCGCGTTTAGCTCCAGATATTTATGACTGCATGCGTCGTAAAAGCACGCTTTCAACGAGATTCCGGTCCAGATTTGGCTCATTAAAACATTATCCAGGAATTATATTAAAGAGGTGCTTTTCAACGGGACATCCTTATAAGAAAACAATGTTAAAAATAAACATGTCTCGTATATAAAGAAAATTATTCAGCCAAGCACGGCTTTCGTCATTTTCGCCAAGATGGCCTCGTGAGTCACGCGGCCAGAAATGCGTCCAATGAAGCGGCCAAGTCGGCAAGTGCTCATTTTCTCTCTCACTTTCAATCCTGCCGGCGCCGAAATAGCCGCAATTGCGTCTGCTAATTAGCAATTAGACACGATTCGCGCGCTCTTCGATTCAATACAAACACACACGAAGGAATAAAGTAAGCAACTTGTTTCTTTTTTGTTGGCAGGTATGCGGCAAAGTGTTTGGCAACGCGTCGGCACTCGCCAAGCACAAATTGACGCACAGCGACGAGCGAAAGTACGTCTGCAGCATGTGCGGAAAGGCTTTCAAGCGGCAGGACCACCTGTGAGTATACATCAACCCGAGTTTGGTCGCCACCTCCCAGCCTGTTCATCCGAATCTTAGTTAGAGTTGAGATCAAACAGTATTATGCTAACAATGCTAGCTTTCCCTTCTTAGTTTCTTAGTTAATTCAATGAAAACAAGAAAATTGCCCCCTTGTAGCTTATAAATAATTAAACTTGCTCTTCATATTTAGAATTCTTATTCTTAAGAACAAATCAACACTACTTTTAAGCAGTTTTAGATCACTTTTAATATACATTTCAACAGTCATTCGGTCATGAGCATGAGTTCAGGCCAATTCTGTAAGTTTTTTTAATTGACTATTTTCAGATCGAATTCCTTCCCAAAATAGTTGGTTTCAGACGGTTTCTAAGTTGCAAATCGATCCTTTGAAAACCACCAGGTTGCTAAGGAAACGCCCTGATGTGCCCACAATTTCACTTCTGACAATGAGTACACTTAAGGCGTCTTGATGATCGAATTCCAAAGGGTCAAATGGCACATAATCTTAAAGCTCGTAACATAGCCGTTTTAATGGTGTTCAGATCTTGCAAATTGAACCAAAACAGAGCCTGTTAAATGGAAATTGAATGGTATCGATCGTTCAAGGGCTACCCTGACGTCAGGGTTTAATTTCCTACCTGTTCTGATGGTTTTGTTTGACCTCCGGGATCACCCCAAACATGTTTTAAAATCGAACGATTTGCAATTTTGATAATTTCCCCTTTCACCTGGACCCAAAATAACCTTTAACCCTGCACCATCCTGAAAATTTCTACACAAGTTTGACATACTCAGGGCATCATTATATACCCCATTCTTAGTATAAAAAATATATGTTGATAAATTTATTCAAAATTTAAAAATAAACTCGGGTATTATTCAAATTTGAAAAATTTCCGTCAAACTTGGCTATTTTGATGCATCTAAAAACATATTATAAAACCTTGAAGGTACTCAAACAAAATATCTCGTGGGAAAACTCTACAACTGTGTTTTTCTAATTTTGAAAAACATAAAATAAAAATAAATTTATGTTAAAATTCCATTTTTTCCGCAAGGGTCTTTTGGAATATAAGTCTAGGCCGGGAATATATTATAAAAGTTTCTTTCAACACACCCAACTATTCTTCCCTTATATAATCGTTTTTTTTCGTATGGGTCAAGGCTGTGCACCTTTTTTCACTCATTTGGCTGACCCTACCTTTGTGATCGGTAGGAACGGCCACATGCTGACGCACCGCAACAAGAAGCCGTTCGAGTGCAAGGCCGAGGGCTGCGGCAAGTCGTACTGCGACGCGCGGTCCCTACGCCGACACACGGAAAACCACCACACGACCCCCTCGGGGGCGGGCGGCCGCGCCGCCTCCGCCAACTCGGCCTCGACGGCGTCGTCAGCCTCCTCGGAGGAGGCCACCTCGTGCATACAATACGCACCGCCCCCACCACCTCCGTACCCGGCCGCCTCCAGCAGCTCGTCCTCGGAGGCGGGCGCCTCGGCCACCGGCTCGCCAAGCCAGCTTCAGCAGCTGCTCTCGTCGCCGTCGCCAAACAGCCCCTCCACTTCGAATCAGGTTCGTGAGAAATTCTACGATTTAAATTTTCAGACGGTTTTAATTCGGATATCTGCATTGGGAAAGAAATAATGTAGGCAGTCGATATTCATAGTATTGTCAGCAAATTTAAGGCTGAAATTTTTTTTTAAATAGTTTGCGTGTATTGCTTAGAATGGTTTCCCTAGTATGTGCGTGGTTCTATTTTTCTCAAATTTATAGCTGAAATTCATTCTGGGTCAATCGGGTTTAAAATAATTTAATATTCATTCATGGTTTTGGAATTTTCAATATTATGCGCATATAAGTTTCTTAAAGCACTGTAGAAATTGACTTCGAAACTTGAATATTATGAAAATTCAGCTTTTACAGTTTTCTGAAAGCTCTGGACCGAAAAATTTCTGCATCTCATCGTCAGTAAAGCAAAAAAATGCTTGCAGTTTTGATTCCACCCTCCCCGGAACATTGAAAGGTTCAGAGGCTGCTCACCATCCGCCCTCTTTATATAATCTTGCTCTGGAATAACTGAAGAATTGATTTTGCATTACAAATTTAATTAAATTTTTTAACTCGTCAAAATTTTCAATTTTTTCATTGGCACCAAAATTGGCTCAAATTTGAATTTTTTGCTTTAATTGCTAATCGATATAAAATACTACTTATTTAATTCACTGATGACACAATATTCTGCCGCATTAGTTGCTGCTATAAATCTCACCCTTTTCAGATTATTATTTTTCTACATTTCATAAAATTGTGAAATAATCAATAAAAATTACTATTCAATTGAAGTTAAATTCATTTTCTCCACACGATTAAATTTTTAATCATCTACTTGACTAATTAAAATAAAGGAAAATATATTTCATAGACCAACTCGTTTCCTCTACTAAAAATCAGAATTTAACACAAAACAGAATGATTTCAATGTTTTGAGCTTCACTTTGGAAGGTTCTCCTCGTCACCCATTTTTGGCCCCTGGCGCAGCACTTTTCCAATTTTCGCGTGCCCATTTGATCGGAGGGTGTGGGCGGGATATTGGCCCTCTCGTCGTCCATCGGCTGCATCTGGCGTGCGAGCGAGCGAGCGCTCAAAATTTCGGGTCTCGTGCCGGCAAGCGCGCGCGACGGGGGCGAAAATTGAGCGCGCGCCGAGTTGCAGGCACACGTGCAGCAGCCCGACTTTGCCGCCGCGCTGAGCCCTCGAGCGCGGCACGGCCTTTATGGAGGCGGGATTAAAGTGGACGAAACCGCAGCGGCCCTGCTGAATAATAATTCGGCCGGCCGATCATCCCTCGAACGCACAACGTGCACCGACGCCGCCCGCTTTGCATTCTAACCCCCCGCTATAATATGTATATGTAGGCGCGCGTGAAAGGCCTGTTTATGGCGAGGCATTGCGCTCGACGCCGATTCAATCGATACCGCTAATTTCGCTCCCGCATTTCTTCTCATCTTTTATGGCGCTGGAAGACGTCCTTGTTTGAAATCATTTTACCTCACTTCTCTGCAATTGTAGCGAAAATTTGTAGGGTTGGAGAATTTTGATTGAAAAAAGGGTGTTATTCAATATTTTAGAAGGTTTTTAGCTAATAATAAAGACAAAATCAATGTTTTTTTTCTCAAAACATCTACAGGGAGCTACAATTTAACTTATTAATTAAAATTCTAACCTGAGAAAATTTTATATTAAATTTACAATGTCAGAAATGATCAATGTATTTTTTCATTCACCCGCATCCTTTACTTTGAATTACTTGAAATGTCCCTACGGGCGCGTGCCTAATAATACGAAGACGTTGGTGTTTTGTCGCTACCATTCAATAGTATATTTGATAAAAGATGACAATTTGCTAAGGGAGATAGTACCCGTTAAATATGGTTCACTCGATTCACGACTACGTAATTTCAAAGTCAACATTTTAAGAAGCTTTAAACTGCCATAATGTCTTGAAAATGGGCCGGATTTTATTTTTGAGTCTGCTCAGCGAATAAAGTGAAATACTTCAGGAAATTTTAGTGATTTTTCCAAACTTCTCCTACAGAAATTTGCTCTGGAAAAATCTCGTGCATAAATGTAACGGCTTAAAAAGTTGTGGTTGCATAATTTGCAGTAAATATGTGTTAGTTTTTGAAAGGGATTTCCCGGGATATTGAAGTGAGGAATTTTTTCCAGAATACGTTAAGAATTGCAAATTTCATCAGTTCTCTAAATCTTCTACAATTTTGTCTGTAAGATATTGAAGTAAAATATCAGATGTACTGGTGCAGGCATATTGCAAAAAAATCGTCGATTGCCTTTCATTTCTAACCATAAATATTATTTCATTTACATTTTAAGCCAGTCAAATTGGCTATAGAATGATATTAATTTCTAGGAAACAATTTTAAAGTAGCACAACGTTTCATGTGAAAATGCACTCAAGTTTACGACCGTTTAGACTTTTCCTGCCTGTTTAAAATTCGGAGTTAGAGTTAAATGCAATTGAAAAAAAGCAGGAGGTGGTCAGCACATTTCACTCTCACCACCGGATTGTTTGGTATGTTCATCAAAACACCGACTTTTCCCTCTCTATTTTTTTTTTATTTTCAAAAAAATTTAGTTTTCACTCTGGGAACGGCAGAAACATTTTATCGGTGCAAAACGTTGTGTTGCCGCTTCAGGGCTGCGCAGTGTTTGTGAAAAGGTCAAACGTTGGGCGCGGCAAAAGTTTGGCAGAGATTACACGCGTTTTACATTCAGCCAGCAATCAGCATTGAAACGAGAGCGGCCAGATAAACAAGCGCTCGGACAAAGGGTAATTAGAGGCTGGTTTGGAGAGGTCGCTCGGTCGGCTGGATGCTCGTTCGCTCGGCCGACTAACGATGATTAATTAATTGGCCCGGCCGCAAATCAAATATGCATGGCGACGGTCGAGCGGACGAACGAACGAGTTGATTGCGAATGAATGCAGAATGCTGCAGGTGGATGTGTGTGTGCCATTGCCCATTGTTCCAGTGCCCGGGGTTAATCACTCAGCCGCTCGCTCGATTCGCGATTGCGACTGGCACATCAAGGAGGAGATTTGTGCGCTCGTCGGCAGTTGATGGAGTAATAAAACTCGAGAGCAGCCCCTTATTATGCATGCACATCTGCAGGCGATTATGCTAAAGAGCGCGAGCTTTCTTCCAACTCGTCGGCGCAGTGGCAGGAAATTAAGATTAAGTAAGCTGCTCTCCAGAGAGACGCCGACTAATCTCCGCCGACGAGTTATGCAACCGGTGCAGCCCGACTAATTGATTTTTAAAACCCAACGTGCCTCAAAACGCAATTTAAATGCGTCCTCCGTGAGAGGCCAAATTTCTCGTTTTCGAATGAATTGCCGAAGAAAAAAATATCGCTCCATTATTTAGAGCCACTAATCATAAAATTAAGGAATATTGCAATTATTGCACTTGATTTAAACTGGGTATTCACAAAAAGAAAAGGTCTGAACTACTCAACTTGTTTACCAGAAGTGCTGCCCTTTCTCACATTTTTTTTACTTTTACAATAATTTATTTAAAACTTATTTTGAGCACAAAATTGCAAGATATATTTCGATTTTTTTAATGAAAATTAACACTGGAATATCATTTTTGACAGTGCCGGTTGATTCCTGAGGGTCGAATAAGGTTAGACATATGAATGAATAGGTCTTTAAATCAACAAAACGTTCTGAAAATCGACGGGAAATTTAAAACCGTTACTCTAAGCGGGTCTTGGTTTCCGCCGATTTCCGGCACGTCGTGTCGAGTTTTTGAGTAATTTGGCTGCATAATCTGATCAGGAATCGGATGACACTGAAAAAATTTAAATTTCAGAGCTAATTTTAGCTAAATTAAATTCTTCTAAAGAGGATCAAGAAATGAAATGCTTACTTTTAATTTCTTTGCTGACTCCATGCCTATAGACATCCATATTTTTTACTAATTCCCCAATTGGGGATGTCCTTATTGTTAGTGTTCGGAGCCAGCAACAAAGATGATGTACAGTGTTAATTTCAAACTTTCGAGTACTTGCACTGCAATTTCAGATTAAATCCTACTTTTTGTGCATTTCGGCATTAAAAAATTCATTTAACGAGCTGAAAACTTAAATCGGTTCAGCGAACTGCGGTAGAAACCTAAACAGTTTTTAAGACAAAAATTCCAAAATTCTGCTGTCGCGTACACCGCGTTTTTCCTTTTCGGTGCGTCAAAAATGAGATCTTTAAACGTTTAGAATGCAGAGTGTTGTAGTATTGAACCTGATATCGTAGGGCAAGAATCCGAAATATTTAAATAAACAACTCTCATCTGTTGAAGACTTTGAACCCCAATAAGGACTGTCCCAATTGGCTAATTAGCAATTTATTTTGAGGAACGAAATGCCTCAATTTGGCAAAGTTTTCTGCAGGACCGGTTTCTGCGGCACACATTATTCTGAAAGCTACAATTCTTTTTTTGTTGGTTTTTTGTAGGCGGCGAGTCCGGGCGGCGAAAACGATGCGACCGACGGTCTGACCCGGCAGCACCTGGAGCTTATTCAGCAGATCATGCAACAGACGCAGCAACAGGCCGCGGCCGCTGCGGCCGCCGCGGCCACCAAAGGCGACAAGCCGGTCAAAAGTCGCACGTGGTCCGGCACGCAGGTCAGTGTTCTCTCAGCACGGAAAAGACACGAATTCGCTAATTGCCGGCGAGGATTAAATCTTGTGGAGCTCGCTCTCAGAAGGAATTTCAAGTTTGTAATCCTCGGCAAACAAAGTTGGAAGAACGCAAGCCTTTTTCGAAATGCACACACACATTTCGTTCGCGGATATTAATGTCGAAAGTTTGCGCGCACACCGCGGCGATAAAACAATAATAAGTCGGCGGGCAAAAAGCCGAAAGCACTTTAGGTTGCATGCCACGTGAAAAGCGGGCGGCGGCTCATAAAATTTTACGCTCTTTGTAACGCGGCCGCTCTTTCGCAAAAAGGCTTTAAATTTTACGCCGCGCCATTTGAATAAACTATAGCTGGCAGGAATTGGAGCCGAAGGTGTGTACTCGCGTAGATGATTAAATTCATGACCAGTTTTCACACCCCTATTAAGCCTTTCATCAAACTCATTTTTATCCTCAACGTGCAAAAGCTGCTTTTTTCTGCGGCTGGAATAATAACTTGTGTGTGAGTGAGTGATTCGCAACCAAATTGCAGCTGACGTGCTTTTGAAGTAGCGAAAACCAACAAACAAAGGCTCTATGAACATGACGGCGCTGCAAATTAACTTTTATTTTGTTCGCCGAGTGCCAATGTCATCCTGCCAAATGCACCGCACACTATTTTGCGAATGTTCGTATGTAGCACAACACCGTGCAAAGAGAAAAGAAAATTGCTACCGTCTTGCGAATATCTTTAAGTTGTCATCGCTGGAAATACAGGAGGATTATTTTTCCCAGCAAGAAGTTTTCCTTTCCTAGACAGTAGCTTTGTTATCTTTATCCAGTTAAAGGATAAAAGAGAATGGAAGATAAATAAACACAAACAAGAACGAGAATTAATAACCGTTGAATATTTAAATCCCTAGTGTTGGTATTTTGATCGTTCTACGGAGTTTTCATGATCCAGGATATTAGAAAAAATATTCAAAGAATGACATATCTACACTTAAAGTTCAAATTTTGCCAATGTTCTCCCATTTTGGCATATTTTCTTGGCAGATTCCGATTCCTCAAGATCTATTTAACAGTGTATGACGCTTTATGGGGAAACTCTTTGTTTTGAAATAAAATCAGATTTCAAGTAAAAAGTATACATTTGAAAAGCATGATAACTTTGCAGCCACGTTTTTTTTTTTAAATAATAATAATAATAATAATAAAGTGCTATCTAGGTCTATTTTGGCTCTAACTGCATCCTTCTAGAGTTTTTTATGTATTGGCACAACATTATTTTCTGGGGAATCGCAATATCAATCCTCTTGAAAAATTTTTAGAATGGTTTTTGTAAATATGTATTTATTTTCATAATTTGCATTTGATATTGTCATCATGCGATGCCTGGTCCCCGAAAACGAAAACACGTTCGACTGGGGAGGCAGAGCTGACTGTTTGGTGATGACCGGTATATCTTGAAGAGACCAGTCAGCGGCGTTTTCTTTCGAGTGCAGGAAGGGGGAAGCGGGAGGTGGTCACTCGCGGTCCAGGTTGCGTTGGTTAGTGTACCTAGCTGGTCAGTCGGCGAACATACTCGCTCTTTCGTGAAACGTGCTCTTTGGATTGCAAAACGATTCCAAGGTAAATTAACCACATCAAATAATTAACTCTTTCCAACACTTTAAAATTTTAGAAAAAAATTATTAGAAATGAAAATAAATTAGTTTAATAATTTTCAATAAACTGATATATTTTTAATTTTGAAGATTTTAACAACTATTTTGCACCCTTGATCCGGATAAAATTTCCTTCCCTTTTCTTTTTCTGACAATGAGGTTTATATATTGAGTGGCACAATTTCGGTGTGTTTTCATAAACTTCTAAGCTTGGTGCAAAAATATGTCTGATTGCAGGTGGCAGAATTTTATGCTGCGATTATTTGATCATAAAAGTAGCATTCCTAATTCGAAATAAAGCACAAATACATAAATTTCTTCTGGTATTTGCCACGCTGGCGCGGCCGCAGGTGCCGCTGGCCATAAAAAGGATGACTATACGTGTATTATTTGCACGCTCTCTCTCTCTCGCTCTCGTTCGTTCGTTCGTTCATCCGACGGACTCGATTAAAAGTTTGCGCGCAATAAAGCCAAAGGGCAATTAATATCAAATATTTACGGCGCGTAAAAAAGGCTTTTCGCGTATGGGTGTGTGTTAATAAAAGCTGCGCCGGCTCGCGTAATTCCCTTACTTTATTGCAACGGCATCCAGTGGCATTATTATCGCGGAAAAAAGCACCGGTAGAGACGCGCTCTCTTTGCATTTCGGCCCTTTGCGCAGTAATTAAAAGTGATTAGTCCACGCTCGCACCCGCCAATAACAATCACGCCGACGAATTCAGCGATATTTGTTTTATTCGCGCCATTTCCACGATTTTGTTCTCGGCGCGTTTTCACCGTAGCGTAAATCACCGGATAAAAACTAAAACTGCGCCAACAGCTATTAAAATCGACGCGGATAAGCGCTCAGACTAATGCGAGGCAATAAAAATTAGAACCAGTTTCAGCCGTTTCCTGGTCCGGTTTGAAAAAGGGAAAAATAAAATACAAGACAATTTTTTGGATTTGTCTTTTTTTCAGTTTTTCCGACATACGTTGACCACTAAAAATGGAAAATATGGCACGCTGTCCCAGGACTCTATTTGACGTAGAAAAAACCAACTTTCCGAGCTAAATTATGAATGGAACTTGAAAGTTTAAAGAGGGTGTTTTGTCATTTTCATATTTTCATAGTGATTTCTTCTCTCTTCACAGTGAGTAAAAATTTTCTGTAGCTAAAACTGCAGCAGTGAGTTTTATTTTGCAGGAAATTTACTATTCATTAGGCCTTAAAATTAGCTGATATTTTCCAGCACGGGAATGAGCGATAAATTTCATATTTAAACTTGACCCAGTCAGTTTTTTAATTTACTTTTAATTTTTTGTCTTCTAACCTTTTTTAAATGATTTTAACAGTTGCGTGTCAGGTATATAAAAATTGTGTCTATTTGAAGCTGTTTTAACAAACAGAAATTAAAACAACACATTTTTCTCTTGATATGAATTTATTCATTAATGCTTTTGGAACTCTAGAATCTCGTTTTAGGAGTTTTTAATTAAATATCACTGAAGCTGCAATATTTACGCCGCACTAATGCCTCGGCAGCTCGTTTCCTTCCTCGCGCAGAGAGTGTTTTTCCACTTTTTGCAGGTCACGCTGGCAAAAATATGCAATTTCCTTCTCGTGCTTGCCGAGTCGGAAAAAGCACGACCATTCCGCGGATGCTTGCTCCACCCGCCATATCTGCTGGCAGGGAAATCCGGAGACGTTTTTCGCCCGCCCGCCGCCCGCGCGCACACAGCATTTCTCTGCCCAGAGCGATGCAAACATGTAGCAGGAATGCGTTTAATTAGAGGCATTCCGCCCGCCAGATTTAATATTGTGCCTTGCAATTCTGAAATTTTAATAAATCAGCTGCGTACAAAAAGTCTCATATTTCTTTAGAGAAATTAAACATCAACATTCCGACACGGGAAATGCATTTTATGATGAGGAAAATGAGGATTCGAGGACACGCTCGCTTAACAATAAACAAGGATAATCCAGCTAGCTGACGCTAGCAACACGCGCACAGGGGTTTACCATCATCTGAGGAGGCAAGAGGTTCGTTTTCGCCGCCTTATTAGCCGGCGATTTAATCTTCCAAAGTTAGCCCGTATAAAATAATCTCAAAGTTTGGCGGCCGTAAAAAGAGTGCGAGCAGGATTTCGGGTCCGAAGCATCCGCCGAGCTTTGTCCGTCCCGTCGGTGCGGCGGCCGGGATTACAATTTCGAGCGATGGCGCCATCAAAACTTTGTCACCGCGCGCGGGATTAAATGTAGTGACGCGCAGAAAGCCGCCCATGAAACAGAAAACAGAAAACACGGCCAAAAATCGCGTGAGCTTATGTTTTCATATTCGGCCTATGGGATCATAATACGCACATCTTTTATGGAGAGGTGCCCCTACAGAGCAAAAGCAGGGCAAGTAAACCCTTTAATGCCAAATTAATCCGGCATGGACAACCGATTTTTTCAAGATGACTTTCAAAGAGATCAATATAAATTAAATATGAAATCAGCCCTGAATATTTTAATCGAAACTATATATACATTGTTTTTCTTATTTTGGAATTTGCCAGCTCAAAATTCTATGGTCTCCATAATTTTGATATTTCAAATTCTATCAATATTTTTTAATGAAATTGAGCGCATGAAATCGAGGAAATTTAACTCCTTCTATTTATCTAGATGCCGTGAAAAAGATCTTATTAATTTATAATTAACAAAATAATCGGATAATACATGCATTGGCTTAGTAAGAGTGCACAACCCCCTTTAAACTCTCAACCGCTATGCGTTAGAATTAACCCCGTTGGTTTTCATTCGATCGGAAGAAACCAACTTTTTTTAGATTGCCTCACTAGCAAGTAACTTGATATTGCGTTTTCAAAAACTGTTTGAGTAAATTTACTCGCAAAATAGAAGATTTGGATAGTTAATTTTGCCGCAAACTGAAAAGAATTGCGTCGATTTTTCTTCAGCCGTGACATGGCTCTAATCTTTTTTAATTTTAACAGGAATGTTTTTTTTAAAATCTCGAATGTCTGGTTGTCAGATGCAAGCACACTCTGCTGTTGTTGTACACGTACACGTACAATCTGCATTATGTAAACACGAACGGAGACTGAAAAAGTTTGCGTTGTTGAAAAGTGCACGGCTGGTGGCATTAATTCTAATCACGTAGAGATAACAATCTGAATTTACTGCGAGGTCAAGCGCACGTTGCACTCGACGGCGGAGTGCACTCGCGTGTACAGTACAGTATAATGCGGGGCTGAAGAGCGAAAGTTGCTGCGCTGCGCTGCTTGCCGTGTCCCCAGGCGCCAGCCAACTCTCGGCATAATTATCATTATTATACATACTCTGCTCCTCTTAGACGAACACGACCTATATTGCGAGCTGCGAAATTGCGAAATTGCGAAATCGCCAGCGCGCACGCTATTTAAATCTCATTTCTCGCGCCTTTTCCTCCTTTTTGAGCCGGCAAAATTAGATTTCGCGCGCGCTCTCGTAATTAATGAAAATCCGCGCGCAGGGCGGCCCGCGGCAATTAATCTCGAGCGCTGACGATTAATTCAATTAGTTGGCAATAATTAATTATTTCAGCCGACGGACGCCTTCTTCTTTGTCACCAGGCTGCTGTGTAGATTAAAAAGGGCGAAATTAATGCCTCCTTCCCTCTGTCGACGCGTGCCGCCAAGAAGAAAGGGCGCGCGCGTGACGATTAATCTGACGCCAAATTCGCCGTATTTTCCACTCTGAAACACTTTCCGCAGCTGACGCAGACGTCGCTGTTTGCACTGCTTTTTACTTGATTATCGTTTTACTTTCCGCTCGAAGAATGCACCTTAATTGGATCGTCATTGCTCATTGCTAAATATTAATTCAAATTAATTTTAAGGACTGTTTCTGCGAGAGCGCTTTTGATTATTCACTCATCTTGATGTTCCTGATGAGCCAATTAGGAATTAAAATATAGGAATTAGGAATTAAAATAGTTGTACACATTTTCCCTCATTGACCCCCAATCTAACCCATTCGTAAATTATCTAGCATCATTTTCTGCGTATTTTATGTTAGTTATTTACCTTTAATTGAAAATTGGAGCAGTAATTATATCTTTTGAAAGATGGCAGATATAAATCTCTAATTTTTCCTCTAAAATGATTTTTAAGATTTTGAATCAAAATTTATTCAATTTGATTTGCATTAACAAGAGTTTGGAGTGCTCGATTTTCCAATCATTACTCTTGATTTGCACACCCACGGCACAATTAACGCTGCTAATTGGCGCTGCGACTTCGTGCGAGAGGCTTGGCTTTGACGATATTTTTTCCGCTTCTGGCGCGCACTGCACTCCAAGGTGCATTGAGAAGAGCGCTTCATTTGCATAAATCGGTCGCCCCTAGACAGGATCGCGCAAACGAGAGAGTACTTCTTGAATATTCAATTGGCGCTGCCCCTGCCGACCCCCAAAAAAACTCAGAAAGTGTGGAACGCGTGCAAAGCTGGTTGTATTGAAAAGACAACATGCACTCGGAGCATGACCTCGTCGTAATTTGAACTGGAATAATGGAATCTCGGCAAAAAGAGGCCGATTTTTTACCCCCGCACGATTTCAATTAAGAGCCAGTGTTTTTGTGCGGCGGCAAAAAGGTGGCACGCGCTGGCGTGCGCGAGCGGTGAAATTTTAACGAGCACTGCTCTTTTTCAAGCATCGCCACAAATTTACCGTGTATTTATTCGCACTCCAACCGTTGAAAAACTTTTAATTGGAAAAAACGCTACTGTTGACCGGATGGGAGGGAAAACAAATTCAAGGACGACGACAAATTAATGATACAACTTCGATATCAGCGGACTGTAATTTTGTATGAGTTAATGTTTTAAAAGTCTGGTCAGATAAGACGAATTATCGGCTGGGGCTTGACCACATAGTACAAATTTTTTGGGTCTACAAAAACGAAGTTATTTTTAAGATGTTAGATCAGAAAAGAATTCCCTAATTGGCATGAGAAAAATATTAATATCAAGAGAAATTTATTATCCTATTTTTCATCTTAAAAATTTTGCAACAGCTCTTTACTTTATTTCTTTGTTAGTAAAATTTGAATTTCAGCTTCTTTTGTTGCAAAAAACGAAAACAGATTACTCCAAGCAGAGAGAACCCATTTTTTAACTTTCAGCTTCGCTTCATTATGGGCTCTGAGTTTATTTAAATCACGAGATACCCTCTTCCACATAATTAGAGGAGCAAATAAATTTGATTCTTAAGCAAATATTTATTTCAATTAGAAACTGCCATGTTCAGTGCCAAATTACCACCAATATAATCTGATATGTTATTTTTCCAGAGATGATAATAAATTTTCAACGAGCTCTTTGAAATATTTTCTTTTTTAATCACTTCAACGCTGAGTTCCCTTCTTGCGCTCGTGTTGAATTTCGAGGAGCATCCCCTCGCGCAGAATAATAGCGCGCATTATGAAATTCGAGTCAGGCCGTTGGAATTTCACTCAATAATAAATTATCGTGGCGGCGGAATGCGTGCATCCTCAGGCCGTTTGTGATGAAAGTTTTCATCACCACGGCGGCGGCGGTGGAAACTGGATTCGATGCAAATAGGGATCGTCTTCTTTGTACAATAATGCGTTCCCATGCGCAACGGGCCGGCCAACGCGCGAAATCTGCGGACGGGATCGTATTGCCTCCCCTTTTCGTCCGACGGAGGAGCAACCCCTTTCTTTTCTTTCCTTTCTCTCATCTCATTATGAGATTACTCGTCTCTACCGACCACACCGGACACATGGACCGCGTGCGTTTCACACAAAACACATTCGGTCCGGGCGGGCAGCAATAAAATTCTTCCCCTTTGCCGGCTCGTCGCCAACATCTGCCCTTTTCGGCACCGGCCCGGAGATGAAAGGACGCACATCTTTTCCCTCCTCGGCAATAAATATGCGAAAAGCTGCTGAATTTTATATCAAAGGCGGAAATTTTCATCTCTCGCTAGCGTGCTCATGAATATTTGAGTGTTTTTAAAAGTTGCCGTAAAAAGCGCGCCTTTCCAAATTGGGGCTTATGTGTTTTTTTTCCGCCGTGCTGCACTTGCTTTGGGGAGGCGGAGAGATGCACGAGGCAGGATAATTTGCTCCGCTAATGAAGTTACGCGGGGGAACATTCGTACTCGTAAATCGGCAGTTCAAACTGAAAGGGTGCGCAACAAACCGAGCAAAAAGCGCCTCGCAAAGGGAAAATGTTGCAAATCGATGCAAAGAGGAAGGAGGAAAAGCGCTATTTCCGAAAGGATGGTGCATTTAAATTCCAGGTTTGACAAAGAAATAACCGTTCATTTCAATGATTAAATTAATTTAGAGCTTATTAAAAATAGGAAAGCTGCTAATTTATAATTGGTAATTTTACGGAAATATTCCACCAAAAACATCCTTTTTAATTTAAATTTAGCATCCTACTTGAGAAGTCAAAGGAAAACTTGATAAACAGAAATGTTACATAAAGAAATCCAAAATAGCTGACGTTGTTCCATTTATATTTTGAAAAAAGGGTGACATTTTTTAAACCAATTAACGTTGAGAAATTGCGTATTCAGATATGTTATTTGTTTTTCCAATGCTTCCTAGCTCAGAGTTTTTAAATGTTCACTTTAAATAGCTAGATGATTTGAACATTAAATTACTTAAGAAAACCAATTGCCAAAATGACTCATTTTCGTGTCTAGAGAAATTAAATCAAAATTAATTTCTAGTCAAGTTGAAAAATATTTTTTCTCTGCTTTTACTCAATATTTTCCCCAAATCCGTCATGAACACTATCAAAATCATATCCATCTCGTTTATAGAAAAAAATCGAACGGATCCTATTTAAATTTTACATTTGATGCGTCGACGCGCGAACCCCACTCGAGAAGGGGTGAGATGCAGCCCCCGTCCAGCCACAGCGGAACAAAAATGCACCTGCGTGGCCTGTCCGGATGGCGAGCGGGAAACTCTTTTTCGGCCTGCAACCAGTCCGCTATTGCTGGACCCGTTTGATTCTCGATCGGGCGCTGCTGATGAGCGTGAGAACCAAACTGGATCCTCAGCTGCTGCTCCTTTCTTCTCTGATTCGAATGCATTAGGATATAAAAGACCAGCATTTTGATACGCAGGGTGTGACATATCATTAGATTTGCGCGGAAAAACTGGATTCCTCCCCGTTTTGTGCGTGCACGCTGATTCCATTTATCAGCACCCCTTTGTCGCGCTTAACTTAAATAGCTGCTCCTCGGATGGCGCAGAATAAATTCAAAGTTATTAAGCATAGATAGATAACCGAAATACAAGCACGATCTTGAAATTATATTTATAAAAAAATTAAATTTTGTTTAATTTTTGTTTATAGAGGACAATTGTTTTGATGGGTCGTTTTTACAATTAGAAAAATTAATTACGCTTATAGCCCTTTTGTTCTAAAAGTTTTTAACTTTTTAACTTTTCTATTAAAGCGTACAGAAATAATACTGCAAGAAATATGGCTGATTGTATTATATTTACTAATTTGACCAAAGTTTTCTTGCATTTGCGGAATGTCAAAAGTGGCATATTAATATAGAGGCTACCATAAAAAATCGCCAAGATTGAACTCAGATTGACGTCAGAATAAAAAAATAAATGAATAATAATGATTCCCAGCAAGAATTAATACTTTTGAAGCTCTGCAACTCTTGAAAACATCAATTCAAAAGTGGTCTACGAACAAGTGTTATCCATTACAACGTGCGCGATTCTAGTCACGCTTATTATTGTTGCTGAACATTTTTGTGGTTATGTTTCAGAACTCGACGACCAAGAGCAACACGAGCAGCGGCACCGCAGCGACTACGAACGGCACCTCAGCCCAGGCGGCAACGCCTGCCAATGGGGATAAGGGTGGCGACCCCAAGCCTGTCGAGTGCAACCTCTGCCACCGCAAGTTCAAGAATGTGCCCGCGCTCAATGGACACATGAGACTTCATGGCGGCTACTTCAAAAAGGTAAGGACCTCTTTGGCATGGCTTGTGGGGTTGGGTGAAATCAATTTTTTAAATAAATATTTTGAAGGTAATTGAATTGAGTAGAAAATATTGTACTCCAACATTTAACTATTGTGGAAGCAGCTAATTCGTGATTAAAACGCTCATTATTTATTTGATGCAAAAATGAAGAGAAGCAGAAAGTTAAAAACGGGTTATTTTTCTTTTATTAATCTTAATTTTAACAGCACTAATTTTTTGTACAATCACAAGACTGATAACTTTATTTGATAAACATTTTCAGCAAAATTAATAATTTTCAAATTTTAAGAGAATTAACAAACAATGTGGATTTTTTTAATCTGCTGCTATACGTAATGATTTAAAAACAAACATCATTTTGCAGGACTCAGAAGCGAAAAAGACAGACAAGAAAGACTCGGCCGGCCCGCCTTTGCAGACGGCCAGCGTGAGCGTACGAGCCCTTATCGAGGAGAAAATCATCCAGAAACGAATCACGAACCCGTCGTTGCAGACCGCGGCCTCCGCCGCCTCCGCTGCCGCCGCTTCGCAGACCAATTTCAGCCCGGCGACCGCAACTGCGTCGGCGACGACGGCAGCCGCCTCCGCTCCAAACGGTAAGTAACATTGTACTATGCATATTCTCGTCTTTTGTCTCTATCTCATCTGGCCCCTGTGTTGCCTCCCTCGCTCGCTCCCGGCAGGGTGGTTCGCAACTTGGCGCCGATGCGGTCGCCAATTAATTGCCGCAGAGCACAATTGCGCTCGATTTGCGGTCTCGTTACCGCCTGTTGCAAAATTGCCAGTGCGAAATTGTGCCTTCAAAAGCCTTCTGCCAAAAACAGATTGTGGTTTGGCGATTGAAAAGCTGCGCCATTCAAGTGAATTTCTTTGCTCAAAACACAGTGCATTTCAAGTTCAGCTGAATTGGCACTGTCTTTAGTAGAGTTAAGAACTATACTTGAATGAATTAAACAGATTTTAAGCAAATTTTGAGTTAATTTGTCACCCATTTTTCTGAATGACAGAATAAACTAATAACATTTTCAAGACTTTTCATCCTTGTTCTTAGGATAACCATAAGAAAATTGATAGGGTTGGAAGGAGGTTTACATTAGAAAAACATAGAGGAGCGGTGAACCAACTGTCTTATTAGACACATACTTTTTTATTGCAAATGCCTCTTTTACATTAAATTTTTAATTATAAATTTAGTGATGCACGCGTATTGCGTTTATAATATAACTAAATATTTTATCAGAATTTTTATTTAATTTATTCATTTAAAAATAATTGTCAAATTCACTTCCAGCATAATATTAACTGACAAATTTTAAATTAAAAATAACAAAAGTTGATATTCATCCTCAGGTGGCACTTCTGCGTCGTCCTCGAGCGGCGACTCTCCCAGCACATTCCCTTTGGGGTCCGGGCAACCCCCGCAGTACCCGGCCGGCCAGGCGGCCGCAGCTTCTGCCTCCAAGACGTTCGTGGTGCCGGCTCCGCCGTCGCCGGGGCCAACCCCAGAGAAGGTGCGGCGCCAGTCGGACTCGGCGGATTCGTTCGACGCGGCGGTCAGCGCCGCCAGCGGAATCAAGAGCGAGCCGGGCAGCGCCACGTCGGTGGCGAGTCCGCTCGCGCTGGCCATCGCCGCCGAACTGGCCGAGCAGGCCTCCTCGGGCACCAGCAGCTTCAACCTGGCAGCCTTCACCGGCGCCGCCGGCGGAGCCACCTTCTTCAACCAGGATGACGTGTTTCAGCAGGTGCCTGAGGCAGTGCTTCAGCTTGCAGAGTCCATCCAGGTTTGGATTTATTTAATTTTTTAAGGGTTTTTAAACATATCTTTTAGCAAAGAAAAATTGCCCGACACTCGCGGTGCTTGAGTTGGACGTTCAAATTTCAAATTTTAGAGACACATATTCTGAATTCAAAAAAATTTAAACTACATAAGGGGTCTGAGTTTAGCTTCAAATATTCAGCAGCTATGAGTGCAAGGGCATCTTAGCAAATTCGAAAAACTGGTAAAATTTAAAGTTTTGCTACACATTTGGAAAAAACCACTCTCCTATTTTTCGGAAAAGCCGTTTTAAAATTTACAAGGAAGTTATGCAACCCGCTAGACTATTTTGGACTAGCTGAATTAAAACTCATTTTTTTTTAAATATCCTAGAAAAATTAAAACTCTATTGCAAGCCGTTACATACCTGCATACGATTTTCCCAGAACATTTTTCTGTTGAAAATATTTGGGGGAAGAATGACAGCTTAATAATATTTAATGTTTTATCAGTTTCAGGCTGAGGACATGGCCGCTTTGGACGACTTCCAGAACACAGACACAAACGGTGACACCGCCGTGTTCTCCACTCAGGGAAGCGACGCGACCGGCCAGGAGTCGAACGATTTCCCAGCTTTGCAGTCGGTGACGTTGGCCGACATCGCTGCCTTCAGCGCCGTCGCGTCGCAGAAGGACTTCGAGTTCTCGCCGTCGGCCACCAAAGATGGCCAGACCGTTTTCGCCTTTTCGCCCCAACAAAACGTGAGTAGAACATTTTAATTCAAGAGTGGTGCATTTCTGAATGAGAAAATTGGCTTCCGCTAGAAACGTCCAATTCCTAGAGTTTGTCTGTTAGTCTGCGATTATTTTTGATAAATTCCCGAAAGTGTACTATTTTTGTGTAAAAATCCTTCATTTATTTTTATGATCAAACATTTAATAAAATTAAAAATAAGTACCAGAGGACAACTCTTAGAACAAATTAATGAAAACACCTTGATATTGCAAAATCAGTCTAATCCGTTAAAAACTACGAGCATGGTTGGTTTTGTATAATAAATTTTTAAAAAATAAATAAACCTAAGCTTGGATGGCTTAAAAAAGTGAATATGAAATAAAACTCGCATATATATTTCTCATTATGGGTGTGCTTTTTTGCGCAGACAAAGGACGGTGGGACGACGTACAACTTCTCACCGCACACGTCGTCGCCGCTGCCGTCGCCACTGCAGGGCCACGACTCGCCAGGCTTCGCGTACCCGACGCCGCCAGCGAGCCAGGAGGGCCCGACCTTCGGGCTTCTGCAGCAGGCGCCGCTGGGCTCGCCGCACGGAACTTCGGCTGACTCTACTTTCGCCTACTACGCGGGCGGGTTGTCGCCGTCGGCGGCGGCGGTCGAGGCCGCCCTGAGTGAGGTTTTGCCCGGCGACGCCCTCGGCAGGTCGCACCACACCCTGATGTACCAGACAGCGTCGCAGGCCGGCGAACCTTCACCAACAACTGCGGCGTCGCCAATGTCGGCCACGCCTGTGCCATCGCCGCTGTCCAGCGTGCCAGCGTCATCGTCGTCGGCACCGTCGCCGCTGCCGACGGCGGTGGCGTCGACGAACGCGCAGTTCACGCTGCAGAGCCAGATGATGCCCAACTCGGACGACCCGCTGCTGTCCAGCAGCCCTAAGGACTTCGGCGGACGAAAGCGGTTTGACTTCGGACTGTTCCGCAACGGCGCCGTCGACGCCACGGCCATCCTCAGCGGCCTGGGGTTGGTGGTGGAGAACAACGGCGAGCTACGCTTCTACCCGACCTCAGGCACGGCCTCGCCGTCGGTCAGCTCGACCACCAGCCAGCAGCAGCCGGCCCCAAAATTGCAGAACGCCCGCCTGGTGGCCATCAAGGACGAGCTGGAGGACGACGTCTTCCTCAGCCCTTCCACCGTGAGTACAATGCCGCGCCTCAAGAGGCCCAGACCCAGGCCGGACCCGCTGTTCATCCCGATGCGCGAGCAGAAGGTACTGCCGCGCGGACCACTGCTCTACAAGTCGCGGCTGCGCTCGCCCAAACTCAAGTCCGTCGGCAGCAACCAGCACCTGTGCTTCGCAGCGACCGCCTTCACGCCTCCGCCCATGCTCGACCCCGACCGCACTGCCTCAGGTCTCTACAACAACCTGCCCTTGAAGAGTGAGTTTTTTTTTCATAAAATACGTTTATAAAATTATATCATCATCATCAAAATTATGGCTTAAAGCGGAGAATTTTAAAAATTAAATGGATTTTGCAAGCTATGATAAATAATATCTTTCAGCACCATTAAGGATATGATAGGACTGTGTGTACTCACTTGGCTCTTGCGTTTACTCTGGAACTATTATAGCAATTGACTCCTTGAGTTTCCTTTAGGACAGAATTAAATACAGTAATTTCTTGAGAGACTTATATTAAATAATTAAGTTTATTCTCTTCGAAATGCTTTCTAAAAAAAAAAAAAAAAAAAAGTTGCCATGACGTGTATTGTGAGCACATCTCTACTTGTGAATAAAAAAAATCAGATTTTTATCTGTCTTTATTCAACGCAACTGTTAAAGTCAGGATGTTTACTCAAATTTCAATTTTCAGACGAGCCAAATAGCAGTGCCGCGAACGAAGACTCTGCCATGAACTCTGACTCGGTGCCACACATCAATATCAGTCACAGACACCAGGTCTCTTATATACCACCGTGCGATCCGTGTAGGGAAATGGCGCAAATGGAGACTCCCAGGGAGCATTTGTTATGGGATCCTAACGTAGGAGCCTCGGAAGGAGAGAGTAAGCACAGCAAAGCGCTGCCAACACGGTCCTCGAGTAACTCGCTTTTGGTTTCAGTTGACATGTATTTGGAATTCGCCTGCTGTGCCGCGGTGCCAGGCGGTGGTAGAAATAAGGAATACGCTCTGCATTTGCTCAACATGTGTCACGGCAACGTGAAGGTGAGTGCCGAGCAATTTTAGTGCTCTTGGCCGAAACAATAGTACTGAATATTTAAAAACTATATATATATATATATATATCTTAAATATTGACTAAAAATTAGGAAAGAATTTCAAACATCCACATTAATTTGCTTACAGGAGGCGATGCTTAAGTTGATGCAGCCAACCCCATCTTTGCCGGCCGGACACCCCCTCCTGAGTTACTGTTACTCAGACTCCGCCAGATGGGCGCAAGATGAAATTGAAGCCTTCCAACAAGGTCTCCTCAGGCACGGAAAGGACTTCCGAAGCGTATCCAAAGACGTGCGTTTTCCCAGATCTTATTTTTGCTAAAATTTTCACCATCGTTTTACGCTTAGGTGGCGGGTAAAAGTGAAGCACAGTGCGTGCAGTTTTACTACTTCTGGAAAAAGGTTTGCCCTGAGGAGTACCAGCGACTTAAGCTTCTCAGACAGCGCACCGAGTTTACCTTTCTCAGGAACGTCGACTTGGACGAATTGGCTAACGAAAAAATCACCTTCCAGGTATGAAACTCAGGTTTCACAAAAACCTGCTCCCCCCCCGAAAAAAATACTGCGTTGAAATAAACTGTTCCTACGAACTCATCAAATTAATTTTATTTTATTCACAGGCAAGCGACGCTGAAGTGATCTCAAGCACATGTTCCTCGGACACGCGCCTTTTCATGTGCGAATACCCAGACTGCTCGGCCGTAAGTGCTCTTTATTGTTTTTATTTTTTAAAGGATTTTACAATTTGACTCCTAAAAGCAAAATAAACAATGAATTGATTGCTCAAAGTGAATTACTTGCAAATAAAATTCAATTTTTAAGCTTATTTCCCAATGGGTTGTATAGCATGCTGGTAAAAACGAATACATTTTTTTAAAACGGCTTTTCAGGAAATTTGGAGAGGAAACTTTTTACTAAAGGGATGTTATAAATTGCAAATTTCATTAGCTTTTCGAATTTGTCTTGATATTTGCTCTGGCACTGATTATATTTTGAAGATTAGCTAATGCTGTTTCTGGTCACCAAAACGTTTGAAATTATCGTCTCAATATAATATAGTGATTAATTCACTTTGAGGTACCTCTAGTCATTTATTTCCCTAGGGTGATATAGTCACAGTAAAATCTATATGTAAATTAAATCATTTTTTCCATTCAAGCGTTTAGAGTTGTTTGTAACAAATATAAAAATCCATTCTCTCCTCACCATAAAATAAAATCCCTGCCCATTATGTTTCCAGAGCTTCAACTCTCGAGCGGCGCTAAATGGCCATGTCCGCATCCACGGCGGCAACGGCCGACGCTCGCCGACGCCCGATGGATGCAAGAACGGGCGTTCAGCGACCGGGACTCCGCCCGTCGAGGGCATAAGCGAGGAATTCCCTTGCAAGGTGTGCGGGAAGTAAGTCTCATATCGTAGATCGCAGTGCAGGGCAAAATCTCGCAACTTCTGACCACACAAAGCTCGCTGATGAATTCCGAGGAGGTAAATACAGGACCCAGGCTCACCGTTATTGTTTCTCTCATTCCACTCTGTTGTTTATACATACATTTTTGTCGTTCACCATATTTTCTCTCTCGGTTGTCTCCGAACAAAGCCTGTGGCCTGATACCTCGCCCAATCCTCCCACGCCCAGCGTACACGACGAAAGCGAATATTTATTAATTATAATTCCATTAATTCAATCTCGTCAGAGATGATCTCGTTTAACAAAACCGCCTTTTCACTAACTGTTTCGAAATCTAACTGCACTGATCGTTTTGACGATTTCCGCCGTGCTCGAGCACCAAACTTAGGCAGCTTTTTCGAGCAACTGATTTTTTTTCATTGTGGTGTTTAGAGCATTTGTTTACGCTTCTCGCATTTTTCCATTTTTAGACGTCAGCGAGTACGTCGGAAATCGTCAGTGAATGCCCCTCTAATTATTATGGAATATCATCACGAAACTGCACTTCTTTTAACAATAAGTCCTTGGATTTGCGGATTTTAGAGGTTGTCCCCTTTTAACACTAAATGGTCTGTGAAATCGAATGTGCTGCATTTCCTCACTTCTGCTCTCTGCCCGTAGAAATGGAGACATTTTATAATAAATATTTGGCTATATCTAGGGCTGCGCATTTTAATTTGTTTTGTGTCGAACATTGAAAAAATTGTTTTAGTACACTTTCACAATTGTTTCACAAAATCTGTAACGATTTTAGGTGAAAAAAGTAAAAAGAATTATTCTTGTTATTATTTGTAGTTTACTCGTAAAAATAACTCCGTAGTTTTCACCATAAAATATATCTTGCAAAATTAGGCAATTTAGTACTACTCAAAATTTACTTGAAAATTGAATTTTGATAAAAAAAAATAAATAAATAAAATACAAGGAAATAAAATTGAGAATATATTGGAGGGAAAAAGCCAAAACAATTTAGATTGGTTTTCTGGAAATTTTGGACTATTTCTGGAGTTAGTGGATTTTGCCATGGTCATACATTGCTTTAAACTGTATAATCGTGATAATATTTAGGGTCTATATTCCATACTTTGTAACACTTACTAGGAAAATAGACATGCATGTGCAGCTCTAGCTTTTTCGTTAAAAATTTAATTTCGAAAGACGCGTTTCTTCGGCTCAGAGAGCGGATTGAACGAACGTATTCACAAGGAAGTTGGAAATTTCACGCTGTCTCATCAACTTTCACACAAAAACACAAACCCTGATGGTGCCCCAGTTTTTACGGCTCAGCTAAATTGCAATGCTTTTTGCAGGGTCTTCGGCAAAATCAAAAGCCGCAGCGCGCACATGAAATCGCACCGTCCCCCCGACGCGGAACCCAAGAGGCCTAAATCGTCAGCCGAAGTACAACAGCAGAAGACGACGCAGCCGGCGACGCCGACCGGCGCCGCCAGCGGCGACGACTGCTTGCGCACGCCCACCCTGATCACAACATTGCCTGCGGGACTTGGACTTATTTAAGTGGATGAGTGAACCAACCCTCTCTTTATTGGCAGCTGCAATTTCGATGTTGTCAGCGCAGCATTTCCCACAAGTGTGCTAATTGTGGTTCTCTACCTGATGATCTTCAAGCATAAGTGTAATTTTAAGAACCCCCAGACGAAGAAAAGAAAACACAACCCTGCTCTCGTGCTCACTTTCTTTGTGTATGGTTTATTTTCGGTTGTCGACAGCTATATATATTTTTGGTGTTGCCCCCGCCCCTGTTGGGAGAAAATGAGAGAATTTCGTTCATTGATGATCAATTCCACAGCATTTAAAAGACTTCTCTGTTACTTAATTGTTGGAAATTAATATACATACTGTTTACGCGCGGTTATTAGCCCTGTTTTGCCTTTTAGCGCTCTCTGAGTGAGAAAAACCATTGCATCGTAATGTGAAGAGAGAAAGAAAGAAAGGTTCTGACGCGTTTTTCACGGTTATTCAATTAAATACTGAAATGTCGCAGGTGTTCTTATTGTGTATAGCATTTGTGTCGAATTCGAGGTTGCAGGAAAAATGTGTGTATCGACGGTTCACTGTTTCTCCAAATATGTAGAGTTATCAATCGGGTGCGTGCGGCACTGTTGGAAAGCGTGTGACTCGGGTGGCGCGAGAACGACGGGATTAAGTAGTGAAAGTGCCTTGGTCTCATACACACAAACACTCACACATACACACACTTGTTGCCAAATTGGGAAACGCAGACGGGAAATGAGACAAACGCGCGCAGCAGCCCTACAAGTTCAAGCACTCTTTGAATGTCAAGCAATATATCGTTCGCATTTTCGTATACCCACCCTCGGACACTCATTACTACTCGGCGGGCTTGTCATTTTTCAATACTAATTATAGGATCGATGTGCCAAAAAACAGAGTCATTTTTACACTCGAGGAAATTGCCAAATTTACACACCCCGCGCGCGTATTTGCTGTGAGAAACACGCACGACACACGGGCACAGAGGGAGACAGGCGCCAGTTTTTACGAACGATTTTTTGTGATTGTCAAGTGCGTCAATCATTGACAATCGCGGAAGATATTTATTGATCATATTCTTGAATTCAACGAACTCTCTCGGTGTGTCCTGATTTTTAAGAGCTACTCGATGTTTTGATGTGGAGCGCGCGTTCGTGTCTAGGTAGCGAATTTCAGTGGCCTCCGGATTTGTATTTTGCTGGTTGTTCTTACGCGTTGGATTGTTGTGGCGGGCTCGGAAAGTAAAGTGCGCGAGAATGCATTACAAAAAGAGAAAAATGCCAGCACAGGTAACGTCGTGTCGTTTATTAAGAAAAAATATATTTGGGATGTCTAGGCCTAAATGTTTGGTGTTCCAGCGCATCGTTTAAATAAAAATACATATATTATTACTGATTCATAATATATATTCTAGCGAAAAATGCCAGCAATTATTCTTGTAATAAATTAAATCAACGGTGTATAGATTTTACAAAGAGAGACGCAGCCGATCTTCTTGAAAAGTAAGCAAATGAAAACCTTGGCGCAGAAAATCATCTCAATAATAATAGTTGAAGTTGTGCATCATCAATCACGAATGTGTGACGACTACGCGAACAGATATATTTTAATATTTATGATACCTCAAACTCACTCACACAAAGCTCTCTCTCGCGATAAAAGTATATATCACTCACTCAAGTGGAAGAAAATGTTTAGGCGCCAGGAATTGCGAATATTTTTCAAAAGTAAAAAAAAACCTTAGAATTATACTCTCGGGATTTGATGGAGACAGGGTGACACGCACGCTGCTGCTTTCGCGCACGGCATTGAAAAAGATGACGATCACTTACAAAAAAAGCACACACTCACAAACCGAACGAGGTGGCGATCACTTCAAAAGCCCCTGTCAGCTGCCTGTATCGTAGTGTCTTGTTGTTTATCGCTCGAGTTAAAATTGTAAATTGATTAATTGATTACGATTGAAGCAGAGTACGCGGGGGGAAAGGCGCGCGGATCTAGACGGGCGCCGTCTTTATACAGAAAATTTAAATAGAGTTATTCGAATTGCTCGTCTCCTCTCTTGAAATCATTGGATGTGCAACACACAGTTTGTAAATGTGCAACAAAAATAAACACTATCACGCAAACACACACACTCACACACACACTCTCTCTACACTCACACAAGATGTTGTTAAAACGCTGAATGGTAAATATCCAACACAGAGAAAAAAATCGCCCCTATCATTAGATGCTAATCGCAACCGTGCAGTTGATCGGAAATTTGCTGCTCTCGTTTCGAATTTTAGATATCGTGTTTAGTCTTTGCATTCAGGAGAAACGGTATTAGGATAATTAATTAAGCGCGAAAGAGTTTTAATCGATCAAAAAGTAGCGGATTCATTACGATGAAAATAACGGAAAATTATTTACACACGAGACATAAGTTAAATTATGAAGAAAATCTACTGTGCCTGCTGGAACTATTCTTGTGCCAACAATCGGAAAAACAGATATTTAAGCTGAAGATAAAAATAAGGTTGAGACGATGCGAACACAATACTATTAATTAGTTGAACGCGGATTAAATGAAATAAGCCGAGATTGAAGAATATGAATGATCTCACATTTTATTGATAATAAATGTGGAATTTAAATATATTAGATGATAATAATCGATGTGCAAGGGGTATATATTTATCATGTCTCTCACTCACTCACACACTCACAAGCTAATCTCTCTTTCTCTCTATCTCTCTCAAATCTAATGTCCGATTGTATTTATATAATGTCACGCAAACTCGCAGAAAATTTGATTTGTGCGCGCGCCGCCGACGGAAGTCAAGACGTCGAGCGCTCCGAGTTAAATCTCCTTACACACACACACACTCGATGGACAGTATTTTTATTGTCTCAAACGATGGAAACGATAGTTGTCATATTTGAATTACGTATGAAGTTGCAGAAAAAAATTGTAGATGAGCTATGCATTGATGTGTACAAAAATTTACTGTAAAAGCAAGTTAAACATACACACACGCGATCACGGCTCGCTGGCACAGACCCTAGAGGCTCAAAAACCAACCCCCGCACCCGCAACCCCCCCCCCCCCCGCGGCCGGAGTTCTCGGTGGGTGACATGTGTACAAAGCAATAATCCAAACTATATCACTCGCTCTGGAATCATACAAATATTATAGTTGCCGACAGGACGCGCTGCTCAAAACCATAACCACGCCATGTCGCCGAAGTCCCGGCCGACGGACCCTCTGCCCCAAAACCCCTTCCCCCCTGACGACTCGGACTATAGGCGGTGTTGTGTAGGGTCTGTGACAGGCGACGCGTCCACCAGCACAAACCTGTATTCTTTGCTGCCCACCCATCAACCCACGCGGAAATCGATTTGCTCACGACGCGAAAATAATTTTTTAAAAGGTGAAGAAGAAGAAGAAAAAGAAGAAGCAGATAATTTTAATAATTCTCATTTGCTTTGGTTTGTTTGCTCTCTCGAGAAAAGGCCTAAATGTTCGCGAGATTATGAAAAATGCACTACACAAACAAAACGACAAGAAAGAAAGTTCCCTTTGAAAGCGTATAAAAGTTGTTTTTTGCGAAAATGGCGGTGCCAAACAGAGTTTAATTTAGCCTTTAGCGGCTTGACGAGCCGAGGAGGAGTACTAAACACAAGTGAAGCTAAACGATGCAAATAATTAAAGTTAAACCAAAACACACGCGGAATCAGCTGCCTCATTCTTGCTTACACACGAAAACTGACTTATTAGTTAGGAGTACGCGAAATAAACGAGTTGCAAACATTAAAACAAAAGAGAGAACGACACGTGCAAATAAAACGGGTAATTTTTTAAATTGCGCTGAATTCCCCCGTCGACTTTAAAAGACAGAAGAGACTATATTGTGTAACGCTTGTGTTTTCGCCAGTAACCCATCTCTATTTATCTCTCTTGGTTTGATACACACTTTCGTTCGCCACGGTGTTTTCCTTATCTAATTTACACTCTACCGTTAAACTACCGCCTATAATTAAGTAACGGATATAAATAGTTGTTGAGTTTTCAAGTTTGCAAGATGTGATTTTAAATCGTAAAAGAGACGTGGAGATAATTAAAAATGGCACTAAAAAGGCTGTTTGCAAAATCGCTCCTTTATAATAATTTAGATATGAAATATGAAAACTGCTCACTCGTCGCTCTATTCGATTATTTATGCAAAAAAAGAAACTAACAGGAGATCAGAAGGGGAGGACGCGATTTGCTCCCCCTCCACATCTCACTCAGCCAGCCAGTGTTGAGAAATATCTATATTTTTCATATGATTTCCCTGGAACAAACTAATAAACTGATATAAAAAGAGAATAAATAATAACTCAAAGCTAGAAACACAGAAACACATACAGACACAACCAAGTGCAAGACAAAAGGCCAAAAGATGTTATTTAATGATAACGAGCACCTTGTATGAGTGGAAAACTCTGGAGGCGAATATATATATTGTATTTTATTATGATTGCTATTGATTATTTTAAAAGAGAATGGTTATTATTGTACAGTGGACTGAAAATAATAATCTGCTTTCTGTTAAAGAGTTATCATTATGTAAAGTGAACAACACAACTGCTGCAATTTTAGTTGTTAAGTTGATACCTTTTCTCACCACTCACACTAAAGACACAAGAACTTAAAAAAAAATCCAGCAAAACGCAAAGTGGTCAGTTGAAAATACAGTTTGCAAAGAAAGATGGTGTAATATATCCACGAGATTATGTATTATTGTGTTTCTTTTTCTATAAAAGACGAAAATATGAAAATCATCCTCTTGTCCAATAAAATTGAAACTATATTAAATATGGTTCGCGTTTCATTGGTTTTATTCTATTCAAGTATTCATTATTATATAATTGTTGCTGTTGATCAACGTTATTCCCACAACCCTTTCTGAGTATTTGGTTGAGTAAATATTTCAAATACAAAAGGTTACATACATACAGAACACTCAGCTTCTAGTAATAATCTTCTTCCATGTCTTCATCCATGGCTTCTCCATCGTTTTTTCGTTGCATTTTTAACATATCAGCCATGCTCTTGGGTTCTTCCACACTTTTCTTTTTCAATTCCTTGGGTTTTTCCTCTTCTTCTTCTTCATCATCCTCATCCTCGTAGTAATCACCATCCTCCCCTTCCTCATCCTCCTCGTTAATTTTGTCTGAAACTTTAAAAATTGTTCCTTCAGAATAGGGATCTTCTCAGGCAATAAATGTTTGTAATCCTTGAATGACATATTGAGTAGATTCAAGCCAAAAACTAGGATGGGGAATTTATTGAATAATTTGTGCCCATTTTGTAAAATACCAATAAATCTAGAACAACCAAATTCAATCCAGACGCAGAGGAAAAATTTGCTGTCTTATATCCCTAACCCCCAACCCTAAATATGACAACAGAATTTTGATTTTAACGCACATGGTTGTTTTTTTAGGTTTTGTTTCTTTCAGGAATTCATAACGCTTTAAAATAGATTTGGATAAGATGAGAACACCTTTGAAACAGACTTTTGCCAAATAGTTTTCAACATTTAAGCTCAAGCTTAGAACTTCTTGCTGATGTTTCAGATTTCGTTAATGGACATAGCTTCATGAATTGACAATTCAATTTAATCAGTCCCCGGGTTTTAACTATAGTCAAACAACAGTAAATCCCAAAATGTAAAAGGAGAGGATTAAAATTAAGCTGTAATTTAAAATGCTCACTAGCAATCTCAGGCAGAGGCAGCTTTTCCTCCTCTTTAACTGGTTTCTTTGGTTCGTGCTTAACCCTGGATTCGATTTTTGGCTGCATCCTCCTTGGATTGAAACTGCAAAAGAAACACTATTCCATCTATGAGCCAAATAACTCGATTTTATTACCCAATGCTGCTGGGTGGCGGCATGAGAGTTGATGGCGCGAGAGCTTGGCCTTTTTCTTCTGGGCCTGGAACTGCTGACGCAATGGCGCTTTCGCGCAGCTGCTTCAGCACATCATAATTGATTTTTTGAGACAACTTCTTTTCCTTCAGCATCTTTTCGATTGCTTCACCTGGGGAATGAGTTGATATTGAAAGAAGAAAAAATTAACAAATCCGTCAGACTAACCAGCAGTATTGCAAGGAGCACTCGCATTTTTCTTTCTTGGTGCCTTTCTCTTCTTCTTCTCAGGCTTTCCTTCAAGTCTGTCCCTTCTTTCCTGATCTTCTTTTTCTGAAAAAGTCTTCATTGCAAAAAACTTCTTAAGGGTAATGGTGATCAAACCTTCTTGAGCTTTGACATAGTCTTCGTTTTCTGCCATCCACTGTTTGTACTTGATGATTCTTTCTTCATCGCTTAAAATATAGAAGTCCAGTTCGTCATCGTCAAGGTCATCATATTCTAGCTCTCCTGACTCCGGTGCTTTCGGCGCTTCAGGCTCTTGAGGTTCAGCTGGCCTGGCACCCAAGCCCATCATTTCCAGAGTTGGACCTTCCATCAAATCTGTGCCAAAAACGTTAGATTTCAGATCTAATTTACGTAACTAATAGGGGTGAGACTTTTCATTAAGGCACCAAATAAAATGCAATAATCATACTATGAATTTTGAGGTAAATGTCCCTTGTGACGAAACAAATCAGGTTTTTCAGTAGAGACAGTGCTTGATAACCATGCAAACTTTGGAGACGATTTTCTCAGAAATTTATACAGCAACCTGGGAAACTTTTAACTCTTTCCCATTTATCATAGAATGTTGAAAGTAAAAGGTAAAAAATGTTTCTCAAAATTTTACACTTTCAGAATAAGAAATTGCAAAATTAAAACAAATACGGCCAGAATTTTAAAATTGCAAGTTTTAAGAGGATTGTGAAGCAAATTAACTTGAGACTAGTTTCCCTATCTAACAAAAAAAACTATAGTTAAACCATTGATTTTACTAGCAATTAACAATTTCATACCTTCTTTGATTGGCAGGCTTTTAGGGGAATCTGAGTTGTTTATGCACTCAGCTACTGTGTTGAATGTAGATTCGTTAATTATCCTTTGCAATGCGGAGTCTTCCGGGTCAGAATCATAGAACGAAGCTGCAGAGTTTTTTAATTAAATTCCAAACTGGATTATCTAAGTTTAAACAAATTACTTTCGGTCCCAGTCCTCTTTCTCTTTCCTCTTGCCGAGTCTGGAGTTGAACTTCCTCCACGTCCCCTCTTCTCAGACAACAGCTTTTCAATCTGCTGTCTCAACTCTGACACTTCATGAACAACCTTCTCGCCATCCAATATTTCAAACCCCTTTTTCAGAAATACAGATGTTAGCTTCATTAAAATTTTTAACTTAATGTGATTTAGCAGTTTCTGCGGCCCTAGACTATTTTAATGCAAGAAACTACTGGGTTTTGTGCGTGTGTGTTTATCCGGAAAAAAGTAAGAAATTCCAGGTCTATTGCAGATCATGAGAATTTACTGCAATTTTTTACCATTTGAAGTCAAAAGAATGACGTTTGCCTTTAAATACTGTTGAAAAAATATCACAATTCTTTCTGAAATTTCAATGGCAGAATAATGCTATACCAATTTCTATAATATTTAATACAATTGAGGCGAATATTTCTTAAAATTAAAAAATTAACACTTGCCTTGATAGTCCACTCTTTTGCTGAGCAATAAAAATTACTTACCTTTTGCCGATCTCTGCGCCTGGCATCTTTGAAAGAAGGAGGGTCCTGTTCTGCTTCCAAATCAACAACCATGAAGTCCTCGAATTTCATCGTGGCAGATGGCGTTTCACCAAACTCAATCATTCTACAAATGAAACTCAACTGTTGAAGCAAACCTAATTTCTAAATTCCCCATTAACTAGCCTTTTTCTCAAGGTAGATTCGTGAACCTTAACAATTTTCACAATGTCGGCTGGTTTCCTGTTGAAGCCGTGATGTCGAGCGGCAAAGAGCAAAGCTGCAAGGAAATCAGTGAAATTAGGTGAAATAATTGTTTCAGTTTGGCAACGCACCAGCTCCACAAAGGCCAGACGGCCTTCTGCCCACGTGCAAATGGTCTCTCTTCATCCGCTGCACCAGTCTCATGGCTGTGTTGCTCACTTCTGTTGTCTTCTTATCAAACTGCAGCCGACTAGCGAATCTGATGATGTACAGGCAGGGATCTGAAGATATCAGAATGATTTTCAGCAAGAATGAACAAGATTTAATTTAGAAAAACACACCTATTGAGTTTAGGGAGAAATTGAGGGACTTGGTGAAGTGCATGAAAGTTCGGCCCAGCTCGTAAATGTCCAGTCCAAACTGTTCACTAAAATCGATCATCAAGTCTGACAAGAAAAATTATTATAGTTGTGTCAAATCTGATTGAAATAGAAATTAATTACATTGCGCGTTTCCACCATCGCTTCTGCAGGTCATGTACAAACAAGCTGCAATGACTAAATCATTTTTCCTGCCTTTTGTTAACCTACTATTGAAAGCTAATTTGAAAGTATTGAAGGCTTTGTCAATGTTGTGTTGCTCCATCCTGTGGACAATTGATTCAAATTATCATTTGGGTCTATCTTTAATCCCGTCAACTTGCTTCATTTGTCTTCCTCTGTCTGTCATTTCCCTGCGGATCCTCTCGAAAGTGATTTCCTTTGAATTCCTATTAATGCCATGTCGATAGCCTCTCAACCCTGGCAAAATAATTTAAATTAAATTCAAACTCTTGGTTTTTTAAAACCAAATAATAACCTTCCCCCACCCATCCTCCTCCTCCTCCTGTCGAGTTTGCAGACACAAAGGTTCCGATCATAGCGGAACCGCCGTGCCCATTGTCCTCGTACGTGGGCTCACAGACCACGATGTTGGCCTCATTGACCTCACCGCAGTTGATGCACACCACCTGACCCTTGGTTGTGTCGGTGACTAAACTCTCCTTGTGACATTCCTTGCAAATTTCCTGCGGCATGATGCTGAAATTTTAAGTAAATTTTACGTCAAAATGAAACAGGAACCACATAATAAGTCTGTTTCGTTATGTATGTACATAGATCCAAATAAATACATATGTATGTACATATTAATAGAACAAAAACCTAGATATTTAATAGTATTACATAAATTGTACTTGAAAATGTATGTATTATGTATTTCATACCTACGTTATTTAGAGCTGGTGAGCTGGTTTCAAATGAATTGCTACGTTATGAGAGATTTTAGTTGAGAGAAAATGGAAAACACTCGAGCAGCCATGAGCATGGAAAAATTTAGTAAACAGATCGAGCCAGAGCCAGCACCAACCAGCACGCAGATACCCACGCCCACTAATCCCCGGTGTTTACAGTTTCACGCAACACGCAAGGCATCACGATCCTTGCTTAAATTTCACTCACCGTCCATACACTACCCTTTTTTATTGTAATACATGCATTTACAATCATACATACATAGATACATAATTATGTATAATAACTCTAGAATGTGAGCGGAAAATTCCCACGATAGGAACGATGGACTTTGAAGGATCAGATGACGAGACAAACGTGAGGGCAGACTTCGTTGCTGCTCGCAATGCTGCGGTTTTCTGCATTGATGCGTCTGAGGGGACGCTGAAAGAAATTGAAGAGGACGGGAAATGTTCGCTTCAGCTGTGTCTTGATGTAAAAATGCAATATTTTATTAAATTAAAACCGGCTGAAACATGACAACATACATACAGGGAGTGAAGCGGAGGATTTTGCACAATATCTTCATTTCGGACAAGGAATTTGTGGGCATTGTGCTGATGGGAGCCATGATTAAAAACCAGTCAAATAAAAATGCCAGTAACCTCACCAGCAACAACAGTTGTGTCTTCTTTGAGCTTAGTCGGCCTGGAGCTGAAATTTGCAAGGAGTTGGAATATTTGTGTGCCAAACCTGGTATATTTTGTCTTATTTTTCCATAGGAAGTGCTATGATTATTTAATTTTTCTAGGCAAGCAGTTCAAGGACGATTTCCTTGACGAGTACACAGTTTTGCCCGTGGGAGTTTTGTCTGATTCTCTTTGGACTTGCTCATCTATGATGTCTCTCTCGTGAGTATTCATATTTAACTCAGGGGTTTTAATTAATTCATAATTGATATGAAAGAAATACAAAATTTGGTGTGAAGGAAGTCTTCATCATGACCAACAACAGTATGGAGAGAATTGATCCCATTGTGCGGAGACAGACTTTAAAAAGAGTTGAAGCTTTGTCGGAAGTTGGTATATGTATCCGTTTGTTCTCCTCTGGCCCCAATTTCAACTTGCAGCCATTCTATAAGGTATAAAATTTTAAAATATTGCTTAGCGTTAATAACCCATCTAATTTTCTGCCAGGAGCTCATGATGATTGCCCATCCTGAGGGAACTGCTCTGGATGGCTCACACTGGGCCATTTCCGATCTCTTGGAAAGTCCTGATGCAATTCTTACCAAGGCTTTCAACAACAGACAATCTGCCAGACTGGATTTTGTCGTCACACCAGGGACTGCGATGGCCATTAAAATATACTCGCTGTTCAGGTATTTAAATTTTTAATTATACCTTCTTAAATTTCACTGCGGAATTCTTGCAGGCGAATGGACCACATCAGTTCAAGGCAAGACGTGAAGCTGCACAGGGAGACAAATGAACAGGTAGCGGTGCACACGGTCAGGTATGACACCACAAGTGGAGAGATGGTCCACCCTGATAGTGTCGTTTACGGGATCAAAGTTGAAGAGGGAGCAGCTTATTTTAAAAAGGTTCCGACTCAAATGATTATTTTTAGGTTTTTAAGATTAATTTGGTCTCTTACATCAGGAGGAAAGGGCTAAAATGAAAGAACTGTACCCCGTTGGCATCTATTTGCTTGGGTTCAAGCCTATTTCGGAGGTCTTCTGGGGCGATCATATCAAGCCAGGCATTTTGATTGTTCCTGATGATGAAGAAAGATCAGGTAAGAGGCATAATATTATCCCCTAATTATGATAAACAAAAAACGGTTAAGCCAATCGCCAAAATATTTTTCAATTTAAACAAAATTTCATCATTTATAACGTGATTGGCCAATCTGATTTTGGTTCTCAGCACGTCAAATAAATTATTTTTCGCCAAGAATGGACTTAGTTTAATTCGAAATTTCAGAGGAGTTGTCTGAAAAATATAAAAGAACATAATGTTATGGCTCCAAACACTAAGAAGGAAACTTTAAGGATTCGAAAGTTTACATATTATTATCTTGGATTTATTCTGGTTCAACAGTGATACACATTTATTATTGAAAACGTGTTTAAACCAGTTAAGAGATATCCTCATGGGAAAGTTATTGATTTGACAGAGTGTACGTACGAGCTGTGTTTCAAAATCGAATTGAGAAGCCAGTTTTTATTCAATCGTGATGATGTATAGTAGATAGACTCCTTGACAAGACGAATCGATCGATGGTTCATTTTTAACTATCTGGGTAAACAACTAAATCGGGAACTAATCCTTTTGGGAAGTGTCTCATTTTTCGTGAAGACATATTGGCGCCACAGTCTTAAGCTCAAGGTTGTCGCGGTAATCAGCCCCTGAACGTCATATATTTACCCACTGATCGATGTTTCTCATTGAACAGTGTATGCAAACCGATGCAAACCAAATTTCAGCTAAATTGAGCAAAAGCTCTTATTTTAAATCAATTTAGAAATTTTGGGCCAGTTCTTTAAAATTTTCTAAAATCTCTTAAATCGTATAATCGAAAAATTTCCTTCAAATTAAAAAAAAAACTGAAAAAGTTCATTGGATTCACCTAAATCCAAAACTTCTAATCCTACTGCGAGTTTCCTTGTAAGCATACTTACCTAAATAGCGAAATATCCGCCAAAACCTGTTAAATTCAACATAAAAAAAATTTCCAGGCAGTAGCAGCCTTTTCTACAGCCTGCTGCAAGTCTGCGTGGAAAAGGGGGTGACGCCGCTGGTGAGAGTGTGTACTAGGAAGGGAAGCGGCGCCAGGCTTGCCCATTTGTTGCCCCAACTGGAGAACGCCTCTGACGGGCCCTTTGCCGCGGCCAACTGCTTCTACGTCGTCTACATGCCCTTCTGTGGTGAGTGCAGGGAGTCAGAAGCCGCTGTCAAGTCTCCGCGGGTGGACGTCGAACCGCTGCAGGAGTTGGCCAAAACCATCATCCAGAAGACCAGCTTCAAGTATCTGCCGAGTAAATTTCCCAACCCGAAAACGAGAATGCACTTCAATGCAATTGAGGCGCTTGCTCTTGACTACTCGGAAGTGGAAACTGTTGTTGATGCCACTGGTAGGATTCTGTTTTGATTTTATGGATTGATTTTACTCTTTAAGTGCTGCTAAAATATAATTTTGTTGCGGGATCAACATTGGAAAATTTCCTGGAATATCAAAGCCAGGAGCTAAGTAACTGAATTGGTTTGAAGAAGACAATTACTCGTCAACGTCGTGCTAAGGTGTTGAAGCGGACGAAAAAATGCTAAATTTCCCGTTATTGAGGGGGTTAAAAGGGGGTTGGGGGTTGGTGGGTCTAATACCCCTTTAGTACACTTAGGGACGTCGAGAGGAGTCTAACGGTATGCGGTTTTTCAAATTCGGATGACTAGAAGTCGAGATTTGGCCAATCATCGTTTTTTACCAACCTCGAAAAACAAGGATTTTCGAAGTTTTCATTTTTTATTAAAAAAAATGAGGCAAAACGCCATTCCAAATTTCAACGTTTTTAGCTTTATTTTTTGTGCTCTACAAAATGGCTATAATAAAAATAAAATTTTTCGATATATTCATTTTCAAATTTGAGTTTAAATTCAAAAAAATAATTTTTATGACCTTGACCTTTGACCTACCACTTTGAGGTCAATGTAAAAGTTGTTTGCCTTGTTGAGACGAGTTTACGGGTTTTTTAATTTTTGTTCTAGGACTACCCTGAGCAAAGTTATGAAGTACTCAAAATTCCCAGATTTTGACATTTGAACGCCCGCAAAACCCGCAAAAATTGGAAAGTCGGAGTTTTCTCAATTGTTTTGAAGTACAATTAGGGCAAAATTAATGCAAACAAAATTTCATCAAAATCCATCGACCCCTGGACAGAAATTTGTTGCTTTGACTGAATATGGCTCAACTAACTTTAAACAATTTTGAGCGGGGCATCGGTTTTTCGTGTTACTCAAAAGAAATGCATGATAATAGTTTGCAGCGTGCCCAAGTGCTTAATTTAGACACCCTAGTAAAATACTGTTTTATAAATATTTATCAGAAATTCAGAAGGCTCAAACGAATAAAAAATTTAAGATTTTGATCGATCTAAATTGAGATTTCTGAGATGTTCTTATTCAATGACATCATTGGTATGTTTCAGAACCTGATGTGGCAGGAATTGATTTGAGAGTCGGTGAGATTGCCTGCGAGTTTATGGCAATGAGTGATAAAATCGCCAGCGTTTGCATGGATGATGAGTGAAGATTGTTCCTTTTATATTTTTCAATTAAAAAATTTGTTATTAATCTTATCTGCTCTTCTATCAATCGGTTCAACGTACTTTTTCCAAGATAATTGTATTATAATTATTGTTTAAAAAATGCGCAAACAACTCCTCTCCCGCCAATAACTTACAAAAAGCGTGACCAATTATTTTACCACGCCCCCTGGTTCCCATGCACAACACATGAACATGCAACATACACAATTCAGACCGGCCCGGCGTGTTGCATTGAGGTTAAGCTCTCTGATCTGCTTTTTTTCCCTAATAGACGGATTTTCGTGGGTTATATTACTGAAACTGCATGGTCTGTTCGTCTGCAAGCACTGTTGTGCTCAGTAAGCGAATACCTTCATCATTTAATTTGAGAAAAACATGTGAAAAACTCCTCAGGTAGATCAATTTTATTGGGTAGACACGTTTGGCGACGCTTTTTTGCCATGGAAGCCGCTGCGACCAACAATAAGAGGCCACTAGAGGAAGTTGAGGACGAGTCCAAGCGGCCGCGGGTTGAAGCCAGGGTTCGCAGAAAAAAGGTATAAATTGCGCTGGGCATTATATTTATTCGATTATTTATTCCATTATGTGATATTTAAAGAGAGATTGGACTAGCTGGTTTTTGAAACGTTGGAAATTTTTCCAGAAAACAGATTTTTCTTCAAGCAGTTCTAAGTGAAGGGGATTCGAGTCCAGGTCGGAGGTCAATAAGAATCTGCCCTGAACTTGAGTGTTAAAAAAATTTCCTAAAAACTAAATGTACATAACCCGAAGAACCTTAAACTTTTTCTCTTTCTGTCTAGTAACATTTAAAAAATTCATTCATAAAAACAATTTTTCTTAGGAATTAATAAGTTAAGTATTAAAATTGTCATTAAACCCGTTGCAGTTGTTAATACAAAGAGCAGTTTCACAAAGCTTTCCTTGATAAAACTAAATTTTGCCTCTCACAATCAGGTCGCCCTTTTGATGGGCTACAGCGGGCAGGGCTATTTCGGAATGCAGAGGAATCACCAGATGCGCACAATAGAAGACGAACTGTTCAAGGCGATGTTGAAGGCTGACTTTGCCTCGCAAGAAGAGTGTGATTTTCCGCACACTCTCTTCTTCCAGCGTGCAGCCAGGACAGACAAGAACGTGTCTGCAGCCAAACAAATAGTCTCCCTGAAACTGTGTAAGAAATAGTCTTCTCAAAAGAGATAAAAAATTCTATGAAAAAATACTTTTATAAAGATTCAAAGTTGACATTTAAAATTAAAAAAACAGTCTCTTGCGGTCTCGAGAAATAAAATTTGTAGCTTTAAACAGTTCGATTTGCAGACAAAACAGATGGAATCGCCAGTTTTTAATGCACATTAAACCACCGTAATTTTTTTCTTTAAAAAAAATGACTGCAATTACCAACTACGGATTTTTCTTACATTGAACTTTCACTTAATTTTGCTCCAAATAAGTTAAATAGCTTGAAAACTTCAACTTAATTAAAACTTGATTAAAAAATCATTGTAGTTGAAAATATAAGACTTTTTAAAATTTTTTCCAAAATTTAAAGTTTTTTGTGTATAATTTATAAACCCAGACGGGAAACTGGAAAACTCCACCTATACAATCATGATATATGCTTTTTCGCAATGCAGCAGTGACTTTCCCAGCGAATTTTGTGAACCCCCTATTTGATACGGATTTTCAATTTAGGTACGGACCCTGGCGTGATCGAGCAGCTAAACAGCCACTTGCCTCCTGAAATACGAGCGTTCGGTCTGAAGAGAGTGACCAAGAATTTCAACAGCAAAGGAAACTGTGATGCCCGCACTTACAGCTACACATTCCCAACTTTCGCTCTCAGCCCTGTGGGCCAGGAGGACGAATCCTTCAGGGCCACGCCCGAGCTGCTTGAGAAGTTCGCGCAGACGTTGAAGATGTACGAAGGCACAAAAAACTTCCACAACTTCACCTGCAAAAAGTATTTACATTCTTTAACTGTACCTCTGTTACAAGTTTCGATTTATAGGACTTTTGTCGACCCCAGCAGTAAGCGGTACATAGTTAAGTTTGAGTGCTTGAAGCCTTACGAGAAGGACGGGCTCGAGTACATTGAATGCCAGGTCAAGGGGCAGAGTTTCATGATGCACCAAATACGAAAAATGGTAATATTTGTTTTTATCATCATCCAATGCCACAACCAATGAAATTTATGAATTAATTCAGGTTGCCTTGGCCATAGCAGTTGTTAAGGGCATTGTTGAGCCGGATATAGTGTCCAAGGCTTATGAATCGAATCGGTTAGACCTCCCAATGGCTCCTGGACTTGGCTTAGTCTTGCAGGAGGTAAGCTGACTTTAATTTCGTTGAAATTATTGAATTATACAAATTATCATGTCTCAGGTGCACTACGACAGGTACAATAGGAAATTCGGCAAGGACGGTGTCCACGAAACGCTAACATGGGAGGCGGAGGAGGAAGCGGTGCAGAAGTTCAAAGAAGAATTTATATTGCCTACCATTTACGAGGGGGAGAGAAACGGAAAATCGTAATGCTCTTATTTTCTGGATTTGCATTTTGCTGCAATGTGTATTTTTCCAGCATGATGAACTGGATTGTGACGCTGCCGCTGCACACCTTTGATGACAAGAGGAATGTAAAAAAGGATGAGGAAGAGGAAGATGGGGTCAGCGACGAGTAGTACTTTTAATTTAATCCTCCATTAATTAATTATGAATCATTATAGGAATATTAGTTCAAATAAAATTCTAAGTTTTCCACACTGGAAAATTTATTAATTCTTTTTAATAATTGATAAATTTAATTGTATGATAGTTTCCTCATTTTCTTTTTCTGTCAATTTTACCTCTCTACAGACTATTTTGATATTTTTAAATTTGGTTGCAAACGTTTTATACTAAAACATGTCAAACGCTAAATCAATCTGTTGAAATATCACAGAAATTGTTTAATATAAAATAATATTGTTCTTGCCTATCAATGTTGAATTGCTGAGAAAGAAAAAAGATGGAAAGAACTTTCCAAATGTTTCCAAATAAGTGAATGTACTGATTCCTTAAAAATATTTAAAAATAATGGTAATATTCTGAGATTCTGAGCAATTTCAAATCAAATGAATTGTCTAACATTTCAATTTAAAAAATTATATATTCTATGTGTTTTGATATAAAGAGACTGGATTCATTTGATTATTTCTTAAATTTGAAATAGAAGGAATAGCCATACTATGCAGATTCAGTTTTCATGATATTTTCCACACTTTAATAGGTGGGCGATTATTGCATCAAGGAATAAAATGTCTAATTATTAGCAAGAATATTAATTTTGTATTGCAAATAAAATAGATTTTCTGGATATCGCAATAAATCGGCAGAAAATTTTAAAAATGTCTCGGAAAATTCATTTTTTTATAATTTGATTTCGATTTTTCTTCGCAATTTCTCCATCGGTGTGCGAACTAAATGAGCTAAATTTCACTTCTGGCGAAATATATTATTCATTCAATAAGGAGTGTTTGCCGCTTGATTATAGCATATTATGCGAATACAAACTTAGAAGCCGATTTTCTCATAAATTTGATAAATTTAAACAACATCCTGGATAAATGAAAGCTCTTTCTTAATTTTCAGAGAGTTAAAAGTAAATTGTTTTCAGTAACGACCTATTTCAAGCAGCTTTCACTGAAATTCACATTCATTCACACATAGTATATTTTTTTGAGGATGTTAACTAGTTGGCGCCTTTAGGGTCGTCCACCAGCGCTACTGCGGCAAAAGCAGCAGTGGCGCGATCTGTTAGTGAGCGTAACGCAACGCAGGCAGGGCAAAGGAAGAAGGAGAGCCGAGTCAGCTGTCATCGACGTTTGTCACAGGACAAATAATTTTGGTCTGTATCAATGCGGGCGGCCAAGCCGGACCTTTTCCGCCGACCGAGCCCGACCTTTCGCTAAGCACAGCAGGAGTTGGAGTTGACCAAGGCGGCCATGATCGCCGTACTCGCCTTGGTGGCCGTCCTGCTGGCCGCTCCCCAGGCCTCTCGGGCACTTCCCGAGCCTGGCAAGTGGGATTTCGTGCCTGACGTATGTACATATTTTAGTCTAGTCTATTGGCAATCCGTGACGAATCCTCTTATCTCAGGAGATAAACTTAGAAATGAGTTTTTTTCTTTTCCTGTTACATACTGTTACATACTTTTACTGTATGTACATACATCTCTAAAACTATTTTTCTTGCACCATATATACTCGACAATTTGAGCCGGAAATTTGTAATCTATACCGGCTCTGCCACTTCGCTTGCATCAGCAGCTTTTTTGTTTTGGTAAACTGTACAAATTTACAAATTTTACAGAAAAACCAGACGTACATGGCATCCAAGAGTTTGGTCAATGGTTCCCAGATTTTCATAAGGCGTAAGTTCTTTATTACATAATATATTTTGTATTTAACACAATATCCTATGTAAAATTGTGAAAATATTTGTGATACACAACTTTACACATTATTTGTTTACAGTGACGTGTGAAGTGCAATTGAAAGTCAATGTAACGTGGACTTTGTTGGAAACGGCTTGTCTTCATGATTTCCAAACAAGCGATACTAGTGTTAGTCTTATAATAATTATGTGATGCACAAAGTACTTCAATTGAGTTTTAAAATTTTTCTAGAATTCGCCATCTTCAGGTAGATCACACACAAGCGGAATTACAGAAAAATGGAAAGAGTATGATTGCAACGGGCTCCTGATTTTGGTGAGAGCAAATAAATTCTTATTTTGGCCGCAGAATGAAAAATTTGATTATTTTCAGGACGAGTACAACCACAAACAAAATGCAGTAAGTTTGTAATCTTTTTAAAGATCTGACAGCTTGTAATTTGGTTTTATTGTTTTAGTCTGGCTCGATACCAGGACTGTCAAAAAATGATCCGTCAGTCAAACATTTTGACAAGCTCGACAAAAGCAAAGTAAGATCACTACTTCATAGGAATGTAACGCATATCAACGTTCATATTTGCAGGTGAAAGATCATCCAATTGTTACAATGCCCAGGGACGGAATCTATGTCCTGATTGTCAGCGTTCAAAGCAACGATAATAGCAAAATTATCGTTCACATTGACATGCAAAGCAAGCACGGATATTTGTCTGCTGTTGACTGGCCACTGCTTCCAGTAAGTTTTTAGTAAAATATAATTCAAAATGGTTATTCTGGATTGTTCCTGATATTTTGGCAGGGCCAGAGATTCGTTCAGGGCCTAAAAATTCTATTATGTAGAAATATCATTTTCTTTACTGAATTTTTACCCCGATTAAATAAAAAAAAAAGAAAAAGATTTCCCAATTTAAAAAAATGGATTTGATTACAATTTTTATAAAACTATTTTCTCTGGAAGATTTCATCTAAAAATTAAATCTTTGAGAGATAATTATGCACTTTCTCCTTGTACTTGAAACCGATTTAGATGGTTGTAGACGGTATTAAGTCTGATTGAAATACCTTAAAATACATGCTTTAAGCTTATTTGACCATACCTATTGATTAGAAGGTCACAATAATACAGTCAATCGTTTGTAACGCAAAGCCCTGCTTATCAATTTTAGTTTTATGGCGCCATGTGCTTGGTGTACGTGGTCTATGGCATCGCGTGGCTGGTCGTGTCCTTCTGCCAGTGGCGAGACCTGCTGCGCATCCAGTTCTGGATCGGCGGAGTCATCCTGCTGGGCATGCTGGAAAAGGCTGTGTTCTACGCCGAGTACCAGAGCATCAACTCGAGCGGCACTCCGGTGCAAGGCGCCGTGCTCATGGCAGAACTCGTGTCCTGCGCCAAGAGGACGCTGGCCAGGATGCTCGTCATCATTGTCAGCTTAGGCTTCGGCATAGTCAAGTAAGTCAAATTTTCTTTAATTAAACTTCGACGTTGGAATACTAAAAAATATATTAAACTTAAACAAACAGACCAAAAAAGCCTTTGTTTCATGGAGTTTTTTTCGGAAATTTGAAATTTTGAAATCAGGAAATTAAAATGGTGATAGCAGTTTTGGTTGCAACACAAGTACGATATATCTTACTATCTGTTTTATAAGTACAGTAATTCTACATTGCAAACAACTTAAATGGACCTATAAATTCTCGTATTTTTTTAAATTTAATAATGAAAATTTTACGGACTCAAAATCGTTGAAAAATGCTTTAAAATTGAATTTAGAACTCGTTTTTTAAGGTTGCCACTATTTGATGAGACAAATCGATCGACATGTCACTGTTTACTTTCTGGGTTACTCTCTTTTTAAGACTTCAGGATTCATAGGTGGCTTAAAATATTTGCTCCAAAAGTTCATAGTCTGATAAATAGATAGTGTAACTGCATTTTTGTTGTTGATAACAAATTCTGCCCTTTTTAAACAGATTAATTTGTATCTTTACAATAGTTAAGGAAATCTCACTTACCAGTCATTCTTATAAAAAATAAATTACTTAAATTTTGACTCTCAAACAACACACAGAAAAATTTCAAAAGCCTACTTTTTTCATAACAATGGTTAGAATGTATTTTCATAGCAATTATGATTATATTCATATTTATTTTTACAGTTTGATCGTTAGGAGCTCCCTTTAAAAAAATTTGATCTCATCTTAAGATGGATTTTTAATTAGTTTAGTGCTATCATTGTTTGAATACCTGGTGCACAAACAACTCTAAAAATCTTGATTTTCGCAGACCGCGACTGGGCCCCATGTTGCACCGCGTGGTTGGCGTGGGTCTGCTCTACTTTGGGCTGGCGGCGGTCGAGTGCTACCTGCGCATCACAAACCACAAGAGCCAGAACAACCAGATCCTAGTTGCCAGCGTGCCACTGGCTGTCCTTGACTCTGCCATTTGTTGGTGGATTTTCACCAGCTTGGTGCAAACCACCAGGACTCTAAGGCTTCGCAGGTGCGCCTTTTAGCAGAATGACGCTGGTGGTTTTATTCTCACTCTTTGCTTGACAGAAACGTCGTGAAGCTGACATTGTACAGACACTTCACCAACACTCTCATCTTTGCTGTCATCGCCTCGGCAATTTTCATGCTCTACTCCATCAAATCCAGACTGGTTCCTTGTCAATATGTGAGTTGCTGAATCTTTTCTATTTTAAACATAGAGTTGTACACCACAGAAACGTGTGATTCTTTTCTTCTGAAAGATTTCGCCAATTTCCTCAGTCTATATTTGTTTATTATTTCACAGCCAAATTTTAATTTTTTTCTGCAGAACTGGAAAAATCTTTGGATCGACGAGGCCTACTGGCATTTACTCTTCTCCACCCTGCTTTTGGTGATAATGGTTCTGTGGAGACCCACAAACAACAACCAGAGGTGAGTTTTGAACCAGAATTTTCACAATGAACGCCAATGCTCTTGATCAGGTATGCATTTACTCCATTGCTGGATAACCCAGAGGATGACGAAGAGGACGAACAAGTCGTCCATGATGCTTACGGCGTGAAAATGCGCGCCTACAAAGACAGAGCCAATTCGCCAAAGCCTCGTCCTAGTACTAGTGTGGTAAATTTGTCGTGATTTCCGTTAAAATATTAATATTTAAATTGGGAAATTGTAGGAAGACGATTTGAAATGGGTTGAAGAAAACATTCCCTCGTCGATTGCCGACTCGTAAGTTTTTTTTTCTGATTTACAAAATTCATTTTGTTTTCTTTTTAAAATGTTTAATTTTAATTATTCTGATTAGTAACATTCAGTTCAATTTAAAAACCAATATGATAAAAATTCAATTCCTTTAGGTGGAAATTTCCTATTTGCTTTTATGGCCAGGAAATTAAATATATGAATAAATAGCTTCAAAAGTTAGTTGTCCTCCAACCGCAAGCCTAAAATATTAGAAATCGTTAATATGTTTGGGATTTTCAATTCTATATATATATGCTTACATTTTTTCACATAAATTTCATAGGAAAACTTGAGTATTATTTAAAAATTCTCAAATCCTGAGCTAATTTTGAAAATTATTGAAGCCCCAGGACATCATATATTTGGTATTAGCTTGATCTTCTTAGGAGATGAATTCAAAGCAAACCCTTTTTTATATTGCACTGCAGGGAAATGAGATTCTGAAGTCTCAAAGTTTTCCTAAAATGTTCTGTAAAACCCGTTTATATGGATATTTTGTTGAAAGATCACATATTCTGCTTGCAGAGACAGAATTTCATCGATTTTGTTTGACCACGTAGCAATTTTGTCTTCCTATTACTGACCTTTTTCTATTTTATGTTTGCAGCACCTTGCCTCTGTTGGATTCTGACGAGGAAATAATGACAACCAAATTCGAAGTCTCCAAAATGCAGTGAAAGTGCGAGTGAAGTGACATTGCCTGCCATCGATTTTTGTTTTGTTTGAAAGTTTATATGAGTACTTAATGTGATGATTTAATTTTGATATGCGACTCTCCAAAGTGTTTGGTTGCATGTTGAAGGAACTGTAGCCGAACGCTGTCCCAGGGCTCGAAACTCTGGTATAGTTAAAAGCAGCGCTGCGTCTTGTGTAACCTTCAGAATTAATGATTTTTCTAATCAAAATTAGCAAAGTTAAATTACAGTTAAAAAGCAGAGTAGTGTCATGCTTTTGGCTTTGCCTACCTGTAGGTTTCTATACTTAACTCACATTGTAAGCAACCAGCCTTTCCATCGCAACAAATATTTGAAACGAAGCCTCTCTCACGAAGTATTAATACGATTGAAACACCTCACTGCTTTTCATTATCTCAATAAGCAACGTTTTGTGATTTGGAAATAAAAGAAAAAGTCTGTTCAAAAACTTTCCAAACTTTCTTCGTCCATGACTAACAGTAGTGATACACATTTTCTTAAAGTAATATTAACTAAAATTAGTAGGCTGCATTAGGATAAGGAAGCAATCATATGATATGATTACTTATTTGAATCGTCATAAATTTTATTTGGCATTTACTTAAAGGTACTTTAAAGCGTGTTTTCATTCAGACACGCCTTTGATTGATGACTAAAAGAACTATGAATAAATTTACGTAGACGTTGACTCAAAAAAATAGTAATGCCTTAAATAACTAGTCTTATCAAGTAAGCTGTTTATTTTCTATTTTTCCATTCAAAACGTTTTGATTTAAAACAGTTTCATTTCAAATTAAATTTTTCGATTAGCATTCTTCATTTCATTTGAATTTCTATAGTCGTGAAATTGTTGATTTCAATTGGGTTTCTGATATGTATAATAACAAGCTGGGGCATATCCGTAGATAAAACGCAAATATCAGTTCTCCGTGGTATTAAATAATCTTAATTGTAAAAGTAGGTCCTGATGTTCTACCTCTGATATTTAGCGTTTTGAAATTCAAATTCAAACCATTCCGTCAGGTAAAGGGTGACAGGTGACGAGTGGAAAGCACTTTCAAAACAGCTCTCAACATCCTGAACGCTCAGCAAGAGGAGATAGTAAGATTGACGAGCAAGTTGAAAAGGATTTATGCACAAAGTAAGCAAATTTTGGGGATTTCAATTCTTTATTTAAATATAAGTTACTTAGGCTTTCTACAATCTCATTTTTGTGATTTGGTTTTTTCTAATAGCGAATTTTGTTTTTCTCGTTTTGAGTGGTTGAACATGTATAAAAATGTGTATTTTCCGTATTTTCCGTATTTTCCTCTGCCTAAAAAACGAGCCATTTTTCCCTTTTAGTCAATTGGAATAAAAATATTTCGAATTAACAGTCTGAAAAAATCCGTTTTATCTATTTACTTCACCGAAAAGTGCATAAAATATCTCATGGTCTGGAAATAACCAAACAATTAATTTTTTCTTAAAAAAATCAGTTATTGTGGAAAAACTTGATAGACATATATAGTTGATATAAAATAGAAGATTCATGTAGTTTTAGGTATAACTTTAATTGAGTGACTGTTAAATTCTATTCAAGGTCCGAGAAAATTTGCACTTGCGTGTTAGCTATTCAATAAGTCGTAGTCATGAATTACTTTTAAAACGATATGACAAAGCAAAAATTTTTGCTGTTTGCAATCAACACTCACCATTGTGTTAGTTGATTTCGCTTTATTTCTATATTTTTCTTGACCCTGAGCCACGGGTACTAGACGATCGCGATCGATAATTCCTCACCTCGTTTAGTAGGCAAAAAGTTTGCAGGTTTGCGATCATTCTGATCGGCCACATTAATTCACGCGACCTTAAATTTGAAAGGGTGTGTGATCCTTTTTTATCAGATCAATATATAAGTACAATGAGATTAAAGGACACAATTTCACCACCACGAATCCACATTTTTGCAACATATGGTATGAGAAAAAGTAATCATATCATTGCCATATTCTTTTAACATTAATTTCTCAGAGAGCTAGGAACTTGGCACGGATTCAATGATTATTCAGTGGCCAATGTCAAGAGACAAGTGAATCCAGACGATCGTGATTGCATCTGACGGGATATTACTTTACAAATTAATTCTGTTAGCCAACATTTTATAAATAAATTAAATCTCTCACTTCCGACGTTTATACTGCACCTGCAGGTAAATCACAATCTCGCTCGGCTTTTGCAATTGTGTATAGTTACATTTAGATACTTGCATGTTAATTATCTTCTCACTATATCTATATCCATTTACCTGTTTGAGAGTGAAAATTGAAGGTTGCTCGACTACTCCAGTCGTAAAATTAAAAGGGAGTTTTCCTTTCCCTTTATAAAATAACCATCGACCGGCCGGAATTTAATTTGTCTCAATGCGTTTTTTGCTATTCCTCACGTAATTTTATCAGCTCCTCCTGAATGATTTGCAGGAGGTAACCTGATATTTAAAAAACGTTGAAGCTCTCATTGTCCAACCACGCAAATCCAAGACAAAAGCAGACGGAAAAGATACGATGATGCTTGCTGATAAAGTGGTCAGTGGCAGCCTTGAGGAATTATATTTCTATGTCAAATTTTTTCCTCCTCAAGAATTATGGCTGAAGGATCAAGTTTTTAAAACCACACACGTCAGCCAAAGTGCAGACAGAAGAAAAAATATGTTCTGGCAATATCTACAAAAGATAAAAAAGACAAACTTCACGATTCTGCCTCCATAGAAAACAATGAGTTTGTAAAAGACCAAATAAAATTATGCATTTTGGTTTTCTTTAAATGTTATATTATAATATTTTCTGATATCATGAAAGGAGGAAACTATATTTACGCTTAATGGACTGCTGATGTAGTTTTTTGCTTTGAAATGATTGTAATTGAGTATTTTTCTAAATAAATAAAATATACTTAGCTGATTGTGAGTTTCCAAGTCCTAAATTAACTCTCGCGGCTTGTGAAAAACAGAAACAAGACTATACTAGACTATTCAGTAGAGAATATGACAAAATTCTGGATTTTAATTTTTTTCTTATACAGCAGTAATTTAGCAATTGCACTGGAGCCAAAGGTTGCTTTCGTTTATCTTTGCATCCGTAGGTCAAATTTTTGCATTTTTTGCATGCTCAATTTTTATTTTTTGTTTTTTTGTTTTGTTTTTAGGAAATAAATTTTATAACACTTGTAAGGTAATAAAAATATGATTTATTCATTTAGAATGAAACCAGATGAACAAAGATAAATTTGAAGTAAACTTAACACTATATTAAAATATAAAATTAACCCATTTTGAATCAAAATTTACAATCTAGGAAAAATTCTCGTTCCATCTTAAGACGAGCTTTTATTTTTCCTTTTTAACGTCTAAAAATTATGCTTCCGTGGCTTTGAATTATTCCTTTGCGAGGAAATTGTAAATTTAACAATTAATCAAATATGTACTTTAAACTCAAAATCAAGGTCTCTTGAAATTAAAAAACGACTTCATGAAGGTTTTGTTTAAATAATTTAAATTAATTTTTTTAAATAATTTAAAAACGAGTTTCCGTATATTTTTGTAGAGGTATTGTTCTAAAATATTTTAAAATTCGTGAATTTAAAATCGATGGTTTGTTGGGTTCGAAACCAAAAAAAGCGTCATCCACGGCATCGATAAATCGAGGCGGCCGGCGCCGAAAAGTGCGTGCACCTTGAACGAAGCGCCAGACAGACACGTGTGTGTGCTTTTTGCATTACCAATTGCGGCTCAGTTGTCAATCTGAACGAGCAAATTAATAAACCTGTCCACGCGGGTGGCGGGGACTGCACCCGCGCGCACGCCGTAGAAAAAGTGGCGGAGTCGAGTCTCGCGTCGGGCTGGTCCTGCCCGTGGCGTGGAGACTTGGAGAGAGGGAACGCGTGCGGTCGCACTTGCTCGCTCGGCTACAGCGCTCACGCTCAACGTTCACAGAGGATGCTGGACAATTTCCCGCCGCACAGTGCGCCGTGCATTTCCGCAAACGCGACGCGGAAAAGTTGCTGACGATGTGTCAAGCCGCATTTTAGCAGTGAATTTTTAGTGAACTTGGATTTTCAGCAGACGGTGAGTGTGTTTTTTATGATTTCTCGTCTTTTAATTGGAACTTGGGTAGAAATCGATTTGCTCCGCGGCGTGAAAGGTTGAACGCGGCAGGTTCACTGTCGATTTATTCGTATGTTGCGCTCCTTTTTTGCGCTCGCGTCTTTGTTTGTCGCGGCTGCCTGGGCCTATTGTGGTAGTGCACATGGCCGTGCAAGGCTACTAAGAGAGATGCGGGGAAAATCAACTAACTGTCGCAATGCCTAATTGAACTAATCTCTATTCGGAATGCGGCTCCAAAGTAAAACAGTTTCGAGGATCGCCTTTCAACGAAATGCAATACTTTTAATTCTGGGTTTGCTACAATTAAGCAAAAATCTATCCTTTTTTAGTTCCAACTGACCAGATCGCCAACATTTTAATATGATTTAATTTGGATTTAATATTCTTTAAAGTTTCTTGCTCCCAAAAGAGTTAAGAGGTTTTCATTTTCACTTAATTTATAATATGACCAGATAAATTAAAAAAGTTATGAACAAAAATTTAATATCAAAACAGTTGTCGAAATTTTTTATTCCTAGTTAGCCTAAACTTCCTATGCTTGTCATTTTTATATTTCATTCAATCCATAACATAAAATATTATTAATAATTTGACAGGTATCCTCATATAAATCATAGACAAGCTGTTTGCTTCTAGAATAGCAATATTCGGCCGTTCAAGGTGTTATGTCCAAATAGCTAACAGACGTGATTATGCACCAAGCGATATTTGCAAAAGATGAAGTTTCAGGGATGTGGCTAACCCTCGCCAGTGCTACGTGACGAAAGGTGTGCGCGTGCATAATAGCGCCGCGAAAAGAAGTTTTCCTTGCACGTGTAAAGTCTCGCAAACCGGTAGCCCGAACGCAAAAAAATAGCTCGCTGACGGTTTCATTGACGCGTGCATAGACAAAATAGGAGGAAAGTGATCCACTAAACGATTTCCTTATGACTAGATTATAACCATGTGTGACAAAAAGGCTCGGATTTCCATACAATAATCGCACACCCATAAAAACGCGCGTCAAGGGTCGGTGTGCTTACGATTTTACTATTGTATATGGCTCGATCGGAATGCGGTTCACGCTTCGACATCGAGTGCCAATCGATAACAAATAATGCCAGTATTGCGCCTTAATTGACACGTAAAAGCGGTATCGTGCGTTTTTCGCGTTAATTTGCACTGCGAATTGTTAACAAGTGGGTAAAAAGATTATAATTTGACGCACTGCTTTGACTGACGAAAGCGAGAGCGGATCTTTTCATCATCGTCGTCGGACTTTTATTTTTTGTTTTAATCTTTGTGCAAGGAGAATGGCGTGACGGGCCCTGTCAAAGGCCATCTCGAGATACGCATGGACGTTCTTTGACTAAAATCGAGTTTAGTAACAAGCAAATTATATTGTAAAAAATAGATTTCTAGCAATGTGAAACTCGTTCTTCGGGTTCCTGAAGCCCTGAAGAAAAATTACCTACTTTATGACGCGTTCGCCAAGGTAGTCTTAATTTAATAATAAATTCAACGTATTAAAATGTTATCAACTACATCAGCTCGTGTTGCATGATCTAATGAGTAATATCTAAATTTCAAGTTTCATTTTTAAAGACAGTACACTGTTCAACAATAATTTTTTTTAACTTGTTTTAGTACTATATAGGCAACAAAAATTATGAATCATAAGGAATTCAAATAATTTATTTTGCCAAGTGCAATCAGTGATAGCCGCTTGTTAATTACTTGATTATTTAGTAAACGAAAGTAAATAATTGATACCCATATGAGTTATTGGAAAAATGAGTGATTTTTTTAACTTCACCGTTTTTTTTTTTAAAAAATCACATATATACCGGAATTTGTGTGAAGAGCGACCACTGGAAGAGGGCCTTAACTAAATCGAATTTAGAATGGCATGTGAGACTTAGGGATTTTTAAAAATCGATGGCATATATGGCACGTGTCTCAATAAAGCGCTGGAAAATCGTTAAATGCGACATTTTTTTCCTAGAGTTACAGACAAAAGCCGTATTAAATTATTGGTTGTTGAAGCAATATAAAAAAAATTCTTTCAAAATGCTTTAAAACGCATGATTTGTGTTCATTTGATGGTCCAAACATCATTTAGCAATTTCAGAAAAAATAGTCAATAATCGGTTTTACGTGACCCCTAATAATGAATATTTACCATTTATGTAGTATGTGTTCAAATAATTTTATTGTTCTAATTTTCAAATATTTAAAATGTTTATAATCGCAGTGAAATAATTTTTATTGTTTTTAAAATTTTATACGCAAACTATAACTAAACCAAAGAGCATTAAAAATTTTGAATGCCGACAACTTTTAATTATTAGATCAATGCAGGAAAAATTGTCAATGAGAGGCGTGGAGGCGTATGTTATGGTGTATGGTAGCTAGCGCGTGGCAGTGATAATGAATTTGGGAGCGCGACCTTGCGAGCGCTGGTCAGAGGCGCGCAAGGTTACGGTCGAGCAGAGCTGCCCAGCACTGCCAGCTTCTGACAAGATTCCCTGCTCGGCTCTTCCGCGTGTTTGTTTGTCTCATCTCTCACCTTGCACCGCCAAATGGGACTGCTTTTCGAACCCTTTTTGCAGGCATTGTTTGCTTTGCGAACAGGAACACCGAATCGAATCTGTCAACCCAATCCAAGGTCAGCTGTAAATTTCGGTAATAAAATATTCGAATATCAAATTAAATTCAATAAATTTATATGTATGTAACTGATATTTGACATTTTTGTAGCTGAAATATTTCAAGCCTCCAATTAAGCTTATAAACAAGGAAGCAAAGTATCTTTCATTGCAATTAATTGAAGTGTGCATAGTTGTCTCGCATTTTTATTTATTGCCCTCACGCATAGTAGACGATCCAACGGGATGAAGTGCATGCATAATGCTCTCTCACTCGCTGCGCTTGAAGGCCGTTTTCAATTATTGCGATAGTCCCAGGTCGCGCACTAGACGTGAGGCAAATAAAGTCTATTCCTGTATAAGGATCAACGCCAATTTTGTTTTCAAGGGGAGAATCGATGTTGTCTCAGGCTATTTTTAATTGTTCTCCTTTAATTAAATCATTGACAAAGAGCCGTCAGGAGATTCCAACAGTCGCTCTCACGGAAAAGACGATAGTAAAACTTTTATTGAAGTTTAATGAGAAAGCTAAAGGCAACGTTGCAGCCGAGGAAACTCGCCAAGCAATAGCTTTTACAGCTGTTAACAATGGAATAATTTTCATTACCATCTGGAGTCTACAATTTCTTTTTTATTTATTGTTTTTAAATATTCCTTTCAGTACATTAAATGAGTATATCAGATACATTTCGTATTATAAAAAAATCGAATTATTTTAAAGTTAATTGACAAATGGAAACAATTAAAATTTGTTTGTTGCTTTGAATAATAACTCACCTAAAATGTACAGTAAAAAGTCAGGCACGAATAACAATTAAATTTCAGATTTTTCCAAACTTCTCGAAAAATAAATCAGTTTGTCAGTGATATTTGCTTGATTTCGATTTCTGTCGTCGCGATTTATCCAATGGTGTACAAATTATTGGCTAAAAATATTCTTCTTTTAGCACAAGAAATCACAATTTACAATTAGTAGTAATTCCTTGCCGCTTGATTAGCATGCAAATTTTCAAACCGATTTTCTCTCATATTTACGCGGCAACCTGCGTAAATTCTAGCTCTTTCCCGATTTTCAAAGAGTAAATTATTATTGCAGATACAGCTAAACATTATTTCGCAGTAAACTCGATTCTTCTATCCTGGCTAGAATTTCTTGTGTGCAGTAAAACCATGAAATTCCCTCTCAGTTGCAGCAATGACAATTATCTAGCGATATTAATTTAACTAGCTGTTTTCTGCCCGTAACCGTAATTAACCAAAGACCGTTTGCCTACACACTATCTGGCTTCATATATTTTACGAGAACTGTTGCAAGCGAGGCGCAATCGTGTGTAAATAAAGCTGACTCACACACCGCGTCTTTAATTGAATGTGTGCTGGCTCTGACTCTCTCCCCCACTTTGTGCTCGTGTGTGTGACTTCTCACCCTCACTTAAGAGGGTGCTGGAGCTGGAAACCTCCAGATGTTTCCCCCATATCCCTCTCTGGCAGTATACTCTCTCAAAATGTACTTAAATTGACAATATTAATTAGCTGAATAATTGTGTCCTCAATTCATTGATTTTATAATTTACAATAAACTCTGACAATAAAGGCAAACCCAATTTCACCCTTATTAGTAATGCACAGCAATAAATATGATTCAAATAAAACTCTACACTTCGCGACGCACTTTACAGCCAGCCGTTTAGCCCTGTCTCTGTTCGCTCAGTCTAATAAACGAAGTTAAAAATCTGTAGTTGAGTAAACTTGCCGTGTTCTACTCCCTCCGAACTCTTCTTCTACCTAGATGACTACCTAGGACACTGGGACATCTGGACCACCAATGAAGGAAGCAGTGTTCGGATGAAGTATAACACGACAAGTTTATTCAACTATAGAATTTAAACTTTGATTATTAGACTGAGCGAACAGAGACTGGCCTAAACGGCTGGCCTAAACGGCTGGCCTAAACGGCTGGCCTAAACGGCTGGCCTAAACGGCTGGCCTAAACGGCTGGCCTAAACGGCTGGCCTAAACGGCTGGCCTAAACGGCTGGCCTAAACGGCTGGCCTAAACGGTTGGCCGTAGAAAGTGCGTCGCGAAGTAAGAGTTTTATTTGAATCATATTTAGTGCTGTGCATTACTAATAAGGGTGAAATTGGGTTTACCTTCATTGTCAGAGTTTATTGTAAATTGTAATATCAATGAATTGAGGAAACAATTAATCAGCTAATTAATATTGTCAATTGACCAGTTGCATAAACCCTTAATTAGTGTTCAAAGCCGCCAACAGATGGCGCAACCACAGACTTTCTTAAAATTTTTTGTTTTAATCGGTTTTAAGGCATTGCCGCTGCGATTTCAGACTCAATCTAGCTATTTTGCATTCTTCAATTAATTTGCTTGTTTTGACGTGCTGATAACCAAAATCGGTTCAGCCATTCGCCGTAGAAACGTTGGAAAAGATTTTTTTATTTCAAAAAATAGTTTTTCACGATTCTACGGCGATTGGCTGAACCGATTTTGGTTTTCAGCACGTCAAAAAAGCACATTAATTGAAGAATGCACAGTAGCTAGATTGAGTCTGAAATCGCAGCGGAAGTGCCTTAAAAGCGAAAGTCTACGGTGGCACCATCTGTTGGCGGCTTCGAACTCTTAGGGTTTATACAACTGGTGAATTTAAGTACATTTTGAGAGAATATAACTGCCAGAGAGGGATATGGGGGAAACATCTGGAGGTTTCCAGCACCCTCTTAAGTGGGGGTAAGAAGTCACACACACGAGCACAGAGCGCACACGAGCACAAAGTGGGGGGGGGGGGGGGAGTCAGAGAGAGTCAGAGCCACCACAAATGCATGCAGGTGTTGAGTTGCATTTAATCTCGGTGCACTCACTTTCACTGTAACTTTCAATGCGTGCAATTAAATGATGATTGAAAATTAGTACGCGCTTTTTCTATTCGGATCTTTCATTAAGATGAAGCAAAATAAAAATAATTAATTGATTACGCTCTAAAGATCATCTATCATTCTGTCCATCACATAGAAAATTTCGTCATAGTACACGGCAGCTGCTCTTGGAAATAAGAAATTGGGATAGTTTAATAGTTCAAGGTCATTTACGCGTTGCAAAAATGCAGGCATTCGGCATGATTTTCTTGAATAATAAAAGGCTCGGTTTTTTTAATTTCTTGTCAAGAGTCAAGGACGGGAAAAGTTTCTTTGTCTGGAGCCAAAATGTAAATTTAATGCAAACAATATGAGATGAGCGACCGAGATAAATTCAACACCGTCATGTTTGTGCCTTCCAGAAATATATGAGAGGATAATTTTCGTCGACCTTGCAAAATTTAAAGCGAATGCTCTTAATTTTGCTTATTCATTTTCATTGAAAGTGTTTGTTCAAAGTTATTGTGTAATTGTTGTTAGCAAGTCGTAATTTTGTTTGAATGAATGAGATTTTTAATTAATAAAATACGGTGGTTCATTTAGAAATGTTTTTTTTTTAATTTAAAATTAACAAATGACCCAGCTATGAAAGAATTAGTTCAGGATATATAGTGAAATTTCGAAAGGTTAAATGTTTAAAATAGCGATCGTCAAGAAGTGCGACTTTTCTCGCATTTCTGAGCAACGATCGAAAATGATACGAGTGACGAAATCGAGACAATTCCAACTTCCCCGCTTTTTCCCTCACAAAAATTCACGAAGAAAAACTTTGTTATATTTTTCTAGCGGCTTTGATTGCTGCTTTATGCGTTAAAGGAATTTAAAGCAAATTGCCTGTGAGTACGTCATCTTTTTAGTTAAGTAAGAAGTAAGTGGGGTTGTAAAGAAAATCAACTATTAAAGCAAGCGTTGAAGGTCAGAGGTATATTTTATTCTGTTTTGTGAAGGATGAACAAAGACAAAATCATTACCGAGACGCAGCCTCATCCTGCGGTATTCACTTTTGATGAAACTATACGTACTTTTTGTGGTCTAAAGTACAAGCACTCTTTTACAATCACACCTAACGGGACGGCTAAGCATGAAATTGCTTTTTGTTAACCTCAATGCTATGTGTCAACACTGAAACAAAAGCAATATTTGAACGACACGCTCTTTTGTGTTTGTGCAGGCCATGAAGTCATCGGCGTTTCGGCCGGCCGCGGCAGTGATCCTCGCAGCCCTGGCCGCCAACCTGGTCGCGTCGGCCGCCGAGCAGCAGACCTACAATGTGGGCGTCGGCATCGCGGACTGCACCGGACCCGCAGGCGAAATCACCTTTGTACGAATTTCATTTGAATCAATGATAAATTCACGCATAGCGCAGGATGGTTAGCTTTTAGTGAAATTTTTATTTATTATTTTTTCTGAATTTAATTTGTTTTTAATCAATTTCAAACAATTCTTTCTCAAAATTTGCATGACTTTTCGTAGAAAGAATTATAATAGAATAGCAAAATTGATCCTGCTAAGGCTATGAACAAGGAATGGAAGGTTAAAAAACTTAAAAGAAAATAATATCACACGTTATCATATTGTATGGCAGCTATTTCGTTAATTAAATAAAAATAACCAGGGAGCGCATTTATTTATTTTATATTCGATTTTCCAGATGGGCTACGCGCGCCTCGAGCAAAAGGGCGCCGGAATCCATCTGCGCCAGTTTTCCAGGGCGTTTATTTTCGACGACGGCCAGTCGCGAATTTTGTTCCTCAGCGTAGATGTTGCGATGGTCAGTTACGGCGTCAGGAAGGAGGTAATAAAAATAAAAAAACAGGAAGAGATTTTATTTTTCTATGAATTTGGTCTGGTGTCTGAATGAAGGTTTGATCACCTCTTTTGGCCTAACGAGACCTTGACGAAAATATTTGCTTGAAATAGTCAAAAGCTGTTGGGAGTGGACGCAAGGCCGCTCATTATAATGGTGATGTTTGATGTAAATTCCACTTAAAATTACCCGGAATCCTTAATTAATTAATCAATTAACGCACTGAGCGGGACCATAATTTTGCGTATGAGTGAATATTTCAAGTGCGGAAGCAATGTGACGGTTATTTTTGTCCAAAAACCAAAAGATCTTATTCAATATTTCATAAATGAACAGAGGATCAACATGAATCGAGTTTTAATTTACGCCATCACTTATTGAGGAGTTGATAATTAATTTAGTTAATTTCCATGAAATTTAATTACCGCAATAAGTCTAGAAAAAATTAAAACCATTACAAAAGCCATTTTATGAAATAACGGCAGTTTTAAAATTTGCACATCAAATTTCGGAGACGCTGATCTAGCGAGCCATAGATAACAGGACAAAGAATCTTTAATCAAAAATCAGTGCGCTTTTTCATAATTTTTAATGAGATTGAGATTTTTCTGCTTGCTTTAATAGAATTTAATATTTTAGGTTTTGGACCAGCTGAAGAAAAAGTACGGCAGCCTGTACAAGGAGCAGAACGTGATTATCAGCGCGACGCACACGCACTCGGCGCCGGGCGGCTTCAACCAGTACATGTTCTACGACATCAGCGTCCTCGGCTTCATGCCGCAAACCTTCGACGGACTGGCCGCCGGCATCGTCAGGGTATGCCAGCAGTGATACGCGTGTGTTATATGGAAATTGTACCGAATATTTGCATTCAGAGCGTGGACCGTGCGCACGCAGACGTTTCTCCTTGCCACTTGAGTTGGAGCCAAGGAGAGTTGCTGGACGCCAACATCAACCGCAGTCCGACGGCGTACTTGCAAAATCCAGCCGAGGAGAGAGCAAAGTATGCAAATCAAAGGGCATGGAATGCTTACAAATTGAGGGGATTAATTTAAACGAATCGGCAGAGATGAGCACTGGATACTTTTTTTATCATTTTTTGGTTTTATATAGAGGGAAAAATTGAGGACAATTTTTAAAAATATATATTATTTTAAAAGTTATGAAAATTCAATTCTATAGGTCCGTTAGGAAAATCAAATATTAAAAAAGAAGATTTCATATAAACAATTCTTATAGGTATACCAATTTTCTTTTGAATAAATTAAAAATAAAATTAGGAGCGTTGATTTCAGCTGATTTTATAGGCCTCTTAAACATACTAAACTTAAATCTGTAGGTACAAACACGACGTGGACAAAGAGATGACGCAGCTGAAGATAACCCGCGCGGACGGCTCCCCCGCCGGCGTCATCAACTGGTTCGCCGTTCACCCGACCAGCATGAACAACACCAACACCCTCGTCTCCAGCGACAACGTTGGCTACGCGTCGGTTTTATTCGAGAAGAAAATGAACGAGGGGTCACTCATCGGAAAGGTGAAGAATTTACACTGTTATTATTTCTAAATTGAAAGTTATATTTCAGGGTAAATTCGTGGCGGCGTTCGCTTCAACCAATTTGGGAGACGTTTCGCCCAACACGAAAGGAGCGCATTGCATCGACAACGGGGAGGAATGCGACCTGCACACGAGCACCTGTGACGGCGCCAATGTGCTCTGCGTCGCTTCCGGCCCGGGGGAAGATATTTTCGACAGCACAAGGATTATTGCCGAGAAACTCTTCTCCAAAGCTTGGGTAAAAATAATTAATTTTATTCCTTAAATCCGTATTTTAGAAATTCCTGCGCTTTTTTTGCATATTTTTGTCTGCAAGCTTTAAAATTAAATTTAAAAGAAACAACTCCATTTCCAGGAGCTGTTCGTGAGCAGCGAGCAGTCTGCGGTGAGCGGTAACATCAAAAGCGTGCACCAGTACGTCGACATGACGAAGCAGAATTTCACTTTCTACGACAACAACACTATGCAGAACGTCGACGTAAGCATCAAAGCTTGATATATTTGACCTTTAACACAAAACTTAAAAAAATTCTCTGGTTATGCCAGGTTCAAGGCTGCAAGCCGGCCATGGGCTACAGCTTCGCGGCTGGCACCACCGACGGCGCCGGTGCCTTCAGCTTTTCGCAGGGGATGACGTCGCCAAATGAGCTGTGGAACGCGGTCAGAGACTTCATCGTCACGCCCGGCGACGCCGAGAGGAAGTGCCAAAAGCCCAAGCCTATCCTCTTTCCCACAGGCGAGGTGAAAATTTTGAAATAGTTTATAATTCAAACCTGAATAGGAGCGAAGTTTAAAATAATTCAAGGAGTTGTGCAACCTGCCAAGCACGCCAGAAGAGCGGATTGCATAACTTTTTCATTTGGTTTTCAGAAATACTTGAAATATAAAAAATGCATACGAATTATAAAATGAATATAATATTTAATCGGCAAGAGAATTTCTGTAATAGGGAATTTATTGAGACCAATTTATATTAAGATGTTAAATCTATACAGATTGAATTTTTTGCCAGTTTTTTTAAATTAAGAATATTCCCTTCAATATTTCTTAAAAATAAATAGTAATTATATAAATATATATAGCATTAATATTTAATTACCATGAATTTTAGTACATTAAACCCCGAGAGGATTAATTTTTTACTTTCTAATATTTTACTTAATTGATTTTATATGGTCATTAGGCAATCATAAGATTAAATTAATTATTGCCTCCAGATGAAATTCCCGTATGAGTGGCAGCCGAAAATCGTTTCGACGAGCTGCGCATTGATCGGCAACTTCGTGATCGTGCCCGTTCCTGGTGAATTCACGACCATGGCCGGCCGGCGGCTGCGGCAAACAGTCAGAGACACTCTGGACCAGTTCAGCACGAGCAGCATCGGTCCCGTCGTGATTGCTGGACTGGCCAACACCTACTCGAGCTACATCGTTACTCCCGAAGAGTACGAGGTGCGAAACATGGGAGTTTTCCTTGGACTTATTTATTATTCAATGAAATATTCCCTCAGTTGCAACGATATGAGGCAGCCTCGACGATTTACGGCCAGCACACGCTGACCATCTACCAGAGACAGTACAAGAAGCTGAGCATCGCTTTGATGACCAACACGAAGCTGAGGCCGGGCAGGTCACCCACCGACTTCAGGGAGAAAACGATCACACTGCTGCCGCCAGTTATTTTCGACACGTCGCCGTGGAACAGGAGCTACGGCACCGTCGTCAAACAGCCCAAGGGCGTTGTTGCGGTCGGAGAAAAAGTCACTGCCAGCTTCGTAAGAATATCATATTTACTTTAGTTGGATAATATGGAGGGGAAAATTTTCAATTTGATGGAAAATCCTTATAAGCATTTAACATTACAAATCAATTTTAGAAGCCAGTTTTTTACTGAACTGAATAGACTACTTGACGTTTTCATTTCTCATTGGAAAAGTCTTTGAATTTTCTATTATTGCTGGAAAAATTGCAAAAAAACTCATTTATGATATTCGAGATGACATATTTTCAAACTCACGATCAGAGCTGACTGTCGTCAGGGCATTTTTAACTCCATTTGGGTCACCAAAAACACTCTAAAAATTGAATTCATTTTATTTTCTTAATTTCAAGTAAATCAATCATTTGGAAATTAAAAATTCAACCAGAAAATTTTATCAACAAGTATAAATGGGAAGTATTTCTAGTTTTCAGAATACCTTTTAGTGTCTTATTATTGTTCTACATTTAACAATTTAAAACTTTCTCCAGGACAAGCATCTCAGAGAATATTTAAATTGTTCTCAGAACGTAAAAATGGCTAACCAATCGATCTGTCTCATCAGACATTGTTCATGAGAACCAAACTTTATCCAAATTGAGCGAAACTGTATTAATTATCATTTTCTTTAATGTCCCGTAAATTGCTAAAATCATTAAAAACGTACATGATTCGCGTAATGAATCCCTACATGAATTAAAATGCTCCCTCCCTAAGTTTTTCCTTCTTCAAAATTAAAAAAAATCCTAACGGAACAGCAATTATTGCAATTTTAATTTTCCTACTTTAGATGTTGGGATTTTAATTAATATGTCAATAAATAAATAAATGAATGGGAAACATTCTAATTTTATAGGGTTTTAAAAAGGGTTGCGAGAATTTTTAGTAAAACCCAAAAATTAAATCAGATTGCAGGTCATCCACGGAACCATCTCCTTCAGGAAGAGAGTTTCATGACCGTGGAGAGGCGAGTGCAAAGGGGGAACAGCACTGCCTGGACCATCGTCGCCACAGACGCCGATTGGGAGACAAAGTAATTTTTTTTCTCTTTTTATCCCTATCCGAGGACTGGGAAGGGCGCACACTGCACTAGCACGAATGCTGAAACCCGGGTCCCAATGACACCGCGAACGGATAACATGGGCGCACCAGGCCGCACAGGGACCCAGCCCACTGAAGGGCCACTTGCCTCCGCACCGAGGACTGCATTGAAACGCTAGACATTCGTCCCGTGAAGCCAAATCACGCATGCTGGAAAGGTGCAAAGCAGCAAGTGCGCCTCCCAGCCCATTGAGCAATTTGAGCATTTCGAGTCACTAAACGAACCACTTTTTGCCATCTCTGACATTGGGTAGCCAGTATTAGATCTCCGAACTGCTCAAATACCTCCCATTGCTTTGACACTCCTGAGAGTTTATTTAGGAAATTTATATCAAAACAAGATTATTTAGAAGCAAATTGCACGTCCCAGGTTCCACTGGTACCGGACGTCGTTCCTGAAGGGCATGAGTGAGGCGCGCACTGAGTGGGTGGTGCCAGAAAACACCGAGCCAGGAGTGTACAGACTCAGCCACAAAGGCAACGCCAAACTCATTTTCGGCGGACTTGTTTCCTACAGAGGACACAGCAAACCCTTTCAAGTAGGAGAAATTGCCAGTAAGGATGAAGTGGAGGTTCTTAATTAAGTTAAATTTCAGGTTGTAAGTTCGCCAAAAGAGTCAGTTGGCAACCGAAACAGAAGACTGTATTTCCAGTAATCAAGATCTTGTCATGTCAGAAGCCAAGCAAATCCACAAGTGCACTGATGGGAAAATTGATTATTTTGTCAATTTAATGAGTAAAAATTCCGCTGCTGATAAAAAAAGATAAAGATATCTTGGGTATTGGAAGGTGGGAATTATTGAATTCATGTTAATTTGTAGGGCATTTTTCGATTCGACGATTATAGCGATTTATGGGATCGTAAAATTTAGGGAAAAAGAAATTAATTTTTCCAATGGCCTGGTAGACAGCTCAGAAAACGCAAATATTGCTTGAAATTATTTTCAGCTATTTTAAATTTTATAAGCCATCGTCTAAAATTCAGGCACATTTGTGGAAGATAAAAATGGACATAGTAAGGATTTTTAACCTTCCGAGCTCCATGAATCGCAAACTAGGTACTCGGTCAAATCAGAAATTTCCCCCTTTTCTTATCTAGTTTAATAGAACACGATATCAATAATATCGCCAAAAACTAAAACGTGGAGTGTCCATATGAGAGGCTTTTCACCTTCAGGAATCCATCAGTGTGCTTTTAACTTGATTTGCCTTTCTGTGTACATATGTATTTATCGCTGTTCACGGCTTCCTCTAATTAAATAATTCCTCTTTAAATGTTTCATTTTGTGTTAGAAACTCCTCTACACAAGGATTGAAACCCGAGGTTTTAAAAAATCAACAGTTTTATTTATGACTGTATATAATTATATAACTTGTGCAGTTTCACCTCTTAATAAAGTGGCAAAAATATCGACAGTATGCTAATCTTTCAAGTTTAAAACAACTTTTGCTACTTGGACTAGCTCTGTGATGGAACATAATAATGCCGGAAAATTTCATATACTATACTATTAGCTGGTAAGTTTAGGTCTAATCTGACGAAAAACCAATAAATTTGATTGGGAAAGGGACCTAACACGGTGTGTCATAACAAGATTGGCATCAGCGCGGTGAGCAAAGTTACTTTTGTACTTGTACAGGTTCAGCTGCTTCGACAGGCTCCTCGGGCTTGCTCAGGTAGTTGTAATTGACGAACCTGTAGCCCTGGGTGAGCTGTGCGGCCTCGTTGGTGAAGTGGCACGCGAACAGCAGCATGTTCCTCGGCTGCACTTTCCACGCGAAACGCATGAAAATCATCGAGTACAGGCACAGAGCTGAATAGGAAAAATATTTAAATTTTTGAGATAAAAATTAGCACATATTTACCTAATGTCATTTTGCCGCTGATGAACTTCGGGTCTTTTTTCGTGTCGGCGATCGCAGCGATTGGAATGCCCCAGTTTGCGACAGGTCCCCAGAAATGTGTGCTGAAATTTGGGAAATTTAATTATAAATCACAGATGGTGTGTGCCATCGATGAGAAGAGTGATATGACCTTCAAAGAGACCTTCGGATCCGTCGGCAGACGAGAGATCCTTTACATAATATACTTGGCCACTCAATTTCATATCTTTTCTCAACGATTCATAAATCGCGGGTATGTATACACGTACCTCATCAAATATTCTCTGAATTCTTTGCTTTTTAGTTGGTCTAAGCCTTTCTTGATTAGTGTCGATGCCATCTCGGTTGAATCTCAGACTGTTTTGGAGTAAAAAGATCGAAAAATGTGGAGCAATCGACTGATGCTCTCTGTTTACGAATGACGACGGCCTGAGACTGACCGACTGAATCTTCGTTGCAGAGTTGCCAACGTTGGCAGCTCACTGTTGAAGATCGAATTACACTAAAATTTGATAGGATCAGAAGTTAAAAACAAAGATTGACTTTTGACTTAACTAAATTACTTCAAAGATAAGTAAATACAAAACGAAGATTAGGAAAAATAAATTGGACCTTATTATGTCTTTTAGTTGTGAGTTAAACTAAAATGCTGTCAATTAAGTATTTTGGAGTTTAGTCCATATCCATACACAATTCATTAATTCTTATGGAAAACACAACCAGTTTAAAAAGGGAAAATAATGTGTTCAAAAAGTAAAAATGCGTGATATTTACATCGGAAACATTTTTAATTTAAAACATATAACCACAATGATTTAGAGGTGGTTTACACACGATGACACGGCTGATTGAAAAAATATAAAAATAAGAATACTATATTGCTTCTCTTGTCGTGAAACGCGTGAAGCATAAGCTTAACATTTTTGTAGTCATCAAACTAAATTAAACCTCTGAGAATATATTTTTTAAAACATACACTGATTTCCTAACAGATTCCAACGCTCCACAATTTTAAGAACAAGTAACAAACCAACCGCAGAATTTAAGAGATAAAACTTTTTGGCGACAGGATATTGTATAAAAATATTTCATAGATTTGGTCCGCACAACTCTTTGCACAACTAAATGCTACGGAAAATTGGAAGAGAACAGTGTCACGGTGGATTGCTCTGGAACAAACTTTTCTGAGGTGACAAAAACCAGCTTCGATCCAATCCTAAGACCTCCTTTGCTGCCAGAATCACACGCACATCAATGAGTTGCATGTAAATCTACTGTTGTACTTCCTGAAAAAATATGCAGTAAATTAATAGAACTGTGAACCCTCAAATTGACATCTTTTATCAATCACTATCTAATGGTCGCAAAAAAGTGTCAGACAAAAAATATGTTTGCGTACATTTAACTGTCAATCTGCTCAGACTGCTCCAAGGAGTCGAGGGTGTCGTTGGAGCTGGACTGCGTGAGGTCGGACAGCTCGTCCAGGTGCTTCTGTCTCTTGCGCACGTTCCAGTGGAGACACTCAGCCAGCGAGTCGAACCAGTCTGAAATCTGGTCTTGCGCGCAGATCGAAGGCACCGGGTAAATGGAGGTGGTCACCCTCAGACTGGAAAAAAGAACAATCATTTATAATTGTTGGCGAGGGCGGAAAGCAACAAAAAGCGGAAGAGTCAGAGGAGCAGCAATCACCAAAACCAAAAACAGGCTAAAACACACGCGGGGCAGACAACCACCAAGAATGAGGACCAAGTTCCGATAGATCCCAATCTACTTTGAATACATTTATAGGGTTTCCAGCCGTCCAGGTTAAATTCTGGAGTCTACGACAGTTTTTTGGGAAGAAGGACGTGAGAATATTTAAGATAATGAAGTCTAAATAGTGAAATAGTTTTTAACAGGGCTGTGAATTTTGGACGTACTTTTCTTTGTTAAATAATCGACGCATTTAAGATGTTTTTGGGGTAAAATACTCGATTTGGATTGTTGATCAACAAAATTGATAAATAAATACAATCGGAAAAATATCAAACTACAAAATTCTTACATTTTGGAAACATAATTTCATGTAAATGACAGATAAAAAACGATGAAATATATTCTATTATTTTACATATTTTCTCAATCTTTTTAATTTTTCCATATTTATATTCTTTAATGGCTGGATTTTTTTATTTTGAAATAAAAAATTAAAAGAAGCTAGGGTTATTAGTAATCCAACACAGTTTCTGTACAATGTTAATTTGTTGGATTCTTGTATCAAGGAATTATAATTGGCTAAGTATGTCTGTATGTATGTGCAATTTAATCTAAATTTTCTGGCTTAAAAGTACTATCCCTGACTAAACACATTTTTTTTTTTAATTTTTACTATAAACTCCTAACCTCTTGAGCTTTTGAGGGGCCTGATTTTAGCAATGGAACCAAAAATTCATTCGATGACGGATTTTTTATGATGATTTTGGAGTTTTAGCAATTTAAGACTATTTTTACTTTGGTTCAAATTGCATTATTCGTGCTCATTTGATTTTACATGACGATTAGAAAAAGTCCATTATCTAATTTTTACAACTCCAAATGCGCGAATAGTTATGTAGCCCTCAATTCTAAACATAATATAAGTTTGACAAGTTTTTAGACGTCCTTTATGTGCCTTTTTTCATTAAAATAAAGGGAAGAAAATTAAACAATTATTTGCTTTACAATTAATCATAAAGCCATTTAAAATCTATATCGGTTTAAATTTTTTCAATTTATATAAAAATAGACATCACTGGAGGTGGTTGAAAACCCTTTGGATTGTGAATGCGTGTTTCAGAATTCACACCTATCTCCTTGGCGCAACTCTTGCTGGTATCGTCCGTCAAAACTGACGCATGCTGTGCTACGAGCATCATTGCTCAACATTATCTGCAACATAAAGATGGTGCTACCCTAGTCAAAACTACTTTTCAACGGCAAGATACAAATTGAAATCGTTCAATTATTGCTGCTCGCATCTGCTAAACATGTGCTCCCGGGCCGGTGACGTTAGACACTAACTAAAAAGGACGGACAAAAAATAGCAACGGTGCGAGTGTGGACAGGTTACATTTGGTTCAGGGCTTACCTATCACCATGCTTTAACTCTTGTCTGTTTCTCCCATCAAAGGACACCCACGAGGTATTTCTGCTATCAGGAGACACTGAAATCTTCACATGGGATTTTGGTCATGATAATTATTTTCAATGCGTAAAAATACAGGCAAAGTCTTATGAAAACAAACAATGTTAAAGGAGTCATTTTAATTTCCATAGAATTAATGGGATATAACCACTAAACCAATAAGCATAATTTTTAAAATTATATCTGTCGCACAGAAAATATGAAAAATTAATTTTGAATGCAAGCATTTTAAAATGCCCCAAATAGGACCTGAATTTTCAGTCACCCCTGCAGACCTGGAAGTCAGACTTTTTCACAAACATATATGTTTCACATTTTTTAATTTGATTTTGGCCCATTACCATTTCTTCAACAATAGTAATATTACGGAAATTACAATAACTGTATTTGAAGCCAGCTAAATGAAATTTTGAACACTAGATTTTATTACTTTTGACATTTGCCGCATTTTTGTTTATAAAAATTATTGAATTTTTAAAGTGTTAAAAAGAAAATTTAAATCTGTGTGGAATTATTTTTTCAAGACTGATGTTAAAAAGATGAGATACAAATTAAAAACGCTCAAGGAAATATTTTCTTGGGTTTTTTTTATCAGTCTGAAGTCTGAAGCAATTTTATATCTTTTTTTTTTGTGGAAAAAAATACAAATATCATTAAACATAATCAGTTAATAGGCACTAAAGTGAGACAACTAAGGTGGAAAATTTTAGAAACATGTAATATGGGGGCTATAAACAATATCTGGATGAAACAGGTTTAAACTGGTGAATTCCAGAAAAATTACGATAAGATTTTGTGGAAAGAAATTTACCTTGAGTTCGACGCCAGCAGGAACAACAATTGGTCTGAAGGAAAGCGAGTGGGGGCAGATGGGGGTGACCATGATGGCAGGCACGCTGGGGTGGATCATCGAAGCGCCGGCGGCAACTGCGTAGGCTGTGCTACCCGTCGGAGTTGACACGATCAAACCTACAATAGACAACACGTTGAATTTTCACAATTGGAAATTTTCTAGAAGTTATGCAAAGCTTACGATTTTGTCCATCTTAATCATTCCAACAAGCATATATATATATATATATATATATATATATATATATATATATATATATATATATAATATAAAAACAGCAAAAAAGTCCGCGGGTGCATAACAGCAAAATATGTCCAAATTTGTCTTGGGACTATGAAAATATTGGAAATAAATGAAACCAGGTTTCATCCTCGCTGCTACGAAAATGTTAAAATCGAAAGTTTATGAATGAAAAGTTTTTTAAAAAAAAGTTAAGAAATTTGAGTTAAAATTAAGTTATTGCTGTTTTAATTATTTTAAAAACAGCCATTAAGTCAAGAGATATTTCCTGAATAAAAACACTACAAACAATCTTTTTTCCCTATTGTCTCCCATTTAGCCAAACCTTGCTGGAAGGATGATTCTATTAAAATCCGCAAATAAAATATTAATTTAATCTTAATTTAGTCCGTTTATTTTATATTCGCCTAATTTTGGGAACGTTTATTAAAATTAAATTCAATTACCGTCTCCTTGGACAGAGGTGATGTGTTTGCCGTCAAGGAAGAGGTCAATGTTGGAGAGGTACGGCGACGGCCCCCGGTCGATAACTACCTCGTTCAGCACCAGCAGGTTAGTGGACGGCACGAGTCCTTTCTCTTCGTCCTTGCGCATGATGATGCACCTGAGACGGCTGCGCAGGGTGAGAGCGGCGTAGCCCTCCAGCACGTTGGTCACCTGGTCCTGGAAGTTCTCGAACTCGAACGGTGTGAGAAAGCCGAGAGATCCCAAGTGGAACGCCATTACGGGCGGAACCGATTGCTGAAATTACATCGTGCAGCTACTTTATTTGCTCATCACAGACTGACTCAGCATACTAAAAGAGAAGGGATTACCAGGTACAAAAATAATTTGTACACGTTCTTAAAATGACATGGAATTATATCTAGATCAATGCGATAGTCATTATTTACTTGTAACCGGTCGGGCTTGAATAATAGAGGGCCTGTCTGGGGCGAGGTGAAAAGAATGTCACTACACGCAGTGCGCCAATATTTATTAACATACTTGAAAGAGCAAGCTGGCGTAGAGCAGCGTGCCGTCACCGCCCAGGCAGATGATGAAGTCGATTTTGTCTGTCAAATCATCCTTGCCGTCTTGAAAAGTCATTAGCTTGTCCTTGACCGTTTGGAAACTGCTGTTGGCCTGCAGCATCGAGTCGTCCATGACCGAGTGCTCCACGAACACCACCATGTTTTTCTCCTGAACACACACAAAATATTATTCATTACGATTTGGACGGGAGATTTGCGTTTGCCGGAAGTTGTGTTTTGTTAATCAATAATTCGCTGTATTTTGAGGGAAAATTGAATTAAAATTGTGGTTCAGCATAGGGCTGTTTTTTTCTTTATTTTTGTTATGATAATTATCTTACAAGGAAACTTATAGTTTACAGTTTTTGGCGGAAACCTTGAATTTGGGTAGCCTTTCCAGATATAAACCACATATATGCAAAGGTGAAAATTTTTCGATTCAACCAAGTTAATTGAAAATGTAAAAACTAGGCAAATAATTAATTTTTTCTTACAGGACAAATTTCTTACAGAAAAAATGTAAGTCAGCTCAGAATATTTCAAAACATGATCTTGAACTGCTAACGAACTATTTGCATATTTCCCAGCAAAAGCATTAGGGACTTGCTTGGAAAATAAAAAATTACCCACTCACACATTTTGACAATTATTTCAAAAATTCTGATAATCTGGGGAAGCGAAAATTATTTTTTTACTTTATCGCCTTTATCGGAAAACCACTGAAGTTGAAAATATTCATCCTTTTTTCAAATAAATCTAGAGATTGAAAAAATGTTGAAATCTCGCAGACTCATAAATCTATATAATTTTAGTTAAATTTTTTACTAGGACAATTAAATTCCAATCAAAATTAATTGTATTATTGATTAATTATGCAAATATTAAATTAATGTCAATATTTTGAATAATCATGCAAAACATCACGACGTGAAACTATTTTTCCTACATTTTTTTACGTGACACAAGAGCCAAAGGAAAATATTAAAAATAGCTGCGGTTGGTCCAGTCTGCGTCTGCAACCTGAAACCGTTTTAAAACGTCCTGAGGTCAGGCGCGTGTGTGGAGCGAGTTTTTAGGCAGCAGAAAAAATTAAAAAAGCGTAGCCCGCACCTTTATCAGCCAGTGCACCAGTTGGACGAAGGGGGACAGAACGGAGGCGTCCCTCACTTTTTTGATCACCAGTACAGTGAGGGGCGGTTTGTACCATGTCAGGCGCTGGCTGGCCGGATCTTGAATCGTCCTGAAAAGCGGGGCCAAAGTCAGTGAGTGGTCTCCCACGCCAAATGTTAAGAGAAGGCTCGCGGGTGGGTGTGTTAGGTGCTAATTTGCATGTTGGAACTCGTCTCATTTTTTTTCTGCAAAGCACTTTTCCAAGGGGAAATAAAACAAACAATTAGGGGAGAGCTGAGACAAACGCAACCCACTTACATCACCATAGCAGAATTTTTCATGATACGACCACAAGGGCCAAACTGCTGCACTGGACTGGGAGCATTTAATGATCGGGTACGCCTGAAACATTAACGGATAGGTGCCGTAAGAAACAACCTCATCAGGATACACATATATATGTATTTAACAACACACAAGGAAGGGAATTCATACTGAAAAAACGGATGTTTGTGGCTACAGTCGCGGGCAGCTAAATAAAAAAAATGTAAAAGACTTACCAGGAGGAAAAAGATTTTCTAAATTACGAAAACATTAACACTAAACAACATCTGGCTGCTGATTGTGAGCTTTTGCAGTCAGCTGTTCATCTAGTCTCTCTACCGGGACGGGAGAATGTGTCACGTTGCGGGTAAAATAATGCGAGAGCAGGCAGGTTTGTTTCGATATCTGAGATCGTGCCTTATATATAAATAAAAAAGAAGGTGCGACATGCTCATAAAACAAATCTTTACGACAGTACAGTCAATTAGGAAATACAACTAGGACGGTACACAAGCTGTAAACCGATGCAAGTTATATATAAAATATTATAGGAAATTGCTGTCTATGATAAAATACGAATTCCAAGATGCAATTACGAGCGAGAAGAGTGCAAAAATAGATGAATCGTGTCGGATCATTCAGTCGGTGCAACAAGCGTTTGCTATGTTCTCACCTGGCTATCTGGTCATGCACAATAAAAGAGAGGCAAACAACACAAAAGGATTGCAGCGGCAGCAGCAGCGACAATAGTGAAAATTTGAGTGCGAGAGCTAGAGCAGACAAAGTGCAGAACAGAAAAATGAGGATGGTTGGTTGGATGGGTGAGGTGTGCGGACAACAAAGTGTACCTGCGATCCTGCGCCTTTTGTTGGTCCATCTCGCCGCCGCAGCTGCACGTTTCGCACTTATTGCGCGGTGTCGGGCTAGTAACAGTAAAAAATAACAAAAGTCGCTTTCAGCTTACTCAGTCAAGCTAATTGCACACAAAAATTCATCGTCGCCGGCGCATTGTGAGTGTGTGCAGTGCACGAGATGCCAACGCGGATCTCCGCCCCGAAATGTGCTTCGCAACAATGGCGCGCGGGTAATTGCCGCTGACGACGACAGCCTTGGCGAATGCAAAAAACGGAGGAAAATCCAGAGTCAGCACGCAGGAGGTACGTACAAAAAATGGAAATCCGCGCTGGCACCTGGCGAGCTCGGGCAGCGGGCGGATTCCTCGAGCCACGCCGCCGCGCTGACAGGGAAAACTTATTTTGCGTCGGTCGGTCGGTCGGGTGTCCCGATAAATCACGCACCGTGTCCGAGCAGGGGATTAATTTTGAAAGAGCGGCGCGTCACTGCAGACACCGTTGTGAATCGGCTCGCGGAGAACGTAACTTGCAAGTTCAAAGAGTCAATGACCCGCACGCCGCGCGTTGTGGTAGTACCTTCGGGGCCGAACCAGTCAGCCAGCAGCTGATACTCACATAATATATATAATAAAAGGAATTCTTTCTCTCTTTCTCTTTCTCACTCTCGTTACTAGCGAGGAAATAAAAGTGCACGATTGAATTTCGCGATAGGTGCGGAGGAGTCACTCGATCGCGGCCCGCGTAACTCGACGCGGCTGGGAAATCGCTCGCGCGCCGCCGAGAGTTGTAAATATAATGAATGCCTGCACATTGTTGCCTTTTACCACCACCACCACGGCGGGTGCATCAATGCAAGATCGCATGAAGTGCACACTTAATTTTAGCCCTGGCCGCATTGCAAGTTCGTCAATCCGCGTTTGAACAGGCTTGCAGTAGCACTCGTCCAAAAATTGCAATCTTGTGTTAGAATGCACTCCTAAATCATACTATTAAAATAATGAAAAGACGGAAAATTTAAAATTCTTACTAGAATTGAATTACAAGAACGTGTATTTTCAAAAGTAGGACGGAATAAAAATTTATGTAAAAATGAAATCAAGTAGATAAGCTAAAAAAATATGAATTTTCCTTTAAATGAAACAAGGAAATAGATAAGAAACCATATATGAGGCTATTTATTTATTCATTTAAAAATATATTTTAAAATAGCTATACTTCCGAAGTAAAACAAGCTCAAACAGAATAAATAGCAAAAGAAAATAATGTTGCACCGTTTCTATTTGCTGTTTCGGCCCCGCAGGCCTGAGCTGGGTATTATTATAACCTCAAAACCAAATATATATGTTTTATCACAGTGTATGCTGCTGTGAATTCTGAATCAATGGTCGTTGATAACGTCTGACTCAAGCGAAGAAGAGAAACGAGTCAAAATAGAGTGACGAAATCTCGTCAACCCCACTTGGGACAAAACTCCCTGTAAGAACGATTCAAGGAAGCCCAAATTCCATCCTTTTTTATTGAGCTTTTTCAGAGTGTAAATTCCTGCTCAGTACCACGAAAAAATCTTGAAAGCTGAAAACTGCTGGACTCCTGCTCAGTTATAAGAATTTAATGGCGAAGCAGTGCCGTGAAATAAATTTTCTCCCATTAAGAAATAAGTTTTAACTTTTAAATAAAAATCATATTCGTGCTGATGTCTCTACAAGAGTAGTAGTGCAACAAAACGTTAAACAAAATTATAAGAGAAACAGAATTCTAACTGTGTAGAAAAGCTACACACATTTATCAGAATAACAGAGATTTTCAATCACTGCTTAGACGCAATTTAATACGAATGCTGCGCGATTCACGACTAAACCAGTCTGATTATGTTGAAACCACCGTCTATAAAAACACAATCCTTGGATTCCTTTTTTCCCATTGAATATCACTTCGTCCTAAAGTTAATTAAGATCTGCACAAAAAGCATCCAGTTCATAAATAGGGCTGTGAATTTGAGACGTTTTTTCGTTTTAAAGTCGAATTTATTTAGACGACTCATTTTTGGTGCTCAATAGGTGGTTTTAGACAGTTTCTGAGATGATTTAGACGCTTTTTGAAAAGTTAATTAAGCTAAATTCAATGGTTTATAATGAACAGGGTACTTTCACGAAAAATTTTTGTTGATATTTTTTTATCAATTTGTAATTGTCTTCAGGAGTAATGCACAAACTGAAAAAAATGGTTTTAAAGCGGATAATTATATGTAGAAGTTTTGAGTTCTTCTTACGTGCCATCATAACGAAAAAGGCAAAGTTTTTGAATTATTTACATTTTTCTCAACAGTAAATTGCGAAATTTCCTTGCTGGTTTTTTACACCATTAGAAAAGTTGATAAAAAATTATTTTCAGGTTATACACATTTCTACAAAAATGTCCTGCTCTACCAGCATCAGCTACTGATTGTAATTTCAAAACAAATTTCAAACTGATGAAAACCTCGAGTGCATCTGCCTTTATGCCAGCATAAAATACTTTCTATATTATGATAGAAACGGACGGACTTGATCCTCGTTGCTAAATAGTTACTCCTTAATTCCTCGTCATCATAATAGCGTGAAACAATATGATAAGCAATTTTAGCAGAATTAACCTTTGTTTATAGTGATGTATATACGCTTAAAGACGATTTTTGCAGTTTTAAACGTTTAAAGAAGATTTTAAGTGTAGTTCAAAAACCTTGTAAAATTTGATCTTCCAATGACGATTGGAAGCTCAAGAAAATACAGTTGACCGTCTAGAATTCACTGCCATACTCATAAACTTCGAAATAAATCGTAATATTGCGAAAGACAGTTAACCGTTTACTGACTGAGGGATAAAAAATAACAAGCAAATGCGCACGTGGGAATGGGCCCATTACGTTTCAAACTCCAACAATATTCATCAAACTAATGCGTTGCAGAAAACGAAATGGAAAACACCGCAACAGTCAGTGGTTGTTTCAGACAAAACTGGATTTCAAGGATGCCGAGGATGCCAGAACGGACACGATAATGTTTCTTTTTAATGAGTGTAAAGAGAGTTGGGACACCCGCGGAGAGAAAATTGCCCATTACAGCCATCATAATTTATTTCGGCTTCTGTGCGGCGCAGAATAAAAAAAACGCAGGCCTAATGGAGACGTCGAATGCACAAGCAATAAAATCAGGCGAAAGGAAGTTGAGAGGCGCGAACGGCATTCTAAAATTAAAAATGCAAATGACTCGGCGAGTGTGCGACGACTAGTTGCTCGCTTATCTGATTGTGAAATTTTTCCACGCCGTGCGCATCGAGAGCAAAATATAAATCTGTCAGTCGTGCCGCCGGTTCATCGAGATTGGAGAGCAACGAGAGGGATTTTTCTCCCGTCAGATCGTGACGGCACATTAAAAAAAATCGAGGAGAAAAATTGGGTCAAATTGATGACTAAGTAAGGGGTCTCTCCGATCGAAACGCGCACCGAAATTTTGAGCACGTCTCAACCTACATTCTGGAGTTTACTGTTCAACACGGTGCACTAATTCATTTCATCTGGGCCGCACCTATTTAATAAATCGGCTCTTTTCAGTCAGAGGAGCTGCATATCTCTTAAAAAAAATTCCTGGATATTTCTCGTTTGACAGCGCCTTTTATTATTTGCTTTCATCCCTCTCTGTTTGTTCAAGTGAGTGTACTTGACAACTAATCAGCCGCTGATTATTAGTTTTAGAGGCGCTGATTTGATATTCCCAGCTAGCTTGAAAGCAGTTTTGTTAAATAACGCTACCCTGAGCAGAAGAGAATTTTCTTAAACGAAATATTTACACAAATTATCAGTATCTATCTGAATATATTATCCTAAATCAATATAAGCGTTATTAGCATGACACAAAATATCATTTGTGACGAAATTGGGAGTAGGATAGCGCTTTGTAATATTCAGCCGCTGTGTCACTAAAAATGCCAATAGTGTGGTACAATAATTATTGCAAATTATTTTCACAGATTTAAAATTAAAGCAGCACACGTTGATAATATAGGGAAACAAAGCACTCACCTAAAAACCTTTTCCTGTACTCGACCAACCACTGATTTCCGGTGTGTGGTGCCTGTGGAGTTGATTTCCATGCCGACCATCGCCTTGGCCAAGCTGAGATCACTTTCGTTCATTCTAAACACAAAGAGTGTGATTTTGATCAACACACACCAGACGATCCGAAGGAGTGTTAATAATTTCATCTGGAAAGACTGGTTAAATAGAATTGAAGGGAGTGCAGCAACCAGACAAACACACACGACAAGAAAGTTCAGCCGCCGTTCACCCCGATGTTATCACTCAAAATCATGCAAGCGCAGAGTGCGGTGGTCAGCGAACATGGCGTGACAAGCATTTCGAGTGACCCGAAAACCCAATTCGGTCGGAAAAGCGTTGTTTGGTTTTTCACCTGTCCAATTAATTGCACGTCTCGTGCGGTGCGATGCCGATCAATTGCCAAATGCGGCACAAGCACAGCCTCTGATGTGCCGCCTACTACGGAAATGTGGTCGCTGAGTGTCCACCTGCGTTGTCCTAAGTGTCCAGACGGGCGCCAAGAGCCTGAGGAGCGAAGGGACACAGTCTTGCGAGCGCCGTTTTTGCTCTGATAATGAGATCAATTCATTGGGCTGCTCTGCTTAAATTTACCTCTGGGCTCTCTCACTTGGCCTCGCCCCTCTCTCGCCGCTGGCTTGAACCTATCGATTTTTTTCGACAACCGGTTTCCACATACGTGCGGCATTGTTTGCACCAATGGAGGGGTTTGCTAACCGGTACTCAGGCGCAAAAATTATATCGGTGGTTTTTTAAACTGTAAACACGATCATATGTTCGTGCAGGAAACTTGCCAATGGTGAATTATTTAAATTTCATTCCATGCGTGGGAGGAAGAAAGGTACTTTGCAACTTTGCATTATTCTTTGATTCGGACAATCTGACAGAATTTGAATTGAATATTAATCTAAAAATGTTTTGAAATCTTTTGTATGTATGTATGTATACATATTTTCTCTTTTGACTTCCAGCACAGATTACACAATATGTATTATGTATGTATCAGAAATTATATTTATTAATTCTTATGAAATTTAAATAATAAGATTTCAACTGAACATTTATTTTGTTTTTTGTTTCAGCATCTATCTGGGATGGACGGAGTTTTGACTGACACCGAGTACTGCACGCTATTCCTCCTAGTCGTCCTGCCTGTGCATTTATTTTTCTCGCTTTGGGCCTGGATGGGCTGGGAACTGTTCACTAACAACTAAATCCAAGTCAACAATTTTGTAAACAATTTTTTAATAAATTTTATTATGTATTTTTAACATGGTTGCTATTGATTACATTGTAAATGATTTAAATTGAAAATAAGAATCAATTTAACCAGTGAGCTAAAACTAGTAAGTCGCATCGTGATTGCATGGAAGAGTTGGAAGTGTGTCATTAAATTTAGTGGTGGGTTCCATACTTGGCCAGGTCCTTCCTTGTTACAATACCAACAAGCTGCATTAAAAGAGGAAAATTAGCAAAGGATTATTGATTGTAAGCGTTGTTTTTACCTCAAATCGATTATCCAGAACTGGCAAGTGGCGCAATCCCAAGCCACGGAAAAGCTTGAACACGCGGGGAAGAGAGGCGGCCTGCATAGATGTTGATTATTAAGTTTTAAATTCTCGTTCAATAATCAGTTAATTTACCAAAGGAACTGTGTATGGAGTAGGGTTCATAAAATTTCTCAGATCAACGGTGTAACTCCGCTCAAGCTCAGAAACATAAATTTGCTGGAATGATTTAATTATTTAAAAAAAAACTTCCACGCTATCACCTCCAAACGTTACCTCAATTTTCGGGTATCTTGGATAAGCATCTCTAAATAACTTCAAAGTGATCGATTTTCCCATCCACTCCTCTTTGTTCTCGACAAATATCTTGTTCTGGAGAATGACGATGAGTTGAGATCGCAAAATAAGTCCGCAAAGTTTGGACCCTGCCTCTGTTTGCTGCAAAAAAGTAATAGATAACTTTTGTTTTAAGGTCATTCATATTCTCTACCTGATTGCGAGGGTCGTGAACCGAAGTTACCACAGGAAAGCCACTGTGGATTGTGTCTCGGAGAGTGTCGACAATCCGCGCCACAGACTCAATGCAGTTGAACTTCACTACTGGAAAGCTCATGAATTGGCTCGCAAAAATGTTGTGCGACAGCTGTGGTGGTTCCCAACCGAGAATGGGCACTCCCGACAAGTGGATATGCAAGTCATAAATTCCCTGGAGCATTTTAAATGATTTAAATTGATCAAAATATAATAATGAATTGATTTATGGAATTGCAATGCAAAAAATTTACCTCATTAAACAAATCTCCAATCCACTTGGCCGTGATTAAGGTTATCATGAGCGGAAGGCCAAAAGTGATGTTTGCAGTCGCCTCAATCAGGATCACAGTCAGACTAATTGTCATTCGGACGTTGCCTCCTAGCTGGGAAGCGGCTCCAATCAGAGCATATTTCCCTGGATTGGTCCAAGCCTACACAAGAAAAAAATTTAAAAATGCATCAAAAGTTAAAACAGACCCAGCCTTACCGCATTAGGGAAGAGATACTCGAGGAACATTCCGGCCAGCCTGCCCCAAGCGGCACCAGTCAAGAGGGAAGGAATGAAGAGGCCGCTGGACACGCTCAGCCCGTACGTCCAGCATGAGAGCGCAAAGTAGATGACAAAGAACACTCCGACGGTGCAAGGGTTGTGCGAGCCGGGCGGATCGTGGAACAGGGAACGAACACTGGCCTCAGGGTTTTGAAACCAGATCGACGCCACCGCGCTGTACTCGCCGTCTCCACAGTAGAGCTATATTTCAGATTTAAATCAAACTATTATTTTTTGAGCTGTTAAATACGAATTTTTAATGGCTACACCAAGTGAAAGTACCCCAAAATTTAAAATGAATGGTGGAACCATCAGTTCCAAACCAGAATCTCCCAGTTAACCAATTATTTTCTCTACGTTCTTAAAAAAATTAAAAAAAGGATATAAAAATGCAAGAAATTGGAAAATGGTTAAAAACCAATATAATTATTTAATTAGGAACAGCTCCAAACGGATTAGCATTTTTTTACAGAATTACCTGGACAGGAAATTTTGTGGGGTCCTGACCCAAAGGTCTGCAGTCATCAATCAGCATGATCATGGCAAACGCGACTGTGGCACTGACGGAAGACACGACCAGCACCTCCACTACTTTGAGCCACTTTTTAGTGATGTACCTTCACAAAAAAAAAACATTAGTCCAGACGCCAACCTTTAATTTGCAAAGACAAACTTCATTCTGAACAGCGTGAGCTTCAAATTCACATGGTTGAAGAGCGCACCCAGTATCCCGCCAAGCACTCCCATCAGCACAAAAAGCGGAATTTCAAAAAACTCGTAGGATATATTGGGAAAAGCTCCAAAGTTGAGCAAGCCAGAGTATGTCAGTTGTCCTGAAATTACCTTGAAAATGATTAAAAGTTATAAAAACATCTGATGACCTACCAGGGAATCCATGGTAAGCGCTGAGTATCACGTTGAGAGTAAAAGTCGAAATCATGGAGGCGAAAAAAATACGCCAAGTTAAGCTTTGGTTCCAGAAGCTGCTTCCCTCCTCCAAACTGAAGAGAACGCCGCCCATTGGTGCACCGAAGGCCGCGGCGACCCCAGCGGCCGCTCCACCGGACACAAAGTCCCTCTTCTCGTGGTCTTCTCTGAAGTAGTTGAAAAAGTGGAAGTCTTTGGACAGCGACGTCGTCTTTCCTTGAGATATTCCTGCGGCGACCACAGCTCCAGAGTGGATCATTGGCCCTTCCTGTGAAATCACATATTGAATATTTTTGCTAGAATCTTTAACAGTCTGAACCTTTCCAACTGCAAGTCCTCCCAATACAGAGCATGTCACTCCAATCGACTTGACTAGCAGGGTTTTGATTCGGACAATTCGTGGTACTTTCACTCCGTTCAGGTAGCATTTGACTTGCGGAATCCCACTTCCAGCAGCAACAGGCTAGAAAAATTAATCCCTTTTGAATGAAGAAAAATCAAGTTCGTTTGACAAACCTCTACGTAGGTAACTAGGATGGTGCCGATGAGCACAGGAACAATGTTGGTGGCGACCCAGTACAGGTGGGGTATGTACATGCATCGATCATTCATGCAAAGGTCCACGTCTGCCAAAATATGAAGAATTAATAGTCATCAAAATGAAGATAAAAGCAATCCCTACAATATTTCAAAAATCGAAACTTAATACTGGATAGCTCTTCTATGGCGATGTCTATGCAACACGCGATTAAAGCGGTCACGACGCCGATCAGCAGGAATACAAACCACCTCGCGATTCTCTTTCTGAACACAAACTTGTCTCCTTTGGAATCCTCTTCTCTCCGCATCAGCGTGTTTTCGCAAATATCATAATCCAAGCTCTGCATTTTATTAAAGATAATATTTTTTATTTGAGGAAATTTGGTTGGCGTTATTATGTACTACCTCATATTGAGGGGCAATATTTTCGTTTATTTCGTGAGTGCCCTGGATATTGGAAGCGGCCCCAAATACTCTTTGTCTCACGCTGCACCAGGATTGTTCCATAATGTTACTCGCGTTGATGGATGGTCGTTGATGGGTCTAATGATAAAGGGCAATTGATTCAAATTGAATTTAAATTAAATCACGGAATTCACTGGTAAAACAGGAGCATTGTTTTCTTCTTCGCCATCGCTGTCCTCCCTTGCTGTTGATGGTACAAGCTGCTCTAAGTCATCCATTTTAATATGTTCTGAAATAAAATGTGTAAAATTATAAAGAAAAAAATGTTTCAATTTTGACCAAATTTCTTAAATTTACATGTAGCATCTAGTGAGGAAAATGGAAAAAACTTTACAAGGAAAAGGATGCTTCTTTGCGAAATGTTGAGCATATTCCTCAAAAGAACGAACTAAAGTTGAATATTTAAATATTTAACGCCACGCTTTAGAACATAATCTAATTATTTTAGAAAAGAAAATATTTATCTTTCAATACTATCTCAAGTCCGGCCAACTCCCATTGGAGTTACAGGCTGGTGCTCCTGTGGCAGCATAGCGTGACTGATGCACCGTTTAAACGTAAAAATATTTCCACAGTTTCTTGGTTCAATTTTGATTGCTTAATTTATTATTTTAAGTAATTTCAAATAATATTTCAAACCAAAACGCTTACATACCCCGCAGTAGGCACATCATCGCTTTTTAACTTTTAATAAGTAAACCACCGCCAAGCCGGATATATTAGCAGAAAATGGAATAGAGCTCTTTGATTGGACAGTTAATGTTTCCGTTTAATTAGCGGCATGATTTTTTAAGCAGGAAAACCTCGAATGAAGTGTTGTAGCGTTTATGATATATTATGCTTTCAATCTACTTTTGATGTCGTGCATTGTCATGGTTAAAATGTCAACTTCTGCAAACCCCATTTTTCTGGCACACAATTTTCCAGATTATGAAGTTAATTAAAAATTAAGGCAAAACTAGAAGTTGCTGATTTGTTTATTAAATTTTAGATAGCAAAAATGTCTATATAAATAAAATTTTTGCAGTTAAGTTAATTTGCAAATATGGTAATATATTTTTAATGTAGAGAAATAGACATAATTATGATAATATGAAGTATGTATGTAATAATGAGCAGGGCAGTCACTCGGTATAATATTATAGTACATATCTTAATCCTGAATAAAGCTTATCATTATTTTCGCATTTTTCGTCTACCAAACTCTACATTATCTGACTGTTGTGACATTTTATTTTGTTAATAATAACACTAAAAATGTACAAATTAAAGTTGACGTGCTCGTAACTAAATATTTCACAAAAGGAATTACCTTATATACATACTTCACATACACCATTCGGCTACAGTGAAAATAGATCAAAGTTTCAAAATTATATTATGAAATAAAATTATCCTCTATTACGAGATAGTTACATAGATATGTACTTACATTCATCAAAGAATAAGAATTAAGATGCGCAATAGCTAAGTTTGGACCGTGAGATCTTCAGTTCGGTAGAAAGAAACATTTGAAGCTCAATGCCATCTTCTCGTAGGTCGCGAACTTGATAGTTATTTTATAAAAAAAAATCTGCAGCAATACGCAAAAGACCCACTTGCTTGAAGCCTGATTCCTGATTTGACGTATTATTTTTGTTTTGTCGAAGTCGAGGGGGCGAGCCAGGGGCGAGCACAGGCGAGCACCATCTCTCACGTGACACGCCCCTTGATCATATGATGGGATGAAAACAAAGGATGCATGACTAGGCCGGACTATGCTGCATCAGTGACTCAAGAACTCCTCAAGTGTTTTCGTTATCTTCCGCTGTTTTATTTTTACCGATTAGCAAATCAATTGAATATGTGGCTTCTTAACTATTAATTGGGTAAATTACAAAATTATGTCCCCAAAAATTAAAACGTGAAAAGTGACAAATTTAGGCACAAATATGTATTAACCTCTTGACTACATAATATAATTATGTACATATTATGCATTTTTTAGCTTGAATTTGCATACCATAACCAAAACAGTCATGGATAATCGAAAAGGTCGATTGATGGCAGTTAAATTTGTTAACGCAAAAGACAGCTTCCTGCACGTAAATTCAATTAATGTTAGCTCGGTAATGCGAAAGTTTTGTAATAATTAGTAGACTTATCAGCATTTATTGGACACAGATGCAAGGGAAGGTTTATGAAATACGTGACGAGACCAGAGGAAATTGTCTTGCTGTATGTTCCTGCTACGCCACTCCTCTGAAAAACTTGAAGGACAATGAGGTTGGGATGTCGCAAAAATTGGCCAAAGCAATCGGACTTGGTGGAAGCGAGTCGCTGTTTCTGACAGAAATCGATAACCTCATTCCGAAATCAAGTCAAGTGATATTCACTATTTCTGACCCTGACTACGCCATTCTGGTAATGAGGATATTTCACTGTCTGTGCTTTTGTACTGATTCTCAGTGTGTCTTAGGTGATGAACGCAACCAAAGTCGAGTACATTATGCTCGACCAAATTCGACTCGTGAAACGTGGTCAAAATGTGGTGGTGTGGATTTCTCCTATGGTGAGCATCACGCTTAATACCGGTAACTAGTTATTTTTTTCATTTGTGCCATCATTATCCAGTGGTTTATTTTTTTTTCAGAAAAAATCCTTCCTGAGAGTGAACTAGCACTTCTCACCAATGAGACTGAACTACATATTTTGCCCTCTTCAGATGTTAGATCGGTGTCTGGATTAGGTTCCTGGGAAGACCCTAACCCTGAGGAGATACAAACCGGTCTAGTGTGCCGGGTCATCTTTTCTGAAAAGCCTCACGTGACACCCTTTGTCGCCAAAATTCACCCAAGTGTCAAACCGAGCTTCCTCTTTGCCCTAGGCAAAATTCTGAGCGTCGACAAAACGATGCACCTGCAACTCATCTTCGACTCAGAAGTTAGTCCAGCCGTGGACTTTTTGTCCAACCTTCCCATAATTTATCTAGATAAAAGAGCCAGGGACCAAGCCAATTCATTTTTTGACGGATGCAAGATATTTTTAGAGCCTCTTGAGATTGTTCGCAACACTGAATTCATTGTTCATGTGTCTAAAAATTACCCGGTTCAAAGCGTGAAAGATGACTTGAAATCCCTAGCAGAAAAGCTGAACCGTGAGCTGCTTGTTGTGAAGCAAACAGTGTTTCCTCTCAAAAACGACTTGGCTGTCAAATTCGAGATGAAAAGTTCTCACACAAATTTGTCCTCCACGAGCATTGAAAGCTGCAACATGGGCGTCAAGCTGGGAAAATTCGAACTTAAAAATGAGCCTGCGGTGGTTGAAGCAGAACATCCTGATCATCAGATCTTTAGGTCAGTTAAACACAGATTGATTTTAACTAAACAATATTACTTAAAACATATCTTGAGCAAATTCCTTAGATGGAACTAGAAAATTTATATTTGCTTGTATGTTCTCAGGAGTTTTAAATTTGCAGCAATTAAATTTTATTTTGATCAAAAATAAAACAATGCATAAACAAATTGTCAAAACGTATAAAATTGGAAATTTCGGCTTTCAAAATAAGATGTTTGGTTTGTTTGCTGTACAATTAGCCATTAAAAACTTAGAAAGCCTCGAACTATACTGGAAATGTATCATTTTTCCAGAATATTTAAAATATCTCAACGATTGATTTATTTCATTGGACAAAGTCTGCAATCCAAATTTTAGCTAAATTGAGCAAAAACTGAATTTTTGACAATCTTAGGAGTTTCCTTTTAAGCTCTTCCTTAATTTAATAAAAACAGAAACTTCTAATAATAAAACAACTCTCACTCAGCAAAATATAGGCGAAACCACTAAAATCCTTATTAATCTGCAGGTCTTGGCTACCACTGCTGAATAATCTGAAGAAAAGCCTTGTAACAAATGCTCGAACGCACGTCAAAAGTCCAATAGCAGTTTTGAAAGGAACTCGCGGAAGCGGAGTAGAGACGTTCCTTCAGCAGTTTGTCCAGCTGGTGGTGGCTCCACCACTAAAACTGCATGACTTGGCTCTGGACTGCAAAGCTTTCAAGGGTAACTGAATTTAGTTAGTTTTTTAATTATTTTGTGTCTAATTAGTACATCCTTGGTAGGAAAGACTGTGGACACTTTGAAGAACAAATTGATGGAGCTATTTTTGGAAGGAACAAAGCATGACCCATGCATCATTATTTTTGAGAATATAGATCAGTTCTTCCCTCTACAGACGCATGATGTGCACGAGTCACCTGAATCTTCATACAGGCTTGGGTTTGTTCAAAATTGATCCTCATAAAATTTAAATATTTTTTAAATGGTTCTGTGATAAAAAGTATATTTTTTATTCAAAGTTAAGCTGTACAGAAAGAATTACAAAAATTAATTTTACTGATACTTGAAATACTTTATAAAGGGTAAAAGCTAAAATGTTTCCAGAGCACTGTTTAAATATGCGAGAAAATCAGCTTGAAAGTTTGCAAAGCTATTAAAATGGCGAGTACATTCTCCTTACTGAAAATCAGATTTTAATTCGCCAGAAGGGAAATTTAGCTCATAATTCAAACAACGTTGGATCAAATGGGGTGAGATTAATCAAAATCAAGTGAAAATCATTTACAAATTAGTTAAATTTTTCGTAAAATTTGGCAAGTTCTGAAATTTAACTGTTGCAAGGTCCGGATTTGACTATGTATCGCGAATTTGAGAGATAAACTGTTTGCTAAAATCCACTAAAAAGAGACTCAATTAAACACTTGCTATATATAGCCAACAATGCAAAATGTTCTTTACTGTTGGCCTGTAAAGCTCTACTTGGCAGAAATAAAAATTTTAGCAAGAAAATATTTTTATAGAGTAGCAGGATATTAAAGACCATTACTTATAAAAGCTCAACCTCAATTTGCAAATTCTAGTGTTCTGCAGTGCATTTGGAACTTGAGCTACTCCTTCAGCAAAAGACACAATTGCTATGTTGTGACGACAGCCGTAACTGATCAGGAAGTTAAAATTTGGGACGACATGTCTATCCCAGTAGAGCTATTCCCAATTCCAGACTTGAGCCTGGTATTATTAACCTTTTATTGAAAGGGATTTAAAAAAGTTTAATATCTAAATTCCAGGAGGACAAAGTACAAGCATTGAAACAGTGCCTTACTAAACTAAATTGCAACTGGACCAATGAGTTGGAAGATAACTCCGCTCAAATAATTGAAATTTGCAACTACCAAGACATCTGTGATATCGCGGGTCGAGCAACGTTTGAGAAACTGAAAAGCATGAGTAAATTCGAATCTGATTTATTTCATAACATTAATGATGATCTCTTCAAGTCTTAAGTGATGAACCGGTTGTGATCACCTCGGATGATTTGTCGAGCGCCAGAAACTTCCTCACGTCTCAGAGCTTGAAGGATTTCAACTTGCTTAGGATCGGCGACCAAAACGGCGCTGCCAGCAGCTCTGGACGATGGCCAAACGTCGGCGGCCTCTCAGACGTGAAGGAAAAGCTGACAGAAATGATATTTTGGCCATTCATGGTGGGTAATAAATTCAAAAGTGTGATTTTTGTGACAAATTTTTGTTCAGTACTCGCACTTGTTCGCGACCAATCCGCTGAAACTGCAGAAGGGTGCCTTGCTTTACGGAATGCCAGGAACAGGGAAAACGTTGCTGGCCGTGGAACTGGCCAAATCGAGTGGAATGAACTTGATCCACATCAAGGGACCGGAGCTGCTCAACAAATTCATCGGTGCCAGTGAGGAGGCTGTCAGGAACCTTTTTGAAAAGTAATCCAATTTAATTTTTTGATCTTAACTAAATTTGATAACATTTGGAGTGTAAGATGGTTTCAAGGAGCAAAAAGTCTACTTTCTTCAATTTTGAAAAAGTGGACCATAATTAATCTGCTAGTAGAACAAATTTAACATTAAATAGTTTTTAAAAATTTCAAAGCATGATAAAAATTATAAAACTACAGAATCGAAATTAACGGGAAAAATTATGAATAATTCCCAAGTTGGAAGAGGAAATTTTCCATTTTGCTTGATCAGGAAGCGAAACCTAAAAATTATGCAAGGAGATCAATACAAATCAATTGGGGAACTGGCTCCCATTGCAATTTTGGCTTATACCAAGCCTTGTCAGCTAACGTTGCAGTTAAAATACCCACTGATTGTCCAGACTGAAAAATATTTTATAAGGGAAGAGCAAGGCTGCTTTGTCTCTTATGTATCAATTTAAAAATTTCTTAACGACAGCGAAGCTGTCCTGAAAACTTAAAATAAATAACCTCGCATGTAAAATAATCTTCATATTTATGCGTAATAACCCATCCAACACCCATTTAATCAACTGAATTCTCAAACGTTGGGTGCTTTTAGGGCATCAGCGGCCAAGCCGTGCATTTTATTCTTTGACGAAATCGACAGTCTGGCTCCAAGGTTTGTGGATTGAAAATATAAATTTTTCCACTCTCGCAGCAGGTTTATTGATTTTGCAAAATATCGCGTACAGGAGGGGCAGAGACACGACAGGAGTATCAGATCGTGTAGTAAATCAACTGCTGACTTCCCTCGATGGGGTAGATTCTCCCGCCGAAGCCGGCGTGTGGGTTTTGGCTGCCAGCAGCCGGCCGGATTTGATAGATCGCGCACTTTTGCGTCCTGGCCGCTTCGACACCATGCTTCATTGCAACCTTCCGACACGAGTACGCGCGTCCACTTTGAATTTTCAGACTCGAATAAATATTTGTTCACGCAGCTCGAGAGAAGCGAAATTTTACAAATCCTGTCGAGCGGCCTGAAAATTTCAAGTGACACCGATTTGAATAAGCTGGCGGAAATGACGGATGGGTTTTGTGGAGCAGACATTCAAGTGAGTCATTCGCGCGCGCTTTTGCCATTCATAAATCTTATCTGCAATAGGCCCTTCTTCAAACGGCACAGCTCGTCGCCCTTGAGGAGTTCGTGGACGTTGTGAGTTAATTATTTTTGTTTCATCACAATAAGGTTTTACTAATATTATAGATGATTTGTGTATGTATTTTTATAAATTACCTAAAATAATTGCAAGCTTGAAGGGGGGAGGAAAACAAATCTTTCCAATAAAACCATAATATTAATTTTTATTCTATTTCTGGATATGAAAATTACCCTTTAAGGCCATTGAAGAATTATAAAGATGTAATTTTAAAGTCAAAACTTTTTAAAATAATTTGAAATTCCCATTTAGCTATTTTATTTGTGCAATGTGCAGCAATAAGAAATTTTGATCTGCAAAAAGCTCTGGAAAAAAATAATTAACTCCTGAGAACACCATTTATCTATTTAAATTAATTAAGAATAAATTGGACATCGTGCCAAATCGAAACACAATCAGCTAAATATATTCTGGAGGTTTTTTTAAAATATCAATTGATATTTGATAATCCCATGCAATAATAAATATCTTGACTGTCATCGGAAATTTTCGGCGATCTCTGAACTTTAGGAAATAAAATAAAAATTTCATGAAACGAACTAATAAATGGTGCAAAGTACATTGGAAATGAGTCCGGATTTTGAATTTCTGATGGCAAATAATATGTTTCCCTATGTTTTTTTTATTAATGTTCTTTATAAAACCAATTTTTGTAAAATAGTGTGCTTTCCTATTTTTATGCATCTCAAAACCAATTTAGGAAAATTGTGGTTAATACCGCAAATTTTTATTATCAATGTACACCTTTTTGCAAAGTCTGCTTTTCAATGGCTGCATTCCAGTTCTCCGAGGAGACCAGTGACAAATCGATGGAACATCAGGAGCAACTGGAGGTGAACTGGAACCACATCCAACTTGCCTTGCAGAAAACCAGGCCTTCGCTCTCGCAGGAGGAGAGGCGACGTTACGAGAAAATGTGTGTGCTTTATTTTTGATAATTAAAACTGACTCTGACAGAATTTGACAGATTCAAGGAGTACGAACTGTCGCTGCAGCCAGTGGGAAGAGGGAAAAGAGCGGTGTTGAAGCAGAGAACCCTTTTGGCCTGATGTACTGCGCTGGTGAGTGTCTCTGTAATTATCTCGGATTTCAATTAAACACAAGAGATTACATAAAAGTTTTGTTCGGCGCAAAGTTTGCATCAGATTGCGCTCGCAAATAATGCACTTTATTGTGCGCGTCAGCTCGATGTGTGCTCTGTACGGCTCGTCTTATCGCGCCTGATAGAGTATTACTTGTGTTTCTAATTATTGCCAGGAAACTGGCTGCTATCTGCGAATAAATTCGAGCCAGCCGCGCTCGCGTTTGCAGTATTTTAATGGCTTTCCTGCCGAACAAGCTGGAAAATTATTAAATTCGCTCAACGGAGCGACGAATTTGTGATCTCGGTGCTCCCCGCGAGTCGATATAGCCATCCAGAATTTGATAAACGCGCACGGCGAACAATAAACAGCAGTGTCAAATTTTTATCAGCCGCCTGAGAAAATACACTCGGATCTTTTATGCCCGAGAGAGAGAAGCAGCCAAGATATAGATATCAGCGTGCTCTCTTTTCTGCTCTGTTGCTCAAATAACAACACAATAGTTCTGTTTGCAAAGGAAACAAATAGATTTCAACGCGTCTCGTTTGCTCGCTGGCTGGCACTCTGCGTTGGTGCAACCCTCGCTCGCACCCTTTGTAAAAATACGCGTCACCCCCGCTCGTTCGGCCGAGCAAACCAAAGGCAATAATAATATACACGCGCACACTCAAAAGTAATATCGGAAAGCTCCTCATTGCTCCCTGATCCGATTCGCAGACGGCATTGTGAGCGCTGAACAAAGCGCGACTAATGAAGCAGTTTTGCAAAACCAGCTGAGGGAAATGCGAATCATTGCGCTTTTTTATTTTCGAAACATGCTCCGGCTCCAGGAAGACCGCGAAAATGTTTGTTGAATTGACTGAACTGATATGGTTAATACAAACCCTGATTTGTTAAATATGTTGGCGCATCAGCTTCGCTCAAAAAGGGGAGATGACTTGTTTGAAAGACAACGAAATTGGTGGCGTTCTGAATTTTTAATTTCAAAGTCATGGTTTATTTGTTTTTTATATGCGTGCCTTAAAATTTATTTATCGGTTTTAGTGTTGAAAAGGGAGAAAATACGATTTTACCACTTAACCGCAATTTTAGGACACAATGAAATATTATAGAAAAAAAGTACTATGTTTCAACCAGCCAGCAAATTTTAGGTTACATAGTCAGCCACCGTAAATTTGGCCAAGATTTGCCAACCACGCCAGTCATCGGTATAAAAGCCCCCGGTCTTTCGCAGGGTTCGCAAAAACCCGCATTTTTCCGGAAAAACCCACTGCATTGCAAAAAACTTTTTTTGCGGGTTTTTCTGCAATTTTGCGCATTTTTCCGAAACACATGCATTCTTATGGAAAATAAAAAATTCTCGTGATGGATGGCCAAAAATATGGATTTTTCAAAATCACCAAAATCAGTATTAGAGCCACTGGTTCCACCAAGAGACTAAAAATTTAAACTCTGCATAGTTTTCTGAAATTTTAGACTCTTTTCAAGCGAAAATTGACTATTTTCGGGTTAAATTCGGAAAAATGCGGAAAAACCCAAGACTGGTGGGTTTTTCCAGCTGGTTTTTTACGCAAAAAACCAGTGGTGCATTTTTGCGCATTGCAAAATTGGCAAACCCTGGTCTTTCGGGCTGATAAACAGTATCAAACTTCACTTTTAAAAATTTGCCGGCCGCGCTAGCCACCGGTAAAAATGTCCAGCCGCTGGGCCAGTTGGGACAAAACTTGGCTACAGCCGGTTCAGCCAAAAATTACGCGGCTGAGATCTCTATACAGTACGTATCGCCGATTCAGAATTCTCTGCAGCTAATACTGTGGTATGAATTTTGTTTTGGAGGTTAAGTACAGCTGATGAGGTCTGCAGGGCTGAAACAGCTAGCCTCAAGTACGGAAACGTGGTATTTAATTTTTTCTATTTAGAAAGGCCCTCGTGCTCGTTAAAATCAGTATAGAGAATAGGCATCTCGTAATTTATTAAATTTAAAAAATAAAAATATAGCCTAATTTGTAGCTGGTTTGTTTTGTTTCCCTCTCGCAGCACTGATTAAATTTTATCCCGATCAAAACAACAGACTGCGTGTGGTCATAAAGCTAGCATCCTCACACAAAACACAAAAACCCGTAATTTGGAGTCAAAAACTGCATTTCCCCAGAGCGACGTGCGTGTGCACCGGAACAAAAGGCAACGACCAAAATTTCCCACTGGACAAAATGCTACAACTGTTGGAGCAACAGACAAAGAGCGAGATGGAAACAAAGCAATCGGAGGATGGTCAATGGGCGGAAAAGGAGAGCGAGCGGGCAAACAAGTGCCCTCTCTCAATTACACGTCGGAAAAACGTTGCTTTTCCGGCTGGCGCTACCGCGTGCGTCCGAAAAGAAAGGCTAATTGCGCTGCGCCGACAAAGAGAGATAACGCGGAGGGAGAGCAGCGCACGTCGAGGGCGCAGACAAGTCGCTCGCAATAGGAGCGCAAATGTTAGAGGTGGAGCGCCGCCGATTGGGCTGGCCTGGCCTGGCTTGGCTTGGCTTGGCTCCGTGCAGTCTGCCTCCGCCAGCCACAGCCAGCATCTCTCCACTCTCTCCGCTCTCACCGCTGCCGCCGCGTGTGCTCCGTATTAATTAGCTAAAATGACGCGTCTTTTGTGCTCTTGTGCGCGACAACGCTGCCGCCACTAGCACCGCTGCCACCGCACTCGCGTCTTTTGCGTCCGCTGCTGGATACCCTGACCGTCGCTATAGGTAAATTCCTTTTTTTTTAACTGCTGCTCCAATTTTCGACCCTTTCCCTTCAGTTTGGTTTTCTCCAAAACCAGGAGACAATATTTTGAATTCAAAGGGTTAACTTCAGCTTTAACGACCATCAAATGACCCAACTATACCCAATTTTTTGTTTCTAGATAATTAAATATACAGTGAAATTTTCGGTAGTGAAAAAAACTGCCAAATTTTTAAGGTGCATTTGTGTTTACAAGAATCAACATTTTAAACTATTTTTGTATCGTGATTTTTGTTTAAAACATCATCAACCTGCTTTTATCGAGTGCCAAGTTTTTTCTCACTGTCGGTGAAACCAGCATGTATTAAAAAAAAATTAACTTTAGTTTTATTGGTGGACCTCGCCTCGACAAAAGTTTGCAGAGATGTTTTGCGAAAGTAAATTCCTGGCTAAGTTCAATGGAATCTAAAATTGATTCGAGAAAATATTGTGCGCTGATGTTTATGTCAGCGATTGATTCACTCTAGGGCAATTGTCTCGTTGCGGATATTGTATTCCTCGCCGATGAAACGTCATCAGTTTATCCCTCAACTGTTGATAATAATGCAGCCCCTTTTCATGAGAATAGAAAATTGCAATAATTCAGAATAACAGATATTTCTGCAATTAATTGTAGATTTATATTTCAGCAAAGTCCCCATTTCGACTAGTGATATATATATTATATTAATTTTATATTGTCATTACATAAGGTTGCATCATTGAGGAATAAATATACGACGTTTCGTTAAACAGGATTGACACGTAAACCCCCTAAAATGTTGACAATATCCCTATAAGGTTTCGTTTAAAATCTAAATGAACCTAGGTGCAGCATTGTAAATTTCTGAAAAAGATTGCTGCAAACTAAGCGTATTTTTCCGCCTGTTTCCCCAACAATTGTTTTAAAATGTTGAACAGATCTTGACGAGATGAATCGCAATCCAACCGGAAAATATGGCAGAAACATGAAAAACATTTATTTATCTAACAGCTCTTTTGTGTTCAAGTAGTTGACTCTCTTTAATTGAAAATTCGAAGTCAAAATCCACTTAAACATTTTTTCTGTCTGCGAGTTCTGATTTTGAAAATAATAAATTTATTATTTTCATACATCGTAATGTATGAAACAATAATGTTTTCAATAGGTTCTAAAAATTGAAAATGAAATCCAAACATTTTGAAAATATCATATAAATATTTGCTACTTTTAAGAGGAAAATCAGGTAAAAATGCAAAGAGCAACCTCAAAAATTTGAAAGTAAATTTTGTAACCGTTTCTTCTTTTTAAACTAACAAATAATCATCAATTGAAATTTACCCAAACCCTTCCGAAAATATGTCTCACAACTGAATTTGTCGCTTTGAAGCATTATTATTCCTTTCCCAGCATCGCTACCTGTTTCGTTTCAATTTCTTCGTAAAAATCTATTTCAAATTCAACTGAAAAGCATCATCATGCTCTTTTATCCATAAATTGATACGGCACCGCGTCCCTATAGCGACGTGGTGACGAAGCCCTGTGCTTTGTGTGGCTGCAAAAGGCTCACCTGATGCTCGTCAAATGCGAATACGAATTCCTTCAGCCAAGTTTATGGCTTGAAAGTGGTGCACACGCTGACAGTCTAATCGCAGATGAAAAATTTGCTGAAATTTAGTCCAAAATATATGCTGATATTCGGAGCGATTAGAGAGCGGAAAAAAGGATGTGTGTGAGTGGACACAATAAATTTTATGAAACGTGTCCACCTGTCTTATACATCACAACAAAAGCTACGTGTTCGCATTTTGCGCAAATATCATATGTGCTGATGTGTGATGATTTCAGTCAGCGTCAAAGCAGAAATTTTCCCACGCAAAGTTCTGGTGACGCAGCCTAAAAATTACAATTCTGTTAGAACAATTTTAACTTTGATGTTTTAAAATTACTTAAAGACAAAAATTAAAAATAAGATAAGAAGACAGCAAATATTACGTTGCATAGTTCTTTCTTTTTAATATAAAAATTCCAAAAAATGATTACGTCGATGAAATGTATTATTAGCTATTATTGATTGTGTTACAATAATTGAAAAAAAATCTTTATCTCGCTCAAAGATGTGTGTATAGCTTTGAGCATTTATTTTATGTAAATTTATTTCGCAACAATTATCAGACACTTATCGCCTGGCATGGGTGCATATTTTCCATTCAACAAAATAGTGTTGCGTCTAATATCACTGCTAATCTGATCATCTTGAATTAGAAATAGAAATTCACACTTTTATCAGTCGAATGACAGATGTCAGAGGCGTCAAACTAGTTAAGCACCGACCGGGCAGCGAGCACAAACATACACGCACAATGGGAACGTGAAAAGCAGTAGCAATAATTATCACGCGGCCGGAAAGAGAAAGAGCTGAGTGCTGCACGGGACAGTGACTAACGCGAGTGGCGCTTTGTGTGTCCGCAGGCGGAGGCAGAGGATGATGCAGCCGAGCAGCAGGCAGGCCGAGGCCCTTTTCCAGCAGGGCTCGCCACCTCCTGAGCACTGCCACCTGGTGTCGGTTGACTCGCCAGGGCCGCGAGACCTGCAGCACGGCGCCGGCACACACATCAAGCGGCCCATGAACGCTTTCATGGTGTGGTCGCGCGGCCAGCGCCGCCGCATGTCCCTCGAGCACCCCAAGATGCACAACTCGGAGATCAGCAAAAGGCTCGGCTGCGAGTGGAAGTTGCTCAATGAAGCTGAGAAGCGACCCTTCATCGACGAGGCTAAGCGACTGAGGTGAGATAAAATATTATAAAATAAAAAATATTAATAAAATTAAGTAGTAATACAATTTTGGGCCTTTGGGCAAAAGGTTCAGACCAACTAAGGACTCAGGTTTGATTAGACTGATAACATTCTTCCTATCCTCGCAAATTTGAGAGGAATTTTAAAAGGCATACCTGAAATTTTGTCTCAAAATGTGTTCTGGTAAATTGTGGGTTCGCGATGTTAAAACAGTATTTTGGGCTCTGTAGGAGATTTCCTGGTAGAAATTTTGTCAAATAATAGAGAAATCAAGATTTGTCGTAACAAATCGGTTTTTTCTAAAATAATGAATAAAGGTTGGCAATTGAAGACAGTCAACTATTTTTTCTGTGCGTCTAAATCTATATAAATTGCTTGTAAACCATTTACTATTTCAAGTCACACTCAATATATCATAAGCGCTTCTATGGAAAGATGCATTGCGTTGCTTAAAATAGTTTAAATCTTCAAATGATCAGAGATTTTTTTAAAAAAATCTGTTTACTTTTTAATAAATCAAATAACTTTGGAAACGTGATAAAAATAATGGCAAGAAAATCACCAAGTATTTTGAAACAGCCTAAATTAGCTCTAGAACCTTCTAAAAAATATCTGAACTGAGCCCAAAACCGTCTCAAAAGTCATCTTGTTTGTAAGAATTATTTTGCTTTAATTTTCTTTAAGCGACTGTATATATTAAATCCAAGCAGTTTTTGTCCTGCTGGGGAAAAGGTTTTTAACTTTTTCAGGTCGATTATGCCACGAAGAACCTAAAATTAATTGACCTTTTTGCTATATTTGACTTTTTGTTCATTGTTCGCAATCGTTTTGTCTAAAGTAATAACTTGGAAAAATAAACCCAAAATTTTCAATTTTCAATCGAATATTAAATTCCATTAAGCAAATGAGCCGAGCTGGGTTCTAAGAATAAAATAGTCAAAGCAACAATGGCGGTTTTGTTTATCAGAAAATAATACAGTCCGTGGTAGCCCAAAAAATTAACTTCCCATGGATGTCACTGAACATTTATATAGCTATGGACGTAGCAGAGAGGCAGGAATTTTTATTTCCAGGGCACTGAATTTTAGACGGTATATTTCGTAAATAGTCAACTGTTCAAAAAGGGAATTTTGAGTAAATTAGTCGGTTTCCAAACTACATAAATACGAGAGACTCATATATATGTCAATTGTGTGAATGTTTAAATTTTCAAGAATATTCTAGTTCGAAAAAGATTTTTAAAAATATCTATGACGAGTAAAGCATCTAAAATTTATTGTTATATATATATACAGTTACATGAAAATTGGTGTTATTTTCCTCTTCTACATCAAATTACTAAAATAAATCAGGTAGGAACCATCTTTAACATTAAATAGCTCTATAAATTAGATCATTCACGCTTTTATCTGATGATCCCGGTGAAGAAGCTTAGAAAAAATAATCGATCCGTCTCAATTTCATAATATCCTTATTTATTTTCTCTTTTAACCGCGGGTTCATCTTACATGTTGGATAAAAAGCAAATTGGCGCCTTTGACGAGAGTTGTTTAGCTCCGCCAGCGACACCGACACAGCACCCCAAGCTAGCTGGCTTTTGGTTTGGCACATTTATTTTATTGCAGGCAGTGCGAGAGTGGAGACAAGAGGCGGCTAGCGAGAAGTGCATTGAGCGCCGAGCGGCAGAGCCGTCGAGCCAGAGAGGCAGAGAGGAGCGCTAATCCTTCTTTTATTTCCATTGTGTCTGTATTTGTGACTTTTAATCGCATTAAATGTTATATCAGCAGAGAACGGCATCCTCGCCATATAATAACACAAAACACGCTCACTCGCTCGCTCACTCGCCAACCAACCAACCATTTTAAACCGCGCGCCTGCACTCGGCAGCCCTGCACTCTCTGCAATCACCGCTGGCATTATCAATTCAAATTCGCCTCTGCTCTCTCTAGCTGTTGTATTATTTGCATTTTTACTGCTATCCCGTTCGTGCCGCTGGAATTCCTGGAAATTTTAATGAGTGTAGCTGCTATAGAAAAAGGTTTTGCCTTGTAGTCACCGCAATTTGTGAAGAAAATCTAAAACAAACGGTCCTCCTTTCAATTTTGAATTTGGTTAAAAAAAATAAAGAGATTTCATTCTATCGAAATCTAGAAATTAATATTATGGTCGATATATAGACCAGCCCGTTGGCTCTCACGGTTTTGGCTTTCTCTGGAGTGTCAATGCGCAATTAGAGATATTTTAGCATTTCGGGGATCTATTACTGGCTACCTATAATGTCAGAGATGGCAAAGGTGATTAATAAAGAGACTCAAAATCCTCAAATAGGGCTGAAGAGCGCGCCGGCGATAACTCGCCAAATTTCTAGCGTTTTTGAACAAATCTCGGAGGATGCGAAAAAATGGCCTCAAGCTCCTCTGTGGCCACTAGGGCCCCATGTTATCCGCTCGGCGGTGTTGTTAGGACCTGGTGATTTGCTGAGCATAGTGATTCAAAAAATTAAAATTTTAAATAAATCATCCATTCGTGTCTTTTTATTATTAGATTATAAAAATCGGTGATACTAAGTTTTTTCAAACCAATTGTTAATTTTGTATTAAAAACGTTTTCTTTCTGTTTAAAAATAAAATTATCTTGTTTTTCAGGGCACTGCACATGTCTGAGCACCCTGACTACAAGTACAGACCACGGCGGAAGCCAAAGAGCAACCTGAAAGGCAAGGAGCACAGTTCAGTGTCATCCAGCAAGTTGGGCAAGGCGGGGGGCGCGGCGTCTGCCCCCGGAAGCAATCCCTCATCTGCGGGGGCGGCGGCCGGCTCTGGCCAGAGACTCTTCTACCCGTTCCAGGGCGGCTTCCTCAACCCGGCGCTCGAGTCGTTCCACCACGCGGTAGTGCGCTCCTTCTTCCCTTTCCCGCCTCCACCGCCCCTGGCTGCGGAGGCTGCCGACGGGGGCGGCAAGCAGCTGCTTGAGCAGCACCGTCTGCAGGGCCTCTGCTTCCCCTACCAGCCGTCGCTGCCCTTCTACCCGCGCCTCTTCGACTCGTGCCTCAGCCGCGCGGCAGCCACGTCCGACGGAGGGGAGGGCGAGCGCAGGTCGCCGGCTGAAGGGGTGCCTCCACCTCAGCCCCCGCCACCGCCTCCGCACCCTGGCTGCCCCGGCAAGGCGCCGACCAAGTTCAGCAGCATCCCCGCACTGTGCGCCCCCGTGTCCAAGTGCAGCGAGTGCTCCCCGCCCGCGCCCCACTCCCACCTCCCCTCGCCCTTCGAGCACGAGCAGCCGCTGCGCATTGCTATCCCCAGGCCCATCGCGCTGTCCCTGCAGGTGCAGCCAAAGGACTCGGCATCCCCCTCCCCCTCCAACTCGGTGTAGGCCTCTCTCTGTGTTCTCCCTCGGCCTGTTTTTTGTGGTTCCGAAATGTTCGGTATACGGACTTGCTAGGATTCAAAGGACACGGACGGTTTGAAATTGAAAAGCACTCTTACAGTTTTTTCTAGTCGTGCTGATATCTTGTCTAACAAGAAGGCAAGGACTGAAAGAAGACTTATTTCGTAATTCAAAATGAAGGCGTTTTTACCAATTTTCTGGGATCCTGAATTTAAAATTTATCAGTTTTCATTTTTGTTTGAATAAAAATATGATTTATTGTTTGAATAAAAATATGATTTATCATAAATCAAAATTGCGTAGTTCTTCTAAAACAAATAAATATATGAACTCTTGCCAATCATTCCATAACAACCATGGCTCAATTTAGATTCAAAAGTAATTTTTTTGCGGATCAGCAGAGCAATTTAGAACATACTTATGCATCAGATGTTTATTTTATTATTCGCATGAATATTTTATTTAACAAAAAAAAATTACCACAGACTTATTAATATTAAAAGATAGTAAAAAACACGTTCTCAATTTCTTAATGGCAGCTTCAAAAGAGTCACTAATTTTTAACAGAGATATATAAATGGAAAAATGTAATGGGCAAAACACAGTTGATACAAACAATATAGTTCGTCACAGTTGTTATTTGTTTTTACAAGTTAAAAAGTGGAAGCCATGGCAGGCGTGCTGAGTGAACACAACGTCTTGTGAATAAAAGTCGGGATCTTTTTGAGACATTTTAAAATGTCGTTTCTCAATATTTTTTTTTAAATATTTGAAATAAATTTGCATATTTTTTATAGTATCAATTAATGTGTCAATTCGATTGTCCGTGTCCTTTAAATAGCGAGTTAAACTTAAACATTCCTGCGTGGATTTTTGTTGTTCCTCAATTTGGATGGATTCACTTCCAACACATATCAGTGATCAAGTCTTTTTATTTATAAATGTATAAATGTTTGGAGGAATGAACAATATTTAAATGTTTTGCGTGTTTCGACGAGCAAGAAAAAAGTGTCTGGTGACGAATGAATGAATTGTTTGTACTCGCTTTTTCAAGGAAATGTGTTCTCAGTTAAGTCCCCTTTCCTGTGAGTTGTTGAAAATTAAAATATATGGAAAAATCATTGCACACTGAAATAGATCTTTCTTTCAAACCTAACCTGAAACATTAATCGTTTCTTTTCACATTAGGAATTTCTTTTAGATTTGTGTAACTATTTTTTTTTAATTCGAGCACTACTCAAAAATACAAGTAAGATTACAATGGAAATGTTTTTAATTTGATAGTGTTAGCGAAGCTCCCATAAAGAAAACAGTTAATATTTCTTAGAATGTATAAAATTACCCATCGATCGATTCATCTCTTAAATTTCAATTAAAATTATTTTTGATCTACAAATCAAAATCTTTTATGAAGTTCTAAATTTGTAGAATTTTTCTACCTTAAACCGCTTTAACTATTATTAATGCGAAAATTCAAGCTCATTCCAAACTTAAAATTTTTCTCCTATCTAAAACTATTTAACTTCAAACTCATCCTCATCAAAGTCAGATTGAAGCTTTTACAAAAGTAGAAACACTAAAAACAAATAGTTAATCATAACTAAATACAGTTGTTGGAAGAAAATCAATCAGAACAAGAAAGGAACAGGTTGGAAGGACGGAGAGGGAAAAGCATTCTTTCACATCTTGGTTTGTCCTCGGGGCCAAGAGTAGAAGAGTGCATTGCCGGTGGCACGAATGTGGTGCACGCGCGGTGAGATGGGAATCAAGTGCGCTTATTGATTTATAATGCAGCGCTATTGTGCGGAACAAGCCCCTAAAAATTGATTGCATTGTCTACGGCGTACGCGCGGCAATGTGCGATGTGTGCGGCGCTGGCTATTATTTGTTAGCCAACCAACACAAAGAGATGATCAGCGCGAGTAACAAAAGGCGTGGCCTCTTTCTTTGTGTTTGCGCGTGTCCCACAATGGAACTTTCTTTATATATTCCCCGGCCCTGGCAGAGCAGAGCTTTTGTGGGGTGGGCCTGCTTTTACATACACGGCTGGCTATATGAAAGAGTGCGCGACTCCGAGTGTCTCTTATCACATCGCAGCGTCGACTCGTCCTATTCACCGGCTTGGCTCTCGCAGCAGCCTTGTCATATTGACGCTGCCTGCGTGATAATACAATTCCAAATAAAAATTTCCTCCCGTGCAGCAGCAGCAGTAGCAGTGGCAGCGGCGAACGCGAAAACCATCCCTGTAACACGCCGCTTATCGCGCTCTCGGGCTCAAAAGGCTCATCATCGCGCGCGCGGCCCGCGCACCAACGCGCCTCTTAAAATGTGTTTAATGCAGATTCCGCCCACCCAACCGCCCGTGGAGGATAGTGCGCGCATAAAGCTGCTGCTCGCCGCAGATAAATGCACCTTTTCACACGCGCCCAACAAAAACCCTTTGTGCGCCGCCCGCACTTCTTTAAATTTTACTGTGTGCCTGCATTTCCAGCTTCCCTTTTCCTTTTGTCTGTCCGCGCAGGAAATTTCTATTACCCCCGTCTGTCCGCTGGTATGCAACCCGTTCGACGCACACGCCCAAACGGTTGCCGGCCTCGTCTTCTCTGCGAAATAAACTGCAAAGTTTCAAGGACCTTGAATGGACCGCGGAGATCGGATTTCTCTTTTGCCGACGTTTCTCAAAGTTTGAAGCCATGAAGGATAAATCTATATTGCTAAAATCTATTTAACTATTTTGAAGGTTGTATAGGTATATAAAAATCAAATCCTAAGATGGAAGTGAGAAATTTTCCACCCAGGAAATTGAAATGTAATACGAAAAGTTCATTTGAAACAAGAGAGATTAAGAACAAATTTACCCTAAAAACAAAATTGTTCGAGCACTGGTTTGTTCTTATAGTTTATCCAATGATTTTTTCGAAATTTGTATCAATTTCTGGGCAGTACAATGTATGAAAATATCTCACTTCCATCCTGAGACTGAATGTTCCTACAACAAACTTAATATTCCCGGCCTACAGGCATTTATTTTTCCAAAATTCTCTTGCGAAAAATTGGAATTCTAACTATATGCTGAATATTCAACGATTCTTCAGACAGCTCAGACAATCAACTCAATCAAATGATTCCTTCTGGAACCAACAAAGCAATTGATGTTAATTTAAAAATCTTCAAAAAGTTAGCTATAGCAATGTTACGACATTTAACCTTAAAAAAAGGGAATGTTCATTTTTTGTAGTTTTATTAAGATTTGAAATGTTAGTAAATCGTACATAATTTTCGGAAACTGTTTCATTTAATTTTTTTGGCCTTATAAACAATTGATCTGACTGTGAAAAAGTTGTTAAAACCAATTATTGGAGAAAAATTCCCAAATTGGAAGAGATATTTCCCTGTTTTACTTGTTTGGTCAGGAAATAAAATTTAAAAATTGTGCAAAGAGATAAACTACAGAATCAATTGGAGCACTTGTTCTTGTTTTAATTTCGGCTAATCCAAAGCAATCCCGGGTTTTGAAATACCCACCAGTTGCCCGGCACGTGTGCACATGGACTCTGATTAAAAAGAATATTTAATTCTAAGGGGCAAGCGGGACTCATATACACCCCCTACCGACTCTGCTTTTGTCTCCTTCGCAGTGATTTATAAAAAAATTCCTTACCACAGCGAGCAGCAGTCCTGATTCCTAATAAACGGAATTTTTCTCAGATTTGTCTCAACTACTTTTGTAATGAGTTCAGGGTGATGCGAAGGATGAATTGAGGATGGTTAATGCATCAATTTTAACGGTTTTCCCCTCCATGGTTTACATGAGTGGTCTGGACTGGGAAAAATAAACATTTTTGTGAGCCGAAAGTTTGTGTGTTTCTGCCTATATACGTATATACATATATTTACATCTTTCAACCATTTAAAATAAATATACTTTTGTGAAAAAAGTTGTTCAAGCCTTGGGCAGTTCAGGTCGGCAGGAGAACGCTCGCTCGTTAGAAGTACAAAATGAGAAAGTGTCGGGTGCGTTGCGGCGGAGGCTGCCTCTAAGATCGCATTTTCCTCTTTGACGCCTTTCATAATTGAACAATCAACAAGATGAGCTGGCTGATCTCGAGCAGAAAATGAATAGCTGGTGGCATCGCACGTGCCAGGCCAGGCTTGGCAGGCTGGCAGGCAGGCAAATTCGCAATTTGCCCGCGCTGGATTGTGGTTAAGTGAGCGTGGAATAGCTTTTTCACGGCGGCGGCGAGACAGAGGCGAGGGCGGGCGGCCCGCGGCGCTGCACGCCCGCTCACCCGTGCCACAAAACACTGATTGCATTTAGCACTGTTCACTTGCCGCTTTTCTCATTTGTGTCGCATTAACTACAATATCGCCTCTCGTCGCTCCGCACTTTTTTGTCGTATCTGCTGCCTGAGTCCACCTTCAATCCGCTCTCTCGGCGCAGAGATGCAAACTAGAAATTGCTTTCCACAAATTTTGCAGCAGCCGCTGGTCACGCGATGCTCCATAAATCAACTCGCAATTAACGAGTACCAATTACGGCTATTTAATTGAGTTTTAATTTTATTATTCTGAGATTGCTGTGGAGAGGAGGGAAATATCTGCTGGAAATACGTGCAAAATTTTTAAGGTTTTTAATTGGAAAATGAGTTTCTAGATGAAATTAGAAATTTTTCCTACATATCGTGGCCAGTATTGAATTACTTAAAAACTAATGAAGAATTATGTGATATGCAGTTGTTCATTTCTAGGGCGGAGTTATTTAGATCTTAAATGTTGACTTGTTTGTTTTCGTGAAGCAAATAAAAATGGCAAAAAATCGTCAAATTTTATTAAAAATTACGACTCAAGAAACGATAATTCATTGTAACTTGTAACATTTGGGCTATTACAAAATACATAGGATTCATACTTAACAAGAATACATTCAAAATTCATCTTGGCTAATAAGCAATTATTTATTGTTCCTCTCCATTAATTTAAAAATTATTTCAATACTGGCCGAACGATTAGAAAAAATTGCACATTTCATCTAGATATTGATTTTCTAATTTAACTAATATGTATCTTTAAAATATTATTTCCACGTGCAATCTTAATTCCACTTATTCCCTTGTGGACAAAATTGAAATTTTAGCTTCATGTTAACGTTCAAAAATGTATATTTCAAGTAGACTAAAAGCCTAGAAAAAATAGTAAATACAGCAATCAAACTAAAGAATTTTCAATCTAAAAATGATTAGAAACCCGCATGATTTTTGAGTCAGTGAGGGAATGCCATTACATGGAAAGCGAATCACTCCAATGGTTGAATTTTGCGTGGCATTGTGACAAAGCAACAGGAAGCTGGGCTGCCGGTGCACTGCTCACGTTCTATAACTAATAAATTGTTATTTGCGAAAAGCAGTGGAAAAATTAAAAATGCTGCAGCAACCAGTTTTAAAAATATTTTGGCCGCGGAAAGTGACTCATTAATAACGTGATTGATGTCATCGAAAATATTTCTCCGCTCTTCATAAGCTTGTCCAACTGTTTTTTTTAGCTAAAATCTTAAATTTTTTAGAATCAAGCGTAGGTGTTCACAGTTCTGACTATTTCTTTTTAAATTTAAAATCCACCTGGAGGCTTAAACTTGAATATTTGCCTGAAGTTTACTCATGCAGGTCAAATTCAATCTTGAAACGTTACCTTGAGGATAAAATCTGAAGAATGTCAATTTCAATGTCTCCGTAGCAGATAGCCATGGTTTTTGTGTTTTGTAAAATATAAAAAAAACCAATGTCAATCATAGCCGCGATTTGCCGGCCGGTGGAACCGCAATGATGCGCCGCCGAAGAATTTGCAGGGGACGAAAAATAGAGCAGCGGAGGGTGCAAATTGGCATTGTTGGCGCGGCTGGTGCGGTAATTGTTTCGCGCGCGGGCGCGAGGTGCCGATGCTATCTGCTTGCCAGCGTATATTTCAAATCAGCCAGCCATAAAAGCGCGTGACAATGGGCCGCTTTATTATTTTTGGAGAGGCTGCTCGGCTCGGCTCGCTCGCCCACACACATTCGCGCGCTCACACAAATAATACGGTTTGATTCTAATCATCGCTTGATTCTCACAGTCAATATTAGGAGAGGGCAAATACGACGGGTGGGCCCGGCGATATGGAAGGGGGTGACACTTTTATCTATCGGCGGCGGCCGCACCAGCCCGCTCCCCAGCCTCTCTCTTGCTCTCTCTCTCTCTCTCTCTCTCTCGCTCTCTCTCGCTCTCTTTAGCACTTCATTTCTTCCACTTTTCCGCGCCACCCTCGCCTCCCGACTCGACTCGAGAGCAAGTTTCGCCGGGATGGTCGCTTATTTGTTCCAGCATCACACAGTTCATTAGAATCTATACAAAAATCTTTTCATCCCCCTTTCACGCTCGGCTGCCTCTCCCGTATGACGGCGCACATGATTTCACTTTCGCGCCAAATGCGTTTATTACACACTCCAAGGTGAATGCCGCAGCAATCAGGAAGCTCGGATCGCTGCAAATTGTCGCAATCCCTTTTTGCCTCTTTGTTGCGTCGCATCGAGTGTTGTTTTTTTCTGCTTGTGCTACGTGATGCAAAATCCTCCAATCACAAGAAAGAATTGGCTGCTGAAAAATTCAAAATATGTAAACCTTTTTAACATTTATTTTAAGAATATAAAACATACTTTTATTTCCTTTTTTGCTTTTAAATGCCGAAAATTATTATGTTTTTACGCTTCCTCTTGATGGTTTTTATAAAAGGTGACAATTTTCCAATGGATTAGGTCCCATTTCTACGGTGCGCTAGTTGCAAACTTCCAAAATAAGTCTACATTTTAACAATTTTCAAACTGCCACGTGTTTTTAAAAATCGCCTGATTTAAATAAACTTAAAATTTTGCTCTGCGAGACGAATCGAATGATGCTCATAAAGTTCGTGATTTTCCCAAATTTTAGTTTGGTCAGCTCATTTCTTTACGACCTCAAGCAAATTTCGTTGCGAACGTTGCGTCTAAGTTGGACGACAGAGCAAGAATGATGAAATTAAAATAATGCACGCGTAAACGGAACAACAACAATAAATGATGCAACAATCACGCACAAACGGTGGAGCTGCGGTGCGGCACCGCTATAAACCTCATAATCAAATCTTATCAAAAGGAATAATAATATGCCTGTCGTAAATTATCCTACATATTAGCGCTGCCTGATTTTTCATGCCAGCTTGAGAGCAAAAAACTGCAAGTTTCCCGTCAGCTTTTGAGCCACCGTTTGTACGAAAAAAGTATTCTTTCGGCGCGGGCGCTCAGAATTCATTGCATTAGCGCGGGCTTCGTTATGCTTTATTTTGCGGCGCTTTACTTTCAAACAGTTTGCTCTCATCTTTCGGCTGCTCGCTCGCTCCCCGCTTTTATTTCGAATGCTAATTTAACGCCGTCTCGCGCGCGATAGAATAGCTGCAAATTTGCGCACAAAACCGGCTATTCACACGCCGGCACAAAAGAGAAGAGGGAGCAGCCCGCCGGAAAACTAAAAAGCTGCATTAACAAGCTTTTCATCAGCAGCCAGTGCGTTTGCATGTAAAGATCAAGAGTGCAGACGCAACCAGGGTCCGAAAATTCCCCACTAAATAACAAAAAATACATTGTTAAATAAGATTTTGGCATTTTTTGCTTTTTGAGGCTTTAAGTATACATGTATTCAGATAAATACAAATAGTTCAAAAATAGTAGATTTTGCGCATTTTGAGTCTTTTGCATTTTTCACTAGTAAATTTAAAAATTGCTTAAATTTGTAAACACTAGTTGATTTATCAGAGTCTAAAACTTTGGCACTCTCATTTTTTTTATTATCTGTTTATTTTTTTAAACCAAGCTTTTGTGTCCTTTCTAACGGTTTAAAATATTATTCTACTATTTTTCTTTGTTTAGCAAAAAAATTATCCCTAACCTTTCGTGTATTTGTGTATTTGAGGAAAATTCTATTCAATTGAGCAAAAAAACAATAATAGCAAGCTACATCGATGAGAGCACTGTTTTTACGAAGAACGGGTGAAAAGATAACATTAATCACTATTTGGCTGTAAATATTAGGTTTTTTTTCTGAGTTTCCATCGGATGATCAAGTAAGCAGTGTGAGGGTCAAAGTCTAAAAAATGAATGGATCACACACTTTATACAGTTCATTTATTCTCTGGTTTGTGATATATGAATGGCTTTTACCCTTGCTGTCTAACTGTGATCTCCCATTTTCTGCACTACTTTGTGGCATTCTAATTTGTCACAAGGTGGCAATTTGTGCCTTTTGTTGATATAGCCTTTCCCACACTTACCCGCTGTACGGGTTGTTTTTGTATTCCAGGGTTCTCCTCTTTTGGAAAGCTCCTTATTCTTGTACGATTTTCATTAACTTACAGGCATAACAAAAGCTGACCCTGTGTTGCAACAAAAAAAAACACGTTTCACAGCGAAATCTTCTGGGTGGGCAAACGTCAAGTGTTCGATCCTGGTCAATAAATCTCTTTTATGTATGATTCTTTTTCTAACTTCTTCCTAAACCATTGTTGGCTTTTTAAAAATAAGTGACTTCAACGAAGAGTTATAAACTTCCGGACCTATTTATGGAAACAATAAGGATGAAAAACGAGAACCTGGAGAGGGAAGGTTTGTCATGAATCGAAAATCCCCTGCAGCTGCTTTGTACAGGACAAAACGTTATTTTATGGCACTTTTGAACATAAAAATGCTTTATTCTCGGCTCCATCAGAAGAGAATGCAACAATAGCAGAAGAAATTGGGTGCACAATAGAGATGCTTGAGGAAAAAATCTGGTGAGAGAGTGGCGTCGGAAAATCTTCGATACACTCGCACGTCCATGCAAATAAATCGGAGCCTGTTCAGTCTCTCGCGCTGGAATACGTATATCCCTCGCCTGCCTTTTGTGTCCTCGAGACACATACAAAGTGTCCGCCATCCAAGCAGGGTGCGGACGCCCGAATGTATGTATATGAGATACCCGCGTGTGACCAGAATAATTGAACAGCGAAATTTGCGCCAAAGACGAGGGAATTGACACTCTCTCCTGTTTTTTTCTTCTTCTGGCACCCAGGGGTTCGAACAATCACAATCATTCGCAGACATGAAAGGTTTTTGCGCCAAAAATTCAATTTGCTCTGTCATTCCCCTAATTTTTTACTCATAACTGGTTAATTTAAAGACCAACTTTGACAAAGTTTCTGAGCACACCAATCGATTCTCGAAGGTCGAATTAGGTGAGGTGCTTTTTCCCGACCAAAAGTGCAGCGCGACGTGCGTAGCACAAGTAGAGCTTTTTTACCGCCAAAATAATATGAACCAATATGCGAGAAGTGCGCATGCGTCAGAGCTGGCTGGATCTGACAAAGACGTAATTCGTACAGGCTGTCTCTCCGCAAGTGCTCAAACCAGCTCTTAGGGTTTGCAAATACAATGGCTTTTCATTTTTCATTCCTGTGAGAGTGAGGACTATGAATGCAAAAAATCTATGATAAACCAGTTCATTTCTACCATTTAAAATACTGATAAGAAAAATATAACTCTGTCTCAAGTCGCCAACGCAAAAACGAGCAGTGAATATCGATCTCCATTTGTATTTGTTGTCTGTTGTACACATCTTGTATCAAATAAATACTTAATTCTCAATAAAGTTGTGATTTAAAAGAGCTCTTGGTGTTTATGGCAATATATTTTTTAATATTAATTTTCGGTGCACAATAAAAGGTTTTGGGAAATGCAATATTATATGTTCATCATTCCAAACTGTGAACATATATACTCACTCCTTAATTCATTCAAGTGTCAAAATTTGACCGATAAATAACTTATATGCATATGGTTGGTTCCCGGAATTATAAATCCGTTAAAACGGTGACGCGAGTGTGGGAAAATTGAATTTGTACAAGATAAGCGATATGAATGCACGGAACGGAACTATGTTGTCTATTGTAGCACGTATCAATTATACATTATAAAAAAGACACGTTAAACCAATATCCTCGTCTGTAGCAGGAAAACAAACAGACGCAGGGCGAGATAAAGCCTTTTGAGTGAAAACCTCCTTTTCACTGGGCTCAATAACGCGCTTATTTACTTTGTCTCGTCAGCCTGAAAGAAATGAGGAATGAATGCGCCTGCTGTGTGTGTGTGTTCTTACAATTTCGGTGTCGCGCAATCGAGTTAACACTGAAGTCAGCGCGCGGAGAAAAGAAGTGACGAGAGACGAAAGAGAGGAGAGTGCAGTGTGATATCAGTCGCTCTCGTTCTACTGTTGAGTTAAATAAACACGAACGATGAGTCTCCAACAAGGGGATCGATTATACGCGAGAGAGCATGGCCAACAAAAATAAATGCTCGGCACCGCAGAATCAACAATATAAGAGCGAACGCTTTTCCAAGCAGCGAGAGAGAGAGAGAGAGAGAGAGAGAGAGAGAGAGAGAGAGAGAGAGAGAGAGAGAGAGAGAGAGGCCCGATAAACGCGCGCCAGAGATATTGGGATTGAAGAAAAGTCATCTGTTTAATTTGTTGTATGTATCTCGCCGCGCGCCAGAGTCAATAGAAATGCTTTCCTGCTTCCTCGCGACACTTTGTGAGTTATACGTTTTTTCTTCTTCTCGTTCTTGTTACTTTTGTAGAGGTAGTTCCATTATGAGATAATAATGTAAAGGCGAAGGGAATAAATTCGATTTGGGGAGAGAAAGGTATGTTTGATGTTGCAGAGGAAAGGAGGAATTGTTATGGCTGCGGGGTTGCCGCCCGCGCACACCAGCGAAAGGAACACTTTTGTCCTCCCTTTCTTTGTACCACTGGGAATCTGAAACATATCATAAAAGCTAGTAGAGCAGGGTAAGCATTTTTATTGAGAAGACTTCTTCAAATGAGAGAAAAGCGGATTTCCATGCGATGTTTTTAAATAGAAAGAAAAATAACTGAAAGCAAAATGTTTCCATGCCCTTCTTTCTTGAGGCAATTCTTTGTTTTTCCTTATTCCCCTCATTCAAATTCATTCCTGAATTAAGTATTTTTAAATCTTTGATAACTTTTCAAAGCCCCGAATTGTATACAAAATAATTTTGATCAATTATTAAGAGATCTGTCAGTTTATCTAGTTTCAAACATTTTCTTGAATAAGACAATGCGTTTTTCTTGTGTTTCAAAATTAGATTTATTTAAATTGTGGATAATATTCATAAATCCAGTATTTTAAATGTAAAATATATTGATAAGACTGATTTAACCAATCCTGTAATAAAACAAATAAATTAAAATAAAAGTAAAATTTAGAGCTCTTGAATAAAAAGAGTAAAATGAAGTTGTTTGCTTATATATTCCATGTATCAGACAAAGAGTTACTCAATCTGAAAACATTTGTATCAATGAGAAAATTTTAGTAGCAAATCCGTTGGTCTCTCTCTCTCTCTCTCTCTCTCTCTCTCTCTCTCTCTCTCTCTCTCTCTCTCTCTCTCTCTCTCTCTCTCTCTCTCTCTCTCTCTCTCTCTCTCTCTCTCTCTCTCTCCTCCCTAAGGAAAGAGAGGAGGGGGAACCAATCAAAGTGTCATTGCATGCAAATGTTAAATGACAGTTTGAAGTTTAATAAAATTGTGACTATTAAATTAATGAGTGAAAATCATAAATAAGGGGAACTTTCCTTTTGACAAATTATCATCATTTATCAAACAGTATCGAATGATAGCAAAAATTCCATAATTTTTATTACAATTGAAATAAATAAATTATAAAAACGAACCTAAGTCTTAGATTCCGATCAAAAGATTTTTCGGGTTGTTAAGAAGACAAGAAAAATGATATTTTTTACGAGTTTCGCACTAAAATCAGTCACTTCCTAATTTCGGAACTGGCGAGAAATTTGACGCTGCGAAAGCCTGGTCTCGTTTGGTTCGAGTGTTTCGCTGACAATGGCGGAGGAACGCATCTTAATTTCAATCTCGGGTTCACCGGCTGTGTTGGTGCGCGACGGGCGTTAAAGAAAAGGGAAGAAGCGGCGCGCGGTGGCGGCGCCGTGGGGCGATGCCCGGGCTTATTATGCGCGCAAATCGACAATCTCGCCGGCTGCGGAGAGAAAAGGGGGCGTGAAATAATACGCGAAATTGCGAGAAAGAAAGTCGCTGGCGGAGAGAGAGAGAGAGAGAGAGAGAGAGCGAGAGAGGAAGCGGTGGCGGAGGCGGAGAGAGAGAGAGAGAGAGAGAGAGAGAGAGAGAGAGAGAGAGAGAGAGAGAGAGAGAGAGAGAGAGAAGAAAAGTTGTTGCGAAGAGAGACTCGCTCTCTCCTTCCCACAGCTCATCTGCACGACTTTTCTTATCTACAAGAAACATGGTCGCGGCCTGCACTGGAGGAAATGAATAAAAATAGGAAGATAGAAGAAAGCACAGTGTAGCGAATGATAAAGTTATATATTTTATAGGAACTTATGTTGGTAAATCTTTCCTCTCTCTCCCTCGCGCCCGCCGCCGGAGCGAGTATATCTCATCTGGGCTTTTATAGAAACGCCGCCGCTGCCGCCTCTGCCGCCCTCCTCGCAGCCAGCTCTCTTTATTATTTCTGTCACCGCACCAGCTTATTTTATTACGCTCTAAGAGCCATAAAAAGTTTAGTATTTAATATCAATCATGATTCAAATAATAACGCGCGCACAAAACACCCTTTGTGCCTTTCTCGTGCGCGATATTTTCGTCGTGCCACTAAACAAATTGCACCGAGCGCTGAATACGCTCTCAGAGAACGCGCTTTTTACGACGCGCGGCGCTTTTGCACTGAAAAATGGAAATAATGCACTCGTCTTGTTCCCTTTTACTCCGCCCCGCGCAGAATGTGTGTGTGTGTGTATGTGTTTATTTAATAGACTTTTCATGGCATAAAATGTGTCGCTTTATTTGGACAGCCCGATGAAATATATTCATTCACAGCGAGTTCTTTTTTTGCAGAATCTGGGCGATAAAATAATAAAAATTGAGGATAAAATTTCTGTAAGGAAAAACGACAGTCTCAGAAGTTTCCATAAATAATGTGTTGGATGACAGTAAAAAAGTAAAAATTTCTCTAGAAGACATAACAGTTTTATTGGTCTCACAAAACACAATCTGCAATATTGAATCGCTACATCTGCAACTGGTTTGTGGAAAACGCTCAAATGCACCCAACAAGATACGATAAGAATTTTCCCTGCCTAGATTTCTTTTGGAGGAGGAAAGAGGAATTTAGCCATAAGCCTATTTGAAATATTTTGGGCATATTTTTTCATGAAAATCACAAAGAAATCATGTGTATATTCCGATATGACATGCAAATTTTTGTTCTTCAAGTGTGTTAACTTTTGTGATGTTTACATGGACCAACTGTCCAAATTTTTCAATCTAGCATTGTTTTCGAATTACAGACGAGACCAATTTTAAGAAAAACTTTTAAGTCAATTTTTGCAATCTATAAATTTATGTTAAACATCTCACAAGAAAGAGGAAGTGTTGACCAAAAAATACTCCACATTTTCCGATCCATAATAAGTTATTTTATTTAATGGCATTTAATGGAAAAATTATTTTTTAATTTGTTGTTGTGCTAGACAGTAGCTCTTAACGCCTTGGATACGTAATCAGCACAAAGGAATCATCGCTGCTGCAACATGCAGAGGATTTTTCCTCTCTATGGACGTGGAACACAATTAAATAATAAATCCTCCCTGCTACAAATCTGTAGGCCAAATATTTCATGCAGAATTGGAAAGCGATTTCTGACAACGAGGAGAAAAAATTTGCTTCATGTCACAGGAAAAGTTGAAAATTCTATACCACTTTCTAAACTATGATAACAATCAGACTAGTTTGACACATAAGCAGCAAGTGTGCAAATCTATTTATTTAAACAAATGATAATTATTTATAGATAACGTTAGTTGTATACGATTTGTGTTTAATGAACTATTGATTGATCATGTCACAGGAGTTCAAATAATAATCTGTTTTTTTTTTCAAATAAAAGCTATTTTGTATTAAAATATTGCAACAAAACATTTCTCATATACCAACAGAAATTTTTATAGAATGCATCGTGCAATACGTAGACGGAGCACAATTGCAAACAGTTCGTTTGGTTAGCGCAAAATGGAAATGGGCCTCGGGCGACGTGCGAAGGATTGCTGTAATTAAATTGCGCGGCTCGTGCTGGCTGGCGGCTAATGAGCCAAGGTTCTACTTGGTTATTATATTGCTGTCGTGAACGAACACGCGTCACCGCTTCCAGATGCAGGCAACCTGCTCGACCCCGCAGACGGCGCGGTTGCCTAAGTCCGGAATCTGCAGGCGCAGTATCTTGACAGTTGACTCGGCTCATAAAAACGATTTAATTGCCATGCTAAGTGGCAAGCCCTTCTGGCAATATCATCCTGCTTTCCATTTACTCAATTTTTTAAAAAACAAAATAAAAAATATTGCAAAGAACAAATAATTTCATATAATTGATACAAATTAATTTTTAGTGAAAGGAGTGAGAGTAAAAAGGGGCCTTGTCAAAATATTTGTGCGAATTTTTCACGACAGAGAGGGATGGTCCTTCAGAGGCTGCGCGTGGTTTGCTTGGAAGGGCACAGAGAGCGTTGCAGACCAAGGCCGACTGTGCACTTCGCAGACGGTGCTGTCGCGCGCGTCGCTTCGCGGCACCTAGCCATAGCCAAATCGCAGTCGAGCGGAAACTTTTCCCAGAAGACGGATATGAGGACTTCTTTAGCCTCCGAGCGAGAGCTTTTTCCTCGACATTCAAGGCAGTGTCGGAGCAACAAAGACGACCAGTTTTTTTACTGAAAAGATTTTATTCAGGATGTATCGGATGAACGAATAGTACTTTCGGCTTACAACTTCCAAAATGTTATTTCTTTTCCTCTAGCTGGTGGCAATTTAATTACAACATTATTTACATCCATCGTAATATACAACTAGTCACAATAATACTCAAATATCTATTGACACGTATTTTACATTTATTATAAGACATAATATTTAACACAGAATTGGTTATACAAAGCAATAAATAATACATATGATTCTTAAGATATAAATCTAACAGTGAGATTTAATAATAATTTTTAACATACATACAATTCTTGAGATCAATTTCTTGCCGAGATTTTGAGAAAAGTATTGATCGTGCAGCACTTTGAAATGTTCACAAAAACGTCAACAACGAAATCAGGCGTCACCTCATTTCTCTTACACACTACATCACCAGAGTCAACAAACACACGACGTCGCAAGAAGTGGTTTCAGGGCTCGAAAATAATATCAAGAACGGATATATAATTAAAACTATCCAAAAATTGAGCACAATTAACGTTTTTGACGGTGACATTCGTCTCAAGTAGCAGTAATTCCAAAATAAAATTTGGCTCCAGAGTTGAATAGAATAATTATTCTCTGTTAGCAGAAAAACTTCAGAAGTCCTGCGTTTTTGTTTGAAATATAAACAAATATTCAAATATAAACAAATTTTCAAATATGAACAAATATTCAAATTTAAATAATTTTTCTGTACAAATGTGATAAAAAAATATGTTAAGTAAAAAACTTTTGACGGGAAACCCATCTGAAAATAATTTCAAAACTAGGTCGTGAAATCGTCTAAAATTCACGCCCTCCAACTTTTATATGATAACAAAATTTTCAATGAGCACAACTCTCCTACTCGACATATTTGGCTCCAGAGTTGAATAGAATAATTATTCTCTGTTAGCAGAAAAACTTCAGAAGTCCTGCGTTTTTGTTTGAAATATAAACAAATATTCAAATATAAACACATTTTCATACAAACAAATATTCAAATATAAGTTTATATTTGAAAATTTGTTAACAAATTTTGAAATTGGTTAACAAATTTTCAAGTATAAACACATTTTCAAATATAAACAAATATAAGTTTATATTTGAAAATATTCAAATTTAAATAATTTTTTTGTACAAATGTGATAAAAAAATGTTGAGTAAAAAACTTTTGACGGGAAACCCATCTGAAAATATTTTCTAAACTAGGGTCGTGAAATCATCTAAAATTCACGCCCTCCAACTTTTATATGATAACAAAATTTTCAGTGAGCACAACTCTCCTACTCACCATTTATTTTTAAAATAAATAAAATAAAATATCAATGTGAATCAATGAAATTTACTGAGCAAATTAAGTTCAAAATGAATAAATCACTTGAAGTAGAGAAATATACCAGCGATGGGTTTGCCATTGGAAAAAACCATTTGAATGGCCAAAATGAGAGAACCCAAAATGACATAGGGAATAAGTCATGTAAATGGTGTGGTAAAGCCCGCTAATGGAATTTAGGAAACAAAGGACGTGAATGTCAAAAAATTAAAACTTTCCCCGTTGTTTGATCAGTGTTCGAAATAAACTGCATTTTTTAATGCAGTGCTTTGGTAAAAACCGGTTTTAATCCATGTATACCAATTTTATGCACGCGTGAATTTTTCCGTCGAATATGCTATAGCACAAGATTGATAGTAACAAATTCAAAATATCGTGACATAATATCACATAGTAAGAGCAATAAATATATACATTGCACTTGAAATAATAAAAAAAACACTGACCTCAACAGAAAACTGTAATTTCTTAACGTTCACGACTGCGAGAGAGCGGTTAAGACACTCTTCTAAAAGATCACGGTGAGCGGGCGTCGGAGGTCGGCCCCAGCGGCCGAAGTGGCCGGCGAGGCCGACGGCGGGCTGACGCTGGTGGTGGTCGGCGCAGAGCTGGCGATTGCAGCGGCCGCTCCTCCAGAGCCGGCGGCCAGCTTGTAGTGGTGGCCGGCGGCGACGACGGCCGCGTACTGGCTCATGGGCAGCAGGCTCTGCGGGTGGTGCGCGTAGTAGGGCAGGATGCCTCCCGGGGGCGGCGACGCGCCCTGCTCCAACTTCACGTCTGGTGTGTTGGGCGAGCGGCTGCCGGTGCTTCCCTCGCCGCCAGACGGAGAGTATTTGTCAAATCGTGGCCGCTCCGAGGCCGCCGCCGTGGTCACGAACCGGTCCTGCAGGTTGTACAGTTTGGACGACTCGAAATAGCTTTTGTGGTCAAGGTAGTTGCGCGCCAGCGGGTCCAGGTACGACGGAAGCGACTTTTGCTGGAACGCCGACGAGTCCATCGGGCTCTTGGCGGCGCCGCTGCTGCTGCCGCCGCCGCCGCCGGACGCGCCCATCGATGCGGCATCGCTGCTACCCGAGCCGTGAGGGCTGCTCGTCGTGCCGGCGCCAGGGCCTGACGACACGGCCACGTTGTACATGGCCGATAGACCAGGGTAGGAGCTGCGGTACTTGTCATCTAGAGAGTACTTCATCGCAGCGTCCATCGTCACCTGCAATCAATACACATCGTACATGGTCAATATTTGCTTAATCGTTGATTTTGAGTAGGTTGAGGGAACATGTCGATTTTTAAAAGCGAAGAATGAGTGGTGTGGTATTTGACAAGAAATGAAGATCATTCCGCATCTCTTTAACTCCAGCAGGCTCGCATCATTCGACGATCAAAACAAGTTTTTGCTTGAGTGGCATTCAGTGGACCGAGGCGCGAGGTGCCTTTCGTCAGAATTAAACCGAAGCGATGCATAAAAAGAGGACGATGAAAGTTAAACAGCACAAAAGTCAATTAGCACGGTAGAGTTAATTCATCCTTTGGATGTTGCCCTTCCACTTACAGCCGCTTTGAGAATTCAATTTCCAAACGTGTATGGTGTTCTCTTTATCAGCCAATGCATGCAATCGATCTCAATAGATACATCGCACCATGCAGCACATTTTTACAATTAAAATTGAAATTATTTAAATGATGCAGAGCAAAAATTAAAATATTTTGAATTGTTTCTAGAATGATCGGTTAATCCAAATTTATGTTTGAATAATAATCTAGCTACAATACGCAATAGTCAAATCAGGACCTATTACTATTAATAGTTAAATTTCAGATTGTTCAAAATTTCTCGAAAAATGTAATGGTTTTTCATTGTTTGTTCGCTCGATTTCGATTCCTCTCGCCGCGATCTACCCAACGGTGCACGAATTATTAGCGAAATAAATTTTCAATGGAAACAGTGCTCACCGCTTGATTAGCATGCACGATTTGGAGCTGATTTTCTCAGAAATTCAAAGGGCAACCGCCAAACCTTGGAAAATTTTAACACGCTCCCAATTTCCAGTTAAATTTTTGCCAGAAATTTGCACTAAAAAAATAGAAAACCAGTGAAAATTTCTTGCTCCAACTAATGATATTGTCTAGATTGTTTCAACATCGTGAGTTTTGCTTCGTCCCGCTTTTATTTCCAGGGCTGGCTCGGAACCTCGAGAGCGGGCAAACGACGGAGACAATGCGAGTGTGTAAGGAAAATAAAGGGGCGCACCTGTCCATGCATGACCGACTGCTGTGCGGCGGCCATGGCTGCCATGCTCAGCGAGCCGTATGTCGAGTAGTACTGGCTCGGCGGCACCTGACTTCCCATGCCTGCGAACACACACAAAAAGCCATTCAGTCCACGCTCACGGCAATTAACAAAAGCAGCGGCGGCGGCCATTATGCTGGCCATTGTCCGCCCGGCGCGCCGGACGGACGCGCGCTATCAATCGGCTTTCACGCCCGAAATTAGATTACAAATTTATTTACGTGAAGAAAATGGAAGCTCACCGGCGCGAAGAGCCTCCATGCTGGGCACCGAGGGGTAAGGGATTGAGTAGGGGTAGCCCTCCTTGCGCAGGGTTTTAGGCTTGCGTCTCGGCCGGTACTTGTAGTCCGGGTGCTCCTTCATGTGTAGCGCCCGCAGACGCTTTGCCTCGTCAATGAAGGGCCGCTTCTCGTCCTCGGACAGCAACTTCCACTCGGCACCTGCACAAAACAAACAAATCCTTCGTGAATTTTTATTGCTTTCAAGCTAAGAAATAAACAAAAAGGCGGCTGTCGTAAATTAACAGAAAATTATTTACAAAGAGTTAGTTTAGATTTAAAATTCAAATTTGTAGTTAAAATCGAATTACTTAACTGAATTTGTAAAATAACCGAGACAAAAATATACACTTGGCTAGTTTATTATTTTCTTTTGATCTGCATTGGCCCATCAGACACCTCAGGCTCTCGGTAGCCTGGCACATCGAACGACCCCTGGGGAAACCATCATCCCAGGTCGACGGGCCGAGAACGCGGTTGCGCCCTCCGACTCACTCACAATGACACGCGGTTGCGTGCCAGCTGGTCTCGTTGTCGTTTTCGTTTCTGCTTTTGCTCCTCTTGTAATTGTAGGACGATTCGTGTATGAACTTGTCCCACTGCAGCTGAATGCAGGAATTTGGCTCGTCAATTTGCAACCTTCGCATGGTGCATCTGTACCTGCACCGACTCGTCACCGGCCAGGAGAGTTGGCCTTGTATTAGCCGCACTCTGAACACGTTGGAAAGGGTATCTTCTCAACCACTCTTCTAATGCCGAACCTTCCTTGTTGAAACTTGTTTTTTTTCGAAATTGTATTTTCTTCGTGATGAATTGTTGCCAATATAAACCTGGATGTACCTGGATTTTTCCCGTATCTTCGTCATGGTTCCTCTTACGATGCGCTTGGTTCTTCTTGGTGCCCGGACAGGTCCGCCCCGGGACACCCACGCAAAGGAGCCCTGAAATCGGCGATTGCGTCGTGCCTCGCGCCCTGATCTCTTGCTGTATTTCCTCTAGTCTTTTTATCCCTGTCCTCTCGGACCGGGAAGGGCGCGCACTGCACTAGCACGAATGCTGAAACCCGGGTCCCAATAACACCGCGAACGGATAACATGGGCGCACCGGGCCGCACAGGGACCCAGCCCACTCAAGGGCCACTTGCCTCCGCACCGAGGACTTTTCTTTAAACGCTAGACATTCGTCCCGTGAAGCCAAATCACGCATGCTGGAAAGGTGCAAACCAGCAAGTAGCGAGTCGGCGCAGTGCGCCTCCCAGCCCGTTGAGCAATTTGAGCATTTCGAGGGGGGCTGGACTAAACAGGGACAAGGTTAAGAGCTAACAGGGACAGGGACGAACCCGAAAAACAAATGGGACAGGGACGGGATTATTTTCTCTGGGACGGGACAGGGACGGGACCAAAAACCCGTCCCGGGTCCCCTCTCTACTTACCAATGCGAGCCAACGGGCTGGTTATGTTGTCATCGAATTGAACAGCAAAAATCCAGGAATAAAAAAGAAACGAAGCAAAAGTATTAAAAAAGCTTCTCTCCTTGGATAAATGTGATTTTTTATATCTTTTTTTAGACACAAGACTTTTATTCGTTTTTTGCTGGAATGAGCACCCAGCCGATAACTCATGTGAATTGGCTGACTTGTATAAAACAAATATTTCAAAATATCTTCAGAGGTATTTAAACGACCAACAAACAAACGGCTTTGAAGCCTCCCGTTTTTTCCATCGCAATCAGTGATAATCATGAATCGAGTGCATTTTAATTCAGCAAAAGCGAATGCTCTTTCTGTCACCACGAACAAAAAGGCGCTATTTCGCGTGTAATATTCGAAAAAGCTGCAGATCAAAAGGGTCTCTCTCTCTCTCGTACTTTCAATAAAACTGAGGCCAAACGAGCCGCCCTTGCCGGCGGAGGTCCACGGCTCTTTGTTGCACGGCAGAAAGGAAAAGGGGTGAGAGAGCGGCCTGACTCTGGCGTGAACACTGCCGTGATGTTCGTGTTTGTTACATAGAGCAAGTGCATCCAATTTGAATTACAAAAATCTATTCAGACCCAGTGTGAAAGCTCTTGAAAGCAGCTGACAATGAGTGCTCCGAGATGGAAAATTAACTGGAATTTAAGAGCTGATTTTTTTTCATTTTAGTGCCTGTTATCATCTCAACAACCGTGAAAATGGATGGTATAAATTACAATTTAATTAATAATGAGAAGATTTAAGTGATGGAAATGCTGACTGATTGAGAAAAAAACGTAATAAATTTGGTGAGGGATCTTGTTATAGCGGTGGATTAACACTTTTATAAGCAGAAAAAATTGTAGAAAAGTCCAAGATAATTAAAGAAACGAAGCTTGACGAGCAATCTGATTGAGAATATTGACAGTTTATCGTTTCCTTTGAAATTATGCAAATAAGAATTGCTTCAAACTAATAAAAAATACAGATTTAATAAAAATAAAAATTGCTTATTTGCTGATGGAAATTTAAGAGCCTTTGATTCACAAGCTCAAGAAAACAGTCATTTCAATTAATGAATGAATTTATTATTAAACGCATATATGCGTGCGACACTAATCCTATACAATCAATTCTTACAAGTCTTTGCTGCTTTTCTTAAACTAATTATTTTCACTACACATTTCAAAATATGATATTTTTCACACTGTTCCCCACAAAATCTACATTTACATATCTCCTGAGGTTCATAATGGTAAATCTGAGTTGAACAGAACAAATAGTGATATCCATGGCATGCAAATCGAGTAAATACATGTCTATTCCTCAAAATTCGGTACCCTCCAATTCCCATTCAACATTATTTGAGTTTCATAAAATGTATCACAAATCAAGCGTCTATTTATAATCTTTATGTTAACGAACTTCTTATAATTATCAGTTTCAGGGAGATCATATTTCATTTTTAGATCTGTAGCAAAAAAGTTTAAATCTTTGGCCACTAGTTCATAAACGTAACAGGATCGATTATATTAGAGATCCCCAGTACTTTCTTTTTTTCGGGTTTTGACTCGGTCTAATATTTCAAAATCATTAATAGTAAGATAAGGCCAAATAACATCTATGCCATAAAGAGGCATGTAAATTAATAAAATGTCAATTTACTCTCAAAAACGTTTTTCAACGTTTGTAAAGGAAAAATTAATTAATAAAAGAAAAAATTAATTTTATCCCCTGCTGACAACATGATAAAAAAATCTTACCAAGTCTTTTGCTGATTTCTGAATTGTGCATTTTGGGGTTGTCCTGGGCGATCTTTCGTCGCTGCATGCGCGACCAGACCATGAAGGCGTTCATCGGCCGCTTGATGTGGTCGTCCTGCGGCTTCTTGGGTGCGCCGTGCGCGCCGACGAGCGCGTGTTGCTGTTGCGCGGCCGCCGCGTGTTGCAGTGGTGAAACTCCGCCGGACAGCAACATCGCGGTGTTAAGGTCACCACCCGGCAGGCCGTGGTGCATGCCCTGAGCACCCTGCTGTTGGTGGTGGTGGTGCTGTCGTTGGTTCGCCATTGCACCCTCCATCATCCCGCCCGGCTGCCTGAAACTGAAACGAGAGAATTTTAATTTTAGCACTGCTTGTTACTGGCTCAGAACAAAATAATTATTTTTTGATTTAACATTTTGTTTGCGGGTCAACTGATTGAAATTTAAGTCAAAATGATGTATTAAATTTTGGAAAAATGGAAAGACTGAAGTATATTTTCCAAGGGGTTATTTCACACGCCTTCCGATTAACTCTGTTTTGGTCTCCTCTGCAGCAATTTCTAAAATTTATCTTTTACTGAGCTATTACAGTTTAAAAACTGCTCAACACAAAATGTAGTGCATTTATGTAAAGTAGACTAGATGAACCCTGAAGATTAGACGAATCTTTCATTATTTTATCCCTGACAATGTTTTATTTTGATAAGCCTGACAGCAACGCGGAGTCCCAGAATTTTTAACTTGATAAGAAGCAAATGTTTGGAAATTTTATTGCCTCAATAGGTCTCAGCTCGTAAATAATGACTGTCGCAGTGAATTTGTAGAATTATTAAAAGCAATACAAAAATGAAGAGCATTTAAGAGACCTTTTTGTTGATCACAAAAATTTAGAAAATTAATATTTCAAAGGCAGAAATAACTTGAATGCTTGATTTGGAAATGCCTTTTCTCGCAGATGATTTTTATTAAAATATTATATACGTATTGACAAGCATGCATTATATTTTTATTTCATTATTATTATTAATTTCTTTTTAATTTACAATTATGTGCTGGAAATGAATTTAAATAATTGAAAAAATAATCAAAGGATGCTACAATGCGATGAATTAATTTAAAACAGCCTTTCGTATCAGATTAATGTTTACGCGGTAAGAGGAATAAAAAGAGCAACGGCGGGGCAATAGATTCAGTTAATAATTTACCTCTCGATACTATGCTCCAGTTGAATAGTCAATTTAGTTTGCGTCTCTGGGGTTGACAGTCATATGAACTATATATGCCCTCTAAATTTATTTATATTGACATGAAGTTGTAAATCAAAGGGAGTAGGGCCTAACGAAACGCCTGCGCCTGGAGCAAGTAGTATTAGCAACCTCTTTAAAGTTGTGACAGGATAACGATATTACTAATTACATTCAACACATTATCATATTGTTAAAGGTGCAGATGCCCAGCTGATCTGCAATAAATAATTTCTGAAACTTAAAGTTTTATTTCAGAATTTTCTGTACTTATCCACTTAAAGAAAATTGCCAGGCTCCGTTAACATTCATACTCTTACCCCATTTTTCACCTCTGGTTTTACTGGTTTTTTTACCAATTTCTTACGCGAGGAAATGTTTTTTTCAATATTTTCGTGTCAAAAATTAAACAAAAATCAGGCTATGGGGGAAAATACTGCTGCTTTTTGTAGAGTCGATGTCATATGCATATATTAATTTGAAGAGCAAAAATTAAAGGCCGCTAGATATTGGATAATAAGAAGTGCAATGCATTTTTATCGTGGTTTCTTGCAACTCTGACTGTAAAATGACTGCATTTTTCTCCATACGTGATTTATTTAAAAAAAATGATATTTCCTTAAAATATAACAAATTGTAGCGGTTCCCGCTCACACTCGCGTTAACTCAGTTTGTAACCTTTAGATGCCACTTGTAACTGTATGATAAGCGCCTTACTATACCTTCCACCTTCACTGACCGCTCACCCTTACTCGCAACCGGTCATGTACATATGTCACTTTCCATTAATTTGCATTGGCCATGAAGATTTTCCGGGGTTTCGGGACGGGACTCCCCAACTGCGTTTGATAAATTATTATTTTTCAACGATTATTTAATTTCCAAGTAACTTTGTTTCGGCACGCAATGGAAGAAACAGAGGACAAATTGTCACACAAATCGAGAATGTCATACTGTCATACTTGAAAGCCGCAATAATTGCGTGATCCTTACTCACACAGCGAAAAGAGAATAAATAACAAACAGGAAAACAGAAGCGAGCGGCAAACACGTATGCAAATACTTTTGAAAACGCGTCTGCAGCGGCAATATACGTGCCAAGCGGTGGCGCTCGTCCATAAATTAGCGCCGCGGGGACTGTCGCATTGTGCTGCGCAAAGAAGGCCCATTTATTTTCCAGCCGCAAGGTAAAACAAAAACACATTCTTCTGGGCAGTTTGTTTGGGCTTGGCATCAGACGAGATTGAGAGAGAGGCGGGTGTAAATCGATAGTGGCTGAATAGAAGTGTAATGAGTTGTTTGAGCAGCGCGAGGGGCGATGAATGGCACGCATCATGTGTGTGTGTCGAGTGTGTGTGTCTCTCTCGCTCTATATTGACAAACTTCTCTGCCGGCCGATCCAGCCATCCGCATGAGGACGGACATTAGTGGCTTTCGCCACCCTCACCCACCCCATCCCACGCTGGTGCGAATTATTTCGCTCTTTTATTTGCCCGAGAAATCAAACTCAATTATCTTATGCGCGTGTTGACGGACCAAAGAGTCCTCGAATCGCTTTTCCACTTGGCAAACACTGCTGCGTGTGTACATACACGCGCCATTGTTCGCCACTGTAGACGCTGTTATCCGCTCAATTTGCGCGGTTTGATTGAGTTATCCGCCCGGGGAATTGATTTTCTTTTAACACTGTACTTAATTTTAATATTCTTAATGGTTTTTCCTGCAAATTTTGATAAATATGCAGTTCGAAAATGTGTAATTGAGGCATAATATTTTTTGTTAATTTTGGTTAAAGAAAAATTATTAATTGAACCAGCCCATTGGCTCGCATTGTTAAGGCATTCTCAGGAGTGTCAAAGCAATGGGAGGTATTTGAGCAGTTCAGAGATCTAATACTGGCTACGCAATGACAGAGATGGCAAAAAGTGGTTAGTTTAGTTACTCGATGAAATGCTCAAATTGCTCAACGAACTGGGAGGCGCACACCGCGGTGTTATTGGGACCCGGGTTTCAGCATTCGTGCTAGTGCAGTGCGCGCCCTTCCCGGACCGAGAGAACAGGGATAAAAAGAGCAAAAAAAATAATGCTGAATGAGCAGCATAGAAAAACTAACTTAAAATTTAGCTTTTCAAAACAGTTTTGTGCTTCCTTGTAAAAGGAGAGATTATCCATTCACTCTGTCAAATAATTCGTTATTTAAAGAAAACCCAATTTTGAATGCGTCATTTGTCAATTCATTGAAGACGTTTTTCGTCTTCACAGTATTATTGGCACGCTACTGTTGTACATTCGTGTCAGGGGGTGAAAGTTAATCGTTCTTTCTTTGTTTGTTTCTTTGTGATATTTGAAAAAAGCGTGACTTTGGTGAATAGAATTAGTAATGCCCGAAGCTAAAATGTTTTCCAAAGAAATCCTAATAAACACATTCACGTGATGATCCTCTCACACTATATTCCATCTGATTGCAAACAACAAACACAAAATACAAAAGATAAAGAAACACACAACAATATCATAAGTTTTAGTCAATGGAGAAATACTCTTGGGCCGAGTAAAATTTGTGTTTTCAAAGCCGTGGAAAATTCGGGGCTCTAGGCGCAGTGGCACAGGCAAACAAAGTATAAGTCTTCAGTTTAATTAAAATAAATGTAAGAAATGAAATTTAGGAATCATGGAAGCGGCCGTTACGCATTAAATGATAAAATCGAATTAGTGGGTGTTAATGTTGATTTTTTGCCGGAATTCTGTTATTTTGGTGTTATGTTTCAAGCTTCGGAAGTCCCCTTTGGCAGGCATGTGGAGAAACGAGCGTGGTGGCCACGTATAGCATAAAAAATTTGCATACACTTTCAATTTAAACTGCAGTAAGCTAAACTCTGTTCAACAACAACAAAGCTGATTGTGAGTTGACTACTGGTAAATTTTCACACAGTTCTTTTGTGTCATTGTTCGTGTCTCTGTGCTTCTTTTAATCCAAATTACTATGTTGTGATTGAATTATGCTGATTGATATGCTTTTGAGATTGAAATTCTGGAACGATATGTGCATTTATACAGTATGTTTCTAACGTAAACATAAGCGTCACCTTTGTTACTATTTCTTAGCATTCCTCCCATTCCTCGAAATACCAGAACAAATGCTACACCAAATGATGTTCAAGTTTCACGGTTGTTCACTTGAAAATGGTTAACTTGCAACCTGACAGGGAAATAAAATTTTTGTTGTTCACGTAGAATGGGTTAGGATTCTTGAGATACTATCACGCATATCGGTTCATGTGTGGTCTTGAAAGAGGTTATAGCTAATGTTTCTGGACCATTATTTTCTTTACGAATTTCACCATTGTCGGTTGAGAGTCCGCCACAAAGAAACCCTTAAAAATGATCAATTTTTACTAATGGTTGAAAATAGCCTGCCGGCGTCTTTGACTTGTTTTTGTTGAACTAACAATAAAGTAGGTTGGCAAGCAACTGCGTGATTGTAAGGGGCAAAATTTTACTTTAAAAGGGATTAAATTTACTAGAAACGTACCAAAAATTAATAATTAAAAATGGTGAGCTGTTTGCAAAGGGCAATTATGTGGATAATTAATAAGTCTTTTCGGGGAAAATCATAAACTGTGTATATAATAGGACTGCTGCTTGTTCAAAAACTATAGCCGGAGAAGATAAGGCATTGCATTGGGACCTGAAAAATAAATAAGTCCATTGCGACTTTTGCGAATATCGTACACTAGCTCTACTTTTTAGAGAAATGAGACCAGACCCTCTTCATAATTGTGCGATCCAGGTTAACTGATTATTACTTTTTCAGGCAATTTTGAAATATTTTTTTATAAGCTGGTCTGTCAAATTTTATAAAGAATCTCATTAGAAAATATTTATTTTCCAAACAGATCGGTTTCCCCAGCAATTTTAGTTACTTTTCAGGTGCACTGGCTTCATAATTGAGAAAATCAGGTTCACAAAATAATGTTCGCTATGAGTTTAACTGGCTATTTTTCCTGCATTTTTTTTAGTCGGCAACTTACATCAGGTGGCTGGCGGTCTGGTAGTCTAGCTCCATAATACAAGAAGATATATCAGGTTCAGGTCATGTACGGCCGGTGGAGGTTCCTGTTTGCCAGTCGAGTGGAGAACGGCTTGATCACTGCTCACGGAAGCACATTCAAAAAAGAGGAAGGAAAATCTCGGCAGCCGGCCCGCGGTGTGGCACGATTGAAACGCAACTGAGTGAGCCTGGCCGGAGGGTCGCCAGCCGCCCGACGGTGATGGGTATTCTTGAAAAAAGCAGAGCAGGAGCGGAGGCAGTGTTCCCCTCCAAGGAAGGATTGCATGTTTCGCGCTCTCCCCCACTCGAGGAGCAGATGAATTTCTTTCTGCTGTTTTGCGGCTGACGTCACGCAGCGCGAGCACCAATAGAAAGCATTGTGTACCCCACTTCTATTTTCCACCTGTCACTCCAGTTTTGCTTAAGATTTCATTGGTTGTTTTATAACGCGATGGAAAAATCGGCCGCTTTGTGTCTCTCTAGTGATGAAAGAGGAAAATTGCTTTTGTCGACAGCCAGCCTCCCCTCAGCCCGGCTCCGCTTTTCCGCGATGTTTTTCCGCTTTGTGTCGAATGCATTTGCAAATAAATATCGCGCGCACACAATGCCACCCGAGTGACACCTTGAGTGATATTCTAATGGGCTCTCCGTTTCTCTCTCCGCCGCTGCGTTTATGAAAAATATCACGCGCTCACGTCCGCCATTCAAAGCGTCGTCGCCGGCGACGACAACAACAACAACTCGTCAATTCAACAACAACAACAGCAGCAGCAAAAATACACGCCTCGCATGCATTTGCTGACAGAAATTTTTATTCGCGCCCACCGACCGTGCTGTGTGTGTCCCGACGCGGGTGCGATGATGTGAAAAACGGCCTTTGTGTTCCTTTCTCAATGTCTCTTTTTCGCGTTGCGACATTGCGCACGCACGCGTCGCGCGGGGGATGATCGCGAGAGCTGGCAGAGCTGCAAAATAGCAAAACACTCAGCGGAGACTGCAACTATATTATGCTTTTCGCAAATTGCTTTTTTCCTTCCTCCTCTAATCTTCGATGGCTACCGCGCAAATGCTGCTGACACTCAACCCGATATATTTGTTCCCGACGCAAAATCTATTATTTGTTATTTCAACGGAGGAATGCTGTATATTGATGCGGTATTGATAATCGATCGCGCGGAAGGAAAGTTTTTATTGAAACATCGAGAGTTATTCTCCATCGCAGCAAGTCCGCTTTAGGGCAGTTTTGCAAGATTCTGCTTTCTGTTTATTACAGCGACATCACTGTATATAAAAAGTATCACCGTGACAAGGATAAAAAGCTTGTCAAAGACGTAGTGACAAGGTTAAACCTTGTCTTAACCAGGAAAAAGCTTGTCAACGACGTAGTGACATGGATAAAAGTTGTCAAAAGCGCGATAGCACGGTTAAAACTTGTTGCAATGAGAGGTTATATCCATGTCAAACTTTCCTGCTCATAAGGACATGCTTAAAACTATTGTCAAAAACTTGATGACACGGTTAAAACGTGTTGAAATAAGAGGTTTATTCCATGTCAAAGTTTCCCTCTCAATATGACATTCATTAAAAACTTGTCAAAGACTTTAGTCTTTCAAAGCTTTATGTAACTAGAAACGCTAGAAACGAATAATTTTATTGATAGAATTGTTTAGTTTCAAAATTTAAGTTTATTATGGGCTGACAGGGCAACTCTGCCCCAAATCAGCACACATCCATAAAGTAATGATACAATTATGTAAGAACAACATTTGGAAGGAAGTAATAATTAATGGTAGCTTGAGAATATTGCTTCTTCAATTTTCTTCTTAAATGCACTTGAATTCTCGTTCATACACAAATTTGGTGAAAGACTATTCCAAAGACGATAGCACTGCACTTGGAAGCACTGTTCAGGCACAGTAACATTTACACGCGGAGCCAGAAGCCTCAATCGATGAGCTCTGGACCTGCCTATCAAGTCAACATCGCGCATGGGGGTAACATAACATTTTAAATATTCAGGGCAATTATTGTACAAAATCTTATGTGTTTGTGTTAATACATGCAATTGACGTCTGTCTGTAATCTTTAAGATACGACACTGTTTAGATATGATTAGAAAAGATATAGGGAAAAAGATAAAGGAGCCATGGAGCCATAATCAGTCAAAGCAACAAATTTCTGTCCAGGGGTTGATGGATTTTGATGAATTTTTTTTTGCGTTAATTAGGCTCTAATTGACCGACAAAACAGTTGAGAAAACTCGGCCTTTCCAATTTTTGCGGGTTTTGCAGGCGTTCAAGTGTCAAAATCTGGGAATTTTGAGTACTTCATAACTCTGCTCAGGGTAGTCCTAGAACAAAAATTAAAAACCAGTAAACTCGTCTCAACAAGGCAAACAACTTTTACATTGACCTCAAAGTGGTAGGTCAAAGGTGATTTTTCCGTCTGTGTCTGTGTTTTGTGCGTGAAATTATAGTGCCAAAGTGGAATTGCCTTGAGGAGTTTTGGTCGACCGGTCACGGTTACCAGTTTCGGTCTCTGGTCTTGAGGTCAGGGTTCGCAAAAACCCGCATTTTTCCGAAAAACCCACTGCATCGGAAAAAACTTTTTTCCGGAGTTTGCCGCAATTTTGCTCATGCTACGCTTATTTTCGAATTATGAACATTTTGAATTGATGTTCAAGTTTGTGGAAGGTTAATAATTTTCCGTTTAGTTTATAGAGAGGAATTAGATTAATTAGCAGTTATACGTATATACACAAATATAACTTCGAAATTTTTGAAAATTAGTAAAAAAGGAAGGCTGTTTCGGTAGCTTTTGATCTCTTAGAAATTTATTAGGCTTGACTGTTCTCTTCAGAAATTGAACAAACAAGTGTGGTGTGGATTTGACAAAAGTCGGTTAAATCGTAGATTTTCAACTCTATATGGAGTGCCTCGTTGGGAAAAAACCACAGCGCTCTTTTTGTGAGATGTGAGGTCAAAAGAGAAGAAAATACAACATGCTGAGCGTGTCCAAAACTGAGAAAAACTACCCTTAATGTAACGTTGCTATGAAGTCATTGCCAGCACACATTTTTTTAATCGCAATGCCATTATTGCACTTTTTCTTCGGTTGTGACCGTTTCAGACTCATGTTAACATTGGAAGAGTTATTTTGGATGAAGAGCTGAGAAAAAATATGATGTTAAATATGAACAGTCCTAGAAGACACAAGAGCTAGAGCTGGTGTAAAGAGTAGCGCTCAAATATTTGATCCCTCGTTAGCATTTGAAAAGAAAGGCAATAGTGACAGAATATCTGTGTTGACGAATGCAATGAACACAAGTGCGACTCTTCACACTTCAAGACGTTTTCTTTCCCAAGCAAAGGAATAAATAAAGAATCGTTTCTCAGTCTGTCAGAGTGAAGAATCGGCCGCGGTTTCTTTGTGAGGAGCGAGGAACAAAGCTGCTGTGCTATTGACGCATTTCACATAATGCAATCCTAATCCGAAAAGGAGACGCAACAACAAAATGCGATTTGTTTGCTGACCAGTCTCACGCAGCAGCAAAACACTAGAAATGGAATAAAAGCCGGAGTCATTAGTCACGGCGAGGCTGCACAATGGTGCAACAGCATCGGTCTGACTGAGTTTAATTGCAGAGACCATTATACAGAAGAAATCCGGCAGCGGCGGCGTCATTTGGATTCAGGGGAATAAATAACAAAATCCGTGCGGCGAGGAGAGCGACGAATGGAAACAATGGAGGCGAGAATGTAATTAAGAGACAGCAGCAGCCGTTTTAGACACACAGTCTGCTGGCGCGCGGCGTTTGATTCGCTGCTGACGTTGATGTGGCACAGCAGCTCAAATAATAATACCTTTTAATAAATAAACCTCGAGGCAGCCCCTTTTGTATTATCCCCATAGAGCGGTGAATTGCAACAATTACTCTATACACAGACAACAAGTAGCCCATTTCATTTTTCCCACTGCGGCCGCGTGTAGCTTTATTTTTTTATCTCTCTCTCTCTCTCTCTCTCTCTCTCTCTCTCTCTCTCTCTCTCTCTCTGCTGGTTTAAAAAAGAGTAGCAGCAGCAGCAGTGGTGACTCAGCGAAATGCACTTTCATTGTGTCAGATGAGACGTAGGAATGCTGCTGTTGGCTGCCGCGCCGCCGAGTAATAAAAGTGTGTGTTGAGGCACATCTCTTTTTCTTTCTCTTCCAAAGATTGTCAATTACGGCCGAGGGAATTTGATAAGGTCCGCATGTGACTAATCTGGCCATAATTCGTCATTAAAAATGTAATTAAATTGTTCGCAGCGGTGCGGGGGATAATATATTTAATTTAATGCCTGTTTGCATGGTTGTTATCAGGTTAACCTGGCACCAGTTAGATGATATTTTTCTCTCGCGGTCGAAAAGTGCTTTGTAAGCCTGGCGCGGCGGCGCGCACACAATGCCGATTTCGCCGATGAACTCTCGCGCGGCCAGCTGCATTTTTCCAGCAGCACCAGCAGCACGTTTAAATTTTTTATGCCCACTAATAGATTATAATTTAATATGCGGTGTGATAATGCGCTATGTGCACCATCATCGGCCTCCTTTTGTGTCCGAACTGAGGAAAACTCATCATCTTGTTTGTCTGGAGCAGCGAGAGAAACACACCGCAATTTCGCAATTATCGCTCTCCGCGTGCAATTTCGGGAATTTCGTCCAATTTCTTTCCGTCGGTTCGCGCGGCCTGCACACGTGAGAAAATTTCTATATAGCGCCGAGCTGCGCACCTGACAGATTATATACACGCTGACGAGTTTTCACGCCGTTTTATGATCCTAATGCGCCGCGATGAGTGCCGGATTATTCAGCCGAACATGATAATAGTAAACACGGGCAATAATATAGAGGTGCGGCGCATAAAAAGCGGACCAGATTGATCGGAAAGATCAAAACGCTATGCATGCATGCGCACACATGTGTCTTTTTAATTGACCTTTTCAGAGTGGAAGGAAATCGCTTCCGCAGGACTAATTGGAAATTCGTTCAGAGCTAATTAAACCTCAAAAAGTGTTTGTTATTATCATTGTAGAATTAATGAAAAAAAAATCTTCTTTTGGGATTGTTCACTGTCTGTAAAGCTATAACAGATGATTGGGAAATGTACGAGTTATTATAATTTTGCGAGAAATTGTAATGCAAAACCCGGAAAACTCGATTATTTCGGGTATTGAAAATAATTCCAACATGGGATTTAGCTATTTAGAAACTCTTACACTGCAAATCAAAATAGAATTTTACAATTAACATTTGAACCTTTATTAAATGTATTCTCCTGTGAATAATAACTTAAAATTAACGTTAAATTATTAGACTCGAAGACGTCACCTGGGTAATACTATTATATGTCTACCGTTAAAAATTATTGTAAGCTATTTTATTTTGCTCTTTTTATCCCTGTCCGAGGACCGGAAAGGACGCGCACTGCACTAGCACGAATGCTGAAACCCGGGTACCAATAACACCACGGTGTGCGCCTCTCAGCGCCCGTTGAGCAATTTGAGCATTTCGAGTCACTAAACTAACCACTTTTTGTCATCTCTGACATTGTGTAGCCAGTATTAGATCTCCGAACTGCTCAAATACCCCCCATTGCTTTGACACTCCTGAGAATGCCTTAACAATGCGTGCCAACGGGCTGGTAATTTTATTGACACGCTATTTGCATTTGACTATAATTGTTGTAAAAATATTTTTCACTCTAATTTTAAATTATGAACCGCAACTATGCCAAAACTTATTATTCCCTGGACGACACCCCACAGAGGTATATATTTGGAACTTGGACAGCATCAGCCTCGTCAGATTTCTAATATATTTTTTGTAAGCAAACAAATCGAAGAGTTCTAAATACCAATTGACAATGGCATCAATCGATTGGATATTCTTGTGTCAATTCACACAGTGCGTTGACCCCAGAGAGGATAAATTTGTCACACAGTATGCGGTAACAAAGTCAAATATTTATGAAGTATAAAGGCCGTTTTTCTTACAAAGGCTATTAAAAAATGAAAACGGAAGTCGTCTCTTTGAACGCTTTGTTTTTGTTATACAATAAGATGTATGCACCGCAGCCAATGTTGTCATTCCGCTTGACTTTTATTGTAAAGGTTTTCAAAAAATAATCTCACGCTCTACACACTACAGATTTTTTTTGCAATTGTCTTTTTATTCCAGCGTGTGTGGGGTGCAACCCTGGTATAGATACCCTCAATAAAAACTTTTAGATGTCGCTACTCTTGAGGGGTATTCCTAAAGTAAAAAGAATTTATTCACAAACGTCTGCCGCGTGAGTATGGACTTGTTTTTGGCCAAAATCGCTAGCAAAATTATTAAATAAAAAAACTAGATTTTTTGCCGATTTCTTAGCACCAATGAATCCCAAATGTTCGGAGCAAAGTGGCCTAAATCGGCCGCTGAAATTTGGGCACGCCCCCCAGTTGTGAATGATGTCACAAACGGCACGCCCCTTTGTGAGGCGAGTGCGACAGAGGAGTTAAGTGCTTTGAACCTAAGGCCGGCCTGGTTTCGGCGACCTGTGCACGTGCACCTGAACGAGTTAAGTCCCCACCTGCGAACGAATCGACCTTTGACACCTGGTGCACAGGTCGCCGAAACCAAGCCGGCCGTAGGTTCGAAGCACTTGACTCCTCTGTCGCACTCGCCTCACAAAGGGGCGTGCCGTTTGTAGCGTCATTCACAACTGGGGGCGTGCCCGACCTTTGGCGGTCGATTTAGGCCACTTCGGCTCCGAAAATTTGGGTTTCATTGGTACCAAAAAAGTCTAGTTCTTTTGTTTTAATAAACTTGCTAGCGAGCCAAAAACAAGTCCATATATAATGTTTCACGCAAAAGGGGAAGAATAGGAGGGTCACTGCCACTAATGAAAGGTCCACAAATCAAAAAAATGGGGGAGGAGAGTTGCACCTGTCGGCAGGAACCATACACAGCCTCAGGTTTGGGGACTTCGGAAGTCGTAAAACTATCTCATATCTGTCAACCGAACTGTCAGTCCAATTCGAATTGTTGTAGACTTTGGCTGGGTTCTAGCACTGGGAGGAACACGCACTGTTTTGCGCTTGTGGGTGCTGATCTGGAGGAGGTTCCTGTGCAGAACTCGAAGAACAGGCTGAGTATTCACTTTGTGACGGCGGCAGGGCAGGCTGCGGAACAGAGGTACGCTGTGCAGCGGGTTGCGGTGCAGCAGGTGGTGGTTGTGCAGCTGGTTGCGGTTCAGCAACTTCTTCTGCAGGCGGCAATCTCTCCCATTGCGTTTCCTTTCGTTCTTTTGGTAAATTTGCTTTGAAAAACGCAGGTTTTAGCCGATCAATCGATACTGTTTTCTACCTGTCACGTCGGGGTCACCAAGAATGATGGGTAAATAATCCTTAAGAAAATCCCTCGTTTCATGCCTTTATTTACGCCTCGGTAATTTGGACTGTAAAATTGTTAAAATTCAATGAGTATAATATGGACTTTCATATATAAAACTAGTATACAACTAAAATAGTCAAAATAAATATCACAATTCATTAACAATAAATTGAAGCAAACAATCTTACCTCGTTATCCGGGTCAGTCATTTACAATTGGGCTCAACAGAATATTCTTAAAATGACGGTACTCAATTACACAGACCAGCGCTACTAAATACAATAGTTATAATTAAAACTAACATCGAGGAACTTACAAGAAATAAATCTGATGTCACTAAATTCTTACAACTAAAGATTATAGAGCGAAATTATTCACAAACATCCGCGGTATATAACGTTTCTCGCAAAGGGGAGACCCTCCCACGCACATGGCCATTATGTCACCTTTTTTCTCCGGCAGGGAGCATTATTTCGGTGCGCACCTTTGACGCTTAATATAATAACTAATAGACCCGACGCAATTCCGGGGTAAGCTCCGATAATAACTGTGATAATATTTGTTATTTTCTCGTCTCGCATAATAATGCGTGATTAATTGTTTCAATAATGACATTCCTTTTTGTGATTTTGTATTTTGCTATATTCTGATTATTTATAATGTAATCTTTCAGTCTTAAATCTGGATTTGATGTGATTCCATTTCCCTTGGCTCGAACCCTGAATCCCACACTTAGTTTGATTTACTGATTTTTCCGGGATTCGCCATACCATCTGGAATGAAACTAAGCTTTTTTGCCTTTGATTGTAAAAAATTTCAATTAATATTGTTATACGCAATTATCGCAGTTATAAGCATTTTTGCTGGACTCTCCTAATTTGATGTTGAAAAAAAATCACAACTGCATAGAAGAACAAGTGCGACATTAATCTTTTGCCGACTCATTGCTGGATTTGCCAAATATTTTCAGCTCCTCTCTCACACAATCGCGGGCATTTAAGGGGAGGCACTTGAAAAATGATAATAATACACTATAATGATCATTATTTGCGTACAAAAGCTCGGTTTTCGTCCCATTGTCGAATGCTCCTTCTGGTTTTTTGTTGTGGCTGCCGCGTCGAGGAATTCCATGCCAGGCGTATGTGATTATCATTGTCCGCGTCTCTCGCGTACGTAATATTCGTGTGAGTGTGGATATATAATTCATTGACTGTCGACGTCTCTTCAGACGCGTCTTCAATGTTGACTTTGATTTTTTATATTCATCATTTTTAATGATTACTTTTTTTGTGATGATTTTGCAAAAGTCGAGCGGCCGCAGAAAAACTCTCCTCCCGTGCAATGCATGCGTGGAAAAGCAGTTTGGCGCGCGGGGTGCGCGGCGATTCGATGAATGCTGGTTTAATTAATAACATCAGCCGAGTGAGAGGCATTATAAAAAGGCGATGATGAGAATTGATGTTAACAATGCGAAGCGTATATACAAGATAATATTAGGTTGGCCAAACTTTTATTATACCTGCTGCTTTCCAGCGTGCGAGTGTGCTGCTGGCTCGCAACAATAATATATATAAACGACACATCATGTGAAAAGGGAAGAAAAATAAAATAATGGTATGAATAGAGAGAAAGAAACTTGCTAAGTCACACACTCTTATTCTATTCAAAGTAATCTCCGCTCTCTTGCTGTATTTCTCTCACTCGCTCCTTGCTGCTGCTGTATAGCAGCTCAACAATGGCAAACCAACAATGCGACGTTATTATGCCTTGCCATTCAATAGCAAGACGCTCTGTCATTTGTAACAAAGCGCTTTTTGCGCAGACCTGCTTCTTTACATCGCCTTATTATTCTTACTTTATTTTATTCCTTTTAAAATGCAGTGTGTGTTGGTCCCCTCTTTTTCTTCCTCGCTTTTCATTGCATCGCGCCGCTATTCACCACAGCATTATTATTCGGCAGCCTTTTTCAAAAAACCTGCTACCAGCTAGCACTCTCTTCCGCCAGAGCATAGTAGCTTCGATACACTCTCGCAACCGCTTCGATGTATAAATCTAAAAAGTCTTTGTCACACTTTTGTGTGTGTATTGATATTGTGTCTGCGCGCGGCGACCATGAAAAGTGGAGGATACTTCCTCCTTTTAAACAGGGGTGGCTATCATTATTGTACAGTCGCTGACACACAGCTCAACTCGCGCTTTATTTGGCATGAAGAATCGCTCCTGTACGGTTCTTTCTCAGGGGGTGAAAGTAGTTTCGTTCCTCTCAAGTTTGCGACCCCATAAAATACAAACCTAATTTTACGAGTTGGTCAGAGTTTTCTATTGTTGGAGTTTTATTGTTCCTTTTAAGACAGATATATACTACACTTATGCCAACTATTGGCTTTTTTAATACCACATTCTGGATGAAAAATTACTTTACTTTTTGACGCGAAAAGAAATTATGGAACACTTTGTTGACTCAAATAAAGTAGATCTAATTAGGCTGCAATTTTTTCAACAGAAGTGTGGGAACAGAATCATTAGGGCTGTGCACATCAGTGGGGTTTATTCCCTTCAAAAACGTTTGTTAAATTTGTCGGGAGATCGAGAGAGGAATAAAAACATTTCAAGTAAATATGGATAAGTGCTGAAAATTTCGGATAAAATTGGCAAACTTTTATTAGAACAAAATGCTAAAATCTAACCATTTTTATCTGCTTGTTGCTACTAACAATTCTAATAATTTTCTATTGCTGCCCGGTATCAATTCACTTGAACAGGGTATAATGCAATAAATAATTTTATGATATCCTTTTTTTGTCTCCTCACAACTTTTGCGCAAGGCAAAAAATTAGAAAATCGACTGGTGTGTAGCTCGAATAAGATTCGAATTTCACGCACATTTCCTTGACTTAGCGCTTGCACTTGACTTACCTCTTTGTTTCCGCATGGGCACAAAGAGCGTAATTCTCCTGCTCACTCAAGCTTATTCCCCCTGAGTGCGAAATGTGAGCAGCGCCGGCAGTTTCGCAATCATTTCCACGAAATGATAATAATACTGCCGCTGTTTGCCAATGTGTGTATGTGTGCGTACTTAATGCGTGCAAATGAATATGAAATTTGACGTGCTCGCTCTCTGTGTTGTGCTGCTGCACTCATTCAAACTTCTTGCGAGTGCGACAGAGGAGTTAAGTGCTTTGAACGTAAGGCCGGCCTGGTTTCGGCGACCTGTGCACGTGCACCTGAACGAGTTAAGTCCCCACCTGCGAACGAATCGACCTTTGACACCTGGTGCACAGGTCGCCGAAACCAAGCCGGCCGTAGGTTCGAAAGCACTTGTCTCCTCTGTCGCACTCGCCTCACAAAGGGGCGTGCCGTTTGTAGCGTCATTCACAACTGGGGGCGTGCCCGACCTTTGGCGGTCGATTTAGGCCACTTCGGCTCCGAAAATTTGGGTTTCATTGGCACCAAAAAAGTCTAGTTCTTTTATTTTAATAAACTTGCTAGCGAGCCAAAAACAAGTCCATATATAATGTTTCACGCAAAAGGGGAAGAATAGGAGGGTCACTGCCACTAATGAAAGGTCCACAAATCAAAAAAATGGGGGAGGAGAGTTGCACCTGTCGGCAGGAACCATACACAGCCTCAGGTTTGGGGACTTCGGAAATCGTAAAACTATCTCATATCTGTCAACCGAACTGTCAGTCCAATTCGAATTGTTGTAGACTTTGGCTGGGCTCTAGCACTGGGAGGAATACGCACTGTTTTGCGCTTGTGGGTGCTGATCTGGAGGAGGTTTCTGTGCAGAACTCGAAGAACCAGGCTGAGTATTATCTTTGTGACGGCGGTAGGGCAGGCTGCGGCACAGAGGTACGCTGTGCAGCGGGTTGCGGTGCAGCAGGTGGTGGTTGTGCAGCTGGTTGCGGTTCAGCAACTTCTGCAGGCGGCAATGTCTCCCATTGCGATTCCTTTCGTTCTTTTGGTAAAATTGCTTCGAAAAACGCAGGTTTCAGCCGATCAATCGATACTGTTTTCTACCTGTCACGTCGGGGACACCAAGAATGACGGGTAATCCTTAAGAAAATCCCTCGTTTAATGCATTTATTTACGCCTCGGTAATTTGGACTGTAAAATTGTTAAAACTAAATAAGTATAATATGGACTTTAATTTATAAAAATAGTATAACTAAAATAGTCAAAATAAATATCACAATTCGTTAACAATAAATTAAAGCTAAATTAAAGAATGTGAAATTTGACGTGCTCGCTCTCTGTGTTGTGCTGCTGTACTCATTCAAACTTCTTGCGAGTGCGACAGAGGAGTTAAGTGCTTTGAACCTAAGGCCGGCCTGGTTTCGGCGACCTGTGAACGTGCACCTGAACGAGTTAAGTCCCCATCTGCGAACGAATCGACATTTGACACCTGGTGACAAGGTCGCCGAAACCAAGCCGGCCGTAGGTTCGAAGCACTTGACTCCTCTGTCGCACTTGCCTCACAAAGGGGCGTGCCGTTTGTAGCGTCATTCACAACTGGGGGCGTGCCCGACTTTCGGCGGTCGATTTAGGCCACTTCGGCTCCGAAAATTTGGGCTTCATTGGTACCAAAAAAGTCTAGTTCTTTTGTTTTAATAAACTTGCTAGCGAGCCAAAAACAAGTCCATATATAATGTTTCACGCAAAAGGGGAAGAATAGGAAGGGTCACTGCCACTAATGAAAGGTCCACAAATCAGAAAAATGGGGGATGAGAGTTGCACCTGTTGGCAGGAACCATACATAGCCCCAGGTTTGTAGACTTCGGAAGTCGTAAAACTATCGTAACAAGAATATGAAATTTGACGTGCTCGCTCTCTGTGTTGTGCTGCTGCACTCATTCAAACTTCTTGAAGTTCTGTCACCATAAAATTGCGAAACTAGTGAAAAACGAAAGTGATCCAACTTTCCACACTCAAACGATATGAAAACATGTTAAATATAATTAAAACCAGGCTTCATCCTCGCTGTCAAAAGAAATTCGTCGTTTTTTATTCCTCGACCAGTTTTGACGTCATCACATACGTCCTAATTATGATTTACATATTGCAATCATATTCAAAAATAAAATCATGTCATATCTAAAATAAAAAAAAAATTCCATACAATTCTTAAAAAATATCACCCACCTATTCATGAGACACTTGAGGCAAGCTCCAAAGACCAAATGTGAAAAATTCTAAGCCACCCCTTTGTTAAATCTACGCATATCTTTTAGGTGATAGGGAACCTTTTTGTTCCGTGAGTTAAAATTTCCCCTTTCAGCAAGTAAAATATTTTTCGATAAATTTCGATAAAAGGACTCCCTATGACGTTGTCGTGACATACTCTTTGGCCTTTTACTGATCTGAGAGGCACCATGACCAGGCGCCCGTAACGAAAAATCAAGAACCGTTTAATTTATAGAAATGGCATTTCTTTTGAAAGTGTGAGAGACGAGAGCAATGTTAAACATTTACGTAGTTTTCGCGCCCTCAGCGCACGAATTGTTAGAACATACCACTAACTGAGCGTATAACCCCGGAAACCAAATGAACTTCCCCCAGTTATCGAGGAGCTCTAAGTATTTGGGATCATTGTCAGAAGGTTTTACGATCTCTGCCAAGCAGCAACTACCATGCGTGCCAGCAAGTTAGTAAGTATTTTTCTGAGTGGTTCTGTTAAGTGAGCCAGAATTAGAAAGAGGAACTGGGACGGGTTTTTTGGTCCTGACCTTGTCCCGTCCCAGAAAAAAATTACTCTCGTCTTTGTCCCATTTTTGTTTTTGTCCGAGCAGATACTACCGTGCGTGTCAGGAAATTAGTATTTTTTTAGTTCAACGTAATTTTTTTCCGGGCGAAAAATAACCTTTCGGGTTAAATTCAGAATTGTACAACCAACCACTCCCTGACGCGTACAGCCCCGGCAGGCAAATGCACCTCCCCCCAGTTATCGAGGAGCTCTATGAATTTGGAATAATTCTCAAAAGGCTTTACGATCTCTGCTGAGCAGCAACTACCGTGCGTGCCAGAAAGCTAGCAAGTACTTTTCTGAGTTAAACGCACTTTTTTTCGAACAACCGTGGAACGATCTGCCACCAGAAGCTGGATTTCCCTCTCTATACAAGGAGCACTTCTGGCAAGTGTACAGGGAACTTGTTTACTGATGTTATAATGTAATTTGCGGCTCGGTGATATTACTTTGTGATAGATGGGTTTAGAGTTTTTCGCTATATTATATTATTCTGTTCATCCATTCTTGCTTTGAAATCTTTTATGTAATGCATTTTATTTCATTTGTCTAGAGCAAAGAATAAACAAGAATAAATCGACCGACTTTAATTTCTCATGCATGTACCCATTTGTTCGCAAAAGATTCATATTGTGCCCTGAATAATAGTAGTGTTAAAATTCTCCCAAATAGAAGTGTGTGTTCAGGAGACTTTTAAGGGTAATTGTCAATTTTACCGACTTTATTTCTCCATCCTGAATTTTACATATGTTGTTAGGGGTGTTTCATAGTGTGCAACCTGAAATTTTGAGCAAAAAATTCGGGGGCTTTTTTGGGAAATCACGATTTTCGAAAACGGAAAATTTCAGATAGTAAATCCGAAATATCAAGGTATCTTCGGTTCAGATTGGAATTTCGATGTGGTTTTTTCACCTCCACACGTAACTTTTTCAGTAGAACAAATTTTCCAATGGTCAAAAATGTGTAGGTCAAAGGTCACAAATTCGCGTGCAAAATGTTCAATTAAAAATATCGCAAAATACGCCCCCTCGGATTTTTTTCATGAAAACGTAAAAAATGTAGCCCTGAATTTGTAGAATCGAATGGTGAAGAGAAATCGATGGAGACTCTGATAGATCGCGAGATATTTTGAATTTAAGGATCCGTGTCGCGCGTCCGGCACGACGACAATATCATCCGGCGATTTTACTTTCGTAATTTACGTCGGAATTTGATATGTAACCCACATGTTATGCATATGATTACCTAGAAAAATAAACGAGCTTTCCAGTGGTGTGCTTACATTTTGTTTTGGTATCAAACTTCTCAAGAAATAGCGGCGCGCGAAAAGAAAATATAAATTTTTCAAATATTGACATTTTTACAAATCTCAAATCTCGGGTTCTAACCATCAGAATTGCAAAAACTACCCACCGTTGGACTCGTCTCGACCTTCCCTGACCAGCTGAAAGGTTTAGGGGTGTTTACCCTCCACCCCTAAGTTGCTGAACTTCAACCCCCAAGAAAAAAAACAAAAAATGTAGCATCTTACAGTTAGGGGTGGAGGGTAACCCGAGATTTGAGATTTGTAAAAATGTCAATATTTGAAAAATTTATATTTTCTTTTCGCGCGCCGCTATTTCTTGAGAAGTTTGATACCAAAACAAAATGTAAGCACACCACTGGAAAGCTCGTTTATTTTTCTAGGTAATCATATGCATAACATGTGGGTTACTTATCAAATTGCGACGTAAATTACGAAAGTAAAATCCCCGAATTTTTTGCTCAAAATTTCAGGTTACACATTATGAAACACCCCTAACAACATATGTAAAATTCAGGATGGAGAAATAAAGTCGGTAAAATTGACAATTACCCTTAAAAGTCTCCTGAACACACACAGAATTAAAAGTGGATCATATTCCCCTAGACACGAAGAGAAATCTCCCATTTGATTAGAGTAATACACAGTACGTTATGGCATGGCATCCTTAAAACCACCAACCAACATCCAACATCCACAACAATTGAAAATCATACTGCGGCGCACAAGCACAATAATATTTGCCACAATACTTTTGCAGACACTTTTCTCAAAGATTAAAGTGCTTCCTATTGGGTGAAATTTGGCTTTAAATGAATCTTATGGATTAAGTTTATCCAGCGGCATGCAGCATTTTCCAGTTGTGTGCAGTTTTAAATCTCCGCAAACAGGTTAGAAAGTCAATGCTGAACTTGATACATACAGTATATATCTATACGAGCCCATATCATATTCCCACTGCCCCTCATCTGTTTGTTCGCCTTTCTAATATTAAACGTTCAAACAAATCGTGTCTTCCTGGTGTGCGTTGCCGTTTACAAAGAGAAAAATCCCCTACTGACGAGTTTTTTGCTTTGGGGGGAATTAATCTGGCGTAGGAAACAGTATACAGGAGGATCAAGCTAAATCCTATTCTTCCGCAAATTACTACACACAAATAATAACTCTTGGTCCTGTGCGTCTACAAGATGGCTCTGGAGCTACCCTCCTATTCGTCTGACTGAAGAAAACTAAATAGGGGTGCGTTACTCCTTAAAATGTTGACGGTTGGATTCACTGCTGGCCAGGTGCAACATAAAAATGACCAACAAGCGCGTAGAATGACATTCACACTGCATGATCCCCATACAGCTGCACAAAATTGACAATGCACCCAATTGTGCAGTGAACAAAGGTTGTGATGCGTTTCCATTCTTTATTCCATTCTTTACAACGCTGACCGTCAAATATATATCTTGCAGGGGAGTATAGTAAATCAACATTTGTAAACTGGGTAAAGACAGTAGAGCGTATAGTAAAAACTTGCTCGTATAAAAATTCTTAGTTAAAAAAAATCTGCTCATGATCTAAAGGCTGTGATTTTTAAACTATCAACTATTTTTCTGAGCTTACCGTTATCAGACAATCAAATTAGTAAGAACCATTGTAAGTTAAAGTCAATCAAATCATAATAGACTTAAAATTGTCTTAAAACGTTTACGAGTTTCAAAATCCACCTCCATCAAGCATCAGCAGTGTTGGAAAGCCCAAAGTGCTCGCTATACACTCTGAAAAATCAGTCTAAGGCTGTGTAAAAATCAGCTAAAAGTCATTAAACAATTTTTGAAATAGGCGACTACTCGAGGTTGTATTCATAATGGCAATAAATTAAAACAGGCTCCATCCTCATTTAAAAAAAAAAATATCTTTTTTAATCTCTCGACTATAATTTCGAAGTCATCCAGTACGTCCTAATCATGAGTAATAACAATTAAAATCAATACAATACCTAACGTCACATCTTAAAAGAGTACAAAAAATTACGACATAAAAATTTCATACACTTTTTCACAAATATCAACCCACCTATTGATCAGGCAAGCTCCAAAGACCAAATGTGAAAAATTCTAAGCCACCCCTTTGTTAAATATACGCACATCACTCTAATTGTTTCGATTTCAACAAGTTTAATTTTTTTTCTATATTGCACCCTAATATTTTTCAATTCATTCAATTATACAATATAAAGATCAATTAGCAATAAAAAATAAATGTTAAGTACATATTCTGCTCAATTGAAAAGGTTTTCATTTTGAACTAACGAGAATGAATGAAAAATTCTGTTTTGTTAAAACTCCGGAAGACCATTCTTTAAAATATTGGCATTAAGATGCACAATGCAAAGGAATGCGTTTTATCTGATGTTGCAACTATTATATGTATTTTTATTCAACTTTGTGCGTTGTACTATTTCCCCTGTTTCTTTTTCCCAGCACATAATGCGTCCAGGTGTTACTGTGTGCCCGCTCCATTGCGTTCCCTTCCTTGCGCCTTTCCACCGTGTGTGTTATTTTCAGGCATTCAAGAAACCTATTCACAAAGTCTCCTACTTGATATATGAAAGAATATGGGACTATCATATTTATTCTTATATTCACGCACTGTTCATCTGACAAAGGGATCACACAGGGACACCTTTTAAAATCAGATATTTAACTGCATGCTTTTCTTGCCTATGGGAGCCAGTGAACCTTCTGGTATTCTTTTCAAGGGATAAAATGCGTAGCCGAATCGAAACATTTGCCACACAACGGCTGTGAATTCATTTGTTCCACCCTGTTGAATTTTTTCGAAACACTCACGCATCAATCCAAAATAAGTGATCTGATCCACTATAGTTGGCAATTTTCTGATGGGAAGAAAAATGTGTGATATTTGTGCTTTTGATCATTGCAAGGTTTCCTTCTATTTCAATCAAATATTGCTCAAATAAACATAGAAAAAATCATTTTTTACTGTGACTGGTTATATTAATAATTGTGCAGTATTGCTATGCATTTGGCTTGTTAGTAATCCACGCAAGGCCGCTTTGAGCGCGCGTGCTAGACACAAACAATTGGAACCCGTCTAGGGGTGAGAAATATGTCTTATTATTTTTTGATGTTTTAATGTGTTCATAATTATATTCGTTTATTGCCAAAACTATTCATACGTTTTTGAATTTTAATCTGCTAGTTAAGAAACATTTTCACAATGTTATTTTTGTTATTCAAGTTATTTATGAGATGCGTATTTCCACAGTTCAATTCTGTCTACCTGGCTAAATAAAGTCATCGCTCAAACAGGAATTGTTGGGAAGTCTAAATTCCACGCAGCCTATCCACCTTATTGCACCCACAGGACCAAGGGCTCTTTCCGCGTTGTATATCTCCAGCTGCTTCCATTTGGCGAAAAATTTCCTTTGCTATTTTCATTTTATCAGGCGGGAGTCTTCTACTACGATCAAACGTTGGAGGTCCAGGCGTTGCAGCTATTTGGTGGATAGTTTTGTGCTTGACAGGCCTTCTCACGTTAGCGTCTCTGAAGTGGTCGGGCAATTGCTTCATTAGAAGGAAAAATTGATTTGACGACTCGACTAATTTAATGCTAGGTAGAGCATCCATGCGGCACACGCCTTTCGCACTCAGACCCGTGGTCTTGTCCACGAGCGTGGCACTGTCGAGATGAACGGCGAGTCGAAAATTAACCAAGAAATCCGCACCTATTATAGCAGAATTGACATCCGCGATCAGGAAAACCCACTGGAAAGCTCTCTTCAGGTTGAGTGAGAGTGTCAGTGTGACTCCGTAGATGTTTATTATTTCATTATTAGCAGCCTTCAGATTATAGTCAGTCTCATTGTGTTTCCCAGGTACTAGAGAACGTGGCAGGACGGAAAGATCTGCGCCTATGTCGACTAGGTAGGTAAAAGTCGTTGATGGGTCATGGATGAAGAGGCGGCAGAACACCGCCGCGATATTGTCCTGCTGTTTTAGTTTGACTGCTGAGATCCTGCAGCTTGCTGGAAAAGGTGACAGCCCTGCTCGCATTTGTATGCTTTCGCACCGAATCTGTCATGATAGAAGCAGAGCGTGGGATCGCTGGATCCATTGGGTCGGTTGTTGTCGCGCGAAGATGACCTTCGAGGGCACGATTTGCTTCTGTTAAACTTCCTTCCACGGTAGCGGTCGTCATGACGATCTGACCGACCACGAGCATTGCTGTTGTCCGCCTGTATTAGATTCAAATTTTGTTTATTACGGATCAGCAGGGCAACTGTGCCCCATACATCCACATCCAGAACTTAACAAAAAATATAACAAAGCATTTTTTTGTATTTGATAACAGAGGGAATAGTAAAAATCAGTCTATCATATCAGTATTTGGCAAGAAATGTTTGGCTCAGTTTTTGTTTGAATGCACTTGAGTTCCCATTCATACACAGATTCGGCGACAGGTTGTTCCACAGGCGATAACAAATGACTTGGAAGCACTGCTCAGGCACTGTTACACTGACAAAGGGGGCCCGAAGTCGCATTCGATGCGCCCGTGACCTACCCAAAAAATCGACATCATGCATTGTTGTTACAAGATTGCGCAAATATTGGGGACTATTATTATACAAAATTTTGTGAGTCTGGACTAGAACATGCAGTTTACGTCTATCAGTGACATTTAATATTTGGCATTTTTTATACAACGGGGAAAGTCGCTGACCACGTTTCACTCCGAAAATATACCTTATGAGATGATTTTGCAATACTTGCAGCCTATTGATCTGCGCCGCGCTCAAGTTACAAAACACAACATCAGAGTAGTCGAAATGGGGTAGTATTAACGCTTTGACTAGTTTAATTCTGATTTTTTCTGGAGTCACATTCCTAAACTTCTCCAAAGTTTTTAACGTGCCAAAGACTTTTTGAAAAATTCGCGAGACTTGCCCTTCCCATGACAGGTATCGGTCGAACACAATGCCTAAATTTTTAACTCGGTCGCTGAAATCAAACTCGACATAATCAACGTCCACCTCGTCGCGATACGGCAATTCCGTCTCCATCATGCGCACCTTACTCAAGTTCCGTAGGTCGAGTCTAGAGTGAATTCGCTCAGACCCGACCAGCAGAACTTGCGTTTTCCGCGGGTTCAGCTTAAGCCCGTGCCGCTCAGACCAAATGACAACATCATTTAGAATAGTATTCATTGCTGCGACAGAATTTTCAATCTCATCTGGCCTGCAGCTCAAGTATAGCTGTATGTCGTCAGCGTAAAGGTGATAATTGCAGCGCCCTTTAAAGAGATGCACGACGTCATGCGTGAATACGGAAAACAATAGTGGGCCGAGTACCGAGCCCTGTGGGACACCTGCCTCGATTTCAACCCACTTTGAAAAATTTCCGCCTTCTCCCCTGATCGCGTGCATTCTCCCGCTGAGAAAACTGTGAAAAAAATTTATTGCAGAATTTAATCAGAAGAAGTGAGTGATCGACTAGATCGAAAGCTTTGGAGTAATCTAAAAATATCATCAACGTTAGCTCGCCTTTGAAAATCGAGACCCGGAGGTCTTCAGTAATTTTCAAAAGCGCTGTTGTTGTACTGTGCTTTCGCCGAAATCCAGACTGGAATGAATCTATCACGTCAAAACTACTCAAATACTTTGTCACTTGGTCGTGGACGACTTTTTCGAGGATTTTAGACGCGGTGCAAAGAATACTAATTGGCCGATAGTCGCTCGCGGTGGCCGGGCGACTCACTTTTGGCAAAGGCTTCAAAATCGCCTTTTTCCATTCTGTCGGGAAGTGGCCTGTCTGTAGCGAGGAATTTATTATGTGGGTTAAGGACGGCAAAATAACATGTATTAGGAAGACTGTCTGAGACAGATTTTTCATTGTAGCTTCAAGTGCTGTCATTCTGGATTCCATTGGGTCAATTGCACTCGGCTGTGGAGCTGCGACAGGAATAAGTGGCGCCGACCAAGCCGCAATTGTAGCTCCGGGTGCATCGTGATGTGGTTGATACAGGGTTAAGAACGTCGGCCTTCTTGGCCGCTTATTCATCTATGTCTGGTTCGACAATCAATACGTGTCTCCACTCCTGAGGCATAGCTGATCGCCCACTGCGAGAAGGTTGGGTTTGAAAATTGGATTGTTCAGAGTATTATCATCTGCGATCGACCTCAGGTGCGCAAGAAACTCACTAGGCTTGAAAGAGCCAAGAGGAATGGCTTTCATGCGATTACGCAGCGATTCATAATCTCTATAGGTCTCAAATTTTCCAGATAGCAGCCTTCAGCTGGGTATAAGGGTTCGCTGTTCAGGCATTTTCCTGATCAGGTTTCCGGCCGCTTCTGGCAGGTCGTCAAAATTTATTGAACTTTCCAGCGTAAGGAATTTGGAGGAGAGTGAGGAGGAGGAGAGTGCCACCTTTGGCAGGCACTACAAGAGAAACAAGTTGGTGTTGTTCAATTGCAAAACTGTCTTGAAAAGATTTGTGGCGAACATTATTCACTTCAGTTTCTTCTTTCATTCCATATTTATTTCCTTTCCATTAATTGCTTGTTCCCTTACTTGATTTTTATCCATCGGCCAAGCAGTCACCCCAGATTGACCAATTAGATCACTTGTTATTATGACCAATGAGATAGTAGTATTTCTGTAATAAATACAGCTCCGTTCGCACCACTCGGACATTCTCTGACTAGCTAGCGCACGGAGCAGACCAAACAGTGCTCCGTTCAGAGCTACAAAAGCAATCACTCTCCACCAGCCGTTTTCACGGCTGTTACATCAGCGCACGCAACGCACGGGCCAACATCTCGCTCCGACTTGCATCAGCTCGTTGCCCCTCAGCAACTCTCTGCCAGCCATTCTCGCTGTTTCATCTTTGCACGTAATATACGTACCCACATCTGGTGACTGGTGACCCTCGCCGTTGTATTAGTGCTTGTTGAGTGCTTGTCTTCACCTTCTTCTCGCTCGCTGACTGCCAAGGAGAAAAAGAACAAGACTACAAAGGTTCTGATGAAGAAAGAGGCAGTTGGAGCGTCGGCGTCACCAAATGTAGGAGCCGTAGTCAGCTGGCCGTAAAGTGCGTCGCGAAGTAGAGTTTTATTTGAATCATATTTATTGCTGTGATTACTAATGAGGTTGAAATTTGGTTTGCCTTTATTGTCAGAGTTTACTGTAAATTGTAATATCAATGAATTGAGGACACAATTAGTCAGCTAATTAATATTGTCAATTTACGTACATCTTGAGAGAGTATATATTTTGGAGGTTTCCAGCACCATCTTCAGACGGGGTGAGAAGTCACACACACACGAGCACAGGTCGCATACGAGCACAAAATGGGGGAGAGAGTCAGAGCCACCACACACCACTTAAACATGGTCTAAACTTTGTACCCTTACTGTATATAATAATATGGAAAAGGACGTGGGAAATTTGATAACATATCTCTAAAATGCATATCGCATCGAAAAAGTGTTTAAAAATGTTTTTAAAAAGTGTACCTTTTCAAAGTTTGGCGCGTTGAATCGGACCTTGGATATGAGAAAAATAGCCACCGCAGCTGCGAGCACAGCGCCAAGCAGCGCATACTGGTGTTCTTTTTGCGTGATTCGCTAATGTCGGCCAACGTGACTTGTGCGATTACGAAAGATTTTTTACTTCGCGCCCTGACGTGTTGTCCTGAGAACTGGATTTTTGAGCAGGAAAACGCCACATTTTGCAGTGAGGAGAGTGTACTGGATCGAAATTTTGCAGGCATTTCCATTTATTTGTTGTTTTGTGCAGTTTTGCTCAGCCTTGCCGCCCTGATGAGCTGGCCTGACAGGTTCCCTGCCGGTTTTTTTGCAGAAAAGGACAGAAAGACGTGGTAGGCGAGATTACTACTATGGATGGTAACTCTGCAGGCACTTCCATTTTGACTTGTTTTTGTGCAGATTTTTGCTCAGCCTGGCCACATCTATCAGAGTTGCCGTCCTAACGGGAGGTTCTCTGCCGGTTTTATGTGCAAAAACAGACAAAAGAAGGTGTTAGGTTGGAAGAATCTGGATTGTAAAATGGTTTCAGAGCTCTTTGTTTGGATAATCAGGACAAATAAAACACATTTTTGCATACGTTTATTACTTGTTTTATTAATTTATTCATCAAAACATTTCTGTCTGTAGCAGTGATGGAGCGCGGTCCTCCTTTTTGTTGGGAGCCAACCATTGTTGGTGGTTTGAATTATTGTAATTTTGCATTAGTGTGTGTTCAGGAGACTTTTAAGGGTAATTGTCAATTTTACCGACTTTATTTCTCCATCCTGAATTTTACATATGTTGTTAGGGGTGTTTCATAGTGTGTAACCTGAAATTTTGAGCAAAAAATTCGGGGGCTCTTTTTGGGAAATCACGATTTTCGAAAACGGAAAATTTCAGATAGTAAATCCGAAATATCAAGGTATCTTCGGTTCAGATTGGAATTTTGATGTGGTTTTTTCACCTCCACACGTAACTTTTTGAGTAGAACAAATTTTCCAATGGTCAAAAATTTGTAGGTCAAAGGTCAAGGTCACAAATTCGCGTGCAAAATGTTCAGTTAAAAATATCGCAAAATACGCCCCCTCGGATTTTTTTCATGAAAACGTAAAAAATGTAGCCCTGAATTTGTAGAATCGAATGGTGAAGAGAAATCGATGGAGACTCTGATAGATCGCGAGATATTTTGAATTTAAGGATCCGTGTCGCGCGTCCGGCACGACGACAATATCATCCGGCGATTTTACTTTCGTAATTTACGTCGGAATTTGATATGTAACCCACATGTTATGCATATGATTACCTAGAAAAATAAACGAGCTTTCCAGTGGTGTGCTTACATTTTGTTTTGGTTTCAAACTTCTCAAGAAATAGCGGCGCGCGAAAAGAAAATATAGATTTTTCAAATATTGATATTTTTACAAATCTCAAATCTCGGGTTCTAACCATCAGAATTGCAAAAACTACCCACCGTTGGACTCGTCTCGACCTTCCCTGACCAGCTGAAAGGTTTAGGGGTGTTTACCCTCCACCCCTAAGTTGCTGAACTTCAACCCCCAAGAAAAAAAACAAAAAATGTAGCATCTTACGGTTAGGGGTGGAGGTTAAACACCCCTAAACCTTTCAGCTGGTCAGGGAAGGTTGAGACGAGTCCAACGGTGGGTAGTTTTTGCAATTCTGATGGTTAGAACCCGAGATTTGAGATTTGTAAAAATATCAATATTTGAAAAATCTATATTTTCTTTTCGCGCGCCGCTATTTCTTGAGAAGTTTGAAACCAAAACAAAATGTAAGCACACCACTGGAAAGCTCGTTTATTTTTCTAGGTAATCATATGCATAACATGTGGGTTACATATCAAATTCCGACGTAAATTACGAAAGTAAAATCGCCGGATGATATTGTCGTCGTGCCGGACGCGCGACACGAATCCTTAAATTCAAAATATCTCGCGATCTATCAGAGTCTCCATCGATTTCTCTTCACCATTCGATTCTACAAATTCAGGGCTACATTTTTTACGTTTTCAAAAAAAAATCCGAGGGGGCGTATTTTGCGATATTTTTAACTGAACATTTTGCACGCGAATTTGTGACCTTGACCTTTGACCTACAAATTTTTGACCATTGGAAAATTTGTTCTACTCAAAAAGTTACGTGTGGAGGTGAAAAAACCACATCGAAATTCCAATCTGAACCGAAGATACCTTGATATTTCGGATTTACTATCTGAAATTTTCCGTTTTCGAAAATCGTGATTTCCCAAAAAGAGCCCCCGAATTTTTTGCTCAAAATTTCAGGTTACACACTATGAAACACCCCTAACAACATATGTAAAATTCAGGATGGAGAAATAAAGTCGGTAAAATTGACAATTACCCTTAAAAGTCTCCTGAACACACACATTAATGTTTAACACCAGAAAGATGATTTTTAAAATCAGAATTTAGTTTTCGTCCGTCAGCCACACGGTGCTGACGTGATTCGTTTAATAGAGTAGAACCCGATTCAAAGGGTTCTGGCATTTAATTAAGTATCCGATCGGATTTCCAACTGTAAACCAATACATCAGCCAAATTCGTCAAATCTGAATTCATCGGTCTTCATAATTTCTGATATAGAGACTGTCATGCCACCTAGTGAGCATTGTTGTCTCAAGCATTTAGAATAAAGATGGAGTTAGGTAGCACACAACGGCTGTGTCTCTCTGAACAAAAATCCTTCTAATTAATCCTAGTAATTCCCAAGACATCCGTAATCACTGGACGTCCCGACACACTTCGGACAGGCGCCCCTCCGTAAAAGTACACGGAGGTAGCGCGCTATTTCAATTTCAACCCTTTTCATCCCCCCAAATGTCTAATACACTCACCTCACTACTAACTTTGGCGTTTTCTTCATAAATCCTATAATTGGGACCTTCTGTCTTCCGTCAGTCATCAGGCCAGCTCAACATAGGGCGGCGACTCTAATAGATGTGGCCAGGCTGAGCAAAAATCTGCACAAAAACAAGTCAAAATGGAAGTGCCTGCAGAGTTACCATCCATAGTAGCAATCTCGCCTACCACGTCTTTCTGTCCTTTTCTGCAAAAAAACCGGCAGGGAACCTGTCAGGCCAGCTCATCAGGGCGGCAAGGCTGAGCAAAACTGCACAAAACAACAAATAAATGGAAATGCCTGCATAATTTCGATCCAGTACACTCTCCTCACTGCAAAATGTGGCGTTTTCCTGCTCAAAAATCCAGTTCTCAGGACAACACGTCAGGGCGCGAAGTCGAAAATCTTTCGTAATCGCACAAGTCACGTTGGCCGCCATTAGCGAATCACGCAACAAGAACACTAGTATGCGCTGCGTGGCGCTGTGCTCGCAGCTGCGGTACCCATTTTTCTCATACCCAAGGTCCCGATTCAACGCGCCAAACTTCGAAAAGGTACACTTTTTTAAAAACGTTTTAAACACTTTTTTCGACGCGTTATGCATTTTAGAGATATGTTATTGAATTTCCCATGTCCTTTTCCATATTATTATATACAGAAAGGTTACTAAGTTTTGAACTTGTTTAAGCAATATGAACCATATTGGAAACAACCAATGGCAGATATTTTTGCTCCACAACTCAGGTGACAGATGAAATTCAGTTTCTATAATGAACTGCAGAAAACAAGGTGCGAATTGAGACGTGGCTGAAGCATTGCCTGCAACTGTCCGGCTGCCATCAGCGTCCCTAATAAATAATGGAAATCGAACAATGCAACAGGAAGCGTCGGAGGCGAAATCCAAAGCATGCTGCTGTGCACGGCGCTCTCATGCATTCGAAATGGTTTAGAAACAAAGCGGCTTGAAAAGTTCGGACACAATGGAGACGACGACGCGCAGAGAAAGAGAGTTTCCGACACTGCAATGTGCGCGGGGAGAGAGATTGTACACAGCACTCACTGTTTACCGTCGTCGGAACAATATGAGAGACAATTTCTAGGCAGCATTAAAAGTTCAATTAGCGAATTGGTGCGTAAATCTGCCTTGTTTTGTTGTGATTGTTCGGCAAGCAACAGCAGTCGAAACAAAACGAGTAATGAACGCAGAGCGGCGCATTATTAAAAAAAAAAATATACCAACACCCGCGAGCGGAAATAAAACGTTCTCTGCGTTCGTTCGTTCGTTCTTTTCCGATCGGGATGAAAAAAGAGACAGGTTTCCGCGAATCCACCAGCTCATTCTTTGATCATATTTCAAGCGACGCTGGTTCATTTCGCTAAGTGCTTTTCAATAAATACAGTACACTACTACACTCACACACGGCACGAAAAAAGCAGGAAAGGAATAAGAGCAGCCCCGATTTGTCCGAAAACCGAATTGATAAAAGCACGGATTTGTGTTGGCAAGAAAACATATTTATATTTTATTTTTGGTGAATTTGTTCAGTTTGGTAGCACTTTTTAACGATTTATAAGATATCACCTGGTTTTTTTTTAATTTGGCATTGTTAGTGAACGAGCAATACAGCTTTGAAGTAATCAATTCCTTTTGGGATTTTACTTTGGAATCGAGTTAAAATAAAAGTTTGAGGCCAGTTTTAGTCAAATTTTTATTTTAATTAATGTCTTAATTCATTGAACGAGATGAATGGAAAGTCCCTATACATTCATGACAGGGAAAATGCTAATGGATTGCTAGAAATAACTACCCCAAATTCTCGGAGCTGATTGACAGCACCGGCGTGGCACATAGAGATTGCTAACCAAGAGTTACGGAATTTAGGTAACTTCGATTGACAGTTAACGTTATAGTTCCAGATTTTTCACTTCGCAATAATTCCCAAGGAAAATTGAAACTGGCAAAAAATCTCAAACTCTAAATGAATTTATTATTAAACGCATATATGCGTGCGACACTAATCAATTCTTACAAGTCTTTGCTCCTTCTCTTAAACTAATTCTTTTTACTTAAACATTTCAAAATATGATATTTTCACACTTTTCTTCACAAAATCTACATTTAAAAATCTCATTGGGTTTATAATGGTACATCTGAGTTGAACAGAACAAATAATAGTGATATCCATGGCATGCAAATCGAGTAAAAACATGTCTATCCTCAAAATTCGGCACCCTCCAATTCCCATTCAACGTTGTTTTCGTTTTATAAAATGCATCACAAATCAAGCGTCTATTAAATATCTTTATGTTAACAAACTTCTTATAATTATCAGTTTCAGGGAGATCATATTTCATATTTAGATCTGTAACAAAAAAGTTTAAATCTTTTGCCACTTGTTCATAAACGTAACGCGATCTATTGTATTTAGAGATCCCGAGCACTTTCTTTAGGTAGTGTGTTTTGACTCGGTCTAATGTTTCAAAATCATTAATAGTAAGATAAGGCCAAATAACTTCTATGCCATAAGAGGCAGTAGGAGAAACTTTTAGGTCAAAGAGTTTAACTGCCGTTTCAATCGAAAATTTATGAAAGTTTTTAATACTATAAGTTGCCATAAGGGCTGCCCTCGCTCGTTTCTCCACATGCCTACCAAAGGATACTCATGATACTTGAAACATATCACCCAAATAACAAAATTCTGGGACAAAATCAACATTCACACCTTCTAATTCAATTTTCTCATTCAATTCATAACGACCGCGTCCCTTATTTCTAAATTTCATTGCCTTACATTTATCAAAGTTCAACTGAAGACTTCTACTTTGGAGTATTCTTTTACAGCCACACATGCAATGCACAAATCACTCAGTGTCTCACTGGTAAGCACAATATCATCCGCAAATAAAATAGCTTTAAGCCCAGGGATATGATTAATTACCTCATTAATATCATTGATTGAAAGATTAAAAAGAAAAGAAGATAAACAACCACCCTGACGTACTTCATTGGACTGCACAATTATTTCTGACTCAGTCACACCGTCAACAGTTCTTAAAAAATTTAAATCTAAAACTCCAAAATAAAGCATTTTTTAACTATCAGGAACTGAAATAAATTTTCAGCCAAGTATGTGGAAACAGGAAATTAAATCAGCTTGCAGAATGTTTTGGAGTTCACGCGCATACTAAGCCTCTGTGCTAGGTCAATTTAAAAGATTCAGTTAAATGGATCAGTCTTCCGGCAATGAAAAATTAAAAAGTCTAATAAAAAAACTTGAATTTTAATATTTAATTCATCCCAACCCTCAATTCAATTCAGTTAAAGAATTCTATTCAGTAAATTGAATTATATTATTTATTTATTTGAATTTAGAACATGCTGGAAAAATTCATAAGTTCAAAAGATTTAAGAACGTGTTTCTTGTTCCCACTCTAGGTAAATTGTTTTCCGATTCGGACGATAATAAATTTTCGGACAAGTTAGGGAAGCCCCGAATGTACAGTGTGCATGCTGAGTAATGCATATTCAAAGTGGTGCCGATGGTGGGAAGTGTGAAAATACATTGTGCCCGCTCCAATGTACACAACAGAGCCAGAGAGCTGCTGATGCTGCAGGCCGCGATGGGCGAGTTTTCTTTTTGGCGATTTGCAGAGACGTCTCATCGCGCGCGTAGCCGAGAGCATCTGCTGCCGACAACAATGCCGAAAAGAAGACGAAGGAGGGCGAATGAAGCATCATAAAGGAGGTTTTGTTGTGGTGCCAATACCAATTGTTGGCGGCGGTAGCGGGCGAGGGGAGCGAGCGGCAGGGGCGGATTTTGACGAGATATGATGGAATAAGACGATTTTCCATTGAGAGTATGCACTAACCGTACAATGGGCTCGAGTGCGGAATATTTACTTGATCAATAATACCAGCACGCAATTCAACGAGTTCTCTCTCTTGTACATTCGTACAATCGAGCCGTGGGTGGGAGTGCGCGCTGTTATTGAAAACTCGGCGCCCATTGTGTGCACATCAACTTCAAAGACAAAATTTTTATCATTTTAATAATAAAACCGCTGGCTGGGGAAACGTGTGTTTGCGCGGTTGCTTTTCCTAGCCAGCAGCTCTCCCCGCGCGAGTGCGGTATATAAATTGACTCTCCACACCAGCAGTCGGCGCCGCAACTGCTTTTTATTATTTTGACGTGACAGCCGTAAACGCTGCCGATTGCAAGACAAGTGCAGCCGCGTTTATTTCACAACATCAACCCGCCTTCTTATTTTCCTATTTCCCGAGCAAGCTCGTACTCAACGACACCCTAAATCGCATGCAGTCGATTTTCTGAGCCAACTCAATAGACTATACCGCAACTTTGGTGTAACGCCATGAGTGGCCATCGAAAAATTTTTTTATGTCTAAAATAAATTAAACTTAGCAAATTAACTACAGAATAATTATAAATGCACTCTTCGTGCTAAAAATTCAACTGAAAATCAAGAAAATTTAAGTTTATCGTTTTTAGCTGTGACTTCCCGTCATTATTGACAATATTCAAAACCAAACTCTTGGAAATATTTTTTTAACACGATGGCTAAAGAGAAATTTCATAAATTGCTGCAGAGGAGATAAAAACAGAGTCAATCGGTAGGGAGGGGGTAGCCATGCAAAGACGATTATGGTGGGTACTTATAATAGACAGATTTATTTGCTGACGAGGCTTTGGGATTAGCCGAAATTGAATTGCGAACCAGTGCTCCCAATGATTCTTTTGTTGATCTCCTCGCACAATTTTTTAATATCAGTTCTTAGGTGTAAAAGCAAATAGAAAATTTATGTTTCAACTTGAGCAATTTTGTCCAATTGTACAATATCCTTTTATTCTCAATCGATCAAGGCAACATTACAGGAACGGGCAAAATTGGAATAACATTAACATCAATTTATCATAAACGTATCTTTTCTATAACAAAGGTTTCCTGCGTTGAAAATATAATGTGTTAAATATTATTTTTTTGTATAGCAAATTATAGGGTGTTCGAGTATTGATTGTGGGCAGGGTTTGCGTGTATAGTACCGTGTCAGTTGGTGTGACAATGTAGCGAGCTGAGCAGATGATAAATTATGAAAATATTTCATCTCATACTGAATAACAATAAAAATAGGAACGATATAAATACTGGAATCTTGATTTTGTCGATATTCTGGACATTTTAAACAGCTTATAAAATGTAAACATTTTAAGTGGTTGATAGATAATGTTCGTCTCAAAGCAATCTGGGAAATCTGAGTGCTCGGTGCAATTTGAAAATCATGCAAACTTTGAAATCAATTTTCCTCAAATAAAAAATACACTGCAGCGACTCAATTCTCGTGGTATTTTTGTAGATTATCAGGCAATAATGGCTCATGTTTTCGAAGATATAATATTAAATGCAGTGTTTAGAGTGAGAGCGACATTTTTTATGATTTATTGTAATAAAATCTCGTACACATCGTGATAGGAGACAAGTAAATCTTATATTCCAGAATAATGCCATTATTTTCTTTGTTGTCGTCAACATTGGCCACAAACAGCTTATTTTGTTTAATGTAAGTCCTATGTCATTTAGAGCGCAACAAACCAACTAACAGCAGCGTAAATATAACCACAAAAAGCATTTTTAACGGATCTCACGCTTATGTTTCTAGTTAATATATTTTTGAGATGAAATCCCTTTATCGCTGAGAGCAAAGGATAGAAGATCTAGATCGCAGGGTTCCATAGAAAACCTCGTAGCCGTGATCCCCTTGTTCCCGCCCGCCCGAGCTGAATGTTCTGTTGGCATTTTATTTTAAGTGCCAACTGGTCAGCCAGTCGCGCGGTCAATCGGAGCGCTGCGCACGGCATTCTGAGCGTGACTGCGTCGCACTTTGTCTCCGTTATTAGCCCGCTTCTCGCCCGCGAGTTCCGCGACTAGCTTGTAAATAGGGGAATTGGTGTGCCCGTTGTGTGGCCAGCGCGGGACGCGTTGTCAACAGGTTCAGGGCATGGCCTCTCTCTGTGAGGAGGCTGCCGCCTGACTTGTGCGCCCGTCTGCTGACATTCACTGGCAAGCCAACATAATGCCCTTGGTTGTAATTTCTCTCAGTAAACTAAATTAAACTTAAATTAAAGCCACTTGATTTTTGGGAGGTTTTTCACAGCTTCTTCAGAGCTGTTTTCCTACCCATTAACGTTGAGTCTCTTTCACTTTGTAATTAAATTTGTTTGCCAATTAAGTAATTATTTCCTGCTTTGCCAAACCTGCTTGTTTCCCTTGTTCCATTAAACCAAGACAGATTTGTTCCTTAAATTCCAATAGCGCTTTAAGTCAGGTTAGGATTGTTAGTAAGCTAATAATTTGTGCCGCGAGCGAAGAATCTCAAGTGAGGTCAACCCTCCCCCCTAGACCCCGACCCCAAATCCAGTGACTCACCCTCCCAGCGAGGGTGAGAGCGCGCGCGTACCGAGCCCCGCGAGCCCCAAACAGTCGGCACAACCTTGTTACATTTCAACCATCAGATCTATTATTTGAGGTAAAAGGATTAAATCCAGTACTATAATACTATAGAAAAAGGAACCACATGATCGAGGTTCATCGACCTCGTAAAGAACCCCCGGACACACCAAGTGCATGACTTATTTTTGCTTAAAAATATTCTAAAAGGTGTAGCATCCAAATTAAGGTGAACCCTTGTTGGTATGGGTAGACATCTGAGCCAGCCGCGCCGCGCCAACCGACTCAGCCACTCAGCCGGTCCTTTTCTCGAGCCGCCAGACGCCGACCTTTTTTTATCGGCTCAGCCGGCTGAGCCGCGCCAGCCACCCGTAATTTTTATTTTTATCACTTTTTCATTTCACGTGCCCCTAAGTTAAAAAATTTCACGTCGCGCTCTCTGTTTCAAGCATTTTTTTCTCAAGTAGTACATACTCAATAAGTCGATTGTCTTAAAAAGTGTTTTTCGTGTTAGTTGCAAATTTATGTAGCTCGCAAGCAGTGTTCGCAAAATCGGCAAATTTTTTTTTCAGGAAACCCCCCCTGAAGTGCAAAAAACAGTTTTAAGCGGCTTTTTATGCAGTTTTGCGCATTTTTTCAAAACATGCATTTTTATGGGAGATCAAAAATTCTCACGATGGGTAACCGAAAATAGGAATATTTACAAAATTAGTATGTATAAAATCCACTGATGGTTTTACCAATAGACTGAACATTTTAACTCTTCAATCAACATAGCTTTCCAAAATTTCAGCTTTTTACGGTGCGAAATATGGCTTTCTCGGGGTTTAATTCGGAAAAAGGCGGTAAACCCCAAAACTGATGGTATTGCCAGCTGATTTTTTGTACATTTCCCGCCTAATTCACTTCTTTTATCTAAAAACATCATTACTCCTATTCTTAAAATAAATTTAAATTATGATCATTTGAAAGGAAAAACACAGATGTATTACAAAAAACTTCATAAACCTTACTTTTGGCGTCTATATTATAGCATAAAACGCAACTTATAGCGGGTTCACCAATTTTGCAATGTGCAAAATCGATCGAACCACTGTTTTTTGCATATAAAACCATCGGGAAAATCCACCAGTTTTAGGTTTTTCTGCATTTTTTCCGAAAACCCCCGAAAAGGCCACATTACGCGCCGAAAGAGTCAGAAATTTCGGAAAATTACGATGACCTCAAAGTGTTAAAATTTTCGGTCTTTTGGTGAAAACAGTGGCTTTTTTACTGCTTTTCTAAAAATCCCCTTTTTTAGTTTTATAGCATCATGATAATTTTATTTTAATAAAAATGCATGTATGTGTTTCGGAAAAAATGCGCAAAATTGCAGAAAAACTGCATAAATACAGTATTTTTTGCAATGCAGTGTTTTCCCGAAAAAATACGGGATTTTGGGATCTCTGTAGTTACAGTGTGTTACAATTGAGTTTTGAGTTATGCAGCCTTTAAAAGCACATGAGCCGGCTGCAAGCCAGCCGCGCCGATGGAATTTGCCAGCCAGCCAGCCGCCGATGTCTGTATTGACGGCTCGGAGCCGGAAAGCCAGCCGCCGATCAAAATATGGGCGGCTCAGATGTCTACATATAGGTCTTCAGACGTTCAGACATTGATGATATTTGGAGAGGGAGTTGCCCTAGTAGACCAATGTTGAACTCTAAAATATTAGAATGGAAGTAAAAAGTCAAAGAAATGCCTGTTTTGAAAGGGGTATGAATCTGCGATTTTTAAAACAAAGTTTTTCAGACGATCGTAATTTGGCTTCTAGTTAAGATAAATTGAAAGTTTTGGTGTCTAAAATTTAGTTCATTATACATGCTGATCAATTTTTGATAAATTGTTGAAATTGCTGCTTGAAATGCTCAACAGTAAACATCTTGCAATTGAAAGCTCCATAAAAAACCATTGACATCTGAAAACGCTATTTCTCAAAATGTGATTGATCTAAAAAAATGAACCCCGTGTAAAATAAAAATCAACATATGTAAAAAAATTCAACATTTTTAAAAATATTTTAAACATGTTTTTAGTTAACGGGGCCTCTCATACAGGACACACGATGCTAAATTAAATTTGGAAGGGCTGATTACGTCTTCCCAGGGTATTAGTTACAAGTACATTTTATAAAAATATTGCCTACGAGCAGTTATTTGCGAGATTGGAGGTCGATTGGACGCGATTTTTCAACGTTGAAATTTTTAGGTGGCAGTTATATTTGCTTAAAGTACTTGTTAATAGATGGTGAAATTCCAAATTTGAAGCTCGGGAATAGGGGCGTTCCCTATTTTTTCGGTATCTAAAAAATACCCGAAAAACGAATTGTGTTAATGAATTCTAAACCGCAACTCTTGACTGCATTGAGGTATCACCTTGAAATTTTCACTGCCCAACCTAGTTTTTGATCCTGAACAACTTTTGCATTTACAAAAAATTCGCAGGTCGAAGGTCAAGGTCACCTTTTGCGACCTTTTTTTGAAAATTCAAAATTAAGGGATGATAGCCCCCTACGATTTTTTTGGGGTTCAGGGCTGAAATGTAGCCCGTGAAATTCTGCAAAAGCACACCAAGTTTCATAGGTGCAATCGCGAAACTTTAGCTGCAATTCGAATTTGAAGTTTGAAAACCTGCTCGAGGCCGCTTGACCGCGCATACACTTTGAGCAGCGAGTTCACCTCTTGTTCTTCAAGTTGATTTTTTTCGCATTTCACTTGCTTAGAAACACCAATGGAGCCTAGGGTAGACCAAGGAAGGTCAAAATCGACCTTCAGGGTCTGTCCCTGACGTGACCCTGAGATCCGAAATATCGAAAATTTCCAATTTCATCGAACTTGGTGTCCTTAAATAGGTTTTCACCACCGTAGAGCTCAAATATACAGCCAAAACCGCCGAATGACAATCCTGAAACCGGTTCTTGAAATAATTGTGGTAGCCATTAATCCAGACGTGATGTGTGAAATGGTTAAAATTTTGAAATTTTTAAATTATGGAAAGATACTTCTTATTTGCACAGATGAAGTATAATATGTGCTGATAATAAAGGATCTTATGCTTAATACCACGAAAAAATGTTATTAAATGCAATAACAAATAATCTACTTTTAAAAACTAAAAAAATTCGATTCCTTACTTTTTTAAGTAAAAATTTTAAACATGTAATTTATTTGTTATTGCTATAAATAAATTTGTTAACTTTGTAAAAAAACGATCGGTTTTTTTAAAACTCAATATAAATTTCGTGTGTACAAAACAGAAGAATCTTTTCATAAATTTAAGATTTCAAAATTTGACCATTTTTAACTTATGGAATTATGGCTAATACCACAAATATTTCAAGAACCGGTTTCAGGATTGTCATTCGGCGGTTTTGGCTGTATATTTGAGCTCTACGGTGGTGAAAACCTATTTAAGGACACCAAGTTCGATGAAATTGGAAATTTTCGATATTTCGGATCTCAGGGTCACGTCAGGGACAGACCCTGAAGGTCGATTTTGACCTTCCTTGGTCTACCCTAGGCTCCATTGGTGTTTCTAAGCAAGTGAAATGCGAAAAAAATCAACTTGAAGAACAAGAGGTGAACTCGCTGCTCAAAGTGTATGCGCGGTCAAGCGGCCTCGAGCAGGTTTTCAAACTTCAAATTCGAATTGCAGCTAAAGTTTCGCGATTGCACCTATGAAACTTGGTGTGCTTTTGCAGAATTTCACGGGCTACATTTCAGCCCTGAACCCCAAAAAAATCGTAGGGGGCTATCATCCCTTAATTTTGAATTTTCAAAAAAAGGTCGCAAAAGGTGACCTTGACCTTCGACCTGCGAATTTTTTGTAAATGCAAAAGTTGTTCAGGATCAAAAACTAGGTTGGGCAGTGAAAATTTCAAGGTGATACCTCAATGCAGTCAAGAGTTGCGGTTTAGAATTCATTAACACAATTCGTTTTTCGGGTATTTTTTAGATACCGAAAAAATAGGGAACGCCCCTATTCCCGAGCTTCAAATTTGGAATTTCACCATCTATTAACAAGTACTTTAAGCAAATATAACTGCCACCTAAAAATTTATACGCTGAAAAATCGCGTCCAATTGACCTCCAATCTCGCGAATAACTGCTCCTACTGAAAAATAGCAATTTTTGTAATCCTTAAAATATGGTGGATAGACGGGGTTATTTCCGAAAAAAAAACTGTCTTTTGCCAAACCCTGTTATTTAATGTGTTCTTTTCAATGATAATATATTATGGCCTAAGAAAGAGTTTCTTTCACTAGCTTTGGAGCAGCAGGCGCAGCGTCGGCGTCGTGTGGCGAATCGATAGGAGCGAATTTGCATGTAAAAACGGGGCGAAATTTCGCGGCTGGCTGAGTGCTGTGTGTCTTCGTATATAAGAGCTAGGGAGCCGCTGCAGCTTTTTGTCGCTCAATTTGGCGGCGGAATTAAGCAGCATTTTGTGTGAGTGTCAGAGAAAAGAATGAGAGAGAAATGAGCCGGTGGCCGCGCATCGAGCGCGGACAATGGGGAGGTGTATCATAATAGACGCTAATTTGCATATAAATGCCTGCTTACAAAACGGCGCGCATACCAGTGGCAAGCAATTTTGATTCACGGCGCGCACGAAACCGTACATGAAACGCGCGTACACATATAATATTTGTTGCCTCCTGCGATGTTTTAGCTCCGAGTGTTTTGTGTCAAAGACATTTTTTATCTCTCGCAGCTGAACCGACCGGTCCGAAGAGAGTGAAAAAGCATGTGTTAAACCTCACTAGTAAGCAAGCATCCATGTCTCCGCAGCACTTTCGCGGGGACGTGAAACAATGATCATTGATCACCTGTCTTGTTCCGGATATTTTTGGCTGCTGCTCAAGGCAGCTCCTATTAATTGCATGTATTTGCAATTTTCAAAACAAATGGAATGCACGATGAATAATATCACTAACCAATGTTTAGATTTTATAACATTTTTATTACTCAGTTCTAATAATTCAAGAGTTTTGGCAAAACCAATTCAGATGTTTTGCTGATTTTTTTCAACATAGATCAAACAAAACACGGACACGCAATAAAGTGATGCGTGAAAAACGACTTTATCGATTATTTTTTTCTGTGGCCACTATGATGTTCAGGCCATCAAACAAGCTCGAATCATCAGTAAGTATAAGGCATTCTGACGCATTTTATCTGTGAAACCAGTTAATCGATAATTCAATCAGGATTTTAGCCGAAATCTAAAATAGAACAATTTTATGATTTTCCCGCGTTTTGCGACACGTTCCACGCCCTCTTTCTATAATTGCCCGGGGAACCACACCCTCATTTCGAAATCCCCGTGAGTAATACACACTTTCTGCACTCACTAAAGCCAGAGAAGCCGGCAAACGTGGTTTCCATTTAAAAATTGCAAATTTTAAAAAGATAGCACTTATTTTCCAACTGTTGACTCTTGGAAATCGGAAATCGATTAAATCTGGTTTAGTGTAAGAAACAAAAGCGCAATATTGATGGCGATGACAGCTGGCAAAATAAATAAAATGTTAAACGTTTAGATACTGATTAATCTCCTCAAAATCCATAAAATCAAATGATAAATGATTTTTCCTTTTGTAAAGAACATACCTAGTATTCTGCTACACTCTGCGTCATAATAATTCAAGGAAGCAAACTAAAGAAATTCATCACTCTAACGGTGACAAAAGTATTAAAAATTCATGCATCAAGCTCAACAGTCCGTGTAAAAAATAAATTAACTTTCTTTGACTGTTTTTCACATCCCCAGGGCTGCGCTGGCAGGCACCTTTAGATTTTTTTCTCTCATTGTCTTCATTGTGCTGCACCACTTGGACCATAAATAAATATATATCCTCTCTGCTGGCTGCCGCGTATATAATATGTGTATAAAAAGGAGAGTAATGTGGACCACTCGGATAAAAGGTGCTTTTGTAATAATAAACGCCGTTTGCTTTTTACACTCGCGCGCTCAATTGCTTTATTAGTTTAGGGCTCTCCAGCTTTTTTCACGGCATTGTTCTGCCATACGTGTATGTGTTATTGACCAATAAATTAGCCATTGAGATGCCTTTTGGCAGTAAAAAGTGTTTACTAATCGACACCAATCAAGTTTCCACAGCAGGCCCTCTTTTAATTAGGGCCGCTTAAATAACGCTAGATGCTATCTCCGCCCCGTGTTCTGATCGTGATTCGATATTTTTTTCATTGCCTTTTCAATGCCACACAACACACAACAGACTATGAAAGCCGTTTGATCTCTGATATTTTCGTCGACGCCGCACCTGATAACTACGGGGCAGTGTCGCTTAATTAATTTTCAAAGGGGAAATGATATCTGTCGAAACAATTACACCTGGATGCTTAAGGAGAAACTCGAGCACAACAAAATTGAATCAGTTTCGAAAGGAAGTATAGGTGCGGTGCTGTGTCCTCATGAAGTAACTTTTTATTTATTTGCAAAATAAAATCGGAAGGGAAAATAGCTGAAAGATTTAAGGAGTGCTTACCTCCACTTGTTTCAACTCTCCTTGTTTCAAATTGAATAATAGGAAAAATGCGTCATTAATGCGCTTACTCACCGCTTAAAAATATTCACTCTAAATTACTATCCCTTTCTTAAAGTTAGGTCTCAAAGTTTTCCAACCTAAAAACGTACGTACAAGGGAATAAAAACCATATTTATACTTAAAGCTATTTTAACTCAAAAATTTCAAAAATACACTTATTATTTAGAGAAAGAATTTTTAAACCTAAGTAGAGCGTAGTAATAAATTAGTTATTGATTCTTAAAATCCATGAGCATTATATATTTTATGTTTTCGAACGTTTGGAAATTTAACTCGTAAAAATTTATGGCTCTGCACTCTTCCTCGCGGCTTGCATAGTTGACTGCATTGTTCAAAGATTTTATTTTTTCGTGACAGCAAGTTGGCCAGCTGGAACACAACAAAGAGATATCTGGAAGCTGAGCTTCTAAAAGGAAGAAAATAATGGGCCAGTGCTGGAAATCCATCGCCAAATACTGGCGAGAGCAACATAAAGAATTACTTCCACCTGGTCTATCGAGCAATATTGGCTGTGAGAGAGAGAGAGAGAGAGATTGTTTTCGGCATTGTGTTCGCGACACAATGTAGCGTAGAATACGGTGCACAAAAACAGCTTGCCTCTGTTGGTTGGCTCCTCGTCGTCTCGTCACGTGTACACCTTTTGTGAGCTGTGCGTCAGGCGCGACAAACGCGCGGCGCGCAAAGCAACAAGCAAAAGCAGCAGCTCAATCTGGCGAACCAATGAGTCTGACTGCACATTATATTAATTGTGTTTGCTCGTGACAAAGTCATTGATGTTGTAAGGATTTGCGCCTTTTGTTCGAGCGCCGCCGAAATAATTGAGTCGCAAACAAATCCAAAGGCGCGCGGCGTGAGCAGCAGCAGCGGCAACGGCGGCGGCAAAATAATAATAATAATTAATTACAAAACAGCCAGCAGCCCGGGAGAAAAAGCAGCGCTGCTCTTGTGAAATTTAATTGCTTTCTCTGTGCGTGCGTTTGTTAATTAACAATCTAATTACGGCCGCAGAAAGCCGGCGAGACACGCCGCCAATCGGCATGCACATTAATTGATAATTATTATATTTTGCTCCAGCGAATTTCCATGGCTGCCTTTAGCAAACGGCCCAGCGAACCAATGCATATATTCCTCTTTTCATTAAGTAGAAAACAGTTTTGCACAACAGGCAATTAATTCAGACCCTTAGAAACTCTTTTATTTTTAATTCAATTAAAATAAATAATTGAATTGAATATTGTCAACGCAATAAATAGTGCATTTGGACTTCAACGTTTAATTGAATATTGTCAACGCAATAAATAGTGCATTTGGACTTCAACGTTTATTTACAAAAATTCCCTATTACTCTCCTCTTTGATTGAATAATTAATATCTCCCTCCTGTATAATAACCATCTGGTACAGAGTTTTGGGGACTTAAGGGGCGGGGAGGGGGGTCGGGGGAGGAAGCCGGGCCAGAGGTTTTTCCTCTGGGGCCCGTAGTGCCCCAGAGGGCCCCCTCTTTGTAAACCGCTTCCCTGATGCATCTGGGAAAAAAATCGCCAAAATGGGGCGGATCGGGGCGAAACTCAAATGGTCGACGCGGGGTCGCCCACGAACGCGTTTAGAAGTGTGCAAGCCCGGATTCCTCCCATAGACGAATTTACAAAAAAAATAAAACTAAAAGAGGCATTTTCGCGGGTCTTCCCGGGGCAGCGGGGAGTGCGAGGGTAATGGGGGTGCCGTCTCCCGCAGAATTTAACGGCGAGTTCAGGCAACACCGGTTTTAGCCCGAAAGTCCCATAGCGGCCGAGACATAAAATTCGAAAGGTGCAAAAACGTATGGTTTGGACAATAATTATTTTTTTGAGGAGCCCCCGCGAAAGCCCACGACGCTCGACGGCCCACCGCGAACACTCATTCGAAAGAGGCTGCAATTAGCTTCATTTTGATGGGTAGTACCGCCATCCTGCTCGAACGGCGCCGAAGGTGGAAGAGCCAAAAGGGTTAAAAACAGGTAAAAACTCCCATAAGGTTAACACGGGAGCCCACTTTGTAACACAAAAGCGTATAATACAGACATATCAAAAAATAATAGAAACAAACGTTCAAAATTTAGGCTTTAGTATTTTGATAACAGTTAAAGAAAATTTCTTTTTTTTCATTTTTTTTCTTTTTTCATTTAATGGTATGTTATCACAGTGTTAATACTAAAACTGACGTTCCTCGTCGCAGTAAACTGTTTTTAAAAAGGTGGAATCCATGGCAGGTGTATCGTGTAAACACATTTGTCTGTTTTGGAAAAATGCCGACTTAGAGTTCTGGTCAACCTGTGCAATGGTGACAAAACTATTACGGTCTGTTTGGCACATTTTACAGATGGCCATAAGCTATGAATGAGTGTCTCTTCTATTACGCCCACTCTGAGTTTCCTTTCCCTTTTCTTTGTCATAAAAATCCCTACAAATACGCTTCATTCAGCATTTGACTTTTTTGGGGGAGTCACAAATCTCAAGTACATTATTTGTTTGGGCGGGCATCACTATTTTGTGGAAATTTTTACTTTTTGTATCTACCCTAAGCTGAATATTTTTTCTTGAAAATGGATGAAAAATAGAAGGTGTATTTTACGCATTCCTCTAAAGGGGAACAATCGCTGTCATTGTATACTCCAGAGCAAGAATGGTGCGAGCGGCACAAACATCAAATGAGTAACCAAAAAGGAAGGAGAGGGAACAGGTGTGCTGATTGTGAGCTGAAAAGGAATTTTATTGCATTATGTCCTCCACCCACGATACAAAGCTATAATCCAACTCTGCACTAACCAATATCCAAAAAATACAAATTATAATAATTGGAATACTCTTGCGATGCGTAATAAAATAAAGGAAAAAGCATGAAAATATTTTTTCAGCCCATATTTTACTTAATTTAGTAAAAAACTAGATAGCATCGATTCGAAAATTTGTGCTTATTGAAAATTTTTACTATAGCGTTAAGCAGTGTAAGTTTGTAGATAATTTTATTTTAGTTTAATGATGTCAGCTAATGATTTAGCAGATTAATTTTATTTAGATCTTTGTAAATATTATCTAATTTGATGTTTTGTTAAACAAATAAAAAATATCTCAAGTTAAATGCTAAATTATCAACATTCCAAGCTGCATTCTTTTATAAAGAGAGGAAAAGATAAATTCCGCATGTGTGTGCCGCACACGCTCGCTTAAATTTCTTTACCTGTGGGAGCAACAAAACACACAGACAAAAATCCAAAGCGAATGAAGAGCGAGAGTTGGTATGTGTCGGGATGAATAATACCTGACACTCACATTCTTAGCTCCCCACTGCGCAAGCATAAAACTGATGCATGGTTTTGATCGGCCGCCTTTTATCTTTGGACAAACGAGCGGCTCAGTTTAATTTTTATTCTCATTTGCCCCTTGTATAATATGCATACAAAGCAGACGCGCGATTTGCTTCTGTGGTGTGATGCTGAGCCTGCTTTAATTGCGTGCCGAATGGAAAGAAACACTTGTCACTTTCTGCTCCTGCGATTCGCTTTATTTTGTGCCGACGCTGCTGGACCCTTCTGTCTCGTTTCAAAACGCTGCTACCTGCTGTTTTAAATGTTTTCTCCTACGGCAATTTAATCTTCGATATGCTTTATTGCTTGAAAGGCGAATTATTCCCGTCCGATGCAGTCGTAGTTAAATTTTTGCAACAGTTAAAATGAGGTTAAAAGTGATCCATGAAAAGCAAAACATAAATTTAAAATTAATTTACGCTCTAGAGAAATTGTTTTGAATGTTATTCCTAAGGAAATTTGTGAGCTAAAAATAATATTAAATTTTTGTGGAAATAAAAAATGCTTATTTTCCTGACCACGCTTTTTTACAGGGTCGTGACTCTCCCCTCATGTTTCTCATTCTAACATTTCTTTACCTGACTGTTATTTCAGGGGGTCTATTGTATTATTTCCTTTTTGCTATTTTGTCGTGCGAGCGCCAAGCAGTCTCCTGTGGGATGTAAAGAATTTCAAAAATTTTTCGGGAGGCGGACAACCCTCTTATAAAAGGAGCTTGTTTTTGAGGATAAAAGGACTCTTATTTTTTTGACACTCACAAAAGACAGCGATCAATACACATTCAGTATCGCTGTAAGGGGGCTTTATACCTGCACAAGTACAATGGAACCACGTTTCCTCTGGAAACTATTATAATAGGTAAACGATGGTTTTGAACACTCATTGATCCTCAAATTGTTGCGGAATAATGATATAGAGCTACACACGCCGTGAATGAATCTTTCGTTCATAAATCCCGATCCCATTCATATAGCTTGAATCATGCAATTCGGGTCCACTCCTACGCGCTTCCTGCACATCAATTGGGCCGAATTTACCCTGAGGAGAATTATTTACTACTTGCACTACAATATGATGCTCTTGTAAAAAAGCCCGCTCAAATTTCATCACAGCCGAGGGTCATTTTTTTAAATATGGAGTAAAAATTTAAATCACTGAAAAAAAGCTCGAACGAATGTTTTTTTTAACACTCACGGTGTTCAATAAATAATATAAATTAGGATATCAACGTTCACAGCTCGTTTTTGTTAGGCAGCTGCTTGTATTAAAAAGTTACAGTGCTATATTAACGCTGGATCAATTTTGGCTCTAGCTAAATCCTTGGGAATATTTATTTACGTACTGGCAACAAGGATTTTCCATGGTTTTGCAGAATCAATCCTTTTTAAATTGCACAAATCGTGCTCATTTGATGGTCCTATGACGATAGGAGCTGATGAATTTTTTTATAAATTTCGCGCCTTATTTGAGTGCAATTTACTGTATATTTATGTTCTCTTCAAATAAATTCGTCCAAGTAATAAATAAAGCCATATCAGATTTGCAATAAATCTGCTCAACATTTGCATTGTAATCGACATAAAAATCAATTTTTCATTGCCAAGCTCAAAAATAATAAGTTCCAATTGGAGCTACAATGAGCTTTTGATCCAGATCAAAACGAGATCGCGCAGTGCCAGATGTTAAAAATAATCAGACACTACTCGGGTGTCGCGGAGAAGAAAAGATGCAGACAACAGGAGGCGAGATTGAATGGGAGCATAAAGCGTCGAGCATAATCAGAGGCACGTCTAATCTTACAATCCATCTAGCAGCAGATAGGTGCTGGATTAAAATTGACTCTTTACAAGTGCCGACCAGCAGAGCGGAGAGGCGAGGAAACAGCAGCACAACGTGTATACTTAAGGGCGGCTGCCGAAAAAAACACCGCCAGAGAGAAAGAGAGAGAGAGAATAAAAAGAGGCATTAGCATCACAATACGTGATCACATATGAAATCTTGTCATAGGAATCCAGTCGCATTTTTCTCGCTCTGCTCTTTTGTGCTTGGCTCGCTCTCCCGCTGCCTTTTTTATAAATCAACCGCGCGGCGCAGCTCTCCCCTCTGCTGGCCACGAGGATATATTTTATGTGTATTGCTTCCCCGTTTATTTCCATTAACATTCACGTAAAATATCATTTATTCTCTCTAGTGGAAGCAGAATGAGATGTTTTCGTAGCAATTTGTGCCGGGAAAATCCTCTCTCGACGCGTCATTATCATGACAATGCGCGCGTAATAAAGTGCCTGCCGGAATTAATTCTCCGCATCTCGGATTAAGTAATTACGCGCAGTTGGATCAATTGGTCTCTCGCGAGAGACGCTCGTAAAGAACTTCGAGTTTATTTTATCTTGTATTGCATGCGAATGTGAGCAAGTGAGGTGGGAGGCAAAGAGAATCGCACTACGCGCTTTGCTTTTAGTCTGATTGTCGCCTCGGCTTGAAACCATTCACGCAGCAAACTGATCAGTGCGGCACACTCGTAAAATGACTTGACTCACTCTTTTATGTGGGCGGAGAAGGAAAAACGACCGCACTTACGCAATATTTACAAAAGAAATTACTCGTTCCCCGAAAAATTGAGTAAAACAGAAATTTTAAATTGATTAATTTTAAATCTAAGTCGGAAAATATAGTCCTCAAGTTAATGTCATTCTTCAATACTTGTTTTATTATTCTATGGAAGTCAGCCTGGGCACTTCTCATGAAGCCGATGGTGACAGCTAGAACGAAGTAAAATTATTAATTTAAGATTTCCAAACATATTCATCTCGTTATAGATTGGTGAATTTCCACCATAATTTTATACAATAAAACCTTAAAAAATTTGGAGTATTTTGTTCTTAGTTAGAAACTTTGGGCGAAGGAGAACTTCAAACCAAAAACAAGGAAATCATGTTAGCTTGCTGAGTGGAACGTGAAGTTGCTGCAGAACATAGTCCTGGTCCACGGTAGGGATAGGTACTCGCGCCAAAAACGATATCAAAAATCTAATATTGATATGATATTCTAAATATCTGCTGTGATATTGATATTTTACATTAAAATATCATATATTTTTCCTTAATATCAGCTGATATTTTCTGATATTCAAAATATCAACGATGATATTGATATGGTATTTAAAATATCATATCAAAATTGATATACCGATCCCTAGTCCATGGGGCGGATCACGGCAACGCAACCTTGAGAAAAAATGGCAACGCTGGGCATAAGGTAAGCATTGTACAGCGTTTCAAGGTCGAGCTAAAAAACGGTGCCGTGATCCGCCCCCATGGCATCTAGGTAGGAGCAAATCCGCGGCAGATGCAACTAACGCACCCTGGTACACCGTGCCAGTCCAGCGAGCAAATATGAGGTGTGTCTCCGCTTGACTGTCACTTAGTAAGGAGAGTATCATCTACTCCCCTTAATCTACCGGTAAGGAGAGTAACTACGTAGTCAGGTCTGCACGTGGATGACGGCTCCGCGCCACTCCTGGGTTCCAGCGAATCCGCCACTTAGTATAAGCAGGGCCAGGCCAGAGCCCATGCCGAAGAAGTTATCAAACGCCCGAGCCTTGACGCAGGGGCAGTTGTTGTGCAAGTCGCCCCTAGACACCCGGATTCTGCACATGCTGCACGATGGCTGGATTTGCTCAACGTCCTGCAAGTACTCGAGGTACAAGCTGGACCTCCTCAGGTTAGTCAGGTCGTATATACATATATCCTTTTTAAGACATTCAGCTGTCAACTTTGATCGAATAGTCAGTGGCGAATTTTGGTAACCCTCTTGGCATTGAGTTGACCCAATGATTGATTTTCCTTTGTGACAGTCTATTCCTGAGGACTCTCCTGTCAAGTTACAATTTCCCTAGCGTCCTTTTCTTTTCTACCCCTAACCAACCTGAATGCATAGCGTATCTAACTCACGAAAGTGTCCTTTTCCCTCAAAGCAAAAATATAAGTATGGGATGGATCTAGGCGATCCTCTCTCACCACCCATCTTTCAAAGACAAAAGGGAGGAGGAAATTACCGCTGAAAAACTTTACTGCTTCTTCTATTACCCACCATAAAGTTTTATGGTACCTCGCGTTTTTTATTCAGACATAAAATGCCAGAGTTACAAACACTCACACACTTGTGGTCAATTTGTAGGGAAACCTTAAAAATTTGACTCTCTCGCAAGAGTCCGTTCGAAGCCCAATGTATGCACACTACACCATTCTTTTGTGTAATTCACGAGTGCGCGCTGGCTGTTTGGAAAATAGAAATTTATACGGCATCTTGTTTATAATACACGCGCTGTCGTTGGCACGTGAGCTTGTATTCGTATTTTATTCCTCGTTTTATGGCGCACAATAAATCGAGTCCATCGCTCGGGCCGAAATGGCCAGTCTTTTGTGAAAATCTCCGTCTCATTTTCCACGACTTCCATTTCATCTGTGCTGCGTGTATTAAACGTGCGCGGCCGCGGCTCATAATTCCTCAACTTAGCTACAATGGGTGCGGTGGGCTGCTTTCCTACTACTATATTCCTTTTACAGCGAGCTGTGCGGTAATTAAGTCGTTCAAATTCGCTCCTGCTCTGTTTCTCGAGTCCCGACAGGCCGAGCTAGTGCCTCAATTTATGCGTGGAAAATCGTAAAATGTAGCTCAAACCTTATCTGATGGCATTTTTCTCAGCTGTAAATCAATTTTCAATATTCACAACATTGGTCTTGAAATGTGATTTAGATCAGTGATATATTTTTCTTCTCGTTTTTATTCCCTGTGCAAGGACCGGTGCAGCTTTTTTCTTTTTTAAATTAATATGTATTTGTATTTTTGCTAATAAACTTTTAACTATCATCATCTATTGGTTTTTGACTACCCTGAATTACACGTCATGTTTTATTTTAAATTAAATAATGTTCATAGTGCAATCTATTACGGTAAAATACATCTCATGAGCAATATCAATTCAGTGATGGAGCTTACATAATAATTGTTAGCATATTTGAAACTCGAAACCTGATCGGGAATGCACACGAATTTTATAGAGCTTAATCTGCGCAAAGAATCGCAATTTTAATTGAAAATATAGAAGGCAAATATATTTTATTGATATGACTGCTAATCATAAAAAATAATTTTCGGTCGATTCACAAGGAAATTCGGCTATTTAACGAGCATTCAAGTGCGCCACTGCTTTATCTCGATTCTTTTCGAAATCCCGGGCATAAGGTTTGCTCTTCTCTCTCTTTGCATTTGCATACGTCTGTGAATATGTTTATTGCGAGTGCGTGCGGAGCGGAGCGGAGTGAGTGAGAGAGCAAATAGCGGCGCATACATAAGAAAAAACGAATTAGTGCCACGAGAGCGATTCGCCTTTTGATAGACGGCGCGCCCGTACAAATAGAGAGAAAGAGAGGCACGTATACAGCGCAGCGAAGAAGTGGTTTTTAATTGAAATCCGCGGCATTTGCTTCTCTCCCTTGCTTATCAAAAAGTATAAGCTTTAATTGCTGATGGCGGGCGTCTCTGCGCGCGAGAGCAGCGGGAGAAAGAGGCCCATTCATTATTTACATGGCGCACAAGCCTGTGCGCCGCGCGCGCGGCTAAAAAGCTGCTATTCATCTCGCGGCGGCTAAAAATGCCTCACCTTATTAAATCAAATATAATTAATGGAAGGGGGAGCAAGCGATCCCGCATAGCAGCAAAGCATCCAGTCCGGTGAACCGCGGCTCCTTGAGTATGCAGCTTGCGCCCGAACACATTCTGCACACACATTCTGCACGCTGGTGCTCACAAGAAAACACCATTAAGGACTTTTTGAAAATAATTTTTAACGGGTATTATTAAATCACGAATAACAAGGATTAAATTATAAACCGAATTCAGTAAAGTTAGGATTTTAAAAAGTCACCAGAAATGCACTTTTATACTTGATACATTATTTGTTGAAATTTAATTAATGAATGAATATTTTATTTTACTCCGAAGTATGTGCAACAAACTGAAATTAAAAAAAAAAACAGGAGCGCACAATTTTATCAAAAGTTACATTTGTTTTAACACAGCTGTAAAAATGGCTAAATGTACAGAAGACAAATCAAAGTTGAAACAATTAAAGCCATTCGACAGAGCTATTTGCATTTACAAATTAAAAACTGGAGGCTGGAGGGCATGCTAGGCGTGTCGTGTAGCCGACTTCCAAGTTCTAGTCAACTATATATGTTGCAGTGATGACAAAAGAAAAATCAGGATCTATTTGGCACATTTTAAAACGCTGGTTCTTCAGCCTGCATTCGACCCCACAAACATCGCTATTCATGTTGTCCTTATTGAGTGGTTCAGTTTTAACAATACGTGTGAAATTCCTGGCTTTGTATTGTCATAAATAGTATATTCCATAAACTCACCTATCCGTTATCCCAAGGGACTATTGTTTCCCTACATTTTCTACATTATATTTTACCTGCTTCTATACACAAAAATCCCTTGGCCACATGGGCTCTTTTGTTACTTTGTAACTTTCATATAAGTTATTTGTGAGCTCTTTGACAATTGTACCTTTTGTGCATTGTATATTAGCTGACAATTTTCACCGCTACAGGGAATTGTTGGTAGGGTAGTTTTGCCACAGGGGGTCAAGTGGCGAAGTTTCACAGGATTTCGTCGGCTTTTCTCTTTTCCTGCTTCTATGAATAACCCTATAGCGTTGACTTTGTTTTGCAGGTTTATAGTACTGCTGACGAGGCCTTGAGTGACTGAAATAGCTTGCTATCATAGTAATTAGAACGAGAGCGTTAACTATTATTATTTCCTCTGCAATTATTTCACTGTTGTTCCACTCACAGAATCTAAAGAACGTCTAGTTGCTAATATACAATTATCTCACAATTTGTCAAAATACGTAAATATTGCACAGTTTAGAATCATAGCATAGGAGAAAGGGTGACACTTCTGGTAAACAGATGGCTCAATTACGGTTCGAGATAATGTTAAAAATAATTTTTAAAAATTCATGTAGCTCCATTTTTACCGTTGAGAAAAAATCGCAATTTTTAATATATGTATTTAATTTTTACATTTTGAACTAACATTTTGCACATCCTTTACCATCGCACCCTTAATATATCCCTAGCGATAAATAAGTAATAATTATTCCATACTAAATAAAATTAAATCATAATGATTATAAATATCTGTTTTAAACAATACACATTTTGTATGTAATTATTTTATTCATACATATCTATTGTTAATTATCAAATAATCAAACCGTCACGGTAAAATTGCGCATCGCTCAAGAAACACCCATATTTTTGTTGCCGAATTCATTGTTGTTCTCTTCTTGCAATAAGGAAATTCGCGTTTGGTTGTTTTGCGCAATTTTTCGCTACCAGTATCATCTTTAAAACAAAAGGTTAATCGCTGACGAAAAGCAGCTCATATGCTGATTTTGTTGAGTGTCAATATTCTTCCAACAATATAACTTTTTGCTTATTCCATCATGCTTGCACTTTAGTTTCTTGCTTTATTCTCTTGGAAGTGTAGTCAATTCGAAATTAAATAATTTTAAATTGAATGGTGTTTTTCTCATTAGTTGGAAAATAGTTGTGTAATTTGAGATATATCTAAATTTTCCATCCCTTAAACTGATAATTCTTGGCTGCACTTTACACCATTTTAATTGAGATTTCAAGTGGAGGCAGGCTTGTTAATTTGTACGAGATCATTACCTCCTCCTGCGGAGGAGGAGGGGCGCTGCTCTCATGCACGGTTTGTTTGACTGCTCGCGATCTCGAGTTAAGGGTTGAGCTTTGCTCTTCACGGCGTCGTCCTAGCTTTTTGCGGGGTGCAATAAACATACGTGTGTGCATGATGCGATGACGAGTTAGTGAGCGTGTATAAGCTAGCGAACATAATTGTGCAGATCTTGTTTAGCATATGCTTGGCGACGACGACGATGACGACGACGGCGAGGGACGGATGCGCAGCCAGCAAGGGGTGCGTTTCATTGGGGGAGTATTAAAAAACTTATTATTAATCTGAAAGCAGTGCAGCGCGACTCCACTTGCGGCGGCGGCAGCGGCGGCGACACGCCAGTCGAATTAATTAATGCGAGAGCGAAAAGTGCCGAGGGCGCGCCGCCGTTTATATTTATTCGTCCGCACCGACGAGTGGATCGAGTGTGTGCGAATGCACTTGCATTGAGGATTAGATGTTAGACCTGCTCTTATGCACTCACCCGCATTGCGCTTAATAGCTTTTCGCATATCGGTCGCTTCGTTAATTCAACAACGGTCAATTGCAAAAAACAGATTATTTTAAGTTTGGTATTTGCTCGAGAGATTCGATACATCTGCAATTTTATAGCTTTTTGTAGAGTACCATTTTTATTATTTTAGTATGCTTTGTGGGTGATAAAGAGGTATTGAGATCACAAAGTTCGATGGAAAAATTTGAGGCCGTTTCCCGAAGTATCAGAGGAGTCAGCTTCTCCGAGTTTACATAATTGAGATTACCTAAAGAACATCAAATTTTGTGCTAAAAGATGGCAACTTGCAATATTTTTTGGATTTTTTCCAATTGGAGTAACTTTTGAATTAATTATTAAATTTCAAATATCTAAAAAAGAGCCACTTAATTGTTTTTCTAAATATGGGATAAAATATTTCCCTAAGCATATGCAATATGTCTATAAATTTTCAGGGTGGTGATCGGTGATCATTGATCATTTTAGTTTCCAAAATATGGAGGGTCAAAGGTTGAAAAACGGGTACTTTTAGAATAATATGCGAAAAATAAGCAAAATTGCACGACCGGTTGATTTTTACTCTCAGAACATGCTGAGAGTGACCCCTGAGGTCAGATAAGACCAAAGGAACAGGTAACCTTGAGTCAGGGTAGCTTTTAAGCGATCAATATATTATTATTTCCCATGCGTAGCCACTTAAACGACGCCGGTTATATGTATAGACGGGCTATTTGATGGTTCAATCTGCAAGATCTGTACACCGTTGAAACGGTCAAGGGTGGGCCGCGGTGGCTCGGTGGGCCGCGAAAATCAACAGTCCCCGGTAAAAAATTTGGTGCCAGTCCGGGCCTGACAGTCACGTCAAGAGCTTCCAGAAAACGTGAAATTTGACCCTCTGGAAGCAATCAGGGTGCTGAGGCAATACTCTGCCCAAAATCTCGTTCCTAATCGCCCTTGAAGCGAGCAAAAGGCCTAAATTGCTCAAATCACACAGTCATATTCTGAGAGATCTTGAGTTTTCTATCCTAAAATTTCCACCTATCATCGATTTGCAACGAGTTTCTCGATTCAGGAAAATAAAATTCAAAGCATCACATGAACCAATCGAGGAAAGCTGCCAATTCGATGAGTAAAAAATAATAATGTGCTCTCGGTACGCTGCGCTCGCGCTTGAACGCATTATTTAGTTCCGTCGAATGCGTATCCACTGCCGGTTGAGGAGGCGGGAAAATTAGTCGGCGCATCTCGCTGGCGCACGGTGTTGACGACTAACAAAGTAAGATCATTAAATAATAATGTATAACGACGAGAGAGTGTACGTGTCTCCGTTGGAGCGTGCACGCGCGTCGCGTTCAATAAAAAGCAGCGAGCGAGTGAGCGAACGAGCGAGAATATATATATTTCGTCGCGAGGGCTGAATCACCTGCGCTTATGTACTTAAAGGATGACATTTCTGTTGTCTGGCACGCCATTATGCCGAGCGAGCGAGCGAGCGCGCCGTGTGTACGTATGCAAGAGTGATTCCATTGTGGAACTGTTTTAATTAAACAGCTTTATTCAATAGACAGCGCGCGCAGAGAGGCAATCCTCGCTATGCGGAGCGAGAGAGAGAGAGATGCTGCCACTGCTCCTCCCCTGTAGCTATACTTATTATTATGTGCTCGGAGGCAGCATCCAGCGGCGGCGGCGGCGGCGGCGGCAGGTATACACGTGTTATGCCCAAGACCCGAAAACGGACAAAATCGGGTCTGATATACGTTATGAATCGGGAATATGTCTGAGGAAAAGTGAAAAATTATGATTCGCGTTAGGAAAAAATCTAACTTTTTGGCGTAAATTGCCAGCCCTAAATTATTTTTGATAGGTGTCCCAGTTGAATTAGAGGACTGAAAAAAATAGCCGTACGACTTTTCCTCCCATGAAGAATTCATGTTTAGTGCCTTCTCGATCTTTTACTATTCTGCTACTGATGAGCAGAAAACCGATTTTTTGGAGTCGACTTCCAGCAGAAGAGTTGGTCGGTCTATCGATTTATACAAGCTTGGAACACATTATTAAAAGTTGATTTTAAGTAAAGCTGCGCAGAAATTTTTTTGTTAATAATTGTTTTTCACTTGTATACTTAAAATGTGTAAAAATGAGTGAAAAGCAAAAAACTTTCCAGGTTGCCGTCTAAATTTTTGAGGAACCCGGCTCCAATAAGTTTTGCGTGTGCTATTCAAGAGGCGTGCACTACCTCCTTGTTAAAAATCATGATTTACCTCGCCAGAAGGGAAATTTAGCTCATAATTCACACACCATTGTATTTACGAAAGGGATCGAAATTAAGCAAAATATCATTGATAAATCTTTTAATTTTTTTTTTCGAGAAATTTGGCAAAAAAAATATTTGTTTCTTGGTCCTGATTTTCTTATTGCACATCGAAGAGATAAACTGTTGATATATCATACAACACATTTCACAAACAATAAACTCAATGACATTCTTGCTATATATAGTTAACAATGCAAACTTTTCTTATTGTTGGCCAGTTATGATCAGCTTTAAATTGAAATAATTGCGATTGAGAGCACGCAAATCACGGAAGAAAGCAGCAAAGCGTAACATGGTAGCGCTGAAATTGCGCATCGCTCAACCTCAACAAACACCCAAATTAAAAGCTCGGCTTCTCGGAAAATCTTTAACGCTGATCGGCTGGCGCAACGCACACATGTCGTTGTCAGCAGCTCCTCTATATTAATCCTATATATATGTATTAATTGCTAATTGTAAGAAAATGATTTTTTCGTCGCAGTGTCTGCAAAAATGTCCGTTTTTACTGGAAAAGTGCAATTTTAATGGAAAAACGCCTAAATCCGGCTACAATGATGTCTAAAAAACAGTCTAAAACAACCTATTTATTTGCGATAAAACCTTTAAATTAACAGCCTTTTATAATATTTCAATTTCCTGAACTTCTTGAATTAAGAAAAATCAGTTTCCACGCGCACCTTCAGGTTGGGAACACATCTGGTCTTGTTCATTTCAGCAAGAATCGGAGGAGAGAAATAAATGCAAATAATCGGGTTTTGAACGTAACAGTCATGTAAAACAGCAGCTCTCTCGGTGAGGCATAAAAGGTAGAGCGGTGCGCATTATTCGGCCACAATGGCTGCTTCTCATCATCACTGGCTGCTCCGGCGCCATTATTTTTCCAGCATTATTCCCGTCATCACTCCTTCCTTCCTCCATTGTGTTGAGCAAAAATACATTCTCGCGCACAATGAAACTGCGAATCTCGTGTTTTATATTTTTAATTTCGCTCTGCTCGAGCAGAAATCATCGCCCGCGCGCGCCTTGTGTGTTTGTGCATCTCGCGTGCGATGCTCGCTTTTTGCTTTGCTGCCAAATGAGAAATGCACTCGGCCGGATGGCACTTTCGCGCCAGTCCAATATTAAACCCATTTCTTTGCTGTTTCCTTTGTGCTCCGCCTCCGCGCATGATTCAAATTCGCAAGTTATCAACCTCCACCATCGATCGATTCGTCCAACAAACGCACGCACAATATATATCCAGATTATATATAAACTTGAGAGTTTGTGCCGTGACGTAAACGTTTGATTTTTAACTGTCTGCCATGTTATTGGGGCGATCTTATTATTTCCTTGGCTCATTCAGACGAGAGAACTCGGAATCGCATTCATGTTTTTTAGTACCGGAGAATTTCGCTTCACAGTTGCTCCTGTTATTTATTTTAGCACCCAAAATTTCATCGAGTCCAAAACTGACACAAATGATCAAATTTACAATTCACCAGAAAGAAGGGAAAGATAAAAAATAACCAAAGCCATAAAGTTGTTTTCCAATATATAAACTTTCTGGGAGGCTTTTTTAATATGTGCACTTTATAGAACGTTTTGTATCTGAGTAAGATCACGAAATGTGTTTCATTTTATTTTAATTTAATTTATTATGTATTAATTCTAGAAATTTTCAATTTGTCCTCTGTTTGAATCCATTTCAATTATTGGTAGTTAATTTTTGATCAACAATGTGAACATTATTTTTCCAACTTCTCTGTTTCAATTTTGATTAAAATTTCTGAGGTGTGATATGTACAGATTCCGACTTGGAGAACTTTAGTTTTGAAATTTTATTTAATAATTTCCACATCCGATTGTTCGATGAGCCAACTAATAATCTGTACTTACGGAACCAACATTCTCCACACCTATACAGGCTCACAATAAGTTCGGTTTTATACTGTGCTGTTTGCATTTATATTTTATCCGATGACAATGGAGATACTTTGAACAGAAGGTCCTTAAACAAAAAAAGGGCCGTTTAAAGCGTTTAACATGGAGCATTGTTATTTGCATTTTATTATTATTTCTTGTTTCAATAGTCTAACTGCTAAGTCCACTTGAGCCAAAAAGGAATTAAGTGAATTCAATATCCGGAACAATGAAAGGTGCAAATTCCCACAGTGCACAACAACAGGTATTATAAAGTGCGGGAAACACAAAGCACCGCGCACCTTCTGCGCACAAAAATCTCTCTGGATCCGGATAATGCAACGGCCGATTTTTGCCTGCTTTTTGTGCGCGCACGCTGACCTTGCTCTCGCGCTTCGGCAGTCTTGGGAGAGTGTATAATTCACTTGAAAAACGAGCATTCACTCGAAAGTATTCTTTTCTCGATCCACTCTCTCATAATAATGCCGGCAAGGGTTCGACAATGGCGCTTTTTCAAAAGGCTGCTGCGATTCTTTTTCTTTATCCTCTCGTCGACATCAAGGCACTCGAGTCACCCGATAAAAAACAGAGTTAAATATCACACACGCACCCATCATGCAGCGTGGAGGGCCGTCGACGCCGAAGTTGAAGCACTTGCAGCTGTTAGTCCTTTTTGTTTTCCTCGACAAACGCATTTGTTTTTCCCAAATCATTAATTCGATCGATACAAGAGGCAAAAAGTGGCACGCATAAAGTCGTGACTGACAGCAGTGTATGTGTGTAATTTGATGGAGAGTCTTTTTATTCCTTCCTTTCTTTCGTCTGCGAGGTTGGCAGCTCGCGGAACCCTCCTGCCTCAAATTGTTTACAGAGAAACCGTACTCGTTAATAATAAAAAATGGGTACTTGACGTCACACGGCGATTTATCTCGCTGCGTAAATGCAATTGGAAAACTCTTTCAATTCAGCTAACAAAGCAGCGGTGCAGTTGGCGTTCTAAAATGTTGGCTTCCCAACGCGAAGAGGACTAAACTTTCAATTTTAAAAAACGAAGAAGTCAATCCAAGCGGAGAAGCCATTTTTTAACTTAGAATTTTACTTAAATTTTTCTCTGGGTTCTTCGGAGAAAAATTAATTTACTTTTTATCATTGTTTATATTATAAATTCAACAAGTCTTTTGTCCCATATCATGATGCGTTTGTTCAATGCCAAAATTACCATCAAAATATTTCAACAAAATCCGTACTTTGAAGTGTATTCACAAACATTTTTTCAAAACATGTTTTGCATACAAATCTTTTCTTGCAAACTTGTTAAGCCAGACAGATTTTTTTGAGTATTTTCGTTAATTTTAATTATAAGATGACAGTCTGGAAATTTTAAGACTTCCTTACTGATTAAATTTTATATTGTGTTTATCTCAACAATCTGACTCAGTTTTAATTAAGTTACTCATTGAAGAAAATACTAAATTGGCATGTAGATCAAATTAAATAACGGAGAAAGTGTTAAAATGTTCGTGTGCGGCTTCTAACATTCATGTACACGGCTGAAAAGCATAATACACATCATCAAAAGAGAGCATTTCTTCTTCTTCTTCTTTTCTAGAACTGGTGCTGCTTTCATGTGATTAGGCTGCTTTGTGCACTCTCCACGACGAACGGCTCTGACAATGAGTAATTGATTTATTTGATGTAGACTCTGCAACCTTTCACATAATGCTCCGTGTGGCGTGTTTTATTGTGCGTATTATATATATTTTACTGTGTATAGTGTAGTTCACGGAGGGTTCGCGTAGAGAGAGGAGGAAAATAAATACTCAGTGCGCGAATAATAATATGAATAACTTTTCGAGGGCTCGCCGTGCTTCTCCCTGCTAAAAATGAAATGTGTACAAAAACATCAAGCACAACTTTGTGGTGCTCTCTGAGAAAACGCTCGAGTGACCCCCGTGAAAGGAGGCAGGCCACGATTTTATAATGCGCCGAGAGAACGAGCGAGCGTTTCAGGGGGCGCAGTGAAAAGGCAGAGAGTGTAGCAGCGGCAGTATTTTGTCACTAATTAGTGAGTGCGTTGGATTTTTTGATTCCCCTGCTCTTGACGGCTTTTTCAGCTCAACTTACTTATGTATGAAAGCAGCAAAATGCTAACTCGAGAGGCCCGCCCTTTTATTTGCCATTCAAAGTGACTTTTGGATTCGTTCGCAGCCCTTTTTAATGGTTTTACAGCCAGTTATTACGCACGCAAACATCAAACTTATATACGCAGAACTCATTCTGCGCTGAAAGCTGAAAGAGAGTAAAATAAGAGGGGTTAAATTTACGATTGGCTAAAGAAACAGCGTGTCTGGATTTTGATAACTTTTTATTGTCATCTTAGGGATGTTTCAAAATTTAAATAATGCTCGTCAGTGCATGCAATGACGAGAAATTAACAAGAAAGAAAAAACAGAAATTTTCTGATTTAACAGGCGGGGAGATTTGTTTTCTCACCCGATTCACATAATCAAATGCATTTGTAAAATAAATACATTTATATTTTGGTGCAATCCTTGGCAAATAAATATTTTTTTCATAATTTAAGCACAATTCGTTAAAAATTCTGCTAACGTATATTAATGCTAAGAAAGGAACTTATCGAATCTTGGAAAGTTGTGAGCACATTTCCAAAGTGTCAAAATTATAACTAATAGCAACATTTCAACTCGCATCACACATCATGCTCAAATTTTTCTACTGCCATACAGTCTTTGATGAAAAACCATTCAATGGATGAAAGGGGAATGCCAAGAAATGTGCTATTTCATTCTCCTTTAGAATATTTCTTGTTTGGAGAGCGCTTCAATTGGTTGAGGTGCAAGTGTAAATTATAAGAGGGAACATCCACGGCTCAATATGAAATTTCTCTAGTGATTAAGTTTTATTGAGCTTATACAGTATATTTCAAAACTATTCTTCCACATATCTATATATACAAAAAATAAAGTTTTTGCACAAAACTGATTACAATAGAGCGCCGTTGCCATTTTAAACAGAAGCCTGGTAATCAGAGCTCGTTGGATTTTCCTTCTATTTACACGGAAAAATCCTTATCAGAAAAACAATCAAACGACGATCTGATTTTTACATTTTGTTTTCCAAAGCCAGTTCCAAAATTTATTTATTTTTACAGATTTTGATCCACAAGCTTTTTTTGTACAGTTAAATGACGAATTGAGATTGTGGCTAAACTTGAATATGACCAGAGCACGACTTACAACGCGCAGGAAAATCGTCCGTTCGTCACTTTAACTTCATGATAATCTAAGCTAGGGGAAGCTGTCAGGCGGGGAGTCCCGCTCGATCTTTGGCGAGTGAAATGCTGTGAGAGCGGCCGCCTGGGGATGCTGGGGGTTGCCGGGGTCGGCGAACTGCATGCCACCGTACATTGTGTTGTAGAACGAGCTGACGAAGGAGGCCGAGGCGGCCAGTTTGGCGGTGGCCGCGTCCACCGGCTGACCGTGCGTCTGCCGCTGCTCCGCCAGGTAAGCGCTTTGGGGGTAGGTCAACCCCTTGTGGTAGTAAGAGTCGCTCAGGTAGGGCAGCGCAAACGGCGAGTACGCCGGCATTGAGGAACCAACGGTTGAAAGAGGAGAGTCGCACGCCCCCTTTACGCCTCCGTGCCCCTTGCCACCCCCGGAGTGACCACCCTGTTTGGGTTTTCGGCGCGGCCGGTACTTGTAATCTGGGTGTTCTTCCATGTGCGTCGCCCGCAGCCGCTTCGCCTCGTCGATGAATGGTCGTTTTTCCGACTCTGACAGCAACTTCCACTCGCCACCCAGTCTTTTACTGATCTCGGAATTGTGCATTTTTGGGTTTTCAGACGCGATTTTTCGCCGCTGAATGCGTGACCACACCATGAATGCGTTCATCGGTCGCTTGATGTGTCTCGAGGCGGCGGCTGGCCCCGCGGCCGTCCCACCCGGCGCTCCGGCCGCCACGGGGGATGTGTCCATTGGCATCGGCAACCCTCCGCTGTAGGCGTTCATTCCGTAGCAGTTCATGGCTGAAACAGAGAAAAGGAGAACCGTTAGAAATATCCACGAGGGAATCGAATTTTTTTGACAGAATTTACTCTGAAAAAACAACATTCAAAAACAGCAGGATTCTTCGTCATGCGCTTTCAATGATATGGTATAATTTATTGTTCAAGAATTTTAATAAAAGGGTCAAATAATCTAGTTTTTATTGAAATTTCGGCTAAACCAAAGCCTCGTCAGCAAACCTGGCTATTGAAATATTCCCCAGTCACCCGGTGGACATTGACTGACTGACTGAAGAATATTTTCTTAAGGTGCGAGGAGCATTGCTCATTCACACTTTCACACCCCCGACTCTGCTGTTGTATCCTCCGCGGTAATTCATAAAATTTTTCCTTTACAACAGCGCAGCGGTTATAAAATATAGAACGAAATATTTCCCAGCAATCTTTGTGCATTACGTCCAACATATTTTGGGCCTTCAAAATCTAGATTTTCAAAATCTAGATTTTGACCTAAACTTTTGCACCCTTGACACTTATTATCGATTTGTTACCAATAGCTTTCGAATGGTTTTGGGTTTACCACATTCGCACGTGAAAACCGATTTAACAAATTTAATTTTCAAAAACCCGCAACTTTGTGCCCCTAGAATGTAGGCATTTTTTAATATTTTAGGTCAACCTGCTAAGGTTTACACAATATCCTTTGACTCGATCGAATTGAATTGGTAAATCTATAACCGATTAAAAATTTTAATGGAGATGTTGGCATTGGCAAGTAATCAATGAACCGAAAATTTCCCAGGCCTTGGTTAATGCACAAAGGCCTGAAAGAATGGTATATGAGAGAGCAAAAATAACTCTTTGAGTCACGGTCAAGCGCTTGGAAAAGGCTGGATTTCTAAAAGAAAGCGTGTCCATTGTAAAACCATCTTTCTTCATTTTCTTATAACACAAAAGCGTTCCGCTATAGCATCATCTATCAAATATCCCCTAGAGTGGCCCTTTTTCCAGAATCTATTGAGAATCTTTCCGGAAATTGTATTACGCAACCTATGCAGTCTTTTAAACAACAACAAAAGCGCAGTGATAATAAAATGAACTGCGGTGGACAACCATAACATGATCCTACCGTAAAAGTCAATTTAACAAAACTGACAATAAAAACAATAAAATTTTGTCGGTTAGTGAAGTGATTTATAGTGTCCTTTCACGTCGAAATATTTATGGGAAAAATTGGAATGCGCGGGCACTTTAAGAATAAAGAAAAACTAAAAAGAAGCGGAAACTAAAAATATCCTTGAAATGTCTGCAATGATTGTTGCTCTCATGTTCTTCTAATGCCAGGTTGTGGACAAAGAGGAAGCAGGAATTATGCAGCAGAACACCGCCGCGATATTGTCTTGCTACTCTAGTTTGACACATCATGCAGCTTTGTGAAATACCGGCAGCCCGACCTGCATGGGCGCCAGACTCTAAAAATGCAATTTTTTGTCATGGCTGAGAATTTCCTGGCATAAGAACTGGTCAACCGTCGTAAATCCAAATTTGAATTTTGAATTGTTGCTTGGTCCGTTGATTAAAAAGTGGATCTTTTGCTACAGAAATAAATCAAATTGCTAATTTGCCCCAAACTTTACCAGCGCTTGACCATATTCTAGGCAGATTCCTCTGTGCATGTCATACTTTTCGGGGGAACTCTTTGCTGTGAAATTAAATAAGATTAAAAAGGAGACAGTACTCTTTTTTTAACAAAGCTTGCTAAAGTTTCAAACACTTCAATACAAAAATTACTCCGCTATACCTAAGTCAACTTTGGCACCCATTAGGAATATTTTAAGCATTGACAAACTATACGGTGTTTCCAGGATTTTGCGCAGTTGCTATCAATGTCCTCCGTAAAGAGATTTATTTGCGTCACCTTATATAGCGGAAATAAGTTATTCAAGCCATAGTACTAAATATTGAATCCAAAAGGTGTCTGCTCAATTGAAAACAAGATTAATCCCCGTCCGCGGTGCTGAGAGTTGAATTTTAATCAGATTACGTTGCACAAATGCAATTTGATCGTCTCATTAAACTCAATTTCCCGTGCCAACAACAAAGCCGGAGCATGAGAGGGCTGCTATGTCGCGAATAACAAACAAAATTGAAACGCTATGCACGCCGGAACCCAATTTGAATAGTCAAACACGCGCGCGTGTTACATACGCGCAGCATCCTCTCGTTGGAATTCATCTCGGCGAAGAAGAAAAGCGAGCGAGCTCGTCGTGACGCTAATTTATTTCGTGTTGCATACGATTATTAATAATGGTGAAACAAATTATTCATACCAGGGGCAGAACGAGCTTGGCAGCATTATAATAATGCTTATGGCTGCACGCACAATTTATCATGCCGCTACTTACGGAGACAATATTTTGCTGCTTGCCGCGCTATAGCTGTACAAAGAGGGGGAAAAAGCATGCAGGCAGCAGCAGCAGCTCGAAACATTAGCCACTGGCAGGCAGCATCATTGTTACAGATCGTGGATAATAAAAACGCGCGATGATAAAAATCGGGGGAGGGAGACGCGCCGCGCGGCATATGCTTCTATTATCATCAATTATCATCCCCGTGCCGCAATCTCGGGGTGTGTGTATATAGTTATTTCATTAGAAGATTCAAGCACTTTTGTCCCCTTTCACGGCGTCCCCTTTCATTAATTTGGCCGAGTGAGTGCGTTGGCGCAGCACCAGCTTTTTAAATCATCACACTTTGCATTGCGCTGACCTCAAGTGCCCGCGATTGTGTGCCACCTACGCGCTTTTATAATTCGGTTTCTCTCTCGATTCGTTTGAAATTAGAATATTCATGACTGGGTTCACAATATATCCGATTTTCTGTGAAGTTAGATCGAAAAATTTTGGTTAAATTTTCTCTTGAAATTGAGCCAACAAAGATCGGGAATAAAAAAGCCGACAACTCCAATAATTTTCAGTTAATGCCCTGTTTAATGCGGTTTTTTTGAAAGAGAGACATCTCTCTTGTTTACAAAGATCAAGAGGAAAAACGCTAACCAATTCTCTATACCGAGAGATACAAAAATATGATTTCGTCTCAAGCGCAGTGAAAGTGAATTCACGTAGTTCAACAAGGCGTTTATTTTGTTGGGCACTTCATTGTTTAATAAAAAAGAGCCAAATGCGCTTCAAATTTAATCTCGAAATAAAATGTCCAATTGATAGGACAACATTGTTAAAACTGTGACTTAAACGCATTGACACAACCTGAAGAGGCTGAAGATGGAAATTAAAGCAGTGAATTTGCCTTTTTCTCTATAGACCAGCCCGTTGGCTCGCATTGTTAAGGCATTCTCAGGAGTGTCAAAGCAATGGGAGGTATTTGAGCAGTTCTGAGATCTAATACTGGCTACCCAATATCAGAGATGGCAAAAAGTGGTTAGTTTAGTGACTCGATGAAGTGCTCAAATTGCTCAACGGGCTGGGAGGCGCACTTGCTGGTTTGCACCTTTCCACCATGCGTGATTTGGCTTCACGGGACGAATGTCTAGCGTTTCAATGCAGTCCTCGGTGCGGAGGCAAGCGGCCCTTGAGTGGGCTGTCCCTGTCCTGCCTGGTGCGCCCATGTTATCCGTTCGCGGTGTTATTGGCACCCGGGTTTCAGCATTCGTGCTAGTGCAGTGCGCGCCCTTCCCGGTCCTCGGACAGGGATAAAAAGAGCAAAAAAAATAGATATATGGCAGACTCACCATTTTTGCCCAACTCACACTTCTCGCTAGGATAGGGATTAACATTGAATCTTCCCATCAGAGTGAGAAGTGTGAGTGAGCGGAAAGTGTGAGTCCCCCATAAAGATTTTTCGAACAAAATATGATTTACCAATAATGTAGCCGCAGATTCTTTTGTGCGCGTATATGACTCAAAAACAAACATTCACACGATGTCATCCCTTTTGAGTGATCGGTGGGAGAGAATATTCTTGGCGGGAATATTGACAAAATTTACAAAGGGAGCAATGACCTTTAATACCCATGGAACAATAAACAACCCAAGACATGCTTTTTCAAATAACAAAAGCTTTAAAATAATGACCACCCGCATAGGCGGCGATCTGTCATCTATAGGACGCATTTTATGGAATTTGTAACATCTGCGGAGAAGCTTGAAATTCTAGCTTTCCTTTCGTCAGACATCTGGGCGTCCTTTTGTTGTCACTCGCATAATACTCATAAATTGTAAATAAATAAATTATTCATCTTTGTTAGTATTGCTGGTATTGCTTAAATAAATTCAAATCCATCCTACAAGGAATATTTGATAGCAGGTTTTTTAATTTTTTAATGTAGAGCTTATTGATTGCGCATGAATAAAGCTAAAAATTATAAATAATCAACTATATTTTTGTCAACGCTAAAGGATGCGAGGATTATACTTCTTCTTCAACGATTATTGTACCTTTTTATCTCCCCCACACAGAGGGAATTCCTGAATGCCTTCAAACCCCTTTACACCTTTGTGAGAGCGAGACCACGTGACGAAGCGAGGCTATTCATCCCTTTACAGCCCTGCGCGTTGCCTGTGACCGCGTGAGAGAGTGTCGTCAATGAGCCCCCCAAGCAGCGACTCTTTTCCTTGCCCCCCTCCCGCTGAAATAAGTGGTTTCCAAGATAAAGTGCTAAGCTAAGCTCGTTACGAAAAAAGAGTAATAATTACTGTAAACAATGGTTTCATCTTTCTGTAAATTGGAAATTATTTGCCAATATGAGAGCTGGGGGGCTCCGTCGCATCCAAAATTTAGGTAGGAATCTTCTAATTTAAATTAGATTATTAATTTTTAAAAATTACTAGCTTTGAAATCGTCTGAACCAAGCCAATAATAACAGGAAGGAATTTATTTATAAATAATCTCAAAACATAGCAAAAGTAAAATTAGATTTGAGGAAATTCCTTCTGCATAATATCACTAAATTTCAAGCCGTTGTTTTGTAAAATTTCCGATCAAATCAAAACTGACCCCACCTATAACTTTGTCTTGATATTTTTGACAATAATGTGCATGCATTTAACATCAAATCCGGTAATACGACAAAACACTAGGACTAACCTTCGTAAATGTATAAAATTCCGTCAGAAAACGCAGCAATGTTGTCCGTGCGTGGCGATGCTCTCGTTTCGTCCTCAACAGTGCAGATATACCGTTCAATTGCACAATCTAGAGGCGAATGAGACCTTTCCCAATAATTCGAATGATTCGGGCCGAGCTTGATAGGGCGGGGCGCAGCTGCCGCCAATAGAATCGACGCCACGCCCTCCGCCAAGGGAGAGATGCCAAGGTGCACTCCTTTTGTGCGGTGGCCGCGTGCATGAGCATTGTGTCTCTTTTCCTACTTCAATGTGCAGCGCAAAAATAATACAATTCAATGTTATCAGCAGTTTGTCACCCGCAGCAGTCGAACACTGCTTTTAATTATTCACTGCATGTTTTAATTAATTTTTTTCGCACCTATTAATGATAATTTTTTTTTTTACGAAATAAATAGTTATAATTTGTTCTAATTGTAAGGGATACTGTGTGCTAAAAACGTCCCTGACGTTTCAACAGTAAGTCCCTGTAAATACTTCGTTTTCAAAATATTAATTGAGATAAATTTAAAATATTGATCTTTGAAAATTAAAACCAATTTCACCTAGTGAATATAGAATTTTAAATGATTTAAATTCATTTTATTACATCTAAAAATTTGGACTCTAATATAAATTTTATTCTATAATAACCCTTTGCCACTAAACTGGCATTATTAAATCATCATTTTTAATTGGGTTTAAAATAAAGCTTCATAAAAGGAGTTACTTTTACAAGATATTACAAGAATTAACTTACAAAATACTATTCTCAAAATTTCTCCACTTTGTTCGTCTTGGAAGGGCTATTTTGTTAGTAAGACGCAGGGGGTAGAATAAATTTAAACAAGAGTTTGACATTTTTCACGCCTGTACCAAAGCAAAAGGGAATATTATGGTCTCGCGGAGACACATAAAACTGCTTTCTTCGACAATAATATGCTAATGTCCGGCGGCTATTTCCGCAGCTTAATGGCAACTTGATGCTGCAGCGGACAGTGCGCTCGCTGCTGGATGCGGGCACACACGCATAGCGAGACGAGGGTGACTAACAAAGGAAGCAGAAATCGCATTTCTCATCCCCTCAATGAGCTCGTCGCACTCTCATATACTTGACTCTGAGTGGGAATTTATTATTGTTATCTGTGACAAAAGAGGCAAGGGTCGCTTACCCCTAAAACTGCGTTTCCATATGCCTTTATATTATTTTTCTTCTCGTGTTTTTCTTTCTGGCAGTCGCATTTGGGTCGAAACTTCCACATATAGTGATTCAAACGCCTTAATTCAGAATCATATCAATTTTTTTATATATATTTTTCAATCGACGTTTAACAAAAAGTTGAGTCGCTATATTGTGATGTGCCGTACTTTAATGTGCGTTAGCAAATTAATTAAATCACACATAAATAATTAAAAGTTGCTCTAAAATAACCTCTCGCTGGGAGGGAATTCTTTTTTTGTTTGTCGTAGTTTTCGGAAATCGATTGCAGATCACATTCAAAGGAAACATTGTTATTGTTGTAACCTTTTCTCCATTGATTTTAAATACATTTTTCAAATACAAAAGGACAAGACCTTGGACAAGAATGTTTGTGGTATAGAGGTGGAATATCACAAAAAGACACCTCATTCCTCATGGCAAAGTTTTTTCATTCTCCCGATTATTACAGGTGTGCATTGGGGTGAGCTTAACATTACAATAGAAATATGTAGAGTCAATTTCCCAGAATTTCAAAATGTATATTATGTGTCAACTATGAAGGCTTTTATGCTGTGAGGAAAACTTTGTTGTGAAACAGGCTTGATTTGAAAGGTTCAATCAATCACTCACCAGCAGACAGAGCGGATTCAAATGCGCATGCAGTTTGAGTTTTCGTGTCCCAAAGAAAAAGGGGCTTTTTTCCTGCCAAAAATTGTACAGACCGACAAGTTCAGCCTAAAAAGTAAAATCACTAATTACCTAACAATACATTTGAACTAAATTATTTAATTTTCTTCTAAATTCAAAACATCATAATCTAGAAATTTTACTGGTTAATTTGTGAGTCTTCGCATTGCTTTTGTTTGCTCAAAAAGCAGCACATTGTTTGTCTCTAAATAATTTGATAGACACTAGTCCATTCATGTGCGTGCCCTATTGAGCAGGTGAAAAGGGCGGGGGAGGACGGGAACAAGTTGAATTTTCGCAAATTTTGCCCGCTTTAAAATGGAACAAAAAGAGTATTTTGGCCGATTGTCCCCGAATCCGAATGGCTGCTGCGTTTTTTATTACATACGAGTGAGAGAGAACGCGTGTTGAAAGTTTTTTTCTGCTGCATGTATGTGTCCCTATAAAGTGACGTCACAATGCTTGTAAAAAAGGGCCTTTTGTTTCGCATTGTTGGAACACATCTCTCCCTTTGGCCATTGTCTGCATTTTTAGCTTGTCATTTCTCTTAATGGCTTTTTCCATTCTTTCTTTTTTGAAAAAAAAACAAGCTCTGTATATGCATGCGCACATGAATGCACCCTCGTCAGCTATTCATTTCTCTCAGCTCTCTTTAGGGAATTTTCATTTCTGCTGAATAACACACACGGCGTCCAATGGAGGAAATTAAAAAATCACGAGTGCCGCCGAGTTTGTGTGTGGGTGCCGCCGCCACGCCGAGTGAAGATGAGCTTAATTACATTACCCGCGGAACTAATCCAGCGTAAAATTCACCCTGTAGATAAAGACGGTAGCATGTCCGACCTCTGTTTAATAACAAAACCTCCGCCCAGTGAAACCCTTCGATTGCTTCATTCAACGCTTCGTCATGATTCAGGAAGAGAGGAGATAGATATTATTTTTTTTGCACAGATGCTGGCTGATAATTGTCTTCATAACGCTTTTAGAACAGCATTACGGATAAAAAGTACAAGACGTGGAGCTTTTCCATTAATATCCAGGGTTCGTAAATACCCGCATTTTACCGACATAACCTCTGCATTGCAAATATTTTTTTCTGCGGGTTGTAATGCAATTTTGCGCCATTTTTCGAAACACATGCATTTTTATTGCAAATCAAAAATTCTCACGAGAACAGAAATAAGGACTTTTATAAATCAGTAAATATATGCTTCTAGTTTCAACAATAGATCAAAATAATCGTAATTTTCAAAAACTTCTGACTTGTTTGGCGCGGAATTTGACCTTGTTGGGGCTAAATTTGGAAAAGTGCGGAAAAAACCCAAACTGGTGGGTTTTTTCTAGCTGGTTTTTTGCGCATTGCAAAATTTGCAAACCCTGATAATCTCAAAAGAAAAATACAAATTTTTCAAAAGTTTGCTTATAGATAGGTATTAGATATTTTTAAAGCCATCCATGTTTTCTGTTTATTTCTATACCTTTTGCTCAGCTCCTGCATGAATAGCCAATATCCAGCCTGTTGTCTCGCATGGTTAACATTAAGGTATTCTAAGGAGTGTCAAGGAAGTGGGCTGCCCATAATGACAGAGACATGGCAAAAGGTGGTTAGTTTAGTGAATTGAAATGCTCAAACTGAACAGGCTGGGAGGTACAATAAGGCCGAATCACCACTTGCAGGTTACGCACCTTTCCAGCGGATTTAGGGACAACAAATATCTGTGGCGTTCAATAAAAGAACTTATTGTTAGTGCGGCAGGGGTAAATATGGCTCTCCGATGGGCCCAAGAACATCTGCGGCCATTCGAGCCATGCACTACTACTTGTTGTTCCAAGTAATCCACTCGGCGGTGTTATTGGGACCTGGGACCAGGTGAGCGCATATATAAAGCCTACGGGAAGTGATGAGCAGAGGCTAAAAATAAATAAATAAATAAAAGATAGTCTCGGATTCAAGGTGAATTTTTTAAGAGTTTGCACAACTGTCCGTCAGGGTATTTTCCGAGAGCAAAAGAAAATGACAGGATTGTCCGGTATTTTTCCAGGTGATGGGAGTTTCTGAGAATTGTATATGATTGATAAATATTTTAAGTTGAATAATTTAAAATGTTGAAAAATTAGCTCCGCATTAAAAGCTGATTTTTTTATATTTTTGGAGATTTCCCCCAAAGGTACAGGACATGCACTCTTCTTGTCATTTTTCAGCTCTTGGCCCAACTCTGTAATTTTTATCCAAAGAAGCAAGTAAATGAAAAAAATTATTTAACAAATTTAACAAACAATGAACATTTTTTACCTTGTTCACGTGCAAAAGTTTCAAAGGAAGATCATTTAGCAAATTTTCGCAGCGCAAATTAGAGGCAAATGCCATTGATATAAATTTTTTCCGGCAAAAGCTCATTCCGCATGCACGACGACACAAAAGGGGACAAGCGCGAGTGCAGAGGAAGCACACTCGCTGCGACAGAGAAACTCATTTGCGCGAGTTGTGACAATGCGGTTGGATAATCATCAATTATTTTATCAAAGCTCGCGCGCGCACAATCAAAATAACAAGCTTGCTCTAATTATTAAAAGCAGCTCAGCGCGCTAACAATATCAATACAAGCGCGCAGTGAGGAGAGAAAGAATGAGATGGAAAGAGAGAGAGAGAGAGAGAGGGTGCTGCAACAAAAGAACGAGAAGAATAAGCAGCGCCAGAGCAAAATCGACGAGAAACAGAATTGACGAGAGAGAGAAACCGTTGAAAGGGAATAATGAGAAAATGCTGCTGCCGCCGCCGCTGCTTTTTCTCTTCTCTCATTCTTCTCTCTCTGTTTGTGTGCAAAAGTTGTTGAAAAGTAATTAAAAAATGAGACTCCTCTGGCGTTCAGCCAACCAAGGGTCGTGAAAGATGCAGTCTGAGCGATTCCGGAAAATTGGCAGCCAACGACGTTGAAGCTAATTTAGAATGGAGGCAGTCGGGAGATCGCATGAAAATTATTAAAAAATTGATTTTTTATGAAAGAATCAGCCTTGATTTATATCAAACCTATTTTTTCCAAAAATCAGTCTAGATTTTGTTGTTTTTATAGCTTCTAAATAAATTAATTTCATATTTTAAACATGGTTAATTGGTAAAATTAATTCAATGAAAAATGAAATCTTTGATTTTTGGTGATTTTTTAATGTTTTGTATTTTAGCATTGAATAACCAAAATTTTAAATTAATTAGTATACTAGACACATTTTAGTAAAAAACCAATGATGAAACCAAAGCAGACGTCGGGGATGTCACCACTAGGTCTCGGCCTCGAAATTTAGAAGCGACAGCTGGCTGGGTCGACTTTGCCGAATTTAAGCCAGGCGGCTGGCGTGGCTGACAATAGTTATGTTAGTGTGCTTAACGGCCCGAAGGACCGGAGGCGAATTTTATCTCTGGCACTTTTTGTCAATTCCAACTTTTTGACCGGTGTCTGGCGTGGCTGGCTGAAACTCATTATTCTCTCCATTGAATATTGTTAAAAAAAACTAATTTTGAGCAAAATTGCAAAGTATTAAATTCTTCAAACCTAAAATGTTATTATTGGATGAAAACAGAAAGTCTTTAAACAGAAGTAGTGCTGATATATAACTATGTTTCACAACCCTCGGAAGAAGCAAAGTACAAAACAGTGAGCCCACCCGCCGATTCTGCTCTGCTCCTTGGGCCCGCACAGCCAGCTTTTGCACGCGCAGCGTCTGGCAGGGGGCAATCCAATATCACTTGCCAGCAGCGACAACAACCGACGACAACAACAGCGGGACGAGCAGGAAGCACAATATCGCGCTTGATTAGAATAATGACTGCTGTGCTGGCCCGTCGATAATCAGCAGCACAAATAATTATTTATTCCTCTGCCTGCTGATGGTGCAGAAAATGTGAAAACGTTGACGAGCCCGGCGCGGTGGCAGGCAAGCCATTGTGTCGTCTCTTCTCTTCCAGCGCTCTGCTGTCTGTATATACCGTACAAATGGGTAAATTTTATAATAAAACTGGCTGCATGGCCGCTAGCGCAATAATAAGTTCTAACATGTGCTTTTTAAAAAAATTTAATTGTTATAAGCAAAAATCGCATTGTTAATTGAAATAATTTTTCTACAATGCAGAGACTTAGCTATAATTAATATTAATATTTTGAACTTTTTCTCAAAAATTTAAAGCGCTTGACATAATTTCTAGGTAGATTTCGATTCGTGCAGATCTAACCAAAACTGCATGAAACGAAATTTAGGCATTTGAGGAATGAGGAAACACTTTCACTTCAGATTATTGGCACATTTTGTGGCATCGTCCCTGAGCGGGATGTGGTTACTTTTATGTAAACATATTGGATGGACACAAATAATGATGTGGTGAATTCTCACGACCAAATGTTTTCATGCCATGCTGCGCACTTTGTGGGTTGACAAAGTTATATACATAGCGTCTATTGTGAATTACGTTTGGAGGAAAAGTGACCTGAATCTTTTGAAACGATACTGTTCTTCGCCTGTAAAATATTTTATGAGACTCAAATCGAATAAACATTAAATTAAGTACCTTCTGTAGAGTAGTAATGTTTTTCACACATGTTCCCAATTTTTCGTATGCTTAGGCTTGTTGATTCAGATTCTAAAAAATAAATATGGAAAAAATGATGTAAATAAATTATATTTTTTTCTCACCTCATGCTTCATTATAGCAGTAAGAATGCTGTTGAGTACGTCGATATGTTAAGTCAATTTGTCCATCGGCTTCGATCTCTGAAAATATATACATTAATTAATATCTTGTCAAATATTTTCTGTTTAATATCACCTTATTTATTGGCTCATCATTTTCGCCTTCGTCAGATTCGCTGTCAGACGACAAGGATCTCTATAAATTGAGATTTAAAATTTTCAAAAATTAAATTAAATTTTCTTTACCTTTTTAGAGCTAGAGGTGAGTTCGTTTTCCAGATCGTTCATCTTTAGTTTAAGCCTCTCCAGATCCTTTTGTTGTTGATCTTGTATGTGCATTTGCCATAATCAATGTTGAGCTGATCCATAATTGTGTTTTTCACTCGCTCAGGCTGAAATTAATACGATTAGATTCGAAAATTTAAATTCAACATTTCTACATTTACTTGTTCAATTGTTTCTTTGTAGGTTTCCGCACAATTTTGTATTCCGGTCTTAAATCCGGATTAAATATACGTCCCTTCCTTCACGCGACGAACTTAGCAGATTGATTTGGTTTATAATGTCTTCCTTTTTTCAATCTCCTTTTTGAAGTTGCTTAGCTTCTCATCTAATTTTTTCATTTCTTCATAGATACCTTCTCTATCTTTCTTTAAATGTGCGAGATCTTTTGCTTTTTCACCCTCCTGTCTTCTTACTTCAATTTCTTTCTTCTTCTTTTCCAACGCTGCCTCCGCAACACCCAAGTTTTTTTTTCGAATCCTCGTTGTCTCTCCAAAATATAATTCGTCTTTAGTTTGCTTATTGCCATTTTGTAATCTCGATCAATTTGACAAATCCTTGTTTGTTTTGAGCTTTCAATTGCTTCACTCACTCTTTTTGATTCAAAACCATGCTTACGTACTAACTTTGTCAAGCCACAAAGTGCGCAGCATGGCATGAAAACATTTGGTCGTGAGAATTCACCACATCCTTATTTGTGTCCTTCCAATATGTTTACATAAAAGAAACCTAATCCCGCTCAGGGACAATGCTACAATGTGCCTAATACTCTGAAGACATTGTTTTCTATACTTATTAGGACGCGGCTTGGACAGTGATACAGTGATACGTTTCTCCCTCTTTTATTAGGGATTCTTTCTTTATAAGTCATTGGTACAATCAGTCAAATTAAATTCGAAAGAAAAATAGGTACAAAATTGCCATGCGGGAAAGAATGGCCCTTAAGGTAATCGTATCGACAAAGACCCTACTTTCAAAAAATACCGCATGAAATTAAATATAAATTGTCATATATTTATCTGACAGACAAAAACGGACCGTTATCCTAACCGCGTCTTAATCAGTTGAAAATCGATGTCTTCGGAGTATATAATAGATAATATTTTGTCCCTGAGTAGGATATATCATGGTTTCTTTTATGTAAACATAATGGGAGGACGCTAATAATTTAGTGTTACATTCTCATGCCATGTTCCTTTTTGTGGGATAACAAAGGTATTCTTAAAGAGCCCCTGACAGAGCTCTTTTGTGAATTACTTTTGGGGGAGAAGTAACCTAAATCTTTTGTCCCGGCAGGCACGTGCCTATTATAGAATTTTTGTTATGATCTTCATAGGCCTTGGTCATGTTTTATAGCAACGAATTTGGCCGACAAATTTAATTTTCTGAAGTTCTCAAACCTCAAATTAGAATTTTTACTGTTTATAATTAAGTGGCAAAATAATTAAGTTCAGTTAGGGAAATATTGATTCAAAAAAATAATTATCAAACATAATCCAAAATGTTCTGATTACTTTAAAATAATTTTCTAGTTTACTAAATTTTTTTCATCGGAAAGAATTCCCTTGGTTACTTTACTTTGCAAATGATGCAATTTCCGAGTGACATACAAATGTGTTACAGAAAAGGGATAATGAGGATTTGAGATGTCGGGGCGCGGGAAGCGACTCTGTTGCTGAATACCCGATTCGCCGGTACCGCGCACAAAACACTGACACAATGGGCACAGAGCGGTGCACGCGGAGGCATTGTGGCAGTGGTGGAATCCCTTATTGTGCTTTTTCAATCTCGCAATTCTTTTATCATTCTCTGGAGAGCACCTTGCTGGCTTCTGCAGCAGCGAGATAAAACTTATTGTGCCTCTTTTGTGCTGGCGCGCGGGCAAAAATACGCATTCGCTCATCTCATCATCGATTTACTCCGCGGCCGCGGCAGTGGCAATACTCTACGTGCATCCGGCGCCCTCCGAGATGATGTGTTCATTAATTGAAATTTTAGGGAAGCTAGGCGCGGGTGTGGGCAGGCACGCGGAGGCGACTCTGCATTACGTGCACAACGAGCAGCGCGCAACTATTGATCGGTTTACAATAAACGCGCGCGCACACACACACACACTGTATACAGCAAAAGTCGCTCTTCCCATCAGTTATATTGTGTGTGTATAATGGAGAGCGGCGCGCACAATACGGCCAAATAATCTGATTGCTTTGTGTCACTCAGTCGCAGAATGGAGTAAATGGGGTGCTTGTGAATACATTTACTCTTGCCGCGCCGAGCCTACAGGAAAGCAGAGGAAAAACTATCGCTGCCGCGCGCATTATTTTCGCCTCAATAGACAGAAAGCTAGACCCTCGCGAATGGACAAGTCAATTTCTTTTTCCGCACCCCTGTGTGTCGCAACAACGTTTCTAAAGAAATTTACTGGGAAAATTTAACATTTTTGCATGGAAAATTATTGACAACTCGCTTATTTTTTTTGATAAATTTGGCAAATTATGAAATTAAATTGTTTTTCAGCCCTGTTTGAATTTTAATATTATCTAGACACACTTTTTTCCTCATTCACGAACAAACTGAGCAAACAATGGAAATGTTTAAGAGTGTTGTTCTGTAAAGACCTCCTTTGACTTCTTCAACAAAACAAAACTCCTAACACCCACCAGGTCTGTGGGAAGAGGACCACCAAAGGCGTCAACCTCTAAACACGCCGAAAAAGGACTTAAGACTTGGACATTTGTTTATTCTGAGTGGCAGGCAACTGTGACCCGCGGCAACTGTGCCCTAAGTTAAAATGGTGGGAACAGGAGGAGTGTGGCATCAGGGCTTCGTCTTTAGGGAGGGTCTTTGAGGGTCGTTGTGGCCTAATAATAATGCTACTTTAAATGAAAAAATTTGCTTACAATATCGTTGATTTCCTGCTTAATTCGCATCGTATATATTTAAAATGTGTGTTGTTATCAAGATAATAACATGACAATCGAGTCTGCTCTTAGTTAATTAAATTCTGAAAATTTTACTTTGGGCACAATTGCCGCGAGTCACAGTTGCCGTTCACTTGCTTCAACTGTGACCGAGAGACGAGCTTGCAACGCAGCACCCTCCGAGGGTGTTTAGCCCGTGCACATATTTAGGCTGTGCATCAAAAGGGGGCGTGCTGCTTCACAATTAAAAAAGTCGCTCGCAGGTCAAACTTTTCCTTTGCAGCCGACCGCTTTTGTGTGCTTTGACAATAATGTATTGACTGGCGCGATGCTGGGGGTGCGTGAAAAATCAAGAAGTGAACAGACAGCCTCCTTGCTCGGGGTTAACGTACTAGAGAAATTATTTGTTTAATTTCAGAGTGTGAAACGGTCAATGGCTAGATAATTCCATTATATATTTTTACTCTCTGAAGTATTAACTCGATATAAATGTTTTTTTATGGAAAATATGCCTGCACGGCCAAATAAAAAAATCTTTGCAATAAAATAATAGCATATGCGGCAATGTCCTTATTTTGCAAATTTGGTTATTGCTATCTGCGAAAAAGATTGACCGCACATCGCACACTTAGTGCAATGGAAAATAATGGAATCACTCGGCTCTCAATAGCCATGCAGCAGCTGCGAGAAGCGAGCACACAGAGCTCATCAGCCGCTGCAATGGGTCCGTGTCTATAATTAATTATTTTTCCGATTAAGCTCGCGAAGATTTCGACCAGAGTAACAATTTTGGAAAGAACGAAAAATTGTCTTCAACTAGGTGCTAATTTAGATCGAGAGCGTAGATTATACCAAGAGGGCAGCGGCTGACCTTGACCTCTTGAGGGCTTTAAAATACATTAAGTCCAAACTATACTCGTGAAATCGTACATAAACTGACCTTTGATTTAACCTACATAAATTGAAAATTAAAGAAAAAATTGCATGAGCTGAGAAATTCAAACTAATTAGATAAAAAATTTGATGCTTGAAAAATTTCCGAAAAATCCAAATTAATAAAAAATAACATTGATTTGTTCAATTTAGGTTTGTAGACAATTTTTTTGAGGTGATCGAGCCATTTCTTAAATTCTGAGAAAAATTAACATTATCTCTTGAAGTTTTGTTTGGGATTTTTAACTTATGAAAAGATTACATATTCTGAAAGCTTTATATATATTGATTTTCTTTATCATGTTGATGCAAAATTTTCTTTCAGTTTCAAATATTTAAAACAATCATTTGAACGTTAAGTCTAATTAAGACAAACTATTTGTGATTTTTCAGCCAACATCTTACAAAACTTCCTGGAATATGATTGAAAAAAACTGACTTTTAAATTTAATTTTATGCATTTTACATTTTAAATCCTGCTGTTAAATTACAAAATTTCCTCCTGGTAATCTTACTCACATCGTTGCATAGTGCTTGAGTGCAATAAATGGTGCAGCCACTAAAATCAGAATCCTTAGCTTTTCCTTCTACCCGTTAAGATTAACTTTCATCTGTGATCTGTGACGAAAATGATAGAGTCGAAAGAAATCATAATGAAAATAAAATGGCAATAAAAGCCTGGCCAAAAATACCGGTCCGATAGGAAAATAAATCTGATTTGAGTCACATAGGAAATAAGAAAGACCGTGAATGCATCTCATTCTCACAAATCCAACTAGTCGTTATGCAACCGGCAAGACACAACTGTCGGGCTGTCTGCCTAATATGCCTTCGTGCAGGGGAACAGGCGGCAGCATTATTTGCCTGCGCTGCTCATCAGCTAATTTCGCGTCCTTTTCGAAAGCGGCCCAAGCCGTCCGTCATCGGCGCCATTGTCTGCCCGGAGAAGGAGAACAAAAGGATCACACATTGCAGATATTCAGCTCTCTTGGGGGATGCTGCAGCGAACACAAAAGCAGCAGGAAAACTGACTGACTGCTTTAGAGCGTGGTGGTCCGGATTCATAAACGCATATCGAGTTATAACAAACCAAACGAGAACTAATGATGCTTATCTGCCGCTGCCCCTGCGTCGAAATGCACCACTCATGCAAATAAATTACACATATCCCGGGCGTGTTGCTCTTCGCTCAAGTGGACACGAAAAGCAGCAAATTTCTCCGCATAATGCGCCACTTTGTGCACTCAAAAATCGGCAGCCGGCCCCTCGCTCTCAAAGAGCCACCGGATTATTGCCGCGCGGAAAAAAGACGGGGGCGCCCGGAAATCCATCAAGGAGCTGGTTTATTTACTCTCCTCAAAACAAGAGACGCAATGTGTTTATTATTTTCACTCATGTACTATCATGATTTATTTTGAAGATTAAATTTGTGTTAAAATTCCAATTTGAAAGGGACTTAATGGAATAAAAACTTAAGCGGCAGTTTGGTTTTGATCACGTCAATTAATAGTAAAATAATTATTTTCTAAGATTGCAGACTAGCATTAAAAATAATTGAAAAATTATAGTAGAGAGAATAATGCGATTTCGCTGGATTAATTTTCTCTTTATTAAAAAATTATTTTATTTTCTATTCTGGTTAAATTTTTAGATCTTCTTTCACCATTTACCATCTAAAAATTAGCTATAATTTTGTTGTCTTAAGCGTCGCTTGATGTTCTTTGAATGGAGAATAAAGATAAGATGGGACGAAATCAAGAATTTTAGCTTATTCGTTTGACACAGCTGTTTTTTACGATAACTTTGTATTAAATTTATAGCTGAAAGTGTAGGGAGGGAAGAGGTGGGGATTCTGGCGAGCGAGCGTCGGAGGCAGTGTGCTATTCTGAAAACTTCCTTATTCAGAGAGTTTTGTTACCACAGTAGGGAGCATTGTGCGCAGACAATGGCGCCTCCTTTAGCTCCACTATTGTATATACCTTTTTCTATGCAGCCCGGCAGCACAAGCAAGCAAGCAAGGCCCTCACAACAATGTCAGTTTTCTATAGGACTTTCAAGAGAGAGAGAGAGAGGACGCGAAAGCAAGCGAGCGGGGAGAGAGAGAGAGAGAGAGAGAGAGAGAGAGAGAGAGAGAGAATAACTTTTTTGTTGCTTTTGTAACAATGATAAAAAGTTTTTCCTTCCTTTCAGCGAACAAAATGGCAGTGAAGCTGTATTATGCGAATACAATATAAATGCAGTATTTGGAGAAAAAGTTTTTCATCATTCGCACACATTATTTATTCAGTCCTTCCTTTTTCATTACAGTGAGCACCGCTTCTGCCGCCGCCTTTGTCCGCGCTTTTCATATATATATTTTGTTACTCTCCCGGCGTAAATATAGAAAAGTGCTGCGTGCACAATGCAATGCTCGCGCGCGTCTGCTCATCTGGAAATGGAAAATTGCGGAAAGGAGGCGCGTGCACCTGTGTGACCTAGTTAGCACGCACTTTTCCATAAGTACTCAAAACAGATCGAGAATTTATGCCCGAGAGGCATAGCCTCAGCTAAGCATTACGGAAACAGTAGAAAAATATCTATATTCGACTTTACTTTTCACAAGATATGCAATATTTAATTGAATAAACTTCATTTTTTAATTTCATTCACAGACATAACACTTCAAAAATTAAAAGAATTTACTGTGTTGAAAAACAGCAAAAAAACATATTTTCTCAGACGGAAGTTATTCTCTGTTAATTTTATAAAATTAATGAAAAATAACATAAACATTGCATATCAAAAGCTCGGAAGAAAGCGAATCTTATTTGCATTCCATTTCTGGAAATCCTACTGGAAATAAAAACGAGTCGTTTAGATTATTGAAATTTTAAATTGAGAATTTTTAAAAGCATTTTAAATTTTATATTTAAAAGGGCAGCGCACCTATTCATCCAAAAAATGTAAAACCATTTCCTATGGGGTTTGAAATGAAATGAAAACTCGACAAAGGGAAAGTTAAATACACGCAAAGCTCTTATGGGGACCGCCGTGCAGAGTATGCAACCTGCACGGCGGGTTACCTTTTGCTCGGGACTGCTCGACCGCTGCAGAGCAATTGCGTATGTTACCTGCTGCAGCGACGAGGAACTGCCGTGCAGGTTGCATATCCTGCACGGCGGTCCCCATAAACTCGTTTCTGTTGGAGAGTTTTAGAAAAATCACAAACTTTTCAAAACGTATGAAAATCGCACATCATTCAATTCGTCCCGCTGAGTAACTTTACCAAATTTTGCAAATATTCCTAGTCGAAAACGAGACTAAAATTAACTAAAAAAATTATCCTTTCCTTTTGTTGCACAAAATTAAAAATCGAAGCGGAAAGCGAGTGTTAAAAGCATAAAACGGGAAAAACTCAATAACATAAAAGTGTGTACGTTTGTGCAGAGCCATAAAACCAAATAAAATCGTAATTCAGCGGCAAGCACTTGTACGCACTCTCCCTTTCGCGCTGTGTGTGCGCACATCCAACCGAATTTGAATATGTATTTACACACACAAATAAATGCAAGCCCTGCCGCTGGCATTGTGCTCTGCGAGATTTAATTTTATTCCATATTATTTGGCCATTGTGCGCTGCCGGCTGGCGAAGGGGTGCCCCTAACACCCCTGAGCTGCATTGTTGTGTGAACTACACAATTATAGCATTTAGCCTCCCCATTCATCGCGGCAAACATTTATTATATATACCCTTGTCGTGTATAGAAATGGAAGAGAAAAAAAATCACTTTCGAAAGAGAAAAGCCAGCAGGAAAGTTTCACACGTGAAAACCGGCCAAATTAGATTCGCAGGATCGAGTTACTTTATATTATATTCTTTTTGATCAATTTTCCGATCCGATGGCTGGTGCGAGATATTCGGGAATGCAGCCGGTTTGTTTGTGTGTTGCCTTTGTGTGTACGTGCATGCAGCACTCTATCTACATCCATCCATCTATCGATGTGCGACAACAATTGGAAAGTAGAGAGGGTGGAAAATGAATGAGAGGTGCATGATAATACGTATTATGTAATGCGGGGGAGGCTGAGCTGGCCGCTCGCGTATACCATCATCTATTATCCTATCTGCGCGCAGCCAGTCTGCTGCTTTCGCTGCCTTGTCGCTGCACGCCGAAAATCGATTCTTAAATCTTGACAAAAAGTGTTTTGCTTATTATGTCTCTCCGCGCGCGCTTTTGTGTTTCCTCTTTACATGACAAGCACTTTGCAGCTCCCATCGAGGGGAAACAGCTGGTGAAAATCAATTATCGGACTGAAATTGGGCACGTGAACACGACACTCACTCGATCGATTCTATATACAAATTCGCCTCTTTTGTCTTCGGCGAAATTGAAATTTATATTTTTTCTATATTTTACATATTATAGAAAAGAGAGGAGATTTTATTAAATTGAACAACAAATCACCTTTAAAATGTGTAATAGTATAATCAGGACTGGATTTAAGAAAATGCAAAATTTACAGAAACTTTAAACGGGATGTCAGTGATTTCTCACTTGCTTTCGATTCCTGTCAGTGTGCGAATTAGGAGCGAAATTTCTCTTCTGACGAAATGAAGTATGTGTTTCAAAAGGGATCGGACAGCGCTCGCCGTTTGATTAACATCAAAACTATTTATAATACCTTAGAAATTTAAATGGCAATTGGCAACCTGGAAAATTTTAGCTGCTTCCAAATTATTAGATAATGTTTTAGAAAGAGAATAAATATAATTTTTCCATGTTTCTAGAAAATTTACTGTGGGTTACTCGGTTCGAGCCAAAAGGAAATGCATCTAGTTCCTTAGTAGTCGTAGTATTTAATCCATAATTAAGACCCGGTATTATCTTCGGGTCTATAAGTTATTACAAGCGTCATATTATGCGCACGACATTATACTCCCGGCCGGAGAGGTAAATGCGACATGACCGTATGCGTGCGTAGGTGAGCGGTCAGTGAAGGTGTATTATACAGGGTAAATTAGAAAAGCTTATCATACAGTTACAAGTGACATCTAAAGGTTACAAACTAAGTTAACGCCAATAAGCGGGAACCGCTACAGTGCCCCCCCTTTGAGGCTGGAAGCCGGAAAGAAACAAATTGCGTTTTACAAAATAAATCTTGAGGAATGAATGCTTTTCGGACGGTACGGTTATAATGAGTTAGTTGAGGTGCAAACCGAGATTATCTCACTTCTGCTGTAATGCTAGCAGAGGGCTGTGAGTGTTCGCGGATGCGTTTGTCGATGATAGTCCTAGCCGGCGGTTGCGCGGCGCGGATGAATCAAAGACGAAGGAACGTTCGGGCACGGCGCGGCGTTGACTCGACTGAGTCCAAAACGATACCAAATCGGTAAGGAAGGGACTGGGGGGCTCGAGGCGGCCGCTCGCAACAGTCCTCGGCTTCCCCGGCGTGCAGCGGCGAAACGTTATGCGACGACAGAGCGACAATGACTCTAGGTCGTGAGGGGCTCTAGCGCAGTAGCATGTCAGGGCAATGTGACCCTAGGACATCAGTAGCGCGAGCAGTGAAGGCGAAAGATTCGACTCATAGACCGATTAGCAAAATTTGAAAAGCGTATGTTGAGCACTCAAGAAATTACTTGGCTTCACAAAGGGATTAAAATTACAAACTTGTGGGCAAGAATGCGCGTTAACAATTTAAACAAATTCACGGCGAGCTAAGAATTACTGGAATCTATCACTGGCTATGAAATGTTCGTTGCGAATGAAATTTGGGAAATGTCACTGGCTCGAAATATAAATTTTACCACATAAAAGTTCTCTCAAATAATTGTTGAAATATCTGAAGTTGTTGGGCTGCGTTGGAAGGTGGATTCGGAATTTCAGGGCGTGAGGAATGTCATCTTCTCATCTCAAATTTCCTGAATTTCCGCGTCTATGGGCAAATTTCCGTGCGTCACCGTCGGGGTCACCAAATGTGGGTTACTCGGTTCGAGCCAAAAGGAAATGCATCTAGTTCCTTAGTAGTCGTAGTATTTAATCCATAATTAAGACCCGGTATTATCTTCGGGTCTATAAGTTATTACAAGCGTCATATTATGCGCACGACATTATACTCCCGGCCGGAGAGGTAAATGCGACATGACCGTATGCGTGCGTAGGTGAGCGGTCAGTGAAGGTGTATTATACAGGGTAAATTAGAAAAGCTTATCATACAGTTACAAGTGACATCTAAAGGTTACAAACTAAGTTAACGCCAATAAGCGGGAACCGCTACATTACCAACAATTTTTCTCTCTTTTTTACAATATAAAATCAATAGATTAGCAAAATAATATTTTTCAAGTGATCCAGTTTCATTTCTCTTTTAAAAAATTATGTTGATTTTAATCTATATCAAGAAGTTAATGAATCAATTGTTTGTGTACAACTTTGTTGACTCAGAGAACTAACCAAATTGAGTTGAAGCCAGAATTAATCCTGGCAGCAAAAAACCTTAGTCGCCAAAACCTGCATTTTCCAGCAAAACACCAACCCGCATTGCAAAAGCAAACTGGTTATTGCTGCATAGTTGGGTTGCCCTAAAAATACGAGGATGCAAGCACAGTGGGAAAGTTTATAGAAAAATGGCTTGGAAATTTTGAGCTTGTGGGCGCTCGAATTGCTAACACCACAACTTCTTCCTTATATGCGTGCTTTATTATTCGTAGAACTGTAAAAAGTAAACTGTAAAATAATATAAATTCTTTAAATATTTCAAATTTCATGATTTTCCAACCAAAGTTTTGTATACTTATTACAATAACTTATAACAAATTTAACGTAACGCGACAATAGTTAACAATAAATTATATAATATCAATTGAAAATACAATAGCGAACATATTCACGCTCACCCCAAGTGCGGGTCAAATCGTTGATTATCTAACACACACTATTAAGGCACCCTCGGCCAACACTTTTCGAAGACGAGTATGGTGCGAGAGCTGGAAAGGACACACGATTTTTAAATAATCACGTTCGTAAAATAACTTAATTTCAACACAAAAATTTAAAATCACTAAACTAATAAAAATACCTCAGTCGTGAGATCGCTTTGAGTTTTAGCTAAGACACTCTTGTCGCTTCGGCTGCTGCAGGGCTTGTGAGTATATATGATAGCCGCTGCAGCAACGAGTGGGGAGCAAAAGTGACCTGATGTGCAGGTTGCATACGCCGACAGGCAGTCCCCATAAGCTTTTCAAATGGTATTACTGTAATCCTACTGAAAATAAGAACTTTTATCAAAGCGAGAAGTTTCCCATCATAAGTAATCCACCGTTGGAGATAGATCTGGGTAATAGGTTTTAAAATCTTCCTTCAAAGATCGGTAAATTGACAGCAAAATTAGAAAAATCTGATTTTTCGTTGCATTAAATGAACCCAGTTTTTATTATTTCCCCTCTAATAGTGTTGAATTTTAAAACAAACAAGCCAATACTAATCTAAAACTGAAGCATAAATTAAAATATTTTTAAATTTTAGAAGTTTTAAGCCACTTAAAATTATTCTAGCCTAATTGTGTGTGAATTTGTAAAGTTAATTATTATTAAAATAGAAAAAATCACAACTTTCTTGTTAAAACCTCGATAAATTTTACCTTGAGCCAAATTTTCCCAAATTTGATGCAGTAATGAATCTGAAAATGCCGAAAATATTCTTTCATTATACGTCTCGGCTAAATCAATTTCAAAACACATTAAACGAAACTCATTAACGACGCGATGTAAAAGCTGTTTGACTTTGCTGACAACACTTCCAATGTGATTCGTTGGGAGTGCTTTGTGCGCCGTATCATCTCGCGTATGTGGTATTTAAGCTGATGAGCTGTTTGCTCGCTCTCATTCACCAGTGAAGCCCCGGGGGGAGTATGCAGCCCGCTCGTCGCCTGCTGCAGACTAGTCGCATTCTCGCGGTGCAAACAGGGGCAATTGCCCTCCGACGCCCCTGATTGTGAGTTCCCCTTCACACTCGAAAACACGCCGTGCCAAATCACCATGAGCGTTTATTTGAAATAATAATAACGTCATTGTTTCCGAGGCAAGAAGATGAATCATTTTTAAGGAGAAATGAAATGTTTATTTTCGAACAATTTTTGGTGCCAAAATTATTATCACTCAACATAATTGATATTTAAATTTTACTCTTGGATAAACATATCAAAACGAACGGAAACTTTTCCCAGTAAACGTTTAAACTTTAAACTAGGAAAGATTCTTAGCTATTTTTCAAACAGTGATGACGTATATATAGTTTAAATTTATATTTTAAATATAAATTGGGCTAGTGAAAATATAATTACTCTCAAACTGTATGATTTTAAATAATTCAGCTCTTATTTCGCTCTCCTATTTTGTCAGTTTTCCAATTCTTGAATTTGGTATCTTGACATAGTGACTCCTTAAATATTTCAACTTGCATGCATTTTGTAGCAGTTAAAACTGACCCAAAGTTCATGCAAGCACACTACAAATCGGAGAAAATGAGTTCAGTCAAAACAAAAATTCAGTGCAGCCAAGTGCCAACTTTTTCCATTATTAATTTTCACGCTCTGTTAGAAATGCACCGCACGCATAAAATGCGGAGCGCGATTTTCTGCTTCTTGTGTGTTGATGAAAAAAATCTGCAGTGCTGAGAGAATTGAAGCAGTGAGTGCGAACACGCCATTGTTGTTTGCTCCACCGAAATAAATGAGCGAATAAATAAAACGCACTCGAGGCTCGAGCGAGTTGCTGCGCGGAGGCAGCGAATTCTCGCACAAGCCAACTCACTCACTCAGCCATTTGCTCGGCACACGCGCCAAAGGCAGAAACAAAAGGCCCAACCGGCGCCCTTGCTAAATTAAATATTCTCGCTTCAGCTGAGTTATTCGACTCGGAAAAAGGGTTACCGCGATTTCATAATAAGCACAAGGCGCACCATTAAAACTGGCAGCCGCCGCTATTGGTCCGAAAACTCAACTTGTTCGCCTTTTAAAAGTTTATAGCATTTATTTATTTATTTATTAATAAATCATTTAATCATCATTTCTAACCTTTGCTTTGTTTTTAAACCTTTAAGTATAGATTAATACTGGAACACAATTGGAAATTATTAGAATGACAGTGAATTACAATGAGATCAAATATTTTAGTTCCAGTAATTTTCTCTGCAATCAAAAGAGAAGAGGACCTTGCTACATCTGAAGCAAAGCTTTACAGAAAATTTGAGAAAAATGATTTTTACCTTTACCTTAAAAATGAGGTAAAGCTAAATATTTTCCAGGTTGCTATATCTAAATTTTTGAAAAAAAAAAACGGCTCCAACGTTTGCACGCTAATTACGCAGCGACAATCAATCGCCTATTTATTCTAAAATCACAAATTAAGGGAAATTTAGCTCACAATTCGCGCACTATTTGATAGATCGCGTTGAGAGCAATCGGAATCAAGCGAAAAAATGGCAAAACCATTTAACTTTTTAAAAATTAGCAAATTTGGAAATTTAGCAGTTCCTTGTCTGTCCTGATATTATTAGTGCACATTGTATAGAGATTGACTACTGTTGCTAAAGTTCAAAAATAATAAACTCAATGAATATGTATATGTACTAAACTTGCTAATAACAACAATGCAAACTATTCTGAACTGTTGGACAGCAAAGCCTTACGTCACGAACAGAGTAAGCGAGAGTAAAGCTTGACTCTCCTTAGAACAGAGAGCACAAAATTCCTTTTCATAACGAAATCTCCATCTCGAAATTTCGCATAGCCTGCGTCTCAATTTGTAATGGTGCGCAGGCCATACGAAATCGTTATGAAAAGGAATGTTTTGCTCTCTGTATGAATAATTTATTGATTGAATTGGCAATCAGGGTCGAGATCAGTCTCTGAAAAGTAAAATCACACGTTGTTGCCATCTGCCGGCAGCTCCAAACACTCACAATCAGGAAACTTTCGCTAAAGCCAAATTTTAGGGATATTCAGCCTGAAACATTAGTGCAAAGGATTGGCTGTTCTGTTACCCACAAAAAGTTCAGCAAAAATCTGAATTTTATGTGAATTGAATTTTTTTAAAATTTTCCCTGTAATGGAATTGGTAGCTAGTTAAGAAAGTTTGAAAATATTTTCTCACATCCTTTATGAACTAATTTTAACTATCACAGCCCATGTCGATAATTGAGTGATTATATAGTGACTCTTTCGAAAAAAATGGCCATATTTTTAATTATAATCTATACCGTAAATATTTTCAAGAACAAAATCTTGCTACATAATTCGATATTGAATCATTTTCCTTTAATTATTTTACCCTCCGGAGATCCATAAGTCAAAAACTCATTTGAGTCGAAAATATTTCTTAACACGTTGGATGGAACTCAAAAACGAAAACTTGGAATCCTAATAAGCCAGTTTCCTTGTAAGTTTCCCAATTTTTTGGAGCATTGATGGCCACCCGAGCACACCTTACCACCGCAACTTTTCGCCGCTGCATATATGCGATTTTTTCATTCTCAATTTGCGGTGGTTTCGGCGCATTTGCCTTTTAATATTTTAATGTGTGCGCACGCGGTTTCGAGCGCGTTCATGCGTGCTAAAAGACACAAGTGCTTTTTAATTTACGCTCTGGTATGCTTATATAATAATTATGCAAGGAGCGAGGGAAAAAAACTCGTGCACGACCCCGCGCCGGTATTTATTAACGCAAATTGGAATTGCTGCCTGGAGCGGCGCATGCAAATAAGCGCGAGCGCGCGTTTTTCAGCTTGAATGTGTTTTGCGAGAGGGCGGCGGTAAATAAAAAGCACAGCGCGCAATTTTGCATTGCTTGACGTGCTCTGCCGCTTTTTTGCTAAGTGAGTTGCATTTCACAGATTTAATGAGCGTTCACAAATTGTTCCCTGCACTTGCGAAACCCACTTTTTTATCAAAAGCTTGAATGCCGGTGAATAGAGAAAAAATGTGAAACGCTGCTAGTGCTGCGTTATTTTTAGCGAATGAGATGGAAACGTGTCAGACGTGTATTGAAAATTCCACTACTTCTTGCAGAAAAGTTTTTATATTTGAAACTTTTGCAATTTTTCTGCTTCATTTGACGGAGTGCAGTTAATTTGAAATTCATGCCTCGATAAATCAGATTTATAAAATTATAAATGTCGTAAGTTAAATTGTGGCTTTCTGCCTAATAAGTCTTGATTGATTCATATTGGTTCAAAGCCGGGAACTAACACTAACAAACCATACAAATACATACATTTTATATGATTAATTCATTCGTGTTTTCTTTAGATTATTTCAAGTAAAAATTGAACCACTTGATATTTCTATACGGGCATCATTTTTATTTCTTCATGTTGCAAGGTAAAAAAATTGAATTTTATGATTTTCACGTTTTGTTTCATTTTGACGTTCGCTTAGAAGTAAACAGTTTATTAAAAAATAAATTTCAAATTGATTTTACAATGGCTTCTTCCATGGTGAACAACATGAAATTGAAGGCTAAAATTGGAAAAGAATAATGTCACACGCTCTCATATTGTTCAGCAGCTGTTTCGCGTTTCGCCCCGCAGGCCTCGGATCAGTAGATCTTTATACCTCCAAACAACATTCATGCCACAGTATGTATTAGCTGCAGAGAATTTTGAATCAGAGATAGTGGATAAACACTCACCTTTTTGTGATTGTATACAAACGAAAATCTACAAAATCTCGACAACCCCGCGACTCACATCTCCTTTGTGATAAAATCTCCCTCTTACAATTCAACTAGCCTAAAAATTCCTTCCTCTCTTTTATTTCAGCTTTGTGCTACTGTATAACAATACGAAAATCCATAAGAGAAAATATAAATTTTGTATACTTTCTTGAAGGCTGCTAGCCTCCGCCCAATCAAGATATTTTTTATCAAGCTTATAAAAAGGTGAATTTCAGCTGGTTTTTCACTGGCAAATTCCGATTACTACCGAGTCTACCAACAAACATGCATAATTTAGGAAAAATTACTTGTAAAATTCGTTTCTTAACTTTACTCTCTTCTTTCTAGTTACAATATTGAATCGACAAATTTTAAAAACACGATTTACCACACAAAAAGAAAATATCGATTTAAATACGAACTTTTTAATATCGAGATATTCCACTTGGTAAATAAGCAATTAAATGGCTAAAAAATTTAAAATCTTAAATAATTCTTGACTTTTCTAGAACATTTGAGTTTCTAAGAAATTGAAATATAGAAAAGCCACTAGAAAAATATTTTGTTTGAATAAAAAGTAAAAATTTAAATAAAACTAGAAAATTTTCTGATTTTAAAAAGTAATTTTTTGCGGGCTTCAAAATCTAATTTATACGGTTCTTAGCAATTTAAGGGTGGTTTCAAACTTTTTAAAGTCTTAAAATGGCGGGATTCATGCTCATTTGGCATTCAAACGTTAATCAGACACATAGAAGCTGCTCGTCATCTTAAATTCCCAAACATCTTTACATAATCCAAAACTACTTTTAAGTTTTTAAACTTGTCAAGAAAGGTGTACATTAAAAGTTTATTTCTCATTTTGCCTTATATGTCAATTTCGGATCTGCTCCATTTATATTAGATACTCAGGAACGGTCAAATGTTTACTGTGTAAGAATAAATTTTGATCACATGAAATATTTCTAAATTTCAAAATGTTCTCTATAACATCCAATAATTGATTTCGAAAAGGAATGGTAGCAAACAAATGAAACACGTGGCAGTTAACAATATAACCTGAATTAATATATATTTTATCTTCTGCTCAATACATATTTATCTTCTCTTACAAGTCACTTTAAGTACGCACTAAGCAAGTGATGTAAAATAGAGAACACATAAGCATACACTAAAATGTTGTAATGTAAACGGTGTCTAGAGAAAAAATTGCACTATTAACTAAAATCGAATTGAGGCTCCCTCTGACACATCATCGTGGGGCATTCGCGTTGACTAGCTAAAATAATTACAGTTTACAGGAAGAATTTCGGAAGTTGGGCATGAGTTCGTTGACTTTAACAAATCCAGTGAGACGAAATTTGTGGCGCGAGGAAAGAATTGAAATTGCTACACAAAAGTTGCGAGTGAGCAGGTATAGGATGTGTGTTCGTGAGGTTAAGAGTTTAGTGGCAGTTTTGGAATCATTCAAAATAACGTAAAAATCAACTTTAAAAAAGATTAAAAAGTGTGCAACAATATAACCGACCAATTTTAAAAAATAAAATCTCCAACTACAGATTAAAAGGTAAACGTAACAGTGTTTGATTTTCGAGATTTGAACATGTGGGAAAACAGTTCCTTAGAATTTAATTTTTCAATAGTTGGCTCTCTTTCTCTCTCTTTCATTTTCCTTCTTATGACACGTGACTATCACATATTAAAATATTATTATTAGTGTACTGACAGTGAGATTGATTGATTATTGTGCTGCAATCCAAACACAATGCTGAGGGACAAATTTACCAGGCGAGCTCGTCGACCGGTCTGACCGCCGGCCTCGCGCACTTGGCCACCAGGTGCGAGAAGGACTCGCCGTGCAGGAAGCAGGCGAGCACCACAGTCATGTTGTCGCAGCCGAGGCCGCCCATGTGGCAGTCCGGCGCCAGACAACGGGTCATCAGCTCTTCGCAGATCACTTCCGGCTCCATCCCGGTCGAGAGGCGCAGCCGCACAAAGTCGCAAACCTCCTGCGAAATGATTAAACAGGATTAGAACAAGCTCGGAAATCAGAAATTCTGCGTTGCATAACATTAATGAAATTTTGGGGTTGTGCATTTATTAGGGAAAATTTTGTTGCTTTAAAGGCGAGTGACTGAGTTTCACATGATTTCGAGACTCAGATTTATTTGTTCTCAACTGGATAATTTTAATCAGTCAATATTGAAAAAAAATATTGTTAATTGCATTAATACAAAATATTTACAGGTGTGTTTATGGAAAACGTCGAATCCTTTTAAAAAAAGCAAAATGTACACTTAATATGTGTAGACAATATACGTATATTTAAAAAGAAACTCTTGGGATTTTAAATTTTAGTTAGAGGGGGTTATTTAACCTGATGAGAACCCAGTTTAGTAGTCGATTTCTTTTAAATCAGTAAAAAGCATTCTCAGGAGTGTCAAAGCAATGGGAGTTATTTGAGAAGTTCAGGGATCTAACACTGGCTGCCCAATGTCAGAGATGGCAAAAGGTGGTTAGCTAAATGACTCAAAATGCTCAAATAGCTCAATGGGCTGGGACTGCTGGGAGGCGCACTTGTGCCGACTCGCCACTTGCTGGTTTCGGCACCTTTCCAGCGGCTTTAGGGACAAATGTCTGGCGTTTCAATCAAAGACCTCGGTGCGGGGAGGCGAAAAGATGGCCACATTGGGCCCCATGTTATCCGCTCGGCGGTGTTATTGGGACTTGGGACCTGGTGAGCTCATAGCCCACGGAAAGTGCAGAGCAAAAATACTACATATGCCGGTCACCCATTCTGCATGTAAATCCACAGATTAGAGCCGTATTGTGTTTAATTTTATCTACTAATTTAACACCTTGGCTGATGCAATACTAATCAGAATAATTGAACACAACAATAAATAACATCAAAATTGAATAATAGAGCAACATATCAGGGATTTTACTTAACGTTATCAATATTTCTTAACACCTTGACAAACACTTTTTTAAATTTCACATAAGATGCAATTTTACATTCAACCCGTGAATGAATTTTGAAAAACATAATTTAACTATAATTTCTCATACTTCTATATGTTTTTGGTCAATTCCTTTCATTTTTAAGAACGAAAAAATCGATTATATTTTTATTTTCAACATGATCGACAAGTGATTTTCGTAATTATCGTCCACATATTAATTTGAAGTTAGATAAATTCATATAATCAATTTCTTGCATTTTGTGGCAGAAATTTGCCTGTAAAAACCAGTGACTAAGCATAGGTGAGTGACATGGAATTTAGGTCACTATTGAACAATGTTTTCTCTTTTCGAGTCACGCGGATATCAGCTGCTTTGTTAAGTGCAGCAGAACAAAGACCTTTATCCTTTTCTGTTTTATTTCTGCCTCTTCACGTTTCTGGATTTTTTTAACGCCCAGAAATAAAATACTCATTATTAATTCATGGCACTCAAATTTGTAATAATTTCAACAGACAAATTTTGAAGCTCTTCAGAGTTCCGTTGAATCTTTTAATATGTTTAAAGTTTGAATTAGAGAATTGGAAATCAATTAAGCAAAAATTTGGGAGATGCATGAGTTTTTTAATAGCTTCTAGATGAAGTGTGTGGAATCGATTTTGTTTGAAATTTTACGATATTGATCATTATCTTACTTAAAAATTCTTTAAAATTCAAACTATTTGGATTGTTGCCTCACTTATTGTTTACTGGTGAACGACTTGTATATTACATTTAAAAATTTCTTCATAAGTAAAAATGAATTAGCTTTTTGGAAACATAAATATGTAACACCCATAAAGACTTCGGTTTTAATTCAGACCTTAAACCAAGACTAGTAAGTAACTTGTAACGTAAGTGCAAAAGTAATTTGTAAAAGCACAAATTTCAAACTGCGAGCAGTTGTTTACGACTGTCTTGCTTGCGTATTTCTCGTGCAACCTTGATAAAAGTTTGTCGCCAGAAGAATTGACGTTGCGTGATTAACAACAACGTAATAAAGTATCAGCTTACGCTTAAGTCTTTATTCTAGCTCCTAGCTGCGTAAAAATAAAACCACTCACAATGTGAGTGCAACCAATTCAAGAATTGAATATGTGGAAATCAAATTATCCCTTCCATTTTAAATGAGTTTCGTAATAATTATTTTCAAAATTCTTCTAATTATTACAAATGTTAAAAATAATTTCATTCCAACTAGTTTTATTTCCCTTTTTTTGAAAAATATATTTTCAGTTAAGTATTTAATCCTTTAATTTCTTTGAGGGTATCATTCAAATCGAAAAGTATCCCTTGCGTTAAGTATCACAGAAATATAGGATTTGATTAGAAATTCAAAGTTTAAAATCAGTCAATTCGTCTCGTTAGAGATAATGCATACCAAATTATATCATGATAGGAGCACATTGCACCTTTTTAAAAATGTAACGCTGGAACCCCCACAAGACGCCATACTAATGTTTGGCTTTGCAACTCTGAAATGATGCTAGAGCTAAAAATTTTATTGGTCATTTTCTTCTAATTTCAGGTTAGTCTTCACGTTTGAGGAAAAAATTTGCATGTTGGAGCGGAACAAACCCAGGGTTTTCTTGTTAGCACTATCGGCTATTGATATCACCATTCTTGTAAAGCAATACTTACAGATCGACCCATGACGTCCCAAATTCCATCACAGGCAAGCAGTACAAACTCCCATTCCGGAGTAACTGTTCTCACCTCCACATCCGGCAGAGCTGCAATAAAAAAAAATCGATCAGAATTGAAAATTCCCACTTTCCCTTCCAAGCAAATAAGAAAATATCGAACCACACCTGTAACGACCTGCTCCTCGGCCGATTTAGACTCGTTGCGCTTGAAGACAAAATCGCCAAGCGCCCTGGAGAGGGCCAGGTTGCCATTGACCCTGTTGGACTCAACCCAGCCGCCGGCGGCGCGTATCCTCCGTTTCTCTGATGGGTAGCTGGGCTTGTGGTCGTTGGACAGGCTCTCCTCCCTGCCCGCCACGCACGCGATCGCCCTCGAGTCGCCGACGTTGGCCTACCGCAAACATTATTTCATGCCCGACCGACTGAGAATAGAGTCTTACACAATACAGTGTGTCGTTTTTTATGAGAACCACGATCGCTGTCGAGCCGGCCATCTCATCTCGCAGACTCTCTTCTGCCAACATTGCTTGGTCCAACGCCAGAAAGCCCTGATGGCGAAATGATTTAATTTAAATTGCGATGACAAACCGCAGACTAATTACGGTAATTGCTTTATATGACAATGACTAACCGAAAATTTATTTTCTTAATTTTAGGGGGATAATTAACTTAATTTAATTAGGAAAATCAACATGGCATCACGGCATTTTCTGGTATGTATTGTTTCATTTGGGGAGGTAAATAATTTATTTGGGAGTAATTTCTAAAACCCTGTACAGACTAATGATTGCTTTTATGGATTAGATTAAACCAGGGGGGCTTCCTTGTTAAAAAATAACCGCTGACTAAAAATTTAAATTAAAAACAATCTTAGGGTTTGAGGTAAAGCTTAATATTAATATTGGGGAAGTACCAGGGTGCTCAGGAACAACCCTGATGTATCCATAATCTTGTCCCTGTGAACCCGAAAGGTACTCTGATTGTGAGCCAAATTGCACATATTATTCTAAAAGCGCATGACTTGGTGCTCAAATTTTGCAGATCAAACTAATTCCGTACGGCGTCATTAAAGTCGCTACTATATCGATATTTCGAGGACTACCCTGACGCTAGGGTTCAATTTCTTGCCTGCTCTGATGGTATTTTCTGACCTCAGGAGTGACCCAAGGCATGTTCCAAGGGTAAAATCCAACCGATTGTGCAATTATGATGCTGTTCACCTGATCTTAAAATACCCTGATTCAACCTATGACCTTCCGCATCTCGAAAATACAGATTTCTCCAGCCCACAATATTTCTAGGAATGCTATACAAACTTCATACATTGTGTACCATATTTAAAAAAACCCAAAAGGTCTTTCTGTAGAAAATCAAATTTTAAAAATAAAAAATATCAAAAAAATTCATCAAGTAGCTTTTTTATAAAATTGGTAGGGCCATCCAATTAAGCATTATTTGGTGCCAAGTTTGTGAGATATTCATGATTTTTTTCACTCCAGCGTGCCCGTTATTCCAGATTTCACCCTGCTTTTCTAATTAAGTTTTTGTTTCGTACTATAGGCATAAAATGCGAGACTGAAACCTTTTATTTTTGGGTCAGACTAATGCAAATTGTGGTCAGTCTGATAAGTTTTTCTGCGCCAATATCTATTTTATTATAATATAATGAAAAATTATCCACCTTAAAAAATTAGACATGAAATGATTTATTTTTTATTTTTCGAATTTATTGAAAGTGCACGAAATAAAATGAATTAAAAAAATAAGATACACATTCACGCTGTCAGGACCCTTCAGGAACTCTCTGGTACATTTTATCAAGTTTGACAAAAAGCGATTCGTATTTTTTAGATAAAAAAAACTCCCCATTAGCAGGAAGGGTTTAAATCATCAATGCAAAGCTCCACTCTTTACATAAAACTCATTATCTTGAACCGTAAAAGTATGGCAAACAAAAAACCGCTATCGCACTCACAAAAGTGAGCTTGAAAAAGTGGTAGATTTTGTAAATATAAAATCATTTGATTTAAAAAAAAAGCCCTTTGTTTTATAGCCTTTACAAAAATAAATTTACTTCCAGGATTTTCTCTAAGCTGAAGAGCTAAAAGAAAAGATGGAGAAAAGGGAGAACGAGTTTTTCCCCTTGGACCAAAATTTCTGTTTTGTGTGTTGTATTTTAAACTGGTTAAGTGCAGCTGATGAGGCCTGTGGGGCCAAAACATCTGGCTGTACAGTAAAAATGACATTTATTATTTTGGTTTCAAAACATAGATAGTAAAAAACGTTCAAAATGATTTAATAAATGAGTCGATTAGCAAACCTTTCTCAAAGCCTCTTCGATGTTTCCCGTTTCATATTCCGGCTGTTTAATGATGAACTTGTGAAGATTTGCGCCGGCATACTGAGCAACTTTAGCACCTGGTCAGTCAAACGTAAAATTAGGACTTGAAGTAGAAAATTCAGGAGGCCACTTCACCTCCGTGTCCATCGTAGACCGCGAGGAAGGCGGTGCCAGGGTCGTCAGGGAGCGAGAGAATGTGGCAATGCGAGTCTTCCATGTTAATCCTCCACCCCTGCATGCTGCTGGAACCGACCTTAAGGTGCTCATTTTGGCAGCACGCCGACTCTTTATCGGTCACAGGTTCCGATAACGTCTGACCCATTCTGCGAGCAACAACAAGCAAGACTGATGTTAATTAACTGGCGAAAGCCGTGCGTGGGGCGCGGGAGGTAAATTATTACGTGTCTGGAAATAATGCACACACGACGAGCGTGCTGGCGTGGAACGTGGAAATAGAGAAGAGGTTATAAATACACGTCCTGGACGTTCCAGGTGGATTAGCATAAATAAATAATGCATCAGCCTAACAGGTTGGACTGTCGCATGATCGAGATAAAAAGCAGCGGCGTCTTCGCCACGTCTGCTTGACAATTAAGAAGTAAGAGAATGACGATGCAAGTGGGCAGCGGGGTTCGTTGCGGGTGGTGGCGAAATTGCTTGTCACGGCCGCGGAATGCACGAAAAACACAAAAATCGAACCCGAACGGCTCGCATGCAAAAACGGCGAGATCAATGCGGCTCCGAATCAATAACCGTTTGGACGTACATTTTTACCTGGATCCCGCGAGAAAAATCAACACCGAAGAAGTCACTCGTTCGTCATTCGAGCTGCCACACCGGAACGCGGCCGAAAGTCAATTAGCGCCGCATTAACATTGATTAATTAATCAATCCGCGGGTCGCGCTCACAGCTGAATAAAGAGGCGTAGTAAAGCAAAACATTCGGGCTGTGCGAATGCAGTGCAGAGTTGGAAGACCTCCTTGTGTGGTGCCTGTGGTGGGTGGAGTTGAAGCATGCGCATTGCGATTTTGGGCTAAAAGCAGCAGTAGCAGCGACTTCTATTTTAACGCCACATCCCTGTTAGCGGTGAGAGGCTGAAGTGTCAACACTTCTTGTTCTACACGGCACGTTGTTGGTGAAATAAGTTGTGCAACCATACCGCAAGAGGCGCTGCTTTACTCTCACAAAATCATATATAAAAGTAACCAGCGTTCTTCATATGCCCAGTTGTTACCCCACCTAGCGACATAAAACAGAAACAACATCAGACAGCAAAACGAACCACGACCACAGCGCACTCCACTCACGCACTGCAGCGACAGCGGAGAACAGGAAAAACGCTCCGCTCCCTACTTAAGGGATCGTGCGACCGAACTCACTCACTCTGGTGAATAAGGAATCTCTAGCTACTCTCGGCTGCATCGTGTCAACGAGATCACTACTTTTTAGGTAATTTCAGCTCAAGAAAGCTTCCCGGAAGGCGGAAGAGTGGACTGTTATATGGTAAGAAACTCCCTCAATGATTTTACGTCGGTCCAAACTCGATAACATTAACTTGAACCGAAATATCAGGAATTTACAGCCCCATATTTGAGTTGGTCCGACGTAGTCGTCCATATTGAATTTCTCCATTCTGAGTTGTGGGTTCCCGGGATTAACATGGGGCGTTATGCGCTTACACTGTGGTGCATGTAGAGCTCCTGGCATTCGGACTGCAATTTATATCGTGTCAGTGTGCACGTATGACTCGTTTTCGCACTCAATTTTGTAATGACACTCGTTGTTTAAACACTAAATCGGTAGCTGACAAGCTTATGGTGCGCCTCATTCCTTTTTAATAAGCGACAGTCGATTTTTTATAGTATAAAACGAATTATTTTATACCGTGCCTTGGAGAGTTGATTATTAAAAAAATTAAAATTTATGCAAGCTTGAATTATTGCCTCGTTCTGAATCATTGACACTATTATAAATTGAATCATATGTATTGTAACTTTCACATCAAAACATGGCATTGTTTAATTTTTAGGGTTTGTATTAATCATATATCCACTTAAAGTTTTAGCACACGTGCTCATAATTATATTGTCTCATTATTTTTTGCCTGATGGCATTGGTGGGGGAACTGAGCATTGAATAATAGCTCTTCACGAGCGATGCGAATTATTGCGAAATTTCGCAAAGTGCACCTGCTCACGGCAAGGGTATTCCTGACTTCATCTTCACACTTTTACTTCTGCTGCATCATTGGCGCAATAAGATATTACAAAGCTAAAATTAATTCCGTGTCTTATTTTAATTGATTGCCGGGTTGTTCTCGACCGCCACGTCTTCTGATTGAACAATATTGTTCCCTCTTAATCATAAAATCATTATTTATTTATTTATTTATACGTACTAACACTGACGCGCATATAGTAAAAGTGGTTAAAACTATTGTTTCTTCTTTTATTAATTTGAAAAACGAATTCTACTTAAAGTGCAACAGTCGATTGTTCCATTATTATGTTTTTGCCTCGCGCTCGCGCCCCCACACCCTGCACGGTGGCTTTGGCGCCTTTTTTTGGGTGCTTGCTTGATGCCTTGTAGATTGCCTATGAGCATGCAAGGAGAGGGGGAAGAAGATAGGAGACTTACCACAGGGGCTGCAATACCTCCTACAGGAGTATCAAACACTGAAGCTAGTATTACATTCTACTAATGAAAAAAATAAATTACAAATTTTCCATTTTCCTTCAATTCATGCATAATTTTTTTTATTGAAAATAGTAAGTTAAATAGGGTCGGAATGGAATCGCGAAACATAATCAAATTTCTCCAGAGTGAAATTGGCGTTGATTTTTTCTTAAGTAAATTTTTGACGATGGTAACAGGGTTGCAAAAAACGCATTTTTAAATGCAGTGAAGTGTTAAAAACCATTTTTTCCATTTATACCTATTTCTTGCAGGCAATGTTTGTATCCCAGTTTTAAATAATAAATATTCTAATTATAAGCTTATGACTTCGACTTGAAAATTTTTGGAGATAAATTTTTGAAGAATGAGGCAATTTAAAAGAAAAAATCTGCACAGTAGAGGATATTTTGACCACTACCACAACCGCAAATTTTAGACTTCCACAAGGGAAAACAGGAAAAATTGAGTAGTAAAACCAGAGGTGAAAAAACGAATGATAAGCAAATTAATGCTACCCTGGATGGGAACCCCCATTTTCATTTAGCTTATTTTCCAGGTGAGCGACACTTGTAATAATTTCAGCTTCATTTCTCGTCATTATCATTTATCAGGGTGCTGCATCGTAACATAACTCGCATTTATTTATGCATAAAATTTAAATATTTGGTAAATATACGCTTGCAATTTAAGAAAAAAAATCATGGGGGTAATGGAGGAACATTGCGCGACCGGTCACAACATAATGCAAATCTAGCCGCAACGTTTAGATAAAAAAAATTGCGTTTGCACACGCAACAAAGAAGACGTTGACCGCCGAATAGAGCAAACTAGCATGATTGCGAATGGAAACAATATCGGAGTTTGGCAGATATTGAAACAAATTATTGAACCTTCCTGGGCTGGGAGCGCCTTTCTATTTCACTGTGCGTGATCGATAGGCGGGCATGGAAGCGGAAAAGTGGAATGAAACACAAAACATTTTCCGTCTGTCGCCGACAGTATTTTTACTTCCCAGCGCGCTTGAATCGCACTGAAACAACGCAATTTCCGTTCAAGATAAATATGCTATACCTGTTTCAATTCATTATTCAAGTGGAGTTGCTCAGGCTTGGCTTGAGCGTCACTTCTTTTAATTTATTCATAAACTGAACTTTTAAATGCTGTCTGGCACTGGCAATAAGATTATCGTGCCAGTCAATATATATTTTTTAAATTTAAAAATTGATTTATCAGGATAGCAATTTGAAATTAGTCTGAAATTTTTACTGAAATTTGTTCAACCTTTTAGTATCATTTGATGAAATCAGAACCGATAACCAATTAAATTTCAGATTATCTCTAAAAATTCAACGGTTACTTATTATTTTTCGTTTGATTTCTATTCCCCTCGTTGATATTTGATGATATGCGAATTATGAGGAAAATTTTACCTTCCGGTGAAATAAATCATGATTTTTAACTTGATCAGCTTGCAAACCTTTTATCCGGTTTTCTCAGAAATTTAAACGGCAAACTGTAAAAATTTCATCTTGTTCCAAATTTTTAGGGATTTTTTAAGCAAAGAGGAATAGATTTGCATAATTTTTCTGTGCACATCTACTTTAACCAGAAGATTAATTTTGCCTCGTGATGATCCGAGTGAATGAAAGCCATTATCATCGGCCACGATAAGCATGTTTTGTTGCACAGACAATGAGCCACAATTTTTCATCGCTTGGCTATCACAAAAGGGGATGCTATTTGCTGGTAAATATATCAATCTTCTCTGATATTCTCCATACCAACCATCTCAAGGTCATTCAAGGACGTGAAATTGTTGAATTGGCTCCGAGAAATAATTCGGGAAGTGGGCAGAGTTCCAAATTTAAATGCATTTCCAAGAAAATTGAATGGTATCAATTTAAGTTCATAAAATCGGGCATTCGATTTTTTTCATTGTCAAGTATCAAATATTGCAAAACAGTTGCCATGCACCTGGTTGAAGTTTAGGTTTCAGCAATTTTTTTATTTTTGTTAAAACTTCTTATTTGCGTTGAAACGGTTGCTAAAGATTCGTGTGAATGGACTGCAAAACTGTTAGCATAACACTATCAGAGTGGAATTAACCATATTTGAAAGATAGCATCGTGCGTATAGAGAGAGGAATAAAACATGATTTTACAGCTGGTGACACAGGGGCTTGGTGCAACGTTATGCAATGCTCGTAATAAAACCAGTTGGAAACGAGATGCGACCACTTTGTCAAACTCGCAAAAAATAATCCCATCTTGCAGATGTTTTTTTTTTCTATTAAAGCAGTATGTATATGCTGCTAAAATCCAAGAATCAAGTTTTTACCTTGAATATGCACTGAAAATGGAAAAATGATCTATGTTCCAAGTTCGTTGTTTAAATTTTCAAGAACTTCGGCTTCAACATTTTTACGCTACGAATTTTCAAGCGACGAAAACTGTCTCCCTATTGTAAAATCACGATCTAATTCACAATTTGGGAGGAACTTGCATACAAATTCGCACACCGTTTCCGTTTGGATAGATCGCGACGAGAGGAATCAAACGATAAACCATTGACTAAAATAGTTTCATATTTCAAGAAATTGAGCTAAACCTGAAGTACGTGTACTTTTACTTGGTCCTTATTTCATTATTGCTCATTGTAGAGATAAGCTGTTGCTAAACTCAACAAAAGATAGACTAAATGAACCACTTGCCAAGGACATCAATGCAAACTGTTCTAAATTGTTGGCCGGTAAAGCTTAGTAAAACTCAACTAATTTGTAAACAATTTGATCAAGAAGTGCCAGCGGAAGTCAAAAATTCAAATTCTAAAATTCCTGTATAATATGAATTAAAAATTGTGATTTCTATGTTCCAAAGATAAAAGTTTGCTAGTATTCTTTACTTTTTTGTAACTTCCACTACCTCCTGGCCACATGTGACTTGACTCTTGTTATTCTAGCCTCGCCACTAAATGTAAATATTTGATGTTGCAGATCATAATGGCCACCGCCGATCTCCAGAGAAGTGTTATGCCAGAGCAGCGAGGCCCACGGAAACGCTTTTTTCCGAGAAAAAAGCATGAAACCCCCGTAAGTATCATGGAAGAGGGAGGAGCAGGACGTCCAGCAACCAACAATGCGAGCAATAGCAGCAGAGAACTCCGAAGTAAGAAGAGGACTTACTCGGGAAACAAGAAAAATTGGCTTTCAAAGAGGATGAGACGCGGGTCCAATATATTGCCTACAATTTTCCTACTCGGAGGGAACATCAATGATCCGCTCAATCTGGCGAGCCTGCAAGATGATGAAACCAATAGGTTCGCTTTAATTTATTTTAAATTTTAACAAAAATGAAACACAAAACAGACCAAAAAATCAGGGACTTCCAGTATTTTTTAACGAGTTTCTGGCAGACAAATTAATGTGTGGGTTTTTGCGTATAATTCCAGTTTGCCAAAACCTTCGTTAAAAAGTTTTTTATTCAAAAATTCCTTAAGGACACAGTCACTGGAAATCCGAATTTATTGAAGGTCGCGCGCACTTAAGAATTTATTCAAGGAAGAAAAATTCGGAAATTCCTCCTCATTTCACAGAAAAATTAAAATTTATATTAAACCATTGCAAAAATACACAGAATACTAATTATTATATTCTGGATTATATCAGCAAGAAAAATTATTAAAGAAATTATTTTCGTTAAAAAATGAATATATTTTATTTTTTTTCCTGAAATTGTGTTGCAGTTGACAGCTGAAACTAGTAGGCATTAATAAAACAACGACTTGCTAAATAAGAATGTCCGAAGTTTCTTCCATAATATGAACCAAGCAAGCACTGTAAAAATTAACTGTTTAAAACCAATGGTGGAAAATCGGGTGGTTAGAAAATGCAACCCTGTGTGATTTGTCTTAAATTAAGGCTAGACAGATAATGAGGCGAGAAACCAATTTTTAAAAATAGGAGCAATAAATCATTAGATTGTTTTCACATGAAATCGCAAATTTTAAACTTTTCACTAATGCAAACCTTGTGCGAAAGATAATATAAGGGAAAACCCTGGTTTTAAGAAAATAAGCTATTTATGGATTGGAGTGATCAGGAAAAATTTAAAATATGCAACAACGTTTTTATAAATGCCTGGGGCGTCGTATGAAATGTCAGAGGACGATAGAATCGTTTCTTTTTGTCATTTTTTGACGTGTAATAAGATATACGTAAGTATTATTTGAGGAAAAATTCCAAAAATTCTGTATGTTATGAATGTGAAGTGAGCAATTCGAATGATCTCAACACTGCACTATCCAGACAAAGCGTGTTTCCAATGCTCAGTTTTTCTGTGGAGAACCTTGCAATGTGATGTTGCTCTGTAGAGCTGAGCGATTTTTAATTGCGGGTTTCTTCTAAACAGTATTGTTCCTCTTGAAAAAAATCTATCTATAGGTTGACTTTATCATGGAGGAAATTGTAGTGCACTTTGGAAGGTATTTTGTCATTGACACTATTCAAGCATTTTGCTCTAATCAGCCGATCTATAAAATATTTTACTTAGCGTTACTTATATTTAAAAAATTGTACTTTATTTATTTCCGCGCAGAGAAGAGCCATTTGTTATTTATATTTCTTATGTTATTTTTTACTTAGAAAAATCCACCTGTGGAAAAAACAGATAGGGAAAAATCGGCAAGCCCTGCTCTTAGAAGTCTGCTGACATTAGCAAAGTTTTTCATTTCTAATTGAATGGTCCTAAATCAAAATTCATTCATTTTAGGTTGATGAACGCAGTGACGCCAAAATCGTCTCCACTGCCGACACCAAAACACCGAAAGGAGAAGATTGAGGTGCCTGAACTGGATCCTACCGACCCTCTGAAGCTGCTAGCTCCGCCAATGAGCAGTACCAAGAAGCGGAAGCGCAAGCGTAAGGCCTCGTCGCTGGCCGGGCCCAACGCCAAGGAAGCCAAGCTGAGCGAAATGCCGCCGACAGACAGCAACGGCCGCCCGATGAAACTCAGCCTGATGCGCAAGTCGCTGACAAATCGCACAATATCCGAAATCGTAAGCCCTGTCGTGCCGCAGCCCGGAGAATGGCGGCGCAAAGTGCACAAGAAAATAGTTACTGCCTCCATCATCGCTGCTGCCAATGATAAAAAGCATTCCTCCTACTGCTATGGCAACTACGACCGGTACTATGGCTACCGCGTCAAGAAGTATGGCCCTGGAGATCCCAGACTCAAGTGCGTTACTTATTAGATTTTTTTGTTTAAATTAAAATGATGTTAAAAATTTTCCAGCACGCACAGATGATGTGCTTTTTTATTATTTCAGGTGACTATAAGTTGGAGAAGGTCAAGTGGTTTAATTAAACTTGATATGTTGATTTCCTCTAAATAGAGTATAAACTGAAAGTATTTCATAAAAAAAATGCAAACTAGCAGGGACACTAAGGTGAGTTTTTTCCCCCGATTGCTCTCTTTTAAAAGCTGATATAATCTAATAAGCAACTTAACTGGTGTTTTTTGAAAACCGGCAATTTTGTGCCCCTTTAAGCCAAATTTTGGATTTCAGAAAAAGGAAATACTCTCAGTTGATCACCTTCCTAGTGGCAATCAACATACCAAAGTTTCATTCAAATCAATTGGCCCTCTTTCCCACTTATTTTCACCTAGAAATGGAAAAAGCCAATCAATTTAATTGAAATTTTTCTAAATAGAAGATAATTTTTAAAAAAATTAAAGACTTTCTTATTTGGAAATATTTTTCATCTTTTCTGCTTTGAAGGAAAGAAAACAAATTATTCATTTTTAAGTAATTGGACATTTTGATATCAGAAGTTTAAGAACCTAAATTTCTAAAGAATAATAATTGTCTGATCAACTTCAACTTGAAAAATTAAAACACTTTAAAAATACATATGGCAAAGTACTTGTGAAACTAGCAAATAACAAAAATGACTTGTAAGACTGATAAGAAACATCTTCAGTAGTCAATTATTTTAGGAAAAACCTCAAATTTGCAGCCAGGTTTTCATTTGTTTATTTCGGTTTTTTAAGGTAGACACACTAGAATTATATGGGTCACTTAAACGTTATGTAATATCCCTTATTTTCATGACCTATTTGGCCGGAAAAATTTCTATAAGCTTGATAATAATTACTTTCAATTTCCAAACCAATAAAAACAATTTTTGTCATTTCATACAAAATTTTCAAAAATGAAACTATATTTTATAAACCTCTATAAAGTTTGATCAATAAATGACTGGAGATATCATTATTTTACAGCTTACTAGGGCCAGAACGGTTTGAAGGCAAGGATGTGCTTGACATCGGATGCAACTCCGGAGAGCTGACGATCGCCATGGCCTTGTTTGGTGCCAAATCAGTCGTCGGCGTTGACATCGACGCTGACTTGATCAAACAGGCCATTAAGAATCAAAGGCTCTTCTTGGCAGGAGAGAGGTCAATTGTGTTGGATGAGAAGAAAGAATTGGATTTACGGGCGAGTAAACCCACTCTCAAAAACCTGATCTTTGTTTCCGTGAGTATTGATGTTTATAGAATCTTGTTGTCACCCGCTTTATGTTTTCAGTGTGCTCTTTTGGTTTCTATTCAATTTTTCTTGCCTCTTTAAATAATTAAAAAAATGGTAGACATCGGTAAGTTAAGCTTTAAAGCTATGATAGAAAGTACAAATGACCTGACGTGTACCACTTGCAGAGATATTAAAATTTACAGTTTTCATATGAATATATTGTGATCCATGGAATTTTCAGATGCATAAAGTTTGGAGGAGCTGAACTAGCGGTGTGTTTTTAAGTTCTACCACATGTTTAATAGGTCTAGTTGAGCGGATTCAACTTGACACCATTTTCCTTTATTGACTAATTCATGAGTTAAGGTTTTCCTCACTTATCCTTACGATGAATCAACAAAACAAACGCAGAATTCTTCACTTAGACAAAGATAAACACTGTCTTCTGTTTAAATCCAGACAAATATTGACGAGACATTCCAGGCAAAATTGAAATAATTCATAACCTCTGCGTCATTTCCTTTGGGATCACTTACATTATTTATTTGCTGAGCTCCATTACAGCAAATGTTATTGTTAAATTTTCGCCATGCATTCAAGACTGAAAAGCTTCCATCTGACGTTCTATAGGCCTTGGATTTGACGTGAAAATAATTTCAACCCTTCCTGCAGCTCGCCTGTTTTCCACCTCGTTTTCCTCATGGCTGAGCTGAGAGTGACGACGCTCGAATCCTAGACCATCTTAGATCGCTCTTCAGTGATTACCTGCATCAACAAAAAGAATCTCTGCTAGGAATATCATATGACAGCTGAACTTGTACCAAATCACAGTGACAGCGCCAAGTATAAAACTGTCTCTAGTACCAGACTTTGCTTAATTGCCTGTCTGGTATTCTCCAGCTTTTTCTAGAATTTTTTCCTAAATTTCTGAACTCCATTACAAATGACCGAGAAAACTCGGATTACAAACCCAATTCGTATGAGGAAAATTGTCCCACCCCTTTTATTAATACATGTAATCTGATCACAGTGAAGGAGGCTCTCGTCATCTCGTGCAGATGTGGAAAGATTTTAAAGTTAAAGGACAATTTGTCGCTGCACAAACTAAAAATTTGTAACAAACCACATTATTTTTTCCATTTCCAGAAATTGCTTGTGTAAACTGTTCATCATTATATGTTTGTTTATTCTCACATTTAGTCATAATAGAATACATTTTATTATCACAGGTCATTACAAAGAAAGGAAGCATGTGAGAATAGGCGACACTTCTGTTAAACAAGAGAATAAAACTCTGTTAGAATAACACGAAGGACATCTCATCTTCATCTTTATCAAATTGGAAGATTAATATTGGTTTTTATTGTTCTTGATTCTTACTTCTGTGACTAACAAAAATTGCGAGAATTGATTATTAAATGAGACCATTGTGACTGACTTAAGGTAGTTACATCTGGTGGCGGCCTTGATCTTTTTCTTGATGAAATTTTCAAACACCCCCCATAAACTAAATTTAGCATGTACCCATAAACTTTGATCGTTACTTGCTGTCTATTCAAATTATGCCGTCTTCCTTGCCCAAAAAATTTCAGACAATTTTTCGAGCTTTAGGCCTGAGCATGAATCTTTTATCTATTGTGACGAAATTTCACAGGTCGGAGGATAAAATTGGATTTTTGCCAGTTAAATTTTTACAAGGGGTCGAAAGGAGTGTGGTTAAGTACCCCTAAACCCTTCAGCTGGTCAAGGGGGGTCAAGGCAAGTCTAAAATTGTGCAGTTTTTTTTTGCAATCGTGATGGTTATAACTGGAGAATTGGAGTTAACAAATATTCAAAATTGAATATTCCTGTATCTTGGAAACACTGAAAATTACAAATTTATGGGACAACCTTTGAACTCATTTTTAAAATTCCAAAATCCTTTTCACTTCCAAAATAAAAAATAGAAACCAAACATACTTAATTTTTGAAATTACACCACGGGGAGAAAAGACATGGAGGTCTCAAAGTTTTCCAAAATTGTCCCGTAAACATGTAAAAATTAATATTTTTATCAAAAAAAAAAAAATTGAACTAGTAGAGACTCATTTCTAGTGTAAATTTCATCAACTTCGGTAATTTTACCCTCTGACCCTGTGAAATCGTCTCGTAGATTTTGCTGATTGCTGTTCATGGATGATGTTTCTTAAACAAAAATAAAGCAGATTTTGCTTTCTGCTGTTTCAGGGGGACTATGTTTTGAAAGAAGACTGCATGGTGGATGAGCAAAAGCAACACTTTGATGTCATCACCTGTCTGAGCGTGACCAAGTGGATCCAGCTGAACCACGGAGATGCCGGACTGAAACGCGCATTCAGGCGCATGTTTGCGCAGCTGCGGCCAGGCGGCGTGCTCTACCTTGAGCCACAGCCTTACAGCAGCTACACCCTCAAGAAAAATGTCACCGTAAGTGTCAGAATTTGACTTAAATTATGAGAAAGATGAAATGAAAAAGAAGGCTTGGCAATTTAATATGGCCGACAGTTTTTTTCTGGGTCAGTAATCAGTAATGATTTTTAATACTTTATTACTGGCGTAAAAATTCTTAAATCATGACAGAGATTTAACCTGACTTGATTTCATTAGCATTATTTTTAATAGTGCCTTTTTGTTTAAACTATTGTATTTCTTGGAATATAAAAATATGTTTGAATTTTATCTACAGTGCAATTTTTTAATAATTTCCAGAGCCAAACGTTGGAGAACTACAAGAAGATGAAGTTCTACCCAGAATCGTTCCCCGAGTTCCTGCTGCAGACGGTGGGATTTTCGGCGCTGGAGGTGATCGGGACGCCGTCACACATGTCTAATGGCTTCCAGAGGCAGATCTTCAAGTTCACGAAACCCCCAGACGCAAAGAAAAAAGGGTGAATTGGGTGGCTAGAGCTCTCGTAGCCTGACTCGGTATAATTGGAAACTTTGCGATTAATCGCATTAATAATCGCTAACTGAGCAGAACCTGAAATGGCACTCACTTCCCAACGGTTGGAGCGCCAGAAATGCTGAGGAGGAGGTTCACTCGGGATTGCAGAGATGGGCTGTCAGCCGCTACAAAATAAGTGCAGAGTTTTGAACTCAGTCCGCGCTGCAATTTTAGCGTGAATCCGCTTCTGTCACCACAACAAACAACCAACATTGGCTCTGCTCAAATTTTTGTTCATGCCGGTTTTCATTTTTAATCAAAACTTCTACAGAACATGTAACCAAACTATTTTTTAATTCATGTGATTTATTTGCAATATATACACCTGATCCCGATTCGTTCCACCAGGTAAAACGGCAAATATCGGCTCTCCAGGTTCTTGACGCGAAAAGCACAAAACATTAAATCTCAAAGCTGGAAGAACATTATGCGTCAGTCAAAAGAGCCCACAAATGGATGATTTCTGAACAATTTCACCAAGCGCTCTTTCTCCGCTGATGTAAAATTTAATGATTTTCGTTGCTCATGAGCCTGGTGGCCGCGAAGGATGACGTTGATGTTTTCAATGCTCCAACAAAAATAACAACCTGATGAAGGATGATTAGGAGAGATTGTTTAAACTTAGTCACCTTTGCATTTACCAAATCCACCAATCCAATTGTACCACTGCTTAGGCTCTATAGATCTCTAGCCTTAAAATTCGTTATGTAAGAAGGCACCGCATTCCGCTCTGAAGGCTGCGTTGCTTCGGTAAACAAAATAAAGTTAAGTTATAAAGAATTAAAATACTGTGTTTGCTTTTCCAAAAATATGATAAATAATCTACTAGACTGCTGCAAAAGAAAAAATCTGCCTTTTTCGAATACTTTGAATTTTATGAGTAAAGACAAACAATGATTTTAAATTATCTGTTGTGGAATGGGGATAGGTTAGCCAAATTGTAGGTGTTTTACATAGCTTCAATGCCTAATAATGGCTTCAATCCAATTGTAAAAACTACTTGCCGCCTCATTGAGCGGCACAAACTTAAGTATATTTTAATTTAAAAAGTATTTTCTTTTAAGAGACCTATTCAGCCAAATTATTCCTTATGTAAACCACAAACGGGGGATATTTTTCGGATCTGATAGCCCAAAATTTTTAAAATTTTGCGCAATTTAGCTGAAATTCGATTTGAGGACAGTTTTCAGAATATTTTTCTCCCTGACAAAAATGGAGCTAAATATGACTTGGCAGTCAGCCGTAACGTTTTTAAAGATATATTTTCTTTAAATGAGCCATTAACCAATTTACCGGCAAGGACTTTAGGAAAGTGATAATGAAACCACCAATCGATTCGTTTTATGAAGCAGAGTTTACCTTTAAACTATCACCACGATTGAATATAAATTGACTTCACAATCCAGTTTCAAAACATTTGCTATGTTCCATTCCCTGTCTAGGGTGTGTAGCATGCTGGGCACACAAGTTCTCGTTAGATTACCGAAGTTAATCAGCATGTGCAGTCGGTATATATAAATGTATGGGAGACCGCCTGGAAAGCCTCCCTACCGGCTGCATAGCTCTAGGCCGACTCGCTAAGTCGCTACTTGCTGGTTTGCACCTTTCCAGCATGCGTGATTTGGCTTCACGGGACAAATTTCTAGCGTTTCAATGCAGTCCTCCGTGCGTAGGCAAGTGGCCCTTCAGTGGGCTGGGTCCCTGTGCGGCCTGGTGCGCCCATATTGTCCGTTCGAGGTGTTATTGACATCCGGGTTTCAGCATTCGTGCTAGTGCAGTGCGCGCCCTTCCCGGTCCTCCGGTCCTCGGACAGGGATAAAATGAAAAAATAACCTTTTTAAGTCCCACAAATCGCAAACTCCGTCAATTAAGAAAGTGTATAGTGATATTTCTTAGCTCGTTAAAAACTACACGATTTGAATAATTTCGCCAAAAACTAAATCATCGGATCTGATATATTAATAGGTGCCGTGTTAAAAAAAATCAACTGTAATTATAGAAAGGGGTAATCAACTCGTAATAAAAATCCTCTCTTGATTTTGTATAGTGATATATTCAATTTTATTTTTCCAATTGCGACATTTTAAGAAAATAACAAGCAGAATTTTCGACCATTCGTATCGGATAGCTGTTATAAGTTGTGCACTTACGAGATTACATTGTTTGCGCACGGCGGCTTAATTCCAAGAGCAGCGCGGCTTACCATCTATAATATTTCACCAGACATTAGGCGCTCAAGCTCGCAACTACATAATTAATTTTAACTTTACAAACGGTGTGTTGATTCGAGTCTACAACAAAAGGGCCATGTACATGTAGTACGCTTTTCGACCCATTGAAAAGTGCGGTGGTATAATTACTAGTCTGGCTACGACACTTGTAACGTACAGCTTGCGGAAGTATGCCGCCGGCCTCGGTTCAAAGGAGCGAAACATCAAAATGCACGATCGACGGCGGGGTCCGGACTCAATCGGCCGAGTGCTGGAGGAGGCGTGAGTGAGAGGCGAACGTGTGCTATCCGAAAATCTAATAAAGGCAGGGGGCGAAAGGCCTTGGGCCATTATAAGTGTTTTCCTGCTGGCGTGCGCCCCGTTTTCAAGGCCGAGAATGAAATGTGTGCACCAGAAGTTGCTAAATTAATGCGAATCAAACTCGTTTTCCTTGAGCAATTGACAGTTTTGCTAATATATTCGTCGGACGGGTTGCAAAATGCCATTTTCCAGAAAAAGGTTCGTCTCGTTAATTATCATTAATCACGGATTGCGTCGCGGGAATGTCTGTAATTACAGGGTACAAAAACGGTGCTTCTCCACTCCGTATCTAAAATATCAATGGGCAGTCAGTGTGGTCTTCATCCTGCGTTATGTAACTTTAAAAGGCGGTTCAAAGGGTTCCCCGTGAGCAATGACAAATAGTTAAAAATTGTATTGCGATTCCTCTCTATCCAAGGGTGTGCGAATTTTGAGATAAATTTCCCTCCTGATTGAATAAACCATGATTATTAATTAGAGACAGTGTTCACCGATTGCAAACTTTGCAGCCAATTTTCTCAGGAATTTATACGGCAACCTTGTCAAGTTTAACTCATTCCTAATTTGTAGAGAATATTTCAAAGCTAAAGACGATATTTGCAGATATTTACTTGAATTAAACTACAAGCTGGAATTCACAAAATATTATAAATGTTTTGAACTAATCAAAAAAAATTTTTTCAATCGAGAAACCCCTTAACCGGCCATTTTTTCTGTCGTTCGATTGCCCAATGCAAAATATGAGCCTAGAACCAGACAGTGTTCCTTAATTATCTTTATAATGCGCGTGTGACGTATAACGTATGACTTAATGCTTAATGAAGTACGATATTTTTTTTCGTTTTTCTTAATATTTAAACCGAACTAAACAGCGAGTCAGCTAGTCATCTGACTCGTTCGTTGATTGAGTTTTTGCGTTTGCACGCGGAATTCGCGACTTCTTCCGAATGGAAGACGCGTCCCGTCACTCTTCCACCAAGTCCCACAGCATGAGGGACGCGTCACTGCCGCCCACGGTCACCACGCTCTGGTCCAGCGAGAAGAAGCGGGCCGTCGTCAGGGTGTTGCTCTGGCCCTTCACCTCATTGTACTCTGCTCGCGGCGAAATGCACGGGTACCTGCAAAATACAAAGAGAAAATGTATATTTTTAATAAAAAAAGCAACAAACGTTATACGAATGGATTTTATTTTATAACATTACTATCTGTTAAAATAAAGGATAAAATTCACCCGCAACTAGACCTATATAGCGCAATTTCAAATATGTTATGAAAAGAAACTTCTTTTTTTCAAGATTTGACGGCCAGGAGTGGTACATCAAAATCTTTTTTTTTTCAGGGGATGACTAATTAAAACACGTAAAATTTTGTAACTAAAATAATAGGTGCAAAATCGCTGTTAAAAAATCTATCGTGCAATCCATGCAATATACACATTCTTGTTAAGTACTTAAAAATACTTGGTCATCGACTATCTCATTTAAATTCAACACCGGAAAAAGTATTTGAGAAATTCAAATGATAGACAATATAGACCAACTGTTTTGAATTAATTTAAAAAAAAAACTAAAATATCATTCACTATATCTTTTGTAATGTTTGCCCACCATGAAAGCAATTGTAAAATTTATTTGCAAATACACTTATTGGAAATTTTATAAAAGAAAAATGCAACAGAAAAATTGACCTTTTGTTATCTATTTAATTATTTGACAAATTAAATTTGCCGAAAGCTCTTTTCAGTTTAAAAGTTAGACAGCCAACCCCATCTCCTCAATTCTAAAATTTCTTAAACAAAAATTATTATAATTTTTTGTTCACTTGCAAACTTGCTCTTGCAGCGTTCTATACTTTAAAAGTATCATGTATCAAAAGAGTTGAAAAAACTTTACAATCAAATTAAGTTACGTGTACATTATCCTCGAAGGACCTTTACCCTGGCGTGCGGGCATAAAACATAAAATCGTGCCATTATCAAGTCACGCGTGCGTCTCATATTCCCGCGTTAATGAAAAACGTCTCATAAATCCAGCCGCAGCCTTCGAATTATCAGAACCACCGAGTATGAATATTATAAATCTCATGTGGTGTGAGCGGAAAATGCAAATGAAAATGTGGTGGAGAAATTAATCAGTCCCTGACCTCTCCAAAAAAATGAGCGAATCGACGAAAGTGTAAAATATTTATGTTAAAACTGACCTGAATAATCGGAGATGGCCGTCGGTGTCGCCGACGATTAGCATGTCGTGGTTGCTTGAACGGTGGCTAGTCGAAATCGTGTTCCGCATCGGGTAGAACCGGTTGTTCCAAATTCCTGTAAAACGCATTAATCAGCAGTCACCCATCGACGTTTTATTGCAGGTTAAGCTCCTTTCGTTAAGAACGCTTTTTACGATCGGAAATTTTGCTCTGCCTCGAATTACAAATTTATGGCTCACATAAGAGGGTTACTGATCAAAATGTGAATTACAGACTATTTGCTCTGGTGAAAAAGATTAATTTTAAACGAATTTTTGCTCCATTTATACGGTTTATGTCAGACTTGTAGTCAGTTTTTCATATAACGTAAGAAAATTTGGAATTTTGGTAGAAAAAAAATATCGCACCTGATTAGCAAATTTTATGTTTCGATGCAAGCAATTTAGACGTTTCAAATGGTAATGTGGCTCAAGTCTTAAAATTGCTCATTTAATACCTGAATAAAAATCAAAGACACAGTACAAATGGTCGATCGTCTCAAAATCGCAACCCCATACTCAATCTAATAATTGAATTCTGTAAATCTGAAAATTCAGATGAGTTTTTAACTAAAGTTTCCTGTGAAAACCCTTTAAACTGCTGATATGATAAATTTATTTAATAAATTTTAAATATTGAATTTTTGAATATCGTAATTCCAGCTTTACGAAGTTTATCAATTTTTCTATGGATGAGCAGCTGCCAATGAATCGGACATTTTTACCGTGCTGAATAACAAATGTTTTTCATCATGCAATAAAACGATTTATTTCTAATGAATTCTGTAATTTGCAAGCATCATTCCGTTGAAGAAATACATTAATCAACAGAAGAAGGCAGAATTTTAATTAATAGCCTGATTTCGATTCAAAGCGTTGAATTGCAATAACAAAATAAATATTTACTCACCGGCCATGCTGTATCCGAGGGTGCAGGTCTGCGTGAACCACTTGACGTCCTTCATGGCCGTGGGACTTTTTCCGCACGTCATCGTCTTCACGTCCCCTGCAACACACACACGCGCGCACGCACGCACGCAGATCGATAAATGCAAATCTCGACCCATTTCGGCAAGTAATCTCACAGTAAATGAGGTCAAACTCGGTGGTCACGGTCTGCAGGTAGTTGCTGTCCACGCTCCAGTCCATGCACGCCAGCGGGTAGTTGCCCTTGATTTTGTTGTACTTTTTGTACGAGAAGCCGTCCCTGCTCACCCGAAACAGGTACACGCTGCCGTTCTGGCTGCCGATCGCGATTATGTCCCCGACTGCAACGTGAAAGAAAAGGCACACGCGACACTCACCACGACTGAATTAACAACGCAATTTTTCCATGCAAATGTGCTCCGATTGCGGAATAATGGATCGACTGTGATTGATGGAAATTGAAAAGGACGCAGGTTATTAGGCGGTCAAGGAACACCTTATTCCTGGCTGCAAAATTCATTTGGACATATTTTGTGTATTTCATAGAGACATTTGTGATAATTTTAAAATATTTAAATTAATGAAAAATGTATAATGCGATATTCTGCCCTTTGAATTTGATTTATTTTTAGAATTGAGGTTTGATTTTTGTGCAAGAATAAAAAAATATTGAATTTGACCTACTTACAATATTTATTTTATATTTATTGCTCACTTTAAATGTCTTTTTTTCGTTCAAATCGTTTTTAGTTTGCTCTCAAATTTTTGTTTTAAAAATATTTAAATTGTCTCAAGCAGCGAAGATATTTAGGAAGTACAAAGTGAACTGATTTTATCTTTGATCTGTATGTACACTCTGGTTCTGATAAAAAATATTGTCATCATCATTAGTTAAATTGATACAACTATTAGCTCTTAAGAAATAAAAAAAAAATATGGCTGTCAGTCGAAAATTTAAAACAAAAGTAATATGGTTGTGAGAAACTTGAGCAAAATTTGTTGACTTTAAACAAATTTTCCAACAATTTTGAAAGAGGGAAAAACAATGACTCCAAATTTTTAGTTTAAATAAATACTTCTGTTTTAAATGGGAGAGAAGTGATTTGGCAATATAACTTAATTTTAAAAAAGGTGAACTCGTTGATGAAATAAAAATTATTGCAGTCAAAGTTTTATCCATCTCAAAATCAATTTTATGCTTAATTCGTAATGAGTATTAAAATAAATATTAAAAAAATTCGTAGCTTTATGCAAAATATCAGCATTTTTCGATGAAAAGGCCAAAAATGTTTGTTTTCTAGGAAAGAAATTTGTTTTTCGGTAAATTGTCTGAATTCACCTGGATTTAAATTTGCTTGAAATTTAATACCTCGCGTTAATTTGAACTTCGTAGCTCGTACTAGAAATACAATTATAAAACGCAGCCCCAGGGATGTATAAAGCATTTAAAAATATCTTTCCTTTAGTTCCCCAAATAAAATTATAAAATTTCCTAATCGCATATAGTTAGCAAATGCACTTTAAAAATATCCTAGTAATAATCATAATCACCTAACAGGCTCAACAAAATTCCTTAAAATTAATTTAAAATGTGTTTCACTCACTTGGACTGAAAGCGACGCAGTTTAGCGACGATCCGCAGACTCTGAATCGCGAGATGGGGTTGCCATTCTCAGAGTTGATGACCAATAGGTGTCCGTCGCCCGTGCCGGCCGCCAACACGCCTCCATCAGGGTGGAAGCAAATAGACACGCACTCCATTTGCGTCTTCAAGAAAATTATTTTACCTTTTTCCACTAAAAATCTTAGAAAAAATGGTACCTGCGTGCTCCAGATGAGGCCATTTCTACGCCAGAGGGCGATGCACTTGTCCTGGCCGGCCGTGGCGAACATTTCCTCGTCGGGGTGCGTGGCCAGGCCCACCAGCAATTTGTGGTGCCCGAATACCAACTACAAAATCAATCCAGAGTCGTGTAATGTAATGCTAATCGCGTCCTTGGTAAATGCCATGCAAATTCTGACCTGATTGAACCGCCTTTGCAGCGAGCCCTCGAGAATATTGTTCTTGATCGTACCGATGTACACGTTCCCGTCGTTCCTGCCCGGCCGCTGCGGGTAGATCGTCCGGATTCCACCTGCACTCTCGAGCAGCTGCAACGTTTAATTGAATTTTAAATTAATAAAAAGGGAAAATTGTTTTTAGATACATTTAAGAAAATAAGTTTTTATCAATGCATTTATTTAAAGACCTTGGGATTAATCAATATTTTGGAAGCAAATGGATTAAATTGTTCTGTGGCGATTTTTTTCAAACAAACTTATTGGTTTTTTAACGACTGGGTCAAACAATTATTTCATTTATTAAAAATGGCGATAATTTTCGCATTCAGGGGCCTTTGAATTTTTCCCAACAAAATTTTTTCATTATGAACTCGAACCAAATTAAAAATTAATTCCCCTGCAAGACTAAAGTGACCTTTCTTCTCCTTAAAAGTAATTATTATAGTTATTGAGCTCCCTTTTCGAGATATCTACCATCCAATAAATTTTGAATTTATTAACTTGGAAAATATATAACCAACCTTGGTCTCGGCAATTTTCTTGTAATTCTGCATGCTGTCCCAGGCAACCAGCCTCCTGTCCTTCTCCCCTCCGGACAGCAGAGTGCCTTCGGACAGCATGACCAGCGAGCCGATCCCCCTCGCGTGGGCCTGGAAATAGAATTAGTTTTCGTTTTATGGTAACGTATCGGAAACTCTTCACCTCGAACTCAAGGCGCACAAAGTAGGACCCTTCGCTGTCGATGGAATAAATTGTGATAAATCCGTCGCTGTCGGCCGTGACGACGTCACCGTCCGGCTCGAATTGGAGGCAAACGATGTTGGTTGGCGATGGCTGCAAGTGAATGAATGAACTTAGCACCGATAGGAGTATTTTCACTGTCGATTTACTGGTTTTATGAGGTCTGTTCGCTCGAAGAATCCGTCCTTGCGTCTCGTCCAAAAGGCCAAGTGGCTCTTGCCGTAGGTGATCACCAGATTGTCATCCAGCGGGTGGAATTGCGCCCCGGACAGCTCGTCTTGCAAAGTCTATGAGTTCAAAAATTGCGAAAATTCACTAGTAGATTATTTCATTTTTAATTAAAATTGTTGTGACTATAAGCGTTAATTTTTTTAAGAAATGGAATTTAAATGATAACAATTAAATTAATTACTTATTAAAAACAACTTTTTTAGCCTTTTTAGAAACATTCCCTAGATTTAAATGGAAAATGTCCCATTTTCTTGTACAGTCAAGACGATATATTATATAAAAATTGTGCAAGGACATCAACTATAAAATCAATTAAGAGCACTTTGTTTAGCATAAACGCTTTTTGGATAATCCCAACCGTCATCAGTTGATATTTAAATTAGCAAAATAATGTTACTCACCGCGACTTTTCCGAGTAAGTGACCCCACTGCCACTGCCAGACGGAAAGTATGCGCTCCCTGCCGCCGTCGACCGCCAAAGCGTAGCTTCCGCCGTTCTAAAATCACAGAAAAATCACGCTCAACCTCAGAGAGCCGCGCGTGTCACGTTCGCTAGACTTGCCAGTTGCGAGAAAGCGACCGCGGACACCTCGACGGAGAACTCGCCCATGCCGAAGACGTACAGGGTGAGCAGCGTCTCTGGGCTCCAAATGCGAACGTGCGCCTGCGTCTTCCGGTTGCGTCCCGCTTTTTGTCCCGACGCCACCATTTCCCGCGAAGGGTGCAGGTCCATGCTGAAATACATATTTAAATTATTGAATTGCGCACTCGCTTTTTTCAACGAAAAAAGAAAATAAATTTCAAGCTGTCATAATTTCTTGAAAATCGGTTGGGTTGGATTTCAAAAAACTTTTAAAACTCGCGAATTTTCCGCGTCGTGAACGTATACCATATGAGCCTCATTGGAGGAAGCCAGTCCAGAAAAGAACCAGCTCGTGTTTCTGCCCCTGCACCGGGAACTTTTTATGAAATCTCAAGATGAAATTCATTTACGCGTACTGGAATGGTGCAAAGCAGCAAGTAGCGAGTCGGAAAGCTTTCGCAACCCTCCCCAATCCTAATGGACTCGCCATTGCAATGCAAAGAGAGTCGAACGTAGGCGCAAATCAGCCCACACTTGACCCCCAAACATAGCTCCGAGTGAATTTTCAAAATGGCTTTTCCGGAAATTGTGAAGAGGTAAATATTTATTTGATGCGTACCAGACAATGTCCTCAGTGTGTCCGGTGTAGTGGCGCTGCGACTCCTCGTCCTTGTCGTAGAGGACGGCGACGGCCGCCACGTAGTACATGATTTCGCCACTCGGAAGGACCCACAAATTTTTCTTGGAGTCGAAGCCGCGGTATCCGTAACTGCGAATCGCATGCTAAGGAAAATTACCTCCGAGTTTGCATTGGAAAGGCGCGACCGGGCGCGTGATTAACATCTCATAAATATGTAAATCGACGGACGCGTGAAAAGGATACACCCAACTGAGCTGCATTCGCTTGTCCGGTGGAGTCGGGTCGAATATTTTCTGGTGCATTGGTGGGAAGAATACCTTTTTGTTGCCTTTGATCACCACCCTGGCCGGCTCCTTCCCCGAACCCACCTCAGTCACGTCGTAATCTATGATGATCAATTTTTGTTTTAAAAAAAATGTCTTGTACAATTAATGTTAAAAAAACTCAGGGTTTGGCTAAAGAGTGGACAATTGAAAAACTGCCCAGTGTTTCCAAATGTACCTGGTATTTTTAAACAAACGATTAAACACTAAAATCCCACTACAGTAATTTTACAGGCTGAAAAATTTTAAATGCTATCAAACTTAAATAAAAATAACTTTTGATCTCACAATCAGGTCTTTTCATTGGCATGTTTTCGTGGGTTTTAAAATCAAATTTAGGTAAATTTCAGTTGGTTTGGCTTACAGTATGTTTTTTTTAACGAAAAATCATCCCTTGGAGAAATCCGACGGACTAAACTGCAAACCCCAAAACCAATCTTATGAAAATATTTTCATTGAATTACCGATTGAGGAATCGTGGTTTCCCATGGATGAGTGTCGAAGGTCTGGCTCGCTGAGCACCCTTTGCCTGGTGGGGTTGCGAGCCGACAGGGCTGGTTTGCGCGGTGGAGGGTCGTACTCGTCGTAAAGGTACATGTTGCTGCCGGTCATGGTCGGTCCGCCGCTCGGCGTTCGCGAGCGTCGGGAGGAATTGTTCAGATAGAAAGTGTCCACCTCGGCATATTCGTTTCGCAACTGGGAAAAACTTCGCACCTACAACACCCAAGTCGCGAAGTGAAATATTGTAAAACCGACAAATAAAATTTTTTGAAGTTTTTGTTTTCAATATGAATTGATTTGATTTTTAATTACTAAAATGAAGTTAAATAAATAGTTTTGTATCCTAATTTTAAGTAAGATTAATTTGGATTTTTATGTTAGGGATAAGAGCAAAATAGTTTTCAAATTTTTCCGACAGTTGCAAGATTATTGAAGTGAAAATTAAAATATTTTAGGATTTTTCTTTAATTAAACAAATATTTTCACTGCACGTCCTTGTCCGAAACCTTTTAACGGAGTTTCATTGATCACCTAACAATAAGAAAGCGTAATTTATAAATTTCACTCGTGAACGCAAGATTCGTGCATGGAGATTTGCTCGGCGGATAGCTAATTGCCGTCTCGGGCAGAATTCCTCTCTCGCGACTGCCGCGCGTGCAAATTAGCCCGACACAACGATCAGATATAATCGAGGTGCGTCGTCCTTGGGCCGATCGCCCACAATCTGCATGCACCCCCTTCTTTGAGTGAGTATACTTACTTCCTGTCCGCCCAGGGTGAACATCCTCTTAGCGCCGCCCATCTTGAGCACCTGTCCCAGGTCATCCAGCACCTCTTCAAATGGCTGCGTCGTGCGCAGATTCAACAAAACTCGACACTAACCGCAAAATTTACAATTTTAAAATAATTTTTAACATTTTTTTACAGTTCAGTTTCAAGGCAAAAATTTAATTGCGTTCCATTTTTATTTCAAGCTGTGTTTGAGTTTTTCCCGATAGATGTTTGTTTAATTTGTTAAAATAAGCCTCATGTTGATTTAGTTAAAATATTTTGAATTAATTTAAAAAGATGATCTAAAAGAGATTTTTGAATTTTTGGAATTTTCAAAGGTAAATAAATTGAAGGAAAGGAGGAGCAAGGAAAGAAGGAATGATACAGTGACTCTGCTACACATTTTAAATTTTGGGAGGAATTTCACGATTTTTCCATATGTGTAGCCGTCAAATTTGTTCATATATGCATCCTGTTGTTTCATGCATGTAGCTCATTGCCTTTATAATTTCTTTTTCCTCTTTCCTCCCCCATTTCCAAAGATTTACCTTTGATATTTTTTAAGAAATTAGACCATTGGATAAATTCTTTAATATTTTATTAAATTCCCAAGGCATGAATCCCATTTAATTTGCATTTTACGATTAAAATGAGACATTTTGAGTAATTTTAGTTTATAGATTTTAAAATTTCAGTCGTGGTCAAGATTTTACACGTTTAATTTTAAACATATGTTAATTAAAATTAATGCTAGTGCCAATTTGTTGACTAAAATAAATTTTTGTAACTAAGAGAGTATAGCCGAAATCAAATCGATAGAAATGAACTCGACCTTTCCCCCGTGGACAAGTCCATTTTAATTTATCTCGCAATTTCCTTGCTTCATAATATATATTTTGTGTAGATAGGGTCAGCACACTCGGCACCTACCTGCACACTGTGGTCGTGTCCGTTGACGATGCGAATAATGCGGCCCGAGCTGCCCTTGGCGCCGGCGTTGGGCACCGACGAGTTCATGCTCTTCTTGTTCGATCTCCAGTTTCCGTGGCCAACTGCGATCATCGGCTTTGCCATCTCAGGCGAGTTGGGCGTGCTGTAGAAATTGCCAGCTTTCTTCTTGCCGTACGGTGCCGCCTGCAATTGCACACGAAAAGGGCGCTCTGGCGTATCCATTTTACTCGGAATCATGTTTTAAGTTGGAGAGTTTAGCAAGCAGAAAGAATTTAGTCAGGTACAGAGGATCTACTGCTCTAGTTAGTTGCAGGATTTTATTATTTAATATTTCATTATCGTTGTTTGTTTTAGGTTTCGTGTTAGGAGAATGATTTAATCAGATTTATTTCTCGTTATTTAATTTGATTTGTTCTAGTAACACCAACGCGCACGAGTGGTTTTGTTTTCTGTAAATTAAAAGAAAGAAGTCAGGCTTTTTGTCGGTCACATGTGTCCAGCGTGTTGCCTACTCGAGAAGCGGCAGGCGCTTTTCTTTCCCGCGACCGCTCGCGTGCCCGCAGATAGAAAGAGATGTTTGTCTGCGCTTCGATCGCTCCACGAAAGCGTGCTCTCGAATTTATAAATCATAACGTCGTGGAAAATTGTTATCGCTGCTCGACTTGACCGAACTGAATTGCGCTCAAACAGCAAGACAGAATCGAATGTTACACTTTCGAGAGCGTTTTTCGTTATATCGCTTCCGGGTTTGAATGTACGATTCCGTCAATTCGTATACGTCTGTGACACAGTTAAAGCGGTGAGCATTAATCACAAATAAAGAGGGAGCATTGTTCACAGAGAGATGCGACAGAAGTGTAATAAGTGAAAAGCCAACTGACGAACTACTGAAGCAATTTCTCCTTTCAACCTGAAAATAGGTGGGGTTTCATGAGTTTACGAAAATGCAGGATTGAGGCGTTTTTAACATAAAATTCTCGCGTTTTAAAAGCCATGCCTTGTGAGAGAATTTAAGTGTGCGAAGTTGAAGGTTTGCAAGATCAGAGAATTCATAGAAGTGAGCATCTCAAAAGATGCTGTGATTATGAATCGAGTTAATCAAGGAAAAATGTAGATTTTGCAGTGCAAAAAAGCAACACTTGTCCCACCAGAATGTCCTATTATGATTTTAAACACTTTCAACTCCAAACTATTAGCATTCAATGGCTCTGCGGTTTTTATATTGGTTCCCCTCCCTTCTTGCTGCAAGGAGAGGGGGGATGGAGCCAATAGGAAATCTCTATTGTGAAATTGACTTAACGTTGGATTTTTGTTCTTTCATCAATGAAATAGAATATTTGGGAAAGTTCTTTTAGTGTTCAAAGCTGCCAGCGAATGGCACCACAGTCTATTTACAAATTTTTAGAACTCTGATCGTAGATTCAATCCTGCTGCAGGGAATGCTAGACGCAGAAATAATTTTTTTAATGTGAGAAAATTTCAGTAGGAATTGAATACATTTCTACTGCAATTTTCTGATCTAATTTTGGTTTTAGTACATCTCTGTGTCTAGTATGCACATCAGAAGGATTGAATCTGAAATTGCAGTCAAAGAGCCCGGAAATGGTGGCTATAGAATATGTCAAAATGATTCTCTATATTAAACGGACTGAAGGATTTGGCACTCTGAAGGAAATATTCAAACTCGTCAAAGCCTTGGAGCTTTGTTTTCTACTTTAAAGGACTCGACAATCCTGCTTTCGAAAACCATTAGTGGGAAACCCCTGAGGAAATACCTTAAATATCTTGTAGGAGGAGACGACGTAGCTGCCGCCGTCCTCGAGCTGCTCGAGCGAGGTGAGGCGGTCTCCGGCGGTGGAGAAGATGTACCTGGCACCGGAGGGCAGGTCGATGCGCAGGGACACCTTGTCCAGGAGCGACTCCATGGACAAGATGTCCCTGGTGGGCTTGAAGCGAAACTCAACCCCTGGGAAGTAGGGGTCGCCATTCTTGTAGAAGATGACTTTGCGGGCGCGCCAGTAGGAGAGGTTGTTGACCGGCCGCTTGGCGGAGGCGGCCGGCGGCGGTGCCTCGGGGGCCTCCTTGCCGGCCGCCTTGCCGGGGAACTGCACGGGTGGGTCGTCGTCCATCCTCGACTTGGTGTAGCCCCAGTAGGTGGTCCTTGACTCGTCGGGGCCGGCGTCGCCCGCCTCCGGCTCCGAGTCCGAGTTGGCTGCGGCCGAGGCCGCGAGGTCGACGGCCGACTTGGCGCGCGCCACGGCCGCCTTGCGCGGCGAGCTGCTGGCCGTTGGTTCGGCCTCGTCGGCGCCCGGCTCTTGCGGAGACGCGTCCGACATGATTTGCAAAGATTAGATATGTGTGTTGCGCTTTTGCTACGGACGGACGGACACTCAAGACAGACTACGGATCTTTTTCGGCAAGAGACAGACACCGACCGACAAAAGCAGAGAACGCACTACTGAGATCTAGTGGGGTTAAAATGCGTGTGTGTGTTTGTTTGTTGCCTACTCTGGTGCAATTCGGCGCGGCGGCTGCCTCCGCTGACTCTTCTATTCGGACGAGTGCGTGCGTGCGGCGGCGTCCAGTCGTGGCGAGGAACTGAGCCCCCAACCCTCGGCCCGAGCGACAAAAGCCTCCGTTATTAACCCCCTTCTTGCGGGGGTCACGCGAGATTCGTGTTGGCTGACCACTGTTGTGCGCAGCTCCAACCTAGTTAGCGCCGCCGAGCGAAAAGTAAGACGACGGAATATAAATTAGCCCCCTACCCGTGGCACCCCAAGCAGCACCAGAAACAAGAAACACGGCTCGGTATAAATTACTCTATTCTCGATCGGGAAATTTCTTTTTCGCTTTCCACACACAAATTCAAACCACGGTGTTTTTCTTTGTTTACGCCGTGATTTAATGTTGCTGGCCCACTTAGATTGGCGTTTCAATCGAGCAAAAGTGACGCTTTTCTGATGCTTCATTATTTTAAAGTGAATTTCGCGTGCGGCGCTTTCTCCCTCTCTTGCGGCAAGGAGAGCGGAAAATCCACTTCCGCGTCATTTGCAATTTGCTGTGTGACACTATTGCGTCGGTCGTGTGTTTGTAAAGCAGTGCTCTGGTAAAATGCAAAATAACCTATGCTGAAGATATTTGTTCCATTTTTACAACGGTAATGGAAAAAATGAAATGTAAGGCTAATTTCCCCAAGATCGTTATCTTAATTAAGACCTTGCAAGCCTCAAAATGAAATATTGTTTGATATTCCTGCTATTTGTAGGTAGGAAATACATTAGCGGTGATTTTGTATTACTGTGGAAGCCTGGAGTAATAAAATTTAAATCACTGAATTTAATGCACCGTTGAACTTGGTATAGAAATCAGTGATGATGTCTACAAATTCAAAAATTTTTCGTCTGAAGCCATCGAACGAAATACAAAGTTTTATTTTCGGAAATGTTTGATCTTTTTACCGAATTTTTGAACTATATTATTCAGTTTTAATGCCAAACCAGTCGCTGATCTCGCTATGTGGAAATTGGCTAATGGCTCATAAATGGTTCAAGTTAATGAATTACCAATTTCTGAGCTGACTATACCAAGTCATGTGAATCCATTTTTGTTGCTATGAAAAAATCATAAAAACGTTTGCTTGATTTTTAGATTTTCAAATATCTTTGTTTTTGTTGGCACGTCAGAAAATTTTTTGTATAAGCTTTCAAAGTATGTTTAGTTTTTTCTCTAATCATTAAAAACTTACAAAACCCCGAACTAATACCCTTGTGAGAGGTTTTAACGTTTTTGCTGGACTGTCGAATTTGACCCACCAATCGATTTGTCTCATTTAACATTGTCTACGAACCAGTTCGAGCTGAATTGAGCAAATATTGCGTATTTTAATCATTTTATAAATTTTAACCGAATTTTTTTAAATCCCCAAAAATCGGTTTAATGGTCGAAACGGAAAGTTTCCAACAATATACTTGGTTAACATAAGGAAAGGCTACATGGATTCAATGGTTTCGCCAAACACTAATTAATCTAAAAATTGGGGCATACTATTTAAAAAATTGATTGATTTTATTTGCTAATAATCTCAATTGAAATTTTTAATTTTTAACGTCTACTAGGATTAGTAGTTATTTTGGAGAGAACAATAAAAATTTATTTTGAATATTTTTATCGTTTTTTTAGTCCGTATATCTTAGTAATTTATTCCAAAATGATAAGTTTTGGCCAGAAAAGTTTTAGACAAAAATTATTTTTCAAATCTGAATTTTCATGAGTTGTAACGATCTGTTATGGGTGTTGTCTTTAGAGCTTAGAAAAATATTCCTCTTAAAAACATTCACCGCGCTTTGGTGAGCTTTTTGTGCGTTTTTCTGGGGCAGATTTTTGTATAGCAGCTGCTAGATTTTCACCCAATCTCGCACATTTTATGTATTCCGAGAAAAATTGAATTGTTCCGTGATTCGTTATCAGAGCACGCCAATCAAAGTGTAAAGGAGCACTGGTAAATTAAATAAAAATCAGAGCCAATTGCACACACTTATCCTTAACTTATTCCATGTGACACAAGCGATAAATCACGAGAAAAACTGCAGCAAAAAGATTAATTTCCTTGGCCAATTTACGTCCATCAAGGTGTGCAATTCCGTGCGCTTTTGATCGTGTTTTGTCTTATCGCGCGCGAATGACTAATTGACCCAGTCATTAACGAAAACCAAAGTGGCTGCGGCCGGCCGCGAGTCTGCCTTCTCAGAAATCCAGATTGTGGCAGGAGCTAAGTTAAGGAGACCTTGCCGTGGAAACTATGCAAATGAGCTCGGCTCCCGCTTTTGGGAAAGTAGGTTATTTTCGTCGTTAATATGTACACACGCGGCCGTGTCACAAAAACAAAAGGCCGGTCGCTTTTGGTGGCATTTTCGCGGGGCGATTGCCGCACACACATGCTAATTTATGGCGCGCGCGGCTATAGAAAATGATTTCGGCTCTTTTGAGGTTAACGGTCCGATAGTGGTTTTGACGTGGAAGGCAAAATTATTATTATTGTGAGTGATCGCGCTTTCTACGAAAATGAGGTTGGCGAATCGAGAGGGAAAGGCTAGACTGCTGGTCGGTGCGGACAATGATAATTCTGCATTGATTTTAATTAATCTTAAATAGGGCTCGGAAATATTTAAGATCAACTATTGTTCCTGAGCTCCACATTTAATTCTAATTGTTCATTTGAGTACGAATCATGCAAGTTTAGGTTATTTTTACCTTGCTTGCAATTTTCTTTATCCATCTAAGATTTCCAAAGCCATCTTAGAAGTCTAAATCCGTCCGTAATAAATAGGCTAAAATCATCAGAAAATTTTGTATTTTTTGCGTCACAATAGTAATTTTTAAGGGTTTAATTAAATATCTTTACTTCCAGTTGAAAATTGCAGTCCGATTTCTTTATCAGTAAAGTATAGATTTTTGCTACTTTTAGGCTTTTTCTAAAAAACAGACAGGACTTCGTTTTGGTTAAAAAATATTCAGACCTAGTTAGAAGATTTAATTTCCATTTTTTGTGTAAAATTTTAGCAATAAAAGTTATATTACTTCTGTAGCGGTACAACAACGCGGTCCTGTTTTTTGTTCGAAGCCAACAATTGTCGGCGGTTTGAATTATTGTAATTTTGAATTATTGTTTAACAGCAGAAAGATGATTTTAAAATAAGAATTCAGTTTTCGTCCTTCAGCCACACGGTGCTGACGTGAATCGTTTAATTGTGCAGAACCCGATTCAAAGGGGTGAGTCCAACAGTCAGTTAGCAAAACGAATTTGTAACTCATTATTGCAAACCATTTCAGTTTTTGTACTTGATTAAGTGTCCGATCGGATTTCCAACTGTAACCCAATCCAAGAACAAAATTCGTCATCTGAATTCATCGGTCTTCATCATTTCAACCCCCTCTTCAATCCCCCAAACTTCCATGCATTTTCAAATAATTCACAACCTGGAATAATTTAACGTCTTAATATTTTTCTGATTTTCTGATATTCTGTTGATTCAAGAGCACAATTAATGTTTTAGGTATAATTTTTATCAGTCTAATAATAAAACAGCTTTCAAATCAAACCCTGAAGAATGTTTCACTGCGTTTATTACTGTTACAATTTAGCACTTTAAGGTTGACACTAAAAATGTATTTTTTTAAACTTTTCCATAAGAATTTAGACAGAAAAAGGAAAAAAATTAGAACAGTAAAAGGTCTCAAAAAACCGTTTAATTTACACGGAAAAATAGTCAACTATTTTCCGGAAAACCCCCGTCTAAAATTCACTCATTATTAATCTTAACCTTCTCAAACCAGGAAAATATATTTTTTGCATGGGAGACTTTTCATGGAAAACAAAACAAAAGTATAGAGTAAACTCTTTGGCCACGGAAAGTTCATATTTTCAGCTTTTGTCCTCAATTTTTGTTGCAACCATTTATTCGGACCATTTCCTGTATGAAATGAAGCAAAATTAATATGAAAACTGAAGGTGGAAAGAGTAACAGCAGATGTTACCAAAGGTTTCTTATGCGAAGATCCATTTACATCGCGTATTAGTTTTAGTAGAAAATATTTTTAACCCTTTTTAACTTGCGAAACCCTAAATGAAAACTTTCCCCCGGCGGCATTATTTGTATAATAAAATAAAATTAGTAAAAACGTTGCATTAAAAGGTAAAATCTATTATTCAGGTCGAGATATAGAAAACGCGATAGGTATATTTATTGTCTCTTATTATTTTACCTTTCTTTCGTATTTTTCTTTCTTGTAGAATAATAGTTTGCATTTATTCGGCAAGGGAACGTGAGACTCGACTGTCTCGCGTATTTAATTAAGCATTATATTCTATTACATTCAATTTAAAGTTTGCCCACTGTTAATAGCACGACAAATAAAACTGTCTCTGGACCATGCAAAATTTGTCCCCACTCGTCTGTAAAACGAAAATTTGAAAATATGTTCTTTCCAAGAAATCTTGTTTAATTTCCCAAATATTTTTTTTTCATAGATTTCCCAATCTAAATTTTACAAGTATACCTCGTCACAAACCTTTGTTGGCAAGTGAACTTTCTCGAAAACAAAGTCAAGTTGAAATTTCACGATTGAATTCTATAAATCGTGGCATCTTCTAGATCAGCAAATAATAGATAAATAATAAATAGATTAAATTAGCGGTCTTAACAGCAAGTTGGAGCAAAATTTTGTCTATACTATTTTCTTTTCTAAATCAGCAAAAACCCCAAAAGCAACTTTTTTAATCCTAATTCCTTAACCATTATTTTCATTATGGTTAGCAAATCTGTGGAAAACTTTAACGTCAAATCCAAATGAAAAAAGTCCGCCAGCGTGATTAAAGATGATTGCAGCATTTTGCATATCATAAAGCAGACCTTCATTCCAACATTCTTGTGACGTCAAAGCTCAATAAAAATGTAAAAAGACGAGATTTCCACCCCCACGACAAGGTCACATCACGAAATTCCAAGTAGAGGTTTTCCCTGGGAGCTAGGCCGTCAAATTGGGTAAATGGAAATCGCACGGCGTTATCGCCGCGGTCAGCGAGCAAGAACAGGAACTGCGATAGTATACCAAAAGAAATGTCTCACACACATGAGATCTGTGTTATATTATGTTCAATAAACAAGCTGTTCCGATGGAGTTAGGAACTGTTTCAGGATGTTTACGGCACGCGGCTGGCCGGCAGGCCGACACACATTCGATTAAACGCCGAGGAAAACAATTATTCAGTGGTCAACCCCCGGCGGTTGGCCGGCCGGCTGGCCAGCCACTTCAAGTCGCCGCGCATAAAATGTAGGGCGAGATAAAAAAAGTAGGTTGCTCATTCTCGACATGCAAGAGAGCACACGGAACACTCTGGCCTTAGGTGCTGATTAAGCCGCGCGCAAGGACTGCCGTTCCCGCCACTGCCTCGGTGTGTGGGTCTTTGTCGAAAATAACCCCAGCACGCCACGCACACTCTCCATGCTTATATTTTGCTCAAATTGCCAGGTCGTCCCTTTTCGCAATTAGCAAAGTAGGCGATGTCGCGAGACGCCAAATTACGCAGAGGAAATTGCACCTTCCTGTTGGTTTCTGAATATGCATTCTTGTATCGGGATCAATTTGGAAAATCTAGTTCAGCGCCGCAGTGACCTAAATTATTAAGAAAAAGCAGCCAGGAATAGCATTGAGCAAAAGATTTACAACTTCAATAAATTTGATCGTAGACGTTATTAAAAACTTTCCAGACTTTTTATTTAAGCTGTGCATGTAATAATTTTTACCGCCATAGTGCGTAGGTCATAATTGAGTGCAGGTGAAACATCTCATAAATTATAGGGTTGGGATTTAAAGACGATCGACATTTTTTTACGTTTAGGCATCAAATGTGAGCACAAATCATGAAATTTGAAGACTTTTGAGCCACACTTAAAACCGTCTTTCCAAACCAAAACCGTCAAAGTCATACAAAAATGAATAAAACCGTCTAACCCCAGAATGGCTACAAGAATTCAATGGTTTCATCAGAAACTAAAACATCCAGTCATTTGAGTTTCCTTGAGATTCTGATTAAAAATTAATTTATATAATTATTTAATTAAATTTTACCCATTTACCTGTTTCTATATTCATCTTATTTCATGGCATTTATTTATAAATTATTTTTCATATGCGTTTGTTCACCTTTACCAGAAAAAATATAAGACGATTATTTCAGAGGAAATATGGAGTAACAAAGCAAAACACACCTAGATAATAATATTAAACTTTATATTCTCTGGATGACACACACAAAAAAGCCCGTGGTTTGGTCTTTATCACTGCGGAAGTAAACACCATGCTTTCCAAACTCAAAATCAAGCGATCCTCTGGAGAAATCCTCACTCAACGGCAAGTCCTCGACCACTCGGAACAGGTCACCTTTCTGTCTCATTGCGCTGTCAATGACGGCTTCATTTTCGTCTGTGTTGATAGAGCAGGTCGAGTAAACGATGCGTTTCACGTTCGGAAAGCTCAGAGCATGCACCAGCGCTTTCGTCTGGAATGCCGACAGCTTTCTCAGCTGCTCCTCAGATTTGCTTTCAACATCAGCCCTTCCCATTCCTGGAATAAAATTAATGTCACATTAAAATATTAAATTATTTAGATTAGGAAGCAAATTTCAAGTTGATTGGTCTTAAATTTAAAAAAATAAAAAGTGGGATTTCTTATGTTTTTTTTTTAAATCAAAAACTACTAAAAAAAGAACGGGTTATTCTTAAAAATAAAATAATATCGACATTCTTTTTGATAATTCTCCACCCTTCTGCCAAACCCTGAAATTTATTAGTCCAAGATTATTGTTATTAGATTCTCTTTCAGTCATTTTTTAAAAATGATATTAATTTAATAGAAGTACATAAAGCCAATTGACTAACCAGAGTTGGAACAGCTGGGGTCGAGCAGGATGTGCGTGACGTCAGGAAAGTCATCAGGCTTTAGGGCAAGAGCGTCCTCATTGTGCGTTTTCGCACACTCGACTGAGTAGTCTTCGAGCATTTTCTGCAGGAGCGCAAACCTCTTCGGATTCACCTCAACGGCGTGAATAATGCTGAGAATTCAATTTGTAAAACAGCAATAAACTCATATTTCACTAATTTTACCCATTGTTTTCCAAATGAGCAGCAATTTGCGTAGTTTTCATTCCTGGGGCGGCGCACAGGTCCATCACGACGTCACCAGGCTTGGGGTCGAGAATTTTCACAGGAATACAGCTGGACTGGAATTAAAAACGGCATTTTGCTTGAAGGTTTAAATCGAATAAATAAAATAATACCTTTGCTTGAAGAACGAACGCACCACTTTCATAGAGGCAGTGCTTGAAAATAGGAGTTTTGCTTGGAAAGACTAACAAATCGTCGTAGTGGAAGTCCTCCATGAAATTCGGTTCGGCTAATTTGGCACTCCGCTTGAGAAATCTATTGTATGTGATTGGCGTTTCCACCAGCTCCCAGCCGTCTTGGGCCAGATGATCCATAACGTACTCTTTGGACGTCACTAGAGTGTTGATCCGAACATATCGAGGCAATGCTGAAGCCGTCAGTTTTTAGAAATGCAATTTACAAAGGCTGAAGCGAATAATTACAATTTTTTGGTACAAAGTCCTCAATGCTGGCAGGAACTTTATCGAGCAGATCCTGATTAGCCTTGATTAATTGAACATTGAAGTTTTCTGGTACATGAGGCAGGTGCTGCTTCCCCCAGTAGAGCTCGGTCAAGATAATTTTTAATTTGTACTCTTCGATGTAGTTGCTTTCGGATTTTTCCTTTAGGATTTTGCACATTTTTTCCAGCTCCTCAGCGTGTTGCAAGGCCTTGCTCACCAATCCATAAATACTCCTGATGTCCTTTAGATTTCAAATTCAGATTTTTTAATTTATAAACTTTATAAATATGATTGCTAACTCACGACGTGGGCATTCGACTCGGAATAAATCAAGTTATTCAGACTCTCTTGCCTCTCCTTGACAGCCTGTAGCATCTTCGCGGCTTTGACGAATTTTTTCGGCAGCCTGTTTGCGTTGGAAAACTGCCTCGCCCCACTCATTTTGATCCGAAAAAGAATAAGGATTAAATTAAAATTTGAAGCAGAAACAGCGTCGTAGTTCGACGGGTTCGACGCAGGTTCGACACCACCACATGGGCTCGGTCGTGTTGATGTTTTGAAGGGGGAGGGGTAGCGGCAGTCCAGCAACGGCAGCCAATCAAACGCGACATCTGCAGGCTGTGAGCTAAAGACGGTCTAAATGCAGAATAGCGCGGGAAGGGAAATCCAATTTGCTAATGCGAAAGGTCAGTGACTGCAGATTGAGTGTGACAGGGAACAAGACTTGGAAACAAAGAATTGTCAGAAATTGCGGCCCGTTTTGCAGAATTTTCCACCACCACATTTAAGTGAGTAAACAAAATGTCAAATGTGTTTATTTTTTTAATCAATTGCGAACTCCGCATTTTTAATAGGGATGTTTATAAAGTATGATATAATTAAAAATATTTATATGATAGTTTTTGCGTTTTGCACAAATTCTTTTATGTTACATAGGCGGGAATTAATTGCCGATTTGGTGATTTTCAATTATGGACGTGGGGTCGATTCTTGATATTCCTGTTCGGCGTCCCAATTTCAGGAAGAGGGTGAATACTTGCAGGACTGGTATGTTGATTTAATAGCTCGGTAAAAATCATACAAATTTTTAATTTTTAGACAGAGAGAGGTTCAAAGCGATTGAACTACTGAAGGCGAAAAACCTTGAATGCATGAGAAAAATCGGCAGTCGAGGTAACGGCGTACAACCCTTCCATTGCGTATCAAAGGGTACAGCCAAAATTGCTGACATTTTTTGCAACAAGATTGGTTTGCCTTTGGAGACGAAAATGTTAACCCTGGAGATTTATGAGAGGTTTTTTTTTAGTATAAATTCGATTGTTCCAGGTTAATAAAGGAATCAAATTTTAGATTCATTGTTGGCCTGCTCAACAAAATTTTGGAGAGCCGCAAATCGCGCCAATACGACGTGTGTTCTTCGGATATTGGTGGATTAAAAACTATCTTCCAAAATGAGTGCAACACCATGCCCCTGTACTTTATTGCCTGCATTCAGGTTGCGGCAAAATTCGACAATCGAGATTTGGTTCGTGAATTTCCTGAGTATTTCTGCAGCAATTTAAATATTTCATTGCAGCCGCTTCTCAGTCCTACAGAAACAGTGTCTTACCTGTCCAAGAGAACTTCCTGCAACACCACAGAACTAGACCTGATGACTGCTGAAATGAAGGTCATTTCCTGCATGGACTATGAGGTATTTCTTGAAATGCTACAATAAAATAATTCCAAAAATTAATGCATGTAAAATGAAAAGATTTTAGGTACCTAATTTTTTCAATTGTTTTAAAACAGGCCAGCCACACAATTTAAAAAAAAATCAGCCCCATTTTAGTTTTTAAATCTTAAAAAACATGCTACAGTCTTGATTTTATTTATTGAATTCCAAATCTGGTAAAATGGAAATTTTAACATATTTTTTCGATTATTTTCAAAACAAAATTCGTTTTTCCAGCTGAATTTCGTGACCAGATACGAGGCTGTGGAGGATCTGATCGCCACCAGGAAAAACGAGCAGTTTATCCTGCTCTCCGACGAGATCTTTGCCAAGTCGGTCGAGGTTTTGGACATGCTCTACCGCAACCACCGCAAAATCTTCGACGACTTCTTGCTCCACATGGGACTGAACGTCACAAAATCAGAAAAGTACAAATTTATTTTTTTTAAATTTAAAAAAAAAACACATTTTCCAGGGTTTTCAACAAAGAGCTGCAGCAAGCCGAATACGACGCAGTGTGGATCGCCGGGGCGACAATCGTGGCTGCGACGCGACTCACCAGGCACAAGAAATTCGAGGAGGCCGACTTCGAAAAGCTGAGCCAGATCATTTTGTTCGAATTGGCAGATGACTTGAGCGACATTCGCTCGGAGAGAGAGCTGCGAACCCTTTCGTACGTTCTCTTCCACGCTTTCGCAGAACTTGAAATGTGATACTCAATGTGATGCATACAAATCTAGTTTAAATGTCATTAAGTCTCGTGTGACTAGAGACCGACTTGTGGGAAACAAAATGAACGGTTAAAGGATTAACCAATATAATTGCTTTTATTGGCGGGACACGCCAAAACTGCTGAAGTCAATTGCGATTTTGTTTTAATTTCCATTTTAAAATGAACTCTCGGACATTGGAGAATTTTATTAACTTACATAACTTCTATTCGTGTGAATCTTGAGTCTTGAGGTGATTGAATTTAAATAAAATTCCCACTGAGTTGATGGATGTAAAAACTTTATTTAGGTTGGCATTAATAAAATGTTGGCTTTGCAAAAATATCAGCACCATAGTTTTTGCTTCAGACTTTTATTAAAATAAACACACTATTTCTATGATGAAACAAGCAAGAATTTACAACCTTAATTTAGAGTATTATTAGTTATTATTTTATTACAGATTCATATTGAGAAATGAAATTGCTTTGAGTTAATGTTTTTGTTAAATATTGAAAATTCTGGTTTTTTTCTTTGTAAGAAATAAGAAACTGCGTGTATATAGCAAAATATTTTGTCACAGCGACGTCCTTGACATCAGAATAATATTTTGTTCTCCGTGTTTAATTTAAAAAGAAAAAAATCGGAAATTGCAAGAAAGCATTGTTACGCGCTTGATAACATCAGGAATTGATATTTATAAATATTCGGCTGAAACAACAAGAAATATGAATCCTGAAGGTAAGATATGGAAGCAGGGGGACCTCTGTATTTGAAAAATAAAATACGAAAATCATAATCGTAAATTAATAATTTTAAAATTGTGTATTCGATAAGAATGATCTATTTTCATACAAAAAGAGCCTAAATTAAAATCATTTTCGTTCTCATTATAAAATAACATTGCAAATAGTTCGAGACATAAATAATACAAAAAATTAATCACTTTGGATCGTAGTACGGCGACTGATGCATGAGAGCACTCGTGGGAGATAAATTTGGCGCATAATGCAGTTTCTTGTCACTCTTTGCTCCGTTTTTCGCTAAACCTGAAAAAAACATTTTGTTGTTCACTATAACCTTAATTAACAACAAGGGTTTACGCGAGAGTGAATGACATCTATCATATCTTTAAAAATTTTAAATCATGTTTTTATCTTCAAACCCTTCTTACAGTGAGGCATTATTTTGGTCTTGTGAAGCATACTCATGTAGTCGCCGAAATTGATCAAGTTTAATTAAATAGCACTGAAATCAACGAGGGTAAACCTGTTTTTTTTATTTCCCTCTCAAGAATTGAACTAACCTCGAGAGTGGAAATTTATTCTCAATAATTTCAAAACTATTGAATTTTCATTTCCAAGGGGAGCGCACATTATCTAAAGCATTATGGTGTATTTCGTTACCAGATGATAGCGTGTTTGATACAAGATGAAAATTTTCCAAAGGATACACGCCTCCGTAATAAAAATGTAACTTCCGTTTAATTTCTTAGAAACTGATCGGATTTTAATAAACTTTTCATGGTTGCAATCTGCTCGGTGTGACGAATCAAATGACCAAATGAGATTTTTTTGAGGTCATCTTGAAAAATCGCGAGCAGAAATATTACGTTTAAATCAGGCTTTATTTTGGCTAATTTCAAAACTTTTGCGGGCTGCATATAGCTTGCAGGTAAAATAGGAGTCAATTTTTGAAACTATGCATAAATGAAAACAAATTGGAAAGTAAACTTTTTTTCAAGAATATTTAAAACAAAAAATACAATTTTCATCAATCAGCTTTCTTGATTTGCAAAAGTTTTATTCTCCAGTTCTCATAGCCACTGAATTATGAAACCTAACTTGCACACTTTTGTGTATACATTATCCGATTCAGATTAAAATTTTCTTTTTAAACTTGACTTAGCAGCTATAACATCCGTAGAAAGTCTCAGAAATTCAAGATTCGAACGTTAATATAGCTCGAAGACCGGGAATTACGGAATATTTTCCTTTGGCGAACTTGCATCTAATTTCAAATTTAGGATGGTAACCAAAAAACATTTATTTCGCATTAGTATCAAGTGTGCTAACCTTATAAGAAAAATTAAATTTCAAGAACAACCTAAGCTAGACTTTTCGACCACAATAATTGTACATCATCTGTTCCTCTATTAATTAATGTGTAATTAAAGACTTTTCTCAATTTTATTGAGTTTCTTCACTTAACGCTCCGAAATAATAAAAGTGAATTTTCCACATTTAATGAAAATTCCAAACTATAGCATATGAATAATTTGCTCTCAAGTAAATCTTAAAAAGCGGCGATAAAGGTTTTCACCTGAGTCGGTGGGCTGCGGGCACATGGAGTAGGGCACAAAGTTGGTGTTGAATTCCTGGGGCATGAGTTGCGAGCCGATGGGGTTGCAGGGCGGCGTGAGCGACGGCTTGATGAACGAGGTGGACGGCAGGGGGCCCGCGCTGTGGGCCCCGTAGGACCAGTCTTTCGCATCGAGCGCGTAGTGCGACGCGTGCAGCTCGGCCACGCCGAGGTAGTCGCTCGAGCCGCCCTGGTAGTTGCCCGTCAGCATCGAACCTTGCGCGCTCGAGTACGAACACGTGCCACCTGAGTTGCCCAAGTGGTAGTCCTGTCCAACACAAATTATTCAAAATTTAAAACAATAAATTCAAAATTCTGCAAAGATTTTTTTGGCACAGTTTTTTACACTCGTGAATAAATGTCACTATGAGATCGAAAAATCGGATCTCAGATAAGAGTCGCAATGAGATCATAGACCACAACCAATCTCAAGGTGAGAGGAAAATTTTCAGTCTCAACTGAGATCCGATTTTTCGATATCATTATTTTTTAATGTGCTCCAATATGAAAAAGATGCTATTTCTTATAGATAGCTTTGATCTATTAATATTTTGAGCGTCTTTTTATACACATTGCATTTAAATAATAAGGAATATTAGTTTTACAGAATTTAAAATTGCTGGCTTCTCCAAAAGGCAAACAAATAAGGAATGGATATAGCTCAGCAGAGTGAATTAATTGCAATGAAAATAATGTCACATTTTTCCAAAGGAAAAAATATATGTTAATTTAAAAATATTTTGTGTGATTTCGTATATCATTTTTCTTATTTACGAATTTAACAAAATAAAAATTAATGGATTTTCTCAAGTCATATATCAGATACTTTTTTCAATTTTTTTGTGTTAAATTAGGTGTACAATAGGCAGGATTTAGCAAATTTAAATTGAAAATTTATTATGAAGCTAATGTGTTATAGATAATAAAACTCGTTTTTGTAACATTTTAATTGCTGGACCCATGGATAAAACATCTAATTTATAATTTTTGATCAAGAGATATAGGTACAATATAAAATAAAACATTTTAATTTCATTGTCAGTGCAACACCACTCTAATAGTAGGAAATAGATAAGAGGCAAGAGCGCTGATGGAAATCTTCTGCACTTGAAAGTACACTTAAGAAATGTATCTCAAGAAAGAAATTCTTTAAGTTTTCATCCACCCCAGAACTATTATTCTCGGGGCGCGTTAACGAGACAAAAAACACGCGTTAGCACGTGTTGTCAGTGTGATACGCAACGCGTCTCTGCTATTTCAGTGTATTTTGTAGCCAGCAGAGGCTCATGGAAGATTTCACTCAGCAGCTTGGAGCAAAGGATGGATGTTTGGATTGCCTCTAGCTGCCCGAATTTCTAGTCAAAATCAGTCCCCTGCTTTGAGGGCCACGCAACTATTAAATTTATCTGCGGCCACCATCAGAAAATTTGATTCAACATTATCTTAAATGTGTTTTAAAAGCTACGCAGGTGATTTTGACAGAAGTGTGGCAGTTTTAGTAGGAGATTTTAAGCTTTAAAGATGACATGATGAGTTTGAAAGTTAAGCTAATAAATTGGATATTTTTAGTGTCGACAAATATCCAGACACACAAAAAAGTTGACTGCGATTAATCAAGTTCCCAAAAATCGCCAAAATTAGTGTTTATCAAGAAATTGTTTTCTTTGGTTTTATATTTTCAAGACGCAAGCAGTTGTTGTGTTTAATTCGTCACGCGGAACATGATTTTATGAAAAAAAAACCTCTTTACTTTTCAACCCTCTCAATCATAAAAAATCCAATTTATTAAAAATTCATGACGTAAATGAGATTTCGGAGTGATTCCGAGTTATAAAAATTCTAGCAGCAGCTAATGTGATTTTAAATATATAAAGTTTTCAGATTGAGGGTTTTAATGTAAACTGTATATTTTGAATCTTGTAAACTGATTTAAAGTGCTAGAAATGATTTCATCCATATACTCTTAAGAGCGAAGGCAGGGAATTTACTTTGCAACTTAAACACACGGGTTTCCCAATTTAAATGCCACAACAGCAACCGAAAAAAATCGAATTTTAAAAGCTCAACTTTAGCGGATGATTCAAAATATGCGCAGAGATTTTTTAAATTATAGAACAGCCGTTCTCAAATAATTTTTAAAACGATAAAATAATTCCAGAGGTAAGGAAAGCAAAGAATTCGATTGTTGAAAAAATTATAAATTATGAAGTTTAGCGCGACTTGTAACCATAGCCTTACGACAATAATAGAAAAGGCAGTGATTTTTTCCTCTATATACCAATTAAAAGCCAATTTGGGGAGAGGTTGTTTTTTACTCTTTAGGTTGCAACTGTACAACTCTTTGCCAAATTTAAATGGAAGGAAATTTAGAATAGAAATCTCGAGAAACAACTGAAGGCATATGAATGTTAAAAAACTAATTCTTTTAACATCTAATAAACCTCCAACTATGGCATTTTCTCAATTTGATATAATATAGCGTTTAAGCGTTTCCTTTTCGGTCTAAGTATTATTGCATAAACTAGAGAGCAAACAAGTTTAATTTGAAAAATTTATTTCAATTTATCATATTTTTTCTCATCTCCGAGGACCAGGAAGGGGGCGCACTGTGCTAGCACGGATGCTGAAATCTTGGGTCCCAATAACCCGGGGTCCCATTAATTGGAGATTGTCAATAAAATATTATTTAAGAATTACAACAAATTAAAAAAACTCACCTGGAGAAACGAGGGCTGCGGCTGCTGCTGCTGTTGAGGCTGTTGCTGCTGCTGTTGGGACATGATCAGGTTGGACTGTTGGTGCATCAGGTCGTAATGGCCGGTGCTGGTGGGCGGGAGGATGGGCGGCGGCGCCGTGCTCGGCGCCGCATTCGAGAAGTAGGCGTACGGAGGCTTGAGGGTTTGGCACTTGCGTCGGAAGCCGCGGGGCCGCCGACGGAACGAGCCCTCCTCGAACATGTACTCAGAGGCGGGGTCGATGGTCCAGTAGTGGCCCTTGCCGGGCCGGCCCAGACCCTTGGGCAGCTTGATGAAGCACTCGTTCAGGCTCAGGTTGTGCCGCACCGAGTTCTTCCAACCCTGGTATGAGCCCCGGAAGAACGGGAAGCGCTGCTGAAGGAACTGGTAGATTTCGTTCAGGGTCATCCGCTTGGACGGCGAATTTTGGATCGCCATCACGATCAGCGCGATGTATGAGTAAGGTGGCTTCTCCTGCCGACGCATGCCCGAGTTGGACTTTTTGCTCATCAGCCCGCTGTTTTCGCCTGGGAAGCAGAAATTTTTCCTTTCATTAGCAGTGTATTTTAATAATTTTTAACACAATTGACACCATAGTTTAAACTGGAATATGATTTCCTAGGTATTAAATTTTAAGTTAGGCTTGTTAATTTTGAAGCTTTTAGCCTTTACTTGAAATACTCTCTAAATGTTGTTGTTTAAATGTCTCCAAAGTTTGCATGCTAATTAAGCGGCAAGCAAGCCTTATTGAAAATCACAAGAAGGGAAATTTATGCCTCATAATTCGCTTACCGTTGGATAGATCTCGCCGAATCACAATCAAGTGAAAAATTATTGGCAAGCCATTTAAATTTTTGAGAAACTTGGTCAAATCTTAAATTCAACCTGTTACTTATTACTGATTTAATGTTCGCATATTGTAGAGCTAAACTGTTGCTCAATTCCACACACAAGAAATTCAACTTGCTGTTGCCAGCAAAATGCAAAACAATGTTCCTAATTTTTGGACGACACAGCTTATTTTTAAAACTAGAGTGATTGAAAGAACAGTTTTACTCTATATGTTGAAGTTTAAAAATGAGTGAAATTGCGCATCGCTCAACAAACAACCAAATTTTCACTCTCGAATTGATTGTTGCCCTTTTTTGCAACAAGGATTTTCGCGCTTGGTTGTTGAGGTTTGAGCAATTTCTCCGCCATGATTTCAGGATTTTATGAAAGGAAGCACAATTCACAAAACGACTCTGTTCAGCGTTTTCATGGAATATTCCGCGTTTTCACAATTGTTTTTAGACGTATTAAAATAGGAAACTCTCTTTCTTACAATTGGTAACAGTAAAAAGTTTCCTCTTAAAATTCCCTTCCAATATTATTTAGTTTTTATTTCGATTATACGTTCATTTGTGACCAACCAATTCATTCGAATTTTATGCCAATGTTCACTCAGCTTCTAATTGCAGCTATGACAAAACAAAAGCTATGAGGTTAAATGAAAATTGAGAAAATATTTCCTATTTGGAGGTCTGTTATTCATTTCTTTGTTCAATTTACTAACAATTTTCAGTGCCTGACCATATGCAAGCAATAAAAAAATCTAAACATATCCATTTTCATGTTCAAAGAGGTAAACTGATTAAAAAATAAATGAACAATAATAATTAAGAAAATTATTGTTCAATATTTGAGTTTTTGACCTGCACTTTTTCGGTAAATTGTAAAGGGTTTTACTTGGCAAAGCTTTCGTTAAGTATATAACGGTTTATAGTAACAAAAACTGTATTTAAGATCTCATAGGAAATAAGCCTATAAATATAAAACAATAACACGTCTAACAAAATAAAGACAATTGTGAAACATAAATATTTAAAAAAAAACTAAATTTTAACGCAAATAAAAATTAAATTAAATAACACTAGTTTTTTTAAATAATTTTGTAAAACAACTTTTTTATATTTTGTGTTATTTTATTTTGCAATAAAAAAATTGCATTCATTTAATAAATATTAATTTTAATTTTTACTTTTCATTCATAAGCTTATATTCAAACCTAAATTGGAGACTATATTTTTTAGTTTTAATAAAATTACTGTTTTTTAATCAATATTTTGATTCACTATGGATTCTTTAGTAACTATAATTTTTTTTAAAATAATGTAGCTTGAGTTTGCGAGTGTGGAGTAAGGCGTAATATTTTAGCAATGAAAATATTTTTAAAAATCGTTTTCTGTTCATCAATAAATGCGATTTCTTAAGCAAATAATTTGTATCACTTTGAACGAAGTGGACAGTTTCTCATGCTATCAATATAAATACATATATTGAATTTCACGTAAGTCAAAATAGCATACCATTGGATCCGTCGCCTTTGGAGGCGTCTGTCTGCGAGGGCTGCTCGGCCACGGGGGCGGCATTGGAAGCGGCGCCCTGCTGGGACGCATGCTGCAGGAGCAGTGCATGCGTCGGGGGTGGCGGCGGAGGCGGCAGCAGCAGCGGAGGCGGCTGTTGCTGTTGCTGCTGCTGCGGGGGCAGGTTATGCAAAGAGTTGGCTTGTTGGAAGCACAATGAGGCACTAGTGGCACACTCACGTTCACTCTTCATTTCGAAAATTTAAATATTTAAAATCATCATAAACATTTATGTTTTACGAAAGGCTGCTTACGTAAAATATCCCCTCCGCCCTTTCACGCGCGCACCGCGTTTAATACAAACTCACACACGCACACACACTCGCGGCGGCCGCAGCCTCGAATTGCACGCCGATCGCTCGCCCGCTCGGCCGCTTTGTCAGTTATTAAAACTAACTGAGACGCCACTTTTATTTACAAGAGCGGCCCGTTTGTTTAGTCCAATCCGGCCGCACGAACGCAATTCGGCCGAATATCAGATTTTCCCTGTGCGGTCTCGTCCTCTCGCGCCCCCCTCCGAGTGGGGAGCGCCCTTCCCGCGCCGGTCCTGCCGCCCCCAGCGCCCGCCGACGGCCCCTGCCGCCACCGGCCGACCTGGCCGACGGCCAGGGCCGCCCTTCGGCCCCCGGCCCGACCGACTAATTAGGCTAATTAGGCAGGGCGGGGGCCGGGCCTCCGCCCTCTCGCGCCCTTTGGTCCCGCCTGCTCCGAGACGCCGCCTCCTTTCCTCTGCCACCGCTGCTGCGTTGCTGCTTTACGACCGCGAGATGCTAATTTGAAACGCGCCGGAGATTTTATTTTAAGTGTTATGTGCGTGTAATTCAGCCCCGTCCCGATGGCCACACACAACGCACCCCGGCATGTGCGCTGCGTGCCGAGCCATTTTTATTGCACGTAATTTATGATCAAATTGTCGCGTGCAATCTGGGCCACGTCCGATGCTGCGAGACATGACACACGGCTGGGTGATTTTACACGAGATCATCGCATTTTTCTCTGCTTGCTTGATTTGGCATCAAATGAAAATGCACTTTGAAATTTCAGCAATATTGAGCCACACTTTACATCGTCAAAACCTAAAACTGAATTGTTAAACAAATATGACTTTTTTCTTTTAAACCCCAAAATTTAATTTTTGATAATTATATCTGTTATTAGTTTATACATCTGTAAATTCTTCGGCAAAGCAAAATTCTATTTATTATAGTAGATTTCAATTCAGTATAATCAACTATGACTTTAAGCACATTCGTGACTTCCTCAAATTTATTATTTGGCAAACTTATTGACCATTTCACCGGAAAAGGGTGATATAGTCATAATTTAAATAAATAAATAAAATTTTAATAAAATTATTATATTTGTAATTGCATATTAGTTGATTTTTAGAGACAATTTTAATAATCGTGTAGAGTGTTGAGTTACATAGTCAGTATGAGGGTTTTACTGAGTTGAAACAAAATATTTTAGCGGATTGTACCATATCATAATTTGAAATTAAAATTCCATTTTATAGTCTCTATTATATGAAATCTATATGCGTAGAACCAGTTTTTTGTCAGAAAATTGACTTGAAACAACAGCAAACACTGTCTAAAAGGAACATTCGTTTTTTCCTCGTAAATTTCCAATTATATCCATGAAACTGAGGAATAAGAGTAGAATAAATATATTTTAAAATATTATAATTAAACAACTATCTATTTTCTGCCTAAAAATATAACAATAAATGATTTCACTTTAGTAAGTATAAAGGTCTGATTAAGAACAGGCAAAGCGAAACCTTTTATATATTACCAAATATGAAATATGAAGTATCTGTTTGAACATGACCTTCTTAATTCGTGAAATAGCCCTGCAGAGCCATAATAAAAATTGCTTTGAAACTAATTTCTTCGAAATATAAAAATGGTGTCAAGAGTGTCGAAATTTGAACATTGAAAGGATATTTTGTAAAGAAATTCCCTGAAAAAAAACCTTACATGTTGTTGCCTCATTGGCCGTATAAATATGGCAGTGTAATCCATTTTTAACTTCGCTCTTACCTTAATATTCTTTATAAACTATCAATGAGAAGATAAAGGGGAAACACTTATTGTACATACGTTAGGATTTCACAATGCTTTAGAACAATTTTTTTAAATGGAAAAAATACAAACCTCTCTTAATTGAGTTTGAAAACGGAAAACGTTTGAGCACATTACCAACAAAGGCTTGGCTTATTTACGTTTAAAATATTTTAATAATGGACATACCTTGTATCATTTGTATTTGTGAATAGATCTAATTTCATAGTTTCATTTTTTCAGGAACATTGAAAGGGTTAATTGTTATACCTGTAGAAGCTATACAATCAAGGGGCACTATGATAATTAAGTTGGATAAAATCAATCCGTTAGCGTTATGCTTTGCATGCGCGTTGCAATATTGAGAATTCTACAGCGATATTATGTTTTGGAGTTGAGTGCGGTCTGATTTGCGCCTACGTGTATGGCACACTTGCATTGCAATGACGAGTCCATTTGGACATGGGAGCATTGCGAAACCTTCCCGACCAGCTACAAACTGGTTTGCACCTTTCCAGCATGCGTGAATTAATTTCACGGGACGAATTTCTTGCGTCCGTTTTTGGACTGGGCTTCCTCCAATGAAACCCGTGTTATTCGTTCGAGGAGTTGTTTCTGATTTAAAAAATAAAAAATTTAAACTTATTTCAGATCAAGGTGATCAATCAATATTCAATTTTTATCTACAAAGACAAAAAATTGGTATTGACCTGCTTCATTTCTTTTTCTCGCTGTATGCTTCGCAAATGCAATAAAAGCAGTGTTTAGCATGTGGAGGGCAAACCATTGTAAATTATTGCACACATTTAGTGGTAGGAGCTGTTTATAAACTTATACCACATGTTTATTAAACACTTTCAACAATATTTTCCTCTATCACACACAGCCGCTCGCGCGCTCGCACGCACAACACTCGGCGCGCCACGCTCAACCGAGAGATTCCCGCTTTTGATAAAGATTGGAGAAAAAGCAAAATAAACTGTAACTCGCGACAGAAACACATTGTTCGCTCCGTGAACGGATTCAACAGGTCGCCAATGCCGAATGGACCAAAGAGTCGTAATAAACATGATTTGTTCAAACACTGAAGCATTTTATTGGTGGGATTTCAGGCGTTTCTCATCGCTCTGTAATATATGCATGAGGATTCTTATTGTGATGAGAAAAAACTTCTGATCTCTAGACATAACAATTAAGTAATTGTATCTACTGATCTAAAAGATACAAAGCTTGAATTTTATAAAGCGCAGCTAGTTCTATACAACTTGGATGAATTCTTCATGCAAAGACTTACAAGAGTATAAAAGGTTACTTAGTTTGATAGATTTTTTTCTTAAGTCTAATTGGTAAATAAATATAGATCAGCTAAAACAAAATAAACCCTTTGAGTAAGAGTATGATGATTTCTACTTTAAATTAACATATTTAAATTAAAAAGAGAACACATAATAAATCTTTATATTAAAATCAAACAATATTTTAAAATATCATTTATCATCTTTTTAAATTTAGTCATTTGTCAAGTTTTAGGCTCTCATGTAGATCACAGAAAATGCAAAAATTAATTTAGACTAGATTTTCACTTGGATTTCTTGGGTAAATTTCTTCTATTACCAAGTTTAAATTGCATGGGGTTCCTATTTTAGGAATCAGTTTAAAAAAATTAAAATGAGAAAAGAGGTAATTTTTTCGTGAAATTTATAAAATTATCCCGGGATTTCTTTTTGTCAATTGTCCGCCCTTTTATTCAAATCCAGATTCAAATGGGGAAAAATGGTTTTTATTCTTCATAAACAATTATAGGGTCACTTACTACAGCTTTCTGGATTGTTTAATTAGATCTATATGGTTGCAATGAAAAAAATCGGTGTTTTGAGGGGCTAAATTTTCAGACTTGTTGGCACCAATAAACCCAGAATGCGCACCCGCTCAACTTGAAGTACAATTGACTGCACAGTTAAAGTTAGAGCTGAAGATTAAATCTCATTTTTCGGGGGCTGGAGCTCTCTCTCTCTCTCTCTCTCTCTCGGCTGTGCCGATTTGTGTGTTGTTGCATCAGATGCGCGAGGTCCGTGAAAAAATATAGCGTCGGAGAACAACACGTGTTGCTGCGAGCTTCATTTCACATGATGGGCCATTAAAGAGTTGACTCCTGCTCTCGTTCTGTTGTTGCTCAATTAACCCCTTGTTTCGGTGAAATACGCGCCCCGAGGCTGGCTGGTTGGCTGAGCTGTTTAACGCAGGAAAAGCCGAAAAAAACGCGCCTGCTGGATGCCGGCCGATCATTTTAAATCATGCGCGCAGGCATATTTTAAGCCCGGAACCCTTTTTAAATGCGGCGAAGATGGTGCTAACTGTTGAAAGCACAGATGCATGCATCCTTTCCCAACTCGCGCTGCTCGCTCGCATCAAAACCGCCGCCTCCTGCAGCTTTTATGTCTTCGTGCATATCTCTACGCTCGCAGACAAAAAGTAATGAGTTTGGTCCATTTTAAGACATTAGCCCTGCACGGTAAAAACGAAAAGAAAACTATTTCGTTTTGATGTGCTTTCTAATCCATTTTTTAAATGTGAAAATGAGGCCATCATAAACAGTCAATTGACTGAAAACAAGAAATTATTATTTCATGTAGAAATCTCAGCCGCGAGATTTAAGGCGGCGGCTAGCGGGACTGGCTAAGCCGAATTTTTTGCCCGGCAGATGACAATATTTTAAAATAAATGATAGTTTCATAGTTCTTAACGGCTCGAAGGCTGGAAGACATTTTTCTCCTGCACTTTTTAATTTTTGACCCGTTTCTCAGGCGGCTGGTGCAGCATAACCAGATTCACGGCGGCTGCCCACGTGACCCATAATTCGCGGCTGGCTGAGACCTTTATTATTTCATTTTTTTAAGCAAAAGTGTCTTGAATGGTTCTATTTATTTAGTAATCGGACTTTTACTCGTTAAGACTTTGAATTTCTCAACATGTTTCGGCTCATGCTCATACTGTCACCCTATATTTATCAGAGTAAGATTCCTTTTTGTAGAAAATGTATTGCAATCTTCTTTTGAAAATTTACATTGCAACCTATAGATCAATTAGGTTAAGTAAAGTATACTCTTTGATAGATGGCGATGATGGCAGAAGCTCACGAGGTTTTCATAATTGTCAGAAGAATAAGTAGTTTATTCTGTATTCGAAAAGGATTTCCAGGATTTTGCAGTATTAATCCTTAGCTTACCTCAATATCATCGTTTTAAAATCAGAATTAATTATTTCAGCCTTACATGAAAAAGTGAGACGAGAATTTCGCTTAAGAAATTTAAATCTGGCAATAGAGCCAAAAACTGTCCAAGAGAAAAAAAAGCGCACAAGTCAGTCCTGTTTTCGCGCGGAGCAGGGAAAGAATGGTGTGAGACAAAAGCAGAGTGTTGGCTGGCACAAAAGATGTTGCACATGTGCCGCGCGCGGCGAGCAGGCAGCAGCAGTTTCAAAGAGATCCATCGACGTGGAGGAGGATTTTTTGTAACGTAAAACCAACCGTTTCGGGCGCTGTAAAAACAAATTGAAAAATATTAAATTGTTTTACGGTGGCAGGCAGGCAGGCCCACCCACCATTTCCAGCATCAGGCTCTGCGTCGTCTCGCTGGCGAATGTTTTCCTTCTTAATTGCGCGGCCGTGCGCGTCTTTTTGCTTTCGTCCGCCGATGACACGGCCGATGAAAGGGCGCCAGACAAAAAGCTCGCCGCGCGCGGTGCTGATTAATGGCCTCTCTTTGCCCGACGCTAGACAGATCGCTCTGCTTGTAAAACGTCGGCTCTCACATCAAACTCCAACAGCTCCGTTTCTACAGGATCACACCAGAAATATGCATTCGTGTCGTAACTAAAAATATTGCTGCTTTCTTTCCACACGTTCTACCGAAAAGACAATAGCATCTCACATTCTTACGTTTTTTGCACTTTTCTCAGGAAATTAAACCATCAAATTTGTTCAAATCAGGCGGAATATTGACACAGCAGTGTTTTGTTTTTAATTCCTCGACTAAATCTGAATTTTTGCAGTAGTTTTTAAATCATTTAAAACAGTTATTCTATAAACCCACGGTCGTATAATCTGGAAAAACATACTATTTAGATTTTGTCTACACATCTAAAGCGCTAAAAACTTCTTTTAATAGTAGGTAACCGATTTGCAGCACATAAAATTTCTCATTTTTGTAATACGCATTAATTTGGTCACGGAAAATCCTTTGAAAAATCTGTATACGTGAAAGTCACAAATCGTTTTGAACGCAAAACACGTTTGCGGCTCGCACTAAACTTGTCGGAGAAAATTCCCGATTTTTAAATTTAGCCGCACGTCCAAATAAATCGTGCCGCGCGAGGCCACACGTTTATGAAATTTCATTTAAAGGCTGAAAAGACGTCGGGTGGCGACTTCAAAAGCGAAACGACGCACAAAATCTATCAATGGTCGGCGGTGGCGTCGGTCGGTTGGTGTCTGCGTACGAAGCAAGCAACCGCCCATTTTTATACCTCAAAGCCACACACACACATGCACTCTGTGTCTCGTCATGTACCACCAGCAGCAGTGGCAGTCACCGCCAACACTTTGTTTATTGTTTTAGTGCAAGCCAGCAGCTTACGAAAATATATATTCTTGTACTGAGAACCGCTTATATACAATTTAAAAGCGGTGTTCGGTTCTTCCACGCTTCCTCTTCAAGAATTGGAAGAGGACAGACGAAATCACAAAATGTTATAAATTAATTATGCTGCGGATAAGGAAAAATGAATTGTTTTGATTAATTTTTATTGCGTCTAATTGCAAAGGTTTGCTTGTTAACTTGTTTAGAATAAATATTATGATGATTCCTAAAATTATTAACATATTTAAAATGAATGTACAACAAAAATTTATTTAATTGAAATTTTTGAAATAAACATAATATACATATTATACACTATTGTACTGTATAAAACACGGCTGTTTCGGCCCCCGGCCTAATCAGCAATACGTTTTACCTTTAAAATAAAATTTTTACCACATTACTAGCTGCAGAGTACAACAATCCCTGATTCAAAAATTTCTGTAAAAATTTTCAGACGAGGTAGGTTAGACTTTATGCTCAAATTAATAAACATCAATTCCTATTGTTATGCTAAAAAAATCGATGCATACATGTTTATTCTTGCGTGTCAATACATAAAACTTCAATGATTAAAAATCAAATACAGCAATAATAAAGGTCTACAATATACTATAGCAAAATATTGCAAAAACGATTAATTACAGGGTAATCTCTCGCCGTACTGAGCCGCAATGACAACTATAAACACTGATCACTACAAATTTGCCATTTGATCAAGTGGAGTATCACTAACAACCGAAAGTAAATTAAAAAATTTCCCATCTTTGTTTGTTGCAACGATGATGGATGTTCATAAATATATTTATTTTATTTTTTAAGATTTAGCATTTGTTTGCCCGTTCTTACCATGTCTCAATTTGATGTATTTAAATTTTGTAGCTAATGACAGTAGGAATAAACAAACATAATACCATCGATAAATTTTCCTTAAATTTGTTAATATTTTGGATCTTACACAGAACTGGGGTTTCCTCTTTAAAATAGATGAATGAACAAAACAAACACCCTATTTCATACATTTGACAGCAAACGAGATAAATTTCCTACCATCATAACTGAAAATAGCTTTTGAGACACATAGCGGGAACGACCATGAATGTGTTGCAACAAAAAGAACGCGCACTCAATATCGACATAAATTTCAATTATTAAGGCATTCTCAGGAGTGTCAAAGCAATGGGGGGTATTTGAGCAGATCGGAGATCTAATACTAAACTTGCTATCCAATTTCAGAGATGGCAAAAAGTGGTTTGTTTAGTGACTCGAAATGCTCAAATTGCTCAACGGGCTGGGAGGCGCACCGGCGCCGACTCGCTACTTGCTGGTTTGCACCTTCCCAGCATGCGTTATTCGGCATCACGGGACGAATGTCTAGCGTTTCAATGCAGTCCTCGGTGCGGAGGCAAGTGGCCCTTCAGTGGGCTGGGTCCCTGTGCGGCCCATGTTATCCGTTCGCGGTGTTATTGGGACCCGGGTTTCAGCATTCGTGCTAGTGCAGTGCGCGCCCTTCCCGGTCCTCGGACAGGGATAAAAAGAGCAAAAAAAATCAATTTTTGATAAAATTGAGATGATTGATGCTGCAAAAGCCTGGAAAATCCTTGTTTCCAATTCATGAACTCATCCCTTAGGATTCAATTCAAGCCAAAATTGACCTAAGTAGCAATATACATTTTTTGGCAAAGTGGCTGCAAAATTAGCATGCTTTTCAAATGGGGAGTACTGTCTACCTATTACTTGAAATCTGATTTTATTACGTTGCATCTAAGGATAATAGAGATAATAGGATCAAACAATCCTGTTACCCCCAACGTAATTCTTAAGTAGGGTTATAGGATTTTTGGCCCATTGTCGGATCCCAATCTCTAATATCCTTGTAGTATTTCAAGAAAAATAAAAATAACGACAAGTCAGAACAAAAAACAGTGAGAAAGGGCATATTTTTAACTCTCTTAAAAATTTTCAAAATTGATCAAAAAATACCGACAAAGTGTGTCATTCTGTAAAACTTGCTTCAATCTTATATACATATAATACTGAATATTATGCCACCCGCGCGTGCAGACTGCTTGGCGGCGCAGTTTCGTTCGCTGAGAAAGGCGTAAAGAGTGATCCCCGTCTATATGCTGCGTCAATCCTGTCTCGAGCCTTATTTAGACTCAAGTTTAAATACAAACAATGCAAGCCAACGGGCTTTTTAACATCGGTTTAAATAATGTGCGATATTTAAAATAAATTTAAATAACAGGAACAGGCAACGCCTCACTTCTTCATTTTAATAAATATATTTCCAAAAACATTTAAGGAAGAACGAGCATAAATTTAATCTTTCCATTTTAATTTTCAGGTTATTATATTATATATGTTCTATTTAACTAAAACCAGGCTTCCTCCTCGTTGTCAAAAAAGAAATTCGTCGTTTTTATTCCTCGACCAGTTTCGACGTCATCACATACGTCCTAATCATGAGTTATTGAACATGAAAACAACCTCGAGTGGTCGCATTTTTCAAATATTATATTATATATCATCTTCAAAACGATGCAAAAACTGTGTGACATTTGCCAGACCCTCTGCTTGCTGTCCACTTAAAAAAGCGTTCTGTTTTTAACGTGCCGTTAATTGTCGAGCAAATGTTTCCCTCTGCTTCACTTGACAAAAGACGTGTCAAGAAAAATAAAAAGGAGCAACATAGTGCTGAAATAATATTAGTCTGAGTCTGAACATGTTGCCTTTTTCGTCAAATAGGGATGCTTTTTTATTTTTTTAGAATACGATCTATCTGTTAAAAACATATTTTATGGAAAATAAAGGTAAAAATGGTTTATATACAAAAATAAACACATAAAAAATAAACATAAACAACAGAACAACAACTATTATTTTAAAATATTGAATAGTATATAATTCCTAAATTGGGAGTATTTCGTTTCTTCACTAACGCAAATCATTTTTTCGTATTTAAAAAATTGTTATTCATCAAGATTATCTTAAATCTAAAGAAATATTTGTTCGTTTTGTATATCCTTAAAATATAAGCGCCGAATTTTTTTTAAACTAAACTGAACCATAGTCGGTTAAGTTTTAGGTCTTTGAACGATTCCGTACATTAAATACTCTAAAAACAAAACAAAAATGTATTGACTTGGAGTAGGTTGAAATTTTAATTTTTTCCTTGTCCCGTAATTTGCCGGATTGTTTTTATATTTCAATTCGCATTTAAAATTTCATGTTTAAAAACTGTTATTGCTTTTATAACTAATAAAATACACTAGTTTAAGTACAAGTTGTGGCACGGCAAAAGAGATGGCAGCCGGCGTCGCTTCACAACTGCGGCCTCTGGTTGCTGCTTGCCGGGCGCGGAACTGATGCTTTCCGTTAACGCGGTCAGAGTACGCGACCGGTACTGCGGACGCGGACTGCCGACCACGAAAGCACCCCTCACCCCTCACAATTCGATAAATTCACTTACGCCGCAGATTAAAACTCTGAAAGGAGGAATAAAAAATCGATGTTGTCTTTTCTTCGAAGGGAAAGAGGAATCACTTCAGTCCTGACAAAAAGCAGCAAAACTATATAATATTTTGCTAGCACTTCAACGCCTTATTACAAAACGTGTGTTTTTTTAGAAGAGGGAACATTTGCTCGGCAATTAAGAACATGTTAAAAAACAGAACACCATGCAGTTCAAGTGGACAACAAGCGGAGCCTGCTGGCAAATGTCACCGAAAATAATTTCTTCTGAAAAGTGTCACGCACGCAACCTGTCATTCCGCGCCTAGTATTATTCCAACCCTCGGATTTTCTTTCTGCACTTGTTCCCCTCGAATAGAAAACAGAAGCCCGCGTGTCAGCCTGTTGGAAAGTGGCAAAAGGACAATTAAGAGGTGAATTATCGTCGCGCCTAATGTGTGGATCGACGCCAAGAACAGCCCATGTGTTTTTCTGTTTTTAATAACGCGTAAACATGGCAGAGCAAAAACACCCTTAATAGTTAGCCACCCCCCGATGTGGATGGGTGACTTGGTGGATGGGTGAAGACATAAATGCTGCAGAGCAGGGTGAAAAATAAGGAGCATCCGCCGCCTGTGTCCTCTACTCTGACAGTGAAAAAATGCGATCTAACATGGTTCGATGAACTTAGCTCACACTGGGCTACGGTCACTTTTTAGTTTGACGGTGGTCTCTTTTTGTTCCATTCATTTCCTCCCTGCTGCGATTTCCACACATGTGAACTTCTTTAATTCTTTATCCCTCTTCCCCTTCAAAGGGAAACCTAAATCCTCACACATTTTCCCAGTAATTTCTAAGCCAGCGTGAAGTTTTAACAATTGACGAAATGTTAAAGATTGCAGGATAACACAAAAATCATCCATCATAGTACCACCAAATAAGATGTCCTAGGACAATGGTCCCCCTAACTTCTAGAGGAGCTAATAATATTTTCAAATCGAGGCAAATCAACATTACGTCAACCTTTTTTTATTCCGAGTCATCAGATTGGAAAGGGTGCTCGTGAATTAGGGCTGATCCAGGAAGTGAAAAACATAGTTGAGCAGGAAATATCAGAACGAATATAAGGAAAAAACATCGAGGAAGCTGCGTTTAATTTCAACTGATTTTTTATACATTTGTTTGCTCCTTAATTATTCAATTTCATGATATTTTTACTATTAATCTCGAATTTTCCTGCTTTCCGCTTATCTGTAAAATTTACTGCCAGACATTTTATCTGTTGGGCAATTTTCCGATATTGAATGAGAATTAAAGCTGATCTTTTCTTTTGACGCCGAGTTCTTGCCGGCAAAAGGGTTATTTCTACTCGCAAAAAGCAATTAGCAATTCAAATTGGCTAATCCTCATTTGATTCTCGGCGGGAGAAGTTTATTTAACCAAAGGCTGCGCTCCACGCGCAGACAGAGGAGGAATGTAAGTATATGCGTTTGCTGCTGCAATGCAAACGAGTGTTAAGGGGTGCGGTTTCTTTTCTTTTTCAGCTATTTGTATCAAAATGAGGCTGTAAATAAAGAGAAACACACTGCTCATTTCCTTATTCTCATCAAAATCGCAATGCAATTGCTAATATGAAACTTTGTTTAATGCATACCGTTGTTCTGTTTGGTAAAAAAAATGCTTTTTCACCCGGAACATATTGTAAAATAATTTCCCTAGACAATTGATTAATTTGCTTCATTATTTTTTCCTCCTTTATCTTCGCCCTTTTGGCAACGTAATTTTTAAACCCTTTTTCTATGTCTCTCCCGACGATATTTAGGACTTCGATTTTCTTGAAGAAATTCATCTCTTAACTTGTGCAACGTATTAAAAAAAATATTTTCAAAATAATGAAGCTTCTATAGATACAATAAGATGGTCATAAATGAACTGTCTGAACTTAATTCCTATATAAATATTACAAAAGATCAAAAGCACATTGAAGAATAAAATGTGTCAAAATACATTAGAATGCACTCGCGATAGCACCCTGACTTGTATAGAATGTCTCAGGTATTGAAGCCTTTTGTTAGCTATAATTTTGAATTTGGTGCAGACGAACTCACCTGCCGGAAGCACGAGTGTACCTGACACGTGCGAAGCTTCAATGGCGGGCGATTAGACGACAGATAAAACGCCTGGCATTTGGTTGTTATACTTTAATCTCCATATATAGTAAAGAAAATTGTTAAAAGAATTAATTTCACGTGATTGAACGGAAAACATGGTTCCAAGAAATCGCAAAAGAGTTTTGATCTCTATTTTAAAATTAAGGATTTTGGGATTTTGAAGAATAAAGTATTCAAGAACAACATCGGCTGAATATCACAGGCTTGTTTATGAATTAATGATTCTAGTTTTTTAAAAATTCATTACAATCAGTTGATATAATGGAACACTTTCAACTTTAGGATAAATTTATTTTAAAGTAATTTCATGACAATAGAAAAATTTAAGAAAGTCTGTGTTTACGAGCAGCGATCATTTACAAAATTTTTAGCATCAACTGTTAATATAAGGGTGCAAGGTCAAGATCATTCATTCATTCTCTGTCGATCCTGCTTATTTTTCTTGAGAAAAATAAAAATAATAACGCGACCGTTGCCAGCCAGCATCAGTTTCCAATAGGGCTCGAAATCGAGTTTTGATACCGGAAGTGGTGTGCGATGACAAAAAGGTGGCTCGCTCGCAGGGATGAAAATGTGTGTATTTATGGCGTGTGTGCATGCGGCAGCGGTGTCGACGCCTGCGAGCAACCGAGAGAGATGTATGGTAGTTTAAATAATGTGTTTATTTTTACACATGTTTTACAAATTAGTCTGCTTGGTTGCCACATAACGCGCGCTGCCGAGCGAGCGCGCACACACGCAGGCGAAACGAAGGGAAAGATAGATGCGTGTATTGCTCTCTCTCGCGCTTGGCACAAATAAATGTATTTTCGAGCGCCGCGCTTTATTAAAACTGCCGTACGTCTTTTTTCGCCCGCTTGCCCGAGCTGACACTTTCAATTTGAATTATCTTCCCCGAGAGCTGGCCTTTTTTTGCCTGCGTGTGTGCGTTCACACTCATTAGACGCTTCGCCCCAATTTGTTCGCTTTTGCTCCGCTTGGCTGACGCGTTCCTCAAGGGGAAGCCTGCGGCGTGATTGACACAGTAATTAATACGGCGTAACAAACCGCGAAATCTCAATTTCCACCCCTCGAATTTGCTTGTTCACACTGCCACTTCTTTGCCATCCCCGATGATATTCGATGATAATTATTTCCGCATTCTTTTACATTTTTTTAATTAATTAAGTTAGTTAAATGAGGATAAAATTCAATTTTTATGTACAAGAGAACAAATGGATTAAAGGCTAGATTGGTATAAAAATAAAAACAAATTTCTGATTTCCAGAGATTTATTCAAATGACTTGCCTCATCAAATGGAACCAATTCTTGTTTGTAGGTTTTAAGTCAAATTGCAGTGTGAACACTAAGATCAAATTTTCAAAATGGATATCAAATTTGAAAATGAACATACAATTTTTTAATTTGTATATTTCCATCGTTTAGACAAACGTCGTCACAATTTTTTTGTTTCGGTCGGTTATGCAGTTCCTGCTTGTCACTTTTTGCCATTATTCAAGTAACTTAATTTAATTTGACCTGTGTAATGTACATGAATAAATAAACAGATATACAGTGCGAAAATTCGATACCTGGAATGTAGTTTGCATAAATTTTTATTAAAACTATGAATTTGGAACTTTTTAAAATTTCAAAAAATGTTTGCACGCCCAAATCTTAGCTTCTGATTGTCAGATTTTCAAAAACAACACACCACTAAACTAATCTCGACCTGTGCTGGATAGCCGAAGTAGTCTTAAGTGTGCCAACCCTTCAACCCTTTTTTAGCATCCCGAAAAACTAAAATTTTACCATTTTTGGTTGTTTGCACCTCATACTGGGCAACGGAATTAAGTGTTTACAACCCTGAAACTACTTCAGTACATCACAGAACATGAATACGAGTCGAGCGGCATGCAGTTTTTGTAAATGCATTTGGAACCCGAGTATATTTGTTGAACACTGCGTATTCGATATAAACATGTTTTTCACCAAATCGTAGCTTCTATTACCATCAGATTTACAAAACATGCACAACATTCGACTCTCCACAATCTCGCCTATAGATAGCCTAAGAAGTGAAAGGGTCCATTTCAACCGCAAGAAGAATGGACCATGCAGAAAAATGAGCAAATCTATGCTGAATTCTGCTGAAAAACAGTAATTTCCTAATTAAAACCTGCATTCTAGGGGAGAGAAAAAGAAATTATTGATCAAATTGAATTTTTAGCCATTTTTAATGTCGAATGTCAACTAATTCCATTTTACAGTTGAAAATACCACGTTACACAATGCGCGAGGCCCTTGATTAAAATCTCATCTCCAAATCCCAACGCTGGCTCGTGTCCATTTCTGGAGCAATTCAAGCAGGCCGTGCCAAATGCGTAAAACTTTGAAAACATACCATATTTTATCTATCCCGGCGCATTATCAATGCACATTAATTCAAACGAAGATTTTATCGTGATTTAATTTCCTTTCGCACGTCATTCGAGCCGGGAAAGACGTATTTCGGCGGCGCTGGCAAATGAGCTGGCCATAAAAATGAGGCGTGATTCATTTCGAGGAGAATTTTTCTCCGTCAGCTGAAGCAGGAACTCGGCTGTCTGTTTGTCGCTGCTTCTGCTGCCATGTGTGCCTCGAGCCCGAGGCGTGCGCTTTCAACGTCCAATTTCACATATGTGCGCCCGCGGGATTAATAGTTGTCTCTCTTTCTTGTGTAGGTGCCGACTCAGATTAAGGGATCAGTTAAAACTGTCATTGCAATTCGGTGTTTCTCTGATGAATGGAATTTTTTGTTCAAGGAAAAATGAGGTGCTATCGTATACAACACGGGTTTTTATTAAACATCTTTCAAGATGTCCGTGTCGCCACTATAGTGATAAAAACATTTTTTATTCCGTTTCGCCCTGATATTAATAGGTTTATTTCGTCTTACAAAATATTTAACTTTCAATCCCAGTCGATGAATTAAATTAAAAATAACAGATATGTTTTTCTTTCATAAATAATTTGCGATTTGCGCCTTCAAATCGCCAAATTTCCTGCTTCAGATGTTTTCATAACACCTGAACCGGATTTCCTTTCCATTTTCTCAGTCTGTCGAGAAATTAATCATTTAACAACGGAGGCATACGGTGGTGGCGATTCCTCTTGCGGCGTTCCTGGGTACGCTGGTGGAAGGTCGTAGGTTTCGATGACAGTTTGCCAAGCACCTTCTGGCAGGTCTCCTTGAGAGTTGTTATCGATTTCGTTCATGATCAAGTAGAGCGGAGATCGATTCCTTGGTTCGAGTGAGTCAGTATTCCGGTCGGAATCGATTTGCCTTACATTTACTGCACCGCTAGGAACACTGCAATTGAATCCAAAATTTCGTAAGTGTTTTGTATGTATCTTTTAAAAATGTTGCACTTTGTTTGAAGTCTTTTTTTATAATTTAACTCACTTTTGAGCAGCAACGTCTCTCCTCTGCCGCAGCTTCTTCATCAATTTCACAAACAAATAAGAAATGATCCCGCAGGCGGCGGTGAGTGATAATATCAAGGTCACTACCAAAGTTGCGTCTGTAACAACACTGATAAAATTGCTCAATCTTTTGAAACTGTTCACTTTTCAGAAGGAATAACTCACTCGCATCCATTCAGGTCTTCATTCGGCTCCGCACCAGATATACAGACGCATACAAATTGGCTGAGGTCGCACTCCATCCAAGCACAGCATGTCGCTTCCCCAATACTTGTCTCGTTGGAGCAGCTTTGACCCAGGGCTGCGAAACTTTTATGCAAAAACTAACAACGGAAATTCAAGCTCAAGATACTTACTAACACACGCTTCCATTGTGCGGGGAATGGATGACATTGACTTGTTTCATATCGGCGTTTGGTCCTTTTATATAATATCAAAAGATAACGGGGAGAATTGACGCAAGCAGTTCACGCGACACACAAATATTTATCTTTTTCTGATAGATTAGGGTATTGTTCTTCTTTTATGATCGATTTGCGAATTATGTAATTTGATGAGGTATTTGTAACATTGTAATCGCAAATCAAAATGTTAAAAAAATTAAGCTTTGTCACTGTCCAAATTACATTTAAAAGAGTCCGCATGTCCACACTGACGACAGACTTGCAAAAATGTTCCTGTTCAAAAATTCATAATTTGATAATCTCTGCAGATATTCATTTCCACGGAATAATTTTTCTTTATTTTTCTATAATTTATTAAAAAAAGATATAAACAAAAAGATTTAAAGAGAGCCCTTGAAAAAATAAGTGTTGGGGTTTTTGAGCTCAACTTAATTTAAATTTTTTATTAAAAAAGATCTAAATTGTAAGTGCGGTTATAAATATTAATCAAATTATGACATCAAAGGCTCACTTTTAAATCTCTATTTTCGGTTGAATACTATTTTAGCTAGATTTTTTTTTAAATTGTTAAATTTATTTTTGGTCTACTAGCACGAAATTACATGTTTTCAAATTAAGTGAATCATAATTTCTTAAAAACAATACCAAATGTCCGAAAGTAAGAAGTTCATGCAGAACATGCCACTATTTCTTTGACCGACACAATACATATGATAAGGTTGTCTGGGCCGGATGCACTCTTTTTAAAGGTTTTTCTATTATTTCGTGCCATTTAGAACATCATAGGGTGACCGCTTCTCATGATCCTCTCATATGAATTTCTCTATCTGTCAAAGCTGTGTGTTTTTATATCCCTGCCTGGCCCCCAAGGATAAATTAATCATTGCACAAGCATTGAGTTTCATTTATCATTAGTTTTCTATCGATTTAATTGTCTATTTGATTCCATTATTAATAGCGAAATTTATTTAACTAATTGCTGAAATAGCATATAGGTACATTACAATCTGTATGGTTAATTTCAGATATTATGACACTGTGATATTATAATAGTGATTGATTTGAATCTATGATACGATAAAGTTACAATGTTGACACTAAATTGCTATTATGTGTTTTGAACTCTTTTGGACAAATTTCTTGCTTTCGGACAATTCCTAATTCGGATAAATTCCATTACGAGCAAATTCCAAAACACCTATTTTCGTGCCGTTTCTGGGCTCAATTATTAAAATGTGATGTAGGTATGAATCAGATAAGATAAATAATTGATCGCATCTTAAATTTTCAAACCTTTGCATTTCCCCTCATTCACTTTATAAATATTGTAAAAAATAAAAAAGGCAAGTTAAAACACTATTTTTGTCCAGTCTTCTATATTCTGCATGTATGTGTGTGTGAGAGAAAGAGTGAGAGGGGGTATATACGTTTCAAACGGGTTTAAGTGCTGCTTTTCATCCCTTAAGAGCAGCTCACTCGATTGTCAGCCGAGGCTAAGCTGCGATTTTTTGAAATTTATCGTCTGGTCTGCGCGACAAGATGTTAATAGAGGCCACCTTTCGCGTCTTGTGCGCCGAGTATTTGGATTTTGGACAGAAAGACGCTCAAGTGGCGACGGAGACGACGAGGAAGCAGCGCAGAGAGGCCGCCGCATTTAAAAATAATGTGTCGGGGGCTTTTTGAGCGAGAAAAAGAATCCTGCTGTCAAGAGTCGGCCGCGTCGTGTGAGCCGCACCAGCGCAGCATCGCTCCACAATTGATTTACATTTGCGCGCGCGGTGTAAAAATACATATGAGCCGCAGTCGTGAGCGAGCGAGCCAGCGAGAAATGATGAATGGGGTTAATGGGATACCTGTAAGAATTTCTGGCTCTAACGACCGCGCGCATCTCGTAATGGGACATTTTAGCGCCGTCCGAGGAACGCGTACGCCGCACGCGCATTAGCGTGAAATATGCCGCTCATTTGCGACCTTTTTACTGCTCTAGACTTCAAACAAATGCCTCTAGCCTCGAAATGTTAAAATCGGACTTTTTATCTTTCCGTTTCTGTTCTGTTCGCCGAATTGACGGGATTTTGAGCGCTTTTTTCTAACCAATTTATGGCCGGTGTGCGGCGTTTAGGTTTACTCTCGCTTTTACCGACGCCATAGCCTTTGGGGATATTTTTAAGAGTCAAAAATCGAGTAAAACATATATTTCTTGCGCGGAGTCTTTTTATCGCGGTTGATTTATTCCACATAAAAACCGTAAGATAATAAGTCCAGGTTTTTTTCCGGACGGTTTGGTTTGTTAAATTTTCGCAAAAAAGAGAAAATTCAAAGCTCAGAAGAGAACAAATCTTTTCTAACTTATATCTTTCAATTTTGGCTCAGGACGTTAAAAAATGAATATTGATCAAATTTGAAAGTTAGACATATTAAAAGTACTTAAAATTTTATATATTTAAATATTTAAAATGTGCAACTAACTAAGAATGCCATTTCTAAACATTGATTGATTTAAAATATGCTTTTGGTGCAAAGTCAAGACACAAGTGTTATAGTTCTAAATATTCTGGAGTGGGTTTTTGGTAAGTTGCCGTTTATTAAATATTCAAGCAGAAAGAGGAATACTATTTCGAGGGAAATTGTTTCCCAATAACATTTTTTTAAAATAGAGGGTTTTCTTACACTTCATATATTTCTAAAAAATAGTTTAAGAGAAGATTGTTTATTTTCAGAAAATAAAAACAGGAGTCTTTTATCTTTTATTTTATTCTTCAAATTATTTTAAAGATAAAAATAGTTGATCTCATTCTCATTTACAATTAGGTACATTGGGCTAAATATTTTCGTTTCAATTTTGTTGTTGTTTAGTGACATTTTTTTGCGTTGTCAACAAAATAACTAAAAATACATATCATGCATCATTGCAGAACATTCAGAAACGCACCTTTAGCAGCAACAATTATTGAAGGTACCTGCGGCTTCTTTTGGTGACAAAATAGCTGAACGGTCAATTTTTAACGCAGTCGAGCTTCTAAAAGATCAATCACTTTTGTAGGTTATCAAAATATTTCTACGGTAGCTGTCCTGACATGTGAACCACATTATTACACGGCAGGGGAATTCCAATCTGCTCACACATCAGGAAATCTTTTCATTGACTAGATATTGAATGGAATGGCAGTCGTCTCCCACCAGGAAGTAAAGGGATTTATATATACCTTTAGCGTGACAGCACGAAAAAGATAGATCATTTTATTTTCCACCGAACACACTTGAAAGGGTCAAGCAGACTGATATATTTGTTCCGAGGGCCGTGTTGAATCTGATATATATTATGTATGTTTAACATTGTGTGAGTCAGCCAAAATGATTTAAAATCTCTTCCCACTTTCAATCAAAATCTAATGCTCAGTTTTGTTTATATGCCACAACAAGCACAGGCTAATGCAAACTATCGAAAATTTTAATAGGCTTTTATTATAAAAATCCGATTTGTCAATAAAAATATGTTTAGAACTTGATTAAATTTGAAAGATGATGTCAATGAAAGCAAAAAGCACATGAAGACATCATAAAGCGGAAAAATTAAAGCTCGATATACACCGAAAAAGCTGTATATTCAATTTCAACCAAAAATTTAAATATTCTGATTAAAACTAGAAAAAACTACTAGAATTTATAAATTTAATTGGAAAAAGAAAAATTTTCCTTGGAATTCGGAGAATTCGTTAAAAGTTATTGAATCTAATGAAGAAATAAAATGAATTTATATATAATTTGCCGCAGCAAGGAACCTTGTAAAAAAATTTCCTTCCTTAAAAATAATAAAATAAATTTGAGTGATGACAATTTGGGCAATTGTCCCCGACTTGTCTACGAATGCGACCGAAAAACCGCGAGAACGGTGAAAACCCCGGAGGAAGCAGAAAAGGGCAAACGGTGGAGACCGCGAAACATATTCGTTCGAACTGATCACGCGGCATGAGTTCGTGTAAATTGTGCTGGAAGCAAGAACTTACAAATTCCTGAGGTGAAAAGGCGAGGAACCTAAGCATAGAAAATGAGTTCTTCAGGTTTTCGGACAGTTTACCGTCCTGTTTTTTTGCCCACGCGATCACAGCTGACAACAGGAATGATTCTGAGGCACGCTCGTCGAAACGATCGGATCGGAGCACAAGTAGCACTGTGTTCTCACTCACTTTCAGCCAAGCTGGGCTCTGGAGCGCGTTGAATGAATCCTGCACAACAGCTCGTAGCAGGGTGTCTATTAATTCGAGGTGTTTAGCAGGATTTTTACAGCTTATGAGATAGTCAAACAGCTCTAGTTTCTCCGAGGAGGATATCAGTTTTAGAAGTCCTTGGGTTTCCTCGCACAAACTGTCCAACTCGAAAATCACTGCTAGCTTATAGGTCTCGAGAAGTAGGGCCGACGAGCCACAGGGCACCTGACGAGAGTGAAGAAAATTCAAAATGGCGTCCAGGGGTCCTAGGTACTCCTGTTTCAAGTAAATGGTGTTTCCTTGCAAGAGATAGAAGGCGAGGCGGGGACACGCTCTTTCAACCACCGACTTGTTAAATTTTAAAAGGGCGGCATTTTTTCCATCCTCTGTCTTGATAAGCACCCTCGAGTCGGCGCGCACATTCATGCAGTTGTAGGATAATACGACTATCTGAAAATTGATTAATATTTAATTAATTTATTTACTAAACGTCAACGGCGTACAACTACTATACATATATATCCGTCTTCGGCACGTTCGAGATAGGGGGCCGGTGTCCTCCGTCCCTGAGTGCTGCGGGGTCTCAATACACGGCTAGGCCTAAGACCCCTAGAGGTCTGAGCCACCCAATTTTTGTCGGCTGCTGGCTAAACCAGCTTAGCCGCCTAAATCTCGCGGCTGCGGTAGCTCACCTAATATATAGGCGGCTGCTGGATGGCTCACGGCGCGGCTCCGAGTCACTATCAAATCACGTTTCTAAAATTGAATTTTTTCTAACATATTTACCAAAATTATTTTTTACAACAGTATTTAGGTTTCACGAGTTAATTTTCTTATTAGTGGAAGTGGAGTTTCTCGAAAACTAATAATAAAACCACTCCAACATTTTCAGCTACCTTTTTTGCTGCGGCGAGAATTTTTATTATTTTTGTTTGAACTAGGAAAATCCGGAAAATTTGTGGTATATTGAAATCCTGTCCTATTCCGTTGAAAATAATTCTAGCTCGTCCGTGTTAAAAACCGGTAAAGGACCGGATTACAGTTTCCAGTTTCGGTTCCCTGTCTTGACATTCACTCTTGTTAACGGATAGAAAGTACTAATAAGAAAATTAATTCGTGAAACCTAATTACTTTCGTAAAAAATAATGTTGGTAAAAAAATGATAGAAAAAATTCAATTTCAGAAACGTGATTTGTGAGTGACTCGAGCCGCACCGTGAGCCAGTAGCCGCCTATATTAGGCGAGCCACCGCAGCCGCGAGATTTAGGCGGCTAAGCCAGTTTAGCCATAGCAGCCGACAAAAATTGGGCGAAAAAAGCGGCGCGGCTAGCTCAGACCTCTAGTCACCCAAACCGTATCTCGAATGTGCAAGATTAAAAAAAAAAAATACTCACTGTATCCCAAATGAATGGTTCAGACGAAAGGGCAGGCTTGACCTCTGACCCAACCGTAACGTTACAGTCACGTGAATAATCTTCAAAATTGGAATGTTGCTGTAACTTCATCTTATGTGAGGATGTGCGTGTGTGTACTTTGTCAGAGGCTCCGCTAACTGATTAAACAAACAAACTGACCAACAACCCTGACACATAATATATGGCCGATTCTCAGGAGAGAACGTAGAGTGGGCTTCGACAATGTTTTCAGGAATATAGCACCTCCCCTCTTCCCCCGAACAGAGAAAGGAGACCTGTTTTACACTACTTCCAGGAAGCAAACAACACATATATATATATATATATATATATATATATATATATATATATATATATATATATATATATATATATATATATATATATAAATTGGTTTTCAAGGTTTTTCCTAAAGAAGGCCTATTTCTCGTGATGAATTCAAATGATTGACATGTACATATATTGTTGGAATCCCTCAAATAATCAATTTGCTTTGTCACTTTATGTGTAGACGACCTTTTTAATTTAATTTCATTTTATTTCTCCATTAAAAATTCAAATTAAATTTTTTAAATTAAATGTTGATGTTAATATCACATTATTATGCGGAGAAAAAGATTAGGTCGTTGTATAGCAGAGCTACCTACGGAAGGCATATCATCTCTTTTTAGTCACCTCGGAAATGTGCCGCCCGTGAAAAAATCGGAAGACACTCTTGTATTCTTTTATGGTTTGACCTGGACTTTGTAAATTTTATTGATAAGCCGGATAAGCCATAGAACAAAATAAAAAGCTGATAGAATTTTCTTTTTTTAAACTTTGCTCAATTTTTTGAATCTCTGCTCAGCACATCCCGTGAGCTAACCAGGTCCCAATAACTCCTCACCCAGCGGATAACATATGGGGCCCGAGTGGCCGCAGAGGAGCTAGGGCCTCCTAGCACCGAGGTCTCTTATTGAAACGCCAGACATTTTTCCGCTGGAAAAGTGCGAAAACCAGCAAGTGGCGAGTCGGCGCCTTTCAGCCCGTTGAGTTATTTGAGCATTTCGAGACACTAAATTATCTTTCGCCAAAACTTGTGTATGAACGAGAATTCAAGTGCGTTTAAGAAGAAAATTGAAGAAGAAGCAATTATTATCTCAAGCTACCATTGAACATTACTTCCTTCCAAATGTTGTTTCTTACATAATTGTCTCATTATTTTATTGATGTGTGCTGATTTGGGGCAGAGTTGCCCTGTAAGCCCATAATAAACTTAATTTTTAAACTAAATTAACCACATTTGCAATCTCTGCGACATTGAGCAGCCAGTATTAGATCCCCGAACTGCTCAAATATATCTCCCATTGCTTTGACACTCTTGCATTAACAAAAATGTGAGCCAACGGGCTGGTAAACCCGTGTTCTTGTTCTAACATTTCTTTCAGAAAACATTATGCAAAAAATTAATTCGGCAAAATTCACGGCAGTTGGCGGTTGTTTGAGGCTATATGGCACGGCTGGTTGAGACGCTTTAGCTATATAATAGGAAAAAAAATTTGAGGAAAATTAAATAAATTAATATTTTTGATCGACTATTCACCTAAGTCCTTATCGGTTGTCTATATACCATCGCAAACTATTTATATCTCATGTAGACGGAGTGGGCCATCTTATCTAATCTAATAATATCCCGACCGAAAAGCTGAGCGTTTGGTATGCGCCGTGATTTAAACGTGTACACGCCTAAAAATTGAGACAGACGATTGGCCAGTTGAATGAACACAAATCAAAATTAGAATAAAAAACGTGCTAGCTGTGACTATCAAGGGAAGAGAGGCGTGATTCTAACGTGTACACGTACACTGCACACCTTTTAAATTACTGAGAGCCAGATGGTTTGGCCGTTATCAAAAATTAAATTTGGGATTGGAAGCGTGTCAATTGCGTGATTTCGAGAGAAGAGGCTATATTACTGCAAGCATACGTTTCCAGCCTTCACACTTTGAACTATTTATTTATCTTTAACTGATAAAATGCCACTATTTAAAAAGCCCGTGCTCACCATATGCATAGAGACTTAACTAAGATGGTGCGCACAGTGGCTCTCGTGGCTCTTCTGGCCCTTGCTCTGCAGAATCAGGGCGTACTTTCAAGTAACTCTTTTTAATTTTGTCTTCTTGTTAGTGGAAACGTTCGGTAGAATTTAAGCTAGACACGACTCAAATTTTATCACATTTGCAGATGAGTTTTTTTTATAACTAATTCAAAATTTTCTGAATCTTTCAAGTATGTCTTTGGTACATCGAAACCGGCCTGCCAATTCCACAGCCCCTTTACATCGATCCTAGTGGCCCGCTCGACATTCATGGATTCTGGCTGCCCGGAAGTGATGATCTCGTTGTTGTCCCAACAGGCAGCCAGGTCCTTTTCGCCTGCCCTGGTGGATTGCTGCCCGCTACCGGAACTTCAGAAGTCCTTCTCACCTGCGTCGATGGAGACACGTTTAGTGTAAACACAATTCAGGCAAATCTCAATCAAAAATCATTCATCCTTGTGTTTTAGGATGAACTTGGAAACACATATCTTTTCAATCTACTTATGTGCACCACCACTCCAACCCAAACTGCCAGGAGGGTAGCTGGGGCTTCTTGCGGGAACAACTCTAGCAACTCTGTGGTCGAAATCGGTTTCGAAATTTCGAATGGAAACTTCTACTCCCTCCTTGAGATCTGCTTCAACGAAGTTTCTTATGACTCGCTGTACTCCAAAAATATCATGCCACCAGAAATTGACGGCCGTCAGACAACCTTGCCTGACCCTGACTTCTTCAAGGATGATACCTTCTACCCTCCTAACCTGGACCTTGACTATGCCTACAGCGTCGAGGGACAAACTGCCGCTGTTGCTCAAGCCGTCGGCTCTGCTTCCCTTGCAGGAGAATACATATCCGGTAAATAATTAAACTATTTTTGCAATAAGCACAGCTAGCCCGTTGGCTCGCATTTTTAAGGCATTCCTTGGAGTTCAAGGCAATGGGAGTTATTTGGGCATTTCGGTGGTCTTTTACTGGCTGCCCTCTATGTCAGAGATGGCATAAAATAAAGTGGTTAATCAAGCGACTCGAAATGCTCAAATACCTCACCGGCCTGGGAGGCGCACCGGCGCCGACCCGCTACTTGCTGGTTTCCGCACTTCTGCAGCCACTTGGGCCCTATGTTATCCACCCGGCGGTGCTATTTGGACCCGCTGAGCTCAAAGCCCACGGGATGTGCTAACCAGATGTTAAAGTAGCACAAGTAACGGCTTTTACGTTTCTGTCAATTTGAGTTGAACTGTAAAAAAAATAAAATCTAGTGTGCTACTACTTTATAAAATATTCGACAGTTCAAATTTTCTCCAATAATGGACACCTAACTAATTAAATTAATTCCCAGGTTTAAACGTCTTGCAAGAAGGCCGCCTGACTTCCAAACGTGACAATATCTACGGTTTGCACCAATTGGTGAACGCCTGGTACCTGAACCTCGCTCCGCAGTGGGATCCCATCAAAGATGGAAACTGGGACATTTTGCAGGGAGCCACTCGCCAGTTAGCTGAGGATTTTGCCTACGATCTGATCGTGTACACCGGCACCCACGGCACGACCACGCTAGCCGACGTCAACGGCATCGAAAAGCCCATCTACATCGCCTACGACGAAAGCGGCAACGGTCTCATCAGGGTTCCTGAGTTCTACTGGCGAGTAGTCTACGACCCAGTCACCCAGCGAGGCGTCGCATTCGTCACCATCAACAATCCTTACATTTCCAGCCCCGGCAGTGATTTCTACCTCTGTCCGGACGTGTGTAGTCAAATTCCTTGGGTCGTTTGGGATACAAACGATTTCACGAAGGGATACTCTTACTGCTGCGAGGTCAATGCACTTGCCCCGTTCGTCGAGGAGATTCCTCCCCTCACTGTCACCGGGCTCCTTACAGGAGTATAATGAATTTCTTTATTCATTAAAAACTGTTCAATAAATGAGATTAAATGTTAATTTTGCTAATTCAGACGTTTAATTATAATATTAGAACTTTTAAATAGCCTGGATTAAAAGTGTATTCATAAAATAATCTAATGGTAATCAAATTAGAAAAATATCTCTTTTGCGACAAATTAACAAATCGTCCTGGTCCCGGCAAAATTGCGCAACGTTCAACAAACACCAAAATTTTCATTGTCGAATTGAAAGTTGACCTTTTGTTGCAACAAGGAAATTCGCGTTCGGTTGTTGAAAGTTACGCAATTTTGCCGGGACCAGGACGAAATCGAATATTTTGCCAGAATGGATACAACAAAAAAGCACTGTGATTAGTCTATCTTCAAATGTCACAATAACATCCTACAGAGTAAATAAAAATGATATGGTATCAGTTAAATCTTTTGTGGAAACCCAGTATAGTATAAATCAAGGACCAAAAAATAATGAGTTACTCAGATTAGGAGTTACTGGGAATAATTATGCGCTTTTTCTCTTGGCCTAATTATAACTACTATATTTTTATATTTAAAATAAAAATTTCCAGCGGCATGTGCGATAGGATGGTCCTTTTCATAATTACTTTTAGTCATGGCCCTTCCAACAGATCGTGGATATAACAGCGGTGGGTGCCCAAATAATAAGCGCTTTTTTGAACTGTCAGCAACCCTGAAGAAAAGAGTGCCAGCTGCTCAATTTTTTCATGCAGTTGCTTATTCTGCCTCACCTATGAGATGCGTAACCAAGTAGTAAAAACTCTGTCTTGGATTTGAAGAATATTATAATATATCCAATCGTCCTGGTCCCGGTAAAATTGCGCAACGCTCAACAAACACCCAAATTTTCATTGTCGAATTTATTGTTGACCTTTTCTTGCAACAAGGAAATTCGCGTTTGGTTGTTGAAAGTTGCGCAATTTTACCGGGGCCAGGACGCAATGATCCAATGAGAGCGACTACCTGCCAACATCTTAAAATGTTGTTGGCGGCTTGGGCAGCTGGCAACCCTGTCGGCACCCCATCCTCGCGCATCTTGTGTGGCAGCAGCACATTTTAGTGAGTGAGAGAGGTGCCAAGCTGTCTACAAAGCAAGAATACGAGAAAAGGTCTCGCTCACACCCAAGCTGAAGCACCCGATAGATAATGTCCGAGTTTGCTTGCTTCCGCCCGGACCCCCAGATTAAGTTTCAACCAGCACTCCCTGATTTATGGTAGTTTTGCTTTCCAGCTGCAGTTTTTCCTGTTTCCAGCGTTACTGATTGGTTTCACAGACAAAACTGCACTTCGGACAAACTCACTTATTCTCAAAGAACATTAAGTGTGGCTCTCGAGGCGTAAAATACTTTTATCTTTTTTTAGTATAAAATTTTTATTTTAAACATTCCAAGCCCAGCTTATCAAGTCGATTATAAAATTACTCTTGTCTCATCTACACAAAAAAATGTTGTAAGAACATAATCACTATTTTATGAAATAATTTTTTTTTTGTTTACTGTTCAATTTTGTATGCGACAATGATTTACAATTAAATGTAACGAGGTTGAGTTAGATTACACAAGCTTATGGTACCACAATTATAAATTGGAGCAAAATATTCAATATTTATTCTTGGTTATATTCCTTAGGATTGAGTGCCAAAATAACCATAAAAATATAGAACTTTCAAAACTTTCTTTTTGTATAAAATTCAGAGGGGTTGTGAATATTTAGAATTCAATATTTTCAACATTTTATCTCACATGGTCAATCTAATATAATTTAGATTAAAATTTTAGGAAAGAGAGTTAAAAAGGACATTTGCCACCGACATATGAAATTTAAAAAAATATTCCTTTAAAAAAAGTCAGGATAATCACGGATAATTTCTTTGAAATCAAAATACTTCAAAATGCTAGGAATAAAAAAATTGTTTAGTAAAAATCCCTGCATAGAGTATTTCATTAAAGTGTTGTAGCTCAGCTTTACGTTTTGTTCTATTCGGTCAAATGAAGTGATGAAAATGAACCCGCTTTGTCTATGTGGAAAAAGATGCGGTTGACGCAAGACAAAAGGTGTCGGCGGAGCAGACAGCGTGTTGCCTGGCCACAGAGTGACTTGCAGATATGTGAAGTGGATGACACCGCATAGGCAAGAGGACCACCCTTGCCGCGGTACACACCAAAGAATTTTTCCTCTAGAATTATTAAGCAGCGCAGGCGGGACTGGGATTAGCGAGAGAGCTCGCATGATTTACTACGCGCTTTTCGCAGCGTCTCGGCAATCCTTTTCTTTTTATTTTGTCAGACAGACTCTCAAGCAGCCCCAACACGAATTCTTACAGCGAGGGTGTCGAAGGCGGCGGCACTCTTTTGAGGGCCCTTCTCTTGCGGCGTTCCATTTATCACGAAATGCGCACCCCGCGATAACGACAAATGCTTTTATTTTTTCTTCTTGAACGGGCATCCAGCTATTTTCGTCGCGTGTGGATGCACTCATACCACGCGCATTGTAAACGAACATGTTCATATTTCAGCATGGCTGCACTGCATCAATCAAATGCGAATAAATCTTTTTTTAATGAAGACGCCTCACCTGGGACATATGTGATTGTTGACAGGTGCGGAATCAACAAATGGTTATCTCACTCGTCAGGTGCTATATAAGTCCACATTTGAGCATTATTAACAAATAAACGCGTATAGGGAACTAAAAATAATGATTTTAGAGTTTTGGCTGAGGATAATAGAAGCACATATAAGCACAATTATTTGAATTTTAACATTAATTTAGATTCAAAATTTTGGTTTATTTACTCCAAACTTTTAAGCGCATGGGAGTTATTTTATAGGCAGGTTTCGATTCTTCCCGTCGAGATCTATTCAACAGTGTGAGACAATTTTTGGGGGATCTCCTTGTTGTGAAATAAAATCAGATTTTGAGTAGGGTGACAGGCAGTCCTCGCACCACGTGATAGGAAAGCATGCTTAAGCTTCGCAGGCATTTTTATCAAAAATCCACTGTTGTACTGGTCAATTTTCGCTTTAATTGAATTATTAGTAATTTTTTATTGACATAAAGCATGAGTCATGATCATTTTGTCCAGATAATTATGTCGTAGAATTATCATTTATTTAATAATCACAAAATAAGGCTCTCTGCGTGCGAAACATGATTTTTATCCGCTGGTTCCTGCATTCATTTTAAAATTGATTCCACTTCTCACGCTGCTCTTGCTTCAAATTAATTTAAAAAAAAACAAACAAATAAATAAAAACAGTAAAAGGACGTGAAGTAAAAAGGCGTGAATTAATATTAAGCATTAAAACTGCTGATGAGGTCTCTGGCGCCAAAACAGCGAGCGGAAACATTATTTCATGAGAACAAATTCACTAATAGGCCGCAATACTAAATAAAATCAGTGCAAAGAATAATAACCAGTTCGTAATTTAACCATAAATTTTCCTGCAAGTATTTATCATCTCATTAATTTTCTGTTTAAACAAAGCAGGTAGCAATTTTTTTATTTAAAAGCCTTCTGCAACTCAAGAACTCCAACACTCGAATAAAAAATCGCGCTGTGGATTTTTTCTGCACATTCCCTGCAACTTATTGACTTCTCATCCCAACTAAAATGCGCACGCACACAATTTCGGTTAATCCCGTCCGCAAATATGACTATTCAGAGGAGCGGGCGTTGAGATGGGCTTATTGGTGGCGCGCGTAATGTGTGGCACTTTTAATGTTTGACTTGCAATTTAGGATGTTTACCCAGCACCGCGCGCCGTTCGCTCGGCTCAGCAGCCAGGGGTGTGGGTCCTGCCTGCGTGCCGCAGCCGAGCGAAAAATGGCCGCGTCCCTGTGCAAACACACGGCAGCGTGCAAGCAAAAGGTTTTCGCCCCCGACCCAGCAGCATCACCCGGGTTGCTGATGATGCGGCACGCCCACCGCTACCACACCGCATTTGTTGTGTTTAGAAGGTTACACAAACTTTTCGAAAATAAACGCGGCCGATTTCTTCCCTGCGCCTCGTCTGCGCTTGCTTTTGAGACTGCTACACGGCCAAAGAAAAGAAGGAAAGAATAGGATCGAGAATCCGAGCGCCAGACAGACTTTAATCCAATTTGCGACCGACCCAAACAGCTCAAAGTATAAAAGATCACAATAAAGCGTTGAATGTTTTTTTAATGCCGTCAATATTTGTAGAAAATTTGTATCGCAGATCAACGGTATAGATATCCTCAGACAAACTTAAGGACCGTGTTCTATATAGATCCTAAAGGGGCTGTGCATTTATAAGGCAATTTTGTCATTGTTAAATGGCTTTAGTGCATCATTTAAGCACAATTCACACGCTCTGGAGGTTTTAAATTATATAATGAGGAAAATCTTTATTGTTCCATGTTAATCTTTAAAGATCTAACTTAGATTTGATTTTCATTTTTGAGATACGTGTACGGGTATAGGCAAAATGATGTTGCTCATCTTCTTTTGTGAAACCTTCAAATTGAAAAATATGAATGGTTTTTATCTTAAAAATTTTCATCAAAGAACTAATTAAATGATTAAAAACTATACGTATTTAAATAATTAAGCCAGAAAATTCGAGAAAAATTTCTTTAAGTTGTACGATTAATAATTATCATATATTATGATGGTCCCGTGACGATTGGATAGCTTAATAAGTACTGGCATTTAAAGGGGGAATACAGAGGGATGATTGATTAGATTGAATTTGAGCGATTTTGAATTGTTACCATGCTCAAACGCATAGTCGCAACCAACGAGAAATCCTTTCCCCCCCATTTATCGAGGGGTTTATGGAGGTAACTTGCCTACACCCGATTACGTGGCCTCGGAAACAGCCTTATAAATTTTATACCTTGCAAACAAATCTGGATTAATTGTTTTTAAAGATTTGGCGGATTGAGAACCTTTATTTAAATTTTAAGACACAATTTCCACACCGCAAAATTAACTCTATAACGCTTTAAAAATTGGCTTTTTGGTAGTTAAATATTTTTCCAATTTCCATCAATGATACTTTATTTTGCTCTCCTCTCGCCTATACATGATGATCTCTCTTTAGATGCGAAATTGCCAGCCGTGCGCAAACAAAGAGGAGAGCAATTTTGAGATTTTGATTTTCGCCGGCAGTTGTTATCTCTATTAAAATTTCGCGAGCTTAATGCGCGCCCGGGCGTGGTTTTTGTATTTGTTTTCTTTGCTGGTCGTGTGTTTTTCCTGCGCGCCCGCGTTTTTGCGATCGGCCGTCCACGCAGGCATATATACTCATATCTCTTATCGCTCGTACAAAAATATAATTTGCGAGCCACTTTTAATGTGCGGCGCGGCAACATCATCCGAGCAAATTGGAGCGCCGCCATTGTTATTCCACCGTGGGGCTTTTGAAAGCGATTAAATTACGCGGCCGCTGACAATATTGATTAAATGTCATCCCGCCTAAAATGGAGAACGCCGCGCGAAACAACACGCTATGAGCAAGAAAAACATACACCTCCTCCTGCGTATACAATTCTCTGCTTTGCTTTTGGCATTAAATTGAGGTGCACGACGATTTCGGAGATATATTTTTATCATTCTTAAAGTCGAAATCATTTTCGACTAGCCAGGAAAGGAAAAACAATTTTCAATCAAGCAATGTGCCATATTTATTTTTCAATTACTTATATAATAGTAAAGCATAAATATTTCTATTTTGCCACTAAAACTATATTTTATTCTGTTGTTAATAGTGCTGAGAATGATGACATTTTTTCGCAAAATAGTTGGATATTTGTATACTGATTTTTGGTGATAAATAAACGATGTTTTTATCAACAAATTTAGCCAAATTCAATTTTACGTTCTCACTATTTAACGTTTCTGTGGAAATTTAAATAAAAACGTCGTTTTCCTGAATCGAAGGCACGTCGAATTTAATAATTAGGATTTTGAAGTTGATTTTTAGTCCCAGCTACAAAGCTGTTAACAGACAAATTTTACTTCCAGCCGATTTAGACGGTTTTTGGTTTTCAAAAGAGTTATAAATATGTGATTTAAAATGATAAAAAAAATCATTTTTTATTATTACCACTTTATCTATTTTGTAATCAGAAATATTTTTGCTTTTCACAAGGTTTCAATGAGTCATTTCATCAATCATTTACACTTCATTTTTCAATGTGATAGATATCTTCAAAGCCTCGGCAGAAAGGGTGAAAGTTACCCTTCGACGTTTGGTTTTAAAGGTGTTTGGAGGCTTTGACAAAGACATGGGTTGAGAGCAGCGAACGTCGTCGAATATCGACCCTTGCTGTGTGTACACACACATATATAAAAAGGGAGCGACCTCGCCCTCGCACCTGGTTGTTTCGTTTTATCGCTGAGTGACAGCAGCCGCACGAAAAAAAGAAAAATTTTATTATAATGCACCCGGAAAAAGGCAGTGGTGACGCGGCGGCGGCGGGCGAGGCGTGGTCTCGATTCGATATGTGCCGTGCTGGCGAGGCAATCAAGCCGCAGCCTCGGCGCATCCCTTGAATATTGATCCACACACACACACACACACACACATACACACACGCAGCGCTGCCAGTGTCACATTCGAGAGAGCATGCACACACAGCACAGCAGAGAACTGTGCGCACCAGCCAACGTCAACAATGGCTTTTGATTCGTCCCTGCTCGTGGAACAACGTTGCGTATAGCCACGGGCCCAGCCGCAATATTTTATCGCAACGCCGCGGTCGATATTATATGTCGTCGCACTCGTCGCCTCAATTTCCCCACAGTGCATATATGGATGGACACATTTTGCGCCTCGAGCACGGTCCGGGTCGAAATTGTCGAAATAAAAAAGGGATGATAGAGTGCGTTGTGCAGTGCCATAGGAATATCGCAAAAAAGTTTTACCTAATAAGTCGGTTATATCTTTAATATTGGTTTGATACATTGATGATTCCTGTTTAATATTAAAAAGATTTGAACGGTGGGAAAATGCATAACAGGTGCCTAAATTATGATAGCTGATTTGTAACGTTTAATCAATGTTTCAGATAAACTAACTCTTAATTTTGATAAAAATTTTAAGGAAATTTTTGAAAATAAATTTTATGACAGCATAATATACTTATTGGGAACAAAATGATTAATTAAAGGATATTATGCTGGGAGATATTAAATTAACTTGGCGAAAAAATATATATTATATGACAAGAAACCTGCGAATAGAACGATAAAGAAAAAAGTTAGTTAACACGAATTAAAAAATATATAATAGCCCTGATTGCAGGGTAATTTATAACTGCCAAATAGGTGTATTGCAAAAAAACGGATTATTCAAAGAAGTAGCTACTATTTGAACATACAAGTTTAATTCATTTTTGTTTAATAAAACTCAAGAGACAAACATAAGGTCAAACGGCGTGGCTGCAGTCTTATTTACTTTGAATAACATTTGCATACTATCTAATGATTAACTTTGACTTTTTATTTATACGTATAGAATTTCTGTAATATTTACTTGTTAAGAGAGTTTGAACCGGAAAACGATTCTAATAACGTCTTGAAGATAAGAACTACTACTAGAATTAATTTCTCACTTGTTTCATACAATGGTCTTTTTATATCCAAAGAGATTCTCTCTTTCCTCCAGGTGTACGCCTTCATTATTTTTGTTTACCTTTGGAGCTAGCAGAGAGAGAAGAAGAGATGCTGGAGCACAACTGAGTGACTGCTCCTCCACAATTCACGCTTGCTGCTTCTTCCATCATGCACGGCGCAGTGACGGTGATGAAAATGCATAATAATAATAATATAATCCAAAATGGAGATGTTACTCTATACGTAAATGGCAGCCAGAGCCGCTTTTATTTTGTTTTTATTTATCCAGTTTTTTTCTCCTGTCAGCGGATGGACGGCTTTGTTCGGCCAAGTCATTGGCACCTGGTGATTAAATATTGTGTTTCCTCAAAGTCGAGAGTGTACTAAGAAAGTACAAAACAATTAGTGTGAGCGCACAGATGCGCTGCTGCCAAGACAAATGTTTGTGCAGCTCGTCGCTCTGGCGTCTCGTGAATAGAAAATTACTCGCTGCGCGATGCCGGATGAATGAAATGCCAGCTTTTCTTCTGAAGAGCACGAGTGTATGGCGTTGCATGCGGCTCTCGATATCATGCGGAAAATTTTTATCAAAGCGATGCTGCTCTCCCCTTTCGAATCGAAATCAATCTTGCGTTATGGGGGCATCCGCGTGGAGCTGTTGCTCGCTGCGCCTCGAGGCCCTCGTCGCGATCGTATCGTTTTAAATTATACGCCAGCAGCCCAAGGCGACTTTTGACACATCCGTCGTCCAGCAGTGTGTGCTTTTTCACATGAGAGTTTGCATTGAATTGTCTCTCAAATAATGCACATTAACATTAAAGCGCAGGCGAAATCAAAAGCATTCTGAAGCATATATATATGTTGTACCATTTTTATTGCTCAAATGAATTTCTACTGGTGAAAAAATATTATGAAATTATATGGCTTTTTTAATTCAATTTTGCAATTCGTAAATATACATGTGTTTGTAATATTTTAATACTGGTATTTAGCATTTAATAATCAAAAGCAGTAAAGCCTGTAGTGTGGTGAATGACTTAGTGGTAAATTTTGAATCTATTCACGAGTTTCAGCGGATTGTTCACTAACACTATGAATGCCTAATTTCCCTAAGTGTGTTTTGCTGATTTTTAAATAATTATAAATGCATAATCGGATAACTTGCTTTGGAGAAATAAACCGAATTGACACCAGGCAGGGATATGTGATATGTGCAATATTTTTTCGGTATCCTCTTACAATGTTTAGGCCATGAGTTTTTAAGCATTTTAGCGCATATTTTTAAATTGAGATTATTACTGCAAAACCATAAAATCGAAAATTTAATCAGGATTTTAGGTCCAATTTCACGATTTTTCCTACAAGTCCCACGCCACGCCTTCTCTTTTAATTTTATAGGGAATGAGAAACCCATTTCAAAATTCCCTCTCCTAATAGTGGTGTTTGCTATTCACATTGTACGGTGGACTTGTTTTTCGATATCAAAAATACTAAGTCATTTTTCCAACTGTCAACTTGTGAAAATCGATTAATTATCTCTTTAAGTGAAAAAGAAACATGCGGATATAACACTGATAATATAGCATTTTTGCAAAATAAATAAAATGTTGGAAGTATATGAACCAATTAATTACCGATTTAGCTCCTCAAAATCGAAAATTTTAATTTTCTATGGCATTAGACTTAGATAAATCTTTAATTAAAGACCCTAGAATTTTTTTTTAATTTTCTCTTCCAAGATTGAAAAAATAATCTTTTGTGACGGGATATGTTAATTTTATTTAAAATTATCTATTCCTCTAGATCGAGTGAAAAGGCTTCAAATAATAATGGGATCATTTATTTTAATCTCTGCTCAGCACATTCCGTGGGCTATTAGCTCACTGGGTCCCAATAACACCGTCGAGCGGATGGCGTGGAACAAGTGGCCCAAGTGGCCGCAGAGGAGCTTGGGCCCAATGTGGCCATCAATCTTCTCGCCTCCCCGCACGGGGGTCTCTTATTGAATCACCAAACATTTGTCCATGAAGCCGCTGAAATGGCGCGAAACCATATATAGCTAGTGATGATTCCCACTTTGTTGAGCTATTAGAGCATTTTAGTCTGTCAACAAACCATATCTTTTGTCATCTCTAACATTGGGCAGCCAGTACATTATATAACTGCTCAAATAATATCTCCCACTGCTTTGACACTGCTGATAATACCTTAACAATTATGCGAGCCTACAGGCTGGGCTGATCTGTCCGTTCTCGTGAAAGATTAACTTTTCTTTAAGCTGCAATTGTGAACCTTTGCTAAAGTCTTCAAAAAATGCTTTCATGATATTATTTTTGTCTCATCCCCGGGAAATTAATTAAGTTGTTTCCAGGAAAAAAATTGTTTACCATTAACTGCTGGACCACCGCAGAGAGACGTAGTATGGTACTATATAGTCTGCAGTTAAAAATATCCGAGACTTGTTGAAGAAATTCAAACGTTAATAATTGAGATCAAAGATAGTTACCCGCCTCAAAGAGCTATAATACTCAGGGCTATTTATATTCAGTGATAGTAGAAGCGTCATTTATTTTGCTGCTTGTTATTGATTGTTATAGAATTTTTTCGCAAGTATATACTCTTTCTTGCTTTGATGTTTTTTTCTATATTTATGTATTTTTTTCTATTTGACCTGAGCAAGAATAATAACATTCAGTTTGAGCAAAGAATACATTTTCCAGGAAATATTTGAGCCACCCACGCAGCTGTCAGTTCCAGATGAACCTCACTTTAAGCCTTTGACAAAAGTTTTTGAGGATAGAGTGGCTGTTTCCTGTCCGCTTTTGACCCTTCCGTATGGCAGGTCTGTCTTTTCGTGATCCCAATTGGAGGAGTTTTTTTTTAAGAAATGAAAAAATGATGACATTTCTGAGTTGTTGTTGGTAGATATTTTCATTGGTGGAGAAAAACATGTGGCTTGATATCAAAAAGTTTCGTCAATAATTCTCAGTTTTCTTTTGCAAGACGGGGTCAAAAGGGTCAAGCGGGGTTGAACAACATGGAAGATATTTTAGATTATTTGTCTCTGAATCCAATAAATCGAGCCAAATTATTTTGAATCTAATATATGCGCTCTGCAGTTTGACCGAAAAAATCTCTTTAGCCTACAAATTTAAATTACACCACCCCTGCTTCAATTTGTTAAGTTTAAAAGATTTGCGAGGAAATAGGAGCTGCCAGGAGCTGCAAAAAGTTTTAACGTGCTGACGTCACTTTTTTGTAATTTTGGAGTTATATATGGCTGTAGATAATTTATAAATAAAAATAATTGAATAAACAATATTTTTATAGTGACTTTGGCAACGAAAAGACGCCACAATATGGCACGAGACTGATTTATATTAATCCTGTTGAATTGGAACAATGATGAATATTAAATATTTATATCCAAATTGTAATTAACTGTTAAATGTAGTAAAAATTTAAGTAAAACGTGGATTCTCTCCTTGAAATAACTTGTTTGCGCATTTTTGTCGCAAAAAAGACACGAGACTTTAGTTTTGTAATTATATACAGCGATTAAAAGCCGAGCGTTTGAATTGGCCCCCAACATTATATATGCTGAAAAACAATTATTTTCTCACAAAAGCATGTACTTGAAGACCGTCCACCCGCCTTTGGATTCAAATTCGTGCAGAGTGGTCTATTGATTTTTCTTTTTACATGAAGCTGTGAAAATGGATCATATATTCACAGATAGGGATAAGTAAATATTTCAAAAGTGGCCGGTGACTTAAGCAGAGAGCGCCTCCAACCCAATAAACACGCAACACGGCCAGCAAGCAGGAGCAATAATAATAATGAAATCGGAGCCAGGAAAGAATAACAGCCATGCAGGGCCGGCGCAAGGCGCACGTTCATCTCTCCTCCTGACATCAGCAGCGTGTTTCGAAATTGAATCGGCAGCGAGCGCCACGCAATCCTCGCAGACTACATAAATTCACGTGTGTGGCTGTGGCGATCTGCACAACCGAGCATTGACAGCGAGGAATTTAACGCGAAGAAAGAGTGCAGCGCCATTGTCAGCGTGTCTCTTCGTGGCGAGGATTATCTATCCTTTTCTGATTGTCATTGTTGCCTTTACACCAGCAGCTTTCATTGTCGTGCTGTCACTACATTTGAATCTGGCATCTGCAGCAGCACACAAATGAAGTTGCCACCTCACAACGAGCCCCCCTGAGAGGCAAGAGTTGCACCCAGTCTCGGCCTATCACAATTATTATTAAATACACGTTTTGCTGTGCAACAAAAAGCCACCAGTCTATCCTCTTTACAAAGAGAGCAATTCGAAAATAATAAAACCGAGCCAAAGGCACGGCATACCACGCAGTCGTGCTTTTTATTTCATTCAACGCTGAAAAAAGCGAGCTCATGGTTTGTTATTTTTGCTGCCGCTGATGCGTTGCTCGGCGGGCCGCACGCATTTATAATTTCCCGTTTTATTTTCCCCCAAAATTGTTATGCTCTCTCTCGATCTGGTTCGAGTCATGCGTTTTTATCACGAATATATATGCGAAATTAATACAGCTGCCTGAAATTCCTCTCTGGAAAATTTTTCGCAGTTTTAATTGATTGAGTAATTTACAAAACAGTCAACTTCAGTTTTGTAATTTTCATTTTGTCTATCCATATGTTTGGAAATTTTGGGTTCTGTGTTCTAAATGCCTTTATATCATTCTTTGTTGGAATTGAAATGATGTCTCTTATTTGTAGGTTCAGTATGTTACACAAGAGGGTTACTGAGGAGTTTCGATGGTTTGTTTATATTAAAACTTTTTGCTCAAAATCCTTTTTATAACTTTGCCGAGTGAAATATTAGGGTATATATAAACATTTTTACTTGTATTTTACCTGATCGACAGGGTACAGTGTGGTTTAAAGGATTGTTCCACTTATAGGGTCACACTATTTGTAAACACCTCAAATGATAGATACAAATAATATTTTTACCATATGTTGCTGTTTTTCAATCCTGTTCATCTTTTGATAAAGGTTTCACTGATACAGTATATTGACCATTTTCAACGAAAAATAATCCCGTTTAGGAATCTGCGGCTAACATAACAAGAAACAACAAATTTTAAAAAAGGCACGAAAAGAAAATATGATTTACAACAAGAGTTTTGAAAGTATCACATTGAAGCCTATTGAAACGGCGAAAAGTGATTGAATCTCGATAAGTATCCAAATCAAAGAATTTATTTTGTAAAAACCTTTTATATTTCACTAAAGCAATGCAAAATTTTTTGCGTGTTTATTTAATTCTAATTTCAAATTATTAGCGTTTGACACGAAACCAAATGCGGTTTCAATAGCGGCTCAAAATTCTTAAAAATGTGTGAGTTGTGTTCATATTTGGTGTCAAGAAGTAATAATTAATTAATCAGACGGATAAAAATTGCCCTGAAAATTCCCTTCTCTCATCAATACATGTGTATTTAAAGACGATTGATACTGGAAAATCAATTGCCCATGCATATAAACTGATCCCTAAGGATTTGAATTAAAGCCGTATTTGAAATCTTATTTTATTTCACAACAAAGATAAGCTTCCATAAAAAGTCACGCTGTTTGATAGATCTCGACGAGAGGAATCGTAATCTCTGCCCAGTAAACCCCGCGCTGCAAATTTTTGAGAAAATTAGCAAATTTTTGAAATTGTAGGGTACAATTGTTGCCCCCTATCAACCCGCACCATAAATATCGCATTTTTTATAACATAGGTATAAAATACGTACGTCCAATTTCCATTCTGATTTTGAGGCCGATATTTCCTCCCAGTCAATTCCCTTTTTGTGACATTCTAAACCGCAAAATGATCGCAGTTTTCATTCCATTCATTGCACAAACTGGGTGCACTTGAAGAAGAATATCTGTCAAACCATAAACGTGAAAAATGCAACGAAACCGACATGCTCAAGAGGCTGCGGCGTGAATGGAGGCGGGAGGGTGATGGAGAGGCAAGGTGCAATATATATTAGTCCGATTGGGAAGACGGCAGCAAATAAGTGAATTAAGAGGGCAAAAAGAGCCAGCCGCGCAAATTGCCTCGCACGCGGCAGCAGTGGCGGCGGCGGCGGCGAAAATACATTTAATAACTGGGGCTGGCGGAGGCATGAACAAAAAGGGCCGCGCACAGCTCTCGTCGCTCGGCCGGTTTGAATGTGAAAATGTGCTGAGAGAGAACGAGATAGAAGTTGAAGAGCAGGAGCTCTTCAGCACAGGCGGGCAGGCAGGGCGTGTGGGTTTTCACAAGGCATATATAAGCCATCGAGGCAACTGTTAAACAAACTTTCAGCATCACCCTCATCCACTCATCCATCCATCCATGGCGCTGCCGCCGCTGCTGATGATGAAAACGCTCGAGGGCTGCCTCGGCAAAACTCCCTTTTGCCCACCGAGCCAAAGCATCACCGGGGAATAAAATATATGTGTGTGTGTGTGCAGCACTCTCGCTCGCTGCCAGCCGAATAATTCATTTCGCCGCGCGCTCTTTATTGCAACCACATTTTCATTAATCCGTTTTGTAGTTAGCCCGCCGCTACCGCCGTCGGCCGCGCGTGCTGTCAGTGTATGTGTGCCTATATCTATTAAGGGAGAGAAAACAAAACATACGCCGCGCGGCTCAACTCTAGCACCCGACTTTGGGGATTTTCTCAAAAATTTCCAGCCCGCCGCGAGTGTGCTATTTTTAAAAAATTCTCTCCGAGCTTGCGGTGGTCGCTCTGGGTTTGTCGCAGGCCTAAATCAGAAATGGATTGGTCTTGAATAATTTGATCGGTCCTTTTTACCATTGCAAACTAAAATAATTATTTACATAGATAATGAAATATTGTTAAACAGATTTCCGCCGGATGAAGCTTAAATTTTCCCACTGAGAAAAGAAAAATGAACTGCCACGGTTGGGTCTAAAAATTTAAACGGTCAAGCGTATCCTGTGCTTATTTCGTGGGATTTTTTGGAGGGTAAATTCTGAAAAGCAATAATTCAGTTCATTCAGCGACTAAAACTGACGAGGGTCGGAAGTGTCAGAAAGCCGCGTTTGAAAAAAATGCGGGGTCAATATTCCATAAAAGAAAGAGTTTGTGATGAGAAGCCCCAGCGTGAACTATATATTTATTGTCGGATCTTTGACGTTTGAAAACGATTGTCGCCGTTTGCCATGCAATAACTTGATCCTAAAAGCATTTTTTCTCAATCCTGATTGTGAAAACGTTCGCCATCAAGGGGCCTTTAAGGACAGCTGCTGCAATCAATACATATAAAATTAATGTGTTAACCGCATGTTTCAACTTCTGATTTATTTCTCAAGCCCTAATTTTCTGCGTGATTTTGACATCAAAACATATTGGTTTGTTTTAATTTTATCAAATTAGTTGCTCAATGAAAATCCAGATTTTAGATTAATAAATCGACCGATTTAATTTTTTAGCACAGCATAGGAAGAAGGGAAATTCTGCGCCCTGTGAGAGAGCATCAACCTCACTCAGCAGGAAGCACCGGCACTTATTTTAGTATTATTTGAAAAATGAAAAGGGTCTAGCACAATAGTTGACGGTTCTCATTGCTTCTTGGAAGACGCCGCCAGAAATTCAATTTTTGAAGCATATTTATGGTAGAGGAAACACTTCCAGACTTTTTCAATACGTATCCACTTTTATAGTTTAAAATAAAATTGTAGTTTGTATTGTGCACCTTTTGAAAGCCATCCAGTTTGCTGAATTTGTTTCACGACGGATGAATTGTGGCTCGGGGATGTGCAAACTGCTGGCAGAGCCGTAACTCGGTGGAATACATTGCGAACGCGGGCTGTCTCGTTTTTCAGACAGAGATCCTCGTGGACGTGCAGACGGCCCCGACACGATAATACATTTTCATCCAGCATAGCAGCGGAGCGCACAATCCAGCGCAATATACGCGCTCCAAATATATAAAATATATCTTGTTGCTCTGCGCGCATTTCACATACACACGCGCGCGCACACATACTCAACTCACTCGTGGTGCGGTGTGCCCGCGGTTGTTTTTATTGCAGTAAAGCTTGAGATGGAACCCCCTTAATTAATGTGTTTCTCTGTTTTGTTTGAAAATAACTGACGCGCGCACGTCTCTCTCTCTCTCTCTCTCTCTCTCTCTCTCTCTCTCTCTCTCTCGTAGCAGCAGCAGCACATCGCAGCGAAATGATGCGCCCGAAGAGAGAGCGCATATATTATTCACTCAGCAGCAGGGAGCACTCACTGACAATAAGAGCCGCAGGATATGAAAGATAGAATGGGTCAAGCACAAGTTGACAGTTTTTTTATTGCATCTTGAATGGCGCATTTTTTATATTCCAACTCATTAAAAGAGATTTGATGGTAGAATATCTGCAGAATAAATAATTTGACTATTCCTTTTCGTTGCAACTCTCGATTCGTCGTGGCATGTTTCGGTTCCAAAACTGGCGCTCTATTTATATTAGATTACAATTTTGCATGATAAGCATATTGTCATTATTTTAAAATGATTGCTGTAGAAACCCCTTTACGACCAAGTTAAATTTACCCAAAAATCCAGGGGTGGATTCAACCCTCAACTTTGACTTGAAATATCATGATTAATTATTTTCAATCCAATGTGGTTCAAAGCCGCTCGAAATCTGGATGAAAATTTCTTAAGACCTTGATTTTCAGGGTGCGGCAAGACGTTTCCAGCTTGACACTGATATTCTAAAAAATAAGAACACAGCGGCCACAGGATTTCCGAAAAAGCAGTACTGGAGACATTTCCGTTGTGGTTAGCCGGGGCAGCTATACACTCAATACGCGCGGCACTCCATGGATTGTCATTATTCCAAACCGTTTCCTATTTTTGTTCTCTATTACGCACGGAGCGCGGCAGATGTCCATTTCATGGGCATGCTGGTGTCATTGGCTGCTGCTTGTAAAGAGTTTCGCCACTTCTGAGCGCCTCGTACAAAGGAGTAGGTTCAAAAAATGTACAGAAGCATATTATGGAGTAGAGGAATAATTTCCTACGTTTGTTTAGTTCATATGGTATTTTTTTTAATTTCAAAACATATAGTTTGGAGATTTTAACTTTTCTTGTAATTTTATCAAAATAAAATTTAATTATACATGCGCTTGCTACCTGAATAGAGAAGGCACTCTAGTCTAGGCGTTACAAATCATTGTAAGAAATTATAAATTTTTGGAGCATCAATATTACTCAGGGTGGTGTTATTTTAGTTTTCTAGAAATTATAACACTTTAAAATCGAAAAACACGAATTTTGGTGTTTTTGCGACTCTAAATCTTGACGGGTTCTTGAAAAAACTGGAAAACTTAGATTCGTCTTAACCTTCCTGACTGGCTCAAGGGTTTAGGGGTTACCCTTCATACCAAAAATTTTATATTTCCACCCTCTTGAAAAAATTAAAAACTTTTTATTAAAACCGAATTTCCTATTCCTTTGCATATTCAATTTAAATATTGAGCCCTGAGGAAGTACTTACTTAGTATATAGTATAGCAGTTTTGGTGCTTAAATTTAGAGCATATGGGGTTTGAAAGAGGCGGTCAATGTATATGTTTTATCTTCAATTTCTAGCAATTTTAAAAGAGAGGCGCAGAGAGCAGGCGATAAGTGAGCTGCTTTCCCACCAATTTGAATTCCCCCCGTGCGTCCCTCGGTTCGTCGTGCCCACGGAGTGAGGGGCGGGGGGAGGCAATTCAAAATAGAGCCGGCGCATGTCAAATTTAATTTACGGTTTCACGCTAATCCCATATAGATATTCAAATTTGTTTACTTTATCGACTGCTCACTCTGTGTGCCTCTGCCTGAGCGCGCTGAATACATATACGAACTCACTCGCTCTCTCTCTCTCGTGTATGTAGAGAAGGGAGACGGAAAGCGAGAGAGCGAGCATAACCGCAGCCGGCGGCAATCGCAGTGCCACAGCAGCGGCGAGATATTTAATTCTCGCGCCTCTTCTGCTTTTGCCATTATCTCCTCGTGGCCCCGAATTCGCGCCGTGTACACTACACTACACGCCGGATGAAAACTTAATTAACTGCTCTGCTCTGCGCTCGCTCGCTCGCTCGGCGACAATAATCATATTGTGTGTTGTATTGTATTGTATTGTGTGTCGGGATTAATGTTTGTTTGCCTTCGCGCGCATATCAACCACGTGCATCCACAATTTCCACTCATTCAATTTTCCGGTATCAGCTCTGCCAGATGGAATCGATCAAATCGTGATATAGATGAACGATTGAAATATTTTTTCTGCATTTAAGTTGATACAGGGCAACAGTTGAATTTTTCATTTTATAGCAATTTTTTCAGCAATGTGAAATAATCAAAAGAGGATCGTGCAACAATACCAGTCTAAATGTTTCTCAATCTCCTCCAAACATTGCAAAATGCCAATAAATAGCTGACAAATAAACGCAAATCTGTTAGAAAAATAAATCTTTTCAAAGGAAAATTGTATACAAGGAGGGAGGGAAGGGAAAAAAGAAATAACCTGTGTGGAATTAACAAAAAGGGTATTATATGAAGAAACTGATAGGAGAAATAACAAACATTATAGATAAAGGGTGGAGATAGCGCCATCCTGCCTGTTAAAATATTGGGAAATCATACTCTTTTTAAGTACCGCAGTACACCCATAAATTTACTTTTGACAACTTTAAATAAAGATAGGGATTACTTGGATTTCTTTAAAATCTTTCTTTTCCAAATATATAGACAGATAAACCAAGTGAATTCGGTTAATTGAAAGACCTGCGGCTGGGGTGTCTAAATTTTAACTTTGACAGCAATGGATAATTTCCGTTTTTTTATTACAATTAACTTTAGAATCTAAGAGCTACCAGCCGATATGTCATTGGAATTGGCTGGACTTGTATAAGGACGTATTTTTTAATATGATCCATTAAGCAGAAAACGCCAATATGTAGCAAAAGCTTTTAGCCAAAATGCACTTCATGAAGCTTTTTTTAACGTGTGAGAATACAACTTCTTTGCCACATCAAAACGGGTGTAATTTAATTGCCTCAGTCAATATCGTCCTTACCATCAGTTGTTAGGAACTTTTAAATTAAAAGTTAATTCGCCATGAATGCATTAGTGTGTCTATATATGCGTGTGCAACAATTAATTGTGAATTTTGCAGAGAAATTTAAATTAGGGTGGTTAACTCGCGAAAATTGATAGTTAATTGTTACACGTGTATAAAAATCTACGTTGGCAAAATTACTCTTCGAAAGACATTAAAAAGAGCAAGTAATATTGTTTTGAACTGTAAGATGACAAAAAGCTCATGGTCACATTGTTTTTAAAATTATCTCTACATAATGTACAATATTCAAATCTGGATCAAAATGGGTTGAATTAAAAAAAATCGTAATCTATTGTAAAATTATAAAATGTCTCTCATTGTTATTTCGCTTGATTATACGAATATTCTTTTCTCGCTTATCTATCTAACGGTGTGCCAATTTTGAGGCAAAATAAATACTGATTTTCAATGAGGCAATAGTGCTGGCCGCTTGGTAAACGTTGCAGTCAATTTTCTCGGAAATTTAAACGGCATTCCCCTGCTGCAATATATTATAGCTTTTCCCAATTTTCAAAGCATTCTAAATAAAGGTGAAATTATTTTTCAGGATTATGCAGTACTGATCCACTTTAAATAAAATAGTAGCATTTTGAAATGCTTGTATATTTTTAAACTAAACTTTCGTATTTTCTGCTCCAATTCGCATGAATTAATTTGAGAAGCAAGCAACCCTCACCCTCTAACCTCAATTAATGCGGCTAATAAGTCGGCAAACACACGCATCCGACCGCACATTCTCCAACATATCAATTGTGTTTTTGCATTATCCACGGCCGCTGCTTTTAATCATTACAAATTCGTCTGCGCGCAATCGACTCACCCTTTGCACCCCTTGCAGGCAAAACACAACAAAAAGCAAGCTTGCAGGGGTTATTTCGGAGAGCGAGAAGTTGGGTTCGTTCATTTTTCGTGTGTGTATATATATATCCGCGCGCTGTATATGTAAATCAGTGCGTGGAAGAGCGAGAGCGAGAGAGATAGAGAGCGGTAGGCGGTCCAGATGGTGGTTGTCTCACACAGCATCCCTGCCAGAGCAACTTCATATGCTCCGAATTACACGCACATACATTTTACATTCCCTGCTGCTGCGCTGCTGCTGCTGCTGCATTATTTTCGACATGAGAGCTCTCCGACGCGCGGGCGGAAAGCAGCCCATGTGGAATCCAAGACAGCAGGCTTGCTCTGCCCTGCCTACGACCCTCCGCCGCTAAACGGCCCAAAGCGCTGCGTTTCGCTCTGCTTTTCAGCAATGCGAAACAATAATCATAATACCGTTTCGGGGGTGGTTTCATTTGGATGGATTAAAATCAATGTTGCGCGGTTGAATTTAGAAATAAAATGGAAGCACGGGGATCTGGATAATTCCTCGTTGGCAAAGGTCGTGTTTATTTTTCTTTCTACAAATTTAGAAGAAATGAGTCCGGATCGATCTTTTTTCCTCCACAATGTCTCTAGAGTCAAACCCTTGTCAATAATGAAAGACAATTATCACATAATATTATGTTTTAAGTGGTTTTAAGCATAAAATATTAAAATTTTGAATATTTTTATATTCTTCCAACATTTTATTTTTGCAGCGTGAAACATTTCCAAAAAGTATTCCTGTCTCCCTTTCTTGACATCTCGATTTATTTCACAACAAAGAAATTCCCTAAAATGTGTCATACGCACTAGTTTACTGTTTGGATTGATCTCGACGAGATTAAATAATAATTGGCCAAGAAGATCTTGTCCAGCGCTGTAAATTTAGGAAAAACGTCAAATTTTGATTGTATATAGCAAGCTTATCTTTTAATTATTGCACAATGTATAGCAAAATTGTCAAAGCAATTACATAATCCATTTCTTAAACTGTATAACCAACAATTCTTAATAATTTAGAATTGTTGCCCGGTATTAATCCATTTACTTTGAAACATATATTCCAGTTTCAGAAGAATCGTCACACATCTTACCTGTTTTATACCAGAAACAATGTTTCATTGTTCGTCTCATATATTGCAGCGCATTTCTGTTTATAAATATATATGTCTTTTCAAGCTAAATCAAAAAACATTTATCGCGCATCACGCGCATTGCTGCGCGCTTGTAAAATAAGCAAATTCTCAGTCAGTCAGCGCAATTAACAGAATTTTAAAGTAAATGGGGTGCTGCAATAAAACTTTTTATTCGAACAACATGTTAATGGCTGTTTAGAAAGTTTTACGAGTGTGAGACGTGAGCGAGACAGTTAAAACGGAATGGGGGTACACGCGCAGCGCGAGAAAAATTTATGTGATGTGCTCGCGATTTGCACCCGGACTTTTCATGCCCGAATTATTTCATTCCAGATCAGCGTGCCTCATTTCTCATGTCAAATATTACAGTAAATTTTTATTTTTGTTGTATTTTGCTACAAAAATTCTAATTATAAAATTAGCAAATTTGGTGTTGCAGACAGATATAATCATACAGGATAAATTAATTTCGTTTTGTTATCATTATCAGTTGATATGAAAATAATTTCTAGAAAAGATGAGGAGAATATTTAAATTTGGAAGGAAAGTCTAAAAAAAATTCGAAAAATTGTAGAAAAATAATCTCACACATTTTCGTATTGTATAACAGCAGCTGTTTTGTTCCCGAAGGTCTCATTGCAGCAGTATATACTATACCTCCTAAACAAAATTCATACCACGCAGTATTGGCTGCAGAGATCGACTGCTCTCATCTCTGATTGCAAACAAAAAAAGTAACGAGTTACGAAATCTTTCATAGCCCCGCGCTTTGGAATTGTACTTATTTGCATTCATCTTCGGTACAACGTTGCAATAACATCTATTGCTGTTCGAACATTTTCCTGTGACAAAAATTCGATTGCAACATAATGTAAGATTTATTTTCTTGACCAGTTTAAGTCTCTTTCGAGATAAGGTTTTTTTAGGAAACCATTACGAAAATAGGACTTCATCGCCTCATAGCTCAAAACCATCCTTCTTATTCCTACGATAAGTTCCAGCGTCATTGCGCCCTACTTCATGACAAAAATCGTAACACGCATTAATATAAAATCAAAACAATATAATCCTACTACTTATTCAATAAAATATAAATAAAAAATACAACCAACCCCGAGTGTTGACATCTTAACCAAGAAAATAATAGTTTTTAATTGAATTAATTTCTTCCTTTTCCTTTATATTAAGAAATTTGGGAGGAATTAAAAAAAGCTTTCTGACTCGCTACGTGGCTATATTATAACAATGAAAGGAGATGAGAGCAGACTAAATTTTCACTGTGAGAAACGAAGCGTGAGAAAAATGCCACCAAAACGAAAATCCCCAAAAAGGTTTGGTTTTAATAATGTCGCGCATTTCCTAGAGTTATATTGTTGAGATTTCCGGTGCGGGACATTTCGAAAGGCAATAAATTCAGGCTATTCCGTTCTTTCAGTGAATGGAACTGACAGGTCAGAAAGTAGCATTTGAAAAATGAACCTTCGATTTCCCAACAAAAGGAAAGAGTTGATGAGAGGCCACCCATAACGCGCGTCTTACTGCTCCTTTTTAGCCACGTCCCCCCAACCGCGCAGCCTGTCTCACTTTGTTTCACACTTGCACATTTTGCCCTCGATGAAAGGCGCAAGTGACACTCAAGAAAGACGATTTGTCATTCCGATATAAAACAGCGACGAAATCACTCGTTGCAAGCACGGCAGCAGTGGAATCGGACGCGAAATTTTTAATAAAAAAATATAAATTGCGCGCGGTCGTCGCTCGCGCGCGCAAGTGCTGGCTTTTTCTGTTTTAATTGAGAGCTAGCCAAAACAAATATTATAAGGCCGCGCTCTGGATCTGAGTGAGCATCACGACGCTTCAATGAATGATTTAAAATATGGGCGCGCGATTCCGTTTATTTCTAGAGTTTCTTGCATAAGAAAATAATATTGATGCAATAGCTACATAGCGTCAAACACTCAAATTATTTTTGTTATTTTGGTCCGTGAGTATTTTTGTACATTGAAGTGAATTGATTCATAGGGTAACAATTGTAAGAAATTCTTCAATGTGCAATAATTGAATCGTATAGGAGGAAGGTAACAATAGTATAAAATTATTACAAAATTTGTCAAATTTCTTTAAAAATTATATGGTTTGTTAAAATTTTCACTTCATTTTCGATTTCGCTCGTCATGACCTAATCTAACAGTGTGCATATTATTGGGTTAATTTACCTTCTAGCGGAATAAAAATTATGCTTTTCAATAAGGTGCGTGTTTGTGCGCTCGCCGCTTATATATCATGTAACTTTGTAGCCGATTTTCTCAGAAATTAAAACGGTATAACCTGAGATATCTTGTCTTTCCCGAATTTCCTAGAATATAGTTAAGATAGAGGTAAAAATTATTTTTAATGTAACTGTCGACATTGGAGCTTTTGGTTGTTCCAATATTATAATTTATTTTTTTTTCAGAATTTTGTGGTTTAAAATAATTTTCAGGAAATGAGGGCTTATGCGGAAATTGTGAGAGGAATATTAATATACCCAAAATATTTATATTTTGCTGTTGGCAGAATCCAAAAATAACAAGGATTTGACATTGTTAAAAATTCCTATGGTGGATGTTTTATTTGAATAAAATGATTAAATATAATATTTAATAACAGCCGGACAATGTGTTCATTGGAATATTCGGATCAGCTAGAGAAATATGAATGCAGAACATATATACGAGAGGAAAACATTTTTTTTCTGAAATTGATCGAATATAATTGCTCTTAAATTTTTAATTTCTACAGCAGGTTGAAAAATTTTCATTTTAGCGAAACATCAATTTCAGTGGTTGACAGAGAAAATTAAAACTTACCCTATCCTGTTCATTATTTGGGTATGAGAACTAAATTTTTATATTTTTTTTTCTTTTTGGACAAGAAAAAGAAGAGCCCTGATGGGATCAATTTTAGAGGCGAAGTAAATACCCTTTTATACCTCTGTAGCGCACTCTTTCGATATTTGCTTCCTGCTTGTCGTCCATATTGGTCCTGACCGCGATGATATCGTCTTCTCTCTTGCCTGTGATATATTGTCCCGCCGTCTTCTCGTCTGCAAGCGGCATCGCATCCAGACCAGAACCCCTGGTCGTGCGTGTGTTTATAGAAAAAAATTTCCAACGTCTAAATCTTTTAAGAGCAGCGCGCCGCGTTTTTGTTTACGAGCGTAAACAAAATTTGGCGTAGGACCTCCCAGCAGCATACTGTTTGACGAGATGTTAACCAACTCTTTCCATGTATATTCATAGAATCTCTTGCGTGGGTCGGAATTCCTTCTATAAATTTGCGTTTGATTTTGACTAATTTTTTAAGGTGAGATATATATAGTTTTTAAAATGAAAACCAAGAGTGATTCATTTTTTCGGTATTGATTTTTATTATTACAATTATTAAGTACACCACGGCGTTTTCGCATAAAGGAATCCGTCAAATAATCACTGTCACAGCAGGGTGAGTCCCCGGCCCGATTCCCTATTATACAAAAAACATGATTCTGAGAGAACACGTAAAGTCTGCTGCGTCTCACAAAGTTTTTTGACCCTACAATTACGTAGGAGGTTTAGCTGCTCCATAGGTCCTTAATTTTTTGATTCGTCGGTTACACAACTATTACCGATAATTATAAGCAAATAAATAAGTCGATAAGTCGTAACAAAAGTAACAAAAATATATTAAGGTATTGGACGCACTTAATAATTATGAGTATAAAAATGGAGATTGCACGTGAAAAATGATAATTTAAGAACTAAAAATGGAATTTCGCGAAGTGCTGGCGTTTTCAAGGTTGTCGCTGCACGTTGTAGAAGGGCGAGTCGGAGTCGGAGGGCGGCGAGCCGGTGGGCGGCTGCTGCTGCGGGTGTTGCTGCGGGTGCGGGTGTTGCTGCTGCTGCTGCTGGCCGCCTGCTCCGCGGCCGCCAAAGCCCATCTGGCAGCTGGGGTTGTGCTGCTCAAGCATGAGGTCACGGAAGCCGTTGGTGGCCGCGAGCACGGCGGCGGCCGCCTGCACGGACGACGCTGCCGCAGCGGAGGCGCCGTTCTCGACGACGCCGTCGGCCGGCGAGTACCACGGCCGCTGGTGGGCCGAGAAGGAGTGGTGCGCGGCGGCCGGCATCACCTCGTCCATGGACTGGTATTGCTGGTACGACGGGTAGAGCGAGCGGGCGTACGAGTGTTGCTCGCGCGCCGTCAGCAGACTGTCCACGGTGAAGGCGGCCGGGCCCTGCTCCTGCTGCTGGTACTCGAGGTGCTCGAGACTGGGCTTGACGTCGTGCAAATGGTGCTGGTAGGCGGCCGCCGCCGTGGAGTGCTGGTACTTGGCTAGACACGAGGAACGCAGGTCGGCCGCCTCGGACGGCTCCTTCTTCGGCTGCTTGCCCAGCTGCACCTTGCTGGACGACAACTTGTCCGCCTGCTCCTTCTCGGCCGCCTTCAGCATCTCAAGAGGCGGCTGGTGGTGGTGCTGCTGCCGCTTCATGGCCTCCTCTTTCTCCCTGATGGCGTCCTTCTTCTTAAAACGCCGACGACGCCGCAGGTAGCTGCCGTTGTCGAACATGTTGTACGAGTCGGGGTCGAGCGTCCAGTAGCTGCCCTTGCCGGGCTTCTTGTCGTCGCGCGGCACCTTCACGAAGCACTCGTTCAGGCTCAAATTGTGCCTGATCGAGTTCTGCCAGCCCTGTTTGTTCTCGCGGTAGTACGGAAAGCGCTCCATGATGAACTGATAGATGCTGTTCAGGGTCACCTTTTTGTTGGGCGCGTTCTGGATCGCCATGGCGATCAGCGCGATGTACGAGTACGGCGGCTTGACCATGTCTTTTCCGCCGCCGACGTGTTGGTGGTGCTGCGGGCCGATACCGCCGGTCCCGGACACGACCGCCTGGTAACCGGCCGAGTAAGGTGCGTACCTGCTGGTGGCCGCGGCGGCCGCCGCTGCCGTGTACTGATCGTAGTATCCGCTCGAGTGGTGCGGGTTGGGCATGTAGGGCCCGCTCTGTCGGTAAAAGGTGCCTTGCTCGCCGAACAAGGTGTGCATCGCAAAGACACTGCTGCCGTCGACCACCGCGCACTGATTGTCAAAATAATAAACACGATCGGTCAGATTATTTGTTCACTGGTCCTTAAAGCGCCGGCAAACACACACGCACACACAGGCACTGCCGGAGCTGCCGCCGCCGCCGATACTGGTGTGTGTTTATTGTGAAAACACTATCAGATGTTGTTGAGAAAACATTGGATACATTTTTATGCCAACTTTATCAACATTAAAGCGTGGTGGTGAGCTGCTTTGGTCCAACCACAAACTACGAATTAGAGGCGAACTAACTAAGATCAACAAGCAAAGCGAACCTGCCTCGGTAGAGGGGAGGCCGGATTCCCCTCTTGCGCGCAAGCAAACACTCCCAGGCGGAGGCAAGCCGACCGGTCATTGGTGCGCGAATCGCAGCACTGGCGCGGCGAGCAGCCAATGCGGCGAGACTGGCCCCGCCTCCCTCCCCCTTCCGCCGCTGGCAGCGCGCGTAAATCAATACAAGACACCTTGGCGAGGCACGCAGCCAGCGCCGGACCGTGGCTAATCCAGCGCCGCGGCTGACGCGCTCAATCGCCGCGATTCACGTCGATGCAAATTCGCCATCGACCCCGCGCGCACGCACCCAATGAGGAAATAAATCAATTGATTACCCTGCAGACGGAATAATTTCTATTTTTGGCAGCACGATTTGTAAATAAATGAGGACGTGCGATTTCGGGCACAACAGTTGTCCACTCAAAGACGCACGACAACGGCATACGCGACGCGCCTGGCGAAAGCACGTCTTTCTCTTAGGTGTCTTACTGACCCGTCTGTATAATTCAAGTTCAAAGTGGATGTTTTCACTTTTGCGCAACTGCTTTACAAGTCGATTAGCGCCAACGAAAAATCAGTGGAGTGACCCTTCATCAGTTTTATATTGGCCATGATTCATTACTCGTCATGTTTTATTGAATTATGACTTACATCACAAAAACAGCAAAGCAGTGTGGCGAAAATGTAAAACAAACCCGTCTTGAAAAACGAGCAATGTACTTTTTCCTCTTTTCTTTCATTTTACAAGAAAATGTATATTTATGCGGATGTTTTAAAACTATACTAATAATATCATATTATGTACTTCGTTTTTACTTATTAAGTCTGTATGCTTGTATTGTGTGCAGGCAGAAAAGCCATTGAGTCTGTACATCAATCGCCCACTCAAATTTCCAACAATCCCTTTTTATCTCAATAAAACAAAGCGTTTTTAAGACTACATTAAATTAGATCAATATGTATAAATATCTGACTTTTTAAACGCAATATTATGTAGTAATTTTGATTAATTTTATAGCCTTCAATTTTAATTAAATTGTATAATTATCCTACTAACCATTTCACTCTTCATAACTTCCTGATACGGAGCAAGGCAAAAATTACAAATTTTGTGTTCATAAATATATTTTTATTGTTCTATATATATGTATAGAATTCTTGATTTGAATTTCAAGGCATCGTGCAGCAAAAATATTTGAATTCAGTGTCGTCTTAGTGAGTCACATTTTTCCACAAAGATGACTCTTTATCTTAAAAAGTCTCTCGGCGCCGCCACGAGGTGTCATCAATTCAAAACAAGGCACTGAAAGAACGCAACTTCATTCAAAATGCATCGTTTTCGACAAATTTTCACGGCAAACCGTGTGAACGTCATTGGCATGATTCATGTCGATGCCCTGCCAGGTCAGGAGAAAAATTTCTATACACCTAATCCATTTTACACTGACGACTCACGTCAATCACTGACATACATTGTGACATTTACCGCATTTTTCATCCTCAAATCCTCAAACCTTTCTGCTTTTGTTGAAACCCTGACATTTTTGACAATAGTGTGAATCGGTCGGATGTCGGAATATATACCGACTATATACCCTTTTTATTGTGAAATTCAGAGTTCCCTCCCAACTGTTTTTAACTTACAATAGGAAAAAACGCTGTGTGCGGCAGGTAAGGAATGATAGGAATGTTATATAAAGTATTTTTGAATAATATAGCAGACTGACGCTTTCCGATCACTCACACTTCTCGCTCTGATGGGAAGAATCAATGTTAATGCCCTATCCTAGCGAGAAGTGTGAGTTGGGCGAATATGGTGAGTCTACCATATATTTATATATGTATAATATAAATATGACCTATAATAGTTAAACAATTCGTCCTATTTGAAATTCTTTTATTAATACAGAAAATATACATATAAGTGATGGTTGAATTGTTAATAATATAATTGCTTTCAGCGCTGGATTAAAATTATAATATTTTAATCATTCGAAACATTGTGCCGTAATTTAGATTCTTTGAGGCATAAATTAAATTAAGACGCACGTGGCTTGACATTGATATTCAGAATACTTATGTTGGTCTGTCAGAATAATTTTTCAGTTTAAATTAAATGTGTTAGTGTTTATTTTCCGTATATTGATGAAGCTGCATTATTTCATATTGACTAAGTAAAAAAATCAATATTAAATTATTTTCCTTCACTTATGAAATTGATTTCTTTTTCAAATCACCGCATTGCCAAAAAAAAACCCTCGGATTCTTAATCCCTTCGATAACGATTTCCATTAAATTAATTTTATTTCAGGTACTCCACTGTATGGCGGGTCAGTTTCGCGGCTAATCGAGAAAGCAAGTCGCGACGCCGAAGTTTACGCGCGGAGCAATATCGTGAGAATTGGGCTGCTTTCCGAGTTTGAGCTGATTTGAATTTGAGATTCGCGCAGGACGGGATTTGCATAGAGAACATGCACGACGTGCCTTATGTCAAGTCGCACGAGTTGCGGCCCGAGACGACGGCCGTGATGGGCCGCGTGTGCGCCGAAGTGAAGCGACTCGTCGGCAGGCGGATCGCCTGCGGCGTGCAGATTCTCGCCGGAGGCAACCTGCAGGCGCTGGCTGTTGCTCAAGCGGCCGATTTGCAATTCATAAGGGCCGAGGGATTTGTGTTCGGCCATGTGGGCGACGAGGGTTACCACGACTCGTGCGCCGGCAAGCTGCTCAGATACCGCAGGGAGCTTGCCGCCGACCACGTTTTGATTTTCACTGACGTCAAGAAGAAGCACAGGTTCGCTAATCAGCTGTTTTTTTCGCTCACTCTCTGACGGAATTTCGCATCATTTGAATTTAAGATGCTAGAAACGCAGGGTTCACACAATAGTCCGGTCTTGTCCAATAAAATCTTGCATTTCTGGGACAAAATTCTCTTAAAAAAACTTAAAATTATTTAACGCTATTTGTTTGTGAATTAAAATTTGATAAGAGTAATAAATGTTTAAAAAGGGTTAAATTTAATTCAATTTTTTTCAGCCGGAGAAATATATTGATATCTGTAAACACAGACAAATTAAAATAAAAAATCGTTTTAATTTGACCTTTATTTGATAAAAAACATACACAAGATAATTTGCACGTTTTTGTAATTATCTATTTTAAATTCTATAAGATACTTATGCTTAAAAAGGCAGATATTAAAAAAGAAAAATGAACTATGTAGGCAGTCTTTTAGTCAATTTTCCACCTTTTGATTCAAGCCCTGCTTTTTCGGACTTTTAATTAATTTGAATAAAATGCGAGGAAGTGATACCAAAGATCGGTAATTACAAATTGCTATAAATATTTCGCTATTTTAGTACTTAATCGCCTAAATGATAAAATTCACAGTTCACACGCGATTACGGGAGACGTGAGCATTGAAGAAACGGCCAAGGCTGCGGAGTTTTTCCTCTCAGATGGGCTGATCGTGACAGGCTCTGCCACGGGAGACCCTGTCAAACAAAGCGACCTTGTTGGTATTAATTATTACTCTCTTATAATCCTAAACTGAATTAAAAGCCATGCTTTTCAGGAGTTAAAAAGTCCACATCCTTGCCAATTCTTGTTGGTTCTGGAACGAATTTTGAAAACGTGAGGGAGACCTCGAAAAACGCGGATGCCGTGATAGTTGGGACGCATTTCAAGCGAGAGGGACGGTAATATTTAATTAAAAAACAACTTTCCTCTTAGCCAGAATTGTTTCTAGATGGCAGAATGAAGTTGACGGCGAGCGAGTCAAAAGATTCATGGAACACGTTGTCGAAATTAAATAAATTAGAAAAGATCACTGACCTTTTTATGGAGCACCTGGATTGCTTGGTGTCGCGCTTGCGGCCGCGGTATTCGCGGCTGGGGTTGGGGCAGCGGCAGGAACACTCGCGGCTGAGGCAGTAGCGTTGGTGGCCTCGTCAGGGTTCAAGTGCGCTATGAAGCGCAGCCGCATCTGCAGAGCTGGACTCAGTTTTCTGAAGATCCCTTCCACCTCTGATTTCATCATGTCCCCTAGATACATGTACTTGATGTGGTAGCTGATTCTGGGTTAAGAATATATTTTTGAAAGGGGTTTTAAGCAAATGTAAAAAATTGTTCGAAAGGATACAATAAGTCGCAGACTGGATCCAGGTAATTGAGCTGTCCGCCAGGTTTGTCAACCTGCTCCAGCATCTCGTTCAGGCTGACGGTGACTTCGAAAAGCTGCTGCTCAGGCTTGCAGCGCTGCAGGAAAGGCCCGATCAGGTGGCATGCGAACACAAGCTGCTCCTCTGTCTGCACGTGTGGCTGAATGTGTTCTTTGATGAACCTGTTGGTGTAAGACATTCTCTTACCCAAGGTTCGCACAATTTACTACCGATTTTCTTAAAAATTTAGAAAAAAACAATGTGATGGCTTCCAAAGAGTCCTAGTGCAAAAATTCTGAAAGCCCTTAACATGGCTTGTGCACGTTTTGCAGAGAGAACCCATACAGAGCCCGTCAGGTGTCGGTAAAGAGGCCACACATGCAGTAAAAATCTTAAAAATGAACCATTTTTCAAGTTTTCTAAAAAAAAATATTTTTATAAATCATTTTTGGACTTAGGCTGTTGAAAAATTTTCAATGGGACTTTCACCAGAAACTTGGTAATTTGAGTTAGACAAAGAACAATAATTTAGAGCTATTTTAGTAAAAATTCATGTCTGAATTAAATTAAAATTAAGTGCTGACCTTGGGAAGAAGCTCATTTGCCCAGCTCCAGAGTGTTGCCAAAGAGAATGGGCCACGGCCAGCGAGTAGGCGAACTTGTTCTCCAGCAGAGCTTCATGCGTTTCCTTGAAATTGAAGAGCTGGAAGGGCGTGCAGCGGTAGTTCCACACTTTCATTGACTCGAGTATCTGGCCCAATCTGATGTGGTGCTCGTTCCAGTAAGCGTCAGGCAGCGCAGCCAGCACCTGGCCCAGCGCGTTGATCCACTGCTCCATGTCATCTGAAGGGATCACCGGATAGCTGGGAATTTTTTTTATTAGATTTTTCTGCTTTGGCACTATTCTTCAGTGAGGCTTACCCTTTGAAGATGACATCAAGCAGGAAGCCGGCAACCACATTTGGAGGGGCTGGCACGGCCATCAGCTCCACGCAGGTAACATAGAGGATGTGCGCGCCGGCGTTCGGGAACTCATTGAAGCGCCAGTCAGTGGCTGGGAATGGTGGTTTGCCATTCAGTGCTATTACAGAGTCAAGGAATTCAGGAGCAAAAAGTTAACTCCTAAGTGCTCTTCCTCACACCACAAATTATAATAAATTTATTCAAAACCAGTGGTTTAAGATTTTCCGGATTGAGCCGGGGTTTTTCGACACGCCCGCGATGGTTGACCAGAGTTGGAAGGCCGTGTGCTACACAAGCAGGCACACGCTAACACGGCATGCTTGTCACGGCTTTCACTATCTGCTGTGTAAAATTAAAGAATTTCATAGTGAAGCTCTTCCAGGCTGTGTTTGTAAACTTTGTGATAAGAGCATGGATTTCTATCACTTTTTAAGCTGTGACAAGAACCAGATGAGTCTGACCCAGGCAGCAAAATTACCTGCCAAATGACTGACCTGACAATTATCTGTTATATAATATAATCTGTTGTACACAAATAGGTGTTTAATAAACGAAATTAAATTAAAAAGTTAACTTGTGTTTGACCTACAGCCTAAAACGCTAAAAATCATTACTCACAGCTTAACAGGTTAAAAATGAATTATTTCTTCTGTTAACAGGAAAATCTAGGATTTCTCATATTACAATTTCAGCATCTTAAATCAAAATAACAGGCATAGTATTGGCTGATAACAGTAAAAAATATTAATGAGATCTTCATCCCACAGGCCGCATCAGCAAGTCTTCACGGCAAGTGGATGGCATGGTAGGTAGTTTCAGTTGGAATATTTCTTGCAAAATTAATTTGTTTAATAATTTTCAGTTTAAAAATATGAGGCTTTATATAAGCCAGTCCCCAATGTGCAAAATGTTTAACTAAAAAAATTATTAGATTTTCGATAGGCTATTTTGAAACTAAATAACCTTGTGGTAAAATTGTATATATAGCTTAATGAATCATAAAATTTTCTGTCATTACTCATTTCATATTGTTCTAAAAATAATTTGGAAAGGATACTGTCGACGACACGTTGAATGAGGTGAATGTAGTAGTCAAGCTCTGGGTTCCACTGCTTTTCGTCGCTCTGGCGCAGGTAGTTTTGGTACGGTTCCGACAAGCTCCATCCATTCGGCCTGATATCCCTCAAGGAGCCAATGACGGCAGCCACCAATTTGCGACGCAAACTTGCCTTGTCCCTCAATTTGTGTTCAAAGTAGTGAAGCGTGTAGTATAGGTAAGAGATGGGGCGGTCTGCATTTTTTAAGAGAAAATGGCGTGGAAAGATTTGCATAAATAATTAACAGTACCATGGAATTTGTACAAGCAGCCTAGGTGTTCCAGCAGCGTCTCCAGCGACTTGATGATGGGTGGAATTTCCAAGAAGCGGTGAATCACAATGTCAAACACCTGGATTAGCAAAATATTAGCATCAAATTTAATAATTTCACAAGGAAGTAGGGAATTGACATAATATTAGTTTCTGATGAAACCTAAGTAGGCTTTCATGATGAGTTTCGTTAAAGGAGACAAGCAAGATTGTTGTCTCTTGAAAATCGTACACCGCTAGTGTTTGTTCATAAATTAAATTCTAAGAGTTTCCTAGTCATATAATAAACTCACAGGCAAAAAGCGCAGACAGACGTTTCCAAAGTAGACTGGCAACGTGTTGTAGACCGACGAAGAGTTTCCGCCTGTCTGGTCAAGACCTCCATCTGGAGCAAATCTCTCCGGGAACTTCCTGTGGTAGGACAGATGCTTCTCATGCCAGTTGGACTGTTTCCAGTGCTCTGGAGAGTTCTCCTTGACAAACTCTTGCACTCTGTTCCTGAACTCCGCCGCCTTCAGAAGCAGAAGCTGGATGATGAAGAAGCAAACTTGTGCTTCACTTCCTTCTTGTGTTCGCAAAGCCTAGACAAAACGAGGAATTATTATATAGCATTAAAAAATCAGCAATTTTTGTTGTTCTTACCAAACACAAAACAAGTCTGTCAATCGTGATGATGTTGTACTTCCACATCATGTCGTTGATTGCGTCGACGCATTTATTAACATGCTGTCCACCACCAGAGTTGGCAAATTCGTAGACTAGATAGTCGCAGAATTTGCGCAGATGTGCTGAAAGAGGTCTTGCACCGATCCTCTCGAGAATTCTACAATTATGATCAAATTACTATCTGATGTTTGAATTAAAATTATGATTCTACTTGTAAGCAATTGGGCTGATCCTGTCAGTTTCCAAAATCATCTTCCACAGAAGGCAGAGGAATAGAGGAGGCGTTCCTTGGACAGTAAAATGGGCAATGATGTCGTTTTCGTTTGTCATTGATGCCCAGTTTCTGTACTCTTCCTCCACGGCTTTCTGTTATCAAGAATTAAAAACGGAGAATGATAAGCATTGATTTAAAGCTATTGAATTGAGATGCTGTTAGAACGTTAGTCAGGGTTACATTTGTTAAAAAATGAGCTTCCAGTTTTTGCGAGATTTATTGTTTGTTAATCTCCCATGATCTTGAATGGATTTAAAATTAGACATTAAATTATGACGAAATTCTTTCCCAAGAAATTGAAAAAAATCAACTGGTGAAAAGAACCAGAGGTGGTAATGAAATAATGTAACCCTGCTGAACAAAACTCAATTCCGTAAATAAAAAGTAATTTCAGTTTAAAAGAGAAAAGAAAATTGTCAAACCAAAGTAAAGGATCTGCACACCTTAAGCTGCTGTTTGTTTTCCTTTGGCACAGTGTTGGTAGTGAAAAACTCGTTCAATGCAGGCGGAAAGCACTGCAGAGTGTGATTTGCCCACGAGTGAGGCGTGTTAGACATGATTGCCTTCAAAACAGTCTTGCACCACGTCCCAGACAACGATTCATATCCTTTAAATTACAGAGTTAATTTAGTTCGCCATATTTCAATTAGTTCCAACCTGATCTAGTGACATGGATTGCTCTGGCTAGCGTTAAAACAAACGCTCGATTGAGCTCTTCAGACTCGACTGAGACCAGAACCTGGGGTTCTCCGGCAAACCTCAAGAGCTGAGGCTGTACTTCATTGCTGCCGAGGCCGGTAATTAACCTCAAGGCGGTGCTCTCCACGCTGGAACAAAAAATATTAAAGTTAAAAATAAAATAAAATTTAGAATGATATATTTAAAAACAATATGTGGATAAAATTGTTGAATCAAGTTAATTGGATTTTTAATATTTTTGGTAGTTTTGGCACTATACTATAGCACCAATTGTTACAAGACTGTAGAAGAGCAAAGTATATATAGTTAATATAAAATGGCCTCTTCTCCTATGATTAACCCCTATTTTGCAACATTTTTTTTGTAGACACAAGACTCTTTTTGTTAAGTGATACCTGCCTGCATTTTTGTAATGTTAAAAAATAAACATTTATGGTCAAAAAATTATTTTACCAAAGATGGAGCTGAACTTGGTTAGTTTGTGGCACGGACGCCAAACTGTGAAGGTGGCTCAGCAGCTGAACACGGTAATGCGGCTGGATGTGGTGCATTCGGTAGCTGAACATTTCCAGAAGAGTGTACAGAATTCCCCAAGCATGTGATTTGAAGACATTCGGCAACAGTTGGCCTAGGAAAATATAACTTTTATTAAGAAAGCAATGCTTTCCGCGCGAAAACAATGAAATTTGCCAATCCTTTAAAATGATATACAATGAATACAATATCTTAACGATTATTAAATAATTGAAGACCAATCGTTTTTTACATGTTGTAAACTCGATAATTGGAAAAATATAAGATAATTGTATGAGGAGTTTTAGCTGATTAGCCTGCTGTGAAAACTTATTTATCATTCTGGTTCCCTCCTAACACCCTGAAATTGTTCCGGGAAAAACTTTGTAGCCACAATTTTTCAGGCTTTCCATTAACTATATCCTTTAAAACAAAAGAAATAAAAATATTACATGGGTGAATGATCATGTCTTTTTAACAGCATACTTATAAATGCTTTGATGCCAAGTGTTTCGATTTCAGTGTAGACCAAGAGGCGGCTGTACGTCTCGACCAGCGCTGGTGCCAGGGGCATGTGCGACTTGGACTGGGCGAGTTTGACGACATGGCTGCCTATACTGTGGATCAAACTCATTTTGGAATGTACGGTAAGTGAGTCAAGCGCTTCCATCGAGAGCGGAGTGGTTGGGCCGTTGCTCATGCCATTGTTTGTGTTCATCGGTGCTTGGCCCTGTTTCTGCGAGCCGAAGATCGTCTCCACCAACGCGGCCATCGGCCTCGTGAAGTACTCCTGATTAGTTGAGTACGCGTTGCACAGGATGGCGATCCTGTAGTCGGAGCCCATGGACAGCTGGGTGCTGGTTGACAAGACCAAGTGCTGCAGGAACCTGGAAATTGAGAATAGCACCAGCTTTGTGTCAATTTAATATGCATATTTCTTTCTCAGATCACATATGCACCGAAAAACTTTTGCTACCAAACAAAAATTTACTCTTAAACAATTAATTTTATAAGACTTAAATGTTTAAATTAATAAACAATATGAAATTGGATCTGGAATCCAATTATTTACTAGAGTGGGAATTTTTAATAAATTGTTCGGTAATTTTTACTGAAGAAATTTTATATAGCATTTATTGGACATTAAAATTTGAAAATAATCATTAGAGCAGTCTGAGGTTTGCAGGTTAGTCTGTTGTTTTATCCACAGGTAGAATTTTCAAGAACAAAAAAAACTAAATAAAAACAGCAAAGTAGTGTTTCATTTCATAAAAAATGCGCGCAAATAATATCAAATTTAAAAATAACAGCGATAAAATGAGGTATTTCAGGTTTTCCGTCCGTGGTGGGAGTTTAAAATATTCCAAAAACTGCTGTAAAAAGACCGATTATTCCCCAATATCAGTGGACTGTCAAGTTGTCAATTTTTCGCCACTACGCCAAACCCTGGAGCAGTGTCTTTAAAAACATTAATAATAAACAAATGGATTAAAATACATTCTGATTTAAATAATTTGCTCACTCATGGTGACTTTTGAAGGCGTTGGGCATTGGTCTTTGAATGTCTTTGCCCTCAGTCTGAGCCTTCTTGAGGAGATGAATCCATATACTAATGGCTGCTAACTGGCGTGAACTGATAGGGTCGTTGTAATCAGGAACAGGCAGCGGTTCTTTTTCTGGATATAAAAAGTCGCAGAGGCTCAGCACCGGCAGCAAGGTGTTGAGCTGAAAATGTTTTAAGCTAGAATTTAAACATAAAAGATATCAAGTTTGTTTTACCGTGTTTCTTTGAATGCTGCCACTGATGTACTGCAAAAGAACCCACATTAGGTGGTCCCTCCCCTTTTTCAGGTCCTTCTCAGCCAGCTGAAGAAACAAAACGTTTTATATAAATAATTAAACTCAAGCTCTTTTCACCTTTTTGTGGAGTGCGCTCACGATGTCAGGGAAGCTCGCAAATTGGAAGAGAACAAAGTATATCAACTGAGAGGACAAGTGTTGCCACAGCAGGGGGCGAGCTGATGACAAGGTGTTTTCCTCGGTATTTGCTTCCTCTACTGGGATGTCCTCCTCAGACTTTTCCATAGCAGCCACCATTAATTCGACCAATTGCTCTTCAAGAGCTAGGCATCGCTGCTTCAGCTACAGAAATATTTTTTTAATCACTTGAAGTTTAAAGAATTTATATAAATGAGTTTATAAAAAGCTGTTTTTTCATTATATTAATAATGAAATTAATATAATTTTAACTATATTAATAATGAACAAACATAGGGCGTACCTGTTTGGTCAGGCCGAGCATTAGACAAACCATGTCTCTCGAGTAGGGTTGCTCGAGAACGTATCTCAGTAATTTTGTCTGCGGCTCCAGCAATTCTTTATCGTACGGCAGATTTCCCTTGAGTTTCAACTTTAATGTCGCCGTGTCTAAAAGCCACGAGTTGTTTAGGTTGTCCTGGCCGCCCCCAGAGTGTTCAACAATGGGCAGCATCTTGGTTCTGCCAATGATGGTGATCATTTGAACCAAGGGAAGGAAACTTTCCACAAAGCCCGAGAGCAGTTTGGCCAGTTTCTAAGTATTATTTAAAATCAGTAACTTTGCTCAGGTAGGCAGCAGGTTATCCACATACCCAATGGGACCAGTTGTCGTTGTTGGGATTTGCCTTCTGGATTTCAGTAACAATAAAGTAGCCTGGCAGGAGGCATGCATTTCTGTCGAATATCAGCTCGAGCACGTCCATCAGAACTTTCAGCTGGGGCGCATTTGATGCATTCAAGTCAGCAGGAATGCTCTGCGACTTTTCCTTGCACGACTTCATCACGGACCTGACCCCCTGGATTAAGCTCAATTTTAATATCTTCACTAAAAACGAATCTGGCAACAAACCTTATAGTCCACTCCTCCGAGGATCTTCAAAACCAGTTTAAAGCACTCGGTCCAGAAATTCTGGCGGTGATACTGCAGCTTTTCACAGTTCATTACAGCCTCGCACACAAGTCTGTGGGTTAAAAATGGGTTGTTAATGTGTATTTAGTTTTTACAAGGAAACCTGTGTATGTATGTACCTGGCCTTTAAGGTCCCATCCGCGACAAGTTGCTCCAAGAGGCTGAGCAAAAATTGAAGCCGGCTTAGGTTTGTGGTTTCAGAAGTCAAAAGAAGGAAGTGCTTGACACCTGCTTCCTGATGTTCAGGAGAGAGATTCGAGAAAACAGCTTTCAGTTCGTCTAAAATTGTGACGAATTTTGTCCTTTTCGCTTCATTATTGTGAACAATATACAGAGCGAAAGCTTCCTCAACGGCGTCAATTTTCTAAAAGACATATTATAATTTAAGTCGAATATAACTCAAATAATATTTTATTTTAAGTTTATAAAAGCTGACCATGACTTTGTTGAGGATGGTGGTAATCTGCATTTCTGCAGCCATGATTTTAAAAAAGCTGCACGATCTGATAGAAATCGAAACAAAATCCGGCTACAGGCGTCACATTCAACGCTATTTAGTTCTCTCCTTGCAAACCGGCATTCACTCTTCACTCCTCAGTCTTCTCACTTCACATGCATGAGATGAGGATGAGGATGAGGACGAGGCACTGAGGCTGAGGCACAATGGAATGACACGCCATCTCCCGTCTTGCACATGAACAGGACAGGCAAACAAAAAGAGATTTGTAGAATACTCGCTAGAGGTGCTGTCTGTTTTTGTTTATTGTTTATGTAAAAATGCGCGGGAAAAGCCTGGATCCACCGATCCAATGAGATGATTGAAGATAATGAGATTTGCTGCGGATTTTGGATTGATAATACAAAGACAAAAAACCTTTTATTTTCTCATGTTTTTATTCCTATAAAATATAAGTAAAGGAACAAGAAGATGCGAAAATAATCTAGCACCATGGCTGTTGCTAAAGTGCTTTTAAATTTTAATCAGAATTATTTTTTGTTTTTTATCATTCAAAGATTAATAATTTTGATCCCGATAAATTTTTCAGAATTTTAAGCCTTATTTCTTTTTATGTTAAGTAGGAAATTTAAGTTAGGAAAGTGATATGAAAACTGACAGCGTGTTATGGCATTATTTAATTCTCTGTCCACAAATATAAACAAGGAATGAGGAATGAGGGCGTGCCACGGGGGGCGTAAGCATCAATCTAGCAGCCACCATTAAACACATGCGCACTCGCGCATCGCACCCAAATACTGTTATTCCTGCGAGCCGAGCAAAGACAGCACACGTTCCGTTATCTATCTAGACTTTTTTGTTCCCGTGTTTACTAAAGTGGAAATTTCCAGGGAAATCCGCTTTTATGCTTCCTAATTCACGAGTTTATCGGCAGGAGTTGGATTTGGTTTGAATGTAAGTCATTTTCTAGAGAAATAATCGAACAGGCAAAGGAAATGTTGGCCGAAATTCGTATTTTTCGTGCCAGCTTTCCTTGTGACGGAAATCCCAGACTCTCGTCGAGGGGCGGTGCAATCTTTTCTCATTTTCCAAGAACATCCGTCTTATACTACTTCTTCCTTCCTCGTATCACCGGTATCACCTCTCTTTTTCGCCAAATGAATTTATTTCGTCTTCGCAGGAACACAATGGAAGATGACAGCGAGCAGTTTTCGCTGCGATGGAATAACTTCCACACCAACATGTCTTCAGGGTTCCAAGAACTTCTAGAAGACAAGAGCCTCGTAGATGTGACCCTTGCTTGCGAGGGCCAGTATATTCAAGCACACAGAGCTGTGCTCACTGTTTGCTCACCTTACTTCAAGGCCCTTTTCAAAGTGAATATAAATTTGAGATAGATTAATTTCGAAAAAATAATATTAATTTATTTTCAGGTCAATCCTAACAACCACCCTATTATTATTTTGAAAGATGTCAGCTTCACTGACCTAAAGTCAATTCTTCAGTTCATGTACAGGGGAGAAGTCAATGTGAAACAAGACGACCTGAACACATTCCTAAAGACTGCCGAGGTGTTAAAAGTGAAGGGACTAACCGGGGACGACAACAAGGTAAAAATTATGTGTTCTGGTGTATTACTATAGGGCGAAAAAATCTAGAACATTATCGAGTGCGTTTTTTTACGAAAATATTCGCCATTTTCCAATTTTATTTTGAGACGCATTAAAGTAGAAAATCTTTATTTTCCATTTTCTCCTTACAAAAATCTATGGAAATTATAACATTTCAAATAAAATAATATAGTATCCTTTGCTCTACGTGACAAGCCTCAAAACGTAATAAAAGGCAAAATTACTAAAAAATATTTAGACCGATATTTGATATGAATTTACACATGATTCAATTCTTATTCTGAAATGTTCAGAGCTGGAATATTAATCAATTTCAAAGGCAAATTATTTGTTCACCTCTGTGAGCATATGACCAGCACTTTTGGTAGTTATCTATCTTGGATGTTGATCAAATTAAAGAGCATTTCCACCGTCCATAAAAACAATACATTTCTTGCTCTGATTTTTCTATATTTTTTGGAGGAACCGTGCCAACTCTGTTTATTTCCTCGTTCTTGCATTTAAAATAAATCATTTATAAGAAGCATTTAAATCAAACACCGTTTTTATGTGTCAAAAGTTTTTTTCAATTAATTGAATCAGAGTTGTGATGCAAATGAATTGCTCAACAGGAAAGCACGCGGAATGTGAGTCAGTTGTTCCAAGAGTCACAATCGCCTCAAATGAAGCGACGGAAAATTGTGGAGGCAGCAAAGCCGTCGCCGCCGCCACCACTGCCTCAGCCAAAAGAGGATAGCCAGCCCAAAATACAGTTCATCACTATCAAACAACAAAACGAGGAGGAAAACGAAGAGTACATTGACGACGATGATGACGACAACGAGCAGGACTTTTCCGCGCAGGACGAGAGTCTGGACCTGGAGTCACAGATTTGCTTGGACTCCGGAGGACCAATGGGCATTGGAATGAGAAGCGCGCTTGACATCGAAGGAAGCAGCTCGCACAGCTCCATGCAAGGTTATTTAATATAAATATGCTTTTCTGTTTGTTGACACTAATTTCTCGAAACTTTTCTTTTATGTAAAACCTCAAATTGACAAATTTTCCAACTCTATTCTAATCTGGACAAAATTTTCTTGCAAATTGTGACAGCTAATAAAATTTCCTACTTTATTCACGTTTTGAACAGATTTTATCTTCCTGCTGAAAGTAAATGGAATTTTCCAAAGAGAAAAAATAACTCGCCGCTTGGTTTGTCTTGTCAAGTAGTCTCTCTATGAAATATAATCACAATTGAATGAAAACTGGCTTCACAGTTGTATTTTTAAGGCAGATAGAATTGCCCAAACTTCTTCAAAAAGTGTTACAAATTAAAGTAATATTTAAACAAGGTCCAAATAATGTTATAAACTGTCAAAAAATCGAGTAAATAAAAATCCTAATATTATGCTCTCGCTGATCATTAATTTTCTACAAAGTACTACAAATAATTTTGGCAACCTCTTATTTCAAACATCAAAAGAAAAGTTTCAAACCTAACTAACTGGCTTTGCAAATTTCGACTAAACTCCTTGATTCTTTCCACTTTTCCGACCGGATGCATTGTAACAATGCATGGCTCTGAGAGTTGAAACAGTTTTAGTCCCGTTCGATCGCAATTTAGCAATAGCGAGCAGTGTTGCGTGTCCATGTGTGTTGTGTTTGCGTGTGTGAGAGAGTTCCAAAGTGCAGATGTAGACGATCGCCTCCTGTTGCAGGTCCGATGCGCCCATCGCGGCCTCATCAGGAGGGAGATAATGCATGTTGCGATTTCTGCCAAAAACGGTTCAGCAGCTCTGCCAATTTGTACAAACATATCATGCGAGTGCACTCAACGCAGCGGCACACCTGCCCCGCGTGCCCGAAAAAGTTTGGCGCACTCTTTGACTTGAACGATCACGTTCGCTCGAAACACCCCGAACTGCCGGACACGATTTTGAAAAAGATTTCGCTGGACTACAAGTCTGGCTACACCAAGTGACCACTCCTAGCAAATTTCGGAATTAATAACAGTTAATGGCAACTTGTTAGCACTGCCGATCAGTAGCTTTTGTGATGTTTACAATTTTTTAGAGGGTATTTTCCCCGGACAACGTGAATAAAATGAACGTGCCAAATCTTTAAACCCTGCCGTTTTCTCTTAACACTGAGCCATGCAATCTGCTTTAGCTGGAATCTGTTGTGGTGGCTGGCTGGTCTTCCATTTCCCATTGAGTCCTTGTAAGAATCCCGCGCAGATCCACGTCCCTCTTTCCCCTTGTTAAATGAGTTCTATGAATGAGTCACTGACGCCACCCGCACTTTATTTGATCTATAACAAAAGTTGGAACTATGACCGTGCAGAACCGAGTAATTCACGTATGAAATGTGTCCTTTTTTGTGTAGGAAAAAACACGGCAGCAACATCAGGCGACAGAAGAGACATCTCCTCATGACCAGAGAGAGCAGAGAAAAGTATGCAGTCCTACAAGTCACGCGACTCATTGTCAGTTGACCAAGAGCTGGCACGCACTTTGCTTCTCACTACCCTTGTGATGTCATCCACTTTGATGAATGCAACAGTGCGTGTCTGCTCTCGTCCAATAGGATTGAGTGACGTGATCAGTTGAACTGCCTGTTTTTCTCTGCACTCGTTGGGCATGAGCAGAGGTCTCTACTGTCGCCTGCAGTTGCTGCCGCTTTCTTTCCTACACATAAAGGTACTATTCGAAGGAGATGTTCTCAATTGCATTTTAGGCTGCGGGCATAGTTCCAACTTGTGCGTTTGTATAAACACTAATCAAGGTGTGGGCCGCTGCAGTGATTACCTCGAGAACTCATTTGACATGCGGAAAGATAGGAATGTGGATCAGCGCAGGGTTTTTTCGCTGACAATGAGCCATGGGACTCGAACAAGGACTCAACATTCCCGCTCTCACCTCTTGACTGATTTGATTTTGCAGGGGCGCGAGCCGCAGACAACACGGCCTTTATTAACGGCGAAAAGTCGTTTGTTTGCGGCATCTGCAACAAGGCTTTCGTGACAAACACTCGACTCTCAGACCATGTGAAATACGTGCACGTGCAAAACGAACCGATGATCTGTGAATACTGCAATAAGACTTACAAACACTACAACAGCTTGCGCAAGCACATTTGGCACGCCCACCGCGAGCGCAAGCACTCGTCGGCGGCGGCGGGCGAGCCGGCCGAAATGGGCAAGTTCGCCGCCGGCGACGACCTCTGATGCTGTGCCTGGCTTCTTTTGCAGTTCTGCCTGAGGTGAAGCAGTGGCGCCAGCCGCAGCCGCCGCAGGCCCGCCACCACTGTCCGCACTGTCCTAAGGTGTACACGTGGCGGCAGACGCTGCTCAGGCACATCGCAGACAGCCACAGCGAGTCGTCTGGACCGGTCACGTGCGACCTGTGCGGCAAGCAGTACAAGAACAAGAGTAGCCTCATCTCGCACTGCACCTCCCGCCATTACAAACACTAGGCACCGCCCGGCCGTTGTTTATATTAATTCTGGACCCTCGTTTCATGAGAGCCGCTGGAGAAGAGAAAGACTTCCGACCTACCCCTGAGCAGTGTGACTGCGCTTTCCGTGTTTTTTCTCTATTGTTAGATCGTTTAAAACCCTCGTTGTGCGAAAAAATGCAAGCGCCAGTACTGTCGACACGCACCTTGTGATTAGACGCATCCAGCTGGCAAGTTGATTGCTGTACTATTTTTCAATTAAATAAAAGCTCCCAACGTTCTCAAACTCATCGGTATACATCTCAACTTGGTCAAAACCAGCATTTTTCAGCACGATTTGTTAAAGAAGCAACTACAAATGCTCGGAAAAGGATTAATCAGCACCACCTGGTTATTTAAACTTGCTGAATCGGCTTGAAACATGAACAAAAATGCAGTGATTTTTTTGTATTTCGGTTGGGGCAATTTACCGCTGGTTTCTTTGTGGTCTGTAGGATTTATTGAAACAACTTGAATTTATTTTAAAACAACTCGAAACATGTTTAACATTCCTAACAATTTTTAATAAATAAATTAATTTTAGCTGCAAGCACCATAATACTAAACGTAACAATTTAGAAGTTTCTTAAAATTATTGGTTAAAGGGAGCAAATGTTTCCGTCTTGGTGGTCAAAACTCCTGCTGTGCTGCCAGAGCCATTCTTCTGATGTTGCTCAAACATCCCGCCGAGCTCTCCTGTAAATGCTCGTCGGAAGATCCGATGGTCTGAAGCAAGTGCTGCGAAAAACAAAATATTTCCCCTTATTTTCATACCAGTAACAGGAATCGCGTCTTACGGGGACGACGCCACTGTCGAACATGCAAATGCAATTGTACGGTTCTGTGGAAAGCTTGTAGAGAGCGTTGGCCGTGGCACGGAGCACACCCAGGTTGGAGCAGGTCATATAATCGACTAGGGTGGGCACGATTCCCAGCAGGCCGAATTTCCTGCAGTTGCTGCCGTAGACAGCGCAGTGGGCGATCGCTGTTGACAGGTGACTGCGTAGAGTCGGATCCTCCTGGGAAAATTTTTATTCGTGAAGCCCTCTTAAAATGGTGAATATAAATTTTGGTACAGTCGTTACGAGCGAGGCGAGTCTTTCCACGACGCCGTAGTCGGTGATGATGCCCAGGTTGTCCTTGTCCTTGCTGGCGATGCAACTAACCGTGGCGCACACATTGCTCAACACCCTCTTGTCGTTGGACGAGAGCAAGGTCACCAGCAGCTCGAAGCCGCCGATCAGACTGCGAACCATTTCGGCAGAGTCCTGAAAAGTTGATTACAATTATTAAGTATCAATAAATTAATTTAAAAACGTCGTATTGAATAAATGAGTTAAAATTTATTTTAAAATAAACGACACCATATACAAAAAATAATTGGAACATTGAAACAGGCGCATTCACGATTTTATATTAGCGGCTTGAAATAAAGTTGAGTTTTGATCACAGTTTAAGAAACGGTATAAAGCAATAGGGAAATCACAATTGAAACAAATACAGTCATTCGTCAGTTTGTTTTAGCAAATTGAAATTTGAAATCAATATGGCAAAGAAAAAAACAAAGGCTGACTTCCCCTCCAAATAAGAAAAAAATAGAACAAAAAATTATCTGGCTTGTTAAGAAAATTCCTTGGTGATAGAAATACTTAAAAAAAAACTTATTTGGAAAGAGCTATTGGTAGTAATGATGTGGGAATATTACACTCCAAAAATTAATCCAGAATTGGTCGAAAGTTTTTCGAATTGACCCATCTGAAATTCACATCCCTATTAATATTCCCAAAAATGCTATTGAATAAAAAATTACAACTTTTCCTCTAAAAATAACAAACCTGCTGAACTCATTTTTAGTTTAAAACATTTCTATTGTGTAAAATCTGTGTTTTTCACCGACTCTTATATTTATGCACTAGTAATTCATAAAATATATCTTCTAATTTTTAAAGCGATATTTAGTACACACGAAAGTCCTTCAAAATAAGCAAAATTACGAAAAAAATATAATTCAATATATAATCGAAAATTATTTGCATAAATATTCGTGTTTTAATTCCTAATTAATTTTTTTCACCTACCTCGGCGTGCTTGATGAATGGGCACAAAGATGAAGCGGCGTTGGCTTGCACCTGCGGATCAGAGCACTTGAGTAGCGTCCAAATGAGCCGCACGCCGTCCAGCTCGAGCAGGATCTTCAAGCTCTGGGGCTCCTGCGCAACTTGGCCCAGGGCAGAAACGGTGTTTTCCAGCAATTTCGGGTTGGTGCCCGAAAGCAGGGCGACCAGCGATGGTAGGCCATCTGCCAAACGCAAGGCTACGCGATTGTTGGGAGACCGGCAGCACTCAGCGATAGCACCTACCAAATTTGTCAACACCTGACAAATTAATAGGCATTATTTTAATAGAAAATTTGCTTCAAATAAGGAAAATCTGATAATTCTCACATTTAAAGCAAAAGAAACTTTAATATTAATTAAATAGAATTTTTTGTTAGGGCTCTGAATTCTAATCGATTTGTAAGTTTGCTGATAAAGAGTCTACTATTTTTATATAATTTTCCGAGCAAACTAATTAGTTTAAAATGGTATTTAGGTATTTTTAAACTTTAAATAGTTACTATAGGCCATTAATTTTAATTGGCATATTTCAAAGAAATATTTGATTTTTACTGGTTCATTATTTCATAGTATTTCCCCTGCAGAATCTTTAAATTTGCATAATGCTTGGTTTTTACGGTTTTGAAATTTTAGATACGTTTTCGAATTGTATGTCAATGATATTTGCAAATTTGATGCTAAGACAAACAGTTGAAAGAGTAAAATCGTCTAAAATTAAGTTTTTTTTACCTCCTCGTTATCCTCGCTTTTCAAGCAAGCGACGAGAAGCTCAATCGTGTCGAGTTCCTCGAGACGCCTCACGTTTTCGGGGCTAATGGCGCATTTCCAGAGTGCGCCGCTCAGTGCCGCAACAATGGGCTTATTGTTGCCGTCCTTGATTGCCGTTTCCGCCCTCAGCATCTGCACGAGAGGATCGAGCCCGCCGTTCTGCCGAACCGCGTCCCGAGTCGCCTTTTCCTCGGCGCACTGAAAATAACGTAATTGGCTGCTTCCGCTGCTCTACTCACGAAGCTAATTCTTACTTTGAAGATGGCCAGCGCTGCGTGCTTCCGCAGCTCAGGGTCGTCGCTGGAGAGGTGGGTGACCAAGTCGGGGATCATCCCTTCTTTCTGCATCGCCAACTTGAAAATTTCCTAATAGATGGGTTATTAGTGAGAGAATTTTTTATTTTGTATTTAAATTTAGATTAGTTAGAGCTATTTTTTTAATTTGTGTTCTGTTCAAATAGGTTGTTGATTTTGTTAGAAATTGAACTACCTGGGAAACATCAATTTCCTCCCAACTTTCAGGGAATTTAAAAAAAAAATACAAAATAAAACCTACCTCCGTGGCACATTGTTGGACCGTGGCAGCCGCAGGCACGAGCACGTTTCTGTGCACCGACCTGAGCAGTCTGGCCAGCAAGGGAACGCAGCCAGCGCGCTGCATGGCCTTTTTGTTTTTCTGGCTCTGTGACAGCGACCACAGGGCTCTGGCACCGGCATGGGCCACGTCCAACATTTGCACCTCGTCGTCCGACAACTGCTCCAATTTCCGCTCCAATACGCTGATTGGGATGTCTAGCAAGTCAACCTGTCTCAAAATAATATTAATATTAGCTTTTACAACCAAAATATTTTTCTGGACTATTTTTAGGAATGTGCAAAAATATTCGATTTTTTAATCGGTGTCTCGTCTGATTTTCGGTTTAAAAAAACAATACCAACAGTTAAGAATGAAACAGGTAAAATACCAGTCTGGCGAGTCCATAGTAGGACTTGCGGACCATGCGGCTGGCCTTGTTGACTTTGGCAACGTGCGCGAGCGTCTGAGCGGCGAGCAAGCGGAGCTGGTAGTTTGGCGACGCAAGCAACGTGACGAGGTGCGGCACGCCGCCCAGGTCGGTGATGCTGCGCCGCACCAGCGTGCACTCTGCCAGCTCGGACAGCACCTGCAGGGCCACGATCTGCACACTTGCGTCATTAGCTATCATGGAATGTTAGGCTCGTTGAGATGGTATACTTTGCACTTGACGTCGGCAGTCGTCAGCAGGTTGATCAGCACCTCGATGCCGCCGATGTCACGGATCGCCTGCTGGCACGACACGCTGTTCAGCTCGTGCTCCTTCAGACAGGTCAGCGCCAAAACCGTCGCCGTCCGGTTACCAGCCTGACAAAGAACTGAACCAGTCATCATCTGATTTAATTTGGGTTTTCTGGTATTTTTCAGGTGAAATCTTTTTGATATTTGTACCATTTTTGAGCTAATATATTGAATTTATCAAAAGCACTCCAAAGTTGGATTTTTACACAATTGGTAGGCAAGTGCAAAGTTTCGATATTTTTCTGTAGCCGCTTTGATATTTAGGCTGGCTGCGACCTCAACCTTTTAGTTGAAAAATAGTTGAGAGCGAGCGCATTCCAGCTAATAGAAAGTAGGCTATCCGCTTGTCTTGCGCGACGAGCGGATTGTCTACCGTTTTCTCTCTCAGGGGCTTACGCGCTGCTTGGATGCCGGCTTACAAACACAAAGTTTGCCGAGTAGCGAGGATTAGGATTGAAGGAAAATTTTTAGCAAGCTCTAAACATAAGGGATGAAATGTAATGTGTTTTCGATGTAAAAAATTCGAGAAAATGTGTTTTGAAAAGCATACTGAGCGTAAAAAATGTATGATTGAATTTTATTAAATGTAAAATATTTTCATGCTAATTTTGGCATTGAGCAAATGCGCCAATTAGGTCAAATACTGATGGAACTACTTAAGCCTAATTAATAAAATGTATTGCTCTAATTTGGAATCATTATGTCGATTTAAAATAACTCGAGGGACAAAATTTAACAAAATAGAAAGTTAAAAATAGCATCTCTTTTTGGATTAGTTTTTTTTTCAATTTTTTCTAAGACATTTAACTATTTTACCTGCCTATACAATGTTAAAAGTAATATTTTCTTATTAGGAGTTTTTCTGAAATTTTAAATTGGATGTTATGATATTTCAATTTTCGGTTTTTGTATATTTATTTTGTTTTTATAACAATACAAAAACAACTTACACACTCCCTATCATAACACAGACCAAGAAACTGTGTCTATTGTAAGACTCACCCTAGTGTACTTTATTAGCTTCTGGATGTCCCAATAAGTGCAATCTAAATTGCTAGCAGTCTTGTTCTTGAGCTGCTGACAAATGAGGTCATCGCCGGAGTCGTCGTCGGAGCTGTCCTCAGCAGAAGAGCCCGAATTGCAGCTGATCGCTGTCGACGTCCTCGGCTCGCCGTTTTTGTGAGACGACGAAATACTTGACCTCTTTCCACTCACACTCATAATGAGAGCGGCAATAATAATTTCAACAATGTGCACGCACCGGCATGCACCCGCACAAATCAACCAACTCTTCATCACCATGACGACCGAAAACACTTCTCGAATGTACGCGTCGCGCGAATGCATTTCAAGTACCCTTAAAAATTCTGCTCGGGAAAAATTATGCCTCCAGTCGCATACGGATTTAATTAACAAAATGGTGGAAATCATTATGCTTGAAAATTATATTTCTGCTGAAGAATATTTAAAATTCATGATTCCAGATAAATTCAAATGAAGGAACTTCTGAATAGAATTTACAAGCACCAAAGAAACAAAAATCCAGAAGTTACGTAAAATAACAGCTCATGCATTTTGTTCAAACTAGGAATTATTGTAAAATTAATTTTACTGTAACAAAATACGTAAAGATGTACTGCAATAAAAAACTTATCCAAATAAGAATTAGTTATTATTATTTTCTATAATGAACAATGCTTTGCATATTTTTTCTTAGTTAAATATTTTGATTGAATTAATCCCCAAACGCAATCTTGTCAATCCGTGCCCGTTTTAATCATAACATCATTAGGTTTAATTTAATATTTTCCCTCCCCGAGTTTTAGATTTAAAAGCAGAGTGAATTCTAACGGCAGCGGTTGAAAATCAAAGGGGAAAAACTGGAAGTACTCACACATTTTTGAAAGAATAACAACATTGCGTTGTAGCGCAGACGGCAGAACAGTTGGAGCGTGTCCCACTTGTGAGTATGTGTTCATTGTCAGCACCACTGGCCCGTGCACAAAGGCTAGTGAGTATTTAAACGCCATGGAATGCCGACAGCCGTCGCACACACTTAACATAAAACTTGTGTTTATGCGTTACACTGCATTCTCGCGTAAAGCAGAATAATGTGTTAAGGACGAAACTGTGTTTGCGTCACAAGTAAACTACCATTTTTGCTGAAGCTGGACCCTATAAATCTGGATTTTTATTTTTGGCGGATACACGCGATTTCATTCAATTCGTCACGCTGAGCAGATTCCAAAAACGTAAATTTGATTTCATTCTGACCACTTTTCAAGAAATTATGTAAGTTTGAAATTTGTTAAAATTTGACTTTGAAAAGTGAACCATAAATTGCGGGAATTTGGCAAATTTGTCATCTTTTATCAAACACTTTCAAACAACACCATAACTTTCGAAATAAAAGGTGTGAGTATAAAGGAACAATTTAATGTTTAATTTTTAAACGCTGGGTGTTTGATTAAATTTTTAAAATAGCAGGCTCTAGAGGCATCTGAAACAAATTCATGAAGGTTCGTTTTCCCCAAATTTCTACGTTTATTTCATTCGTAAGTAGTATATTTTGTAATAACAATTTAATTTTCTTAAAGGTTTGGATGGAATTTCACAAGATTTCGTCAATTCATCTCTTTTTAATTGTGGCCAACATGATAAGTACATATGAGGGACCGAGACGTTTGCTGTCCTGTTCCAAATAATTGTTCTATCTACTCCTAGTTTTAAATCCAGCTAAAGTAGAATGAATGAGAAATTGTAAGCTTTAAGACGCTTGAGCTAACGTACAACTCGCTTTATACTTTAACTGAATGAATTTCGAAGCGTTGATAGTGTTCAGTAAAAAAGTACCGAAGTTATCTAAGGCAGACACTCGCCAGAAATAAAAAAAAGTGGCTGTGAAATTGCAGAGACTCGGTGCTCATTAGTGAGACACCAGCAGCGAAAAGCGGCGCGCGTGCCGGCGAAAAGGGAGTCGAAATGTAATTCAGCAGGCGGCGTTGGCGCGGCCGTAAAGGGAACACACGCCGCTCATTACTCATGCACGCGCCGCTCAATTATTAAAAGCGCAATTTGCATTTTTTACGAGGCCTGCCGCTGCCGGGCCGGGCCAAGCGGGCAGGTAGGAAAAATTGGCACGCGCGCACGGCATCGCTGCACGCGTGCACTGTCCATTAGAATATGGCACGTGCGAAAACGTCCCAGGGGCTGCAGTTGCGGGGCCGGCCGCCGAGGGCGCCGCTGGCGGCTGCGGATAAGCGGCCGGTGCTCCGCGTCTCTTCAGATGGCAAGCTGGAGCTGCAGCAGCCGGCCGGGATGACCCATCGCTCCGAGGGGTGAGTTGAAGCCCACACAAACACCACTGCAGCCGCTCTCTCATTGTGTATATTTTGCTTTATTTCTAATTGGTTCACTTGCGTTGTGCGACCAGCAATCGATTCGAGCGTTTGCCTCTTTGAGATTTTCCCCGGGATGCTCCCGGCATGTCGCGGCTCGAGAGTTGTCACTTTTAGTTTCGTGACACCCTCTACAATTTTTCTTTTTGATGGGAGGACTCTTCAGTTGTCAGCTTTCATTTTGAAATGCCTTTGAAAATAAATTATCGGTTGCTGAAATTTCTTTTGACTGTCTTTCATTTTTTACTTTAGTCTGCAATGTTGGGACAGTTCTGCCTTGTCTTCTTGCTCGATCGGAATTGTAGATTTTTCTAGCTATAAAAATTGCAGTTATTTTGATCATTTGAGAAATTCCTTGTAGTTCAAAACTGCCAAGTGAAGGCAACACCATTCGTTTAAAATTGTTGATACTTAACGCACTGCAGCTTCAGATTCAATCCTGCTATTGTGAATTCATTCAAAAATCGCCGTAGAATAATTTAAAGACATGAAAATGGAAAAATTAGTGTTTTTCGAGTTTAGAAGTGACATATCTCGATAAAAAAAGAATACCACTCTGAAATTTTTACAGAAGTTCACACTAGCCATGAGACAGTTTTAAAATTGAAAAAATGAAGGCTTGTTTTCAAGATTTTAATTAGAAACAAAAATTAAGAGAAATGGAATTAGACCTTGATCTAGGATATCAAATTTGGTGTTATTTCAATCGGGCTCGGCGAGAGACATCATACATTTTTAACTTTTTAAATTGCACCTCTGGAAGATGAGATACCGAGGTCTCAAAATTTGTCTCGTAAAACCCGTAAAAAATAAATATTTATGCGAAAACTTTTGTGAACATTGATGTTTGGTGTAAATTTTGTTCATTTTGCTTTATCACGTGCCAATTTTTCCTTTAACTCGTGAGATTTCGTCTCAGTTTCCACGTTTTACAAATTAAAAACAAGCCCGCAAAATTACCACAGGCTTCCAGAAATCATTGCTTCAACGATTTTGCCTCTCCAGGAAACGAAATCAACCGATGGAAAAGCTACAAACGTTTTATATGATAATCTTTTCGTCCTGAACTCAATTCCAGAGTTGTGTAACGAGTATGAAATCCGCGTTATTATCCACCGTTTTTACACCTTTGTCCCGGTGCTCTTTTGCAGGTCTCACCGCACATAAAAAATGCAGCGTCTCGTCGCACTCGCGCTTCTCTTGTTGCTCAAAGGCCATCCCTCCACAGGCCTGCCCGATGTTATCAGAATAGGTGAGTACTCTTTCACGAGCGACAAAAATTAAACTGAAACAAGCGGCGGCGTGTATAATTGAACTCCCGCGCACGCTGAGCAAGCAACCGCATTCCCCCAGGGAGGGTGGCAAAGAGGACCATATTGGAGTAAGAAGCACAAACTCTCGACGAAAGTGGTCATTTTGGCCCTTTCTCTCCCAAACAAATCTCTCTGCTCGAAAATAGCTCTCTAGAGGATCGAAACGCAGCGGACCATTTTCCTCAAGGCCGTCTCCAAATAGGAGACATACAATGCACGTTGATAAATTCTAAAAATGTCCAGCATGGGAATCGATTTTTTATATACTGAGGATGCAATAATAATTTTTATATAGTTTTTGATGGGATCAAGTTTTTAAACAACACTCATGTTGCAAACACTTAAAATTAGAGTAGCATTTCATATGAATTGCCGTGTTTGAGATATTCAATATTAAAAAAGCTCAACATTGCATACTTTGAAAAGTCCCAGTTTTTTATAATTACAACCATATTAAATCTTTTGAGACAACAGGAAATACCTTTATTCTTTTTACAGCTTAAACTAGTAAAGAAAGTAAAGTGTTTATATATCAATAATGAAATAGAGACACGACGCGAAATAGGGCATTTATTGTCGACCACTTCGCTCTTTAGTCTCCGTCGAGTAAATGTGTAGATCGCAATTGGAAACCGTCTGGGCGACAAAAAGCGGTGGTGGGTGCTGCTTATCCGGGCGGTGAAACCCTTCTCCAGCGTCAGAAAAACATTTATGCCGGGCGCAAAACAAATAAATAAAATCGCGGCGCGCAAGTGGCCATAATTAATGGCGCATTGGCCGCCAGCCAAACCTCGGCCGGCACCTAGCAAATGATGCAGAGTGGCCGAAAAATGTGACTGAGCGCTGGTGCGTCGGAGGCGAAAGCCTTTCTCGAGGGATGTCTCGAGCACCCTCGACGTCATAAACATGCACAGCCTCCTCCGCCGACGAGCTTAATTGCTCTCAGCTTCGATTTCGAAACAAATGACTAATTTCCCAGGCTTGACTTGTTACAAATTTAAAGTGGAGCCTTCCAGGACAACAAAATGAACAGTATTTTTATTTTTTAATTAATTAAGATCTTTTGATGAACAACATACGCCATCATCTTATTTAAAAAATGAACATATTTGCAAAAATAAAACAAATTGTGCAATAATCAAATCAGGACCGGGAAACCTATAAATTTGAGATATCTTGATAAATTAAAAAATGGTTTTAAAATTATTTTGGATTCCTCTCTTTATGATATATCGAATGATGTTCAAATTATGGGCTTAATTTACCTCTTGTTGAAATAAATCACTTTTCAAAAAGGAGACAGTCCTCACCGCTTGATCAGCCAGAAAACTTCGGGGAGAACATTTCAGTAATTTTAACGGTAACTGGGGAATATTTCAGCTCTGTTCAAATATCCAGAGGATGTTTTAGGTAAAGATCAAAATTATATCTCTAATAACATGTCCAGGTCCAGTATACAGATCCACTTTAATCCCGAAGTCTGTTTGCGGTTTGCCGAGGAACTCGCCCAACCGTCCTGCCGCCCGCCTGTAGGGAATTCAAGGCAGTAATGTATTTATTGCCGTTGTTGGGACAGGGAGAAAAAGCAGGCAGGACAGAGTTTGCAACATGCACACACGCAGACTCGATTATACGGAGAGCGCGCGCCGGTGCCCGAGATGCCGAGACTCGAACTGCACGGTCGATTAATCACGGCCTGCTCCTGTGGCTGCTGCTACTGCTGCGAATCTCGCGATTGATCCCGCGCGCAGTTCATGAAGGTGCCGATTGTGAAAGCTGACAGCTCGACTTTTATACACTATCGATTATTAATTGAGCTGAACCGGGCCGAGTCCCGCCAGACTGCTCATTTAATGACTCTTGATGCAGCTGAACAATTTGCATATATTTCTTGCAGCTGTTTCTTTCCGGAAAAATTTTGATTTTTTTAGTTTTTATTTAAAGCTAGAAAAAATTAAAACAATTTGAGGAATAAATATATAGAGCAGGGAAAAGAAAATTTGTCTAGCTTTGGCTTGCTCCTCCCACGCAACGGAGTTGAGTGTCAATCATCCTGAAACCTCCTCAGTTCATTATGGGATTTTAATACGAGTAAAATAGTTAATTTTTGTATAGTCAAAGATTTAGTTTTTTATTACGACGAACCTCGAGAGAAAAAGACGTTTAACACCAAATCTCGGCATCTGATCTCCAGATTTACACAAACTGGACACCGTTCGACGTCCGTTCGACTGGTCCTGATCTCCCCTAGGGGGCTGAAGCAGTCAGAGGGTGCCAACCCCTACACTCTCCTACATTTTGCATTGCATGTTTTGTTAGGATAAAATTTAAAGAGGTCAGGATGAATGGGGAAAAACGCTGCTTACGGCGATGGTGTTTTATCAAAGAAGAAACTCTGTATTTTAAACTATAACTGGAAAAAATATAGCTTCACGTGTCATTGACGTTATTTTCAAACTTTCGCAAATTGGTTTATAAATTTCCAAGCAGCTCTATACTATTTGCTGTAGCTGCGCGGCAGGGACGCCGCCGCAAAAATGCGGGCCGCAACAAACCGAGCGTGTGCGGTGTTGGGCTGCTGCTATGCTGCTGATTGTGGCCGTCGGAGGGCTTTTTATTTGCTCGATCGCCTCGTATCTGAGCGAAAATTTTGTTTCGTCGGCAGCAGCCGGGTGCAGTGGCGGAAAAAGGGCTGACGCCGCGGCTTTCATTGCACGGCGCCATTCGAGTTAAGCCCTAATGCTCGTTGTACACTGCGCCCAAAAAGGAGGCAGAGAGAGCGGCGGCAGCAGCAGCAGCCCCGGCAACAAAATTTAATTTTTCCTCCGCCTGCGAGAAAGAGAGAGAGAGAGCTGCGGGGGACCGAGGGGCGCCGGGTAATAAGATAAGCTGCGAAATCTCTTTTCTTTATTATTGAGCTGTAAAAAACGGGAATAAAAAGCGGCGCAGCGGCGTCGGCAGCGGCCCCTTCTGTGCTGATTTGCATTCAAGTAAATTGCATCTCGACCGGCAGACGAATAAAATGAGGCGAAAATTTGGGTCTGCGCGCGGCCTGTGCCCTGTGCATATCGATCTAGGGGGCAATTCATCAAAAGCGCCGCTGGGCTGCTGATGGATGGATGGTGCAATTCATTACATAAATTATTCATCCGGCACAGCGGCGTCCAATTTGCCATCTGCGCGTCGCATCTCTTCGTTTCCAGCTCTAACTCGAACAAATGTCCACCCAGGGAATCAAAACTTTTTTATTAAAAAATTTTGTTAGTAATGGACTACTGCCAGATTGATTGATGGCAGCACAAACTTAAACTTGTTCTCTAATTGAGAAAGAGAAAGTCATTAATCAACTCTCCATTTTATTGTTACCATCCGCAGGTCTGCGCATTTTCCATTATTTTCCTGGCATGTTTTACAAAGTAATGGATCAGGGTGTGCAAAAATAATCGATATTGCGCTCAAAATAGTTGATAAATTTGATTGGTGTCAGATATTTATGTTCTAAATTTAATTAATTTTGCCAAAGAAGCCGTATGATTCCTTACCGCAATTAAAACGATAAGTATTAATAATCGATTAACTCAAGTTAACTGTTGGTAAAATGACTCAATTTTTGGACTATTTGAATTTCCCAGAAACGTACTAATTTCCATTTTTTGTCCTTGTTTCAATAATCCCCATTCTTGCTGAAAATCTACTGCATTCCTAAATTTATTGCCTTATTTTTTAGTAGAATACAATTTTTATTCTAATTTTCCCGCGGGTTTCATGTCGGTTTAAGCAAGAATAAATCTCATTTTCAACAATAACTCTGTATGCGTGGTTGGCAAAAGCAAAGAGTGCTTTCGTTCGCGTTGGCTCCAATTCTGCTTTCTGCTTGTTTGGCCGAAATTGCCATTTCAGCAAGCGGCGCAGTTGATAAATCACGGTCGAGGGAGCGCAAAAAGCAGGAGCGAGAAACTTTCTCGGCTAATCCGGATGTGCCACGCGATATTTCATTATGATAAAAACCAGACATGGATTGCATTTATGTACATGCGCTCGTCGCCCGGGCCGTAATAATAGTATAAATCTGCACGAGCAGAGTAAATAAAAAGAAGGCGAGTATGCGGACAGGAAAAAGCAGACAAGGGATGTGCAAAATCGTTAGCATCTTGAAACCACAGTAGTTGTTAGACAGGATTACAAAGCTTTTTTCATAAAAACATCAAAAGTTTCTGGCATTATTTATTTATGAGTCGGGCAATGGATCTTTACAGGACAACATTTTTGTATATTTAGCTCTGACAAGTGGTCCATCTCTACATTGTGCAGTAAACAAATCAGGACCGAGTTAACTGTTGAATATAAGATTTTGCTACATTATCAGATTTTGCTACATTTCTTGAAAAATTATGAGATTTTGTCAAAGATTTTTCACTCCTTTCCTCTCGTCGCGATCTATCCAATAGTGTGAAAGCTAAGAGCTAAATTTTCTACTGGCGAAATAATTCATGATTTTAAATAAGGATATACAGTGCTCGCCTGTTGATTTGAAAAAAAACTTTGGAGTTTGATTTTATGTATTTATTTGTGTTTCTCCGTGACTTTACTCAATTTTCATGGGGGGGGGGGGGGGGTAGTAAATTGAGAAACAAACGATATCCAAAAATACATCTGAGCTGATATAAATGAAAATAACAGCCAATTAATTAAAAAAATGACAAACATAATAAATTTCATCAAGATCATGAGTCATATGTCATAAAGGTCGTTAGGTCGTTGCGAATCCAGTGGTGCAATCCGTTTTATATCAGTTTGATTTCAAAACTGTTTACAAACTAACTGTAAGCAAAGTATTATTTAAAAACTACTAATTTTAAGTAGATCAATATCAATTTACTGTGGGAAAATACAACTTTACTCTTATTTAGGCAGCATTGTTAATGTTTTAACTTTAAGCTTTAATTTTGAAATGATTTTTTCGTACACCATAATACATTCTTCAATTTTCCACGTTTGCATAAAAACTATTTTTTTCTAGAACGATTTAAACTCTAAAAATTTAGTAATTTTATTTTCCTCTCTAATAATGCAATTTTAACTCAGTTAAATCTCTCTCATATATTTAGTTTTAATTCATTTGCTCTGTGGTTAAACTCTTGACGTGAAAATAAAATGTAACACGGTACTTCCGACAAATAGCAATGTTTCTACAAACAGTTTTGTCACGGCCCTGTCGGCAAGCGTCCTTGTTTTTGGCAGGCTTTTATTCACTAAAAGCAGCAGCTCATCTCTGCAGGAAATTTTTTCAGCAACGACAGCAGATTTCATTGCTAGAGAACATAAAAACGCGGCGAATTGTAATTAAAGAGAACATTTCGAATTTGGCAATAAAACTCTTATTAAAAGCAATTGTGTTTCCGCCAATGTGGTGAAATAAAAAAGGCAAAGAAAGGAACAGCAAAGCCACGGCTCTGCTGAAAGGGGGTGCGCTAGCTACACATACACAGGAGGGAGGAGGATGAAAGGAAGAAAGAAAGAGAGAAAGACCGTGCGTGCCGACGACTTATCGCGGTGGCTGTGCAAATATTTTCTCTTTAATTTTGCGTCGTCTGCTCTGGAAGCGCGCCGGGCGAGAGGCAAACGCATAAATCCGCAGGGCAATTGCCGCTCGGCGGCGGCAGTGGCGAAATGAAAAATTATCGCGTGTGTGAGTTGTTTACCGAGGCGCTCCTTGTTATTGCTGATGACGAGGCTCGTGCCTACAAATTGAGATGAAGTGGCGGCAATTTCGCTGCGGCCACTCGCGCATTTTTCACCGCCGTCTGCATCTGCACGTGCGAGCAACACGGTAAATCTCCCGAAATGATGCCTGAGAAAAAGGAGGAAGAAAGTTTTCGCCTCCCACCAGATGAATGATACCGGCTCGGCCAGAGGTTTGCGGTCTCGGATCAAACAGTTGAGCGAGCCAAACTTGTGAAAGAAACGTACAAAGAAGTGAATTGCTTTTGGAAAGCGGCTTCTGTTTGAACGCTGGAACGAAAAAAGTGGATATAGGGCTTCTTTGTAACTTGCAAAAGAATCTCTTGGCTTTTAAAAGAACAGTTTAAGAATAAAAATAACTTTGGATTCAATGAAATAATTTAAAATTAAAACGACCAGTAATTGCATAAGAATTCTGTGAAATTATTCAATCGCATTTTTATTCCCTGGCGTCTTCGATCTTTCGTATAAACATAATCTGTCAGGACGTTCTAGGAGAATCCACTGTACCCGGTAGTAAGAAATAACTAAATTTGCTTCCATGTCCTATTTTCATTTTTAAATTAATTTCAATGAAATGTATGCTTTCTTCCTCTTGTCCTTGCTTGGTTTTAACACAATTAACCTTTTCTCGATGTTGAGGTTTACTTTAGCTCATAAGAGTGCCACTAGGTGTTTTCCGATCTTATAAAAATTCGAATAGCTGGATTAAATTGGATTTGCATATTGCATTTTATTATTTCTTCGACTTGGATAAAAATTCCATAGCTTTATTTCAAGCCACCAATGAAATGCTTTTTGGGTGCTTTCCTCCGGTTAATTTTACAAAAATTGTTATAAAATTTTTAATTGCAAATTATAAAATCAACACAAAGACGCAGTTTGTGACCAGTTAACGACCAAATGACTCACATGAAACTGCGATGCAATATTCGTCTCAGATCTCATTTCATTCCATCTCTCACAATTAGTGACACCATCTGCTACTCTGTCGTCAAGGATGCAATTTGCTGACAGTGAGAATTGAACCTAATTCCGCCTCATCCGCGCATTTGCCCTTGAAACAGATGTGTGTCGTCGTCGTCGCAATTTTCTATCTAATTAGACCAATCTGTTGGATATGAGAATTTTTCAACGGCTCTTCTCTTGACTGAAAATTGTTGATCATGTTGAAATTCGGTTGTTCGAAAGGTAAAAAATTAATAGCAACTGGCCAACAAAATCACTGGAGGTTTTAATCATTGAATCTTTGACAGAGATTTTCATGCTTGAGCTATTATTTTAATTTATATCTAGCTCTTCATTCAAATGAGGTTGCAAGGACAAATTTCACCACTTCTACTGACACACTTTTCCCTCATGCTTAGAACCCTGGCTCTCTTTCATTGAATCGAGAATTTTAATAATCCTTTGTGCCAGCTGTCTGCAATGAATCCGCGGCTGTCTCATTAAAATCCACTTGAGCTCGCGCGGCATCCACTAATGGCCACATTTCTGCACGCGGCGCCGAGAAAGAAACCCATCAAAATTATTAGAGCGGTGAATTTCAAACGGATTTTTATTCGAAGTACATACTTTGAGATGTTTTATGAATGGTAGTTGATTTTAGACGGATTTTCGCGGCAAAACTAAAAGGCACTCTTCAGGTAAAAATTGTCATATAGTTTGTTTTAATGAAAGGGATGAAAGGCTACATTTTTAACGGTATATTGGTTAGAGGAAGAGTTTTTAATAGCAACTGATCTCAAATAAATATTTGTATTCAGAATATTCTGAAAAGTATCTCTCAAATTTAAATTCAATCACCATCTCAGATACTATTTGGAAATTTTATATGCATTCTATAAAATGTAAAAAGGCACTGGATTTTTTTATTTCAAAATAAATACAAAATAATTCAAATGAAGGCAAAATAATTATTACATAATGCAACATGGTCTTTGATATATATTAATTTTGCTGGTTTCTTGTATCAAGAAATTACGTATTAAATTTGCAATAAAATCAGTTTTTGTTTAGCTGAAAAGGGTTTCTTGTTGGAAATAAATCATAAACAATTTTTATTGAAAATTTTCAACTATACTACTTCAGGAAAATAATGCAAGCGTTCAGTCAACTACGGACATTTTAGATGAATGATCTCGCAACGATTGGAAGCTTAGAAAAAATCGTTAGATCGTCTAAATTTCCCAGGTTCAGAAATATGCAAACAAACACTATACATGCGCCGCAGGGAAACCTGCTCGTCCGCAAATCAAAAGTTTTCGTCTTGCGAAATGGGTTTTGTGCGTCGAGATGGAATTTAATTAAAAAGAATAGATTGGGCGAATAAATTTCCTGCAGCCCCAAGCACGCGAGAGATGACGGACGGGCGGGCGAAATAAACAAGCAGCACGCTAGCGAAGGAGGCTGGAAAAGGGGCCTGAGGCGCGCCTTTGTAATAAACTGCTCTCGAGTGAAAAAGTTTAATTGCTCGCGCTGAAAGCTGTTGCACTCGCTGCTCTCCTTCGATTTTTTCCGTGTAGTCAGTCGGGCGAAAAAGAAACGCTTGCTTTTGTCTTCGCACTCGCGCTGTGTTCCCGCGATTAATTATTTCGCGCGCCGAGACTGTTTCAACGGGAAAGGTAACAATGGTTGCAAATGATGGCCTCGTTTACATTCTGCTCACTGCAATTAACGAAAGAATGAGTATTTCAATTGTGCTGAGAAGTTTAATTATACCCTCTCGGGTGATCAACTAATCACTTTGGTCTCGGATTTCATTCTTTCGTCCATTGAAGGTTTCGAATTTTATAGGTTTATGTGGTTTTCCGATTGTACATTTGACGTGAAGATTGATATTGAAATAATTGATTCAAACATTACCCGCGAAAAATATAAAAGTTGATCCAACCCTGCTCAAATAGTTTTTCAAATAATTTATATTTAAATCTTTTTCTTTTCATCCGAAATGTATCGCGTTTTTGCTACCATTTGATAATGTTTGATAAAAATATGACAGTATGTCAAAGGAATATATACTTCCCATTATTTATGGTTTGCTAGGTCCATATGTCTCTGCTGGAAGTTGAAAATTTAATATATTAAATTGGCATAAAATCTTGGAAAGTGGTCGAATTTCAATAAACTTGACATTTTTAATCTGCTCGGCGAGACGAACTGAATTATGTGTGATTTTCTTCAACTTCTGGAAATTTTAGTGGTTTTTCTAAAACCTTTTCAACAGAAAATTGTTCTGGGAAAATTACGAGCAGAAATTATGTAACGGCTTGTAGTACAGTTTTAATTTTACCTAAGGCAATTTCCATAAAATTAAGATGTATTTAAGTTTAATTTTTTAATTGATGAATTACGACCATAACTTTTTACTGGCCATTTTAAAAATTGCAAATTTCCTAATTATTCTGTATTTGTGTCTATTCAGTATTCAATCGTATCACGTGTGCCTTAAATAAATGAGGGATAATAATTAGGTTTATACGTATAAGTCTATCGTGTCTAGAGCTGCGACCAATCCGCGCCTAATGCAATTACGTTGGCAACTTTGACTTGAGTTAATTACAGCGCACACATCAAATTAACGTTAATTTCTGGCACAAAAGCTTTTGGAAGAGCGCACGAGTGGCGCCTCTGGCAGATGAAACGACCCACCGAGCCGAAATAATCTCCCAGCCCGATAAATAACATTTGAGCAGCAGCCTGCTCATAAATTCCCCGGCGTCAGCTTGCCTTGCCTCTGCACAAGTTTAATTCGAATGAAAATGGCATTAAAAGCGTAAAAACGGGGCTTTAGATTTACAGGAGAGTGAGGCGTCGGGTTTAATTTGGATCCACTGCGACAGTCGTATTTTTAGTTTTTGCGGATTTTTTTAACCTCAAGAGATTCTCGCAATGATTATGACATCTAAAAAGTGTTAGGCTTAAAGAAAATTGAAATTTTGGAAATAGAAGAAAATTAACGAATGAGTCAAGATGGCGGTCTAAATTAATGAGAAGGGTTTGCTGAAGATCTCAAACTTGTTGCATACGAGGGGGACGGCTGGAAGAGATGCTGTAGGTTGTTCATTACTTTTGTTTATTTTTATAAGTATATTTAATAGAAGATTGGATCGTTATAATTCCAGAAATTCAGTTTTTTCAAGTAGCACATAGAAAATTGATTTTTAAGGTTACATAATTCATAAAAATTACATGACTTGAAGGAGAAATAGAAAAATAATCTTGATTTTTATGATATTTTTTATTTCAATATAATTTATTTCTGATAGAGAAGTCGAGCAGGAGACTGTCCAACAGATGGCAAATTAAGTATTTTAATTTTTTGAACCTTTAAACGATTTATTTGTTAATTTTTCCCAGCTAACAAAACCAAGCCAAAAATTTATTTTAATAATTAAAATTAGGGCCAATCATCCAACCTTTTAAAATAATTTATAAGCTCAATTTAACAATAGGAAACATTTTTATCCCTCCAAAAGTAATGCCACTTGTCATCTTGCCCCAGCCTCCATGATTTAGCCGGATACGAGTGCCGTGAGCAGTGTCCTTTAATTGCAAGGCGACGTGCACCAATCAAACGATTAAATCGCATTTAGGTGCGTGCGTGCGTGTATGGAGGCGCCGAGTGTACATACAGAACTCTCGTCTTTCTCTCTCTCACACAGTGGTGAGAAGAGCAGAGAGGCGCGCTCGGAAAAATCAATACTCGGTCCATCCAGCGCTTTTATACACTGTACAAAGGGGACAGTCGATGAGATGCTGTGTGCCTGCACCCAGCGTGTCCCCATCCACCCATCCGTCTCGGCCCTGATGACGACGTTTGCCTAGATGATAATAGCTGTATAGGGGCGGAAATATTACACATGTTTTTTTCTGCAAAAAAAAATATATGGGTAGGAGTTAATTTGGACAGTTTTTGCACATTTTTCTAAACGATAAGGCAATATTCAGTAGGTTGAAAGACATAATTGTTTTAGTTTCTAAAAAAAACAAAATTGTCTTGAGGAAAAGCAAACTCACCAGAAATGTGCTGTACAAGTAGAGTGCGTCATTAATATGTTTCAAAAAAATATTAATTTTTATGACACAATTTTGGAAATCTTTGAGACCTCAGCATCTCATCTCCCCGTTGTGCAATTCCAGATATAAGATTTGCTTTGGATTCCTCTCACCGAGCCTGATCTAACTATCACCAAATTTGATTTCCTTGATTTAGGGAAAAGTTTAACCAAATTTGATTTCCTTGATTTAGGGAAAAGCTTAACACCGAGTAATTCTGATTTTAAAATTTTGGAAATGAGCTCAGGATTATGCCCTTGTAGTGCCTCCACCTAAAGGTTAACACCATTAGGTGGAGGCACTTGGCATGAGTGAACTTCCTTTAAAAATGTCTGAGTTGTGTCCTTTTTTATATCTAGGTTTTTCACTTCAAAACTCGAAAAGCTCGAGATTTTTTTTCGAATTTTTCTTGTTTTGCAAATATTTTTAGTCCCAAATCTCTGGTTATGAACATCAGAATTGCACACCGTTAGACTTGTCTCGACGTTCCCTGACTAGCTGAAGTGGCTAGGGGATGTTACCCTCCAGCCCCAAATTGTCTTGAAAAATAGTAATAACTTATATAACGATGGAAATTTTTATTTAATTCAATACTATTTTAATTTCCAAATAAGGTATGGGGTTGTTTTTATAAAATTAAAAAATTTAAAGCAACAAGAAAGCATGCTTAGTGTTGTGCACATTTATATTTTGCTATCTTAACTGTAGCAAAGGGGTTTAAAGTGGGGTAAGTCCATTGAGCTCGTCACGGGAGGTCAAGATGAGTCTAAGGGTAGTTGTTTTTTGCAATTTCTATGATTAGAACCCGATATTTGGTGTTTAAATTATTTGCAAAACACAGAAAGTCGAAAAATTGGTGTCATTTGAGTTATGAATCGTTCTGTTTCCCCCCTGAAATCGCCCTGAAATTTTCACACTGTTTGAACATGTCGCGGAAAACTTATAAGCTTATATTTTCAAAATTTTAAAATCCCGAGCTCATTTCCGAAATCACTTTCTGTTTGATTCAGAGAATTTCCAATAACTCAACACAGGCATTAGAATAGTATCACATCAAGCGAATATGATTGATATATAAAGCTGATATCAACTTAATTCCGCAATTTCGCAAACTGGCAAGTGCGCATCGCATAATAAACAAGCTCATTTTCACTGTGGATAAATAAATACATCAGTGCGCTGGTTGGTTGTTGACCGATTCAGGCAGCGATAGTGTCTGGTCTCTGGTCTGGTGCACGAGCAAAGAGCAGAGTGACGCGGCGTCGGCGTGCACCAATGCTTTGTTCGCCGCCGCGAGAACAAACAGCGCGCGCGGAGGCAAAGATTAATAGAAGTGGCGGCAGTTAACAAACGGGTTGACAACTAGCCCTCTTCCCCGTTCCATTGCTATATATAAATGTAGCAGTTCAGCTCGCACACAAAGAGCGATAAAATCTGCAGCGGCGGACGAGCGGGCGGGCGGCGGCGGCGGCAACGCTCTATCTGCAGAGATAGAGCGCTGCAGCCTCGTTCGCCAGAGTGTGTTAACCGAGTTGTTATTACAGGAGAGAGATCATCCTGCGTGGACTATTACTAGGGGTGGGAATGAAAGACGGTCGAATACTTTCTTTTGACCTCAAACTTAATTTACTACTGATCAAGGGTCGGAGGACAAAATTGGCATGAGGTAAAGCAAACTCTACGAAATTTACACCAGAAATCAGTCTTTACTTTCAGATTGTGGCATGAACTTGACGACAAAATATTCATTTTTACGGGTTTTACAGGAAAATATGAAAACTTTGACACCTCAATATCTCATCTCCCCGTGGAGATTTTTCATGATTAAGATGTGCTTTTTGGAACGAACATCAAGTTTGATTTCCAAGGCGATGTTCTAAGATCACTGCTGTTAATTTTGGATTGCAATTAAAATTTTTGAAATTAGTTCTGGATTTTGGAATTTTGAAAATGTGCGTAAAAGTTGTCCTATAAAAAGTTTGGACAATTTTTGAGAGATGTTCTTTTCTGTTTTTTGAGGCATTCCACTTCAAAACTGGAAAATACAATTATTTTTTCGACTTTTTTGTATTTTATATAATATCCTCAACTTCAAATCTGGGGCTATAACATTCTGAATTGCCAAAAACTTCCCTCCGTTAGACGAGTCTCAACCATTGATCAGCTGAAGGGCCAACAGAGCCAACCAGCAATCTAAATTGAGATTTTATAATCGTTCCTGTCGAACATTTACGGAGCCTGTATATTTCTTATACCGTGTCTTCTTCCGTGTCTTCAAGAATAAAATTCTCTATTTTTAACGAAATAAATCTTGAGATTCGCAAGGCTCTGACACCTTAGTAAATTGAAAAAGAAGCCATCTCACTAGATAACTTTTTTAATAAACGATTTTTTTTCAGAAACAGTAAATTGCAAGGAAATTTAAATTATGATACTAAATAGCACAGATTCGAAGAAATTAAATAGCCCAAATAAACAAAAATTTAGAAAATCATGAGAAAAAATTTGGGGTTTTGAAATAAAAATAGTTAATAACATAAGTGTGAACGATTATGAGGAACAAAATCTGGTTTAGAGGAAGTTCAAGGGGGATTTAGACGATTTTAAGTTTAGTCTTAAAATTTCATAATTTGGTGTCTGCAAGTAAATCAGACAGTCTGAAAAAAATAATTCGACTAGCTTTCTTTCCAATTTGAACCTCATATACCGATCACGCCTGTTGATGGATTAATTTTCCAGAGCCGGCGGGTCCATTACGCGAGCCAGACGTTTGCGTCTCCGAGCTCTAATTACACATCAATCGCGCGATGCTGCCGCGCGGGACGGTGGGGGCGAGAGGGGTGCTGGAGCGATAATTAGCACGTTTTTGCCGCTTGATTAACCCCCCGGGGCGGCTATGTGCGGTGAAAGCGACGAGTGCTTCCTCGCAAGTTTGGTGTGCGTCCAGGCCGCTGACGGGCTCATTGATTTTGTGATTTATGCATCAAACTTGCCGCCAGTGCCGCCGCCGGGTAATTAATAACATTTTCCGCGAGTCCGTCAAGCGCGTCCTTTGACGAAATAAGCTTTCTTCGCTCCGGCTTCTTGATAAATTGTCTCAGCGCAGAATTTTTCTTTTCCTCTCTCTCCATAGCCCGTGTGATTAAGCGGAGAAGCAGCTTCTCTTGCGTCAAAATGGAAGTGCGACGGAAAAGAATGGAAAATGAGATGACGAGCACTGCCTTTCTCGCCCGGCAGCCAGTTCTACGTCAATTTGAACGTGGAACCATACTACTCGTACAACTTATTCTCTGATGAACGATTTTCCCCCCGTTTGAAAAAATGACATTTCAAATGGAATGCCTTTTAACCACCTATGTAACGATTTAATACACAATAAACAACTAAACTAATTGTTGAGAGAATTGGAACAAAAATTTACAAATTTCTTTTGATTTTTCTATTCAATAATAATATGTAAAGCAATAATACAAATTTTATCATTTCGAGTTTTTATGTTTTAATATAAACATTTCATATAAATTAAAATGCTTTTATATTTTTTTAAACTTTAATTTTTATACTCATATAAATTTCGTACAAGAGACAACAATTGTAGTAAAAATCTATAGATCATTAATTGACTTGTATAATTTAAATATTCCATTTTTTTAATCATACAAAACATCATCCTAATATTTTTTGAAAATTTCATATTAAATATAAACTATATAATTAAGTAGATTTCAATATCCTACAATAAATCCTCAGGTTAAACTAAAATTCTTGTTCTTTATACAGATCAGTTGGTTAATTATGGCCGGTACTCTTGGGGTTTATTCTTGTCTATTTAAAAATGGTAATTCTTTTAAAGTAAAATTTGACCTGTTTGAATAAATTTTACCTTGACATAACATAAAATTTTCTTCGCATGATCCCTCATCAAAATATTAAAGAAAGTTGAATGTAAAGTTTTTTCGGCACATTCAACAGGGAATGTATTTATTGCTTCTCTTCGGGGGGGGGGGGGGGGACTTGATTTACTGAACTACTGAAGCTACACAAAGCAGTCATATTATTAATTTGAACAGTAAAATGTTACGATATTTCCATCTGGTAAAGCCATTGCTTAAGTGTCAAGGATGCCAACAAATGACGCCATCGTTCATTTGCAATTTTTGGGTCCTTAAAATAACTGTAAGAATCACCTTGCTAAAAGAGACATTACACAATTATGGTCCTCCGGGCCGGATCACTCATTTTCATTTAAAGTGAAAATATTAAAGATTAAACCTACTACTTTGAATTTAAAACGAGGAAAAATTGGTCTCATTTACTGAAAACCAAATCCGACTCAACCAACCCCGGATTTAAACAATTTATTTTAAAATAAAATTTAATATTTGAAAATAAATTGAAACAAATTTTTTTCCTCGTTACGTTTTTTTTTATTTTGATCTGGCTTCTGCAAATCCTGAAGCCCTAATCACGATAGAAAAATTTATTTCAGTCGAACTATAAAAAAATGTAGAGTCACAACTTCAACATTTCCACTCATGATGAGCAGGTATTCCTCTCCTTCAGCCCCAAATACAATTTAATAAATGAACTTCTCAATGTTATCCTCGAGTGAATTTTCATAACAAAACTCTACTTACTGTCGTTTCTAATTCGATTTAAGATTACTGCCCTTTAAGAGGAATGTATTTAACAGCAGGAACCATAGCCCTAAAAATATTAAATAGACGTTGCCGCCCTCTAAAAGTTTAAAAAATGTTGCCATTTTATTTTACACCAAATAAGGCTTTTAATAAATGTTCTTAGCAACCGCATTTTCTTCCCTCTCATGTGTGAGTTTAAAGCAGCAATCGCGGGGTACTCGCACAATCCAACTTTCTGTTCACCACACTTCCAACAATAAAAGTTTTGCTAAAGTAGAAAACTCTGTTAGCCCGCGAGAGCCATGGAAATGAAATTTCTGCTCGGCCAATTCGAAAATCTGCCATTTCTGCGCGCCGGCCGGGGTTAATGTCTGCGTCTTTCTCTTTGCCTCGACTGCTGCACTTTTTGGCACGCACAGTGAAAAAACGATTCCATCATCGTTATCATCAGCGGCTAGCGCACAAAGGCAATGAAAAATGGGATCGTTAGGCGGGCGCGGAGGGAAAGGCGCCACGGGCCATTTCTGCTCGGCAAACGACAATTTCGCTTCTCATCTCCGTCGCATTAATTGGCTCGGCTCTAATTCCGGACGGCGTTCGTTCGAAAGGTTATCATCTCCGGGGCCCGGTCTCACCACTCGCCGCACAATCGCTGCCTTTTCTCCGAGTGTGTATTGATTGCGGCCGCGAGGGCAGGGGTCGATGCCGCCGCTTCTCTGCATCCAGCCTGATTAGCCTGCTCTCGAAATGCGCCTTCCTTGTTTTGTTTGCTTGCCAAGCAGATGCCCCCGTGTTGTGTGTCTGTGCGGCGTGGCGGCGGCTTCTGCTGCCAGAGAGCAGCCATTAATTTTGCAGTTGTCGTTCGGACGCTGCTGGAATCGCAATGAGCTCGCTTTTCTGCACCGCTGACAAAACTGTTATTCCTTTTCCGCTGTTGCTGACGCGAAACTTTGTTTCTTTCCTCCAAAGATTGAAATACGAGAAGACATTGTGTAATAGTTCTTACTAACAGATTTTAATTTTCTTGAATATTTGGGACGTATTTACCACTGTTTTGTTTTGCTGAGACCTGCTAGAAGTTTCTTTAACTCTTAAAGTGGAACTGAAATTTCATTTTTGACATACCTTATCTCTTCCTGTGGGTCGACAATGTTCAGAATCTACAATCAATCCATAATTTTACCATACCAGATTAACAACCCCCAAATAAATGTTTTTTTTTTACTTTTTACGTTTCCGCTGATTTTGATTTGTGTTGAATCGTTGACTAAGTTATTTGGCTACCTAACATAATTAAATCCGGTTCGCATTTTTATTTACCAATATGGTATTTACCGGTAAAAATAACACCAAATTAATTATTGACATTGCGGACTTAAATAAAAACTATGGAGAAAGTGATTTATTTATTTTTTTAGGAAAACATATACAATTTATGACAAATAATTAGATGACGATCGCTAATTAACTTTTATTTATTGTATAATTTAATTATTTCGTCCAGTTTTGCACTAGACATTAGCTGAACTGGTAAATAAGGTAAAATCCACGTGTGGTATGCTTAAAATATGGATTGATGGTCAATACTAAACCTTGATTTACCTAAATTATTTACCAACAAATTGTAATTAATTTCTCACAGGTGTTTATTTCACGCAAAACACGGCATTAATTAGAAATTAGCGTTCGCTCGAACGAAACTCAAACGAATGAGCTAAGGACAAATTTTCCACCTCGCAGCGGCGACCCTTTGACAGCTTTCATAGCGGCAATCAAAGCAGGCCACGAATATTGGGGCGTAAAACCGGCAGTCCTGGGGCAATTCTGCCAACTTTTAGGTCGTCGTGCGCGCAGAGCGAAGTAAATAACGTAATTATAGTCTGATATATGTAGGTAAGCGCCATGTTTCGTTGGCCTGCGAGTGCCATTAGCCGGGCAGTTTTATTGGCACTCCCCTGGGAAGGTAGGCAGCGCCGGGCAAATTCAATTTGACTGCTACTTGATGCTCCGAGCGCGGTGTTTGCGTAATAAATGCGCGCATGCATAACGGCCCTCGGAAAAGGCTGCCAATATTCCGCCAGGCCGCACTCTGACGCCGATTGAAATTGCACATGCTCTCCAATCGAAAGCATTCACTCCGGGTGTGCCATCATTTCGACAAGTGAGACGGCCAGGAAGAGATTTCTTTGTTGGTTTTTTTATCCATAAATACCCTAGTCAATCAATCATTCATGCCAGCGGAAAATTGGACTTTCCGCATGAGGTTTCATACGTAATGGAATGTCTAGGTCACATCAGAATATAATATTACTGTTGAATGGGAAATTTAATTTTTCGTATTAAGTGATATTTAATACAGAACAAAAATTGCTGATAATTATGTATCAGATTTTTTTGCAACAATAAACAATTTTTTTTCAAAAATGTTATCGCACTTGACCACATTTTCTTTTTAGATTTCCATTCCTCTCGTTGAGATCTATCCAATATGGTGAATGACCTCTTTTTGGGAAACTCTTTGCTGTCAAATAAAATTAGATTTCAAGTAGAGTGACGGTTCCCATGATTTTTCAAGTAAAAATTATTAACAATAAGGTTGGGAATTCAAGATGATCGGCAATTTTTATGTACGTCGGGGCTAGATTCTGTTTCTACTGGAAAAATTTCTTAACAATTTTTTACTCAGTCAAACCATGAAGTCAAAGATTGACTTGTAATGAGCGGGAAAAATTTTGCATCACTAAAAATTCCTGATTTTGATGCATTTTTATGAAAAATAATACAAATTTGACATTTAAATTTATATGTTATTAGAAAAGAAAATTGTCTAAACCTGTCTTAAAATTGTTTAATTTTTTTTGTTAAATACCCTAAAAATCACAATTAAAAAAATCTGTCGACAAATTTAAAAAACATATAATTGTTACAAACTTTTTTTAGAATTAAAAATTGAACAGTCGTTCTACGATTTGTTTTACCGCTTCCATTGTCATTTTCATGCGGCAAAAACAGCACTCTGCAGTGCAAACAAGAGTGCACAACGCTCTCGTTAATGAGACTCGCGTTAATTTCGATTTAACTCTGCGGTTCTCGCGTTTGGCCGCGCGCACACGGCGCAGGACATAAAAATCGTAGTGTGCAAACAAGGAAAAGCGTCCGCAGAGCAGGCGAAAAACACGCCTGCTTGCCAAATAATAATGCTGCGCGCACATGTGCGTTGTTTCGGGGGGTTTCTGGCCCGCTTCCTTGGAGAAAAAAAAAACAAAATAAAGGCAGCCACGAACGCAGCGGCTGCACGTTTCTAGGTAAATGGTGCGGTCGGTCTGCCTCCCATGATGTCATATTATTTTATTACTTGACCCGCACCAGTTTGCCGCATGCATAAAGCGAGAGAGTAAGTTGCTTGCTCGGCCGACGGACTGGAACGAAGCGACGCACGCGGGAATAAATATCCGTCACGCAGCGTTTTATTGCAAATCGTGCAGTATGTCTGGCTGTGCGAAAAAAGAGAAGATGCATGGTTGCTTTTCCACCCGGGAAAGATGGCCGACGAGATCTTTTTGGTCCTTTGTGTGTACTTTGATCAATAGTTAGGATTTTGCTATATGGGGGTTTCATAAAAATCCTCTTTTATTACACACAGAGGGATGAAAATTCTTTAAGGGTTGGGGAAAGGAAAAAGGAATTTGATTCGTTTTAAATTGTTTACACTCTCAATTGTTCGCGTAAACTGTGTAGTGGTGCCGCACGGTGGCTCCGCCGTTTGAGCGTCATTGTTGCATTCTTTATTGTTGTTGTTCCGTTTACAAGTCAAGCCGAATTATCGGGGTTAGTTTTCAAAATAATTTCCTGAAATTCATCAAATCAGTGAATTAATAATAATTCGATAAATAAATAATGTTGCGAACTGATATATTCTATAAAATTCTTTAACGAACCAACACACATGAATTTCTCATTCAAATTCTTGTCCTTCAGCTGGACGACAGAGCAAGAATGATGAACTTGAAAATGAATGCGCGAACAAAACACCAACAATAAAGAATGCACAAACGGCGGCACCGTTATAACTGCTTCCATCCAGCAAAAAGTAGTGCAATTTGTACCATTTTAGATGGGGTGGGAAAGGGGTTGATACCCTCAGACTGCTTTGGCTATCTTGGGGAGGTCATGAAAAGTCTAATGGTGTGCAGTTTTTGTCAAGTTGAGCCTAAATCTGACGCTAAGAAGCCGAGATTTGGTGAAAAACCTTTTCATTCTGAATCTGTCGCATCCAAAAGAAGTGCGTCAACTAAATCTCGCGGGTTCTATATTTCTACTATTTCTACTATTCATTTACAAAAACATCATCATTTTACTCGTCTTCACATAGCTATTTTATCTTCTACAAACCTATGACATTTTAACCAATTGGTTTTTATGCGTTCCCATAGAAACCTGTATTAAATCTGAAATAATGGCATGTGAAAATGAGGAAACTAACTAATCGTGCATTTGAATGATTTCGCAGGAGGGCTGTTCCACCCGGCGGACGACCGGCAGGAGGTGGCATTCAAGTACGCCGTCGACAGGATCAACGCCGACCGCACCATTCTACCGCGCTCCAAAGTAACGGCGCAAATTGAGCGGATATCGCCGCAAGACAGCTTCCATGCCTCCAAAAGAGGTCAGTGCACACAGCGTTGAAAGCGTCACGCCCGGCTGATGCCGCCGCTGCCGCCGCCACCCTGCTTTTATCCTCCGTCGCGAATCAGACGGCGGGAAAGGTGCCGGCGGCAGATCAAAAAGACCTCCATTAGCACCGCCGGAGAAAAAGCCTCTGATGCTGTTTTATGCAGTCCGACCGCGGGCCAAGACCAAGATGCGGTCCCGTCGCGGAAAATGAAGCTCATTTTGGCGCTTTGACTCGCTACTGAGAGTCAAGTGTGTGCACGGTTGGCCCAGACGCAACCTCAAATATTGGCTTTTTAAACAGTCTTGCTCCAAACGCTGTTCAATACCGCAAGCTGCGCATTTTAGTTGGCTTTTTGAGGTCAAAATAGTCGAACTCGATTTTCCTCTAGTATATAGTTCACTATTTTTTTTTGTATTTTAAAATTTCTGCAATAAAATAAAAATATTTTGGTGGGAAAGGCCCAAATTTTTCAATTGGTTTTTTAGGAAATTTAGTTAGTTTAAAGCAAAAAAGGCATGAGTTCAATTTCTTGAAATTTCGTGATTCGCGCTTATTCGAAGGTTATTATATTGCAGCAAGTTCCAGAAAAATAGTTTGAAAACTAAACGCACAGCATTATAGCATAATTTTAATTTTTCTTTCACATCGTAAAAGGAAAGAGGGGAAAAGGAATAAATTAAATTTTGTTACGTACATGAACTAACGGAAGACGAATGTAGCAAATCTGCGAAATTAGGCCTTGAAGAAATAACTTGAGCTCATTTTAAAATTTCAAGATATAACGTTAGGGCTGACTTGTCCCCAATTTGCATGATGGTTCTGTTTGGCTTTGTAAAGCACACTTTCAACCTAATTTTCTTTATCGTGAAAACTTTCCTTTGTGATCTCGCCTTTGCAGTCAAGGGAACAAAAATCTGCAACTCTTGGGAAGAAACGGAGGTCAAAAGGGGCAACTTGGCCTTTGGCCGGCCTGCATCCCATCTACTTGCTATACACTTGGCACCTTTCCCTTTATTTACAAAATTTACTTTGAATATTTAGGAAGATTATCTAGGGCAACAGTACTGCTGATTGAGGCCTGAAGAGCCGAAACAACTGCTTTACAGTAACAAAGCGTGTCATAATATTTTTCTTTTGCAATTTTTAGCATTTGATTCCTCGCCACACTATATAGGGAGTGGTCAATGTAAAATCACTATTATTATTTTATTTTTTAGGGCAAAACTATTGATACAAAAAAATCATGACATAATACTCGTCGGCACGCAGTGTTAAGGCATTCTCAGGAGTGTCAAAGCAATGGGAGGTATTTGAGCAGTTCGGAGATCTAATACTGGCTACCCAATGTCAGAGATGGCAAAAAGTAGTTAGTTTAGTGACTCGAAATTGCTCAGCGGGCTGGTACCTTTCCAGCGGCTTTATGGACAAATGTCTGGCGTTTCAATTAAAAGACCTCGGTGCGGGGAGGCGAAAATATAGCCACATTGGGCCCAAGCTCCTTTGCGGTCACTTGGGCCACTCAGGCACCATGTTATCCGCTCGGCGGTGTTATTGGGGCCTGGGACCCAGTGAGCTCATAGCCCACGGGAAGTGCTGTGCAGAGGTTCTAAAAAAATACCAACCCATTTTGGCTTTTATATTTTCATACAAGGAACATGAAATCTTCTTATAATTTGAACTGTTTGTAGGAGCTATTTCATTCGCCGGGTACGTAATTCTGTAAAATAAATGTCCATGCCGAGATGCTTGCCTCTTCTCTTTTGCGCTCACTAATTGAGACATTCGATCGGTGCTCGTTCTTTATGGCTTGGCCGGACTATAATTAATCCATTTCCTGCGGGGTGGCCAGCCGGGGTGCGTGGGGAAGGCACAGGGTGAGGCAGCGAGCGAATGCATTAATTTCGCTGCGACGAGACGACGTGATCATGGCTGTCGTAAAAGCCTCCCTGCGAGGTGCTTCTCTCAAATTATGCTCGCGTCCAAAATGGAGACGGAGAGCTGCAATTTGCTCTCGCAGACTCGCTTTTAATGACAGGAGAGCGAGTGCCGTTATTATTGCTCAGGGAGAAGAGGCTAGCTCTAATTATGCTCTTGTTCGACGCACCTTCGACGGCAGCGCCAATTTTGCGAATGCCGAGTGCGTTCGAGCGGAAATTATGCTGAGCGCGTCGGCAGCAAACTTTCTTCTACTTCCCAACTAAGTCTCCCGGCTGAAGGCTGAAACCTCAGCCTGAGTGATGGCAGCGCTTTGCACTGCTGAATTCGTTATGAGCGAAACACAGTTACTGCATTAGGCGCTGTGTCTGGATGGATTCAAGCCTTTTAGTAGTGTGTAGTACCTCTCATCCGCTGTGTAAAAGTCAACTAAGCAGTTTTGTAACAGAGACAATGTCTACATTGCTTTTGAATCATTTCTGAGAAGGATGAGGATCATAGGAACAAATCCGCCAATCGGATGACGCCACCGTTTATTAACATTTTTTTGCGGGGTTTCTCTGCGATTTTAGGTTTAACTCTGACACTGCATTCTTGGCGTAAAATGGATGAATTTGAAGTCCTGAAAACCAAAATCAGTTCGGTCAATCGCGATAGAAACAACATCAAATAGTTTTTGGGTTTTTGGTCTTCAAAATTTGTTTTTTAGGTTTCTACCTTAGCTGAACCGATTTTGGTTTTCAGCACGTCAAATGAAATTGTTTTCACCAAAAAAGCAAAATAGCAGGGTTAAATCTGAAATTGCAAATCAAAACACCGAAAATTGTAAATATCACCTTTTAGCGTCTTTGATTAGAAAATTAGTGGCAAAATTTTTTGTTAAGTAAGAAATGATAGCTTTTTATACGAAATGAATCCTACACAGTTAAAAATTTAATTTTCCTTTGATTCTTATATTCTATTTCAAAATCATCTAGACCCAAAACCAATTTAAAGGGCAATCATTTGTACAGTGACTATATTCCCTGTGAAGAACTAACCCAAACCCTACAACTTTGATTTTCTTTCAGGGCAAACTCTACCTATAAGATTCTAACTATCTCTAATTTAGTTTTGAAGCAGTAAGAGAGAGCAGTTAAGAAGCAGAAAGAAAGTGAAATTCAAGAATTGTGCATGGAGTTGAATTACCAATCGGAGCATTTGTTCACATTGCCATCGCAGCTAATCCCAAATCTCGTCAGCAAATCTGGCTTTTAAAATACTACTTACTATAGTCATCTGCACACGAGCTGACTATGAAGAATATTTTATTCTACGGGGTGAGCGAGGCTCGTTTAAACCCCCTACCGACTAACTCTTCTTTTTTCTCCTCTGGAGCAATTTATAAAATTTCTCTTTACGCGAGCAAGTAGCCACCCTGTTTAAAAATTGCACAACACTATGCAAATATATCAGTCAATTTTTCTAACCTGGGTTGCTGAGAGTCAGTTTGGCCCCAAAACAGCAAAGCACAAATAATTTTATCGCAGGATTTGTTTCTTTTCCACAAGTAGTGTTATGTTCACTCACCAAATCTATATAGGAGCACCTCTGCAAATAAATTTAAAAAAATGAGCAACTCCTCTCCTCTCGCATTTTAGACGAACGAAAATGGTTTCTATCTATCTTCACGTATAACCGAAGTTGTTGCAGACGCAGAAAATCGATTTCTGCGTATATTCTCAGGCGGGAGCGGTGTGCGGGCGGAACCGTGCTTTCTCTCCCGACGTACACTGGTTATCCCGATTCCGCACGTCGTAAATCAAGCTAAGGGATGCTTTGTTGGGACACAGATTAAAAATGCGTAACGGCATTCGTTGCCTCGCATGCCATTAGATTAGATTTCTCTCGTGTTTGGGCTTGGGCACGCGCCAGCTTAATCAGACGCGCGAAAAGTTTTGTGCAAGGAAAGAGTGTTCAGTCGGGCGTGTTAATTTGCGAGTGGAATTTAATTAAGTCTGCTGGCCTAGCCGCGGAGAGAGAGAGAGAGAGAGAGAGAGAGAGAGAGAGAGAGAGAGAGAGAGAGAGAGAGAGAGAGAGAGAGGCACGCCTATGTGCTCGTCCAGACACTCTCATGACTGAGTGTGAAATGGTGTGTCCGTTAACGCTGCTAATTTTGCCCGGGCTTCTTAATAAGGAGCGGTTGATTAAATTAAATTTCTAGTTTCATTCAGAGGACGATTTGCAGAAGATTTACTGACGTGTATTTGAATTAAATTTGCATGGACTGGTTTGGAGATTTCAAATTTTACGGAATTATTGCATTTGCCAAAAAAATATAAAAGATTAAGATTACGTAAGGATCCTCTTCGCCAAAAGATTACTTTGATGCGAATTTGGTGGGTTGTTTTGATAGCTAGTAGGTTAAGTTCAAAACTGTGAAATTTGTAATCTAGATTGACATTTTTTTCTGATTAAAAAATCGAATTTATGTTATTATGCAATAGGGTGCAAGTTTGATTTTATAATTCAGCGTCTATTAGTGTTAAAGCAAAAAACTTGTGAAATTTACTCCAATTTACCAGCAAGCTAAACAACCCTCTACAAAATTTTCATTGCTACACTTGTTTTATCCACAGCATTCTCATTGATCCGGATTCTAGATGAGTTCCTGTATACATATGTACAATGAAATTTTAAATAATTTCAAATGAGCGCAAAATAATTATAAATTAGAATATTAAATATTTTTAGTTTTCATGAACCCAAGCTTCTGAATCTTGAAATTGCATGGTTTTCCAAGTCTATCTTTACTCTGATTATTTTAGAGTCGGCTTTGTAGCTGGAAATCTATGATAATTAGTGCTGAAAAATTCCCAAATAGGAAAAATCACAAGTATGATAGTGATAAACGTACAGCGCAGTCATTCCTTGATGAGTGATGTGTGGCTCAATCTAACATGTAAGGTTTATCTGCTGAGTTTTTGTTTTAGTTAGAAAGCAATGTCTTGCATTGCAAATAAAACATCACATATCAGTAACGTTCTTGTTGCTTGTAAGAACAACTATTTAGTCTGGTGTGAACGTAACGAGAGGGAAAACCACTTTTCCATCTAATTCATTTATTAAGGTGCATTTTTTAATTTGCTTTCGTACCAGAGCAGCAGAGGGGCGAGGCGAGAGTAATTTCAATCATTACACCGCGCGATGTTTTTGTTTCGGGACTATGACATTATTACGACTAATCCCGTTTCATGTTTTGCGGTGGCGTCGAGTCTTAATTATGTTAATTGGCCTGTTGCACGATGAGGCGGCGGCCATTAGGCCGATGGAAGAGTCGTGTTCGTTTGCCATTCCGCGAGCCTAACAGGTAGCTTGTCATCGTCAGCCAGCGAACATCCACCTCCGCGCAAAAAGCAACGTGCTTCCATGCTCGCCCGGTAATTACAAATAGAATGGAAATTGTGGCGGAACGGATGGAACGGATGAAAGAACCGATTCCCCAATGCCTCTCGTTGCTGCATGTTCTGATCGATAAGCTCGGTGTCTATCACTCTGTTGACATCGTTTCCAGCACGGCTTTTTAATTCATCCGCAGCTCATTCGTCAATTGTTATATAGATGAGAATTGCGATTGCATCATACTAACATCAACATGAATCTATAGTTGAGGCAGAAAAAATCAATTTTATCATTTCCCCGTAAACTGCAGGTAGATGCTGGATGATTTTAGGTGGTTTTGGGCTAAACCTGTGTATTCAATCAAAATCATCATATTTTGCTAATTCAGGTTTTAGGCTAAATTTTGGACAGTTTAATTTAGTTATTCAAATATAGCTCAATGGGCTGGTAGACTTTCTGGGTTTCCCACCTTTTCAGCGGCTTTAAGGACAAATGTCTGGTGATTCAATGAAAAGGCCTCGGTGCGGAGAGTTAAAAAGATGGCCTAATTGAGCCCAAGCTATATATTTTTTTAATAAAATGTCATTTGAAAATAAAACAGAGTTAAAATGAAAACGTTACCGACGTAAATTTTTGTATTAATCTTAAAACGCGTTTGACCTTGTTACTGTTCCAAAATGGGAAAAAACAAGTTTAAATTATCAAAATCAGTGATTTAATTTTGCAAGTAGTTTTCAGCGTCTTGGATGTGTGACAGAAGTACCAAATTTTTAAACCACAAAAATTATATTTTCCAGATATTTCCGATATTTCAGTCGTGGGAAAAAGGAATTCATGCTTTTAATTTTTCCGAAAACAGCTGTAAAAATCCGGTTGATTCCGAGAAAAAATGTAGCAGTCTTTTTGTCAATTGCCCGCTCTTTATCCAAAGTTTGAAACCAAGAAAATACATTTGATGGCTTGTTATTAAAAGGATTTGTAGAGCATCCCGAAATAAAAGCATCTCGGCGGAAAACACACCGCAGCCCTTGCATTCATCCAGATTATGGGTGTTACCCTTTCTCCAATCTCGCCGGGAATATAAGGATAAAGTAAAGCCTTGCGCGCGAATCCCGATATGAGAGGAGCGAACGTGCTGAAGACGCGTCGCCGCGAGCAGTAAAGAAGACGCGCTGCACTTTAAATATAGGTTGTTGCGTGTGTGGTGCCCGAAGGGGTAGTAAAAGTGGGCCGTAAAGGGCGGGCAATAAAACGGAATAATCAGGCAAGAAACCAAATCAAACCTGTGTGTGTTGTTTGTTTCAGTGTGCCACCTGTTAAAAACGGGCGTTGCGGCCATTTTCGGGCCGCAGTCGCCACAAACCGCCAGCCACGTGCAGAGCATCTGCGATACGATGGAAATCCCACACTTGGAAACCCGCTGGGACTTCAGATTGCGCCGCGAAAGCTGCCTCGTTAATCTCTACCCGCACCCGAGGGCCATCTCTAAGGTCGGTTTCAAAAAATCTCTGCCCGCACAAATGCAGCACAAACTTTGAGCCGGTGGCTTCCTGTGGGAACGCCACCGAGCGGCCGCAACACGATTGCTAAAATTAATTCGCTTCCACACCACTTTGCAGTGATTCAAGAGGCCGAAATACTTAATTTTATGCTCCTTTTCTTCTCTGAAAATTTTTAAGTTAAGAAGTAGAGCAACATTATGAAAAATGTTGTGTTCGTAACTTTCAAAATGTTCTGGAAATGGGAAAAAACTTATATATCTCAGAAAATCGGCTCAAAAGTTTTCATGCTATTCAAGTGGCAAACACTGTCTCCTTTATTTAAATTCCATGATTTATTTCATCAGAAGAGTAATTTTGAATCTTTTTTGGATGTGTTGCCATAGTGGTCCCATGGTCCATCTGTAAGTTTCAGATTTAAATTGCAAGGTTTGCCTTTTTATAGTTAAAAATTGAAATTTTTAGGCAGTTAAATTTTGTTCTGTGTGATTTGTGAGGAAACTCTCCTTTAAGTGGAATGATCTTTCTTCTAATTGCAACAATTTTAAGCAAAAGCGACAAAAAGTTTTTTCTTGTGTCGGCAGCATCATACGGCCTACACATCAGGGGATTTAATAAAAATGTTTCATCTATTCTGTCGTTTGTTAGGAATTTTCACATCTCACAAACATATTTACTTCTCTAAATTTTGGTAGAAGGAATTGGTGGCAGATCAAATGGGGTGTCTCCACAATTTCAGCAAACAACTCAAATTTTGTTCTTAAGACTCTCCTGCAAAAAGCTGTAAAATACGAACAAAATATTTCCCTTGGCGTCAAAAAAGCTGGTTTTGTTCTGAGAAATAAATTTTGGAAGAGGAGGAGAAACACTGGATAAATTTTGCGTGGTGAGCAGAAGCGCGGCGGAGGCGGTGGGAGGATTGATCGGGTATGCAACCCGGCGGTCCCTGGCAACGCACCGGTTGCCTACCCGAGCGCCTGCCGCTAATGAGAAAAGCAATCGAAATGCGCCGCCACGCAGAAATAATCGCACGACCGAAGCTCTCTTTTTCCCTATTTATTAACGAATATCGCTGGCACACGGTAGGCGTACGTCGACTTGGTAAAGGCCTGGGGATGGAAGTCCTTCACCATCATCTACGAGACCAACGAGGGCCTGGTGCGGCTGCAGGAGCTGCTCAAGGCGCACGGGCCGTCCGAGTTCCCCATCGCGGTGCGCCAGCTCGGCGAGGGACCAGACTACAGGTGAGTAAAAAAGCATATCCCACTAAAACTAAACCTAAATAACAATGAAAAAGTAAGGTATAATGCGGAGCCTGCATAAAATCACGGGAATCGTGCGATTTTGAGCCACTTAAAACTGTCCAAAAATCATCTCGAGTCTGCGATCAACTGATTTTTTTATTCTATTTGTGAAATCAAATTCCTTGTGCTCTTGTTAAAATTTTCTGTTTAATTCCGTGGGAAATTCGATTAGAATAGAAAGAAATTATTAAATAGGTGCAGGTTTTCATTTTTTATACATTGGAAGTTTAAATTGATCATTTTTCTAAACAGGAAAGGTTGTGGCTTAGTCTTAAAGAGTTGTAGAATGGTATGACTTTAAGGCATGTTTTATTTTCCAATTAAAAACAGTAACTAAAACATGACTAACTATGTATTTGTAAATACTAACTTAGACAATAAGATAATATTTTATTTTCATGAATGTATTATTTAAATTGGCAAACAATCCGAACAATCCGTCTCAATAAGTGGACAGTTTTTTATATTTATTCATTTTTTATAAATAATAACTAATTAGTTTAACAATAAATAATTCGCGTAATTTCATATCTACACAAGATGATTTTTCACTCAAAATTGTTTCCTATAGTATTAGACAAACGAAAAAACTTATGCTAAATAATCCAAAAACTCTAGATAGATTTCACTTGTTTCGTCAGTTCATAATTCCGATATCTGTGATTACTGGTTTCAGGCCGCTGCTGAAGCAAATCAAGAATTCAGCCGAGTCTCACGTCGTGCTCGACTGCTCCACGGAGAAGATCTACGACGTCCTCAAGCAGGCGCAGCAAATCGGCATGATGAGCGACTATCACAGCTACCTCATCACTTCACTGGTTCGTTTACCAATTCATTTTCAGTCCCCCCAAAAATCGACTTTTCAGCGTGATTGAGCAGAATATTTTCCCTTTTGCCGAGTGTGAAACGTGAAAAACGGCGTCGATTAATTTAAACCGCTTCCACGCGATCGGATGCGAACATTGGCGCCACGTCGGGGAAAAATTGCAAAGTGCACGGAGTCGTTAATCTAAATTACACGGTGCTAAATCTGGCGCACATCTGAAAGGCAAATAGAGCCGGCGCGGCAGCAAATAAAACACGCCATTCACGGCAGGCAGGCAGGCTCGAGGCCATGAAAGGGGCTATTTTTTCGCCACCACGTCGTCAAAAGGGCGGGCGCGACCCCGTCATTTGTCAATCCGCGAGAGAAGCCGTTTACCCGCTAACGACATTCCGCGTCCACGCTGTGCTGAATTGGGTCTCCACACCTAACCGTTAATCAACCTGAAATCCTTTTCTGGATTCCTTTCGAAACGGATCATCGAGAAAAACAATTTAATCTGCGGATTTTAAGCTATTTCTATAATGTAAGAATATTGTATAAAATCATTCAAACGATTCGGTCCCAGCAAAGAAGAGAAGAAAATATTTTAATCGCAATATAAATTTTAATTTACTAATAAAACCTATGAGCGGAATTTAGAAAATCTAGAAAAACCTTAAGTTTTCTTAGCATATCCAGGAAGCACTGAATGAATGGAAAATGAGAATATTAATATTATCATTCATCGAAAGCCACAGAAAATCGTCATATTTTTCCGGTTCATTCCAGCGTTTCCCTGGATATGTTTAGAAAATAGCTGTTCTAGATTTTGCAATTTCTTTTTTTTTTCTTTTTAATTTTTTTACTATAGTGTGAATCTCAGAAGCAATGAAAAAACAACGAGTAAATAAGGTGATTTTAAATTTGGTCGCTTTATTTTTTAGGCATAAATTGCATACAATCTCTAAAATATAAACAAAAATGTCTGCTCTATTTCTCCTCCAAGATCTCACTCGCATTGCGTAATTTCCAATTCCGTCTCAAACACCAGACGAAAAAGCTAATTCTCCAAGTTTCCCCTCTGTTGTTGTCGCCCACCTGAAAACAAACACTCTTCCCAACGAGAGACGCGGTCAGGGGCCACAACAGCCCTTCTCGGTCTGGATCGACAATTAAGAAGACGGCGACAGCAAAAAGGCGGCGACCGTTGAGCCACTAATGACGAGCGAGAGCGGTGCTGACGGTGCAACTTTTTCGGCACCTGTTGCCCCTGCGCGGCGTCTCAACTGCGAAAGTTTGCCCGTTTCTGCGGCCACGTTTCAATATTCTCTTTGCTTTCAAAGCGATTGCCAAGTTCTGCGGTCACGTTTTGTCTGGAGCGCGCGCGTGTGTGCATTTGCGGCAAAAAGGGCTGCTTTTGAAGGGCTCGTCCCCACCAAGACGAATCGCTTTGTGCTGTGGATTTATTTTCACAAATGCGGTTGTGCGGAACGAAAAATCTGCGCCGCGCGAGACAAGATTGGAGCGGATTGCACAAGTGGGACGCCTTTTGTGTCTTTTAATTACTTTGCCGGCTGCGAGAATTTCTTTATATCTGAAAATATCTCCGGGCTTTTTATGTGAAAATCAAAAGGAAAGTGTGTACTGGCACTGAAGCGAGAGTTGCAAAAGATGTTTTTAACAAGCGTCTGGAAAAACAAATTTCCTGGTTTATTATATTTACTTTGGCCAATCCTTCTGACAAAATACCAATTATTCTATATTTGGATGGTCTCATAGCAACTGGCTCAACTGTCGAAACAAAAAAATCCCGTAAACCCCAAAAAATGGAACGTTTTAAAAAATGTGTAAAATAATGAATTTATTTCTTCAGGATCTTCACACAGTGGACCTGGAGGAGTTCAAGTACGGCGGCACCAACATCACGGCCTTCCGCCTCGTGGACCCTGACCGCGCCGACGTGATAAAGGTGATGAGGGATTGGGCTTACGGCAGCGAGACTCGCTTCGGCCGTAAGCCAGAAGGGGCCCAACTCACGCGGGTATTTGACAATGATCGATGTCTGGCTGTTTGTCTCGCTGTTTTCCACTTTGCGATGTAGAATTAGAGACCCATTCCCAGCAAACCCCTTTTCACCCTCGCCCCCGAGGTGCCAGAACGCCCCGAACGCCAGCTTTGCTTGAAGTAGAGTAATTTTATCATTGAAAATCTGCCTGCCTCACGACCATATATCGAAAATCGATCAGCTGCACATAATCCATCTTGCTCTCTCTCCTCCGTTTGTGCAAACATTGTTTTTTTAAAAAGATTTTCCGGTTTTGCAGAAGGACAATTCCACCTTTGTGAAGGTAAGACTGAGACGAATTTATTACCGCTTTTTTTAATTTATATCATCGACAGACGGAGACGGCTCTCATGTACGACGCGGTGCACTTGTTCGCCAAGGCGCTGCACGACTTGGACTCGTCCCAGCGAATCGACATCAAACCCTTGAATTGCGACTCGGCAGATACTTGGCCGCATGGATACAGTCTGATCAACTACATGAAAGTGGTGCGTGATTTTCTCTGGAGTAAAATATTACATGAATATAGTGGAAAAGACGCTATAAGATAATTATGTGTGCCAAGGTACCTCTCCAACGGATACGTTATCGGAAATTTGAATCGTTAGCAAAGCTCTTTTTAAGTCATCAGAAGTATAAAAATGATAACAAACCCTTCAAAGAATAATTACCTTTTAAATATCCGTAACAGTTAAATGGAACCGCTATACTAATTTATTTAATTTTTACGATAATATTTTAAAGAATTTAAGAATTGTTTATTCCAGAAAGTTATAATTTTTTAACCACACAAAATAATAATGATAAAAAATTATTTAAATTTAAAATAAATATAATTAATAATTACAAAAAAATTCAAATACACAATTCTAAAATATTAAATAATTTAATATAACTAAATTAATTTATTAGCAGTTATTATTTTGTTTGCATATTAATAATTTTTTAAATTTTACAGTAACTATTGTAAGCTGCACGATTGATTTCAGGTGGAGATGCGGGGCTTGACGGGCGTGATCAAGTTCGACAACCAAGGCTTCCGCTCCAGCTTCGTGCTGGACATCGTCGAGTTGGGTAGGGAAGGTCTCAAGGCCATCGGCACCTGGAATTCGACTCAGGGCGTCAACTTCACAAGAACCTTCGGCGAAACCTACACGCAGATCGTGGAGTCGCTGCACAACAAAACCCTGGTGGTCACCCTGATTTTGGTGATGAGAAAAATTAATCCAAAATAGAACTGGTTTTAAATTATTTTTTTTTTCAGAGCTCACCCTACTGCATGAGGAAGGACTCTAGCGAGCAGTTGTCGGGCAACGACCAGTTTGAAGGTTACGCCATCGACCTCATCGAGGAGATTTCCAAGATTCTTGGCTTCAACTACACGTTCAAGCTGGTGCCTGACGGCAGGTATGGCTCGCTGAACAGGGAAACCAAGGAGTGGGACGGAATGGTGCGCGAGCTGCTCGAGCAGAGGGCCGACCTGGCCATCGCGGACCTTACCATCACCTACGACCGCGAGCAGGCGGTTGACTTCACCATGCCCTTCATGAACTTGGGTAATTTTTAAAAGATCCTTTAGTAATTTAAAAATAAAAAAAGAGAAAAATTGTTTTATTTCTTTATTCATCAGAAACAAGGAATTAAAAAAACACCTCATGGTTTGTTTTGGATTCTTGAGATCAAATTTTCACTTGAGGGTGTGATATAGTGGAAATTTAAAAAAAGCTGAAGACATGTAAATTGAAGTTTTAAATTTTTAACGTACAAAAGAATTTAAATTTTAAAAATTAACTTGAATAATAAGTAAATTTTTGGGATTTTTAGAGATCGCGACCATTTTATTCTTTTATGAGAATCATATCCAATTTTCTGTTAGGTATCCAATGCTCACTAATTAATAAAATTTGAAACTTTTAGCAACACTTTAACTGTCTAAAACCGCCAAAATATCGCCCTTAAGCTTCCCTCAAAAATTAAATTTGTTTGAAACCTTTCACTGTTCTTGTAAATTATTTGTCCATTTATAACATCCATTTTTGTGGATGATTTTTCAGAAATGTTTTGCATAATTTATTTCATCTGTAAATTTCAATTTTAAACCCCTTTTTGCTTTTATAATACAATGCAAAATTAAGAAAAATTTGCCACCTATTTATTTTTCCGAATTACACAAAGAGATTTTTTGGATAGAAAAGCGATCTAAATTATTTGTCTGCAACGTCCAAATAATCTCCAAAACCAATAAAACCGTCTAAAAACATTTTATCTTTTTAGAAAAGAATAATACTTGTTAATGACAAGCCCGACAAACTCCTATTGGAGTTGTAGTTCGGTGCTCCTGTAGCTGTACGTGCTCACGTAATAAAAACGTCTGAAAATCCCGAGCCTATAAATGAGTCTGAAAATCTAAATTATTTTAAAAGGAATAATATAGCTTTTTCAATTCAAAACAAAATATTTTCAATTATTTTTAGACACAATTTTTTAAATTATTTCCAAAACTATAAGAAAAAGCCTCAATAACCTTAAGGAAAAAACTGCAGTAGCAATAGTGTAATAATTAAAAAAAAAATTGAAATCATGTCCACAGGAATCAGCATTCTGTACAGGAAGCCGATAAAACAGCCGCCAAACCTGTTTTCCTTCCTGTCCCCCCTGTCCCTAGACGTGTGGATCTACATGGCCACGGCCTACCTCGGGGTTTCGGTTTTGCTTTTCATCCTCGCCAGGTAAAAATGAATTGATTCACTCTTTCGCCTAACAATTTCAGCGCGTTTTGAGTGTTGATATTGTGTGCTAATCAAGTGGAGACATTGTGTTGTTGCAATTTCAGATTCACACCATACGAATGGCAAAATCCACACCCCTGTAATCCATCACCAGACCATTTAGAAAATCAATTCACATTACTAAATTGCCTGTGGTTTGCCATTGGATCTCTAATGCAACAGGGCTGCGATTTCTTGCCTAAGTAAGTCTGACTAAGGTTTGGTTATCCTGTTCTCAGGTTTAGTCCATACGAATGGGACAATCCGCACCCGTGTAATGACGAACCCGACGTTTTGGAGAATCAGTTTTCAATATTGAACAGCCTCTGGTTTACCATTGGCTCGTTGATGCAACAGGGTTCAGATATTGCACCAAAGTGAGTTTTCTCGCACTGACACACACGACACACTGATTTTGATTTTCCCCTCTGACCGGCTCTCTCTTTTTTCGTTTTACAGCCTTTTTCTCTTTGACATTCCGGCGTGTTTGCATCTTGATATAGTAAGGCTCGCTTGTACAAAGAGTTTCAATATTTCATGCAGTAAAATTCACTGCTTGCCTTGTACAGTTAATGCGTTTTCAAAATTCCACAAACGAACCGGAAATGCAATTCTGAACTCTCCAGCTGTAAATTATGTAAAATTGTCGATCGTGTTTCATTCTCCCTCCATTTCTCGATCTCAGACTCATTATATTTCGCCCTAATATCGGCTTCCGATGCGCGCAGGGCCGTGTCGACTCGCATGGTAGCCGGAATGTGGTGGTTCTTCACCCTCATAATGATTTCCTCGTACACTGCCAACTTGGCCGCCTTCCTCACTGTCGAGCGAATGGACTCGCCCATCGAGTCCGCCGAGGACCTGGCCAAGCAGACCAAAATCAAGTACGGCGCCCTCAGGGGAGGATCCACCGCCGCTTTCTTCAGGGTAAGTAAAATAAATACTGCTGTTGGGGCGAAATTTTAGTTGAATTTAAGTAAAAAAAAAAACACATATTAGTTGGGTGTTTGATATCGTGTGCACCATTAAAAATTTGCAATTCTGTTCAGGACTCGAACTTCTCGACGTACCAGCGCATGTGGTCATTCATGGAGTCGGCCCGGCCGTCGGTTTTCGCCGCCTCCAACACGGAGGGGGTGGAACGAGTGGTGCGCGGCAAGGGCAGCTACGCCTTCCTCATGGAGTCGACGTCGATCGAGTACGTGATCGAGAGAAACTGCGAACTGACGCAGGTCGGCGGCCTGCTCGACTCCAAGGGCTACGGAATCGCGATGCCACCCAGTGAGTGAATAAAATTATTTTGCACCAATTTAATTTGGCAAATCTCTCCAGTTACGAGTGATTTTCACAAATTAGAAATCTTTAAATGAAACTGTACGTAAAATAGTTAAAAAAATATCCAACCCTTATTTATCTTGTTGGTTGTATTTAATGTGTTTGGTTCAGTTTTCATTAATTTTATTTTTTGCTACAGACTCTCCGTACAGGACGGCGATCAGCGGCGCGGTGCTGAAGCTGCAGGAGGAGGGCAAGCTGCACATTTTGAAGACCAGGTGGTGGAAGGAAAAGAGGGGTGGCGGATCGTGTCGGGTAACTTGCGATTTTTACTCCTGCGCGCAAGGAGGGACCGCCGGAAAGTTTGGTAACGCCCGCGTCGGTCCCTCCTTGTATTAAAATTATTGGCATAAGCGAACTTTACACCGGCAATCTCGGAAAATTTAAGAGAATAAATAAATGAACAAAAACAAATCCTGCCCTGAGTGGTGTGCAAGTGAAATTTCACGCTGTTTATTAAACGATCGGTTTATGTGTACCCTCGGAGCATACTGGGGGCCACCCTGAGGTCAAATAAGACCATCAGAACCGGTAAAAAATATCCGAACCCTGGCGTCAGGGTAGCCCTTATGACCTATGAATAAATTTAAATTCGCATGTGTAGCCCCTTTACCGACGCTGACGGGCTCTATATTGGTTCGATTTGCAAGGCATGCAAAATGTCACCCTACAATTCTTTCCCCTGCAGTCCCCTAAAGTTTGACAGTTTTTATTTTTAAACCCCCAAAATAACACTTGCATATCACTTAGGAAGTATTGAAATGTAATTATGGAAATTTCTCGTCACTTAAATGCCGGTGTAATGTTCACTTATCCTACAGAAAAAAGGTTAGCCGCGCTTTCGCTTTAGTTCACTTTTAGCAAACTCACAAACAAACAAAAAATCACGCACTATTTCTCTCTCAACATTAATTAAGACCCTGATTTGCTAATTAGTCGTGTGTAGCTCGTGTACATATCCTAAAACTGATCTAATTCGATGCTTTCAAAAATTTCGGCAATACTCTCGAGCAGCTCAAAGTAAGTTTGCAAACGACTCTCTTTTGATTTTTCCCATATCGATTAAACCATTCGGCACTGACCACGTGGTTTTCTCATTTCTTTTCGGCCAGGACGACACGTCGAAAAGCAGCAGCGCTGCCAACGAGCTGGGCTTGGCCAACGTGGGCGGCGTGTTCGTGGTGCTGCTGGGCGGCATGGGCGTCGCCTGCGTCATCGCCGTCGCCGAGTTCGTGTGGAAGTCGCGCAAGGTGGCCGTCGAGGAGCGGGTGAGGCTCTCGCACAATTCCAACAATCACCTCGAGCACCGCCAGTCTCTGAGCCAACTCGGCACCCCGGTATCTTACACCTCGTAGCTCTCTCTAGTGTATCTAAGGTACTGCCCCTCTCCTCTCATAGCAGACTCTTTTTTTCTCTTTTGTTTTCCAATCCGATTTTTTCGCATTCCACGCTCTGACTATTTGTGGGCGCGAATCGCTTCAGCTATAAATGCAAAAAATGCTACAATTATTTTTGTCTTGCGAAGTGAAATTCAGACGGGTGTTCATAAAAAATCTCCATATTTTCAGAATATTTAAATTTAATTATTCAATTGCATAAATGTTTCCTGGAAAAGAACATAACAGTTTAAATGGCTCCTTTCTCCTTTCATTTGATCAAAAAGTAGCACTGGAAATTAATTTTTGAAATTTCCAATCGATTCCTGAGGATCGAATAAGGTTTGGCTGCTGAATCACCCAGTCGCCAATTTGACATGACGTGCCGAAAATCGGTGGAAACGTAATAAATAAATAGATAAAACCTAATTCAACCCTTCGTAATCGATTTGCTCTTTCAAATATTAAATTCCAGTGCAATTCTTTTAAAAAATGAACATTTTTTCCTAAAATACACCGTCAAAATTTTACTGAAATTTTAATGTTACAAATTTTAAATGTTTTTTGATTGACTACATCTTATTTGCACTATGATACGAGCTTAAGATAGAGCGACCGAGTTTTTCTTTGCTACCCTGGTCTGGCCAGAGACGCGAAAAATTGTGAATTTTATTAATTTTGGTGTCGCTTGCTTCTTGTTTAGTTTTCTAACTGAGTGTGTTGTTGCGCTGCATTTGCTTGGAAAATCAAAGGTATGTTATGTTTCCTATTTTGCTGTTCTTCTTTGTTTTTATTAAAAAAGCATGAATAAGTTCCATTGCAGTTGCGCGTAAAATTGTGTAAAAAATGAATATGAATATAATTTTTAAATTATCTGAGCATTTATTTTTGGATGAATTAAAAGATGAGATAAAATAATCGCTTCAATTATTGACCATTTGCGAAAATAAAGCTAAGATGACTAAAGTACAATTTTGAGTAAAAAATTATTCCAGCCAATCATGTTTAAAATTAATGATGATTTTCCAAAAGAAAAATCTTTGCTGTCACGTTTGCTGAACTGATATTTTTCTGAATTCCGAATGTTGGATTTTAAAACAGAGAGGATTTAAGGAAAATTGCAAATTAAAATTATATCTGCATTTAAAAAAATACCCTTTATTTAAAATTAACTAGTATTCTAAAGATGTTAATTTAAGGTTAATAATCAAATTAAACACACAAGGAACTGAAGGAACAAAATATTTCAAGATGGAATGAATATTTTATGCACTTAATGAATGAATTAAACAATTATCAGCATCTCCAATAGCAAAAACAAAACTGATTTCACACTGATTTACAATCCCCTGTGCATTAATTTAAAAGTAACATCATCATTGCACTGGCTGGAAAATCCTGAATTGTTTTTAGGTTGAATTAAAATTTTGAAAATTATAAAAAATAAAGAATTGTACTAAAAAACGAAAATATTTTTTAAAAAGAAATTTTATTTGCCAATGTAACAATTTGATAACCAAAAGAATTAAATTTGAATTTCCCCACTTGTGCATTGCAGCCTTCTTCCCTGTGTGCTGAGATGGCATACGAGTTGCGGCATGCAATCAATTGTAGAGGTTCGACACGGCCAGCCCCGCGGAGGCGGCACACCCGCCAGCAGCAGCCCCCCGGGGGCCTGCCACTGGAGGTGGACATGTCTGGCCAGCACTTCATTCCCCTCAGCCCCTACTCGCAGCACGGCTATGTGTCCAGCAACCAATTCAAGGACCCCTTCAATTGAAAAACAACAAAATCGGGAAATAAAATACATATAAGACTCGCGCGACGAATTATTACAATTCAGCAAAATTAAAACAGAACAAAAAATCTCCGCGTAGGAATGTAGTCGTCACCTAACTAATCATTTCGGTGTTCACCTCTGAATTTATAATATTACTTACTTGTCTTTGTGTAATGGTCACAAATGGCCAAATTCCAAGCAAATGTTTTGTTTTTATTTTGATTCATTTATTTTACTCTGCATGAACATATATATCGCTGTATACACGTAATTAAAATAGAAAGAAGATCGATTTCTAAAAGCATTTCCATCCCGCGCTAGAGTTTAGCACGGACATTTCTGTCTTTTTGGCTTTATGATTTATCAAAGTCTCATCTCTCAGAACATCAAAATTAGATTTTAGGGCCTAATAAAGAGTGTACAATTTTAACCAAAACCGCAATTAAACGAAACATGTTTTTAATGGTAAACAAAAAAGAGTAATAATTATAAAAAAAAAGGGTACGAATTTGAGTGGAGCGACGAGAGATTGAGTTTGTCTATCGAGGATACTATATACAATTATTATTAATATGGAAAATGGTTATAAATATTTAAATGTCTGTTGTACACACCCCCTATTGACCAAAGAAATAAAACAATTTTTGCAAATTACCTCAGCTGTTTTATTCACGAATCTTCCACAGCATCAAATAAATAAATTAAAGAGAATTCCTGCTGAAAAATTCTAAAAAATTCTTGTCTCCAATGCTTCAAGCATTCAGTTCCGCCAGAATTGAGCTAAATATCACTGTGAATTTTATATAAAGTATGCTGCAAAGTTAGAATGATTTTCAAATGGTAAGGACTGTCTCCCTATTTGAAAAGTTATTTTATTTCAAAACAAAGAGTTTCCTCCAAAAGTTTCATGCACCGTTGGATAGATCTCGACGAGAGGAATCGAAATCTGCCAAGAAAATACGGTCAAGCGCTATAAATTTTGGAAGAAATTGACAAAATTTGCATTTTATATTAACTGAGTAGCAGCTCTTTTGATTATTACACAACTTGGTCAATTTTTCATTGCAACCAAAATTTCTAATAATTTTCAATCAATCCACTTCAAGTCATTAATCACAATCAAACACAAATTAACATTGTTAATATTAATCGTTCAATACTGGTTTTGTTCAATCAAGTCTTTTTATCCCATCTAGAGATTTATTTCCTATTATTTATTACAAAAACAATTTTGCCTTACTTGGTAAAATAATTTACTGGATGTCTCCTACAAAAACAGCAGTCGTTCATCACCTGCGGGCATCCACAATAAAAATAGAAACAATGTGCGCGACGTTATTGCGGGAAAGGTGGGCCACAAACAAGCAGCGCAGACGCTTCGTTGCCTTTAACCTGCAATAAATACAACAATGCGTCCCACAAGGAGCCGCCGTTAATATTAATAACAGGTCGCGACAGTAAATAACGCCCGCCCTGCGCGACCCTGCAGCCTCATAATGGAAACGCACAAGGCGGGGCGAATCCATCTGCCAAAATTGGGTTTGGTAAAAGGGATGGAAATTTATATAAAAGACAGTCCAATGTTTTTTTTTTCGGGAAATAACCAGTTATTTAATAGAAGAAAAATTTAAAAATATGCAGAAAATTTTCTCCAACAGTATTGATTGAGAAACATTGGGTATTTAAATAAAAAAGGATCTTTTGACTTACGTGAGACGCCTTAAATCGCTCTTTGATGTTTCACACGGTACAGCCGGTACAGAAACAGCTTCAATGCCATATATGATGCAACAGGAGAAACAGCTAATTAAGTCAAACATGTTTTGGCTGCATCAATAGAGCTCTTCTAACAAATTTTTAATTTTTTTCGCTGCGAAAATTAATAATCAATACATCATTCTTCAATTCATTCAATTTTAGTTCACAAAAAAGTTTCCCAATTTTTTTATGGGAAGTATTTACGTCTAGAGTTTGAATGATAAAACATTTTAAATGTCTAAATTTTAAAATGCTGAGAAGAAATTTAATTCTTCCCCCCACATCCACAAAAAAAACGAAATTTCTTGCTGTTTCATTTAAAAAAAAGGACGGACAATTGACGCGCACGTTCCGTGGTAATAGCGGGACGGCAATTGGGCACGCGTGACCTTTCCATATTCACCTCTGGAGCAATGAAAACAAGAAAAAAGAGGAAAAATGACAAATTGCGCGTGAGTGAGTGTCACGTCGGCCGCGCGCGGCGGCAGTAAAAATACAGCGAAGGCTCGGGGTGCAGCCCAGTTGGCACGGCGTCGGCCCGCCGGCCGACTTCTAAAATTAAGCCCGCGCAGGGGGTGGGGGAGGGGTCACGTGGCGGCGGCGGCCGATGGCTCCGTCCGTCAATCGCTCAGTCGTCCGTCGGCCGGCGATGCAGCAGCAGCAGCCGCCGCCGCGATGACCGCCACGCTGCTGCTGCTCGTGCTTTTCACCCTCGCACCCCTCTCCCTCCAGGGGCCGGACAGGAACGTCATCAGAGTCGGTGCGTGCAAAAACAGACGCTCGCGGTCTCCTCGAATTCACTGAATACATTTTTTCCCAATTACCGACAACCAATTAGTACAGAAAATTCTCTTTTCCGCGTCTTTTGAATTCAATAATATTTAATTAATTTCACTACGCCCTCTCAAAAGGATAAGATTGTTGCTCGATATGTTCCCTTCAAAATAGGGTTTGCACAAATGTCAGGCTGGTTTTTCAACAGCAGAGATTTTTCTGAAAATAATAATAATAGAATTTTTAGATTTTTTCAACAAACAATGGCCAAAAGTTTTAAAGCTAAGAAAATTAGCAAGTTTTTAATAATTGAAAGCCATAATCTAAGCCAAAGATATTAAAATTTCGGAAAATAGAAACATATTAGAGTGAAATTTGTAAATATTGAAATATATTTAAAATTATTTGAAAAAATGTCATCTACTCAAACTTGTGCATTTATTCAAGAATGCTTTTGTCCTTGTGACTCTGGTAAAAAGTCGGGTAAAACACCACTGGAAAGTGACCACTCGATTTTAATGAAACATTCGGTGATCTAATTTTATAAAGTGGTTTTAGTGTCTTAGTTAGCAATAGCCACTGGTTTGTCTTTTTGTCGGCTGGTCCGTCCTTCCAAATTCTCTCTGAACTCGCAGCGCTTGCCCTTATGCTGCGCATTTCTCTTTTGAGGAAGTTTTCGAGTTATTCTCGGCACCACGCGTCCATTGAGGAAAGCAAGTTTTTGGCAGAGCGACGAGCCGCGAGGACTGGTTCGCGTGTCAACACGCCGCATTCTCGAGTCAACGCCACAGGCGTGACAATCGCAACCCCCTTTGTTGCTGTGTCGTAATTACTCCGTTTCCACTCTCCGGCAAATTAATTCGAGCGCGCAACAGACGCTGAAATTGTAATGTTCCCTGGTTCACGGGCAAAGATTACATTGTTTTGGGAAATTAAGTTTATTTATTATCTCATTTCATAAACACAAAAGCTCAAATTCATCCGTGGGATATTTCTAGATCTTAATTTGCTTTTCCCTTAACCACAATTTGAATATTTTCCTTTATCGTAACAAAAAAAAAACGATGTCGTTAAATCAAAAGCAAAAGCAGTTTTTAAAACTAATTTTTTAGATAAATTAAAATAATATATTTCTTTAAAATTCAATATTTATTAACTCCTTGGCACCGTCGGGTCCCGCTTTTGCCCAAAAATGGGGAATGCTTGAAATTGCTGGGAGAAAATAAAAGTTGAATTGAATATGCAGTAAAGAATTTTAGTTTCAAATTAATCTTTATACCCAGAAATATAGTTGCATAAATAAAAATGAACATTTAAAAGAGGATTAGAAATTGATTCAATAGCTTTTGATTGACTGTTCCTTTAAAAATTCCTGGAAATGCACTTCAGAGTTGATTCAGACATACTTGATTTTATTGATATTCAATTATTTTTACTTTCCGAAAAAGTGTTTGATGTATTTAAACTTTTACCGGAAAAATCACAAAAGATAATTGCTTCAATTTTTCTTAGCTAATTGACAATAATTGATGCACCTCTATTTGTCATTTTGAAAAATCTAAACTTAGATTTTTCTAATTTAAATATTTTGAAATTTTTCAAAATATTTAAATTAGAAACATTTTATAGTCTTTTTTTAAATTGTATAGTTTAATTGGAAATTTAGATTGCTATGAAAAATGTAGGTAATTTTAATAGTTTTCAGAATATGTGGAGGCTGTCTGCTTTATGCTCCATATTGAGAGCACAAAAACAAATCCTGGAAATTTTTAATTTTTCTCAAAATTTCAAGAACTACTCATTGATTTATTGGATTCATTTGTATTTTAAACAAAGATTTATGAAGAAAAATTGTTATTACAATTTTGCACTTCTTTATTCTCAGTAAACACGAACAATTTGTCTTTTGAAAGAAAATAAATATGTTAAAATGATACTGAAATTTCAATTTTACCTACAAAGGGCATGACCGGGAGTAATTTTTAAGATGTTGAATAGGAATGTAAAATATCTAGATTTTAAAATATTTGCTTCAAAATATCGCATAAGAAAATTCGTATTTCATCCAGAGATTTTTATTAAACTTCTTAAGAATAAATCTCTTGACATAAATCGCTGCATGGCTGCAAAAGCAAAACAAGTCTCTGCAAAACAAAGCAGCATTGATTGCAGCTGAAATCGTTGTGCGCGGCTGGAGGACGGAGGAGGCGTGCTTATACTTTCTTTATTTTGTCCGACAATCAAATGAGCGCTCGGAGTAGATTTAAAAGCGGCTTTTGTGTGCGCTACGCCAGTTGGAATAATAAATGAAGTACCGAGAGGGTCTTTAACGACGCACGCAGTGTGTTCGCCGATTGATTGTTTATTATTGCAAGCCGGCAGGCCGTGCTGCAAAGTGACCCATAAAAAGCGAGCCGGGCCTCGATTATTGCCATTATCACGGCGCGAATAACATAAATCAACGTCACACCGCTGTGTTTACCGCGCTCGTCGCTGCTTCTTGCAATCAGTGTCAACGCTTATCGCACCCTGCATGCACCCAATCCCCTCCCTCGTGCCCCACAGTCAGGCGTGGACAAAGCGACTTGTTTGCACTCGCGGTGCTGCGCAAACTTTGCCTAATTACACAAAAACACCCTCAAAACTTTTTGCCAGGCCTTTAAGGACTTGCAACCGCCCCGTTTTTTGCCCCTATTTTGTTGCCCAAATTGTTTCACGTGGTGTCCATGTCAAGATGCGGTTTCTAATTAATTTTGGTTTATTTTGTTGAGCAGGAAAAAGGATATTTCCTTATATAAATGGCAAAAACTGTTATTTGAAGACTGACGAGATTTTTATTTTCGTGTATAAATTACGCTTCTGAACAAAGCTCCAGGCTGTTGTCTCCCATTGTTAAGGCATTCTTCTCAGTGTCAATGCAATGGGAGGTATTTGAACCTTTTGGGGATCTGCCCAATGTCAGAGATGGCAAAAGGTGGTTAATTAAGGGACTCGAAATGCTCAAATGGACTGGGTACTCGCGCTTGCTGGTTGTCGCACCTTTCAAGTTGCTCAATTGACAAATTTCTGGCGTTTCATTTCAATTAAAGACCTCTGTGGGGAGGCAAAAAGATGGCCACATTGGACCCAAGCTCCTCTGCGGCCACTAGTTCCATGCTATCGGCTGTTATTGGGACTCGGTGAGCTCCAAGTTCACGGGGTGGGCTGAGCAGAGATTCAAGTAAAAAATGTGCTTTATAAATATAATAAAAAATGTCTTCGTATATGCAAGAATCAAGAAACATTTTAAATTATTGAGAACTACAGTGATGAATTAAAAACCAACAAGTTTTTTAATTTGTCCGTCGGAAGTTTTTTGGTCAAGTTAAAACATAGAAATCGATGTATTTTTATGTTAAATTTAAATGAATTGCAGTAATTTTTAACAACTATTTGTTTAAGAGTGATATAAAATAATTCCTGTCTCTCCAATAAAATCTAAACTAAGTTTTACAATAATATTGTTGAGAGCTCATTCAAAAAAATATTTTATTGACACCATTATTGTTTCGTTAAGATAAAAGTTTAGTTCAATTTTTTTGGATAAATATGGATATTTAAGAGCAAGAGCCAATATTATTAAAAGGTATAGAAACTTGCCAGACAGAATAGGTACTTAAATAAGTTTGAACGAAAAGCCTTCGGCACGAAACTTTAGAAGCTTTTGGCAAAACAACGCGAAAAGTTTGTGCAAGTCGTCGGTTGATTAGATTATTCCGAGCAGTCGTCGCTCTACCTGTTCAATCAATAAAGACGCGTCGGTCAGCATCATAGAGCTCTCTTTATACGAAAGTCGTAAATTACACAAAGAAGCTGCGTCTAATGTGCAAAAATGCAATAACGGTGTGCTGACCGAGTCGTAAACGTTTCGCTTTTACAACTGGGCATTAGAGGCGTTCGGAAAAACTCATTTTACAGCCCTGCCACGAAGGAAATATACAATAAATTCGCCGCCGCACACACGCTTTACGAGTATTGCGTTGCCGCAGGAGGACTCTATGTGCCTAACTACGAGGAGCTGATGGTCGCCTTCAGGGCGGCCGTGGACCACGTCAACGCCGACAAGAGCGTCCTGCCCAAGCACCAAATGATGGCCGTCACTGAGAAAGTCTCGCTAAAGGACTCGCTCAGCACCTGCGCCAAAGGCGAGTACAAAAACATTCCAATTTATTTAATTCAAATTTGTTTCCTTAGCCTTTTTTACTTCTAAACTGAAAGAGAGTCACAAAGAAAACAAAAAGCAATTTTCTTTTTCTTTTGAGAATGAATCGAGATTTTCTTTAATCATATATCATATAATATAATTAAACATTTTTTAATATACTTATTTCATTACTACCAAAATGGACACATGACATGAAATTTTCCACCATGCAAGGTAGATGTGTAAAAAATGATTTGAAAATGTTATGAATATTTCAAGCTGGAAAATGGAAATGAACACTCTTTAAAAAGTTTAGAGCAGAATGGAGTGTTTATTAGATGTCAACGGTTTCCCATTAAATGAAATTTACCATATTACAATGTGAACTGTGTTGGAAAACATTTTTATGGGATATTAATAGTTTTACAATTAAAAAAATAAATTTTAGAACCAAACGAGGACAGCAATTCTTTATATTTTTCAATAGGTTTAAAAAAATAGCAACAACCCCTACTTTTTTGTTTGTGGAAATCTGTTTTGCTTTTTAAAATGAAGCAAATTTAAAATTTCCAAGCACGAAGCAAAAAAGATGCACCTTTCCTTGGGTTTTAGTCAATTTTAGCCGGTTTTTGTGGTTTCAAACGATTTTAAGTATGATTCCATTGGCTTAAAATTGCATGGTCCCGCAACGATTGCAAGCTCAGAAAAAATTAGTCGATCCTCTAAATTTCACAGCTTTAAAATCCATTATTGTATTTCTCGATCTCGATATAAATTTATTTTAACTTCATCAGGATTGCAAAGTTTCTTGTAACTTAACAAGTGAAAAATGTCTTTGTTATTCAGTATGTGAGCTGATGCAGACGGGCGTGTCAGGGGTGTTCGGCCCTCAGAGCGAGGACACGGCCGAGCACGTGCAGTCCGTGTGCGACACAATGGAGGTGCCGCACGTCGAGATGCGCTGGGACCTGGCGCAACGCAGAGGCGCCTGTGCCGTCAACTTGTTTCCGCACCCCAGCGTGCTCGCCAGCGTGAGTCCCTCCTGCCACACGCAGAAAACGGCGGCCGAATTTCCGGCCGCGCAAAAAATTGCTCCCCCGAACGGAACGATAAACATTTCTACTTCGTTCAGAGAGGAAATTTCTTGCTCTGATTTGTTGCATGCATGAGAAACTTTGCCCACTGACATTTTGTGCGACAACCGGGGTGAATTAACCGAAATCAAATTTCTCTCGGGATTAATGGAATTATTTTGAAGATGTTAAATAGGAAAACAATTATTTTAGTACTGAAAAAATTCTCATCCCATAGAGAATTTTTCCCTTGCGGGTAAAATTGGAAGTTTAGCCTAATTTAAACGTAAATGGCGTAATTGCTGGCAAACAGGCGATCAGGGATCTGGTGGAGACCTGGGAGTGGAAGAGCTTCACCATAATTTACGAGACCGACGACGGACTCATTAGACTGAACGAGTTGCTGAAGCTGTACGACCCCAAGGGACACACGGTCACTGTCAGACAGCTCGAGCCGGGAGACAACAACAGGTAAAAATATATTATTCCATTTGCCCTAACTCGTCTGGACAAATTTGTTAATTTGAAAGACAATTTGTCTCTAAATATTGTTTAAGTCACGATTTTTGGTGTTTGCATTCATCTTTCTCAATTTTAACTGTCCAAAAATAGTTACGCAAGCTGAAACGGTAAAATAATTAGGTGTCTCTATCGACCAGAGTGTACATTGGAAACTTCATATCATATTTCTATAAAATTGCACATCAGCTAAATTATCAAAAAATTTAAACTAAAAAATTAAATTGAAATAGAAATTAAAAAGCTTCCCTACTTGGAATAGTCAGTTTTCGTTTATTCACACCTTATTATTTAGCAAACACAAGATATCTTATATGGCCTTGGAATGTTCAAAAATTAAAATTTCTTTTCAAAAAAATTGTTTGCAGACCACTCTTGAAGCGAATCAAGAACAGTAACGAGATTAATATCGTTCTCGACTGCACGATTGAAAAATTGCCCGAAATTTTGATGCAAGCTCAACAAGTGGGACTCATGGCTGGCTACTACAGTTACATTATCACGAATCTGGTAAAAAATAAAATATCGATGGCCAGGATGGTTTATAGTCATCATATTGTGCAGGGTGTTTTAGGGAAAAATTAAATGACACCAAAAATTAATTTTGTAGCTAATTGTAAGGTTGCCCAGAAAAAATATTATTCGCGGCAAAAACATTTAAATTAAATTTCTATTAAAGAGGATTTATTGACGCAGGGCAACTATTGATAATAATTAATATTGTTGGCAACAATGAGCAGTAGATTTTTAGTTGTAACAATTATTATTAATAATCAAAATTCGATTTTGCATATTCTATTTTTAAAGATTTTAATTACCGTCAATTTCCTAGAAAATGGTGCCATACATTTATCACCAATTAATTGACGCCCTCATAGCAAAAACTAATAATTTTAGGATTTTTAGAATCCTGTATTTAATTTCCCTTGCAAAAATATTTTTTTCGTGAGCTAAATCTGTCACTGCAAATTTCCTGATCATCAATTTCTGCATGCAAAATATTGATCGTTCACCATCCGGCTCGTCGCAAATTTTTTGCACAACGCACATTTCACAACATTTTTATGAAATGTAGGATATGCACACGTTGGACTTGGAGCCGTACCAATACGGTGGTACCAACATAACCGGCATCAGGGTAGTCGACCCTTCCGACCCTGACGTCCGCACCGCAGTGCAGGAGATGAACGACCTCTCGCGCAACTTCTCCTTCGCCCCGGAAACCCTGCGAGTGAGTCTATTTTTGTCCCGAAAATCGCCAGTTTTGGCTGGCATCCAGCACAATCTTTATTATCAAGGGGGGAGGAAGAGACACAAACGCAAGAGTGACTTAATTAATTGGCCGCTTTTTTTCTCTCTCACAGATGGAGACGGCGCTTATGTACGACTCGGTGCGTCTGTTCGCCAAGGCGTTACACTGGCTGGTTCACAGTCAGCGCGTCTCCTTCCGACCCCTCAACTGCGAGACTGTCGAAAACTGGGAGCATGGCTTCAGCCTCGTCAACTTCATGAAATCGGTTTGTTGCTAATAAATTTTATTATCCATTCCGACGAACAATCGGACAAATTAATTAATTTTTCAAAATAAATGACACAAAAATTATAAACAAAAAATTAAATTAGCATAGTATTTTGGATAGATTTTAAATAGCTACGACCGTTTCCAAAAGGAGAAAAAAACGTTTTATTGTGATTTTGAGTCGAAAAATAATTTTGCAACTCTCAAAGAAAAGTAATTCCTGCATAAATTTTAATAAACAAATTCAAAGTTAAGGTGATTTAACGTAAAAGCATTTGAAAAAATTTTAATCAGTTGGTTTCTTATCGGTAAATATTCTTCACAGACTGAAATTAAGGGAACAACCGGAGTGACCAGGTTCGACAACGAGGGCTTCAGGTCGCACCTGGTGCTAGACATAGTTGAGCTGAACTACGACGGTCTCGTGAGCATCGGCTCGTGGAACTCGACCGACGGCGTGAACCTGACCAGGGTCCACAAGGCGGCCATCCAAGAAGGCTCCGAAAGTCTGCAGAACAAAACCTTTGTCGTCATGACAGCCCTCGTGAGTACGGAAAAAAAACTGGCACGATATGTGGGTCCTTTTTGCATTTCATGCTTGACGTGCTTGTCTATATTTGGCACGTGACAGCTTGTCAGACGGAATGAAACAGCAGCTTCTACTCTTCGGAGGCCAAATTTATTTGAGCCTTGAAGTGGGAGAATATCGTTTTGCTTTGGTTTTCTTTAGAAATAAAATTAATGTTAAATGGAAAAGGAAATGCATTCTGTTGTTTACAAATTCGATTGTTTTGACTGACATATGCCATTAAATTTTTTTCATTTTGAAATTTATTTATTTGAGAATAAAATCGATGAGAGCCCTACACGTTTGATGAAAATCTCTTGATTAAAAAAATAGTCTCCCCAATTGGATTAATTTTTTTTTGATGGCTCAAATAAGGTTTTTTTAACTGTCAGAATTCCTTGCCGATGAAACAATAAAAAATTTGCCATGCAATCGCCTGAATTTTCCTGAAATCTCTAGCACGTAAAAAAATCAACAAATGATTTCTAAATCCCAAGCTCATTTCTAATATTTTAATTAGAACCCAACATTAAAAATATTGACTATTGACCTTGACCTAGGACATCAAAATTAGTGTTAGTTTGCTTGGGCTCGGCAAAGTACACCATGTTGTTAAATTGCACCACAAAGCGATGAGATACTTTAAAAATGATTTTTTTCAAAATTGTCCCGTAAAAGCGATTATTTTAGCGAAAATTATTATGGCAAACTCTTCTATATTAATTTCAGATTTCCGATGTTAATTTTGATTGACCTCGTGCCAATTTTGTCGTCCAAACGAGTCTTTTTGAATTTTAAAATTAATCTAAAAAACATTTATTAAAACATTTTGGAGTTTTTTATATTAAGCTTGTTGCAAACGTTCAAGATGACCTCGACACAAAAAACTGGTTCAGTCGGGCTAATTATATCTTGACGAATATTTGAACTGCGAAAACGCTGGATGCATCTCGGAGTCAGTCATCATTCGCATTAGTCAAAAGTTTCCGGGATTTGACGTGCGTTTTTAAACAGAAGCGGCGGTGCTTAAAACAAACGCGATTAAATAGGGCGTGTTTATTTAAAAAGAATGTGGAAAAATGATTGCAGAGCGACCCGTACGGCATGCTGAAGGAGACGAGTCTGAAGCTGAACGGCAACGACCGCTTCGAGGGCTTCGGCACCGAGCTGATTCAGGAGATCTCGATGATGCTCGGCTTCAACTACACGTTCAAGCTGCAGGACGACGGCGTTTACGGCTCCATAAACAAACAGACCGGCCAGTGGAACGGCATGCTGAGAGAAATCATTGACGGGGTAATTGAGCTGAGGCGCTTGATGAGTGTTCGGCGCCGAGCGAGACGAACAACAGACCTGCACGCTCGGATATTGAGCTCGGGGAAAAATAAGTTTCACCTGATTGCAAAAGCAAACGAAACTTTACCGTCTACAAATTATAATTCATGACCAAATTTTTTTAACTATTGTAAAAAAAATACTGCTGGCATTTTACCATGTTTGATTTTTTTCAATGTTCATCTCTGATTTACTTATGAACACCCCATTTGCCAATGAAACCTACTGAATTTAACCTTTTCAGAAGCTAAAACTGGGCAAAAGAACTGCAAACCCAAGAAATTCCAATGCTATATTTACAAAAAATCACTAGAACAAAGCCCGTCTAAAACAGACGTCATTTTTGTTGATGACTATTTGAAAATTAGCCATTTAACATTTTTAGATTTTGGACCACACTTTTTCAGACTAAACATTAAATGCCAATTAGAGCCAAATTTTAACCGGCTGAATTTCTAGAGAGCCGACTTGGCCATAACTGACTTGACGATCACTTACGACCGAGAGAGCGCCGTCGACTTCACCATGCCCTTCATGAATCTCGGTGAGGCAACTCTATTTTTAGCGCCGTCGAACACATTTTTAACGGTTTCGACGCCGAATCAAAAGTCTCTTAATGAGTCAGCGCGCGAATGAATTACAATCTGCCGCAGGAATCAGCATCCTGTACCGGAAGCCGACCAAGCAGCCGCCCAGCCTCTTCTCCTTCATGTCTCCCTTCTCCAACGAAGTCTGGGTCTACATGTTTTCCGCCTACATCGGCGTCTCTGTCTTGCTTTTTGCCCTCGCGAGGTAAAAAACAATTATTTTCTCTCTGACTGAGAAGGATATTTATTATTTCTGCAACAAGTGTGACGCGATTGTTTGGCACGTTGCTTACCTAGTTAATTTTAAGAAAAAATTAAATAAAATAAAATGGAAACAACAATTGACTGCTCTCTTTTTTTCAAACGTTTAGGTGCAGTCCATACGAGTGGACGAACCCGTATCCGTGCATTGAAGAGCCGGACCACCTGGAAAACCTGTTCTCGCTGAAAAACTCGCTGTGGTTCACGATCGGCTCGCTTATGCAACAGGGTTCGGACATCGCTCCGACGGCCGTGTCGACGCGCATGGTGGCCGGCATCTGGTGGTTCTTCACGCTCATCATGGTCTCTTCGTACACGGCCAACTTGGCCGCCTTCCTCACCATTGAGAGCATGTCGTCGCCGATCAAATCAGTTGAGGATCTGGCCAACCAGAATGTCATCAAGTACGGTGCCAAGAGGGACGGCTCCACCGCCTCTTTCTTCAGGGTAAACTTCTTCAATGAGATTAATTGGAAAAATCGAAAATAATTAAAAATGTTTCCAATCAATGTGTAAAAATGCCTCATCTATTTTAAAAATAATCAGGAAAATCGATTAACACAAATTTTAAGCTTGCAGACCATATCAAATCTCTCCTGAAAAAACCCATAATATCAAAAAATTGTGTTACGATTTTTTCTATTTTTCGAGCAAATATGAAAAAGCGTAATTTTTTCACCCCAAAATTAGAGCAATAAGCAAATTCACCGATTTTGTGCAGTTTTCAACCAGGTTTGATTTCACTATGATCACCCGGCATGGGCTCATTTAGAGTTTTCAAGGGGGTTGAAAATAATCCCGCCCCCAGGAGGTGAGTTTTTTCAGGAATTGTCCGTTTTTCTTATATTTAGAACCCTCACCGTGGGACTTAAGAAAATTCAATTTTGCAAATAATTATCTACATGTGGGTAAAATTCACATTTTTTAACCTTTTGCATAACTTCCGACGGCCGCTCGCAGCTGAGCTGTGCTTGATTTAAATTTAACCATCCCACACATTTTTAAACTATTGCTTTTAGTTATTTATTTCTAGAAATTGAGTAAAAATTATTATTACCCTCAAATTGTTAATACATCATGGAACCCGATCCAAAATTCCTCAGTGGTTGGAAAATCAATTCACGTTTAATGTCGTTTACAGAGAAGCCGAAAATTGAAAATGAACGGTAGTATCATCTGATGACGGCTCTCCTACTAATCGGTGCGCATTTATACAATATTTTTCGTGTTTGTAGGATTCGAATTACTCGACGTATCAGAGAATGTGGCAGTTCATGAAAGACAACCCTGATGTGTTCACGTCGACCAACCAGGAGGGCATCCAGCGAGTGAAAAGCTCGAACGGCAAGTACGCCTTCTTCATGGAGTCGTCATCCATCGAGTATGTAGTTGAGCGAGAGTGTGAATTGGCCCAGGTTGGAGGCCTGCTCGACGCCAAAGGCTACGGCATCGCCATGCGCAAAAGTAACTTTTGTTTATTGAGTTTATTCAAATCAATTAAAAAAATAAATAAATAAACGAAATGACGTTTTCTGTCTGCATTAATCTTAAATATGGATGGGGGCTTATATACGTTTTTTAGAAAAAATAAAAATAATCGAAGTGCCAGCAGTGTATTCAAAATTATTTTTAGTTTTTTTTTCTAAAAATATGTTACACGAATTATTATACCCCACACTGTGCATCTCGCAGTTTTGGCCCCGCAGCCATCTCTTAATTTAAATTAATTTTCATAAGTTCCCGTATAAGTATTTTTTCACATTTTAAATATATTTTGGCTAGATTCACCGTACCGAAACGCAATTAGTGCGGCCGTCCTCAAGCTGCAAGAAGTGGGCAAAATGTATGCCCTGAAGGTCAAATGGTGGAAGGAGAAGAGAGGTGGCGGACAGTGCAAGGTAAAACATTGAGCTTGATTTTTGCGATAATTGATTTAAGCAGCACACCAAAAGATCACAGTTTGTAAATAGCTTTTGTAAATAATCACTTGTTTTTCTTGCTTCACTTGGATCAGAGTTTGGTGAGTGGTTGGCATTTTCACTGACTGAGACACGGTTGTATTAACAAACTTCTTCAATGTTTGTAAATAAATAATAGCTTGATATAATATGCATTACAAATAATAAGACAATTTAATAAAGCAGCCTGTAATGAGAGGGGATTTGCACCGTTTGTATTATAAAACACCCGATTCCCATTTGCAACAAAATTAAAAATATTATCTGGATCTCGAATTTTGTTTCGAAATCAAATTCTTAAACGAGTTGAATTTTTTTAAATAAATGGTTGCTGCATTGTTTAAAATACATATTCATTTAAAAAAAATTCCTGACTAATCTTATGTGGATCTATACAGAGTTTTGGCTGAAAATAGTCAAACATATTTGAGTTTCTCCTTAAATAGTTGGTTGTAGTTTGATTATTCGTTGAAAATTTGATTTAACTTGATAGGAAACATTTTTATTCATCATGACAATTAGTAAGTGTTTTGAAAATTGAAAAATATCTTAAAATTAATTACTAAAATTATAAACTGTAAATTTTTAATGAAAATAAATGGATTTTGTTAAATATTTTATAGTTTTGTGCTTCTTGGAATTGTCTTATTCACGATTTGAAATACAATTTCAGGATGATTCAGCCGGCAGTGGAGCGGCCAGTGAGCTCGGCCTGGCCAACGTGGGTGGCGTGTTCGTCGTGCTGATCGCCGGGTGCGTGATGGCCATCTTCATTGCCTTGCTGGAGCTGTGCTGGCATGTCGGCCAACTTTCAAGGGACAAAAGGGTGCGAATACAATTAAAAAAACAGCACTACTTATTCTAATCCACTGGCTGCCAGCAGATTCAGTTCTGGCCGGAAATCGGGTCGGAAATCAAGTTTGCGCTCAAGTGCAAAGGCTCAACGAAGCCGGTGAAGAAGCTGGAGAACGAGGAAGACACGACCGTCGAGGAGGACGTCATGGACGGCTTCACTCCGTTGAGTCAGTACGCGCTGCCGATTAAGTCAAAGAGCAAGAGCAGCATCAACGCCTGACGCGTTGCTCAATTGTGAAAATGACAGCTAACGGTATATTTATGTCACTGGATAAAGGACAAATTGGCTTTAGAAAATATCCAAAGGAAATTAAGCCATAAATCATTCTCAACTAGAAGTTTACGACGTATATAATTTCGGCATTCTTTTAATATTTGGGAAAAAATTTTAAATTAAAACAGGAAAATCTCAAGACGGACTGAGATATTTTCCTGGATTGTACAGGCAGGAAATTAAAAAAGTATTTAAGAACAATGAGGAAAACTTGGGCTTATATGAAATAGATAATTTAAAAAATTTTAAATTTTAGAAATAATTTTCTCCTCAATTTACCTTCCAGGGAATAAAAAATCATCAAGTTATATAGGTTGAATTTTTGCCAATTTTGTCCATTGACTGGTTAATTTCGTCATCTATACTTAACGTTCAGGGCCTGGTACCAAAGTTTTGTTTCAATGAAACTATCTGTGGTTAATATTAAAATTATTTAATCCTCCAACACCAAGGGAGCTACAAAATTACATTTCTCGAGTCACTTACTCAACTACAGAAAAAATAGAAGACGCCTATAGCTGGTATCTTAACAATAATTAGTTAATCAATTGTAAGATTATAAATAGATATTCTTTAAATCGAATAAATTTTGTACAAAAGTGCTAGGCATTAGCATCGAAAACTGGGTCGGGTAAAAACAAGGACAGAGGGAGTCGTATCATAACTGCATTAAATGGAATGGATTTCCTCACGTCAACACAAACATTGAGTAGAAAGGGATGAGATTTACAACTAATCATAAGTATCTGAGTGTCTGGCAGAATCGCTTGGTTAGTCTAAAAAAGGGTGTCGTCGTTCATGTGTGTATAAAAATAGACGACACGTCTTGCGGAAAAGCACCACGCTTTTAGCAGCACTGTCTTTTGTAAATTCCTAATTATTGTAACTGCACAGTGAATAAACTCAATTTTGCAGCCATATCCTCCGCTTTTCACTCGTCAGTGTTTGCCCTTGCGGGCGCCCTTCTTCTTATTTCGCTTGCGCTTGACGCCTGTTGGCGCCGCGAGCGGCGACGTCGGCGTCTCTGCGGCCGTGCTGCTCGACTCGGCGTCGTCCTCATCCCCATCAGACTCGGGCTGCGAAGAAAGGCTAAGGTTGCTCGGCCGCGGGATGCGGCTCTTGGGCGTCGAACCGGCCGGGGGCGGCGGAGGCGGCGCCTCCGACGGTGGGCTCACCGCCCTGACGGCCGACGGGGGCGGTGGAGGCGGAGATTCGGTCGGCCGCTCTAGCGGCTTCACTTCCGGTTTGCTCAGCTCCAGACTGATAATCTTCTCGCGGCACGTCTCCACCTGCGAAAGCGCCAAAAGAAAGGTTAGAATAGAAATGAGGGTGCACGAGGGGTTGGGGGTGTTCGTCCCGACACCGTGGCATAAACTATATGTACATTCGGGCACTATACTTTCGGTTCACAACTGGGCTCGCAGGGTTTTCAGGCCAGAAGCTTGAAAAAATTGCAGTTGTTGTGTTGCTTTAAAAATTTAGAATTTATTTATGCATGCTTATTTTAAACCAGAGTTTAACATATGGGAGGAAAATTGTAAAAAATTTCCTTTTCCATAGGAAAAATACATAGGAAGAATAGGAAAAGTCACTTTTTTAAATTTGTTCAATTGACAAATTTTACTTTAAAAATTCCTTTTCCTTACATTTAGCAACCTGTGTCCTACATTCAAAGGTAGGAACGTGTGGAAAACCCCCTGATTTTAATTTTTTTTTACCAGCCGTGGAAAAATCCAGAAGGAAAATTTTACTGAGTAAACTCTGTTTTAAATAATCTAAAATCTGATTAGCATTCTTTTAATTAGCCTGCAAACCCTCTACTCGAGCCTTGGTTTACAGAAATGAAGCGAATAGGAGTTTTACTGCTTCTGGCGCATTCATGAAGATGTGCACTAGCAATAAGATACAGTTTTTGTGAGAGGAATTAAAAACATTTTTACTTAACTTAGGAGGACGTGGACGGTAAAATTTTTTATTCTAATCAGAAACAGATCATTCTACGAAATATTTTACTGTCCAAGTCCCTTTAAGAACCCAATCCCTGACATTCAATTTTACACGATCTTATTTAAATCAGAAGAGATTTAACTGTTTTGACCTGCTACAATGCACAATGCATGATTGAAATTAAAATTATGAATATAACATTTATTTCGGCGTCGTCTAAAAGTGAGAGACGTTGTAACAAAATATTTTCCCTGTCCAATACTTTACTTCAGAGTTGCAGAGGCTCCTAACTAGCCTAGTTTTCCAATAATTTAAAATATGAGTTTCTTACACACTTGCAGGAGGGAGTGCTGTTCATTTTTTCATATTTTTAGTAATATTTTAAAACTGCCCCACCCTCCAGCTATATCAATAGAGTGAAAATATAAAAGAGCAAAAAGTAAATAAAAAAAGTAATCAGAGTATTGTCTAAAATTCATTGAAGCCTTGAAACTCTGAACAGATTCAAAATCTAGGTCCAGATACACACTTGGATCCAAGGGGAACCTGCTAGGTGCAGCTCAAAAAGGTAAAAAGTAACATCACAATTTGCGTCTAAATAAAAAGGGTGCGGCGGCGTGCTGGACACAAATCAAACTGACATGGAAACTCAAAGGATAATATCATTTAGTTCGTTGTGATTTTTTTAAATAGATGTGAAAGGTTTTCAATGACCGAAATTGTTAGATTTGATAAACTTAGCGATTTACGGGAGTTTGAAATATTGACCAAAAGTTAAAATCCATTTTTGATTAATTTGGGTGAATTTTGGTTTGTAAAAAATATCAAATAAGAACTTGATTGATATTTGAAGAAATGTAATAAATTTCCCTAAAGGGTGTTCTGGGTTTTGCAAATTAAAAAAAATACGGACTTGTTCGTACACACATTCATCGATCCAAGTCAACCTTTAAAAAGATCTTGCTTAAAATAATCGATTTTAAGGTAAATTCAGAGCTCTTTAACTTGCTAATGAAGAGTGCAATTAAAAATTTTCCGTCAGACAAAGCTCGAAATCAATAATTTCACGACAAACTAAATAATAGCACACCAAGAGTTATCTTGAGAAGAGTTGTAAAACAACGCAAAATCAAACGAAAGATAGAATAGGTGAACGGAAATGAGCGGTGAATGGAGTGGTGGGCCAGGAGAGATCGTGGCAAAGAGAGTGAGAGAGCGAGCGAGCATCCCGTCGATGAAGTGAGTCTGTCCGGTTCGGGCTACCTCGGTCTCGATCGTTTTCTGCACGCGCTCCAGCGTCAGCAGGTCGCGCTTCCCTGTCACAGGGTTGTACAGCGCCCTGGTGGTCGTTTCCAGAGTCGTTTCGTCCAAGATGCGCTCCCGCGAGCACAGCACCCGCGGTGTCGAGGTTGCAGCCTCCCTCAGCGAGAGCCGAGGAAAGTCGTCGCTCGACGGACGCAGCCGCCGAACGGGGGGCAGCGGACGCAAATTGTCCTACAGGTTATGCGTGCGCAACTCGTGTTAAAGTGGATTTTTACATTTTTTGTCGTTCCTTGTTTAACGATTTCACAGTTTACAATGCGATAGTTACATCTGAACAGATAATTTCAAATTTGGATGTCTCATTAAGACAAAATATTTAGTAATTTCAGTTTAGGAAATTTAAATTATTTCATTTTGACTTGAAAATTTGATTTTATTTTCTAGAATAATTGTATTTTTTTATTTGATCTGCATCTTTCATTCAGAATTGATTAAATTGAATGATTCAGTTGGAAATTTGCTCTACACTAAAGGCTGAATAAATTTACAGTAATTTTTGTCCTTGAAAAATCTTTAAACTAACATTGATATTTCTGAAAAACACTAAATTTAAAAATAAAAAAAATTGCAGAAATTAGGTTATTTTTCTTTAAATTTAAACTATATATTTCATAACGTTCTGTGAAATCCAAAGGGGAAACAGAACATTGTGAAAAGAAATAAATTTGCAAAACGTTTCGTTGAAAAATAAAAAATAAAACATATTTTTAGTTGTCAACCGATTTTTAGCAAATTTTATTAACAAAATTTTTTTATTATAAAAAAAATACTTTGATATTGATCTTAATTTCCTCAATAAATTTAATAGTGACTGTATTCTATAGCTCTTTTTAAGCTACTCATCGAAATTTGTCTTAACCAAGTTTGTTCAGCTGATTTTTTGCGGTGTAAACTACAAAAACAACATGCTCAATTTTGTGATTGATTTCTGTAAAGATCCACTTGAAAAATGAAAACTAGAGTAAAGCACGGCTGCCGGTGCGTGGTACGGGGCAAAACGATAAAAGAATATCACATCGAGTTACCTTGATTTGGGGCGTTAGCGTGTGAAAAAACTGAAATACTTGTTAAGCAGCTTTGAAAATAAAAGACAAAACGTTTTAATTTTGTGTTAAAGAGGACCCTATATCGAAATGCGAGGTCGGAAAAGAAAGCAGCTCACCGTCACGTTATTTTCTTCGTCCCTGGCGGTCAGGTTATCATCATTCTCGGTAAGGTTGTTGTCCTTATCCGGCTGTAAGGTCGTCGTGATTGTCGTAGTTTTTGCGGTGCACTCTATCGGCGACAGGGCGGCCGGGCTTGTCTCAATCATTTCTGACATTTTCTTGATCACCATTTGGGCTTGCAACGCGTCCTGAAATCAAATATTCCCGCAAAGGTCAGTTAAATACTGATTGAAACAAAGATAAATAGTTCATATTTTTCTTCAATCTTTAATTAAGTAGAGCAAACTAGATTTAACACATCTATTTATAGACAAAAATTAAGAGAAACGACGTTAAGGGAAAATGGCGTATTCGCTTCCTTGGATTATTTTAGTAAAGAAAACAGACTAAATATTTATTATGTGGTAGCTTGCATTAGCAGCTGATCAAGCACCAGCCGAAAATTTGTCTGAATTGGCTTAACTTTATTTTCTAAAACGAAAAAATCTTCAAGAGGAAATATTTCACTAACAGAATTTTCTCAGAGTTTGTAAGCATTCTTAACCTAAAATTGGAAGGAGCAATAAAAACGAGTATCTTACCTGCTCCAACGACTTCAATCTTGCCTGTCTCCAGGCGGCCCTCATCTCTGCCTGCTTTTGTCTCTGCTCCGCGGGCGACAGTTCCGCAAAGTTAGCAGTTGCTTCATTCAGCAGGCCCTGAAAATTCAATTTATTAATTATTTCCCTGATTTGATTTTTATTTTAAGTAAGAAGCAAAAAGTTCGCAAGGAGGTGGAAAATTTGTCCAGCTATTTTGAACGGTACTTATTGTGAGAGCTAAAATATGACCACATACCGATTGATGCAAGAATTAAATAAATCTATATTATAGAGCTTTTGATTTATTGCAATTTCGGCTTGTTTGACCGTGAAATTGCCGACAAAATGACTTCCACTCGCCACATGATCACTTAAATATTTTGATACAATGTATCAAATAATCCATAATTAAGATCAAAGGAGAGTGTTGTGTACCCTGGCGATTCCATCCTCTTCGTCCTTTTTTTGTACATTTTTATTTCATATTTTCTTAAATTTAAGCTTGTGCTACATTATCTCCCGTTCCAGAATTTACCAAAAAAAAATTCATGGATTTCAGCAAAAATAAAATAAATCACATATTTTTGTAAAAAAAATAAATAACAACACTTGAGTAAGGGGTGTAACCACCAGGGTGCGCAACACAGGCAGACACCCCTCCCCTTTGAAACCGGTGGTAATATTTGAGAGCAAGCCCATGCGGCGAGTGAAAGTTCTAACAGGTAATTTCAGAACCAGGATAAACATTTGAGACCTTTTTTGGACGAAAACGACAACTTTTTTAGGACGATTTTCTATTTTGAGTTCCATTTTATACTGTTTTAATCCATTCGTTCTTGTTGATTTTCTCGCCAAAAGCAGGGTGAATTTCACATTTTTACAAATGTTTTTATAATCCAGCTGTACGACTTAAGATGGTTTCAATAGCTGATTTCGTTATTTTTCTTTTTTTCAACCTCTGCTCAGCACTTCCCGTGGGCTATGAGCTCACTAGGTCCAAGGTCTCAACAACACACAAGCGGATAACATGGAAAAAGTGGCCTGAGTGGCCGTAGAGGAGCTTGGGCCTAATAATGTGGCCATCTTTTCGCCTCCCCGCACCGAGGTCTTTGATTGAAAAGTCAAAAATTTGTCTGCTGGAAAGGTGCGAAAACCAGCAAGTGGCGAGATGGCGCTAGTGTGCACCTCCCAGCCTGTTGAGCTATTTGAGCAATTCAAGTTACTAAACTAACCACCTTTTGCCACCCCTGACATTGGCCAGCCAATACATATTAGATCCCCAAACTTCTCAAATATCTCCCAACTGCTTTGACACTCATGAGAATGCCTGAACAATGCGAGCCAACAGGTTCTTTTGATTGATGAAAATTTGGATTTTTTTGTAACGTTTCCTAAGCTGCATTTAATTTTTATGACACGATGTGCTTTCATTTTGGCATATACCACCAAATTTTCCTGGCTCTTATAACAACAACTGACTTCATAGGTCTAAACAGGATAAAAAATCTGTCAAAATTCTATCACAGACCGCATATAATTAATCTTGGTTGCTAAAAATCGGTATCAACAAACATTTTAAATCTGTACTAAATCCACCAGTATTTTTGTAGACAAATCTTCGATGCTCTGCTGACACTGCAGACCATTTTTACCGCGCTCTTTTAGGTCATCAATGGGGAAGTAGAAGATTAATAATAATCTGTTTTGGTTCTTTCTGACTTTTTAGTCTCTTCAGAGCTTTGAGTGTGGCTCAAGCCTTTAAATTTCGGTATACGTGCTCATTTCGAGCCTAAAAAGAGATGCATAGAAAAAAAAGTCAATCATCCTAATCCATAAAAAGGAAATGCGGAAATTGCAGTACAAACTAGTCTTTGATTAAATATCTTGAGAGAACTTAAATTTTATTCTTGTTTACTGGTAGTACTAACAAACAGTACAAATTTTCAATTAATTCAGGAATCTTCTATATTTATTTTTATGTACATCCTATATAGATAATACTTTCGGAAAAAAAGGTTATTTCCTACAAGGACATCCTGGAATTTAATCTCTCAATTTGAATTAATCATTACCTCGTTTGCCAAGATCTCGCGCATTCTCTTCTCTGCCTTGGCTGTGCGCACGCTCGAGGGCAGGTTGGACGGTTTGGCGCTGATTGGCGGCGGCACTGACGGCTTCGACAGGGCCGGCTCGATTGGCACGGGAATATGAGACGCCCTCGGGGACGCTGCCTCCGAGGCGGCAGCTGCTATAGCTGCGACGTTCGCGTCGTCTTCCTCCTGGTCCATCTCGGCCCAGGTCTTCAGCTCCTCGTGCGTCAGGTTGGCAATCTTCTTTTCCTCCTCCTGTTTCATCCTTTCAACCTCATCCTTGCTGAGGAAGGAGAAAACTCGGTCTGCAATCAGACGAGAGGAGACATTTGAGCTATTATAATCGTTATCTGTAGAAAATCGTTGCGGTATTTTAATTTAAAGGGTCATTCTGCGAGAGAATTCATGGGGTCTGAAAAGCCTCTTGGAACTTACAATATTGAAATTATCTCGAGCTTTAATGCAGCTAAAACATCAAACTTTGTGTTTTTTTAATGTACAGTCTACCTGATTTATCCAGTTTTTGAGGTAAAAATTTCATCAATATTTAAAATTATCATGGAAAACACTACTTGATTAATTTGAACCAGTTATTAAGAATATAGTTTTCAACATTAATTTTGTTCAAAATAAAAATTAATACCAGTCTTAGCTGCAGGATGTTGCTGCTCCACCATCGCCTTCTCGAAGAATTTCAACTTGTCGCTGACGGAGGTCGGAAGCGGAATGCCACTCGTGGCTGGAACCTGCGAACAAAGCTGTTTAGCCTCGACATTTACCCTTTTCTTTACGGTCTCATTAGTAAATGATCCGGTATGAAGCACAAAAGCTGTTGGAAAGCGTGCGAAAAATGCGTCACCTTGACAGGCGTGTTGGTAAACTTAGCGTTCGGCCTTCGGCTGCGGATTATGGGGTCGAGCAAATCCTCCGCCGAAGAGTAGACGCTGTCCTGTTCCTCTGTGGCGGCAGCGGCGGCCAGCTCCTCGACGCCGGACACCTCGTCCAGGGGCGGCAACGGCGAGTCGCTGAGAAGCGGCGGCAGTGGCGAGGCGCCGTCCTTGGGCGATGGGCTCTTGTGGCCGGGGATCGGGGACAGTGACGGCGGGCTCGGCGAGGCCGAAGCTCCGCCAGCCGACTTGTCCAGGACGGGGATCCGCGAGGGATTGGGACCGGAGGGTGCAGGCTGGACGCGGCGGGCAGAATTCAAATGATAGAGATCAAGCAAGCTAATCGTTAGACTTGGGAAATTTGGTCGTTCTCTGTCTTTGTCGGCTGTCTTTTTATTAAAATATTAAGGATTATTTATTTTTGAACTAGAAAATAAATTATATTTTTATCTGGTTAAAAATTTATAGAAATATTTTTTCCTAAAATAATTCTTAATGTTTATATTCTGCATTAGGAAAATATTCTAGGCTTGAAACAATCGTCTCTTAGTGAAAATTGTCGATTCGGCGGAGTTTGTGATTTTATGGAGCTCTAAAGGTTAAATATCCTGGATGGGACTTAACATGGAAATCGAATTTTAAAGCCAGTTTTCGTAAAATCCTGATAATATTTATGTTGACTCTTACCGATGATTCAGTTTTTATTTTCCAGAATGCAGATCCTGCATTTTCAAATTTGACTGATTAATTTGCAAAATTAAATTGGGTTCAAGATGATACTGAGATTTAACCAGATCATGTAGCTCCATTTAGACCATCAGGAAAAATCGTTTAATATTAATTCACTAATTTCTCAGATTTTCAACTTAATATCTTACGTAAATAAAATATAGAAGAAAATAATACCTTTGAAAACTAATTGACTATAGGAAATTTCATCAGCTTTTAGAATATGTTGATTAGACAAGTCACCAAATTTGTAGTCAGGTTGTCAGTATCAATTGATTAGCAGACCTAAATCCCCAAGTCTGCTAGTCGTGTGCGGTTTAATTAGTGGCGGCTTGTACAAGCTTGACATTTTTATTTGTGGCTGATTAATTGAAAAGGCCGGCGTTTGAAAATACACTTTTTATGTACATAAAACATACATAAATAGTTGAATCGTTCGTGTGTGTATATGTACAATTTAAGAAATGGAAACATGAATAAACTTCTTTCTTTTCATATAGCTCATTGCGTTCAACTTCGTCGTTAGAAACGTTACAAATAAGTGTGTGTATTATTATTTCATTAAGAAACTGTATTAACATATAAAATTTTACACGTAAAAATAATCCTCGTCAAAAACAATTATATATTTCCGTATTACTATAATATATTCTTTTTGGTATGCACTCTTAAACGTTACTTAATTTTTATCTCTCCTCGAACACTTTCAGTGCCAAATTCTTTCTTTTCCACGACGAAATTTAGTTCTATCATAAGAGTATTGCATTATGCATGTGTGTGTGTTCATCTTTTTATTTTTAATCAATAAAGGTGAGACACTTCTACATCCCATCGAGATACTGTTATTTGTTAAATTTTTTCTTCTTCCGCGGCGGCGACAACTAGAATTATAATAACTCCGTCTCTATTTGAATGTCCGTGGGTGCAGAGTCGACCCAGGCGTTTCATCACTGGGACAACGAAAAGGCTTCATTGAGCTACGAAAAATGAGCAACTTGAACTCTAGCGCACCCTCACAAAACCCGTATTCAACCGATTATTATCCGGCCACGTCTTCTTCTTCTACTTCTTCTTAACCGTAAAATATCACAAGCTACACGTGCGCCGCGCCGACTCTGCACCCGGCGTGCCAAAATCAAACTTCATTTGATACATCGAGAGAGAAAGAGAAAGAGGAAAATATTATGCTAGAGTGAGAGAGAGAGATAAATGAAAACATCCAAAGACATCAGTTGTTGCGGGAATGTGATTATACAACGTTAGAATGTATGCGTGTGTGTTTTTGTGATTGGTTACTGTACTTCAAACCTCATTATCATCACTTAGGCCCAACATTGTGTTAATTAAAGCTTTTCAATCTTGGTCTCCTTATCTCCAAAGCAAACTATCATGTGCTCACGGTGAGGTTTCTATCCCATACGGGCTCGAAAATCCGGAAAGTAAAAGCGAGATGCGAAATAAATGCAGCAGCGAAGAGAGTGACAGAGGAAGCGTGTTTCTTGTGATAGCCCACGAGGTATTAATCGTTATAAATGCGAAACCAACCAAGGAAATCTGGTTTTGTTCCCCTCAAATATGCAATTTTTGCCTGAAACGTGTAGACGCACATCCAATGAAAATGACCAAATGTCAAAAGGGGCAATTTTTATCAAGTCAATGCAATTTAGAGTAGCAAATCGAAAGTTGATTGATATGTATTTTGTGAAAAAAATTCTATTTCTGACGATTTTTTCCATTTTTTACAAAAAGCAAATTTTACTAGATTTAAAAATGGGTTAGCTGCTACTAAATTACTATGTATTTGTAGCTAGATTTCTTTCATAAGGAAATACACCCTAAAAAACATTTTACTCTATTTATAAAATTTGAATGACAATAATAATTATTAGTTATTCACTTTTACAGAATTTGAATTTTTACCAGCTTACAGAATGTGTTAAGTTTTTTCTACAATTAACCATTAAAAACTAAAAAGCCTAGAACTAACCCATGTGGGAAATTTTAAATATTTATCTTAATGTCAAATTTGATCCACCAATCAATTTTTTTCATTGAATAGTATCTACAAACAAAATTTTAGCGAAAATTTCCCAAAATTCGAGTGGTGGTCCATGTAAATAAACAATACGTTTGAGGCAAAAGTCACGTTACGAGTGAAACAAATCCACGGATCCCTTGCAAGTTGAGCCCGGTAATCTATCTCTGCTTAAAAATAAAATTCACAGCTGATTCAATGCGGCACTTTTGCAACCGAGAGCAAAGGGCGGCTTTTGGCCAAAAACTTCAAATTCGAAAATATTCCAACGGGAATTTTGACGGCCACCCAATGCAAAGAAGCACCAATCAACTTATTGCTCGCGCGGTGGCAACAATATGACAACCTTTCGCTACACTTGGTCGGCCCTGTGTTACATAGAAAACTTGCTCTCCGAAAATTGGATTCTTCACATTGGCGATGAACAGTCTGAAGATGAGTCAGTGCTCTGCAACGTGAATTCAGACATTCACTGCGAGTGCCACCTGGGCAACATGCCTTCTATACACACGGCAAGTTCCGAATAAACATGAACCACTTTTAGTACGGGTCATCAGATCTTTCAATAAGATGTAATTTTGTGGAGGTGTTGCCCTATAGGACCAATGTTTTGGGGTTCAAAATAAGGCAAAAGCTTCGAAAAATTTCCTCAAGTTCTGAAGACCAAAGCCAAGAGTGGTTCTCCTACATTCGGAACAGACCACACAGAGGACACAAAGTACGCACATACACGACTCGATTACGGACATGCACGCTAAGGCTAGGTTAAATTATTTTAATGTTTGTCGCTCGGCTTTCGGCTTCGCTTGCACAGTGACATGCGCAATTTGGTTGGGGAGTCTTCATGCTCAAAGTTTTGTCACTAAGCTAGAAAAACACACACACCTAGATGGGTTCACATCAATTTTTCTGCCTAACGAAAGAACGAACCTCGTCAATTAAAAATCAAGCCACAAATAAAAATAAGTTAAATGATATAAGTCTTTATTACAGTAGAAATTATAAAATTATTAAATTATGTATATGTATAGTAGTGGTGTTATTACATTGGAGAGAAAACTCTAGTACTCACGGTGCTGGTGTGTGGGCCGAGCGTGTGTTTGCTCATGACGATCGTCGTTGTCTTCAGATCCAGCCTCGGCGACTTTGGCGTCGTCGGCGTGGCCGCCGAGTCGCCGCCGGTTGCACTAGCAACGTTATTGTTGGCGTTGTTGGCCGCGCTGCCGCTGTTCAGCTGCGGCACCAGCATCTCGGCCGCTCGCACCATGTCCAACACCTACGCAACCGTCAGTTTTTTTAAAGAAAATTAAATATAAAAAATCATTGGAAGATTGGTTTGACGCACCTTAGATCTTCCATTGTTGAATAGTCCACCACATTTTTTCTGCGCATTAGTTGGTATTTAATTCTTTATATTTGTGTAAAAATGCACAAAAATTCCTAAGGTTTTAAGAACATGGCAAAAAAACGTTTGTCCAAATAGAGTTTTGCTTTTACTTGGTTTTCTCTAGAGCTCTATAACTCGTAAAATATACCCTTAAAGATCTAAAATTAAGAAAATTCACCCCAAAAATGATCAACCAACCTTTTCAGGTGTTGACTTTTCCCTCTGCGCCTCTACAAGGGCGTTGTCGTTGGTGCTGGTGGTGAGTGGCGCCTGGGAATCAGCGACGATCTGTTGTTGTTGTTGTTGTTGTTCCAGCTCCAAATTTCGCATCTTCTCGGCGGCCTCCTTCTCCCACTCGGCCATCTCCAGTTTCATGTTGTGCTCCTGCTTGCTGGTGTCTTCGACATCCTCCATGTCGAGACTGGACACGCTCTGCGACTGCGACCTGATCTCCCTGGTCAGCTTGCCCTCGCGGGTCAGTCGCTCCACCTCCTCCCTCGTGTAGCCCTGGCACACGGTCAGGTGGATCTTGTTGCCTGCACTGCGCAGCGCGTTCACTGCCGTCAGGTGTGACGCGCCTAGCAGAGACACGCCGTTTACCTCCAAAATTCTTTGGCCAACCTGCAGGAGATAAAATCGAAGTCAGTTTCTTTACTCACCATAACATGGGGTGAATTTTGCTTTAAGTCAAGAGTAAATTAAAAAAAAAAACAGACTACCATAATTTCTTGTAAAAGGTCGAATTTCAATAAATTTTACAATTTAGCAATCAGCTCAGAGGCTTGAATCGAATGATAAGATTTTCATACTCAAATCTGATTTTCCCCCAAAAATTTTCCAACAGAAAATAGAGCGGAAATTGAACAGCTTGTAGAGGAATTTCAATTTTTTCCAGAAGTTAAAATTGCAAAAGATATTTGCTCCATAGCAAAATTATAAGTATCATTAAAATAATTAATTATGCTTATACAATGGAAGATATTTAATATCTCGGGTTAAAAATGTAAATTTTGGTACCTGAAGGCCTCCTTGTCTGCTAGCAGCACCGCTCGAATTGATTTTCGACACAAAAACTCCCTGGTCAGTGGCGTCCAGTGGATTTCCCTGTTTTGACGACCCTGTTCCTCCTTTGATATGCATTCCTAACTTTTCTCCGTCCTCCTTGGTTATTGTCACCTCCTGAAAGACCCGAAATTAGTGCGTGAAATCAAATTTAATGTGGGGGCAATGAAAGAACAAACCTTGTATCCATCTGGCAGCGGGTCGTGCTGGATGGACAGTGTGATGGTGCTAAGTGCGTCTGTGAGGGCTGTTACAGCCTGAATGTGAGTGCAGCCTTCCAAGTCTTTATCATTGACTTTGAGGATTCGGTCGCCCATCCTCAATTTGCCTGAATTCCACGCTTGCCCACCAGGAACAACCTTTGCAACATTAGTAATGATATAATTTCCCTTATTTTGAAAATTGTCAATTTATTTAAATTGGAAAGCTGCCCAGATCGAATGTTGAGGAATGCTTGCATTATTTAGTGCAAGAATGATGACTTTCCCTCAGAGGTTACGCATGTTTGTTCAATTACGTGACTGTGGTGATAACTGCTCAGGTAAACTAGATTCGCTTTTAAGGAAAGTAACGCGATTGCTTGGATTTCAAACAGCGCAAATCATGTCACATTACAGATGGTGAAATTAATTTCCCTTGAGGAAAGTATTGACTAATTGGTTGAAGGATTATTACAGACGAAATAAAAATTGATCAAATGTCAGCTCAAAGAGGATTGGTAAATTTAGACGTTTTGTTTTTGACAGAAAAATATTGTTAATTTATTTTATATTTTTGCATTTCCACCAAAACGAATGAGACGTGATTTTTGCCATGTTTGATGATTGAAAATCGTTAAAAAGAAAATTTTCTTAGCTGGAAAATGGAAATGAGAACAACTGTCCAAAATTTAAGTGTCAAATTGAGGACATTTTTGTCTGTTTTTCAAATGGTTTAAAATATTGCAACATAAAAATGTTTTGTATAAAAACTAATTAAATATAATTAGACTGAAAAATTCCACATAAAAACATTTTGAAATTATAGAAAAATCACCTGAAATAATTAAAAAATTTAGTACCAAAAAGTTTTTACGTTTGATGGTTTTATGACAATTGCATGATTCATGCTAATTTGGTGTCCAAAATTAACCAAAAAGTAATGTAAACGTCTTGAAATCCCAAAAATAGTCAAAAGCAATGCTCTCGCTAGCAATCTAAGGTTTGAGATAATTGATAGTGATTTTACTTACATGCGAAATGAAAATGCCCGGCGCGTGCTTGCCGAACGGAACTGACGAGTGGTCTGTGCCACCAATGATACTGAAGCCGAGCGTCCCGGCAGACTTATCAAGCACAACGTCCTGCAAAACAATAACAATAAGCGATTCAAACCTCTCGGTCGAGAGACAAAGTGTCACCTCAATGATAACAGGCTCATTCTTGAGTTTATTGTCCGTCACTCTGGTGACCACGGTCTCCGTCAGGCAGCTTTTAACGATGGTCTCGGTCAGTTTTCCGAGGGCGGTAGGCGCAGGCGGGAACTTCTCCTGCAGCTGCTGCGCGACAGGGTCTGGCTTTTTTATGGTGACGCTAACGAGGGCGCCACTGGAAGGAGCGCTGTCCTCAGCGGCAGCGTTGTTGTTGAGGAAGTGCGGCGGGATCATGGCCTCAAAGTCCTCGTTGGTGATGGGCTTGGGGATGGACGGCGGCTCGACCGGCACCACCGCCTTCTCCTCAGTTTTCAACTCGCTCTGACTCGAGATCGAGTTGAGTCTGCGTGGCGCCGGCTGCGGTGGAACCTTACTCACATTCTCCGGCTGCGACACGGATGAGGTGAGCGTCGACACGGGGGGTGATTTGGGCGGCAGCTGTACAGCCTCATTGCGCAGACCTTGCAGCTTAAAGTTAGTCGACGAGTCTGGCGAGCTGGAACTGAGGTTGGGCCGGCGGTATGAAGTCATGTTGGGCCGGTTCGCCATGTAGCTGTTGGCCGCGTAGTGCAGGCCAGTGTATGGCTTAGGCACGCCAAATACGTGCGGCACCTTGCCCGACGGGTCCGTCTGGCCGACCGGCACCCACACGTCGCGCTCAATGACCAGCCGCACAAACCGCTCCAGGCCCTTCAGCATGGCCACGGCTTGATCATGCCGCGCTCCCTGCACGTCCAGACCGTTTATCTGTGGAGATTAACAGCACTCATGACTTGCTTCAGAGTTATAACAATATTAATTTACTGATATAACTTTATCTCCGACCAAAAGCTTTCCGTCCTTTTCCGCAGCTCCTCCTTCAGTGATTTTGGACACATAAATCGCCTGAGGAAAATTTTAGAATAAATAATCAGACTAGAAGCCAAGGGGGTGCATTAACTGTCTACAGTGATTATGCTAATGTCCAAAAGATAAGCTGATAGTTAGGGATTACTGTTTATTTAAGTCTGGTATGTGACTAAAAATGAGCAAAAATGATTGGATTTCAAGAAATTTGGGCCCAAAACACAAAATTAAACTAATCTATTAGAAAATTAAGATATATTTCATTTTTTTATAAACTATTTTGATCTTTTCCCTCTAATTCTGTAATATGTATTTTGCCAAGTATTACGAAATAGCAAATTAGTCTAATTTTTCCTTCCAAAATTAAACATGAAATCAATTAAAGTAGGATAAAACTGCTCCTAGAGTAAATTTAATTTGACTTAATGTGAAAAATTGATAAGATTTTGGCTGTTTAACTGACAACGTTACTTTTTTAAACCTCATGCAACATATAGTGGTGAAAGATTTTTGTTTCCTTAAGAGAATTACGATTGTTGTTATAATTAACCTGAATCCATCAACCATTGATAGTAGTAAAAATTTAACCAGGAATCTACCATATTTTTGTCTTAAACACGACACGTAAAATGAAACTATTTGATACAGAAAAATTGTGATATTGACGGTAAAAAACTGAGGGCTTCAAAAGTGAGATTAAAATGCCTAACGTCGTCCAAAATTTAGCTGCAATATGTCAAAAAAGTTGTATTTAAGATGAAAAATTCAGACTTTCAATAACAATTTTAATTGTTATATTCAAGAACAGTCTTGCAAATTAAAGATACCCTACAAAGTAAAGCTAACAGTTTTGACCCAATAAACAAACTAAACGCTACTGCTGATAATGGTTAGTTAAAACATTGGAGCAATCACTACAAACTGTTAAACTAAATTAATTAAGACTATCTAATAATTAGTTAATTGTGCTGAGGAAATAAATTATAAAAGGTTTTGTGAATCGTTAGTTACCAGTTCCGCAAATTGATATCTATCTGCTAAATTTTACCTCGGGAGAGACACTCACATCTGAGCCCTCCTTGAAGCCAGGCGAGCCCTTGCCACCAGCAATACTGAATCCCAGGCCGTTCGAGTCCCTTATCAGGGTGGTGTGCACCATCTCCTTCCTCAGCTCCATGCCTTCCCTACCGATCACACTGGCAGACGTCGGTGGTGCGTTTCTCACAGTGACTGTCGGGGTGGCGGGCAGTGAGTGGAACGAGTTGATGCTGCCGTTTGCTGACGGGGGCCGGTGGTGTGGCTGATCCATCGCAGACTCAGCTCGTGGGTTTGGACTCTGCTGTAAAGTGAAAAAATAATAGCACCTTTTTTTTGAATATACAAATTATTTCTTTTTTTAAATCAACATTAAGATACTCTGTTTTCAAAAGTCAATTTTTTCTAGAACTTTCCAGGTAAAGGTTTTTTATAACATTGCTCTATTTTAAATTACTTTAAATTTTAACCATAAAAAATGTTTCAATGTCCTAAATGGCATAGACGAATATTTTATTAAATTTTAATGTCTTTTTTGTCTAGAATTGGAATTAATAATTAATAAAATGGGCCAGTTAAAAAAAAATCCTTCTAAGCCTTCACCAGATTTTTTTTGGTAAATTGTAGTTAATTTTGGCAAAAATTTTAAAAAGTATCCTTTGCATGAAAAAAACTATTTATTCTCCCGTCATAGAAAAATTAGATTGCGAACCATTTTTAAGGGGATAGTTACCTTAACTTGAATGATGGGTCTAAGAATCTCTCTGCCGACAATCATGTCCAGTGTTTGTCCAGAGGCCTTCAGCATCTCCACTGCTTCGTAATGGTCAGCACCAATCAAAGACATGCCGTTTACGGCTAAAATACGATCGCCGACCTGAAACACAAGCATTTTAATAACTAGGTAATTTGAAAAATGACGAATATTACCCTTAATCCGGCAAGTTCGGCTGGAGCACCAGGCGTGACCTTGGAAATGAACACACTTTCATCGTTTCCTCGGAAGGGCACCGAGCCGCGGCCTCCGGCAATCGACAAGCCAAGGCCCTGGCCTCTCTTCTCAATAATAATCCTAAGCTCATCTTCGTACCTCGGCATTGCTGCATCTAACGAAAGAAATAAAATTAAGTTGACACGCCTCAATTTCAAAATTTTACCAGTGGAGTCTGGCTCGAGGTCAGCACCAGAAAGCCTATTGGCTGGTTCTTGATCCTCCTTCTTTTTGCCGGCCTGTAATGCGAATGGTAGAATAGTGAAAAGTGCCACACTAATGGATAATGGCCACAATTCTTGTCGAACAATCAAGCCATGCAGGCAGGCACAGTCAATGAAAACGCTCGCACTGACGCATTATTACTGACAAGAAGAGTGGAGTGAGCTGTATCTTATCAGCAGCACCGCGAGTGAGTGTGCGATAAGCCCCAGGATAAATAATACTAGGAATGCGTGCTTCTTCCTTCGAAATCACCATCAAAACACATCGAGAGTAAAAAAAAAACGAAAGCTGCCTAAGAGCGTAAAAACGTAAAATTCGTCACTGTGTAAACAAACGCTCAACAAACACTGAGAGAATGCAATATTTGAACAAGTACCTGCGCCAATATTTGCGCCACTTGTTCCCTATCCGATCCAGCTGACTGGATGCGTTTATTTTTCAAGTGGTGCGGCGTGTCTCGTCTATGCAACCGATTTGCACGTGGCTCGTCTTCCTCGCGCTTCCCACTAACAGGGTCAAACCGAACACGACCCTCCTCCTGGTTCACATTTCAAAAAGCGTCCCGAATTGTAAGCGAGCATACTCACTTGCAGATCAAGGTCAGTCGAGTCGTCTGCCGCTGCCGTCGCCACTGCCACCAAAGTCTCGTTCTCCTCGACCTCAACAACATCATGGTGGTGACCATTTTGCGCCGCGGTGACTACCACCGGCTCCACAATAGGCTTGCTCTCCTCGACGACCATCGCGTCTGTGAATTCGTCCTCCTCCTCTTCCTCCTCGGCTGCCACTTGGTCGTCCATTGGCGTGCTGGCTCTGGCCTCCGCTTTGGCCTTGGCAACCGCCGCTGCTGCCTTCGCGTTAATCACGTGAAGCTCTCTTTGTTCCTCCAACTTGGACGGCAATTCCTGCTGCTCTAAAGGCAAATCGGCCTCGCCATCCATCTGCCAAAAATGCACAGTTGAGAAAGGGGAAGAATGCAAATTAAAATTAAAAAAGATCCCTCTGTCATGATAAACTTCTTTACTGACAAAGAAACCGAAATTATGAGCATTTTATGTATCAAACTTGATTGAAATTGTAAGGAAAATGGGAGCACATCAGTTGTTAACAATTTGTAAAACAGAATTTGTATAAAAGACCGAAACGAAAATGGTCCTTAAGTATTGTTCATAAGCAAACAATATTAATAATTAATATGTAAATTATCACTTATCAGACTCATTCCCAGCTGACCAATGAAATATTTCTACTGAGTAAGATAGCGTCTTCTGGGAATTTCCTTGCTCATTAATTAAATATATTTCGGAGGGGATTTAAAAACTTATCTCGTACATTGGAATAATCCTGTCCTTGCGAATCCATGCTGCTGCGGCCATCCTTGCCACCTTTGCCGAACAGCTTGTGCGCCTTGGCTTTCAACTCCCTGGGGTGAGGCGTGTTTTGGCGCACGAAAGGCGTCTGCTTAAATTCTAGCTGTTAAGACCAAACATTTGGAAAATTTAAAACACTTACATCTCTGTCCTCCGCCTTGGGATCGTGTGCGTCGGTGAACTTGACCGAGTGAGTGCGCGAGTTCTCCCTCTCCTGCCAGGCGCGGTCGTCCTCCTCCTCGACCTCTTCTTCCTCGCCATCGCTGTTCAGTGAGTGATTGACATCTGCAATGAATCAAAAAGTCAAACGATCCGTGCGAGCCATTTAAAAGCAATCGCTCTCACGTCCGAAGCCCTCGTGGTGCCTCATTTCCTGCTGTGGCAAGAGGAAGCAGGTCAGCACCTCTTCTCCCGTCGCCTCATCAATATCTGTTTGGAACTTGAGCATTGGTTGAGCTTGGTTTTCCGACAGCCACACGGCTTTAAGGCCCAGTGTTGCCAAAGACATTGGCAAGTACTGCAATCTGCGGCAGGAAATCATTAGTGACATTGCTTTTGACACTTGCGGAGGATGTTTTACCTATTTCCAGCTATATCCAGCACTTGGAGCGCCTTGCAATGGCCTATTTCCTGTGGCAGGTAAAGCAATCTGTTGTCTCGCAAGGACAAAACACCGAGGTGACACAGATGGCCTAAGAAAATGTTTGGTATTCATTTAAACATATTTTTTCCAGCAAAAAATATCAGATTGCATTGGAGTTTTCTAATTTAAATATTTGAAAAGGATTAAAAAAATTGAATTGCCTTTTGGAAGAATAGGGTCACTTTATAAAAAAATAAGGGGGAAATGACTGAAAAAAACGCAAAATGCTGGTATATATTATTATAAACCGTACTCACCTATTTCTCTGGGGATAGTTTGCAAACTATTTCTGTCCACATTTAAATTGGTGAGCTTAACTAGTTGGCCGATTGTGGCTGGAAGCTGCGTCAAGAAGTTTTCAGTCAAGATCAATTCCTGCAGGTTGCAGCACATGCCGATGCAAGCGTTCAGATTTGATAGTCGGTTCTGGTCCACTTTAAGGATGGTCAGCTTGTGCAGCTTCCCGAGTCCGTCCGGAAGGACCTCGAGGACGTTCTGCGACAAGTGAAGATCAGTCAGAGATTCGAGTCCACCTATTTCGTCGGGAAGCGCCTCCAGTCTGTTCTCGGACACGTCCAGGCATGTGAGTTTTTTGAGCTCTCCCATTTCCTGCAGGCGGCACAAACATTATTATTATTAAAAGAGGCGCCTGAGTCACGCTTCGAGAATTCACTCACGGGCGGCAAATATTGCAGCTGGTTGTGGTCTAACCAAAGTTCTTGCAGCGCAGGCAGTTGGCCAATGTGGTGCGGCTGAAAACAATTAGCACGCCTTTCAGAAGTGTTGTTTTGGCGCAGCGGCTTGAGAATCGGCACTTGAGAATCAAGTGCTGCGCGCGCGCTCATTCAATCTAGAGCCCTTTTGTACGTGAAAGCGTGCAAAAACGCGGAACGAGAAACACAGCGGGGCGCATTGCAAGTGATGTCACTGCCACCCTTGTGTTCAGATTTTAGCGATTGCCGAGGAGAAGAGAATAGCGGCTATTCTTGGTTGCAGTGATGACCCTTAACTCGCTTTTCTGCTTCTGAGAACCATTTAACGCCAGTGTTGAACAGACTAAATCAATTTCCAGCGCCGAGTGTTGAAAGACTTTGCCCAATGTAAATAAATTCGCAATAAAGCCTTCGCTGCACAGATCTATAAATAGGGCGAGTAATGTTTCTCTCTGGAGGGTATATTTAGATAGCTATAAAAACAATGAGCCCGCTTCAAAGTCTGCGGCAAGGCGGACAAAAAAATCGGGCGGCCCGTGGCATTTCTTTCTTTCTCTTACCAGCATGTCAATCTCGTTGTCTCCCAAGTCGAGCCGCTCCAATTTGGTCAGATGGGCCAGCGAGTCGGGCAGCTGTCTGAGCAGATTCTCCCTCAGCTCCAACGAGGTCAGCGAGGTCAGACTGCCCAGGTCGGACGGCAGGTTCGTCAAGGACATGTCGTTCAGCCCCAGCACCGTCAGATTCATCAGCTGAGTGAATCCGTTTGGCAACCTGCTTTTTCCATTTCCGAGATGAAACAATAAGAGACAAAAGGAGAGAGAAAGAAAAAACACTCGCCTGGAAATGGGGTTGCTACTGAAATCCGCCACCTGCAGCGCTTTGAGGAATTTGATTTGCTCTGGGATGTCCGGAATGTCTAGAAAACAGAACAATGGGTATTCAAATTAATATATTGATGTGAAGCCAGAGTCGACATAATAATTCACTTCCTTTCAACGAGCAAGCAATCGTCGTGGTCGTCGTCAGACGAGCAATTCGAGCGTTTAAATGTCACCGCCTGTGACCTCTTTTGGCCTACGGCGCATAAAATATGCATATTGGCGTGATAACATCATTTTATTATACTCGTCGTGCGCCTGTGACACGTTCAACAAGCATCTTACTCGTAATCTCATTACACACTTGCTGATGCAAGGTGAATATAATACAGTACACCGCCGTCGGTTAGAGTTATCGCACAATTGATTTTCTTGTCGTGTGGGAAAACTGCTCAGACCCAAGAAAACAAAAAACTTTGCTAACAAATTAAAAGGATTTGAAAATAAAATCACGGACAGGCGAATTCAACTAAGACCAAACAAATTTAAGCCAAGGTTTGCAGTATTTGCCACGTCCGAACTTCTTAGAAAAGAGGAAGAAAAGTCCTGTTTTCCAAACAACAGAGATATTTACCTAAATTTTGACTTTAGAACCACCACGAAAATGTGTAAATGGAAAAATTAAAGACCATTTCAGTTTAAAAAATATTTGGGTCATCGAAAGTTTTAAAATTCAAAGGGTGAAATAATTAACAAAATTTCATTCAAAGAAAAAAATACTTTCGTCGACTGGCCGTGCTCCATGTTTAGCTTTGGTCTGGTGCGGGCGACGCGTCTGTCTGTCGGTTGAGGCCAAATCACATTTTGCATCCGGTGGTTCAACCCTGTGGCGGCCTGCTTTCCCGTGTGAAAATCGATCGGGGGCGCGCATTTCCAATCAAGAGAAGTGAAACAAAGCCGCTTTTTGAGTCCATGTATACCTTTTTCAATTTCCCTCTCGAGAGCGAACGTCGAATTAAGCGAGTTTGTCATTCAATCAGTGGCACAAAAGCCAATTATAATTGCTCGACGTCCGACCGCTTTCGCGCAGCAGTGGCGGCGGTAGCTCCTTCCGCTTTGTCGTCGACGTCGCTTGCATTTATTCGCCCCTGTACGCGCAACAAAGCCGAAATACGCGAGTCCATTACGCAAGCTGGGGTAAAAAAGAACGCAAAATACAGAGAGCAGTGCGGCAATAAATATTTCCAGGGGCTTCTCGTACTCGGCACAAGAGTGTAATATGAAATCCTACAAGACTGCCGGAAGAACCTCCCGTCACAACTTTCAGCATGGGAAAATTCTTGTGGAAATGGCTTTGCGGATGAGGAAAAATTTCGTACCTTTCGACTGGGAAAAAGATGCCTAGTTCGAGAGAAATCGGCTTAACGCCACTCCGTTTGAAGAGATGGTGATTGGTTACTGAGAGTCCCTTTTCATTGCTTCTCTTGCGAAGCCGCAGGATTTGAATCTCATCTTTTCCGATTCCTTTTTTGGATATTTGATTGCAGAGGGTCAGTTTTGAACTTTTGGTCTCCCCCATTTTTATTATGAGACTGGGAAATTTGATTTCTGTTGCTATATATCGGATACCTGGTATATTTTAATAAGCTTGTCAAAAGATTTTCCTCAATGATTCATAAGGTCTGAGTAACTTTTTTCTGAATCATTTTTTTATTCTTTGAATGTGAAAATAAATTGCTATCACCGGTCTGGAATTTTGTGTTTAGTAAATTTAAAATACATATTAATTGAATTTATTTTGATTTCCAATTTATTTTTAAAATTTATTTTCAAATCAAGGCGACCTCATGATGGGCGTGCAATTAGTACATCCCAACTTTTTTATTAAGATATTATATTCGAAATTTTAAGGTTTACGTAACCTTATTGCTGAAACTCCAATAACGGAAGAAAGCAGAGTAAACCCTTTTTTTATTAATTCATTTTGAAATCACATATATCCTGAATATCACTTTTCATTTTCGACGTTGCAGCATGTTTTGTTATTAAACAAAATAAAAATAGGAAAACCAAAAAATTGTTGTTTTCAACCAACGCCCAAGTGACGAGCAAACATTTCGCAAGAACGTCAAGGCCGTGCGAATTATTTGCATTGCCTGAAAGCAACAACAACTAAGTCCAGTTGCCGAGATAATCTCGTCTTCCCTCATGTGTTGTTGTGATGCCGGCGTTCGTTTCGAGCCGAAAATGACATAATGGCAAGCCATAAAAGCAACGAGACGTCAGCAGCGAGGAGCAGGATCGCCGGTCGGGCAATTAGTTCTTTCGCAACAACCTGAGTCGCCTTTTGCGCGGCCAGTCCGCCGGGTAAAAAGGAAGCAGACGACGAGTGTCGAGTTGCATCCCAGCAGCAAGCTGGCTGCTGCATTTTGACCTAGGTCGTGTGCGCGCTGCCAGGCCTGGCCAAGCCGTCCTCGCGCTACTTTCTTTCCCAGCATGCTGCGCCGGGCTTTGTCACGCCAGCCAGCCTCCTTAATTAAAAGCAGCCATCAAAGGAGCGATTTGCATCCGCGCCCAATTAAATTCAAACTAAAACTCTGGCACGAAATGAACGTGGAGTGGCGGACGGGTGAACAAGCCATTGAAGAGTATAATGTTCGCATGTACGCTCTGTGTGAGTGTAATCGGATCGCATTGACAAACGGCTTTTTCTGCTTGGCTGCGAAAAAAACGGGCGCGTATATTATCGCGACTACTAACAAGCCATGCGGAACTTGATTTCACGGAGAGGTGTGATTCAAATTTTTTTGGTCGCATTTATTTGTATTGAATTACTTAAAAATATTTCAAATATAACAATATTTTCATATTTTAAATAAAAAAAAATTAGGGGAAAACATGATGATCGAAAAAATTTATTTCAAATAATCAATATTGTGGGGGGTGTTTTACGATGTTTGAAGCTAATTCAAGAATACAATTTTTTCTTTGACGTACTTGCAATCAAAATTTTTTTTTTTTTTTGCTCTTTTTATCCCTGTCCGAGGACCGGAGGACCGGGAAGGGCGCGCACTGCACTAGCACGAATGCTGAAACCCGGGTCCCAATAACACCGCGAACGGATAACATGGGCGCACCAGGCCGCACAGGGACCCAGCCCACTCAGGGGCCACTTGCCTCCGCACCGAGGACTGCATTGAAACGCTAGACATTCGTCCCGTGAAGCCAAATCACGCATGCTGGAAAGGTGCAAACCAGCAAGTAGCGAGTCGGCGCCGGTGCGCCTCCCAGCCCGTTGAGCAATTTGAGCAATTCGAGTCACTAAACTAACCACTTTTTGCCATTTCTGACATTGGGTAGCCAGTATTAGATCTCCGAACTGCTCAAATACCTCTCATTGCTTTGACACTCCTGAGAGTGCCTTAACAATGCGAGCCAACGGGCTGGTACTAGTATTAGTGATAGATCAATTTTTATTAGGTTCATTGTCCGTTTTAAGATTTAAATCTAGGTTGCAGGATATTAAAAAATATCAAATTTGATATAATGCTAATTTTTCCCCTGTTTCAATTCACTTTAACGCCGACTAGTCATCAATTTAAAAATTTCATTACGGATAAAATTGGGATTTCCGCTTTACTTTAAAAATAAAATTGTAAGCCTTTCAAACCTTTTGACGGCGTTACTTATTTTCTTTGTTTAGCAAACTGGTTATCTGCTTACACAGTACTATCAGAAAACATTTTGGCCCGACCGCTGCTTCTATTTTCCTACCTGCGTTGGTGCGACAAATATTTCCGAAAATTTCTTGGCAACACCGATGGTTGCATTATTAGCTCATAAAACCTCATAATATGTGTTTCTGTTTGCATTCTGTAATCAAGGTCGGAGGAAAACTTGAAATCGAAATAACAGATATGATCAGAAATTTTAATTTTATGAGGAAATCAAGAGATGGTAACAATTCTGAATAATTTGTATGTTAACTCAATTTAAAGACAAAAGACGTGATGTTCCCTCCAATTAGATTTTGATTTCTACACAAATGTATTTATAGGGAGAGCTAATATCACACAATTTATAAAAAAAAATTGTGTTGGGATTAAATAACGCGTTCCTCTCTAATTTCGGAAAGTGTTTGCTTTCACGCATGAGTGACATGAACATTAAACACCTAATGATTCAGATTAGAATTTTAAAAACTATTTGTTCACTTTCCTCACATGACATCCAACGGCTCGAGATTATTTACAAAATAATTATTATTTACTGACTTCACCCAAAAGAATATCAATGTCGATTTTGAGTTCAAATTTAACGATCACAATTAAGCGTCAACAAACGGTCAGGCCGGAAGCTGCGGCGTTTAATCCATTCATTTCATTTCAGTCCGCCTGCCATTCTGCTTTTCATTTTCCCATCACGGTAATTGAATAAAACGGCGGACAATTAGGATTGAAATTCCGTTCCCAAGCACAGCAGCGCGTCTTTCTTCGGTTTATCCAGCGGCGAGAAACGCTTATAAAATGTGTAAATGCATGCAAACGGTGCATCGGCGAGCGCGAAATAAATTCGTGTGTACCTAGGCGGTAGACTGCGGGTGAGAGCGAGAGAGAGAGAGAGAGGAAGAGCAAAGTTGTTGGTTGAATCGCAGTCAAAGGTCGTTCACCTTGGTCGGCTGCGAAGTCACGCGCGGACCGCTCGTTTTCGAATCGTTTTGACCCGTTTTTGCTCTCGAAATTTGGTCAATTTAATTTGTGTTTCAATGAGGTGAAGTCATCGCCCGGAATATTCATCCGCAGCGCCGCCCACGACTTGCCCAGAAAGAGCAGAGAGGCTTTAATGATCGTCTCCTCTCCTTTTCGGCAAGAGCTTGTCACCTTTTTCCGCTTGTCGCGTGTGGTGTTATCAACTTTGTGCCGCACGCACAGATTTCGTTAGACAATTTTCCTTATCTGGGCTTGAGGAGGCGCCATAATCGAATTCCCTGGCATTGTTGGCAGCTTTTTTAAGTCATTTAGAGGCCAAAGAAACACTCCTATTCCCCGCTTCAAGGTTTTAATTTCAGAGTTTGCAATTTCTATTTTTTTTCTTTAAAGTGATAATTCAAATCTACCAACTTTTCATTCAAAATCCAAGTTTAAAAATATATAAATTTCAAGTAATAGTAAAATACTGGTCCCAAGTGAAAAACGACAATTAAAAAGTGACTACTTGATGCTCAAAATCGGTGATCTAAATTTTTAACTGGTATCAGCGCAATTAAATGCCAAATTTAAAAGTAACGACGAAATTATTGCTTTCCAGAATTCCAAATCATTCGAAAAAGGGATTCCTGTTCTTAATTATTCCAAAAATTGCTGTAAAATAGTCTGGTTATTTCCGGAATCCTATTGACAATTTAAAAAAAATCGTGTTTTAATCACTATTTTTAAAACCATTTTGCCTCATTTACGACTGCATGTAAAAAATTACACAGAAAAACAATTTCATGAGAAGGAACATGAGAAAGTTTATGTTTCACTATTAATTTTCCTGGGTGAACAAAAGTTTTGTATGAGCTGCGACCTTACTAAATTAATCTAACGATTTAACAGATTTTTTAAATTTCAATTCCACTTTCTGGCTCATTTAACTCTTCTACTTCAAAAGACTTGTTTCCATGTCTAATAAAATATCTAACAGCAATGAAATGCTCTTAATATTTAAGAGCATTTGAGATTAGACGGAAATCGACAAAGCATCACTCGATTACACAGCCATTTATCATATTATCTTTGATTTTCAAAGCAAATGGCCCTTCGTCCTGGCTACGTGACAAACTCGTGATTTCTGCGATGGTTTCCGAAATTAGCGACTGCCTTAGATATTGGCACGTCCGTTCGCTGGGTGCAAACAAGGCACATCGATTTCCATTATTTCATTGTGCGCTAGCCGGTGTTTACGTTGAGCAATGAACATGAACGTGATGAAAATAAATTCAAGTAGTGGCGTTGCGATTTCCCCGCGGCTCTTCCTTCGATTATCACCGACTCGATAACTAGAGAAGAGCAAGGCTGAAGGCTACCGTTTTATAAATAGAAAAGCCAAACGAAATCAATATGCACGCATTATCGAATCAGGGAAGTTGTGTTCTGGTTGGAAAAATTTGCAAAATAGTGTGTAATATATCGCGTTGCGGCTCCGGCGGCAACAAAGAGGAGCCGCAGGTGCAAGGTCGCGGTTGCTCTCTGTTTACGAAAGGGTGGAGCTGATGGAGCTCAACAATTCAGCGAGGAATGCGGAAAAGTGTCTCACCATTTCTGGACACGTCCAACTCGACCAGATTCTCGAAGTTCTGGATGTCCGACGGCAGGCGCTGGACTTCATTGTCGCTCAGGCCTAGCTTGCGTAGCTTGTTGAGCCGGAAAAAGTTCTGCAAAAAGAGTTTCCGGTGAGAACGGGCGGGGGCGTGGGGGCTCGGGGCTCACCTTGGGCAGGTCTCTAATGTGGTTCGAGTCGAGCAGCAGTTCCTCCAGGCTCCTCGAGTAGCGGAGGATGTCTTCGGGCACCGTTTGCAGCGAGCAGTGCCTCTTATCAACGTAGTCGACTTGCCGATTGCAACCTTTGAAAATGGGAATGCAGCGGAACATTGTGGCTAATCGCGCATCCTCGACTGGCCGGAAAACTCTGCACACCGGACGCACCTGCTCGGACACTGAGGAATCGCCGAATTTCAACTAGTTACACCCATTTTCTCGAACAACACAACACAAATTCCAGTTTGCTGTCGTCAGTCGCCACAAAACGCCCCGGATCAATGACTTCCTACGGCCAAGACTCGAAGCACAACACGCCCTGACTGCTGCGTCGATTGGCCGGCGCAACGCGCCACATTTCGAACTTCCCCCATCCTGCCGCGCGATCGGGGAAGGGAGAGCGTGTGAATTGTTCATAGAGAGCCACACGCCGCTCTTCGCCCAGGTCGTGAACTACATATTTTCATAATTTTCTTTTATTTGATAATATTTCCCATATTTCAGCTCTTGTATTTTTCAAAGAAAATTGGAAAATAATTATTTCTAAAATATAGATGATTACGTAACTTTCACATTTCTTATTGGACCCCTAATGGAAATGGATTATTAAAATTTCAATAAAATTAAGAATTCGCCAGCAAAGAATCCGCCAACCATCAAGAGATGGCGCCACTATTAATTTATAATATTTGGGCGATTACTGATCCAATCCTACTGTTTTGCATTTTAAGGGATTAAAGATCTCTTTGATATTATGCTAAAACCCAAATTGGTTCAGCCAATTGCAGTTATAAGTTTAAAAAATCGTAATAGACAGAGCATATTAATTTTTAGCCTAATAAAATAACCTCGGAAATAACAATGATTGCAATAAATAGGGCCGTTAAATCAGTGCGCTGTTTAGGAAATATTTTTGTAATAATTAAAAACAAAAAATGATACATCATAAAAATATTTTTGACGCACAATTTAGATACATTTACAACAGAATACATTCATTCCTTGATCTCTCACTTTGGTTCAAAATATCACTCCAATTTAGTGTACTCGACACATCTGGATGGGTCTGTGGTGAAATATTGCTGACACTTTGTCATCAGTCTTTTCAGGCCTTGAATGTACTTTCTTTGCGTCTCGTCGTTCATTACGTGGGCCACGTTCTTTGAAGAAATTTTTTCTCGACCTGTTCTTGCATGAATGCCGACCATAGTCACGCCAATGGGCCAGGGAGCGTTTCCTATCGCCATCATAAGGTAGCAATCGTTGGCCTGAAAAAAATAAAGATTATTTCTAAATTATTTGAACGGTTTGTTGACTCTTTTTGGTTTAAGCACACCAATAGAAATTGTTTTAAGTGCAGGATCCAGATTAAAAGCATTGATATCTTAAATTTAAAATATATGGCGGCACCATCTGGCTGCTGCTTCAAATACTCACATTGGTTTGATATGAAAATGAAAACGTACCTTGAGGTAATTTCTGTTCAAAAGGTGCTTGACAATATCAGTCAAACTGTCTGAAATATCGTCAGGAAGGTTTCCTTTCTTCAGTTTGGCAAAGAGTGGTTTGACGTAGAGCTGTGTCTGCTTGAACATGGCCAACGCATTCCTGCCTTTTGTACTCGATTTCTCGCCCTGTGACCTGCCTTTCATCTCGTCGCCCCACATGTTGAGGAGGAACTTCAGCAGCCTCAAGATGATGGCCATGTCTGTGTGTCTGCTGCCCTTGTCTAGCTGGGCAGCGGCGTCTTCCTTGATCTTCTCCCATGAGTCCTCCTCGACCTCGTCGTCGGTCTTGGGCGTGTTGCTGCCGTCTCCTTCGCCTGAGGGACCGGCGTCCTCGTCTCGACCCTCGCCTTTCTTTTTGTACAGCATTTCCTCCTTTGACTGCTCCTCGTCGACTTCTTCCAAGGCTGCTTGGAAGTCGTTTCTCATTCCCTATATCAGATTCAAGGTGTGAATTAAATTAATTAGCACAAAATTAGTCCAACTGCCGAAATCATATTAAAATTATCCAGTTTAAGACCATTATGAACCAATTTTTTGTATATAGTTCTGTAATCAGGTCCCTTGCGCTCACAATGTTGGCATTCTAGTTGATATTTGCAATCTTGCCAGAAATACTCAAAATTTCGACTTTATAGCAAATAAATTATATATTTTAACATTCAATCCCTTGATACAAAGATTCAGTAATTAACAAGTAAAACCACGAGTTATATTAAAATTATCTTAAATTAAAAAAACAGTTCAATCTTAGACATTTTTTATAGATGATAAAATATCAATTGCAAAGCATTAAACTGTCAGAAAATTCATTGATTTTAAATTTGTCAAAATGAGAGATACATTACTCACATTACTAAACATATATTGCAGAGTGTAAAATACATGTATGGGCACTTACCTATAACGTACGACTTTTTTGCAACAAAAATTACAGCCCGAAAATGAGTTAATTATATACCTTGTTTATTTCGGGTTCGAGAATTTCCAGCTTTCTAAGCCTCTTGAACGCATCCACTTCCAATTCTCCAAAGAGCAAAATGGGTTCACCTCGGTCCCGAAGCCTTCGAATCGCTTCTTTTCTCGGCAAGGTGCGTCCAACGTCTTCATTTCCACTGCCTAGATAAATCATTCCTTGTTTTAATCTAATTCAAAGACGGCATGTTTTCACTCTCACTTTCTTTATTCAGCTGACTAGTTGCAGCCTCCTCTGGTTTTGATGTGGATGATTGGTTTTTCAAATAGTCCGCTTCCTGCTTTGCCAGCAAATCATTTCGTTTGAAATATTTTTGACCGGGAGTCTGTTAAGATTATGTAATAAATTTTCTGAAATTCAGAATTCACGTCAGATACATTACCAACACCTTACTATCTTCTAGAAGCTTTCTTTTCCTGGCGATTTCCGCTTTAAGTGCTTCCATTTTTCGTCCTGAGTTAAATGATGATGAATAAGTGCTTTCTTCCGGCAAAATAAAACTTACTTTCACTGTATCTATTTGTTTATTTTTATGATTTTTATGAGTTTTCGACTTTCAGTTTTTGTTTACAAATAATGTCTGAGAACATGAGAACTGGTTTGTTTTGTGTTGGTTTGTTTCCATCATCCGGAGATCAGAGGGGGAGGCATCTAGTGTCAAACGCGTTAACTGACTTAACTGACCCGCGGATGCAATTGCAATCATTTTGATCATTATTATTTGCGATTTCGTTTATTATTCAGACCAGGAGCATAATGCGGGTGGTATAATTCAGTGTTTCATATTTTTCCAACCAAGATGAATCAATTTAGGTTTTGTGATGACCAAAATGAATAGGAAAAAATATTTCAGCGAGATATCAGGGCTGCACAAACAAGCAATTTCAAAAAACAGCGCTAAGGAAGCATGTTATACAGAATCTTAAAATTTAATGGGAATTGTCACATGATGGTGACTTCACAGTCGGAATAAAAAAAACCAGTGAATATTGTCTTTTATTTTAATTCGTTACAGACCTTTAGTTTTACTCTTTTTAATTTTATTAAAATTTGATAATACTCTGAGGTCAATATTTTTTCAGATAAAAAGCTTTAATCCTTTTAATATGACGACTTAACAGTTTAAACTTTTTAAAATGCGCTAAATTAATTATGTAAATGCTTTATAATTAAAACTACAGTTCAAGTTTCAAGTTAATGATTTTGATTTTTTTTCTTAACATTGTGGCCATTCATTTTCGTAACCAAACGAGAAGTCCTCATCTTTGGCAATGGTGTATTCTTTTGTGAAGTCGACAGGCACTTCCACCGGATTATCTAAACGGATGTAAGTGTTGCTTTCTTCTTCCCATTCTGGAATTGGTGGTACTCCCTCAACTGGATTTGCTGGAGGATTTGGCTCGCTGAAATCATAATATCCACAAATTACGCAATTGTAAATTTCAGTTTCAATCACAAACCCATAAGCAGCATAGTTGTACCACATTTTGACCATTTTCCTGGAAAGATCCTCTTCTTCTGCATTGAGTGTTTGGTCTAACACAGGAATACTCCAAAGCATCAACAGCTCATTTGCGTGGCAAACACCTGTGCACAAAATTGTTTAGGTTATATTTAAAGAGTTTTATAGACCCTTAATTCACAATTGGCGCGATTTTAAGGCTATATTTCAGAGATTTCTGACTCGATCCTAACACTGTGCATTCTACACTTCAAATATTCTTTGACCTAAGATCGGTAAAAGTTAAATGCCCCTGAAGCGTAAAAAAATAAAATATAAAAGCTTGGCTTTGCATGTCAAAATTAATTATTTTCAGTGTATTGTGCCTGAAATCACATCAGTAGTGCCTTTTAAATCGAAAACATACCGTGACGCCATTAGTTGACAGCTTCAAATACTACATGATTATGCTATTGGTGAATTAAAATTTAATTGAAGTTTGTATTCATTTTAAAACTTGCCTCCTGGGAATGGGACGCACACAGAAGACGCAATCGCAAACCAAAGTGAAAGTGCCCCATTGAAATTGAAGGTGTACCAATAGCTTTTGCCGAATTTGGAGTGCAGCTTCATGTTCTCGTAGGACGCTCCTTTGAGGAAAGCAACGCCAGAAAACTGTTAACAAGTTATCATTTAATAGAGAAAAAATAAATTAAAAATTAGTTACATCGACCATGCCAGGGATCATTGCAGTCAAGTTGCCCATTCTATCGATACCAATATACTCGTACTCAACAGCGTCACCCACAAAGTAACCATTATCCCTGACTCCGAAGAGGTTCAAGAAAACATCAATGCAGTCGTACTTCAGGAAGTTGAAGTCCTCGGTTAGTCCGTTGGGCCGCAAAAAGTCGTTGTATGCAACTGATTTGGCGTTAAATTAGTAAATATAATTAAAGTCTGAATATTTTTTTAAATGAGTAATTATCAAAAACTCTGAGACTTTAACTTTGTCGCAAAATACTTTTAAATTTATGAATTCTATTTTTATCTCTACATGAGGAAAAAACACCCTGAATAAACATACTAGCCATGACGTAGGTTCCCTCGTGTTTGTTTGTCCCATACATCGCGGGCACACTTTCAAACTCAGGGTCGTTCCAGTATTCCATGACCTCCTTGTCAATGAACTTTTGCTCTCCAAAGGTCTGGATGATTGGCGTGCAGCCGCCAAAGCCAGTCCTTCCCAAGGCAATCTGTTCCGGCTGTTAATAGAGAAAGAAGTAATTAATTAATTCAAATTTTAAATAAATGTGTCTTCTCATACTTTCCACATATTTTTGTAAGCCATCGTCAAGTTCATGGGGTCGACAGTTTTCAGACAGTCGACCAGTTCTTGGGATCCCTCTGGCTGGTCGCATCCTGCGTGTCGGGCGACGCCCAAAGCATTGTAGACGGGGTTCCTGTCGATGGTCCACTCGTCCATAGCGGCGCCACTTTCAGCGATGATTCTTTTAAAGAGGCCTAATATGACACTTAATGAAAATAACCTCGGGAAATAATTAATTTTGCATGATACGATGTTGTTAGAAAAATAAATATTAAAAAATATCCAAGATCTGGTCTGTCTAATTTAAAATAATATTTCATGCTTCATTATTTTATTTCTTTAATTTAGTTAATTAATAGCAACAATATCTGAAAAAACTTAGACAGACCAGCCCAAGAAATTTATTTAAAAAAATCTTCCTTTTAAAATATCACGAGAAGGAAATAAAAAGCAATTGGATAATCTTACCCTTGGCGAGAGGACTGATTGCGAGGAAAGAAACACTGGCAGCGCCTGCTGACTCGCCAAAAATGGTGACTTGGTCTTTGTCGCCTCCAAAACTATGAATGTAGTTCTGCACCCATCTAAGGGCCTCAATCTGATCGAACATGCCAGCGTTTCCTGGGATCTCATCAATTTCCAATGACATGAATCCTGGATAGTTAAATAACAACCAATCAAAGATTAAATTTACTGTAGAAATAGTATTATACCTAGAGGACCGAGACGGTAGTGAGGAACGACAATGACGACGTCGTAGTCCATGAAAAATTGAGGCCCATAGATGAGCGATGAACCGTCAACGAAAGCACCTCCGTGGAACCAAACCATCACCGGCATCAGTTGATCTGGATCCCTCTGTGGTTTACTTTAAATTTTCTAATCTAATCTAGTTAATATGTAAAACGTTCAACCTGAGGAGTGTAAACTTGAACGAAAAGACAATCTTCCAAGTCGGCGTCCGCTTGTTCTTCAATGTCGGACTGTCCAAGTCGATGCAGGGTATAAAAGTCGTTGCCTTTCAGGGGAGAAGTCTGGGTGCAGTGTCTCCCGTACCAGGTCGCGTTGACTTGTTCCTCCCATGGCTCTTCAGGGATTGGAGGCTAGAGAACAGGTTGAAGTTTTTTATGTGTGGTATTTTTACGAAAGACGAAGTTTAATTAAGGCTTTAATGAATTTATCATGTATACTTTTGTCACAATATCTTGAAGAGTGGTCGCGTGCCAAATCCTTTAAATCTTTTTGTTATCTGTTTAACGAGACAATTCAAATCAAATGATTTGCAATTTTTTAAATTTTTTAAAAAATGCGTTCTGGGAAAATTGCGTGCAGGAATAAATGTAATGGCTTGTAGTACTTTATTTTTCCAAGGATAGTTTTCATAAAATGAAGATTTATTTCGGCTATTACTATTAATTTAGTGGGTAAATTATCACTCAATTTTTAAATGCATGTGCAAGAATTTGAGGAAAATGTTACAGAATGACAAAGGATTAATTTTTTCTGATTTAAGAGTAGACTCTGCTTGCTCCATAAAAAATTAATGTAAAAACTAAAATATTGCATCTTTTAATAACGAAATTAATACCAGAAATCTACGGTTTGAGGTTTTTGGAGACTGAGCAAATCGGACTCCTCTGTAGGATTCGAAGGTCCTGCCATCTCTGGACTTGCCGTATGTTCCTTGGACGTCACCCAGCCCTTCTATGGTGAGCACCGGGGGCCTTTTCTCGGATTCTTGGGCAAGCGCGAGCGCCCCCAGGGCACACAGGACCAGAAACCCTATGGAAGGCCAGTTGGAAAAATCGCTTGGATCAAAAAATGGTTCTGATGATTACCTGTCAGAGCAGAAGTCATCATGACACTAGTCAACGCTTAATCTAGCGTTTGGCCTTTTCAAATCTCGAGGGTACATCAGCAGATTTTTCACGTGTCACAAGTATTGATTGCTCAGATAAGGTGACAGTTATTGATTGCGGAATGTTTAAAACGAGAGGAAGGTCAATCAAAAGACATAGGATTTCGAGATGAAAGATCTATTTTAGTTCCAATATAATTCTGAATATACAAAATTTAAATTTGTATTGTACAATCAAATATTTTGCTTTTCATCAAGATTCAGGCTAGACAAAAAACTAGGCTTTCCTAATTCTCTAAACCTGCAATATCATTTATTTACCACTTCTTACGCCATATCAAGAAAATCAGGGGAATTCAGAGCCCGTAGCACTATGTTAGTTGAGCACAGATTTGGATAGCAAAATAGTGTGTGGCACGAGAAAAATGGAATTATTTTTTGCTACCCAGAGAGAAATGAGCTAATTTCAAGAGGATCTTTGCGCCCGGTAAGCTGCAAAGAGTAATTAGTATTGCTTAGTATTGCGGTGCGTCAACTTTTGGACAGAAGCGCATATTATTACAAATAGAATCACATTGGAAGAGTTTTTGTTATCACAAGAAGTTTGAATTACTATTATTTGGCTGCCAAAAGTTGGTGTCGAGAATTCTACAAGTTTAAGCAGTCTCATAGTGCAAGCTATAAAGCTTTCTTGTTACTTTTGTTAACTGTCGCGTATATTAAATCACCGGAACTATCAGTGGCCTTTTTATCTAGCTGTTCATACGGAGGCTCTCGCAAACTCAAAACACTCTCGTAATTTGGATCGTCTTGAGCTGAAGAGTTGGATTTTAGAGGTTCATAGTTGGGCTCGCCGTTGAGCATTTCGTAGTTTGGCTCGTGAACGGAAGAGTCGCTTTTATGCCCAAGTTCCTCGTAATTTGGGTCGCTCTGCTGGTGGAAAGAGGTTCTGTTTGAATTTCGAACCTCCTCGTATCCGGGGTAGTTTGGGTTTTTCAGCGCGACTACCGCGTAACCGGACGCAGAGTCGTTGTCCGGGATGCTGGAGGACATGGATTCGTAATTGGGCTCCACAGGGGGCCGCCCACTCGGCAGGCTCTCGTAGCCAGAGTTCAAATCCAGGCTAGCGTGGCCTGGCTCCGTTCGCGACGCACCTTCCTTCGCGGCAGAATGCGTCGGGGTGCTCTCTTTTGAGCCTTTCTTCTTGATCACTTTTGCGTACATTTCTTCCAGCTTACTCTGGGGCAAAGGAGACGGGGTTAGCGGGGGAGAGACGTTGGGGGGAGGAACTGCGGGGGGCGGGGGTAGCGGTGAATTGGCCTGCCTTTTCTCAGGTTTTGGAGATCCTACTGTTGCTGCCGTGCTCGCGGCGCTTGACGACGACGCTGCAACACAAAATCGTGCTATTAACAAAGAGGGCGAAAAATTGGCAAAGAGACTTCCAAGTTTTATTTAAAGGAAATAACTAACCTTCTTTTTTCTTTCCCTCCAACAAAAACCCTTTACAATATAAATTTTATATCCTCCGTGTCCTGATATTTGCAGTTCAAGATTTTTTAACTGTAGCAAATTAAAAGAATCTGAATAGAAAATTAAAAATAAATCCAAATTTTAACATTATCAAAATTTTCATTATCAAAATGGGCCATTTCTATGTCCAGAATTATGATGAAACTTAATCTAAAAAATATTTGTTCCCTTTCGAGATTTTCACAAGCAACTTTTTGGTGATTTGTAAAGAAACTTGGCAAAATTTTCATAAAGTATGTATCACCTTGGAAAAATCAGGCATCAAATTTTTAAAATGAGAGGACAATTCTGAGAACCCTGACAAAATCACATTTTTCTCTCTCAGCATTAGTCCTCCTCAAGGTAAAATTAATCTCCGCTACTAATTATACCATCACTGAATCGAATTTCTAGATAAGGCAGCGTGGCGATAACAATACAATAGTATGACCTTCAGAGGGCATTGCAAATGGACCATCTCTATAGATTAAGTAAGTAATTCAAATTCTCATTAACGCACCTTGACGCGAGTGATTTTCTGCCAAAGTATTCCTCAAGCTGTCGACGCTTGGCGGAGGTGGCTGCTGTTGAGGCAGAGGCACGATTTGGGCATATGTGTCACTGCCTGACCGGTCTTCGATAGCAGCATACATTTCATCTGTTATAAATTATAATTAGTAGTTAATGTAAGGAGAAATTGAGCACAAAAGACCTACCAGAATCGTCAGAAACGGTGGCATAATGAGGATCAGTCCGTCGACTCAGTTGTCCGGTCTGAGCTCTGATACTCGCAAGTGGTTCTCGCACACTGATGCTCGTGTAGCCCTCTGAAAATTAAGAGGTGTTTTTTTTTTTAAAAAAAAATAATTTGATGGGAGTTATATTTTTATTTCTTCAAGTATCCCAGGTTTCAAACAAAAGTTGGAGAACGTCAGTTTTCAACGGGAGCATTGCGATGACTAAAGTTTGATTTATCAGTTTTTCCGCTATCTTTGTAGCCTTTTTAACATCTGCTCAGCACATCCTGTGGGCTATGAGCTCAGCGGGTCCCAATTACAATGCCGGGCAGGTAACATGGGGCCTGAGTGGCCGCAGAGAAACTTGGGCCCAATGTGGCCATCTTTTCGCCTCACCGCACTGAAGTCTTTTAATGAAACGCCAGACATTTGTCCCAAAGGCCGCTGAAAAGGTGCTCAAACCAGCAAGTGGCGAATCCCAGCCCGTTGTGCATTTTTAGTCACTAAATTAACCACCTTTGCCATCTCTGACTTTGGGCAGCCTGTATTACATCCCCGAACTGCTCAAATATCTCCCATTGCTTTGACACTCCAGAGAATGCTTTAACAGTGTGAGCTAATGGGCTGGTTTTCTCTTCTTAATTTAAATGTGTGACTTTTATTTACAAACCTTTAATTTGCTTGTGACTTGGATGAGAATCAACATCAATAAAAAAATAATAAATAGGTCAGGTAAATATCGGAAATATTTAGGTTTAAGTTTTTGAAATAGGCAACCACTCGTGGTTGTGTCCATATTGGAAATAAATGAAAACAGGCTTCATCCTCGTTGTTCTTTAAATTCGTCGTTTTAATTCTCGACTGTAGTTTCGACGTCATCCAGTACGTTCTAATCATGAGTAAACAATTAAAATCAATACAATATAAATTTTTATGTAGGAATCTTTCGTAATTTGAGATGTGAGACGTTATATTGTATTGATTTTAATTGTTTTCTCATGATTAGGACGTACTGGATGACGTCGAAACTACAGTCGAGAATTAAAACGACGATTTGAAGAACAACGAGAATGAAGCCTGTTTTCATTTATTTCCAATATTTATGTAGGTTTCAGTTAAACTGAACCAGTTCAAGTGAAAATTTGATACAGAAAAATTCTAAGTATGCTCTTTTTCAAGCTAACACAGCCCATGGAGCGAGGTGATCAAACAAAAACCTTTTTAAAATTAAGATCACAACAATATCTACTGGCCAGATATTCCTCGGGAACCTCGCTGACAGTGCACCGCCGCTATTCAGCACCAAACTTTGAAGAAAAAAGGTCTGGCTCGAAATCTTGCGTTGGTCAGCCGATTTTCCGCCACGGCCTTGTCATTCTGTATTAGTATATATAGGAATTTCCGAAAAATTAAATGACAAAAAATACGACAATCTCTCCATCACTTTCCACCCTTTTGCCAAATCCTTTCTGAATTCTATTGAATAACATGGAATTCATCTTACTACTCGAATCCTGAGAGTCGCCACTGAAATGTCCAGCACCTGGGTTTCTCTGGTCCACATCATCAGCAGCACCCGCATTGTCAGCCACGTCATTCCCAACAGCACCTACTTCGCCTTCAGCGTTTGGGAGATCAACAGGTACATGATTGGAGCGTGCGTTATCTATATTTGACAGAAATTTCATTCTAATCCACATTTAGAAAAACTCAGATCTGCGTTACCAATTGGTAGCGTGATGTAGGGCAGCTCTTGGCTGGCAGAAATCTTGCCCATGATGGCAGGGCCGGCGGGTATCGAGTCCAGCACCAAAGCAGGCGATGAGGAGGCGGGGTACGAGGGCAGCGTGTTGGCACTACGAGCCATCGTCACTGTTGGCGACGAACTGGATGCGTGGAACAAATTGCTTTGCGAAGAAGAGCGTCTTGTGCGGGGCGGAGGGATTGGCTGGTCCGTACCAGAGGACAGGGTTGTCTGGGACCTGAAGAAAATAATTTTTTATTTTACTTCACATGATTTAACTCGAATTTTATTTAGGAAAAAAATTCAACTGTGGCACGAAAATGTGATTAAATTGACAAGAAAATCGGTTGTGAGGGTAAAAACATTTTCAACACGTTTCAATTCGCCATTATGTGCCTCTGTAGTTCTAAAATCAACATTTTTAAAATTTCAAACATAATTTATTGAAAAGGTTGGATTTAATATATATATATATATATATATATATATATATATATATATATATATATATATATATATATATATATATATAATCTACCACACAATACGCAAGACGAATCGAATGTGGAACTTTTCCAATATTCTTTAACGGAAGTGTTATGAGAAAATAGCGTGCAGAAATTTAATGGCTTGCAGTTGAGCTCTAATTTTTCTAAATTATATCAGCTTTCAAATTTGCCTCAATTTTGCTCTAACACTCATAGCCGCAGAATCATTGTTAAGCTCTGTTATAGGCTTTCAAACATTTACAACTCAATAGTAGTTTATTTTTAATAGTTAAATTTTTTTTGAAATTACCCTCCCTGAGTGCCTGGAGTGTTTTCCGAGCTCTCCAACTCCATCGACGGCTGAGTAACAGTGCTAGTTGAAGCGTAGGCGTCATTCTTCGGAGGGGGTGGTTTCACCCTCGCATAAGGGTGGCTGAGTTTGGCGTACTGGTGAGCCAAAACCTTGGAGCCGACGGGTGCGGATTCAGAGGGACTGTTTTCCGGGCTTGGAATGCTGGGAGCCTGACGCTTCTTGCTTTTGGCCTCCAATTCGGAATTTGGGGTCTCTCCTACGGTGGCGTAGAGCTCTGAGCAGTTGTCCGAGGTGTTCGTAAGTTGATTCAAGTCCCAAGTCGGGTCTGTGTCTCGCAGCTCGTTTATTGGAATGTCGGGTAAACTTCTATTTGCAGTCGACGCTCTGAACCAAAGAAAGAATCCAATTGAGGATTAGATCTTTTTTCCCAGTTATCAAATTGTACATATAGAAAAATATTGTACCTATTAGCGACCCTTTGCGCTTCGCCATTTGATTGCAAGGCTTGATCTTCGTCCAGATTGTTAAGAGGTTTCAGCTTCCCTTCCTTCCCAAGCCAGTCATCCCTGAATCACAAATAATTTGTAATTAAATCTAAATCACGTACACACACAATTTTAAGTACTTGTCCCCATTCTTCTTCTTGCATCCGCATACACATCCGAAGAACGCAACCAACATGATGAACACCGAGAAGGACACAACCCAAACAGCAAACTCTTGCAACTCTAGAAGGTCGGGTTCAAACATGACTCTGCTGGCATTCTCCTTTCATACGTCTGCAATTCAAAAAGTTTTTATTACATACCGATGCATAATTAACGAAATAAATTAACGAGTGCTTCTCAAACGTAAATTAATATCTATACTTTCACTTTACATGTTTCAGCCCGTCGATTCCCTAGTACATAAACTAAAATTGTCGTTCAAAAATACAACATGTTATGACGAATAGAACGTGTTTTACCTTTGTAATACCTCAAATGCATTTTAGTCAAACTGGTGAATGTTTGTCAGGATTGGAGAATTCCGACGGAAAAGTCAACACAACAAGTATGTAGTTCAGCGGGCACAGACAGATTTGAAGGGACGCGGACGCGCTGTGGAGGCTTTCAACTCGGAGATGATAATAACAATGTCAGGAGTGCGCGGGGGTGGGACTGGGGAATGTCACGCCAGCAGAAGGGAAGCTTGGAAAAAATGCAGGGGGAACCGGAAAACGTGAGGACGGCAACAAGCTGTGGATTAGTCACATCTTTCACTATACGTCGCCGCCACCATATTGTTATGTTTTATGCTCCTTTGTATGTACAGAAAATTCGTTCAGATACGATAAAACGCCATTTTTTTCATTTGTAAACAGATCATTTCAACTTATTTAAATGGCGTTTAAACTAGCCTTGCAAAATTAAGTATGAACCGGTATGAACAACCAGCACCGGTGGATATGGGTGATCCCGCCATGTTGTTTAAATTTGATTATTAGACACGCCCCTCTGTAATAGCTTTAAAGCTGCTCTTATGACGTCACATGGGACGTGCCTAGTACAATCATGGCGGATTCGCCAGTTCTTTATCTTTAAATTTTTGGTGGTGGCAAAACTTGAAAAGCACTCCGCGAGCGATGCCACCTGTAGGTCTAAATTGGAAGCGAACGCACCTCACTCGCCGTGTGGCGGGCTGGATTTCGGTACCCCCACAGTGCACGCAGCTCGGACTGAACACTCATTGCCGGTGCTCTAGTGCGGACAGTGTTAGTACGAATTGCTCGTCGCCGCCGACTGCACCGCACCGCACACGACACGTGCCAGACCACGCACGAGCCCTGCTCGCCAGTTTCAGGAACCGAGAGTTGTGATACACGGCCGCAACCATGTTCCAGGGTCTGGTCGACTTCCTCGTTTTCCTCATCCTCTCGGCGTACTATATCATCGAGTCGATCATCATCAACCTCATCCCGCGCCACTACAGGGCTGGATGGAGGGAGACCCTCAGGGGTGAAATCGCCCTCGTCACCGGGGGTGGCAATGGCATTGGCAGAACCCTCTGCAGCAAGTTGAGCAGGCTCGGGGCCACTGTCGTCATCTGGGACATCAACTCACAGGGTGAGTTATATTTTGTTTTTCCTCTTTATGTGAAATTTGTTTAAAAAATGGAAAAAGGGATTAGCTGTTCAAAAGACTCACCTTTTTACTATACGTTTAATTTAATCCCTTAGCATTTAAATCTCGTCAGATTTTCTATCACTGCATATACTTAAAATTAATAAGCGCATTGTTTAGAATTGAATGGAGAATTTACTGTCCATTTAAACTCTTCTACAGTTCCACTTGAAATATAATTAATGTGGTCATTAAATTTTTATTTTCTGATCAATATACGTTCCGCCGCTGAGCAACAATCTTTGCCCTATGATGATTAAAAGTTGATAAAATAATCTCGAGTTCAAACACCAAACTGCGCTGCAATCTGAAAAGCTACTTGCTCTTGCTCTCTCAGAAATTATCACTATAGGAACCTCTAAATAGTCCAAATAGCAGGTGTTATTATGCCAGATCAGTGACTGCTAACGCAATTTAGCAAGTGCCATAATATGCGAGTGACGCACAAAAATGGCTGGGGAATATTGGTCAAGTTTAATTTGCCGAACGTGAACAATATTGCAATCAACCGGTTTGGCTGCTCAACTTTTTTGCTGAAAATAACGCACGCTCGTTAAAAATTCTACATGCAGCTACCTTTCATTTCGTTCTGACGCTCGAATCAAAGACTGTATTGCGTGCGTTAATCACTCGCTTTTACAATTAGTTTTCTGTGTGAAAATTATAGCCATCAGTAAAGAAAAAATTATATGTTAAAACCTTTTCTTTAAATTAATTGTTTGAAATAAATCATCCAGAAAAATAAACTACCGCTCTTGGTTGTTAAACACTGTCCACTTCTACTTTGAACGATTTAAACCAAATTGTGTTTATTTAAAATGTTTTAATGGCCTTTTGTTAGGGCCATTGTTTTGGAGATTTCGTTGGTTCCTCAATCATTATATCTATCAGCTAACGCCTGTTCAGACTAAATTTAGAGCATTTTTGAGGCGACACCAGATTTTAAGCGGACTTTTGCTGCAAAAACCCGCATATCCTAAATGCCAGTGCATTAAGTATTCTCTTACCATTAGAATACAGTTAGTGCTAAAATTGACCAAGGGAGCACTGTCAGTTTTTTTAGCAACGTGGTTGTAAAGCAAACATATTTTTTCAAATGGCGAAGACCGTCTCCCAACTTGAAATCTTTCAAAGCTAAAAGTTACCCCAAAAAGTGGTATACACCGCTGGGTACATCTTGACGAGAATAAATGAAAAATATGTTCAAGCGCTGGAAATTTTGGAGAAAATTGGCATTGGAAAAATTTGATTTTTTTATCGTAGCAGGGCTCTCTTTTGGTTATTGCAGTCAAAACTAACAATTTGATCCACTGGTCATTGTTGCCAACAGTTAAAATAATTTTCAACTGTCCTGTATAAATCGAATTTAAATATGTATATATCTTTTACTAATCTGAAATGAGCCATTGAGACGTATCAATTTCATTAAAATTTAAAACTAAAAAACTGCCAGAGAATAATATTTCAGTCCTAGGAACAAAACTAATCACGCGGGAAAATAAGACAGGGATATGAATAATTTCCCAACAAGAGCAGCAGCAGTAATAATTATACAAGATTCTGCTTGGGCCAAGGCTGCGACGGTGAGAAAAGAGGCGAAAATGCGGCAAACTGGCCCGACATCTCGCTAGAGTCACTTTCTCGCGCGCGGCTGCTGCTGGCCGGGACGACGAGTTCGCGCCGCGCCAGTTGTATAACACTTGTCCAAATATCCTACCAGAGAAGTGGTAAGGGGCCAAGGTTATGGGCGAAGAAATTCGGACGACGAAACTCGCGCGTTACATCACCTGGCCGCTGACCACTCTGCACTACCATTTCGCCAGTCAGCTCACAATATTTGATCTAGCGACGATCGCCACCGCTTGTTCTCACTTATGGTGTTGGACACACTCAATAATCGTCAGGGCTGGTAAAAACCTTGATTTTCTGAAAAAATTCCACTATTGCAAAAACCGTTTGTTCTTTGCGGGCTTCACGGTTACAAATAAATGTAATTTTTGGCAATAAAAAAAATATTGTGCCCCTCATGGTTTCACAAAATGCTGTTGTTTTCTACAAATTTCAAGCGGACTGAAACTGCAAGATTCTTGTTGAAAATGCATAAAAGAGTTGAGTTAAAACCAAAAATTGAGGTAGAGCGCTGTAAAAAATGTTGCAGATAAGAGATAAGTGTCTGCAAAGTTAGCACGATTTTCAAACGGTACAATGAGGTATTTCTCCCTACTTGAAATAATATTTTATCTCTCGACAACATAGAGCTTCATCAAAAGGTTTCTTGACGAGAAATCAAAATCTGCCGAGAAAAAGTGGTCAAGCGCTGTAAGTTTTGGAGAAAATTGGAAAATTTTGAATTTTTTCTGCAGCAAAACTCTCAATAATTCAATTTTTTTACCGGTTCCAATCTTCTTCAAGTAACGTTTATTTGTACGCTCTCTCACAATGGCTTTGACACTTAAGAGATAAAATTATGTTGACCAAAAGATAATGCACTCCTGTTCCTACTAACTGTGACGTTGATAGAGTATCTTGTACTTCCTCCGTTACCTTTTATCGTTTTTCCCGACAAACTAACGACTTAACACGGAACAGGAAATAGAAAAATCACGTTGAACCTGATTTGAGCTATATTGACCTCAGGTTTGAAGAGTCGTAATCGACTTAATTCAAGTGTCCGTCCCAACGCACACCTTATCTGATGTGTTCACTCTCACTCGCAAAGTCAGTATGCTGCGTAACCTTGGAAGCGCAAGCCGTTTTGATAAGCCTCGCTATTATCATTGTGAACTTTGCTTTCGTTCTGCCGCTCTGCTGCCATGGTTGCCCAACGGGGAGCCGGCGTCGCGGATAATATTGCATAATAAAAAGGGGGGTTTGCGACAATCAATCAAAAACCAAGTCTCATTAAATGTCAAACAATTCAGAGGCGAGTAGTCATTTTTGTCTCGGACACACCATGCAGATCTCTGATCAAGACATATTGCCGGTTAATACGCAAATGAAATTTAGGGAGTGTCGGGACTAATCCGGCCGCAGGCACTGTATAGCAGAATGAATATACAATTAGTTCGGCCCACGACTCCTCTCCAAGAAGCCCACTCAGCTCGCCTTTCTTTCGCATTTTAAACAGCTAACATTTTTATATTTTAATAATATGAGGATTTGATAGTGAGATCTCCACGAAGAGGAGCCAACAGAAATGCTCATTTTTTATTGAAAAGAAATGTTTATTTTTGAACATTCGGAGTCCAGCCAACTCAGACGAATTAACAGCAGTTGGAGCTTACTCACTCAGCTGCAAACATATAAAAGATAGTCATTTGTGTTAAAAAAATAAATCTTTAAAATAAAATAATCCAAGGAGAAAAGCCATTTTTTTAACTTAAATTACGAAGTAGCTGGGTCCACAGTCTTAAAATTTAAGTTTGGAGCAAAATACGTAATCATCAATTCAAGTTCGATCAGTCTGGTACCATTTTGGTGCATTCATTTAGTGCCAAAATTACCATCAAAATATTTTAGATAAATACAATTTATCCACATAAATAAATAATCGTTAAAAAAATCAATCACATTACGTTTATGCTTTCAGAACACATTTTCTTGCACATTTCTTTAATTAGACGAATTTACAGCTCTCCAATCAGTAATGACGTAATTCAAAGATAAAATATGGGCTAAAGAAAAATATATTATTAAGGATCTTTAGATTTTAAAATAATTTAACCAACTTACAACTTTACGTCATCAGATTTGATTCAATTGTCTCAAACTGTTAATTACCCATCAGAAACAATTTTATTACTTCTCAATCTATATAGATCTCCTTTTTTATGTGCTGCTTCAGCGAGTCTGGCGCTTGAAGAAATCGTGATTGCAGCTCTGTAAAGATCAATCGATCCCTGTGCCATTTAATTAATTGCCGCACCACGCTAAGCAGAGACGCTTTGCAAATACCACTTTCTAGGCACTTGACATAGAAAAGGCAGATGACCCAGGACAACATAAACCTGTGTCTTGCTAATTTGATAATAAATATACAGCCCAAAACACCCGCCGCTTCAGTGCCTTCAGTGGTCCAAGGTCGGTATACTTATTTGCAATTTAGTATGGCTAGACAAATACGCACTTTTTCGGCCTTGCCCGCAGCTGTGTCAATTCCAAAATTTTTTGTTGTGTTTGAAGAAGTAACTGTGCCTAGCCGCTGTTCGTTCGACACAAAAGTGATTTGTTCTTCTTAAAACTCCACGAATTAATCTGTCATTACAGAGTTAAGAAATTGCTCACGGCTATTTTCACACATTTGATGAGTTTGCTAGATAGTCTGACGTAATAGACTCTAAAAGGTTTTTATTTCGTACATTTTATTGTCCGGAAAACCCGCCAAAAAAATAAAGTGGAGCCTTACAGGCCAACAGTTAAGAACATTTTGCGTTGTTGGCTGTAGCAAGTTGTTCATTGAGTCTACCCAAGGTATACATATTTAGAATTTAGCAACAGTTTATCTCTATGATGTTGAATAATTTCATATTTTGCTGAATTTCTCGAAAAATTAAAGGGTTCATCTATTTCGCTTGATTTCGATCCGCTCTCGTCGCGATCTATCCAACTGTGTGCAAAATATGAGGAAAGTCTTTCCTTCTTGGGAAATTAATCATGATTTTAAAGCAGGAGACAGTGCTCGCCGCTTGATTACCAAGCATACTTTGTACCCAGTTTAAACAGCAAACTGGGAAATTTTAGTTCTTTCCGTTCTTTCCCAATTTTTAAAGAGTTATTTCAAAGTAAAAGTATAATGGATTTTTTTACAATCTTTCTGTACAGCTTAACTTGAAAATTTGATAGATACTAGATAAGAAAACACAATTTAACCCTCCAAATTACGATTGAATGTTTGGAAATTATCTCGAGTCTTGATCGAAATAGAAGTATTAATGGAAGACGTGTTTTCTCCTGCTGGAAGTAGATTGGCTAAAATGTGTGTGTGTAAATGCCAACGCGAGGAGAGACTGCAATGAGAGTCTTTTGTGTCGCGCGCTCGCTTTTTGTTCGACTGCAGCGCGCAGGTAACAGGACTTTCTTTACACCTTGCAGTGAGTGAAACGAACGGAGCAGCGCGGGCTGTGAATAATAGGAATTCTGTTGAAAAGAAGCTGAGAAATATTTGCAAACTCATCGTTGCACCAACAATTGCTTTTCCCAACGCGAGAAGAGTGTCCTGGAATCGCAATTTGGGACATCTGTGCAGAGACATAGTTTCTGTTGCGAAATTTTTGCTAAAAAAAACCTGCAGAACAGACTGAATGGATGTAATAGAAATAGTTTTTTACTCTCTCAACGATGCCGGGGCTATAAAATATAACTGCTCCATTTTACATGGCATGGCTGTTGGCTTAAATTTTCAAAAGAATAATTTAGTTTGATGGAGAAAAATTAACTGGACGAGGAAACCTTTCGTAAATTTTAATAAGTAATAAAATTAATGATAAATAATAAATTTACAAAAGGGAGACAGTGCTCGCCTCTTGATTAGCAGGAAAACTTTGGAGCCGATTTTTAAACGTCGGCCTGTCAATATTTTAACTCTTTCCCGTTCATTCATTTGAAATGTTTTGCAAAACCTCTTGTATTGACTGACGTAGTTAAGGCTCGGACTGAAGCAAAATGGCACACTATTTAAAATCCAGGTGCAATTAGTTGTGTTGAAAACTGCGTGCCTGTCGTCACTCGGGTTGCTGTAATTTTCAAGTCTGTGCTGCAAATCGGCTTATAATAATTTCATTACAGTTTGCACATAAATCTGGCGTCGTAGTTATGGAATGATTACGGTGGTTGTGCTGGATTACTTCTCTCGCCAGCACTTTTGTAATTGCGGCAAATCTCTCTGAGTGAGCAAATTGTGCAAGAAGTACTGCAGCCGCCTCAGAAAGAAACACTGACTGAGACTTGAGTGGGTTTACGTACACGTATCTCGAAAGATGCATTTGCGTTGGGCCGGCGTAATAATTATATTAAGTGAGTGCGTGCGGAGTGAGCGAATATGTGTACGAACGCGCGCGCGGTGCATTTCATACACCTCTCTCTCTCTCTCTCTTGCGCTGTTGCATTTGAGGTCAGGTGCACTCCAGAGAGTCTGCAAAGCAGGAAGTCTCGAACGAGGACACAATAATATTGCATTTTACTTCTCACACTTGACATTTATCCTGTTGAAAATTCAAATGTCACATAGTTTAATTTTAAAAATGTAATAATTGCTTCCAAATTTATCATTCTAAATTTATGGTTTTGTTATGTTAAAATTCCAGCCAATACAGATGAAAATTATCGGCTGGTGCTCGTTCAAGTATTAAGTGCATCAGAATTTAATGAAATATAACGGATTGTAAATTTCAGAATTTGCCAAATTTCTCGAAAAAATAAACGTTTATCGGCACTGATTTTTCGTTTTGGATTTTTCAAAAAAAGTTGGATTTTTCGCTTCGCAATCTATCCTATCCAACAGTGTGCGAGCTATGAGGAAAATTTCAATTCTGTTGAAATAAATCATGATTTTCAATAAGGAGACAAAGTCCGCCGCTTGATTAGCATGCAAACTTAAAGAAGATGATTTTTTTCAGAAATTTATGCTGCAACCTAGGAATATTTTAGCTTCATCTCAATTTACAAAATTTACAATATTTTTTTCTGAAAATTTGCAATGCCCACTTGAAATTTGATTATCAATTAGGAAATAGGAAAGAAAAAATGCAGCCAATTTGCCCGAATTTCTACCATTCAAAGGTGCCTTTCAATGCGATTGTAACTTTTGATGCCATGCAGCATGTGCAGGGTTTGCGTCCTAGATGCCGACTTTTCATTCCGATAGAGAGAGTGTGTCGGTCTAAAGCGAGCCTGCTGTTGCTGCTATTAGCCTACCGGCGCATTCAAGATGCTGCTGCTGCAATTGGTTCTATTTAAAAAAAGACGGAGAGCATCTGACGACGACTTAGAAAATACACACTCGCAGGCAGCTACGTTAATTTCTCTTGTTCAAGTACCGTTCCTTGCTGCTGCTGGATGTTTTACATTCACTATGAGCGGCTGTCGGAAGTCGGCGTTACGCGCAATTAGGGAAACGGCTGGGCACGAATTCCAACCGGTGGAAAATGGGGAATTTATTGAGCGTGCACTCTGTATTAGAAAATCTAAATATGTAAATCATGAATTTCGAAGAAATGAAACTGTTTTATTTTTGAATAATTAAAGGATAAAATTAAATCGTCATCTTTCATCCAGCCCGAAATTCTATTCTCTTCAAAAATAAAATAAAAAAAGGGGGAAAACTCTACTCTTGCTCTATTTTTTATTACCTTTACAACTGCAGCCAATTCAGAAAAATTATCAGCCAGGACTGGCTCAGCAGCTAATTTTGCAAAACAGGTAAACAGATTAATCCAAGAGGAGAATAATACATTATTCTTCTTATGCATTTTTTCTAGCAGCATAAATAATTCTCACGCTGCCAGACTGTTTATTTTCTTTAGCAAATGAACTGCCTTCAAATGGCACGCTACCAACCGAGTCATGTCACAAGATGATTAATTTCTTGTACAATATCAAGAAAGATGGACCGCTATACATGGGCGGAGTCGCGCGAATCTCGCTGATTGACACCGAGCTGCCGTCGCACACCTGTTGAATCGCGAAATGAGTCTGTCAAACTGAAACCCCCAGCTGCGCAGACCGCAGATACACAAACCGCAATCGAATTGTTCCCATCAGCATAAACGTTTTATTAGAAATATTTTTTCACTCACTCCTTCGAAACTTGGCACAGTTTTAACAGTCAATAAGGAGACACACAGCAAACAAAGGTAGCGAGGTGCGAACGGAGCCCACAATAAAAGGCGGCAATGTCAATGCTGAAGCGAAAGCAAATAGATGTACGCACACACGGCTGCTGACCCTTTGCTCACAGCCTCTTGCTTGGTGCAAATGAAAGTGCATTTTTGCATCAGAGCGAGAACCAGGCAGGAAGAAACCAGTCCGAGTTGTTTCCCCACACTTCACTAAGGCAATATACTCGATTTTTCACGTCTTACGTTTGTTAAAGTGGATAAATACAGAGTAAAAATCGATATTTGAATTGAAGAATATTAAATTTACACTATGCAGTAATCAAATTTAGATTGGGTTTCAGATTTTGCCAAGTTCCTCGAAAAAATTAAGCAGTATTGTCAATGATTTTTCGCTTGAATTTGATTCCCTTCGTTACGATCTTTTCAACGGTGAGCGAAATAAATACTGATTTTCAATAAGGAGACGATGATTAGAGTGCAAACGTTGTATCAGTTTTCTCATAAATTTAAATGACAACCTGGAAAAATTTTAATCCTTCCCAAATACATTTAGAGTTAAGATATTTTTTTCAGAATTTGCTTATTCAAATATTAACTTTAAATCGGAGCTCTTGTATACCCAGAAATAAAAATCAATGAAGAATTTTTATTCAACCTCTTAGAACTTTTCTGCAGTGTCATATATCAAATTATTTTGGATGATTGGCCGCTCCACTGACTCATTTTGCTCGAGTGAATCTGTTTGCAATAATAGACTGAAAGGGAGAATGAGCACAAGAGCAGTTTCTCTATCTGGGAGATGCACTTTCATGATGCTATTGCGAGAGTTTCATTTCTTGACATTATTAATTTGCATCAGCAGAGAGTAATGAAAGCGACTTGACCACAAACTCTTCCTCGCGCTGACTAACAAGTGTAAAAACTTCGGTTTAACGCTCTTTACTCCATATGGGAGAGTCTTAGGTAATTTCTTTCAAAAGAAACTTTTATCGAAAAAAGTAAGTCATAAGTTCAGTTATTTCCTGTAATGTTTCGGTAAAATTCACAGGATATTTTTTTGTCAACTGTCTGCTCTTCTGACCAGCTGATTCTTTGAGCGCAGTAAGTCTCGCGGTGTTGGTGACCTTAAAAATCAACAAAACAAACTGGGCTGCGTATACCTTCGCTTGAAACTCGACCCGGTGAATAACACGGTGACACTTTTAAGCGCGGAGACAGTATTTTCAACATCGCGGCCGCAGCGGCGGCGGGTGAGAGTGATTAAACTCTTTAGAAAAATCAAACGTGTTTCTCTTTTCCCGGCCGTGACGTGAGTTTGGAGCAGCGTAATCGCTCTCATCAGGCAATATTGTTCAAAGAAAAGTGCATTGTAACGGACAACTTTCGATGAATAGATTGTATTTTTTTTCTCCCTGGGGGCACTTTACTCTTTTGTTGTCCTCCGGCGGCGGATGAAATGATAGAAGACTCGTTATTTCTATTTCCCCATACGCAAGGTGACTTCCTAGCTAGGTATAACACGTGTAGAGAATAAGGTATCACAGGAAGGAAACAGAGCTAATCTTTTAATCCGCACGATTTATTGCCTCTTCCCGAGAAGCGATTATTTGCTATTTACAACTACTCGATGATAATAATTTCTAATAAGGCCAGCAGGAATTGCGAGGGTATAATTGCAAGACCAGTCGAACGCACTTTAATTGTGAGTCCTGGTTGCTGGCTCGTGGAGCGTCAGCCAGTCGGCCATCCACTCGACTGCACTCTTCGGTTTCACTTGTTCCAGTTGCAGCAGGCCGGCGAGCACAATCGTCGCCAGTTCAGACTCGAGGAAGGCGCGAGACTTGGACTCGGTAATCGTGGTCATGAGTTGGTTGGCTGCGAATTTTTTTTGTTCAAACTGGTTTCTAAAAACTCCCTTGGAAAACTATCACTTCTTGCAATTTTTATCAAGAAAATGTTAAGCACAAAGGCATCCTAATTGTAACCAACTCAAAAGCACCTCTGATTTAATCCTTGACAAAAATTAAGCACATATCACGCAATTATAGAACTTTCAAGCCTCATTTTAAAACTGTCTAAATCGCTTATGAATCCTGTAAACTAACCTATAAAACGCGTAAAATTGTTTACAACGTCATTTAAAATATGATTTTATACCCTTTTTCACATGATTTTTTAATTAAATTAAAAAATGATACTTTGCAACCAGTTGGTTATAAAATTTTACCCATTTTATTTTACCTTTCAACTCATTTTTGAAAAGAATTAAAATGTAAAAATAACGCTCGGAAAAGACAGTTTAAACCCTTCTAAAAATGTCGTAAACAGTGTAGGAAATATTCCGAATCTTGCTGTTTCATTACCCGAAACAGACTGTCCCTCTCAGGTTGCAACTGAGATAAAAATCTTAAATTCGTCTTGTCATTTTGACGAAAATTGTTTATTTCCCTAGTTTCTTTTAGAATACTTTAAACATTTAAATTTATTTCTATTGGACCTATCAGAAGCAAATTTTTCAAATTAGAATGATTTTTGCAATTTTGACTTGCTTATTTCACGGTTTTGATACTCACATTGGAAATAGTGATCACTGATGTCTTGTAAAACGCTCCGCTTGGTCAGGTCTTCGCCAAAAGCCTCGGTGAGACGTTTCTCGAATTTCCACTCGTGGAAGGCTCGCTAAATCGAAGAAGAATGTTGAAAATCAAGTGTTTACCGTAATGCAAGTAATTCAGGTAATTCATAAGAAAGAGTTGACGTAATTAAAAAAACTTGCTCCTGTAGAAATAGGAAAGTAAAAGCAGTCGCGAGCTAGGCGGAGGAGGAAATAATATAATTAGGCCAGGTCAAACGATCTGCTTGCAATGAAGTGTGGAAATTCATTACGAGCCTATTGTAAAATTTTTCCATTAAGTCTAGCAACCTTTTTCATGTTAAATTTACCAGAGGCTTGAAACGGACACAGCACTCGAACGGGTCAACCTCGCTGCAACTGAGTGCGTTGAAAGACATAATGAAATAATTTTAGCAATTAGCAGCAGGCTATCGGGATTGCACTCCAATTTAGATGACCTATTTAGCGGCTGGCCATTGTGGGTGTGCGTTGTTAGGGAAACAGATAAACAAAGTGGAAAGCAGGCCCACGCATTCGCATTCTAGCCGGCTGCACGCGTCTCGCTTCATTATTATCGCCGTTATCAGCGCGTCCAAATCGGATTCATTCCACGAAGCCATTATTCATACAGCACCATAACACTGAATATCATTCATTTGACAAAATTTGAAGGATGGCTAACAAGTTCATACCAAAATAGTCTTGGTAAATTCAGAGAGCTGATGAATTTTTCATTTTTTTAATAATCTGAAAAGTTTATTCTCCAAAATTTCCCTGAAAAGCTGTTTTAAATTTGACTCGCATTTATACCAGCAAGTTATCAGCCCGTAAAATAATTTTGAAACAGCCAAAATAAAGCTTGATTTTATGAAAACTATCTTAGACAAATTTAAAACTCTACTACGAGCCGTTACATTTCTGCATGCTATTTTCCCATCCCAGAATACTTTTCTGTGTGAAAGTGTTGAAAAAATCACGAATGTTTGAAAATTGCACATCATTTGATTCATATCTTACTGACATAGAGGAGATTCCAATCATGTTAAGTTTATTAAAATCTAACCACTTTTCAATCAATTATGGCAGTGCATTATATACGGAGGCATCGATCTAGCTATAAATAACGGGGACTATTCCTTTGGTTAATCGTCATGTTTTTCCTTATTAAAAGTGGTGTAAGAAAAAAAATTAAAGTTTCCTGTGCTGCGCATCTTGCAACAGACGCACGTTTTACTGTCGTATCTCTTATTGCATATTACGTCTGGCCTTGAGTGCAAAACATATTTAATGAATTGTATACATACAACTGCGGCGTGCACTTGTTAAAATTCAAAGTGCTGCTTGGGCGGCATACACGATGGATATTTTTACTGCCTCGTATATTCCGGTCTCTGTAGGTTTATTGCACCGCTCGTGATGTGTTTCTCCCGTGCGTCTTGTTTTTAACGGGGGCGATGAATCCTCAAGAATGCAACTCGGCAGCTTTGGCGTAATGCGATTCGATTTGGAGAGGGTAACTTATCTCCGACACAAATTTTAGTAGATTTTCAGTTAGAAGTGGATTTGATTTAAGCCTTTTAGACGTGAAAATAAATCTTCAGAAATTTAAATATAAAAAATCAAATGCTAAAAATAGAAATTATGGAATTGTGGACAAGATTCATAAGAAGGTTTGGGATTTTTTACGGTTTTTAAGACGAATGAAACGAATTTTATGTGGTTTGGGATCCATTTCTGTGTAGGCGGTTTTTGCCACCTCTCAGGCCGATTTCCTAACCAAAAATCACGTTTCAAAGGACCTGCTTGGCTGTTAATAAAAATTATTCCTCAGAAATTTAATTTTAATGTTAAATTCAGGTGGTTTTCACGATGAATTTCGATAGTCGTAGACAAAATTGAGAATATCTTTAGGGCAAGCAACTCCAACTCTTTTCATCTGACGGTTCAACTTAATGAGGCCATTATAATTTTCTTTTAAATCGTCTATTAATTTATTAAAATTGACGAAATCATCATTTTTACGACAAAAGAACCTAAGTGATCGTGGTAAATCGTGACAAAAATAAGTAATAAAGAATATCACAAATTTTCCAAATATCTTATCAAATACTAAAGAACAAAATATCACGAATACCACGATCTTTCCCAGAGTAAATCGTGCGGTAGAAGCATAGGAGCAAATAATAAACTGTGCAGTAGTGGAGTAACGAGAGTAATTCCTCTCTTCCTACTTGGGTCCAGCAGCTGTGGTTGCTACCGCGCCAAATTGCCCGACGACCGCCGAGCAGAGCAAATTGAACATTGCATATATATCTATTGCAAATTGCTCCTTTTGTGTCGATCGCCCCCTTTGTTTTGTGCAACACAATCTTTTCACGTGCGAGAGAGAAAAATGATTCGGCCCCTTTCACTTTCATCGCGCGCGCGCTGGCTTTTTGAACCGAAAATATACACATACATCTCGGAATAAGTTATTCTAAAAGCTAGCAGCACAATAGAAAAAGAGAAATGACTGCGTGACTCGTCCATTGACGGTGAGATAATCGCAAATTACGACCTATCGAAAATTTGTGCGCTGTTTTTTTATTGGTTTTACGGCTACTTGTGAAGCGCTAGGAATTTAAATTTTATCTAGGTTCTCTCACTTTTAAATTTACTTATTCAAGCTAAGGCTCATAATATATGTGACTTATTTTTTTTGGCAAGTAATGGCTGATTTTTCGATGGAAAAAATCTTTTCCGCTGGTCATTTCCTGCTTCTAGAAAGCAACTTATTTTTACCGCAATTTATTTTTCGTTGTCATTTTTCGTTATTAACTATGTGAAAGCTTCTAGAGTATGTGTCACGTTTGCTTTTGTTATATCCCAATCCCAAGTATTCACTCAGATATTTCATGAATGTTGCCATTTCTTCAATGTCCCTGTCAGCTTTGACTACAACTGAAGAACAATAAAAAGGAAAAATTGAGGTGCAAATTCAGAAACAAATTGAGCAAACAATTGCATTAACTGTCTCTGCGTAGTGGTTAATGTAATAATAATGTAATGGCTTATGTTGCTATAAAAATGGAACTAATACATATCAGCGGCCTTTAAGTAAAAAATAAAAATAAAAAATCTCAGTCTGAAATCGTAAAATAAAACAGTTAAAAATCGCTATCGTCAAAGATGCTGACAATGAGTTGATTGATGTTAAGTGTCACAGACCCAAGGCTGCGAATTTATTTCACCTAAAAAAACAGTAAGTTATTAAACACCGCGCACGAGACTCTAATTATCAGCTCGGAGAGTTTTGCGCAATGCAATGCGCGAGTTAAGCAAAAGAACATCGCAATGAAAATAAATCATCAGGCAGTGACACCCTGAGAAGAGGTCAAGGGTTTGATGAAAACCAGCAGCCAGTCTTTTGTGATCCAATGAGTGCTGTATGAGACGCATGACGCACAGAGGCGAACAATTGTTGAAACGTGACGAAAAGATGATTGGCCACTGCGCTCATTTAACCAAATTTATGCCAGCCTTTTCTGAACGGATTCAGCCGTGCCTCGCTGGCGGTTATTGTTTATAGATATTTGCTCAAGCGAAATCAGTCAGGTGCGCGCTATATTTACGCCTCGATCGCTCACGTACGGCTCTATGATTGAGGCGATAAATTGTTTTGGTTCCATTGCCACTGCAGAAACGAATTTACGGTCGTTACTTTTGAATTACGGCTTGCATCATGCTCAAGAAGCGTTTGTTTTAAATTTAAAACTCATATTAAGTGGCAGTTTGTCGAGTTATTTATCTGAGAAACTTGAAGAAATTGACCTCTGCGATCATGTTGTTCGTGCAGATGTTTGCAAAGTTGGCAACCGATTTAAGCACTTGCCAGCAGTGCGTGGAGAGGAGGAAATTTTCAAAGCGTATGCAACTAGCACACGGTGCAAAACCTGTTTTAGCCGATCAAGGAAATTTTTGAAAATTGGTAGGTAATTTAGAAGCGTAGATGTAATTTATTGGGCTGTGAAATTGAATTTTGGACGCCCACCTGTCTTCTTTTTAAGCTTCCAATCGTTGAAGGACCCAAAAAAGAGAACTATATAACCATGCCATTTGAACCATGTAGTCAAACGGCCGCATGGTCGCACGCAGGTCGCTTCGTCGTTTTATAACCACATACGGGCCTTTCCGCTTGATGCCATACTTAAATACTTAAAACCGGGTTTAACTGCTAAAAACATCAAAATCAGCTAAAATGACCGTTATGAATCGAAATGTTGGGTTCCATTACTGAGAACAGTTCCCAAATCATTCAAGTTGAGACGCATAATTCCTAAAATATCAAAACTGCCCCAATGCGCAATTTGCAATTCACACAATCCCTTTACCGATTCCAGGAAAATGTATTCGTATCGCAACCGTTGCTGCTTAGCTCCAACTAGTTGTTCCATTTTCGTAATACTAATTTAAGAAAATTCCTATAAATTGCAACCTCGAAATTAGCCTGATCACAGTGAACAATCGGCGCCGATACTGTTTTAGAACCAATATATTTGTTTTAAAAACGACGGAGTTGGATTAAAACTGAGGTGTCCGGCCGCTCGGTTGCAAAACAATCGAGAGATGAGTCTGCGGCGGCGATTTTTTTGTTGTTGCACCTTCTCCGAGCGTGACATTGGCCGCGGAATTATGACCCATGGGCCAGGTATGCGCAGGAGCCAGATTCGCGTGTACTTCAAAAGCTGGAGAGCGATTAGTTAACTGAAAAGTGCTGCGAGGCAGACAGGCAAAAGTGAGAGTTCTTTCTCGATCGAGACGAGTGTGCGTGCCGAAACCAAATATTATGAAATTGCCCCGTAATAGTCTGAAAGCGAGCCGGGCGGCCGGTCAGCCGACGAACCTGAGGCAACGCGCGGTGTGATTTTCAAAATCAAGGTCGCGCCTGCCGGTTAATGGCCAGAAAAGTAGCATTATTAACGCGTTATACGTATATCAATGAGGGGTTATTATGAAAACTTAAAATGGATCAAGGCGCGTTTTTTGCTCGGATGTTTCAGCCAGTTTTGATGCAACGCCAATTTTTTCAGCTTTGCTGTCTGATCCGACGACCAAGGTTCTGATATTAACAATCCGAAAAGATGCTAACTGGTTTTTAGCGTGGCTATGTTAATGATTCAATGTTTTTGTGAATTATTTATTATTTTTCCATTCACAGAGTCGAGGTATACAGGACTGAACGGAGGTACTAAATTTTTTTTGATAAATAAATTGGTAACAATGGGACATTTTTATTCCTTCTCTTTTTTGGAGATTTCGAGATGTTTTATGGAAAGAGAAATAATTTATAATTCTAGCGTTCACAATTTCATGTTGGTGGCTTTACATCAAGTTACAGTATTTTGATGACAGTTGAAGAAATGGTAAGATGCAAAAGGCAGCAAATCACTGAGTCGATACAAATCTAGCCATTCGTCTCAGTTGTTTGTTTTTTACAAATTAAAAAGTGGAAGTCATGGCAGGCGTGTCTGTTTGCGACAAAAGGCCAAATTCCAGTTCTGGTCAACCATTGTGGGGGTGGCAAAAAATTCAGCATCTATTTAGCACATTTTTAAAAAGATGCGCTTATGAATGATTTTATCATAATGTTCTGTCCAAGAGAGAGATAATTCTAAATTTTAAACATGAGAATAAAAACAATGTCATTAGACCTCGCATAGCTGAAAACAACTTTGTTTTTCATTTAAATAAATTCTATGCAAAGTGAATATAGACGAGACAATTTAGCAAATAGGAGATAAGAATTTCTGTTAGCACGCAATTTAGTCATTAGACCTCGCATGCCAGGTGTCATCCGACTAGTTTTTCGGCTTATTTGGGGATTCCCTCGGAAACCAGCGAACCTAGAACAGCGGAGAATCACTCTCAACGTCATGATTATTCGTATACTGAATCTCTACTGCCTGAAACGCCATAAATATTTTTGAATTTAAAGCCTAATAAAAAAGAGTAAAATTTAGTTTTTTGCTCTGACCCATAAACTGAAAAATACCAATCCTGTCGTGGTACGTCCAATTTCATTGATTGCAGATAGTTGCTCAAAAGTTAATATCCGAAACGTTAGCACCCGTTTCGGTAGCTGCAGGGCTCCTGCAGTCATAACGAATGCAACCTTGACAGGATTGCAACCACACACACATAGGTTTGACGGTTTTATACGTAATTTCAGCAGCTATGAATTTCGACACTGGCGACGTCAGAGAATGCGCGTGCGAGTCTTGGTCTAGTTCCCCGACTAACAGTCACCTCTGTTTCCAAACGAATGGAGAGTGTTTTTCAATAATTAGAACAAACCGCGCGTTCAAATGCTTGCGAATCTATCCATTAGATTGGTGGCGTTGCTCCTGAAAGCGAGACTTTTGGCAAATCGGATACACTACAAATTTTATATCTAAAAGCTAATTAGATGTTACAAAAATATTCGGATTTGAATTTTGGTACAGAACTTACAAAAAATACTGATTAATTAATTCTCTAATGATAGATAGTAAATATTTTGCTCTAATTTCTGATTATTAAGACTGCAGAAGGAGCTTCCTCGTGATATAAAAGAACTCGAGTTAAAATTGATGTGAAACAAAACATAAAAAAATGCTTTCTCTCTCGTCCTTGTATTGATCTACTGTTTTATTTTTATTTGCAACTATTTTTTGTGCAGGCACAAGACTAAGTTTTTGCATGAAATGTTTTTGTTATTCTTCTGGATTGACTGGACTTGCAATTTAAAAAAAAATCAAATATTCGTTTAGTAAAAAAATCATAATTTGTAAACGAGGAACTTAATAGATCCAAGTTCCAAGGGCCTTTTCGCATATAAAGTTACGATCCTATTTAAAGAAGAGACTTGCGCAAATTCCTCAGCGTCTCGATTTTATCTTGTCAGCTTTTTTGCATTAGGCGGCTTCGGATCGAGTGAACGATTAATCTTGTCAAGGCCGAAGAACTTTTTCCGGCGTCTCACTCTGGCACGAGCAGGTTCAGGTAGAGCTTTAATTGGTTTCAGGTACGCAGGTTCAAAGGGCCAATCTCAGCACTATCTGCAAATACAATGACGGTATGGGGCAAGAGTAAATGCCGACGGAACGGAGATGAGTTAACGTGTCGTGAAAAATTACATCGCTATAGCCTTGACTCGTTATCCGCACATTTTCGTGTTGCTTCGCATGGCAAAACAGTCAAGTTTTTGCGCGTGAAGCGACACTTTTGCTGCATGGCAGGCGAAATATTTTGATTCAGGGTATTTCCTAGCTGGTTTGTCCCTGCTAAAATATATTTATTTAGACAATTGACCAAAGTATCAAATCTGGTGGAAAATTAATTGGTTTAAATTGTCAGTGATATTTTTCTAAATTTTTATTCCTCTCGTCGGAATCTTTCTTTAACGGTGAGCGAATTTTGAGGAAAATTTCCCTAATATTGAATGAAATCGTGATTTTACAATAAGGAGATAGTGCTCGCAGATTGATTACTATGCAAACTTTGTTGTCGATTATCTCAGAAATTTAAATTACATTATTAGAGCCTATAAATTTAGCGAATTCCCAATTTTTATAGTCTATTTCAAGAAAAGGTTAATGTAAATTTCACAATTTTTCTGTACAGCAATACTTAAACAGTTGTCAGTATTTAAAGAAATTTTAAATAAATTTAAATTGATTATTCTTTAATTAAGTTTTCCTGAGCTCGACAGTTTAAATTTTATCGCTGACCAAAAAACTTGTAAACAATTACATTAAGTGTAATAAGTAACAATCGGATGAACAAGTTGTATACAATTTGCACATATACCTTTAAATTACTTTTCGCTTATCTCAAATCTAAAGCGGCTTAAAGTGTCGCCGCACCCGCGGGCCTCGTGTCTCGTGCTTCGTGCACGAGCGGCTGCCGTTACGCACAAATTGAGGCATTGTTCCTTCGAAAACGGCGGTAATCACCGGGTGTGATCCCTTTCGTCGTCTCGTAACAAATTAATTTGCGGTGATTTTCTCTCATTTGCTGACACAATCTTAAAAAGTAGTCATTAGGGTCCAGAGACCAAGCAAAAAATCGTTCTAGGTTTAGAGAAAGGAGCGGTGTTTTTTGCCACCTCACCTCTATAAATGACAATCAAAGGGAGCTGCGTCATTGTTGGACAATACATTATTTTTGCAAATGCGAGTGGGAAGCCCTTTTAAGGAAGAATGCCGCTTCCGTGAAGGGGCTTCTGCAAAAGTATTTGTTTGCGGATCTAGTTTTTCTTTTATTTGCTTTTTACAACTGCAAAAAGAGGTTAAAATAAGATGTATTGATCAAATATACAGCTTGACCTCAGAAATTGCCACTTGTCTTTTTTCTGCCCAGCTTCTGAAAGAAAATTTCTCTCACAATATGTGACACAATTCTCAGTTCTATTCTGCAGTTTTGAATTTCCTAGCTGTCTTTAAATATTCATTTGGAATTGTAAATTAATTTGATTCTAAGTAAGTCAGTGAATAAAAATTGCTGAGCAAAGAAAGAGTCTAAAATCTTCAAATATATTAATGAAGTAGAAGGTAAATATGAAATATGCGAGTGCGAACCAAATCTCCTATCTATGTGAAATAATACTAAGCAAAAACGTTTTAGTTTAAAAAATAGCTCTTGCGATTAATCATTTTTGCAGATTTTCTGTCAGTTCTAATCTGTTTTCCCCAGCCTTTAACTTAATTGACCATAAATCGTGAAGAATAAATAAGTAAATATCAATAGGGCGTGCGTAAATAAATAAAGAAGGTAGATCTCAACGATTGAATAAATGGTAACGGGATCGTTCGCGACCTCCTCTATTGTTTATAGCTCTGAGAGTAACTTATTCTCCTATCGGTTGTAATGCCGCCCAAACACAAATAACAAGCACCGCTGTGGCATGCGAGATAAATTCGCAGCAACCTTGAGGCGAGCATGAAACACAATATGAGCAGTATTGCGATTGCGAAGGCAGTCGAAGGGTCACTATTAATTCGCAAGCACTTGTCAATGCAGCGAATTAGAGGCCGAGGGAATTGAATTGCAATTGTTCTCGTGCCATTAGCTCATCGCGCAGCCATTATTGTATTATTGTACGTCTGAATTTAATGTTCGCATGTGACACTTGAGGCGTCGTTCGCAGCATACTCTTTTTATATTAATAATAATACACCGCGTGCGTGTGGATTAAATATTTATTCTTCCTGCTTGGGTAAGCAGGATTGACTCAACAAATAATCTTCTTTCCAGTAAATTGCTGTTGACGATTATTTATCTCGCCTCTTATCTTTTTATCTTTAATAACACCGCGCTGTTTTTACGGGAGAATTGTCCGTTGTATATGTGGTGTCACATTCATCATTCTTGTAATTGGTCTTTGTGTGGCAACGAGATAAATTATTATTTTTTCCCCTGAAATAATTTGTGCTATTAAATTTTTCAAATTTTATCAGTTCGACTCGAGCTTCTCTGTGGATGATCTTCGCACCTAATTTTCTCTCTCCTTCGTAGAAAATATGACAAATTCTTTAAATAAATATATGACAGATTCTTTAAGAAGCAGATTTTTAAAATGAAACAAATGGTTGCTGAATTGTTTGTCCCCCCTGCAATGGTTGACCAGAACTGGAAGTCGGCCATTTTCACAAATAGACATGCCTGCCATGCATTCCACTTTTTAATTTGTAAAAAAATAAACAACTTTGACGAATGGCTGGATTTCTATGAACTATGTCAATGCCAATTGTATTTTACCATTTCTTCAAGTGAAAAAATACTGAAGCCGCCATGAAATTTTGAACGCATCTTTGTTTTTATGATTTATTTTGGATTTTCAGAAATTTACTATCCTTTCTTACAATATTTGTCAGGTCCTTCTTTGCCTGTGCGGCTACTTAATCAAAATCATGGCCACATTTATAATAAACTAATTAATTTCAACCTATTTCAAATCTAATCCAGATGCTGGAGCTAGATATTATTTGAGTTAGTAGTCACTTTCATTTTAATCCACCGGACATGCTATAAGAAATTGTTCACCGTCACGAAAGAGTCGATATTTTTCGTGTCGGAGGGTTTTAGGACGGACAATGGCTCATTTGGCTGATTTGACACTTAATACGAGACCCCTTTATCACTGCTAGCATCTTCGCGTGCATTGTGGACCAAGAAAGGCAAAGCCTTTGTCGAAAGCGACGTGCTCAATTTTTCTCTCTCTAATATCTGGAACGCTGGTATTTCATCCGCGCAGAATCCAGCAGACTTTTTATCTGATGACATTTGACTCAACGCCGCAGCAGGATAAAATTGAATGCCCTTGGTATGGATATTAATTTGATTAAATACCAAGTTTGCGATTGTGTAACAAAATTTTTGCATTTCTTTGAGAGGCCAACAAAAATTGTTAGACTTACAGCTGGTTTGTTTAGAAAGCTTTCTCGATCGATATTTCATCCTTTCCTAAAATTATAAAATAATTTTTAATATCCGCTAATGGTTCTAGTCTATGTGAATTTTTAGCCAGGATAGGCTACTCAAAGCAATCAATCTATTTACTCGGTCCCTCAGGCCTCAGAAAAATTAAACGGTTTTTGTTAGTGTTTTTTGCTTGATTTCGATTCCTCTCGTCGCAAGTCGCGATGTATCCAATGGTGTGCAAATTATGAATTAAATGTACCTTCTGATGAAATAAATATTGATTTCACAATAGGGATACAGTACTTATTAGAATGCAAACCTTTTTAGCCGATTTTCTTGCAAATTTAAACGGCAACCTAAGAATTTTAAGTTCTTCCCCAATTTACAGAGCATAATATTTAAGGTAAAACTTATTTTTAAGAATTGTTCACCACAGATCCGCTTAATCTTTTTGTTTACAGATACAGCCAAACTCTTCTTAATATCATTGATTAAAAAAGAATAAAGTATTTCCTCCAAACAAACGCACATTTCTAAACGGCTTCGTTTTGTGTTGATTTCAGGCGCGGAAGACACAGCCGCGATGCTGCGTCAGGAGGGCGGCAAGGCACACAGCTACAAGTGCGACATTTCCAATAACGACGACGTGTACGCGACGGCCAAGAAGGTCCGCCAGGAGGTCGGCAAGGTGAGGCAATCCTCCGTCCATTCATCCGAGAGCACAGTAACAAACGTTGATTCACTCGACAGGTGACCATCTTGGTCAACAACGCCGGCATTGTGTCTGGAAAAACTCTGCTTGAGACGCCCGACGCTATGATCAAGAAAACGTTCGACGTCAACATCCTCGCTCACTTCTGGGTAAGATTATTTAATTTTGCATAATATTAAATAAATTCAGTAAAAAAGAATACTATATGGTCAAATAAATATTTGTACCTTTCTGAGAATTTTTAAACTGAAATTTTCGGTATTTGTTTTTTTAATTTTGATAAAATTTTCATGAAACATCGATTTTGTAAAAAAACGAGCATTTCTTGCTGTTTTTTTTTAATATTTAACAAAAACTATGTTTCTCGTTGACTGCGGATACACTTATTTTTTAGTGTAAAATGTTGCTTTTAATAATTTCATCGCAAATAATTAGTCTAATTGTTAGCCTAATTGTAAGAAATTTTCTTCTTAACACCGAAATTTCCTGTAATAAAACAATTAGCTGGTCCTCATACACGACATTTTTAAGCAATTCACATGTTTTTTGCAAATTGTGCCTTTTAAGCAAGTAAAATAGATTCCTTCCAATTATAATTTTAAAAATTGAAACGATGTATTAATTTTTAAAAATTAACGCACAAAATCAGCCAAAAAATTAGCTTTAAATTGAAATGGTTTAGTCACTCGAAATAATCAATTTCTTCTACGATTTAATTTTCGGTGGCAAACCTATAATTTGAAGCGCAACTTTAAGGTCGGATGCCGCGCGTTTTTATTCGTGAGCCAACGAAATTAAATGGATTCATTACGCACGCCTCTGGTGCTCACGTAATGCAGTGAGGAGATAATGCTGCGATAAACGAGTCTCTTCACGATGCGTGATTCTATGCCAAGGTGAGGCATTTGTGAGCCTCTTTTTGTTCCTCGCAATTAATTCCTCGCGTATCATGCGTAATTTCGACAAAGCTCTTGATTTACAAGAAAGATCTTGCTTGCGATAAAATGCGGAGGAAATGGAGGCAATACGTGTTCTCTGGAGCGAGATTCATTTTGGCTTAGAGTAAAAATTAATTGGCCAATTAGGTGGTTCAGACTGAGGTTTAATTAAATTACAATTTATTGTTAGTGGAGGTTGTCTTTGAGAAGAAAGCTGCAGAGTTGCAAAAAAATGTTAATGGATTTTAACGTTGTGCTGAATATAGATCACGAGAAGAAAGAAACAAGACTTTTGCAACAATTAGAATGCGATTAATTTAATTTCTTTCATACTACTTGAGATAAACATTTATTATGTATTTATGCAATTTTAAAGTTTGCAAAAAGTATACAATTAAATCAAATTCGATGAAAATTTAAATTTCTCTCGCCTGATCTGAATTTTACTCTTATTTGAGTTATAGGCCTGGGATTGGCCGAAATTGCAATAAAAACCTGTGCTTGATAATTTTTTTATTATTTTTCAAGACAGCCATTCATTCTTGGAAACAATTTCTCCTTCCAGTCTAAAAATATATTTTCCTATTTTAACATAAAAAATTAACCTGTCTTTTCTTTATCCCATTTTAATTCTCACTTCAAATGCTGAATTGTTTCCAACCAAGCGTCTGCGAGACTTTCTTACTTGCATGCTCAGTCATTAGTGATGCATACTAACAGATTGCGTGGATTTTCTCACCAACTGATGTTTCGTCAGAGCAAAACCCAACCGCAGGAGCACTCGAGTGGAAAACTCGTACAGTTCAGCTGAAATTCGCGTCACTGTTAGCCAATTTCGTCCTTGGCCAGACGCCCCAAATAATAATCAATTTTTTAAAACAAATTATGACGGTGGTAATTTTTCTAAAGTTTTAAAATGTTAAAATAGGAATAAATCTCCAAAGGATTTGATAAATTTTTGCAATATTGTTGCTGCCATTATTAAACTAATTAAACAATTGATCCAGATCTTAGAGAAATTGTTTTTCCTATTTTTACATCTTAAAAAATACAACCGACCTAGTCGACCCTTCGAATTATATAGCTTCATTTTTCAGCATTCTCGTAATTTTTTATTTCGTCAAGGAGCAAAAAAGATGATAATCGTATCAAAGGCCTTGGCTGGCAATTTTTTTAAATGAGTATAAAAACATTGTGGCTTTGGAAAGACAAACTAAAAATTTGCGGTGAAGATGTGTTTGGATTGAATTGTCAATGTCAATTTTTGCAGACGACGAAGGCCTTCCTCCCCGATATGATCGCTGGAGACAACGGCCACATCGTCACCATCGCCAGTCTGGCCGGTCTAGTCGGCGTCAACAAATTGGTCGACTACTCCGCCTCCAAATTCGCCGCCGTCGGCTTCGATGAGGCCCTCAGACTGGAACTCGAGGTAACAAATTGATTCTTTTTTCTATAATTGCATGAAAATCTGAAAAAACGAACTTGTTGCGGTGTGCGTACGTGACTTAACCAGTACCGGAAAGCGCGTGAAAGGGGCACCAAACGAGCTCGGCGACCTTGTAATTTCGTCGAGCAGACATAAAAAGTAAAACTGATCGATGGATTCTTTTAACTGGCTGTGCATCTGCGTAATAAAAAGTCGTTTTCCATCTTTCGTGGCTGAGAGTTAAATTCTGTGCGTGTTTTTTTAAACTTGTACAGTGAGTTTTAAAGTTTTTAACGATGATCATCAACTAGGATTGACCTTCGATCAGTTTTTAAAAATGCGGAATTGAGTTTTTTACTGACCGTGAATTTTCATGAAGGGACTATTAATTGTACTGCGTAAAAGCATTTTGTTCCTATCGTGTGTCGATACCTGAGCAATAATTATATAGTGATGGGGATGGGATTTGTAGACGGTTAACAGTTGGATTTGGAGATTATTATTTTTTTTTACAAATAGTACAGCTCAATTTTCATGTCAGTGCTTTTCTACTAATTACATAATATGTTTTTTATGACTTTCGTTGAATCCTATGATTTTCCTTATTAGATATTATTTAGAATATGTATAGTAAGCATCTAAATAATCAAAAGCTCAGAATAAATTTGAACATCTTGAAATCCACACTTTGCGAGCACCAGTCGTTTTGTGTGTGGTGATTCCAACGCCCGAATTACCGAGCACGCAATGTACTTCCATTGTGGATAATAGGCGTTAAAAAATTCGCTCATTGTGCTCGGTGCGCTGGCGGCAAAAGAAAGAACGCCCTGTCAAAATACGCCGCGCAGACATGAATGCAAATTCAACAAATGACCGTGATTTATCTCTCAGATGCCACTGTGCGCGCAATTTCAAATCCATTATCTCTCTGCAGGTTGAAGGCAAGCGTGGAGTCAGCACCACCGTCGTGTGCCCCTACTACGTCAGCACCGGAATGTTCGAAGGCGTCAAATCCAGGTAAAATCTAAAAAATATCCATTTGTTGCATCAGACGAAATGTTTTCCAATTAAAAAAAGCAAGATTCAAATTCGTGAAGACCTTTAAAAGAAGAGGACTATGGTCAAAACTGAAAATAATCTCGAGTTTTATTTATTTATTTTTCTTTTGCCACAAAATTGACGAAATTATTTTCTTTTTTGCGGTAGATAAGTTTGATTAGTCAGCATAGTTGAGGCCTCGTCTATCTGCCTGCAACACAATGTGTTTAGCTCTCGGCTTTTGCAATTTGGTCGCGCCGAGTTGGTTGCTGTGTTTGTGTTCAGCTCTGATAATTTTGGTCGTGCCGTCTTGGGAATATTCAACGCGCTTGCGGACATAGAAGTGTGTTACTTAACTGCTTTCATCGTTTGTTCATCGACTTGATCGTTGAATTTACAAGCTCTTGATTGATAAGATTTCTAAAAATATTTATTTTAATCGGCAGTAAATATCGTGTGATATGTCCATCAAGAAAACAAACTTTTGTTTTGAAATTAATTTAACGTTCACGAGATAATATGGTCAAGCACTGGAAATTTCGGAGAAAATTGGTAAAATTTTTATTTTAACTGTAGCCAAGGTCTTTTTTAACTAGGAAAATAAATAACTTATTTTTAAGCCAACAATTTAACAAAAACTTCAAATTTTTCCCCCCAGTATCAATCCATTTTCCGATCAGCTCAAATATAATTTATGTATTTAAAGAGTTAATAAATCATTTTTAAGTCCAGACTGTATAATGATTTGTGAGATGGCTAGAAACACACGCTGCAACAGTGTAAAAAAAACACAACCTCATCAGTTACCAAACAAAACCGCTCGTGTACGTGATCCAAACAAATTTTTTGCATGCATTGCTCACGGCCAGTTGCGTAACAATTATTGTGACGGGATCAGTTTTTTGTGAGACAAGCACGAACGGGACCCGATATATGCCACGCTATTCAACTCTCAGGATTTCTGATGATTTCATTCCTGCCCACGTGTTTAAATTTTATCAAACCTGTGTGTGAAATGTAAATATGTACCATTTTTTAGTTAAATTCGTCCATTTATAGATAAGCGAAAACTGTTAATATTATTTTTCGGTCCAAATAGTCTAAAAATGACCACTTGATTGTAAATACTCAAAATTGGTGATTTAATTTTTTAAATTGGTTTTTAGCGTCTTGCTGGGTGCAAGCAAAATATTATGTCATATTTATAAATTACACTGAAATGATCAGATTTTCCAAGCGTGGAAAATTGTAATACCTAATTTAGTTTTGACTATCATATTTTTAAATCCAGTTAGTTCCAAAAACATTTGGGGGGGGGAAAGCCAGTATATTTGTTCAATTTTCACCCCCCTTTGCCTAGCTGTAAAAGCAATTTATTCTTATCTCTCAGCAAGATTTAAAGAGAAAAAATAATTTTGATGCTTTCTGCAGGCTGTTCCCGATCCTTGAGCCTGATTACGTGGCCGACGAGATTGTGACTGCGATCCGTTCTCGCGACAAAGTGCTGCTGCTGCCTTCCTACCTGCGCATCTTCCTGGCACTCAAATTGTAAGTTGTTTGAACGGCTCTCAAAAAATGCCAAATAATTTCGAGAAATGTCGCCCCGTCACTCTCTACTAAAATCTTGACTTGTCAAGGATGTAAAAATGCATGTTTTCCCTCTCCAGCCTTTTGCCTTGGAAAATGATTTTCCTGATCGGTGACACTTTGCTCAAGACCACTAAGTCGATGGACGAATTCAAAGGCCGGAACTCCAACAACGCCACTACCGGAAAGAGCAAACAGAAATAAATTCTTGAAAGATTTATTCTCTTCCATTTTTGAATAAAATAAAAAAAATAACGTTAAAGCTTTCTAATCATTTTTTTGCAAACAATTTTTTTAAATGTTGTTTTGTCTCTTTTGCTGGTATAGTGTTGTTGCGCGTCCTGTTTTTGTCCCTTTTGTTGGTGGTGGTGCGGTGGTGGAATTTGTGCTTTTTCTCACTTGCAGCACGCTGCCCATGAAGATGCTGTACACACTCGGCGTCAGAGTGCTCAAAATCACGCAGACCATGGATACTTTTCAAGGCAGACAAAACGCCAAATCACAACTCAATGGCCAGCTCGACGGCAAAAATGACTGAAAATAATAAGAGATTCCTCTACTGGCACTGATATCTAGAGCGACATAATCAAACGCGGGGTGAAATGTTCACTATTTTCAAAAATTTAACTAAAAACTCGTTATTCGTTTTTCTATTAAAACAAAGTGATTTCTATTCTAACCATTTACCCACAAATATTTTTTGAAAAAGAAACGTTTATTTATATAATTGAAATTGCAGCTTTTATTTAAGAACTATGCAAAAATAGTTGTGTGTCTACACATAAATTGAAATCAGGAAGCGCCATTTTGTCTCTGAGGAGTGCGCAATTTTAAGGTGTATTTAGCAACCATTATATAGTTTATGATAAAAGATGACATTTGTCAAAGAAATAGTTCCCGTTATTTATGGTTTGCTAGATCGACGTCTTCATTAAAATACAATTTGAACTGCCATGATTTCTTGCAAAGTGGTCGCATTTCAATAAACGTGACATATTTTGAATCTGCTCTGTGAGCCGAATCGAATTATGTCGATATATTTTCGTACTTTCGGAAATATTTTTCCAAAATTTTCCAACAAAAACGTAGTCTAGGAAAATTGCGAGCAGAAATAAAACGGCTTTGTAGCAGTTTTATTTTTTCAAAAATATTTATCATAGAATGAAGAAGTTTTAATTTTTTCTATTTAAAAAATTAAATTTACATACACAACCAACATCGCAGTGCATTGTGAACTTTCCCAATCACCGTGAGTATATTATTTCATTGTTGTTTACACATATTTTGCATATTAACCTGCTCAACATTAGTTCCCATGTGCTTGCGTCGCTAAATGTATTTTTTATTGAAACACACACACACACACAGACTCATTACATCACATAAAGCCGTTTTCTTACTCGCTGATACAGACGAGCATTATTATTTCAATGAGTGAGCACTCAACCCAAAAGCGGCGGCACTCGGCAATATTTAACTAACCCAAATTGCCAACAACGTTACTATGGTGGCTGGGCTGACAACTGATGGCAACCATATCTCATCGCATCTGCGGTGGTGGATAACAATTAATTAACACTTTTCCAAATTTCTCATCCTTAACAGGTGTGTACTTTTAATTTCATTCAATTGATAAGTAATTATTTATAACTCCTAAAATTCATTGGATATTTTATTTTACTGCTAAATGCAAATGCTTTTCTCATTCCAGCTTAAGAAAATTACCAAACATTACACGATTGATTGTAAAGTAGTTTTTTTTCTCAATTTAGTTGTTATTAGGTTTCTGGACACTGTTCAATGAGACGAATCGATCCTTGTGGGTCATTTATGACGTTACAGAAACAAATAAAAAAATTTCCTTCATGGGATATAGTTCCGGGCTTTGGTTGATCATAGGGCGAAAAACAAAACAGGTTATGAAAGCTGATAAAATTTCGTATTTATCATGTGTACTAAATCTCTCTTGCATAATTTTTTTATTTCCGTTAAGGTTATCTTAATTAGAAAGGTACAAAGTTAAGTAAATTAATTTTTGCTTTAGATTTTTTCTGAACAACAAAAATTGGAGCTACGCATGATTTGGCATTATCTTGAACCTTTTAATGAGCCATTAGTCAATTTCCTGCCAACAGCAGTCTAACATCTAATGATATTCCCGGTAATTCATACCCAACGATCGATTTGTCTTGTCAAGTAGAGTCTGCCTATCAAATGGCATCACGATTGAATGAAAACTGGCTTCCCAATTCGATTTTGATAATTTCCAATGATAAATCCCACAGTGATTTTGAATCTGTGGTAACTCCTATAAATCGGAAATGTTACCACAATTTCTTAGCTTCGTCAAAAACCAAAATTTTCCCTTTTTGAGATTTCTGATTTAACTAATATGTCTAAGATGATATCAAACTTATCGCAAAGATATTTTTGTAAATCCTAGCATTCAAGACTTTATTTTAGACTAAAAATTTATGTCTAATAAAACTTTAAAAAAATTTATTAAGTAAGATTCCTCTCAGATATTTTAATAATATTGTGGCCATTTCTAAAGCTTGGTTCCTTGGGACTGCGCACTGGTGTTCCTGCGCTGCCTGATCGCTGACACGATGCAGCAGTTCGGCTACAAAAACGGCGAGACGGTGCCGCTGATGGCCAACGCAAAGGTGCCCGAGGAGCCCGAAAAGAAGCAACAGCCGCAGGTGGCGGCGCCGCTGAAGGAAGAGTTCACGCAGTTAAACGGCAGCGCCAACCTGACCCTGCGCCGCATCCAGCAGCAGGAGGAGGAGAGCGACAACGGCCGCCTCATCTGACGAGGCACCAGTACAAATCACAAGCAACATCAACTACTCTTGATTGCACGGCTGCCCTTAATTTATTCACCGAAAGTGGAAATAATTTGTCTGCTCTGTCCTGTCACTCTTCATCGCGGCTATAAATGCACCGTATTTCATAATTTTGCGTAAGCCGCACCAACAGATGGCACCACCGTATTCTTTAAGTAAATTCCGATGTGATTTATGGGAATTCTGCACTACAAATGAGTTCTTTCGATATATTTAAAACAAAAATTACTAATTTTAGCACTATTAAGCTGGACTGATTTTCGTTTTCGAAATGTCAAAAAAATCTCCAAACGCCAGATTTTGAGACTTTGAAGTGCCTTAAAATCGTAAATAATCGCTGGCGCCATCTGTTGGTAGCTTACGCTAACGGTGAATTTGCGTTTGATGATTTTCCGATATTTTCCCTCGCAGTTTTTTTGTCGAGTGCCAACTTTTTATATTTTATTTTCTCTCCGTTTTATCACGTCCAGTGTAGAGGATAAGTATGTGTGTTAGATGATAAATTCGCATGGAAACTTCACCTGTCAGTTGCTCAACGCGTCGACATTCGTTATTTTTTCTTGCCGCCCCCGTTGTGAATTTTATTGCTTTTTTGTTCGTGAACAAAAAACGCACATAATTTTTCCCAAGCTGCTCTCTCTATCTTTCTCCCAACATACTTGTGATAACCATGTTGGTTCTAGTTTTAAGTCGTCTGCTCTTGGCGGAGCTCGTTTCTTATCTTTGTAGTCGTAAGTAATGCAAGATGACTGAGTGAGAGGAGTACGTGAACGAACAAGCTTACATGATGTGGGATTAGACTAGACAATTCTTAAATAAACGATATTGTGATACTTGATAAAGGAAATATATTGCGTTTTTATTTTTGTTGTTGTTGCAAATACCCTTGGAGCTTAAGAGATATTTAGGAAATTCGTGACTTGAGCTGGAAAGTTTTAGACTATATATTCTTAAAATGGTATTGTTAGGAGTAAAGTCCAGTTCTCATCAAACCATATGTATGTGGTATCGCTAAACAATGTTGAATTATTAATATAGAAAATTTAGAGGTTTTTCTGAGAAACACGATTATTTTGTATTTAATTACTGGCTTTGGGTAGCTTCCGGACATTGACATATGACCATAAGTCTTGTTGCCCACTTAATTAGCTTTCAAATGGCGTTGGGTTTGTTCCTTTTGAACTTCGAGGAGCTTAGATATTAGAATTTGAAGCAAGTGGTGTTTATCAAAAACCACAACTTTTTACCCTTGGAAGTAGAAGGCGGTTTTCGGAAAAAATAATACCTTTGGTTGATATACTTCCTAGAGGCAAGCAACATACCAAATTTAAATTAAATCAATGAAATGGAAAAGCTGAAAATATGGAAAATATTGCTAAAACGTTTTACCAACTGAATATATGGAAAAATATTTCACAAAATTTAGTAAAATCGTATGTTCCTAAACAGGATATGTATATCAAGAAGTAGTATGTAAATAAAATCACAAATATCAAGTGAAGAGCTTTTTATTATTGATTTCTTAATAACTTAAATGAAATTAATGAGAATCAGTGTGCTTGCATCAGCTCGGGAACAAAATTTAGTGACTTAAGAAAACAAACAATTGTTGGTAGTACTTTTCGTTGGTTGTTAATATTTTTGCAATAAAAAAGCGAGTAAGTAATTAATCCGAGGATGTTTCATAGTTAGCCGTCAAGCTCTCCGGCGTTGCACGCGTCACCATAACTCTTGCCTTCATTTCTCTCGGGATCGAGACGAATCATGTCGTCGATTCGGAGAATGGTGATCGCCGCCTCGGTGGCGAACTTCAAAGACTTCACCTTCGAGATTGCGGGCTCGAGCACGCCGGCCTGCAGGTTGTTCTTTACTACGCCTTCGTACAAGTCCAGGCCCATCCTAAAACACAGGTTAATTGTTAAATTTAAATATGATTTGAATGTTTAGCTTGATTTTGATTCCTCTCGTTGCGATCTATCAAAATGCTTAATTTCCTTCCTGGCGAAAGTCTGATTTCAAAAAGGGAAACGGTGCTCACTGCTTCATTAGCATGCAAACTAGACTTGATTTTTTAAAAATAAAAAATCAGCCTGGAAATATACAGATTTTTGCTAATTTTTACTCAGCACATATTTCAAGTATAGGAGCTGTTACTAACTGCTGCACTTGCAACAGTTTGAATAGCTAAAAGAAACTAGTTAACATACCACTTGAAACTAGCGTGCTCGGCTTTGGTCTGGCTGGAATTGTGGAAAGCTCTGAGCTTGGCGACCAGGTCGGTGGCGTCCTGGGCGGCGTTGACGGACAGGGTTTTCGGAATGACCAACAGAGAACGCGCAAACTCGGCGATGGCCAGCTGCTCCCTAGAGCTCTGCAAGAAAACCGGAAAAATTGAGTAACCTGGCAGCTGGTTTGTTGAAAGGGATCTCACCAGGGATGTGGCAAAGTTTTCCAGATAGATGGAGAGGGCCGCCTCAACGCAGCCGCCTCCAGCCACCAGCCGCTTGCTCTCCACCACTCGCTTGACGACGCACAGCGCGTCATGCACCGACCTCTCCATCTCGTCCAGATAGAAGTCGTTGGGGCCACGCAGAATCAGTGAAGCGGCAGAGCGGGCCTTCGGTCTAAAACGATCATCAATGCGAAAAATTAGGAGAAAAATTCTCAGATCATAAAGATGGCACGAAGCAATATAGCATTTCCAGCGCAAGCATAATTTTTTCTAAAATTTATAGTATGCAATTATTTCACTCTGTTAATACTAGAAGTTTTTATAGAAAAAATCAAAACTTAAGTCTAATATTTTTACAAGTTGTTAAACACACTTACTAGCAAGTTTCTTTCAACCTAGAATGTTTTGTACGTGATAATATGCGGGGCAGTGTTTGTGTATTAATGGCATGTTCATATTTATTTTCTCAATAGACGGTTCTTTTTTATCATCAAATCGAACTGTAAATTTAACAACTGGATGTTACCACGAGAAATTTGCAATCTTTAACTCTTTTTAGCACCATTTTGATCTCTAGTGTGTCCTTAGGGTGCTAAAGAGGTGTCCAAATAACTAATTATGACGGAAAAACGTGAGGCCGTATTCCCATCAAACTAGAATGTTCAAACGCGATATTCTGGGCATGTCAGAGCTGTTGGGACTGTATTACTAAAAAAAAACGGAAACAAAATTAAAAAGCTAACAGCCAAGATAGTTAGTTAAGTGTGTTATATTTAAGATGTAGTACGCATTTAAATCTGAGTATTCAATAAGAAAATCAGTGTCAAAGGCCAAATGATTCCAAAATTTGTGCACTATTATTAAATTTTCCAAAGAGAATTGAAAAGCTCAGTTCTTACCCCTTGATGAGGATGCACTCATCGTCGCTGATCCTCTCCTGCATCACTTCAGCAGCCTCGCCAAGGAATGCAGCCTCGAAACTCTCCTCGCCCTCCAAGTTGGAGAGGGAAGTGACAAAAGTAGCACCAGTCGCTTTAGCGATCCTCTTCAGATCAGCCTTTTTGCACCGGCGCACAGCCATCGCGTTGGCTTCTACAAAATACTTTAGGCACAAGTCATCAATGCCTCCAGTGCATAGTATGACGTTAGCTCCGGTGGCGAGAATTTTCTGGATCCTCTCCTTCGTAATGTCAGACTCTCTCTGTCTGATAGCTTCCAGCTTCTCAGGGTCGGACACCAAAACCTGTGGAGGGAAAAATTTATTAGGGTTCAACAAAATGGCAAAAATAACAGACAAAAAAGACTGTTCAGTGATTTTATTTTTTGGGAAATAACCGCTCTTTTCTACTCTAAAATTGGTTTTGAGACACACAAAAATTGATAATCTCTAGATGATATATTTATTTTTAAAGACAATAACCGATTATTACATTTTGTTTCCCGGACATAAAAAAAGAATATATTTTGCGAGCAATTAAGAAGAATAAAAATACGTAAAAAACCATCATCCTGTACTTATAAATTGTAATTTTTCTTGAAAATAAGATTTTCCTTGCGTTAAAATCTCGAAAAAGCTAGCAAATTAAAAAATTCGTTTCCTAAGAAAAATGTTTTTACCTGAATGCCAAGCTTCATCTTAGCCTTTTGCAGAGAGAAGTCGAGACAAGCAATTTTAGCATTTGCTATCCTCTTGGTCATGGCCTGAGAGGCGACGGTGCAGTTGAGGGCGTACCCCTTCACCAACATACTTTCACGCGCACTCTGTCCGTGGGCTTTGAGAATATTGACCGCTTTAATGGGGCACAGGTAGCCTCCCTTGCTATCATTAATACGCACAGCCATTGCCGCGTCCACCACCATTTGAGAGAAAAAATCGGAATCACTGGAAAGATTATTAATTTATAATTAATTTTATCAAATTCAGATGGGAGATGAAATAAATGCAAATTTTTAAATCTGTACACTGCTTTTTTATCTATACCCTGTAGGAAATTTCTGCTCGTTTATTTGAAATTGATTAGAGTTCAGGCTTGACAGGATATTGGTGCAAAATTGAGGGCAGTTTAAGAACTTTCAATCTAAAAATTATACAAAGCAGTAAAACTTTTTCCATAAAAATAGCATATTTTTTATTTTGCGTTTTAGAAAATACTTCTTGTGCTAAAAATTAACAAAAAAACTGTAGAAACAATTACCAAGTCAATAAAAATAAAATAGAGTAAAAACAAGTGAAGTGTTGATTATTTTTCGTGTTGCGATAAATTATCTCTTTGTGTGGACACAGGAGACTATTTTTATCTTCTATATTTTGTTGTGAAATAGCTGCGACTAGCAGCTGACCATGCACCAACCAATAATTCGTAATGTTTACTTGAAAAAAGCAAAATAATATATTGTTTCAAATTTCTCTCTGGTGTATAATGGTATATGAGAATAAACAAAAACGAAACACGAAGTTATACAAAAAATCCCTTTCAATCATTATGTAGTCACACCCACTTCAATACGCCGTATAAAAATTAAATTTCACGCATGAACACTTACGCTCCAATCAGTTTGCTGGACATAGACGTCTTTGCAACATTAATCAAGCAGTTCTTGCCGATTTCGTCGATGCCAATGGATAAGTTTTCATTGATGTAGCGACACGCCTCCCTATTAATTTCACAGTTACAATAATTATAAGTGCACAAAAAAAGTCATAAAAACCGTACTTGCAAGCCAGTCTGTAACCTGAGATGACAGAGGTGGGGTGGATCTTCTGCTGCACCAGCTCGTCAGCGTTTTTCAAGAGTTCAGCTGCGATGATGACGACAGAGGTGGTTCCATCGCCAACCTCGGCATCCTGCAGCTGCGCCAACTCGACCAGAACCTTTGCGGCAGGGTGCTCCACCTCCAAAAGCTTCAGGATTGTGGCTCCGTCATTGGTTACCGTCACATCCTGAAAAATATTTCAGTACTTTACACCAGAATAACAGTTATTCTAAATCAACTTGTGAAGATCACTTGAACTTTAGGAAATGTTGATTAGAAATTGAAAAACATTTTTTACCCCGACATCATCGACAAGCATCTTGTCAAGCCCAACCGGCCCGAGAGAACTCTTGACCACATTGGCGATGGAACTGGCTGCCATAACTGAAATGCAAGACAGATTACAATTTCATGCTCTAATTTAACAGACTAAATCGCTAAAATGACTCATTTGACAGAAAAATTCGGATAAAAAGCCAAAAATGCAGCACATGTTGAAACATTATGTAGGTGGGTGGAGCGCAACATGGCGAGCATCTGCGGCCTCGTGCTCTTTGTTTCAACTCGCCTTCCGCTGATATTTCAGATTGTAAGCCACGAATGGTGACTGAAATTTGTCGTGCGATTATTAATATTACCATTTTGAGTGCGGACGGGTGTGCCGGTAGACCGTGAGCCGGCCAAAGTGAGTTTACTCCCGATGGTAGACATCCTCTTTTGTTGACAGAAAGAAGTAAAAATATGATTTTGCTACTGCTAGAACAACCGGGAGGGGCACCAACCAAATAGTATAAATCGTCGGGATTACGAATCCAATGCCAAATAAGGAAATGTCAGGAGGGCGGGCGGGAAAGTCAGGCGTCTTTTGCGTTATTCATGACTATAGTGATTTAAATCTTGATTCTTTTGATGGAAAAGTGTCAAATATTTTGCCCGGTTCAATTTCCAGCTCAAGCTTAAAAGAAATTGAACTTGGAAATTTATTTATTTAAGTTTATAAACATGCCCCAAGCAAATTAAAATCAATAAAAAGCAATATAATTAAAATAATATAAAATTGAGGATTAAAATAGTTTCCTCACCTCATTTAAACAAATGGAGGCTTATCATTCAAAAATTAAGTGCAGCTCATATTGGATTAGAGGGTATTCAGGGTCATAATTCGGGTAAAATTAAGTTTTTTGTTCTTGCACGTCCGCAGCTGGATATTTGTTTTGTTGGTAACATACTCATGCTGCAGCACAAAAGCAGAAAGAAGACTTCCTCAAGTGAATCACAGGTTAGAAAAGTGCTTTTATTTTAATCGAACTTTTACCTTTATTTTATTAAAGTTTTAATTGGAACGATGCTTCAAAAAGCTCATTAGTTGTTTCTGAGCACCTTTTTACTAAGTTTTGCCCTGCCTGCCCGATTTTTCTTATTAAAAACAATTCTTTGAAATTGATTCAAACGTGTTTTGCTGTAGTTCTGTGAGTTATCACAAAGGACGTTAAATTTTTGCATGGTTCATCTAAGCGATAGGTTTGAAAATGTGGAAAAATTTGATATATGGTTTGTTTCAGGTTTTTAAATAGCTGTGCGAGGCATTATATCTTTATCATGACGTTGTGCAACGAAGATGGTAAGAATTTAAATTATTTTTTTTTTAAAAAAAGTGAAACTTTTCCCTAAATGATAATCGTTTTTGTGAAAAAAATTCTTGTGCAACAATTTTTTTCACCAACTTTTTTTTCTTTTCTGTATGCTAAATTTTATTAATTCTCTTCAGAATAACTTTTCACTTGTTTAACTTTGGTTCGATTTTAACGCGTTTTATATAATATTCTCCATTTTGGAATTATGTAAAATAGAAAATTCTTCATATGACATACATACATACTTAGACTTTCAATTTTTATCAGGCGATGATGCTTTCGTGTGGCAAGATTATTTAGAAGCAACCAATGCAGAGGAAGTTCCTCACGCTCTTTTTCAACACGTAAATAAAAATTAATTAGTCTAATTAAATTTATTGATATCGAATCTTAATCTCGATTCAGGTTGAAAAAAGTATTGAGAGCAGTTTGCAACCTGGATTGATGCTAGAGGTTGCAGACAAAAATGACCCCAACAAATACTGGCCTGCAACGATCAAAATGAACTGTGGGGCACTATTAAGGTAAACAAAAGATTTAAAAATTTATTTACAATAATTTGTAAAATTTTTAGCGTGTCTTACATTGGCCCGAAAAATGTTCGGATGCCTGAGTTTTGGGTTGACATTGGCAAGGTCGATGTTCAGCCGTTGGGCTGGTGTGACCAGCAGAGGTCATCAGGGTCACAATTAATTTTGGACCCTCCAACCTCCCTGAAGGAACAGTTTCCTGACGAGGACTGGCCTGATCTCGTCAAAGTCGCTACGGCAAACAAACAATCTGTTCCAGCTGAATCGCTGAACTCTGTAAATATATAAAATAGTTCTTTACTTAAGTTTTATTAATTAATTATGAAAAACAGGAGGGCCACACACCGATTGAGCGCTTAAAACAAAACATGCGAGTTGAAGTACAAGACGAACACAATCCGTTTCATCTCTGGACGGCCACTGTAATTTCAATTTAATTTTATATAAATTAGCAGTTTTTTATGCAATTTTTTCCTGTGTATTTTCAGATAAAGGAAAATGTCGGAGGTCGATTGCGGCTGAGTTATGATTTACCTGAAAATTACATGGAGTCATCGATAAAAGACTTCTGGTTGTTCTATTTGTCTCCAAGGCTGTACAAACTCGGATGGGCTGATGAAAGAGGTATTTAAAATCTTCCTTGGAGTAAACCTTGTGTTTAACCTTGAAATTTGGCAGGCAAACCATGGGAATATCAGCCTCCAAGCATGTTGTCTGGATCCACTTACGAAGAAGCAGCGTGGGGCGCCGTTCTTGACGCAGCCAGGGTGTCAAAAGAGTCGTTACCTTCTCCCAATGATCTCTTTGAAGTATTTTATATTAAATTCTTAATAATGTGAATCAAACCTTTATTGTATCCTTCAGGGGGAAGTTGGAATAGAGAGCCACCAGTTTGAGGTGGGAATGAAACTGGAAACAATCAACCCGTTAAGCCGAAATGAGATTTGTCCTGCCACCGTCATTCAAACCTTTCCCTCAGGACACGTTTCCATACAGATTGACAGTATTTCAGGGACAGAAATGCCGCCAATAAGGGTCTGCACGCCGGAAGACCCGTACATATTTCCAATAGGTTTGCTTTAAAAATATTAAAGGTATTTCTTGGTAAAATTTATTGATTTCAGGTTGGAGCAAATCGAACAAAATTGATCTCACCCCTCCAAATGGCTGGGTGTCTGAGAGGGAAAAGTTTGACTGGGAAGAGTACCTGACGACCACCATGTCGAAACCAGCTCCCAACTCTTGCTTTGCTCAAACGGAATCAGCAATCGACATGGGCTTTGAAGTGGGCCAAAAACTTGAAGCGATTGACCCTGAAAATGAGGAGAACATTTGTGCCGCTACAATAACTCAGATTTTGCACCACCTCCTGTGGATCCACTTAGACTGCTATGAGGCGTAAGTAGTTCTTTTTTTAAACTGGAAAAATTGCTTTTGGTAATTTTGTATGGGTCTAAAATCAATAGTTTTCATAAAAAAAGCATCAAGTAATAAATAGGTTTTACAACCTTTAAAATTACTTTTATATAGTTTTAGTGCAAAATAGTAAGGGAAAAAACAGAAAACAATTAGTAATTTTAGTCAGGATTTAAAATTGAAAAATACATTACATTATAAAAACGCAAAACAAACGGTTCATTTTATGATAAAAAATAATTCATTTAAAATTTTTCCTCTGGCAGTTCAAAACCATGCATAATCATCTGCGCCTCGAGTCTGGACATATTCCCAGTTGGCTGGTGCGGAAGCAACTGCTACCCGCTGAAACCTCCGCACGACTTCCATGAAGTATGCAAGCGAATGAAAGCAGAGGAGGAAGAGCCTCAAGTGGCCAAGCCGACCGAGTCAAGCTTGTCCAAGTCTTCGTGGTGCCCGAAAATATACTTCAACCACAAGTGTTTCACAGGGCCCTACCTGAGCAAGGGAAAAATCGCCCTTTTGACCAAGTTTGTTGGTCCTGGGCCAATAACTCTGGTGCTGAAAGAAGTCCTCTCGCTATTGATTTCGACCGCCTACAAGTCCAGGCAGGTGCTCAAAGAGCTCACCTGCAAAGGCAAGGTTCCAGCCAACATGCACGTCCAGATGCTCAAAGCAAAGTGAGGGTTGAATAATACTATTAATAGATTTTGTTGCTAACTGGTACTTTTTCAGGCTGAAGACCGCCATATTCAGCGCGAATGTGGCGATTGCTACGTCCGCCGACCAGGTGGAGGAATACTGCAAATCGGTCTGTCTCAAGCTGCAGAGCTGTCCGTACCTGTTTGGACCAAACTGCAACGAGGGAGAGTGCCCTCTTAACTGCTCCAAAATGAGCAAAAGCCAATTCAGTAAGTATACCCACAGGATTCGACGGAAGGGCAAGCGATCGACAAAAAAGAACTGTCCCGTGTTTATTACTGGAATTTGTTTTTCAGATATAAGAAAGGAAAACTTAATTTTTCTAATTGTAAATCAAACATAAGTTTTCCATGGAACAAAAATTCTAAAAATACGTAAATCCTTCTCAAATGTGACTTTTCATACACATTTGAACAAGCTAAATATAGGATAATTAAAATAAGGTCTTCAAAGTTTTTTTTCAACAGTCTAAAACGAGTTACTTTAGAAGTAATTATGTATGAGCAATATGGAGTTTTTTTATAGAAACGGCTAAAAAATATTTTTAATCAGTCTAATTTTTGGAATTTTCAAAAAGGTTTGTAACAATGTAAAGTTAATCTTAAACTGTGAACAATATGGGAGATATGCAGCACTGCAAATTATTGATAGTAATTTCCTTTGCATAATTTTAGCGAGCTACTGGAGCAAGAAGACTAAAAATGGGGTTCCTATTGATGGGAGGAGAAGAGCCGGCAGGAAAAAGAAGCAGAAAATCATCCAAGACGAGGAAATCGTGGAAAATGGAAAAGAAGGTTTGAATGCCGTCGACGAGTTGCTGCCAAACCAAACTGAAAGATCATTCTTGGCAGAGGAAAGTGATCAATCTAGTCATGGGGACACGGAATACAAGGAGAAGCCCAAGAAGTCGTATCCAGCCTTCGAGATGCGAACCAGGAAGGCGAAACTGCCCAATTTTGCCCTGCTTGGCTCAAGTTGGGTCTGGGGCAACGACGAAACAGAGGAAGTCCCTGCTAGAAAGCGGAGGAGGGGACTTTCCACTGAGTCACAACCGTGAGTATACGTGTAAAATTATTTAAAAAAAATCTTAAGCAAATAAAAATTTCACCAATTTTAGAAAAAAACTGATATTTTCAATCATAGATGTTTTAGATAAGACTTTTTCGAAAAAGAGCACCATTTTCTATTGAGGTAGTCAATGTAAAACTGTTTTCCATTTTAAATTCGGAGAATAACATTAAAAATAACAATTATCAACACATAATTTATTAAAAAAAAAACATCAAATGTAAAATAATAAAACTCAGCCTATGCGAAAATTTCATCGCTGGGTTCTTAGAATGAGGAATTATATCGTTATATCTAAATATTTGTTGTAAAATCGAATATTTGTAGCTAAAAATATTAATATTTTTGAATGGATATTTTTTTTATTAGAAAATGTCAACTAGAATGCTTACCCTGCCAATAATATATTTTGACAATGTCTTGAAAGCATCCATTTTATTGCAGTGCTAGGGCGCCTGTTATGGTTATGAACAGCCAGGAGGGTATCGTCCGCAAGAGAGGCAGGCCGCGACTCGACAGGGGCAACTGCAAAATGGCGGCGATTGCAGGACTGACGAACCCAGCCATGTGGAGCAAGGAGGACGTGTCAAAGTACCTTAAGAGGACGCACGACTGCGGATGTATGGCAGACAGACTTGAAGCAGAGGAAATCGACGGCAAGGCGTTCATGCTGCTCAACCTGCCGACCCTCTTGGAAAACTTCAAGTTCAAAATTCACTTTGCGATCAAATTGTGCCAGCACATTGAGCTGGTTAAGTACGCATATCTCACTGAATATTGCAAGCAAGAAAACCTCTGATTTTAAAATTAGAATTAGTAATAATTATGATCTTCAACTGTATAATTTAAGCTGACTGTTAGGGCTTGAAAATTAATAAAGCGATCATTTTGAATGTATTTAGTTTAATTATCGCGTCGAAAACAAGTTTATAACAGACAAAAATTTCAACCGATGATAAGCAGCTTCAATTTAACACAGAGAATATTTTATATCAGATTTAGGGGATTGCTATGACGTGAGAACCACTGCAGAATAACTTACAGATCTCTTAAATAATTAAAATAAAATTTGGGACGCTTTCTGCAGTACCTGCAGAATCAAAACTGTCAGCCTCCTCTTACTTGCTTCTTGACTGCTTGTGGCCTTCTCTCCTGCGCTGGTTTATTGGATTCCTTGGGTCATTTATGTCATACCAATCTGAAGCTTTATCATCTTTAGCGCTTGCATCCTTAGCAAGAATTGGAGCCAGCTGTTGGAACTGGAGTTTTCGCGACATCCTGCAATTGAAATTTAATTCAGTTATAGTAGGCCAGGGCTCTTATTTCGCATTCACACGCACCACTGTCCGTCATCTTTTCCAAAATCAGAATCAGCAACATCTGGCTCGTTTGTAGGCTGTGCGGACTGCTGTTGTTCCTCGTCGTCACTGTTTACAGTCTCTTTCACTTGGCCCAATTTCTTTTGAAACTTTGAAAGTAGAGCCATGGTAAATGCCTCCCTGTCATGGCCTGTTTTTTCATTAAATTTTGAATATAAATTATCCTTCAATAAAACCTTTTTTAGGCAGTTGTTTCTTTTTAGATTCAAATTCTTCCTTTTCTTTTTTGTATTCTTTCACTACTTGGCTTTCCGTTTCTCCTTCGTCAGACTCAACTACCTTTTCTTTGGGTTTCTTCATGCTCTTCCTCAAAGCATCGTATTCCTCTCTCAAAGCCTCTCTAAATAAATTATTCAAATTTCAGATTAAATTTGAAAAGATAAACTCACGCTTTCTTTTTCCGAGCCTCTCGCTCATCTTGACCTAAAACATACTCCACGTCTGGCTCATCATCCTCAACTTTTGCTTTTTTTGGTGCTGATGGCCCTGCACTCTTTTTTCCAGCAAGTTTACTCCTGATTTTGTTCAAGCCTTCATTGCTGCAGAAAATTGTTTTTTTAATAAATCAGCTTTTTTAAAATAAGTTAATATACTTTTGATCGTCATTGTCCTTGGTTTCTTCGTCCCCGCTCAAATCAGAATCGCTCTCCTCGGCCCCAGATTTAGTCTCAACTGCAGGCTGCGAGCTCAATTTTGGATCGTCTAGCAGGTCATGCGTCGATTTGCTCTTGCCAGAAAACTTCTTGTTTTCCCTCTCAGTTTCCATTTCATCCTCCTCAGCCTGCTCACCGAACGAGAGCAGCTTGAAATCCCTAAATTCATTCTTGTGAGATTTTTTGTTGATAAGGTCACTTAACGCAACTTACTTCACTCCTGCTTTCTTCTCTTTTTTCCTCCTCTTCGACTTTTCCTGCACCCTGGGCACAATGTCATCAAACGGATTGTTTAGTATTACGGTTTTAGTGATTTTCTGAGGAAACTCTGGCCGCTCATTCTGAAAAGGAACGTAAATTCTTACAAAACTAACTAAGAAACTCTTAATTATTGTTCAATTTTTCTTCAGTTTTTAGCAAAATGATTGAGTTTATGTAGTCTTTTCTTGATGTTTACATATAGTGGTGAAATTTTTAAATTAGATGATTTTTGACTTAAAAATTGGTCCAAAACTGCAGAATTGATTTTAAAATTCAGATTTTGCTCAATTTGGATAAAATTTGGTTTGTTCAATGTGACACATTGATCAGTGGATCATCTTTTTTTGTTACGGAAAAATTTACAAATTTCACAAAAGCTCCGTTCTCACCTGATCTACATCTCCATCGGCCAGCTTGAGCATGTTGTACACAGTTTCTCCTGTGACTTTGCCGAAAATGGTGTGTTTACTCTGCAATTCCTGGGTCGGGCCCAGCGTGAAGAAGAACTGAGAGCCATTGTCGTCCTTGCCGGAGTTGGCCATGGCCACGAGGCCGCGCCGGCAGAAGCGCAGCCTCGAGTGGAACTCATCTTTGAACGGCTGGCCCCAGATGGACTCACCACCCTCGCCCGTTCCCGTTGGATCACCGCCCTGAGCGATGAACTCCTTGACGATCCGGTGGAAGATTGTGCCGTTGTAGTAGCCTTCCATACACAGCTGCACGAAATTGCGGCATGCTTTCGGCGCCTCTTTCGACCAGAGTTCGATGTCTATGTCCCCTACGGTGGTTTTCAGTAGAACCTGCGGTGCATCAAATCGTTTTTAATTCAAATTAGAAAATAATCCTGCAGCACGCCTTCAAATGGTAAATAAATATTATTATTTAACGCAAACAGAATAAATAAATCTCTACAAGCATACATAAAAATAATTTTAATGAGAATTTCATGTGTATTCTTTTATAATAATATGATAATGTATGTATCATATGTAGATACAAATTTTAGTGAGGGCAGCAAGGATGGAATTGATCATTCGAAGCTCGAAGCACGACAAAATTACCTTTCCGTAGGTCGGAGGTTCCTGGATGTATATATTACTCATTTTTTAATATCTATTAAATTGTCTCCAATGTGAAATAAAGCAGTTGAACTTTTTGTGTTTTGGTTTTTGTGTTTGTTTATCCGACACGGCAGAGGAAGGCAAGAATGTGGGCTACTTCAGCTGACGATTATGAGAAATGAAATTCTCGCTTTTTATTGGTCAGCTGAAAGAAAATGCAAACACAAAATAAATATCGGTACTTTATTTTTACTGAGAATGATCTAAGTGTGTCAAAACTGCTAAAAACTTTATTAAATGTTGAATTTTTCATTATCTTTTGCAAATTTACATAGTTTTTCTCAATGTTTATGTATGTAGCATACTTTGATATGAATTAAGAATGTTAATTATTTGTAACCGGCTATCTACTTTGGAGATACCGGTTATTTCCAAGAACTGAAAATTGGGATCTCCTCAGCAACAAACAGGGCGGTTGTACGTGTCGTGAGTATGCATTTAAATTCCTATTTTCGAGTCTACAAATTCAGTTTTGATTTATTTCCACCTGAAAGCACGATTTACGATAATTTTGTTGTCTACGCTCGACACGAATCTTGCGCCTAGCTCTCAAATCGAGCCTGTAAAGTTCCTTGGAAATCTGTATGTGCTTGGTATAGCAATTATCATGAGCGTCAGGTCTGTCATGTCGGAAAAACACGATCCGCACTCGAGAGAGACTGTATATCGGCAAAAAGACGGATTAAAAGAAAAAGTGGTGGCATAGAGCGGCTGCGGGAAGGTGGACGCGGTGACGGGCTGAGTCTGATCGAGTGTGTGTGTCTTGTTCTAGGTTGTAGAAATGGCAGTGCGAGCGGCGTCCCATGCCGGTAGCTGGTATAACAGCAACGGGCGCGAGCTGGACAAACAGCTAGAGCAGTGGCTGGACGAGTCCGTGCTGTCCCACGGGCCGGCCAAGGCCATCATCAGTCCGCACGCGGGCTACGCTTACTGCGGGGCGTGCGCCGCCTATGCCTACCGCCAGATCAGTCCGGTGCTGGTGAAAAAGATTTTCATTCTTGGCCCGTCGCACCACTACCGCATGTCGGGCTGCGGCCTCAGCACCGTCGACCGCTTCGCCACGCCCCTCTACGACCTGCGGGTGGACAAGCAGGTGTACGACGAGCTGCTGGCCACCAGGCACTTTGAGCAGCTGTCGATCGGCGTGGACCAGAACGAGCACTCGCTCGAGATGCAGCTTCCGTACGTGGCCAAGGTGATGGAGGACTACAAGAACGAGTTCACCATCGTGCCGGTGATGGTGGGCAGCCTGTCGGCGGCCAAGGAGGAGCTGTACGGCGAAATCTTCGCCAAGTACCTGGCCGACCCGACTGTTTTGTTCGTCATCTCGTCTGACTTCTGCCACTGGGGCGCCCGTTTCAACTACACCTTCTACGACAAGACGATGGGCAACCGCATCCACGAGTGCATCACCAAACTTGACCGCCTCGGCATGGACACTGTGGAGCGGCTGGACGCGTCGGCCTTCCACAAGTACCTGCGCAAATACTCCAACACCATCTGCGGTCGCCATCCGATTGGCGTCCTACTCCACGCCGTCGCCGCCCTGCGCAAGGCCTCGCCGCCCCCACCGCCCATGAGCCTCAAGTTCTTGAAGTACGCGCAGAGCTCGCAGTGCCTCCACGCGTCCGACTCGTCTGTCTCGTACGCTTCCGCCTCGCTTGTCTTTGAGTGACGCCCCACGATGATGCACAACACTGCCAGACTTCTTTACTAAAACGCGTGCCACGCCTCCCGCAGCACCATGGTTTATTTTCCTTCCAAATTTTCCGCCATGTCCGGTGAAAAATATTTTCTTGAACTATTGAAACAAAACAATCGCAATAACCTAGATGCGTTTGTAATACAGGGTCGCAATTTTTTTTAGTTTCGATTATCTTGCAGGCAAGGTAGTTAACTGCCAGTGACCTAGTCTTGAGCTGTGAGCAGACAGAAACTCACGTTTTAGTGTTCAAAGCCGCCAATAGGTGGCACCACCGAAAACTAGCGATTTTAAGGCAATTCCGCTGCGATTTCAGTGCCTATGTGTATTCTGCACTATTTTTGACTAAAATCAGTCCAGCCAATCAACATAGTGAGGTCAGCAGAAATTATTTGTTCAAATATTGTTTTTTAGGTTTCCTCTGCGATTCGCTGAACCGATTTTTGGCCAAACACATACAAACTAGCAAGGCTGAGCTCAAAATCGCAGCGGGAAAGCTAAAATAGGTGACTAATATGTGGCGGCTTCAAACACAAAGATTATTTAAGGGCAGAAATAGCCAAAGATGCAGATTCTTTTCAAATTTACCTTCAAATCTTGCATGTTTTCTTGAAGAAAATATCGAAAAGTTTATTTCTTCTGCAAGAAATTGGTAATAAAAAGTTGGTGTGAAAATGCAACCCTTCTGTAACAGTGAGTTTTAAATGTGAATGTTAATAAAATAGGCCAAACACAAAGAGTGGTAAAGTGATAAATTATTTTTATTAGCTCTAGATTGTCAACGTTGTGAAAAAAAAAATCAGTTTTAGAATAAATTGTAATTTTACCACTTGCCGTGCTTTGCCAATATATGCATTAATTTAATTTGCAATCCAATTTACTCGTCAATATGTATTTAAGAAAATCAATTTCTCACCGGTCATGTCAATTAAATCCTTGCTCAATCTTTGGCAATTATTCTTTTCCGTTGCAAGTTTTAGCTGAAACCATTCTGTGTTACTAGAGGAGAGTATCATTGTTTCCTCGAGTTCTCTCTCATGCATCTAGTTTTAATTATATTACTGTCGAGAACATTGTGCAGTTTGGACTGATGAGAATTGCAGTTATAGGTAGCCAATAATCACGGTGAATTGGCGAGAAAACTGATGATGTGTCGTTTTAATATGGAGTAATAATTATAATGTTTGCTTGACAAACTCGTCGAATGGAAATATTATATATTGAATGCAAGGGCAACTGCTGAGCTTTCAAGTGATCTTGTTGTCACCCGAGTATTTCTGTGAGATCTAACGATACTACTTGTTGATTATTCGTCGAAGCCCAACTATTTATGAGAAAATTATCTGTCACGCTCGCAAACACGAAGAGCAATCTAATTTATTTAGCGAGTAAGATTTCCAAAGGATCTTTATTTCCTCGAAAGTTTGAAACAATCTTTTGGTAGTAATTTATTTGGGTTTGCACTGCATGCAATGAGCGTAGCTTGAAATGACCTGGAAAATAAAACAAAATCAAACTTTGATTTGTAAGAAATTGCATTTTTCTTCCCGCCGGATCCAAGCTAAAATTACAGAGGCCATCGGTGCGTTTTCAGCATTCGCAATGTGTCTGTGAGCCAATCGGTCAGAGATGGTGCGGCAGAGAAGAGGCCACGGGCAGCAGGAGAGGGGCTCCTCAGAGCGGCGCCAGCTGCATCGAATCGACGAGGATAATGAGCCGCGAAAATCAAGAATGTCGTGGCTCTGGACGATAGTGATGCTGCTCTTGCTGTCGGTCGCCGCGCACCTCACCTACACTGGCTACCTCGAGACCAGGGTCACCACCAGATTCGACAACAACAAGGTACCTTTCAGTCAATGGCTCAAAAATGTCATTGATTTTAGATCGGACAATTTTTAACAAAATTGGTTTTCTTTCATTTTTTTTTTTTTTTTTTTTTTTGACAAAAATTAACAGTAAGAAAAAGCACGGAATTTTTATAATTAAATAAATGCACCTTACTTTAGAACCTCTGCAATGTGCATACTGAAGGATTAGAGGCCTTACGTTCATTCTAAAACTGACTTAAATCATATTTTAATAAATTTAAATTTAAAATCAAAGCTAAAAATATAAATTTATTAACGTGATTGGTAGAAATAAAATAAAAAGAATAAAATGTGACATAATTTAAATAAATTCGACATGATAGCGTCACTGACGTTTATGTTTTTTCTTAGATGGTGACTAAATCAGGACTTGAAGTGCCGCAGCGTTACTGGGGCAGCTACAGGACCGGAGTTTACTTTGGAATGGCCACCAGGGAGCCGCACTCGCCGGTGCTGGGCCTCATGTGGTACCAGCCGCAGAAGTTGATACAGGGAGCTCAGTCAATTAGGTATCATCCAGTTCCTCTTATCACTGTTTTGATTTTAATTTGAGATTTTTTCAGGCATAATTGTGATCAAGGAGACAATTTGAAACGCTATGGATGGCTGCAACACGACGGCGTCAACTTTGGAATTCAGGAGCTTATGGACGGACCGTTGACTTTGAAAACTTCCTTTGTCAAAAGAGGGCACGAAACCGGCGCGGGCGAGTGGACCGCGAGAGTTGAAGCAGTGTCGAATGCAGAGGTAATTTTGTTTTTCGACCTTGTTGGAATTTCCCCAATTTTTTCTGCAGAAAGAGCAAGAACTTTCACTAATCTTCTACGTGGCGACCGAGGAGAAGGCCGAGGGCTGGATCCAAGAAGACGGCGTGATGCGGTTCGAGGGCCACACGCCGCAGCTCGGCGACTTCTTCGTCACGCTGCTTAATTATTCCAACGTGTTACACTCGTCGCAGCTGGTGACCAAGTCTGAGGGGCTGCACAAGCTGAGGGACACGGTGATGGCCTCGCTCAAATGGGACGTGCTCAACAACAACAAATTCATCTCGCTGGGTGGCGTGCTGCTTCCCAAGGGCGACAACAAGCCCAACTTCATCGCCACACAGTTGCTGGTCCGCACGCCGTTTACCATGGAGGTCGTTTACCAGAGGGACGAGGCTGGAAGTGGAATTCAGAGCTTCTTGGCATCCCAAGAGTTTGATACAGAGCTCGGCAGACACAGTGATAACTTCCAGAGAAAATTTGAGGACAAATTCCAGCTGCGAGCTAAGGGATATAAACAGGAGGATGTTGTCGATGCCAGGGCCACCTTCAGTAATTTGCTTGGAGGCATTGGTTACTTTTACGGCTCCTCGCTTGTAATGTCCAAGTACACAAATGAGCCGCGATCATATTGGAAGGCGCCGCTCTATTCAGCAGTTCCTTCAAGAAGTTTCTTCCCCAGGTTCAAAGCACTATTTTTTAAGGAACTTTTAGTTTCAAAATTTAAGTTTATTATGGGCTGACAGGGCAAACTTTAAAGCAATTTTTAGGTTTCTGTTTCACTTAAATTTTGTCTCTGGAGAGTTTCTACGGCTCCAAAAGCTTCTAGATGAAATTAATATTGATCTGATTTTGAAATATATTACAAATCGAATATTTTGATAAATTTCAAAAGAAGTGCTAGTTTGGTTTTATAATACAACGGCAGTAAGTTCAAGAGCAAACATTTAGGAAAATTCAGACAACCGATTAAATTAGAAATTTATAATCCGGGAATCGAATTTCCTCCCTCAGATTTCTCGGCAAATCCACTAAAAAAATTGACCTTACATGGCCAGCAATCTTTGCAACCAAAAAATAAGTCAAAATAAAGCTTTCCACCATAGAAGAAAATTGAAGCTCTATATATCTAATACAAAGCCGTTCTATTTCTGCGCGCGATTCACCATTGAACTATTTTCTATTGAAAAATCTCGGAAAAATCTCAAACTTTTCCAAAATTATGAAAATATCACGTATTATCCGATTTTTCTAGCTAACAAAGGGATTGCAAAAAGTTAAATCTTGTTCAAATCCAACTACTTTTCAAGAGTTTTTGGTAGTCAAAACCTTTTTTAATTTGGAAATCTTACAATTTTATTCAGTTTTCTCATAAATCAAACTGAGTTGTTATCTGTAAATTATAAAATTCCGGGCATCATCCACAGAGGATTCCTGTGGGACGAGGGGTTCCACGAGCTGCTGGTGTCCACCTGGGACGTGGACATCTCCCTGGACGTGATTGCACACTGGCTTGACCTCATGAACATTGAGGGCTGGATTCCAAGGGAGCAGATTTTGGGCGAAGAGGCCAGGTCAAGGGTGCCTGAGGAATTCGTCGTGCAGAGAAACGAAAATGCCAATCCTCCTACCCTCCTGCTCACCCTCAAGTACATGCTGACCACGATGCACGGCAGCTTGAACAAGGAGCAAGTCAACACAATTTCCAGGTACTAAAAATGTGTTACTTTGCACGGTTTTAATTTAATCTGATGTTTTATTATTATTTTTTATATTGAGGCAATAATAAAGTAAATGCGAGAGACGCTTTAGCTTTTGGTGTAGGCTTTCGTCCGTGAAATAGGCGAAAGGTTTTGTTTTGTTTTGGCGATTTCAGCAATTGAAGCGGACTCCCAATTATTTTCAAATTGACATTATAATACAGTTGTTGCTTAATTGAGATGATTTTTGGTTCATAGACATTGATGAGACAAATCAATCGGTGGGTCATTTTTACGTTTCTCTCACAAAGGTTAGTTCCGGAAATTGTAAGTTTTTAACTGTTAATTGTAGAGCAAAAAAACTTAAAATATTGTGAAAGCTGACAAAAATATTTTTTCCATATATTCAATTAAACGGGAAGAACATATATTTAAGAATGTTTGGAAATATTTCCCAATATCCAAAATGTAGCTACATCACCTGTCAGTCAGCTCAAATATTATCTCAAGTCATTAATTTATGCTATTGTTTTCAATTTACCCAGCAGAAGTAACTTTTTTCGAGGAAAAAATTCAATTTCGCTAAAAACTGAAACGTAGCATAAGCAGAGTGCCCTTTTAAAAGGAAAAACACAGCTGTTGAAACTGCTCAAAAATCATAGGCTCTTGTAAAATGTAGATTTTTAAATCCACGAATATTTTTTTCCTAATTAAAAAAATAACAGTCTTAGTTTTAATATTATAAATTCAAACTACTTGGAATCTTTAAGGTTTTGGCCGCGGCTGCAGAAATGGTTCTCTTGGTACAACGTGTCCCAAATCGGACCAGTGCCAGGCTCGTACCGGTGGCGCGGCCGCCCCGTCAACGCCATCCATGAGCTAAATCCCAAGACTTTAACCTCAGGCTTGGACGATTACCCTAGGGCCAGCCACCCTACTGAAGAAGAACGCCACGTGGATCTCACATGCTGGATGGCCGTTGCTTCACAGACGATGGTATTATTATTAAATATATCATATGGCAAACGAGACTTGATATTAATTTCCTGCAGGCTCTCATCGCGGACAAAATCGGACAAAACAGCGAAAGGTATTCTGACACGTTCACCACTCTATCCGACCCACTGCAATTGAATAAACTGTTCTGGAGTGAGTCAATGAGGCGGTACGCAGACTTTGGTTTGCATACTGATGCTGTTAAGCTTGGACGCAAGTCGAAGAACGACTCCACACTCATAAGAATTGTGAGTAGATTGACAATTTTTTTTTCATAAATGTAGTGTCGACCTTGCCTTCAAATTTGGTTTGTCTTGATGAGATATTTTTTTTAATTACAAAGTTTTTTAGCATTCCAATTGTAATTATAAAAATCCCGGCTGTATGAAGTCAATTATTGATTGTTACTGACCAAATTAGGTCAGAAGAGCCTCCAGATTAATCAATCTTTAATGAACAATCACAATTTTACCAAAACGCCGCCTAAATTTGCTCTGAAATTTCTGATGTGCAAACTTCAAACAATAAGCTAAATAGTACACATAAAATTCGTAATATTGACTTAATTGCTTTGAAAATTAAATTAAAACATCCAAATTTTACAGAATTTTAATCAAGTTTGTCATAAACACTGTAAAATTATTGTAGCCTAACAATAGAATTCTAGTGTACATGTATTTTAAAAAACCCTTTCACATTTAATATCTTGACACCCTTCTCCCTGAATTTGATTTGGGAATAAAAAAAGCTTTAAATTAAGTGCACGTCTTCCTTATTTACCATTGAAATGGTTTATTAATCATGATCATTTTCCTAATTTCTAATCAGGTTCAAGAGAGACCTAGACTGCAGTTGGTGGAAAAAACCTTCGGATACGTGTCGCTGTTTCCCCTTCTGTTGTGCTTGATCCCGGCGAACAGCCCTAAGTTGGGCGACGTGCTGAACGACCTGAGGAAGCCTGACCTCCTTTGGACGCCCTACGGATTGCGTTCCCTGTCGACAACTTCTCCGGCCTACCTCAAGAAAAATACACAGCACGACCCTCCTTACTGGAGGGGTCCGATTTGGATCAACATCAACTACTTGACAGTGAAAGCCCTCTTCCATTACTCTCGCTCCGAAGGCCCCTACAAGGAGCTGGCCAGGGAAATCTATCTGCAGCTCAGGGAAAACCTGGTGACAAACGTGCTCAAGAGGTATCGTGAGACCGGCTTTGTCTACGAACAATACAATGACAAGACGGGTGAGGGGCAAGGTTGCAAGCCGTTCACCGGGTGGTCGGCGCTCGTGGTTCTAATCATGGCTGAAATCTACTGACTTTCCACGTAGACTTCTTGTGATTCTGTTTTTGTTTTCGTCTTGTTTGTGATTTTTACGACTCTTATTTCTAAATAAAAAATATATGGAAATGTCTTCAGACTGCTATGGTTTCCCTTAATTAATTTTTATTTGTAGCAGAGCGTATACAGTTTGGAAGTTACAATAATTTATTAAATTTTATATTTTCACGGTCAAACGTGTTAAAGATATATTTCCACATTGAAATCATTTGTGTGCGATCCCGTGACAGGTTAGGGAGCCTTAGTCCTCGTTGGATTTTAATTATTTTAACTACACATTTAAAGAAAGGTAATAAATGTTTTTGGACTCTTTGAAGGGCGCAGTTTTACAGGGTTAGAATGTGGGTAGAGATATCTCTTTCCATAGTCTGAATGGGTCTTTGGTACCCTAGCCAAGCATTACGTTCAGTGCATATAAGGAGCGCTTTTCAAATATGCTTAAATTGTTTGTTTACCTTAGATGATGAAATGATCATAATTGTTGAAATATTAATTTTGAGAAGCCTTTTAAAAAATTATAAATATGATAATTTTGTATTTTTTTCTTCTCAAGGTCCACAAAATCAGAAGTTTCTGAATAATAAAAAATATAGCGAAGCCAAATTTGAGCTAAAGAAAAAATAATTGCTGTTCCAAACTCCTTTTTATAGAAAATTATAGTGACAGAGAGGCTAGAGAGTTTTGTTTGACGTAAAAGTAATATTTTGAAATTTTTTAATTGTTTACACCTCTCACTACGAAACGGAGTATTCTTATGAGAAAAATATTGGCTCACCTTCATAAATGAAAAAGCATTACCTGAGAAGGTCATATTATGATGAAAATTAAAGGTGTTAATATAAATTGCATATAAACATATCATTATTTATTACAGGCACAAAAACATTATAAATTTACATTATTTTCTGAATTTTAATATTCTTTTTTTCATTACAAATGGTATCCTTAGGATAGCAACCTAAATTGAAAAGAAGCGCATGACTGTAGTGTCCAGATCTGAAACCCTTCCACATTAAGTACTAAATTATATATATAGCATCTCATATATGTTATTGAGTTCAAATTAAAATAAAAGTAAGTAAATATGCGATGTCAATAATTGTACGTTGTTCAAACTTTAAAAATATCAATTTAAAAGGTCAATTTAAGTCACACTTAGAGGAGAAAGAGAGACAGCCCAAGACATTGATTAGCATGTGTTAGTATTAGCACATATCAATAAGAAAAATTGTTTTTGTACACTTACATACACACTATACTTACAGATACATATACATGTATATATAAAGGAACAATGAACACAATTCTCAGTCTTTGAGCAGATTTAAAAGCAATATAACTGAAACGAGGAAGAATTCTCTTTGCACGCAGCATCGAAATAATTTGTACTGTTTAAAAATTTGTTCTGATCTAAAACTGGTTAAATTAACTCGGCATCCAGCCAGGATCTGCATTGGTCTTGGCGTTGGTCACGTGGAGCTCGTCTTGGACGATAATGACTCCAGTCTCGAAGCGGGCAAGCACACACTTGCGATGAAAGTGCCTCCAAGGGATGCCCTCCGTTTGAGGCTCGTTGAATGAGCCAGTTAAATCAAACGCGATCTCCGTCTTCTGAAATCGCACCATGAATTTTCCAAAGTATATTTAAAAATCAAATCTTTCAACTTACGTAGCATTTTGTCAAATGGAACGTAATCGCTGACGGATCGTGTCTTGTCTGGGGCAAGCCGGCCAGAAACTCGACGATGGCTGCGTTGCCGTCAATTTTGACCTCTCTTGCAAGGCTGGGCGTGTATGAGGACAAGCTGGAATTTATATTTCGTTAGTCTTATTTTGATTTGGTTAGACCAAAACTTGAGCAGCAAAAAGGATGGCAGAAAAATGTTATTAAAGGAGACACATAATAGAATATAATAGAATATAACATTATTCTAATATAATAAATGGGTTATTGGTGATGAGGATAGGGAAATTTTTTAAATAAATAATTATAAAATAGAGTGTCCTATTTTCAGATTTGATTTTTTTGTCAGCATAGGGTATTACTTTACACCATTTTACTAGATTTATAACGAAAAACATTCATCTTTTGAGTGTTTTGGTCAAATATCCAGTCTTGTGCCTATAAACCTTGATTTTTTTATCATATACATATATACTAAAAAAAATAAAGCTCACCTTGCACCTCTCGGTTCAAGCTCAGATTGCCTGTAATAGGCTGCAGAAAGTACAAAAGTCGCAGCCTCGTGGTAGTCTCGAGAAAGAGCGAGTCTCGAGCCCTCGGCAGGGCCATCGTAGATTTTATAAAATCTATCCAGGAATTCCATGGTGATCTCCGTACCCTTCATAGGGTCGACGATGTCCCCAATCCACTGCGGAAAGCGAGGGTCGGGCTCCACATAGAAGCCTAAAGGTCTGACCCAGGCCACCCTTTTGCCGTCGATCTTTTCCAGTTTTGGGAAAAATTCGAGGAGTACCCGGTGATAGTCTTCCTCAGTTTTGAACGTGTGACACACTACGTTGCCTTTTAGGGAGATCTCATTGATAGGGAGACCTTTTATGCTCCTCAGCGCTTTCATGTCCGAAAACTGGAAAATTTAAATCAATTAATTTATTGCATAAAAGAAAATTTTATTTTATTTATTTCACTGATATCAACATTATACAAATAATGCTACAAAAAAGGCTCATGTACAAAGCGAACATGAATAATGATGTGAAAGTAAATTAATTAATTTATGAACTTAAACTTTTTATGTAGCTGCATTGTTTCCAGAAATATCTGATTATTTTGGCAAATACAAAAAAAATACTTTCTTTACTTTCTTATTACGTTAGATTCTTCTTGAAATTATAAATAATTATGACTCTCTGAAAAAAATTTTAATTTTCTAAGGTCACTTTTTGAAGCTTTTGTATATTTAAAAAATCTCGTGTTCTGTAATTTCTAAATTGTAATAGCTATAAATGAATTATATATTTTTTGTTTTTATCGATAGGCAAATCAGGCAAGCAATCTACTATGAAGCCCCCCGTAAAAATAAAATCTATCTATATAAATTGAAAAATGTTTCAATAGATAATAACATCGGTTGATTCAACTCGTCAAGGTGTGTTTAATACAAAAGTTCGTCTTTATTGAACAAAAATTTCCCATGTTTCAAACAATGACTAAATCCCCATAAGAAAGGCCATACTATGCTTAAGGTTAAGCTGTGGAACTCTCCCATAGTGCCTAGATTAAATATAAATATTTTAAATTATAAAGTCTTTCTATTATTTAACGGAGTCTAATAAATAATTATAAAAATCTTTTAGATAAGGAAAGGTATGTATAGCGAGATTTGATTGGGTGTAATTTCTTGCTGCTATTTTTAACGCACTTAATAAAATTAATGAATGCTTATTTACCTGATTTTCGCTAAGATTCAAGTATTGAAGTCTTGGCGCTATATATGCCAAGTTTTTCAAAATGTTGGTCTTGCTTAGGCCATTTTTCCCCAAGTTCAGCTTTTTGAGGTAACTCAGATCTGTGCCGATGATCCAAAGGACGTAAGCCATCACATCTGGATGGCACAGCGCGCAATGTCCACAGTCGACGAGCTCTAGAAGAGCAAATATATTTTTATAGTAATAATGAGATAAATATTTGTAATTATTACCTGGGTCTGTGTGTAGTCTCCAGAGATTTAGCGACTTCTCAGCTCTGTTGTAACACTTTAGAAGGATGACGCTTTTTATCTTTTCTTTGATGCTGTAATCGAGGTATATCGATGGCTTTATAGTGGACACTTGAATAGATACCTATAAAAAAAGGATATGACAAAGCTTTAAAAAAATATTTTTAACAAAATCGTGTCACATCTATATGGGTCCAATCTCAGTCATGCCTTAATTTGAAAAAAAAACTAGTTTAATTCAACTAAGATTTATTTGTAAGATGATAATTTTTTCTTATATAATTATATGATATGCGAGAAGAGCAATAAATTTTTTTTAAATCATAAAAAAGTGCAATAATTTTTGGTGTAGAAAGGACAAAAAATATAAAATCTCTATGGGTCCAAAAGGTCTTACTCCAGGAAAGTGCCATGACGATTCATTGAAGTTTATCCGTGATATGGATGCTGCAGCAGATGCATCGTCCAGGTAGAAATATGAGTTGTTTCCCAATCCATCCACTTGGTACTGCAATAATTGTATTGATGTTTAGTTACAAATATTATTAGTGATTAAGATGGCTATTTAAGATATGTTTATATTCCTCTTGTAAAGATTTAATTTGAACAAACTTAAAACACACATACAAGAGCCCAGGTGTGAAAGAGGCAGGCATTACAGATCTGTTTAAGTGTATCCCCTTACATTAAAATTTACAAGTCTATCTATATACAATTGCAAAATTCAAGAACCTACAAATTACGTGCTAAAGGTAACAGTTTAACAAGATCTATAGCCTACAGCTGTTATTCAATTGAGAATAATATATTTTTAAGTAACATTAATAATAAGAGTAAAATTTCCTAGTTATAATACTTCTTAAAAGAAACTTACAATTAGACAAGCAAACGCATTTTTCCCTTTATTTAAAATAGGGTGTTATTACAAAAAGCATCATTTTATTCCCTTTAACAAAATTTAAGGGATGATAGAGCTGCTGATTGAATTATAATTGTATCTATTTTTAAGAAAAATTATAGTGCTAATTTTCTTGTGGTATACGTATACATATAATTTTTTTCAAAATGAATTATAAATATCTTATTGAACTAAAATATAACTAAAAATAAATATAAATCAGAAAAATAACAACGACAGTAAAAAGCCATTTCACAATTAAAGAAATTTTAATTAATTGTAAATTGCATTGCTAGGAAAAATAATAGTTTCAAATTCTTAGCAGCAAGAAAATATCGCTTTCAAATTTTGCCTTGAGATATCAATTTCCATTTGGCGTTTAAACAAATCGGCCTCAAAATCAAACAGAAGAATCCACGACAGGTGAAACAATTTTCATTGATTTAAAATGAAAATTTTTCTGATTTTTGATTTTTTAGCATGAACTCATTAGGTTAAATAAATCATAATTCCAAAATATATTTTACCTTAGAAAAAAGAAGATTTAAGTAATATAAAAAATATTCGCTTTTGTGATTCTGGGCAGCAGGCAAGCAGAATGTGTTAGCTAACCTCTTTTCATGTGTTACATGCACATGCACTAGTGCGCGTGCGCTCCCTTCCATTGAATTAATGTTCGTGCGCCTTCCTCTTCCTTTGTGGTTGTGGACTCATACTCATAGTACTCATACTTCGTCCTGTTTGGGTGTTTGGACGCTACAGTCGCTGCGCGCTCATTTCATTTATAGGCGGCGTAAGAGGGCAGAGGCGTTATTTTTTGTTTTTCCTTCAAAAATGCAAATTACTCATATTTTGCAACAGAACAATTTGATAAGAGAGCAATAGCACTGCGGATTTACTGTGAAATTTGCGGATTTATCTCACTCAGAACTAAAAGTAAGTTTTAAGATACTCTTTAAAACCACCAATACATATTATGAGACAATTATTACTCACAAGAATTTCGTAATTCTTTCACACACAAATATTTTCTAGAAAGAACGTTTTTCTCCTTTTTCTCTTACTATTACAATTATTCGTAATACACCTATCGTATTACACAAAATGTGTGTGTAAGTAGGAAAGGTTTTTAGCAGGAAAATAAATGATTTGGTGGAGCTTTTAATTTTGATACATAACCTACCTCACTAACTTGCCCAGGGCGAAAGCTAAAAAATACAAATACCCTGCTGTAGCGTCCATCTTATTTGCAGTCTGTATCGTTAGTTTTTTTTATATTTTTTAATTTATTTTATTAAGATTCTACTCTGCGGAAAAAATTAAACCTCTGGGTGCGGTCAGTTTTTATATTAGGCTTTCTTTGTGGTCTTATATGTATAATATTCAACCTATCGCTACTTGAGTCCGTATATTCAAGTAGCGGCTACTTATTGCATGGAAAAAAATTACACATAACATAGTTTTTTCCACTCATATTTATATATATGTCATTCTCATATTATGTCAGTTTCGGCTGTCGGTTGGGACCCTTAAAATTCGCATTATTTAATTTGACAAGAAAAAATGAAAGAGTATGTTATATATGAAAAAACTAAATAAGACAGCGGTTTAGTTTTTCAATTATTCAAGGCACATGGAATGAACAAGAAAAAATGCAAAAGAAAAGAAACGATTTTCTGAATATTACACACAAGTTCATTACCATAATTATACATTTATTGAAATATGAAACAACCAAATCCTTATTTTTATTGAGAAACACAGTTTTGGCTGTCCGCGTGATTCATTTTCCTAATTCTGCAAGTATTAACTGGCACTTGCACTATTAGCAAGCTCATTTGGATATTGGACCAGAATTTCATTCACAAACTACTAAAAATACTGTGCATAATGCTATTAAAGAGCAAGACTCGAAGTAGATTTGACCTGCCTGGCACTAAAGAAAAAAATATATAATCAATGCTTTTTAAAAATACAATTTTACAAATTTTATTAATTAGATACAAGTGCTGCCAAAAATGCGAAATGGTACTTACTTGAATTGGGAGGAAATTTTCGACGAATTTCTTCAGGTAATTGAAGAGGTCCGTTTTCATTATGGCAGCCCCGCCTATGACGTAAACTTTGTTCCATGTGGCACGCATTTCATTGTGGTGAATTCGTCTAACGAGGATGTTACGAAGACGCGAATCCATTTTCTGTGATTTGTCGTTGTCCCTCTCATTATAGGGATGAAACTTCGTGCCGTGGCCGTCTAAAAACCCAAGAAAAATCATGAGGTAATGAAAAGGGATCTAACGTGAACGCATCCCTCCCCCCTGAGTTGGGCCCTGAATCCTAACCACCTGTGTGGCGTAAGTAAGCAGGCCCAAAATTTCAGAAACCCAAAAGTTTGATCAATTTCACGCGCGGACCACAACCTCTAGCACCCTAGTTCAACTCCCCCACTTTTAACATAAATTTTTTAACACTGGACTTCATAAAAAACCAGTCAAAATTAGAAAATATTTTTTTATAAATCAAATACATTTTTAGAAAAACTGTTGGAAGGCATGAGAGGCTTTCATTTCTTAATTAGTAATTTATTGTGCATTTTAGTTACAAAAGCTGCAAGATATTTTGCTTTTTCATTATTTTAGCAAATATATTATTACATTTAAAAAAATTTAACTGAGTCATCATTTTTTTAAGAAAACAATAATCCATCATCATCCAGAGAAAATATTACACTGTTAAAATCACTTAAGCGCCGAAAATATTATTCATTTACCTTCCCACCTCGTCCTCTTGTTAATTTTATTGATGAACATTATACAATATATTTTTTGTTCTTTTTAGTGTTATGAAGATATCGATATCGTCCGTCGGTCCGTCGCACGTGGTTTTTCGTAAACTAACCTGTAAATCAGATTTAGATAGTTAATTACAAAATTATACTCAATGTCATTTAGCTGCTGGTGCTGCCGGATAATTTGATACTAATTCATCTCAGATGTGCATCTAATTTACTACTATTTACCAATATTTCCGAAGCAGAAAGGAATGCAAAAGCTTCACGTGAGTTCAGTAAATATATGAAGGCGTCTCTACGTGCAAGTTCCAGTAATTGTTACCCTTTGTAAGGGGAAAATGGATCCACACCCCCCTCGGGGGTAAGCCCGCTAAGTTCAAACTTGCTTAACAAGAGCAGTTGAATTTCGTAATTCGCGCCAATTTTTTTTTAAAACCTCTTCTTTTTCATGTCCTCTTTGCTTTCCTTTTTAACCCTGAGTTCGTCACTCATCCAGCCAAGGAGATTTTTTTCCAAAAAACCATATCCAGGTGGAATATAAATTTGTTTATAAATTCAAGTTCTAAAATTCTATTCTATGAATTTAATTTAGAAACAAATGGTGAAATGATTGGCAACTTGAAACTGGTCTGGAATTTTGTGGGAAGATTGAAAGGTTTGCATTTTTTGTAAATCCGACTATATATTAGAAGCTGAAATTTGGGCACGAAATATTTTTCGAAAACCAGAAAATTCACCATTTTTGTTAATTTTAATTTTAATAAAAAATTGAGGCAACGCACTTTATTTCAGATATTTATGTTTCTGTTTTTTATTTTTCCGCTCTTTAAGATATATGTTTCAAAAATTAAAGAATGTCAACATTTCATTGATAAATTCAAGATCCATTTCGAAAATTCAAGTGCAATTACTTTAGCCTTTTGATCTACCACCTTAATGCACATCTGCAGTTTGAAAGTTTTATTCCACTTGATTAGACGAGTTGAACGGTCCTTGAATTTTTGTTTTACGAGGTACTAATTATAATATGAAGAAAGCAAAAGAATTTCCTAAATTCAAAAGCCTCCAAATGCGGGGTATGGTATGGGTTTTCTCTATGGCATTTGGGGCATTTGTTAAGACCTAGTTTTATTATTGTAAAAAATATCCTCGTCAGATCCCTGCCAGCAGTCTGTCCTTTATATGAACAAATATTATAGGCTCCATAATCCATGATTGAATAAAAACTAGCTTCAATATTTGATTTGGAACCAAGTCCAAAGTTGAAAACTAAAGACAAATTTAATATTCAACTAGGTATTCTTTTAAAAATTTCACTTGGGCATGGATTATTCATTAATTTCACTCAGAACAAAAACACGAAAATTAAATGCTGAAAATGTTCACTTTAATAATCTCTTGTGGTTATAATATATCGGTACAATCTTAGCCGCCTGTTGTCTGTCTGTTGCAGAGGTACAAAATCAGAGGTAAAATAATGTATCAAACAAAAGAGGCGTGAGATTCTTAAAACGATGAGAGATCAGGTACAAAGGAAGTAATATATATATAATAAAGTTTCGCAACGCATTTGGTGAATCGCAATGAAATTAATATACATGACTAAATGCCGAGGGGCAGAGGCAGCGGGCGTTTCGCGTTGCACTAGCGTGGCAGGGGCGTGATTTCTGTTCTCACGAAGTATAGGTCCTGATGACGTCTCTGATGACCGCCCTGCAGAGCGGGCAGTGGCCGCCGCCCTTGCCCCGCCACTGCTGGATGGCGCACTCGTAGCACATGCACATGTGGCCGCACATGTAGAGCACAGAGTCGATTGTCCGCTCGTAACAGATGCTGCACTCGCTGTGCGTCACGTTATTCGAGTCGTTCCAACCGGCGCCTGAGGCACTCGGGGTGCGCAGGTTGCTCGCTGAATCCACGGTCGCGTAGCACGCATTCGCGGGAACAGGCTGGAAAATTTAATGGTTTTAATATTCTTGTTTTTTCAAATTTAAATATTTTATAAGTTCTTTTTAAATTTAAAAATTGAAAGAAGCCACAAATGACCTCAAATAATAATCATAATAAATATAAAAATGGATTTTTAAATACCAGGAAAAATATTTGTTTGATCCTCACCTCAATATAAGTCTGACTGTAATTGGAAAGAAGAGTTCCGGAGGCATTGGCAGGCGCTTGAGCTAAGGCAGTGCCGGCAGGCAAGTATTGCTGGAAGACTCCGCAAGGAGGCAGGTTGACAACCAAAGAGATGGGCGACACATGCGACACAGGGGACATTGCCGTCGTGTGCACTGACGCGGTCGCTTGGATGTGACGAATGTTGGCTAGGTTGGCGGCCACCATCTCAGGAGAGCCCGGCGACCGCTCAGGGGGCAAATCTACAGAGTGTCCTGCAAAGATAAAAATTATTTAATACATTATTACCAAAAATTAAAAAGATTGCTTTTATTTATAATTATCTTACGTTTAAATGTAAATAAAAATTAGGTTATAGGTGTAATAAGTAATCTAAGTCAATAATGTTTTGATAATTTCACAACTTAAATTGTTTATCAAATGAAATATGACAATAAAAATAAATTTGTCAGAAACTCACCTAAAGAACCAAGCAGTTTGATTTTCTGAGTAGAGCCGTAGACGTCGAAGAAGGCCCAGAGGGAGAGGCTCTGGTCAACGAACATGATTGTGGAGGGGGTGCTGCCATTGTGCGAGATGGTGAGCTGTCCGTTGGGCAGCAGCTGGAAGGCGAGTTCAGTGCCGGCCTCGGGGGTGGACGCCACGTCCTTCTTGAGGGCCCAGAACTCGGGCCGGTCGAGCAGCAGGTCGCTGTCGTCGGGCAGGCTGTTGGCCTTGAGGTTGTTCGGGTCACAAGAGGTAACGCCGAACGCCAAAGCGCCAACATACATGGCCTCCGTGGCCAAAACTTGAATCACAATTGTCTCGCCGATGCGCAAAGGTCGTGCGGTGAACACGTAGCCGTTGCAGAACTCGCTCTCCGTGCGGCTCGCCACGCTTTGGTTATAGCTCAGCCGCATGTTGCGACCGCAGAATCTGTAATGAGATTTTAAAAGTCAATATTTGAAGTGGATTTTTATAGTTTTTTTTCTTTAATAATCCGCAACGAAAAAAATTGCAGTTGGATTTTTCTATACCTGTGGAAAGACAGAGGGGCAAGGGTGGAGGACTGGGCCTGAGGAGACTTTTGCAGCTTCGGTTGTGCCGCTTGCTGTTGCTGCAGTCTCATGGAGGCCATGGAGGAGACCAAGATGCGGTCAATGTCGCTGGATGCTGACGCTGAAGGCGACAGACGGATGCTGTCTGCGCAGGAGATGGGCGTGCACGAGACGGGGGTGTCCACCTGGCATGATGACGGGGGACTCAAACGAGCGTTGTTCAGCTGCTGGCGAGAGTCTGAAAGGTAAAAATGTATTTTAATATACGTTTTACACTAAAAATTTGTTTACAAACAAATTGATATTAAATTAAAAATGGAAATAAGACAAAAATGAAGTGAAAAATATAGTTAAATATATGATTAAAAAAATTTGAATTTACCAATCATCTCGATAGCCGTGCAGTTGCCGTAGAGGTCAAGTAGGGCCCACACTGGTCCCTTAGTCTCCACACCAGTGAAGAAAATTCCCTTCTCCTCTCCATCCACGCCAAAGTGCACGTCCCCTGAGCTAGTGACGTAGAAAAAGAGGATCGCGTCCTTGACGGCGTAGCGCTCAGCCAGGGCTTTAGCCCAGAAGCCAACTTTGTTGGTAAGGTCTGCCAAAAAAGAGGATTAATTAAATTACGGCTGAAAATTTCAGAAAAATCATCAAATTTTTACGGTTGTTCACCGATTATACAACAAAAATCGATTTTAGTCCAGTAATTCTGTGAAATTGAATTTAAAAAAATTAATTAGAACTCACCAGGACAGGCGTACTTGGGCAGCCCGTTGCGAAGGGAGCTCGGGTCGTTTGACGTGAAGCCAAACCTGATGACGCCGCTCCAGTTATCAGACACCTCAACGAACTTGACGCACACCTACGGGCACGGCGGGAGACGGTTTTGTTTGTTAGTCTTTCGCATTCTCGGTGTAAACACACACTGGCTCACCTTCTCGTTGATTTTGACTGGGCGCGCCGAGAACGTGATCCCCTTGCAGAAACTCTCGACGCGGCGGGCGACCGCGCCGTTCAGTGAGACCTGCACGTTGTCGCCGTGGACAGAGTGAAAGCTGAGTGGCGGCAGGTTGTTGGTTGTCACGCACCCACCGGAACTCGAACCTGAGGGCACAGAAGAAGCAACGACCGTTAAAGGAAGTGTTTCTTATGACATGCGATGCATTTTAATTGATTTAAATGGATATAAAATGAATGAAAATATTCATTTAAAGTGGAAGAGTTGTCAAAAGTTGTAAACATTATTTAAACCTTTGCGTTAAGTATGCTCTGAAATTTGGTAAAGAGCTAAAAAAATTCCTAGGTTGCCGTTTAAATTTGCGAGAAAATCGGCTAGAAAGGTTTGCATTCTTATAGCACTGCCATTGTGAAATCAAGATTTATATGACCAGAAGACAAATTTGATTCATAGTTCGCACACCCTTGGATATTTCGCGATGGGAAGAATCGAAATCAAGCGAAAAAACACAGACAACCTTTAAAATTTTTCGGGAAATTTGGCAAAACTGAAATTTTACTCAATCCTAATTTGATTTTTGCAAATCAATTCCACAAAAGATGTACTCAATAATGAACCACTTGCTATAGCCAACAATGCAATTATATTCCTTATTTTTGGCCTATTGAGCACCACTTTAAAGTGTCACAGAAATGATCTATTACAGAATTTGCAATCACAGTCATAATTTTTTAAATTCTGTTACCTAATTTGGTAAAATTTAATTTGAGGTATTAAATTAATTTATTTTGTGCCACTTGTGGGCAGCAAACCGAGACCGGCGGTTGCCGCATCCTCAGATCACATTTCACGCCTTTTCCCACGAATAATGCGTGAGCTTCCTGTGCAGCTAGCACAAAATTTAATCTCTCTTTCGCAAAAGTGACACCTCCTCTCGCTCTCCGCCTACAACAATTTGTCCCTCAAAATAATCTGCGCGCGTATTATTTTTAACAACGCTGCCGCTCCGCTGCTTCCCATCTCGGCGGCGGGTCGGAAGCAGCGGCGCCCGTGTACGACACTATTTTCCCATGCCTCTGGCTGCGGGGGAATAGATAGAATATAGTCTTTCACGCCAGCAGCAGATGCAGCACTCAAAGTGCATGGGAAAATTCCTGAGAGAGCCGGCCGCACAGTAGAGGAAGAGGAGAGTCGGAACTATATCACAAAAGGGCTCCTGCACCCCTCTAAAAGCCGTTCATTTGCATTGTGCTCCAATCGTGAAACGGAACATTTGGCAGGATGATAAAATGGAATTGAAATTACATTTTTAACCCTGTTGCCAATGTAAAAACTAATACCAAAGGATTCAGTTATAGTCGAAATTGAGCTGCAAAATTGGCATGCTTTTTATCTGGCGAGAACTGTCTCCCTACTTTCAATCAGACTATTTCATAATAAGGACGAGTTTCCACAGTTGGATAAGATCTACGAGAGGAATCGAAATATGGCAAAAATTATGGTCAAGAGCTGTAATTTTTAAGTAAATTAGCAAATTTTGAATTTTTAACTGTAAAAAGGTCTTATTCTGAGTATTAAACAATGTAGAACAAATAATGTTTAAAATTTAAAACTTAAAAATTTTCCATTTCATGAAAATTAAAATTTCCTTTAATAATTTAATCATCTCAAAACAAATTGCACCAAATCGTCTTGCATAGCCGAAATGCCTCACGTGACGCGCTGATTTTTCAAGCACAAGGGGGGAAATTGCTGTTTCGTGAGAGTGCAACGGTTAAAAACTCGCTCACGATATGGCCGGGCACACACTAACAGCCAAGGCAAACACACAACTCGCTCTCTAACGAGATAACAAAGAGAGAAGGCCCCTTTCCTTTTGCACACTTAATTCCCACGGTTGAATTGCCAAATTCAGAATCATACCGATTTTGATCTTGCGCTGGATCTTCTTGAGAAATTTGATGCCATTGCCGCTGCTAGATTTCTGGTAGCAGTGCGTCCTGCCGGGGGCGTCCTTCAGGGCAGCACCTGAGCGGTGGCTCTTCTTCAGGGCGATGCAGCTGGTCGCACTCATCTTGTCGCACGAAAAGGCACTGACTGGCGAGAAACACACACACACGTCCGCGCTCGCTGACGGGCCGAGTGCTTCTGACGATTCTGACAAGACAGCCTGCTGAGGAAGTGCAAGCGCCTGGCCCGGCAGGGTCCGCCAGCGGCGGAGGAAGCAGCAGCTGCCGACGGCACCGTGGTGGGGGACCCCGGCCGACACCCCTCCTGCTCCAGCTGCCGCAGCTTGAGGGCCACGCGCAACGCCACGCTTCTTCCTCGTCCTCGCTGGGGGTTTATCAGTAAAAAAGCGGACAGCTGCTTCGTTAATTATTATGCCCAGGCATGGGGGCAGCAGGTCTGCATCTGCTCTGCTGGCTGCACTCCGATGTATGATCCATCCGATACTCCACCGCGAGATACAACATTGCGTTTGTTCAAAAGGGCACCTCCTGCGTGCAGTGATCCCGAAGAGTTTGCGTGCTGAGTTTTGGCGCTTTGGTTTTGATTTTTTGAGATTTGCATGGCACAGATTTTGAATCCTCTGCGGTAAAAGCAGATTTTGATTCCTCTTGTCGAGATCTATCTAACGGTGTATGAAACTTTTTTTCGAGCCTTTTTTTACAAATAAAATAATATTTTAAGTATGGAGACAGTCCTTCCACTTTCAAAGCCTGATAACTTCACAGCCACTTTTCTAACGAAAATTACAGTGCTTCCTCGGTCAATTTTGGCTTTGATTGAATCTTTAAGAGATTAGTTGATGCATCGGCAACAAGGATTTTCTGGGGTGTTTTAGAATCTTGTTTAAATTGTTCAAAATCTGCAATATTACTTTCCAAAATTGTTTTTAGCGTCTTGGCTGAGTGTTACAAATACCTAATTTACAGAGAAATCATAAGGCTTTACAGATTTTCCAACCATGTAAAAGTGATAAATTTAATTATTCCAAAAACTAACTTAAATGTTATTTCCCGAAAAATACAGGGTTTGTCAACTATCCACCAGAACCCGAGTTGTTGAGGTCGTAACTTACGTTTCTGTAGCTTCCATCTCGGCATGATGCAGCTATAACCCTTTGTCTTCTTTCAAACCACCCAAAAACTAACAATTATCAAAAGGAGATTGAGTAAAAAGTAACTCTTTCAAGTTACTTTACAAACGCTAGATTTGAAACTGACTGATTCCAAGTAGAAATGCTTCAAAACGAAAAAATACTTGATAAATTTACGAAGCAGAGCAATTGCAGTTGTTGTTTGCGCGGAATGCGTTAATGGACGAGACTACCATACCTGAAAAATCAGAAGGCTTCTCCTCAAAAATAAATAATGGAAAGTCATCCTATAATGATTAACGCCCCCGAGCGCGCGGGAGACTGGCTACATTATTTAAAATGAAGAAATACTCTATTTTCGTTAAAAACGGACAAATTGTATTTTTGGCCAGAATTATGAATTAAACATTATTTGTTCTACATTGTTTTAAAAAAATTAACCAATAGGGTATTTGAACTTTCAAGTTTGATATGCTACTCTTTATTAGGGAATATAGGGAAATCATATAATTTACTAATTTCCAAAGCACAGCAGGTCGCGAAGGAATTAAAGGATGTCAATTTTTAATATTATTATAGTTATAGATTTTGGATTTTCAAGCCTCGCGTCAGCAAGACTGAGCTGATGATGTTTGTCCTCAATCCTTCCTCTCCTAAAATGTAAACGATTTTTTTTAAAGAAATTTGACAACAACTTCAAATCTTTGTAGTGAAATATTGTAGAGCCCTATTAAAGGAACACATATTTATTATCACTACATTTTGAGTATTTCTTTCTCCATTTGGAAATGACCTTTCTTTGTTTTTGACTATTTTAAGGTTTAATGCTGTCTATATTTTGTGACGAAAAAATTACCGTCATAGCAAAAAGGTTCTTAATTACTTAAGGTTTTGTAAAATTGGCATTTAAGATAGAGTTTTGTTGCTTTTTGCTGTTGTTTTTCCCCCATTCTATTTTCCTCCTCTTCTACTCTTGAAAATGTGTAATCTTCGATTTTTGTTATTATTCTAAACCAATTTCTTTACATTAAAAAATTAACCAATAGAGTATTTCAATTAGCAAATTTTCGTATAAAGAGAGAAAATGCATTTATTTATTCTTTTTTTACTTTGGAAAAACCGGATGGGAAGACTGCCAACCCTGATTCAAATCCGAATCGATCTAGTGACCTCGATATCACTCGTTACGCAAGAGGAACAGAAAATCCTTTCCAAAATGTTTACATCGACGGCGGAGCATGTGATTCCGGGCACACACATCCAGATGTTCGCGACAAAAAAATTATTTGGGGGGAGGTGGTTGTTTTTATTTGGACCGCGAGCTAGGAAGGGTTGCATCAGTGGAAAAAGAACGCACAACGAGACGCGAGAGCGAGGAGTGGTTTCCGTTGGGGGTTCTCGCTCCTCCACCCTATGCTCGCGCACTTAATTCTTTCCTGTTTGGCGTGTGCTTGATGGATCTTCTTTGTACGACGCTCACCCGCTCTGCATATCCGGGAAGCTCGACTTGTTTTTTTCTTCTTCCTTTGGTATGCGAGCACGTTTCGTTTCACGTGTCCACGAACCCGCCGCCGCCGCAGCCGCACCTGAGCGCCAATTCCGAACAATGAGAGACAGGAAAGAGACGCAAAACGCTCTTTGCTCGCGGCTAATTGCGACAGCAAACAAGACGAGAAAAAAAATTGAGGTTGAAAAGGTTCACATTCTTTCTTCTTTGTCTGTGTAATCCAATATCGTCAATGCAGCACGCGTTTCTTGGTCGGCGTGACGAAAATCTCTGTCAATAGAAAGGAGAAATCTTGTAATCTTGTGCAAGGCGTGAAGTCGTCCGCGGTTTTTGCCCAAGATGCCCGAGGCGGCGGAAGTTGCCGTTTTTCCCTTGTCGAGATGCGTTTTCCCACGCACTCATGGTGCATGGAAAATCAAGTGAGTCGAGCGCAGGGCGAGCATGACTAACGATTTACATTTCACAACCGAATAAAATGAACAACCTCATTGGGAACTTCTCGCTCGAGTTGCCGGAAACTTGAAGCTAATAAAGGCGGAAAATTTGATGAAGAAGGGCAAGGAAAATTGTGTTTAATTTAATTTTGAATTTTCTGGTGTTTCTGGTTATGATCCCGGTTTGAATTTCTTATAATAATCACAGTTAGTTATACAGTTATTTGCGATAATATATCTTGCTTTTTAATTAGCTCTTCTCAGAGCGGATTTATAACCGAGAGCCCAGTTTTTGACACTGTCTGCTAAGACATTAGGAGACAATTCAGATGGTTTTTTCTGACGATTCGAGGTTTGAATTCTTGTACACAAAATCCGCTTTTAAATGGAGCTTGTAGCTTTGAAGGTCAAACATGGTTTACAAATTTTTAAACTTTTCGACGAAAAAAAATCGCATTTGAGATTTTACCTGGCGCCGAAAATTTTCAAAAGTTTAATTGGACCAAAATGAATTATTTGGATAAATTACCCTTGATATTACCTTCTGACCAGAAAATTAATTAGTCAAACTGGGTCGGTCAACTCTTTTTTCTGGTTAGAAAATATGAAAAAGGCAACAACGAGAACATTATGATTTCGAGCCAAATTTTTCGTTAATTTTGGGAACATAAAAAAGCTAACTTAGTTCATTTTTAAGTAAAAATGACATATTTTATATTTTCCAAGGCCAGCTGATTGTAAAAAGGAATTTTTTTATAATTCAAAATCACCTAAAAATTATACTGCAGAACATTGTACAAAAAAAGCATAACACAACGGTGTGGACCATTTCACGCATTTAAAGTGTTTTTCAGGCTTCACAAGTGGTTCAGACGGTTTTTTTGACAGTTTTGGACTTCAAAGAAAGTTGAAAAATTGAGTGATTCCTGCTCATTTTGTGTCTTGAAGTAAATTAGACGTGCAGAAAATTTAGTGCGTCACCTAAAATTCCCAAACCTAGTTTGCCACTTTGTGAATGGTGAAATATTGGGCAATGTAACGTGCGGCTGATAAGACTAAAAAGAAAAACACAGCAGGACATTTAAAAAAGCTTGCGGAAATTCTTAGCTTCACATATCCATAATTACCTTAGCTGAATTCTTTTGAATGGTAAGAGTCATTCTGGCTCTCATTCAGCTTCATGCAGGGATTTTTTGAATTGTTTATTAAATTTTAACATAATTATGTGTGTGAGATAATTAGATGACGAAATTTTTCTGGATATCCAAAATTATTCTGTTCTTTCTCACTCGTTTGCCTCTTCCTTCATTACAAATCGTGACTATCCTCCAACCATAATTTTTTTGGTCGCAGTGGCCGCATGGACGATCAGCTTTTTAAAAATTTAAAGGGCCAAACGCAGAGGTGTGCAGCTGGAGCGCAATCAGGCACAAAAAAATCACAGCTGGGGCTATTTTTCTCCTTCTTTAATTCCCGGCAGGGCATCTTGGGTTTCTCCCTGAAGGAGCTCCAGAAGAAAAAGGTGGCAGGCAGGTAGAGCAGAAGCACCTTGGCTTGTTCCCACGGCCTTGCCGTCGTCGGAGCCGCCGGCCGGCCGCCCCTAGCTGCTGGCCAGCGACTGCTTTAAGAGCACAAAGCCATCGGGAAAATGGCACAAAGGTCCAACAACGCAATGATGCTGACGGCGATGATGACGACAATAATAATAGTAGAAAAGAATGAAAGAGACCAGGCTCTGTGAATGAGCCCGCGCGAAACACAATACGATTCGCAGTCGCGGCTCGCAGCTCGACTTTTTATTTTTTATCCGCGCTGCTTTCCTTGTGACTAGCCAAGGATGCAATCAAGACGCGGGTTCACCCACCGAGACCCGGCCATCCGTTCGTTCGTCCGTCGTGCCATGAGTGTTGTGTGTGCATTTTATCTGCGCCGCGGCGCGCACAGGAAGCGTGTCTGCGTGTATACGCACTAATACATATCCTGCGAGATGCTTTTTGTTTTTAGCTCTTTTCGGATCGTCACCGAGATAACCTTCACGGGGACACAGTGGCGTGCCATCGACAGGCAGTCCGTGGAAACTACCTGCTCATGTGTACAAAGATTATCTAAATAAAACTGAGCACTTGCTTCACTACTTGCGCAGAAAGCTGTTATTATAACTTTAATTAATTCAGTTGAGACTTGGCTTTTGAAGCAACAACTGCGTGCTTCTCTGTTTAAGATTTATTTCAGAATACATGGCAACTTTCTATTGTTCTGCTGTTCACACTAGTTGATTGGACGTCACATTTAGAAGAGTTGCTGTAGCAATAAAATTCAATTTTTGACAGGTTCTTGAGGGTCGAAATTGGACAAAACGTGCCAAAAACGGTGAAACTTTAATTGAGACTATTACTTAAGCGGTTTTTGGTGTGAACCCATAAAAAAGTGAAAAAAAGAACGCCGATGACCAATCAGAGAGAGGAGTGGCTCTCAAATTGGCTTTTTGACGTAGCGTATAGGCCAAAGATCGAGACACCATCTCAACTAGATAATACTATCCCCTGGAGCAAAATATACCAAAAATTTGGTCGATCAAGGACCCTGTAGCCTGTATAGATAGTTTTAAATTAAAATTACACGATTCGTGTTCATTTAAAGGTCCCGCAATGATTGGAAACTCAGAACAGTCGATCGTCTAGATTTCACAGCCCTGTTTATCACATGATACAATGTCCTTGGTATTAAAATTGGCCAAAGTCGAATAATTTTCCCACGTAACTTACCAACTTTCTCACCTTACGAGGCGAGCACTTTATTTATTTACTTTTTGCGTGCGCGCAGCCAGCGCAGTGTTTTATTTTCATTAAAGGGAAGTCACGCTGCATGTCGGTGCCGATTTCGTGACTTTTGAAGCTGGCGAGAGGGCAATAAACGTACCTTGAGTGCCAAGGCTGCTCTCGGACTGGCCCATTGCGTCGTGCCTGCTTGCTTTTCTTTCCGCCGAGTGCAGAATCTCACATGGGAACCGCCGTCGGGCAGAGCGAATGAAGAAGCGCCGGCCAAATGTCTCTAGTTGCTCGCATCTGTGCCCCCGCCGCGCCGACCTGCACCACAACAATCATACTTTTTAGCTTTTTAGTCAAACATCTGTTAAAGGAGCACAGTAAATAAAAGCCGAGAGGCACGCTTGAAAGCTGTGCGATCGACTCAATTGCGCTTTTGGGGATGAGAGAGAAAGGATAAACAGCGGAGGCACTGAATATAATAAGAGCTATAGCAGAGAAGGAAGAGAAGGAAGGAAACAATGAGATGAAGCAGACTGCTGAATCATTTTTGTAGCTTTTATAGACCTCTTTCAGTCGAATCAGTTGTTTTGTTACAGTTTAAAAGGGCGGTTTCCGGCTTTGTTTTTCTCACAAAGCAGTCAAATTTGGAATAAAAGCCAACTCTTAGCTTTAGTTAATTGTAATTCTTTTATTCTTGTTACCTGAACCTGACGTGAATCAAGATAATAAGTAGTATTTTTACGGAGGTTTACATTTTTTTAGAAGAATTTAGTTTGCGTCCTAAAATTTAATAGAAAATATATTTATTGGTCATTAAGCTCTTTTAAAGAATAAAATTATTCGCACCTGATTTAGGTGCGAATAGTGTTTAAGAGTTTTCTTGTTAGCGCAGTTTATATTGAAGAAAAATAATTTTCAATGCGGTTTCTATGGCTCGTAAGTGTTTTTATTTCATTTTGAGTAGGCCTAGATTAAATGAAGGACGAAAATTTGGGATTAAATTGCTGAAAAGTTTTTGATTAGCCCAGCAGCTTTGAGAGCGTGATAGGTCAGCTTGAAATAGTTCAAAACGCATTTGCTGCGCCCGAAAGTAGATCACGTTAAAAAAACAGCTTCCTAATCGTTTTTAACACGCAAAAAGGGTGAAAATAAAAACGTATTCATGCCGCAAATGCACGATGTTAATAGATTTCCGAGCGCATATATGAGATTTGTGAGAGTGACACCCTGCCTCATAATTTATTTAACTGAATGCACACATCTTATACAAACTAAAATTTCAATTAATGAAATCAAGCTAAGTTTTCAAATGGGTCTTATATTTTGCCAATTTTATCAGAGAGTCGAATCCAAAGTTGAGGGTGAAATTTAGATCATAAAATTGGCAGTGTGAAACAATCAACAAAGCACGCTTCAAGAAAACATTTTTATGGACAAACGCGGCTAAAACCACGATTTCGTTAAAAATAGTTTTAATGTGTGCCAATGCCAATTGTGTTCCAATTTTTTCGAAAATATTTGCGGTTTGTCCAATATCTACTACATTTTTATCCCTCTCATCGCAATCTATCTTCCGGTGTGCGAATTTTGAGGTAAATTTTCCTTCTGAAGAAACAAATCACGATTTTTAATAAACTCGCCGTTTGACTGGCACGCAAACTGTGGAGCCAATTTTCTCAGAAATTTAAATGGCAACCTGGCAAAATTTTAACTTTTTTCCAATTTTCAGATACGAGAATAAGGTAAAAGATAGCAATTTTTTTATAAGCAGTAAATTTATAAATATTCACGGATAAATTAACAAAATGGACAAATGCAGGTGAAAACCACGCTCTCAGTTTCGATTTTTGCAGTTCATGCGGGTCGAAGAAAGCCATGCATGATTGCACGCACAGCTTTAGCTCCATCAGCGCGAGAGCTCTTCTATTTTATGTGCTAGAGACAAAGAGCGGCAGCTGCCCTGACGGAGAATTAACATCCCCTCGCCTTCCACCGTAAGGTAAAAATAAAATATAGGTGGCAAAGCTGTCTGCCTGCCGGTCCAGGTGCTGGCCACCTGCGGCCTCCGCCAGATCCATTTCGCCCCCACCACGCGCGCTCACACACATGTGGCACGCGGCCGCGGCACGCGCACACATACACAAATTTCTGCGCCTTTGCTTAGTTAGAGACAGTGAATGAATTCGGCTCCGGGGGATGGATCAAAGCTGCGAGTAGCAGCAGGCCTTTGACAGCAGGCGCACGCCGCCAGGTGGATCGTCACAGCCGGTGCCCAAGTGCCTCTGAACCTTTCATCCATTAACTATAATAATCATCGTAATCCAGGGTTGAGCGTATTAGTTCGAAAAAGTTATCTATAGAAATATAAGTAGGTTTAAATAGGGGTTTTTTTTGTCAAAATAATTGGTTTTATTCAAGTTTTTTAGAAAAGATTTTATCAATGCATGGTTGATAATTTTTTAGCTGGAATTCAAAGAAATGACAAAAATTTTGGCTTAATTTGGACGCATAATAAAACAGCTTCAGACTTGTTTTTACCCGTTTCTCATTTTTCGAAGTAAATTAGCTTTAAAAAGCAGCCAATCCAAATTATATTTATTTTATATTTAGTACAAATACATTATGGTTAAATAGACAAATTTTTAAAAATAGTATTCTGGTTTCTGGCGGGGTTGGAAAAAAATTATAAGAAACAATAATTAAAAATTGGAGAACAAGTATGATTCTTGATTTAATTTGGTTTCAAATTATAAATTTTGGATATTATAAAAAAATCAAATGAAAACCAACGCCTTTATTTAAAAAATTGACACTTTTGTTCCATCCTTAATTCACTGTCAAAAAAGTATTTTTTATTTGTGCGCTGCATTTACTAAAAATGTAGCACAAACATTCGATTTTGGTTTTTATTCCTTTAGACATAAAATTCGATGATTATCGAGCTCATTTCAAGTCCATTATTCTTCACATAGCATGTCTAGAAAATTAGTTAAAAAAGCTAAACACGCACCCCTAATTACTACGTTCCAGCCTGCGTTTTTAAATTGACTGCGGCGCCCCTCTCCTTCGCGTATCGGCGTTTATTATTTTAATTGGTCGTGTGCGTCCTTATGCAACGGAATAGACTTTGATTTCCGCCCAAAAGTCGCAGATGCTTTTCAGGGCACTCGAGCGGCGCACTGCAGTCCAGTTTCAACTCCCCTTACCTCGGTTCAATAAATATTCCTTTGTTTTAAAACAGTGTAGCCGACATGTTGCTTTTGCTTGTTAATGTTAAGGCAGGAAACGCGGAGAGTGCGGGCTTTTGTTTCGGTCTCATTTTCTGTTAAACGTTAATTATGCACGCGCGGAAGGGGAAATAAGTATTGTCTTTCGACCTGAAAAGGCGAACCTTCCGCCCTGACCAAACTCTATACACTACAAACTGTGAAAACAATCCAACTTCTTAAGGTCTGCAAATAGTTTTCCTAGAGATTTTTGCATTTCCAGCAGTAAAAGCCACTGTTCTTAAATTTCTTGATTTAACGCGTGACTGAAATAATAATAATAATCTTAGATAGTATGTCGACATTCGAGGTTGCCGAGGTTGGATGTCCTATATTTTAATTAAAACGCGGACTTCCTCCTCGTTGCTTTAAACCTTTGTAACATTGAAATCCGAGGAAAGGGCTATTCTATGAATCCGAAAATTGTAAGAAAGAATAAAAAGAAGGAAGTTTTAAAGCTACGAGGATGAAGTCCAATTTTATTATAAAAATTAATGGAATCATATTAGTATTACCATTTTTGGCCAATGGTAAATTAAAATAAAAAAGGGACTTTTAAGAAATTATAAAAAATGGGCCACTTAAAACACATAAGGTTCATTCGGTTCATTAAAAAATTATCAGGAATAAAAAATATTGGCTTTGCTATCTCTCAACCATTATTTCAAATTAATTTTTAAACGAAACTTCCTTTTCTCAAAATATTGTGATTTTCCTGCCGTTTTCCGGAATTTTAACCAGCGCATGTGAGGAAAATAAAAAAGTCTGTTTGAAATTTCGACTCAAAAAGTCCCATCTGTTGAGCCGCTTGAGGCAAACAAAGACGAGGTTCTTCTAGCGAGCATAGAGCACATACGCATTCAAGTAAAGGAAAAAAGATTTTTCGCGTCTCACAACTATTTGTGAGCGAAGGCAAGGGAAGGTGAAAAGGCAAGGCAAGATGCTGCTGGTCGGACTCGTGTGCCACCCTCTTTCTTTCTTTTCTTTGCAGGTTCTTATAGGAAATGAAAAGACGCAACGAAGAGTAGAAGAAATAATAAGAAGCGAGTGCAATCGTGATGCAGCTGCAGCATTCTGCGTGAAAAATTGCTCAAGGAGCGCACGAATCTGCGTGCTTTGTGCCTCTTTTCTTAAGATGTTTTTCGGTCCTCAAGACGCGCAGGGGTGGAAATGATATTTCCTTTTCTTATTCAGACACAGATAAGAAACCGCAACAAATTTCTGTACGAATAGATATTTTAGGGAAGAATTGCTGTAACCAAGGAATATTAATGCGAAAATGTTTCATGTGCTAATTTAATTAAATTATTAATAAAAATATGATAAAAATAAATAAGATGAGTATTTTATAATTCAAATTTTTGGCATTCCAAGGAGACTTAAACGAACAAGAGAGGATTTTTTTTTCAAAACTCCATTCATACCAAGCAGATTCGTACACGAATTTGAAGTTAAAAATGTCATATAGCTGGTAAATTGGTATAGCAAGCCATTTAAATTGGATTTTGTTCTGTAAAAAAACAGAATCGTGCTTTTTTAACCAGATGATCCACAATTTTTTATTAACTGCGAAAAAATCACTTATAAATTTTAGCTCTACGATCATCTATACCTAAAAACATTCCATTTCGAAACTAACTAATAATAGACCCAGGACCCAGTCGAGGACGCAAAAGAGCTAAGTTCGAATTGGGTGACTAACTGGGTCGAGACAGCACGGAGATTATGAGGGCGATATTGCTTACGGAGTGCAATTAGCAGAAGCATTTCATGCGGCATGCACGGCGCGGCAAACTGGTAGAAGTGCACGAAAGCCAAATGGCACCTGCCTCAAATGTGTGTGTTTATCGATCTTGACTACATACACACCAATTCCTCGTCGGCCCGATTAATAAAAGCTAGGCTCAACCCTTTGATGATTTCCTATGTGCGACATTGCGTATTTACCTTGTTCATGCATCAACCTTGCTGCAGGTGTCACGTGGCCGCTTCAAAGGGTTGCTAGGCATCCGTGGGACTCTCAGTTTGCAAAATTCCGGCTCGAAAACGACGGTGCGTTGTTTGCATTTATTTACCATCCATGCAGGTCTAGAGGCCTTGATTCGCGAATGAGAAGAAAAATTGGCAACATTGTTCCAGCAAAACACCGGCGGCTCCTTGCAAAAATCAATGAACCAGACACCGCCCACTCAGAAGTACTGGAAGGTTGGCAACACTGCTGGTGCCATGCCGAAACTCATGTAAACACTTTGTCCGGTTTCTATTTAGGTTTCATTCTTTTGAAATTTTATCGTAAAAAGGAGGAATTTACCAAATTTAAAAAATGTTAGCTATAAGACAGCAGATCAGGGGGATATCCAAATCTGCTGCTGCAGCTGGAAATGCTGCTTTACAGGACGCGGTTCACAGCGGAAGCGACCAACCTGGTGTTATTTATAATTCAGGTATGTAATCTACGCTTTTCAGGGTTATGTGATAATAAATTAAAACATCTTTAAATTTCTTTAAAGCTCTTTAATTTTATTTTCATCATAATTTTAATTTTAAAGCGCCGGTCATTCACAGACTTAATTATGAATGTTGCGAATTCTTCTGTGAACTATAAATTACTTATAAATTTAAGGGTTATTATTTTTCTTTTCATATCAGAGCCTTTGAAGGTGGCTGACTACTTTGGAATCCAGAAATTAGTGAAAGTGAAGGACATGTTTGAAGCCAAAGTGCATTTGGGACACATGGAAGGCTCACTCCATCCAGCGATGAAGCCATACTTGTACGGATCGAGACTGGGCCACTGTGTGTTTGATCTCGACATTTCAGCTTCGATGCTCAGGAGATCACTTCACGTAATAGATATTATTTAAGATCGCGAGACTCTAACCCTTCTGTCGACCCGTAGGTTCTGGCTAACATCGTGTACAGAAATGGAGTCATACTTTTCATGTGCCCACCGAGCAAAAGTCAGGCCGCCAGAGCCACGGAAATGTGCGCCCAGTATTGCAACGAATTCTCTCATGTCCGTCATTGGAAACAAGGAACTTTTACCAATTCCAGCAAACAGGTAGGGCCTCTTATCAGGGTTTGGTGGCGTCCCTCTAACCTTTGGTGTCCAATTTCAGTTTGGCTTGGTCACCAGACTTCCGGACCTGTGTGTTTTCATGGGCACTCCGCACGACGCCACTGTAGAATGTGCGAAAATGAACATACCGACCCTTGCAATTCTCGACTCAAATGCTGACCCCGCATTAGTTACCTACCACATACCTGGCAATGATGACTCAATGAGCTCAATCAACTATTTCAGCAAAGTGTTCTCGGACACCATCAAAATCGCTAAGGCCAAGAAAAAGGAGGACGGAGTTTAACGCCCAGTTAGGAGCTGCGTGTAGCTATGCTTGTTAGCGAAATAATAAAAGTCAACATTTGTTAAGCAATTTCTCATTTGATTGTAAAGCTGAAAGAGAGACTGTTAGCTGTCCAACCTAATTCGACTCCGCAGACGCAACTGCCAGATCCTCTCATTCCTGACGGCCGGCACTCTGTTCACTCATTGGTTGGGGGTAAAAACATTACTGTTAGGTATTCTTTCTTCAATACATTTATTTTTTTAATCAATTGAGTGTGCAACGCAAGCCCAATTGATCAGCCACAAAATTTGGATTAGGTCTGCGCGGGCACACAATATACCACCTCCACAAAAAAAATGTTACGAGGCTTAAATTAAAAGAATGCAGTACTACGTTCAATTGCATGAAGGGTACCTCAGTTTTTTCTCGCGGAAACTACTGCTTAAAACTATTTGATGCCTCTGCGGGTCGGCTCAGACGCCGTCGGCGGCGGAGGTGGGCCCTTCTTTTCCAAGTCCTCCAAGTAGGTCAACAGCATCTTTTTGCGGTCGCTTGTGACATGGTCCAGCACCAAATAGCGTTTGTCCTTTTTCAAAACTTCCTCTATATCGTGCAAATGTTGTGACCCCTCTGATAGGGACTTGTAGGTTATCATTTTAGTCTCCTGAAATGTGAGAAATTCGATAGAGACTAGGAAAATGATAATTATATTTAAGACAGCAGCAGGCCAATAAATACGCCGTTTTGGTGTTTTGGCCTGTTATGAATTACGTAAGTTTCTTTGTTAACAATTGCATACCTTCAACAATTCTCTGAAATCGGCTTTGGCTGCCACCAATTTATCTTTCAAGTATTCCTTGAATTCTCTCTCGCATTTCTAAAAATAGATCAACCATTCAATAAGCTAAGCAAATAAAGATTTTCTTCTACTCTCACCCTCTCGCTGGAAGAGAACTTGCTGTAACGTGGATCCTCTTTGATAATTCTGCGAATTTCTTTCCACGTCGAGGTAAGCGTCACCTCCTGAGTCTCATCAAGCAGCTCCCTCAGCTTTTCCCGCTTCTTGCGAGTCAACTGGTCAATGTGCTGCGTGAAATACTTCTCTTTCTCGTCCCGCTCGAGTAGGCTGACCAAGTCCCACCGACTGTCCTTGCGCATCATGCGCTTCGCCTCCTTCCAAGTCAGGTCCGAATTTCGCACCTGAGTAGAAAGAAAATTAGAATTTGCCAAACTGTTAGTTAATTTCTCAGATTGTCTAAGTTTGTTTGAATGGAATATGTTCCAAAAATCGCTAAGATTGTCAAATTGAATAGATTTCTGCCACTTTACGCAGGAAAGGTTACAAGAATTCAAAGGTTTTGACAAAAACTAAAATCTTCTTGTAAGAATGTTACACAGACTGATTTTGTAACAATAATACACACATTAGTTAATAAAACGTACGACGGCATAATTTCTACTCTTGAACAAAGCCCAAACAACGAATTTAATAATAATTCCATCAAGACAAAGTACGCTTGCCCCGCATGCCCTATTTCCAGACTCAGACGTACCAGGTCGACGAGCAGGGCGGTGAACTGCTGGACAGCTTCGTCGTGCTTGTGCAGCTCACGTTCCTTATCGCGCTCACGCATGTGAGAGGCCAGAGTTTGGCGCACCTCCTTTTCTCGCTCCCTCAGGCTCGCCTCTTGTCTCTCTTTCTTTTCTCGCTCCTTCTCTTTTTCGTTCTCATCCTCTGACTGAAAGGGCATCGACAAGATATTAAATTGCACGCACCTTCAAGCTGTTGCGGCACAATTAAGCTTGAGGGATTATATAAATAATTAAGACGTTCCTCAGAGGCAAAAATCCTCAGGCTTGGAATATTTTAGGGTCCTCTACAATTTTCGTTACGTTACGATTTATTCATACTTGGGCCAAGGCAACGTGACGTACTTCCTAAATAGGCTATAGTGGCAACGACAACTTATTTTGTGGCGTCTTTCCTTAGGAACATTCAGCTTGGTTTGATTGCCTGCTATAAACGTGCTGCACTGTCATTAATTAGGTTACTTGAGACTTTCGATTCTAGTTATTAATATCATTCAAAGTTCGGGGACGTTTGAGATATGCATGAGTGTAAAAAAAAACACTTCCAAGTGGTTCTTACCTTGTCTTTTTCCTCATCGTCTGAATTTTTTTCATCGGTTTGGTCACCTTCTTTTGCGTTATTCGTTAATGAACTTACATTCTGGTCTGACTCTTTTTTGTCATCGTCTTTAGATTCACCTTTGCTGTGCCTATCAGAATCTTTGTCTCTGTGCTTGTCTCTCTTCTCCTCCTTCAAGGACTTGACATAGTCGTAGAACCAATCTTCTCTGTTGCTGCTCGAGTCGACGGCTCTGTACCTGTTGAAATGAGTTAGAATTTTAAATTAGATAATGCGGCGGCACGCTACCTTTTGTCGTCATCGATTTTCTTTTTGATGTCCGACCACCTGGAATTCTTATCAATGCCTTCAGTTTCTTTCAGGAGAGCGATGAAATCCTTTTTGCACTGCAATAAAAGCGTCTGATTAGCAAAGTTTGGAGAGTTAATTTTAATTTAATTACAGTTTCTCTCCTTTGCTTTTTATCATCTTTCTCTTTGCGCCGCACCTCGACAATGTATTCATTGAACAAGCTCTCTCGCTCTCTCATTTTTTCAATGTTCTTGAACCGCTCATCTTTGCCATGCTTCTGAGCAAAGTCGCTGAATGTTGACCTAAAAATAATTATTAGTAATTGATATTTGCGAAAATGGTGCAGATATCAAAGGCTTACTTTCCGCTCAGTTTTGCCTCCTCCATCAGCTTGCGGAAATCATCCTTCCGCTCCCTCATTTTCATCCTCTTTTCCCTCCTTTCTTCCTCAGCCCTTTCCTTCACATATTTCTCAAACACTTGCTTCCGCTCCTTTGACGTGAGGAGCAGGTAGCGAGGATCAAACACAATTTTGTGCAGCTCTTTCTCCCATGTCGAGAAGGCAGACACCTGTTTTTTTATAATTATTTAAATCAATTCCATTTTTTTAGTAAAGTGCCAGTTTTCAACCCAAATTCAAGCAAATTCAGTTGGAAAGGAAACTCTCAGAATTTGACGCTTTTTTGGACCAAATAATTAACATTGTAAGAAAATATTTTTCAAATTAACGAGTTCTGGAACTCAAAAGATTTAATATTTTTTAGGATGATTATCTTCAGCCCTCATCAATTATTTGATTTTTTTGGGAAAAGTCTAAATATTAAGACTGGCAGGGAAGTTTGAAAATAGCTCAATATAATATTTTCAAATCTTTAGAATGAACGTCTAGGCTATGTAACCATTTTGATCTTGATCGTTGGAAAAATTACTTTTGCTGCATTTTTCAATAAATAATTCAAAAATATATTTCTTGAGTTCAAAATTTGCAATCTTTATGATAAAAACCTTGCAGACGCAATATACCTGTTTCTCGTGGAGCATGCTCTTGAACTGTTTAATTCTGGCCTCAAGCGGCACGACCGCTCTTTCCCTGGCGGCTCTAACCTCAGCCTCCATAGCGGCCTCCTTACTGGTGTCAATTGTCTTGCCATTCGTCACATTCTTTTTCGTGTCTGAATCACTATTGTCCTCCTCGACCTTCGCCTTCTTGGAGGCGGGTTCCTCGGTTTCACTGTCGCTCGAGGCGTCCTGTTGGCACTTCTTCACAGCCTCGGGCGGCTTTTCAATCAGCTTTTCAACGTCCGTCCTGTTCACTAGGTCGCTTGGTCTCTCCCAGACACTGGCCCGCTGCGAGGGGTTGTAGAAAAACACTCTGCCGTCTCCAGTCCATACGACACACCTACGACATAATAAAATGATGCTCGCTAATTAAAAATGCTTAGTAGAATTTGAATGAATTTGGGAAATAATTCTAGTTTGAAAATTGAATAAAGAAACAAAGAAATTTTAAAATAATGATGAATAGCAAAACACGTCCCTAGAGTCTCGTTAATTTCCCAGCTGGGGTTTAGATTCAAATTTTTGGTTTATTACGGATCAGCAGGGGTTTAGGATACTCACCAAGGCGTTCCAGGGACAGGAGTGCTGGACACTGGTCGAGACTTGTCCTGCTTTTTTAGGCTCATGTTGACCTGGTTATCCTCCTCTTTGACGCTCGCTTTCAGAGTGTCCAAGTTCTTTTCAGCATCAGCAGCAATCTTGGCGGCCATGATAGGCTCTGGTTTTTTCTCGACAACAGGCACATGTTCCACGGGCTTGAAGGGTTCTGGCTGTTGCGAGGTGATTTCGCCCATAGCTGCTAAGCCAGACGCTGCACGAGTCATTCTGGCGACTAAAATGTCCAGGACGTGAATTAAATGTTTCTAAGCAAGACTGAAAACCCACGTTCAAGGTCTTTGAGCGGCTGGGGCTTCTCCCACACCGACTCTCCTGTTTTCGCATTGTAATAGTAGGGCCGACCGTCGGGTGCCTTGTGCTCGGTCCACTCAGCGGCTTTCATTTCAAGGTCTGGACCTACGTTCACCTGAGGCGGCTCTCCCTCCTCGCCAGGAACCTGAGGCACACTGAAATTGTTGTAGCTGTGCATCGGCGGCCAGTTGTTTTGAATTCCAGGTGGTCCCTCACCATATCCTACGCCTGGAAAATCAATTTTCAAACATTACGAACCAACCGTCATCCATCAAATCAAACGTGGAATTGATCTCATACACCAGGTGACTCACTCAACACGCCAACAAAGTATGATTTTTCCGATAAGTTAATTACCTGGAGGAGGCATCCCAAAGGGCGGCGGCATCCCCCCGTAAGGCGGCGGTCCCCCGTACATCATAGCAGGATGGCCATACCCTTCCTGGTCCTGCTCACCGCCATCCTCCTCTGAAAACTTTTGAGTGGCAGCCTGTGCTTGGGCTACAGCCGCCTGCGCGGCGGTCTGAGTCGATCCCCCTGCCTGGCCGGCACCACTGTTTGCCTGTGCCGCCATTTGTTCTACCTGATCCTGCGAGATGATCTGTACCGATGGTCCCTCGGGCTTCGTCCACGTTGTCTCCCTCGTCCTCGCGTTGTAGTAGTACGACTTCCCCTCCGATGCTTTCGTCTCCACCCAAATCTCTCCATTCAAGTCAACTCCAGGCACAGGCTGGAAAATTTAAATTTAAAAAATTAGACCAGTAATTTAACTGTTCATTTTTTCTGATGTGTTACAAAAACATGAACTTTTAATTGAGACTAAATCATGGAATTTCAACAAACTATATTGCTAAAAGACCAGCAAACATTATCAGAAGACTATTATTTTGGCCTGTTGTATAATTTTTGCCCGATATTTTTGCTGTTTGCGTATTTTTACTTTAATTTTGGCAACATTATTTAATCTTAAAATTAATTTTGAGTGGCATAATAGTTTTCGGCCGAAATAATTTGTATTTGACGGAAGTTTGACACACTTTTAAGAACTCTTTATTCCTTAGTCCTGCTGAGAGCGATTTGAAAAATAAAAATACGTGTACCTTCTAAATTGTACATTTTTTCTAAGATTTAAAATAATTTAAACGTACCGAGGCAGCCGGAGGGCCACCCATCATGTGCGGAGGCATGCCGTGGGGCGGCATGGGTCCCCAATTTGGATCGAACGGGGCCCTGAACCTACCCCTGCCAAAGTGGCCAGGAGGCGGTGGCGGCCCTCGAAAGGGCGGTCCTCTCGGCCCTCCAGGCCCCGGAAAGCCGCGTCCTCTGAAGTGAGGCGGTGGTCTCATGCCGGGCGGAGGCCCTCTAGCTCCGAAGTCTGCTGGTCCACGGCCCCTGTAGGTCAGAACATTTCAATTTTGTCACTTGCCTATCTAATCTGTGAATATCATACCTGAAACCACCCCGGGGGCCTCCTCGCATGCCGCCCCTGAATCCTCCGTTCTGGCCGTCGCCGTCCATGCCGCCATCACCGTACATTTCTCCGTCAACGTCCATCGGATCCATGGTTGCACTGTAATTATTGATAGGATTTAACTAAGGTGCCGTAGATACAGAAACGGAAGTTGTCAAACAACGCTATAACATGGCGCGCCGTAGTGTTATGTAAACGAGGAAATAATATATTTTTTGAAAATAATGGATCACATCTAATAGTTCGTTAAATCAACTAATATTTGTATCGTTATGATTATTCTCAGGGTTCTACAATACTCATTGCCAGTAGATGATTTTAAAGGGCGTTTTGATTAAAATTATATTGTGGATGCGGAGGTCGCATTCAGAGCGGGCAGCAAACTTAATTTTGCATCGTCATTAGAAACAAAAGCTGATAATTAATGAAATCCTTGCGTTCTCTAGAGTATTAAATTGCAAATTAACACAAACTTACCCGACGAGGAAGCCAATTTAGTGGAGAATTTCAACGTAACCGGTCAAGGAATGCTTGTTGTTGTGTACAAACTAACACCCGTTAGTTTCAGTTTCACTTTATCCTGCAAAATTGGTACACCTGCTAAAAATTTAGCTGGCAGCAAGCGTGCCCCACCTCCTTGCTTCTTGTCAAGCTGGATGGGCGACCCCTCCCGAAAAAGAAGGGGAGGTAGAAACAAGAGTGGATCTATAAATCAAAATACATACATAATCCCATCGCTTGGTGTGAAGTTGAGAAAGATTTTTTCTGCACTAAATTTTCGTAAACGCATCGTATCCAAAATAGAAATCACCGTGTCGGTCAAGGTTTTTGACTTTTCGCAGATGTTTACTTCCGAGGAAAGAAACATGATGAATAAGCTAGAAACGCTAAAGGATATCAGGTGATGAGATTATTAATTAAGAAATTTATCCGGCGATTTTCGTCTAATGTGTTATATTTATGAATGAAATTCAGGTCGAAGACGTTGCACCTGGAAAAGATCAAAGCCAGAATACTCAAACAAATTTCGACCACCAATCAAGAGCACCAGAGTTTGTCCGAGTACCGCCAAGAAATGGAGCTTTTGATGCAGGAAAAAATGGCACACGTCGAAGAGCTGAGACAAATCCACGCCGATATAAATGCCGTAATTTAAATGATTAAATTTTGTTCTAACTCCCTCATTTTTTCCAATTAATTGCAGATGGAGAATGTGATGAAGCAGGCAGAGGAGGCTCACGTCAAAGCTCTGGACACAGCCAAGAGGCTGCATGAAGAGTACCTGCCGCTGAAGCTGGAAATCGACCGAATGCGCCACGAATGCCTTGGCCTGGAGCGTCTTCCAGAACTGCACGAGATCGACAGTAGAATTTTCACCCCGGAGTAAGATCGACACTATAAAAGAGAGTAGACTGCATAAAAATCTTGCAGAAAAACTGCTTTCAGCTTCTTTGATAAGCAAGCCCTTAAGTCTGGATGGTCTGTTGAACGCGAGGAGCCGCCCCAGATGAACCCCGTCAACATGATGCACCACGTCGTGGCACCCTCGTCCTATATGCCACCTCAGCCTCCAGCACCGCCAATGGGGCCTCAGCCGCCGCCGGTCAATAAGGTGCAGGAACCGAGACCTCTTCTTTCTGCGTCTGCACCGTCCTTCAGGTACTTCTGGCTCCCAAATGAAGCCAAAAAATTTCTGATAATTTTTCAAATTTTAAATGAAAAACTGAATGAAACACAACTAGGTTAAACTCCAAAATAAAATTATGATTGTTAAAATTCCAAATTTACCCGCAGGAACTTGATATGGAATAAATAGTTGACGTTTTTAACGTTTTGAATTATTAGGAAAGTATTTCTATGGAATGAAATTATTTTTCTAAATAAAAACCAATGAATTAAGGCTATATACCATTTTTTCTGCATTGATGTGTTTAGCCATCTTCAATTTTTGGAAAATATTTCTATACACATGTAAATATATAATTATCAATTTCCTATTTACAATTAAAACTCTGATGGTAAACACCTGAACATTCATTTGTGCTGGGAAACCTTGTAATTATCTTAACTCTGAAAATTTAATCTCTGAAAAAAGTTTTATTTCTGTCAGGCAACAACCGCCACCCATGAAGGCTTGCCTCTCTTGCCACCAGCAGATCCACCGCAACGCACCAATCTGTCCGCTGTGCAAGGCCAAGTCCAGATCTCGCAACCCCAAGAAGCCCAAGAAGAAGGACTAATAATTTATGTAGGGACTTCAAGAATATGCATTTATCTCAACTTAATGAATGTCTTTGTGCAAGGCTGCGATTTTGTGCCAAATTTATTTAATTGGCTGCCATACTTAAATCCTTTTATTTGTGTATGTCCTGCAAAGCAACGCTAATTTTATTTGTAATTCACTCTTCATAATGTCTTGTGTTAGCGTTTAAGTCACAATAGAATAGATGTATATTTAAACATTGATAATAAATATTTGGTATAGTGATAAACAGTTATTTTGTGTTTTACTTAAAGCGAGACGAGAAGTAATAAAATTTCACATGAGCTATTTTAGTTACAATTTGGTTCGCAAGAATTCATAACATTTAAGATGTATTTAATGCCAAAATCAATTCCAAAAATAAAGTAGAAAATTCCAATCAATATCAAACCCTGTAAAATTAAACAATCAGAACGTTTTTGCTGACAAGCATATATAAATTTGGCAAAGTGTTGGCGCTCCTACCACAAATTACTATCTAAGAGAGTCAAGCAACTTATTTAAGACATTTCATTTTGATTTGAATGGGTTAAGAAAATTAATACTAATTATAAATAAAATCAAACTGACGATAAAATGGTTGTTATAAAAGTCAGATATTTGAATGAAATATTATTGAAAAATTTCACATATACTTTTAGTCGACCATTTTATGCCTGCAAAGACATTAAAAAATTTAAAAAAAGTTTTACTGGTGCACAGCATTAATTTATTAACCACTGCGGGTTATTGACCACTCTGGCTATTACCATAAATCAAGAAAAAACCTTTTAGCCAGTCCTCTTAAGCTAAATTGGTGTTTCGATATACAAAGGAATGCCTTCTGCTCTACAATTAAGGGCAACCGACAAAACTCAGCCTCGGTCTGACCAAAAAATTGAAACGCCAATAGTCTAAATTTCCCAGTCTTAGTGAGGATGGTTTCATTTTAAACTCTTTACAAATAAATGCCTTTTATGATTTATAAAATTGAATGCTTCATGTGATAAATACGATGAATTTATCAAAAAATACAAATAGAATTTACGCTCATTTAAGTTCTTACAACAGTCTAAAGCAACGTTGGAGTGTCGGGTGGAGATTAAAAATAGCGTGAAATAAAAATGGGTGAAATATCATGAGCACCGAGATTGAATAAATGACAAGACAAGGTGAGGCGAGCAGGCAGCGCGTCAGGTGCTGCGGTAAATAATACCGGGAGCAATAGGGCAGGACATGGGGGATAACGCTAAAAGGTGTGTGTTGGACGAGATGTAAGCTGAGAAAAATGCATAGTATCAAATTTCAAATGTAAGCGGATAAGCACTCGTATAATCATAATACGCGCGTTCAATTTTTTGTTTGAACTCACGCTGCATATCATCAAAGTGGTTAAAAGAGAAGCAGCCCAGGCGAAATTATCAGTCTGGTGTTTCCCTTTCAGCAGCCAACAAGTGAGCAGCCCGCAGGTTCCAGCACAGCCACGAACGGGAACTGATTTTTAATGGTGGTGGAGCTCGGATCAAACTCTAGCACCACTTCAAATCAGTGCTCTCAAGTGGGAATCTCATCATAGCAGGAAGAAAACAGTGTTTGTACCCACATACTTTGATACATTTATATTTGAAATAATGATGCATACTCATAACATTAATAATTGAAGCAATTTTTACTTCACAGTAATAAAACTCTTACATTTTCCAAAATTTAACCTCCGTCGTTTAGATAACAGTTTACTTTGACAATTTATGCAAATTAAATCTAAATGAGAATTATTAATTTGGAAATATATTTTAATCTAATACGCACGTAGTTATTTTGTCGTAAGTTGTTTTTAGCGGTGAATCGTGTGATAACTTTGTTATTACAGTGTAGCAGGATTTAAATAACAGCGAACAGCACGAGTGTTTTTATGCCGATAACAACATTTGCAAATCATATATATGTGTTACGTTTGCGAATCTGTACAGGATCGAGGCAAATGTATTTATGTTGTATACTCACACAACTGAATGAGCAGGTGCGCGTTATTGTCATTCATTCTTGTTGTTGTGACCATTTGTTTCTTGAGAGGTAGTATTAACTAGCATCACGTCCTCCATAATGATGTCGGAGGTGGGCTGGCAAACTGATTTATCCAACGCGTCTTTAATATTACTAATTGTTTTAGCACTCTCTACATTATCACTAGGGCTGACTCTCCCCTCAGTCTCCTCAGCTTCATCCTAGGAAAATCGAAAGTGTGAGTTGTTAACTATAAATTTATGTTTGGTCAAAAGCAAAATATGTCTATAGATGGCGGGAGCATTACTATTCTGGTATTCTTCACTAGAAATTATTTTTTCGTTATTTCATCAAAGGATTTAATTTTCCTATTTAAAAACATAAAATCACTCTACCCGGTCAAACCTTCCTTCCATAAATACCCTAGAAGGTAATATTGAAATTTCAGCTTTTAAGGCAACCCTGGGTTTGTTCCACTCTAATATGTTTACATGAACAACAGTCCAAAGTTTTCAATATAGAATTGTTGAAAATTAGAACAATTTTTAGAGGTAAAAGTTTAAAATCAATTAAAAATACAATATTTATTCAATTGTGACTCCCCTTGACGAAATGAATCGATTGATGGGTCATTTTTTACTTTCCCAACTTAGCCTTACAAAATTTTGGTTATATAACTTGGAAATGAATTTTTTATTTTTATTTTTCATTTCTTCTAATTTCATGAAAACCTACTAAGGCAAAACAATTGCACATTAGAACGGAACGTATCCAAGATTTCCCTGTTGGATAAAATAAAAAAAAGCTGTATCTAATTTAATTACATTATAATATTTGTCCAGCCAAACAAGGGAATTATGCTTTAGAACTTGTTCAACCAACCTTATTTGAAATGACGGGTGCATTGTTTGCCTTTTCCTTATTTCTGGTCCTGGACATGATCATCGCCACCCTCTTCCTCCTCTCCTCACGCTCCTCCTCTTCCTTTCTCAGCCGCTCAGCAATCTCTTGGCGTTGCCTGCAGATTTCAGATTTTAAAGAAAATAAAAAAATCAAGTGAAATCAAGGCAACAGTACCGTTCAGCCTCCTCAAGCGCTTTCCGCTCCAGCTCTTTTTCCATGGCTAGTCTTTCTTCCTCTTCCTTTCTGCGCTCCTCGGCCTCTCGCTCCTGCTGCTCCTTCAGCAGCCTCTCCTCCTCCTCCTGCCGCCTCAGCTCTTCCTGTCTCCGCAGCTCCTCCTTTCTCCGGTACTCCTCTCGCCTGGCACGCACCTCTTCTTCTCTTTTGCGCTTCTCCTCCTCCTCTTTCTGCAGCTGAAGTTTCTGCCAATTCCAAAGACAAAACATTGTAAAATTTAATTTAAAATATACAAATCATCCTGGTCCCGGCAAAATTGCGTTACTTTCAACAACCAAACGCGAGTTTCCTTGTTGCAAGAAAAGGTCAACAATCAATTCGACAATGAAATTTGGGTGTTTGTTGAACGTTGCGCAATTTTGCCGGGACTAGGACAAAATGATTTTTATGATTTTTATAAGCTAAGGAAAATATTTTGTGTGATTAAAATACTGGTCTAGTCTTCTACTACAAATTCCACCATACTTTAAATTTAAATTTTAGCTACATTTTGACAGAAAAAAATAATAAATAATTTATTTGCTTTTTAACCCTGCATTTTAAACCTTTTCCAGTCTACAATGATAAAAAATTCCATGAGAGTAGCTGTTCATTCACCCTCATTTCTTCTGCCAACTGTGCTTCTCTTTCCTGCTGCTCCCGCATTATTCTTCTCCGTTCAGTGAGAGCTGCCTTTGCCTCTTCCTCACTTGAAATCCTCTTGCTAGTGAAGGAAGCTGCAAATTACAAAACATCATACGTCAATATCCAACCAAAAAACGCGCAAAACCTACAGGTCATATCACATTCAGGTAATTCCTCCTTATTGTTCTCCGTTTCGGCAGGGACAGGAGCAGGTGCCGGCGACTCTGCTTTGGGCGTCTTCGGCTCCTCCGCCTCGCTCTTTTCTTCCTGCTCCTCCAACTCCTGCTCTTGCTGCTGTTGTTGCTGCTGCTGTTCGGCTTCGGGGAAACTTTTGATTGGTTGCACTTCCTCAGCTTCAGGTGCCGCTTCTTTCTCTTCCGAAACGTCGCTTGGAGGGTCCTCTGCCTTCTTTGCAGTCTTCTGCGCGGATTTGGGCGGCTTGCTTCCTGGCAAAGGCTTCTGAAATGAGCAGGGACATTTGATTATCGTCTACAATATCACAAATAATTTATTTCCTGGACAATAAATTATGTTTTAACAATAATCTGGTATTTTATTGCAGTTCTATACTTTTTTCTGGTTTTATAAAAAACAAAAAATAAAAGATCATGACGCAATCTACCAATACACTGGTGTAAATTTCGAAGAGTTTGCTTGACTTCATACCAATTTTGTCATCTGACCCGTGACATTGAGTCTCATATCAACAAGTAGGGGAAAATATCTTGCCATTGACTTAAAATCTGTTGGATATTATTGCCGTGTTCAAGGCACAAATACCGAAAATTGGATGCGTAAAAAATAAAAACGTTAAAAAAAATTATCATTACTAGAACAATAACAAAATTTAATCTTTTAAGCAAAAAGAGTTATAACGCCATTGCAGAACAAGGTCAAATAAAAAAATAGAGCTCCAAAACCATACTTTGTCGATTTAAAAAGAGACATAATCATGCCCATAAAAATTAAGTTAAAAAAAATACCTTTGTTTCAGAAGGTGTCGTGGGGACTGATGGTGCATCACGTTTGGATGTTGGTGGGTTTGTTTTCTTTATAGTTGACTTCTGAGTTGACCTCGTGATGGAACTACTTCGCGAAGTAGACGTTGGGGTCTTGGGTTCTGGACTTTTGCCGTCTAGAACGTCAAAATGCGGCCAGAGTGTCAGTGGCGTGCATGACAAGCATTGAATAAATATGAAAACACCCTGAAGCAAATAACTAGCAGCGCATATTTACACACTGGGCGTGATTAATTAATCAAAAAACTTTATGTACAAAGTTGCTTTTTGTTATTTTGCGTGTGGCTAAAAAGGGTGGGGCTGAGAGAGAGAAGCGTGAGTTGGCTCTTTACCTATGTTCTTCAACTCTTTAGACACAGCAATAGACAAATTGATTCCGGACACAGCAATACTGTTAGGCCTTGGTTTGATAGAGGGTCTAGGTCTGTGGATGACGTTTGGATGCTTGTCTTCACTCGCATTGCTTATGGCACTTTGGGGCCGAGACAAAGGCACCGACGACGAACCTGAACAATCCAGTGGGCGTTTAGAAGCAAAATGCAGAGATGTACATTATTCGGGCAAGCAGGTGCAGAGTTTGCGTTAGTAAGTCGCAAGCCAGTTACGTCAAAATGTACTGTACACTTCCGATTAGTCAACATTACTGACAGAATTAAAAACGAGACGCTACACTACAGACGACCGTGATTAGAATTATTTTTCCTTCCTCTCGAACGACACAACAAATAGAGAGAAACACCACCCACACAGAGTTCCCGCAAACAAATAAATTAGTTGATTGTGGACTTGTTTTAAAACTTTGCAAGACAGAAAAGAAGACATGCATGTTTTGTTTTGTCATTTCATATTCTGTACCTGCAGAACGTAAGCAGAAAGGTCTGCCGGTCTCTCGCGACGGTGAAGGGAGTGTCGGGGTCAAATCGGTTTTCATTTTGCGTACGTGCGGAGAGAACGGAGTAAAAGCAAAGTGATCAACTGTTTGTCTCTCACCCTCGTCAGTTTTGTCTGCATCTAACATAATAATATTTGACCGCTGTTTTAAAAATTAAATTCAAAGTTTACTTAAATGCTATAACCCAAATCACCAGTAGTTGTTAATGATACGAATAATGAATAGAAAAAAATCGATACACAAAATTAAATGGTAAAAAGAGAACCACCCAGAATGAGAAGCAACCCGTGTTAACGAAATTGTCATGGAGATAGAGAGTGCTACGAGTGGTTCGCTAAATCAATCAACCCATACCACTGTCTTCAGGTTTGCGGTGCAGCGCGTGAGCCGAGGTCGCTCGCTGCTTCTTGTAGTTACTGTCAACGTTGAGCTCTCGTTCTGACATTCTGCGTGTCAGGGGTGCACCAGAGTAGCCTACGTTGATCGTCGAGGCCGCCCTAGAAATGGGAAACAAGTGTCACTTGTCATCAACGAACGGACACGTCATCTTGCTTTCCTGTACCGCAATTCGAAACAGCTGAAAGCGTGGCATGCAGAGAAACAAAATAAAATCATACACATTCGTAAAATGAATTATATAATTGTAAAAAATTTAAATTAATAACAGAAAATTTGCCGCATTGGGAATTGCTTGGGTTGGGGAATTCAGACTCACTTTTGATGCATTTTGCACCATATCTGTTCGTGATTCATACATTTTACTATATTTCTGAAAGTTTGGATATTGTCGAGAATTTACGATGATGGTGTGCTTGGGTCGTGTTTGGTAAGTGTTTTTATCACACCAGAAAATGGATTTTTACGGGAATTTTGATTCCGGCGGTATTGCTTATAAGTCTTTAAATTGCTTATAGGATGGCTAAATAAAAATCAAACAAGCCGTAAACAAATATTTGGCCCACTAAAATTCCCATCCCTAGCAATTATCTTTGTTTACCAACAGATACACAATGCAGCAAATTCAAAAGAGACGTAATATACCAGTCAAGTTTCAAATGTTTAGGCTTGGCGTGACGTCCCAAATTTAGCAGATGAGAGTTGAAGAGAATGCAAGAGAGCAATTCAAGTGTAGTATTATTTTTGCCAGAATAATCTCGTGACGTCACTTGTCCAGCTGACAGTCGCGGCTGCCGTTTTGAAATAATATACCACGTCTCTTTCAGTCAATCGAATATTTCAGACTGTACCTGCGGCCCCAAAACGAGGTGGAACTAACTGGTTCAAGCATCCTGGGCGTTGAACTACCGAAGGCAAAAACAATAGAGCTACGTTCGTTTCGTCTTTTCGCCTGGAAGCGGGCTTCCCTTTCCTGCACATTTCGCGAATTCAATGAAACGTTTCAATCAAGGGAGAGACACGGCATGCCTGTGCTTTTTTGAGGATGGTCTCTCGTTTCTCCTGCTCGGCCTCCCACAACTGCCGCTTCCGCTCCTCCACCTGATTTCTCCTTTCCGAGTCCTTGCTGCGCATCTCATCGATGCGTTGGCGCCGCTCGAACTCCTTCTGTTCGCGGTATTTTTGAGCTGCAATCGCCTGCAACAAAGGTCGCCTTTTCAGTGAGGCCGATTCTATAAGCGGAGATCGTGATTCATTCACTCGCCGCACGTCGGAATGCACGAACAGAAGAACAGTGGGGGGCAGACACTTGATTCAAATAAATTTGATGTTCCACTGAGATATTTGCCAAGGCAATCGATACCAGCCGAGTGCGGATAAAATTGACTGTGACACAGGGGTTCTTTCCCACGTAGGACAAATTGGAACATTCATTTTGGACGCCAAAGAAGGAACGGAATAGCAAGAATGCTTCAAACAAGGTTTGACACACAGGCAAATAATTAAAAAATACGTCGTGCTTTTTTAACCATTTTTTTTAATTAAAAATAGGAAATTTCATACTGGCTGCCCAATGTCAGAGATGGCAAAAGGTGGTTAGATAAGTGACTCGAAATGCTCAAATAGCTCAACGGGCTGGGAGGCGCACCAGCGCCGACTCACCACTTGCTGGCTTTTGCACCTTTCCAGTGGCTTTAGGGACCAATATGTCTGGCGTTTTAATAAAATATCTCTGTGCGTGGAGTAGAAAAGATGGCCACATTGGGGTCAAGCTCATCTGCGGCCACTTGGGCCCCATGTTATCTGCTCAGCGGTGTTACCGGGTCCCGGTGAGCTCATAGCCCACGGGATGTGCTGAGCAGAGGTTAAAAAACCCAATATTCAACAATTTGAAATGCCAAATTTTTTCCTTACATATTTCATAGAGAAACATTTATAATTCGCTGAATAATTAATATCTTTAGAGTCACCTAAAAACGCTATTGATGTCATTTACAAAAATAAATTAATTAATCGCAAAAGAGATTTTGTTATTTCAAAAAAAATGATGTCACAAAATGGCCAAAAAACAAAGAATGGGTGCCTCAACAATTGTAAAAGAAAAAATAATATCACGCTTAAGTGATTGTTTTGATTTTTCATGGTACAAAAACACTTGTTTTAATTTTTTCCTAATTTTGCCTTTTAAAAATAATAACATAACTATCCATCAAATGATATTTACTTGGCACAGGTGTTGCCAGATTTTAATTATTTTTCCCCAAAGGAGGAAAAAGTAGTAACAGATTGTTCCTAATATTAATAATTTAACTCAAAATGTTTCAAATTTCTTCTTGATCATAGTTCATATATTTTGATAAATATTTGCAAGGTTTTCATAGACATTTTCCATAAAAAAGATGAAATAATAAATATTGACTGCCTAATTTTGCAAAAAAATAGACCCGATATTTATGACAAATTTTGGTAGTTTTTAAAAATTATGTTTGCATTCCAATTTTACCAGCAAGGCACAGCAAGGGAATTTTGGCCGTAAATATGATACATCCTTTTCATATCATCGTAACACTTACAAAATCTATATAAAATAAAAAAAACCGGACGTATCTTACTGTTATTTTTCTTTAATAAAAAAAAAACAGCTGTGGTAAATTCAGATGGACAGGAAGCAATCACTGGTTTAAATTTTAAACGCTAGACTGCATAGCAATTGAGCAAAAAATTAAATGGATTTTTTTTAGTGTAATTGAGTTAAAAACTTTCTGAGGAAACTCGGTTGTGCTGTGAGTAGTGTTTATAATTTCTGAAATAGAACTGATAGTATTCTTCCACAAACAAAGAGTGAATTTGGCGAGAAATTGCTTTTGATAATGACAGATTGTTACAGGGCAATAGTTGAAATTAATTCGTAATTTAGTTTAGACTTCAGTTATGAGTTGTTAATCTTATTGTTAGTTTTAATTATGAAATCAGTAACTAGTAACAATAATTAAATTTCAGATTTTGCCAAATTTCTCGAATAATCAAATGGTTTGTGAGCATTTTTTGCTTGTTCTCGATTCCTCTCATCACGATCTCTCAAATGATATGCGATTAATGACCTAAGTTTTCATACTAGCGAAATGATTCCTGATTTTCAATAAGGAGACAGTATTTGCAGCTGGATTTGTAGCGGATTTTCTCATTATTTTAAACGGCAACCTATTTATCAGAATTTTTAAGTATTGCTCAATTTTAAAGAGATCTTGTGCTCCAAGAGTTCAAAATTGTGATGGACACCTCTGACTATAAAATATTTGACCATTTCCAAATTGTCTCTTTAGAAATTATGTAAGTATGAGTTCACGACCCCAAGAATTAGGCACCCAATTCTCTGCCATGGTCGGCCCACCTGCCAGACAACATTCGAAAAATATTTCACTACAGAAAACATTTCCTCACAGTAAATAAATATGTTGTGCACCTCAATATTTTCTTTTAATTAACAACAACTACAAAAAATGAAATCAAACTAATATTTTACCTGCTGCTTGAGTTCCTCCAGCTTCCTGGCTCTTTCCTCGATTTGTTTTTCCCTCATGATCCGGCCACGTTCTTCCCGCTCCCTTTGCGTTATGTTGGGAGTGACACTTCCAGGGGGCTCCAGGCCCACTTGTGAAATTGCGTTGGCGATCGAGCTCTGCGAAGCCGTCATCCCAGCTGCGAAACGGGGAAAAAACAATTACCTCCGGAAGCATAGTAAAGACGGTAAAGAGTAGTGTTGGCATTGGCATTCGCTTACATTGCTTCTTGGACATTATTCGCGGCGTCGAGCCTTCCATTGGTTCAGGTTACGAGCAAGTAGGCGCTGCAAAGACACGAGACGTGATAATTGCAAAACAAATTTACCAAAAAATGCAAATATATGCGCTGCAAGGACGTGAAAAAAGATAAACAGCCAGGGAAAGCGGCAGTGCCTGGCTCGAAACGAGCGGCGGTAGACAGGCGGGGCGCAATTATAAACCGAAATGAGTGTTATGGTTCCGGTTCATGAGTTTTCCGCTAATTCCACCTGCCTTTTTTCGGAACGCATCGCACTGCAGTATCGCCATTAGACAGTGACAGCTTCGATTTTCCGCGGAAAAAATAAATGTTTGCTCCGGTGTCAAAAATGTAGGCCGTCTCGGCACGAAGGTGCGGAATTCGGACAGGCCTGATCGAAGACCGTGAACTTGAGAGCGAGAAGACGGAAACGGGATCTGGGCGCAGGTGTCCGTGAAAACTGGCCCGTGAGTCATGTCGGCCGAAAACTCTCGCGATGCAGCACCGAATTCGCGTGCTGGCGAATTGCGTGCGTAAGAGACACTCATTGATGATGACACACACTCACTCACACGGGGGCCGACGACTTCCATATAAGTACAAGATATTTACACTAACCTAGAGTACTTGGCGACAGCTGCTGTCCGAACTCGAGCTCCGGCCGATCCTGCAGACGGCTCCGAGTGAGGCCGAGTGACGCTCGCGTCGCTCGATGCAAACGATCTCGGCAAATTCGGCCGAATTATCAAGTCCGAGCACAAATTAAATGCTCGAGATAAGGAATCTCATCTGGTGGCCCGTCCTTTTCATTCAATACTCAGCCAAGGTGGGCTGCACCACTCCTCGCCTCGGCTCGCTGCCCGCACAGCCAGTTGCGAATTCTGCCGTAGACCTCTTTGGCGTGACGTGCGCACCGTCACGTTGGTAGCAGCGACACCGTTCGCCCCGTGTTCAACACGCGGATTAACCTTATAATACTAAAGTGTGCTGCCGCCTGCCGCGGCAACACTCCTATGTGATTGATGAGGTTGTGGAAAAAAATGATCAATAAATCAATTATTACTATAGCACTCGATGGCCTCCGTTTTTTGCATGCCATCAGTGCTGGCTGTTGGACGGTAGAAGAAAGGAATTTGCGCGATTTTTTAATCCGTACCAGCAGAGCGACAGTGTAAAATTATTATTTATCCAAATATCTTTCTGCGTCCTGTTATAGGATGAACAGAGCACAATTCTTGATTTTTTGGAAATATGTAAATACTAAATTGAAAATTTAGTGCTTGTCGTTCTTTATGTATAATCTGTATAGCTAACTAACACGCAATAGAGAATTGAACAGACAAAAATAAATACATAGTCCATATTTATAGGCGGAGATAATTTAAAAATATTTTTGGCATATTTATGATCATTCCAAAACCATAGAAAGGGGCCGCATGATTTTTCATTACGAAATCTCTGCACGCATTCGCTTTTCACTAAATCAATTTAAAAATGATTATTTAAATTTTATATTAATAACAGGAAAATAACTAATATGAAAATATTCATCCTCCAACAAAAAATGGAAGTCAATTCAATCGAGGTTGGTTGTTCCATATTTGAATTTAAACTGATTTCTTCCTCGTTGCTTTAAAAATTATTTTTCTACATTTTTAAATTAAAGAAAAGCTGAGCGTTACTCGTTTCAATTATTGGAGGAATTTGAATTTTCACAACGATCAGTGTTCCTCACAGACAAAATTTTCACAAATATATTATATTGTATCTGGGAGCAGATATTTATTAATATTTTTCTGTTTTCATTTTAATAAATGTTATGAGCAATATATGATAGTAATTACGTCAACACGTCATCAAATATATTTATTTTATTTATTTATCAAATATACTATGCATATATTATTTATTAGTAGATCTCCGTACAATAGTTGTTGATGCTATGAAATTTTTATTCCGTTTTTTTTATCGTTAAATTGGTATACTTAAAAGCGTCAACCAACTTTTCGCTGTTTTTGACACTTTAAACACTGTCTAATATCGCCTAATTGGATATTTAAACTAATCAAGCGTAGCTTCATTTCGTTTTCAATAAACAAAAAATGCCATGGAAGCGACCATTTTATTTCTTACTTTTATATTTTAAAATCAAAAGCGAGACTGCACTTTTCAATTGACACATTGATTAAGAGTGAGTTAATAAATTCTTAAGATTTGTGTCTAAAGTAGCTTAAACATGGAATTTAATTTTATGCAGAGCTAATAACGACCTAATCATATCGGGAGTGTCAAAAAAAATATAATTTACTCTATGAAGCCGAATCACTCCGTTGCAAATTCAATTTGAACCTGCCGAAAATTTGCGAAAACATAAAATCCGTTATTTAATTTATTGTCATTATATCCGTTAATATATGATAGTGCAGTTTTTGGTCTAAACCTAGAAAAATTGCGACAAGAACGCTAACGAGTCTAACAACCAATTAAAGAGGATGATGATACTGCCAAAACCCCGCAAAAATCCTTGTTGCCAATATGCATAAATAAGGATTCATTTATCAACCCACTTTAACAATTAAGTGGCGCTGCTGTCTCGATTTTGGGCCAGCGCTACGTCCATTCAGAGAACACTCTGCTCCTTTCTCTGATGGTCGCTGGCGTTCTTTAATTGTAGTACTTTTTGCTGGGTTCAGACCAAAAACCTCTATGGAATTAAAAGTTTTTACGTTTCCTCTCTTTCATGTTGAATTCTCGATCAACCAAGTTATTTGGCTAATCAACCTAAAATTACCCTCAGTCGAATTGGCTCTGTCAAAATTCATAAATTTAAATTTTGTGCTTTTTCTAAATTAAATTTTAAGGATATATTATGCGAGAATGTGGCATTTTATTCTTATACCACAGGCAAAATAATTAATAATTTATTATATCACACCAAAGTAAATAATTCTTGAAGACAAAAAATCCCATCATGGCATTGTGTCTGCTTCGATAAAAGCAATTAAATTTACCAAACCCCCACGCTGCGTTTAAATTGGGTTCATACTTTCAGGTTGGCCGAGCTCTTTTATTGCTAAAACACAAAGAATGTTGCTGATAATAAATTTAGTGCGCGCGCGGCGGCCGCGATTGTTCTGCTCGCGGACGAGAATTATCATTTTCCACACGCGGCTCGCTTTTTTTCCGCCGCCCGACATTTGAGCGGCGCGCAATCGGAGGAGCAATAAAAGTAAATGGATTATACATGCTAGAGCCATTTCCAGTGAGAGCATTAACTTGTAAATTAATGAAGAGAGCGCGCCGGCCGGCATCGCCAGCCCAAAAACTATTTATTGCTTTTATCACAGGCACTTTGTTCTCGCGTCCGACCAAAGCCTCAAATCGCGCGGCCTCCTTCTAGCACCAAACTTCTAAAAATTTCACAACAATTATTTTTGTTCAGTTGATTTTGATATTCCAATTTTATACCAGTTCGACAGGAGATATGGTATGTTACCTATAGACCAATTAAGAATAAATACAAACTGGAGAAATTTTTCAATCTTTTTAAACCATTATACTATTTTCAGCAGTGAAAAATGCAATTTTATAATGCAAATCATTGTATTATATTTTTAACTACCCTTTTCGTGCACTTCTCGTTCACTTACCTCGTTTTTCCCCATAACAATAACACTTTACCGAGAAGTAAAAGTTGTGTGCAAAGAAGGAACATTTATTATATTATGACATGTAGAAGTAATAAATAGCAATAATTAATTAGACATACCAAGGAATTTCCTTCAATTTCTTTCACAGGGGAGGAATAGCCTGCTAATGTGGGTGGCATAATTTTCCGGAAATCGTCCACACGTTCTTGCACGAGAGTGAATATAAAAGTTTTTAGGAATAGCATCATTCGCAAGCAACACATTTTATCGAGAAATTGCGTACAAAAATCTGGAATAAAATATTAACCATTTATTAAAATTTTTTGGGCGTTTCCAGCCAGTGTGAGAATGATCAGGAAAATTATGAATTTAAGAACATAATATATTGTTCTTTTTATTGAACCCTCGACAGCTACATTTCGGTGCAGACGCACTCGATTTTTACTATGGCATGCCTCCCTGATGCATCAATCTGGACCGGAAAAATGCCTTATCATTTGATTAATTTTTTATTTATCAAGTAATTGGAATGTAATTGTTACAGGAATTTCGCACATGATTTTAAGAAAACACTGAACAAGAATGCAATGATGATCCAATGAAAAAATGGGGCCTAAACTTCATAATATTCATGCTAAAATTCAAAAGATTTTACCTTAAAATACTATAAAGGTAGTTTAGAGAAGCGCGCCGTGTATTACTTCCATACTTTTTCTTATAATTAGTAATTTAAACAGCCACAGTTGAAATATTTTTTAATAAAAATCAATTGCGAGTTAGACTAACCTAGATTTTCACCCCTGACATGCTACAATTTTTCAGTAATATCTAATTTTAGCAATTAATTGTAAAATCAATTTAAAAAAATCTTATTAATTTCAAAAGTTTTACCTTCTGGAAAAAAAGGGAAATTTCTTGGAAATAAAGCAGGGGGTTGAAAGGGATGGAGGATAAGCACAATTCGTTCTGCTGGTCAGAAAAGATCGAGACGAGTCTAACGGTGTGCAATTTTTGCACATCTGACTATTGTGATCAAAGATTTGGAGTTAAAAGTATTTACAAAACACAAAAAATTCGTAGTTTTGCTAAATTTCAAGTAGAATTTTTAGAAAACTAAAAAATTGCCTCCAGTATGAATAAATTGTCACACAAGTTTGCACATGTCATATAGGACAACTTTTCAGCACAGTTTAAAAATTCAAAAATCTTGAGCCCCTTTCCAAAATTTAAAATAGACTCCAAAATTAACAGAAATGAACTTTGACCTTGTAATAATTTGGTGTCAGTTCGGTGAGAGAAACCCAAAGCACATCTTATTTTTAAATTTCTCCTCGGTAGAACTAGCTTGCAATGTATTCCAAAAATGTCTAGCAAAAATGAAGATTTATTAAAGTCATATTTTTAATGTGAGGATGCAATCAATTATAATTTTTCTGAATTGTACAAAACCGCAATGGCTTATGTTGCTTTAGAATGCTTTCCCTTAGGAGCTCAAGGGAATTCGAATTTATTTTTATAAAAACATGCCAGGCAGATGGAAGGGAAGTAAAAATTTCCTAAATTATATCGGATAAAATAATTCTCGTTCATACAGTTTTGCAGAAGAAGTTAATGTGTTTCCTCCCTCACGAGATCTCGACGCCGATAGTGCTCTTCATATTAATAAAAGAAGCCACTTTCGCGACTTATTGATTCGAACGCGGGCGGTCGAAATTTATGAATCCAATTTGGTGCGCAAGTTTTTCGGGCAGGGGAGCGGGGGATCAAACGGGCGGGCGGGTGGATTTCATTATTATTCGCTGGTTCACTATGTAAGCGACTCTTTTTGCCGTTTTGCATGGGAAAAGAAGTCATCCGTCCGAGTCGGCGTCCGCAATAAAAGGCAGGCTGCAGGGAAAGCGGCGGCGCGCGCGGATGCTGCGCGCGCGGCGGCGTCGGCGGCGGCGGGGCTTGCCATATTTTCAGCACACTGTGCTTACACCAGTTGGAATGTTTGGTATTTCAATTAATCCACGAATCAAAAGAGCAAGGGCGGTACTTGTGCTTTTATCTTGCGTTCCCCCGCTGTATCATCATACAGTTACCCTTTTATATTTGCTCTCTCATCTGCAAGGTAGAAAGAAAGACGAGGTTGTCGGCACTTTCTGCTGCCCCCGGCCGAAATCCAGAAATTAGCTCACCCCGCACTTATCTTGTTTGTGCGGCTGGTTGTCCACTCCACCCGCTAAACGAAATACCACTCTCCAATCTCCAAGTGCCCGTGGAAATCGAAAAGAACAATAAAGAATTAATAATTTTGAAAAAAAAGGGAATCATACATTGAATTGCTAAGGATATAATGCATGCAAAACGTTTATAATGTTTTTTTTTATTTTGAAAAGAAGGAAAGTGAGAATATTAAGTTAATTTTTTATATTTGATAAGGTCATTTCAGGGTGATAAAAGATGAATCGATCAATTTTTTATTTGCAACTTTAAAGTAAAGCTATATAAGGAAAATTTTGGAAAATTCCTTTTTGTTCTTGAATTTACTCTGAAAATTTGGAAAGAGCTGAAATTTTGCTTTTGAATTTCTGAGAAAATCAGCTCCAAACTTTCCATGCTAATAGAGCGGCAAACACTGTCTTCTTATTTAGTAAAAAATCATGATTAATTTCACCGGAAAGGAAAATTTCCCCATAACTCGCACACCGTTGGATAGATTTAGACAAGAAAAATCGGAAACAAGCCTAAAATATATTACAAATTAACCGTTTAGTTTTATGAAAAAATCGGCAAAATTAATCTCGAATTTATCTGGTATGCGGTCCTAAAATTATTATTGCGCGCACATCTTTTTAGATAATTATTCAAACTAACAACTTGATCAAACATCTACTTAATGGTATATAAATGAACTTAATTTCACTTGTTTGAAAATGCTGAAATAAATTATCAATATAATAGACTGGATGATTTTTAAGAATAAATCCTCACCATACAACGTTAAAATTCTTCATATTATTTTTCCTGAATAGTCAGAAAAATCATTTTGAAATTAGTTTTAAATTAAATGACCAAATTATGTATTTATTTGCACACTTCAGTTTCTATTCTGTTATAATCAATTCCTCAGTGCTATTAATCGGGAAGTTTTTAGTTTAAAAATTTTCAATTTTAAAAATTCTATGGAATAAAAGTTGAAAGCCCGCCTATTTTGTTTTCTGCCGTATCGTAACAAACTCATATTGTCGGACAGAAATTGAGCGGAATAAGAATTCTTTCAGAGTAAAATTATTCAATTTTTTTCTGTGATAACAGTAAAATGTTAGATTTGAATGCAAAATCAAATACTAAGGGGTTGCACTTAAAAAAGCTATGAAGATGCATTTTTACACTATATACTATCAAAAAATTTGCATTTGCTTAAAAATTTATGTTCGTTTGTTTCTACAAAATGCCGTTCCCCAAATTTTACGAGTGCTGGGCAAAAACGTGTATATATATATATATATATATATATATATATATATATATATATATATATATATATGAATGTGTTTTAGCATAGGCCGGCCGTGTATACGACTTGACATCTTATCATAAATATATATCATACAGTGAAATATAATAGATTAATCAATGTTATCATTTCTCGCTAATCAATATTTTGAATTATATTTTATTTGGCCGAAATATTTTGGTCATATCTTCTGGAAATAATATTTTCCTATAGTTGTATATATAATTAAAAATTTGCTAAACTGGTCTAGTCTTCTTAATCCGTTAAATACATTAGCGGATAAATGTAGAATAATAGACTCACTTTGACATTTTTTTTTCAATCTAAGAGAAGTCCAGAAAATTAACTAAGAAAACCAATTTTTTCGCAAGCTTTCCAAAGAAATGAGGTTAAATAGCAAACAGCGGCCAGAGCGTAACATAAGCTTATAAACGCTAAATATATTTTATTTATTTAGTTGCGATATATAGAGGTAATTACCAAAGTACCTACAGGGCTTACCTCTTTTTACCATACGGCCGCGGAAAAGTTAGTGTTTTGCTTTGTTGCGTAATATAAAAAAAGCGAGAGAGCAGCTCCATTATTCAGGGGGCTGGTGGCGGAAAAAGCGGCGGGGGTTGCGCTGCGGCGACGCAACCGCTATCGAAGCGCCGCGCGCGCTTTCTGCTCTAGTACCCTCTCCAAATGATTCGCCATCAAATTAAATTTTATATGCCAAGAGTAAAAATGCGCTGGGAAGAGGAGACGCCGCCGCCGCCGTGTGTGTATGTGTGTGTGCAAGAAATATTATCCAATAAAGTTTACGCTCTGACGGCGCGGCTGCGCATATTTTATTGGCTCTCATGACTTTTTAATAATAAAACAAAACACTCGCAGCTGAAACAGACGCGAGCGGAACAAACAAATTTTCCGCACCGGAATGCGAGCACCCTCGAATGCCTTATTAAAAAAAGAATGCGCTCCCTGAACTCTCGAAATTCCTCCCTCTGCGCGCGCTCTCGCTCGTTTTGTAATTGCGCATTAAAAAGAGAGATCAAAGAAAATTCCAGCTACACAATATTAAGTCGTTATATTTGCATCGCGCTCTCTTTTCATGTGGCTCCGCGCGTGCACCGATTTCAGACTGCAATATTATTAAATCATTAGCGCGCCAGCCCTCGTCTCCTTGCGACTCGCGCGGCAATTGAGACTGTAATTACTGATTTAATACCGTCATCAGCACACGCGAACGCGCACCGCGCTCCTCCAAGGTAATTTGAGCGTCAATCCGGCTCGACTGCGCCTTGCTGTTTACAAGAGAAGCCCCACTCAGGTGCTTCAAATAAAAGCAGACATTGTACGAGGTAACTCGTGTAAACATTTAGCGGAATTTTACGTTTTAATCAAATTATAAATTTACATAAAATTTCAACTATAATGAACTATAATAATGGCTCAGGTCTGCGTGGATTTACTACATGTAAAAGATAAATGAGTAACATTTTGAGGATGAATATATTTTGTGAGGGAGTGTCAAATCATTTAGTGGCGGAGTTGGCGACATTTCCTCGCTATTTTTTTTTCTTTTTACGGCTTTTTGCATCATTTGCAAAAATATTTGTAAACTGACCTGTTATAACATGAATGTACTTTGACAAATTCTGAGAATAAACAGCTAAACAAACAAACAAAACAATAAAATATTTAGATGATTGATGATTCGATTTACCCTGCAGCTTTTAATGTAGCGTGAATTCTGTTTTGCTGTTTAATTACTGCTGACGAGGCCCGAGGGGCCGTAACGGCCGCTAGTTGTACAGTGTATATTATTTGATTTTTTCACTCGAAATTTATCTAATCCATTCGTCCTTTGAGAAAATCCGCGCAGAGCTTCTCCATTCATTGATTTAAATTTTATTAAATTGCCTGCGTGTGCGTATTGATTTATTTTTATCTGTTTTTAGTAATTTGGAATTTATCGAGAATTTTAATTAATATAATAGGTCTTTTTTAGATTAATTTTTAAATGTGATTGAGAGATTTACAATCTATTCTAACAAGACTATTAAGGAAACTATTTGGATGGTACACGTCTATATTGAAGGCGCCACACTTATAAGACAAATTAATGTTGTTTGTTCTGGTTTTTGTAACTTTCAAATGGTTGGGTATATCAGGTGATCAACCATTTTTTTCTGTGCGTCATCTGAATCTGAATGGTGTATTGTGTATTGCTGACCTATAAATGAAATGAAAAAAGCAAAGCAAATTCCGAATTTTGGATAAATTCAAACGAATAAAATGAATTAGCCAGAAAACCATCTGAATTAGCCTTAATTCTAACTCTCTTTAAATTCATAAATTGTATCAAAAAAATTGTAAGACCCTCTTGAAATTGTGATACTATTTTAGCACGAAAATTGCTATAGGAAAACTGATTAACAACGGACTAAAAAATTGTCGACTTTTTCTCGACAACAACCGTCTTAAATTCCTACTCTATTATTTGTAGATAAAAAAATCCACACACATATATTCTGAACGCAGATGAAAATATCTACCTTTATCTTTTCTTGAAGATTATATTAATTATTTCTTACAGTTTTAAAAAAATCTCCGAAGGATAATTAACATATTTGAAAAATGAAATTCATTTTATAATTTTTTGTTTTCATAAATACCAAAATGGAAGCTCCTTTATTTGTAAATCAGCTCAGAAACTTTAAAGCAATTATTTTATGTCATGAAGTTACGAACAAATCAAAATTAAGTATTTCAAATTTTTCAGAAGGAGAAAATGAACATATTATTTTATAAATTATATTTAATTGATGAATTCTTAAAAATCATCAGAATTTAACTCGATTTCAAATCATTCCCTTGTATGTTCATGTCCAAGCGGATTTTATTCATTCGGAGGTCCATAACTCGCAAAAAAAACTGGCAATTTAAGAATTTTCCTCTCTTATATTTACATCGTTAAATTAAGCAGTGCATTAATTCAATAAATTACTAACAAACTCAAATGAAGCATTCTATGAGTGAATGTGAGAAAGGCAGCAAAAAATTAAAAATGGAACTAATCTAGATTACAATGAGCTCACCTAATACAATTTAATAACTTTTAATTAATATTTAAATTGGATCGATACAAAAATTGACGGGGAATTGCGTAGTTTATTTCCACCGATCAAATAAAAAAGTGCAGCAGTGAAATAAATTGGAATGAGTGTCTGACAGAGCGCGCAATGCGAAAGAAAGCGAATGCAATTATCAACCCTCGCGCTCTTCTCTTACACGTCTGCTCTAGTTAATTTCTGAGAAGTCTGCTACTTTCCCGGATTGGAATAAATAAAGAGAAGCTGGCAACGCTCTCTTAAATACTTAATTGAAATTCCTGCTGTCTGCAGGCGAAAATCTAATCTGCTCTCTCTCGTTTTTCAAGTTCTCACATCGCCGTTGCCGCCGCGCGCTAAGGAAAAAGTTAAATCGCGTTTAAAAGGCGATTACGCCGCGGCGCAAATCCACTTGTGCGCCGAGCAACCCTTTAATTAGACGTTCTGCTGCGTGAATTGTGTCCGCGTGTGTTGCTCATTTAATCCCCCTGACAGAGAGAGTTGATACACACACACGGACACGGGTGACGATTTGTATTTTAATTAACGGAATCAAAGATTAGAGCGTTGCACGTCCGCTTTTGTGCTCGATTTAATTATGCGACTACACTTTCGACCGGCGTAGCAAATTGGCTTATAAAACGCAGCCCCCTCCCCCCACCCTTAGAGGGACAAAAGCATATTATGAATGTTAACAACGACCGCTTTTATTAGCAATAACGAGCGTGCCGAGAGGCCCGGCCAGCCATCCAGCCATCCAGCTGGCAGTCTCTTTTTCGCTTCATTCATCTAGAACTAAATGTTGACATTTATCACTGGCGTAATCACGCTGGCATGGGGGTGCATCTCCGCATACACCCCCCGCCAACTATTATCATTGCCACCCTGCGTGACAAATAATGTGTCGCGCCGCATCACAATTTTTATTAAAAATGAAAATTATTGCTCAAACAAGACTCCTTGTTATTGCCGTCAGGCAGCCAGTGCGCCGTGACAAGTGGTTTTTAATATTAAAACCTGCTGCTTTGTCTTCCCCGGTCTGCATTTTTTGTCGATTGCCGCCCCAGCAGCGAGCCAACGCGATCCCAGAGAAGGTTGACCGGCCAGCTTTTTTCAAAGGCTCTCTCGCTCGATTTTTATATTAACGCGCGTAGCTTTTTAATGACGTCGCGCCGAGCATTGAAAGGGAAGCTGCCGATGATATGCCTTTAAACAGCTTGTATTTCAGATTTAATCGCCGTCGGGTCATTATTTGCTTCTTTGTCCATCTTATTCCGTGCTGAATGGAATGCAGGATTCAACAAAAATACGATTTTTAGAATATTCGAGTGATAAAATTCTTTCCATGAGAAATCCGTATAGACTGACTCGAAGTTTTTGTGTGGATAATCTTCGAAATTGATTTTCTCCCCCTTTTGCGTAAAAAAGTACAATGCACGATTAATTATACTTTTCATCCAAACTACAAATTTGTAAAATAAAACTAAGTGTGGGACTTCTCTTTTTAAATGAATTAAACGCCATTTTGAATCGTAATTATGAAAGAATCGTATAATTTTTAGAAACAATTTTTGCATTCCATCAAAACAAACCAGACATGAGCTTTTACCTTTGTTGGAAAAATGTTTAAATTATTTAAAACATTCGAGAGACAACAGAAACACATTCTTTGCTGGATTTTTACCCCAAAGAAATAAAAACTGACAAAAAACGTCTAAAAATAGAAACGAACCTGAATTAAATTCGACTAGAAAAATGCTGATCAAAATAATTTCGGGCTAAAAAGTAATATTTCCTGACGCGAAACATAATTATGCACTTTCCCTATATAGACTTTAAGCCGATTTAGACCGCATTTCAAACGCAGTTCCAACCTTTTAATGGCAATTAACGCTGATAAATAAAAGTCAGATTGTTTGAGAGACACGTTTTATAGCTCTATTTATGGTACGAATGAACGAATTACATACTGGCGGTGGAGAATTAAGTTTACACGAACAGTTACACCGTCAATCCAGCCATACATCCACTAATACATAATGTGATGTCGATAGAATATTTAATGATCCACCTCTCGGCGCTCGACGCAACACTCTTTGATAAGTTGAGCCGAGGCAGGCATGCACCTCTCTATGTACACACAGAACACACACAAGGGTCCCTTTTGGTCCGTTATATTTTAGTTCAGGGGCTGCTGCTGCTGTTGCATCATGTAGTCGAAAAAATTGCTGCTTCCACCCTCGGGCTGTCCTTCGTCGGAAGCAGAACTTTCCAAACTGAAACTTTCTTCCTCCTCCTCCTCCTGGCTCGGCTGCAGTCGCTGCTGTTGTTTTATGGCCGCCAGTCGCTGCTGCTGGATCTCCAGATGCTGCTTCCGCCACTTTATCCGCCGGTTCTGGAACCACACCTTCACCTGAAACAGTTGACGTTCCTTTTGAATTCCTCTCCGTGATTTTTTTCTTTTTTCTTTGCAATAAAATTCGAAGGGTGAACATTTTTGCACTGACAGAGAGAAGCTCCAAGTTTTTTTTTATCAAATTTCTCCTAGACATCCCTAAAGGGATATATTTAAAAATATTTATTTGAATGAAAACTTATTGGACACAAAAGTGTAAAACTACATAGCCACAATAAATATGAAAAACAGGCGTTTAAAATTTCATATTTCAAATCCAGCCATTCGACAGAGTTAAAAAAAACACATCATTTTATACTCTGTGGGATTAATTAAAGGTGGGTGAATAAAGTGTGAACTTTATTGAAATAAAAATAATGAAACAGCAACTGCTTTAGTTCTCCAGCAGGCTTCATAATCTTAAAACGTGAAGCAACAGTTCAACGCCGCAATTTCACTGGCTTGCATATTTTTATATTTTTTAATGTGCTGAAATGTTGTGGACTGACGATGAGGGACCAAAAATGGCTGAGAAGTACGAGAATGTGAGAGATTCAAATCAACTTCAGTGATTTCTCTGCGGATTTTCCTTTTCTTCCGTCCACTCCTCTCGATTTTAAATAAATGAATTCATGCAGTCATTCCAAACCGTTATTTTTTTTATTCCTATAAACTGGCACAAACCTGGGCCTCAGTGAGATGAAGTGTGGACGCGAGATAGAGTCTTTCCGGGCCGACCATATACTGTTGTCGCTCGAACTCGGCCTCCAATCTCTCGAGCTGTTCGGGGGTGAAAATGGTCCGCACCCTCTTGCTCTTCGTGCCACCGCCGCCGCCTGACAGTTTCGACGAGCCGTACTCGTCTTCGTGTTTCCGCTTCGTTCCCTTTCCTGAAACAATGACATCACGTTGTCGTTTGAATTACACTTGCGGACAGTGCGTCATTTATTTCTTACAATCGATATAAAAAAGGGTCGATGCTGTAAATTTCCGGAAAATCCTTGTTGCCAATGCATGAACTAAATCCTTTAAGGATTTAATTAAAGCCAAAATTTACATATAGGTAGCAGTGTATTTTTTTAGAATAGTGACTGCAAAGTTTGTACGATATGCAAGAGTCGAGGACTGTCTCCTTACTTGTAAATCTTATTTCATTTCACAACAAAGATAGTGTCCCAAAAATGGGTATACTCCGTTGGATAAATCATCTTGACAAGTCGAATCGAAATCTACCAAGAAAATATGGGCACAAATTGTAAATTTTTTAGAGATAAACTGGAAAAATTTGATTTTTTAACTGTACCTTTAAGTTATTTTTGAGTGTTTTGCATATTATAGAAACAATTGTGAAAACTTAACTGCCTAGCCAACAATTCTAAAATTATTGTTTTCTAAATTAACGATTTTAATATGCAGGCCGAAAGTCAATCAAAAATTATTATTTATTTATCGCTTCAAAGGGTAGAGTGAACAATAACAACCAAATAATTTTTGTGCGATACCCATTTAATCGCGTAGTTTTAAGACCACTTTTAAATCTCAACTCCGCATCTAAAACACGTAAAATCCTGACAATGATTAAGGCATTTTAAAAAACGCCATTTTCTAAAACTGATTTTGGGACGTAAAAATTATGAGAACCCCGCTCTTCTTTATAACTAGTAATAATTAGAGAAGAATTCTGATGTGTTTGATTTAATTTTGCCTAGTTATAATTCTATTTTTCAAAGGAAAAATGTTTTTAGAGCTTTCCAGCGTAACATTTTTTTAACTTGGCACGTTGAAAGTGGGCGGTTAAAGAGATAATTTAAATTAATTTTACTAGTCTCACTTAATCGTAATACATTTTACAATGGCCTGAATGAGTCATTTTCATGTCGTAAAACGGAAAAAACTGTTCACCTGTGAGCGTCTGACCTGCAACTTTCGATAATTTCGCATGGCTATTTTTTCAAAAAATACTTATAATATCTGAAGAACCTGGAAATTTCTTGTTGTTTTCCTTTTACTTTGGAATAAACCAACCGTGGAAAACGCGAACTTGGATGGAAGATTTGATGAACCCTGCTAAAAAACATGGTCAAACCATTTCGTTAAAACAACCCGGAATATGGCTCTATATAAAAAACATCAATATGAAAACATTGAAAATTTATGTCCTGAGAAAATCTGATTTTTACGAAGAAAGTTATAATTAACCGTCTAAATATTTCCTCTTACAAAAAAGCAACGTTATTAAAATCTGTTTTTTTTATTAATTAGTGAGTTTGGTAATTTCAATGAATGAAAAACGATTTGCAATTCTCTGTTATTTACTTGAATTTTGCAATTACAACACACCATGATGCGCAAACAATCTCGTTCCTGGAACACCCTGATGACTTCCAAAGGGTCCAATTGCACATATTCTGAAAGCTCTTTGACTTCAATCGATCGTTTTGATTTTGTTTCACTATATCCACCTGAGCTTAAGTATACACGTTTTTCAACCTTTGACCCTCTGTATCTCGAAAACTGAAAATTTCTTGGCACATTATACGCATTTAGGGTTAAATTCTACCATATCCCAAGGAAAAAATTAAAAGGCTCTTTTTGGGAATTTCTAAGTAAAAAAACACTCAAATTCGAAAAATCCAAAAATGCAAATATATTAAAGCCGTTATTGGCCGTCTAACTAGGCATCTTTTGGAACTAAGTTTGATGCTCTATAATAACTTCATTATGTTATATCCCAAATATCTACTCAGGTATTTCATGAATGTGAGCACGCAGAGAGTGCGAAGTATGAAATAAATTAGTCTATCTCTAGCAGTCGAACTGAGCAGTTCTTTCCTTTCTCCTTCCCGGCCACCCCGCAACAACATACATTTCACATTAAAACTCTAGAGTCTCAATTTTTTAAGCTATAAGATGCTGATTTTTTCAGATCCCTGTTTTTTTCTTCAGAAAACAGCATTAAATTTTTCGGCAAACTATCATGAAAAGGATGCAGACCGTGTATAAAATCTCTTTTGGAAAAACCCGTTCGTTGAAATCCAAAATATGAAGGCATTAAAAAATAAAAATATATTCTCACCCTGAGCGTTGTTGGCATGGTTGTTAAGGTTGTTGCGGCAGGCGGCCGCGATGGAGGCGACGATGTCGGCCTTGGTGGCCACCGCGTCGATGGCTTTGCCCTTCCAGCACTGCTGGCCGCCGGCCTGGTGGTGGTGCAGGCCAAGTATGGCGTCGATGGTGAACGACTTGCTGATCTTGCGGCCGCCGAACAAGTGGTGGTGGCCGGCGGGCGGCGTGCCGTACAGGAGGCCCGAGGCGGCCGTGAAGGGGGCGGCCGCCTCGGAGGCCACCGGCAGTGCCGCGTCCTTGCCGGCCGCCTGCTGCTTGCTGGCCGCCTGGTACTGTCTCAGCTCCATCGGGGCGAAAAATCAGGAACGCGGCCGGCGCCGCAGCATGTCCGCGACCGCGACCAATTTACATCCGCCAGTGCGTGTGTACTAAATTTTTCGAAAAATAATCACTTTATCAAGTGGGACGGTCTATCACGATTGGTAGAGCTTTATTGATCCCGGAGGCGGGGACTGGCACCGAGAACCCGCCCCAATCGCCCCCCGCAAACCACCTGCGGCCGCTGCACCGCGCAGAATCCCTCCGTCCTGCGCGCTTGTCCTCTTTATCATCCCCTGCCTAACCCTCGCCTCTCGCTCTGCTGCTAAGGGATGAGCTAATGATCGTGCCCCGGGTCCTAATTGAAGCTGCTCTCTCTCGCTCGCTTTAATTAGCTTCTTTCGCTGCTCGACCGCGCGCAGACACTGATTCGCACCGCACGCGTCGACGATTTAATCGCTTGTTTTGCTAACTCTCTGTTCTCTCTGGCTCTAATGGAAATTTCAAACTTATGAAAGAACCACGCTGACGTAAAAATCAAAGGATATTCTCGACAATGATGATGGGAGATGAAAAGTAAACGAATATATATAGTATATACGATAAAATTTAATGGATGAAAAGAATGAACTCGACCTCCACTGCCATTTGTTCAAGAATAAAATTTGAACTCTCGCACTTCAGATTAAAATAGAAATACAGATTCATAAAATGTTTTAGCTGTTTATTATTTTTAGCCATGTTTGTGCGGGCCAAAATGCCTCATCCATTTCCCCTTTATCCACAATCTCGCAAATAAGCGAGTCCGTGAAAGGTAATCAATTGTTCATGTTTATTTCCTGAAATATTTTATCATTTGACCGAAAAAACTTGCATAATTTTTGAGACCTGTGTTCACATGACTATGAATTTATGCTATTTAAAATTATTCCATGATATATCACTTTATTCTACAAGAATTTAAGATATTTTTCTTTATTCTTGATATGAACGAATGCTCTAGTGCCTCCTACATTCACAGAGACTAATTTTAAAAATAATGTTTTTAAATTTATTACAAAATAGAAGTGTACTACAGACACTGAAAAACTTTTTAACTTTGGCAGCTTGAGACTTTTGAAATGATAGAAGTATATCACAGTATTTGCACTCCCGCAGTTCTCTCACTCGCGCAGGAGTGGAAGGCCACTCTTTTATACACGCAGTGAAACCCTTGACAAGCGCATCTCGTGAATAAAACAAATTTTGACTGACCATAAAGTGCGGGATTGACGAACAACTCTGCATTAATGTAGAGGCCTTAAAAAATGTTAAGGCCATGAATTTATTAAATACATCAGTCCTTTACGGTACAAATCTAGAAAATATCTCTAAAAAAATAGTGATTTGTAAGTCAGCCTGGGTTTAATTAATTTTTAAACACCTTTTAAGAATCTCTCTTTGTGAAATAAGAATAAAATTTCAATTGCATTGTAAAATTTCTCGAAGATCACAGGGTAACCTGGTGATAAAAATTGCTCCCCACGGATGTGAATGTTTGGAATTATGCCTCTTATGGCAGTTTCTATTACTCTCGGCTTTGGCAATAACGTATTAAATGGAGAACGTCATTGGTAAAGTGATTAAAAAATTGCCAGAAATTTGATTTATTTCAAATAAACTCGTCGATTCCCTTTGATGTTCCAAAACCTCTGATGGAGATCACTCTATTAACAAAATTACGCAAATTTAACAGCGGTATGGACTTCTGATTAAACTGCTCTAAATTGGACTGCTTTAATTAAAAAGGTTTAAATAACGTTTTCAAAGAGAAACGCATATTTTTCTGCCGGATCATACTTTATTGTAATATTGTCTTTTAAATTAATCTAATCTCTAATTATTATGAGTTCCAAATAGAGCTATAATATGCAATTAATTTTAAATAATTATACTTAGTTAGGTTAGATTAGCACACTGCTGATTTTTTTCTTGATAAGCGCGTTATCAACTCTGATGAAGCCGCACAAAAAGAAAACGTGCGGCAGGTAACGTTTCATATTTTATTATTAGATTTGCTTCTATCGCCAAAACGAGATATTGCTGATGCAGCCGTATCTGCGACGAATATGCCAAAACATTTCGGTCAAACTAGTTAATATACTAGGTATAAATATGTATGTACAATAATGCGGCCACCTACGCAGCTACCAACCTCTGTCTGTAATACTCTGGATGCTATGCTATGCAGCCGAAGCGTACACTGGTGTCAAGCGGATTGCATAATCATCGAATCCAGCAGGCGGCTGCCAACAATGAGAGTGTAGTGCCTGCCACAAAAGAGTAAGGAAACTTGAACAAACATCGCTTGCTTACAGCGATTTTTTAGGATGGCGCCCCTAATTCAGTTAGTGGAAGTCAAGACGAGTCAATTCTGATGGTTAGAACCCGAGATTTAGAGTTGAAATTATTTGCAAATCACGAAATTTCGCTATTTCTCGTAAACAAAAATAGAGCACCACTGAAAATTTTTCATACAAGCTCACAATAGCACAACTTTTAAGCACATTTTAAGAGTCCAAAAATCTTGAGCTCATTCCAAAATGTTAATCAAGATCCAAAAGTAAAATTGACCTGGACCTAGGTCATCAAATTTGATGTTAGATTTGTTTGGATCGGTGAGAGGAATAAAAAACACAACCTCTTGAAATTTCACCATGGGAGATGAGCTACTGAGATTTTGAAGTTTACTACCACCGTAAATCCCATAAAAATGAATATTCCTACCACGGAATTTGTAGACACTAATCTATGGTGAATTTCGTTGATTTTGCTTTACCTCATGCCAATTTTGTCTTCTGACCAGTGATTTTATTTTGCCTACCCACTCTGATAGCGAAGAAGGCACTGCCTTGAATGATTTTTCGTATTTTTTCAAAACAATCAAAGTGTATGATTTTTTAGCATCTATTTATTTGATGTCGTTCCAGACATAGTCGTAGCACTTCGTTGTTTAGAATTCCCAATAAAATTATGTGCTGTGAATTGCTGGAGCCATATCTCTTTTTCGTTTTTACATTGTTTAATTTTTGTGATTATCTCTGCTAAGCAAGGCGGCATCGATCTGCCCAAGCGACGGCAATTTAATTGACCCCACTATTAAAAAGCTCATTACAGGCCGGGCATAATGAGTGGAGAGAACCGAGAGAGGAGGCGGCCGGGTTTCATCTTCTCATGCGCGAAGTCAATTACAGCCGCGCCCTCTCGCATTGGCAGCGCAAAACTTTAAATTGGCGGCGCGCGGGGGCAAACTTTGCACGAGCAAAGTTAATAAAGCGTTCCAGGCAACTTTGCTTGCATTATTAGATAAGTTTGGGCTTTGTAGTCGCAGCGGGCGTGGCGGCTATTGTGGCCTCGCGATGAATTACGCGGCGCAGGGGCTTTTAATCAAACGCTTTGCTTGGCTCCGTATAAAATTATTATTCACTCGCATAAAGTACACAAACCTCAGGTTGGTGCGTTCATTTAAATTATACTCGCAAACATACAACTTGTAGTCAAAATCATCGCTCATTTAATAGTCCTTTCAAACATATCTTGTGTCCATTTAAATCTTGATAAATGCTTCTTGCGGGATCCTCCCTTCTTGGTTCAACCTTGTAAAAACTTCTAACGACCTTGGCACGTCCCAGGCGGTTTCCTCTAGGCACCTGAAGGCACAACAGCGTTCATGATATCAAATTTAAATGCGCAAAAGTGGATACGTACGGCAAAGCATGCCAGAACAGGAAATCAAACAGGTCAAGAAAAAGGACAAGACGGAACTTAAAGTTTAGTGGAGGAATTTCTTGAAAATACCACATGATTATTTTAGACGTTCGAATGTTATGCAAAACAAAATTTCTCTGACAAGGACTTGATACTTTAGTTTCTAGCCTTTTCAAATTTAATTCACGTGCAGTAGTGAAAAATTGGACAGTTTTGCTTAATTTCGGCTTGCAAACACTATTCAATGAAACAAATTGATTGGTGGGTCATATTTGCCACTCCGGGAAATATTCCCAAGAGGGTTCTTTCCAGATTTTGTTAGTTTTGAAACTAAACATTTTCCTTTTACGTCCTTTCCTCTTTTTACACATGCTGTTAACAATTTTATTGCAATGAAAACCGGAGTAAATATTCTGATTGTGTCTGAAGAGTAAAAAGCTTGTCCACCCTTTTGCCATAACCGATCCTGATCACTCTATTGTCTATCAAGCACTAGTTTGAAAGTAAATTTACATGCACTAAAGAAACAAAAAGATTCGTACTTTTGCGACCATTCAGTGTTCATTCCTGTCTGCGCGGAAAAGCTCTGCACCACCTCCAACTGGTTAATGGCCGCGACTGGAGGCTTGGGGGCGACTGCAGCCACCGGCAGCGGCACCGCCACAAAACACTTTTTGATTTGGTTCTGCGTAGCGTTCGTCACATGCATCATGTCATTCACGATAGCGACGCCTGCATCAGAGAGTAGCAGCACGAATTTGCGGTAGAAGTGCCGGTGCGGTTCGCCCTTCACGTCAGGCTCCTTGAATACGCCCGTTAAGCTGAAGATTAGCATCAGCTTGGCCTGAAATGCATGAATACACAAAATAAATTAGATAAGTTTATTTGAAGACAGTGAAAAGAGAGAAAATGTCTTTTTAGAAGCATTAATTGTACTGGGAGTGATTTTATTTAAAATATTATTGTTTTGTCTGTGGATAAAATTTATAGTCAAGTTTATTAACTGTAAAATACCTACGAGACAAAAAATAAGCGAGAAAGAAGGTTGAAAAACTGGTTCTCTCCTTTGAGTTGTTTAAATTATATTTAATAATTTGTGTTGGGACAAGATAGCTTGAATAGATAAAATTGGCAGTAGTTAATCAAAACAGTTTTGTAGGGAGAAACATCAGGTTTATCAAATAGAAATTTGTAAATTTAACTTTAAAAAATGGGAAAGAACAGTCGACTCTTCTGTTGAAAGCGGAAGGCACTGCTCTACCCTAGACATTTATGATTTTTTTTTTTCAACGAGAGCTTACATTAAAGATGGAAAGATCTAGCGTGAAGGAGGCTGGGTCGTGCTGCGTGCGCGGTAGCGTGCACAGGAACTCTGAAATCTCAGTTTTTCCTTTCTTGATCAGTTCCTCTCTCCTATCGTGGCCATTCACCCGCTTCAAATTTCTGTTATGGCTAAGGTAGTCGTTCAATCTGAAACCAATTAAGTCGTAAACATCAAAATTAGCAACAGCCGGCTTTTTTTAATGCAAGAAATTTCCCAGTTGATGGGAATTTTCAGCATTTTTAGCTGTACATTCTTGGACTATTGAAAATTTTGCAAGATTAAAAACTAAAGGGTGGATTTTATATTGTAGCTAAGTTTTTCTCAATAGAGAATAATGTGAAAAATTATTACAAAACCCTTAAAATTTCATTGACGAATGTAAACTATTGAATCAAATAGAAGTGATGAATATGGCACAAATTCTTCAGCAAAAAATACATACGCTTGGAAATATAAATTGCCAAGGCTAGTTTTCGGCCCTGGTCACAAATGACTTGCCAAGTACATAAAAAAAAATAAAAAAAAATAACCCATGCATAGGCTCTATTATTCTTCCTCTTCAATCATTTTTCTTATGAGTGAAAATAGTACCTAGTTGCGTTTTGTTGAGTGGGTGGAGTGTTGTACGCAGTGGTGAGTGAAAAGACTGCTGTGTCGTGGTAGGCGTTGATCAAGCCCGATCTGTCTATGCTGTCGTATAAGCCAAAGTACTGCTTGACAAATTCAAGAGTAATGTCTCTGCCTTCCTCTGAGCACAAAAAGCTGCTGTGCGACTCAGGCAGGTCGACCTTCTTCTCCTCAAGATCGAATCCGATGGCAGGGGTCAAGTCCACACCGTCTAGTCTAACAAGTTTGGGGAACATTTTCTGCACAGCACTTTTATAGTCAGTCTTGGAGTCGAATTTCCGACAGAGAATGTTTCCCTCCAGGTTAAGTTCTATGAGGGGAAGTCCTTTAATGATATTCAGCGAATTGAGGCCCGTGAACTGCAATAATAGATACATTTTTGTCTTAAATCAATCAATATGAGAATTTTTGGGATTTAATTGTTATTTTTTCAGGGCTTTCCTGCTCGAGATTTTTAATTTTTGCACATTATTTCTATTAGATTTAATCCATCTATTGCCTTTGAAATCCAGACACATTTTATTTAATAAATTTTCATATGACGTGAGTTACTTACTCTGTTCTTTCCAAGATAAAGAATTTGAAGATGTGGTGCTCTTCTCGCCAGGCTGCTCAGAGTCTCGGTGACACTCATGCAGTTATGGTCAAGATTCAAAGCTTGAAGAGTGGGGATGTGCTCTCCGATGACCTCGAGGATGACAGACATCACAGGCGGCCGTGAAATGGCACAACAGGAATCCTCTACAAGCTCTGCAAGCCCTCAGTTTTCATTAACCTGTCTGGGCCACTTCTTAAATACTTACCCGGGTCAGCGTGAAATCTTGTAAGATCGAGTGCTTTCGTTTCTGTGTTGTATCTGGACACCATGACCATTTTTATTTTCTCCTTCAATCTGTCTGTGAGAGCGACTTTTGGTGTGCAAGGTGAAACTCGGATAAAAACCTGCATGAAAAGATTTAATTTTGTTAAACTAACCAACCAACAGTCAAGTAAATATATAACTTGACTAATAATTTGTGTGATAGCCTAAACAAATAATAAATAATTAATTTATCAGGGATGCGGCAAAATTATGAAATTTGTGTTTGGTTTTTTTATATAAGTATGATGGAAATATTTTGATTCAATGATTTTAGCGATTGACGGGAATTAAAAAAAATAACCAAGATATTAAAATATGGTTTTAGTTCAATTTAGATTATATTTAGTAATTTAGTTTATCAACAGTGTTTGATGAGGCAAATCAATTGGTGGGACATTTCTGACATTCCGAGAAACACTCTAATTTGTACCTGGCATTGTATTTTCTTAATAGAAACTAGAGGCAAAATGAATTTTAAAAGCTAAGGAAATTTCCTACTTTTAAATGTTGTAATGGATATTTTGAATCGTTTTTATTTGAGAAAAAATAATAAGACAATAGAGAATAAGAAAGATTATTTTAACTTTATCCCAGAGACTCAAATGTAACTACATGACCTAGCATTCAGCTCAGAAATTTGAAATGGTATTATCTAAAACCATGAATGAGCTATTTGCAATTTTCAATGCCAAAGTAAAATTTTCAGAGATTTTAAGTTAAATAAAAAGTCTCGTCGCCAAGAACAGTAAGTTTGTACCTTGGTGTCACCAGTGAGAGTCATCTGTTTGTCAGCCCGCATCACAGCCTCAGCAGCTGCATAGTCGTCGATGTAGAAAAATGAATCGTGCTCCTCAATTTGGTACTACAATTTAATTGATTAATAAAAACGAGCATGGCAGACATACGACAAAACTCACATAGATGGGAATAAGCTCAGTAGGCGCAACGAAATTTTTGAGGCTGGCCAAGAGGAAACTCTTGTCATGGCTGGCGCCATTGATGATCAGGGCACGGAACCAGCCCGTGTGGTTCTCAAGCCGGCCCTTGCCCGGCCCTTGGAAGCTGCGGCCGCCCTTGCCGTGCCTGTTGAAACCGCCTCGCCGCTGGCTCGTACCCTCGCCAGACATCTGGAAGTCTTCATCGTTCAGCAGCCGCTCCTTCAGCTTTCGGTAGTCCTTGCGGCTGTGCTTGTTCAGTCGGTTGGACTTTGGAAACGAAACTCGACGGTTCTGGTCTCCTCCTCCCTGACGGTTGCCATGGTCTCCTCCGCCCTGACGGTTGCCATGGTCTGCAAAAGAGTCAACCAGTTTTGGATCTGAAAGATTTAAATTTTAAATAAAATTTAATAGGTCACCACCTCTGTTAAATGTTAAATCATTTGACAAAGGCGGTTGTATTGATGGAAAATCGGTCTTTTATTTGAGAGAAATCTGATCACCTAGAAAATATGGATTAACGAAATTAAATCAGTAATTTGCTCTGATAGCCACTCTCCGAATAAAATTGCCAAGGGTTGAAAGAGTTTTTGGACCGAGAAATTAGACTATTTTAAATCGAAGTGATTGCTCAAATAACCGGTAACGCCATTCACCTTGTATACAGTTAGTGCAACAAACATGGCGTGCAAAGTCTAAACTTGAATTAGAAAAATAAAAACACGCCTGAATTCAGAACTCTCTGCAACTTGAGCAGTGGTTTCATGAACGAACAAGTGCAAGCTGGGATTTCAATAGAGAACCACTCTGTTATTCAAATTTAAACGAATATTATACACATCAGAAAACACATTGCATTGGATGATTAAAAGCAAACGTGAAATTTCAATAATAAAAATAAATACAATCATTCAAGTACCACATCGTTGCTAGAGACCAAAACATGGTTAAAAAAAGGTAATAACCGATAATAACTAATTAAAGGCCAAAGTTGTAATAATAGGCGACTCGCTAGCATTTTGGTTGAAAGTTTGAGCAAAAATTTTTGTACCCAACATACCATAATATCCTGCTGGCTTGTTGTGGCCCTGGCGTTTCCAGTTGTTATTTCCTTTGTTTGTGTAACGCGGCATTTTGATAAAACGCGGATTATTCAAAAGGGTTCAATTAAGGGCTGTTCCGAGATGAGTTGTCCAGGAGCAGTAGGTGACCATCACTCATGTGAACGGCCGACTCGATCTTGAGGCGCTGGAATCGCTGAACTCGATCGCCCAGGCTTGGGAGCCTCAGGAATCCGAGATACAGTGAGCTGGACAGCGGCCGGCCACAGTTCAAATCCTGTCTAACCACAAGTGATGGTTAAATCACATGCAAAGATGCGGATTGCTCTCGAGAATTCTGGTCAAGGCAAGGCAGTGGCGAAAAGCAAGGAATAAACGAAATGCGACTGTGCGTGTACCCCGTGCTGTTGCTGCTTCTGTATCCCTACTTCTTCCTCTTCCGTAAGGAGAGTAGAGACTAGGAGGCGACATTCGGTATCAAGCTGATACCCTACTATATGCACGCCAGCTTTATTTGCACGGTGTTAGTATGTTGCTAAGCAACGCGACTGATTCCTAGTAAACAATCAGTCTAACAATGGGTCGCAATATCGATAATCGCAGGAAAGCCCCGAAATATCGCGTTCGGGACGGATACAGACCTTCGGACAGTCGGATGGATCGCCAATAAGAGCAAAAGTCTTCAGGTTAGTCTGTTGTGTTTGCACACCTAGTGCACACTAGACGAAGCTTGTTTAGTTCACCTACTAACATGACTCGCGGCTGACACTTTTGCTGTTATTGGCGATCCATCCGACTGTCCGAAGGTCTGTATCCGTCCCGAACGCGAGATTTCGGGGCTTTCCTGCGATTATCGATATTGCGACCCATTGTTAGACTGATTGTTTACTAGGAATCGGTCGCGTTGCTTAGCAACATACTAACACCGTGCAAATAAAGCTGGCGTGCATATAGTAGGGTATCAGCTTGATACCGAATGTCGCCTCCTAGTCTCTACTCTCCTTACTCTTCCGTCTTCCCTCCCCTCCTTTCTTTACTGCTCCGCGCTGCAGTTGCGGCGTGAGCTTCAACTAGATACAGTAGGACTGGCGCACTGACTCCGTATAGCCCGCTAAATTTAAATTAATATAATATAGATAGCTGATAGCTCTCCAAGTCCATAGCAACAACGAAAATTTGCGCCTTTCTGTCCTGGTGCGCTTGTTTAAGTTCGTATCGTCGTCTCTTTTGTAAAATTCAAGGAGCATAGAGTATGAGTATACACATCGGCCCAACTAGAAAAAGAAAAGTACAAACAAGTTCTAGGCACTAGGCAGAAACAAAAACAAAGTCCAGAGAAAGGAAAGTTGTGCCCCATTGAGACGTATAATATTTCACAGGACCAAACCACTAAAGTAAGCATAGGGCTGCATTATTTGATCCTTTGATTTTAACCAAATTATTTTGTAGGATGGGTTGTGACGGTGGCACCATTCCTCGCCGAGATGAGCTTGTTCGTCTGAAGAAAAAAAAGGAGCAGAAAGACAAGGAATCAGAACTGTCATTTCGCTGGAGGCACTGTGCAATTACGCAGCAACCCCTACAACAACCAATTGTAGCGTGCGGACAAGGTCGACTGTACAGCAAGGAATCAGTGCTGGAAGGGCTGCTGGACCGAAGCAAAATGCCCGCGGTGGCGCAGCACATTACCTCGCTGAGGGACGTTAAAGAACTCAATCTTACGCCTAATCCTGCATTCGCCATCAAAGCTAATGGCGAGAAGGGTGAGAGTGGACACTTCCGCGACCCTAGGGAGAGTCCGTACGTTTGTCCGGTGATCGGGATTGAGTTCAGCGGAAAATTCAAATTTGTTTTCTCGTGGAACTGCGGCTGTGTCGTTTCAGAGAAAGCAATTAAGGAGGTGCCTACATCTGTGTGTCATAAATGCCAGAAGCCCCTTCTGAACGAGGATCTCGTGTACCTAAACGCCGAGGGCGAGATCCTGGAGCGGATGGTCAAGCAGATGGAGGACCGCAAGGCCAAGCTGAAGGCCAGCAAGAAAAGTAAGAAGGGCAAAGCCCCGGAGGCCACTGTTACGAGTAGTGAAGAGGCTGTCCAGCCTTCGACCTCGACTTCGATGGAGCCAGAGGAGGATGAAAAACTGAAGAAGGGCAGCAAGCAACAGAAAAGAGTTCGTTCGCCTGACAGGACGAAGGCTAAGGACCTTGAGAAGCTGACAGATCCGGCCTACAAGAAGGCCAAGTCTGAGTACAGTGTGGCCAACGACAACAAGGCTTCGGCCGTGTACAAATCTCTGTTCACAAGCCACAATGACGCTAAAAATCAGACCAAAGCCCACTGGGTAACATACAATCCCTTCTATAATTAATGTAAATTTGTATTGCAAAATACTAAAAAATTATTCTTATCTTTATATTTTCTCTTTAAACTGGAAATTGGCTTCCATTTTCCCAGACCGCCGTTTAGTTTTTCAAGAAATTAGGCATAATTTAACTTGACCTAATTTGACTATTGTACATTAAAGAGTTCAATTGGATCTAAATTTCACAAGCAAAAAACTCAATGAACCACATGTTCAAGCTATAAATGTAAAATGTTGAAGGTAAAATCCATGGGCACATGTCGTGTTTGAATGTGATTTATTCGTAAGATGATTTTAAGCATTGCAAAATAAAATATGTGGAAATTCAATTCGCATTTTATAATTTTTCTGGCCTAATTTTAGTTTAACAACAGTTGAGTAGTAATTAAGCATCCAAATATCTAGGAATTGCTAGCACTTACTTAGCAGAATAGAGCTCTCAGACAAAGTAAATGATGAGAATAATAACGGAAAACAACACTTCTGTGGTGGCTAACCCAATAGCGGATAAAACGAATCATATATATTGTAGTCTTCCAGTAGCATAATCTTATTTCATCTGCGTGCATTATCCTGGCCGTAAACTCTAATCGAGTTGTCCGCCGATCCAGCTGCGAGCAGTACCCTGAGCGGATGGAAGGTGAGACACGTTGCTGGTCCCAATCGTTGTCCTCGGAAACCTTCTTGGTAACGAATCGAGCCGATGTCCGAATTAACTAATTTGGTCGTCCCAGGAATTGGGTAGACTCCAATGTACTGACTGATAGAGCCACTGCAGAGGCAAAAATTAGAATTGCCAGCGAATTTCACTTAATTTAATATTCATTTCTTACTAGCAGAATATGTCTGCGTTCTGGTGAACGGCCATCTTGCCTATTCCTTGATTTAGGTGAATGCTAGCTATGGCACTGTGTCTGCGAAGGTCAAACAGTTTTACGTCTCCCGCTTTGCTGAAAATTTAAAGTTTTTAAAGTTAATTTTGCCAGGACTGTGAATTTATATTTATTTTCATTAGATTGTCAGATTATATTTTTTTGGTTAAGTAGACCATTTAAAAGGTAGCTAAAATTCTGTTCAACCGATTGGAAGCAAACTAAGAATAATTTAGAAATATTATACCATCCAGAAACAAGGCCGCCCATTGAAGTGGCCTTGCGCAAAGAGAGGCCAATAACACAGTTGGTGTGTTCCCTCCATGTCATGACCCTGGCTTCGTGAGGTGACAGCCTCCAGTCAAACAATCGAACAGATCCGTCACCGCAACCAGCTGCTAGAAGGGATTCTCCTGCGAATTTCAAGCTGGGTTTAAGAGAACTCTACTTAAATACTGCTTCATTACCTGAATAGTCAGGAGCCAGACAACAGACAGCCGAACTGTCAGTGCCAATTGGCAGGTCGTATATTTTTTTCTCCGTTGTTACATCCCAGAGGCGAACATGTCTTGAGGCCAGGTCACCAGTGACTGCGAGCCGCTTGTGTTTCTGTATCCAACCGGCGACAAGACCAAATGATGCTGAAGGAGGAGAATCTGATTAAAAATTAGATGGGAAAGTTGAGACGGACTGATGAGGGGAATGCCAAAAGGGGGAACGTTTTTATCCAGACTTTACTACCATTTTATAATTTTTAAAACACAAACACAAGACAACCCTACTAGCATTATGTGAAAATGACGTTGTCCCAATTTGTATCAAAAAATAAATCCCTCGACCTACCAGAATGGGTTTTTGGGTGTAGGGTGTTAGTTTGTAAACTGCTGATGGGATCGGTTAAGCCCTGCCACGCGGTGATGAGCGCCGCTTCCTCCTTGTTGTTGTAGGAATTTTTCCAGATTTTTATTGTGCCGTCGTCGGAGCCGACGAGGAGGAGTGGAAGTGCTTCTGCTTCGTTTAGCAATGCAATGCACGAAATTTTCGCGCCTCTCGCGTTCTTGTTGCTGCTGTAGGACAGTTTGGCACCACTTTGCCAGTCCCAGAGACTGTAGACAAAAATTGCATGTTATTTTTAAATTTAATAAAAGGAAACTCTGGCGATTTAGTTTTTGTTGATCTTATTTAATTCGTGTGAGGGATTTTCATGATGTGAATCTGGCAGCAATTTATTAAAAGTTAAATTTTTGCTCTAGTTTTGTTCATAAACAGTGTTTGATGAGACAAATCGGTCATTAACGAAATTAAAAAAAATGACAAATCTTCAATTAAGGGTTTAAAAGAAAAGCATCGCTTTGATAGAAGGAAAACTGGCTTTGAATTCGATTTTGAATCAATTTCCAAGTCAGCCTCAGCAAAGAGCGAATCTCTCTCACCTGAAATAGTCATTTCCAGTGACAGTCATCAAGGGTTCGTAGGCGTGCAGAGCTGCGCACTTCAAACCACCGGAATTTCTGCCCTGAAAGAGTAGCGCCTCCAGCTTTGAAGACATCACCTTTGACCTCTCTTCGTCTGCCTCTTGCTCCACTTCTTGGTTCCTCATAATTCTAGGGAAAACGTTCAATGGAGGCTAAATTGTTTATTTTTTCAGCAAACCTAAACTCAAAATCGCAATCCAAAACGGGAAGTTTGCGTTCTCTTTTGTTATTGATGCTTGGTTGTGCAAAGTAACGGCTGCTCCATTCCAAAAACTGCGTGGTGACCAAACACCGCATGCCATTCGTAATTTCCTTTGTACCTTCTTCATTGATCTATGATAGTTAAAATTGATAGATTTAATTAGGCTTCAAATTATATTCATACAGTTCCAGGAATGGGTTTCCTTCTCAAAGCACCTCTTGCACTGAAACGGGCCATGGAGGAGTCGTTCGAGGTTGGCGGAGATTCGCTCCTGAAAATGCAAATTCAATTGAATGGAAAATAAATAGAATTGGGATTCTTGGACGGTTTTTTATGTCTTACAGGCCGATTTTCTGACCAAAAAAATCAAGTTAACATTGCTCTCCCTTTCATAGCATTTTTGGAATTGAAAAAAGGGGGTTTATGTAAAATTAAGTCATTAACTATTTTACTCCAATTTTCTATATCCTTAAAACTGACATTAAAAATTTCCTCTTTAATATGGTATTTTAAAATCAATCATTAACTCAAATTAAGTAAACTGAACGAATTCATATTTCTGATAAGAATACTGTTATATATGATACTTCATATTAGAAGTTGTCGTAAATTTGGAAGAAAAAAGTATAACAAAAGAAAAGTACTGGATTTGAGATTTTAAGGCGAGTTTAAGGGCGATTAGATGACTTAAAGTGAGTCCCTGTAGTAATAAAATTTTATATTAATTTTGTTTCTTCCTCATCTGGTGTCTAAAAATAAATCAGATCAGAAAACTAATTATTCCGTCTTAAGATCCAAACCGTAAACACGCAAGAATTCGATGCTACTTTAAAATAACTTACACCATGAACGAAACCTTCCCAGACGGCGAAGCTGCAGGCGAGATAGAATACACTTCCCTGATGGAGGCCGTGTTTTCCCGAGCCTAGCCATGAAAAAAAACATTCAGCCACTATAAAACTACAGCACAGTTTATTTAACCTGTATCTTGATGTAGTCGACCACCTTTTTCGCCATAGCTGCGACCTCAGGGTGCGGATCGTGCTCCATGACTTGGAGTGCCTGCAGTTGTTTGACGTAGACGCTTGTCGTGGCCGACGTGCTAGCCAAGGCTGACGAGCTGCTGGCTGAAATTCGGCCACGGTGAGAAAAGTGATGCAGTGCGTTGGACATGACGAGTGTAAATATACAATAGGATTAAGGACAATTTAAAATTCTGAATGTTTTGTATGATGATTAGGAGTTTGCAAATAAATTGAGCCAGATTTATTGTTTAGTTCTGTTCTGGAAACCTGTACCTGAAGAAATGGGAGCTACAAAAGTAGAAATTTGTTTATGCAGTATATCCAATTATCAGAATTACATAACCTGTACGCCTTTAGAGTTACAACAGTTTGTCTCAAAGGAAAGTTGCTCCCAGTAAAAAATTGATCAAGTTATGAAAAAATAGAATAAAAATCAAAATTACGATAAAAAAATCCTACCGGTTTCCAGCAGTACCACATGACCTATCTGGCTGAAATTATTAGTAAAAAAAATATATTTGCCCTCTTTAACATAAAAAAAACATTACTTTAAATTGCCCTTTTAACTCATTGTAGAAACACAAAAAATGTATGATTTTTAAAAATTGTAGTCAATTACCAATGCTATTTAAGGATGAAGTGGATAAAACTCGTTTTATTTTGTCAGTCGGGACGTTATCCGATGGGGTAATGCCACTAACAGGTGCGTCCGTACCGAAAAAGTGTCCGGGTGAGAGGATTTTTAAACGATCACGGGAGGCAATGCGGCGCATTCCACTTAGGGGAGACAGCAGGCTACTTTCGGCTAAAATAATTCCAATTATGCTAGAGTGAAGTAATGAATTTTGCGAGATGATCTAGTCCGCAGAGCGAAAGGACCAGGTTAAAAGGAGGACAGTTATCAACACTGAAAGAGGTAAAAAAGCATTTCTAGAAGTACCTTGTGCTGGCAGAGGGCTCAAAGCGCCTTCTCGAAGCGATTTATTGTCATCTATTGGAGAATTAAGGAATGCTGCACAGAAAGACGCTTCAAAAATGAGGACCAGCCATTGCAGTGCGTTCAACATTTCCTGGAAAAATGTAACAAAATGAGTATTTCACCTGAATTGTTTAAAAAGCGGAATTTTTTAATTGTCATTTTATAAATTTTTCGAGATTATAAAAAATGGTCCAAAATTTCAAAATCAATTTTAAAAAAACTGGGTTTTGCTCAGTTAAGTTTTATAAGTAGACACTGAGACTAATCAATCGGTGGGTCATTTTTGACTTTGACGTTCATGGCAAAATTAAAATTTCCCGGATATTTAAATGTGACACACCGTTTCATTTTTACTGTCAAGCAGAGTATACCTGTCAAACAAAATCACGATTGAATTATAACCGGCTTCAAAATTAGATTTTTAATCATTTCCCAAGTGTAATCCAAAAATGGTTTTTAACTTCCAGAACTTCAAAAATGGTTAAATCCGTCAAATAAAAGTTTTATCCAAAAATCAATTACAAAAATTTAGCTGAAAATCGGAAAAAAATCTAGAATAATCTGATTAATATTATTGGTAAATCCAGTTTTAGCCAGTTCCTGTCAAAACCAGCTGTTTGAACTGTTAGCGTGCGCAATTGAAGTTGCGGGACCGACCTTTCTGACCAGCGGACTCATGTCCTGGCCCACAGTGGTGATCAGGGTCATGGCGACGTTGTGGTCGATTTTGTTGGCGTGCTCACTCCTCTCAGAGACGCTGGCGATAAAAGTGCCGAGTGCGTAAACCGCCGCAGCGCGAACCTCCGGCACAGGGTCCTTGAGCAATTGGTAAAGCTTTTCGTGGGCAGAGTCTCGCACGCCGCACCACCTGGCCGCCTCATGCCTCTCCCAAAGACGGCCCAACGCCAGCGCCAGCCACTGCCGCAGCCTCGCGTGGCTATTTTCCAGCTGCTCTAGGCAGATTGACACCAAAGATCCTTGCAGGGCCACTTCCTGACCAGCAGGGTAGTCTTGCACCATGCAGGCCAAAATAAATGCTGCGGTTGTACGATTCTCACTCTGAAATATATCAGGTTTTAAATGCATGGGCTTTTTATAGTTGATCTGAATTTTAATCCCACGCCATTGAAGTTTAAAAGGCAAAGAGCTGTAATTTCTAGAAAAGTGGTCAAGTTGAAATTAAGTTGAAATTTTTTAAATTTGCTTAGCAAAACGGTTTAAATGATCAAAGATTTTCATATTTTGACTAAAATTAGAGATTTTTTCAAAAGAAAAGTGCTTTAGGAAAATCGTGAGCTAAATATTGACCAGCTTTTGTTGAGAATTTTTAATTTTTTAAGATTTATTTCATAGAATCAAGCTTTAATGTGGCTATTTTAAGATTCTGGTGAGTTTGACCACTTTTAATAACATCTCTTCCAGTTAATTTGAAGGGGGAATATAATAATCCTGAAAATTAAAAAAAATAAGTTTATCCATTTTCTGAATGAATTTAGAAAGTTAAATTGAAAATTTCTTACACTCATAGTATAGTCTTGAAGCACCGATAAGAAATATTTGTGTCCACTGTCTCTCACAAGGTCGGACTGGCACGTCTGAAATAATGCAAATACATTAAAAAATGATAGCTGAAGAAAATGTATTCTCGCTTACTCTGTCAACAGCTAAAATCTTGGCCCAAATGAAAACAAGCAGCGGTCGCAACTCTTTGGCTGAGCTCTGAAGCAACTTCAACACGTAGGGGAATATTCCAACAGACAACGCCAGATTCACAGCCCACGGTCCCAGGTCGAGGAATTTTCCGAGCAGGTCCAATGCTCGAACCCTGTGCACCTGACTCAGCAGAACCTAAGAAAAATCAAATGCAAAATTGGCTTGATTCAAGATTTAAGGGAAATTTACTTGTAGGACAACAGGTAACTGCTCTGGAGGACTTCTGTCTTCAGAGCCGAGTGCGAGCCACACCTCAAACGCCGTCAGCTGCTCTTCAAAGAAATTTGAATGCTCAAATGGTGTATCATTGTTTAAAATGTCAGGCAGCTGCCCTAAACACAGGTCCAGGGCCAAATCCCAGGCTTGCCACATAGGATGCTGAAAATAGCAGAAATATCATGAGGTCAAATTTTTTAATTACATGATATTTATAATGATAAACACAGTTGTTACTTAATCAGGCAGATTTTTTGAATGTAGAAAAGCATCTGAGACATTTGCTGGTAATCAGATATTCTTTTTATTTCCAAAATTAATTTGAAGAATTGACGCCTTGTTTAACCAATTAGTTTATAAGGGTGTTTCCGGAGAACCCTGTCAAAAATCTGATGAAAAATTGCAATGCCTATTTTATTAATACAAAGTTATAGCTTGTAAATATTTGTAAATTTTCAAAAAGAATGCCACCGTCAAAAAAGCCAAAACATCGGCCAGATATTTATTACTATTTTATATTTTTGGTAACTGATTTTACCTGGTAAGTTGGCGGTAGACTAGGTGAAGAAACAGGAACACAATCGTACGACCGCATTATCCTCTCGGCTAGCAAAAAATTGCGAAACAAACTAGCCACCAGCAGATCTTGACGAAAAAGCTTTTGGAATAGTTCTGGAATATACAAAATTTCGTGAACACGTACTTAATGCAGGCGAAGGTGTAAACCTACCTCTTGGGAGTGTGTTCCAAGCTATAGTGTCAGTAATGGCAGTGAAAATCCAGTTGAGTTCTCCCAACATTGTACGTCTGTCGCTCAACTGGCCTGGCACTCTGCAATATATCAAATTGAAAATGTTTAAAAAGTTAAAAATGAATTCAAACTTACTTTTCGATGAGATCAAGAGTAACATTTGGCATTAAACTTTGTGTATTTTGCATGACGTACCTGAAGGGAAAAAATCAGTAAAAATTAGATCTTAGTGGGTCTGATTTTACCATTTCAGTGCTATTTTTATTGGTGTTGTAAGGCAGGCAGTAAATAAATCAGCAGGTAACTCAGCGTTCATAGGCAATATCTGGTTTTCGGCGCAAGCAGCTAGCTGTATGCAGTTTTTGAAGATGGCAGGCGGCACACCAGTACCTCTGTTACTCATCTATGAGGAAAATTATTAAAATTGATTATTAAAATTGAATTGAATGGTTCAAATTAAATTATCTCTTTGTGAAAGAACATTTATTTTTTATTTACATTTTTTACGTATTAAAAAAATAATATGTGTGTGTACTATGGCTCTTAGGAAACGCACTGAATGCCCACTATCTTGTTTCTGAGCACCGAAAGGTCAAATATGGGTCAAATTGCAAATATACTGAAAGCTCTAGATTTGACTGTTCCATTGTTGAAAAAATTTCGCTGTACAAATAAATAGAACCTGTCAGGCGTCGTTGAAGTGGCTACATTTATTGAAGTTTAACAATATCGATACCTGAGTGCTACCCTGACGCCAGGTATCAATTTATTAAATTTTCTGAAAGTCTTGTTCGACCTCAAGGGTGACCCCAAGCATGTTTCACAGGCAAAACTCAACTGATTGTGCAATTTTAATTTTCTTAATATTCACTCTAGCTCAAAATCATCCGTTTTTCAACCTTTGACCCTCTGTTTGTCAAACACTGAAATCTTTTCAACATCCTGAAATTTTCTAGGTACGTTACATACATTTGGGACAACATTTCATCCAACAATTAGAAAACAAATTAATGAGTTTGTTTAAGAGATATTCAAAATTTATTGATTCACTCAAAAACTACCAAAATTTGAAAATTAAAAAAAAAAAATACAAATTTATGGACGTTTGATTAGGAATATTTTGGCACAAAGCTTGATGTTTTAACTTCACTAGAACTAGAGATAATTTCAATGTTATAAGCTCCAAGAGCCTAATTTTAATTTTCCCAGACTTCACCCGGATTTTCTGTGAAAATGACGTCTCATGGAAACACCCAAACACGTCAAAAATGAGTTTTTCCCGGATATATGCCCCAATAAGAATCAATTACGTGTAAATTGAGTGATAAACCTCTAAAAAAAACAAATATTTCACTCATACAACACCAAAAGCTATAAAAAACGTCTCAAATTTGCAGCCCAAATGAAGATCAAACAAACCTCATATTCCTTTTCGTGCTGTTCAGCAAAATTGTTGAACGTTTTGACAATCATGCCAGCATTGGAGCAGTCATACACGTATATGGATGGAGATCCCATCCACGCTTGCAGATCGTACACAGACAGCGGTATGTACTGGGTGTAGGTCCTGTTGAAGACCCAAATCTCGCCGTTGGCCGTCGGCCGAGGCACTCCGTGGCCGTTGTAGTGCAACAGCACTCGCTCCTCCTTGGCGTTTCGACGCAGGGACGTGCACAGCTTCTTCACCTCCTCCATGGTGGGGTCCAGGCTCTGCTTGTAGCGCGCCCTCGGCTGCCACCGTTCATACTGGCTCTGCAGACTGGCGCCAATGCTTTCAAGGGCCTTTTGAGCACTCATTGATAGAGGATCTGCACAAATGAATTTTTTAATGTTTTAAATTTATGCAATTTTTATTGTTCTGGAGCATTGCTGATAGAAAAAACTGTCTAGTTGCCTAGGAAAAATAAAAATAATTCTGGAAATGACATGTTCTATTTTTTGTATTCAATCTTAAGAAATTTTCCGGATTTTAATAAAAAAAAATATAATAATTATTATTATCTTAGTTGCAAGAGTTAGTATGCATCAAATTATTTAAGGAAGCCGGAAAAAATGTGGTTATGCAGTAAAATATCTCCTTTTGCTCACCAATCCAGCACTCGAGTCTGGCGCAGGGCTGTGTTTTCACAATGTCTGGCGGGTCCACTCCGACGTTGAGGCAAAGGACCAAGGCAACACTTACGGTTTTCATCTGGAGTTGCAGAGACAAAGACTGAATAAAAGATTTTCGTAGCCGCCTCGATTAGCATACCCGCTCTTTCATGCGCCATGTGTGGTTGATTGTATTGATACCCTCGATGCTTTCTGTGTGACGTTTCTCAGAAAAAGCGACCAGAGAAAACGGCGCTGTTTCTGCAGAATTCGACTCATCGTCCATTATTAGAATGCCTAGGAAGAGCGAAATAATTATTTAAGAGAAGAATCGACGATGAATTGTGCTATTAGTGCAGGAACTAAAAAACACGTACGTATGTAACAAGAAAAAGAGAAACAAAAATTAAAAGAGGAAGGCGAGTTTATGTATGCAATGTTTCGTAACAAAGCTGTCAGACACAAAAAAGTAAGATAGTACAAAATAGGAAATGTTTATATGTATGAAGATAACATGAGTTGAAGAAGAGCGATTCGAGAAGGAAACAATCGGAAATTCAGCGTGCAGGATCAGAGCTAAGCAACCGCGATGATCGAAGGGGTTAATTGACTTTGAACCAACGATAATAAATTATTTATGTGCTAGCAGGACAGGCCCTCGTGAGGGGCACTACTTACTGCCGAGAGAGAAACTGCGTTACTTGAAGCTGCGACTCGGTCGACCGTCGTGACAAAATGCACAAAACATCAATAGCCGTGTATGGCAGAATTTAAGGCCTCCAAGCTAGCAATAGGAACAAACATATATGCCATGTATTTACCGAACAGTTGAGAAAAGGCCAAAATTCTATTAATTTCACGGCTAACCCCCATATGTTTATAACTCCGTAAATTCGAAAAAATATGCTCGAGGTTCGCCCACTAATGCCAGCCTCCGAGCTCTCATTGTCCGCTCAGGGACTGCATAAGCGCAAGCGCCGTGTTTGAAATTCGCGCTGTTCTATCAAGTTAGTTCCCCCACCCCTCAATCAACTTTAAGCTATAATGTATCATCGGTATCATCGTAAACACAAAACACATACCCACATGGCTATTGGCTGTAGCACCTAAGCCGCTAGACAACTTGGACAACTTCAGGAACATCATTCAGTTCTTTGTCTCTTGTTATTAATCGGGTTCGCACCGATTTTCTAAATTGATTGACTAGAATTCACGGCTTGAGAAGTTATCCTCACTACATCCCTTCAATATTTACTGGTACGATGGCTGTGTCTCTACCAGAAAATTTCAACGTGTTTGTTGGTGCCAAAACTGGCATCCTGAAAGGTGAGTGCCTTATTTTTCTTTGCAAATTACTTACTTTTTGAACCAAAATTCTAGGGATCTGCATGTTCGAGGGCTCTGATGCCTCTCTTGTTCAAAACATCCCCAAAGACCTGCGCACCTTGTCGCAGGAAAAAGAAATTACAGCGATGGCTTGGGGCCCTGAGGACGAAACTCAGGTTCTCATGGGACTTCAAAACCAATCAGTGCAAATTTATAACACTGCCAAAGGTCGTCTGAAAACGATTCCCGCTGAGAATGGTGAAGGGCCTATCGTTGGAGTTGCAAAATTCGGAGAGTAAGAGGATTTAAATTTAATTAAGAGTAGAATTTAATGATTTTCATTTCATAGACACCTTTTGACTGGTACTGCCTGTGGAACTGTCCGTCTGTGGGACAATCCAGGCAAAGAAATCAACACAGGAGGTCCTCTGGAAAGGTTGAGGGTCAAAGGAAACATAGTGGCCACCGGAGGCAAGAAAAACGACCTGAAACTCTGGGATGTAAATTCTGGTCTTACAAGCACATTCAAAGCCAAAAATGTATGGACTTGAACAAATTCTGGTCGATTTTTAATTATTTTTTCAATCCAAAGGTGCCTCATGACTGGCTTGAACTGGAAGTGCCCGTGTGGATTTCAGACATTGCGTTTATCCCTGACAGTGACAAAATTATTGTCTCCACTAGACACGGACATGTAATATTTAAAGTAAAAAAATTCCAAGTAATTAACTTTAAAATTCAGGTTCGGATTTACGATCCAAAAGCTCAGCGCAGACCTGTCTTTAACATGGAGTTCAAGGAGAAGGCCCTCACCTCCATCGCTGTTGGCCCAACTGATGGGTAAACTGAAGACCAGCAAAATTTTTGCTTTATGATAACAATTCCTTGATAGATTCGCCATCGTGGGCACTGCGATTGGACAAGTCTACAAGGTCGACCTGCGTCAAAAGGGCATGATCGCAGGTCACTACAAGGGCGTCAGGGGCAGCGTGCGAGAGGTCGCGTGTGTCAACAACAAGGTGATCACCGTCGGGCTCGACAGACACATCAGGGTGCACGACGCGGAGTCCAAACAACTCATCAAATCGGTAAATTTTATTTAAACAAATATTACAAGGGATTTATTTTTTATTTATTGGAGGAATTATTCAATTTGTGTTAGCCTTTGTGATGTGGAATTATTTTGATTTGAAAATTATAAGGATATACGGAAATTTGAGGAAAATAACCTAGTATTTAAAAATTGGTTTTTGCTCAAATTTGGTTTATACAAGGTTTATTAGAAAAATCGATCGGTAGTTCATTTTTTTTAAATCCGTGGAAATCCTGATTTTTTCTTAAAGGATTGATCATTAAACAATTTTTTTTAAATTTTGCAGCGTGTTAAAAAATCCAGGAACAGAAGTTTTTTTATTTTATGTCGTTGTTTTCTCCCCCAGGAATACTTGAAATCCAAGCTGAACTGCTTGCTGGTGAAGTCGAACTTTGAGCTGTACAAAAAGGTAGAGGAGCATGAAGTTGACGACGACGAGGTGGAAGTGAAGATTGAGGCAGGAGAAACAGAGATGGATGAGATTTTTGGCGCATTGGAGTCCGTCAATGAGCCATCAAAGAAAAATAGAAAGGGGATCAAAATTGCTGGCCTGAACATGCCGCCGACAAAGAAGCTGAAGCGGTGAAGTTGTGCAAATAATCTTTTAATATAAAATTATATTGTAAATAATTGCTTGTTTTTTTTTTAAATGAAAAATCCCAGATAAGATTTTAGTTAGGACTTTATTGAGTCTATCAAATACAATTCACAATTTTCTTTAGGTTAGTGATCACAAATTAAAGTGACTGTTATCCAAAATATCAAGTAGTGGTGGACCAATCTAAAGAATAAAAATAACGAAATCACAAGTAATATGAAATTATAATGGGTACCGTGATTAAAACGTTTTCGAAACTATCACTAGAGCACGCAATCACACATCATAGGTAACATTTTGTTAGATCAGTTATAGTTTTACAGCACTCTTGATACAAAAATCGTTGATTATTATCAGCAGTACTAAAATACACGACAGAGATTTCGTTTTTTACGTTAGCAAAAGGGCCAACTAGATGTTTTTTACGCTCGTTAAATGCACTCGAAATGTGTAGTAGAAAAATTTTAGTCTTCCTTTTGTGGTCGGTTTTAGCAGAAATTGAATGACTCGGAATGGAAGTTTATCGTAAAATACTGGTGACTATCTGCGTTAAAAATGTAGACGGACTCGAAAATAATTATACTTCAGGCACGTCATCTTTTGCTTTAAATTATTCTTCTCGCGGCAGTAAAATATTTAATCTTGGGCTCTATCAATAGCCATTTTATCGTTGTTTAAAAATAATTGCAAAACGATCGAAAACAAAAGTAATCTCTCGCCGCAGTTTGACACATTTTCATAAGGTTTCTTCAGCTGCGGACTGGACTTATAAATTCAGGCAGGATCTTTACAGAATTAGCATTGGCACTGTGATGGCACTTAAGCCGAAATTAAAGCTCGGTAGTTATGTTATTGATCATTTTGTGAGAAACCCTGGTAGAATTATTTGCAAAGCCTGCCTGAGGAAATAAAATAGCAGCTGCATCCAAGGCAGGGTTCACTTTCCAGGCTGATTAGAACAAATAATTATTGGAGAATTGCAACTAATTAAAATTTTCTGAAAAGACAACACCAAAATGTTAAAATTTCTGTTCGTTCGATTAATTAGTTTAGGTTTTTAAAAAATTTGGAAGCCTTCTAGTATGGATTAAATTACTATAATATGATTTAGAAAAATTAAAAGAAAAAAAACGAAAGTTGTAATGTGTAGGTTTGGAATTTTAAACGTTTTTCTAAAGAAAAAAACGAATGATTTCATAAGTTTTTGGGTGCCAATTAGACGGTTTTACAGTCTTTACTTAATAATTTTTCCAGCGATTTTCTTGCTGATATAATAAAATTTTCATGGGATTTCAATTATTTCACCTAGCTTTAGCTTCTAAAACGAGCTTGTGTAGAAAAATATAGTCGATCGTCTTAAACTCCCATTACTAGTAATAAGAAATCTGACAGTTTAAAAATAGCCTGCGTGGAACCCTGACAATAGAGCGGCAGTTTAAACAGATCTTTTGGTGCCGCAGAGGCAGCAAAATTTGGCTGTGGGCATGGGAAAGGTGGTACCGCACTCCGAACACTGCTGTTGGCCGTGGTCAGGGTCAGGTTTGAGGAGCGAGAGCGGCGACGCCACCGAGTACTGGCGTCGCTTGGTCGACGCCTTCGACCTGGGCGCGTTGGACGGCCGCTTCGGGATGTCGTCCAGCTGGAAGAGCGAGAGGGCGGCGTCCAGGTAGTTGAGTGAGTCGGTCAGCGGGCAGCTGTCCAGCGTGCCCTCCAGGGTGGCCTTGAGGTGGTTGAGCACGTCCTCCTCGGTCAAAGGGTCGCCCTGCGGCTCCTGCTTGAACTCGCGTTTGATGGTGCGCAGGGCCTCCTCGATTTTTCTCTCCTCGTCCGGCGAGCTATTTTTGTCCTCAAAGATTTTGTTCGGCTCGTCAAGCTCGTCCTTAAAGATCTCCACCGAGCTGAAACTATCCTGGTGCGAGATTTCGTGCAGCGCGTCCTCGATGGAGCTCTCCTCCTCCTCAGCCACGTCCGGCTCATCGTCATTATCGTCCCCGCTCTCGTGGCCGTTCAGTAACTCCTCCGACTTGATGAATTTCTCGTCCAGGTTCACCTCGATGTCCGCCTTCTGCGTGATCACGTAGGGCTGCGACTTGCGCGACGGAAGCGGCGACCCCAGCAGCTCTTGCATTTGTCTCTCGGCCGATTGGAATACGTCATAAGCTGCCTTCGTTGTGCTGAAATTATTTATTTATGAGTTATTCGTAGTTTCAAAATTTCATAACGCTCTCTTTTATTTTAGAAAACACCCGATTCGGAAAATAAAGACACATTTTCCAGTCTTTCATCGCGATTTTGGGATAAAATTAGTCGTTTCTAGGCAATAAACAAATTTTAAATTAAAGTAACAGGTTCTACCTAATGAAAAAAAAATATTTAAAAAAAGCATTATATGTCCAAAAACCTAAAAAACGCTCAAAAAATCTTAAAAAACGGCAATTTTTTTTAATTTGCATACGGTTCTTTTTCTAAATAAAACCACATAAAAAATACGTTTTCAGACATTAATTTTTCTTTTTCATAGCTTTCTAGCTTAAAATTTCTGCAATTGGAGAGACTAAACCAAAATTTAAATTACTTTTTCTTGTTTCAACACGCATGATAAGAATAAATATAAATCGAGCCTTGAATTGTTTTTATATTTACTCACGTTTTGGTTGGGGTGTGAGAGACGGAACTCCTGATGCTAGTCGGGGCTGACGTTTTATTAGTAGTTTCTTTGGTACTTCCCGGCGAATACTTTTCCCTGGTTCTCGAGCGCAGTGATTTCGCTAGCGGAGCCTTGTACTGCAAACGAGAAGCGGATCGAAACAATCGGTGATTATGCCTAAAGAAAGAAAGGCGAGGAGCCAAACCTGTGTGCGCGCCTGCATTCTTGAGTAGGCAGGCGAGGGAGGCGTGGTCTGCGGCTTGAAAGATTTTTGATTTCTGCACCACTCGCGGTGCCTGTCGATGGCCTTATCGCCGAAACTCCTGCCACAGTACTCGCATTTTTCGTGCACCGGCGGCTGAGGAATGAGTGATCTTCTCGGGCCTCCTAAAGTTGACCATAATTTTACAATTAAATGCCTGGCGATTTATATAGAAAATTTATATTGGAAGATTTTTAGGGCTGTGATATTAGACTGTCGACTTTTTGTCGCTGGGATCCAGAGATTAACATTTTAGTTGAGATTTTTTTAACCTAACAATTGTTTTAGGTCAGAAATAATATTTATTGTATTGCAGATCTTTAGATAAATAATTTTCTTGAGTGAAAAGTGTCACAAAATTGAATGACTTTTAACAATTTAAAATAATTACTGAATGTTTTGTTTGTAAAATTATTCAAAGGAAAGTTTTAAGGAGGGAGGAAAAAAGGAAGTTGTTTCATCCTTTGGCACATCTCGTTCTCCTTACTTTATTTATCCTCTTTCCTGCATTTTCCTTTGAAAAATTGAAAAACCCTTTTATTCAAATTATTTCCTTTTAAAATATTTGTAAAAATTCTTCCTATTTTAAGAGGCTGATTCAGCTGATTGAAAACATAGGTGATAATTTTGAATTTTTCTCTCGTGAATTGGAGAGCCTCAAAGGAAAATAGCAAAATTTTGGCTCTTTTTGTACCTGGGACGGCTGGGACGGAGCGACTTCGCGGTCTCTGCTTGACAGGCGGGGGCAAATACTGCTCGAGCTCTGTGCCCAGAATCCTCTGCTTGGAAGAGTCGAATTTTCCGCGTCTCGATGAGGCTGTGTTCTTGGCGCAGACGGCGACATGTCTCTGCAGGGACGACTGGACGAAGGTGCGGCCGCAGTTGGGACACGGGGCGAGCTCTTCGTCGGTCGGCACGCCGGCCTCGAGGGGCAGGGGCTGCTGGGCCGCCGGAGCGATCGCCTCCATTAACTTTAATTGACGGCCGAGATTTCTAAAACGGGCCTTATAAGGACACTCGACTCTATTTGCACTTTTTCCAGTCCTGCTCAACGCTCTCACCTTGCTCAGACGGCGTTTCGGGGTGCGACGACGCCCTCGGGGGCGGCGCGGGGGTGCATGGGCGCCCGGTGCTCACAGCAGGTCCACTTTTGCTTTCGGTTCGGCCGCCGTTCTCTTGTGTAATCCTTAAGTGTGACATAAGAGAGGCCGCGAGCTAAACAGTCGCGATCCAGAGAGCTGATCGGTGCTGCTCTCGCTCTCGGAGAGAGTGGCGGACGCCCGAGTGGTTCCGCGGATCGCCGCGAGATCGTTCACTCTCTCTCCTGCGCTCAAGAGGAACAATGCGAATATTTGGCGCCTGGCCTGCATGAATAAATCCAGAAATTTGGCTCCGAACGACGGCGAAAAATTATTCTCACGGGGTTCCCCTCCTTTTAAGGATTAATGTGGTGAAAAATATGTGACCAGCATTGATTATCTGAGGGGAATTAAAATGTTTGTATCTCATAAAATGCGTTCTGAAAAGCAGAAACAAACTGTAGGAGCAATTTCTTTTAAATATGGAAGTGTTTTTTTCTTAATTTATTCACCAAGTGTAAAATATTTTGTTGGTACTTTTTCACTGAACGAAAAAAAATAACGAAAAGTTACTTATACGGGGAAACCTCGTTGTCGGACCGGTCATAACTCATAACATAATTTTTTTGCATCAAACGTGGAAACTTTTGTGATGTTAACACATGAACCAACAACAGTCAAAAGTATTTACGTTCTGAAAAATCACTGTTTAATTTTAACATTGAGGTCAATTTTGGCCAATAAAACGTTAGGAAAATTAAGAATTACACTAAAATCATTAATAAGTTCTGAAAGCTCATTTTAAATTTGTGATTTTCCCATATATTCCGTTTTTTCATAATTGCATTCCGTTTGTAAGACACAAGCCATTATTAAAAGTACCATAAAATAGAGGTAGTTTAAATTCTAAAGTTAATAAATCGATCGATTCGTCTTGTTAAGGAGAATCTGCATACATAATTTCACAATTATTGCGGTCATTTTTGTAAATAACATTTGAAATTTTACAAAATTATCAAAATATTAGTTTATATTAGAAAAATTTAATTTCTGCAAACAATGAAGTACGTGCTTCATTCAACGCTGATAAGCTGGAGGCAGGGCGGAGGTGTGTGCCGATAAAATCGTCATTTCTTCTTAAAATATAGCACCACTTGAGATATTGGGATTACCGAAAGCACTTGTAAAGTGATAACGAGTTTGAATGGCAGGTGTTACTGTAGTTTGTTTTATGTTCTACGTCTATACTCATACAGAATCTGAAACAGTATTGTTTCTTTGGTCCCGTGCAACTGCTACATTGGATTCAAATGTATTTTTAATAGTGTCAGAGAGCGTGATAAATTATGTAACTGGATCAGAAATCGCTTTACATGAATGGTCGCCTGCAGAAGTCGTTGAGTAGGCAACTCGCTGTACACTCTGCGCTACGTGCGATTGCAGCATTCCTGCGCACATTCCGCTGTGTGTGCGCTAACAATTCACACCTTTCGCTTTCACCAATTTTTTATTGATATATCCTCATTACAAAAGGGCGAATAATGAACAAAAAGTTCATTTTTTACAATCGAAAATAACCTGCATGTTAAAAGGTCTCACAATCAGCCAGCCACGTTGCGCCGCGCCAGCCGCCAAATTTTGGGTCACGTAGGCAGCCGCCAGCCGCCGTGAATCTGGCTAAGCTGCACCAGCCGCCGGTAAAAAGGGTAAAAAATTAAAAGTGCCGGAGAAAAAAATGTCTTCCAGCCGTCGGGCCGTTAAGCACTATCAAACTTCACGTTTAAAATATCGAATAGGAATTAAAATTGACAGAATATATATTATTTGAATTTTCCGCTAAAGAAATCCCCTCAAATTTAAATTAAGCATCCCAAGGTGACCTAAATTGAGAAGCCCGTAAAACGGCTCCAGAACATTTTAAACTGCCGTATGCTGATATTTTGCAAAGGGTTGTAGATCAATTAGCGTTGAGAAATTGCGTTTTTGGATCTTAATTATTTTACACTAATATTTTTTTCTAAATTTTGTCATTTTGAGTTGTTAAATAAATAGAAAATGCAATAATCTTCATACATTTTTCGGTGGCCTAAACGGAGTCATGATCATTTTCAGAAAGGGAATTAAACTTAGAAAGAATGATTCCCTTCTGAGCTTTGATCTGCAATCTTTCGGTGATTTCTCAAAAATTGTAGCATAATTTTCATAAACTATCTTCTGTAAAATGCACAGACAATTTTCTTGCTGGCTTACTTTTCGAACATAAAATCTGTCGCAGAAAAAACAAACAGACTCATTTTGTGTGGACCCTATCTTACCACATTAATATTTTTCTGCATTAAAGAGATTAATTATTTATATAATTAACTTTATTCTTACTCACTATATAACTATACAATTTTGGTTACAAGTTTAATAGGGACAAACAAATAAAATTTTATAAATAAAAATATCAAATTATTTTACACAGAAAAAAACCAAAATCAAACTTATAAGTCACAAACTTATCATCAAAATTCTCTGATAGAATGACAGAGAACTGTTCAGTACGTCTCACAAATATATTTGTTCGTAGCACCGCAGTCGCCATCAAGCCAGTAACTGGACCACGTAGAAAGATAAACACAGAAGTGCCTAGCAAATGGGTTAGGCCGCGTGCTTGCCCAGTCGGTGAAGCCAAACGTAAGGTCTAGGTCGACCCACGTCCAGATGCCGTCGGTGGTTGCAGTGTCGTTGAGTTCCTTTCCTCCCGTCCAAAGATAAATGCTGTCGTAACCTTTAAATCAAAGAGTTCGCTGTTTTTCTTTTTTGTAAACTGTCTGAAATATACCGTTTGTGTTCAGGTAATCGAATACCACCGTGTTCTCTTCGTCAGACTCGATCGCGTACATTTTCATCTGCATCGCATGGCACGCGTCCGCAGCTTTTGTCCAAGTTAGCTTTATGTTAATCAATTTTAATAGGACATTTAACAGTTTTTACGAGAACTTACCTCATCAGTGGATATAAAGTATTCCTTTCCCCCAATATTCACCCTCTCATTCGCCGAAGCCTGACAAAAAAACTTGAGAGCTATTCATTTACTTTGAAAATAATTTTTTACCTGGAGAATGATAAAGGACAAGAGGAGGCTGATTTTGAAGATCATGGCTGTGCGAGTGAGGAGTTCGCTCTCTCAATTAATACGTGACGCTCTTCAGCTTGTTGTTTTATTGTTAGTCGAAACGATTTTCATCAAGTTCAAGTATTGATACGAGTTTTCCAAGGTTAGATCATAATCGACATGATAATTGGCACAACTGTTTCCAGGAGAAAAGAGGTATGTTGCTTGCAACACATCAATTAAATCTGAAAATTTTTTAATTCATGCGCTCTCAACTTTAAAGATGATAGGCAATTAAGTTCATTGCCCCAAATTTGAAAAAAAAATCATTTTTAAGCTGCACAGTTTTAGCATCAATTTAGCTTTTAGGTCTCGAGCCAACTGTTTCTTTTTTTTAAACATTTTTATTCGCTATTGCATTACCTACCTGGTAATCACAAATCAATGGTTAAAAAGGTTCATCCGGGAGATTGAGGAAAGGAAATTGTTCCAGATTATGTAAAAATTAAAACATTTTATCTGCAAAGATTTTTGCTCTAGCAATCATTGCTGCTGAATTATTAAGCCAAATAACTCACACCCCTCGTGAACAAATTCAATTGAAAATTTTAAAAGTTCAATTTTCAAGATTTTTAACTCAATCTTGTAGCTTTTAGAATTATATAGAAACTAGAAAGTCTCCAACATTCAAAATTTTAATCAGTATAGTGTGGTGCAGGATATGGTTCAGGTGCATGAGCTTCTGGTTCTTCAACTGATCTTCTCGATCCCCTGATGATCTAGGCCGCCGTCCTCCTGCAATCAGGCTCCTCGTCGTCCACCAGCGCGAGGAATAGAGACTGACGAACATTTGAAGGCAGCACTCATTCAGCTATGGTGCGATACTAACGACCAAGTTATCAGGAGCGAGAATCAACACCGGATGGCACTGATTCTCGGCCTGATTTGACGAAAGCAGCAGAGGCAGCTGATGCAAACAAATTTTTAAAATTCTGAATTTGGAAGAATATAAATTTTTTCAGATTAAGAAATCCTTGTTGAATAATTTGCTATATAAACAATTTTTTTGAAAACTAAAACTATACATACAATTAATTACAATCCCTGTTGCAACCGTTGTAATTTTTTGTCCAAAAAACCGTTCAAAACCGCCAACCCTACTATAAATAATTCATCCTGACTTGTTTACTGACTGAGATGATTTCCTTTCGTGCTCCACATTTATTCAGACGCCCCAATTCCGGGTGAATCATAGAAAAACGGCGTGACAGTAATCTGTCGTCAAGTCCCGTTGCGCTGGGCTGGGCTGGGTCGGGCCGATTTGGACGAGGGCTGACACCGCATTTCTCCACGAGGGAATCGAATAACTCCGGCGGCTGACGCACCAGCATTGTTATTTGCGAGCGCATAGAGCCGCCTTGGTGAACCTGTAGAAGGTTCGTCAGATGCGCCGTTCATCGCGTGCATACCAATAAGGGCGGGCGGGGTCCGACTCTTACATTAGAAACGTAACACGCGCGGTGGTGATGGTGGTGGTGCTGCTGGTGCCGTGTCTCATTTTCCGTTTGCCGACCGATTGACTGACAACACCGACAGCACCATGGCCGCGTTCAACCTCCTGGTGAGAGAACATACTGCTTTTCTTCCTCTTTTTGGTTCATTTCGCAATTTTCGCTGGGCAAAATCGCAAATTGTTGCACCGCTGACGCAAACTGTTCTGTGGATTGATTTACGGCTGAATTGATTAAAAGTTCTATTGGAACATGAGGGCTTCCTGCTCCGCTTCTAATCAGTTCAACACTCCAGATTTTCACTTTGACACAAACTGCGCACAATTTTCGGGATGTTGCAAACCGGCCGTGTGAAATTCAGTAACAATTGAAGATTAATTTACACTCGAACATTCGATTAAACCGAAATTGTCTTTTCGGCATTCAAATATTTGTATTAAATGCTACTGTAAAATAATTATTTACTGACTTATGGCAAGTAATTTACTTGTGGAATTTACATTAAATAACAAGAACTAAATGACTCGGGCTCGGGAACACAAAAATATATTTCTTATCGAATTTTAGTAATAATATAATAAAAATGACTCAATCCCCATTCTAAAATTATTCTGATTCTGGGCTTCATTTCTTCATTTTTATTTTATATTTCTTTATTTTACCAATATTTACAGACACATAAATGACAGCAAGTATGCGAAAACAATAGAAAAAAACCAAACAAGCAGGAAGAGAGACTCGCTTCAACAGGAAAAACTAATAATTAAAACTGTTCCATCTGTTCACTCAAAATTTTAGCTTTATACTACTTGCTATTTATAAAATAAACTAACATCTCCAGCCATCAATTGTGCAAGAACACATTCTCTCTAACTCTCTAAATAAAAATAATCAAACGTTGGTTCAAAAGACAACAAATACAAATTTTTCCGTCTGTTTTTTTTTAATAATTAGTTTATTTTAATAAACTTCTGCCCATCTCGTTGACTATGAGCGCACCTAGTCCCAATAACACCTCAAAGTGGATAACATAGTCCCCGAGTGGCCGCAGAGGAGCTTGTGGCCATTTTGCCTCCCCGCGCCCAGGGCTTTTATTGAAATTCCAGACATAGGTCTATATGAATAAAGCCACTGGAAAAGGTGCAAAACCCAGCAAGTGGCGAGTCTGCGCCGGTACGCCACTTGCTCTAAATAAATGGTTTTTGAAATTCCCCCATCGTTGGATTCTTGCATCAAGGAGTTGACACTTAACACTTGTCTTTTGCATCACGTTTTTATTGCTGATGTTCTTTTGATAGCATAATCCACAACAATCGGAACCTCAGAAATATAGTTAATTATCTAAATTTTTTTGCTCCTCTTTTTATCCCTGTCGTCGGATCGGGAAGGCCGCGCACTGCACTAGCAAGAAGGCTGAAACCCGGGTCCGAATTACACCGCGAACGGATAACATGGGCGCACCATGCCGTACAACCCAGCCCACTCAAGGGCCACTTGCCTCCGCAACGAGGACTTTTTGAAACGCTATAGACATTCGTCCCGTGATACCGAATAGCGCATGCTGGGAAGGTGCAAACCAGCAAGTAGCGAGTCTGCCTAGAGTTATGCAGCCGGCATGCAGACGGTCACCCATCCACCTATTGACTGCACTCAATGTTGCTTAACTTCGGTGATCTATAACGAGAACCGGTGTGTCCAACATGATACACCCTAGGCTCAGCCCTAATGATAAATGGAAATGTCTAGTAGAGATTGTTGATTCAAAGCTTAAAAAGTTGGTTAAAAAGCGCTGTATGGTGATGGCGAAACTTGTCGGAATGAGACACAATTTTTCAACCAATGAGGATGTAGTCCATTTTTAATTTTCAATATGTAATTTCTTAGCCTCATAAATAATTATCAGCGATTTATCAAGTCTTATTATAAGATTTTTTGGTTGCCCTTTTTGGTTATTCTGTTCGATTCACGATATTTCTATAAAAAAATGTTCGCTTGTGAGCAAACTGCACGTGGCAGAATGCAGAAGCGGCGAGAGAGCGGAGCGGACGCGAGGCATGCCCAAAAGAAAATAAAAAAAACGAACGGTTTTCGCTCACAAAGCAGCGTGCGCGCTTGTTTAGACTGCCTGGCAATTAATTTTCGCCGCCGCCGACGCGTTTTTGTCCGCAGCAACTGTGGCTCTTTCTGATGGCCATAATTTGGTGGCCGACCAGAGGTCATCAACTCGGCTCGCGGTGCCACCACGACGAGGACTGCACAATGGAAATGTCCGGCGGAGTCATGTGCGACGAGGGCCGCTGCGAGTGCTCGCCTCATCACGTGCCATTCAACAAAAGCACCTGCATACAAGGTACCATTCTCATTGCTGATAAACTGTGGCAGAATAAAATAATCATGCCGTTGACACCGCGTGCGTGCGTGCGTGCGTGCGTGTGTGTGATCGTTATATTTGCGTAATTTGCATTCCTTGTGTGCTGCGGGTGATGGATTATTCATTCGAGCGCGCTCTCTACCGATTCATACACCGATTCGCGGTTTTTATAAGGAAAGTCTTTGTGGGGACCTTGGATTGTCGATTTTCGATCAGGTTTCCGCGAATACCAATGACGATGATCATCAATGTGCGGCGACTTCCGTTTTGCATAAATGACTAATAATAATTTGGATTTTTATACAATTTTTAAACATCTTTCAGGTTAATTTTTAATAATCACGTTTTAACTTTATTACTTTTTAGTCTCCAAAAAGAAAGTTAGTTTTAAGAGACAATTTTAACGAATAATTTAATAATCTTGTCAATAAATATATAGTCAGAATTATTGTAGAGATTTGAAGCAAAATAGTTACTGGAAACAAAGATTTCGCAAAAAGTCTAAATTTTTTAGACTAAGCCATCGAGAAATCAAACCAAATTTCACTTATATATCCCCTTTACGAAGAGAAAAATCAAATTCCTCTCTTTGCTAGTACAATTTCACCGCGGAAAAGCGTGGTAAGAATACTTATTAAAAAAGGTCGTAAATTTGCAAAAAAAAAACTGTTTTATTTTGCAGACAGTTCTAAAAACAATTAATGGCTTTTAGAATCAATCATCATTTTACCATCATTTTAACCATCATTTTTCAATAATAAAAATTTGCAGGTGCCAAAAGTAAATAAAAAAAACTATTCAAAATGCGTGTGTATAGTTACTTCCTTGGAGAAATAAAAATTAATTTAATCGAAGACTATAACGTTGGATTTCAAAAATTGATCCTCGCTATTCCTGCTATAAAAAGACTAAGAAATCCATGAAATTATTTCTATGCATTGAAACCAGTTTTTGTGCAATAAATTTCTTTTAATGTAAATATTTCAGCCAGTTTGCTCGGCTTTGGTTGCGTGCTTGACTCGCAGTGCCGAGACAGAGTGGAGAACAGTTCTTGCAGGAACGGCTCGTGCAGGTGCGACGCTGGTTTCGTCCCTTTCAAGCGACACGCGTGCCTTCCACGTAAGCGATTTGCCAAATAAAACAAGAATCCTCTTTAACAAACAATTTCCTGCTGGACAGCGGCCCAGTTGGGCAAAATCTGCTACTCGGAGGAGCAATGCCGCATGTGGGACTCGGACTCGAAGTGCGAATACATCATTCCCAATGTTATTGGCCGGTGTCAGTGCACGGCTGCGTCCCACCAGCTCGGCGTGCAGTGCTTGCCAAGGGCTGTCGATGTCGATCATAACGATAACAATGGTGAGCCTAATCTTTCCTTTGTCCTCAGCACGTCGTGCCAATTTCATAAGGAAAATTTTTGCCATTTAAATTGAGGAAAGACGGAAGTGCAGGGTCGAATTGCCAATTTATACACATTATTTGTTCTTGAGCATTTCACGGCATCTCTTGCTGATCAAAAAGTTAAATAAATGAAAAAGTTCTAAAATTTTCTTAGCGGTTGAGATAAGCTCGTTCGAGAACTCGACGCCCGTGAGCTTGGGCCTACGGTGCATCAGCGACTCTCAGTGCAGTGCCGCCGACCCACATTCCCGCTGCCTGAACGGAATCTGCGACTGCAGATTCAACAATGGCTCAGCCGTGCCTCCCTGCAGTGCACTCAACACTGGCTGCTACCCCGGAACCTTCCAGGTAAATAAAACACTCCTTAATTCAAGATCTAAAATTATTAATTTGGTCTTAAATAGAAAATTTCTAGATAAAATGTAGATTTGGCCAATTTTTTTAAATATTTCAATATTTGGGCTCGTTAAAAAAATAACATTCCAACTAGATACTTTTAAATTCGCATCTAAGATGAATGCAACCTGACTGGTCATTATTTCTAATTTTTTTATTTTTTTATTTTTAAATAAAGTATTTATTCCTGGTAGTGCCGAGCAACTGGTGCGTGCATCAGTTGGTTCTTCGTGTGCGACGGTCGAGCACACTGTGCTGACGGCTCGGACGAGGACGGCTGCAAAGGACCGCGGTGTCCACCATTGAGTTTCAAGTGCAAAAGCGGAGGCTGCGTCAGCCGTGCGTCACTGTGCGACGGCGTCAACGACTGCAAAGAGGGCGAAGACGAGCAGGGTTGCCAGGGGGAAAAGAGTAAGTCCTGTTCGATTCGATTTAAAATATTTTATAACTTTTTGTTTAGCTTGTCCGTCGTACACGCTACGATGTCGAGGCTCTGCTGGTGAATCACGCTGCCTTCCTGAATATGAATTGTGCAACGCGGTCAAAGGGTGTCCCGACGGCAGTGACGAGGTATTACAATTTTAAAAATTTTTGAATCTTTTTTCATCATTTCCCATCCTTTAACTTCACTTTTATGTTGTTTTTAGAAAAGAAAAAATAATTTTAAATTAGTTTACACCGAGGAGATGAAGTCACTTTTTTAAATTTTCGTATTTCTCTTCATTTTCTTTTAATTTTTCTTTACTATTTCAGAATTAAGTTCACTTATACCAAATTGGCGTTTTCGTTCAGTGAAAAGTTACCATTAAATTATTTTATAAATAATAAATTAGAAATAATTGTTGCAGATGAGGTCAGTGTGTCGAGGAAAAAGAGGAAAAGGAATACCCGGCCTGACAAATACTCCAAATTGCCCATTCCGTTGTGCGAATGGAAGATGTAGGTCCTCTGCAGTTATTTGCTCTGGAAGAGATGGTTGTGGAGATAACTCGGATGAAGAGCAGTGCTCTATATGCAGTGAGTACAACTTTCTCTCCTTAAACTTTGTGCCTTATATATTATCTTTTGTACTTATTTTCAGAGTGTCCATCATCATAGAGGATTACGGAAAATATTTAAAAACGTACACTCAACTCGGAGAATAGAACTTCATAAAATATTTAAATTAACATCAACACTATTTCTTGCGTGTTTAGAAAAATCTTGTGTAATATATTATCATCATGAAAATAAATTAAAAAATATATGTAAATAAATTGTTTGTTTCTTTGTGTAGAGTGTATTTCCTACAAAAATAATTAATTTTATACCGTTTATTACCTGGCATTCCCTAAGGTAAAAACCGCTCTTGCTCTTGGTATCAAAAATTGGAATGACCCAAAATACAGTATACGAGAAAGCAATCAGGTGAGTGCTAAAAATTCCTGCGGTCCTAATAGACTGGCACAGAGCTAGCGCGCATTGGCCGAAATGACATTAAACGTTGAATACGGCGGCGCGGCAGGGTCGTGAGGTCACGGTTAGCGGCCTTGGCTGGCGAATACTACATAAAAGATGCAAATTGCTCAGCACGCAGACGCTCACGCGGCGATCAAGGGACATTATTTATGGAAACAGAAGATACGCGAGAGGCTAAACAAATTTCACTCGAGTCGAGTATTCTCGAACAGGAGAGCAGACACGCACGAAAACAAAAGCGATGACGTCTGAATTCGTTTAAAATATATACATATGTACATTTAATAGCACCGCCTGCAGTCCCTGCTCTTGAACTTGCACGCGTGAAACTCAATTGTCCGAATATGCATGCATAATTTGACGGATAATGAGGGGCTTGATTAAACGATCGTGCTGCATTGACGTCAGCTGGCCGAGAAGATTCTTTTTTGCACCCGCGAGACAGGCATCACGGCACACTAGATTCCCGACTTTTCGGAGCAGACTGGGTGAGCTCGGTTAAAATTGCCTCTTGCCGCCTCACTGAGAAAAGCAAGATCCCTGTCATTATTTATGCCAGTTTGGCAGCCGCACGAAAAAGGGCTCTGCTTCAGACACCGATTTTCCGCATTTAAAGACGGTGAAATATATAGTGTAAAATATCTCCAAGGTTTTTAAGATAGATTTAACATAGGAAATCCATTTCATTATTAATTTATTAAAATCTTGGTGTCACCTTTGACAACAACAATTTTCCTATGAATATTTTTCTATCAGAGTTAAATAGGCAAATTTTAAATTTTGGAATATTTTGGTACAGTGGCGTCAGAGAATTGTAAAATGGAATTAAAACGCTTTTGACCTTCTGATCAAGCTAAATACATGGGGAGATCAATTATGCTGAAAATTATGCTGAAAAATGTGAATTTTCAAGGTAACACCAAAATTTGGTAGTTACAAGCACTTGTTTTTAAGGGTTAAAAAGAGGGATGATTGCTCAGCAGATTTTAATTATGCTGATTTCAATGGTTTACGTGTTATATGAATTGCTTCTAACTTACGAAAAATGCACTTTTTCACCTTTCATTAATTTATAACCTCTCTCAGCATTTCCCGTGGGCTTATGAGCTCAACGGGTGCGAATAACACCGCCGAGCGGATTACATAGGGCCGCAGAGGAGCTTAAGTTTCGATGGGGTGGAAAATGAGCTGACACCCTTGCACTGCTACAACTATCTAGGGGAGACTGAGACGAGTCTAACAGTATGCAGTTTTTGAAAATCTGACCATTGGAATCTGAGATTTAGGCGTTACAAAAGTTTTCATAAAATCGAAAACTTTATAGTTTTTGGATAATGTTTTCTAATTGTTCTTAAAATAATGAGAAAAAACACTTGATTTTGGCTATGTACTGCTACACCTGTTTTTTTAACTCTATACAAAATGAAAAAGCCAAAACTCGATAAATTGGAGGCGTCTTAATTTTCAAATTAGATTTTGAAAACGACATAACGATTTTAGTGACTTTGACCTAACACTTTGAGGTCAACTTAAAAGTTGTTTAGATTGACGAGACAAGTTAAATATTGTCCGAATTTTTGTTCCGTGATCAGCCTGATACTAAAAAATCCTGAGATTTTTGCTTTGAAATGCCTCTAGATTTTATCAGGAAATTCTCGTTGGTTATCTCTATGGGCTACAGAGGAAAAAAATCATAAAAACCCAAGGAAAAAATATTTGCTCCTTGGGGAGACATTGGCTCTTCAAACCAAAATTAGTCAAAATTTATCAAAGTAGGACTGTTTCAATTTTGAAATTGTTGACATTTTTCCAACCAAACCGTCGAAATAATCGAATCTAAATATTAGTTAGAGCCAAATTAAAAACTAAAAAAAAATATGTAAAGATTTCTCGAAAGGCTGACAAACTTCCTTGTTTTTCTCTCTTCACACTGACTTATGCAAGATCCTGCCAGACCAAATCCCATTTGTTAGCATAATTTTATTTTCCTGCGAATAACCACTAGAGATTTTTCCCCTGGTGTAGCAGTTCTCGTTAGCGCACATTCACGCCGCGTAATTTATTTGACGACTCTAGCAGCACACCTCCCGTGTTTTGGCCCAAAAAGGCGAGAGGCTTACGTCAGACGAAACCTGATCTCGGGTCAAAATCATTTCCAGATCGGGAAGATTAGCCAAAGTCGCCGCTGCCGCTGCCGCTTGAGTGCGGGGGCGCTAATTTATGCTCGTCAAGAGCGCGTCGGGGGCCAGGGTCCCAACCTTCGGATGACACCTTTGCTGTCGTCGTCCGCTCGAATAAAATTCTTCCGAAAACAGGAACATCTCTTTCAGCTGCTGGACCTTTCCGCGCGGCGGTGCACACGTTCGGCGACCCAAGGCCGCGGCCGCTCGCATGAGGGTGGCGGTCGGACGGGTTATAAATGTGAAGGCCGCGAGCAGACATTTGTACGCGTGCGGCGCGACCGGCGACCAAATCGCAAGCGGCCACCATCCATTATCCTCTCTTCACATCACTGCTGCTTCTGCAGCTGCACCTGGCCCCGAGAACCAAACACAGTGCGAGCCTTTAGATCTCAAATTAGTGTTAATTCATATCTCAAATAAATTTGAGACTAATTAACCTAGTGATATGTGTGACAAATGACTTTCTTGCAGAATTAATTTTCCACTGAGTGAATGAATACAAAAATAAATCAGATCTGATTTATATTTGTATTCAGAGATAAAGTACTACGACTAACAAAAGACTATTTTCATCGTTGGATCTCTGAAAATGGCAAATTTGGACTAAAATAATTTCTGTTGAAATTAAATGAATTAAATGCAGCCATTTCTACAAGAAAGCGTTGTTCTTTTTGTATTTTGAAAGAAAAATAAACAGCTCACCACCGCACACAAAATATTCCAAAACGTTTCATACTTTTGGATGGGCTCTAAATTTTATTTTGAAAAATCAAGTAGAGAAGAATGAAAACTTCAATTGCATCCCGCACAAAGTAGAACCTTATAGTTTTCTATAAAATTTGTTTGTTTGAAATTCTGTGCAAATGAAAATTCAGGGCAAAAATATTCGTTCTTCTTATTGAGCTAGTATTTCTTAGCAATTAATTCGATATAATAACTCTCTCGCCGAGAGTGACTTTTAATCGTCCTATTCTGAAAATGTACGTCTCAGTCGTAGTGTTGAGGCTCAAATGGGCAAATACACACACTTACGTCAGTGCCTGGTGGATGACACGCGCGCAAGTGCATCCTGGCAAGTTCATTGCCGATCGAGAGTCGCGCATGTGTCCACGCGGGATGCAGCGCTGGCGCTTAAGGAAATGGGAAGCAGCAGCGTGGATGCCAATAAATCTGCAGCGGAGGCGATACGACTAATTGTTTATCTCGTGCGTGTCTTATTTACGAGCGACGGGAAGTGTAGGCGAGTGGAAAAGTAGTTGCAATTAGCAAACCTGTTTACGGAAGAATTTCGGGGATTTTATTTTCTCGACAGCGGATTGAGACGCGCAGTAAAATGGGATTTAGTTGTCAGATTTAATGTTTTCATTCGCGTCGCACTTCGTTTCCGTCGGCTTTCGTCTTGAGTGGAATCGTAAATGAGAAATCAAAGGTTTGTGTCAAGCTCCGAAAGTGGAGAAAAAATCTGGAATTATTTTAATTTCATTTTTAAAAAGGATGAACGTTCTGTGAGTGATTTTTTAATTTTTAATCATGTTTTATTCTATTAATAAAATTTATAAAAATCAGGTTCATTGATTGTAAACTATGTTGTTGGTAATTTCGGTATTGAACGAACCCACCATTTCGGTACAAGTCTGATTCCACTTAATCCTGAAATATAGAACTAATTATGAAATTTGAGTATTTTGCTCCAAATTCTAATATTAAGAATGTGGAAAGAGATAGTGATTCAAAATAATTCGGAGAGTAAAATATAGCTCCTCTCTTTAGATCAACCTTTTATGCAGATTAAATATTTTAAATGTTCACAAACTGCTAATTCTTATTAAAAAAATGTTCTACAGACTGTGATAAAAATAATTTCACACACATCATGCACTTTTCTGGCAATCCGCGAGTGTTGTTTCACTCTTTGCCAAGGATGCTTCGCGAATGTCAATTTCTGTGAGTCATCACAAATTTATTTACAACGTTCCGAATGGTCTGGCAAAAGTAATGTGGAAATTCACACCATCTATTTATTAATTCTCTTTTCAACTCAGGGAATTCCCGATGAGCGAATTTTTTCATGCGAGATGCGGATGGGAGCGAATCGGAATCGATGCGAATGGAAACGGATAAATAAAAAGTGCACGAAGAATGATGACGTACACGTTGCGGTAATTTCGCTGCGAGTTGGTTTAAAAATAAATATCCATCTGTCGGTCGCTGCAGGCGTTCACGTCTCCATTCTTCTCGCCGCGCAAATAAACAGTTCCGGCTCTGATTTGAGAAAAAAGGATTATTTGTTGAGAGCTCCATTTGCATAATCACAGCCTCCATTGTTGTTGAGCTCTCTTGTCAGGTATGCTATAGTTGTTGGGATCCGAAAATAAATGCGTTGGATCATTTTATGTTTTTCTTTCTCGTAAAGAGAATCTAGTCACGAACAAGAAAAACGGACTTTTTAACAAAAAGACTCTGGGGGAGGATTCCTCATATAGAATTCCATACAGGAACATTGCTAAAATTCTTAAAACGAGAAAAATATTGATTGGTTCTTAATTTTGATTAGCTGAGGGAAACAAATCTTGAAACCGTTAAATTCATTTTGAGCAAAAAACAACACAAAGTATAATTAATTTTTCGATTTTTCTCGTTTTTTTGTACTTTTGAAAATTGATATATTTCTTAAGTTTCACAATAAATCATTTGAGATTATTTTCAAATGACCAAACAGAGATATCTGATTAAATTCAAAACAGTATTTTAAGCTATCAACGAGCTACAAGCAGTCTTTCTAGTAAGTTAAAAAAATAAAAATGTCATATCTCCTGTTGGAAATTTGTGTTTGGTTTTTTTTGTCACGAAAATAATCTCTCCTTTGATAGAAAAAATAAAATAGGCATAAATTTTCGATGATACTTTTTTATCCGAGAGCTCAATCAAGTCCTGGAGCCAATCGACCGAGGAAACCGGCTAGAAATGTCTCGGCGTAATATTTTCACGAGCCGAGCAAGCGAAACACACGCAAAAGAGCAACTGGTTCTGGCGACAAAGGTGATAAATATAAAAGAAAATCTGCTGCGCAATTGAAACAAAACATGGAGCAAGAGAGAGAGAGAGAGAGAGAGAGAGAGAGAGAGAGAGAGAGAGAGAGAGAGAGAGAGAGAGAAAGAGAGAGAGAGAGAGAGAGAGAGAGAGAGGAGAGTAGAATTTCAAGACTAAATTTGGGACGAACCAAAAGTGAGCGGGGCAGCATGGTAAAAAAACATATAGGAGTAAAAATTCAATAAGAGTAGCGGATATGGAAAACGAGAATGTCCTCTGGTGGATTTTTAGGGTGAAAGTTTTTCTTTCTATTGCAGGTTGTTATGTACATTCTTTATCCAAAATACCCTTCAGCTGGTCAGACGAGGTTGAGACGAGTCTAACGGTGTGCAGTTTTAGTAATCCACTTGATTAAAACCCAACATTTGGAGTGACAAAATATGCAAAACACGAAAAAATCGAAAAAAATCGTGTTTTTTTTTCGAGTTTTTAAGTGGAGTTTCTCTGAAACAAGAAGGACACCATTATGAAGCGTTCACGCCAATTCACACACAATTCTTAAGCACATTTTAACAATTCAAAATCTTGAGCTATTTTCCAAAATTTCAATTAGAAGCCGAAATTACTAGTGCAAACTTTTGACTGACCTAGGACAAATTGGGTGTCAGTTCGATTGGGCCCAGCGAGAGGAATCCAAAACACATATCATTTTTTAGATTGCACCTAGGAGAGATTAGATACTGAGGTCTCAAAGTTTTCCAAAAAAAGTTTTCGTAAAAATAAATAATTTGAAAAAAAAAACTAATTTTGACGCAAAAAATGATTACTGGTGCAAATTTTGTAGAGTTTGCTTGACCTAATGCTATTTTTCCCCTAATTACCTGGGATATTACGTAAATTTAAAATCATTTTTGTACGTTCATTAAAAGCATAAAAATAAATATGGATCACTTCCAGGAGACTTTGTTGTATTCTGCCGACAGATTAAATACAAGCAAATTCCAACATTTGCCGCAAACGTAACGTATTTACGGAGTGCACTCATAACCAATTTATCAATTATGCTCGGATCATTTTACAAACAAGTCCAGTAGTGGCGCGCGAAAAAGAAAGAGATCCTGTTTAGAGCACCAGAAAAAGGTCGTCTCTCTCTTTGCGCGGCGAGAACGGGTTGAAATATTTTTGCGTTGGCATCATGTAAACATCGTAGTAAATATTATTAAAATGCTAATCCGTTGCTGCTGCTGCTGCTGCCGCCGCCGCCGCTTATTATGGCAAATATCTGAGAAGGGTCACCGGAGGTGTGAGGAGGAAAGTGTTTTGTTCGCCGCGGCATGATGAAGCACCGCTCGCTGACGCCGTGTCCGACCGGCGCCGCGTGGAATGCGGACCCTGCGCCGTGGTCGCCGCCGCGACGCTCCACCAGCCGTTCGCTCGCTGCCTCCAAAGTCGCGCGTATGCTAATTAGACGATTAATTGCATGCCCACTCGTCCGTCCAGACATTTCGCGTGCCACAGAGAGAGAGAGAGAAAAAGCGCGGTTTTATCTCACAGAGGCGCCAACTGCAATTCCCATAGAAAATTCTTTTTTTTATTAATTTAATACCTGAAAAAAATATTTAGAAGTAAAGGAAATTAGACAGAACAGGTTGAAGAATTCCTTCAAAAGGGCCGATATTTCAAATAACTTGCCCAAAATTTTTCCCGTCATATCAAGCTCTTGATTTTCATTAAATTTTGGTGGTTTTGACCCAAAAATATTCAGTAAATATTTGAACCACATTTTGAGGTCTTATTATTGTGCTATTTGAAAAACTCAAAATCGACTATTCCTCGGAATCTATTAAAGATGCCAAGTTGAAACAATAACGTGTTATGCCAATCAACTTTTGAGAAAAAACAATTTTCAATTTTGAGTTTCAAATAGAATTTAGAAAAAAGAAGCACATTTTTCATATTTTTTGTTGAATGCGAAAAAATGTTGTAAATTGTAATATTAATCTATCCTGGAATTCTCGCGACGGTGTTTAATTTCATTTTTGAGATATTTTTAGGTCATAATCTGGCTTTGAGTCGAAAATCGAAACATTAAATGAACTCGAAATCTCATCTTCCGCAAACATTCAAAAACTGCATAACTTTAACTCGTCTTGATGCCCCTGATGAGCCAAAAAGGTTTCAGGGTGGCAACCCCCACCTCATTTCATCCTTTCTCCTCACCTCGCCTCATAAGAATAAATTCATTTTTCCAGTGCTAATTGCTCTGTAGTTGGCCCTGAACATTTGGAATCACCTTAAAAATGGTATTACACACCCTTCTCCATCAACCCCTAACTCACCCCCTCAAAAATTACCGTGTGTCAATACAACAACGTCAGCTTTAGCAGTTTTTAATGCTACGTTGACTAAATATAAGCTCTTTGTAACCTTCAAACAAATGAAAAAGTCAAAACAAAATTAGATTAACCTCACAAATTCAAAAAGGTAAATTTTGAGACAGACGCAAACAGTGTTTTGATACAGAAGGACTTGTCCAATTTTTAATTATTTATATTTTAGTGAGTTTTTTCATTGAGGATTGTAATATACGATTCAATTTTTGCATCCCGAAGGGACGACCGACAATCGTGCCCACATTCCGAAAAGGTGCAATAAAACGTGCCTTTTTAGTATTCTACTCGATCTTTTGCTTGTCAACAATAATTGCATTCCAGCAAAACATGTCACATTCCAAAATACCGGATTCATTGCCCCATTCAGACGGCCTTTGGAATTATCTGCCTTTTTTTTCTTTTCGCACCTCAACGAGCAGAGTGGAATCTCCTTCCTCTAAATCACGAAATCTCGCCAATCCATTGTCTGCAGTGCCATTGTAGGCAAGGTCTCGTCGGCCGGCTGCTGGCGCCGCGTTGGAAATTGATTCCGTCTGCCGGGCTTTATTTCAATTTTTGCACTAAGCCTGCCGACAGGTGCGATTTTTCACCGCGAAATTTAAGCATGAGGAAATTTCGCAGACGGGATTCCTTTTGACGTGATTTTACGACTGCAGTGAAATTTTAACCAAGAAGGTGAAAAGCGGTTTTTGATTGAGCATGTTTCTAGGGATATTTTTCACTTTCTTTTGCACGAAATGAAGCTATATATACATTTAATAAAATAAACTATGTGTTTTATTTTTCAAGCGGATGGAAAGGGGGTTGAAAGGGTCGAGGCATTTAGGGAACATAAACAGGCCCAGATTAGTTTTAAATTTCATATCTATTTTCGAAATCTTAGCCAAAACATCTTTTATTTTCTTGCAAATGGCTGTGACAGAAAGTAAATCGTTGACAAATATGAATTTTAATATTTAAAAGTTAATTCTATCTTGATCGTTGACCTACTAACTCAGAAATGTACAGAATTTTTGTTTGTTTCAAGAAAGATGTCGTCAAACGCTCCAAAGTTCAATTCAATTATGTTTACGGTTATTATGCGTTTTCGGTTTTTGTCAGTAAATTTATTGTTTGCAACGTTCCAAATACAGCCAATCCAGAGGAAGGAGTTTTCAGCTGGTGCTTTTCATTTGAAACATAGACGTTTACATTAAAGTAGCACTGGAATTTCATTTTTGACAGGGCCAATTGATTCCATGGTGGAAAAATTGAATTATTTCATGTTGAGCCAATGGTTTCTTATTCTTAGCGTTTTTGTCGTTCAATCTTAAAAAAATTAAAACAAAAAAACTAGTTTTGTAAAGGAAAAGTCTGAGATTTGGATTGTTTCTATTTTTTGTGTAAGTTCCAATATAAATTTTAGATAATGTAGTAAGACTATTAAAATAAAATAAGATTTTGAAGATTGTGTTAGTTTTAATTTTTATTCTGTATCGATCCTTTGATCCGACTCGGAGAGCAACATTTTCCAGCTCTCCGTGGATGTTACCATTTCGGTGGTCCGACTCCCACGCGCCACATTCTGTTCTCTCCTTTAATCTCTATTTCTCTGGTGCCGACAGGCGTGCAGCAATAGTTATTATCGAGGCAAACGCGAGCGCGAGGATGACGTCAACGAGCGCGGAGCACGACGCGGCTGCGACGCGGATGGTAATCTGCCCGCATGCATCCTTCCTCGGCCCGCGAAACTGATGGCCCGGCCGCGCAGGAGTCGTCGTCGGCGCCCCTAGCGGCCGACGCGGCAAAGTGTCAGGTATAAAGGGCGCTCGCTCGTGGTGTGGGCAAAGAGACAGGTGCCGCACTCAGAGAAATGTGGAGAACGACGCTGTTGCTCGCCTCGGCGCTCGTCGCCGCCGTCCACACCTCGGGCATCCCCATGTGGGAGTTCCTCGACAGGAGTGAGAAGGTAGGCAGACGCTTCTCTAACCTTTTTCAGCTTCACCCTAAATCATTAAAAAAATCTCATAGAGATTAGTCATTTCGTTTTATTTATTTTTTATTTTATTGTTGTTCAGATTTTTTATTAGTTTCCTGCTGTATATTTACACACGAAATCTGGATGTTCCAACTTGAGAACTAAATTAAATCTATATAATTTTTAATATTCGTCACTAGTAAATTAAGTTTGATTAGTTTATTTCTTCGTAAATTTAATTTTTCGTAATTGTCTTCCGCAAATAATTTTACTAATTAAATTAGCTTTTTCGTTTACTCGAGCTAGTGGAACAGTTTTATTTGCTGCTTTCGAGTGCCGAGTCACCGCTAATAATAAGAGAGACGTGCAGCATGTACAGGAAAGGGTAATAATTAGTGCTTGCCGAGAGTCACGCGTGCCGACCTAGCACAATGAAACGCGCGCGCCCCGATGATATAATGCCGAGTGAGACCTGACAATTACCTTCAAACAACGCTTTTAGAGCGAATTTAAACAATGCAACAAGTTAACACAAACAGAATACCAGCAGCACAATTCCTCGAAAAACGAAAGCTTAATACAATTTTAATAATTTGAACTGCCTTTCCGAGTGTTGTTAAAAGTTATCATGAGAAAAGAATGAAAAACAATACACCAGGAAAAAATTCAACCAAAAATAATTTTGCGAGTGGGTGTGGGCGGCTAAAATTGAAGTTTTGAAAATGAATATAATATCCCTCACACGTTCTCGTTTAGTACAGCCAGATATTACGACCCCTCTTGCCTCATCAGTAAAACTCCGCATCTAGACAAAACTTACTGGTCATTGAAATTGATTTTCCGACTCATTCTTGAGCCGACGTAAAATGTTTATATTCTCAACATTCCGCACCTTTCATTATCCATTCACACAAAGTATAATCAAATTTATAACATCCCATTAGCATACATTATTTAAAATTTGATTTGCTTCAAGTTGAGTACAATATTGTTTGTCCAGTTTTTGCCGTGCTCCGTTTTTTTAATTAAAAATATCCAGTTTCGGAAAAGAATTAACAAAACTGTGCCACATGTAAAGCTAAAGAAGGTTAAAAATCTTTCCAAGTTGACAATAATATTAATTTCTATCATATCTAGAAATTACAATAAAAAACCGATGCAATGGTTAAGTTTTAAATTGTAAATTCTGAAAATTTGAATTTAATTTCCTATTTAGCTTCCTTCTATATTTTATGGAGAGCTTAAGTGCAAACATAAAAGCTCTAAAAAAAACAACTCTCATCCAAACACGCCACACCAACGTTGATTAATACAAAGTATAAAGAGGAGGATGTTTTTGAAACGTCCAAACGAAGAATTCGTCCTCCCTGAGTGAGTGTTCACCTTCAGGGCTCCTCATCAGTGTCAAAATTTGTTCCGGTGTGGATGAAAATGAAAAGTTAATCGCCGATCTAGCCTAATTTATTTTGCGTCCTTTGCCCGAAAAGGATTTTTAGTCAGTCATGCCCATGGTAAACACACACCTTAATTGGCCATTGTTTCTCGTTGGCTGCATCCTAAAAAGTAAATAAACGAACATGCGTGCACGCTCAGATGCACTTTCGTGCCTAATGAGATGACGAATGATGCAAAATAAATGATCTATAAATTTCCCTAAAGCGAAAGTGGATTTTTCAACTCTACGCACTAATAACAACATGAAAATCTTAATGACCCGTTTGTCAAATAAACCTTGGCGAGGATGAGTCCGTCTCTTGCAGCGCGATATCTTATTCTTCACCTTGCGACGGCAGTTACGCGGCAAAAGAGAGAAAAAAACAGAAGAGAAGCGAAAGGTCGCTGCCAGGGGGGTCACGGGAACCTTACTTTCGCGAAGAGGTCGCGGTAGTGACAAATCGACCTGATATATTGTTGTATGTTGTTGACGACCTCGCCGCCGGAACAACAAATTGACGAGTTGTTTTGTTATTTCCTCCATCAAGAATATATACACGGAGAGGAAGTCTGTGCGGGCAGGAAGGTTCTGTTTACTTTACTGCTCAGCTTTTTTATTATCATCGGCTGCGAGAATCATCGTTTTATTAATTACAGCCGTTTACGAGCAAACAGACGCAGCCTTCTCTTGTGAATACTGACCGAGTCGTTGTAAATGAATTTATTCACGCTTTATGCATGATGCTAATTGGACTTGCGCGATTCTCCCATTGTTTCGCGCCTCGATCGTCTCACGCTTTCAAGATTAGATTTATTAAATGAGTGCTGAAATCCGTGATTGCTTGTTCAGATCTAATTTTCATAAATTATTATTCATTGCCGTGGCGTTACTAAGCAGTTTATTATGGAGAATGAATTCTCGCGTTTTTCTGAAGATTTTCTTTGCCCTGAAATCAACTGCGTGCATATGAATTCTTCGTCAAGCTGCTTGAGCAAATTGAATGCCTCCAGAAAATTCTTGTGTGATTTCGATTTCGGTTCACCAGTTAACAGTGTAGAGTACATATCTAAAGCGTTTTTACTGGTGTAGTGGTGTATGACAGAAAGTTGAAGTGGGTCCGATAAAATTTGAATTGTTGACTAGTTAGCAGTTGATCTTATTGCAAGTTTGAGTTGCGCAATATTCAATTTAGAGCTGAGCAATAGCAGTTAAATTTCATAATTTGCAAATTTTCTCGAAAAATTAAACGTTTTTTAGTCAATGTTTTTTTTTTGCATAACTTAGGTTCCTATCTCGTTGCGATCTATCAAATGCTGTGAGAATTATGAGTAAAATTTCCCTTCTAGCGAAATAAATCATGATTTCCAATAAGGAGACTTAACTAACATTTTGGGAGCCAATTTTCTCAGAAATTTAAATGCCAACCTGACAAAATTTTAGCTCTTATCAAATTTTCAGAGAATATTATTAAAAGGTAATATTTCATTATATGCACTTAAAAATGCTCAGTAATTTTGTGACATTATGTATCCTGAACACTTTAAAAGGGTCAAGGTATTATAAGAAATAATTTCATATTCCACCACTGACAATGCTGCTTTAATTCTAGACAACAAGACGTTTTACTTTGTGTCACTGCTGGCAACTGCCTTGAATTTTTTACTTAGACATTTACACGTAAGCGATGGGTTCGGCTTCAAATACAATTTATCTTTGTTTGTTTTACAACAATAACGACAACCTCACCTTGCTCACGTAATATTTCTCGACATCCTTCACTCTGAATTTAATTCCAATTTCTAATAATAAAATCAGTGTGTAGCGCCAGTAAATTAAATGCGGGATTGCAAAATAAAAGCGTTGCACCATTACCAGGTCGTGGCCAGCTAAAAAAATGCAGTCAAAATATTTGCACTGCCGAATGCCGGTTCCTTATTACAAATTGTCGTAAAGCAACTCCGTCTCTCGATCATTGACCGGATTTGGAAATACACCCAGCACCAGCACCAGCACACACTCACAACTCTTGATCTCAAAAGCACCGCTCGTGGAAATTATTTGGTAGAAAAAGGCGGCGGCTCCCTGTGTGTTGCGTAACGAACGGTATATCTGAAGTGAAGCGACTGGGGTCCTCGACGGCCCACTGACCCAGTCGCTCACTGGTGCTGCGATACGAGTGACCCACTTCGAGAGTGGAAATTAAACCTCGGAATTAAATTAAATTTCCAGGTCTTTCTCACATAAACACACGTGTTTCTGATAAATGCATGCACCTTGTTACGCTCGGCCGAAAACTGCATAATTTTAATGCAACGCGTACTCTGTTCGCAGGTGAACCGCCTCTTCCATGTGTTTATGCGACAAGTGGACGACTACTGCAACAAGTCCGACATGCCTGGTGAGCACTTTTTCGTAACTTATTGCGTTTTGCCAAAATTATTGCCGCCGGCCATGAGAACGCGGACAAACAAGATCTCCTTTTAAAAATGCAAATTAATTTCAGTAGGAACTGCAAATTAGGTATTAAATTTCTCGTTTATAATTGCAGACTGTAACAAGGCGATGATGGTGCATGGTTTGAGTTCTTTGGCCCGCATGGAGGACCACCATTTGGACTCGATGGACCCTTACCAACGCGATGCCCATGAGCTGAGTGAGTATGTTTCTCTCGTCAGAAACTGGTTAATTTTATTCTTTTTAATCATCATAAATATAACACTTTTTAAGAGACTGATATCAAAATATAAAAAGTGGATAATATGTAATAAAAAGATTCCGATGAAATTTTTTACCTTTCCTTCAAAATTGTGGGAAAGAGCTAAGATTTTCCTAGGTTGCCGTTTAAATTTACTAGAAAATATATTGGCTCCACTGTTAGCGGTGAGCAATGCAACTCAATGGAAAATAATGATTTATTTATAATATATTTAATTCATTAAAGAGGATTGATAGATCAAAACCCAAAAAAGCAAAAATTGACCCAGGTAGCTATGTAAATTTTTAAGAAAAGTGGCTGCAAAGTTAGCTTGCTTTTCTAACGGCGAGGACTGTCTCCGTACTTGAAATTTGATTTTATTTCTCAATTAAAGTTTCCATAAAAAGTGCCATACACCGTTAGATCGATTTTGACGAGAGGAATCGAAAGCTATCAAGAAAATATGCTCAAGTGTGCTGTAAAGTTTTAAGAAAATTGGCAAAGTTTGAATTTTTAATTCCAAAAACCTCCCCTCTTTCAATCATTAAACATTGAAGAGCGAATTGCTTACTATTTAGTCATAATTTCTAATTATTTAAAATTGTTAGCCTGTAAAGATTCACTTTATACTCCTTTTCCTGGTATAGACAAACCAACCCTCAGGAAAAAAATTAACTGAGCGCGTCAGCACTCTTGACCCTCTGAGGCAATCGCATCCGCCTCTCTGTTTCTTCCACCATAATTTCAACCTGACGAAGGTCAAGAGCTTTGTCTCATTACATGCAAAATTCGCCGAAGCGTCAATTCTCAAGAGCGACGTAAAATGACGATAAATATTATGAATGTTTCTAATTATACGCGTGCTTTGTTTGCAGTCTGGGACGCCATGATGCACGAACACGACAAGAACCACGACCACGAGGAGCCCTCCAACGGCGGAGACGCGACCAGTAAGTTGAGCGAAAGATAATATGCGTATACCTTAAGGGGAAAATTTACGATCAAATGCCTCATAAAACGGTATAGTTACGGAGTTACGCGCCCGTCGCAAGGTTGAGGACGACCTGACCTTAGACCTCAAGCTCAATTTCCATTTTTAGATTTTTATTTTTCTGCTCTCTCTAAGAGTCGGTATTTGATGTTGTTCGCTTTGGGTACTCATAAATATAAAGAGCATAATAAAAATTAAAGAAAAAGTAGTGGTTTAATTGTGAGAGAAAAGAATTTAAACTATCTACGTGCCAAGCATTTAAATCGATGGAAGTAAAAAACTAAATAATTAGAAGCACCAAATCCTCAATATCTTGTAGAAAACCTTTAGAAGAAATTTAATTAAATCAATTCAACAGTTGCGAAATCCCTTAGTGTTCGAAGCTGAATAACGCAAGACTCGTGCAGACCAACCTTTGTTTCAGACGTTTGGTAGACTTCTGGGGGCTCAAAATATGTCATTTCACTTTGTTTTTAAAACATTTTTGTTTCATCAGACAAATTAAAAGCTAATTTTAGCTGTTGGAACACTCTTTTCGCTCTTTCCCGTAAAAAGCGAAAGTGAAAAAAATTGTCAGAAATAGAAAGAAATGCACACACAGGTATTTCTTAATTAAATTTAAAATTGACGACTTGGGTATAGGTTTCGCGCTGATAAATTTAAATTGGTTACCTACAAGTGAAATTCTGAAAGGAAAAACTTAAATAACACACTCATATATACTTTTCCCCCATTCAAAACATATTATTTACAAATAAGTTACCATCCTGAATTAATTTATTAATTTGAATCGGCAATTTTAAATTTCATAAAAATGGTTTTTGTGTGAAATCACCAATTTTAAATATCCATGTTGTTCATGGAAATGTGATCACAATTTTTATAAGATTGCTGAAAAAATCGAATCTTAAGAACCAAGAAAAATCGTTAATTTTTAATATTTTTTATTTAGAATAGTGACGTATAGGGAAGTGATTATTTTCTAAATTATCTTATATACGATTGAATTCTCTAATTGACATTCGTGTCGTTATTTGTGCAGACGTGCTGTCAAAGAAGGACTCAAACCAGGCTGAGGGCGACCAGCAGGAGCCCAAATTCGGCGACGAGGGCGCCGCGAGCAACCAGGAGGTGGTGTACGCGCCGCTGCAGCACTCTGGCGGGCCGATGATGTCCCGGCTGCGGCCTGACGGCAGCACCGTGCCCGGCGACCCTCCCGGCGGCCACCACATGACGCCCGACATGGACATGATCGAGCACCAACTGATGAACCAGATGCCGCACCGCGTCGCGCGGCCTAGGGACACCAAGTTCCCTTTCCTGCAGCGCAAACAGTGATCCTTGAGTTCGTCCCGACGCCTGCTGTACATACTAACAAGCCCTATTTATGACAACAATTTTTCCTCTTTGTAAATAAAACCTTCTTTGTAAAAGATCTGCGTTAAATCGACCGGGTGCGCATTTTCGGTTGTGTGAACGAACTTTTCTAGTGCAAAAACAGTGCGGTCTCAATGTCTGTTCCTAATTGACGCTCGTGTAAATGTGTACAGATTATGTAAAATAATTTTAATAAACTCGATTTTAAAAATAAAATGAATTATGATATTTTTTCTACTCACCTTAGAAATAAAGAAATTAAAATCGGCGGGCATTAATTGACAACAATATATAGCATATTTTATAATTTTGTAATACACTGCTTTATGTTTCCCTCATGTTTAATGACCTTTCTATATTTACAATGAAAATATTTTATAGACGCATGAAAAGCAGGTTTTTGAACATTTTGAGTTTTAACTTAATGCCAAAATAGTACTCTATAGTTTTGACTTTTAAACTAAACAATGAAATAAAAATAAAATTTCTCTGACTTGAGCAAACTATAATTTTCCTATGTCTCGAAAACCCGTCCAAATTGCTACCCACTCTTCCGGTGAATCACTCAAACTATTTTTACAAAACTTTTGTAAAATGTGAATAAATATTATTATGATGGATATTTTCTTTGTATTAAAAATGAAATAATATACATATTATGCAATTAGAATAATTATATTTCTTAACTTGGCGCTTAGCGCCAAACACCAGGCTGGCATGGAGCGCAGGACCAGCAGTTATGTGAACATTCTGTCTTCTGACTCTCAAAATAAGATGAAAATATTAAATTGCTTATTGTTCAACAAAATTTACAAATGAAGTCATCAATTCAATAACTTGTTAGCGTGAAAAACCATTCTTAAAAATAAAATGTATATTTGAATTAGCTCCTTTGCATGCTCTCCTTATTTGTTATATTGCCACTCTACTCGCCACTCCCTCCTCCCACTCGTAAAATCAAAACATGGACTAACACCTGATTCACCAACATTCCTGCTGCAATGAAAGAGTTTTTTTCGTAGAATTTGAGTCGATTTGATTCAACAACATAATGAGTTGGAACGTGCAGCCAATTATTGAGGATGCAATGGCCGCCGCTGGTCGAGCGGTGACCTTTGACACGGCCGGGCAAATCGGTCCTGCTTGCTACTTCTACCGAGAAGCAGCCAGGTTACTCGGGTTAGTTGCCAATGCAGGAATTCCAGCGGACCAGCAACAAAGTTGGCTCATCAAGGCTCGTGATTATACCGCTAGAGCAGAGGCTTTGGAAAATTCAGGTTTGTTACATGTACATACATATTAATGTTTTATTTATTAAGTAAATTTTATGACCTAAAATATTAACAGAAACGATCTTTCAATAGCCCCTCCGAAGAGCCCTGAAAAGGCTCAGTCTGAGGACCAAAAGAGCATGTCAAAGGTGAAGTTTTTCTTCCACCAAGCTCTGGACGCTGATGAATCTGGGGACAAAGATGCAGCTTTGGAAATGTACATGAAGGCCGTGGAGTTGAGTTTAGAGACTGTATGCTGGCAGAAAATATTGCCTTGAGTTTATTATTACCTGCATAATTATGTCGTATTTGCAGAAGAAGATTACGCCTGACGAGAAGCTACAGTTAAAACTAAAGAAATTAGCCACGCAAGCTCTGGAGAGGGCAGAAGCATTAAAAGGGATAACACAGAGCAAACCAGACACAATCAGGTCTGTTGGATTGAGGGCCGTACCTGAAGACAGCTCCCCAAACGAAGGTTTGAAAATAGACTGGTGTATTTACAAAAATGAATAATATTTTATCCTTAGAACCTAGTGCGCCTGCTGCAGCACCCGCTTCCTCCTCAGACCGTCCTCCTCTACACAGAGGGGATAGCGCCCATTTAGTAGTGACCGGACAGTCGTCTTACACAAAGGAGGAGAAATTGGTTCTGGAAAGGACGTCTAGAATAAATAAAAATGAATTTGTGCCATTTATGTCAGTTGATCTGCGTGAACAGTTTAGACTCACCATGCCCTACACAGACAAGTATGTCAATTTTGTAAAATTATCAAAATTTAAACCCTCGCGGTTCTTTCAATTTTTTTACTGCTAAAATTGACTTATACATTCATATAATTGCAAACAAAATAAAAAATTGAATTAAAATCCAAGTGAAGAAATATATTAAAAATTGCTACAATAAAGTTTTTTTTAGTAATTTTATATTATGGCAAGTTGCAAATTTTTGGCTGGACCCACATAAAAACCGTAAGCAATTCAGAAATATTCAAAATTAAGTATAATATTACGTAGCAATCAATTTGTCTTGAAAAGCAGAGTCTGTGTACCAAGTATCATTGTGATTGGACAAAAATTTTAGTTTCATCAGTAATTTTCTTTTAACTTCACGGAATTCTAATTTGAAAGATTGTCAGGGTTTCCTTGTTAACCAATGTTTGTAATTCAGGTCTGGCTTCTTGGCCTTATCACCAAAGCAGTCTAAAAATTTCGCTCGCTGGGCACGTCCAGACGAAATTTGTCCGAATCCAGTCATGTTTGGCGAAAATGGTGTCGACTGCTGGAGCATAAAACAAACCGTCGTGTCTGACTGCTCCTTTGTCGCGTCTCTAGCCATCAGCGCCCTTTACGAAAGAAGGTAGGAAGACTCAGCAAATCAAGTATTTCCCACAAAGCCTAATTTTTTTGTAGATTTAACAAGAAGCTGATCACCTCAATCATTTACCCTTGCAACTCTAAGCATGATCCTGTGTACAATCCGTTCGGAAAGTACATGATCAAGCTGCACATTAATGGAGTCGCTAGGAAGGTGGTCGTGGACGATTTCCTGCCAGTTGGCAAGCATGGCGAGTTGTTGTGCTCCTTTTCCACCAACAAAAATGAACTATGGATCTCCTTGCTGGAAAAAGCCTACATGAAAGTGATGGGTGGATACGATTTTCCTGGATCAAACAGCGTAATTTAACGGTTTTTTAATAATCTAATTCAACACTTACAAAATGAAGATGAAATTTCTCGTCTAAAATTATTAATTCTCAAGAGTGAGAATTTAAAAAAAAAACCAACCTTATCCTATGCTTTTGAACCTTTTTTCTATCCCTCAAAAATTGCAGAACATTGACTTGCACGCCCTGACTGGTTGGATACCAGAGCGGGCGCCAATGCACTCTGAAGAGGGTGCATTCAACAAAGATGCCTTTTTCACCACTTTGTTTGAGCGGCTGCACCGAGGGGATGTTTTGGCCACAGTTGCCACCGGAGTGTTGAACCAAGCAGATGCAGACAGAGCTGGACTTGTCCCGACGCACGCCTACGCCGTCCTGGACATCAGAGAAGTCAAGGTTTGAACATTTTACAGAATGCAGTTTTCCGTTTAGTTTTTTCCTGGTGGATTCTTATAAATAAAATTTAATAAGAAGATAGGGAAATTGTTTATAATTAAATTTTTAGTTATTAATGTGGGAGTAAATGACAAAAGCTATTTTAATAAATAAAAGGTTTAAGAGTGTGAATTATTAAAATAAAATATTATAACCTGAGATAAACAAGATTTATTTGATGAAAATGTCCTCTCCATTTGAAATGTTTAAAGTTGTTGGGATTAATTAACTAAATCTGCTGTAAAAAAGGCCTCTTTGTATGAATTAAAAAAATAGTCTTTTTGTCATGTCAATATTGCGCCCTTATGACAAACCCTCTCGATAAGAATGACAGGGAACTTCCTAAATTATCATAAATTCCCCTTTTTCAACTTGCTTATTTTATTGCAGGGTGTGAAACTTTTAAAACTGAAAAACCCTTGGTCCCACCTACGTTGGAGAGGAAATTACTCTGAACTGGACACGCGGCACTGGACTGAGGACATGAAGGCAGCACTCAAGTTTGATCCAAACAGCGCCGCCATGTTTGACAACGGCGTATTTTGGATCGATTACGAGAGCATTATCAAGTTTTTTGATGTGTTTTATCTCAACTGGAATCCGTCCTTGTTCAAATACACCTTCTGCCTTCACCAGTGAGCTTGACGAGATTTTAAATTTATTAATAATTTGAGCATCTTTCTCTTCAGGTCGTGGCAGGCTGGATTGGGTCCCATGAAGGATGCCTTCAACGTTAGTGAAAATCCGCAGTTCGTTCTGGACGTGCCCGCGACACAAAACAAGTCCAATGTTTGGGTTCTGCTCACGCGGCACATCACCCAAATCGAAGACTTTCGAGAGAACAATGAATACATCACGATCGTGGTTTACAAGAACAATGGAAAAAGGGTTTACTACCCTTGTAAGTACTGCTCGTGACTAATTAATTTGTTGCTGATAATTATTCTCGTAGATGAGCCAAGACCCTTCATTGATGGCGTCCGGATAAACAGTCCGCATTACCTTACAAAAATCCCAGTGAACGCTGGCGTCGCTGAAAAAATCAATCTAGTCGTCTCGCAGTACGAGAAAACCACGACAATCTACTACACCTTACGGGCTTACTCCACAATTCCATTTACGCTAAGGAAAATCGGCAGTTCGTTTGAATATAAAAAGGTAAGATTTTGATTAAATTAATAAAGGCGAACGCGGCTTGGTATGGGTATTACGATTTAGATGAAATTTTATGGAGGGGTTGCCCTAGGAATCCTACATTGCATTCTAAAATATTGTGTCAAAATCCCTAAAATTGCTTTTTTTACAGAGGCTCACAATTACAATGAATCAAATTTTCAAGGTTGAAATCTATTTGTTACAGGAGATAAGTGGTGAGTGGAAGGCGGGCACTGCCGGTGGCTGCCGGAACCACAAAGCCACCTTCCTGACCAACCCTCGCTACCAGCTCAACCTGAGCTCTGTGTGCAACCTTCTGATCAACCTGAAAGGACCCAAGCAGTACCCAATAGGCTTTGAAGTCCTCTGCGTAGTCAGCTCGGACCAGAATTCACCAGGGGCCTTCACAACAAAGAGCTCGGGGGACTTCAGGTAGGAGCTTTTCCTCTTTTTAAATTTCGTAGTTTGATCGTGAATATCACTAAAGGTCGGGTTTCGTGGTGCTGGAGCTGGAAGGCGTGCCGGCCGGAACGTATGACGTGATCGTGAGCACTTTTGTGCCCAACCAGTTTGGACCTTTTATCCTAACCGTCAAGAGCAACAATCAGTTCAATATGGCTGCGTTGTGATTTTATTATTGATTTTTATTTTTTAACATTAAAATCGCATTTTGTTTTTTGCAAACCAGTAAAAATCACCCCTTCTTTTATTAAATCGTGACCTCAATCATTTAAAACTTTAAGAAAACAAGTTTAAAAACGCTTCACTCAGTAGAATCTATCTGTTGACTTGGTGGAGGAGGCGGCCGATGAAGAATCATTGATCGTCGTAGAAGTCGACAGCGATTCAATTTGGGACTGGTTTGTCGTCACTGCAGGTCCAATATAACCATTCAAAGGCGCAGGCCAGGGGTTGCACTTGGACTTTCCATTCGCTACATTTTCAAAGAACACGTAGCATTCCTCCACTGTTAAAATAAATATGTCAAGAATCCAGCATTTGATTTAATAGTAAAAAACTAACATGACGTGCGGGATTCCTCCGGGCATTGCTGAATGAAATGATTTAACAGTTAGTTTTGTCTGAAAATCTGTCAGGTGTGGATTTTACCCTGACTCCAATGCTGTAGAGGCAGTAAGCGAAATGAAGGTTGGTCATCTGGCAGTCTCCCTCTTTCGTGATGTCGGCGTCTATCATATTGTATTAACGCATAATTATATGAAAATTGAAAAATCGTGGAAGTCTTATAAATACACTGCAGTTGGTCCAAGCACGTGTCAAAGGCTCCATTAATTATATTTTTCCAGTCATTCGAAGGGGTTGAAGCCAGAAATTGAGCTCGCAGTTTTTCCACATTCGCAGTTCCATTTTCGTAAAGCTGAGAAATAGTTTGCAGTTAGTGACAAATTGTTTGTCTTAATAAATAACAATAAAGCACCGAATCCCTCCGCTTGATAGTACAACTGACGATGCACTGCACGAATTATGATTTTTAAAATCAACACAGAACTTAAAACATTTCAAATCTCACAGCCAATCCCATTTCTGCGAGTCTGCTGTCTGAAATGCCGAGTTTTTCTTTATTAGACCTTTTCGAATTTTCCTACTAAATATACCTTTGTTTCCTTTGGAAAACCCTCTCTTCTTAGTTGCGCATATTGCAGTGTCACTGGATGTGAAAGGTGTTGGGAACTTGCAGCACAAAAAGTTTTTCTGCAAATTGGGATTTCAGTTTGAAGCCCTCTTTAACGAATGCTAAAGAACTTATTAAATATTTACAGGGGGTTAGCATTTTTTGCGGTTTTACCCTAATTTTTGCCAATTACCAGTGCAACAGTTTTAATAAAATAAAAAAATTTATGACTTATAAGCTTTAAAACTAGCTAAATTAAAAAAATCTGGTTTTAATTTAATGTTTTATAAGTCAAATGAGCCAGACATTTTCAATTTAAAAAAATCAGGTCTGTAAAACGCGGTAGAAAAATATTGGAAAACAAAATCTCGTTTTCGGAAGCTTTGGATATTTGGTGAGCTTTGCTCAGTTGGCAAAATCACACATTTTCCACACATTCATTGTAAATATTTTATTTTTGTTTAATAACAACTGATGTGTATCAAACAAATCATAAGGTATAAAAAAATCGAGGCAAGTGCAGCCTTTCAGTGGGGTTTTAGCTGCAAAAACAACATTTTGTAAGAATTTAAAATTAACGAACGGCTAAACTCTAGAAATTGATTTAGGATAGATAGCTATAGCTAATAGTGAATTTCTGAGAGAAAAAATTATATAACACGATCTTGTAGTGTACTGTACAGCGGCTGTTTCAGCCCCTCAGACCTTGGATCAGCAGTATATTTTACTCTAAAATAAAATTCATACCACAGTGTTACCTGCAGAGAATAGTGAAAGGCGTCCAAAAGTTGTAGAGAGGAGTGACGAACTTCTGCAAACCCCATCACTCGCTCTCTCTGTGATATAACCTTCCCTCTCAAAAATTCACAAGCTAAAATTGTCATCCTTTATTGTGAAAAGCTAATTTCAAAGAGTGAAATTGTGCTTTTTCTAACTTGAGAATTCATTAAGGAAAACTTATGCGAGATTTCATTTGCATGATTATGCAAACCTTGTAATGCCATGTTATGTAACTGCACTTTAAAAATCGTTCAAAATTTATAAGCAATATTTTAGATCCTGTTTTAAAGACTGAATTACCACATTTTTATTTATCTCTTCTTCAAGAATTTTACCCATAGAAGTTATTTTAATCTAATACAATGAACACCTTTTATCCCCGCACAGCAAACATTTATCCTTATTTCAAAACATATACCTAAACCAATTTACTTGGTAGAAGTTCAAAATCAATAAGAACTTACCTGAATTGTCCACCAAGAACAGGCTTTGACGGTGTCCACTTGCCTGACATGACGCTTGTTGGTGCCTCCGAAAAGGCCCGCAAGCGGATTGCCAAAGTTTAGTCCCGTCAAGTCAAAGGCGGGTACCTTTTAAAGATTTCCAATTAACCCTCAGCTTTCAAAATCAGGGTAATATTGCCTCTTGGAGAAAAAATGCCGCGAGGGCGAGTACTACACACGCCCTGATACCCATCGTTGCTGTATCTTGCTGATCGAAAACGCTGAACGACACAGTAAAATGATCACGTAGGCATTTCCTTTCTGGCCAATGACGCGCCACAATGGCCGACAGCCCCATTACAACAGGATATCAGAAAAACGGAAAAACGTAGTTTTGTGACACATTTTGCGACGCAGTTTGGTAGTTTGAAATGAGCCAGCGTGTGCTCGTGGGAAATTTTGATTGGGAAAAATTCAGAGAAAAACATGACCAAGTTGCATTGCACAAAAAATCTTTAATTTTCATGCACAGAGTGTTTGCTTTTCCATTTTAGCCTGTAGTTTTTTGTTGAGAATCAGACGGTGCCTGCAGGGGCGTCCAGGGATCGCATTTGGACACTTTTGCGATCGAGCTCTTGCATTTTGCCGCTTGGAAAAATTGAAACATTGTTGCCAGTAATTAACTTTAAATTTCGAAATTGTTACCCTGAATTTTTGCGGACTGGCCTGTTTGCCTCTTTAGGCTCTCCGAAGGACATTTCTAAAAATAAGTTGATTTTAATTTGAAATTTTCTTACCGCACTTAAGGTTAATTACCTGGACGGCATACTGGTAAAGACAAAATGCGAAATGCAGATTCGGAAGTTTGCACTCGCCCTCGGTTGTTATTTCGGCGGCTGTTTAAACTTAGATGTTGATTAAAGTCGTGTGAACTGTAATTTTCAACTTTTCTGCTCCTTGGTGCACTTGTTAAATGCAGCATTCACGACTGGCACCCAAGCGGCACTCGAGTTGCTGAGGTACAATTGCTGAAGCCCGGTGAGATTTGCGTAACCGTCGCTTTTAAGCTGTCAAAAAATTATTTCAGACTTCTGATAATTCTATCTGTTATTAGGGCTCATTCACGTACCATGTCGGTTTTTTCCAAAATGCAGCTCAGAGTGCACTGAAAAAATATTTATTAATAAACTAATAAGATTGATAAAGACTGAAATACCGCAAATGACATTCCTTGAATTCTCTTGGCTGAAATCAAGAAGCTTTGGTTGTATTTTATAAATTTTTTGGGCTGGGAATTTTAGCACAATATATTCCAATATTTTTAATTTTAATACTGTTTTTCAGAGAAATGAATGGTCCGTTTTCTCGTGTGAGAGAGGCTTTACAAAAGTGATATGTATTTAACATTTTTAATAATTTTTGGGAATATTTTTCGTTGGTGAAACATAAAAATAAAAATAGTTCACTTTAATTAGAAACACATCTTTTCAATTACAATTTAGTAATTTTGAATTTTTATCTTATACACAATTTTAAACAAAGACTAAAATTATGACAGTTTTAATCCCTTTTTGAGTGAAAAAACTCAACGGATTGAATATGATTTTGACCATTTGATATTATTTTTTTTCTGTTGCTATAATAAAATATTTTAATTTTTTTCGTTAGTAAAGAACATTAATTTATTGTAATTATTGTGAAAATCGACGATCCCCTTTTTTCCTCCCCAAAGAACATATTTAAGATATCACTAAACCGACTTATATATCGTGTGATCGAAAATATTTTGAGGACCTGAGAACTGATCAATAAATATTTTATGCTTAAAACTATCGCATGGAATTATAAATTTCTTTCACGTGATCCAAAATGTGCACTTTAGCTCGGATAAAATGGGTTAATACCGAGAATGGTCCCATGACGATTGGAATAAGCTCAGAATAAAATATTCGATTCGTGTTTGAATTTAACCTTTCGGGTCCCTTTTCTTTTTGGTCACTTTGCTGAGACACGGTCCGTAGAATTCTTCTGGAATTCCGTCGGGTAGGTCGCAGCAATCCAGTGATTTCTTAAGAGCTTTGCTTTCGTAATATCTTTTAAATCTCTTTTTAATTTACCTTAATAGTCGTCAAAGAACATTGGTCAGCGTCACGGCGGTGCCTCTCGAGCGAAAGGTCGCCCCCTAGGGACTTGAATGCCGGAACCTTTGAAGCTTAAGAAAATATGGATAGTGAGTGATATTCAAACCTCTTTTGCGAGGAGGCCCACCAGGGCGAACGCAACCAACAAATTCCTCATTGCGACTGTCTCTCGATTGCTTTTTCGATGGCCGCTTCGTGGCATTGAAATTTCCCTTATTTCCTGTTGGAACTCCATGCCACACAAATTGGAGATCGATATGTTCGTGATGATTGATATGATTTTAATATTTTATTTTCCCAACACTTTCAAGGGTTTGTACGAAAAAAAACCAATTGATTGTTTACCTTAAATACATTTATTTATATTTAAAATCTTAAAATAATAAGTCCGTAAAGAACAATTTGCTAGCTTTGTACGTGGTGCGAAATGATTTCGCTATTTACAACAGTTTCTCGTGACTATATTTTATTAGGCAATTCTCTGTCACACGAAAAAGGCTGGGGTGTTGTGCCTTGATATGAGATAACATGAAATTTAAAATCTACGATATTATTTGTGTATTTTGGCACCCACAGCGGTCACAAAACTCTAAAATCGTCAGTTGTCTTCTAGTTTCGGCGAGATTTCAAGCTGCAATTATAAAATCAGTTAAATCGTTTCAACTTGCTTTTCTATTTTTCCGTACCAGGTTGTTCTTTTCCCCGAATTTGGTCCAGAAAGTGACTGGACACTTGCTCCTCTGTCCGGTGCGCGCGTTAAAGACGGAGCAGGAGTTAAAAGGTGGGCAGTACAAGTGCAGACTTACAGCCCGCTCGGTGTGGCTGGTGTTCTCAACTCGGTGTAATCCCATAGAGTCTGGAACAATTAGCAATAATTATTAATAAAAAATGTCCGGTTCTTGGTAGTGGATTTTGCCCATGGATAAGAAAACGCTAGAAGTCTGTTTTTTTTAAACTAAATTTTCTCTTAAAACCACGAAAATGTCAAAACTGAAGACGAAAAAATATTTTAAATATGGTTAACAAAAATTGTTTAAAAGACTCAAAATTAACTTGAAATATTTTAGGCGATTAAGTGACGGAAGAATTTACTGAATGATTAAAACACACGATATTTAAATAAAAACAGTTTTGATATGATGAAAAATAGAGCGCAAAACCAAAAATGCGTCGGTCCTTTTGACTGGCCCACTTTATTGTTTTTTCAAATTTGCTCATGAAATAGAGCTGAAACTAGAGAAGAAATAAGAAAATTTAAAAAAGGAAACTGAGGTTAATTTCAACTGAAAATAAAAAATGTATTTGTGGTGCATCGCTTAAGTACATGTTCTCAGCGTACATTATTCTCAGCGAGTTAAATACTGAAATATACACTTCTGCAAGGTTCCCGCATGAAGGATAAGATTAGGTGATAGAAATTTTGGACTGAGCAAATCGATAAGGTGGCAAATTTACCATTAATGTAGCAAACTTGGTTGACGTAAAGGCTGCTCCTGCCGATCTCTCTCATCTCTTTGATGTCTTCGTCCTTGATTTCCGAACCTTGGACCGGGTTCGTCGGCCACTCGAAACGGACCTCACTCAGCGTGCCTTGCAGCATCTGGGGATTAATACAGAATTTAAATATCTCGCATTTTGCAGACTATGGCCTAAGAAGGAGACTTTGATCCACCGTATTTAACATAAACTGAATTTTTAAATTTTTGGTAATTTTCTACGTTCAATCGCTGAAAAACCATCTAATTCCTTTTCTAAAAATTAAAACGTTGCTTCCGTGGAGTTACCTTTGGAGCCAAATTTATTCAAGTGCCAACTATTTTATACCCGCATGTTAGACTTAGAAAATTCCTGCGAAGACTTGCCCAATAAATTTGACAGTTTTTATAGACTGGTCCTCGGCCAAGTCGATTAAAAAATGTCATTAGGCTTACTTTCATGAAGCAGTGAGCGTCCGCGTGGTCGTGGATGGCCGAGCCGTGACCTTCGCCCCAGCAGAGAACGATCAGGTTGTATTTTTCATTGCCTGTATCCACCAGATTCCTCGTATATCTGCAACAAATAATAGCACTTCTCATTAATATTCTAGTTTTATCCGGATTTGGACGAGGTAACCGTAACGCAATTTTTCCGTCGCAATTTGACCAATAGAAATGCTGCGTAAATGCACTATCCTTCTGAGCAACAAAGTGCGTCGTGTTTGCGGTCCTAAGTTGTTGCCGCAGGGCGAGTTTCACTTTTCATTTTAATTGGCCGCGACCGTGTAAGAATGAGATTTCGAACCTCCAGCTGGCGTGCAGCAAACGCGTGTGTTTTTACGTCATAATATTAACTGCTTTAAACCAGCTCCATGGCGGAAAAATTGTGCTTGCAGGATTCCGGAATGTTCCAAAAATTTCGGTGATCTTGGAAGTTTGCAAAATAACTGATTGTAAGCACTGAAAAATTCTGGAAATTTGTTTTGTCCTTTACTTTAAGACCGAGGAAGAGCTAAAAAATTTTAAATGAATTGAATTTAATTGTTACTCAGCCCAAATTTGATTATTTCTCAGCATTTTTTTAGATAACTATTGAAACTTAACAATTTGCCAAATTAAATTCAATCGTTGCCTTGCAAAAATCCACTGATTTGACCGACTCTTTCGGACGACTCTCGTTAAAGGTCAAACGTGCGATTTCCTGATAAGAGATTAGAGTGCGCTTTATTTTTAACGACGTTGAGTAAATATCCGTTTGTTAGGGGTCATTCAATTGTGCCCCTTGGGAAAAGTACCGAGTTCTTTTGCATGCATCGATCAAGTGACCTCTCTTCTGCGATAAAAGCAACAGCCGATGGAGAAACAACCCAATGAGGCGAAAATTCGGCTGTGCAGACTTTGGACATATAAATTTCCCGCTTTTTAACGCACGCATTACCATTTAAGCCTTGCGTTATCTGCCTGCGATAAGCATCGATGGGGCGCGAAAAATCTTACACATATTTTAATCCACGCACAAATCGAAAGCATTTTATCTGCTTTTAATTCCTCCTTTTGCCTCTCGAAACCTAATCAGAACACGTGCTCTCAACATTTTGCTGTTTAGGGTTTTCTGAAGTACATATTTTCTTCAGTTTCTCCTATCTTTTCCCAACAGAGGGTCTTGTGCAACGTTTTTAGTCAGGTTAACAAAATATGACTTTAAAACAATAATGTTCCATTTTAAATTATTTTTTTAAGGTGGGTATTTGTTTGCTTGCTTGCTTGCTTATATAATGTCCGGAAGAGAAAAATGCCCCTGAATTGAACGATTGATGTTAGTTTTAGCTATTAAACTAATTGATTTTCAGTAAGGATAGTACCATCCTTAATTTTCAGAAAACCAAGATGTTTGTTTAAAAAATTGATACAGTAATATTAATTTTTACCACTAAATGGCATCATTCGTTCAATTCAGGAAGCCTTTAAAAATTGTTCTTGACTGTAAAAAGCAAATAGAAAAATATTTCACCTCCAACTAAGAAATATTCCCAATTTTTTAACATCGTCCTTGATAGTCGGTTCACAAACTCCAGTGAGTTTAATTGAACATTAAAAAATAGTTGGTTTTGTATTGTACTTATGCAATGACCTTTCCAAGAGGATCAACAAGTAAGTGCCATGTTTGGCAAGCAAAGGAAATAAATAAATACACGCATGCAGGCTTCGATGTCATGGTGATACAAAATATTTCATTATCACCTAAGATCTTATGGTAAATATTTATTTTATTTGTGTATGTTTTTGAGTGTCTAGAATATCTGCCTTGTGGCACACGTTTCAAATTAATTTATGTCTCGGCTGTCGAATGTACCTGACTGGCTGCAATCAGTTAAACGGCCGTAAAACGCGAAACCTGCCCGCAACCAAAAGAACATTCGCGCGTGTTCCCTGCGCTACAGAGATCGGCTCGGCGGTGACGTAAAGGCAAGCCTTTCTCAGGGGCCCTCTGATTCGCTCAGGTTCGACGCTGCCCACCGGACAATGATGTATCTGTTCTTGTATTCTGCGTTCCAAACAAACGCAGTTTTTGTGTTTACATACAAGCGGGGTCCTTTGGTTGACAGATTAGAGAAAAGCTGGTTTTTAGCAGCTCTGACAAGGCCGTCAGATTGCTGATAATTTAACGGGGAATTTGAACATTCTTCAGGTGGGCAATTCCAAGTACTCTCGTGACGCTAATTGTTTGTGTTTGCATAGTTTAAACTGGCTGTTTGGACTTATTGACAAAAAAAAAAACACTCCAGCTATTTTAAACAACTGGAATCTTTTGATCGGTTCACCTCTCTAGAAATGGGTGACGAATAGATAACGAACAGCAACTAGTGAAAACTCCGTGTCCCAAAATCATCGCAAACGAGTAACGTGGTCCGCGTTGGGGGAAGCCCAGTCCAGAAAAGGACCATTTCGTGATCCTGCCAATTAATTCACGCACGCTGGAAAGGTGCAAAGCAGCACGTAGCGAGTCGGAAATCTATCGCAAAATCCTCCCAAATCTTAATGGTCTCCTCATTGTAATGACAGAAGGGTCAAACGTTGGCACACCAGCCCGCATTCGACCCCCAAACATCGCTCGGATTCTCACATTGCAACGACGTGCACGCAAAGCATGCTCTTAACAATTCGAGCCAATGTTTTTTGCAGTTGTTTATGGGATATTTAAAAACAGAAATCCCATTTTTCCATAATCGGAAATCGAGAAACCTTTTATCACTTCGTTGTAGTGTTTTTTTATGATTTTTATATTTCTTAATACCCACTAAAACCACTTGAATAAAAAGAGTTCACAATATTTATTTCAAATATATGTGTTGCCTTCTTTTGACAAGTAACAAATTCACAACTTTGCGTCAGTGATGTGACGTTATATGTTATATTTATTTTTCAAAAGAATACACTTACTTTAAATATTTTAAAGTTAAATGTTTCAATCTTTTGACTAAAACAGTTTTTCACCCTTTTTAAAAATATCTTGAATGTTCCAATCTCTTTTTAATTTTCATTACTGTTAAAATTCAGCTATCAAATTTAAATTTTGTCTTCTATTTTGAAAAAACAGCCATGGATGAACCAGACAGATAAAGCAGAAATACTCACTTGCACCTGTCGAATTTGGCAAACTTCTTCCACTCTTTGGGGTCGCTTCGGTAGGCGAGCATCAGTTCTCTGACCTCTTCAACGTTGACCGAGTCCTGCGAGAAAATTTCCCTCAGCCCTTGGCGCAACTGCTCGAAGTTGATCGAGTTTTTGGGCAGCGGACGCTTTTCCACGTCGAGCGTCTGCTCCTGGTGCGAGACTTCCGTCGTCATTGTCTTTTCTTCACCAAAACCTTTCGTCTCTCCAAAGGCACAGTAACCAGTGCACTGCGGGACGAGAAGCTGCCCATCAAGAGATGCTTGTTTCGATGATGCCCCACTCCTGCATTTCGTCAACGAGGAATCCCACTATTTTTTTTCTCTCTCTCTCTCTCTCTCTTTCACTTCAAGAATGTTTATCTTCAGTCTTCACCGTTGCACTGTAGGAGATTTTTGCACGAAATTGTATCATTTCATTAGTCCAAATTTTATCTGATATTTTTTTGGTGGAAAACCCCTGGGAATTTGCAGAATTTGTGGTTTTTAGCATGTCTAAATAGCCCATTAGGATAAATATAAAGCTGTTAAGTATTCGGTGTGTTTACGATACGGAAATATTAGCTCTCGTACTTGTTAGCATTTGAACTTTGATCTGTTTTATCACGTGAAATTTGTTTGATTTTCAGCAGTCTTATTGGTGTTGTAATAATTTAAATATTGACCATTTCATCCAGCAGAAAAAATACTATATTATTGTTGATGCCGTTGGAAATTCAATAACTGAAGTAAGAGAAAGCCTTAAATAATTCGTTATAGGTCTACATTATTATCTTTTTTCACGTAGTGGGTACGTGATACGTGACCACTCGCGAAAACTGGCGCACACTTCTCATTTCCTCGCCTTCAGTTTCTCCAAACCATAATCAAATTAAGGTGAAAACGGCAAAATTATTTGCAATACTAATTACGGTGGACATTTAATTACCTGTAGCAAAAGGGAAAACGGCTCCACTTTGGCGCCTGCTAATTTTCGTCATTCATCACTTTTAATTTTTAAGGCAGCTGAAAAGTTAACCAAACGCTGAGGGTTGCGCATTTTCTCAACGAATGAATTTCTTAACGCTTATTCCTTTGTTATTGCACAGTAGTCTGGTGACCGTGGTCCAGCAAGGCTGACTGATTATGCTCATTATATATCGCAGATTAAATGACCCAGATAGATTGGTGACGAGCGTAAAGTTCACGTTTAAACTAATTGCGCATTATTTGCAAAGAGGACCTCCAACCTTTTCCTCATCACTTCCACTTAACAAATAAAGTACAGTTTCTTTAAAAATTTGTTTAAAATCTACTTCAAGCGTTAAATATTCGTAGACAGCTTTAAAATCTGGTTAAAGCCTATATAACCCTTGAAAAATAAAAGAAAAATAAATTACACGCTCTTAACTAATAGCTCTAAACCTTTTTAGATAATTTTTAAAAACACAATTATGGGCTAAAAATAGCCTTGCTGTTGACCTCTGTGTAGATTACAAGCTTTAAATTGTACTGTTCCTGTACAAAAGGCTGCTGAATTATGGTAGAGAAAAAAACGATGCAATAAGCAATTTCTCAATAATAATGTTTAACAATCAAGAGAACCTTGCTGCAATTCGTCGTGGTAGCGGAGAAATTGCGCATGAGTTTTTGGTTCGCCCGGCGAAATTGCGCATTTTGAAAATTGCGCATCTTGAAAAGTGCGCATCTGACATTTTGAACCAAACACATTTTAATGCACATTCTGTTTTCTCCCCCTCCAATACATGCTTGACAAAAATTTCAAACCAATCCGAGCACTAGAACGCTATCTAGTGATGTTTTTATAATTTGTATCCTCCTAAATATGGTAAATGAGCCAAAGTCTTTCCTACTTTATAACTTTGCTCAGAGTGGTCCTAGAACCAAAATTAAAAAACTGATTTACTCGTCTCAACAAGGCAAACAACTTTTATGTTGACCCCAAAGTCATAGGTCAAAGGTCAAGATCATTAAAATTGATATTTTTATTTTAAACTCAAATTTGAAAATGATCGTATTGAAATTTTTAATTTTTTTTATAGCCATTTTGTAGAGCACGAAAAATTAAGTTAGAAACGTTAAAATTTCAAATGTTTTTAATATAAACTGAAAAATATGAAAACCCCTGTTTGTCGAGGTCGGTAAAAAAAAGATAATCGACCAAATCTAAACTTCTAATCATCCGGTATCAAAAAACTGCATACCGTTAGACTCGTCTCGACGTCCCCAAGTGCACTAAAGGGGTATGAGACCAACCAACCCCCCAACCCCCTTTTAACCCCCTTAACAACGTGAAATTTAGCATTTTTCGTCCGTTTTAACACCTTAAGCACGACGTTGACGATTAATTGTCCTCTTGAAACCAATTTAGTTACTTAATTCATTTCAAGACGAGTCAAACGGTGCGTATTTATTGTAAATAGGACCACTAAAACCCTAGATTCTGGTGCCACAAAGTTTTTTTTATCGAGATGGACGCAATAAAATGCTTGATATAAGCACCAAAATCTCAGGTTGTGGTGGTCCTATTTACAAGAAATACGCACCGTTTGACTCGTCTTGAAATGAATTAAATAACAAAATTGGTTTGAAGAAGACAATTACTCGTCTACGCCGTGCTAAGGTGTTGAAAGTTGAAACGTTTTTTTCTTGTGATTTATTGTTATCGACATAATTTTGGTTTTAAATTATTATGAGTGGCAGAAATATTAAAGAAATATATTCCCAACCATCCAAGGCAAAAGCAGCACCATAATTTTAAAACCAGATTTCATAATATTTGTAGGTAGAATAAAAATTCTTACAAAAACCATGCATATCTTTCGGGCACGTTCGTTAAACAAGGCCGTTTATGGTCTTTATATCGCGCATTGATAAAAAATAATTTAAACCATTTTTTAAAGCTATAAAATAGGCATTTAATTTCATTGATAGCTCTTTTGTACTCCAAAACCTGTGGCGCGGAAACAGTTTTCTCCCTCCCCTGTAAAATTTAATATTTTTCAAATGCGCAATTTCACCGGGTTTACCAAGAACCTATGCGCAATTTCGCCGGGCGAACCAAAAACTCATGCGCAATTTCTCCGCTACCACGACGAATTGCATTTTAAAATTTTACCAATTAGAATTTACAGCGCTTGATTACATTTTCTTACCAGGTTTCGATTCCTCTCGGCGAGATATATCTAATGTGGTTTGAAACTCTCTAGAGAAACTCTTTGTTGAGAAATATTATAAGATTTCAAGTAGGGAGACAATCCTCTCCATTTGAAAAGCATGCTAACTTTCCAGCCACTTTTCTTAAAAATTGACAGTCAATTTTAGCTCGAACTGGATTCTTAGGGATCAAAATATGCGTTGGTAACAAGAATTTTCCAGAATTTTCCAGTATCAATTCTCTTTGAGCAATTTAACTTACTATCAAATTAGTATTTGACTGGTCTAGATAAGTCGCTAGACGTTGAACTCCGTCACCCTTCGATCCCTATAGTGACTGGAAACTGACATAGAAATGCCATGAATGTGAGTGTTATTGTGGTATAAATCGAAACCTCAAATTTTAAAATGAATAATATTGTATATTTATGTTACACTCTCATCTACAAAAATTCTAAAAATAAAATATTCTTAAATATATGTATTTTTAAATTTATATTTCCGACTCGCTAGTATGAGCAACCGCAACAAATTAAAACCTTGCATTAAAAGTCCTTGCTTATATTCATTATGTTGTGCGGCATTCCAGTAGCGTGTATCCTCACAATAATTAGATTCAGCCAACCTGTCTGTCAAGTAAAGTGCCTCTGACAAACAGTTGCGGATAGGAATAGCATTTATGACCGCATCTATTGAGCAAGAAAGTGATTAACGGATGCATCTCTGGCTCTTCTAATCGCCACTGCTGCCAAAGAATATAGAGGAGGAAAAAAACAATGTAATAATCGAGACTGCTACTTCAACTTGGCAACTGCAGACGTCACATTTTTGCTCCACGCCTTTCATTGCAGTGATAACCTTTGACACGAGCACTGAGCTGCGTGCTTCCAATCACGATTGCAGCAATTCATCCAATGTTGAAATTCCGCTCGTGATTATCTGCTGCCACCCTGACTTATCGACCGAGTTGATATAATTTCAAATTTATTTCAAGAAGACCCGGAAAATCCTTGATACCAATGCAAAAACTAAATTCTGTAAGGATTGAGTTAAAGCCAAAATTGTCCAAGGTAACGCTGTAAATTTGTAACAGTAACTGCAAAGATAGCATACTTTTCAAAAAATGGGGAGGGCTGTCTCCCTACATCAAATATTATTTAAATTCTCAACAAAGAGTTTCTCTACAAAGTTTCAAACACCATATATCTAGACGAGAGGAATTGAAATTCATCAAGAAATTTTTCGAAATTCAAGTTTAAAAAATGCTTCTATTTTTACTGTGGTTAATCTGTTTCGTATTTTCTGCAACAATATTTTTGTGAAGACACATGGACTTTTTTGTTATTAATATAGCAGCTGAGCGAGCACCTGCTGATATTTTGCATTGTTCGAAAATAAACATACATTTTCTAAATAAGAAAATTGTCATTTCACCCGCCGCTAGGATGGAATTATTATTGTTTGCTTGGAAGATATGATTAAAGTTTTCCGGGTTTTCCATCTAAACCATATCATTACAAAGGCCAGCGTGGCACGAGAAAGAGAAGAGCTCTCATTGAATCTTGAATTGCTGTCATGAAATTAAGAGCGAAGTTCAATCGTGGTTCGTCCTCCTCCACCTCCTGCAATATTCATCATCCCGCATAAATTAATTTCTAATTGCAAGACTCACAACAACCTGGTGAGGCTTTGAACTCGTCGAGGCTTCTGCTCGGGTCGTTTCACTTTCCTCCTTTTCCACTTCCTCATCGCCAGAGTATCTGATTTTATAGGTTGACAAATAATAAAGCCGCGGTTTGAAGGCCTCCGATGATTCACTTTTGATTGACGAGTGACTTGGATACGGTAGGCTGATATATTTTTCATTAAAACTCACCGTTCGAGTATTAAGCCAGGAATTTCAGGTTGAACCAGATTCTCCTCGCAAACAATGCACACGTTCCTCCTCTCGTGGAAGCACTCTTCGCAATAAATTGCGTTGCAGCCCAAGGCTTCGCATTCAAGTAATTTGTCGGCAGCGGTCGCGCAAACCACGCAGCATGACTGTACTGCACCTCCGAAAAATAGTCTAGCCAACCAAAATCTGAAAATTTTGAAATAACTCTTCTTGCATAACCTTTAATGGCACATCATTTAACTATGGTTGCGATTTTTGGTATTTTTTTTTCGAACGTTAGGAATATTTAGAAAATACACATTTCTTGGACAATGAATTCTGCGACCATGTCAGTTAAATATTTTTTACAAAAATTTTATGTGAAAATGGCTGGATTTTTTAAATTTTAAAATGAAAATAAATTAATTGTTTTAATTTTTGTACCATTTTTTTACTTGATTCTTAAATCAAGGAATAATTAAATGTCTAAATTTTGCAATAGAATCGAACTTCTATTGCTTTTAAAATAGTATATTTCTCACCAAAACATTTTTAGGTTGAAAACCTCAACTGGAATGCTAAAAATATATATTAACAGCCAGGTAATTTTCCAGTGCCGCATAAATCTGGTTTGTTATTTGCATATCTTCACGTGCTCTCTCGATAGAAGAAATACTTCAAAAATTTCAATGCACAATGAATAAAGGGTAAATAGCAAAATAAACAGATTGAGCGACTTTGTTAATGATCTAATTGCGTAAATGAATGATCGAGATTATCGTGTCATGTGTTGCGTTTTTATATTCCATGATGTATGATACGAGAAACACTTTGTTGCATTTTATCACATTACCACTTTTGAAATCTTTTCTTTCAGTATATTCTTTTCGCTCGTCTGCAAAAAATAAAGCAGCGATCTTTCATTAGAAAAAATATTATATTGATAATAAATATAAATGGAAAATGTTTGAATAATTGTAAAATTTATGCCTTTTATGAGAGCTTAATTGGCTTAAAAAAATACAAGGATCCATATGATATATGCTGCTAGGAAATAAAAGCACCCAAGCAAACTCCTAATACTTCACCCATGCCCTTTTTTATTATTACAATAAGGCTTCGATCTTTTTCTTTTATTTATATTCAATTATTTATGGCGAAATATTTACCTGTCTTTCAATTTTTCAACTAGTCCTCGCTTATTCAGTGGCTCTGCGTTCTTCATGACACCTGCGAGGCGGCCGATGTCCCTGAAAAAGCCGCCGCGCTCCCTGAGAATATGTGAACTGAGCCAGGTGGCACGTGCGCGTGCCCTCTCAGGGTAGTACAGGCTAAGCACGTGAGGCCGCAGTCGCAGGACGAACGGCTCCAGCAAGGCGAAAAACCACGCCAACAACAAAACGCTGCCTGAATGCAAATTCTAATTAATTCTGACGAGCATAAAAATATATAAATTAATAATTCGCTTGAACTTGAAATTATTTGCTAGCAAGACTTGCGATTTCAAGGAACACAATGACAATAATTAAGTGAAATAGAATTGAAATAAATGCTGCTCTACTTTGATTGATATAATAAAAAAACTAATTTTACTATATATGTGAGCGAGTACCATTCGATTATTCGTCAAATATGATTTTCTAGGCCAAATTGTTACAAAAGGCAATGTCTTTTTTAAGGATTTTAATACCAATCCGCAAGTAGAGCACCATGTCCGGCTGCTTTGGACGGGGCAGACACATTGAGGGGTGCAGATCAAAGGAGATGTCCTCGCGCGAACTGAAAGATTCGGACAGGTTCCTGTACATGTCGGGAATCAAGCCCTCTCCGCCCACCTGCAGCTTGACTTGGGGTCGTTCTGTGCGGAAAATACAGACAGTAAACCTAAATTCACGAATTTAAGAACAATCTGTTAACCTGGTGGTGTGTCGGGGAGAATTGTGTCTCTCTTGATGACATCGAGAATCCAAAAAAGAGAGTAATCGCAGCCAAGGTAGTAAATTATGTTAAGCGTGGCCAAAAAGAGGAAAACGAGTGAATGGAAAAGTCGCTTCCGCTCGCTGCGTAACAGGCGTAATTTTCCAGGCTGCAGAATTAGTGATATTAAAAATGGTTTGAAATAAATATATGATCTACTCTGCAGTACAGCCTTTTTTCCGAGCTTGTCAAAGGCAAAATCGGCTCCTTGCCCTGCTTGATTCTTGCCAGGTCAATTTCTCTCATTTCTCTCGTCACGTAATAATTGTCAAATCTGTCATTAGTCTTGAATTTCATGTGGTACTTGAATGCTCTGTAACGATAATAATTAAATTGGATCTTTTTACAGGACGATAATCATAATTTTGCTCTATAATAAATAAATTGTTTGGCTCTAGGAATTTTGCAATAATTTATCTCTTAACTTTCAAAATAAGTAAATCATATAAAGAGAGCGCATTTGATATATGTATTTATTTGCATGTTTATTTCAAATTATTGATATTAATTGAAAAATCAAATGTATGTACAGATTTTGATGAATTACAAAGTGGTTACGAGTTTGGCTTTATGTGTGGCTATGTGTGTTAGAGCAAAATTTTTGGCAAATACAGAAAGCTGGTAAAATTTACAATTCTACTGATTTTACAATTGTCACTCCCGCAAGGCTAAAAAGTCGAAAAATTGTAACATAAAATTAATATCACACGTTCATGTATCCGTACAGAGCGCATTGCAATGACTACGGTCTGTTTAATCGGTTTTCCGCTAGCTTTTTTACCTTTTACTCATCGATATATTTGACTTTGACTTATACTATATTTGTATTATGACTTAGATGAGAAACAACAATTAATAATAATACAGCGGCTGTTTTCGCAGGCCTCATTAGCAGTACTTTACCTCCAAAGCAAAATTCGTGCCACAGTATTAGCTGCAGAGAATTTTTAATCAGCGATCGTTGAAAACGTCTGCCTACACTTATTTCTGAGTGCAAACAAGAAGAGCAACGAAATTGACAACCCCGCAGCTCGAATCTCCTTGCGATAGAAATTAATTTGTACAGTTCAACAAAGCCAAATAACTCCATCTTTTCTAACGCGAGCTATTTTCAAAGAGATTAGGCGGAAATTTTCAATAATCGCTGATTAAGTTGGAAGATTTTGGAAAAATCCCGAACTTTTGCAAAATTATAAAACTTGCACACCATTCAATTCCCCTCGCTGAGCAGAAACAATGTAGTTTCTTAAAGTATGACCACGTTTCGAGAAACTATGACGGTTTGATTTTATTTTAATTTCCGAGGAACCATAAATAGGGCTGACCCGTAAGAAAATCATTAGCATAATTGTTGACCTTGAGCTCAAGGACGCTGCGCGGATCAGTCCCAATATTGGGAACTATTCCTTTGTCAAATTGTCATATTTAATCAAAAACTATCGAATAGTAGCGTAAATTTACGAAATAAAAAGTGAAATAACTAAAATTAAATACCTAAATTATTTTGCGTCGCTTACTTATAGAAAATAATTATCCAAGTGAGGCCGAGGAGACCACCAGCAAGTTTGTAGAGGAAAACAAAGGGGTAGTAAATTCCCTCCAACTCAGCCTTCATCTCTTGCAGCATCGACCTCGAGGTTTTGTTATCCGTTTCAAAGTCAGATGTGAAATCTTGCTCAAAATGCACATCCACGTAGAAAATTGCATCGATTTCTTTCCTAAAATCGTCCCGCACTGAAAGTTCCGAGCATTTCTGGTTAGAAACTTTTCTTTTCTGAGGGCACACACCCTGCGCCGCTTGCGCGTGGAGCAGGTTGCCTGCCTCTCACATCTGCAGGCGCTCGCTCATTACTTTCTTTGGCGGTGTTGTCGACGGCTTCGGCAAAGGGATCTGCAGCGACGCAAACGGCGGTCGTGCTCGACAGAGTGCTGCATGCAAGCGATCCGGCGTAAGATACGCTGCACAGCCACGAAAAGTTTGGACCGAAAGAGTCAGAACATTTCTTTGAAGATTTCTCGATGAGCCGGAAGCAGCGCTCCATTGGAGTTCCGAACTCCTGGTCGCACATTTCCTTTACGTTTGTCAACCAATTCAGCGACGCCTTGAACATGCTACCTAAGAAAATATTTTTATTTTAAGTTTGTCAATTGATTTTGGAACCGGCAAAAGCATTCTAGAATTTAAAGAAGTGTTTTTCCCATTTGGACGTGACACTAAGTTTTTTTTTTTAAACTGCTTCAAATTCGATAATCTCGGCGTCCAGAAGCGCACATAAGACAATTTTAACAAGGGTCAAGGTCATAGGCTAAAGTACAAGGTCACTAAATTTGGCCAAAATCTTACAGTCACCGCCACATATTGGAGGCTCAACATTTTTTGAACGCATAACGCACATAAAATTGTGCCAAATTTCAATTTTTTCGTTTTAAGATGTTCACACAGAGAAAGCTTATAAAACGTGGTTTCCTGGCATGACGAAATCAGCAAATTTTTGAATATTTTATTTTCTACCCGGTTTCGAGTAGGTTGTGCCCAAATAATAATTTAAGTTTTGTAATAATATCCATAGAAATGTTTGCCAGTTGTAACAAACTGTTCGAAAATCAGAGTAGAAAAAAACAAATATTAAAACGATACCCTAAAATGTAAGCAGTTTCAAACGCACCTATGGCTGAAATAGCTTTTTGAAATCCAACAAGCGTGCTTCTCAATTCACTCACTGATAATTTTATGGTGGTCAGTGCCTTGTCAACCATCATTTTCGCTCTTTCTAAAGGCCGCTCTACGATGTTTGCCAGTTTTCTAAAGCCTATTCCTGCAAGTTTCTGGAAAATTTCTAATGAATATATCTGAAAACTGAAAAAACACTAGGCTTTAATGTATTTCTTTTTTGCATTTGATTCGAAGAATGGGCGTCTGTGAGTTAAATTTTAAAAAGAAAAAATATCTTCTGCCACCTTCTTGTACTTTTCGACCTCTCTCAGACCTCGCCAGCAGAAAAATTCTTGCTGCAGGAAATTTTAAATCACTTTATGAGGACCTTGAAAACGATCGACTGCACTAATGAGCACAGCCAAACAGAGGAAGTGAGGAAGAATTCATTTTCATCGAAGTAAAAAAATAATATATATTATTCTAATTTAATATATTAAAGTGGAATTTTTAAACTGCATTCTAAGGGATTAGTTTATGCATTGGCTGGCATCAAGGATTTTCAGGGCGTTTGCAGTATGAATTCTCTTTAAATGGCTATATTATTGATTTTGCATCACAAATTATTTCAAAAGATCATTTCTAAAATATTATGGAAAATAAAATCCTGATACCAAAGTGCAAGTGAGCGAGTGTGCAGTTTCATGCATGTTGTGGATTGTGTTTGCTGCGGGCCCGTTGATGGCCAGTATGAAGGCGAATGCCACCAGAGCGTGTCTGCCCCTCTTGGACGCCAGCTGGGGCAGTAGCAGGAGCACGACGCATCGTACCTGGGATGAGAAGGCCAGTCCCAGGGTGAGCAAGGGTGACAGCACCGACATTAGGACTGCCACCTTCATAGGACTCATCTGCACCTGCACGCTCAGCGAAAGCAACAACACCAACACCAGCACTACGCCACCTTGGAAAAGAGGGTGTTAATTGTTTTCATACTTTTTTAAAAAAATTTTACGAAATGTACAAATTGAAATAATATTATTTTAACTATTTTATTTAAATTGTAATTAATTTGTCCGGATAGATTGAAAAAAGAAGTACGCAACTTGATATTTGAGAATAGATATTATGTGACTAGTTTGGTGAAATAAACTGAATTAAGGCAATGGCCCCGTCATAATATTGAATTTTTCAGGTTTAAAATAAGAACAGATTCTTCCGATATCTTAAAATATTGAACCGTTCGGAGTTTTTTCGCTTGATTTCCGTTCCTCTCGTCGCGATCTATCAATCGTTGAACGAATTATGAGCAAAATTTACCTCCTGACGAAATCTTGATTTTCAGTAAGGAGACAGTGCTTGTCGTTGTTTAATTTTCGTGCAAAATTCGAAGCTGATTTTCTCTAAAATTCAAACGCACATATATACTCTGGGCAAAGTTTAGCTCTTCCTAATTTTTAAATAGTTTCCAGGTCTACTTTATAAGATTCTCTCTGATTATACCGCACAAAACATACCTATGAACCCAAAAAGAGACCTGAGGATCATCCAGAGTAGGGCGTTTTGCAGGCACTTCCACCTTAGCCAGATTGTGGTCCATATTGACCGATTATTTTCCCAAAAGTGTTCGTTGTGTTGCCTGTCTTCCAAGTATTTTTGTCTCTTATGAACATAGCGGCGCACCCTCCGCAGCATCAAGTGCGAACGAACCAAATCCACCAGGTAAGACACCATGATAATCCGCAGTTTGAAAACAAAAATCAATGTCAACAATGAAAAAAATTACAATTCAATTCACTGCGAATCTGAAGAAACGGGTCTCTTGGCGATAATAAAATGGGAGTAGGGCGCTCTTTGTCAGATATGCCCAAAATCTCACTCTTGAGCACCTTCAAGGCACGTGGAGGGACAAATTGAAGTGAAAGATGTATGTGATTCCACTGTTTAAAAATATTTTTCTTCAAAACATACAGTTCATGCAATTCACGATTTTAAATAAAATCCAGGTGTAATTAATTTAAATGATTTATGTTACTTTTATTCTTTAATCGAGAATTTCCATTCATTGGTTGATCGTATTTTAACCATTTAAATAAATATTTTGACAAGTGCTTAATGATAGCATTAGAATACTTTGCCGACAAAGAAATGGAAGCAGGTGGCGAGATTGCGTGGAACCTAGTCGATGAAGGTCTGTTCGACGCACGCCTTCACTTGCTTCTCATACTCTCTTCGGTTCTCTTTATAGAGTTGTGCTGCCATAGAGTTTGCTGGCGAATTCGGATTTGGATCGCTCAAAAGTGACTGAAATAACAACAGGTCTCATTAAAAATAATAAGAGAAAGAAACAAAGTGTAGAAATATTGCATCAGAAAATATTGACAATTAGAAAATATTATTTTGTTGGAAGATTGCATCAACGCTAATGCGTCATAAAATGTAATTAAATCTTACTAAAAGTTGCATGACAAGAATAATTGACTCATCAGAACAAATAACAAGATAATTAAAATGGTTAAGGTGCAAAAATAACTTTGCAAGTAGTCCTAAACTACTTGTTGGCCATTCAATAACATTTAAAGGACAAAGCAAGTCCAAACCATTTATTTTTATACAAAGCTAACAATTCTGAAAATCAGATTGGCATTGGAATTTTCAGAATTGGCCTCCACGTTAGGAATCAAGCGCAGGACTAAGTAAGAAACTGGCCATAACTGTGACGTCATAACTGCTCAGGGTAGCAAAAGATGAGGATGAGTCAGTTTCCTAATATTAATAATGGTTTTTCCTTGTTGTACTTCTTGCTTTTAAACCAAATCAATCAGAGCATGTCCATGACACTGGTGACGTCACAAAATGGCCACTCTCTTTCCAACTTTTGACGTTTCATGCGGCGGCCGATTTCAAAAATTATAAAAGCCCTCTGACTTTCAGAACTTTAAGTAAACATAAATTAAAAATTTCAACATTCATATATATTATGTCATAAGTCCATTAAGTAAAAGAATGATCTCAAATCCAGAATCTAACATGAGACAATTTCACATTATTGCATTTTACGTATTTTATTGGATCATTCTAACAAACTTGCACGTTTTCTAGCCTCTATCAAGTTCATCTGACGAGCCAAAGTCCGACCATAAGCAAACTAGGTCATGGTGGTTCAAGTATTACACGTAATTAGCTAGTTAATCCGCCCATCTGGATTAGAAAACCAAGTTTAAAGCGTTAAAATAAAACAAGTTAACATTTTTTGCACAAACTAGACTAAAATAGCCCTCTAAACTACATGTGCCGCGATATGTATCTATATGTGTATGCAAAAAACAGGCAGGCTGCCAGACCAGAAAAAAAGAGGCGCGCACCTGGATAGAGGTGAGTATTGCTGAGACATCATACGTGGGGCTCCACCGGTTCTGCAAAATGTCTAGGCAGATGCCGCCGTCTGCGTACACGTTGGGGTGGAACATCTTAGATACGAATTTCACTGTGGGGGGCTTGTTGGGGTACTCTTCGTTGAACTCCATTGTGAGTTTGAAGGTCCCATCTTCAAACGGAGTTTCAGCCGGCCTGTCGGAACAAAAGTTGATGCATTTATCTCGAGAATGCAACCAATTCCAACTTACCCGAACATCACAGCATTCCAAACCATAATATTGTTGTCCGTTGGGGCTGCGCTTACTCCCGGAGGAGGGTCTTCCTGAAGTCTGCGAACAAAGTTCAGCGCCATAGCGCGCGGTTAGACGCGAGATTTTCCCATGAAACCCTTCCTGATGGCTTCTGCCACTCGGGGTTTTGGATTTTAGGGGTGCCTGAAGGGATTGGGGCGAGTTTTACCTCTTAAAATCTCTCATTAAACGGCGTCTGGCTGGAGTTGACATTGTTTTCAGCTGTCACTGATGCTCGAAAATGGTGTGCGCAAGGGAGCTACGAGTAACAAGTGGGGAGCATTGGAGAGAGGCTTGTCACTTTGCCTCCACTTCCTACACCTTTTCAGCTCGCAGCTGAAGGGCACTTTTCACTGTTGCCACGTCTCCATCTACCAATACGAACAGAGCACCAGATTGTAGAAAGTTATGAATTCAGAATGACCAAACTTTTTAATAATTATAAATTCATGACGATGATAGCCCCAGACGCACACCTTGGACACTTAATTTTAAAACGTTGTTTTAATGTTTTTAATGGTGAACATTTATATTCTTGAAGAAAATTGACTGATCTATTTTCCAAATTGTAAATAGATGATGCCAATGAAAAAAGATAAAGGCACGCGAGGCTGTCTTTTAGTAAATCTTCCTCTCGGTGTGATGCGTGTTGTTTATTTTTCTGATTGTCTATAAATTTTAATCATATATAGCGACAAGAAGGATCGAAATTTGCCATGTAAATTTTGTCAAGCGCTTTAAATTTTGGAGAAAACTGGCAAAATTTGTAACTTAACATCAGCAAGGTTCTATTTTAACTATTGCACATTGAATCAAAATGGCAAAAACGAACATTTTGATCAAGTGCCTTTTTGAGCCAACAAAACAAGACCGTACGGCCAGTAAAATATAACACATTACAAAATTATATAGCACTTTGTAATGCAATATTCGGCTAATCAGGCCAGGGATTGATTTTTACACTTGATCTTGGAGAATTTCTCATTCTATCCAGAGATAAGAAGATAATCTTAATAATTAGCCCCACAGCTAATACCAAATATTTAAATTTAATAATTTTACGTTGCTTATCAAATTTTCCTTCCCACGAGTAATCAAGCAATGTGCAAACGACGTCTTATAATTATGTAACGTAACGCGGATGCAAAACTGAAGGCGAAATTCGAGATTGCGCTGTGCGTTTCGCGCCTGCCTATTGGGCTGCCCATGCCCATCATAGCACAAGCGTAATGCTGAATCGGACGGAGGCTGCTGGTAAACCTGGATCAAGACCGTGCTCACTTCTCTCGTGTTCGCCAAATCGCACTGATGCCGCCTACAAATCTGGGGCAAAATAAGGGGTGAAAATTTATACTCCTTCGCTCGTAACATATTACACTCAATGATCCGGAAAAAGCGACGCACGGCCAGCATCAGTGGCCGCCGGCATGAATGGATCAATCATCCAGGTAACAAGAATTTTTAACTTAAAAAATTGCGAAAAATCATTTTTACCTTTACTCGTCTCTATGAAAATTGGGAAAGAGCTGACATTTTTCCAGGTTGCAGTTTAAATTTGAGAAAAAAAATCGGCTCTAAGGTTTGCAGGTTGATCAAGCGGTGAGCACTGTCTCCTGTATTGAAAATCATGATTAATTTAGTCAGGAGGGAAAATTACACCGCTGGTTAGATCGCGACGAGAGAATTCGAAATTAAGCAAAAATATAACTGACTTAAACCGTTTTATTTTTGGGAATTTCGGCAAACTCAGAAATTGAACAACTTGACCCTGATTTTACTATTGCACATTGTAGAGAAAAGCTGTTGCTAAATTTAACATGCAATAGACTCCTAAACCACTTCCTATAGCTAACGCAGTATGCAAAATGTTCTTAGTTAATTATCAGTTGATCTATAAAGCTCCGCTTTATATTGAGGTACAATTATTGTTCCAAATGGAGAGAAAAAAGAGAATGTACATTAAAAGCAGGGTAATCAAAACGCTACTCAATTTATTCCTATGTTGTGTAATTCTCATCGCTAATGTTAGTGGACTGTGCTTGTTATGTTTGTTGTTTTATTAAACAAAACACTCAAAATATGTCCTACATTTATATCAGGGTTTGCATGCAGTTTAATCCGTCCGGCTTTCCCACAGACAGATTGTTTCATTGTATGGGGAAACGGAGAGTCAAATCCCTCAAATGGTTTAGATACCAGACTTTATTGTTTTGCCTCGAGGTTGAACTGGAATTACATAAGAATTCAGTCAAGAAAAATGTCAATAATGCGTATTACAAATAAGAATTTCAGAAATTTATAAAAGTAAAATTCAACTAAAATTGTAAAGTAATAAAACATAAATTACACATTAAAATACAATAGGTAAATATAATATTATTAACATCACAGCAATAAGATGTAAATTGATTAAAACAAATCTTACCCCGGTAAACGGGTCGGGTCAGTTATGAGGCGAGAACAATATTAATTATACACCAGGAATATTACAGGCAAGGTCAGCGTACTGCAAATTAATAAATAGTCATTTGGTATTTGAACTTTAACTCACTGCGTACAAAGTTTAAGATATCATTTTAAGTTTTCTTACGGGCGTGTGATGAGCACTGAGTTTCACTGGCCTTGCGAGCGTTAACACGTAGCTGCTTAACGCTCGGCTGATATATTGGGAATAATCACTTTATCACAAAACTAGCAGTGCGCATGGGCGCACAGGTGAACTTCAGGGTAAAGGTTAACACCATTAGGTGGAGGCACTACACTAGCCCCGGGGTGGATGACTGGAAGTCTACGTAGGTTTACCAAATCGATCAGGAAGTTTGATGGTTCGACCAAATCTAGTCTTCGTCGCTGGTTGTCGAACAACAGGGGCTTCAATGCGAACAGTTTTGCGAATAGATACTTTTGGTTCAGATGCTTTTGGTTGCCTAATTGATGGAGGAGGTCGAGCTGCAGGGGCCGAAGGGCCAGGTTGAGGCTCAACTGGAGGTTGCGTTGCAGACTGAGGTGCTGGCTGCGCGGACAGCGGCGCAGCAGGTTGAGGTGCAGTGGGTTGCGGCAAGACAGGCGGCGGTGCGGCGGGTTGCGGCACGTCATTTCTTCTTGCAGGCACTTCAACCCAAGGCGTTTCAGGTCTTTCGCGTGGCAAAATTGCTTCTGAAAATGCTGGTTTCAAGCGATCTATTGAGACAGTTTTGCTATGGCCTTTAAACTCTATGGTGAAAGTCTTCTCTCCACGTTCGAGCACACGGTGCGGGCCAGAATACTGCGGCGTGAGCGGTGCACGTTGCTCACATCTCAACAGAACATGTGATGCTTTTGCTAAATCAGGGTGCACAAAGAACTTCTTATTGGAACTGTGCCACACAGGTTGTGGGCAAAATTGTTTAAGGTGACTTTGCAGGCGTAACAGTATTTCAGTTGGAGTAAGCTGGGATTCAGGTGGAGTGTGAAATATTCACCTGGCAACCTGATGGATTCTCCATACACTATTTGTGCGGAAGAAAAACCTAAATCTTCCTTCAAAGCAGAACGCAAACCCAGCAGAACAGGCGAAAGGGCTGCAGACCAAGTAGTCGCATGGCACGTCAGCGCGGCTTTCAGGGTGCGATGGAAGCGTTCAATCATTCCATTTGCTTGAGGATGATATGCGTTAGTGTGTTTGATTTTGATACCTGCTTTTGTGGCGAAAGAGTGGAAGGTTTGCGAGGTGAATTGTCTACCCTGATCGCAGACAAGTGTCGTCGGCAGACCAAATCTGCTAATCCATCCATCCTTTATTGCTCGAATAACTGCTTCGCTGGTAATAGTTGACAGTGGGACAACTTCTGGCCATCTTGAAAATCGGTCAATCATAGTGAGGCAGTAGCGAAAACCTTCAGAGAGCGGTAGCGGACCAATAAGGTCAATGTGCACGATAGAAAAACGGTCTGAAGTAATAGGAAACGAACGTAGTGGAGCTTGAGTGTGCTTCGTAACCTTTGACTTCTGGCATTCAAGGCAATTTCTTGCGAAGGTGAGACAATCCTTCTTCATTTTGGGCCAAACAAACCTTTCTGCAACCAAGCGTGTAGAGGCCTTGCCACCAGGGTGTGCAAGGTTATGTAGACCATCAAATGCGGGTTTTCTAAATTTCAGCGGCAGGAAAGGGCGAGGTGTTTTCGTTGAAGTGTCACACCAAATTTGGTCTTCAGAATTTTCAACGGGAAACAACTTCAGCTTCAAAGAGCTTGATGGGCCGAGATACTGCTTCAGTTCATTATCGTCCTTCTGTGCGCGTGCAATAGCTTCATGAGAGAGTGCGGCAGGAGCAGAGACAGCGTCAACACGCGATAGCGCATCTGCGACGATATTTGCTTTTCCAGGGACGTATCTAATATCTGTACAGAATTCCCCAATAAATTGCAAATGCCTGATTTGGCGAGGTGTGCAATCTGTTCTATTCTTCGAAAATGCAGAAGTAAGAGACTTTTGATCCGTGTAAATCACAAATTGTCGTCCTTCAAGGAGGTAGCGGAATTTCTTCACAGCATCGTAAATGGCGAGCAGCTCTCGATCATAAGGTGCGTAGTTCTTCTCTGTAGTAGATAGTTTTCGACTATGAAATCCAAGGGGCTCCCAAATATCATTCACGCACTGTTGGACGACGGCGCCTAAGGCGATGTCTGATGCATCAGTCACCAGCGCAAGCGGTGCGTCGTCTTTTGGATGTGCAAGGCACGCTGCGCTGGCTAACTCGACTTTACTTGCTTCAAAAGCGGTTTTAGCAGTTTCATTCCAAGTTAGCGGTTCCTTTTTGCGTTTCTTACCGGCAAGCAGTGCGTTTAGAGGTGCGAGAGTTGCAGCAATTTTCGGTACAAAGCGCCGATAATAGTTTAGCATGCCGAGAAACCTAGCCAATTTGTCGGCGGTCGCAGGAAGAGGAAATTCTCTGATTGCGGCGACACGCTCTGGAAGTGGAGTAATTCCTTTACTGTCCACTCGGTAACCAAGGAATTCAATAGAATTTGCGCCAAGCACACACTTCCTCGGATTGAGGACTAGACCGTGCTCGTCAAGGCGCTTGAGCACCTTTCTCAGGTGATCTTCATGCTCAGCAGCGGACGATGAAGAAATCAATATGTCATCAATATAGCAGAAGACAAAGGTCATATCGTCGAAGATCTGATCCATCAACCTCTGGAACGTCGCAGGAGCGTTCTTCAACCCAAAGGGCATGTAGGGATACAAGAATAGACCAAACGGAGTCGTTACAGCGGTCTTTTCCACGTCAGCGGGTGCAACAGGAACTTGAAGGTATGCACGTGACAGATCAAGCTTCGAAAAGATGGTACAACCAGAGAGTGCAGCAGTACAATCATAGATGTATTTCATGGGATATCTGTCACTTACGGTTCTCGAATTGAGTTTTCTGTAATCACCGACAGGGCGCCACGAACCGTCCTTTTTCGGCACTAAATGCAAAGCGGAGGCCCAGGGGCTGGTACCTCTTATCACGTCTCCTTTTTCCTCCATTTTTCGAAAGAGTTCCTTAGCTATTTTTAGCTTGTCAGCAGGTAATCGGCGGCATCGCTCAAATGAAGGTGGACCAGGTGTCGTCACAATTTGGTGGGAAGTAGAGTGCTTTACGGGGCGCCGAACCTTTGGATCGCGCAACAACTCAGGAAATTCCTTAAGCACTAGGAGACATTTATTGGAAGTCTCAACAACTTTAATTGTAGGTTGATTATCTACTCGGCAGGTTCCCTTGGCCGTCAAACCAGTGGTTTTGTCAACAAGGGTTCCGTTGTCAAGGTGTACAGCAAGGTGGAAATGCACCAAGAAGTCAGCTCCTAAAATGGGAGTGTTTACGTCTGCGATGAGAAAGCACCATTGAAATTCTCGGCGCAGTTGCAGAGAAAGGGTTAGCGTGACAAATCCATACGTGTGGATAACGTTGTCATTAGCGGCAGTAAGTTTAAAATCAGTTTTCTTATGTACGCCAGGCACAAGAGAGCGCGGGATTATACAAAGGTCAGCACCTGTGTCCACGAGGTACGTGAAGGTCGTGATGGGATCAGTTAGAAATAAGCGGCATGAGCTATGGTTGCAGACAACAGCCGCGGAGTTGTGCTGCTCTTCTAGTTTCCCGGAGTTGGCTGGACAGCGTCGGCTTTAGGAAAATGCCGGCAACCTTCTTGGCATTGGCGAGCGCGAGCACCAAAACGATCGTGGTAGAAACAAAGTGAGGAGTCATTTGGCGCATTTTCCTGAGATTGCGAGCGGCGCGGGCGCGATTTACTTCTGCTGAATCGCCGACCGCGGTTGTTATCACCCTTTTTCGGCTGTCTACCGCGGGTGTCATCGACCTGACTCAGGTTGAATGCCTCTGTCATTGTTTTCATTGCTGCTTCCAGGGCGGCAAAACGCTGCTCGTAGTTCATGGCAGGGCGCAGCGCTGCAGGAGGAGCAGGCGCTGACGCAGCTGCTACTATGGCACGGGCGTCATTCACTTCTTGCGGTGGCTGATACTGATATAAAACATCAGCCTTTCTCGCAGCTTCGTCTATGTCCGGCTCGACTACAAGGACGTGACGCCATTCAGCTGGCATCGCGTCACGCCAAACTGCAAGCAAATCGGTTTTGAAAATAGGGTTTGCCAAGGTAGTTTCATCTGCGATGGTCCGGAGACGATTCAAAAATTCGGTTGGCTTCATGGAACCTAAAGGAATAGCCTTCATCCGTTTTCGGAGCGCGTCATAATCCTTTGGTCGGAGGTTTTCCAAAATCGCTGCCTTCAACTTAGTATAAGGTGTTTCCTCTGGCGGTCTGCGTACGAGATTCCCAGCTGCTTCTGGTAATTCGTCGAAAGGGACTGCACTTGCAAGCGTCAGGAACTTATCCAGTTCATCTTCCACTTTGTGTTGGCGGAACCTCCCTTCCAGGACCGCAAAGAATTTATCAGCGTGGTTGGTAGAGTATTCCGGTGGTTTGAAAAATCCTTTGGAGGATTGGGCTGGTATTTCGTCTGGCATCCTTTCAATTGTCACGTCGGGCTGCACCAAATATGGGGAAACGGAGAGTCAAATCCCTCAAATGGTTTAGATACCAGACTTTATTGTTTTGCCTCGAGGTTGAACTGGAATTACATAAGAATTCAGTCAAGAAAAATGTCAATAATGCGTATTACAAATAAGAATTTCAGAAATTTATAAAAGTAAAATTCAACTAAAATTGTAAAGTAATAAAACATAAATTACACATTAAAATACAATAGGTAAATATAATATTATTAACATCACAGCAATAAGATGTAAATTGATTAAAACAAATCTTACCCCGGTAAACGGGTCGGGTCAGTTATGAGGCGAGAACAATATTAATTACACCAGGAATATTACAGGCAAGGTCAGCGTACTGCAAATTAATAAATAGTCATTTGGTATTTGAACTTTAACTCACTGCGTACAAAGTTTAAGATATCATTTTAAGTTTTCTTACGGGCGTGTGATGAGCACTGAGTTTCACTGGCCTTGCGAGCGTTAACACGTAGCTGCTTAACGCTCGGCTGATATATTGGGAATAATCACTTTATCACAAAACTAGCAGTGCGCATGGGCGCACAGGTGAACTTCAGGGTAAAGGTTAACACCATTAGGTGGAGGCACTACAATTGTAAAAAAACTGAAGAAAAATTTTGCTGGTCATTTCAAATGTTAAAATGCGAATCACAATACAAAATGACAGAGTTGATAGTTGGATTGTTGCAACGCAAAAATTTAAATCAATTTGAATTGTTGACTTTAGTTTGCCTTTGATCGAATATTTTGTTTGAATAATTATCTCAACAATGTGCAATAATCAAATTAGGGCTGAGTAACAGTTCAATTTCAGAATTTGCCAAATTTATCAGGTATTCAAACAGTTTTTCAATGATTTTTAAGCTTGAACTAAATTCCTCTCGCCGCGATATATCCAACGCTGTGCAAATTTCGGGGTAATTTTCCTTACTGGGGAAATAATTCCTGATTTTCAATAGGGAGAGAGTGCTCACCCCGCTTGATTAGCATGCAAACTTTGGAGCCAATAATATCAGAAAGTTTAGCATCAACCTGCGTAACTTATGCTGCTTCCCAATTTTCAGAGAATGTTTGATGTGAAAGTTTTTTGTTTGAAATTTTCATTGCTGATCCACTCAAACTATAAATAATGATACAATTTGTAATTTTCTTCCGCTTCAAGTTTTTGATATGTTTCACCCAAAAATTTAAAAGCAGCGAGCGCGGCACTAAAATTTGAGGTTTCTTTCACAATTTGAGAACTTATTACTAGAGCAGAGCAGAGTTTGTAGTTTTGATCGTTTGGCCGTGCAGTTTTTACCCAGAATAGATTTTTCCGGGAAAACAGCAAGAAAAGGCCAGCTATTTTCTATGAGTTTCTCCTAAAGCCACAAAATGGGAAATTTGAAAGATTGGAGGCCCTAAATTTATATTTTGGTTTTAGTTAAACAGAGGTTTAAAGTGACCACTTTCTTTAAATGCTTAAAATCAGTGATCTCTGATCTGACTTTGTGATCTGTATTTTTTAAGTGCAAGAATTAAATGGCAAAAATTAATCCATTTTACATAATAGGATATCCCGGTTTTCCAGATTTTCCAAGCGTGAAAAAGCAAGAATCTCGTCTTTAATACTGCAAATTTTTGTAAATTGTAACAACTCAAGAAAAAACACTGGAGTCTTGTTGTCCGGCCACTCTTTTTCCAAATCACTGAAATCAAAACTTTTGCATCGTATTTTTAGTGAGTTTTTCAAAACAGAATATTCTAAAAATGGCTCACCATGATTAAAATAAAGAAAAAGCCGTCTAACTTCTCAATATCCCGGCTCAAAACAATGTGAATATTGCACCAAAAATATACTGTCTAGGCTGTACCAAGTGAGTAAATTGGCCAATTTTCAGCCGCAAAAAACAGCCATTCTTTTGAAAAATAATATTCCCTCAGTAAAACATTTCTGTTTGTTCGGTTATTTGGCTGACAGGTTGCAAGTGTCGAAGGACGACTGGCGAGGTTCAGCGCCGGTGCGTCCTCTCGAAGCGGCGCCGCCTCTCGAGCGACCTTGAACTCGGCGCCGGCGACGGGCCGTGGTGGTCGTCCGTGGCGGACGGGTGGAGTCTTTTCAAGGCCTTCTGCGACAACACGGCGCTGCACGGCCTCCGTTACATCACCGCCGAGGGCATGCCAATTGTCCACAGGTCAGTGCATTTCTCCAGAGACATATGATATTGTAGATGATCCGACAGATGCTTTTTTCCTCCCTTGAGATACAGAATGATGGGAGCAAGAAGCAGCAGGAAAATACGGTCGCAAATTAAATGGAAAATCTATGCATTGGTTGTGTTTGTGTGTTTGCATGCAATAAATCACAAAGTACTCGTCGCGATTGTGGATCGAAGAGTGTACCGTTTTACCTGGAGAAGATTGATTTTAATCAATCGTTTTGTGAGCGCTTCAAGATACTTTTTTTGGGCTTCCTGATAAACAATATATACTAATAAATGTTTTCTGAGGATTTTGAGATGAAATTTTTTCCTGAAACTAGGCCCCATTTGACTTTCCCGTATTTTCGTTGTTTTTCGGGCGTTTGAATTTTGAATTTCTGACTGAGTTTTGTTCCAAATCAGTTCAGATTGTTCGCAGATCAAAAAATCGGATATCGTTGAACTCATCTCTGCAACTGGACAACTTTCTTGTTGACCTCAAAGTGGAAGGTGAAAGGTCAAGATCAATTAAATCGAATTTTCGATAAGTTTAAACCTGGAATGGTGTTTTCCCTTAATTTTTTATTAATTACTAACTAAAAACTACTAGATTGGTGCTTATTCGGGTTTTGAATAATATTGAATTACCTAAATTTCAGCTTCTAACTGTCGGATTTCCAAAATCCACACACCACTAGACTATTCTTGGCCTCCCCCTAACATCCGAAGTAGTCCGAGGATACTACCCCTTCAACCCCCATTTTCCACCCTAGAAACGTAGAATTTTGAAAAAAGATTATTGTTTACACTTCACTGTGCAAGAAAAGTCGAACGGTAGAGGTTTTTGTGTTTGTGTTTGCGAATATCTGAAAGAAAAAGAGGGGTTTCACCAAATTTTTACTCCCAAGCATTAGATTCGCCAAAACTGCACACCGTTCGACTTCTCATGAACATTCCATGAACAACCTTTCAACTCCTTTAATTTAAATTTCACATATATGTGCAATGACAACGTGGCACATAATAAGATCAAATTTTCAGGGAAAATTGTAAGGAATTAACACACCACATTGTTGAAATCAATATCTATATATCAGAAAAAAATTTATTTAATGCGCCAATTGAAGGAAACGGGGATGGTAAGAGAATAATAAAGGATTACTCTGCACATCAAAATCTGGTCGTGTTTTACCCCCATGTTTTTTTGAACCTTTCAGTTTATCCCATCTTTTCATTTCGAAGACCCAAATTGATCAACATGCATAACAATTTGCAAGTCAATTGTCAATTTAAATAACTCATCTAAATGTGTACAAACTGTTTGAAGTTATAACATAAATAAAATCAATCGTAAAAACGAGCCGTGAAAGATGAGATACATACTACATACAGTAAAAAATATTATTTATCTCTTCTGATGTACACTTTTGGTGTTTAATCAAGCTTGAATTAAAAATCAATCGTAAACCAATCATAATTTAATCGCTAAACTTGTAAAATTTGTTTTTCCTTTCGAAATATTGAACCATCAATTCAAACCGTTAAAATGTTCAAATATTTACATACCAAAATGTTTGAATTTTGAGAAGCCACAATATTTGCTTTACCTAATTTTGACATCAAACTGCTCTTGGAACAAATTATTATTTCATGAGATGGAAAGTGGAGTGGAAACATTGGACCACGACCACAGGCAATTCTACTAGTGCTTTTACTGTGAAAACAGATCGATCAGAACTCTGTTGTACTGGCGACGTATACTCGGCTCGGGTCTTACAATGAGTGGCCGGGAACAATGATAAATCATTTCAAATCTCTGTTTTTATACGCAATCTAAAGAGGTATAAAAATAATTCAGGAAAAATAAACTTTTACCAAAGATATACACCAAAGAGTGAATCATAATTGTGATATTATTGATATGTGCTCCAGTTCTGATTCTGATACTATATTTTTGATCAGACATTATTTTTACTTTAAATTGCGTATCAACGGGGAAACTTACAAAGCGTGTAACTTTAGAAGGTTAGATTCTTCCTAGAAGCGATAAGTTACAGAAAACTGCTGCTAAAACAACCTAGTGGGAAGACCTTGGAATTTCATCGTTCTATATCATTTTTCATATTCCCGCAAATCTTGTTAGAGAGAAAACTGCGTCCTTCCATGGTAACGAACTCGTATTAAATTGCACTGAAACTCCATGTCGCGCAGATCTATCCAGTACCCGCAGCACACTAGGGTTGGTAATTTTGAACGATATAAAATGCACAAACCCTACATTACACTCTGGGCGAAATTGCAATTTTTCCCTGTTCAAGAAGCGGCACGCAGAAAAGTCAATAAAAACAAACGCTGCACACGTGGACAGCGAGTGGGGCGCGCGTGTGCCTCGAACCCGCAGATGTTTGCGTTTGTCACACGCTCGACTTGGCGCAACCCTGCCGCTGCTGTCAATGGGCGGCTTACATTAGGCGTTATGCAATAAATGTAAATGCGGCGATCGAACGTGCTGATTGTGTGTCCGCCCTCAGGCTGATGTGGGTGGCGACGTGCTTCGCGGGCCTGCTCGGCGCCGGCTGGCTCATCTGGTCCATTTGGCTGCGCTACGCCACCAGCCCCACCGTCACCATGGTCCAGGACACCTCCTACCCACTCTACCACATCCCCTTCCCGGCCGTCACCGTGTGCAGCGTCAACAAAGTGCTCAGGTCCGAGGCCGTCAAGTTCGTCGAAGAGTGAGTCGATAATTTTCTCGCCAAAAAATGAATTTAGGGCAGAGATGGAATGATCGGAAATAAACACTCCTGATCCGATTACGTCGAATTGTCTTTTTTGTTTTCAGGTATACGGGGAAAAACAGCAGCAGTGAAGAGGCTGCTCGGTATCTGGCGGTGGTTGGCGCCCTCGGATTGATGAGCTACCCCACCTACCACAGACCATTCCAGTTTTTTCAGTATATATATAACATGCTTCCTTTTCTTCTCGTTGGTGCAAATAAAACAAAAAGCTCTCTCCCAGCTTTTCTAAGAATAACCAAGGCACCGAACAAGAGCTCTATATCAGTTCGGCAATTTTGCCTATTTGCTTTTCTGTTTTCTTTCATCCTTTCCTCCGCAACTGCCTGTTTGCTCTTGCTCTCCTGCTTCTGTTTTTGCCCATAGCTTTGCTTTTAACGGCCCACACACAAAGTTACATGATTTATAATGACAACTATCAGGGTTAGAGAGTGTTTTTTGGAATTTGATTTTGCGAATGCAATGGATTGCATTTCCACGAGAGATTGGGGACCGATTTGACCAGTTTTTGAGACGTTATAAATAACTATCCCTTTATTTCTTATCAGGAGGTTATAGGAGTGGAGGACTAACGTTGAAAATAAATGGTGGATGCCTTAGTTTTAGGTTTTAATAAAAAGAAAAACAATAAAAATCGATCCCAACTTTTGTCGAATAACAGTTGTAAACGCGAAACTTTTACCATTTAAACCTATATCTTTCAACGGTCACAACTCATACTGTCAACTTATTACTAAGAACGCTCAGCAAAATAAGGTTAGAGATAACACTTCTGAAGTCTTAAAAAGCTGTCAAATCACTGCTGAGTCTCATATGACATTTTCAAGAATTTGCAACACTCAATAAAACCTGTCCTGTTCCAGAAAATGTTATTTTTCCTGTCGGATATTCAGTAGGAATACGGAATTCCAGTTTCCTAGATTCCTTTTCCTGTCCAGGAATTATCTCTGTTGCTAATACGGCGTAAAATTAACTAAAAGACATTCCATTTTAAGAATCGAACATTCGGAGCATTTTTCGGAGCAGTTAAAAACATAAATCCCACCTTCCTAAGGCTGGAAAATCTTTAAATCCTTCTAATTAATCTAATTTTGCATTTTCTACCCTTAAAAAAAGCATTGAAATAATTAACAAATTTTTCGAAATTGTTAGAGAAAATACGTAAATTTGTGTTGTTTAAAAAAATGTGTTTTTATGGTAAAATCTGTCTTTGGAATTTGGCAATTTTTCATTATTATTGTGTGCGCTATTAGGTACAACATGAGCGGTAGGCCTCTTTTAAGCGACGTGAACGTGACAGAGCTGATGCTCAGGGTGATGCCCAGTTGCACGGACATCTTCGTCGCATGCTTTTGGAAGGGCATGGAAATCGATTGCTGTGAGCGATTTCTCGTACAAAGGACTGAGGAGGGCTTCTGCTACTCTTTCAACTCGAGAACGGCGGAAACGCGGTAGGCTAAATCCACCGTTTGTTCGTTTTGTTGTCTTAAACAGGGAATTTCCGGGAATATTTGATGGGAGAGAATTTCAAAGAATCATTTTAATGAAGACATAAGTAGGAGGAAGGATATTATATCTCTTTTGATTTTCCTGTTTAGAAGCAATGAGTTTCCTTCCTCAGCACCGGAGATTGTAAGGCAATTTGTCACAAAATTATAAATTAGCGAAGATCAAGCGGACAAGACTGCAAAATTTTATAATAAGAGTATCCTCTAGCAACTGTCGATTTTTACGGGGCTTGACAAAAGAGCGAATGATTGATGAAACGACTGACGACTGTACTGCTTCTTTCAGGAATTTTTTTTGATATTGCATTTGTTTTATCAAAAGGCTGAGAAATTGCGTTTTTATACGTCAATTGTTTTTTCCAGAGCTTTCCTGCTCAAGATTTTAACTTTCGGAGATAAAAATTATAAACAGAGGATACTTAAATTACTTCGTAAAAAGGTCACTTTGGAATTTAATCATCGTTTTTTCATGTCTACGAATGAATTAAAAATTTGAATATCGAGATCAATTTGCTACGATTTATTCCCTTCTGAACTTCTAGCATAAACATTACACTTTTTGGATATGTTGTCTTGCATTTCAGAACAAAAATAAACTAAATACTTTGTCAGAAAAAAACGTATTATTTATGGGAGCAAATCCGATTTGCGCGGCATCTTTTTCCACGGTCGTGAATAATTGATTCGCCGATTTACAGCTGGAACGAATCGTTGCTTCGTAATAACGCAGCTGGGGCAACAACAGGACTTGAAGTGTTCTTCAAAGGTCAAGCAGGACAGGCGATCGACGGCTTAGATATCCTGCGCGGCATCAATGTTGGTCGCTAACACGGTCGATCGACCTATTTTTCAATTTTTGCTCCCGCAGGTGCACATCCATCATCCCGACTCATACCCTGACGTGGCGAAAGGTCTGTTTGTGCCGGAGGCGCCGAGCCACGTGATGATGGCACAGGTAATGGTACTGTACCTTCCAAGGTTTTGGTGACAAAGATGATGTTCTCACCGTCGCATTCTTGTCAAGACAAAAAGGGTGTGCTTCGTTTTGAATCAGGATCTGTGTTCAATTGGCGACGAATTCATAACTGTTGAGAGTTGCTGATGAGCTGCACTGTGCCAGTTTAAACACTAGAATTAGTAGGGTTGGAATTTTTGGACAGTTTCAGGTCGATTTTTTAGAGAATAAAAATTAAGTTTGAAATTAATGCCAATTTATTTTTTAATGAAAAAAGACCGGAATTTTATTTAAACTTTAAAGTTCATCAGGTTTTGACCTTTCCTGTAAATTTAATCATGAGACAAATATTACAATAATTTTCATTGGATTTTTTTTTAGATAAACAAATTGCACCAGAAAAGTTAAAAGGTTTCGGTTTTTCAGGTGGTTTTAGACCTTTTTGCAGTTCTAGACAATTTTAGGTGTGTCTCAAGATTAATTCAGACGCTCAGATATAAAAAAAACTGAAAATCCCAACCCAAAGAATTAGTGCCACGTCTGCTTCTTAATGGCAGTTCCTTACTTAAGACCAATTCTTAATTTTAAAAATCCAAAAAATTATTTAAATTTTATTTCGCATCAATTTCAGTGGCGCTTATTTTGCAATATATATAGTCTTCCACGTGAGCCGGATCTATCCGCTAAATCTCGCCAGCAGGTGTCTCCATCGCAGACGGTGAGCACAGAGGAGGTGCGTGCCATCGACCTGTCGATGCGCCGCTGCTACTTCCCTGGCGAGGGCCACATTTACGGCCTGCCGGTGGACACGTACCAACAGGACAGCTGCTTCATGGCCTGTAGAATGCACTTCCTGGCCAAGGCTTGCAACTGCACACCCTACTTTTTCCCCAGGACAATAGGTATTATGATCTCGTAAATAAATTTTAAGTTTTTTGCGAAAAAAAAACTTGCCTCTTTTTCTTTTGTCATAGAAAATTTTCATTGTACTGTACACATTTTAAGCATAAACAGAATTAGGGCAGTGGAAAAATTCTTTTTTTATCGCTAAAAAATAATTTTAGACGTTTTTGTGCATTTTTGTGTCATTTTCGCCCATTTTTCTGGCGGTCTACTTTGACCCAAACTTTTAAACGGAAAAATATTTATAATCTAGGAAAGAATCAACAGTAAAAATTGAGCTTATATCCATCTAATTATTATTAGCAAAAAAAATATAATTAAATACACGATCAAGCCAAAGCAAACTTGTAATTAAAATCAAATCTTCGTATCTGTTTAAAACTAGCAAATGCTAGAAAAGAATTAAATCAGAAATTAATTCGACTCTTTTGTATTTCTGGAACCAAGATAAGTTTGCAAATAAATGTTTACCTCTGAAAAATCACCGGCAAAAGTATATTGTTTCTAGAAAAATCTAAAAATGAACGTCAGAAAGGTTATTATTTTGTGTTTATGCTTTATGCATGAATTCACATTGCGTCACTGATGTCAAAAAATCATCCACTTTGAACGGACGGAATAATAGTGATGTCCGTTCCGCAGGCGAGTTAAATCTAATTCCCGATAAATAACATTGCGTGCCTTTTTTTGCGATTTTTCGGATCAACTTGTCGAGTTGGCGCGCAGAAGCCTTGGGTAAACACTCAATTTGTTTGCCACGCTCTTATGCTTCGTCGAGTGGAGTTTGCACTCGCATTTCTGCGTGTAATTCAAACTCAGTTTCCGTGCGCAGCAGAGTTAATCCAGCTGCGGATTAAATATGCCCTAGTTTTAGGAGGATTCTTCAAATGTTTTTCTCTTTCCTGAAAAAATAGCACGCACCATTGTTCAAAATGGCGAGGGAGAGAGGTAGAGAAAGCAAACCGTGCTGATGTGTGTGTGTGTGTGTGTGTGTGTTTATGCTCACTAATGAGTTTTCTCGTGTATTTGCAGGAATGCGAGAATGCGCTGCCGTTGATCTTGAGTGTCTCAGCATGAACAATGGTGAGTTAGAACCAAATTTGTTTGTCCAAAAGTTTAAATACAGAAAATGATAATAGAAAATTTCATTTAATTAATATATATATTACGGATGGTATAATATATATTTATTCTTTATACTTGTTTTAATTTGGGAGAGCCCTTGAAGTTAATTTTTTTACTGTACAGCCTGCAGTTTCAGCTCCTCAGTATTTATATAATTTAAAAACAAATTAAAAAAATCCGTAAGTTAGAAGTGGAAAATTTTCTATTTTTTGTGCAATCAGGAAGTGAAAATTTCGAAAGGATCGAATAATTTTGTGAATGCAATGTGCTGCGCACGAGTGTCAAGCAGGTTGCCTAAATTACGATTTCTAAATTTTCCTGGATTTTTCATCTGTTAATCTGCCGGCGTTTTATAGCTTACACATTTTGCCTCTTTCCCTTTTCTTGATTATCGTTAATATATAATTAAAACAGCCTTCGACCTCGTTGCTTCCTCGTAAATTAATTATTGATCTACTATCTTCAAATAATTTTTCTTAGCGGCAACAAGGAGTAACAAGCCTCCAAACGGCACGCCAGGCTTCCACCCTGAGGAGTCGGCCCTTGATTGCGAGTGCATGCCCCCATGCACGGCAACACAGTACAGTGTTGAGAGCAATTACATTCAAACGTATGACCTGCATTTAATGTAATAAATTAAAAACAAAAACTCGATTTTCAAGGGGTAACCTCGAGTCGAAGAGAGGAAAGGGCTACGTGGACGTGTTCTTCAAACAAATGGGAGGTGTCAGATACAGAAATGACGTCATGTTCGGATGGATGGACCTTTTAGGTAAGATTGCGCATCAAAAGTTCTTCATGATAAAAGTTGTAAAAACTTTTCAGTTTCGTTTGGTGGCATCGCTGGCCTTTTTCTTGGCTTCAGCCTGCTGAGTGGCGCCGAACTGCTTTATTGGATTTTCGCTGGCTTTGCAGTCTGTGTAAAGTATGCTTTTAAAATAATCTAATTAAATAATTTAAAACAAAGTGCAAAAAAATGCGATAACGCTATTATCCCTATTATCTTTTATGAAATTTTACATTTTATTTAGTTTATATAAAAAAAATACCTGAGCGGGATTTTAAGAAATGGACTTGAAAGAGTACAACTCATCAAGTTGCGATGGTAAAATCAACTATTTCGCTGAAAACGTTTTCGGAAACTAACTTTAATACAATATTTTGGCTCTTTTCACATAAATATTCTCATTTTTCCAGATCTTCAGTGAATTTAGTTAACCTTCATATTTTTGCATCACAATAAAAACATTGAAGATAATTTGAATGGGATTATCTAGTCCCTGAAATAATTTCACCGAAATATTAATTGACAACGAACACATCTGTTTTTTCAGGTTAGACCCAGTCAAGTTGTCAAGATGAATGAAAATAATTTTTAATCTAGAACAAGAATGTTATGATTTAACAAAATGCAACTATTTTTGAAGAGTTTCGGGGCTCATATAATAATTACCTGGATTTTTTAACCGATTGCATGCAGGCTGAAGCGAGAGAGGCGAAAGGGAGTGCGTGCCCTGCTGATGCCACGCTGCAGCTGGCTCTTCAACATGACGAAAAGGCGGAGTCTGGCGCGTTCCCCGCAGCCCCCGCAGAAACGATCGTCAAGTACGAGCACCCGGGATGACTTTATTGCCATCAACAGCGGCGAACAGAACTCATACTTTTGATTTTGTAAAGAGGTCTGTCTATTTTTCCAAACGTCATGTAATATCAAATATCAAAAGCTACTGGGATGAAAATTTTTAGGAAGTTGCACGCCTTAAAACATGTTTAAATTATATCAATAAATACTAGGCATAAATGAATTAAATTTGTGTTCATCAAGTTCCTCTGTGGTCTGTGGGGTGTTCTGTGAAAAAGCTAAAGCGAATCCGTCCTGCCAGGTGTGGGCAATAAATACTCTGATTCGTGAGTGTATATGTATGAAGAAGAGAAATGTGTAAAATGAAGTTGTTGCCACTAATAATAATTAAATAATGTGGCATTTTTTGATGTTTCGAAATTAAAATTTTTTGCTGTTGGAAAATCTCCGCAAAAATTAGAATCAATAAAGACAACAGTTATCTATGTTAAAAAATGGGTTTACAGTTTTTTCATTTAATGCCTGCCAGCTCAAGGTAAGAAAAGTTTCAAAAACTCTATGAATATAAGTCGAAAAATTCGCTAGAAAAGAGTTTAAATTAAAACCAGCTTATTTAAATTTAGGTATATCAGGTGGGTTGGGATCTTCTGATCATTTGATTTTCTGTTAGACACCAAATGAGCAATTTTTGGACTTCTATGCTACACTTAAAACCGTCTAACATGGCCTTGAACACAACTACTTAATACTTGAAATTAGCTCAAAATCGTTCATTTTCTAGTGCAAAAATTTTATCACTTATAAAATTATAATTTTATGAATATAAAAAATTATTAAGATAGAAAAATCTTAACCCCTGTTTACCAAGGAGAGTTTAAAAACGCTATTTTTCCAATTGAAACAGCGAGATCTATTTTCCTCCTTTATTTATGGTCGATGGAACCTTCCCGCCGCGCCTCAACGGTTTGAACGTATTGGCCGGAGTGACGTCAAGTACTGGAAGAGCGGCAACGTCGCATTCCTCTGGTATTCACGAGCTCATGAATGGTGACCAGAAGCAGATCAGAACAGTGCTGGCTGGGGCGATTGACCGCGATTTGTGCCCTGTGTAAAGTTGGTGTTGGGCGCTAGAGGAGGCAGTCGGCACACTCGGTGACAGTTTCACCATGTCGCCCTGAGCAGGAATCCGATCATAGGCCAGGACGAACGGCCGATGGCCGAAAACAAGCACCAAAACATGTCGAAAAGGTGGGTGTGCGCCGCGCAAATTCTCCGTTGTTAGATACCGCTGGCTGACTGGCTGGTGTCCGTCGCGTAATTGAGGCAGACGGCGACCTCGATTTAATTCGCTGCGTGGTGGAATTTTTGCAGAATCACCAGCACCAGGTGTCCGCACGTGCACTCGCTGGCCGACGTAGGTCCCGAGGACATCGCCAGAATCAAAGAGGTGACGTGACAGAATTGTTTGGTGGTGTGTATGTGTGACTGATTTGTGGCTTTGATTTTCAGAATGACCCTCGGTGTGAGGAATGCAAGTCCAAGGGGCCCAACATGTGGGTGTGCCTTCACCAGGACTGCCTCAAAGTGGGCTGCGGGGAGGCTTACAAGGACCACAGCACCATCCACAATAAGGTGACCTGATTTTCATTTAAAGCTCCAGGGTTAGACAAGGACAATTGCTGACACACGATTTTGTTGTACTATAATCTGTCCGACAGTTTCTGGGAATTTTCACTTCAATAAGTTTCATAGTAAGAATGGGAAACCTTGTTTCCAGTAGGTTGTAAACACTGGAGAACCTTAACTTACCGCTGTTATTTTTTGGGATCTGCACACATCGTAAACGATACATACCACTTTAAAACTGATTTTGAACATATACAACGTTTTTAACTGTGTTTACCACTTTAAACCGCAGTCAAAAAGGATTATTTAATGCACAATATTGCGTCAGTGACGTTTTCATAAAAAATCTTTACTTTATAAAGCTAAATTTAATTGAAATAATTAGTACTGATAGTAATATAATGCTTATTCTTCCTTCACTTATACCTGAAACAGCTTAAAGCTTTAATTATGACATTTAATGACTAATATTGAAATTATTGGTAATTACCTACCCAATAAAAAAGCAATACATTTTTTGGACACTCATTCGATGCCTGTTCACTGTGGCTGTTCTAAAATCCAGATACGCCAAAGAAGAATTAAGACAAAAAAATCTACTAATCAAATGTTGTTAACACTCATAAATTGCTAAAATCTCGAAAAATAGTCTGATTTTCAGAAGCCAAACTTGGCCTAGTAGAACACTTCAATAAGCATCGATAGAAGTGGTTATAATAATCAATAAAAAAATTATATAATCATCTGTGGGAAAATTAATAATGAAAATGGGGAAAATTGTAACCATATTTGTATTTTACAGGAATTCACCGACCACAGCCTACAGTTAAATCTATCCACGTTACGGGTGTGGTGCTACAAATGTGAAAATGAGGTTCTCCTCATCCATAACATTCCTCCAGTCGGCAAATTTTCCAAAAACGTGGTGCAACCGCCCCCTGAGAAAACTGCTGAGTCTGAAAGCAGCGACAGTGATGGGAGCGAAGACTCTACTTTGAGACCAAGAGGTGAGTCTGTTCAGTGATTAAATATTTCTTCATCAGCAAAATATTTTCAGGGCTGACCGGCCTGCAGAACATTGGCAACACTTGTTACATGAATTCAGCGCTTCAGGCGTTGTCCAACACTCCGCCTTTGACTCGGTTCTTCTTAGAGTGTGGGAGTTCCATCGTGAAGAACGAGCGGAAGCCGAATTTGGCTAGAAGCTACCTGAGACTGATGGAGGACATGTGGAATCCAAAACGACTGGGATACGTCACCCCGTCCAATATTCTTTACGGAATCAGAAACGTAATAATTTACTCACCATGAAGGTGGTTATAATTTTTTTTAAATCATTCTGTGTGTGACAGGTACACCCTATTTTCCGAGGCTACCAACAGCATGACACACAAGAGTTCCTACGTTGTTTTATGGACCAACTTCACGAGGAACTGAAGGAGCCAATCATGGAATTGGAGAATGGGATTGCTGTCCCAGCCATGCAAGGTAGTTAGCTTACAAAAAATCTGCCCCCCTAAAACTGTACTATTTTATTCTAATCCTTTTGGTTTGAAGTTTTTAACACAAAATAGTGTCTCGTGATAATCTTGTTTCAGACGATCAGTTCGCTGGACGTTTGACTCCAAGTGATGATGATGAAGACGAGGAGGATGGAGACCGACCTTCAAGCCAGTCAGAAGGCGAATACGAGACTTGTGATTCTGGAGTGAGCGAGCGAAGTTCTCTCAGCGTCAGTGATGACGGCGACCGGAGACGCACACTATCCAGAAGGCTATCCCGCTCTCCGTCACCTAGTCAAGACCAACAAGTCAGGAACAAAGCTGGAGCCAGGATTGCAATGAACGGATTGAATGGTCCCAGAGGTAATGGTAATGATGAATTTTTGATCGGTCTATATTAATACATTTTTGCATAGCTTCTTCGCCGAGCAAGCCGTTCCGCAAGAAGCACTCGTTGAAACACAAAAGCATCATATCTGATATATTTGATGGCAAACTTTTGAGTTCTGTTCAGTGCTTGACATGTGATAGGGTAAGTTTTGAATCTTGATAACCTTGTGAAATATTGTGGATTGTTTGAAAAAAATTTCTATTGATGAATGTGCGTAAGAGACACTAGTTTGACTTTATAATTAAGCGGTTATGAGTGCTAGGGCAAAAATCGTGGCAAGATCAAAGAGCTGATAAAATTTGAAACTTTTAAAATTCTATGGAAAAAAATTCTACCCCCAATATCCAGGTAAAATTGATTTGTATTTCTCATTAGGTATATGAATCCTACTAAAATAATTTAAAAAGCCAAAAACGTCAAAGTTATGAAAACGGAAACAAATGAAAGTCTGCTCCAAGCTGTTAAATTTTCTGCACGCGATTTTCCGACAGCACTTTTCTTAAGTGTTAAATAATTCGATTGGTATCACACAGCACATCAAAAATTAAAAAAATAATTGATTTCTATTTGACCACTTCATGAATTTACAGTTATTAAAATTTTCTTAAATTTTTGCTTCTGCAAATAGGTAACCTCCTAAAAATCAATTCTAAGCATTTAAAATTTTCAGGTTTCGTCCCGAGTAGAAACCTTCCAAGACCTTTCGCTACCCATTCCAAGCAGGGACCACCTGCACATGCTGCACCAAGGTTCTCAAAAGCCAGGTGGCAGCATGGCCGCCTGTTCCGACGCCTACGGGGCCGAGCCCGGCTGGATTGGGTGGATGTGGGAGTGGCTGCGCAGCTGGTTTTGGGGCCCTACGGTCAGTCTGCATGACTGCCTCGCCGCCTTTTTCAGCGCGGACGAACTGAAGGGCGACAACATGTACAGGTAAACTAAGTCTGAGGTCAATGTCCTCGCCCTCGTCATTTTCTCACGGAGAAAATATGTTTTCACAATGGGATCGGTGCGTGACGCTCTGCCGTCTGGAATTATTGTAATATTATTGCTGACAGTGAATTGGAAAATTATGCACGATTTCTCAACTCATCGATAAATTTATAGATATAGAAGTCATAGTGGTATAAAAATGGATCTTGACAGGGCATTTTTTGTTCTGGATAGTGCACTATTAAATTTCTTATTTGTGGGATTAATTCATCTAAAAAAATAGTATAACTAGGACATCAAAATCATTATACAGGTTGTTAATGATTTTTCGCTTGGTTTTGATTTCTCTTGTGGAGATCTATCTAATGGTGTTAAACTTCGAGCTAATTTTATTATCTAGAACAATAAATCAGTGCTCACTGCTTTACTAACATTGGAGCAGATTTTCTCGCAACCTGGGAAAATTTTCCAATTTTTAGAGCGTATTTCAATTTAGGCAAACATTTTCTGCACAAATACTTATTAATCCACTGACAATATTGTAATTTTCAGCTGTGAGAGGTGCAGCAAGCTTCGCAACGGAATGAAATACTCAAAAGTGTTGGAGTTGCCTGAAGTTCTGTGCATCCACCTGAAGCGTTTCCGTCACGAACTCATGTTCAGTTCAAAAATCGGGTGCTACGTCTCTTTTCCTCTGGAAGGACTTGACATGAGGCCCTACCTACACAAAGGTTTATTTTTTATAATTAAAATCTGCTTGATATTAATTTTGTTTCTAGATTGTTCATCCGAGGTTACCAATTACGATTTGATGTCTGTGATCTGCCACATTGGGACAGCAGGAGGAGGGCACTACATTTGTTACTCGTACAATGTCAACAGTCAACAGTGGTACGAATTTGACGACCATCGGGTGAGCGAGGTTTCTCCCAACACGGTGCAAAATTGCGAAGGATACGTTCTCTTCTACAGGTGAGCTGAAAACTTTTATTTTGATACAATTCTGACGTGGACCCTTGCGCAGAAAATCCTCGGAAAAAATGAGCCAGTTGCGCCAACGGACGCTGGAGTTGATCCAAAGGTCGCGGCCGGAGCCTAGTCTGATGCAGTTTTACGTGTCGAAACAGTGGCTTAGCAAGTTCAACACGTTTGCCGAGCCTGGTCCGATCGACAACTCGGATTTCTTGTGTGTACATGGCGCTGTGCACCCGCAAAAGGTGTCGCAAGTCAGGGATCTGTGTGCTGTGCTCAGCCAGAGCGTCTGGGAGTATCTCTACGACAAGTAAGTCTCCACTATAATGTAAATTGAACTAGGGTTCGCTTAGTCGTACATGTGTTTTCTGAAAAATCTTTAAAATCTGTAGATAATGGCGTTTTTTCAATTTTCGTCCTCTTGTCAACCCCTGAATTTATCTTCCCCAGGTTCAGTGGTGGTCCGCCCTGCAACAGGCTTTTCGAGTGCACCATTTGCAAGCAGGAGCAAGAGTCACTTCACTGCAGACTGAGGCAAGAGCTGGAATCGTTCCTAAGTCTAAACTCGGTAACATCCTCATTCCTAATTTCACTGATTGTAGAATTTTAAGATAAATAATAATTGTTCTAGCACGATGCCACAAGTCACGCCATGTCGATGAGTTGGTTCCGTCAGTGGCAGGCGTTTGTGCAGAGAAGGAGTCCAGACCCACCTGGACCCATTGACAATACACCGATTCTGACTACCAAAAATGGAGTGTTGACTGTTCGAGCAGGTAGGACCAGATTTGTTTTAATCCTGAGTAGTTTTTTGGAAAAATCAAGGGAACTATCAAATATTCCTGACACTGAAGCATAGTTTGTTTTGAAATAATGCTCTCCTTCATGTCAACGTTTAACTCTCAAAACTTTGTACCATCTAAATCTTTACATACATGCAAGCTATTAAAAAGAAAAAATGCATGTTTGAATGCAAAGATCGCAAAACTAATTAGCCATTTGTTATTCTCTTGCCGTTGGAAATAAAGATCGATCTTTGAACGTCAATTGTTTTGTCCAGACAAAATTCACTAGAGACAAGTAATAAGGTTGTCAAATTGGTCTTTCGAAGATTTTTGCGGTTAAATTGTGAGCTTCCCGATCAAAACGAGAACACTGCTCGTTTTATTCCATGAGATCTATGACTTGTCAAACAACTGACAAATTGGTTTTCCGTGGACTTAAAATTTTGAAACTAAATTTATTTTTTGTCGCAGCCTTTGCGTTGAAATGTTCGTTTTAGTTCACATCAAAGAGTGAAATATCAAGTATGACAATCGCAAAAAATTACAAAATACTATTGAAATTGAAACTGATTTTGTAGATTCCTTCCAGAGTTACGTTTGTGAGCGTGAAAGTTTTAGCCAAAAGAGAACAGTTTTGACAAACTTAAAAAATAATTGGTTGCATATTCTCACCCCTCATTTTCCACTCATTAATTTTACCGTTTAACCAATTTGTTGCGCATTAAATACAATAAAATAAATTATTTATTTTTTATTAACAAAAATTAAGAATTACCGATTATAGGTGACAAAATTATACCTTTTTGTTAAGTTGAACTTAAAAATCCTTTTCCTGCCCTCAATTTTCTGTCTACCCATAGCTTAAGATAAGGTCATGGGAAAAGTTAGAAACTTAATCACAAAAATGCCTAAAAGCTATAAGAAAAATATGCCCTGCATTTGAAAAAATAAATAAATTGGTATTTGTGCAACGTTGATATCCGGGGATCTCACAGGCCATCCTTTTTAATCATATTTTTTTGCCTTTTGCAGGGTTTTTAACCCCATTTTTTTCACCACTGGTTTTAACCACTCAATTCATTGCGCAATAATTGCAAGAAATTATATTGATGCAATTGGCTTTAATCCTATTATCTCATGAATTTAATCATTATTTTACATGATTTTTTATATTTTGCAGTCTGATAAGCTAAATTTTTGTAAATTTTCTTGTGATCTTTGTTGAAACATTTATGCCTGCAAGAAATTGGTTAAAATTGAGAAAAAAGGTTTTATCAGTAAATTTTTTAATGTTGTATTTTCAACCCTTGCGCTTTGTTGCCAAAAAACAGCAACAAAGGCAGTGAGATCTCGTGGTGATATGTGTGAATTTAAATTTCAAGGTTCTGACTATGCACAATTCCCGGCAGAGGTGTGGAAATTCTTCCACTCGCTGTACGGCGGCGGTCCGGAGTTGGTGCTGCGGCAGCAGTCCTCATCCCCGAGCACGCCTTCGCCACCGAGCATGGCCTCGAGCTCAAAGCAGCACAGTCTGGAGAGTCTGAGCATCTCGAAAAACAGCGTCAAGGCTCGGAAGCATGCCAAGGTGCGTGCTAGCGAGGACGAGACGCCTTCGTCGCCACCGTCCTCGCTGCCGACGCCCTCGACGCCGGTCAGAGGCTGCAGAGCGGACAGCAGCAGCGGCAGCTGCAGCGACGAAGAAGAGGCCCCTGCCGCCGCCGGCCTTATGACCTGACCCCAGGCTAATTGTTGGGCAGAATAATACCAAAGGCATTGTGAGAGCCAGTATAGTGTGTTCCTCAAATTTTACGTGTAAATCATCACAGCGCTAGATTCTTAATTTATTCTGCTTTCAACTGGTGGGCTACTCCGTTGGTTTCAATTTTAAACGTTGTGCTCTATTGTTGTTCTATCAAATTTTAACCATTTTAACTCTGCATTCCTGAATAATGTCTCTGCAAACTCATTCCGCGTGACCTTCTTTTTACAGCGTGTCTGTGCGATTACGCACTTTCATTGTGATTGAGCTCACAATCTTGTACACCTGTACTTTCCAATAAAACGCAACCAAACGCAATCAGATTGATCAGTTTAATATTGCATTCTTTATTACAAATCAAAGCTCAATGACCTTACAGGGAAAGTATGCAATTATTCCGCTTTAACAATTCAATATTTTTCCTCAAACTAGTTCAATTTTGTGATGTTAACATGGGCCATCAGAAGAACTCAAAAAGCTTTGTTTTTTATTTACTAACAGGACATTTTTAGTATTTTATACTAACACAAAAAAAATAATTTCAAAATTCATTTTTGGTTCAATCTTAATGATTTTTGCTACATACACTCCCCTTAACGAGAAAATTTGGTTATCTTGGGTTACTTTTTTCCAAAATTCTCAGATAAATTCTTAGAAATGCATTTTTACTCAAAAAGCTGATTCACTTTTTACTGGTCATACAGTCATGTTCTTCTGTTTTAATGAAAGTCTACAATCATGTTTTAGGCAAAAAATGTTAGCATTTACGCCGGCAGAGTTTCCTTAATCAGAATCAAATCCATTTCCTCGAGCTCCCAACCTTTTCCATGCACCACTTTATATCCTTTTTCTTCCATGAACTGCCGCAATGTTACCTTCATTGAGCTATTTAAATTCTGATGTTTCACTGTGATAGCCTGTGATGTGTGCAATATCATTCAAGTTGGAATTAAAATATGTATAAAGATATGTTAAAATTCACCAAAAAGCTGAACTTGTCAAAGTCAACTGTTTGTAAAACTTGAAGTTCTCTGCCCTTCGCGTCCAAACTGAGGTAGTCGACGTGCTTTCTGTTTAAGGCTAGCAGCAAAGTGGTCAGAGGCAGGCACAGGTCCATCTTTTCCTGCCCATTGCCTTTCTTTGCATGAGAAATCTTTTTTTTACATGAATATTAGAAATTCAGCTTAGTTAAAAGCTTTTGCTTGTCTCACCAAAAGGGGAGACTTTTTGGGACTCAGGCAAATCTGTGCTAGCCACACTTTTCTTTTCTTCTGGGAAAGGGCGTCAAAGTGCAGGGGATCAGCCTCCACCAAAAGGCCTTGCCAGCCCAAAAATCGCTCCAAATACAAAGTGTTCGAATCCAACTCGCCGTCAAAGTGGCCGCTCTCAATGAAAAAGCCAGCAGTCTTCATGCAAAGGTAAAAAGAATTTTTTTATAAAAATTTAAAATAAAGCTTTACAATTCTCATTTTACCCGCAAGGAACAAATACTAGACCAATAGCATGATTTTTAAGAGGTTAAGTAGGAAGGCTGAATATTAATCTGAGAGCGATTTTTCCGAAAAATTGACTATTTCTCACTAACATTGAACAAAGTTTGAAATTAGCTGAAAATTTGCCAAAGGAAATTTTAATTTTTAGTTTTCGATTTATGGGCGCTCAACTGAATTTTGAGCTCATCTCGATTATTTTACTTTCCACGGCTGTAAAAGCTACTTGGTTGAAGTTTAAAATTTGAAAGATTGTATCTTGACAATTTTATTATTTTTAAACGAATACATTTTGATGGATTATATAATAAGGGAAATGAGTTTGGCTTTATAAATCAGAGGCTATGAGTCCAAGAGCAAAAGTCGTGGCAAATTCGGAAAGCTGATAAAATTTTCAACTTTCACACTATGAAAAAAAATTCCTCTCCCCAATAACTTGCGAAAGCTGTTTTATAAATTGTCTCATATATAGCTATCTATGCAACCCGCCAAATTTTTGAAATAGCTCAAATTTAAGTTTGATTATATGAATAGTATGACAAAAATAATAAACTACTGCAAACCGTTAAATTTCTTCACGCGATTTTCCCAAAACACTTTTCTGTTGGAATATTTGGGAAAAATAATGCGAAGTCTTCACTAAATTTGTAAAAATGGCGCGTAATATCATTCAATTCGTCTCATAGAGCAGATTACAAAAGAAAAAAACGTTATTGATACCAGACCATTTTATAAGAAATGATAGAAGTTTGAAATTTGTAAAAAATTTACTTTAAAGATTACGGAGGTGTGGATCTAGCGAACTATGAATCCTTTGGTAAATTTTCATCTTTTATAAATAAATATCGAAATAGAAGCGAAAAAAACAAAACTATTTCCGGATGAAAATTTGCGATCCCCTTATAAGTAATTTTTTTCTAATATTTTATCTGGCCAGTATTAAATGATTCTACAGAAAAATGAACAAAATTAATCTAGTTAATTTAAATTGGTTCAGAATTGGTTCAAATTGAAATGAACTGATGAGGCCTGGGATTGGCTAGGTCAATTTTTTTAATTATTTTGCACCACATATTATTTAAAACAAAAATCTCGTTGTTAGAAATTTGTTATCTTAAAACAACTAGAAGATTCAAATTTTGGCTCAACCTTATTCTGCAGGGCAATCAAAACTTTTTTCTCGAGCCCAAATCTTGACTGGCTGATCAATTCTGGATTATTCAAATTGTACGGAGCAAACAACTGGGAAGGAATTAAAATGCTCTTGCGTGCAAATTCCACAAGTTGCTCGTCTTCCTGCGGCTTTTCAAGGATATCTTCAACTGTAATTATTGTTGACATAATTTTTAAAATGGAGCTTATAATCATGCAATTCAACTTACAATCTTCTTCAGGCCATTGAGAATCTATAAAAGTTTGCTTAAGTCACGTATGAAAAATTCACATTGTATGTACCTACAGTATTTTTTAGATGGTTGAAACAGCTTTGTAGATAATAATATGTATATGACCGGAATAAAAAGACAGATGCACACGACGGATTGCGCATCCACTCCTCTGCTGAATAAAAAGAATTTTTTCGTATTTCGGGATCGAAGTGAGTAGTGTGTACGCGGCATCATTGTGACCTGACTTCCTGCTATTGATAACTTGGTAATCAAAAGTAAAAAGCAGGCGAGACACGTGGTTCTCCAAGCCATACATGGAGCCGTTATCACGGAAAAAACTTGCCGGAAATTTATGCTGGACATGCGAACATTGTTTCACAGTTAAACTGCGCCCTCAAAATATTAAATTATGATTTCCATATATTTGACAAATTTTTTGGCTTTTTTTAAGACACCTCCTATTTGGGATTTTTTAATTTTTGTGAGAAATTCTAAAATGTATAGCCTATAGAGATAGCGGCGACAGTACAGCTTGGCTACCCAGAGGGACGAGCGGGGGAGCGAGAGAATCACCTCTTGCTCGCGTATCGTCAGGAGTGCGTCCAGAGTCCAGGGAATATGTGTGTGCACTGTGCAGGCTCTTGATTGATACCTCTGAGTCTCTCCCTCCGCTCTCTCCTGTCTTACGTTGTTCGGTACACAACAATTATTAATGCGATCGCTATCTCGTCAGGTAAAACCCTGACATCTCACCGGGGTTTAGTTTTTTCTTTTTTCTTCTTATTATCTTAAAGGTTGTGTTACGTTTTGTGTTTGTGTAAGTGAACTTTTTGCTATTATGTTTTTGTGTTCTTCCTTTTTATTGATGTGTTTGTGTACTTATTTACTAACGAATAATGACAATACCAGCTCTTATACTTTGTAAAAATTGTATGCAAGATCGGGAAGCTGGTGTTTTCGCAAATTGCGAAAAACAAACTGCGCACTAATTTTGCGCGTTTTCGAGCAACACCAGAGGCAGTCGCTCTGATTGGCCACAAGAGTCGTATGCTCTGACCCCTGCGACCAATAAGGACTGCGATTCCGACTGCAGCGCTCTGGGTCGATTCGACGAAACAGCAGATGATAGAATCAATCGAAAGAAGATGGAAGTCTGAAGCCAATTTCGGACAGTTCGCACCGACTTTTCGGACAACACCGAGGCCGGTGGCTGCTCAGAGAATGAGGAGGTGCGAGGGTGGCTAGGAGCTCTGCAGACGGACACTTTGAAACGCGAAATGGCGGATGGAGAGTTCGTTTTGGCCGCACTTTCGATTCGGGCCGAAGAGGACTCTAAGCGGGCAGCGACGAAGGCCGCCTCTGGCGCACTCGAGACGACTGACGATGACTGCTACCACAACACCCGCTTCAAGTTCCTTCCCCTGGAGGTGGTCACCAAGATCCTCGAAAAGTGCGACTACCAAATGATCTTGTCGTGCGTCGATGCCTTTTACGAGGCCAAAATCGTAGACGCTGACCATTTCTTCTGGTAAGAATATTATAAAGCTCATTTATCACTCGTACCTGTCAGCTCATTAATGGCCACCTTTTCATAAGCTGACACTCGGAGGATGCGGGATTCATTTGGCCTCTTTCTCTCAAATCCTTCAAATAATTTTTCAAAATTCCAATTGAAATCAATGAAATAATGTTTTACTTTACATTTTGAAACTTTGGATGGGTGTCATTCGTTTTTTCAGAGGGCTGTGAATTTAAGGAGAATTGTGTAAAATCGTTTTTTACCTTTTACTTCAAATATTCTTTACGAATTGGGAAGTGCTAAATATTTCCCAAATTGCCGTTTAAATTGAAGATCTAATCGGCTCCAAATTTTGCATGATAGTCAAGCGGCGGCGAGCACTGTCTCCTTCACAATTTAGCTCACGATTCACTCACCGTAGGATAGATCGCGACGAGACGAATCGAAAAATCATTGACAATCTGTTTAATTATACTAGAAATTCAGCAAAATCTGAAATTTAATTATTACACCCGGTCCTTATTACACTATTTCCTAATTCCAGAAATAAAATGAATGAAAAACAATGCAAAATACTATTCAATGTCGGCCAGTTAATTTATCTCCATTTAAAAGCTCTATATATTATACGAAAATGAATTTTGAAATACATAGCCGTTTTAGGCACAGTCGACAATTGACACCTAATATAACATTTGTCCTTAAAATCGTCATTTTTGTCGTGTAAATGAAAAGGTTATTTTTCATGTTGGTCAGATGAGGATGTTTTTAAGAAATTTAAGTGACAGAAAATCGACTAAGCTATAAAGAAATTTGTTATGTCCGGATTCATGAAAAAATTATAATTTGTTTTTAAAACAATGATTTCATGGAACTCGCTTTTAGCATAAAAATAGCATGCTTCAATTTTTAAAGCAATTTTCATTTTGATAAATTTAAAATGAATGAAACATTGTGGGTTTTTTAATTTAAATAGTTAATACGAAAAATCGGCATTTTTTTTTAAAATAAGTTTTTGGGGTAGGAAAATCACTAGCGTTAGAATTTAATTTTATCAAAGAAAAAATATTTGATCACGTTCACACATTACCTGGCTTTGACGTTATTATTAAGGTATGGTTTAAATGGCTTAAAATGGAATGTTTTGTGCTCATTAGATGCCGATGGACCCGCAACGAATGGACGCTAAAAATATATATCTTTGAAAGTTCACGTACTTTCAAAAAAAGTATTCATAGAGTATTATATGAATTCGTAAGTAGCTCTAGAATTTAATTTTTGACCGTGACGATCGATTCCTGAGGGTCGAATTAGGTTGGGCTGATTGATCATCCAGTCGAAAATTCAACATGACGTGCCGAAAATCGGCGGAAACGTAAAATATTGGTGGTTGTATAGTCTGTCCTAGCACAAAGTGTAACAAGAACGTCGGTGACCAGTCAGAGAAGTTCTTTGACTGGCTGTTTGAGTAAAAAAGCAGGTCAGCCAGCAGCTAGACTTAACTCACTTGCGCTGGCTGTCGCTGTGGCGCTGCTGTCTCGATCTTAGGCCTTCGCTACGCCCAATCAGAGAACCGCTCCCGTCTCTGATCGGTTATCGCGTGGTCGGGGCATTTTTTGATTAGTTTCAGACCAAAAACCGTTTTTACGTTTCCGCCGATTTTCAGCACGTCGTTGTCGAAATGTCGGCTTCGTGATTTGGCTGCTTAACCTAATTTGATCCTGAGGTATCGATTAATACTGTCGAAAAATAAATGCCAGTGCTACTTTAAAAACAAAAGGAAATTAATAATATTAGCTGTTTTTATTAATTCATCGCCCAAAATCTAAAGAAAATAGTCTAAACTCTATGTAAAACAACTATCGTTCAACCATCAACAACATCCAATTTCCAGGAAGCGGAAATTCATGATTCTCCTTCATGAATACGGATTTCAAGTGGACGACTACAAAACCTGGTTCAACGAAGATCTCGATTTCAAGCAGGCGTGCTACCGACTGAGCAAGATCTTTGAACCAAACGATTTCTCGTTTGCGAATTGCAGCATGTGCAAACGCTTCACCTGTCTGCAAGGCTGTCTCGAGGACCATTGCGTCAAATGCGTGGTGGACTTGGGCAGCAAGCTGAGCTGGGTGATGACACCGAGCAATGAGCTCAAGCGTCACCAGACTATCCTCAGCCTGCCGAGAGTGGTCAGGTGTTCTGATTGCGACGCCCTGGTAACAAACACTTACTTCGCCGCGAGCTCGCCCTGCAAATGCACCGAAGGACAACAGTACAAGTTAGAAAACAGTTCTAATTGATTTATAAAACCCTCACAGACAATATCATGAAGTTTATAAAGTCATTCGTGAATTGAAATAAATATTGATACCAGGGTTGGGATTTATTTTATTTTCTAATACGAGAGTTTTGGGCTCCTCTTAGATACCCTTAGACTAAAGGAGCGGCTTTCAAGTAATAAAAATTGCTTGATTTCTGCTCATTTTTTACTTATACTTAAATCGACGAGTTGAATTATTTCCACCACGATATATGCAAATCTACACGAATTCAATGGTTTCGCCAAAAGTAAATGAAGTTTAAATTGAAGAGATCAATTTTAAATCCTTGTTCATATCGTCTTAAATTTTGCGTCAGTTACATTTTTAACATTTTCGTTCAAACATTACTGACCGTTTTCCGACAATTTTTTAGAATTATTTTAAATTAGACTGTGGCTTAAAATTGTCAAACATATTATAGACTTCTAAAAAGTCATCTTAAGTCTCCAATTATTGTTCAATTCACACATTTTCGTGGTTATTACAATTAGAGAAAATTTATTTATTTTACTTACTGAAAAATATGCCCGATAAACCTGGACGAACAACTGCAAACTGCTTTAAGACGGTCTTTGACGAAGTTTCTGGGCACACCAATCTATTCTTGAGGGTCGAATTAGGTTAAGTGGATTTTTTTCCGATCAAAAAATTGAGCACGACGTGCGTAGCACATCAAGAATATTTTTTACCGCCAAAACAATGTGAACCTATATGCGAGAAGTGCGCATGCGTCAGCTGCCACACGCCAGCCGGCGGCGGCTAGCGGCTGAAGTGACGCCTCTCAACAGCCACACCATCTCTGACGCATGCGCAACTTCGTCAAAGACAGTCTTTAAACGCAACCATGTTTTTATTATTGAGAAGCATTCATAGTAAAATCTATTTATTCAAACGTGTTTTTTGCAGATTTGAGGTATATAACTCGATAGCTAGCTCAGTGGGTCGAGCAGGTCGCTTTGAGTACCGCAGCCAGGATTTGGACTCTGGGGTGACGACGTGCTGCTTGTACTGCAAGCACCGCGTCTTCTTGGTCAGCTCGACAGGGCTGGAGTGCCACCTGATGCGCGAGTGTCATCAGGAGGACTCGACCGTGGGCGCTCGCCCCGCCCCGGAGGAGGTGGCCGAAATTTGCAACGGCTTCTGCCTGGATAGCGCGCAGCAAATGAAGATGCGCTGCATGGACTTCGTCAGCCCTGAATTGGCGCTTCGGCAGGGCGGCAGCAAACTGAACGTGACCAAGGCGTTCCTCAGGCACCTGATCACACCCGCCGATAATCTGGAAGACATTAGAAAGCCAAATTACGTGCTTTTCTTCTGCGAGGCACTCAATCTCGATCCGGAGGTGCGCAGGCAGATGCTGGAATTTTTCTTCATGGAATTGAAACTTAGCAGGTGGGTGATTTCACATAGTTTTCCTGGATTTTCCGGTTTTCTGTAGACAGTATAAATACAATATATTTTCTTATTTTTTCTTTTTAAATCCATGAATGAAGAAAGTTAAATGGATTTGTTTAAGCAACCACTACACTTCATTGAAAAAATAATGGTAATGATTATTTCATTAAAGCTACTCTAAATGTGCAAAAATATAAAATCTTGCGCTGGAAAGATTTAAAAAAAGTAATTAACACCTAATACTGCCATTTCTCATTGTTTCTTGGCTTTCATATAATAGGAACCTGTGCATATTCTAAACAAAAGACTGTTTACAATATTCTGGAAGGATTTTGTTCGTAATTTTGATGTTTATTAAATTTAGGAGCTTCTCAGTAAGAATACAGAATGCCAAAATTAAATTAAAAAATGATTTTTACTGGATGACAATATTTTTATGATGCCAGCAATAAAGCATTGGGTTTTCTTATTTTTTTACCCCTAAAAACAAATTTAATTGGGTTATTTTGTAGAAAATACAAGCTCTTTTGTCATAATCTAAACAACTTGAATTTACAGGGTTTGCATGGTGCCAAAGCCTTTGGCAGTGAGTACAGAACGCGGTCTGGAAACGTGCATCGTGGTCGACTCTGGTGCCCTCAACACCGTCGTCGCCGTGGTCATCAAAGGGAAAATTGTCATGGAGCGTTGCCGCGAGCTTCCCGTTGGAGGAAGACAGATCGCTGAGTCCCTGCACATGGCCCATGCCTGTGATGATGCAAGTCAAGTACGTATTCGTTTTGTTTTAATGGTTTGGGTAAAAATTAAAGGTCTGGTTGAGGGGAGCCCCAGCTGAGTTAAATTTGTGGCAAGAAAAATCGCTTGTTTTGATTGAACATGAATCCTTTGCAGTTTAAAGAGGATTGATGGTGCAAAAACCTGGAAAATCCTTGTTTTCTATGCATAAACTAATCCCTCCTAAGGATTCAGTTAAAGCCAATTTTGACTTAGGTAGCAGTGTAAATGTTGAAGAAAATTGGTAAATTTTGAATTTAAATTGAAGTAAAGGCCCTCTTCTGTAGGAAGAAAGTTTAAAAATGTTTAACACTACAGCTTGTAACAAAGAATAAAGTCATATATTTGCTGTACAGGAGATTCCAGTTAGCAGTTTGGACAGTGCGGAGGTGAAGGAGCAGTGTCGTCTGAGCTACAATCTCGCGCAGGAAGAGCAAAGCGAGTGTACAGTCCGATGCGAGTCAATTTGGGTGCCTGCACCCAACCGCAAAAATATGCGAATGAAAGTGAGTGATTGCCTGCTTGCTTATATAATCTTGAATAATAATAAATTGGTCCTGGTTGCAGAGCTGGAAACCAATTAAACTAGGGAACGAAATCTACAGAGCACCTGAGTACATGTATGTCCAGCTGAATTTGCCACAGGTCATCGTCGACGTCACTATTGGCCTGCCTGAGGATATTTTAAAGGATTGCTTGAGTCACATTGCATTGACAGGTGAGTTCTTAAATTTTTTTCATTCTCAGTATTACTAATTACAATCGTTTAGGAGGAAACACAAGCTTGAACGGATTTGACAGTCGACTGAAGAGAGATTTATGCGAATTGCTACCCAAGTACGAAGCCATCATTGAAACTGCAAGGGCTGTCGGCTCTAGGAGCTCTGACGCAGCAGTTGGCGCCACTTTCATCCCTTTTCCTCTCAAGCACGGTCAGTCTATGTCTTGTCTTACATAGTTGTGTTGCTTATTCATCACTAAATTGCTGAGTAAATACGTTTGAATTTGTTGATTGGAAATGGCGTTAAAAGACTGCACCACCATTATTTTTAAAATTTCGGTCCTGGGTTTCAGGGTTCATTAAATAACATAAAATTGATATCTCAGAATCTACTGTAGAAATTGAAACAAACTTCAATTAATGAATTTGTTTATGCCAAACAACTATTGTATTTATTATTTTCGTCCTTTGTTTGTGAAAACTAATGAATTGTTTTCTTCTGCAGAGCCAGTACCTCAGCAAGCAGAGCCAGGAAGCGCTTCGTGGATCTCGAGGGATGAGTTCATATTCTTTGGGGCCAACCTGCTGTGCTAGAAGCTCTCTAACAAATCGGGAGGAAGAAGCAAAACCAGAATCCTCCAGCACAACCGCTTGGCATAATTCTCTTGTTAAAATGATAACTCGAGTGACCTGATGAAACTTATAGGAATTCGTTTCGAAATCACAAAGAGGCGATATTTTCAAGCCGAATGTTTGTTAAACGAATGACTACGCACTGTGTAAGTTAGTAACTTAGCGAGACCGATGGTGCGCAGCAAATTGATTACTGTTTAAGCATTCATGTCCTTCTCTTCTAACCTTGTAGCTGCAACTTAGAAGCTGGAATCAAAATTGGAACATTTTTGAAACGTTTAGAGGGCGCCGCTCCACTCGGCGCGGCGCTGACTATTAGACTTACCTGGTAGGCTTTAATGGAAAACGTTTTCCAGCCCAATAACCAATCTAATTATTACTCATTACGATGGATAAAAAACACTTAAACACACACACACACACTCACTCATTACCTGCTATACTGGAAGGGATGAACAGACAAAACAGCAAGTAGGTGTCAACAGCAAATATTATTGAGCACTACTAGCTGAAATCGAAGGTAGATTGGACGGAATTTGTAGCGTTAAAATCTTTAGTGACCTTTTTAATGATCGCTACTGCCAAGAGGCTGGAAAATAACCAGTTTGAAGCCAGGAAAAGGGAGCGCTTCCCTATTTATCGTTTTTTCAAAATACCCTGAATCCAGTCTTAAGAATGTAAGACGGACTTTAACTCTTGATTAAATAGAGATTTAATCTTTTAATTTTTGCTAAACAACGTAAGTTTTGATTCTAAACTTTTTAATTTTCATAATAGACTCAGGTCAAAAGTCAATTTCACCTCTTTAAGACTTTGAAAATATCAATTCTATTGGATTATTCATGGTTGATTTTTTTTATAAGTTCAGGGCCAAAATTCAGTTCGTATCCAATTTTTGTAAGCACTCAATTGCTTAAGGTTGGAGGTCCTGTATTACCTTTTTGCCATACATCCTGTGTACTACCTTTTTAATCAGCCTGTTGGCTCGCATTGTTAAGGCATTCTCAGGAGTACCAAGGAAATGGAGATATTCAAGCATTTCTGGGATCTAATATTAAAGCTGCCTAATGTCAGTGATGGCAAAAGGTGCTTTATTGTTAGTAAAGTGACTCAAATTGCTTAAATAGCTCAACGGGCTGGGAGGCGCACCGGCGCCGACTCGCCACTTGCTGGTTTTCGCACCTCTCCAGCGGCTTAATGGACAAATGTCTGGCGTTTCAATTAAAGACCTCGGTGCGTGGAGGCGAAAAGATGGCCACATTGGGCCCAAGCTCCTCTGCAACTACTCAGGCCCCGTGTTATCCGCTCGGTGGTGATATTTGGACCTAGTGAGCTCGTTGCCCACGGGATGTTCTGAGCAGAGGTTCTAAAACTATAAATAAAAAATAAGGTGTATCCAACCTTCAAGGTCCGATTCTGACGTGACCTTGAGGGTCAAAAAACAATAAAATACCTAAATATTTGAGTTTGGTGTCATTTAATAGGTTTTTCGTTCCTGTGGAATAAATTTTATGTCAAAATTTAAAGGTTATTCATCTTGTTAAATATTTCCTTTAAAATTATGATTTATACAACACTAAACTATAAATTCGGACCCTAACATTTCTGTCTTCAAATTATGTGTCGATTCGAAAATTCCGTCCAACTACCCTCGAAATTGGCTTGAATCAGCTCCATTATTATTATGTGATCGTTGTATAACGAAATTAATTTTTAGTTTTAGTGGGAGCTGTGAGTAGATTTTTCTTTGGGTGCTGTTCAGGTACTCTTAAGTTGAGAATCCGCAAAGGATGACCGAACAGTCGCCTGCTGTTTAGTTGATTTTTTTGTATCAATTATTGCCTATCGATGAAGTACAAAGTGGAGTGAAAAGAATTGGGAAGTATCACACGAAAGCAACACCAATTAAAACAAAGTTTTTGCGCGCCGCGATTTCCCCTCCAAGCGGCGCGTCCTTATTATATAATTATTATCATGCAATTGTATCTAATACACAAAACACCCAAGCGTCATTTAATCTCGTAATAATTTCTGTTATTATTATTTTACATTTCTCCAACTGTGGCCATTAATGTTAGATATTCCTGGGTATTGTACCGGACCATGCACTGTGAAAATGAGTTTTGATACCGTGTGGGTTTCTATGCCTTACGTTTTCCTTCCTAAATCATTTGACCTCTTTTATTCTTGTGATGATTAAATTTCCAACTCCTCTCTAACTTCAAAATTTGATGGAAAATATGATTGATAGCTGATAACCTGCGTGAGCAGCTTATGTGAGTCAAACGGATTTGATTGGGCGTTGTTGTGACAGTTTTTCAGTGATGCTAAAATTATTACAATGACTATTTTTGGAGGTCTCAGCCAGCCAGCCCCCGTAAATTTGGCAAAAAGTAAAAGGAGGAAAAATTGGCCTCCAGTCCTTAAGGCCGGTCACTAAGCACTTCTATAAAGTTTGTCTGCCGCGCTAGCCGCAGGCATAATTACGTAGCCTCTGCCTTAAATTACGAAATTACGCGGCTGAGACCTCTCGACTATTTTAAATTAAATGTGCAAAATTAAATTTTCACTTAAAATTGAAAAAAAACTGTCATCACGCCTAATTTTGTTATTTTGAAATTATCTCTTTTGTTATTTTTCGGTTTAAGAAATGTATGGAATATTTTAAAATCGACTTTTGATCTAGTGTTAAATACAAACAGATGCATGCAATTATGACCTGCATGCGTGCAGATATTTTTTATCAGCGTTGACTGAAGTAAACAAAAGTACCCCCGCCCCCGATTTATATTAATAATTAACCCTTACCCACCCTCTTTCAAATATCTTTGAAAACAAATTATATCCATGATAAATATAAATATTTTGTGGTATAAATTCCTAACATTTGCTTGAATAAGGCAACGGAAATGAAAAAAAATAATAAGCCAGCTGTATGTCACGGTATATTTAGTTTTATTAATCGATATGAATACGAAATAAATCTGTAGCTCTGTGTCACCTTTCTGTTCGCAAAAACTAATAAAGGAAAATTACAAAATGAAGCACATTTCGCATTATCATTCCCATTTTAGCCAGCAGTCGAATTAAGCTCGAGAACGTCCTTTTTCTCTCCACAGTACACAGAATTACAGCTACATTCTAAAGCGAGAAAGCATTTTTCACAAAAACTGCTAGCAGATTCTGGAAGATACAAGTCGCACCAAGAACTTGGTATGAGTCACTGTAAGAACAGTGAAACTCAATTGGTACACTAAATGAAAAAAAATTGGTAAAATGTTAAATGTCCTGATTGAGTGAGTAGTCACAACATTAAAAAACGGACTAGTTGAAACAGCGAACTATTGAGTGATCTGGAAACTGGTGGTGGGTGTAATTAAGGCGTCTTGACTTGCATAGCATTAAAAAACGTTCTGTAGCAACATAGTTTGGTCACCCTACAATATTGTTTTACAATGTAAGTGAGATGCATTGACACAGACGAGCCAATCCTAGAGCTCTAACAACAGCCACTTTTGGCTGGCTCCGCTTCAACCAGCGTCGGGTCGAATGCTGTCCGCGAGTAGCCTGATTTCACGCCGTCCCAGCCATCCTCCACTTTGTATTCACCACTTTGTACTCGGTCATACACCTAAAAACAAAATAAGTTGCGTGTCATTTTTTTTCTTGAATGGCAGAAATATTTTTTGCAGTTTTTTGGAAAATCAAGTTGGAATCTGGAGAAACGGGCCTGTTAATGTACACAAAAACGAGCTCGGTTAGAACACAATATCGTCACAATTTTATAAGCTCCTAGAAACTGTTTCCCCCATATTTCACCCCAATTTCCGTCAAACTGGATTATTTTGACAACTTTACAGCACTCTAACATATATACTAAAAAAATTAAATCAAAATGTTGCTTGACACAAATTTGTAAATTGTCAGTCAATTATTTATCTCGTGGAAACACAAATAAATAGAAATTAAACTAAAAATATTGTTGCTCACATGAAGTAAACATATGAGAAAATAAAAATGAAATTTCTACATTCCAAATTTTTCTTTACCCAATACTCACATCCTGTGTGATAATTTCAAAAGCCCTCTCGACGTTGAGCCCGTTGCGGGCGGAGGTCTCAATGAAAGGGATGCCCTGGTCGCGGGCGAAGACCTTGGCCTCCTCGAAGGGCACCTGTCTCTTTCGACTGCTGTCGCCGCGCACCAAATCCACCTTGCAGCCAACCTATCGAGAAAAAGAGAAAGAAAGTTTTATTGATTCTTCCTTTTCAGCTCTGCTTCGCCAGCTAATTACCAAGAGAAAGGTGGGCTGGTGCGGCTCAATGTGGCGCCTCGCCTCCATCATCCAGGCCGGAATGTGCTCAAAACTCGCCCTGTTGCACACGTCGTACACCAGCAGGGCTCCCACCGAGTTCCGGTAGTACGATTTGGTTATAGATCTGCGGAAAATCGTGATTCACATGTAGTCAGACCGTGACGTATTCGAATTGCTTGCGAGCTCAGCGTAATTTGCTTCGCACAATCAGAGCTGAATATGGGATTTTTGTAGCTAATCAAGAACTACGCGTTCTATTAATTATTGCAGTTTGCGTTTGCATTTCAAATGAATACAAGGCCGGAGATTGCGTCAGGAAATATTCATCGTTATTCTATAGAAAACAGACGGAAACTAAAAAAATAATACATGGCTATGTGAATTTTCTTCCATGGACTTCATTTCATTCGTGTATTTTCCGAAATATAAATTACCCAACAATAAATGTTACAAGAACTGAGTTATTTTTATGAATTACCTTGATTTATCAACTTCATATTTAGATATAGAAACATCCAGCACTTTATACGAAATAAAAAATTTAAAAATATATCAAAAATGTTTCTTTCACGGTCAGTAAATTGGTTGATTTTTAATTTATCAAAATAAAAGATGCATTGCAAATTATTTATGAGGATATATTCTCTCATTTGAAAAGTGCTTTTATCTCTTTTTATTTTTTGATAAAGGTGATTCGGTGACCGAATAAATCATTTTTTATGAATTTAGACCAAATAAAGTATCACCCGGTTCAAGAAGACGGTGTTATAACCATTAGTAATATATCAAAGGAATTAATCACGATTAACACATACTATGAAATTAAATCCAGAATAACTGAGTTTCTCATTGAAAAAACATTATGAAATACATTATGAAACGACAACAAAAACGCTCAGTTCTATGCTAATTGAACTAAACAAATCTGTCCCCAGGGGACATTGTTTGGGCCCCTTTTTTGGCTATTTTGGATTTTCAAAATTTAACGTACTAATATTATGAAAAATTCGACTAGATTTTCGTGTCCTTAGCCTTTGACCTCCAAAGTAGGTCATTACGGGAAAGATAATAAGCGTTTAAGACAGAATATTTTTTATCTACCTCAATCCTAAAGTTATTACTCTCCGAAAAATTGGCTCTTTCAAAAAACTGAAACTTTAAACCCTTTAGTAAAATGGGAATTTTGGTCCAACATTTTAGGGTGCATATATATAGGACTGCTAGGAAAGCCCCTCCAGCAAATTTTGCCAGAAAACCCCACGCTAACAGGGTGTCGACAGTGCTTATTTCAAACCCGAGAGAATTGAACGCAATATATTAATCAATTTCCATGACTATCAGTTAATTACCATATGTTTGGAAGAGGTGGGCGTATTTTTATAGAATTTGATTTTGAAAAAAGTTACTTAATTTTCACCACAGATTTAGTGTCTCAATTCAAATATTGCCTTTATTTAGGGGTTCTCTAGCAGGGTATGGTTTAAACTTTCTAGGTAAGAATTAATTGCCGACTAGTTCAAAATATATATACATATATTTGTGCACAAGCGAAAGTTGCTGTAGTAGGGCATAATAAGAATCTGCTGGCAGTTAAAGGTCAACAAGCCACTCTACATAAAAGGAAAAACCACTACGAAATCAGCGTCAGCTTGAATTTGCAGTTGTGCGATTTCTTCACTTCTAAACGCACCACATTGATTTGATCGCAAAACCAACAGTAAACAAACAAACCTAAATCTCTCCTGTCCCGCGGTGTCCCACAGCTGGAGTTTTATTCTCGTGCCATCTTTGACTTCAATCAGCCTTGCGAAAAAGTCTACACCGACCGTCGGATCCGAAAGCTATGAAACAAAGGCAGAAAAGTGCGCATTTGAAAACATCTTAACTGCTATCGGTGGGAAAGTAGACCCTATCATTATGTTAATCGTTCATGGCCCTGGGTGAACGGCAAAGGACAAGGTCAACGCTCTCGCATTTCCAACATTCGTACAGAAGATCCATCCAAATTAATTAAATTGATTATCAACACAGAATAGACGCACAGAGTGACGAATAAGCGTCCAAAGATAAGCCAGAAAGTGACAAACCTCGGCGAATTTGCCGTCCGTGAAATATTTGAGCAGGGAACTCTTGCCCACGGTGCTGTCGCCGATCAGGATCAGCCGAAACTGGTAGTCGAAAATCGGCTCCACCATCTCGTCGGCACTTGGAAAGCAATGTTATTCGGCTAGCGACGCCCAACGCGCATTTTCACAGTCGAATGAGGCGTATTTTGAGCAACACACTCGATTGCGGGCAGCGGCACACTCATCGGCTGGCTCACTTCTCGTTCCTTGCTCATGCTCAGCCAACTACCCAGCCTCAGCTGACGTCACGATTTGTTTGCCTCCACAGCTGACGGCTGCCTGACGTCATTGGCCCTTTAATTCTTTTCAACGCGAATGGCGCGAAAGTTTGAAGGCCTCCAATCACACATACAGAGATATAGATTATTTTAATTTTTTCTTAATGTAGGTGGCCACTTATTGCGATTTGTGACATGAATAGGGCTCACTATATTGGCCATATTAAGCGAAAATTATGTTTTTTGTGCTCCATTTAGAAAGTTAAAAGAATGTTTATTTATACACTCATTTTCCCCATTTTTCCTTTCATGTCAGTTTTAAGAGAACTTGAAGGCCAGTAGAAGATGAAGATGAATTTCGGGAATTTCGAGACACTTTTATCCGTTGCGATTCAGGAGTTAGGACTCCAACCTGCCATTGAGCATTCAGCCCTCCTTATAATAATAGTTTCTTTTATTTGAGATTTGCTTAAAAAACTAATTACCGGTTCAGCCGGAAACGTTAAAAACATTTTTTTTAAATAACACACCTTTCCCGACGTTTCAACTGCGAATTTTTGTTTCTAACACATCAAAATGAATCATAATAGGTGGAGAGGAGAGAGTGAAGTGGCAGGATTCAGTCTGAAATCGCAGAGGATGTGTCCTAAAATCGAAAGTTTAATAACTATCAGCGGTACAATTTCACGAGGAAAAAGCATTGGGGAATGAAAAAATACAAAAAATATAAAGTTTGTAAAAGTATTTTGAATCAAGTTGCGTCACATTCCACGATCGCGATTATGTATCCATACTGAGCCAGTGCCAAAACAAATTAACATTCGCTACATATATTCGCTCTGCATTTTTCTTGTTTCCTAAATTCCCATCTCCTTCCTCCCACACTGCGCGCTACAAAAAGTACAAAAATATTCCTCCAGATTTTTTCTTTCCAACCTATCCCTATCCTCCGCCCGCTTCAACACGCAGCGCAACAGTCAGCTCATTCGCAATCACATTCTCCTTCATTGTCAGTCTCATTCTGCCAATTTGTGCGGTTTTTCTTGTCTGAGGTTGCGTTGGTTTCGTTTGTATTAGTATTTTGATTTTAGTGGTGGTGGCCACGCATTGTCGCAGATAGAGCTGCTTCCGTGCTTCGCTGCTTCCTACTAGTTGTAGTTCCTAACGCCACTCTCACTAGTTACCCTACCAATGACGGCAATGACCAATGAATGCATTTTCAACGCGCGGACGGACGCACGAGTTGCACCAATGCAATGCACCACACAGGATTCAGGATTGCACTTTGCAGGACGCAACCGCAGTGGCACGAACTAAAAGCTGTTAAAAATTAAGAATTGGGAAAGGCGGGATTTAGATTTATATACAGTTAGATTTTGGCGCTCAACGCTCAAGCCATCTTAAGAATCTTTTTTTCTCGAGAGCTTCTGCAATTGCAAGAAGCGTCAGTGTCAGTGGTCTTCTTTGTCTAAGGTCCAGAATATTAGAGGTATAATAATATGATGTTCATATAATGATATGTACATATTATGCGTAATTCTAGATATATGTTGAGGAATTTATCGAATTTATTTACATAAGTGTTTATGGAAGACTCAAACATTTCGCCCAACTCGTTTCTCTGTGGGATAGGGAATTATGACTGTATGTTGTACACATGACTTTGATTCTTACTTTGAATTCCCTTCATTGTCAGAGCGAGAACTGTGAGTGAGCGGAAAGCGTGAGTCCTCTGAGTTCTCCATAATAAATTACCTGTGACTAAACTGATTCTTTTAAATACATACGTATGTAAACACAATATTTTTGTGTATGTATGTAAATATGCATATGCTCCATATTCGTACGTAATTTTTTTATATATCAACTCACTGACAGGAAAAACTATACATATACACATAATATAATTATATGGCAGACTCACACTTTTCGCCCAACACTCACATTTCTCGCTAGGATAGGGCATTACATTTGATTTTTATTCTTCCCATCAGAGAGCGAGAAGTGTGAGTGAGCGGAAAGTGAGTCCCCCATAATATATATTTTTGAAGAACTCTAAATCTGATTATGTATTTCCATAAATGTATGCTTACATATATATATATATATATAGGGCTACACACATCTCGCCAGTTCTTATGAGAAACCCATGTAAAAGTAGGGGTGGCGAAAACTGTAACTCGGCGGCGAAAACTAATTTTTTCATTATGTAATGTATCATACCTAAAAGCTCTCAAAATGTCTTTCATAATAATAATACATTTATTAATGTACAACTTACATCACGCTTTGTTCACATCTGGTATGTATGACATGAGTATGTGCATAATATAATCGCAATTTAAATTTTAATTAAGTTTAAATAATTATGTATGTATATTCGTGTGCATAAGATACATAGACCACTAGACTTCCAAGAGGTAACAACAATTAAAAAATGTTGTAATTTGTTCTCCCATAAAAGATCCACAAATTTTAACTGTTGACATTTCAAAGAAAACAATAACCCAGAGAGGAAACGTAATTCGGGCTAACTGCTATGTACTATAATTTTCCTTTAACTAAATTTCTACTATATTGCACAGTATTAATTTATTGTAGTCGGGAAATTTACAGGGAAAACAACGCTTATCCATTTTTGGGGAAAATAATTTTGCGTCTTGTCTGTTTCAGAATATGGCATCGGCATTGAATGTAAATGAACCAGGAGCAGGAGCACCTCATCTTCTGGTTTTGCCAGAATTAATCAAGGGTTCTGGAAAGAACGAGTTCCACAAATTTGTGGCTAAATTCCATGAGGGAACGATAACCGCTATGGAACTGCAACAATTCATACTGAACAAATTCCTGAAAGATGACATCATCAACATTTTAAAAGCCAACTATGTCAAGTACTGCTATACTGATTGTAAGGAAAAGGTTTTATTAGTTCTCTAAAGCATTTATGAAGTATAATATGTGTGAAGATCTAAAAAGCAAGGACAAAATTGGCATTATGTCAAGCAAAAAAAGTTCACACCTGAAACATGCAAGGGTTTATATGGCAAAATTTTTATTTTTACTGGTTTTTACGGGACAATTTGGGAAAACTGGCTTTCTGTACTCCCAGTGGTGCAATTTAAAAAATAAGTTTAGGATTTCTCTAGCTGACCCCGATGGAACAAGCACAATGGTTATTCCTGTTAATTTTAGGTATAATTATAATTTTGGTAACGTCCATTGCCAGTATCCCCAACAAATTGTTGATTTTCGAATTTTGAATAAATTGTCGAGCGATTTTTGCAACACGCAAATTTTGCTGCAATCCATGAAGTCCAATTGGTCGCTATAATGCCTAGGATTTTGAACTTTAAAATTTGCTCAAAAGTTTCTCATGTCATGTGTGAACTCTGTCAAAAACGGAATGGCGTGTGTTACGTGTTAACTAAACTCAAAACTCGATAAAACACGAATTTTTTGTTTTTTGCAAAGTTCGCTTGTTCCAAACATTTGGTTGTAACCATATAAGAATTTCAAAAACTACCCACCGGTAGACTCATCTAAGCCTCCCTTGACCAGCTGAAGCGTTCAAGGGATACGAACCCTCCAAACATTTCACCGCCCAATTTGAAGATTAAAAATGCATTACACTAATAATAATGTTATACTTATCAGCCACATAATTTGTTATTTTGCAGTGAAATGGGCTCTGACCGTTAAATTGGTTCAACATATTGGTCTCATCCCAAAGCAGACTCCACCTGCCACTTCCAGCAGCTCGTCAGGCCCGTCCACCATGAACACAGCCGGCCCCTCGTCCCCTCAAGCAAGCGCCTCGTCCCCTCAAGCAAGCGCCTCGTCCCCTCAAGCAAGCGCCTCGTCCCAGGCTGCTCAGATACCAAAACCAACTCCCAAGCCAAAAATTCTGGCCACTTGCAATGCCCTCTTTCTGTTGCCTGGCAATGATTTCTTCCCTGGAGGTGCTTGGGAAACGCCAATTTTGCAATGCAACTGTCTTACCAACGTAGCTGATCTTCTCTTTGCTGTAAATGAGATTTTAGAGTCTACCAAAATAAAAGCAATATTTCAATCTCATTTTTTAGATGACGGACAAGCTGCCTGTGGTCTCACAAGCGTTGCTGATTGATGCAGTTGCGATGGCTGTCCCAGATATTGTGAACATGCTGAACACTTTTGGAGAGCTGGATGTTGCCAGTGGCTGGCGTGGCTGCAAGAACATACTGCTCATGCAGATGAGAAACCTCTTTTTGGAGCAAGCCAGCCAGCAGGGTAATGTTTTTCGATCTGTACAATATTTAATAACTTTTTAGGCTTTTTAGATTCAAAATTTTTTGCCTTTTTGTTTCCAAATTGATGGTTTTGCTATAAACCAAAAAGCCGTATCTTAAACAAGGTTCCCCAATTTTGAAATGCGCAAAAATGCACCACTGGTTTTTAGCGCAAAAAACCAGCTGGAAAACCCTTACACTTTTCTGAATTTAACCCCGAGAAGGTTACTGAAAAGTAAGATATTGTGGAAAATTACGATTAATATTTAAATTTTCGGTCTTTTGGTGAAACCAGTGTCTTTTTAACTGCCTTTTTAAAAATCCCTTTTATTTGATTATCCATAATGACAATTTTTGATCTTCAATAAAAATACATGTTTTCGAAAAATGCGCAAATTTGCAGTAAAATCCGCAACAGACAGTTTGTTGCAACGCATTGGGTTTTTTGCAGAAACATGCTGATCTTTGTGCACACATCCTTAAGAATTTCCTTGTCAGTGTTCTTTTTCTTTTGTAATATTCTGTTGAAATTTTTTCACAGATCCTCTTTACCTTTTTTCCTCTTTGAAGAAGCTAAATAGGATACTACATACAAATTAATATAAAATAAATGCGTTAAAATTAAAATCATTTTATATGATTTGAGCCATTTCTACGTCCAACAAAATATACAATGGTCATTTTTCTCCTTTCCAGTATTGGATGTTGTGCCGGCAACCAATTCAACTGATTTGGTCGATTCAGAACCTCCTCTCATTGACTTGTCATCAGGGCCTGCACAAGCCATCGCACTCCCTTTGCAAGCCAACCTTTCAAAAGCCATCCCTTCAAAAGCTATCCCTCTTCCTCCTGCTCCCAAGAAGCCAAAAATTGAGACGGCAACAAGCACTGCTGCTCTTGAAGCCACGTCCCAGTCTGACAAACAACAACAACTTCATAAGAAAGGCAATATATTACACAAATTTCCATGTTTTACGTAATAATGTTTGTTCTGCAGCTGCAGTGTTGAAGAACATGCATGTGACGTTCGGCCAGAATATGATGAATGTCTTCAAGGGCCGTCCTGAGTGGAGTGATGCTGTTGAGAGTGTGGAAATGAACCACAAGCGGAAGGGAAAACGCACCAAGGAGATTCAGGAGTGCTGCATTTGTCTCAATGACGAGAGAGATGTGGCATTTGTGCCCTGTGGCCACACCGTGTGTTGCAAGACCTGTTCTGCGCAGGTGAAACACTGTCCAATCTGCAGGATGTATATCAAGAACAAGATCAATCTCTTTTACTCTTAAGATTTGAAACTCATGAAATATTTACGTGCCTAAAAAGGCCCAGAATTATGAAACATATGTGTAACGTGTCAAAAACTGCATACGATTGATTAATGCTAAAGATGAGAATATCTAAATAGAATTATTGTTATACATTCAGTTTCTCAAACCCATGGTTATTGATCAACAAAATATTTATGAAGCTGACAGCCTTCGGTCAAAATTAATTTACTCATCAATTTTGAGGTCTTGCGTTAATAATGATAAGTATAGAAAGTCATTATTGAAAGAATTAATTTAAAGAACTGCAGTGACCCTGTATTAATTGTGAAATTCTAAAATGCATTATTATTATTGAAAACTTATGAAAATAAAACCAAAACAATTAAATTCCCAAGTGTGTTTTCCTCGCAATATCATTCAACTGCTTTAATTGCAGAGATGGTTTAACATAAGACTTCCTGAGTGTTTCAGAGAAAGGATGATTTTTAAATGTGAATCACTTCAATTTGATTTACTTGAGAGACAATTTTCTGGTCTCAAAAGAAGCTATATATATTTTCAAAATTTGGCCTATGCATTACACAGAAATAATAGTTTATGGACAGTAAATTTCCTAAATAATTGCTCAAGGGTCATTTTAGGAACAACGTCAAAATTGGTTTCAAACCCATCTATAATGCGCCTAATGTTGAAAAAATCGTCCAATCCACAATTCAACCCAAATGTAAAATTCAATGTCTCGTGGAATTTACTCTCTTTCAAACCCTTGAGAGGCTTCTTTTGCTAGCAGGCTCACGAAAATAAAGATGTCGCACCTGTTTAGTTAGAGATTTAAAGAGGAGTGAAGAAACTACAAGAATATTGTGCTTTTCACAAAACCTGCAACCACCGAGTCCAATATATATGCTTAATCAACCAAAGTTATTATATGTTTTTAATTTTAAATCACTTCTGTAGATTGAAACTGACGCAAAGTGTAAGTTTTTGATATGGTTTCTAGGCTCCTTTCGTTAACCCTTCCCCCACCTGATCCAGGATCCATAATCTCAAGCGCCCAGCGAAAACAAAGACAGCCGCTCAAAATCTTTTCTGTGTTCCGTTCCTGGCGAAAATAGACCCAATGGGTTACGTCCGAAAAGCTCGACACTTGCAATGAAGCTGTTGCTTCGTGCTTTATTTCTTCTGCTGTTTGCCAGTGCAACCGTTTTTTACTTCTTGTACGTGGACGGTGGAACAGCGCACACGAGTGATGCGACGACTGTGCTCAACTTGAGCACCAGCAACCCACGACCAACTGTCAAGGATGAACTGGTCTCCTTGACCACTCCGTGGACGCGTCCGGAAAATGGGTATGGAATGATTTCTTAATGTTCATCGCATATAATTAATTCGCCAATGCTTTGTAGGCCAGGAGAAGTGGTTCTGGCCGTGGTTGCCTGCGGGGACAGACTGGCGGAGACCCTTGTCATGCTCAAGTCTGCATTGATCCTCACCCAGGTGCCCGTCAGAATCATCGTGTTTGCTGAGGATGATCTCATACAAAGCTTTAATGAGAAGGTATGCTTTAATGAGAAGTGCACATAAAAATATATTTTTTTAATTTAAATCTTTCTTGTGGTTCTGTCTTTTTGTCTTCAGCTCAAAGAGTGGAGTTTGCTGAGTGATCTACATTTTCGATTTGAAATTCGGCGTATCGAATTTCCAGTCAACGGGAAGAAGGATGAGTGGAAGAAACTGTTCAAACCGTGTGCCTCGCAACGTCTATTCTTACCAACTGTGCTAGAGGATGTTGACTCTCTTTTATACGTGGACACTGATACCCTGTTTTTGACGCCTTTGGAGCACATCTGGCGGCATCTGAGTCTTTTCAACTCCTCACAACTCGCAGCCCTGACACCCGAACATGAGGACAGAGCAACGGGATGGTAAAAAATAATTTGCTGGTTTTAAATTGAAATTTAATCGCAAATTGCAATTTAGAATCCAAGAAGAATGGGCTAAAAAGTGAAACTAAAATAATTTTCTGTTTATTTTATGATTTTGTGGAAATTGATTATTTGTTTTTGAAGGTATAACCGGTTTGCTCGTCACCCTTATTACGGACCACTTGGTGTGAATTCTGGCGTGATGCTGATGAACCTGACCAGAATGAGAGCGTTTGGCTGGATTGAATATGTATTGCCTATTTATCATGAGTACAAACTGAGAATCACCTGGGGCGACCAGGACATCATCAACATCCTTTTCCATTTCCATTCAGGTGATTGCTACCCATCTCTAAACTTGTCTCCTGCAGCTAAATTTTCTTTCCCTCCTCTTCCAGACAAACTATACATATACCCGTGCCGATACAATTACCGTCCGGACCACTGCATGTACATGAGCGTTTGCGAAAGCGCAGACAAAGAGGGCGTGGCTGTGCTGCACGGAAACAGAGGCAGTTTTCACTCTGAGAAACAGCCCGCATTCCGAGCCATCTACAGAGCCTTGGAGGAGGTGAGTACCATCTTTACTTTTGTAACTGGCAGGGCTGCACGTTAGTTTTTTTAGTTTACAATGAAGGTTAAAATTTTAATTTAATTTTAAATGTAGTTAAATTTTTATTATTTTGGTTTTCATTTCCATTTGAAAAAGGATTTATTTTTATTCCTGTCAAGCATCATGGATGGCAGAAATAGTTTTATAATAATGAAACACTATTTAAGTAATTAATTCACTGTTGTTGGTTCTAGTACCAACTGGGCTCAGATCCGTACAACAACTTTCTTCTGCCCATGAAACACTACTTGGATGAAACGTCCAGCACTAACTGTGGCAAAGTTCGGCGCATTTTCCTCAAGTCTGCGGAGCAGTTTATTAATAAGATCTATGATTAAAGCAGTAACTTTTGGATCTAAAATTTGGGTGGCCCATCACGACTGAAAGAACTTACTCTTAAAAGGCTGCTCACACAAATTTCTAAAGTAGACTCGTGTTCATCTTCTGAAGTAACAAAGTTTACAAAGTATAAAGGCTGCACGTTTGTTGTCGAAAATAATAACATTTGCACTAGCTAACGATAGTGTTTTTAGTGCAGCGTGCCATTCGCAGAAGCCATTGTTTAAATTTTTGTTGCCTACAAATTTTACACGACATTCCGAAGGCCATTCTTGGAAGAGTGGAGGACTTTTGTGATTACTTTAAGCTACGCAGCAAACAGTATTAGAATCTGTTATTTAAGTAGGAAGATTTGACTCAATATTTAATGACATGTGCTTGTAGTTAATTTAAGTTAGTTTACTGACATAGTATGTACCAATTTTGTGCTGTGATAGCCATCATGAATGTTTCATTATTTCTAAACAGCTGCAATGTTTATCTCAATAGAAAATAAAACACAAGGTTTGCCATTGAGCAATTCAAATTTTATTAACTATATTTTATAATTATTGTTTATGCATCCTATGTGTGATTTCAGTACTTTTGATTTTTCCCCAATCGACAACAGCAAATTCAAATTTTTGTCGCGAAAATTCAAGACTACAAAATGATATAATTTGATTTTATTATAGGTTCCGAAGAATATAATGATATTACAATATTGTTAGGCGCGCGTATCACAACAAATTAATATTAACACTTTTATAATTAAACAACATCGAAATTAATATTTTGATTGTGCGTAGAAAAAGCTGAGTGAAAAAGTAGCAAGATTTACAAAAGTGCCAGGCCACGTTCTTCCATTTCTGACCTGGCAGCAAAAGATAAAAAGCAACAAGTAAATTTTCTCCGCGTGAGTCCTCCCTTGGGCACATATTATCTTTCTTCTCGGAAAGTCCTTTCGCCCTGAGCAACTCACTAAACAAAATCAACGCGCAGCAGGCGTTTTACTTCCTCGGATTTGCAGCCGAAGCACTGACCCCAATCCAAACTCAAAATGCAAGCAGCTGGGAAGTAAATAAATTAATAATTAGAGCTGCTCTCTTGTGATATCAGAGGGTTTACCTTGAGCTTTCCCTTTTGTTTACTCGTTGCACGCGTTGGGGTTTGTGTAGCTGAATCCATGGAATTGCGTCTGGTCCATGGAGTGGAGGATTTCCTTGTCGACGGGAGTCAGTTTCGGCGCCTCCTTCGTGAAGGCCGAGTCGAAATATTGCACGTCCAGTGAGTGTTGCTGCAAGATATTGGGTTAGAGATAAGTTAACGTGTTTTTATTCAATCATTTTGATTTAAATTTAAAAAAAAATCGGACAATTGGAATAATTAAAAACAGGAATGTCACTTTTCCACAATTGAATAATCTGGATAGCCTTAGCATTTCACTTGATTTTTTAAAAAGCGAAGGCTCACCGTGCATCGGCGCGAAATGCGCCCAGGAAAGGGGCAAGATGGCACTAAATGGCGTGGGCCAGGAAAAGCAATGCTTTTTTAAAAAATTATCTCCGATTTAGGGGGGATTCCTTGAGAGATTTGATACGGTCTGCAATTTTTGTTTTTCCAGAGCACCTTCCTGATTTTTTTGGTTTGTTGTAAGGGTGGTAAAGACATGTCAAAACATCGAAGTTTGCCGAAAACATTCATTGCCGTTTTTCCAGAAAATAAGACTGAAGTCTGGAGAAACTGGCCTCTTGGCGTTCACAAAAATGAAAATTATAGCAAATCCTAATGATGTTAAGACAGTATTTAACTTTGAGCCAAAAGATGACCAAACAGACAGCCTGCAACTTTTAAATTTTGATCAACATTTTCTTGAATTTTTTTTTTTAATTTTAATTTCTCACAAACGGCATTTTTAATCATCTCAGTATGGGTTAAATGGTGCCCCGAGTATGTGCAATATGAGAAAATTTCCAGATGGTGCAATTTTTTAATTTTTGAGATACATACAGGGTCAAAGGTTGAAAAACTGGGATTCTTAAGTTCAGGTGGAAAATGGAAAAATCATAATTGCATGATCGGTAAATTCTGACCTGCTGAATATACTGGGGGTCAACCCTGGGGCGAGACAAGATTGTCAGAACATGTGATAAATTGAACCCTGGCGTCAGGATAGCCCTCAAGCGATTGATATAATCAAATTTATATGTTGAGCCACTTAACCAACGCCGGCGGGCTCTGTATTGGTTCGATCAGCAAGTTTTACCAGACGTCGCTTCGGCCAAATGGAGATATTTCAGAATATGTGCAATTTGACCCTTTGGAAGCCATCAGGTTGTTAAAAAAGTGTCCATAATCACGTTCCTGGGCACCCTGTTGACTTCAAAGGAAAACCGGACTTTTCAGGTTGTTTTTTATTTTTATTATTAATTTTCGGGGAAATCCGTTCGTGGTAAAAACTGAACAGACTAAACTGCAAGTTCTGAATAATTGAATAGAGTGTAATTAATTAGACACGCTCACTCACCACTCTCGGTTTGAACGGCGCTTCTAATTCTTTTCTCTCAAGGGCGCCCCAGTCGATGGATCTGAAGAAGGGCTGCTCGAACACCTCACCAGCATGGCACTCTGGCGTGCCTAACCTCTTTGACGAGTCCTTTTCCAAAAGCTGAGGAACAGGCTTCAGTCGAAAGTCTTCTTTTTTAAATTTTCACTACTCACCAATGAGAGGACGGACTGCGCCTCCTTGGAGAGGTATTTAGGGTAGTAGGGCTGCTCATTGCAGATTGACCAGAAGAGGTCATCCTCGTCGCAGCCGTTGAACGGCGACTGGCCGACCAACATCTCGAACAACAGCACGCCAAACGACCACCAGTCGACGCACTGGTTGTAGTGCAGCCCTTTGATGATCTCGGGGGCCATGTAGTCGGGCGTGCCGCAGAACGTGTCCGCCGTCCGGTCCAGGTAGATCTGCAGTTTGCACATGCCAAAGTCAGCAATGCGCACGTGGCCCTCAAAGTCCAACAGGATGTTGTCCAGTTTAAGGTCTCTGTGATTAAAGGTGTTAGATTTTAAACTGTCTTTATATGATCAGCGTCTCACCTATATACAATTCCTTTCTTGTGTAAAAATCTGAGACCGGAGACGATCTCCGCGGCGTAGAAACAAGCCCTGGACTGCTCGAACCGGCCGCTCTGCTGAATGTGGAACATCAGGTCACCGCCGTTCAGGTACTCCATCACAAAGAACAGATGAGACTGCGAATGGTTAGGATTAATTATTGCGTGCACAGGTGCTCGTCTGGTTTTATCGAATAGGAGGAAAACAGCAATGGTCGGTTTTTTCCGAGCCAAAGATATTTTTATTTTTCCAAAATCCTTGTAACAGGGAAAGTGCAGATCAAGAGGGAACGAATCTAAGTAGATTAACCAAAAAATAATTTTTATTCCATTTCTACACATGAAAATTTCTTGTTTAGGTCAGTAAAATGATGGCTAAATTTTAAATCAAAATTGATGTCTTTTCATAGAAATTTAAATTCCTAACAACCTACTTGAAACATATGCAAAAATAAATCTTGAGCTGAAAATAGGCTTTAGGAAAAAAATTTTCAGTGTTGACGATTGATTACAAGAAGCAGAGCTCTTCGCAAAAACAAGAAAATCGTCAGTTAAAAATAGTCTGGATTTTTTTTCATTTTACCATTTATTAAGATTTTTTGACTTCTCATGTAAAATACAGGACGCTCTAGTTAAAATGGAAGGATTACGAACCCAAAGGATTTTAGGTTGAGGAAATAGTTATTTGCCAAGCGTAAAAAAAACCTTTAAAATTTTCTAGAAGAGAGCAGTAATTCCCGAAAAAAAAACTAAAGACGGTTATTTTGTCTATTGCGTGCCCCAATGTCTGCCTGCCTGTTCGTGAACTGCTCGAGCTTTTAATTAATTCATTTTACCTCCGTCTGGAAGGTGCAGAATAAATGACACAAGTAGGGGTGCTTAGTGCCCAGCGCGAGTACTTTTCGCTCAATCAGTGTGCACTCCACGTCGTCGTCCTCCAAGACCACGTCCTTCTTCAGACATTTCACCGCGTAGTAGCACTCAGTTCCTTTCAATTCGGCTAGCAATACCTTGAAATCAAGAAGAAATTTGCTGCATTCCTAGAGACAAGGTTTGTTTATTTCCCAACGAGAAACACCAAGAAAATGTTTCTTTTTGTTATGTCAACGTGGACGCCATAGTTTCTAAATTTGCGTTCGAAGCCGACAGGGCGGCGATTGTTTTTTCTCTCTGAAGCCTGTTTCGTCGCTTCACGCACCAATTTGGCACTCAACAAACGGCGCCGGCACCAAAATAATAAATTAGTCTCCCAGAATAGCCGCCTCCGTGTTCAATGGGTTGGGCAGCGAGTTCACTTTTGTCACCAGAGTGATTGGCACGCGAAAATTAATTTTAAACTCCGCACTCACCTTTCCAAAGCTGCCCTTGCCGAGGACTTTGAGGAAGTGGAAATCTTCGACGGCGTACTTGCGGAAGCGGGGAATGGTGCGAGCCGGTGGCGTGTACCTGCGCAGGTGGCCCTCCTCGCCCGACTCGGAGTCGCTGCTCAGCTGGGCCGACAGGCGCCGCGGGTTTGGCGAATTCGCGTCCCGCACATCCAAAGTTTGGGCTGAATTTGCGAACAGAAACCAAGCTGTGAGTGACGAGAGCTAAAGGGTCGGCCACAGGCGTTAGTTATGCAACTCGCTCGACATGCTCGACCAGCAAATTGCAGAGATTTCATTCCAGTCGGGAGGGATTAGTGAGACAAAACTAAGTATGGCGATGGAAAATTACCGTTTTTGGTTGATCCTGCGTTCGTCCTACCTTTCTTCAGGGACGAGAGTGCCTCCGCCAACAGCTTTTGGTTGACTCCGCACAAGTTAGGCATGTGCTTCTCGCACTTGCGGTGACAGTTTACGTTACATTCTGCGCAAAAGTGTCAGTGTTCAAAGGACGATTTTCCACAACGTTTGTGTATGTTTTTTTTTTGTATTATTTTCTGAGCGATGGCTCATTTTTCTATTTTTGAGGCAGGTCTCGTGAGATTTTATGACAAAACGCGGCCACCCGTTCGCTATTTTTGCATTCCGCGCGGGTTGAAAAGAGAGAAACGACGCGCTCGTAAAAGTGTAGCGCAGAATGTTGTTGGCTCTTGTGTTTACTCAGCGATAGCGAGCGCTGATTAGGTTATTATTGTTCGTCCGCTTGGTCCGGGTGCAAATGGGCATTGAAACCGACTTTGGCCGGGACTCAGTCGGTGAGCAAGCCAAATTATTGCATCAGCCGCGCAGAAAATATGCATATAGCTTTTGTCGAAAGAACTTACATCTGTCATTGAGCATACTGAATCATCTAAGCCGTGTGTCTGTATATTATTCTGTGCCTCAAACAGCAGCTGTAAATCTGTTTGAATGGCGCACGCTGACTTAATTATTATTTTGCATTTCTTCAGCTGATGTTATACAACTGTTGTAACACTTTCGTAAATAAATGTTTATGATTCAACCCACAGAGTTAAAATGGTAAAAAGGAAAAGTTAAATTTGAAACCAGCGTCTCAGCCACTTAAAACGTCAAAACACGTGAAATGTTAGTGTGCAAAAGCCAAGAGCAAGGTTAATCATGCGAAACACGCGATTTAGTATTTTTTTTTTTACCACAATTCGTAGATGCCTGCGGGCTGTTCGGGTTGCTGCCAAAGCCCGAGTCTTGCGAGCTAGTGCTGTTTCTGTCCACCTTGTTCTGGTCCTCTTCCGTCTCTGTGTCCGAGCCCGAGGAGAGCGTGGACTCGGTCTCAGTGTCCGAGTCCTCTTCCTCGGACGAAGAGTCCGAGTCTTCCTGATCCTCCGACTCTACTTTCTTGTCCTCCTTGACCGACTGCTTGAGTGCTTGGTGCCTCACGGTGGACACCCTGTCTGGACGGAACTTCATGTTTTTCACCGTGTGCCTGTCTTGCCTTGTGAGTCCTGTGGTCGACTGCGACTTTTGCAGCTGCTCCTTCTTCTCCTCGTCGTCCTCGCTGTCCAACATATCGGCACTCAAGTCGGTTCTCGCCCTCATTTTCTTCAGCTTCACAGGCTTCGTCTGCGGTGGTGGCTGCGGTTGCTGCTGCTTGTTGAATGCTTCCTGCAGTTTGGCGAACGCGTTCTGCATGAACAAAGGCTTTGCAGGGGCTGGGAAGTTGGCCTGAGGGGGTTTCGTCAGGGCCAGCTTCGCTTTTGGTTGCCTTTTTATTGTGGATGAGCGCGATCGCAGGACTAAAGGCTTTTGCTTCACGCTATCCTTGGCGAAAAGGATATTGGAGTCTGCTTCTGGTTTTTCATCAAGCTTTTTGGTTGCCATAGATTGCAATATTTTCAAGCTACTTTTAGGGCTGAAGTCTTGTGGTTTGTCAGATTTGGTATCAGGCTCTTTTGGTTTCATCTCGGGCTGCTTTTGCTCGGTTGGTTTCACCGCTCTATCTGGTTTAACCGGCGTTTTTTGCTTCGGTGGCGTACCGTCTTTTTCCACTGCCTTTGGGGGTGTCTTATCCTTGGAGTCTAGTTTTTTCGGTATTTCAGGTTGCTTTTTTAAGTCTTCTTTTGGACTCTGCACTTTCTTTTCCGCTTGTTTAACAGGTGAATTTTCCTTTTCAATTTTTTGCTTTGGTGGCGTACCGTCTTTTTCCACTGCAGTTGGTGGTGTCTTATCCTTTGAATCCAGTTTTTTCGGAATTTCAGGTTGCTTAATTAAGTCTTCTTTTGGACTCTGCACTTTCTTTTCCGCTTGTTTAACAGGTGACGTTTCCTTTTCAATTTTTTGCTTTGGTGGCGTTACATCTTTTTCCACTACCTTTGGGGGTGTCTTATCCATTGAATCCAGTTTTTTAGGAATTTCAGGTTGCTTTTTTAAGTCTTCTTTTGGACTCTGCACTTTCTTTTCCGCTAGTTTAACAGGTGAATTTTCCTTTTCGTTAGCTTTCTCAGGTATTTTTTCAGTTTTGGAGGTTGTGGGTGGTACTGTATCGGTCTTATTTTCCTGTACCTTGCTTATTTCATCCTCAGCCTTTGCTACAGACTCTGTTGATTTTTCAGGAGATTTGTCTTTTTTAAATACCAATTTGGTAGGCTTTTCAGTTGTCGCTGCAGGTGAACTCTCTTTCTTTGCGATAACATTTTGGAATTTTCCCGCGACCGCTGCGATATTTCCTACTCTCTTTGGACTTTCGGGTGGTTTTTCGTCCAACTTTTTAGGAGAATCAAACACTTTTGGCAGAGCAATCTTTTTAGGGCCATCAATCGCTTTCGGCTGTTCAATCTTTTTCGGGCTGTCGACTTGTTTTTCATTAGACTTGTCTGCAGCCTCTCCCGGCTTAGAGCTCGTCACGATGCATTTCAATTCAACGTCAGCTTTCGGAGGACTGTCACGCTTGCCAGCCTTTTTCTGCTCCTCATCGTTTGAGCTCTTGGCTGGCTTGAGAGGCACCTTTTGAAGTGGCGTCGATTCTGCCGTCTTATTCTCCGAAGCGGCGGTGTTTCTCGCCGCCTCATCTGATACTGGCGACTCGCCAGCGCTTAATTTTTTATCCTTGCCCGTTATAATTTCCACCGTCTCCTTATCAAACAAGAAAATTTTAGCGGCGTCCTGCTCTTTACTAACGACCGCTGTGACGCAACTCGTGTTTTCATCTTTTTGCAGCTCGGTTTTGCCAGCTGGCAATGTCGTGTCAAGAGTCTCATTTTTCAGACATGTTTCACTTTTCAAAGCTGTATTTTGCGACTTGGGTGGGGTAGGCTCCTTTTTAGCCGCCGGCTTTTTCTCCGCAGGCGATGTGGGCGCTTTGTTCTCAGATTTGGCGGCAGCTGCTGCCAGAAAGGGGGACGCCTTCGGGGAATCGGCCGATTCTTTCAAATTGGACTTTTGCTCGTCTTTCTTAGCAAGCCACGGGAACTTTTTCGCAAGGGGTGTCTCCACTTTTGGCTCCGTCACAATCTTTTTGCACTCGGTCGCTGTTTCTTTATTTTGGCACTCGGACGCTGCTACCTGCTCTGCTTTCGCAGCGGCCTTGTCCTCCTTACCGACATTCGCAAGCTCAGACGCATCTTCCTTCTTCAAAGGTTTGGGGTCAACTCTCTCCGCTTCCGCCACTGGCTTGACATCTCTATTGTCTTTCGCCCCAGTTACGCTGCCGTCCTTGAGCCCGGCCTGCTTTTTCGCTAATTCATTTTTCGTCGCGTCTACTTTTACTTCGGATTGTTTTTGTTTTTCTAGCTGAATGATTGATGCTCCGTCGCTCTTCTGCGGTTGAGGCGCAGTTTTTCCTGGAGTTGGCGTGCCTTCGATTTCCGGGACTTGCGTCTTTTCCGTCGGATCACTCGTTAGTTTTGGCTTCTGCTCAGCCTGTTTGTCTTTTATCGCTTCTTCTTTCCGGGTTACTAGGGGTGGTTTACTTTTACTCTGCTCTGCCTTTACATCGATGGCTGCCTTTTCAGCAGTCGATGTTTCAGTCTCATTCGGGTCCACCAAACTGCTGGGGAGTTTCTCTTTAACGAAGTCTTTTTTCTCCAAAATTCTCGCCACTCGCACACTCGCGCGGTACTCAATGCGAACTACACTATTACGTTTACATATTATGTCCGAATTCAAAATGCCTCGTTCCTCTGATTTTCTATCTGCTTCTTCTGGGTCCTCTTTAGAGTCCTGCCGCCGCTGCTGCTGCTGCGTGGTGCCAGCCGATGTAATTGGCGCAATTAAAGGTTTATTTTCGTCGGCAACCGTTTTTGCCGAATCGGAATTTTTCGCGCCCAGTTTGTTTGCAGCTGCTCGAGGTGCGTCGCCGGTGTGATTCTTCTTGCCAAAGTTGAGGAAGAACTCGGAGAAGGACTTCATCATATCGCCGAGTGGCTCACTTTTCTTTCGCTCGTCGTATTTGACGCCGTCCGCCTTTTTATTTCGCTGAGGTACGCTTGGAGCGTCCAATGCATTCCGAGAGGGCAGAATTATGGATTTTTTGTTGCCGATTTTCTTACTCACACCTCCGCTTTTTATCGACTTCATGTGGTCTTTCGATTTGATTGTAGGCCTCTTAGGCTCTTCAACGGATATATCGACCACCAAGTCGAAGCTCTTTCTTGCCCTTGGTGGTGCAACAGGGGCCACGCTGTTTCTCTTTTTCACCGAACTCTGTTTCCGCCGCTTCTTCTTTTTTGCTTTTTGCTGCGAAACCGTGTCTTCTGTCTCTGTGTCCGAGCCCGAGCTGTCGGAATTCTCCGGCGTTTTTTCATCGTCTTTTGCGATGTCCTCGGTGATTGTTTTTATTTGCGGCGTGGCAGGTTTCTCAATGCACATGAGACGGCGGTAGCGGCGCTCGGACTCCTCTCTCTCGGCCGTCCTGCGGCGCTCGTCCTCCTCCTCCTTTTTCCTCCTTTCGGCCTCGTAGTCTCTGATCATGAACTTCTCCTTCAGCCTTTCACCTGGCGTCATTTTCTTCCGGTTGTTCATGTCCGGATTATCCTTCAGCTTTTTAGTATGGATGCGCACGACGGTCCTACCTCTTTTGATTGTGCCTCTGGTGTCCGCGTCCTTGGACAGGTCCTTTTGCTCCTGCGGCTCCGGCCTCCTCGGCTTGCGAGGCGTCGACACGTCGATATTCTCCGTGTCCATCCGGACGGGTCGTTGGTAAGTCCTACCATAATTGCTGGAGGTCGGAGTGTAGTTATAGCTGGTCTTGACCGGTGGCACGTACGCCGGCGTGCGTGGCACTCGTCGCGGCGATGACGGCGTGAGGCCGCTCTCGATGATGGTGTTGAGCAGAGGGCCATACCTGCCGACTCCGCTGTATCCTGATCCGGCGTAGGATCCGTAGCCAGGACTGCTGCTCGGCGCCGAGCGGAACAGCACCGGGCTGTAGGGGCTGTAGGGTGAGGAGGCGAAGGGGCTGCCGTAGATCGTGTAGTCTGAGAACAGCGGCATTTCGCTGTTGTATTATCTTGCTCTTGTCACGGGAAGAACATGTCGCACCGACCACTCTTGACTGACTGAACCGATTGCTACTTGCTCGGTCGGACGGGCGGGCGGACACGGCGCTCGAGGGGGATTCTATTTGCGGCGGCGAGCCCGCGCGTCATGTGCTCGCTAGCAAAGCAAACACACGCCTGCCGCTTGTCCAGATAATCGGTGCTAAATTCGGACCGCATTCGTTAATTGACCGGATCGTAGTCTGGACTTCTGGAGTGCACTCCTGCACGGCTGGAATTTGCAGATTCGCCGGCCGACTTTCCCTGCTGCGATGGTGTTAGTGGAAAGCGAACAAAGGGTTAATTAAGACGACTTAGTCGTGCAAGCCACAGAAACAGACTCTCATTGTTGTGTCGAATGAAATGCGTGCTTTCCTAGTGGACATGCCGATTTAATTAGACCGGCGCCGCACAAAGAAACGAGATTTTAAAGCCAACATGCAAATTAGTTAAGTTTCCACATAGATTATCTGATTAAAATTTTCCAATCTTGCTGGGCATTGCATAATGTGAGACGCAAATAGTGCTTGTCTCATTATTGAAGAATGGCAGGCGTGGAAAAATGAAATTGTGGCCAGTCCCAAAATAACAAAGGAGTTTCAGAGGCCGAGGGGAGACAGCCTGACTAATGGCCATATTTCAGAAGCCAGAACGCCCACAAGGTGTTGTCAGCTTGCGGTCATTACTGGGTTTTTGCGTTTCAGTCTCACTCCCCCGTTCCACTGCCCTGGCACCGATTGTTGATCGCTTTTGAAAATCCGGTGGCGAGTGATTTAAGGACTCTCTGCGCCCGTCACAATGTTTATTGCGCCCGCCAGCATTTGATTCAGTGCACGCGCGCCGCGACCCCAGCACACACCAGCAGACGTTGAACCTCGTCGTTACTGCGTTTGCAAACACCAAACACAGTTTCGTGCGCTCCGTTTAGCGTAAAGCTCCGATTTTATGGCTGTCATATTTAATAGAGAGGCGAATGCTTTTGCTTTCGGACAGATCTGTTGAAATTCGCTCCGTCAGTAAGGTGGTTTTATGGTTCTAGCAACCTCTACTCGCTTTTGAACTAGAAATTAAATCATTTATATCTGGTTGGTGAGAGTATTCTTGTGTTTAGAGAATATTCAGATTCATCTACAGTATTTTGGTTAAAAAATAAAATTTCCTTGATTCATGCAAAAGTGAATTTAAAAAAAAGCCTTTTTAAATTTGATTAAAAGTCTTCTAAATATCTTTAATTTCTAGGGCAAGCTCATCTATTCAATGTTTTTTGTTTTTAAATTGAGTCAGTCAAAGAGTATACAAACACTGCGTTGCATTTTGTAGTGTTGTCCGCTTTTCGCCTCCAACGGATGGAGCGGCCAAGTCCGTGTCTTCTTTCGCTTATTAATCTATTTTCTGGCTCCTCCGTGGTGCTTTGTGAACACATTATAACCTTGCGCGTGTTCAAGGAGGGTTTGCGCATGATGATAATTTATGCGGCGGACGCGCGATTATTAATACCGCGCTGCTCAAGAGGCTCGCGCTTTGAGCAGAAAATAGAATAGGCTGAAATAGTAAAACCATCTTGTTCTCTCACTCGCGCACGATTACAAGCATCGAGTCGGCGGGTTGGGTTTTTGCACACTTTTGTTAAACATACATAACTCACACCGGTCAAAGTCACGCAATCTCGCCTTGTACATTTTAACCCCGTGATTTTTCATTTAACGCGCAGTTAGCTAAAACTTGAAATCTAAACAACCGAGTAGCGTCAAAATCACTCAACACATTAAAAAGTATGCAGACGTTTCATTACCATGGCAGGCGATGTTCAGGTCTCTGTTTCTGGAAAAGTATTTTCTCCTATGGCGAAAGTTGCTCTTCGACTCAGCCATCGCGATCGATCATGAACGCCTGACTGGCTGATTGTTTAGATCTGCGTCATTTTAACTGGCAGTTTTATTAATGCAGTGACGTAATTGCTGCATAAAACGTCCTTCGCATTCAAAATTGAAGTCCCGCCGACTAAAATTAGACTCAAGTACGAGCTGCGTTACAAAATTACTTTGACCGGTTACACACAGAGATTCATCAAATTTTCAATGAATCCAGATTTTTTAAAATCAGGGATTTCACTGAACCAAAATTATAATTGACTTTCTATTTTTTCCTCGTTATATTTTTTGTCCTAGCTGCAAGAGGCAGCAGCAAAGATTTATCGGTATAACTGATAAGATTTTTTGATCTCAGTTTGGGTTACTTGGGAATATTTTTGCACATCTTAAAGTGAGATCTGACCCACATGCGCGACCCAGAAAATCAGATTGGCTCGCGTAAATCATCTGCTAATTCGCTGCGCCTGACTCTGCTCTGTCTGGCTGAACGCCTTCGATCGAGTGGTCCTTTGTTTTGGATGCTGCGTGACTCACTAATGGCGCGATGTAGGTAACGCTGCCAAGGTCCCTGACGAATCGGCGCAGTTGTTTCGGGTGGCCGACTCCGCCGAAATCGCGAATCGGCAGAAAGAGGCCACTAGGACGCCTACGAAGCAATTTGCTTTTAGAATAAATCTTTAAGACGCAGTAATTAGACCCGAATCGCGGAGAAGGATGGCCCAGTTTTCGCCTTTTTACGACCACTGGAGCAGCTTTTCCGCAAGATGGACGGCAATTATAAAGCGATTTATCTGGCGTGCTGATTTTGTGGCAGCGCGGCAGGCGGACGGAGTGAGTGACTCCATCTTTCTGTTGGCGCCGGCCCATCTGGCTTGACGCTCGTTGGTCGGAATTGCGCTCCGTTCGCCCCTCGTCACAGCACATTTCTTCGCGAGAAGAACAGTGTCAACCCCCTGAACTATCTGCAATTACACGCTGTGCTCCGCGTGCCTGTTAGCGCGTCTCCGCATTCGGCGAACCGAAGAAAAATAACTCGCCGAATCAGCGCCGTGTGTGCTGCTGGCAAAAGGGTAGCTGCGAGTGCAGGGAAGTGTACGTGTGTGTGGTTCTCGTTATGCAAGCTGGCACCACGATAATGCGACGAGTCCCTAAATACGCTCAGCGAATTTCCTCTCCGCAAAAAGGCGAAAAAATAAAATTAGTTAGAAGAGACAATGTAACCAACTTCAGATAAACAAAATATTGACTCAAAGAAAATAAAAATATTCTTGTTTGTATACTCAAATTATATTTTTTTTATGTTTTGCCATGAAATATGACGCCGGAACTTGTGAAAGAAATAAAGGAGGGAGTTTCTCTCATATTAACGGAACAACCAATCTCCATCTTAACTGAGATAAATATTTTTAAATTAAAGGGTTTATTTCAATAAGTCTTGTAGCATTTTGGTGTGTTCGCTCAGTGCCAAATTTATCATCAAAATAATTTACACCTAATAAACCTTTTTTCCACAGGAAAAATACTCTAAAGTTCAAAGGAATCGAATTAAAAAAAAAATGACAAGTTACTGTCAAAGCAACGACGGCGTAAATTCAGCAATTAAATGTTCAGTGCCAATTGCTTCCGAAAACCGCTAAAGGTTTTTCGTTTCCAACGATTTTCGGTACGTATTGTTGATTTTTCGACTAGATGATGATTCGTCCCTGCCGAAAATGAAAACTCGATGCATTTTTTTTTAATGAGAAAGAATAAGAAAAGTGCTACTCATGATTTACGCAAGAGGCTGAACCAAATTAAAAATACGCCGAGAGGTTCATTTGCAAGTCGAACCATAACGAAGACTGCTGCTTTCGCACTTGAAAGATGCCTACCTTTAATTAAAGCTGAGCTAATAGCAATTGCAAGAAGTCCCCGCTCTTTTAAAGTTGCGTGAGTCAGAATTCTTTTTGCGCAGTGTAATGACCTGACGAAAACTTCAACGAATCAAAAAGCGCTACGTAGCCGCACGCGTCTGAAAAGTGCGGCCAATTATTAAATCTTTCGATCATGAGGCCGAATTTAATCCGGACTTTTGTTGCGCCCATTAATTCCGGCGGCGGCGACGGCTTTCGTGGAGACAAGGTTGGAGCACGCGCGTCAAGGTCCAGCATTCATTTCGCACGCCTCGCTTGCGTTTGACGTCACGATCACACGCTGCCTCGGCACAATATCGCCCAAAAGAAGCTGAAAATGAAGTACGCTGACCTTGGGGTGGTGCGCAAAATTTAATTGGTTCCGTTATTTCGAGGGAAAGTGTGCTGCCAGATATTTAATTGCAGGCTCTCATTTATCACCATCTTGTTGCGAAAATCTTAATGCGCCTTCGGGCAACCAGCCGAGCGCTCGATAAAATATTCGCAGGCAGATGTAAAAGCGTTATTCTGCATTCTTTACAGCCCGTTGAAGACCAGCAGACAAGTGAAACATAGTGTTCTCGGGAGTTGCCAATTTCACAAAATCGGTGCAGAAATTTAAAGATGCTGTACACAAATTTGCAAACGCCAGAAAATGAGGACGCGAAGGCTCTCTTTGTAATTCAATCTTTTAACAGAGGGAAAAACAAACTAAACTCTCTCTTTTATCCATCATTGTGTGCTATTTCCACGCCAGAGTTTACTCTTAGAGGCGGCCAAATTAATTTCGCGGCCAAACCATCTGCGTCAGGCGGAATAAATTGCGACAGCTCCGTTTTTCTCGCGAACTCTTTCACTCTATTCTGACGCAGTAGCTCGATCGAAATTAACCCAAGCGATAACCCTTTAAGAAAATAAAAACAACCGTGCAAGGGTGGTTCTCTTACGAGCTCTGCCTCGCTCTTGTGAAAAGTGTGTGTAAATGCTGGTTAAAAGGCAATAAATCAATACTCACGCTCGCATCTGAGACCTTGCCTAAACAGTCCGTAGAGAAGAGAACCGCAGTGATCACAAAAAGTGGGTGACATGAAATTGTGCGCCTTAAACCGATGAGGAACATCTATCTTGAAGCGTTCTCTAAGATACTGAAACATTAAGCTTTGCATAAATCATTTCGCTGCAAGGAAAATTCTAAAAATATTTGTTAAAAATAAATGGAATGGAAAGTTAATTTTATTTCAGTTCAGAAATAATCATGGCTGCCTTATAAAGATTTTTTTTTATATAGGACAAGAAAAAAACACGCAATACCATTTGATAAAATATGAGACAAAAAGCTTCTCAATTGTAATAATTAACTAAATTATGGATGTTCTAAAAATACCCTTCCACGGCCCTTTAGTAATTCTTTACAATATAATTTTAACACTATACCACTTACAATTGTACTTTGAGATTCTTTGCTTGAGCCTGGGCATTTCCCAAGAATTTTTTCGTGGCATTTTTTGTGAACGGCAGTCTGACACGCTGGAAAAAAGAGAAAATTCAATATAGAAACACTGCTATTTTGGCAAAAAACATCACTCACTTTGACATTGGTAACCTTGTTTCCCAAAACCCCTGGAAAAATACGGATTTTATATAAAATCAAACGTTTTGAATTTGTGAAATGACGATTACCAAAGGAACTCTCGACAGAAGGCGCAAAACGTGGGTTGCCGGAAGAACTTGGCCGCGAACTTGTGACCCTTGACCTCGTGGATCTTGTGGTGCTTCATGGCCCCCCTGCGCCGCGTAATGGCACGCCCCCTCCTTAACCCCTCCTCCTCTGAACATGACCCTGACGCAGGACCAGGACCTGAAATTGCAACATCTTTCTTTAGTTCAATGAAATTGGGGAAATTGGTTCTTTAAAATTTAACAATAAGGTGAAAGCCGAGGGAAAATCAATTGAAGTTCAAAATTAGATATAAGAGCAATTTCCAGGTGTCTAGGCTATGCACATAATTTCTCGAATTGGAGTGTTTAGTACTGAGCAACAGACCCCACCAAAAAGGACAGCAAAATAACAAAAATATCATTTGGTGACCGAGGGAAAATCGTTTTATCAGTTCATTATTCTGCAGAAAAAATCTGGCTAAATTTTTATTGAAATGCACCTCTTTTCTCGTGTATTTATTGTGTTGCAGGGATACCCCCATTCCGTCAAACAATGACCATTCTGCAACACACGAATCACACAACAGACAAGTCACATTGTTTGACGGAATGGGGGTATCCCTACAGTATATGTGAATCAAGTTTTTTTTGTTAAAGTCTTCCAATTAGGCAATTTTAGCAATTTACGGAGATTTTAGAGAATTAAAAGCTAAAATTTTGAAAAATTCATTTGAAAAAAAGCGATTACATATTGATACATGAAAAGTAATTTTTGTTTGTGGATTAAATTAAAAAGGACAAATCGATTGATATAACATTTTTAAACGCTGAAAAGACAAGTTTTTATTTTCTGGGCTATTATAATTACATGAATTTTAATTTCATGGCATTTTTGGAACCTGGTATAATTACCAATACTTTATATGTTGTCAGAATCAGCTTCCTTTAGCGAGCTGTATATTTTTCCACATTTATACAGCAATATCCTGAACTCTAAAACCATCAACGAGCTATTACGATTCCTCCCGGCTACAAATTTTATGAAAAGTCTTTAAAATGGCACATTGAATTATCATGGCTGCACAAAATGTAGCCTTCAATACGATTTTAAACAATTTTCATGTAAAATATATATTCAATGAGTTTTGCAAAAAACATTGCATTACGCCTGCAATTGCCTGAATAGTGAATAGTGAATTAAATAATTAATACTCTTTTTGAAAGTTCCTTAACACACACAATTACCAGCAAATTAAAAAATGACTTAATTGCGTCGTTAAATTGGGTTAAAACTAAACGAATGTCACCCTACCAACCATAAAACATAGCATCCTTTAAATGAGTTTCCTTTTTGCAGCATTCTTAATAGTGTAAATTAAAAATTTCTGCTAAAAAAGCGTTGTCTTAAATGGTCCATTCACACTGCTTTTCCAAAGGAAAAATAACGCACGAAATTAATGCGGCGTAAAGTGTGCGAGCAACAACAACTTGCGGACGTACGTCAACGTGACGAAAAACCATTCATTAAAATCCTCAAGGCACCGTCTTTGCTAGCCAGCAAGTGAGTCGCCCTCTGTTTTGAATACCGTGAAACCACCCCCGGGCGGCCGAGGTGGCAAGCTCGCGCGGCGTCGCGTCCGCCCCGCGCACTCGGCTGCGGATGAGCGTACGAATTCCAACGCCGGGTGGCACCACCGCAGCTTAGGCACCGATTTCACGTCGCGGCCAGGCGAAACGGTTTCGGGCCGTCATCGCCGCGGCCTCATCGCATTAAGAGCCGCAAACGCAAACGTCGCGTAAAAAAGCAGAACATCATCGACGCCCGGCCAGTGTTGGTTCTTCTTGCCACGCAATTTTTCTCAATTTCGTGCCGATGAAAATGCACTAAATGAATGCTTTTGGCAGAATTAATTGTTAAAAAAGTCGCATTTAAAAATGTTTTGCCCTAGTAGAGCAATTCTTATGGAAGATTGGCAGAGCTAAAAGCGGGAAAATCCTTGTTGCAAATGTATAACTGATCTCTACGGATTAATTTAAAGCCAGAATCAAATTAAGTAGCTCTGCAATTTTTTTTTAGAACAGTTAGCATGCTTTTCAAACGGTGAGGACTGTCTCCCTACGTGCAATCTGATTTTATTTCACAACAAAGAGTTTCCAAGTAGTTTTGGATAGATCTCGACTAGAGGAATCGAAATCTGCAGCAAAGAAAATCTGGTTGAGCATCGTAAATTTTGGAGAAAATTGGGCAAATTATTTATTCTCATGGTCCTCTTTTGATTTGAGGATATTGTTAAATTAACAATTTGATTGAACAACAACTGGTTATTGTAGCTAACTTTGCATCAATCCCACTTCAAAATGCGTATACTAAATAGTCTATTTTAATGATCAGGGGTGTTGGAGAGGCCCGACATTTAGAATACCAAACACATTTATTACTTGAAATCGAATGTTTGTGGTCATAGCCAGGTTCTTTATAATGGCTAATTAAAAAACGACAAATACCTAAATAATTGGTGTGAGCCAGACAATTCCAGAAGAAACAATACTTCGACTTTGTGAAAGTTATTTCGTATTAATAGATTTTTGTTATCTCGGACTTCTGATACAGTAGCTGCATTCTGCAACTATCGGTAAAAGAGTCCTCTGAAATTATCTGTACGCAATGAATCATAAACATTTTAATCGAATTACGCTCCAAAATTTAATGAAATAAATAGCAAATAGTTAAGAACCGGATTTTATCAGTGCAAAATGTTTTTTCTTTAGTTCACAGTGCCTGGCATCAAAGGAAGCAGGCAACCCGCTGCTTAGGCATGATGGCCCGGTTGCCTGAGCGAGCGTATTTGCAGGCGAGCAACAAGCATGATTATCGACGTTTTCTGATAACGGATTATCTCGTTGTTAGGGGCGCTAAATAGTGTCATTTTTGTCAAATTAATATGCTTTAGAAATCGGTTGACTTGGTTCTACAGATCCGTCGACATCGGATTTTTTCATGAGTTTTGCCTCGTCATTAGCTTCTAAAGCTTTAAAGTTAACTCAAGCGATGGAAATAAGATCACTATGAAAAATATTTATTTGGCAACTGAAGCTTTTTGGGATTGGATTCCGGAAATGTTTTAAAGTCGAATTTTTCGTCTAATATTGATCCTTCTTCTAACAAAAAATGAACCCTTTAGCAGTTCCGCTCTGACATGCAATTTTTTCCTCAAACGTTTTCAATTTTTTGATAAATATATGGACCATCATTCAAAATGTTTTAATCTAGCATTGTTTTCAAGTTACAGACAATATTTTTAGTTAAAAAAATCAAGTTTTAATTCTATTGCATATTTAGTTAAGTTTCAGAGTTGAAACGTTCAAGAATTAATTTGAAACTTAAACAATGTTTTAGAAATTTAATGGATGATCGGTCGTGTAGCTTTGTTAGTAAAAATGCAAATAAATGTGAATTTTTACAAGGATTATAAAAAATTGCATACAGACTAATAAATAGTAGATCTTTTTGTAGTTGTTGTACAATTTTTTATTCTTCTCATTACTAGCTAAGGAATGGTTCCAATATTTTTTCATTTAATTTTACACAGATTTAAAATTTGTCAGAATAGATTAAACGTAGCTAGAGGTCTGATCCGCCCAAATTTTGTCGGCTGCTTGCTAAACTGGCTTAGCCGCCTAAATCTCGCGGCTGCGGCGGCTGGCCTAATATAGGCGGCTGCTGGCTCATGGCGCGTCTCTGCACCCCATTTCTGAAATGGGGTGCAAAATTCTGAAACGGGTTGCACTGCACCACGTAGCCTTGGTGTGTTTTCCATATTTCTACAGAAATGTCCTACTTAGCTAGTTTCGGCTAATAATTTATCAGCCCTAATTTATGAGCTTCCACCCCCGTCGGAGGGTTGAGGATAACTTGAGGAAGCCGCATAGTTAATTTCTTCTGACAATAATTATGACAACCTCGCGTGTATCTACCTACATGGCCTCCTAAAAACATTTTAATATAATATGTAAAATAACTACACCGCGCTTAAAAAAATATAAAACATTTTGAAACATCTTCTCGTCTATAGAATAATTACTTAACCACCGAATATGATTAACAAAATCATTGCGATCAAAAAATTTGACACTATAGCTAGTTTTATCTGGTATCGAAATATATTTTCTAATCTACTCCGAAACTGCATTAAAGAGGTTGGGAATCAATCGAATTCACACTCGGCGATTTCAGTCTCTGTTCCCTTTATAAAAGCAGTTAATCGAGCCAACATACTTACCATGATGGCCTAAAGACGCAATAAATTAATCCCAATTTCGAATGTGTGACAGAAAGCAGTGGAGCTCGTTAATTTATTGTTATCTGATCCGCGCGCCTATTGATGTGACGTGAATCGGAATTGAGCGCGCGTGCGGGCGGCAGTTGGCTTTTAAATTGGGTGCGCGAGTGGGAGCAAGGGCGAGAATCAATTTCGCTCACCGTCGTCGTCCTTTAAATGCCTCAGTCCTGTCCCGCTGGCGGGCCTCACTGGAGATCTGGTTTTCGATTGCTGCAACACAAAAGGCATTTTTCTCAGAAGGGATAATAATATTTGGCAATACAAAAACTCATGTGTTTTCTTTTCAATATCTGAAAAATAATTTGAACATTTTACATAAAATTTTTAACGATTAAAAAAGAAATTACATTTTTCCACCGTTGGAAAATTTGGAAAACCTTTTCATTTTGCTGTAATTTCTTAATTTGGTATATCTTGCACGAATCTAATAAGACTGCTACTGCTCCAATTTAAAAAATCATTAAATTTAAAAATCAGGATAAAAATTTAATTTTTGTTTTTCCTCACTTTAAGCTAGTCAAAAAAGAACAAACGGATTATTAGAATAATGCAAAATTTTGCGTCAGTGACATTTTTCAGATCAAAATTGTTTTAAAATATTTCACACTTATATTTTCCCTGTATCTTTTCCACTTTAAACTTTGATTTTGGTTCTTCGTGGCTAAAATTTCAATTTAACCAATTTCTTAGCCTCTTTAAAACTAAATTTAAGTCTTCAAACTTTAAAAATGTACATTTATCGTGAATGTCGTTGTTGAAAGAGACATATGTATTAGGTGAATTCCTGTTATTTGGAAAAAATCTGACCCTTCTTGCTGTTTTACCCTTGACGATCAATGCTGCAAACCTGAATTTTTTGAAGGAATGCGGTCTGTCTGCCCTTTTTCGTGGACTTTTGTTTTGCTTGGCGGCTTGGGGCTAGGTGCCAGGCGGCGGCACACATGGCGCGCAAAAAGCAATCAAGCAACTTGAGTTTATGACCCTCGAAAGATACAATGTCGGCTGCTTCGCATTCCGGTGAGCGCGCGGACCAAAATAAAATTAACGAACGCATCAAATGCGGGCGGACGTGCGAATCGCCGATTCTGATCACTAGTAAATCACCTTTAACTCGCGGTTAGCCCGCGGAAATTAGCCATTGCGGCTGGCGTCACACTTAACCTTTTACCTATTTTACGAAAAAGCAAATTTACGTCATAAGCAAAATCCACTAGCAGAGAGAAATTAATTTAAAAACGACCACTTGCTGTAAACGCGTGTTTGATTCAAGAGACAATATTAAATGACCGTTGAGCTGTAAAGAAATAAACTGCTATTTTGTTGGGTAAAAATTACAAAATTTAAAAATATATATTAAAGAAAATAATGTTGCTAGTGTGAATTCAAATATTTTTGTCCTATATATTTAAGTTCTAGTTGTGTGTAAAATATTTTGAAGGTAATTTTTGGTACTGAAACAGCTACCTTCCAGATTTAAAACAATTCAGGGACAAAAATGAGCTGAAACAGAAGGTCAAAAATTACCTCACCCCTCTTGAATAATTTTTAAACATAGATCCTTTATTTATTTTTCATTGTGGATCGAATTAAATGAATGTTTAGCTAAAAGAATCCCAAAATGTTGGCAACATTTAACTTTCCGATCATGAACTCCAAAATTAAAAAAGAGTTATCTGCTTTCCAAGTCTCTGATTTATTTTTAAAATTTAGAAATAATTTCGCCTGATTCAACAAAACCCGCCGAGGGCTTGTTAATTCGCACCCGTGTCACACAGCCTGTGTAATTGAGCGTTCAATCAAAAACATAATGGCTCTCAAGGTGACTTTTTTTGTTATTTTCGGCGGGATTTTCTAATCTTGATCCAACCGACGCCGGTCGGAGCTTCAAGTACGGCGGCGGCGGCTCATAGCAATCGGTCGTCGTCTGCTTTCACTGACGCTTTTGAATGAAACAGCTGCTCGCGCGGCTGCCAAAAATCGCACCTTTCCAACCCGCGACATGTCTGCTGTACTTACATTCTTCCCTTTCTCTTTTTGCTTTGTCAAAACCGCCAACAAGACGGGCTCAAGCGCCCGGCCGTCGAGATAGCTAGTTTTTATTCGTTCCGAAACATTTATTTGTTGGAGTGGTTCTGTAATGAGTTCTACTTTTGGCACAATGGAAATTAATGCTGTTTTAAACACGTTATAATCATAAGTGTATTTGTCCAAGTGAAACTTCAAATTTTGTGCTTATTTTAAGATATCTGAATATTTTTAAGCTTATGCTGATGATGAATTAAGGGATTTTTGTGTGTTTTAAAGTGAAATCAGAGAAATTTGGTAAAATCTTACTTGGTCCCAGTTTTATAATGGCTCATTGTAGAAATTACTCTTTAAACCAACATTTAGCAGATTCAGAATTTTCATATATTTTTCACACCTATTTGTATTTTTTTAATTTATGCAAACTATTAAAAACTCATCGTTTACAAGGTTAAAAAATCAATCACCATCGATATCCTCATTTAATTTAGAGCCATTTCGTTTGAATCTCAATCAAGGTAAATTTTTTGTTGATATGGTATGAACGGTAATTACATCCAATTTTTTAAATTAACGCTTGGATGTTACTCATTGTCAGGCATTTACACATCTGTTCTTGAATATATATGTTTCGACCCCTCCATGCCTCTCACAACTCATAATCAGTGATACTTAACCTTAATTCACAATTGATTGCTGAACACGGTCAAAATATTACCAAGTGAAGAATTATATATTTTTTTCATTAAACTAACATCTGTATTAAACTGTCCGAAATTGCGGTCAATCAAAAATAACTAGACGTATCCTCAATTGAATGCAGGCGCTGCAGAGAAGCAGTTCGTCTGATTGCTCTGCTACAAACTCAATCATTTTATTAAAAGGTCAACTCCCTTTTATACTGCACAACTCGAGAAGATTTATGCTATCCTGATCGAATGGCCGAAGTAATTTTAATTATTTGGTAGTTATCCTCAGTCCCCAGACGGGATAGGAAGTTGGTAAATTAGGGCTGCAACCAGTAGCCAAAACTATTTAGTAGAACAGGAACGGAGAAAACAGCTCCGCTACGCATCGAGCACATTCTCGCAAAAAAGAAAAAACACGACAGGATGTTTTTTTATAATTTTGTAGTTTATTAGAGAAAAAGCAATTTGGCTATAATCAAATCCAATTTAAAAGATCCATCTAAAGCCGTATATTTGCAAAAAAAAACTTCTTAAATTCATACTCCTCTATAGTCATCATTGTAAAAAAACATCCTGGACTAGTGGATTTCACTGTTCAATTTCCAAAATGAAAATGGAATTTTACTTTAGAATAAAATGTATATTTTGACAAATTTTGGTGTAGAATTTACAAAAGACATAAACAAAAATTTGCATACGCAAGTTGGGAATGATTCAAACTAACAGTAGGCAATCGTAACCGTGAGAAGCGTGTCGGCTGCATGTATATGTTTATCTGTCTTTGAAATTTGTGTGTTTCCAAGATCTATCAGACATAATAAGTGGCGTATGGAAAAATTTACAATCTATATTGAATCGGCTTTAAAGTTTACAGTTTCAAATTTGCTGAAATCATCTGTGATGGGAAGTAAGAATTTTGTTTTTAGATTGTCTGCAAAATAAAGAGTTATACACATGGAATCAGTTTGTATACACAGCGAGACTTCATTCTTTTATCAACAGACATGGCTTTTCTTGAAAAATCTATAGATGAACTAATTATTTTACACCGATGCTGTGATTATGGTGAGATAGCCAAATTTAATAATTCTGTAGCTGTACTGGTGGAACAATTTGACAATTTTACTTTGAAATGACATTTTTTCACTAGAATAGACCTCAAATCAAAGATACAACTGAAAAATCCAAAATTCTTTAAGCGATTAAGCTGCACTTTAATGACAAATGTATAGTTATTTAATTTCTATAATTATAAATCGGATGAAGAAAATGTTTCGTCAAGCAAAGCCTGAAAGCTGAACCAACTTCAAATACCAGTGTGGCAACCGAAAAGTGATCCCTTCTCTAAACTTTTATTATAACCTTTGCGTATGGTATGGTATATATCAATTTGTCAAGTATCATTTGGGCGTGAAGGCGGCTGTTTATCAAAAGATGGGTGTCGCCTGTTGAGTTGAGAAATGGACTCCTTCTCCTAATCCTGTTGATCATCTTCGCTCTAATTTACCCACCCTTCTTGTCACGCACGCGGAAATCGTTTTGGAGCGTGTCCAAGCGCATTTCCTCCGGCCAAATCAAAACAAAGTCGGCGAAGAAAAACGAGGCGCGAATCAAAACTGCGGCCGCGGCGCGTTTTCTTATTTTATAATTGCGAGCGACGTTCTAAATCGGTGGATCGGCCAACATAGGTGCCTGCCCGCACTCTAAAAAGGGCTGCTGCTGGAGATCAGTGCCGCGCGCCGCTGGACAAGATGAAAATATTTCTGGCTCCTCTTCTTCTCCTTTTCTCTCTCTCTCTCTCTCTCTCTCTCTCTCTCTCTCTCTCTCTCTCTCTCTCTCTCTCTCTCTCTCTCTCTCTCTCTCTCTCTCTCTCTCTCTCTCTCTCTCTCTCTCAGCGCCACTTGCCACTCGAAAAACTACTCACGCCGCGCAGCATAAACAAACACGCATCCGGCGCCGAGAGAATATTACCATCTTGAAAAGTCCGCGGAAACACGCCGATTCCGCCGCCACTTTGCTCCGGAATTAATGAGCGGTGGCGCTGATTAAATTAACACCGAGTTTAATTCGCGTTAAATATTTGACTTGGATGTTAATCAAGGCATCCTGTAAATCAAAAGAAGTTTTCTCCCGTTATAAAACTGACAAAATTATTGGAAATTCCTAATTGATTTAATTTTAAAGTTAGGGAGATTGTCCACTCATGATGCAAATTTCTCATTGTCAGTGATTCCGATTCCCCGACGTCTTTAATTAAAGTATAGAGCTGTTTTAATAGAGCCAACAATTAGGTACGATTTGCTTTGTTGGCTGTAGCAATTAGTGGTTCATTGAGTCAATATTGTTTGTGGAATTTAGCAACAATCTATCTCTACCATGTGAATAATGAAATCAGTACCCAGTGTAACAGCTATACATATTTCGGTTTTTGACAGATTTTTCGAAAATATAACGGTTTGTCTATGATTTTTCGCTTGGTTTCGATTCCTCTCGTTGTGATATATCAATCGGTGAGTTAATTTTTAGTTGAACTTCACTCCTAGCGATTTTCAATGAGGAAACAGTGCTCTCGGCTCGATTAGCAAGCAAACTTTGGACTCGATTTTCTTGCAATTTTAAATGGTAACCTGGGAAATTTTGAGCTCTTTCCTCATTTTAAATTAAGGTTTAAAGGATTTTTGCGATTTTTGTTTCCAGCTTTTCTTTAATTATAGGCTTACTTTAAAGGTGTAAAAAGTTGACTATTTTAGTTTTTCTTAACGCCTTTCAAAATAGTCGATTATGGTTTTATTTTCATTCAAATAGTTTTTTAATGACAATTTGCAGGAATTGTTCAAATTAATTCATTTGTAAATTTTCTAAAATCGACCAAATGGACTGAAAATTGAACAGATTTTGTATTTCTTTTTACATTTGTAGATTTGATTTCTACCCTTTTTTCTCATCCTCAAAGCGGACACAGTTTGACCGTCAGTACATTCCAACTGTTCCTAGTAATAAACAATGACGGGCGCACCGACACCAACTCGCTACTTGCTGGTTTTTGCACCTCTCCAACGGCTTAATGGACAAGTGTCTGGCGTTTCAATGAAAGACCTCGGTGTGGAGAGGCGAAAAGATGACCACATTGGGCCCAAGCTCCTCTGCGGCCACTTGGGCCCCATGTTATCCGACTACAAGCCCAACAAAATTGAAAAACACACAAGTAAACACCGAAAAAATTGTGTTTCGAAGCACGACGTTTTGTGTACATATTGCTTCAAATTTATTACGACAAAATATCAAATTTCAGTTTATTAAATAATTTACTATTATTTCACTTAATATTTATACAGATCTTCTCATTTTTTAAAGTAGATCAATACCTTTACCTAAAATATTCTCTGAAAATTGGGAATGAGCTAAATTCTCGGAGGTTGATAAGTAAATTTTTAAGAAAATCGGCTGAAACGTTTGCTTGCCAATCAAGCGGCGAGCGCTGTCTCCTTATGGAAAATCCTGATTTATTTCGCCAGGAAGAATACACCATTTGGATAGAATGCGACGAGCAGAATCGCAATAAAGTAAAAAACATCGAACACCTGTTTAATTTTGTTTAATTAAGTTGCCCTGCTGATCCGTAATAAACCCAATTTTGAATCTAATTTTTAACTTAACTCTTCTGATAACTATTCAAACAAACTAGGTACAACTTCCACGAAGTTAAAATTTTGTGCCTTGTAGGTCTCAAAATAAAAATGCCGCGAAGTAGCTGCTTATGCACAAGTGTGATACACGTGTGTGTTGCATTGTGCGACGTGCGTGCGAGTGTTTGTGTGCGTCTCGTGAGCGTTGTCCTTTGAGTGATGTTGCTCATTGTGGGGGCCCTCGAGTATTTTTAGCCCTTAGCAGGCAACACTGGAGCCGCCGAAGAAAAGTTTCCTCTCGCCTGCTTGTCCGTCCGACGGCAGCGCTCTCGCTTTCATCCGGAAAAAGAGTCTGTGCACCGCGCGCGCATTCCTCCCTTCACCGCTGCTGCTCAATTCGCGTGGCGTCAATCGACTCTTTTCTGGCTCGCGGACAAATATTCGCGAAAAATCAACCAAATGCTTCCTGCTCTCTTTTGACGGCTTGTTTGAAAGCTGAGATGTGCTCTCAGCGAGCGGGAATTTCTTGTGCAAAGTTTTTTGCAAAAAACCCTCCTACGCTTTGAAGGATAAATAGAGATTGTCGGAGAAAATTATGATTTCAGGGAGTTAATTGATTTAGGCTTTATTAAGGTAAAGCTGTAGAGAAAAATTGTGCATAATCATGTATACCTTTACTTGGAGTAAAATGTAAAATCTTGGAAAGAGCTAAAACTTTTCCAGGATGCTGTTTAATTTTATTTTTTCAAATATTTAAAATTGTTAGGAATTTAGGGTGCAACATGGGACTACTAGGGCAACCCTTCCAGAAAATTTCGTCCAAATCTGAGGCCAACAAAGATGGTAAAATAAAAAAATTGTTAGACAATTATTTGCGCATTTATTTCCTGCAGCTACGTGATATTTAAAATTAAATCAACATGATATTTTCCTAGCATGCCGATGACAACATTTCGCGTGGTGACGCCTCAAAACTTTTCCTGTTGCTCTATCTAGAATGAAAACATTCCGCAACGTCACAGGCGCCGAAGTTGATTTACCAAGGTATAAAAATATTTCCGCCAAGACACACCATGAAACACAAATTGCGCGTTCGAGTGTTTTGTAAATAAAATACACAAACGAATTATCTATTTTGGGAAAAATTCGTCATAGCGAGATGGACGCGGAGGCAATTAAAAATCGTTTTGGTCCTAACGAGGGTGCCGTCAAAAGGTGTGAAATCACTCTCACTCGCTGTTTCTCTCTACTCTGCGGTCTATTCCTGGGCGGCAACCCTTTCTTTCTTTTTTCTTTCGCTTTCTTTGTTCTATCTATCCATCTCCGCCGCTCGCTCGCTCGTTCGCTCGCTCACTCCAACACAACACGCACGACGCGAAATGTGTGCCGGCCGTGATCAAAAGACGCACAATAATGAATCTGCCCCCACAACTTTCGGCTCCAATTCGCCCTCTGTAATGAGCAATTAGGCCGGAATTGACGACTTGCGCCAGTGTAATGAGCCGTTTTAAGGGACCAAATTAGACCTGCGGTGGCACTTAGGTATTGCTCATCATTCACTTAAAACTCGACATTTAAGAGCTTCTTTACGCACTGCGTTTCATCATTTCTTAATGAACTTCTTCAAGAGAACGACAGCTCGGTGTCCCTGTTTGGAATATAGATTTCCACTAAATTTGAGAGTAAGAGAGATTGTCCATTTCTGATGGGATTTGGATTCCTTTTTTGTACCCAAAACACAAAATTTAGGATAATTCCTTAGATTGAGTTTGAGGTGGAAATTTTCTAGTGAAAATATACATTTTGCCAAGAGACGAAAAATAGAATCAATTGAAGCACTTGGTTTGTAATATTTGCTGTCCAATTTCACAATTTATTTTAAGTAAGACTGTACAGAAAATTGTGAACAATCGACTTGGTAAATTTCACAAAAGCAGACTCAATGAACCACTTACTGAAAGTTACAACTAACAATGCAAAATTTTCTTTGTTGTTGGCCTGTAAAGCTTTACTTTAGCAGCCCTCTGAAAGTTTAATTCAGGGAGTCTTTTTCATTCCTGTACCATTCAGGAAAGTTATAAAAAAGACATAATTATCCACCTCCAAAAATATTAAGGATATATTTTATCCATCATTCCATTAGTTCCCGCGCGAAGGGCAATATTGGAATATTATCTTCAATTTAAAATCTTAATTTTTATTGAAAGTGAAATTGGGTTAAAGAGGTATCGATAATTTCCCTCTTAAAAAAAAACTTCAAAACAAATAAAATGGTTTCACGCAACATCAAGTTTGGCAAAAGTTCAATTTTTCACGAGCTCTCATTATAGTTTAATTTAAAATTTTCCCGCAAAATCAGCCATAAACATATTACGCATTGAATTGAAATTTTTTTAAACATCTGAAGGAAAAAGAGTGATAATTTCTGCATAGGTGGAAATGTGAATCAACCTGCGTAAACAAAAAATCCCTTTTTTATAAGTATTCATTTGCTCAAATAAATGCTTATTTTTCCTTGTTCATGCGTAATTTCCTGAAAATTTCTCACTCAAACTATAATAGTGTTATTTCTATAAAGAAGTTGAATACATTGTCTTTGGATAAGAAGCAGTCTATATGAGTCATAATTAAGCAATTCAGTTTGTTACTCGCATCTGCATTGATTACAAGCAAACCTTGGCCCTCGAGCGCAAGGGCAGTTACAATCGCAGCTGTTAATTAATTTAAGGTTACCATGGGGTCACGCATCTGCAGGGTGTGTCAAAGGACTTTTCTTGAAAAATCCGGAAATTTTACAGCTGATTTTGAAATGATTACAAACAGAAATCCTATTGCTCACTTTTGGAGAGTATAATAAACCTTATTATGGCGCTGTTTGGTATTTCTTGTCCGCATCTCAGAGTCTGACCAGCCACAAGAATGAACTGATGTGATTTTTAATTTTTGTGTTTACCATCTCAAGGATTATTGTATGCTCAATTGTGCTTCAGTGACGTTTTCCTTTCAAAACTGATTTTTTAATCATACTTTTAAGGCCCCTGTATTAAATGATTGACGCCATGTTTAGTTATTGAAATAATTTTTTGGATTTAATATAAGAAAGCCAAAAATGTTCCAGATTAATTTGCAACAATTTAATCCATTTGATACCACAAATGCCGTCAACCGTTCAATTCATAGGGCCTTTAAAATGTTTCAATTTTTTTTTGTAATTTTCTTGATTTTTTATCACTTATTCTTTTAACTTTTTTAAGCTTTGATTTTGACTTTATAACAACTTAAAAAAATGCAATTCAACAATTTATGTTGTTGGGATAGTGTTTTTTCTTTTATTGAAAAATCTGCCTGCACAAAAAACGTCTGTTTTTATCAGCCACTCGGAAGCGGGGGCGGCCGTGGCGGCCGGGGGTTGGTGACTGACCTCGTGGCAACTGGTGGTCCGGAGTCTGCCCTCGTGGGCGTGCAGGGGCGGCTGCAGAAGCTGCTGCTGGCTCTGCTGCTGCTGCCTGCGCAGGGCGGCGCTGGCGCGCTGCTTCTTCGAGTGCGCCCCCGTGAACATCATCGTGACCACCGCCGACACCATCAAAGCCGCTGCCGCCACCGCCGACCGCCTCCGGCGGGGGCACGGCCCCGCACGCCGCCTCCTCGCACGCGCCCCGGGGCTCCGCGCTGGCCGCTCATTTGGCTCCGACTGAGCGAGCGCCGCCAGCGCCCCCCGCCGACCCCCCTCCGCCGCCCCATTGGCCCGAACGGGCACCACGTGGCCCGCCGCCGGCTATTTGCGGACACCCTGTATCCCGTGGACACGCACACCGCCGCCCGCAGCAACTCGCCGCACGCATACAGAATGAGAGAAAGAAACTCTTGAGGGTTCGCCGGCGCCGCTCAGCGGTTTTCCCGCCAAACGCTTAGTTTTTATTGCAAATTGTCTATTGAGGAAAGGACCTCTTGTTGGAATCCTACATTTTTGGGGCAAAATTTTCAGTTCAATTTTTTTGAAAAAAAAAAACAGTAAGCAATTTCCGTTTTCATTTTCAGACCGTAAAATATTTGAAAAGTTTTTTATAAAATCTTTTAAAATATACAAGGAACAAAAATCTTAACAAGTTGAACGCAATATACATTTTTATTCCATTTTTAGTCATGAAAATGATTTGCTTTTAAGGCAATCGAAAAATGTGTAGCGACAGGCAATATTGAACGTTTACAAAGTAGAAAGAAAGGGAAAGTGTTCAGAAACTGTACCAGTTTTTTATTATGAAAATTTGAAACCATTAATTGTTTCGAGTGGTTACTCCGCTTTGCTCGCAAAAACGAAGTTGAGGAAAGTTTTTGACCAAAATTTTGAGCTGATTCCAAATCTGAGTTCTGTTTTTCGATCAGATGACCGAAAAATTGTGTTAAGGGTGAATTAATGTAGGGGTTGGCCTGAGGATAGTTAGGTTTTAAATCAAAGTTAACCGCACGTCTTTATGCTGGGAATTTTTTCTCAAAGACCAGTGGTGATGAAAAATTATATAAATAGGAAAACTTTTCATTTTTTTTTGGAAATTGGCGAAAAATCCAACAGGCCAAAGGTAAAAAATTAATTTGCTGAGTAGCAAACATTTCGTTCTAAAAATTTAAACGAAAATTGTCCATTTTCATAAGGGATACGATTTAGCCGTCGAAATTCAGCGGACAAAAACTTTTTCATAATATGGTGAGAATTTTTGATTTTCCCAAAATTTTTAGCTGTTAGGATGATTATCGAGTATAGCCAAAATTTAGCTTGGATTTTAGGTACAATTTTCTGCTTAAGTCAAAACTTTCCCACGCGCCGTTTTAGTGCTGCACGCGATTTCCCAAGAACCTGCTGAAAACCAGAAAAAGATAAGAACGACAAAATACACACCATTAGACTTGTCTTGGCAAGCTGATTCCAGAGAGATGTGTGGGTTTTGAAAATCAGACCATTTCTAAAAAATTTGAGTCGTTATTATAAACCTTAATTTTTCCAAATGTTCCTGAATTTTCAAAACACCGAAGCAAATCAACCACCAACTGGAACTACGAGTCATGAGTTCTAAATTGAAATATGGAGCAACATAACCATTGACATAATGAAATTTTTGTTTTCCTGCTGATAAATTTTAATCGTTTTGCGTCACGCAACTCATTTTCAATGTTAAAAGAGTAAATATTAATTATTGCTGTTGGTTTGAGATAGTAAACCATTGTGTTCGCGTTTAAAAATAAATTTTATTTTCCACAATTCCCGTAAAGTGAAGAATACATTTTGAGTAAAACAAAAATAAAATGGAATAAAATTTGTGCTCAAGCTCAAGGCATGACGTTCCACGGTGTGAAGGTTCCAGGTTCAGGCTCAGGGAACTGAAAGTCACATTTTTAACAAGCTCCTTTTCCAGCTGTTTGCAATTACCTTGGTCGTGAATCTGTCTTCGCACGCTACCCTGATGCGGGCTGCGGTGGCTGGGGAGTCTAGACGGAAGGCACCCTTCAGGCCGACATCTGCCCTTGCTGAAGCGATCGCGTTTTTGATTGCGAAGAAAACTGATGCTGCCAAAAAGAAGGGAGGCTCTCCAACCGCCTAGAAAATAATTCAATAATATTAAAAATTTAATGAAATTGGGATTTTAAGACAGTTGAACATTTTTTCTAAACGTCTAATTTACTTGCAAACAACAAATGAGCACAAATTATCCCATTATTAAACTAGTTCCACACTTCTTCCAAAACCATATAAAACGTCGGAAACGCTTTGGAACTCGTCAATATTATTAAAATTGCTTACAATTCATCACAAAAAGTGATAATTTTTTTTCTCCCACATTCTAACTTTTATTATTTATTTTCGGAATTTTTTGCGCCTGTATTGTCTTTTGTCATCAATTAAACCAATTAAAAATACAATGGGACCAAAGGAAAGGATTAATTTTTGTAGGAATAATAAATAAAAAATATCACACGCAATATATTTCCTCTTAAAAAAATATTCAAGCTTCAAGCGCACTCAATTTAATTTTATACAAAACCGGTTCTGTACAAACCTTTGAGCTGTAGACTGCTCTTGGATTTGGCGCCCCTCGCAGGAGAGACACGTTAAATTCGGCGGGAATGTCTGAGAAGCCGGGGATTTTGTACATTCCCGGTCCGCGCGAGTAAAGCGTGCCAGTGGGACTGTAGACGAGCTCTTCCATCGTAAACAAACCGTAGCCCTGCACAAACGCTCCTTCAATCTGGCCAATGTCGATCGCAGGGTTGATGCTCTCACCAAGATCCATCACAATGTCGGTGCGAATAACCTGGGAATACACATTTTGATTTTAAAATTTGGACTGCAAGGGGAAACTATTTTTTATTTCCTGAAAAAATCTTTGAGGAAAATTTCAAGCTTTTAAATTCACCATGATAATGATTAGTAATGATGTTTACCTGGTGGTCTCCTGTGAGGCAATCTATTTCAACCTCTGAACAAGCAACTCCATACGTGAAATAGTTGAACGCCTTTCCTTGTTTCGTTTTAACATCAAAGCCAATGTCTGGCGTCCTGCAAAAACAATAATTTGCAATCTCCTAATTCGCAGAAAAATCACTTTATTTGCTCACGCGTGGTATCCTGTAGCAGAGAGGGAAACTCTGTCGAAAAAGGCGGCATTGACCCAGTCCTTCCAGGCGCCTTTTGGATTGGCCTTCTTGTACGGTTCAAGTCTCTTAAGCAAGATTTCGCAGGCCTCCTAAAATTTAAATAAGGTTATCAATTTATTTAAAACTCCAACTGATTTTTTACAATGACAGCCATTCCATTTAAATCGGATCCAGCGCTGGCCGCGGTGGGTGGAGTGTTTGGTACTTTGTCGGTGGATGTTTCGCTGATGTAAATGTCCGTCTCTGGCACTCCAAGGGCTCTGCTTGCCACCTTTAATTGTATTACTCTAGGAATTAGTCAGTTAAAAGCTAATATCACAGAATGAATCGAGGCGATGCGGCCAACCAACACAAGCGAGAAGTGTTTTCGGCCGACGTGCGTTTTCCTTCAGAGTGGTTAAGCCATGGAACGATCTGCCACCGATGTTGAAGGACAGCACTGTCGCATAATTTCCCACCCTTTGCAAGGACTAATTATGGCGAGTGCATTGTGATAATTTAAGTGTGATTGTGCAAGCACCTTGCGGCTCAGAGCAGGGTGAGATTAATTTTCGGTTTTCAATTTTTTTTTGCAGTTTTCTACTAGCATTTACAATGTTTTTTTTAATAATGTCTTTATTGTATAATTATTGCAGTTATAGTAACAAAAATTTGTTCAAATTGATACACACCTGAACCATTTTTGTGTGCAGTCCCTGACCCATTTCGGTGCCACCGTGGCTGATGAGCACAGATCCATCAACATAAATATGCACAAGCGCGCCAGACTGGTTTAAGAAATACGCAGAAAATGCAATGCCGAATTTCGTGGGCAAAATACACAATCCTCGCTTCTTCCAACGATTCTCGCTGAAAATATAAGGAAAATATTAAGTCCTGTCATCCAAATTTTCAATAAAAACGAAATACTTATTGAATTTCTCCACTTGTTTCTTGCGTTCATTGTAATCAGACTTCTCGACGCACTCTTCCCAACACTTCTGCAGGGTGCAGTTGATCAGCTCTTGGTTGTAATGGGTAATGTCTCCTTCTTGATATAAATTGATTCTTCGAATCTAGGGCAGACGCAATTTTAGGTTCAGTTATCTGGTCGAATAGATTCAAATTACCTCCGCTGGATCCTTATTCAAGTACACAGCAATATCCTCGATGTAGTTTTCGGCTAGGAACATAGACTGAGGTCCACCAAAGCCTCTGTAAGCCGTGTTCGAAGGCAAATTCGTTTTGCACAAAAACCCTTCAGTGTCAATATTGGGAATGTTGTAGGCGTTCTCCATGTGGAAGATGGCTCTGTCCATTACCTGGCAAAAAATATATTCAGACATTTAGAACAAAAGTAAAGGTTATTATGCTTTTCATATTTTCCAATGGAGATATAAGCTGCAACATTTCAACTAGTTATAGTTAGTTATTCTCAATCTGTCACGGGTCGGAGGAAAAAATTGGCAATGAAATGTACTAATTGAAACTAACTGATGTTTCTCAACCTTATGCATTTTTTTAATACTTATACTTTTTATACTTTAGCTTACCGAACAAGACAGGTCAACCGAACAGCCAGCGTTGTTGTACATGACCATCTTGCAGGCGTGGATTTTTCCTTGCGCGTCAAAGCCAACTTGGTATCGACCCCTGAAAGGATTCCTGCCGCCGGTGGCCACCATGTCCTCGTCTCTGTCCAGCATGCAGCGGACGGGCCGCCGCAGCCGGTGTGCGGCCAGCGCGACTGGAAGTGCGAGCAGAGCGGCGCGCGATTCTTTTCCACCAAATCCACCACCGATGCGCTTGACCCGACAGGTCACGCGGTTGATCGGGACTTTCAGCATGTGTGCAATCAGGCTCTGTACAATTTATGATTTGATTTAAGATAGGAGTTGTAAAATTTTCTGTTATCATTGACACTTTTTAAGAGAAATAGAAAAATTTAGCAAAAAAAAAAAAAATAACAAGAATGAGAAAATCTGGAACAAAGTGGTCAAGTACATTGCCACAATTTAATTAAAAATGTTTGTACGCAAAAATAATTATTGTTGCAAAACATTCTTAAAAGGTAAAATATAATAGCAGAGAAAGGAAAACCATTTTTAGTATGATTTTTTCAGGAAGACGTTTTTTTTAATTGCACCGCGGATTTTTTTTCTTGTTCAAAAAGTTTGTCTTTGAAATAAATTAGATTGCGTACCTGGATTTCGGACGGGTTTTGCGTGGAGCTGAATATTTCGATTTCATTGTCCTCTTTTGGTACAGCCAAGGAGCAGTGCGTCTCGAGGTAAAAGTGCTCCTGGCCGCCAATGTGCACTTCACCACTCAATGTGTGCTCTGAACTCTTTAATCCCTGCTCGAAGTTGTTTTTGGTCAAACGCGGCTTGAACTGTTCAAAGAACGAGTTTTCCTTGATGGCGTCCTGAAATTATATAAATTTGTGTAAAATTTCATAAATCAACCATTCAAGACGAAAAGAGGCTGAAAATCAAGTAGTGCCAGTGAAAAAACTATACAGTGCTCAATAAAGAATGAAAATAATAATATTGGCAAGGAAACTGCTTGGATTATATTAAATGCGGGTCAAGTTAAGTGGTCAAAAATGACCTTATATTGAAAAATAACTTTTTTGTTTAGTTTAGGAAATTTTTTGCAATTTAATCTTTCAAACAGATTATTTTTTCAATTCTGATAAAAACTTTGATTTACCTTTAAAGGTTTGTTTCGGATTCTGTTGCTTAAAAACTGAGTTAAAATTCCACATATTCTGAACGCTGATAAAATAATCCTATCTGCTTTCAATATTTATCATGTTCATTAAAACATTCCTTGGGTGTTTATTTTTATTTTTCTTCTAAAATACTAAAAGGGACTTAAGTAAAATATGTTAATCAGCTGATGATTGTCAGAAAATTTGGACCAAAAAATATTATTTTTTATTGGTGATGTTGCTGCCAAAGTCTATAAAAGGGAATTTCTCGGAACGTCAAAAGCGACATAATGATCAATTCTTCTAGTAAAATAAAGTCTTATCCTCCAAACGTTATCACGATTGAGAGAACAAGTGGCTTCAAAATTTGATTTTGAAGCATTTCGCACGTTAAATACCCTAACGAGTTTCATAATTTGTTAATGACCATCAAAAAAACAAATTTTGAATTTAAAAATCGTAAAATTTCCACAAATTAAAATGTAGTGTCTGGATTCTAGTTTGATTTGAGAAAGCATGAGATTAATTAAAGAGAATAAGGATGTGCGTGTGTACTTTCAATATTTTAACAAATCGGCTATATAGCTTATATGATATTTTTTCACGTAAATAGATGCAGTGACCTACGTCAATAGTGACGATGATAGGCGTCAATTCCTCATACTCGATTTTGACCAGCTTGGCTGCACGCTGCGCGGTCATTTGGTCATCTGCAACAACTGCGCCTATCACTTGACCTTGGCTCGTGACCTTTTCATTGAATCATTAGCTGCGATTGCAGAAGAAAACAAGTTGTGCCATACAGTTTTTGAAACGAATATCTCCTCGTCTTTGATGATTGTGCCGTGCTGATTGGCGTCAGGGCTGAGGTCCTTGGCGCTGAAAAACGCGTGCACGCCCTTCGTGGCCAGAGCGGCCGACGCGTCCACGCTTATGATGTTGGCGTGAGCTTTGGTGCTCAAGACCAGAGACAGGTACAATTCGTTGGCTATTTTTGGGATGTCGTCGCAGTAAACAGCCTCACCTAAATTGAAATTTGACATAATTTCCAAAATGTTCAATTAAAATTTATTTATTTATTTTATGTAAGATTATTTTGATTTTTAACATTTTAAACAGGAAAATAAAGTCTCAAGATGAAAAGAGGATTGCTTTAAAAAAGAATATTGAAATAAGTGTGCGACATGTCTAGAAAATTTCTAGATGGTGCAATTTTTAATTTGCGAGATATGGAGGGGCAAAGGAATGAAAAACGTGCACTGTTTTTGTTGAAGTAGTGAGAAGATAAAAATTATACGATAAATTGATTTTTACCCTCAGAACATGCTTGGGGTCACCCCTGAAGTCAGGAAAGACCATCAGAACATTCTTTAAGGAATTAAAAAAATTGGAATCAATTTTGTTTTTCTCTTTTTCATTTAATTTTTTAAGAAATTAAACTTTGGAGAGCACGAAAAGAGCCCGTTGACGGTAAAAAATATTTATTTTGTTTAGCACAAATATATTGTCTGTACAATCTTGGAAACATTCTATTTTTTCCCTTTAACATCTCAAAATTAATGTTCTAGTTGTCATTTAAATTCAAGAAATCTGAACAATTTATTTTTTATTTTTGGAAAATCAATGCAAAGAGAATTTATTTTCGAGTATCTCACCTGTTGCCTGTTTGGACCCTGAGAGGTGGGGGACGTTCCTTCCGACCAGGTCGTGCAGTGCCTGTCCTTCAGGCACCACTTCGTGATACTGCGCACTCTTGGTGGGCAGCGAGTGGAACTGTCTGGTCGCACTTTTCGCCTCCTCAGGCACCACGCCATTTAGGGATTGCTGCACCGAGAGGTAGAACTTGAAGAAGAAACTCAAGGTCAATGACCTGCGGAACAGGATCATGCCACCAGGTGCTCCGGGGCTGAGAGGAATTTCCTGGACGAGAAGGTCGAGTGCGGCCTCCAAGGTCTGCTCATTCCACTCCTTGCCCCTCAGAGCCTCGGCGGATTTGGTGGCAAGGATGGTGGTCGGCGCCATTCCTCCGAAAGCCATGCATAGATTGGCAACCTCCTAAACAAAAATTATTTTACGAAAATCAGCCAGGGTCGGACAATTGAATTTTTTTTTAATTTTTCCAAAATCCTGCTGTAGGGGAACTTGACGAACAAAACTGCAAACCCCGAAATCAGCGTCTTTTTATTTACCAACCTTTTGAGGATTCAGGGTGAGATTGAAGGCCGCGTTGACGATGGCGATGTCATCGTCTCTGCGTTTGGCCTGTTTGTAGGCCAAGAAATGCTGATTTTCCTTTGTGAAAGGGATAGTGATAGACACGAGCACTTCTTCAGGAGAAATGACGTTGCGTCTGTAGCCAGTGAAGAAAGTGGTGTCCATAGTGACCTTTCGGCTTCCCTTAGAAGCGCTGCTGACCTCCAGCACGCAACCAGCTGCCATGAAAATCGGGTTCAAGTCGGAAATTGGGCTGCCGGTCATGATGTTTCCACCGACAGCTGCCACGTTTCTGATCTGCTTGCCTGATATTTTGTTATATAAGAAAGGGAAATAAAATTGAGCACTATTTCTGACCTGCAAACCAGTTGAGCATATCAGTGATGGCTTTGAAAACCTGGGTTGTAGCCTCAGGTTGCTTTTTCTGCTGCTCCTTCAAGGTTGCTTCCAGTTCAGAAAGAGTCACAGCAGCCCCAAATTTGACTCCCTGGCCTTTGATGACCTGAACTGAGGTTAGCTCCTTGACGTGATTGGGCTGGATGAGCACCGGATAGTGGAAGTTCTTGAACTTGACTTCAACGCCGATTTCAGTGTTTCCCACCACGATCTTGGCGGAAGGGTGCTTCTCCTTCAACTGCAGAAGGTCAGACAACTTGGTTGGCCTGTACCATGTGGCTCTTTCGCTGGAAAAGGTGAGGAACTGAGCGTCGTACTCATCCGCGACTTGCAGCTCGGGCGGGAAAGTCGGCTCCTAAACCAAATTAAAGATAAAAGAGATCAATGTAGTTAAGGTTTAAATTATTATTTCTTGAAAAGTAATCAAGGTTTAATTAAACTTTGAAATTTTGAATCTGCTCAGCGAGACTCATCAAATGATATGTAATTTTCATACGTATACATTTTTTTTAAATCGTTTTTTAAATCCAACAGAAAAAGGGCTCTGCGGGAAGTCCAGTGCAGAAAAGTCACGGCTTGTAGTAGTTTTATTTTTTTCAGAGATAGTTTTCAACCAATTTTTTGTTAACGAACACCAGCATTTTCAAAGGTGAATATTGCTTTTCTTAATATAAATAGCAAATAATAAAACTAAACTAACCTGCGACGGGTCATACGGTGCAAACTGGTGCGGCTGGACCAGATTTTGGGTGATATTCTTGGTGCAAGCACCTTGCTTCTTGCAGCACTTGTCGCCCATGGCGCACCCGCCAGCCTTCCCGTTGGCCACCGCCCTGCCCTGCACCTCGTAGTCCTCCAAGAAGCTCTTGAAACCCTCGATGATGGGCCTGTAGCCAGTGCAGCGACACAGATTGCCCTGAAACGCTATTTCCAGCTCCTCCAGCGACGGCTTGGGCTGGTTCCTCAGCAGGGCGTACATGGACATGACGATGCCAGGGGTGCAGAAGCCACACTGCGAGCCATGGCTCTTGGCCAGCCGCTCCTGCACCGCGCTCAGTCGCGAGCGCGTCGAGCCGATGCCCTCGACCGTGGTCACCGCCAAGCCGTGCATCGAACATACCGGCGCCAAGCACGCGTTTACAGCCAAGTGACTGGTAAATTCAGTGTCAAAGAATATTATCTCTTGGAGGCGAAGGAATTTTTTTCATTTTCCTGATCCCCCCCATATTTTTTGTTCTCGAGAAAAAATTGATAATTGCATTTTGCCAAACCATTAAATTACTTTTGTCCACTTTTACTGTTTCCAGTGAATATATTTTTCTGCAAACATTTAGTGATTCAAATTCTTGATGAAATAATTCAGCAAGGAGAATATCACGAAAATCAAGTTTTATTTTTTGGCTTAAAACAGATTTTTTTTCAATCAAATATAATTAAAATATTTGAAAATATACGACCTTTTTTATTTAAAAACAAAGCTCACGACCCTAGTCATGGTTTTTGCTAGAAATTCACGAGAGCAAAATGAATGTTGAGAAAGGATACACTATTTTCTTGCTATCGCGGTTGAACTTGGAGACCATAACAGTGCAGGCGCCGCATCCTCCTTCAGCGCATCCGAGTTTGGTTCCAGACAAACCAACTTCACTTAGCGTTAAGGAAACCTTTTTTATTTCTTGTTCTATTAATAAACTAATTAAAAGCAGGTATTCGAACCATTTTTATTTTATTTAGTTGTCAAAAGGAATTAAAAAGTCACGTGCGGAAGAGGCCAACCGTTTTTACATTACGGAAACCAGTTCTCATGCTTGGAGCACCTTTATCTCCGCGTGACTGGCTGTTTGGATTGCTAAATTTGCAGAACCAGTTTATTTGAACGAAAAATCATGTGACTGAAGATCACATATTCGGTCAGTTACGTAACAATTAAAAAATCTAATTAATGCTATTTATTTAATTCGAATTCGATTAGAGCGAGGTCACGGAGCAAAAATAGAGTAAACGCGTGTGTCTTATCTTTCTATAGTTATCACTATAGAGTGGGTACAGATTTATGGCGCTTCCGTGCTTTTGTGACAAGTTACGTTTTAAAATGAGATATGAACAAATATAATTTTGCTTCATTTTTAAACAAAAGTCCCAGTGAATGTAAAGGATACGTTTGTTGCGCAGGTAGTAAAGCAGCGTCCATTCAGGGTCAACATTTTCATCGACGACCTGTTCAAAACAAACAAGCAATGATTGCGTAACAAATAAATAATCTTTGCGTATGTTTGCCAGGAGTGATAGAAACAAAAAGAATGCGAGAGGAAGAATCAGAAGTGCAATATTTGCATACAAGCACGTGATAAGTAATGTAAAAAACATTCTCGTGTCAGCAACCCGGGGGAACAGAATCTGATCGCCTTTATATATTTATACACTTGTAGCTGCCGCGCAGCGTAGTAACAAGACACAAGGCGAAAAGCTGAAGCGCGGATAATTAAAAGCGGCATTAATGCTTTCGTTAATCGTCTTCCGCCAACATGTGCGTTGCGCAAGACTTAAGTTTTTTATTTAGGCCTACCGTCTACCAGTTGCATAGACTCCTTTCCTTTACGTTGACTTTGTTTGTCTATGATTTCTTATATTCGTTGGAAGAGAATGATTTTAAATTAATGCACTTTGTCGGTTCAGGGGAACAGGTTTTAACTGTTGGCTTCAGATCTCCAATGGAATGCAACTCGTGGAGCACAGAATTATTTATCAAGCAGCAACAGTGTACCACAAGTACAAACAAATAATGATATGAACTTTGCAGCTTAAAGCTAAAACTAAATACACTTGCCTTGAAAGTAAAAAAAAAAACTAAATGAAATATACCGATCTCAACATGAGACCCGATTTTCTGATCTAATTTTTAGTTTAAAAATTTTTATCGCAGCATGTGTAAAATAATAAAAAATATCATTCTACGATTAAAGTTTTGCCAAATTTCTCCAAAATTTAAGGCAATTATTGACCGTATTTTCTTGGCAGATTTCCTTTTTATCCATCTGCGCATGAAACCCTTTTTGGTAAACCTTGGTTAGGAAAATAAAAAATTGCATTTAGGGAGACAATGCTAACCAATTGGAAAGAATGCTAACTTATTGCAGCCACTTTCTCAAAAATTTACACCCCTATATTCCTACATCAATATTGGCTTTAGCTCAAGCTTTAGATTACTTTATGCATCGGCAACAAGGATTTTCTGGGGTTTTGCACCAGCAATCCTCTTTAATTTATTATGTACTCATCATTAATTGAAACTGACATTTTTTGCTCCCTGAAATGTGATATTTTCTGGGCACATCCACCCGACCACTCGTGACTTCACAGATTAAAAAAAAATTTATTCCTCCTGCAAGAGAAATCGTGCACCGTCGGATATAACAACACCGTTTTATCCCTCTTGTGCCTAGAGTGAGAGAAAAAAACAACTATGACAGAGACGTGATAATTTTGGTTGCGTAAAAACAATTTCGGAACTCTTAGAAGTAATTTATTAAATAACAGAGATTTTTACACCAAATACGTCAGAGGAGTTTCTAAAGCAACAAGTGTCTATAAACACTATTGACGTGCGCAAACAAGAAGAAGCAAACAAAGCGATCGGTCAGCAAAGCGAATCGATCGGGAGGAAGCAAGAAAATGCTGCGAAAGAGAAGTCAGTCAAGTTGCGGCCGCAATATCGGCGTAATTAACAACACAACAAGAGCCGGCCGGGCAGGCAGATAACGCGAGTTGGCGGTGTGCAGATAAAAATCTCAATTTATATTCTATTCAATTTCGAGTTGCCTTTAATCTCACCGCCAGACGAGTGCTCTCACTCTCAGCACAATAAAATACTAATAATTATTATTTTTATTTCACCTTTCTGCCGTTGACGAAGAAGACGAGCGCCCTGCTGCAGTTGCTGTCTCGCGAGTCGCCCATCCTTTTCTCCCGCAGCCTCCAAGCGAGTGTCTCGCCGTCGAGAGGGCCCCCTCCCACGGTCTCAAGCCTCAAGCCGGTGTCGGCGTGGGGAGGAGGGGGGTCGGACGGCCCTGCTCGCCCACAGGCACTCGGCCATGCACCGCTCGCTGCTGCTGCTGCGTCTGCAGAACCTCAAAAGCTGCAATGTCAACCCTGCCAGCCTTTCAACCCACCAACATGCCCAAGCCGCACAAGTGAGTTTCGAATTTCTTCCGAAATTTTTTTAAGAGCGTAAAAAGCCTTTTGCGGTGGACACATTTTATTAGATTTATGTTACAATTTATTTTCGCAACGTAAAATATGATTTTGTTGAGGGAATCCGCCTAAAAAATTTGATTTTATCTAAGAATAACAGTTTTGAAATTGTTACGGCTGACCTACAAAAGAAAAAAAGAGGAGTGTCACTACTTGTGGCTCACTAATTTGCTAGCACGTAATGACTTGTTTGACGGAGAAGGTCGTTTTAATTAATCCGCTGATGTTGTCAGCGATTCCATTCATATCAGCCTCTCAGATGACACGTCCGTCCTAATCCGCAAAAGGGCAGAAACCGTATTTTGACGTTCGCTCTTCCAATAAGGTTCCGCGACAATCGACAATACAACGATGGAATGTGCGCGTCACCTTTACAGTCTTTCACCGCGCGCGCGGGCAATCAGGCCGCACCTTGGTGGCAGATTAGAAGCATTTATAATAAGGTGCTCACTTTCAAACCGCAGAGGACCTTTTTGTATCAATAAACAAAGCAGGTTCTCACAATTCCTGCTTTGGAAATTGCGTTACATAAGAAGGGGTTGGGATTCATAGATATACTTTTTTTTCAGTACATCTGATTTTAATTTTGGCTTCAAATGGGCACATATTGTTCAATTTCAATATTTTAAACCGCAAAAGCCAATATTATCTTAAAAATATTAAAGATAGTTAAAAAACCTTTTTTCTGATGAGATGATTTTTATTAACAACATCAATGTTTTAATTTTTTTAATTAATAAGTAATGGCTTTAAAATTTAAATTTTCTTGTAGAGCTATAAAGTCAGTATTAAGGTTGTGCAGGGCAGAGAAAGGAATCTTATGACTTGTAAGATTCCCTAAAAAATTTTTACAACATCCACGAAGATAACCACCTGATTTTGACAAAAATATTCTTTGACAATAAAAAATAACCACAGAGGCAATACCTATTTTTTGGCGAAAAAATCAGCCTATAAAAAGGGGTAAAATACCAACTTTCCTTAAAAAAATATGATAAAAATTCGTCTAAAAATCCCCACCCAAGGTAAAGAGTCTCTAACGTTAGATTGGGGACAGTTTCACTTGTCAGCAAAAAGCTTTCTGTATAATTTAATAGTTTTTATTTTCTTTCATCGGCGCAGTATTTTATTTTCAAGCGCATATATTCAATTTTCCGTTCTTTACATAAGTGAAAAAAGCACATAATGCTCCGCGGAGAAGCCAAGTTGGCTATATTTCACTTTCAAACTATATACACAAATAGTCTTTCTCTTTACCGTTTCACGCGTCGACCGGTTTCTCCTCTACGATGATCTTTCGCCTCGGCATTACCGTCGCTTCTTGTATCCGCGCCGTCGTAAATTTGGTCACCGCGTAATTGTACCGGCAAATGCCCCTGAGAAGAAGAGGAGATCCGAGAAAAACAAAATTAGACCGATTTTCGCGGCTCATCAATTTTCCGTACCAGTAAACAAAGGTGGAGCAGAAAAAGCAGGCAAAGCCAACGTGTGTCGCGTTGCCAGGCTTGCTCGTGAACATGAAGTAAGCCAAGCCGCCGGCGAACCCGGTGCCTATTCCGCTCAGGAAGGAACTTCGGAAACAGGGAATTTGGGACACATCCCGTCCGAAAAGATACAGGCCCTGAAAAATATAGAAGAGCAAGAATAAGAAAAAAAACGATTTTTTGTGTTCGTTTTTTTAATTATGTACATTATGACACTCCAAAAGGGTCAAATTGTTTTTGCAATTTCTATTTTAAATTAGCACAAATATGCAGATAATAAATTAATGTAAAAAGTAAAAGTTTCGTGTGTTACATAATACATAAATTACATACGTAGATGCAGAAAAGTTGACAGTTTACAAAACATAATGAAATGAGACGCATTTTTGTCTATTCGTTGTCTAAGCAATAAATAGCAGCGAATAAAAAACATCATCCATTCCATATGACAATTTCAAACATAATTTAAGTGTCAAATTAGTAAAAATGGTTGATCTTAGACACAACTCGCTGGAATTTACATAGGATTTGATGCTATGAGAGCTCCAGACCTAATGGTTAGCAGCCAAACTATTCTAAATTCATCAAACACTAGAAAATACGACAAATACAGCAAAATTCCGCATTTTAATTTACCTTTTTCTCGGAATCATCTGTTTCGGCACTCATGTTTCTGTTTCTCTTCTCCGCTTGACTTTGGCGCCACCTGAGCGGCAAGTGGCGAACCGCGATACCAACACAGCAAAGTTCAATAGCCCATTGAATGATTGAATTTCGCAAAATTCAAGCGTTTTCAAGAGTGTAAATGCACTTGAATGGTTAATCAATCGAAAATGAAATATGAAATTCTTTTCAACCATCCAATGTTTCGCTGAAATGTCAAGAACGATTTTGTCACGTTGGCAGCAAAAGTGTCAATCCATCCAATCACTCATAAGACAAAAACACAACAAATGACCTGACCTGAAATTGGTACGTGACAACCAGAATTTTTCCGTTGACACGCGTGTCGATTGTCGATTCCAGTGCAACAAAACCCTGTCGATGTCAACATCATAAAGGTCGGTTCTTCACAGTTCTTCACGAATTATATTCGGCGGGCGTTTCCCTTTTGGTTGAAATCGAAGGTGCTCTCTGCACTGCGGTGGGTTTGCGGTCTCCAAAAAAGACAGCAGGGCGTGTCTTCTTTAGCACTAGCACTCAAATTAGTCGCGTTTCCAAGCGTGTCGGTCCGTGTTTCACAGGCCAACGCGTCGACCCACAATTCCTCTTCTTACCGCCTTCCCTGCTCTTCAGGTCACGACGACACCAGGCCAAGAAGATCATGCAATGGCATCTGGCGCAACGCTCGACCCCTACGAGCAGCAGTTACTGGCCGTCTTCGAGAGCTGCTGCGACGGTTCCCAGGGGGTGCTCGACCCCCGAGGTCTAACTTCCCTGTGCGAGAAGCTGCAGCTCGAGGAGCAGACTCCGCACCTGCTTGAGCGCTTGCTCGGCAGCCCCAGGTCCAACTCGCCAAGGAAGATCACCTTCGCGCAGTTCAGGGATGCTCTCCTTGCTTTGCTGGCGGGGGTTTCGTCTTCAGACGACTTTGACGGATCACCTGGTTTTTAAGATGACTATTATCTGAGGAAAAGGTGTCTTGATTTTTTTATAATTTTTCGCAGAACGGGAAGTCAGACCAAAGTTTGTCTACGGGACTAAGAAATACGGCCGTAGATCCAAACCAGAAGATGATGACTTGACAGGCTCTGAATCTGAGCCTCCAAGCCCTACGAGGAGAAAGGTTAGATGATTTTAAAGTATGGTTTAGAAGACTAATTATTTGAAAACTTAAAACTTTTTATATCTTTCTTTAGTAATGTGATCTGAATGGAAGATAGAAAATGAATCAAATAAAAATTCAAAGAGGAAAATTATTTATTTTAGTACTCTTGATGAAATCTTTAATTACTGTCACTAATTTTTATGTTTTTTAATGACTGTTTTATCTTATTTTACTTAAACTGGTTAAAACAATTTATTCATGATTGGGCCTATCAGCTCAAGTGTTAACATTACAGATAAAAATATATCATATCAATAATCAAAATTAATGCTCAAGTTCACAGTTCATTTTAATTTTAAACAAACAAAAATATTGTAATTTTCCATACAATCAATCAATCTAATTAATAAATTTTCAGATTTATCTAATTCACTGTCGTCTCTTAAGACACGTTCGGCTTAGCTGTAATCTAAAAATATAATCCTGTGCTAGTCCTGTATCAAAATTGACAAGAGGTGATTAATATGCAAGGAAAGATTCCAATCTACATTTTAAGAGGTGTTTTTACCAGAAACACATATGACTCTGTGTTATCTAGTAGTTTTAAGATCTGTTACAAGTGCAGCACTTAAGGAACAATCACCATTTATTTTCACTGTGACAAAGATAAAAAATTATCACAATTGATAAAAGAAATTAAAACACTCATCTTCAATTAAGACCAAAAATATGAAAATCTGTCTGCAGGAGAGCCCCAGCAAAATAATGTCAGCTAGTGAATTGGCAAAAAAGAGGAAAACTAGTCAAGAAAAGACGCAAAAGTCTGAAAAAGAAGCAAAAAGTATGTGTGTTGAATTAGCAAAAACCATGCTATTAAAAAATTTTGCGATCTGAGCCAGGTTGGGAAGGGGAGCTATCTGAGGAGGAGGAATGTGTTCGCGCCACCTGGGAGAAGTTGGGCGCTGCCCACAACGGCTACCTGGGCCAAGAGGAGCTGACCCTGGTGTGCAAGGCCACCGGACTGGAGGGAGTCGCCAACGAGCTGGTCCAACAGCTGTTCACGCGGCTCGGAGTTGAACCTACAGGGAAAATCAGTTTCGAGCAGTTTTTGCACCTTTTTAGGTCTGGATTAGGCACTGCAGCCACGGAGGAAGATGATCTTACTATGGTACGTTGGGGAGAAATTCTTTGTGCATATGGCTCATCAAATTTTCGCAGGCTGAGCACCACAGAAGTTTATCATTCCACGCAGACAGCTCTTCCAAGGAGCCCCTTTACATTTCCTTGGAGACTTTCAATAATGGGTAAGTCTAATCAATATTTTACTATCCAAGCGTGCAATTCTAGTAATGAGAGCTATTTGTGATGCACTCTAAAAATACATATATTATAAGTTATTTGCATCGTTGGTGAGGTATTCCAACCATTCTAAAGGAGATCTACGCCTTGAAATATCACGTGCAATTTTTATGTAGTAATTTTGAACAGATAGGCTTTATTTTTCGGAGCAAGTCGATATCGTAGGAAATTCACCAGTTGCGAAACCCCCTTAGTTATTGAAGCCGCTAACAGGCAGCGCCAGCGCTTACTTTGGATTTTAAGACACTCATGCTGCCACTTCAGACTCAACCCTGCCATTAATAATCTCTCTTTGTGTGCAAAAAACGAAAACAAGTCAAGCCAATCGCGATAGAAATGTCAGCAAAGATTTAAAAATTATAATTCACGTTTTTACGGCCAGTGGCTAAACCAATAATTTTTGGTTGAAGTTCATAAAATAGAATGCATTTGTTTCCCTCAGCATGGTTAGCTCGGATCAGCTGCTAGAAATGCTTGAGTCGGGTGGTGTGATGGGCGCAGCACGGCTCTTACACGACCTCGGCCTGGGTGCTTCAGCCAGGCGTCCAGTCAGCTTGCAAGAACTGGCATACGCCCTGGAAGAGGAGGCCAAAGCCCTCACCGAGGAGCAGCATGAAGAGTCAAGCAACCAGCGGCAGGCCACACCCGAAAATCCACTCCTCTCCGTCCTGCAAGCGTCCGTCTTCATTTACCAAGCTGAAGCAAAATGTCTCAAGTAGGTTGTTGCGCCCTTTTTTTAAAAAAAAATAAATAAAATAGATATGATAATAAAAAACATTCTTTATTTAATTTAATTTGTATTTTTTTTTAAATAGGAATTTAATCAGCTTTCAGGTTTTTATTTTTTGAATAATATATAATCATCCTTATTATAAAGCGTTCTTTTTTGTTTCATGATGAGTTTTTTTAAATTAACTAGTGAATTTTACCTGCATTCATGGTAATTTTAATTTAAAAAATCCTATTCAGAAATAAAATAATAAAGAGAAATAAACTCTGAAATTTGTCAGGAATTCGCTGGAGCAGGCGGTGTGCGAGAGGAACAAACTGAAACTGGACCTGGCCGAGGCGAACGAAAGGGCAGCATTGATGGCGCAGGAAGTCGACGACAGGCACATGCGTCTCGAGGATTCATACAAGAAGCAGATCCGGACGCTGGAGCAGAAGCACCAGGATGAGGTAAAGGGACTTCAGGCGGAGTTGTCCTCTGACAGAGAACAAATGGCTGTTTTGACCACTGGTCTCGAACTGAGAATGGACCAAATGCAGAGCGAGGAGTCCAAGCTGAGGGCGGAAGTTACCACTTGGCTCAAGGTCAGTCTTGACCAAAAATTCAAAATTTCAGTTATTGTCATTTTGAAACGCAGAAATCGGAGCTGCTAGAAAAGGAAAACAATCAGCTGAAGGAGTTTTTGGCTGCCAGTGATGAAGTGAAACTGCAGTTGCAGAAAAAAGTTGATACCATTCCAGATTTGCAAATTAGGGTACGTGTCTAGGAAATATTTGAAACTCGTGTTCAAAAGGTTTTCTTGCAGCTAAGTGACTTAGAGAGGGAACAAGCAGAGGTGCGATCGCAGCAGGTGCAGCCTCTTATGGACAAGGTGGAACTTTTGACCACCGAAAACACAGCTTTAAGAGATGCTAACGATGAACTCACTCTTAAATTGGAACAAACCACGATTTCTAACAAGTAAGCCATTAATATTTCATATGTGTGAACGTATTTTTAATTTGGTATTAATGATAACAGTTAGTATAACGCTGCACGTTTTTTAATATAATTCTAAAACTTAGGTGTTACATTGAATTGGTTTCAAATGAGTTAGAATTATGTATGCAATTTGCTTAAAGCTAATTTTCCCAGGAATGAATTTTATTTTATTGGATTACATTAGCCACTCTCACCAAAATTGTCTCATTTTTAAAGACATTTCTTGTAAATTATTTTATTCTTAAAATTTTTGCATCTAAACACAGTTTTAAAAGTTAATATGGAGTTAATAACATTGTATTTGAAAAAATTAAATATCATTAAGTAGATCGAAAATAACACTATTATATTTTCAACTATAAACAGGAGTGGGATTTAAAAACAATGTAAATTTGGACCTGTAAAAATTAATTGTGCAGGAAATTATTTTAGAATGTATTTTAACACTCGTCCAAAATTTATTTTGGTTTGTTAAAACCTTATTATAAACAAATATTCCGGCCAGCAAGTTTCAAGGATGGAATCCCTTTAAATAATTTTTGGCAAAATTTTTAATGTGATAAATAATGTCACTCCTAAAAGTTAACTATTGTAATGAAAAAAATAATAATAATGAACAAAGACTGATACAGTCACATTGTTGTTCAGGTGCAAACTCTTTGTTAGTATGCGCTCAAAATATTTATGGAAATCTACCAAATTAGGTCTTTGATGGAGACTGAGGATTTGGAGGTGGTGAGTCCGCGTGGGAGCAGCAAGAGAAAGGGCAGGACAGCTGACATCTGCTCAGACGACAGCTCAGAAGATGAAATCCGTCCGCAAGGCAAGCAGAGGAGGAAAGCGTTGGTGGAGGTGAGTGTCGCCAATCGGGCCGCCTAGTCACCGGGTAATTTTAAAATCGATTCATTAGGACACTGATGAAACAAAGCAGCTGAGGGAGCGAGTGGCCGAGCTGGAGAGGAAACTGGCCGAGTGCCAGGACCGCTTGCAGGTAAGCAGCAGCGAGACTAGCGATTAGCTTACTGAAACCGAGTCATTGTCTATATTTAATTATTTATTCAAATGGTTTGTGAATTTGAGTTGTGTCTGTACAATAAAAGAAGCTGCGTCCACAAGAGACTACTTTGATTGATTTCGCGCGTTCAGTCATCAGAGGCTTTCTTTGAGCACTACCCAGCACACATTTTGCTTATTCACTACTCCCCGACTTATATTAGCACTCTCGCTTTAACGCTTCTAACCTCTGATGGTGTGGCTCTTGTGACTGACTCACTTCTATGTTATTGTACTGAATGCTTTTTGCAGTATTCCATTAATAAACTTTTACTTTTGGAGAAAATCACGCTTCAAATCATAATTTCGCAATTCAAAATCAAAACTAATTAAAGAAATCATTCGAATTATGAAGATGCACTAAAAAAGAGTGTATTTTCTTACAAGAGAAAACTGACCGATATTGCTTTAGAAAAATTAGTATTGCCCTGGTGATAATACTTTTTCAGGCTTTCCGGAATTTTTTTACCTTTTTCGGCCTCAAAGACTGCCAATCCCCTTTTTCTGACAGATTAGAGTGATTTTAGTTTTAATCTCAAAACATTTTCACAATTTAAATACATGTATGATGACATTTTCTCCTCAATTTGAAATTTACAATTAAAATTATATTCTTCGCAGTGTCAAAACCCATTGATAAGACACCTAACTCGTAGATTTAAGCCGTGTTTTGATCCTCAAAGTCTTGTCAGGGTCGGACCCTAAAGGCCGAAGTCGAACTCAAATGGTCCTAATTTGTTTCCCTTTGGAGATTTTGAATGTGCAAACTCAAAAGTCGCAAAAACGGAAAATTTGCTGAATCAAAGTTCAAACTTTGTAAGACAATTTTAATTCTTGTCAGACAGTTTGTTGAAGACCCTCATTAATTTTTAGTCCTGGCAGTTGAGGTAACTGCGGAAGATATTTAAAATTGTCCATTTTAATTTGATCGGCAAATAGAAATTTCCCTATGAATTGATGCAAAAATTATCGCAGGTTGCTAGAGCAATATGAACACCGGATTTCTTGTTTGAAAATTTCTCTTGTAAGAATTATAAATCCACTCTGACGTGCCCTCTTCTTTCAAAAATAATTTTTCGCTTAATTTAATTTTCCCTATAAATTTTAAGTTATTTTGAGTTTATATTTTAATTGAGTTGCATGAATGTATTATTTTTGCATGGCATGGCAGGCCCAAGGGTCAGAAAACGAGCCTTTGAGACGAGCAGGTGCACCTCATTCCTCCTCTCCTCCCAGGCACCCACTCAAGCAGGTAAAACCACAGCTGAATTCGAAAACCCTAAAAACGCTAGTTTCCTCCCGTCGCGAATTAATTGGTCGCGCCCGACCTAGAGCACGCGCCGGCCCATATTCGCAATGCTCCTTTCCTTCCTCTCTCATTCACGCCGCTGCTTGTTCTTTGTCTCTCTCGCTCGTGCGCGCATTCGCTCGGTGCAGGTGTTTCAAGTGGTGCGGGCGCAGATTTTGGACGAGATCCTCGGAGATCCTGAGCAGGTGGACGACCACCCTCTCTTGCAGGAAATCTCGCGCCTGCAGACGCGCTGCAAGGATCTGACACAGCTGCAGAAGGTGAGAACGTGCGCTTGTTGCTTTCCTCATGCCTTCTTGTCAAACGGGAGAGTGATTTTAAGGTTGGGAATACTTCCATCATGGCTAAGTTTCGCTTTGGCAAAGAATATGTAAGATATTTGTTGACTCGATCGTAAGTTTCATTGTATAAAAATATATTATATTACTTAATAATTCCCCTTTCAAGGAAACTTAAGGATTATAAATGTCGGTTTTGATAAAATCATTGACGTCTCACGTTTAGAACTTTTTCGATTTCATATCGTTACGAAGGTTTATATTCTTTTTAGGATTTAACACCGGAACTAATTTAACATCGAATTTTAAGGTCATTTTTCATTTTTTCATGAGGAATTTTCTGTGTGATATGTAATTTTTTTACTCCCCTAGAATGTCCCTAGATTTTAGACTTTTTACAGGTAATTGGCCAATTGCTCGTTAACGGTTTGAGATAATTTTAGAAAAAGTTCTGAGCTGACTACAAGGTCATGTAGCTCCATTTTTTATTAAGAAAAACTAGAATTTTTAACCTGATATTGTTAAATTTTTAACCATCTCTCTTTACCGGAAATAATAAAAAATGATGCTAGAAAAATATTTTTGAACGTGTGAGAAATAGGAAAATACATCAGCTCTCAGAATATATGTTTATTGTTTTCCTATATGATTAAAAATTATAAATTTACAAAGCCGAAACTAACCCGTGTGGGAACTTTTTAATTTTTTCAGGAACGATGGTCGATTTGTCTTATCAAACATTGTATGTGAACCAAAATTTCATCAAAAACAACTTTCCTTTAATAGATTCGAAATTTGTTGTCCATTTTCTTCAAAATCTCAGTAAATTAATAAAACTGCTGAATCGAAAATTTCCTCAAAACTCATATCATGAAAGCTTTAATTAATTGGTTTCACCAAAAATTACAACGTTTTTTCCCTAGAGTTTCCTTGATAGTGAAAAATTTCCTTTCACCTCCCATTATTGACTAATTCAGAAATTCATTAACACTACTTTGATCACACATCCTCGCTTAACTCCTTCTGTGCATTGCTTGTCCACATTGTTTATAAATTTGTATCCATTCAGACCATGGAAGCAGAGTTTGAAATGCAGCTGCATGATGCCAGAGAGGAGAGTGAAATGGAAATTAACTCACCAAGGAACCCAGCAAAGCAGTCTTCTATGCCTCCAAGTCCACGAAATCCCAGCCAGGTACCATTTTTTCTAATCAAAAATTTAATAGGGTTATGCAAAAATGACAAAATCAGGGACAATAAAACTCCGTTTTTTATTCATTTCCAGAAAATCTGGTCATTTTTCATCTGCTTTTGGAATGACAGCAATCCCACTTTTCTATTTAAAAAACTTAAACATTTAGCTGTATTTTATAAATCAGGTCACCTTTTAGCTGTTGATTTTCCCCACTTAAGACTAGTCACAAGAAATGACTCAACATTTTTGTTACAGGAATAATTCCATCCGTGGAATTATATCAACTATTTATTTTTTTATATTATAATTTTTCAGAGTGAATCCCTGATGGACTCGATGGAAGGCTCAAGCAAGAACGTTGAGCAGCTGGAGCAAGAGTGCAACCACCTGAAAGAGAATTTGGACCAAGTAAAAGTGGAGATTGTTCGAATCCTCTCTGACAAAGAAGCCTGCAGTAAAGAAAACTCCGTACTAAAGGAGCAGATTTCCGATCTCACCAGCAAGGTGGAGGCTTCGACGCAACATCCGTCAGACTCTTTCAAGGTTGTCAAAAAGAATTTTGAAGTAAATTCGATAATAACTGCGTTTAAAGGTGGAAGAAATAGGCGTGGACGAAAAAGTGAAGAAACTGGAAGACCGAGTGAAAGAGCTGGAAAGCTGCCTGGAACTGATGCAGGAGGAGTATGAGAAGTGCGAGGACTACTGGCAGGGCAAGCTGGATGACGAGAGGAGACTGTTTGAGCAGGAGCAGGAGGTGGAGAGCAAAAAGTTCACTGAGCTTGAAGAGAAAATCCAGGAGCTGCTGAGTCAGGAGCAGGAGGAGGCGAACATGAAGGCGCGCCTCTCGCCCATAGACGAAAAGGTCCTCATGGAACAGCAGGTACTTCAATCATTTTTGTATCTCTCAACCTGCCAATTTATTTAATTATGGTTTTATCACTATAATAACTAATATTTGCGTAGGTCAATGATCTGGAAGAAGAGTGCGCGGAGCTTCGGAAAAGACTGCACGCTCTGGAATCTGAAAGTGAAATCTATCACATAATGCTGAACATAGAGAAAATTGGTGAGCCTGAGTTAATTTAAATTTCAAACTGGTGCTACGTTTTTTCTCTCCTTGCAGATGCAGCCGTCCAAACAGACGTCAAGCCCAAGTTAGCAGCTCTCTTTTTGAACTCAGGCACAATTATTTCTAGCTCAAGTGACAAGCAAATCCAAGCCAACCTAAGCTCTGTAAGTACACTCTGGGTTTGGCTAAATGGCGGACAATTGATGAAAAAAAAACTGTCCAGTATTTCTATTTCTGGAAATAACCGTTGTCTGATTAAACTGTTTCAAGTTTTGCATGATGAATTTCTTTATGTCTAGAATTAAATATTATTAATTGCATTAGATGATTTGAATAAAACATCCTTGACCTTTCACATTTGCAAAGTTTTAGTAATTTGCCTCTATTCTTGTTCACAGGAGGAGTTAAATCATGTAAGGAACCCATACGACTTGATATCTCCTACAGAGTGGAACAGGCGGCAGAACGGATATTCAAAGCAATCAGCCACCTCAACATTTAAGTCTGGCCTCTCAAACCTGAACCGAGCGCCAGAACAGTCGTGTCGGGTACAGTTGAGCGTGATGCAGACCCTGAGCGAGCGGCTGCAGCAGCAGGAGGTGAAGGGGCGTCGACTTGAAGCTGCCCTCTCTATCAACCAGTTGAACACGCAACGGCTGATCCAGCAGCACCAAGAAGAAATCGTTTCCCTGCAGGCTGCCATCCAGGCGGGACAACTCCGGCTGCAGCAGCAAATCATAGCCTACGACGAACAGGTGAGAAATTATTGTACTTTTAGTGTAGAAATGTGAATTATTTAAATTAAATATCTTTTAAAAACTCAATGAAAAAATCAGACGCAAAATTGTGCCTTAGTTAATCTTTGTGGCTGGTCAGAAGTGAGGGAAAACAACCAAGAAACAGCAATAATTTTTTATCCCGTATGCGTTTGGGAGTGGTAAAAAAAGCCAAAATTTTGGTACCTCTTCCACACAAGAAAGCTGATTTTTCACAATCCTTTTCAACTGAATCTTAATTATTATATATTAATCCCTGGTTTCAGTCGGAGAAGTTGGCAAGTGCGGACATGCTGGTGAAAGAACTGTATGTGGAAAACGCGTACTTGACATCCTCCGTTGAGCAGCTGGAGAAGAAGTGCATTTTCCTTACGCAGCACGCGCCTGGCTCAGCCTGACCTTCCGTGAATCGTGTCATCCTGAACGTCGTACAAACCACCTTTCCCACACGGCATTGATTTCGCATCTTGCTATTAGTGTAATTTTTCATATCAGTCACCATTTTAGTGCCACCATTTTTATTAAGTTGATTAGTTGGTCGTAGCTGGCCACTTTGTCGAATCTGTCTGTTCTAAAATGCTGTTTTCAAGTAGGCTATTGGCTAAAAATGAAAAGGTCCGTCCGGCGGAAGAATGAGAACAATGCTGAGGCCTTGAAAGATATGATCTCTCAATGTGAAAGGAATGCAAAAATAATCAACTGTCTACTGATCAAAAACCATTCCTACTGAACCCTAATTTTTATCATTCCACGTGCCTAGGTCAGGAAACAGAATAACTACTACAGACAGCCATCAGTGAATGTTCCGATAAATTTTAGAATATATAACATTCTGAAGAATACTGTGCTTCTACTACTATACGCACTTGTTGGACAACTTTTTTGCCATTGTTGGTATAGTAACGGACAGTTCATTGTTGACAACTATTATTACTGAGCGTGATTTACATGATGTAATCAATTAAAAGACATGAGTATTTTGTCGCTGCTGAAAAATATTTAATGACAAAAATGAAACGGAACGGCGCGCCAATACTATAATAATGATCGCTGATGAGAACCCCTACAGATGTGGTGGAATGTTACATTTGAAAGCGTGAGCATTTGACTTTTTGTTTCACACAAATATATTTTATGCAGAGAGTAAAACTGAAGTCTTTCATTTCATTATCCGTTTGTCAAGATTTTGTACACTCCAAACGCCAGGAATCCCAAGAACATGATGGCCAGGGCAATTACAAAGGTTTTGCTGTTTTCAGTCCGCAGTTTTTTCAAATCCTGTTCTTGCTGAGATAGAAGGGCTTTCACGTTGTCCAGTTCCCTCTCCAGCTCTTCCCTGTTGAATTTTATTTTATAAATGGTATTTTGACAAAAGGAAAGATATTTTATAGAGCCAACAAGGAAACTCGGGGAATTTAATGTTTTGATCTATGGTGAACGCATTTAATTCGCGCAGGCTTTCATGATGTGAATTCTATTTTTTTACTTTAACAAGATTTGCAGGTATAAAGAAAATGGTCTAAAAGTTCCAAATTGATGAAAAAAATACAGCTGAAATATGGTTTATAGACACTGTTCAATGAGACTATTTTTGACGTTCAGAAAAAAATCCAACAAAAACCACATAATTCTGAAAACTGATGAAATATCTTAATTTTTATACTAAACGAAAATTTTCTTGAAGCATTTTCCGGGCCAAATAAATTCCGGCTATTTACAGCGAACAATTAAAACACATAATAAACAAGTTTCCAACCTCTGATCCATGTCTAGGTGCTTAGATTTAAGATTCCTTTCGATGGTTTCAATCCTGTGGTAACACTTTTTGATGTCGTCCTCGACCGACTCAACCTACGCAAATTCCAAAGGCACATGAGAAGAGCACACAAAACCACTATAAATTTCGGACTGAACTCTAGATGATTTATTGCTACAAAAATCATTATTGAAACTAAACGGTGCCTCGTTCGTAATCGTCCTCGTCAGGCAGCATGATCTCCTCGCGCAACACGTCTTTAATAAGTTCCTTCAGTTCTTTGACAGCAGCAGGACCGTCCTTGGCACTCATCCCGAGCACATGTTGGAATTGGAGCACGTTGGTCGGTCGCACTTCTTCAGGCACTTCCTCGAACACCTCCTCCAATTTGGCAACCTGCGCCTTGACCTCTTCAAAAATTTCGGCGGAGCCTGGCTGGTCCAGTTTATTGATCACCAGCATGACCGGTTTGCTGAGCAGGGTCGGGTCGTACAACTCCAACTCGCGGATCAGCAGGACTATCGTTTCTATGCAGCTGCGCATCGGGTGCTGCGGGCTCAGCCGGAAGCCCGACACGTCTGTAACCATCAGTAGGAGTTTGGTGCGTTCGATGTGGCGCAGGAAACTGTGGCCCATGCCTCGATTTATGTGCGCGCCCTCCAGAAGACCTGGCAGGTCGGCCATCGATACCTGAAAAACGAAATTAAATTGTATTTTTATTATTTTCAAAATTAAATGGATAGGAAGCAATTCTCGAAAAAAAGCTGGAGCCAACTGTTTTCTATTTTGCCTAACCCTGATTTTCAAAAATAAATAAATAAATATAATATCAAAAAATGGATTTATACCTTAGTTAGGTCAGGGTACTCGATGATTCCAACCTCAGGGCGCACAGTGGTGAATGGATAGTCGGCAACCTTTGGTCTGGCGTTGGAAATGGCCTTGAGCAGTGTCGATTTGCCCGCATTGGGAAAGCCAACGAGCCCGACGTCGGCGATCAACTTCAGGTCTAGCTGAAGATGCAAGCTTTCGCCTTGTTGACCCTTGAAGTCGTTCTCAGGGCCTCCTCCTGCGCCTCCGCGGGCTACCACCACACGCTCCCCGTTTTCGTTGAGCTCGGCCAAAAACACTCCCTGAAAGCAAAGGTTTATTCAGTTAATGTTCAAACTATTCATTCAAAAAGGATAAAAAATACGACATTTCAACCGATACAGCAGCTCTACTAATTCCGAATTATAAGAAGGCTTTTAGTTGAAAATCCAGATAAATTAATAAACACAGAGAAAAAAATGAAATTAATGAATTTTTACATTTCTATAGGTGGCACAAAGTTGGAAAGCAGGGTTATGTATGTATGTATTCGGTTAGAATGAAACTTTTGGTTTGTTATGATTGCCTCTAGGAAAGAACACCACTAAACTTGCTCCAAAATCAATTTTCGCGGCGTCCAGAATATTCAATTTTAAGAATTTGCGACCCAATAAATTGGATACTTACGCCTCCCAAGTCATTGCGAGAATAAGCGGCGACGCCGACCGGCACCGACAGCACCTTGGGTTCGCCGTTGTGGCCGAAAATGCGTTTGACCTGGCTGGGCTCGCCGTTTCTGGCGCTGGCCAAGCCCTTCTTCTTCCACCTCCTGTAGAAGGCGTCGAGGGTGTCGCCGGCGGTTGCCTCGAGGACGATGTCGCCGCCGCGGCCACCGACACCGCCAAATTTGGCGAGGCCGTCGGCGCCGTTACCCGCTCGCACTCTCACTTTGGCCGAGTCGATAAACTTGCCCACCATGTAGCGCCGAATTTTTTTATAAAGAGCACCTGACAGTCTCATATTTACAGATTTTTCTCGAATATACAATAAATAAATGTAGCTTTTTCATACATTTAACCAACAGAGTTCAGTCCGTCCGTCTTAAAAATGTTCATTTTGTAAAAGAACTAACGAACCTGGGCCATAACGGTGGATTTTTGTGACGCCATCTAAGGTTAAGGACTAACAAATTAAATAAATTATTTGAATTTCTTGGCTTAAATAGCTAAGTCAGGAAATAATAATAGGAAAGCAGTGCTGTGAAAGACACGTCGGGATGTTTTGGTTTGTAGTTACGCCCCTTCTTCCTTCTCTTCTCTTGAATTTCACACTCTCGCCGCAAGTTAACCCTTTTCCCCCATAACCCCGCGCAATTCCGATCGCTTCACTTCTGTTTTTTTCTTTCTAATACACGTCATATAGCGCAAAGATTGTCTCTTCTTCAACGTCATGGATGAGTAGTAAGAATCTTAGTATGGTTTAATAAAAGGCAACTAATTTTTGTATAATATTAGAATTTTGATTTTTTTACTACACAATACATGTAAAAAGTGGTGTAAATTTACAAAATAATACATACATACATAAATAATCTAGCTTTTTAACAACAAAGAAGTTACGGCAGCTTCAATCCTATAAAATCAGGAATTTCAGGAAATCATCCTAGCAGCGGGAAAATTGCGCAACTTTCAACAACCAAACGTGAATTTCCCTGTTGCGAGAATAGGGCAACATAATCAATTTGACAATGAAAATTTGGGTGTTTGATGAACGATGCGGACCAGGATGACTTGGATTTTTAAAAGTTTTAAACTTAATCCCAATTAATGTTATTTTTTTAATTTAAAAATAACATATGTTTTTTAACAGCGTTGATTCATCAGGATGGTTAGCCACAACTAAGTGATATTTTAAGATGAAAATTAAACAACACGTTCTCATACTGTACAGAGGTAGTTTCGGTACCACAGTTTTTTTACCTCCATAAAACTAAATTCATACCACAGAAGTTAGCCATTTTGGTTAATTTAAAATTTCATAAATTGCCTGCGCGTGCATTACTTTTTATGACCAATTTGTTTAGAAAGATGAGCATTTAAAAATTACAAAAAAATAGATCAATATTTTACGTTTGTGTAAATTATGATGATTTAAAAAGCTCTTGCGCGTATTTTACCCCATACTTTGCAGAATATGGCAATTATAACATTGTTTAATAACACGCTAATTGCCTTGTCACGCCCTGCTGCAAATCAGGTTTTGATAAATAGCTTTAACTTTTCCAGTTGCTATATAAAAGAGGTGATATTGTACTAAAATAGCCCTGCAGAACCATAATAAAGATTACTTTGAAACTAAAATTTGTGGTTTGTACAGTGTACCGATTGCGAGAGAGTTTAGCGTCAGGGAAGAGAATCGAGATGAAGACCCGGCGGCGTCTGCTGGCGACATCACCCTGTGTTTTGCTGTTGGCAGCGTTGGTAAATAATAATAGAAATGTCTTTATCTATAAACATTTTAGAGCTTTTTAATATGATAAATAAATAAACTTAAAACAATTCGTAGGCTACTTGTGACCTGCAAGTTGTTTCCAAGGAAGTGCCTCCAAAAGACCCCCCACTAAATCTTCCAGAATCAAAAACGAAATTGGTGCCTGACAAAGGACTGAAGCTCCCTCCTCAGGGTTTGCATCCTTCATCATAATACTGTTTTCTTTAAGCGTCCAATGACATTTTTCAGCTAAGGATGCCGGCAAATTGGCCTCGTTCGACCCGCAAATCGTTGGCGGCAAGGGTGCGTATCGTGGTCAGTGGCCGTGGCAAGTGTTCGTCACCGTGGACAAAACATCTCTTTGCGGCGGCTCCCTAATTTACCCCCAGTGGGTCCTCACTGCTGCACATTGCGCCGACACGTAATATGGCGTTTGGTCTCCAAGTTAAACATGTTGTGGTAATAATCGTTAAGGTACACGAATTTCACCCTGCAATTGGGCGCCGTGGATCGCAATTCGTTTGAAAACGGTAGAGTGACCGTGGGGACGACTCAAAAGTTTGTGCATCCAAACTATAACAGAGTGAATATCAATAACGACATCGCTCTCCTCAAACTACCGGCCCCTTTGTTCCAAACGTCTACTGGTATAATTTTAAAATTATAAAAATCTTTCATAAAATTTGCATACTCTCCAAAACACAAAATTATTTTCTTTATTATTTAAAGAGGATTGACACTGGAAACCCCCGAACTAATCTTGTTACCAATGCACAAACTAATTCTTAAAACGATTAACAGTTAAAGTCAAAGTTGACCCGAAAAGTAATGTAAATTTTTAAGTAAAGTGTGGCTGCAAAGTTAGCATGATTTTCAAATGACTTATGTCAGCCTATTTGAAATCTTGATTTTTATAACAAAGAATTTCCCCCAGAACGTTTCATACACAGTTGGATATATCTCAACGAGAGGAATCGGAATCTGCCAAGAAAATATGGCCTAAGTGCTAAAAATGTTGGAGAAAATTAGCACAGTTGGAATTTAAACTATATTTATAGCAATAATGCACATTAATTTGTAAATTGATCAATATTGCTTTAGTCAACAATTTTAATAAATTTCAACTGTTGCCCAGTATCAATCCACTTTTAATACGAAAACTCTTTAATTAATTTGAAGATTTTTGAAATTATCAATCAATTTGAGCAGCTTTTATTGGTTCTGTGAAGCTTCCAACGGATCAAAAGAACACATACGAAGGCCAAATGGCAACAGCAAGTGGCTGGGGCAAACTAGATGACTGTGAGGAACAGTTGGGGAATTCATAAAACAGAAAACATTTAAAATCCCTGCTGAAATACAGCCTTGTCGATCACACCAGTGCTGCAGTACGTGAGCATGCCGGTGATCAGCAATTCAAAATGCGTCAACGTCTTTGGATCTGCCTACGTTATCAACTCAAACATCTGCACCGACACGACTGGCTCCAAGTCGACCTGTCAAGTTCTATATGAAATGTAATAATGGTGGGATCCACACACTTATTTTATTCATCAGGGTGATAGCGGTGGGCCCTTGGTGCACTTCAACTCAACGACCCGCACGTACACGCTGATTGGAGTTACGTCCTTTGGTGCGCAGGACAACTGCGGAACAGGAAAATACCCTGCCGTGTTCACCAGGGTGTCCTCCCATCTGGCTTGGATTGCCAGCACCGTTGCCTCGCAATCGTTTCTTGGTTAATAATAATGACTAATTTGAGGCGACTTTTAATTAGAAAATATCAGAATAAAAAAGCTTTGTTAATTGCATATATCAATTTCAAGCGTTTTTTTATATTTTAAGGAATAACCCCTTGTTATTTAGCGTCACTAAAAAGAGATTTCACGAGAACCATAAAAATATACTGACACTCGCTCACGCCATAAATCACGCAGGCGTGGAACATTTTCCTTTTTTATATATATTTATTTTTCAAAAAGCGAGATGGCTTGGAAACCCGCCAAATGTTTTATTTATTAGGTCTGCGTTTGCTTTGTCAGTTAGTCGTCCATGATGGATGTTATGAAATATAAACATCCTTTTCTGTTGGTTCAAAAACCTTTCCAGAGCTGCATGCAATATACCCCTCTCATCTAGCCACATAACTTTTAAAAATAATGTTCATTATTTGCAATTTTTCGAATGAAAGTTCTTGTACTTGAATAAAAATAAAATATTTATTTACATCAATTATATCCAAGAGAATAATTTAAGTTAGTTTAAAGAGTTCATTTGTGAGCTTCATACATAAAACTTATTAGCTATTTTGGCTGCAGTATATTTCAATTTGAATGGTACACACGCGTCGCTCTCAAACTGCGTTTTGTTCTATCCAGTCCAAATACTCTGTCACTCTGGTGTAGACGCCGGGGTAGCCTGGCTCTCCGCATTTGTTGCCAAACGAGACGATTCCAATCTGCGTCCACTTTCCATTGCTTCGCAACATGAGTGGGCCTCCGGAGTCACCCTAAATGAGAAAAATTCAAATATTCATGTAAACCAATTTTGGCGAAAAAATTTACTCTATTTAATTTTAAAAGTTCGTTCAAACTTTACCAAATTAAATGTCAGTTTGACTATATCTCCTACACATTTGCTTTTCTTCCAAAAACAAAATGAGTACTAAATCATTCAAAATTCTAAGATTTTAAGATACCTAAAAACACAAAAAAATTATATAATGTCGTTTTACTAGGTGAGTTTGAATTAATTTTAATCAACAAATTAAACAAAAATGACTTTTTGCAGGCAGTTTTGGTTTTAGAAAAAAGATAAATTAAATTATTGGAAGAAAAATTCGGACATTCCTCGTTGAAAACCGTCCACAATATGCACACATTTTAAATAAATAAATAAAAACCAACCTGACAGGCGTCCTTGCCACCCTCCGAGTATCCAGCGCAGATAAAGCTGGAGGTGATGGGCTGGAAGTAGGAGCTGTCACAGTCCTCGTTGCGCCACACCGGCAGATCGACCTGTCGCTGGACGGTGCTCTCCTTGCCGCCGTAGTAGGTGGTGCCCCAGCCGACCACGGTGGGCCTTTGGCCGACGAAGGTGTCGCTGCGCAGCGCTGGTGGTGGCAGGCAGATCAGCGACACGTACTTGGAGCGCTGCGCCCTTCCGTCCAGCTTCAGCAGCGCGATGTCGTTGTAGAAGCCGACTCGCGAGAACTTGGGATGCGCCTTCACGTCAGCCACCTGGAACGTCTGCGGCAACGACGGCTCGTCGTCGCGGCCCAGGTCCACGTCGCCCAGTCGCACGGTGAACTGCCGTGCGCTGAATCTAATTTTCGGCAAACCAAAATTTCGTTTAATTTTAAATTTAATCTTAATTTGAGGGAAAATTTCCCACATGCAGTAAATAAAATAATTGTTTTGGCTCTTTATTATAGAGATCTTTCAATATTTTGGTCTTCAAATTTGAAGACCAAAATATTGAAAGATCTCTATAATAAAGAGCCAAAACAATTATTTTATTTACTGCATGTGGAAAATTTTCCCTCAAATTAAGATTATATATATATATATATATATATAAGATATATATATATATATATATATATATATATATATATATATATATATATATATATATATATATTAATTTTTGGTTAAAAGTTTAAATATTGTCAAAAACACTGCTTTTGTAAATTCTCAGAAATATATAATATATACAATGATAAAAAACATTAATTTCTGGTAATTTGTGCATCCGCTATTTTTTATGAGAAATTAAAAACTGAAATTATTATAAAGACAACATTTTTTGATGATCTTAAACTCACGGCCTCTGTCTTGTATCCCGGGTGCAATGGGCCGCCGTGAGGACGTATCTCTCGTTCATCAAGGTGCCTCCACACCAAAACTCGGTCCTCTTTGACCCGTGAAGGAAGATGGCTGCCATCCAGGGCCAGCGACCGGGCAACGACTCACTTCCGCCGACCACGCGGAACTTGGCTGTTTCCGAAATTCCACAATCTGAAAGAAAACATGGAATAAATCAAGACCTAGAAATATTTTAGTTTGGAAATTCGCACCGTTTCTAGCAATGCTATTCGTCGATTCCGCAGAGACGTCTGTTCCCAAAGACGGTGGCCGAGCGATGATGAAGGGCGGCCTGAGAGTCGAGGTGATAAAAGGCCTGTAGGTAGTAGTGGTCGTGGTCGTGGTGGTGGTTGTTGGTCTGCTAGTCACTGCGTCTGAAAAGCTACAAACCAAGCGAAAATTAAATAAACACTTCAATTCCACCTGATCTCACAAGGGGGGAAGGGGTTGGTTTTGTTGAACCATATTGAATTCATGAAGGCTTTTTTGATGAGAATTTGGTGGAAATTTGATATGATTTTCTAAACCTATCAAGAAAATGATCAGAAAGCTCAATATATCGATTTAAAAATACAGTAAATTCAGATGAAATTTAGTTCACAAACGGAGGTTGATGAGGAAAATCGGCGAGTGTTTAATATTTGTTACCCTGATTCGGACTGCGGGCAGCAGACTCCAGGCACGAACAGCGACTTGAAGCAGATGGACTGGCGCAGGTTTCCGAGGTCAAGCAGCAACGAGGGGCAGTCACTCAGGTCATCGCAGTTGCCCTGCTGTCCCTTGGGGGTGGTACAAGGCCTATCGCGGATGCCCTGCTTCTCCTGCGTCTCCAGGTCGTTCGTTGGTTTTGGCTTTCCATCCTCGCCGTCACGCACCACCACTGTCGGAAGTTGCACTCCGCGAACCTTTGGGAAGATGATTGGAATTTTAATAGATATATATTTGTGTGCTATATGAAATTAAAAAGTAATTACGCGCTATTTTGTGCCTCTCATTATGCACTTTAAAAAAGGGCAGAGAAAAAAATTCACATTGTATTGATCCCCTTGGAATAAGGGCTTTTACAAATAAGATTAATTCACGTGAGTTTTGTCTAGAACCAAGTAAATGTGCAAATTGAAAGATTGGACACTATATTAACATTTCTAAGTCAGTTAAAGTTGATTGATTCAGGGCAAAAATTGAAAATAATTAGAATAGTAGGCTATTTTTAGAATTTGATCAACTGCAGTTCTGACAATTTATTCTACAATGTTCAATAATTAAAAGAGGACTTTGCCACAATTTAATATTCAAATTTTCCATTTTTCCTTACAATTTGCAGCGCTTGGCCACATTTTTATGGCAGATTTCGATCTACCTCTATTTGTTGCGAACCAAGAGTAATAAACTGGTTATAGTTTAATTTCAAACAACATACACAATAATTTTTCAAATTTTGTGAAATAATAAATACATTGCAACAATTTAGATACAATTCCAACTCTTGAAATTAAAATAACTATCAATTTAAAATAAGAAATCTTTAGTTTTATAGCAAAAATGATACTACTTACGAGGGGTGCCAAGGTGTCAGTCACGTTTGGGCCTAGCACGTTCTTGCTCAGGGTGTAAATAGCCCCGTTCAGGTCTCCCTGTGGTTTAGCCTGCTGCTGTTGCACCTGCTGCGCGGCCACCACGTCTCGATCCGGACGATTATTATTCGGCGCTTCCTCTGGTCCCTTGCGCGTCATACCCACCAGGTATCGGCCCAAGGTGTTCAATGCTCCAAGGGTCTCAGTGATTTTGGCAATCGCCCCTGAATTCCGTCCCTGAGAGAGCGATTATGTTAGACAATGTTAGCGTTTTTGTGCTTCGTCGGTTTACATTGTTTTCGCCACTTTCACTAGAGACGTCCTGTCTGGACACCTGCTGCCGTTGAGGCGGGCTGAACGTCTGCACCGGCTGCCATGGCTGGTATTGTTGACCGAATTGGTTGAATCGAACTGAAACGAAATATAAAACTGGTTGTAGCATATTTAGATATTAAAAGAGAAACAATTCATATTCCAAATTAATTAACGAATATTTTTTGCATCAAACGTGATTTAAAATAGAACCACCAGTAGAAATTGTACAGCTCAAGCTACGAAGGTTACTAAAATTGTTGAACAGTTTATAAATTAATTTAAAATCTGTGTTCTAAAATCAATCATGATTTTTTAATAGATCCCTCTCGACGAGATGGGTGCTTTTCTAACCATATCAAATCTTATTGAGTTGTGTCTAGCCTCTAAAACCCTTTAAAATGTTTGTTTTTTAATTTTTACATCTTCAACATGTTATTGTTCCTTTTAAAAGGCGTAAAATATGAATCAATTTTTAATTACATAGCTTATGATGAAATGTTTTTCAAAGGTATTTTTATAATTGTTAGCCAGCCACCAGCAATAATTAGAAAATTAGTTGAAACCTATGAAATGATATACAATTGATTTCTTTCGTCTAGGAGCGTCTGCATTCACAATTTCATCGAGATTGGATAAAAAGGTTAATTCTTAGTATTCCATTGGCAATACCCATATTACGCCAGGTTAGGCTACATTGATAAATTATTTAGGATATTTTCTTCAAAACTCACGAGAATCAACAGGACTTATGCAATAATGTTTTTAAATTCAGAAGGTTTACGGCGCTTTCCTGTTATTGAACGAGAGTCTGCGTCTGTCTTCATTATCTAATAAAAACTCTTAACATTATAGCGATTTTCTAAAACGGTTGAACAATTAGTTCCAGCTGCCATGCAGAGAAGCGCTAATCGCCACGACCACTTTCTCTGCGCATCACCTTGGAATGCAAATAACACCAAGTTTGGCTAGCACTGAAATGTGCGGAGAGAATCGCTTTGAAAGAGTCCGCGACCGCGTCGTTCCGGTACACCACGCTCTGCTGGTCAAAGTAATCTAAACATTGGAGCAGTTCAGCCAAGACTAAATTTAGAAACTGTACAAGAAGACAAGCTTCATAAAAAATTCAAGTAAATAGAAAAAATGAAACAAATATTTAATAAAGAAAGCAGCGACAGTTCTGATATCGCACTCCCATCTCGCGCCACGAGCAGGATCTCTTTTATTAAAATAAAAAAGCAGCTTCTTTCCCTTTCACGAGAATCACGCAACTTCTGCCGCGAGAGAGGCGGTGCCGTGCGATAAAACGCGAGTGACTAATATTTATGTCTCTCGCGCCACTTTCTCTAGGTCAAGCAACGAACAGGACGTGCCGCGTGCGCGGAACCAGCAGTAGTTGCAGTCATTCACAGCTTTGGCAGCAGGCACAATAATTAGCACTTCTGGCACGGGGAATACCTCGCCGAGTGATTTTGTAACAATCCCTCCGCGTCAAAATAAAACACGTAAGCGTTGACTCTATCAATGATGAAATTTATACGAAAAATGTTTGCAGTTTTTCATTTTTAGATTTCTCCACGAGTAGATGATTCTAAATAAAGTTAAATTTCAAGAAGAGTTCAATATTTTTCCACAAAACAGAAATCCGTCCAAAATTTCTCTCATAAACACGGAAATGTGCAAATTGAAAAGTTGGAGACTTTAAGAATTTTTTGTCATATTTCTTTACTTTTAACCGAATTGAATGGAATTCTCGCGCAAGAAATAGATATAAAATCAATTGGAAAAAACAGTGATGCAAAAATGGGTAATAAGAAAGTTCAACCCCTTAATTTCTATCCAGGTTTTTAAGTATTTTCAATTTTGCTTTAATTTTAAATAAAATATAGCATTGAATTCAAAAGATTGTTAAAGTAATTAATTCCGCTCATTATTTGCAGTTTTAACAATCTTGTTTTCCGAAAAGATAGTTAGAAAAGTAAGGGTTTTTCCAAACAACAGAAATAATTCCGTTTAACCATGAAAATGTGCAAATGCAAATTGAATGATTCTGAGACTTATATAGTTATTTTGAAGAAGCGTTTTCAATTAAATTTAACGTAATTATAAGCTATAATCAAAACTTATAATCATATATTTAAATTTAAAAAAGTTTATACTTTTATGCGTGGTTTTAGTGGGAGAAGCGAGAAAAAATATCCAATTAATGAATTACATCTAAATGATAATTTTCCAGATTTTTCAACCGTGAAGAAATGGGATTGCTGTTCATAATTACTCCGAAAACAGCTGTGAAAATTTCGATTAAATGCCCCGAAAAAATAAAACACGACTTTTTTAATATTCCTGCCAAAAAAAATCTATTTTAAACAACATAATTTACGGGGATATTTAATTGTTTTACCATTTATTTTATTCTAATTGAAGAAATTAAAATAAACTCACCTGCGGGTTCGAATTGATATTGAGCAGCAATACTGGGGACTAGAAGAAACACCACGACGGGTATGATGAATTTCAAACTCCATGCTGAACCTTCTGAAAAAGAAAGAAGCAAACACCATTTGAGCAACAGTTGAGAATTGGGCGTGCTTGAAAATGTCACAACGTCATATTTTATAATAAATTTCCTCAAGATAGTGAAAGAGAATAGTAATAAGCCTAACGATCCATCTCGACATAATTTCTTAAAAGCCTAATTACCGCGTGTTCTTTGTGCGTACGAAAAATTACCCTGTTCCATTGTTGAGCCGCGACACTCATGAATAATGCAAAGGAAGCGAGAGTGTAAACGACTGCGAGGCGCGGGCGGCCGAGGGAAAGCACAAAGCAGGATGCACCTCAAAAGTGCCGGTTTGAATTTTCGGCAGAAGAAATTTTCCCACAGCAGACGCGCGGTGATGTCATTCTGAACGAATTCCGCACAAAAAGAGCAATTTTGTTTCGCAAGGTAACAAGTGGCATGTACTCTAAGATCGTTCAACCGCGAGCTGCTGGAAATCCCCGGCGGCGTTTTTATTGCATAATCGCGGCACTTGAATCAGTATTAACTCTTGTTGATTAACTCCTGGACCAACAGCTGTACAAATAGAAGTCTCACTTTCACTTCGCCACTCGCGGGATAACCCAAAGAAGCGGAAAAATGAGTCACCTAGCTCTATGCCGGTAAAGGATCTCCCGGTGCTTTCTGGAGGATCGGCAACTAATTGGACTTTGCAGGTTCAGTTCCTGCTTTCGCTGCATGCTGCACGGTATTGGCACCGACATGCGAGGAGCACGCGGGATCGGGGAATTCCCTTATCTGATTCACTTTCACCGCCCACACGAGATGCGAAAATAAACGTGAGGGAAATGCAGAGCGAGCTTTTGCCAATCTGACGGAATTTTAAATAAACTACCAGCAAAACTATCGGAGACTTTAATAGCTGCAACAATATTTTGTTTTTAATTATGTATTTTTTGGAACGTAAAAGTCATAACAGTTTATCAAGCATGAATCTTGGCAAAAGGATGGACAATAATTTGACAGGAAGACTGTCCAGGGAAAGAGCTGGAAATTTACAGCAGTTTTCGAATAAAAATATTATTAGGAATAACACTTTTCTACGGTTGGAAAATCTTGAAAACCTGATTATTGAGCTGATACTAATAAATTTGGTATTTCTCGCTCGCCTTTAAAAATGTTTAAGAGCTTTCAAAGAAAAAAGGACAAATCTTTCAATTTGCTATTTTTTTTGTAGTTTTAAAAGATAATTATTGGCAAAAGCTATTGTTTGAAAAAAAAACTGGACTTTTCAATCTGTGTCTTTCTAATTTCCTCGCGGAAAATCTGCATTAAAAAACTGCAAATCCTGTCTCTGACGAATAAAATTGCACTTTTTCCTCATAGAACAGCAATTGAAACGAGTTACGCATTATCGCGATAAACCTGTAAGAAAGTCTTTCCTGGCATCGTCGGAGAAAAGCCGGTGTTACGTTTCATTTCAATTCATCGATTTTCCCCTCTTTGTGTGTTAGCGGATAAACAAATGAATGTCACCTCGATGTTCATGGAGCATATCAAAAAGCGAGCAAAAGCAAACTCTCTAGCCGGCACCGAGGAGCGGATAAACGCTCGCGCACGGAGACCCATTGTTACTAGTCAGCTGAGAGAGGAGCAGTCAAATGAATTAGTGCTTTTCTCTTTCTGCAGCCTGCATGAGGAGGATGTGTGGTGTGTGCTTTCTGCATACACACACACCTGCTAGCCTAGCTCTCTCGAACGCCCACACGTACCTGCAACTCTACGGGACAATTTTCGGGATATGGTGGAAGACGTCAATTGAAAATTTTAAATATTATAAATTATAATGCAATTGAAATTTTTTATTTTATTCTAGGTAGTGAAAGCAATTGAACTGCCCAAATTAAAAAATATCATTTAAAAAATATCATTTAAAACTTTTATTTCATTAATTGCTTGGTGTGTTTATTTTCTGCATAGTTATGTGATATTTTAAACCTTTATTGCTTTTCAATAATTTCTACTTTGCTTAAATGATAACGACTTATGTTTCAGCTGGGATATGAACTTCATAAAACAAAATCAAAACAATTAACAGTTAAATTTACCTATAAACCTATTGGACTTGCAGTTTTGTCAGTCCAATTTTACTCACGGGATTTTTGCCATTAATGAGTCCATTTTTTTCTTAACAATTTGAATATTTCCATGATTTTGTCTTCTAACTACACAAGTTATATAATATTGAAAGTTTAGAGACTCAAAATTTTTTGAAAATGATTCAGAAATTGATTATAATTAAATAGTTCATCATTTCAAGTGAAAATAGATGCTTGAAATATTACAAGTGATGGACAACAACAATCAAAAAATTACTAAAAGTCATAAATGTGTAAATTTTATTAAACTTTTAATTTTAAAAAAAAAAACATCAATGTGTATCACTTGGAAAATGCGTTTGTCTTTGTGAACTGGTCAAAAATGGGAAAACTGACAGTTAAAGCGGCCACTCGATTTACATGCTCGAAATCGGTGATTTAGGTAGTTTTAAGATATTCTAAATTCATAAATTTCAGCGGGAAATTAAAAGGTTTTCCAGATTTTCCAACAGTGGAAAAGTAGGATTTCTGTTTTTATTTATTTCTTAAAAAAATATGTTTTAAAATTTCTCAAGGGAAAAAACACCGGACAAGTTCGTCTATCAAATTTATGTTTTTGCATTCTTTCTTTTTATACCAAATCCTGCAACAATTTTCTTTTCCTATTTCAATAAAGAAATAGTGCTCCGCGCCGACCTTGCTGCTCCTGACCGAAAGAAAAATCTCCTTAAGTCACTTTAGTGATTACCTGCTTTCCTGAGCAGCATGATGATGGTAGGTGGAGACGCTGGAATGCCCACTTTAATCCTTATTCCATGACCTTCGCGTTCCGGAGGAATTGGTGAGCGCAGCACTAACGATCGAGACGAGCACCTGAACTTCACTGACACGGCGGCTGGCTCGCAAGGGTTGGGTGGGTGCCTTGCTGCCGCCGCAGGTGAGAGGGGCGGACGACCAGGCGGGAGGCGGCAGCCGTCGGCGCGGAGAAAGTAAAAAGAGCCAAGGTTGCATGATCAGTCAATGTGTATAGTGAGAGTTCTGCACTTTCATCGCGGGTAACTCGAGCGCTTGCCTTCTTGCACGTTGCTTTTCATAATCAAAACACACACAAATGCTCGGCGCTAACCAAGGGACATACGGCGCGCCAGCTTAACTGCTCGCTAAACGCACGCTGAATAAGAAAGCGAGGTGAAAGATGTGGATACGACTTGTCATCTAGTCTCATCTTCTTCGCAACCTCAGCAAAAATATAAATAAATATAGTAAAAATAGGTTTCGCTTAAACTTATTTAAAGATGTTAAATTTTAGGCAATTTTCAAATTTCGTGGCCTGGACTGATTGAAAACAAAAATATGGAAACATTCTTCGTCGATGGTGGAATTTTTTTATATGCTTTTACAATCATGAAGGAGTGGAAATTTCAATAAATTGTTCTTAAAGCGACAAACATTTTTTTGCTTTTTTATCCCTGTCCGAGGACCGGGAAGGGCGCGCACTGCACTAGCACGAATGCTGAAACCCGGGTCCCAATAACACCGCGAACGGATAACATGGGCGCACCAGGCCGCACAGGGACCCAGCCCACTGAAGGGCCACTTGCCTCCGCACCGAGGACTGCATTGAAACGCTAGACATTCGTCCCGTGATGCCGAAGAAATGGAGCTTTACATAGTTCATTTTTCTCAGGTCCAATATAAAACTTGCTGGTCTGCAATTTTTAAAAAGACTACTCTGATTCATAAAGCCTTTTAGAAATAGAAATCATCTGGAAATTTCGGTCAAATTAAATTGTTTTGACCTCAGATTGTGGCAATTACTAAATTTTCTATCTAGTTTTGGATACAATCAAATTGACCCTATCGTGAACCACTTATTTATAAATTCCTTTTTAAACTTTTTATTATATACTTTTCACTCTCTCCGATAATTTCGTGTCTTTGAAGATCGAAAGAGCACTTCAATTTACTATACTAATTATTTCTAATGTGGATTTTAGATTTTGCAATTATAGGGCTGTTATTTTAAGACGGGGTTTGGAGTTAAGTATATAGTTTTGGACGGTTTTATACGGTTTATTTTTTAATTTTAAACCTGCCAAAAATTAATGCTTTTATTGAAAAATATTTCCCAATTTATTTCGTTTAGAGAGAAGTATAGAAAAAGTTAAGTTACTAGGATTTGATTAAATTTTAAATAAAATTATTAATAGCTTTAGAACGATAAAGGTGATTTTTCGAACTGACTAATCAAGCACAATGATTAGGCATTGGCATCAATTTTTGCCAGCATTCATCGCCAAATCTCGGGTTTGAGCCATCGGGATTACAAAAACTGCACAACGTTCTACCCATCTCAACCTCCCCTGGATAGCCAGAGCAGAGAGTTTTGAGGGTTATGCGAAGGAAAAGAAAATTAAAATCTATAGTATCTAAACTTTAGTCCATATTATATCAAATCCATGAAGCATGACGAGGAGACTGTTTTGGCTCGAATTCATTCTATATAGCGATGGATCTGAAATAAAAAAATTGGCACTCTGCAGGTGTGACACAACGGTTCTGGCAATTTTGTGCCAAAGTTACTGCATACCCGCTGCGTCGACACTTATTTTCTTGCGCTTCGCAAACGAGATTTTTGCGGCGTGTATAAATTGCGAAAAAAGGACACATCATTTCACGCTGGCTGCTCTAATTGATCAGGCCGTCAGTTAGCATTAGATGCAGCGACGGGTGGTGTCACTGACAAAGAATGAAAGGGACGATCGTCGCTGCTTTAATTGCGTAAAAGCAGACGCGCGGTGTCGTTGCACGGAAGAAAAGGAACATTATATTCAACTGCAACGTGTGAGACACCAAAGGAAAGGAGAATTGCGCAGAACATTCAAATGAGCCGTTGCCAAATATATGTAAAAGCGTGTGATTTTCGTTGCAAGGAGTGACGGCCCGAGCAGTCACTCCTTTTTTGCTCCTTGTCTCGCAGAAGGTTTGTTTTGGTTGCACGCTTACGGAAGATGATGATGTGCCGAGTCCTTGATGCACCCAATGAAAAACAGCTGCGAGAGGATCTGTCAGAAGACAACGATTCACTTTCTCCTCTGAAGCGCCGCCCGACCACTTACTCTTACCGAGCAATTAACGCCTTAAATTGAACCTGCTAGGATAATTTATCTCCTTGTTAAAAAAAGGCAACAAAAAAGTTTTACTTTCAAAAGTAGAGATGCATTTAGCTAAATGCAACGTGAAAATTATTTATGGAGGTAATTCTCACATCATTAATCATGAAAAAAGCATTTGAATTTGTAAGTTGTAAATCATTGTTTTTATAATTATGTATTTTGGTGACCTTAATTTTTCTTCATTGGCTTGAGATTTAACATTCCAAACAATAAATAATATTATATAGCTTTGAAAAAAAATCATTTTATTTAGTAGCGGCAGCTTATTAAAATGAGCCAAGTAAATACTGAATTTTTTGTTACCCCTGCAATGGTTGACCATAACTGGAAGTCGACTTTTTTCCCAAACTTAACTTGTGTTGCTTGCCATAATGGCTTCCACTTTTTTATTTGTAAAAACATACAGTATTCCATACCATTGAGACGCCATTGGGGTTTGTTTCAACTGTGGTTTGTCTATTGATTTTACCATTTCTTTCAACAACTGTTAAATTGTGAACGCCGTATTTTTTGTTATTTTTTTCGATCATTATGTCCAGGTCAAGGGGGCGGTTTAAGGCACTGTTTTCAAGCTCGACCTTGAAACACTGTACAATGTTGTACAAATATTCCCACCAGCGCTGCCTTTTTCTTTCAAGGTTGCGTGTCCGAGATGCACCCCAGGGTGCAAGAGGGGATAGAGAGCTAACAATAGAGAGGAGAGACTGAGTGAAACGAGATTCGAAGAAGGACCACCAGAGGCGCATAGCTGTCCCATAGCCCACATCACAGCTCTTGCACGGAAGTGCATATTTTCAGAAGAAATATTGAAATTGATGAAAAATATAAAAATTGATTTGTTCAAAATATAAAATAAAAAAGAATTTCACACCAACAGGACATAAATTGACATAAAAATTTAACACTGTTTTCGTGAAGAAGTAATTTTCCTTTAGGTATTTTTCTATCCATTTTTCTAAACCATCCGTTATGGGCCTTGGCCTTACCAATTAGTCACGCGTTCGCATTGATACATTCCTTTGGGGATGCGGAGAGTCTCGTGAGGTGAATTTCCCCCTCCACCGTTCTCCCCTGTGGACACCCAAAAATGTACATCGTCACATATCGGTACACAATATTATTTTTCGTAACATCGTCAGGTAAAACCGACAAATTGGGGCGGATTACGGCATTGTTTTTTAGCTTGATCTTGAAACACTACAATGTTTCAAGGTCAAGCTAAAAAAACAGTGCCAATCCGCCCCAAAATATGTCTGTCGTTGTCGATTGAATATCGATTTAAACGATGTAAAGTGTTTGGGCGCCCAAAGGGGAGAGAGGGAGAAAGATCCATGAAAAACCTTTGCTCGCGGGGGTAGTACCTCTACCTCTTTCTTCTGCTTTTGACTGCGGACCGAGACAGACGTGTGTACAATAGTCCTCTCTTTCTCGAACATTCCCTGGGTGAACGACTTGCACGTTTAGTGCAATCAACAGTAATAACCTCACAATCAGAGGTAAGGAGCCGACGCGACTTTTCCTGTTTTTTCGGGCTAGTCCAGTCGTCAGCATTCCCCGTCTATAAACTTGGCTAATTTTGGGAGAATATAAGCTCAAAAATCGTTAGATATCTAAAGATGCTACGGCAGGAAACTGACCACGTGTCTATCCCTAGCGTCCCCTGCCCGGCGCCCGACGGTGCTGAATGTTGTACACTGTACATACACTCGTGTTATGTATAATTCATTAAATAACTTAAAATTTTCCCTCAAATCTGATGGTCTAGTCGGAGATGTATATTTTGAACCCTTAAGCGTGAAATAAGCGCGAGTCTCTCAATATATAAGAACTGCCAGGGGCCGAGTGGCACGGGGGTTAATTGAGTCTCAAATATCCGTAACTTTCGCATGGTATGTATCATTATAAAAATAGGTTTTTATACAAACGCAACGAGTCTTATAGACGAGATGACCTGATTTACGCATTTTGCGTTTCAATCGGCAAAGAAAGCGGCGTGATTATACACCCACGTTTGAGATGCATAGAACGGCATTGACCTTTTCATCGCAGATCTTATTTTTTTGCAACTAGCATGAAGTGCATACTTTCTTTATCCTTCTCGCTGGAGAGTGATTTGAAAGAAAATAACGTCAGGCACGTTTCTATTCGAATGATAATTTAATTATATATTTGATATATTTCTAGTGCATCAAGTATCAAGGCTTCTGATAGATTAAAAATATTAATTTCTGACTGTTTTTCTGTCGATTTTTTTAAACAAAATGGGCTTTTTTATGAATATATATAATATAGATGGTGTGTATTTCCAAAACATTTAAAAATATGATAAAAATATAATATAAGTTTATTTTGTTCAACAAATAATTATGCCTCTGTATTTTTATTTTTAAGTAAAAATTTGAGCCAGCAAATTTTCAAATTGTTATTGAATTTTAATATCTCGTGCATTTAAAAAACGGAAAGTTTGAAAACAAAACTACTTGCTATGTATTTTTATATTTTAAGTTGTGCAATCAGCATGCAAATTAAGGTTTCTACCCACTAGAAAGCACTTGCCGCAAGGGTACATGACCGTATGCATAATTTTTTAGCAGTTTTATGCGCTTTACCCGCAGCTTCTATATAGTGAGTCATCTATTGACCATTTTTTAAACTACTACGATTTGAGAAAATTTTCAAGGTGGTAAAATACCTGTAGCCACCATTTTCGATGGCGCGTTTATTTGAAAACCAATGGAAATATCCAAGACTAGATATTCCAATATGGCGGCCTCAAGGCCCCCTCAGCACTTTCACTGATTTTCTTTTTACCCTTTTATTGCAGTTAATCAGTTCCTTGAAACGAGAATGAGTGATAGCGAATTGCTCGACCATCAGCTGGTGGGGCTAAACATTCCAGTAATGGAGGCAGCAGCAATTGTCAACCTGACGCCCGAGGACCTTGAAGATGACATCGACATCGTGTCCACGCACTTTGACATGAGCCCTCCGCTAACCGACGACGAGCGAGATTCGCTCTGCACCTCGCAGTACGCAATGGTGAGCAATCGCGACCCTATTTGTTTCCTCATCTCTACTCAATCATTCGAACAGGTCGTGTTTCGGGACATCTTGGACAGCTATCCAACGGATTCGGACGTGCGCTGCAAATACGAACTCAACTCTGACCTTGAGGTGGACGAGGGGGACTTTGTTGCCCTTTATCAATGCGGATGGTCCCAAGTCTCCGAGTCGATCCTTAGGCATCCTGCTCTTTCACCTGACGTAAATAATTCACAATTTCTTTCATTTGTTTTTATATGGCCGTGTCGTTGGAAACAATTACATATCTATTAATTAATCAAGCACGCTCGCTCGCCCGGAAAAAGTTTTATTATTATAAATACAAAGTAGATTTTTGTTTTATTCATGCATGACTCATCCGTGTTATTAACACAACGTGGCTCAACATTGTGAAAATTTTTTTTAATAATATTACTATTCGCACTGGTGTGAAACTATTTTGTCAAACTTCTGTAATTAGTTTTTCAGAGAATTGATTGGGTTTGAAGGGAAAAAACAACCAAGTAATATTAAAAGGGAATGATTTTCTTCAATTCAAATATTTAATTTTCTCTATTAATAACAAGTTATATTTTCTCTTAATTTCATGACGTTCCAAACAAAACGGAACGTAACAAGGTTTTTATGTCAGCTGTTTTTAATTTTTCTAAATTTTTTTGAGCTTTTAGAAATCTAGTAGCAAAAGAAGCAAAATAAATTGCCTAAATTCACAGAACCTATCCAAACGTGGAGGGACCGTGATCTTCCCAGCTGACGCCCTGCCAAAGGACGAACAGGAATATTACCAGCTGTGCTATGTGAGCGCAGACGGATCTGTTTGCGGTGCCAGCGTTCCTTTCTCATTCAGGCGTCCGCACGAAGGAGAGCTGTGCACGCAGGATATGTCCGACAGTGACATGGGCATGGTCGTGGTGCGCAGCAGGACAGCTGTTGCCGAGGAAAAGCTGCGCAGGGTGGACGAGCTGAATGAGATGGTGCACAGAGAGAAAGAGCAGCTCGAGGCTGAGTTGGAAAAGACCAAGCAGAAGCTCACATCGGCTCATGAAATGATTGAAAAAATGGAATCGCTCTCCAAAGCTGACTCTGCGGAGATAAAGGTAAGATTTTCACTGTTGTTTTCATTTTATTTTGAATAAAGATTCTTTTCATTGCTGATTTAAATTTAAATCAAATTAATTTACTAAATCAGCAAGATGCTTTTTATTGTTTATTCAATGTCGAAAACAGACGCTTTGTTGCTAACACAATTTTATAGTTAATTTCAAAAATTATTGCAATGAACGAGTCAGAACGTGATAGGATTGCACATTAAGCGAAATTCATGTGAGCTAGGTTCCTTGTGTAACAAGCAGGGTTTGCCAAAAGGGCGGACGGTTGATATTGAAACAATCGGGTGATTGTTTTTCGTTTTTATAGCTCATTTTGGAATGATTCTAACTTGAAAAAATTTTATTTCTCACGTTTAACTTATTATTATAATAATTCACTGAATATATTTGTGACTTAAAATTTTATATCGCTTTGATGTTGGCTACAATGACTAGAAAGATTTAATTATAACACCGATTTCTAAAAACCAAAGCCTTCTTTAATTGAAATTCGTGTCTCCAACCCTTCAAATTGCACATTTTGGTGGTTGTCGGAGAAAATTTCGGTTTAAATTTCAATTGTTTGCAATAAAATAGAATTTCACTGTGTTTTTGTTCTGGAAAATCTGCCTGTGGAAAAAATCGGACAAGTTCCGAGTTTTTGGAAAGATGGTTACAATTGCGCACTAGTAATTAAATTTTAGAGGCGAGCGTGATGACAAGATAATCTATTTTAAGATTGACCCACAGATTTAATAGCTTGATTTATTAAAAAATGAGATAATCATTTAAGTATTTAATATACTTTTGTGTGCCAATAATCATTATTCCCATTTTCGACACATGGTTATACCTGGTTGAAGGTTCCTTTTTAATGAGCATTATGCATTTTTTATATTGTAGATTTCCATGGTCCTCTGGACCTTTGTGATCTTGTAAACACAATCAAATCCGACTTTTTTCATTCTTATTTCATTTTTAGTTCATTTTTAAGAAGTTTTCCGTCATATCAGTAGAGGCCTTTAAGGATTTTAATCAGCAAAATTGCACACATAATTATGCTGTGTTAACGACTTAACTCTATTTATCAGTGAAATCTTCAATTCTCAATTCTTATCTTTTCTTGTCTAGTTAACAGTTTGATATGCTCTCAAAAAATCTAAAATAAATACAATTTCAGCGTCAATCTTCTACAGAGTAGTAATTTGCTTCAGATTTAGCTGTTTTTTTTATCAAAAGTTATATAAAATTTAATCTGAATCAGATTCAGACTCTTCACATCATTAAACATCACAAATACCGAGCCGTTTGGTTCGCATTGTTAAATAGTTTGCGTTCACGTTGTAATGTGAGAATCCAAGCAATGTAATTGGGCCAAGTGCCGGCTAATTTGCGCCTACATTTCAATGGCTAGTACATTTGGATTTGGGAGGATTATGAAAGCTTTCTGACTCGCGTGCACATATTCAGCACATGTAGATCAATTTCACGGGACCAAATGTCTTAGCGTTTCAATAAAAAGACCGCGAGAAATAGGAACACGAGTTTGCCCTTTTCTAGGGTGGGCTTCCTCCAATGAGGCCTGTTATTCGTTTGCGATTTACTTGGGACACCGAGTGTTCGCTATCTCAACAACCGATAAACCAGCAATAAATTAATTTCAATTGATTTCTGTTTTCCAGGAATTGATGAAATTCAAGGAATCAGCGAAACAGCGGGACAGGCACATGTTGAAACTGCAGGCTGAGATCAAACAGTTGAACGAGTCACGTAACCATGTTTGCAACGAGCTGCAGATGTGCAAGCAGAACAGCAACACCCTGAACGCCACTATCGACACTTTGAATACCGTAAGTTTTAAAACCATAGTAGTTTTCCCTATCATGCTTATCCTTTAAATTTAGGACAAAACAAGAATGGCTGAGATGATGAGGAATTACGTGCAACGCAGCGATTATTTGCAGAAAGAGCTGATGGAAAAAATGAAGATCGTTCCCAACCTGGAGCAGCAGATTTTAAATTTGACCCGTGAAAGTGAGAGTGCGAAGAATGAAAACGAACATCTGACTGAAAAAGTAATAATCTCCTTATTATTTCAAATATTTTTTCTAATTTTTTTACTTCAGCTGAGACTGCAAAGCCAATGCGCAAGCGAGCGGGAAGCTCTCCTTGTGGAGGAAATAGCCTCCCTGCGCAATGACCTTTTGAAATCCGAGAGGGTGAAGCAGGACGTAGAGTTGCTTCGCGAGCACCGCAGCAACCTGGAGCAGCAGCTGCAACTCACAGACGAGAGGTTCAGGAGTTTGAGGGAGGAACACAGCAACCTGAAGAAGCGAGAGACTGACTTGGTTAATCAGGTGCTCAAGCTTAGCCAAACTCTAACTGAGCGTGAACCAGCCATGCAAACGTCGCAGATTTGCTACCGCTGTGTCGTAAGTACATTTTTTGAGCCTGTTATTTTCCAAAATTATGTGGTTGTGAGTGATTGATATGCTGAATATTGTTTTAAAACTTTTTTCCTTGAAAAATTGTACGTCTAAAATCTAAATAGGAAACTCTAACATTAGTGTTTCACAAATTGAGATAAAACTCTGTAATCAAATTTTTAGCAATGCTAATTTGTGCAAATTATTTGTCCTGTTTAGAATGCTGAAACAAAAGTAAACAAGCTGGAAGATCAGGTGACTGATTTGCGCCTGCGCCTGGACCAAGGTGCCGAAGAGTACAAGAAGATTTTCATTGAAAAGTGCAAAATTGAGAAAAGGCTGCTTAGGAGTGCTGTCGTCAAGACTGGCGACAGCCGTGGTAGCAGCAGCAAAGAAAGTTCTTTGTAAGTTTTATTCCAATGCAATGCTTTGTCATGAAATTTCATACATTTAATCCATAGGGAGAATTAAATAAAAAGTACTAATTCACAGGTCCCAAGATAAAAATTCTGGTGGTGGTTGCTCTACTCGTGTCTGTCCCATGTGCGATCTAACATTCCCTGCTGGAGCCAGCGTGCTTTTCACGCAACACTTTGAGAGTCATCTGTCGTAAATGTCCATTATGAAAAACTTAAAACTTACTTCGTATTGCATAAGTGCAATATTTAATTTTAATTTAAAATTATCAGTAAAATGTAGCATTTATCTATACAATAACTGCCTAAAACACACAAGATATCACTAGATTATTCTTAAAAAGGGCTGTGTGTTGATTTAAAGCCGGCTAAATTTTTTCCGTAGTGCAAAAAATCAATCAATAGTTCCTTTCTATGTAGTCCCGTGTTTTAACCAAGAATATTGTTGTAATCTTTCTTGAACTGCACAGACATTAAGCATTAAACTTATCATAGTATTTTATGAAAAATCCAAGGTTGTACATAGCTATATCCGTGACAAATAAAGATGTTAAATAAATGAAAAATCGAAAATATTTTTCTTTCAAAGTTGCCATACCAAAATCAAAGGGATTGTACCAAAAAATACCCATATTAACAATTAACATATTAATATTAATCTCCATAAGACACCATAGCTAGAAAGGTGCTTTTAATCAGTCATTTTCTTCTTCATTCATTTGAGCCTAAACTTCAATGTGATGCAAAACAACTTCATTTCAAAAGACATGTATATACAGAGGGTTTTCTTGTAAATTGAAATATGAATATTTTTCAGTAGAACATATTACCACATATAAAATAGACGTTTCTACACATCAAAGCTGTATATTTATTTTATAAACAAATGCCCAAACTTGACACGTGCTTGATATTTTGCTAAGTAAAAGATTAAAACAAGGATAAAATAAATTAATTTTTGTGCGAGAGTTCTGACGGAGTTGAATTTGATTTTTATTTATCTGGAGGTGAACTTAATTTTTTTTAGCTATACTTGATGCCAACAGCATATTGGTTTCCTACCTATTTAAATTTAATTAGTGCGTAGGAAGAAATAAAATTATTTTTAATAAAATTTCTAAATTAATTTTATGCGTCATTTAAGTAGCAAAAGACAGCCATATAGGGAAAAGTCGATCGATGTGGCTTTTGCTTGCTCTTGCGCCCCACAGATGGACCTAGGGGTGGTTTGGAGGGTAGCTGCTGTCGGCCGAGTGGCAGGGGTGCGTCGAGCATCCGACGAGAAGGCAGGGCTGCACTGCCACACACCGAACACAAAAACCAGCCGCTCCGCAGGACAGACGCAACGCACCAGCCAATTTTGTGAGTAAACCTGATTTTTAGGGTTACTTAACAGTCTAATAACCGGCTCCTGACCTTGAACATGAATTTATTATTTAGTGGCTTCAGGAAAATGGATTTTTTGGTTCATTTTTAAGGTTTTTTATTTTGAAAGATTTAGAATTTGGCGAATCCACAGGAAATAAATAATTGCAGTTCAATGCAGCTTTTGCTGGTCGTTTGTGTGTTGCAGTTTGCATAACCGACACATTGCAGGCGCTTTGGCACTGCTATATATTGTAAGAAAATTGCTCCAAATGAGTCAAAATTCAAAAATGTTGTTTATTTCTTGAGTTTTTATTTTCTCTCAAATTTAATTTTACATCGCCTTATATTTTCATTAGATTTGGCCAATTCAAATAAAATATAAATCAATTAAATGCCACTAAGCTTAATAGTTTCTAATATTAATATCCAAAAGCTACTCAATTACAGGAAGAAAATAGATTTATCACTTTGAAAATGGGACTAAAAATGACAACGTGATCATGATCTTTCCTGTAATTTAAAAATGAATGCTACATACGTTTCAAAAATAAAAATTTCGCCATTTTATAGAGAAATTATGAAATGCCAGAAATTGATAGAATTTATCATGTTGTTGCATAGGCACCACTGTCTTCATTATTTCAGCAAGTAAATCGCAAAAAAATGGAAATATATTCATGAGTGTAAATAATGAATAATGTGAAAATATACTACAAAACATATTCCCTTCTGACAGAATAAAAAGCGCCATTTGAAGAGACATTTGAACTACATTAAAACATCGCGGCAGCCGTAAAAAATTCTGGCCCCAGAAGCTTTGCTAAATTTGCTCTCTCTCTCTCTCTCATACACACACACGGTGGCAAAGTAAACCTCATTAGCATCGTCCCCGCCAGTGGGTGGTTTTATTGTCTCTCTTTCTCCCTCTCTCTCTTCTCCGAGAGCTAGCCAGCTTTCCTTCCGCTTGCGGGGGCACGCACTGAAATATTAAGCGCGGCACAGGCCACATCGCACGGTAATAAACATCAAATAATGCGCGAGCACAATAAGAAAACAAGCGAGCGACACGCCGACGACACACGAGAAATTTACATTTTCTCCATTTTACTGCCGGAGAACAGTAAAAAGATGAATTGTGTTATGTATTTTCGATATGGCGATCGCATCCACTGTCTCAGTCATAAAAACTCAAAGGACTGCAAGTTGTCGGCAAATAAATAAAATCTTGCAAATTTCAAGTTAAGGGTTAATCTTGTAGAGAGCGAAATGGATATAAAAAGCCCTACTAAACTTGCGATTTTTTACATAAAAAAAGATGATTGCTGAATTTTGAAATTTTAAATTCAATCCCATTCTGTGAAGTGGATTGATAATTGATATAGGACAGCAATTGAAATTTTTTTAATTGCTAGGTAAAATTTAAATTAATTTTCTCCGAAATTTGATCATATTTTCTTGGACAGATTTCGATTCCTCTCGTCGAGATCAATTCAACTGTTTGGAACAATTTTTGGAGCAAACTCTTTGTTGTAAAATAAAATAAGATTTCAAGTCACCCAATCCTAAAGCATCATAACTTTGCAGCTACTTTTCTCAAACAATTTACGCTGCAACCTAGGTCAATTTTGGCTATAATTGAATCCTTAGTGATTTGTTTGTGCTTTAACAACAAGGATTTTTCCAAGGTTTTGGCTCTCAACAAAAAAACAGTTTTTCCTGAGTCACAGTGGCACACTTTCGCAGCGCTCGGTGTGACCCTGAGTTGATAGGTTGCTGGAAGCGTCTCTCTTATTTCGGCGAACAACCCACGCGGTCGTCTTTCATCCCTCTGCTCGTTTGAACCCTGCGCCTGGTGCGCGCCCGATCGATATCGCAGGGCGGCGTGTGCACCACCCGCCCCCTCGCCGTCCGCCGCCCACCCTCCGGCCCGCTGCCGCCGCCGCCGCCGCCCCGCTGTGTCGCTCATTCATCACCTTTCGCATCTGATCCGCCTCGAACACGCCTAATTATATCCACCTGGTTTGTTTTACGCCTAATTGCGGCCGGCTAGAGCCGTGGGTGTGTGTGTGTGCACTTTCGCTCCCCCTCGATTTCCACCCTGGCGACGACAATCCGTGCGTGACGCCGCTTCCTTTTGATTTGTTAATGTGCGCGCGAACACTTTGTGCACACGTCAGCACACGCTTTGCTTTTCGCATCTATGATTTCACTTTCACACCCTCATTCTTTGGCAATTTGTAGCACTGATAGCTGATGTGTGTCCCAAATTTTGATTTTAAAAACCATTTTATTTCATCACCTAATTCGTAGCTGGTAATTTTTTCCTTAGAATTTTTGTTAAAGTTTCCGAATAAGCACATTAATTGAAGCTCCTGAAAATATTTCCATCCAACTAATTTAAATTGTCTGGCTAAGGTTTCAAACAAAAGCGAGACACTCTTGGCATGAGTCTTCAGATTTTGATAAAGTGGATGCCGTTATGTTAAACCTAAAAGTATCGGGTCAAAATATAAAGTAAAGAATACATAATGTTCGCTATTTCATAAGGGGCCTTATTTTTTCATTTTTTAGCTTCGTCATGGTTAAATGTACAATTTTTGAGTCTTAATTAAAAGATTTAATTATTTTGTACAGTCGAACTTATCAATAATGACGAATTATATATAGGGGCTTTTTGGCTTTATTATTCAGCGCAGTGGCCATGTGAGTGCTAGAGAAAAAATAATGACAAATAAAAAAAGCTTATGATATTTTCAATTTAGAGATATTTTGGAAAAAAATTGCTGTCCACCAGCTTTCCAAATACCTGATTTTTCAAGGGCAAAAATTTGGCTTGATTTTTTAAAACAATCTTTTAGAAAAAAAACTCTGATACAAGCCGCTACATTTTTGCACGTGATTTCCCAGAGCACCTTCGCTGAAGTAAGAAAATTCACCTCGTTGTGCGCGTTGTGCATATTATTCCAAAATGTAACGGTTTTTGAAATCTGACGAATTTTTAAGAAATTACGGCAGTTTAAAAGTTGTTTAAATTTTGACTTTTAAATTACAGACGCGTTGATCTAGTGTAGCATAATATATGACAGGAACTATACTCCTTTTGGCAAATTGTCTTTTTTATCAAAAAATATACATTGAATGTTTGCGAAAATCACTATAATTTTCGGCAATATTTTTGCTATTTCAAAGCAAATATTGACTCACTTTTAAACAAAACGGCATTTCAAATTTTAAAATTCATTTTAAATCAGTCTGAACCAATTCATAGACAAATCTGGATTTCATTCTCGTCTACGCTGAGGGCTTTTTTAAAGAATCTAGATTTAGCACATTCCAACTTGTTAAGATCATTCAGAGATAAATGAGACCAAATTGCTTCTATACCATACGAAGCTACAGGAGAAATTGCCAAGTTAAATAACTTTTTTGCAGTGGAAATAGACGATTTTGAAAGGTTTTTAATTTTAGATGTTGCAAAAATTGACGCTTTAACTCTCTTATCCAGATGATTTGAAAAGCAAGTTCCAGAAAATAAAATTAAAATAAAATTTTTAAATTATACATGGATTAGCTTCTATTATCTATTCATACTGCTCGTAATTTTCTGCAATTTTTCTCCTCGTGTGTGGCCTGATAATGCCATCGGTGTGATTCCGTTGAAATAGTTTTACGCCAGAGTATCTGCGAGCTAATTTGCATGATTAACGAGAGCCAGTTTGGGTCTGGCGAGCAAGGCAAGTTATTTAGATAGCCGTGCGCGCGCGCCCGTAATTTAAGGTCACCTGGAGAAACGCAATTTTCCGAGCGGCGTACAGACCATTAATATATTACGCGCGCGTGTGCATGTAGCTACTCGTAGTACGAACGAACGTACAACACGACGCGGTGGCGCATAAAATAATAATGCTTATTACAGCTCTTCCTGCCACTGCAGCGTGGATAACTAGACATTTAAAAATGTGCCGACCCACGCCAACTGTCCGCGAAGGGCAGCGGCAGCGGCGTAAATTTACTCCTCTCCAAAGATAGCTGGAGGCTTGGGGGCGTAAATTAAAATTTGTACGCTGCTCTGTACTTTTGATGTCATTGTAATCAGTCACTCAACCTGAATTAATTTCAATAGCGGCGGTGTACAACTGACTAATTTAGTAAGGTTTTTCTGAGCTTCTCTTTGAAGATTTATATATTCATATATATACACTGATAAGAAGATGAGTAGCAGTTAATTTGAATTGATTAAAAACCAGCAAATCGGAATTTTTCTAAAAAAGAAAAGCTGAAAATGTCGAGATGTACAGTAAACTTGTGGAAAATCCTTTTTACATTTGCTGGAAACAATACTCTTTAAAATTAAGGAAAGGGATATAAAATATTCCTTAGAAAAATGGTTACAAAGTTTGCATGCTAATCAATCGGTGAGCACCGTCTCCTTTTTGAGTATCACGATATATTTGCCAAAAGGTCAATTTACATCATGAATCGCACACGGTTTAGCAAAAAATGATTGACAAAAACCGTTAATCTTTCAAGAAATGTGGCAAATTCTGAAATTTAAAATTGTTCCTCGGTTCTGAAGCACATTTCAGAGATAAAATGTTGCTAAATTACACAAATAAAGATATCAATGAATCACTTGCTTTAGGCACCACTGTAAATGTTCTTAATTGTCGGCCTGTTAAGTTCCAATTGAATTTGTCAGGATGGAGGAAACAAACCGATTTTTACCCTGTCGAAAAATCCCATAAATATACCGCAAAGTAAAATATAATTTAAATTAATTAATATAAAGAGAGAGCAATAACAACAATTTGCAAAGTAATCTTATTATTAGGCAATACTTTTGTTTTTAAAGCTAATTGAAAAAGTTGAAAATTGTAGGGTAGATTTAAGAGTTTTAATAACAAAACGAGACAAAACTAATGATTTCATGATCATTTAAACGGAATAATATGGCTTCGTAAGTCCAAATACTTTGATTGTGACCAATATATTACTTTTGAAAACAACTTTTCCATCGGGGGAAATTGACTTTTTGTGTAAAAAAAAACAATGTATAAACTCTCAAGTTACCTCAAAACAAAGCGCGCACGTTTGGTGTGCAAATTTCCCACTGGAGTGCTTCTAAACTTGAGACAAACAAAAGCATCTAAATGCCGACAAAACTGAGTGAGCTCTTCTTATACAATGCTCCTTTTTATGCCTTTAAATCGCAGAATGACCTAGTTGCGACGGGAGATTTGCATGCCGCGCTTTTTGCACAATGGATAGAGAGAATAAGAGTCGGAGCATTTTACTTTTAAAAGTACATAGAAGCAAACATTCGCTCAATCACTCTCCTACTCGGTAGCGAAATCGGAGAGCGCGCTGAGTGCTTTTGCAAAGGCACAAAGAGCCGATGACTGGGCAGCGAAAAGCGAAGAGGGTTAAATTTCCAAAAGGAGAGAGTCTGTTGATTGCACACACGTTGTACATGTGACAATTGCCAGGAAAAAAGCCAGCGAGTCGGCGGCGAAGTAAATGTAATCTCACTGGTACACATTTGACATCGGGATTAGCGCGGCAAAAAGCGGCCCTGAACCTTCCCTCGTTCTCTTTCTCTCTGCGCCGGTTTGAGAGCGTGCATTTATTTTCCATCCGACGGAGCGGCAAGCGCGGCCGCCTCGAGGATCAAAAATTCTTTTGTCATAACTGTGCCTCGCGGAGAGAGTCCTCGAGGAAACCAAAAGCACAACTCGAGTGCCACCGCAACAGCCAAGAGAGCAGACCAAGAGATTTGCAACTGCGCAAAAAGAGACGAACACGACCACGCCACGCACACACACACACACAAAGCCGAACCGAAACTTGCTCGCAGCTCTCTATCTAAACAGCTAGATCTAAACTCTATTAACTTTTTATTTCATACAAAAACACATATTTTTTATTCCTGCGTAGTAAATAGTCGGACTTGTTTGAAAATTGAAACTTTTTAGTTTATTTATTTTTTAAACATCCCTAATTTTTTTCAGGGATGTGCAAATGCAAGTCCGATTATCGATTACTTTTTCTGTGAAAGAGATATTCAGGCAAGCAAATCACGAGTGTTTAAATTTTTTGACGAATTTTTAAAACAGATAGTTTTTGAAAAATCAGTAATTAATTTTTGACGCCGAATAAAAAAATCGAGTTTTCAAGAGTAAATATTTTTAAGCATCCTAAATGTTGAGAGAAAAACAAAATGACTAAATAATCTTTCATCGTGCGTTCCACTTGAGACTTGAACCTATATTTTTCTTCAATTCGATTTACTTTTACGACACAGTTTTTATTCAGATAATCGGAAAGGAAAGCTTTCAAATGTTTGTGAGCTCTAAAAAAAGTGAAGCAGAATGGCTTGAAAGGAAGAGAGAAAGGAGACGCACTCCGAGTGAGTATATTTTTCAATCGTCCTGAGTAAATAAGTCGTAAATTCAGATTACTCACGTGCGTCTGTGCAGCCAGGCTGGTACTCCTCCGCCGCAAATGTCAAAGTCGTCTCTTAAAAGAACATTTTGATCAAGCACAGATCAAGTGATGCTCTCTTACAAAGTCCTATTCCAATCATACCATGCTCAGTTTACTCAATGAATCGCAATTATAGCAGAGAGTGGCAATGGAATGTGACTGTGTTGAAGTGGAAATAAGAAAGCACTTTGAATATGATTCAAAAATTTTTTAGATCACTAGAACAAATTTTTATTTAGCCAAAATAGAGCTTTACTCAATGAAAACTTTTTAAAAAAGGTTAAACTCTACTACAAAAGCCATTCATATCTACACGCGATTTTCCCAGACTATTATCTGCTGGAAAATTTGGGAAACAATCGCGAACAATTATGAAAATCGCACATCATTCGATTCGTCTCGCTGAACAGATTTCAGATAATTTAAGTTACTTAAATGAGATCAATTTTAAATATATTATTTAAATTTTCTCAAAATTTTGATCGAGGCGTGGATCTAGCAAAGCAAATATAATGGATACCATTCCCGTGGAAAATTGTCATATTTTTTTTAAAAAACTAACTTGTTTTCGGTTGTAAAAGAAAAATTCATTGATCTTTTCCTCATTTCCTAATTTGAATGAAATTTTGTCAGGTATGCAACCTGCCCGACAGAAAAGTTGCGCGTGATGCATAAATTCGAATTTTATCCATGCCAAGCTCTCATTGTCAGCTTTCGCAGTCGACCAAATTCTCTCGAATTTATTATACAATAATCAAATATTCAGCGGCCACGGGTGATTCACCACCGAGCGAGGCACGTTGTTGACACGGCGGTGACGGCGAAGTGCGACCGAGGTGTTGTTAGAGGGGCCAATCCTATTGTTACAAGAACCGCTCGGGAGGGTGTGTGTGTGTTTACTTCAACTTGCGGAAAGGTCAGCCCCTTTATCTTACTCGGGCTGCAGCAGCCGAGCCGAGAAATGCTTGGGCACCGGGGAGTAAGAGGCACGGCAACTTGATATTTGAGAAGAATGATGATCGCTCTTTCTCTCTCGTCTTTGTATTTTCGCACACTGCTCGCAAACAGCAGACCTTTTGACGTCAGTCGAAGATGAGAAGCTGTTCTCTCTGCTGGCGTGCAGTGCGAAATTCGAGATAAGCCGCCAAGGACGGCCGTTTTTGCACTCTTGGTTTGTTTTGAGAGCGCACGACCGCACGCGACACGCTTCCGCCACCGGAATGGAGAGCATTATTTGGCATAAATTCAGCGCAGCGCATAAAAACATTGAGTGGCGCATAATGATTTGAAGCTATGCCGCAGCTTGATCAAAATTCATCCTCAAAATCTTGGCAAGAGATCCTTGCCAGACGCAGAATGGTGCATCTCTGCCTCAGATAAAACTGTTTGTCGAGCATTTAACAAGTTTCCTTTTCCTCCTCTCGTCTGCCAAATCAGGCGAAATGGCCCATTGCAGGGTTCGCTCAATTTTCCGTCCGGGTTTTTCCAGACAATGGATTTTTTGTGTATTGTATTTACTAAAAACTTTGTCAAATTAACGAAAAGTGTGCTGGGTCAAAGGTTTACAGGGGTACAAATCTTGCCTAATGGACCACAAAAATTACCTTATCGCGTTTTTAACGTCATGATAACTTGTTGTAGCCACTGAAAAATATATGAAAATTATTAATTAATTAGGAATGAACAAAAATAATCAATTTTTTCTCAAAATACTCATTTATTTATTAATCGTTTTAAGGATGATAAACGGTTTCTCATAGTTCAACATTTGAATTATTTTGCTAAGTGCTATCAGTGAAATAACCACTTGTTTCTTTTCCACTCAAAACGCTATAAATAATCGATTTGCACTCTAGGTAATTCAACGTTACATTCTTTTAAAAAATATAAGACCCTTTGGAAATTAAAACATACATCTTTAAAAAATATTATGGAGCACTTTTTGGTAATTTTTCCGCTTATGAATTTTTTGGGCTTCTCTTGTAAGGCTCAGGCTGCTTAATTTAAATTATTAAAAAGGGTTCAAGTTTCTCTCTTGGAGAAATTTTATAATAATTACCTCTTGCAAAATAGTGGTCTTTTTAATTTTATAGGTCTAAAAACAGTTTTAAGAAGAGAATAACTGTCATTGGTCCACCCCTTTAGCCATATCCTGCGATTGAGTGTTCACCCTGCTCAAATAAGCGCCAAACACGACATGGATCGCGCCTTCTCGCAAAACAAACACCGCGTGGGCCGGGACGAAAGGGCAAGGGTGTTTCTTTCGGGCAGGCCTCTAATGCATGTTGACATTTGACCTGCGTTGTTTGTGTTGCGAGGGCGGGAGGCGCGGAGGGCGAAAAACGGGGCCAGCAGGTTGAGCGGCGCCGGCCGACGACGGGGCGCCAGTTGCCAAGACGACCATTCAATCACGCGCTGCTCTGTTTTATCGCCAACTCGGCCTGCCAGCCTTAATTGCCAGCTGCGTCGAGCATAATTATCGGCATAATTAATGACGCGCGTGTGTGTGTGCTTTCCGCTAATGAGAGCGCTTTCAACGTGAAACGCGAAACAGGCGCCTCACTCCTTTGTTTATTTATACCAGCGCCGTGCTGAGTTACGAGAGTTTAATATGTACTCTATCGCCACCTCATTATCATTTCCACAAAAAAATTACATGGCAAAATAATGAAGTGCATGCATTTTTATATCAAATGCATACACATGGGATTTTTCAAACAATGAAACAAATATGGAGGGTGAAAATAATGAAAAAGAATTGTTAAAAATTTCACGAAGGAAAATTTATGCATAGGAAATAAACTCTATTTGCGGCTTTGCGAAACCAGGATCTAATGGAAAAGGAAAATAATAACTGTACTGCATCTATAGCTGTTTCGCAGCAATCTCAGCTCCTCAGGAGAAGTTTTAATTAATAGTCTGATTTTATATTTTATGGGAAGGACAATCACTTATTCGCAACTAAGGAAGCGTTCTTCATTTTTTCCCTCTTCAATTCAGTATTTGCGTAGGCGATTTAGTGTTCAAAGCTTTCTTTTGATGTGCTGACAACGGAATTCAGGCCAGCCAGTTGCCAAAGAAATGTCATCATAATACGTTTCTACGGTGATTGACTGATCTGATTTTTGGTATGAGCACATAAATAGAAATTGTTTTTAGAGCAGAATTCACAGCAGCAGGATTGAGTCTGAAATCGTAGCGGAAGTGCTTTAAAATCGTAAATATACGGTGGCGCCATCTGTTAGTGGTTTTGAATAGGGCTTTTGCAAATGGTACATTGGTTCCCTTGAATACACGCCCGTCCTTTTTTATTAATCTATGTAGTAATTTTGTATTTTTGCTGTAAATAATGTAAAAGTCATTAGTGTTACAATATTTTGCTGCATTAGTGTTTATTATTTAGGCTGCAAAAGACAAAATTTAAAAAAAATCAAAGTCACAAAAGCTATAAACATATTGGATTTTTGACACTCAATATTGTGTATACGCAGAGCAAGCATGCATGATCGTTTGCGTTTGCACGTTCTTTTAGAATGCGTGATTTGGCCCCATAAATCGGCGTTTTAATAAAGACCTCGGAACAAGGGGTAAGTGGCCCGGCCCTTGACTGAGCTCCTTTGCGGTGTTATTGGCACTCAATATTTAACAAACTTTGCTGGCGAAAATTTACTTTTTCCTGCTGAAATTTGAGGCCTCTAAATAAAGGAAAATGAGTCTTCCTCTTCACCAACAATTTATTATATCCAAAGATGAATGCTGGAAAGGATTAATGACATAAGTTAAATTCATGTAGTTGATTTTACAATAGTTTTATTCCATATAGGCAAATAACAAGGCAGGAGTGCTGGAAGACTCACAGAATGAAAATATTGTGAAAGAAAAATAATGTACTGCAGATTTTTCAGCAGTACCTTATCTCCAAAACAAAATTCATAGCCACATAGTATTAGCTGCAGATATATTTGAATCGTTGGAAACGTCCGCCTGCACTCAACTCTTAATAGCGCAAAAGAAATAAGAGCAACGAAAATCTTGACAACGCCGCAACTCGCTACTGCCTGTGATAAAAATTATCTCTAACAACAATTCAGTAGGATTTTAGATTGTTGGTAGAGATTGTCTTTACAAGAAATGTAAAAAAATAACCATCACTTTCTTGTCCCGTGCCTTTGAAAAAAATTACGCCTTCAGGAAGCACTCGAAATGAATGCTATTTTTATATTTTTGCTTTTAATCATCAATTCAGACATAGAATCCAAGTTTTTGTAGCTTTCTTACTTTCTAAAAACATTGTGCGCAGTGGTACTTCTGCAGGAACATCACTTCAATTGTAAAAACCTCTGGAGAGGTCTGCGTCGTTTTGGTCGACTCAATAAAATGTGATTGCACACTCTGAGTAAAATTTTATTGTTGTGGTCCAATTTTTACGAAATCTTGCCACAATGGCGGTGGCATGAAGCGATGGTGCTTTCCCGCGAGAGGCAAACTCTGTTTGAATGTAGTCAGAGAAACAGAGAGCACTCTTTTTGGCACTCATTTAGGTCCTAGAATCCCTCGGGAGACGTGTGCACCTCCCGGAGTCAAGCCGGGAATATTATCGTTTTGCCAGCCGCTCCTCTATCGATCCAATTTATTTTTGCGCAACATTCACATATCTCTTCATCCTCGCATGAAATCCCTCGGAAAAATTTAATTTGCCGCAAATCAGAGGAGGCCAAAAAGAAAATAACTCGATTTGGTTGCGTCCTCACACACGAAAGCCCGAAACTTTGCTCTTCGCAGTGGGAGACGGTTGGAAAATATCTTCAATCAATTTGTTAACTCGTGGAGATTAATGAATTGGCTGCAGATAACATCACTAATGGCCACCGCCCTTGCCACTCTGCTCCCGTTCCCACACAGCGGAACAAAAAGCCTCTAATCCAATAAGCAACGCTATCAGACCTAGATTTTTGCGCACACGTTTCTCCCCACTCGCGCGACGACTGGCCTTCGTGTTTATTTTTCATGTTCGCCTGCAACGCGAGTGGCGAAAGATATAAATTCTCCACGTTAATGGGATTTGCTTGAAAAATGCGCCAATTAAGGCCGGAATTTCGTGAGAGCGTGCACGGTCCAATGAAATTGAAATAATTTACGGAAGAGGGCCGTGAAGAAAAAAATCTTTGCTAGCCGCTAATTACCGTGTTTTATTAATCCGAGACGTTGCGTGCCGAGTTATTTTTTCAGGGCAGTTACTAATTTAATAATTTCTCCTTAAGAAAGTGAAGGACGTGTTAAAACGAGTGCAACCGCGTGTAATAAATAGCGTATAGATTACGTAATTTTGTAAAACATGAAATTTCTGGTTGTTTTGAAATCTACCCACACTGACAAGGAAACTCTTACGATTCGATGATTTAGTTTTTGGCTGAACCATTGAACCCGTGTAGCCTTTCTTGATGCAAATTTCCAATTTTTTACTTGTCGAAAAATTGGAATTCTTGTTAATTTAAAATGTAAAAATTAAAATTTCTCTATTTTTTCTAATGAAAAATATGGACCAGGTAATCCGCTCAGAACCTTTTGAACATTTACCTCAAACCATTCATGAGCAGTTAGCCAATTTCCCTGCTAAAATCTAGGGCTTTTACCAGAAGGTAAAATTGAATCACGATTTCAATTAAAATTAAAACGTCGAATGCTAAGAGTTGTGTTTCATCCAATTACGAAACTGCCGCAGCGCGGATCCTGCCGCCATTCCTGCAAGCCCATTCACCCTCTCACTCGTTCCCCAGGCACGAAAGATGCTCTCTCACGCGGCTAAAATAATGGCACAAACCCAATATATATAAAAAAGCGCTGCTTCCTCGTCGACCTTCTTCTCGCCTGTCAGCCGGGCGCGCGCACGACTTTTCAGCCAGCGCCAAATAATTAAAGTCGAGTGTCAAACTCGCAGCTTCCTCTTCTCTTCGTCTCGAATCAGAAAAGTTTCGAGAGGAGCACAAGCACACGCAGGCTGCGAGTAGGCGGCGCGCATTAGCGAAATGAATTCGCGCTGCCGTGCAGTGGCGTGACTCCGGAACTGACTGACTTGCTGAGAGTTCACACCTCACCAGAAGCACACTGCCGACTAGAATGGTGTGTTATTCCGAGTGCGTGCTCATTAGTCTGCCAAGCTCTTAACTCTCATTTCGAACTTTGAAACTGGAAATTCCGAGATTGCATCGCTGCTTGACTAATTCCAGAACTGACTATTTTGGTGCTCATTGCTATAGGACTGTATTTTACACGGTTTCTAGGCAAAATGGTTGAATATTTTTAGAATGTTTTATGTAGCAAAAAAGTCGGACTTGCAATGTGGACAAATATGCCGTTTTCACCTCGTATTCGATATTATTTGAATGAATGAATTATTTTATTAAACACAAAATTGTAAATAACAGACATTATATATTGAAGAACCATAAAAGCAGACGTTCACATAAAGTTACATTATTTTTATCACGGTAGAATGCAATAGGCAAATCGAAGCGTTGATACAATATCAGCTATTCGTCTTAATTGTTTGATTTTACAAATTAAAAAGTGGAAGGTATGAGGCAGGCTCAATCAATCAGATCAATTCGTGCGCTCTCTTTGTTAGATGAATTTTATTGCATCGTTTGTAGCACAATTCACACGCTATGGAGGCTTTAAATGACATCTTTTGAGTGAAATCTTCATTTTCATCCGTTTTTAAGAAATTTACATGGAGTGCGTGTTTAAATGAAATTAAAAATTGAATTTTTCAATTATTTAAAAATATTCAAATTTAAAAAAGGCAAGTGTTTTTATATTTTAAACGATATTTGATTCAAAAAATTTCAAAAACACTTTTCAATTTCTAACGAGACGATTGCAACATTTAATTTTCTTTTTCAAAGAATGGAAAAAAGTTTAAAATTTTGAAATTTAACTGTTTTTTATTTACACTAAACTTATTACTTTTTTAAACTAAAAACTTATTGAGCTAGAAAATTCGGGCTGAAATTTAGAAATTCGGAGGTAAATTTCTTACGTACAAAAATTTACATTATTTGTTTTGAATTTTTAGCCTTTTTTAGACGGTTTATAGACGATCTTTAGTGGGGACTAAATGATTCTTCCTCACATGATGATCCCGTGGCAATTGGGAGCTCAGAAATAAATTTATGTTTGATCGGTTTTTCAATGAAATCAGTTTATTCATTTGCGAAAGAAGTTTTGATGCTATTTTTAGACCTGTGTTGGAAAGAATATGCTGTTACTTTTCTAAATTTTCATATAAATCACGCCTAGCTCTTTTTGGTGGTAATTAAAAATAAATATAAAATAAATAAACTCATTTGGTTCTGGAAATACAAATAACATTATTTACGAAATTATTTACTAAGATTAAGTTCCTGCCGCCGCATGCGAGAGCGAGGATTTCTATTTTGCAATCGATAAAATGCGCTCGCTAACAAACTAACTAACTAAAGCGTGGTGTAATTATTGCTCTGCAGCAGTGGCATGCCGCCAGGTTTCCAGTGGCACCCCTGAGGCTCAGCATGCCCGACACGGCCTCCAATGGAGCCCCCTACTCCGCCTCCCAGCAGCAGCAGCAGCAGCCGCCCCCGCTCACCAGGCGGAGGAGCAACGTGCCGCCCCAGCTGCCCCTCAGCCCAAGCGCTGACCTTCCCAAGACCACTATGCCAGTGTCCTCGTCGCCGCCACCCTCTTACGAAGACGTTCTAGCAGAGGTAGGCTACAATTGCCTCGAGTGAATCAAATTTGGTTTATTTTCAACTAGATTCATGATGACCAAAATTATCATTTCTATTCATCTAAAAAGACAATAATTATGTAAACCAATTAAATAGGTGATTTTGTAAGGAACATCGTTTTATTATTATAATTTTTGTTAAAAAAAATCGTGAAATAGTATAGTTTTCAGATTCATTTGAGGAAAATATACGGCATTTCAATTCAATGTACAAAAAGGGCGTCATTTTAGGATTTTTCAGGAAATTTAATATTTTAGTTTTGTTAACTCGTTTAGTAGTTAGTTATAGTTTAAATTGGAGAGTGCCTCATTTATTTATCATAGTAATATGTCAACCTATATTATTCAAACTAAAATGTATTATAAAAAAACACTCGATTGTAAGCCTGAAATTTAAAAAAAAAAGAGTGAAACTAGCAAAATAAACGGAAAATTTGTCTAGTTTGTGCTAGAAGAAAACATTTTATGTTTGGGCAGTTTATTTTTTACTGTCAAAAGGCACAAACCAACACAACTTGATCTTGGTCCTACCTTTTAAAAAATTTGAATTTAGAAACAATATAGCAGTTGCACACATTTTAAGAATTTTAACAACCGTGTTTAAAAACTAAAACAATATTCTATTCACATCTTAACAATCTTCTAAGATAAAATTGCAAAAAATTAAGAGGAATCATGATTTCAGAACCGTTTGGTGGCGGCAAGGGAGGCAGCAGCGGCCGCCAGTGCGTCGGCGGAGGCGTGCGGATGCTCCGAGCAGGCGAGAAGCAGCAGTACAGAGAAGCCCGTGCCCACCGTGGGTCGCACCGGCCCTTTGCAGATTCAGCACAAATCGAGCAAGGCACTCTACAGAGCCGTGGCTGCCCAGTGGGGTCTTACTTGCAAGATGAGTGACAAGTGTCGCTGCCTCGATTGCCAGGTTTGATTAACTATTTTTTCCGCAGCAAAGTTTTAACGAATTAATTATTTTTGTTTAAAATTCCAAAAGATTTCTATTGAAATTACCTGCATATTTTACTTTTAAATTTAATTAGGAATGCCATTTGAATGGCCCGCTTTATTTTTTGCAATCAGACAACAGAGATAAAACCATAAAATGGATTAAGACTGATCTCCGCGCATCTGGATTTATCCTCTTAATTAAAATTGCATAGGAGCTGCTTTGCTAAATCCAAATATTCCCATGTAAAATATCTGATTACCTTTATCTCATTATCATTGCTAGTACAAAGAAATCTGAACTAAAAGTTTTGTGGTTGCAGGGTCGTTATTTCGACTGCGAATTTGAGCAGAGCGAGCAGGAGAAGACGGACGGCGGACTGGGGGCTAGCACCCCGATGTTCATATCCGACGTGATGGGTGGCTCTATCGGCTGCACACTACTCTAGACTGCTAACCGAGGAGACGAGAGAGATGCATGTGTTTATGGTCCGTTGTGCTGGAGGCAGTGATTGCGGGCAGCTGGCCCCAAGGCGGCGACAAAACTGCCAAACGCAACCAGAGGAGCGACAGCGCCCGCCAGGCTGCCTAGCGCGCAAGGGGCGAGTTCCACTCGCTATGTTTGTACGAGAGGTTTCAAGAGAACGAATGTACAAAAAAAGAAAGATGTTTGTGCATGTGTGTTTTTAACCGAGACGTTTTCGCGATTAATATTCGGTCTATCGTGAAAGGTGTGGCATGTAATTTTATTTTGACTATTCGGATCGGGGAAAAATCAAATTGATTGGTTTACCAACTCTATATTGACTGTAGCTTGTAAGGAGAGGAGCAGGTGCAGCTCTGCTTTTAATTAATATAACTATATGCGCCCTTTCAGTTGCGTGTCAGCAGGAATCCTAAGCCTGATTTGCATCTTGTGTAAAAATGCTTATATCTATTTTTAAAGATTAAAAGTACCGAAATTTATTTTCAACTTTTAATAAGCACTTGAATTTCATTTTCAGCAGTATGCAAATCGATTCCTGAGGGCTATATTGGGTTCGACAGATGAATCACATAATCGAAAACTCGACACGTCGAGTGATCTAGCTGCCTAACCTTAATTTACCCTAAGGAATCGGTTTTGGCACTGTATAAAATGTAATTCCAGCGCTAATATTTAACAGAAAAAACTCAGATTCAGGTTGCAAATTTTCAGCTTAGGAGTCCAGGCCCTGTTTAAGTAATATATTTAATGTACGCATATATTGTGTAAATTTAGATGCGATTAACTCCAGCAAAAAGTGTACAACCTTGTGTATCTCATAAATGAAAACTGACCAGTTTCCTATGATTATAAAGCAAAAAACAAAAAGAGACAACTGCTTGAAATGAGAAAGCTAAAGGCCTAAAACTCAATTGAAGACACTCCAAGATGACACACCGTTATTTATATGTAAATATTAGAGGATTAAACTCTCTTACCAACGCAGTTTATAAAGGCGTAATAATTCTTCGCTGTTATATTTGAAGCAACCTCAACTTTGCAGCAAAAAAACGGGTAATTTTCTTATGATCGTCGGAGGTTTTAAAAGTCGCAAGCAGTGCACTTCATTTGCCAAGATTAAAACTCATCGGGAGCTTGCGTGAAGATGATTTAAGAGCTTTGAATATTTCATAGCAGCAGTGAGTTCAAAATCTTAACAGATATTTTTAATGTTTCCCCTAATTGTATATTGTGGAAATGAATAAATAATTCAACAAGTACTGGAATACATTGGGTTCAGTTTCAATCACGAGTGAATCCCCTGTTTGAGAAAATTATTGAGCTTTATTTTCATTGAAGCCGTTGCACACATCTTTTTTTATAATTCATTTAACAAATACATTATAACATGGTGGAAATTACAGAAAACATTACAAATATTTTACATAAATCTATAAAGCGTGTGGGGTTACAACTACAACCCGATGAGTGCAAGATAAATATACTTTGCGAATGACAAAATTTAAAAATAACATTTATGTGTCTGATCAGAATCGTAATTCGTGTTTTAAAAGTGTACAAGAGCTAAACTATCAAATTAATTCAAAGCAATCCTTTATTTTCTTATCAAACCTGAGTTAAAATCTTCATAAACATTTAGAAACAAAATGAGAGTTTTCACTACGCCATGTTCCTTCTCTATTCTAAGATTGAACGGAAAAAACCGACATCACCACGAAAAGCAGTACACAATATTCTGAATAATGTTTTCACTATACCAGTAGACCAACAATATACTGAGTTGCTTTTGTTTCCACTACTTCTGGATCGCTGCTTCAGAGCTTATTTAAGTGAATCGCCTTTTTTTAATATACATATCCTAAAAACAGTGTTTTGTAGTAATGAGAGCTCTGAAAACCACCATCAAGAAACCGCTATATCACGTGGTTATATCTGTTTGTGTTTTCACTTTAAGTTCTAAGTCCATGCGCATTTAAAACGCATGAGCAGTGCTTTGCTGTAATTTTGTTCTCTCCGTTTCGAGACTCTAAAAATTATTTACTGTGGATGGGTGTTCTCTATGACAAGGGCAGAGGGATCCTAGCAGGATCGATCTCAGAAGTTTGATTGATCAGCAGAATAAAATTGTTGACACACACTTGTATAATAAAAGTTAGATCTTCGCTTTGGTAACACAAGAAGTCGTCGTTGACTTTATATGCGTCTTAATATAGAGAGTAAATCACATTTCAGCTTCATTGAATACTTTTTTCTGACTACTGGGTGAACGATTCTCCAGTGTAGTTTGAATATATTTTAAAGCGCAGAATTGTGATCAACCACAAAATAAATAGCTGCAATATATTTTTCCTCGAGTATCTACTGCGCCTAATCCAAATTTATAACTATTTTCCCCGCCAAAGGTTTTGAGCATGTTTCGCAGCATGAAAAATCGGTGGATTTTCTCCTCGTAATGCAATGTAATAATAGCTTGTAATCTAAGTACTTTGAAAGGGTAATCTAAAATCTGCAAGTATTTGTTTTGTGCTCAACCACAGCGACAAATATATATGTATTTTTTAAATAAACAGTACATTCACTTTTTGTGGCTGTCATTCAGGTAGATAAAATACAGCAAAACTTCTAGTAACATGACATAAACATTACTTCTGCGAGCTCACAGATAAAGAATAACTGGCGTTCCTATTCTCTATAATTCTCTATTTTCGGAATAAATTATTTTTCTGCCAAACAGTAGGCTCTTTTAGAATTCGCAACTTTCCCAGTATCTTATTATGGTATTTCACAAACTTTATAATTTACACCTTACTTGTAAAAACCCCGCCGTATATATGTATATTTAAATCGCATGTTAGCTCCTATATTTTGGGTACCTTTACTGCCTATATGTATGTGGGATTAGCTCCTTAAAATAAGAAAGCATTTTCACGTGCTTCTGGACGATTTGAGTTGTAAAATTCGTGAAGCTCTCCTTTCGATTTGGAAACGAAAAAAATTGAAGGGACTTGTCTCTTCTCTAGTTTTTGATCTTTGCTAGGCTCTCTGAAGCAAAACACAGTGACCAAGATCAGACACAACACGTGGCAGTTTAATTTACCTGGAAAAGCGTATGTACTCTAGATTCGCATCAGCATCACGCATTTTCCGGGGCACTTGCCGGGGCGCACGAGACCGAATATCTTCAGCTCTCTCTGACCTTTTGAAAAATCAATACTCCTCATACATAATAAGCCTATCTGGCCTCGCGCTTGTTGCAAATTCTGCAACAACAGCCGCCGACTTGATGAAAAAGTCAAACAATCAACTTTGCCCGCACTTGAGATGAAACTTTTCTAGTTACATTATATTTGCAGCTGAGAGCGACCGCGGCTGAGAGAATCAAAAGGAGAATGCACATATATAATATAATACATATGAAGGGGCCAGAATTTTTCAACACAATTTTAGACAACACTCGTTCAAATGCTTTTTTTTGTGCATCATTTTAAAATCACTTTGTCCACATTTTCAGTTGGGAACTATAGCAGGCTGCAGGTAACAGGGTGGTTGAGGACGTGGTCGAACAGAATTGGTCCACCAGCGGCGAGGTCAGGCGGCCGCTCTTCATCTTCGAAGTCGCAGTCAAAGTAACGGCTCTGGAATGAAAAATGGCTATTAATAAACGAAAAAACATGTTGAAAGTTGTTTTCACAAGACGATATCTTCCTTATGAATGTAAATTTTTAAAATGAAAATTTTTCTCTCACTAGTTGTTCATTAAATTTCATATTTAAGGAATTTGCTATATATTATCTTCCAATAATGAAATTCTGGGCTCAGCAAGACAATAAATTTTAAGATTTGCCAATATTCTCGAGAAATTAAACTGTCTGTAAAGGATTTTTCGCTTTATTTCAATCCTTTCGCTCTCGTTGCGATCTATCAAATTATCGGGTAAATATCCTACTGGCGAAATAAATTATAATTTTCAACAAGGAAAAAGTGCTCATCGGTTGATTAACGTACAAAAATTTGTTGCCAATTTTCTCAGAACATTAATTTTCGACCTGGATTTTCAGCTATTTTTCAATTAATTTAGAAAATACATTACACAGTGTTAATATCATTTTCCCCAATTTTTTAGTACAGCAGATACACTATTAAAATTCAGGATTCTTATTTTAAAGAACAGATTCCAGTTTCCATGTTGCAAAATCAACACGTTCTTCATTCTCATCCATTAAAACTTTCTCCTTTTAAATTGATCTGATTCTATGTTTCAGCGTCACAAAAATAAAGTTTTAAGCAAACAAGTATGAAGTTTAATTTTTATAACATATGGGAAAAACAATCTCGACATTTTAATTCAAGTTCCAATTTATTTAATTTAAAGAACAATATTTTAGACACCATATCTTTTGGACAAATCATCAGGTCTTTAACATTCAGAATATTCAAAATTTAAGGAAATAATACTCTTTAGAAGAACATTAACAAAAACAAATGTGTTGGTGCAAATTACAACATGCATCCACCAAAATAAGAAAAAATTGTCTAACCAAAAAATCCTGATTTTTCATAGTCACTCTTACATTATCGGTTCAATTCCTGATTTTTATTTTCCTTCTTATTCCAGTCTGTGCTATTTTTTCATGCCCAATTTACGTTGTCTAAGTCGAAAACATAAACAATTTTAACGAGTACCCCGAAAATCCTTGTTACTAATACAAGAACTAATCCCTATACGGATTCAGATCAGCAAAAATTGATTTTGGTAGCACTGTATATGTATTTTTGAGAAATGTAGCTGCAAAGTTAGCACGCTTTCCGAATGTTGAGAACTGTCTCCCTACTTGAAATCTCACTTTATTTTACATCAAAGATTTCCCCAAAGAGTTGATACACCATTATTGGATAGATTTCAACAAGAGGAGTCGAAATCTGCCAGGAAAATAGGTCAAAAGTGCTGTATATTTTGGAGAAAATACGCAAAATTTGAATATTAACAAAATGGAAGTCTTCATTGAATTATTTCCGATTATTTCCCATTGCAGGGCAATTTAATCAACTGTTTATAGTAGCCAATAATTCTTAATTGTTGTCCTGTATCAAAGGTAGAAGATGTATGATAAGTTTTATTTTACATTTTGAAGTTCCTGGAAATTTTTTAAATGGATCTGAATTAGTTTTCGGTAGCCTTTAATCAAAATTTTCAATGCTTATAATAGTTCAAAAGCAGGTGAAAGCGGTAAACATACCGTCGCGTAGATGAATAAAGCACACCAATTGCTACCTCTCGCGAGCAAAATTATTATACGAGAATGTGTTTGCCCCGTCAAATTAACCGCGTTGATGTTTAGCTGCTGGCAGCAAATATTTATGAGAGTTTATAGAAACAGCATTGAATTTCGCAAGCTCGCGGCGTGAAAAAGCTTTCCGCGCGCGCCACTGTTTGCACATGCAGAGGGGCATAATTCAGTTTAGCCGAGCAACTTTTGGCAAAGGACTCGGTAATTAATCTTTTGAGGAAGTCATTTTGTTTGAGTATCACAGAAAGCTTTTAGAGCTGGTGAGAGTTGCAGAGGCACAAACGACAATTTTTGCGCATAATCATAGAGAAAAGAAAGGTACACACATATTTTCAAAGTGCCGTGGACTGCGCACACCCTTCGGCTAACTTTTCTCATAAAGAGACAAAGAGTGGAACCCGAACAATAACACACGCTCTGCACGCCGAGTTTAACATTCAAAGTTCTCTTCCATTTAATTAAAACGAAACCGTGGCTGCTTGGACTTGAAACCACACGTCAATGAAAAATCTTTCTGCGGGCGATATACTTTGTCCGAAAAGAAATTTTCTGAAATATCTGATTCGGAGTTTTTAGACCGCGTCAAATAAATTTATCGATAAATTATTTATTTTACGGGATAAATTTGGAGACCTCAGTTTTTCATCTCCCCGTGGTGCAATTTCTAAAATAAAAGGTACACGCTTTGGATTCCCCTCAATGAGTCCTATCAAACTGATATCCTAGTAGACCAAGGTCTGTTAGTTTTGGTTTCTAATTAAAATAATAAAAAATGAGCTCACCGAGTTTGAAGTTTTGAAAATGTGATTAAAAGTTGAATATGACTTGAGTGAACTTGTGTAAAAATTTCAGGATTGTGTTCTTTATTGTTTTAGAGAAATTCCCTCTCAAAACTAAAAAACGATTTTTGTCACTTTCCGCGTTTTAGAAAATTTATTTACCCCAAATCTCTGGTTCTAACCATCAAAATTGCAAAATTTACCTAATACCATTTGACTCGTTTCAATCTACCCTGACCAGTTGAAGAGTTTAGGGTGCTTAACCCACCCCTTTCATCTCCCCTGCTCTAATTTTAATAGCAAAAATTTATTTCTCCAGTGCTTCAAAATCTTTTACATTATCAAAAACTCAACATCCCACACATTATATACAAATTGGGAATTTTTCCAATTTTAAAACCTTTTCATTCCGAGAGGTTTCAAAGTTTCCAAAACTGTTCAGTAAAAATGAATATTTTGTTGAAAATTTCATGACATCATCTACAGACTAACCTTTAGATGTAAATTTCGATGAGTTTGCATGATTTCATGCCAATTTCGTCCTCCGAACAGTGACGTTTCGTCATCACCCATTTTGGACAAATTCTTTTCGGACAAAGTTCACGCTCTCTCTTTCTGGCGCTCGCTCTGTCTATTTTCCTCGCAAAACCATTTGCGTATATCAATAAATGGAGAAAGACGCAAAACAAACAGTGCAAGGGTTGCGACAGAAAAATTGGCTTCGATAGCCGCGTGCGGAGAGCGGAAAAACTTATTCTTGTGGACACATAAAAAAGCATGCCGTCAAACAAAACCAATATGTCACGCTGGTGACAGCGAATTTCACCCTTGCTTTTTTACCAAGTAAGGGGCGCGATTTAATTCGTTTTGGCGTGAAAAGGAAGCGTCGACGGATCAATCATCGGGCCGGGGGATTAATCACCCCGACGACGAGCGCTCTTTTTGCGTGGGCAGGGCGCGGGGGTAGGTGCGAGAGAGTGTACCTGACAATCTAAGCATCTGCAGCTATCACTCATGCGACACGTGAGGCCCCAAATGGCCGCCGCCTCGCGGTACAGCTCCGTGCTGGATCTCCTCTTGTGATTGTAGTTTTCCGGCACCTCGGCCGTGCCCTCGGCCTCCGTCGGCTGCTGCTGGCCCAGCTGCTGCTGCACATTTCGGCAAACATTAGTTCGGGCTGTGCGCGCAGAGGGTGAAAAGAAAAAAGGGAAAAATTGTGTCTAAGCCGCGCGAATAAATTAGACCCCTCTCCGCGGACGCATTAATAATCTAAAACTGCGGAACGAGCGCGGGTGGGCTGTTTTCTCAAGATAAAATTGGTAATTTGGAGGTGCGGAGAGGAGCGTGCCGTCGCCGGGCTTTTACGCTCCACGTTTTCCGGCAGCGCGCGCTGAAATGAATACTAAATGTCATGGTGCGAATTTCTCGCGGCCAATAATTATGAGGAAATGGAAATTAAAATTTAATTGGAGACGAATTCGAAGAATTATATCGATTTTTTGCGGGAATTTAATGAGGGAATATTTCTTCATTCAAAACGGAGGGTTGCTTGCAGGATCTTTCTCTTAGGACGCGAGCGCAAGGGGATCTGGGTTTAATGATGACGGGATGAATACAGATTAATTAAATCTGCTAGACTGCCATTAGGCAGTCGAGTGTGTGAGTCGGAAGTTGAAATTAAGCAAAACGCGCAGCGCACGAGGCGGAATTCTTGGAATATTCATGTGTTCTCCACCGAGAGGAGGAAGAGAAGCCGCAGGAATTCGACTGAATTAAACAACGACTGGAAGGGAAAACGCGTGCACAGAGAATGAATTAAAGAAAGAGTAAGGGAAAGGGGCGATTTTATACCTGGATGTCAGACGACGTGTCCAAAATGTACATCGAGTCGCTGGTGCAACGCAGGTACAAGTCTTCCACTTCTGCAGCATGGAGAAAATAATTTGCGTTTATTTTAAACTGGCGAAGAGCGAACATAATGTTGAAAAATATGCATTTGAAACGTTAAAACAAGGGAAATTGAAACTAAAAGCATGTTGATATGTTTTATTAATTTGCAAGCATAGAACCATGGATAAAAGACTGATATTAATTGAAAAAGGAGCCTAGGACGTTACAGTTGGAATATTTTTTATGATAATAAGAAATGTAATAAAATACCATTTCAAAATATATTGTAATATTTTAAAATCAATCTTTTTTTAATTCACCCTTATTACAGGATTAATTATTGTTTAATGAAAAGCGTTTGCGTTTAGTCCAAAAGAGTTAAATGAATGATTTAAGAAAAAGATAATCCATATCTTTTATTCTAGGTTTCAGGGTTTTTGGAATAACTTTTTGAAAACTCTCAACCAGGAACCCTTAAAACAATTGAAATTTCGGCCAGCAACCAGATTACAAACCAAAATGCGCAGCCCCTTTCAGTTCTGCACATTTTAGCACAGCCTTTTTGACATATATAGTTGAGAGCAAACATTTTTATGGGGTAAAGTTAACTTGCTGATCCACAGTAAAAACAAAGTTAGAACATTTTGAATGTAAACAATTCTGTGTTGAGAGAATTAACAGTAGAAAAAATAATGAAATGAGCTAGCATGTCTGACCTGAAATGTTGACCCTGTGGGTGGGAGTGGCATGGCGAGGCTCATTGTGGCCGAGGGCGGCGGCCACCTCGCGCAGCAGCCGCTCCTCCCTGGCTCTGAGCTCGGCGCAGCGCGCCAACTGCTGCAAGGTGCTCTGGTCGGGGGCCGACGGTGCCCCCAGCGGGCCTCCGCTCACCGTGCGCACCCCCGAGGGGCCAGCGGTGGCCGCGGATGCGCCGGCCAGCATGCCCGCCGCCGCCACCACTATCCCGCGCCTTCGCCGCCGCAGGCACAGGAAGTAGAACACTGCAACACACAAAAAATTCTCATTATCTGACTGATAAATGTGCAAAGATGGGCTGTGTTGGAATGATATTGTAGATAGGAATTTTCTTGTTGAATTTGAATTATTAATTTGGTTGCTTTGTATTTGACTTAACTAATGAGATGCTCTTCATTAAAATAAGCATTTCCCGATCATCAATCAAAGACTTTTCGCTTCTTTTAAGATATGCCTGAAATTTTATTAATGAAAATCACCTAAAAATTACATATTTAACAATCATGATAATTAAATAAAAATAAAAATTGAATCATGATATTTGTTGCTATATCACTAATTCAAAATATTTTAATTATTTAAAACCCCTGTGAAAATTCTCAAACCATTCAGTTCAGTTCGAATTTCGACGTTGGAAACCCTTTTGGAACAATATTTGCAATTCAATACTTTTTTATTGACTAATTAAAATGAAAAATTTGCCAAATAAACCTTTATTATATTTTATCTGATTGGTATAAATGGAATTCCTGAATTGAAATCAACCAATCAGATTTATACCTTAATTGTTTAAGTAAATAATTGTAATAAGAAATTAATTTAATTTAAAAATGTACCTACACATTTTCAATGGTCAGATTCGTACAAAGCATTGAATTTCCAGTCGGAACACTTCGTCTGTTTTTTCCGCATAGCCTTTCTCCGTAATTTCCTGACGCGCAGAGTGTTGCGGCGCATTTGCGGCCTCCCGAACTCGCTCGCGGCCGCCGCCGATGGCCTCACGGCCCAACACGCTTCTTCCCTGGCTATTCTCTGGTGCACCGTTAATGCAAGTGAAAGGGTTGAAACGAGGAAATCATGCTTCCCAGTACTGAATCTTAGCCAACTTAAAAAGGTGATTTTTTCAGGTGTTTGTGTTTTGCATGCCAAAACACACAATTAAATTGTTTTAAATTCGCAGAGCCTATTACCTGATTTGAAATCCGTCGATGAACACTAATCTGGTCATTAAAAATATTTTAGAACAATATTTGCAATTGGGGATTATTATAATGAAATAATTAACAAATAAACTTTTTCCATTTTCATACTTTCACATTCAACATTTTTTCCCCCTAATAATCAATACTAGGCTTAATTTCAAATTTTATTGTCATAAAAGTCTTAAAAACGCGTTAAGCCTACAGCTGATTGGTGGTGACAAAAAATAAAATTATTTTTTTAAACATAGAGCACGAAGCTCAAAAATTCACAACGCGCATTGCAGTTGTATATTAATTTCAATGTTTTTCTCATTTTGATTCTAAGTCTATGAGGAAATTTTAATCATTGATGTTTCAGTGATACTTGAAAAAATACTCTGTTGTATCAAAGGCACAAAATATATTTTGTATCGACGGATGAATAATCAAATGAAAATACACAATAAACATCGCAAAACAGCTCGCGTTTGGAGCGAGATTCGAATCTTTCCGCCGAGGATGCATGATATGCCCATATATAAAATCAACGATTGAAATTTATGAGCAGTGTCGGGAAAAAAATATCAGAGCTTTCGACGGAGCTTTAACAAATTCGCTCATGTGCCGTCGTCGTCAGTGCGAATAAATAAATAAAAACGCTCGGCGGCGGAACAAACAACACGGCAAATATTTTTACAGCTCACATACACATTTCTCTGTTTGCGCATTGCGATTTGATTGTGAAAAATTATCGACTGCCATCAGAGCCGTTCTCGCAGTCATCAATCTGGCGCTTCCGCAGGTGCGGAGAAACATCCGTCCGCAAATTCGCAGGCAACACATGTATCGGCCTCTGCGGATTTATCAATAATAAGCCGATATTGGCCTTGATTGCCACAGCTGCTGACTTTTTGTCGAGCAGGAAAGGCAATGTGTGTGTGTGTGTGTGTCAGGTCGCATTACCTGAGAACGTGTGCCGTGAGTGCTGTTTCTCTCAGCTTGCGATGTCGACATCAGATAATATGTCCATAATTGTACGCGACGCAGAGCCCAAGCAATAAAGTTCGCTGTGTGCTGCATCGAGCCGCAAACTGTACCTCCCTAGAGCCCTCAGCCACCGAGAATATTGGCTGAAAAGCTCTGCGGATCCAAGTTAGAAGTTTTGCAGATTGATTGAACTAGATTTAATAATTATTTGCGTTTTAGATTCAATATTATTTTATTGCGGATCAGCAGAGCAACTGTGCCCCATACATCCACATCCGGAACACAACAAAAATATAACAAAACATTTTTTTATTTTGATAACAGAGGGAAAAGTAAAATCAGTCAATCAGTTCAGTGTTTGGCAATAAATATTTGGCTATCTTTGGCTAACAATTTTTAAGGCCTTTCTGACGTGGACGATTGGAAAAATTAAAATTTTAAAGAAACGCTTTTGGAATTTGATTTTTGACGGTGCCATTCTATTATTGCCAATCTATCTAAAAACCATTACTTTAGCGGTTTTTGTTCTGAACCAAGCCAAAAGTGCCCCCAAGAACGCCGAACGCTGACCAGTCCGAAAAGGGAGCGGTTTCCTGATCGTATGTAGCGCTGGCCTAATTATTGTAAGATCGAGACAGCAGCGTCACAGCGACAGCCAGCACAATCAAGGGACATGATTGGCTTTTGGTTGTGACTTCTCGATCTTTGCGCCAAAGAGCCAATAAGAAAACCGCTCCTTTGGCGAATTGTCGACCACAAGTGATTCGGTTGCATAAGATAATTTCGACCTAAGTATTCGATTGGCACTGTCAAAAACGAAATTCCAGAGCTAGTTGCTAACTCTTTTAAACTAGAGGGCTTTATTCTTTTGAATAAAATCTATTTTTTCTAACAATCATTGAAGACCATAGTGCAATTTAAGTATGGATTTTAATATAGTAAATATGTATGAAATTAAAAAATCCCAAGTGCAAATAATTTAGTTTTTTATTCATACAGAAAAACAAAGAACTATGCTCTTTAATATATTTATCTTATTGGCATATATTCCCTAACAATCTGTTGACCAATTATTCAGTGGCTCAAAATTTCTGCTCGGCATAACAGAGGGTAACTATTGCAACAATGTTGTCGCTTCCCCTGGCTGGACAGGCGAGCGAGCGTTTATTTAAACTGAGCACCCTTGGGTTCTATACACTGCAGCATTCGCTTGAGCAGACCTCTTAGAGTACATTGTCGTTGGCCGGTAGCACTCACATCTCAGAGTGCACGAGAGTGTTTACCATGGAGCAGCGAGCACTGATCGGAAGACTGATTTTATACCCGGGCAGCACACGCGCAAGAGGAAAATTCGACTCCACTATAAGGGTGTAAATACACATAGAGGGAGGAGAGGAGATTGGTCCAGTCGACTGGCCAAGTCTCCAATAATAAAAATAAATACACCGGAGGGACGCAAACAGAAATGGAGAGTGCAATTTTTTATTGTTTCCCGAAGACGAGCTGTCCAACGGAATGAGGCAGCAAAGTACAAAGTTTGCAGTCCATAACTTTTATTATTGTGCATGCTGGGAATGCTGGCGAAAAAGTTTGCCGAGAGACCGTGTTGCTGTCCTGTTCGGTGAGAAACGAGAAAGGGAACTCTTTTCTTGATTTGTCGCTGCTTCGGCAAAAACCCCACGTGGAACGTCAAGGCGAGCAGAAAGCAGTTTTATATATCCGCGAGTAAATTCCATCAAGCAAATAGTTCCTCTCATGAGAAATGGCCGCCGCCGAGCACGTTGCAGTTCACCTCGTCTATTTCCAGCTCTTGGAAAGGCTCCAAATCGAGCATTGTAATGGAAAAGTTAAAAGCCAAAAGTTGACAGGCGCACAAGAGGACAGTATGTTTTGCGGAAATTTAATTTAATAATGGAATTTCCCCGCAAAAACGAATAAAAAATGGTAAGAAAAATATATTCATTTCAATGCATCTGTCCTGAATTTCTCCATAAAAATTGTTTTACAGTCTATACGATATTTTGCACGATTGTTATGATATTTAAAACGAAACTTTTAAGTTCTTTCCAATGTTGAAAATATTGACTGGAGAATTATCCACGGACCAGAGTTCATTTAACCATTTATGGGATTTTTGCCTCATTTGCATTTCGTGTTACGTACAATTGTGGTTGGCCGTGCGGGGTAAAAGAGCAGAGGCCGTCGCTGCCCCACTTTGTTAATCTAGTGATTAATCCCGCCTACCTACCTACGTCCCTTTTAAATTCTCTCGTGTGCGAAAATTAGGAAATTAGCGGTAGGTGGGTGCGCTTGCTCGTTGGGATTTGCATTTAATCGCGCTAGAAAGAGCAACGCGCGATTTCCATTGACGTTTCGACCGGGGAGCTAATTTGGCATTCATAAATATGTGTAACGAGTGCAACGAACCCGGGCATCCGAGGTGATGAATGCAAATTGACAATTTAATCCTCGTAAAATATGAAGGAGAGAGGCCACGCCACGCCAATTCTCCAATTTGCCTAGCTGTTTGGTTTTATCTGCACAAAGTTGTTTTAATACCATTTGCTGCTTCATTGCTCGTGAAAAATTCATTGAGTGACGAGGAAATCTGGTTTGACAGACGGAAATACTATACACCCTCCGGTTCTACTCGGAAATTACACAAGCAAGAGCTTTATGTAAGCCCTGCCAGTCTAACAACACTCTGCAGAAATTAATGAACGATGAGTATTTTTCGAAATTTCAATTCACAAAGGAAAACGTCTGTCACTTTGTGGGATTGAGACGGCATGTCGTCTCTCTCACAACCAAAGTCTTGTGGGGGAAAAGCACTTGTGCCAAAAAGCTGATAAACTCCGCTCCTGGGGGTAGATCAATTTTCCGGCTGCGCGATTTGTTGAATTCAGGTCGTCCGGATTATATCTGAGAAAGCCGATTTTTATCCAACGATAGTCCTTCAATAAATCAAACACGTGCTTATACGCTCACACACACGAACCACTCCTGAAACTTCTTCTTTATAGTGGCAACATGATTACAACGAGCGAAGAGTGAAATGAGCTGCTCGCAAGTGAAATATAATACGTTCACTCTATAATTTGCCAATTACACGCTCAACAAGCAGCAGCAGCGGCACATTCCGCAGCACAACCTCCAATTAAAGCTAACGTAATAAATAATCGAACAAGCCATTTGTGCAGCCCTCGTTAATCTCAAATCCATCTTGATATTTTTATTATCTCACTCTCTTTACGAACTAACAATGCGTCTGCTTTCCAGACGACTTCATTCAGAAACAGAGTCGTCTGTTGTCAGTGGGTTTACACATTTGCATAAAGAAAAACTGGAATAAATTAAAAAATATAATGGGTTAGATCTTTTAGAAACTGGATATGCTGCTCTGGTTTTAAAAGAGAGCATTCCTCTTACTTCGAAAATTGTGGGCTTTTTTGCTACTATTCGATAAGTGTTTGATAAAGGATAACGAATTTCCATGATAGCTCCCGTTAATTTAGGTTGGATCCATGCATCAGTAATATAAATTATTAACTTGAAATTTCAAACTGTCGTAATTTCTTGGATGGATTTCAATAAACTTTATATTTTTGGAATCTGCTTAGCGTGACGAATCACATGATGTGCAAATAATTTCATACTTTTGAATAATTATGATTTTTCACAAAAATTCTAGCTTTGATAATTTGACGGCTTGCACTCGAATTAACATTTATCAAAAAATAGTTTTCAAGAAATCAAGATAATTTTAGCTAATAAATTTTATGCGGGCAGCATAACTTGCTGGTAAATATACGAGCCATGAATTTATAAAACGGGACATAGAGTTGAGAATTTTTTCCCTGAATGTGTAAAAATTATAAATTTCCGAATTCGCCAAGTTTATTGTTCTAGCCCTCATTGGTCCGCGCATTTCTCTTGTAAAATGCTCGCTAAAATATTTAGCAATTCATTCACCATCCACTCACATGCGTTAAAAAAACAGTTGGCGACAGATCCCAATCGGAATGGCTGACAAACAAGTACAGGCCTGGCTAAAATTACCATTTTTCAATGACGGATGATCATCGAAAAAGTAACTGTTCACACGCTCAAATGAATCAACATGTCAAATTTGATATGGATCTGTCGCCCACATTGGCTTCGATGGATTAATTATGGTGTAAAAATATAATTCCAATTAGCGGAATGGTACGGGGCACACGAAACCCACACCACCCGTAAGTAAATGATGTGCGTATATGTTGTTAAATTGGCAATCTCTGATTTATGCTGCTGATCAGCAGAGTGGAACGAACGCGGCGGCGGCACGACATACACACGCGGACACCAACGATCGGACACAAAGGCAAACACATATCGCATGTCACACCGACTGCATCCCTCAACATCATCCATCACCGAGCGGCCCCTACAGTGTATAACTCGGCCCGACGGCGCTGAACAAACACGTGTGTAGATTCCAATCTAATTATTGCAGGTATCTATCCACCGCCGCTGCAAATACCCGTGTTTACCGATTTTGTCCAGCGAGCAGGTGCGCGTTTGCGTTTTGTTTGCTGCTCTCTCTTGCTACAGTTCGATTAAAAGTGGATTGGACAGTGATGGCAGGTTTGATGCGCAAAATTGGAATTGATTATTAAGCACGGAGGCGACACGCGCGTATCCCCTGCCTCGGATGCTGTATTACACAGTCGGGTCAGTGCGCGCGCGGAGCTCCATTGATGGTTAGCAGGTGGACCGTGATCCTCTCGATTCGGCGTCAGCACTTTGACATGATTAATTGGCCCCGGATTGTATAAGACAAAGAAATTTCTCTGTCAAAGTAACTTTTGAGAAATCATGTAGATGTTAATTAAAGCACTACGAGACGCTAATACAAATTTTAGTTTGATGTTTTTAGAATTTTAAAAATGAAAAAAATTGGCATTCGTCCAACTAGAGATTTAGTTTCTTATGTGTTCAAACGACACTCCTGCCATGGCTTCCACTTTTTAATCTGTCAAATCAAATAAATGCGTCGAATAGCTGTTTTGTATGAACTGAGATTTGCCTGTTGCATATATATTTTACCATTTCTTAAGCTGTGATCAAAATACTGTAACTCTGTTATGTGAAGCTGCCAATGTGAAATTGTGAACATGTTATTATGATTTTTTTATATCTGTCTGTTGGACACGTTCGAGTTTCTTTTTAAATAAATTATTACCGCAAATTTTAAGAATAACCAATATATCTTTTTTTTCATTTAGGAGAAATGAAGCGTGATGATTGCATAAGTTGCTGAAAAATTCGCTTGAATTGCTAAATGGAAAGAAGTCTGCGATGATTCGAGGCATATACCGCTTTAATTGACCGGAACGATTCCACTAAGCCGCCTTTGACGAGCGAGTCGCGCGACCGCCTGACACCTGCTGATGGCTGAATGGCCGCATTTAAGGTGCACTGACATGTATCTCGAAAATAATTTGGCACTCTGTTTTTACTCTTGCACGTACGCCGGCTGCAATAAAACTGCAGGGGCTCTACTTGCCAGCTTTGCTCTTTATTTATGCGCGCGAGTACAGAGATTTTTTTCAACATCATCAAACAGTCACTTTATGTGTAGTGAGTTCTCTTCGTTACCGTTATGCAAATCCCCTTGCCGGGTAGCGCGTCCGTGCTCGCTTTCAGCGGCGTTTTTTTCCTTGGCTGCTTTTAATATCAGTTGATTTTGTATGAAAAAAAATTCACGCTGTTATAAATTTGCACGCGCACTTTCTGCCTGTCTTGAGCTGGGAGTCAAAAAGCGTGAAAACGCGCCTTTCCTTCCATCTGGAAGGCGACGAAATGAATTTTTCAACTAAAGTTGACAGGTATAGGGATGGAAAGAGCAGCTGACTGTGAATTTGAATTTTCCCCCAACCAATCGATTTTCCACTTTCTTAAAAAGAGGTTGGGAAGCGAATATGAAATAAGGATATAGAGAATTAGATTGGAGCTGTTCATCTATGAAAAAATTGAATAAAACACCTATGACTCTTCTGTCAGTGTTAATATTTTAACCATGATAGGTGACTAAAAATAAACAGCTGGAGAGAAAAATCATTTTGCGGTTAAAATCGACACAGCAAAGGAGTAGTTGAGTTAATTTTCTTTCAAACAGTTTTTTTAATTCCCTCTTCATGTGAATTTTTCAAGGAAGACCCAACAGCTCCCCGTTGGGAGCTCTCATATTATGAAAACATTTACCTCAATTTGACCCTCCACGCGCCTTGAGGGTGCACAGTAACTAAATTTTGAGCACATCAAGGCGCTTCGTGATCGCCCTGATAGCTTATTCCGATGGGTCAAGTTGCACGCATTCTGAAAGCCCTTGACTTGGCCGTTCGAACGGTGTGCAGATCTTCTATCGATCGTGGTCTCGAGGTAACAACCATTTCAAAAATCTTCATTTTTTTAAACATGTCAACTATAAAAAACCTCATTTAGAAGATTTTACACAAGATTTAGACCATGCTTTTCAATTAAACGCTGTCTTGTAAATTTCGCAACTCAGCAGCTTTACAAATATCTTTGACACCTTCATTTCCATGTCGAATGATCGTTGAAAATTTGTTACATCAGATTAGGCACGTTTTCGATATGAGTGCGCTTGACAGTTAATGATGTCGAAATAATTACAGCGGCGCGGATATATACAACAAGAAATTGCGCGAGCGGAATACGTGATCAGCAGTGCGCAGGTTGCGTGCCGAAATTAATCAAACGGATTGCAAACAAACTCGATCAGACACACACGCGGCTGATTGAAATTTATTCGGATGCGACAACATGCACATCACTCGGCAAAATGTGTTTTCCCGACACGCCCGACGAGTTGCGGCTGCAAACACGTGCAGAATAACGACTATAGCTCCGCGCGCCCGGCGTCTGGATGGCGGATATTTCATTTGGATATTACGAAATCTCTGCGCAGCATCCATCACGAAATGGTTGGATAGATGGATATGCATCCGGGGATAAGCTTTTCATATATCACCGCCGCGGCTTTTGTGGAAATATGCAAATCACTCCCGCGGATGCATGCAGCTCCCCATCAGCGCGGAGAGTTCACACGTCAGGCGAGCTTTCCCAGTGTATGTCACACATTTATTTGTAATGATATAATCGAAAAGTGTGTCAGTGTTTAATCAATATGTGCTGAGCGGACTAGCTCACTCCTTCTCGTGTATGAAGCTGTATAATGGATGGGCGGGATAATCGCAAGTTACATAATATGCACTTGCACCCTTCTCTCATTGCGAGGTTTAGCGGATTGGAAGTATCGCTGGCCTGAGATCGAGACGGCAGCGCCGCAGCGATAGCCAGCGGAAGCGAGTCAAGCGATAAGTCAAGCTGCTGACGCTGACCTGCCTTGTTGTTTGCGCTGGCTGTCGCGGGGGCGCTGCTGTCTCGATCTTAGGCCATCACTGTAAGCCAATCAGAGAAAAGTGAACCGATCGTTTCTCGGATTGGTACTCGGAGTTCTTCTGCCACCTTTTGCTAAGTTAAAACAAAATATCGCCAAAGTAGCGGTTTTATCGTTTATTGACTGAGTGATTCGGCTGCATCACCAATTCTTAATTCGATCGAACCTCAGGAAACGAGTAGAACTGTCAAATATAATATTTCAGTGCTACTTTCAATATCTATCGCCTTGAAACATACTGGACATTTCTTTTTATTTGTGTTTCCCAGAAAAACCAACCGTGGAGCAGCCTACTGAACGGATAATTGTGAGAACCCTGATGGATGACCCATAGTGTACTCCAGAGATGGCGGCAAAGTTAAGCCGGCGGAAAATGATATATATTCGTGGAATCGTTTTGGTTGCATGAGCAACATGTTGACAACACGGTTTGCAGAGTAATTATCCCAACGCGCATAGGCTGCGCCCTTTCAAAGGCCGCCTTTGAAAAAGCCATTGGACAAATTCCATATCCCCGGCCGTGTTTGAAGCTGAAAATTATTCATTTTGATGAGGAGCAGCAGCTAGCTCGTTTTTCCCTTTTCGGCCGCTTGTTCGCTCGCGAAATGCATGCTGGAATACTCGACTGCGCGCTTTAAATAAAACATTAGCGAAAAGAGCTGTGAGAGATGTCCGGGCTGCAAACCCCAGGCTCGATGGGCCTCTTTCGGCTACTTCACGTGCACGCACGCCGATTCTCTCTCTCTCTCTCTTCCCTCGCTGCCGTTAAATTAAAAATTCATTTTTCCGTTGAAAGCGCCAGATGAAGAAAAAAATCGACTTCTCTCGGATTTGTTTCCGGCTCGAAATGCATTCATTTTAAAAAGGAAAAAAGCAGCAGCCGGTGAAATATAAGAGAGCCCAAAGAAACTCTGCCTTTGAAGTCAGGAAAAAGCTCCCTCGCTGAAAAAAAAATCTTTCTGCTGCATATAATACTGCTTTATGTAATTACGTGTGTTTCGCGCGCAGCTCAAAAGGAAATACGCGAAAATGCTTTCGTTAGGACAACAAAGCTTTCAGTTTTTCCAGGCTTGTCAAAGTTTTTTTAAATCAGCCGGTAGAGAAGGGTTGGCAGGAAAAATCTGCTCGGCGAACAAGCAGGTTTTCAAGGTGTGATGAAAATGTGAAAATCGTGTATTATGGAAAAATAAATCAGCGTTCATAGCGTAACTAGATGCTAAAAGAATTTTATTTCATTATTTTCTTTAAATATCGATGCTAAAATATTCCAATGTTATCTGTTCACATGGGAAGTTTTGGAATGATGCCTTAGATGACCTTTTAAATATTATGTTAAAACCAATGGAAAAAATTCCTACTTACTCTTACGAACAGAAAAATAATAATTTTGCAAGAAAATCTATACCAGAAAAAAATAGAGCCCCACATCGATTCTGATATTGATCTTGCTGCCAATTTTTAAATTTTCAATTCCCATTTGGTACAAATAAATTGAAAATAAGGCATTTTTCTGCATTTGCTATTTTAACATCTTTTTTTAAATGAATTATTTCTGCATTTATTTGTCAAAACCTTTGGAAACCCATGGTGAGATTCGACTTTTGGCTCATTCGTCCAAATAGGCCAAGTGTACGATTCAATTTATATCAATTAGAGGCTGTTGTGATCTGCTCGTTAGGTAGACGGCGTTAATCCTCGCGAATTAATGGTGGAGCGCGCGTGCACGTCAAGTCCTTATGCGTTGAGGTTGGCGGGCACACACCACCAACAGCAGCAGCAGCGAGATTCGCATGACAAATTGCACGAGGCTAGCAGCAAAATATGCAGCCGGCAGAGCAATAAGAGGATTCGTTTGTACTCTGTATTCTCGTGTGTGTTCGGTGGTCACGGCAGCAAGAGATGTAAATTGCTCAGCACGAGGCCGGCCATTAATTTTAATCCTTCCGTCTCAGCCGCAAATTAGACGCGCGTTTAAGCCGCCGGACACAATGCACTCGCTCTTGTCCCCTGACTAATTTAATTAATAGCACGTAAATAATCCTGCAAATCCTGAGCATTATGTGTGCTCTTTGCTATTACCTTGCAGTGTGTGACACATTAATATTTTGTTCAACTGCCTAAAGCTGTGAGTTACGAAAATAGAAGAAGCGATTCTAGCAAATTTGCAGCCTTGCTACAAAATTTCTGTGCCTCGCGTAATGTCACGGGTCAAAATATTAAATTGATATTTTCAACGAAATTACACCTGAAATTTGTCTTTACTAGAAGATAAATAATGCTTATTTTTACGGATTTTGTAGGACAATCTTGGAAAACTTTGAAACCTCGCATCTCATCCCCCAAAGTGCAATTTTTAAAATTATGGGTGCTGTGGATTCCTTTCGCCTAACCAAATGAAACTGACACCAAATTTGATGTTCTATGTCAAGGTCAAAAGACAGTAGTGAGAAGTTTGGTTTATAATTGGAATTTTCGTGAGACTGCACTTCAAAACGCGTCAAACACGAATTTTTTTAGTTTTTTGTATTGCAAATATGTCATAGTAAGTGTAACGGGCAGCTATCTGCTGGAACACGGTCAGAAAGTGGCCGAGATTATCTCCTGACGCCGGATTTTCTAAATATGTATAGTAAACTCTAAATCTCGGGTTCATGACATCAGAATTACAAAAAATACAAAGTGTTAGACTCGTCTCAACCTCCCCTTACCAGCTGAAGGGTTTAGGAGGTGCTCACCCTCCACGATTCTTATTTTCAGGTTATAGAGATGCATACAACCGTCTGAATCTTCAAAGGAAAACGTCAAATGCCGATATTTTAATCAAAAAAACCTGATAAAAATACCCACTAAAATTCACAGCAGCCCTATAGTTAGGAGGTTAAATGTTATTGCCGTTTGAATTGAAAGGGGGAGCGAAATTTCGGAAATCCCTCCAGTTGCGGGCAATAGCGCGGAAGCCATCAATCTGCATTCACTGGAGCAGCCGGCTTTTTTTTAATTTACAATATGCGCGGAGAGCGGAGGGCGGATCAATAAATTGCGAAACCAATTACCCCTAAACGACATTTTACAATTAATTCGCGCGTGGGGCTGATAGAGTGATATTGCCCGCGCGCGCGGCACCGAGAGTCGGGAGGCGGTGCGGCAATTTGTTTGTTCGGAAGGAAACCCTTTTTCCCGACGCCGCACAGCGCACATAGCTCTGCTCTGCTCGGTCAATCGACGCTCACCGCAACCCTCTTTCTTTCTCCCGCCCTAGCACTATTTATTGTGCACAGCCAAGCTTGTTTACAAAAGGCCAAAAGCTTTTCCACGTCGAATGTTTACGCTGCAGCGGCGGCACCGGCACCGGCACCGGCGGCCCTGTGTTCTGCAGATGGACCACGCCCTTTTTGCACCAACGTCCAGACGGTAATTAAAACGAGTTTATAGCCTGCGTTTCGTTCCGCTTTCTGCCCACGGTACTGCGTGTATTGACAGACGTGTGCGCGCGCCCAAAAGAAGCAGGTCCCTTAATCTGTCACCGCGCGCCTTCTCGCGTTGCTATGCAGCACGAGTGTTTGGAACACTCACGCAAGTGTGTGTGTGTGCCCCTGTCAATATGGACCAAGAGATGTGTCAGGGTCCCTGCCTTCAGCCATATCGACCCATTTGAACTCAATACGTGCACCGAGACCACACAAATTATCAGATTATCAAGATAAAACAATATGATAATAATTAATGCCAGGACGATCATTTCAGGTCAAATTTTAAGGAATTCTATAATTTCAATGAGTGTATATGAACAAACATCAGGGACGTTCATTTTTGCAAAAAAAGAGAATATTATTATTATTGTTTATTCTTACTAACTGCAGGTATTCAATATGAGACAATTTTATAACATAGGAAGAAATGCCAGCAGAAAACTGCAAAAACGATTGAAAACTGAAAGAAAACGAAAATTTGAGTGCCGATTGGAATTTTCATAAATTAGCTCTGATTTTAGCAGGTGCTTTGGAGGGTGCAACTTAGGTGTTTGGAGACACTACAGATATAATTCTGTAAAGTCGTATGAAAAGATTAATTAAAAACACTGGATATTTTGTATTGGTTCAGGTGCGAAAACGCCTAATGCGGAGGTTTAGTAGCGAGCGAGTCAATTTCGAGGCCACCGCGCTGTAAATTGTGCTGATTTACTCAAGAAAAAAAGTACCCACCGCATCACAAATTTTTTCACAAAGCATTACCAATGACATTCAGAAGAAATAAAATGCAGTTTCCTCGGTGAGTAGCATAAGCTGTTGATTTTTCCATATTTCTACAGAAATGTTATTTCTACTGACAATTATTCCATCATGGCAACCTCGAGTGCTACTGCCATCATTGGCATCTGCCAAGATATTACCAATGAGTTTGGCTTCATTTTTAGGTTGCATACATTTTTTAAAAATGGGTTTCATTTCCACACAAAAACAAAAAACACGATTTTTCCGACTTTTTTGCAAACATTGTTAGCTCAAAATCTCGGGCTTTATATAACCATCAGAATTGTAAAAACCCGTATCAACCTCCCCTGACCAGCAGAAGGGTTTAGAAGGTGCTCACCATCCACTATTTTTTATTTCAGGTTTTAGATGTACGTCATTAATTTAAATATTTGAAAAATAAAGATTTGACCTATGACCATTACCCAAATTGAAAAGTCGGTAAAGAGCAAAAAAGTGTTTGGTCTCACATCTCTATAGAAACCGTAGTAATCGCCGAGTTTCTAAAATCAAATCTGTTGAAAAGTGAAAACAAGCATGAAAACTTCAAATTAAAGTACATATTTTGATCTAAATTTTTGGCAACAAAAACCACTCGTCCAACCCTACAACTTTTATGTGAAATTCAAAATGCTGCTATGAAACGTTTTTCCGACTGGCCTATTCACCTGAATCCAACTTAAAACGTCCCTGCCCAAATGAGACCCTGATTTTTAGGTTTTTTGGTTGTGCATAAGTTTAATTAATTTTATTTCACTTATATCCTGATCTTCTTTATATATATTTAAATTTCGAAAAAGCACTGGATTTTCATTCATCACAGTTTCATATTTATTCAACATTGAAAACATAAAGGTTTTTTGTTCAGATTCTAGATATTTCATCTGAGCTGCTACATTAAATTTTCCATGAGGATATTCCAAGAAGTGATGTTGACTTATTGGTACATCGTGAAACTAGATAAAAGCATTCTTTATTACTCACCAGAGCGCAAATCTAGCAGGAACTACAATGCTATGTTATTTTCATCCGTAAGCAATTTTTTCTGACATATCTCGAGAGTCCTTACAATATATTTCACTGTCTCCGGTTGTATATATACAAACCTCCATGTATGAATCTCGAGATGAGGAGTTCCATAAAATCAACTCGCATTTGCCGGATTGGGGAAACCGGAAAGCCCAGGGGTAAAAAGCCCGTCTGATTTTTTAATTAAATTTCCTGCATGCCTTGGCAACAGAATATTAATTCAATTTTTACGACGTTAAAGTGACGTGCGTATTGTATGTGTATGCATAATAAAATGACGAGCGGGTCCATTATTAGAGTTTTACGAGTGAGCAGAGGCGCTGATGCATTTTCCTCCGTTCAATAACTCGACTGACTGAGAGGGCGTCCGCCGGATTGCAATAAAATACATCTCGCCGCGCACGTTGGCTAATAAGGCGGACGCACCGCACCAGCCTGCACACCGTGTCTGTTTATAGGGCCTGCGGGGCTTCCGGGCAACGAGTCGCAATTACGCCGGGAAATGAGTTTTCTTTTTTCCGGGCCGTGCTTTATTTTCGTTTTAAATTGCACGCTGGGCGCCGCCATTAAATGGACATTGTAATTGCTCTTTTACGTCAGCAATTATAATTTCTCCGCTTGCATAAAATAATCGATCTTCAATCCAGATATTACAATTCCGAATTGCTCCATTCGAGATTAATTTATATTTCATACATATACAGCTTTCAAACGGGGAGATTGCTTTTTAGCCTTTCCAGTTTTACGTCCAAGAGGAGGTAAAACATTCTCTGCCTTGCTTATTCCCTTTGACACTTGCCAGCGCATGAGAAATACTCAGCGCTCATGAAAGTTTAATATATAACTCGGAGCTCACCGAAACTACATTACGTATATATACATAGCTTGTGCGCCACACAAAAGATAATTAAACTGCAACCGCGTAGAAAACGGCCATATTTTCATTAAAGACTCGAGTTTAACAGTGGAGACACTTTGGTGTTGCTCAAAAAATATTATATGTGTGTGTTGTACAAAATATTCCATTTCATGCGACATTCAGATAAATTAAAAAAAAAACGCCCACGGTCCTTAAATAAATCCACTTTTGTGTCTAGCGAGATGGAGGAATCGTAGGAAAATTGTAGAGACCCCAAAGGGAACCCAATTTTCAGAACAAGAGTGGAACACTTTTGATTCTTGACGGATGGATATTTAATATTGCCTCAACCATGCATCTATTATGTATAATTTTCGTTTGAGGAAAGTGTTTTTAAAATGATAATTATTACTGTCATAGACCTCAAGACAGCAGCTGACAGCTCACGCACGGTCAACTCAAATATTGCTTGAAGGAGATTCCGATTCCGCTTTTGTATATATACTAACTGAAACTTTACAAGCTTATTACATTTTTAACGACTTAACGGACTTAAAAAAAGAACTACCACTGTTTTATTGTTCCCATTTCGGCTTTTCATGTCTATATGGATGACCAAAAATAATCCATTTTTGTTCAAGATAAGTGATTGTGTCGTAGCAATCTTTTCATTAATCAATATTAAGGAGATTAATTGGTTTTACAGGTATAATAAAAATCAATCGATTCTAAAAATGAGTAAAAATGCTTCAAAAACTTATGATTAATGATTATTTTAGCCTGATCATCATAGCAGCCAGAGAAAAACCAATTGATTCTCGGTTTTGCACACCCAAATTCATGTCATGGCTTGAAAAAATTGGAGGCACTTTATTTTTGGGCAAAAGAATGGTGCCCTAGCGACAGGGTAGTCGGAGCTACGCGTATTGTTTGCGTTTTGGCGACAGAGGACAAAATAATCCATTGTGTAATGAAATCCAGAACGCGTGCCGTCGCCGTGGCAGGAGCAGATTACACGCGCGCAGCCACTTGTCCTCTGCTCGCGTGCTGCATGCGGCGTTAGAAAATATCACCTGCAAGGTGCATTTCATTACTTTCTTGCATGCACGCGGGCGAGGGCGTGGAACATCTCATCTCAATAGCCTGCTGCTTGCTTTTAAGAATGAGGAAAGAAGGAACTGGCGCGCAAACATTGCTCACGCTGCCTTATTAAAATGAGGGTTATAGCAGTATCTCTGTCGCGTATCTCGTGCGCCTATAGAACCGTTATCATTAACATACACGCCGCCGCCGCCGCCGCAACAAGGCGACACACAATGTGTGTGTGTGTGTATAAAAAAAGAGTCGTGTGTTTGTCCCACGCGGAGAGTGATCCAGTTCTAGATTCTTTCTGGTGCCGCCTCGCACTCCCTTCCGCCACAATAATTACGTCAGACACAATTCGCGTTTGCCGGCCGTGAAATCTAATCGGGGCCAATTTTATTCCGAGCTGTGCAAATTGTGCGCGATAACACACGGCTTCCGAGGGAGTTTACGGCGCTAGGAATAGCAGATTATTCAGCGTGTTTTGTAATTTTATTTCACCCGGGAGAGCAGAAGCAGCAGCCCTCGGGCGTCCAAAACATACAAATCATTAATAATTCAGCAGGAAAGAAGCCGCATTTGTTGTGCACAGAGTGGAATGTCACCGTGATGACGATAACACCCCGTGTCACTGCGGCGAAATGGTCTCCGGGAGAGCTGTGTCTACTTTTTTGCCATTTACCGGACGGACACGGACAGCCAGCCTCTGCACAAAAGGTGATGACGACGCCCGTGTAACACAAAAACAGGCGCGCACGTCGAATTTTATTTAATGCGTCGACGGCAATAAAGCGCGGTTAACGCGAGAAATAAAAAGGGCCGCCGCACACGACACGCTGATGCACTGCTAATAATAATCAACAACGAGAGCAGGCTCGATATTATTATTATTATTATTCCGGGTAATAAATGTGTTTTGCAGGCATACCACATTGAACACTGCATTAAATTTGCTCGTTTATGAAACGTCGAATGTAAAAAGCTATTACTTCTTGTTGAGAAACATTGTGAACTAGGGCTGTGAATTTTGGTTCTCTATATTGTTCTGAGCTTCCAATCATCATGGGACGATGAAATGAACACGAATGAAGCAATTTTAAGCCATTTAAATAATTAAATCACCTAAAATGCAAAAAATCTGTCAAAGAGCACCTAAAGATTGTCTAAAACAAAATAATACCTTCTGAATCAGCTAATAGTAAATAATCATATTTAAACGGGCATATTTTACCAGCCCGTTGGCTCGCATTGTTAAGGCACTCTCAGGAGTGTCAAAGCAATGTGAGGTATTTGAGCAGTTCGGAGATCTAATACTGGCTACCCAATGTCAGAGATGGCAAAAAGTGGTTAGTTTAGTGACTCGAATTGCTCAAATTGCTCGACGGGCTGGGAGGCGCACCGGCGCCGACTCGCTACTTGCTGGTTTGCACCTTTCCAGCATGCGTGATTTGGCTTCACGGGACAAATGTCTAGCGTTTCAATGCAGTCCTCGGTGCAGAGGCAAGTGGCCCTTCGGTTGGCTGGGTCCCTGTGCGGCCTGGTGCGCCCATGTTATCCGTTCGCGGTGTTATTGGGACCCGGGTTTCAGCATTCGTGCTAGTGCAGTGCGCGCCCTTCCCGGTCCTCGGACGGACAAGGATAAAAAGAGCAAAAAGTGTGGAAATATTTCTCAAAATGTTGGTGGATATTTTTGCCCGAAATTATTTTTCAGCGTATTTCAAGTCGAATTATTTTTTCAGCTCTATAAAAATGGTAAAAAATGTTATTAGATAATTTTAAGTGCAACACTTCCTAAGAATATGGAATATTGGAACTTTTATAAAAACCAACAATTTTTTTAGGAGATAAGCTATTTTAATTGTAAAACGTTTAAATTTGGCTAGAATGATGTGTCGACAAACCTTCCAAATCGGTTCAAAATACCCCTTTATTTTCGATAAAAATCTTTTAAAAATTTTCGACTAAAAATAAATAATATAATCAAAAATTCACTGCCCTATAGTAATATATCTTTTTTTGAACTATGTAAAATAAAAATAAAAATCAATGTGCTTTTGAAACATATATTTCTCATTCAAAGGGACTATGAACTCGTCGAGACCAAATTTATTTGCCTGCGGGCAACCAACAAAGTCTCTGTGTATTTAATTTGTGATAGATGGGTTGTAGCATTCACGTTTCAGAAGAAGAAGGTTGGCGTTGGCAGAGCAAACATATATGACGGAAAAGAGGAGGGAACGCTCGCTCGCTCGTTCCCATCTTCTTTTCCACCATTGCGACAAGGCATCTGGCACTTCTTGTTCTTCGCGCCACAATTATTTTCAATTTATCCCGAAGTTGTCACTCGCTCTCTAGACGGTGGAGGCTGAGTGTGCATGAGTGTTTGCTGATGTAATCGGGTTTTTCGTGCGGCAATTCGTCAGCAGTCGAGTGCAATCTGCCAGATTAGCTTTCCTCTCTCTCTCGCGGCGAGAGATTGCCGAGTTATTGCGCTGATTTGTCTTCTCACACTCCGTTTCTCTGTGTTACTCAACCAAGTGAGGAGCAGAACAAATGCGAGTGCGAGAGAGAGAGAGAGAGAGAGAGAGAGAGAGAGAGAGAGGTTTTCCGCTCATTATACCCTAATACTGCCTCTTCCTCTCCTCGCCAGACGAGTGACAGATATTATAACGAGAGGATAATGGACATGGACACGAAAGACTAACGCGAGAGAGAAGATAATCGTTTTGTAATTTGTCAAGACGTAAAACTCGCGCGAAATTAAAAACGTACTCTTTAAAACCTGCAATTGCGATGACGCAACAGCAATTATGTTGTTAATTGCTTCATTAAATAAAGCTACAACTGTGGTGCGCTTTTTCCAATTAACTCATTCTAGTCAAAGAGACAATTCTAGGAATTTATATGTTTATATCTGTGTCAGTTACTTTCCTATCATATATATCACATTTATTTTAATTCATTGTGAACCCAATCGTGATAAATAATATCTTTCTTGAGAGAGTGGTTTTATTTAATAATATTTGGAATGTCTTTAACAGAAATTCACGCGCAAATCCAGTCTGACAAAGATGTCAGCGGGTCTGATTATAATCTACCACATGCTGGGTCGACAGATTTCTTGGGTTTCAAAGGATTTCGGTTTGCCGCTGCGTGACAGTTGGTTTGCGGACGAATCAGAATTCCAGACTCGTGCCTTCTCCCTCTCAGTCAGAGAAGTCGCAAGATTTGTTCCGCTAAGGAGTAATTTGTCTGGCGGCGCGAATTTGCATTCTCACAAAGCAGAGGCGCACCAACAAATAGTGTTCGTTTTATTGTATGTAACAAAGTTGCACGTCGGGCCTCGGCGCGCATTGTTATAAACTGTACACATTGAGTGTGTTCCCGCTCCATTCCCATGAATAATTAATGCACTCGTTCGTTCGTTCGGTCGGCACGTCCTTCGGACGATTTGTCCGAGTTTGTCTTTGCCGAGAGCGCACATTTGCATGAGATGGCTTTGAGAAATATCTCGTCCGCCTCTGAGATTCAGAATAATTTGCTTATTTTGCCCGTCCCGTTGCGAGGAGAAGAAATCCAATTCCGATAGAAAGGATAAAGGATGAAAGTTCCGGCGAGCTCCAATTAGACTCGAGTGCCTGCAGATTTAATTCCAATCGATATTGGCGCCGTGAAAAGCAGGAAACGATGGCTGCGCTGCATCGCATCGTTATTGTCGTGTGTTTAGGCAAACGCCGTCGGCTGCAGATTTGTAATTGATTGCGACTTGGCCCCACGGCGCCAGACCAATCAATCAGGGGTCATCAGCGTCGATTCATTAGCATGTGTAGCGACAGCAGGGCTGGCTCTCAATTGTTTCGTTTCGATAGCCGACCGGTGCGGTGCATTAGCCCGCTCCGTAGGGAAGATTGGCCATTTGCTCAGCGAATATTAATTCGCGTATCACTCCCGACATTGTCCAAAGCAAACTCCATCTATATTCAATTTGGCTCGCCGGGCTCAATAATTCCAAACTGCACGATGGGTTTGCACTTGCAATAAAATTGCTCGGCGCAGTATAATTGGCCGCGTTCGGCTGGCGATAAATTTTCCGCTCTGGCCCCGCTCTGCCGATAAACAGATTAAAACGCGATTTTCCGCCGTTGCAGGCAGCTCAGTCGGCTCCGGCGGCTGTAATCAAAGGGTTTACGCTCGCATCCCCTGATTGTTGCATAATGGCTGTTTGATTGGAACGGCTTCATCGTCAGTATTCTTGCGTAATAACCCTTCTTCTGATCGCTGATTACCAGCCGCACAGCACACTTTGATTATGATAACGAGGAGGCGAATTTATCGAGCCGTGATTGTAATCTTTCATCGTGTTTTATTGGGAACATGCATAAATAGCACATTTTTAGACTTTGCTAACTTTTTGGCGAGTTTTGTAAGCTCCTTTTCAGGTTTTTTTGCGTTTATATTGGTGTTTATTATTTTATTTAATCATTTTTTACTACAACTTCTATAAAAATGTGTAATATTTTTAGAGAGAGAGAAAAATTTACAATAATGCTTCTTTTCAACGGTATAGATTTTCTAACAATCAATTTTAAAAATACGTTACACAGTATCTAATCCATATACGTTTAACATCAATGCCCAATGTGAACTGTTGCTGACCTTTCAGGCGTTCATTTGCTTTTATAATTTCCAGCAAAATTTGATTATGCTTCAAACATGCAGCAGTTGAAATTGCAACTGAAATTCCACCGTGTTCGCGGCGAACAAATTGTTGGTTGGTTACGCCTGGAGGAAGACCACACCAGCACCGGTCAGCCGTATTTCGCATTAAGCAAATTTATTTGCCGCATATCCAACTGATGGCGGTATTATAAAAGTGTCACGCGGCGATCGAATTTATGCAACCAGCATTTCACATTTGCATGATTCCAGTCGGGACAAGAGATTAAAAATGTTATGAATGTGGCATTCGCGCAGCTGCTATATATCTTTGTACGTATTCGCTCATTAAAAATGTAAATAATTTGCGATTTTACGGCACGGCCACTCGATTATTGCTACACGCAAATTCGATGAAATCCATAATGCGGTTGCTGCAAGTTCTCGTGTATGCTTTAGAAGCTAACTCTTGAAATATGCAGATTTAGATTGAAAATTTTATTTTATGCAAATAATGAGGTAGTGAAATGCTTTCGTCTCTTACACTCTGCAAACAACCGATAAAATGTAAGTAAATATAAACAGAAAGAAAAATATTGAGTTAAAACCTTGAACTATAATGCATAATTTAAGGTTTATTTTTTACTCTTCTAATCTGTGTCTGACCGATCTTACCGGAAAAATAATTTTTATAAATAATCGAATTTAAGGAGAAGTATCTGTCAAAAACGTTTTTTAAACTTACAACATTCTATTTATTTTATTTAGCAAACTGCTGTTATTTGTGAGATTCTTACTTGTTATATATAATCTATTTACGCGAGCTCACCGTTGGAAAATGATTAAATTTTTCGAAATTTTAATAAAGTTTGCTATTTTTGACATCAAAATCAAAACCCTCGAATTCTCAGGATTCTCTGTGAACAGTAAGCACTGCAAGAGAGCATTACTCAGAAATTTTGAAATTGAATCTAGAGTTTCCGGAAAAACAAGGTGTTAATGCATGTGTCGCAAAGTGCGGTAAATTGTATAATTTCACCTTTAAACTTTAAACTAAGATTTCTCAGCTAAAATTATCAATTAACTATATACTGCGGTTTCCAGTTATGATTGATTTTCGGAATTCGTCAATATGCTTAAAAAATCATAAATATAATGCTTATTTAATAACCTAATCCTCATAGCGGCCAAAGAAAAATGGATTGATATTTCGAAATATTCAGAGTGTCTTTTCATTTGATGTGGAGCAAAATAAGTAGATGCGAATTTCTAATAAATGAGAAAGAAATGTTGTGCAGTTTGTGCACCTATCCCAACCTGCTTTTTAACAAAATATATAATTAAATTATCTCCTAGTCCAGTTGTTCAGCGTCGATTTTATTTGCATTTTCCATCTAATCAGGTTTGTAAGGAATTAAGTGACATGACTGCAATGCCGTGGTAAAAGCGCCATAAAATGGTGAGGTCATCGCATTTTCATTCTGACTACGCCTGCATGTTCGCTCTTTTCAAAGTTGTCGCTCAGCTGAATTGCATCAGCGAAAAGAGATGCGCTTTTGCCAGTGCCAATGCTTTTGCTGCTCTTGTGTAAAGGTGAGCGGACAAGCACACACGAGACAAGTGTAATAATCAGCTCTAATCTCATTTGTCTGCGTGCTGCGAGTACCAATAAACACTCACTCTGCGGCAGAGAGTGGAAACGAGCCGCTCGCCTGCCTCCCGAGCGCTGCACCAGCCAAATCTGGCCGCCCGGAAATTTATTGGTTAATTAAAAATCGATTTGTTTTTATTTGAGCGAGAGAGTCGAGCTTGTCGCCGGGCCCAATCGCTTTTTTATTGGTTTTCGCGCGCCACTCGCTCGCTCCCTACTCTTTCGGCCGGTGGAACCGCTTTGTTTATGCGTTTGTCCACTCGAATGCCATCAAACCGGTCGCAGGGAGCAATGCGCGGAGCCATCCATGATTTATTGACCAAGGAGAAAAAATTACGCAGCCTCTAATTGCGATTTGCGATTCCTGACCCACGCCCTGCCAACCAAGACATATACAACAAATATTTCAATGACACTTGAAAATATGAGCCATTTTGATACGTATCTATGATATATTACGGTATAAAGCCACATTGACATACAATAACGGGAACTTTAATTTCAAAATTAAATTGATAATGCTCCGTAACAAAAATAACATTGATTTATGGATCATATCGGGTTACTCGTAACCTTTTTGATGACACGTGGACCATTATAGACCAACAATTAGGAAAAATTTGCATTCTTGGCTCAAGCAAGTGGTTAAATGAGTCTATTGTTTGCGAGATTTAGGAACAATCTGTCTTCTACAATTTTCAATATAGTCAAATCAGAACCAAGAAACAGTTCAGAATTCCATAACTTAATAAAAAAAAAGTATTTTAATCATTGACTTTTGCTTTATTTCGATTCCTCTGGCCGTGATTTATCTAATGGTGTTTGAAAGATAAATTTCACTCCTGACGAAACAAATCATGGTTTTTAATAAAAAATACCGTACTCGCCGCTTGATTAGCAGGCAAACTTTGAAGCTGATTTTATCAGAAATATAAAAGCAACCTGGGAATTATTTTAGATCTTTCTAAGTGTTTATAGCTTTAATCTTTACATCTTGAATACAAACAGCAAATTTGGATCAATATTCAATTTTTTCGAAATAAATTTTTAAATGAATTTGCATTTATTTGTTTCAGTTAAAAATCAATTTAAATTATTACAGTGCAAGTATGCTCTCTTATAAAATTGTGTATAAATGCAATTGAATTAATTGCTGCATTCATTTCTAAAAATATGACGTTCTTTTCCTGCTCGGCGTGGGTCACGTGGTAACTGAAGAGAGATCACCGACCCTGAGAATGCGTAATGCTGTGCGACGCGAAAAACAAATGTGTACCATGCGAGCTACATTCTCATTCAGCGATTAGCGAATTGGCATAACTCCATAATTACCCTTGACAGACTTTTTCGAAACCCATCGATCAATTTTGCCAAATTAATTGATTGTTACTGAAGAGGAAACACAAGCACATATTGAGATAAAAGGAGCAATTTACGTATTCTGAAAGCATAATATATTGTGCTTCTGATATTTTGCTACGGTTGCAACGGCCGCAGTGCTTATAAGCCGTTCCTTAAAAGGACAACGTGCGGAGATGGTTAAAGGCTAAAAAATAATATAGTCGGTCCAACCAGTTCTCTGTTATCTTTATTTCTCGCTACCGTTGTCATCATTTGATCCAAAACAGCATTCTAATTTACAGCTCTTAATGACTCTAACAAAACGCCGCTTTGATTTGAGGCAAAACAAATTTGTTTTACAAAATTGAGATGAATTAGAAAAACCATATATTTATCTGCTTTTTGTCCGTAATGTTTTTTCATGCAGTTGAGGCATGAATATACCATCAAAATGTGCGCTGATACTTTTCCAAACATTTTTTATTTCTTTTTATAATACCACGGGGAGCGCCAGAAACGACTTTCGGTAAAATAGAAATTGAAATATCCTTGATTAAAACCGCGGAGCGTGCTCGTTATCCTTTTGTCCCAGTGGATTTCAATTAATGAAGGCTGGGATATTTTCAATGGCAATGAGAGAACAAAAACAAACATTTCACAATTTAATCGCGCAAATGTTTGTGATGAACGAAAACCATATTTTTCGCTTTTAGTGATTTTTTATGACATAGGAGATAATTTGTATCATCTGGCGTTGACCTCCGAAAGTGGAATGCGCGTAGGAGCAAAAATTATGCTGGTGCCAAGATGCGACTCGCCCAAATTGCTTTACACGTATAAGGTTAATTATTCATTTTTACACCCGCTTAAAGAGGATTGATACTGCGAAACCTTGGAAATCCTTTTTGTCGATGCATAAACTAATTTCAAAAGAATTTAGATTAAGCCAAATATGACCTGGTAAATTTTTGAGAAAAGTGGCTGATTTTCAAATAGTGGGGAGGACTGTCTCCCTACTTGAAATCTTTTTTTATTTCCAAGCAAAGAGTTTCCCCAGACGGTGTCATACATCTCAACGAAAGGATTAAAAATGTACCAAGAAAATATGATCAGGCGATGTAAATTAAGGAGAAAATTGGCAAAATTTGAATTGTAGCATGTGAGATCCTCTTGGGATTACTACGCACATTGCAGCCAAAATTTCTAACGATATTCAGTTGTCAATCCACTTGCCAAATTGCCTCAACGGTTGATTTAATAAGTCAATAAGTCGCGTAATGAAAACGGCAAATGACCTGGCAAGAAGCGTGGCCGTGTTAATACTTGTAATCCTATTGCTCTTACTAATGTGAAACGGCACTTGTGATATTTATATGATACACCGGCGGTTTTCATGGCAATCAGAGCCAACAGATGCAGAGATGGGGGAAAATATCGGCCATTTGTCACCTGCGCGAGCAAAGGTTTTTTCTTGAAAGTATCTTTTTCAGGCGCGCGGCACTCCTTCCTCGTGTTAATGAATAACGAAAGAGCCCATTGTCAAGGTCGCCAGCACAAACTGTACTATGCGGGTCTGCCTGCAAAGCAGGAAAACCCAACGAGATCAGTTTTTATTACGCCGCTGCGCCAAATATTTGTGGAGCGATACGGTAAACGTTTTCTTAATTAAACTAAACATATTATCAGAGATAAAGTGGATATGGACTTTAAAACCGTAACGAGCTACAATTTTCCCAGGATACGGTTTAAATTTCTGATAAAATTGGCTCCAAGTTTGCATACCAATCATGCGGTGAGTATACTGTTTCCTGTATAAAAATCACGAGAAGAGAAATTTCCCTCATTATTCGCCAACCGAGACGAATCGAAATGAAGCGAAAAACCTTTGACAAAAATGATATAATATTTTCGAGAAATTTGGCAAAGTCTGAAATTATACTGATACTTTTGGTCCTCTGAGATTTGATTATAATTCAAACTACATAACACTTTGATAATTGTAGTCAACAAATCAAATTAATTTAAATTGTTTCCCTTTATCATGGAACCCGACGACGCAGCAAAACAAACAAATTAAGCAGAGAGCAAAACAGGGCGATGCACTTTGTGTATGGAAAAATCAGAGCCGAGGCTGCAAAATGTGATGCCATTCAACATGTATCTGCGGCACACCGACCTCGTCATCTTCCAAAGGTGCCTAAGCGGTCAGACAGACTGCGACGCAAGAGCGAGCATCATTCTGGGGCGCGCCTTGCGAGGGGACAACCCGGCACATCCCCGCCTCCAGCAGCCCCCCGGCGAGTAACGCTTTCTGCCAAAGCGCCTTCTCTTACAGGGTATATAAGCCCTGGAAACGACCTGCCACCGATTTTGAAGGACTGTGACACATCAAAATTCCCTTCCCTGTGCAAGCAGTTCTTGGGGTGCAATTTTTGACGTGTGTTTGTGAGCGTTTAATTTATTAACTAACGGCACGTGACAACGACAAACCAATTTTTTGCTTCGGGCATTTATGCAGATACTGCTTGTCATTTTTTGACATTGTTCATGGATTTCAATAATTTATGAATGTAAATATTTAACATTAGCAATGAACATCAATATAAATTCAATAGACTTTAAACGAAGTAGAAACAAAATCTCTTGAATGATACAATATACTCATGCTATTTTTAAAATATTTAAAACTTTCGCAGCCTTAATCCTGAGTTTATGCTTTTAAAACAGTACTTTCAAACGGGATTCCGCCTTATAATTGAGACAAACAATAAATTCAACAATACTTTGCTACATTCACGAGACGTTTTGACACTGAGGTGCAATAAAAAGTCCTGTATAAGTTTAACTATCTTATGAAAAAATAAATGCCTCGAAGATGGAGAGTAGTACCCGCGAAAGATGTTCAAGTGTGAGTGTAACGGGTTTAAAACCGCAGATTGCGGGCGCGGGCAGCCTGTCTGCGAGGAGAGGATTTGGGGAGGAACGAAAACGAGAGAACCATCATCCCACTTAAAAGCTGGCCAGACGTTAGCGCTTGTAAACCGCTTTTTGTCGCAATTGATAATGTTAATAATTCCAAAAGAAAAACAAACATCTCGATGTTTTCGGCGCATTCTCAAATAAATAAAATGTTCCGAGTCCATTATTGCTTAATGGATGAGGATTAAGCCGCGAGATAACTTTTCAACGCCTTAAATTTATCGTACGTTGACTGCATGAATAAAAGAAGAGTGCAAACATGCAAAGAATGAAAAGTTGTTGCTTGGATTCGTTAATTTTAAGTGTTTATCAGTAATTATTCCATTTGAGCACTACTGCTGAGCGTATTCTAAGCTTTCAAGAAAGCGTTGGATTCTGCCCAATTATTATTTAATTGCTCTCTTGGTATTTTCATTTTAGAATTTCACATTCATGAATAAATAATTGTTTTTTCCTTCTCTGCAGCACATACAATTTGAGAAAGAGAGCTCCTTCGCTACTTCACAGACGCGTATTCTGGTAAAAACTTTTCTTCGCATATTTATCTTTCTGCTCAGTGCCGTTTGTACGATATTTTTACAAGAAACATGCTCAAAACGGCGAAAACAAGGCACAGAGAGCGCGGTGGCGTGGAAGGCGTCCGCTCTCGCACACATTAATTACGTCCTCGCGTCACTTTAATTGCGAGATTTATGGCGTCTCCGCAGCTTGTTTATGTAAATTTAGATGCGATAAAATGTAATTTCATCGATTGCACATCCGCGCAGCTTCCACTCTGGCCATGGCTGCAAAGAGATGATAATTTCTGCAGCCTGCATCGATCTGTGATGCGCTTTTCTCGCACGTGTTCATGGAAGCTCTGAACGTGGCGATTTAATTGAAATTCATTGCCACGCAGCGTGAAATAAAAATTAACTGTCTCATAAAGTGCTAATGCTCGTAAATTGATGCATTTTTAATTAATCTTCATATAGGGAAAAAATTGCTTAGAAAAATTGGCATGAATGATTATTTCAAATTGGTCTTTATTATTATTGCCATCATTGAGGCTCTACTAACAACGAAGCTACATTGTAAATCAGATTTGAAAATTGAAAATAAATTTTTAAAAAAAAATCTAATGCGATATGTATGCGGTATTTCTTATTATTTTACTTTTTAACTTTAGGGCGGTTAAATTTCTCGGAAAAAAATACCAGTCAGTCTCTTCATTTTAATTGCCCTTTTTCCGAGCCCTGATATTTTTAATGGAGTATTTATTTTTCATGTCAGAGAGAACATCGAACAAAAATTTCATTTTTAAAAGAAAAAAGGGTGGTTTGCATATGCTATACAGTTTCGGAGGTGCTCAAGGCAGTTGAGAACTCGGCCGTGCTGCATCTTGGGCAGAAAATAAAGGAAAAAGCGGCGAGAGGAGGGAAGTGTGTCAGTTGCAGCAGCTCGCCGGCAACTTATACTGGGCGGGCGTGGAACTTTGCAAAGGGTGAAATGGCCCTAGTGCTCTCTTGCCCGGCGAATCTTGTTAAAGAAGACACATTAGCGAGGCAGCTCTCGCATTAAATTTTATCTGCGAAAGAACACACGTACACACGGCATAAATCTTGCCGTGTATTGCGAGCCGGGGAAAAGCTGGCGAAAAAGTGGCTCGGCTCGGCGCAGAAAACGGGGCCGTGTACAGGGTGCCTGCGCATCCTCATATTACACGTGGACGCGTTTCGTGTGAAAAGGCCCGCCAATAATCTGCTACAGGTCGCACGCACGACTGATTTCTGCCACACCTGGTTAACAATCTGACTCGTTACGAAGAGTAAACAATGATAATCTAGCGATGGTTTTATTTCTTCCATTATGTCTCACTCAGTTCCTTGACCTCTCGTGCGAATGTTTAAGATACCTGTGGCATATTCCTTATCTTTATGTCAAAAACTGGTTTTTATGAAATTTAATATAAAGAAAAAAAATCAAGTTTACATGGCTCAATAGCTTTGCAAAGAGCGTCTTTGAATCACACCAACAATTTGTTCCGTTGACAAATTTGTAAATTAATCCGATCTAGGCGCTTGCTCTAGCTACTATACGCGAGCTATTTCTATGATCTAGAGGAGGGTGATAAAGAGACAGAAGCTCACAAGACCGGTTTATTTTTAAACATAATTCTAACGGTACGAAGAAAATGGTGGAAATTAACGAAAAAAACATTTTCTTGAAAATCCTCAAAAGGGGAGAAAATATCGTGATATTTAATTAATTAACTGTTTCATATATTCTAATTTTAGTTCAATGAATGTCAAATAGTCATTTAAGTTCTCAATTTAGTCTACGCCATTATTTCCCGTAAAGTTTGTATGCAAGACATTAAAATTCAAGGTAAAAATGGACGTGTGAACTGTGAAAAAATATTCAGTCGCTTCGTAAAATTAATGGTTACTTACGTTCTATTATTCGCTTTTTTTAATTGAAAATTTTTTTGCTTCTGCAAAAAAGGTATTGAAGATTCTGGCCATCATAGCTGCAACATTTAAAGTAGATATTTACTGCATTTACAATAACCTTCAATGTGGTTTATTAATTTGGATGGAAAAGACCTAAATTTTGAGGAAGTTGAACACCGTCTCGCTATTGAAAAATCAAGATTTATTTTCAGAGGGGAAATTTTCATCATAATTTGCTAGCTTTGAATAGATAGCGACGAAAGGAATCAAATATTTACAGACAATACGTTAAATTATTCGAGAAATTTAAGCGCTGCTTAGTCCTTAACTGAATTTTTAAATATTTATTGAAACTAAACAATTTGATTAACTACCAACAACAAAAAACTCACATATTCCTCAAATGTCCTTATTTTTATGAAACATTCCGCTTTGAAAGATCAATTTTAGCATCTTATATTATAACACTTTGATCATAAAATGATCCCTAGCATAACTGGCCTACTAAACTGATTTTCCGTTTGGCTGAAGACAGATTGAGATTTTCCATATAACAACAACAACTGTAATACGAGTGCTATAGTAAGCATTAAAGGAGCAATTTATGTGCTCGCCTGCGCTTTCCTGGTCGTTGCACGCATAATTCAGAGCGCGCGGCTGCATGCAGCGTGTGCATAAATTACGAGCCTATTACCTCCACGTCGATGAATTAATAATCGCGCAAAACGGCAGTAAACGCGAATAATGAATCGGCGCTTGACGAGAAAAATAAGAGGCAAAGGCGGCGACGGCGGTGGGAACGAAAGGGCGAGAAAGATGAGCCGAATGCAAGAAGTGGAAGGTAGGTGTATGAAATGTGTATCAGCAGGGAGTGGTGGTCCTCTCCGCATATATAAGAGCATTCTTGCCACTGGCCGCGCTAAAAGACGCAACACACAATGAGAAGTCATCACGCAAGTGTTCTTAGCCTCGTGCTGCTGGCCGCAGTGGCCGCCTCCCCGGCGCTGGCCGCCAGGAGACCAGTCACCAGGCAACAAGCAAAAGGTGAGAGCTCATTTTTAATTAAAATTTAATCGTATATTTTTTCAAAATATTTTATTTTAAAGAAACACGTTGTAGAATAAAAATCGAAGCATCATTTGATTTTACGATTGTTGACACTATTTTAATTTGATTAATTAATTAATTGGAGATGAAAATTACGAGCAATATTGTGTGATTAATAAATTCAATAATTTGTTTGATTTGTGATCTTTGAGGATGGGTCACTCGAAGCAATTTCGCAATCGGGGCGATCCCCCGTTCGTAATTTTTTTCCTTTTTTTCTACAAATTATAGTGAATCGTGGCACCCACTTAAAGAAATCCCCGCTAGCATAAAAACAGAATTAACAACTTCCTAGTAAATATATAATTTAGATTTTCCTGTAGTAACCCTTGCTTTTAATAAAATAAATAAACGTTGAAGATATTGTGGAATTTTGCATTGTGAATTTTAGATTTTTATTGCATATGTATAAAACACTCAAGGGGATCTTCTAATCACAGTCATTGATTCATTCGTAAATTGCATGGCATTATTGATGTAAATTTTGAGGAAAAATTAAATGAAAACAAGTGTGGTGCGTCGACCTTTCAGCACATTAAGCCGTCGGCCTTTTGTGTAATTCGCCGCCAAATGCGCGTTTAAAAACACTAATCAGAGGAAGACACTCATTTCGGGACTGCATGCACGTAGATATTAATCCGTGGCCAAAACGGGCCGAGAGACACAAATTAGAGCAAGTAGTAAATAATTGCCTGCAATCACGCGGCAGATTGCTGGTTCCGACGTCGTCAGATCACATTGTGTGTACGCGCGACGCGCTTATAAATATGCAGATGACCGCGAAATTGGCTCTTCTCTCGCGCAATAATGTCAGGTTTAAGGTTGGGCGGTGACATCTCTCACCAGCGCCAACTCCAGTTATGCAATCAGTGTGTCATTATTATACCCTGTGCCGTTACCGCAAGTGCGTGGACTTTAATGACAGCCGGGCGCGTTTTTCGGCCTCTTTTGCATAATTTTCGCATTAGCTACGCCACGCTATTCGACTTTTTCAATTCCACGAGCAAATACAGCTACACTCGAGAAGAGGTGTGACCAAGCGATCACGCATTTTAGTCACGTGAAACTAAATGCGAAATGCGTGGCAGATTTTTCAATCACAAAATTTTCTATTTGTAACTTTTGCTCCTTAAAAAGTAAATTAAAAAATATAATTTCCTTTAAATGACTCGTAAAGATGTCTGGAAAAATCACAAATAATTATGTATGAGAAAGTGCAAAAATATATAACCATTAAAAATTTGCAACACCCACCGAGCAAAGTGTCAGGTGATTTTTAGGTAATGAATTAAATCTTCTTAAAGCAAAGCTGTCGTGTCTAAAATTCAATTTTAATATCATACTTCCACGAAGAGATTTAAGTCAAGTAAATTTTCTACTTCACCAAAGAGGAGCTTACATGAAAACTGGCGCCGCCTTTTTATGACGGGAAATCAAGAAAATTATGAAATCAAAAACTCGTTCCTCCGTGTGGGCTGCAACTCACTCCCCGAGGTATTTTAAACGCTCCGATTATGATCATTGCGAGGAGGCAGCTACATCATCAGCCAATGTACTTTTATAAACGCAAATGTAATCGCGCGCGCGAGTCGCGGCAGTGACATTGACCTTAAAATCGCTCAGATGCGTGCGTGAGCTGCACCTGTTATTATTCGCGTTTGGCGTCAAATCATGGAAATGGTCTCGACGAGAGTAGAGTGAGTGCTCTCTTTTAAATTAAAACTTGTTCTCTTGCCTTTTCAGTACTGTGCAATAATGAAATTGCTTTTCAAATCTCTATGAAGATTAAAGAGGAATGATACAGGAAAATCCATGTTGCCTATGTATAAACTAACGCCCAAGGGTTCAATTAAGGCCAGATTGAATGTAAATATTTTTAGAAAATATATAAAGAAAATCTGGTCAAACGCTGCAAATTTTTCTAATAAAAATGACAAAATTAGAAATTTGTCTGTAACACTTTAGAGCAAATTCGATCAACTGGTTATTGTTGCCAACATTTCTATTTAATTTTCAATCCACTTTAATGCATTGAATTTCAAAAGGCAATAAACTTTTGACGATCAAGCAGTTTTCGTACCGTACTTGAGGGGCTGTGATAATTTGAGTTAATAAACTTGATCCGTCAGCAACGACGGTAAACTTGTTGCCTTCCTTACATCTCTTCCTCACCACAGGCCATGAAAGTAGGCGCTTATATATTGTTAATAATATTGAGCACCCACAGCTCTAATTTCATCAATATCCACCGTACTCTTGGAAAATGAGGAGAATGTTGCGCTTTGCTATGGAGAATATTAATGTGAACTTTGCATTTGTGCGAAATAGAACGATCTTCTGAACGTGTCAGAGCGGCCTGGGGTAAACTGAAGCTCTGTCAAGCGTTTCAAACTCGAGTAACTTTGCAAGCGACGGGGGGTGTGCATTCCCTTTGTGCGCGCATCTCGTACATTTCAGCACATTTAATTATGCAAAAACGACGGCGGCAGCTCGCGCTTGGCACACTTTTGCTTATGCATTCTAATTAATTGTGCACCAACGCGACCTCTAGTCGAGTGCAGAGAGAGGGTTGATTTGCAAACGTGCACTTAACGGTGCATTTCTGCTAATGCTCGTTTTTAAAAATGCATGCACGCGTTTAATTGTTCACGCCTCGCGTTTATAATTATCTTGACGTGCTCTCTCTCGCGGGCAGAAAGGTGGAGGGCAGCAAAACCTAATTAACGGCCGCTCAACACGTTGGCGAAATCTCATGCACTGGCGCTATCTTTGAGCGCGGCTTTTGCGGCTTGAACAGAAGTCTTTGTGCCCTTTTCATCCTGAATCAATAAATCAGTCGTGCAAGTAAAAACCAAAGGCGGAAAAGAGAAACCCCGTACGTTGGCGGAGTTTGCATACAGTATACAAAGGGATGAAAAGAAGGAACTCATTTGAGCGTTAAAAGCGGCGCGGAGAACGCTCGAGGTCTCAGAAACAACTCAATCATGGCCCTCGAGCACTTTTCCGTCTCGAAATGCTCCCCCGAAGACCGAGTGTTGGAATTGAGAGGCGCGACTTACTTTTTATTGCTTTCACCTCTCCCGCGCCTGCATCCCTTCCGACTTAATTTTATTTCGCAGCAGACGCATTCTGGCTAACCGCTAATTTTCTTTTACGGCACTCGCCTTGAAGAAGATTGTTTGCCAAATTTTAGCCATTCTGCGTGCGCACGCGGGCGGTTACATAGCGGCTAATTTTATTTCGCAGGGATGTGCCAGAACATGTTTCATTACTCGAAAGAAACTCTCTCAATGTCAAACAATCTCTGTTCCGTCAGAACTTGGCGGAATTCAAATATTAAGAGCGACACGCCGGGGCCGCGAGGAGAAAGGCAAAGTGCTTAGGCAAACTTTCCCGAAACAAAAGGAACCCCCGGAGGATTTCGCTTGGCTTTGACCGCGGCCAGTGCGGGGTCTCTCGGGTACACGACCCTCAGAAGCGAGCGAATCCAATTAAACCCTGGAAATTAAACAGATTTATATGAGCAACATTTTTCACGCCCTCCGAGGTGGCCGAACTAACACGCGGGTGCACGTGTGAGGCAAATATGCCGAGGGTGCGGGCCAAAGAAAGTTTTCCTTTCAGCGAACACAAGAAAGCCTATTAGCCCCGACAGGGCATATCAGGGACGGGGAAAAGTAGTGGGTGCGCGAGAGTAACGTATATGTAAAGGAGAAGCGGACGGAATGGAAGAAAAATCGGGCCGGCCGCCGACTGCTTGCGATCTTGAGTTGAATATCAAACGAACGAAGGAAAAGAGAGGGAATAATATCAGAATGCTCAAGTGCTCTCGCTTGCTCGCTCGGTCGCTCCAGATATATAAAAGTCAAATAATAGATCACCAAGATTTATTACTCGCTCCTCCTTTCGGTATTACCATAATCATCGCCGGAATAAATTTCTTTTGCCCTCTGCTGCAACTGCCACTGGAAAATCCACCGCCAATGCACTCGCGCCAACAGCCTTTTCAAATATAAACGCAATCAAGAGGCAGTCTTTCTAACGCGTTTCATTCATAACGTTTGAAGTGCTTTAGCTGATGGAAATTGTCTATCCTCTACTTTCATTCAGATACATGCATATGCAATAAATATTTTAAAACGAATTTTTTTATAAAAACCATAAAAGTGTATGCCATACAAGATAAAAAAGGATATCAACGTTTTCTGCTGTTTTTATTTTTTTATTTTTAGCTACAGAGTTAGATCTTTCTTACTCTATACAGTCGATGAAATAGTAGAAAATAATTATCTGATTTTCACTCACTTTTTTATAAATTTAATTGTGAAACCCGTGACAAGCGTGTCTCATAAACATGTGGCAGAAAGAAAAAGGCTCTCTTCTAATTTTAGGATGACAAAAACTCATTAGATGCGTAAGTCTCCTCTGCAGTGACTAGTTAGAAAATTAATAAAAATGAAGTATTAATTACAAAACTTTTAATGTCCCAAATTTTCACTCAATTAGTTTTGCAAGCCATCAAAACTTCCCCTTGTAATCGAGAATCACCTGCACTCCCTATAAAGTGTATAATAATTTGAATTTAATTGCAGCCGCAGGTGCGAGTTCGGGCCTTCCGAAGGAGGTTCAGCGGCAGTGGCAGGTGGCAGTGAACCGGCCGCCCAAGTACGCGGTCAAGCAGAACGACGGAACGACGGAACGAGCCACGTTGCCTCCCGCCGAGCCCGGCTTCATGTGGACGCAGGTGCCCATCACCGAGGTGCCGCCCTCGTCCGAGGCCCCGCACACCACGACCGAGGCCACCGAGTCGGAGGCCGTAGCCGCAGTGTCCACCGAGTCGACCGCCGCCGCCGTCCCACCCGCCGATCCTGAGATGCTGAAGAACTGCCAGCAGCCTCGAGGCCAGTTCCCACACCCTGACGAGTGCGACAAGTTCTACAACTGTTGGGACGACGTCGTGGCTCTGCAGGCCTGTCCTGCCGACCTCGTCTTCTCCGACCAAGGTGCCTTCTGCGACTTCAGAGAGAACGTGGACTGTTCCTCAAGAGGAGGACTCCCTGCCACCCCGACTGAGGCCTCTGCTGAAGCAGGTACTTACAACTTACAGTTCCGCTTTTCATTTAGAAAGCTCTAAATCGGGGAGGAACGTATCGAATAGCTCAATGCCACCTGGTCTGCACTGATTTTCAGCATTTCAATTTTGTATATGGTGTCCTTCCTAAAATTTGCGAACTCTAAGAATGGTGTGAAAATGGACAAAGAAACTCAAATTTTTGGCCTTCTACAGATGGCACCACCGTTCATATTCCATTTTTGGCCTTTGCCATTTCGATTTTCAATCGAGTCCGGTATATTTTGGATTTGAACAAAAATCTTTTCTGACCTTTTGACCGCAATTGGCTGAACCAATTATGGTTTTCAGCTCATCAGGTGAAATCTTTGTACGTTCGGAATGCACAGTGACAGGTCTGAATCTGAAATCACAGTGGGATGAGGTTTTGTTTGTATAGAGCCTTCTCTATTGGCCAGATTCAATCCATTTCTATAGTATATTATTCGCCAAACTCTCCAAAGTTGAAGATTTTGTCCTGTATGGAGAGGACGAGATGAAACATTTTATAAAAGCCAATTATCCCAATTATTTGTTGTCCCGAGTTTGCCACCTTACAAGGCGGCAGCAGACGCCTGCTTCGAATTCCAACCATCAAGTATTAACAAGCATTAGATCGGGCCAAGTTCGCTAATCAGGTTTTTGGCCCAAAAGTTGGCGTTCTCATTCGAGGGCGGAGAAGCCCTCAAAGAGTCTGCCGCAGAAACACTGCTCCCCGAAAAGTTTCCCGTGAATCTGCCCTGCTATCGCGTCGATTTCCCGACTGATACAAGCACACAGAGCGGAGCCAGTCTAAAAGCAAATTAAGTATCGCTCAGAGTTTTGATGAAATTACTGCTGCATATTGACAAGAGGCGGCTGTCGGAGCCGCTTTGAAGGTGTAATAAAGCCAAACTTTATCCTGCGCCGAGTGAGATTTCAGCAAGAGCAAATTTATTACGGCAGCGGAAGCAAAGGGTAGTGCAAAGGGGGAGCAGCCCCACTGTTTACCCTCAAGTGATGATAATGCAGCTGACGCTCCCTCTGTTCATCAGCACGGAATAAGGATAATGGGGCGAAATTCTAATTGAGAATTAGCCGAGTTATGACAAAGGAAAAACTTGTGGAGTGGAAAACAAAAAAGTTCCCATCCGTGTGCCATTCTCACTGATATTTTAATGAGTGCGCTCGCTGCCTGAAAAACGGCGTACAAAAACCCTCACAGACGATTTCACCTCAGAAAATCGAGCAACAAAATTTTTTGCTAACCAAATTCCATTTTCTCTTAAAAAAACATCGGTTTAAAGGCAGTTCTTGTTCAAAGCGATGCGTCGTTTCACGTGCTGCTGAAATTTAAATCCAATTCCCATATTCCCATGTACAAAACGAGGCGCGGAGAGTGCAGGAAATTGAATTCCGAACACAAGTTGTTTGTGCGCAGAGCACGTGTGGAAGCAAAAGAAACGGCACGGGAGCGAGAGTGTTTAGTGCGGAGCGGGCGTAAATCAATTGACACACACACTCACATAGACGCTAGTATTGGAAAGAGCTCAACTCTCAAAGATATTTGAAACGGGCCGGAATTGATTTTGGCCAGTGCAGAGCGGCGAGGGCGCTTTGTTGTTGAATTCCGATAGGATATTCCTTTGTGCGTGTTCCGCCGCAGTGTGCATATTGAAATATGCTGTGCTGGACCAGCCGGTTGGTTGTGTTAGCGCCGCATAAAACGCACGCGTGGCTGAATGGAATTCGTGACAGCAGTTTGAAAAGCCGATTTTGACCTTGTGTCCTTCGTTACAGGTGCGGCCACGACGGAATCGCCCGCTGTTGAAAGCACGGATGTGGCTCAAGAAGCGGAGGAGGCTGGAGGCTCGGGATCTGGACCAGTTTCTGAGGAGCAGCTGAAGGAGGACATTGGTGCGGGATGCACGGAAGCCTTCTCCAAGTACCGCAGCTCCAAAAGCTGCGACGTTTTCATCATCTGCTCGCACGGCGCTCCCTACAGGTTCCAGTGCCCTGAGACGCTTAACTACAATGAGGTAATTTTTTAACTAAAATCATTTTAACTCCTGTTATTTGGCAAACCTTTCTAAAGACATGAGTCAAAGATGATTGAAATTAAGCTAAAATTCGAATGGGACATATTAGAAAATGGATTCCTCACCGGTGTAGATATTAAAACGTAAAATTTAGTGGAATGTCTAGTGGAATTTGAAATTGTTGTATCGAATTACACGGAAAATATTGAAATAATGCAAAAAATGTGATATTAGACCAAGAACTGAACATACAGTCTTAGCAATTAATGCCAAAAGCATTGCTAATCCCAAAAAAGCCTTATCAGAAACCTGGCAAACGAAATATATCACCTAAGGACTGCATGGTAAAGCTAAAATCTTATTTTTGAAGTTTATTATTTTTTATTTGCTTGTTTTTATTAGATAAGCTTGGTTTTTTGCAGGTTTGGACAGTTTAAATACATCTAAACGCACACAAATTCACACAAGCATACAAATTCAGCAAAACTATACTGATGAAGAATTCTTCCTGGTCATAAAAAGCATAATGCAAACAATTTGCTTTAATTAATTTTGCTTTAAATCTAGTTGTCAAATCGCCCACGCGGTGGGTTAACACGTGGATAGGAATATTTTCATTGCTATAGGTTTACAGGTGAGGCTTTGTCCATTCCAACCAGTTCTAAATCGATTTTCGTTCATCGCATTTTTTTTTAATTATTCCACAACATGGTGTACCAAAAATCAGAAAAATTTCCAGTTCTATCTAGAATTTTCTTTCCATCGACCGCTGATTCAAAATTCTCTGTAGCTAACACTGTGGATGTGAATTTTGTCTTGGAGGTTAAGCACTGCTGATATTATTTTGCTTTTATCAAATTTTTCGATATATTTTGGTCAGCCCATACCTTGTTTATCGCCTATGAGATCAGCCATTGTAAAATCAATTTTATTAATAATTAATATTTACGTTAGTGGATCCTATTCAAATTTAAAAAATCAATTTGCGGGTAGATTTGCATTTCTCAAATACGACTTTTGCCATTTTTTGTTATTCAATTTTGCAAATACAAAAATGTACAGTTATATATTTTTTGCTCGCATGACACATGGCGAGTTGGGTCCATTTTGCCAGCGCAGCGAATTTAGTTCACTGACTGAACAAGGCCAAAACTAAAGCGTCTTGTTGCATATAAAGAAAGGGTCGCAGACAACATCATTCGCGAATCAAGGCACGTTTCAAAAAGAGCCCGAGCGGAGGCACTGGCAAATAACAAATATGCCTTATTTGTCTTTTCGCGTGTATGCAGGGCAATTTAAATTCAAATTCAGCTGCTTGCCCGCGAGGAGCACGATACGCACGAAAATGCACTGGGATGATATGTCAGTGCGCGCGCGGCGCGAGCTCTGTTTGCAGAGGCTTTGGCCGGGCGGGGTGCCTGTTTGCCACACAGTAATTAATTGAGTATTCCCTTTGAGTGTGTGTGTGTGCTCTGTGCTCGCAAGACAACGCGCGTTATTAATCATTTGATGCTTGCTGGGCTTACTTGTTCTTGCGCCTTCCTCATTAATATTTATGAAATGATGAGCAGATTTGGCGCAGTTCGCGAAGCACGCGAGGGAAATTAAAATGATTTGTTCAGCGCAAGAAAACGGCTTATTTTATATATAAAGTCGGTCAGTTATTAAAACTAATCTTTGGAAACTCGACTTGGCTGCCGATCAAGCCGTAATTAAATTTTCAATTTAAATTAAACTCCATTTAATTTAAATTGTTGCCCTTCTCAATCCTATTTTTGGACCATGAGTACTTACACTTATAAAATAAATAAACAAGAGGAAAGAAAACATTTATATTAACTATACTGACCGTGCATACGAGGCTTAGCTGATCGATGCTGAAATGCCGTGGCTTAATTGTTATTTATTGCACAGGGACGCTCGTTATTTATAAAACAAAAAATCGTAAACACTGATTTATGTCAAACCGTGTTATGAACTGAAAATTTGTCTAAACTTTCGATCGTAAATATGGTTGCCACCAGGGTGCTTACCATTCAGAGTACAAGTGCGGAAGCAAGCAGAAACTCGGCCTGGAAAAAGCGCCGTGGCTCAACAAGCCGCGCAAATAGGCATGCTCGTTGAATGCAGGCTCACCTCGTTGGTTCGCGGGGCTAATTGCCGCCGCCAACTTTGTCAGCGCACTTGAGGTTATGCGACAATAAGTACAGTTCCCGTTCGCAGGTAATTGCACACTCGGCTGGTCGGCTTTTTATTAGCCGTGGCGCAATAATTTGTTAGCTTATCTTTCCGCCCTAATGACCACCGATGCTTCTTCTTTCACTTTTGAGCCGCGCTCGCTCGGTGACAAAAAGGCAGAACGGGTTTCAGCTCTCGGATGATGCGCGTCTGTCTCTTTTCCGAATTAATCGCGCTCGTAAACGCGACACTGAGGCAGATCCCTTTTGAGTGTGACTTTTATAGATTGTCTCAATTAGTGACTAGGTATTGAATGGTGTTCTAAACCTTCTGCACCGCTATCCCATATAAAAGAGATAAAGTGTCGCTACATTTTCTGCGACCCCAACTCGGACAGAGAAGTGGAACGGAATCTCTCCTTTTAAATACCATTGAAAATAAATTGACATGATTAAGATTTGACTTATGAGAACGTCCATATAATTATGCTTCTGTTGGACATTATCTCTAATTTAAAGTGGCTTCAACCTCATTCACAATAAAAATTGGCATTTATCACCGATACATTTGTGTGGATAGCCATTACATTACGATTTCAATTTAATTAAGAAAGTTAATACTACCAAACCCTGAAAAATCCTTGTTGTCAAGGCATAAACTGTATAAGGATTCAGTTGAAGCCAAAATTGACCGTAATTTTTTTTTAGAAAAGTGCTGCAAAGTTAGTATGCTTTTTGAGCGGTGAAGAGTGTCTTCCTATACTTGAAATCTTATTTTATTTCACAAACAAAGAGTTTCTCTAAAAGGCTTCATACGCTGTTAGACAGATCTAGAAGAAAGGAATCGAAAGTCAACGCTGTAAATTTTGGAGAAAAATTGAAAATTCGAATTTTAGCTGTAGCAAGAGGTTCTTATTTGACTGTGTGTTGCAGTTTTTGTAACAAATTGCCTATCGATCAACTCTGCTTATTGTATCCCACAATTCCGATAATTTTCAATTGTCGCCCGGTATCGATCCACTTTAAATGATTGCATTTTAGTGAGCCTAGCACGAATAGAAAATTAAAATTGGCTGTTAAACTGTGCCAAAAATAAATGCCAGAGAACGCCTCACGGAAAAGTACCATTTGAACTCTCTATTTTTTTAATCACTCCGGGGCGTGAGACACGCTGCAGGCCGCGCCTCGATTGGATGCTGCGTCCCATCAAACAGTTTTCGCAGAGCCATTGTTTTTTCTGCACTCTCGCTTGTTTTTCGCTCGAAATAAGCCGCGAGCACCGCCGGATGTTGCGAGCGCGCGTTATCGTTGTTTTATTGCGACAGATTTGCATTGTGGCAGCAGTGACATATGGAATGACGACGAGCCGGCGACGACGGCGGAGCATTCAAATTAAATACCCTGCGAAAAGCGGCAGACAAAAAGCACAATGCGGCAGCAGTTGATTCAAAATCGGCTTTTTGCCTCTGCCACGGCTGCTGCATCCTCCGTGATAAATGATTGGCAAGGGACACTAGTAATAAAACTCGGCCGCGCCCATAAATATTCATACGACGCCAATGCCGCGCGACCGGCAGTCGGACGCGAGAGCCTCTTGATTGATATTTAATGTTCTTTTGGCTTCCCTCCCGTAAGGTTTAACCAGTGTGTGGAAAATATTGATTTCCAATTAAAACTGGTTTTATTGTTTTCGAAATGACTGCCTTTTCTCACTAAAAGACCACTTGATTTAGAATTAAGAACAAAGAGAAAAGTGCTTTGCTCTCATTTCTTTCTCTTCTGCGGAACACCGCGAGTATTTAGTATTTCAAGCATGGCAGGCGACGTACTTTATGCGGCGGGGAAAGGGAATTTTGACCCAATTCTCCGGAACGGCGGGAATCCTCTTTGCCACACAATGGAGCGACGACGCTCGCGAATGTCGATCCACTCTCTTTCGAGGCACAATACGTGCTAGCCGGGTTGGCGGGCAGGAATTTGTGCAATTCGCGCAGCCCGCCTTGAATTAGTCGCAGCGGCAGACTGGAAAGACAACGGAGGATTGTTTTCTTCGGGGGAACTTCATTTGGCGCATTGTTTGGCCTAGACGTTCGCTTCTCACCTTACGCCCTCAGAAAATTAGTTCATTTTACGGAGCCGACATTACTTCTCTAATTGAATTTCGCCCGTGTGCTTGTGATTGCAGGAACTGGGCGTGTGCGACTATCCCTACAGGGTCGATTGCGGCAACTCGACCTCCAAGTACGAGGTCAGCGGGCAGCAACAAGAGCAGCAGCAGCAGGCCGCGGGAGGAGCGACCCCTGAACAGATCTGGAGGCTCCTTTACCAACACCACTTCCAACAGCAGCGCCTGCCTGCCGATGTCTCTGCCTACTACGGAGGATTCGCTCATTTGCCCCCGGTCAGGGTTGTGCCAGGTCAGTAAATTTCCTTTTTACATTTTCTTAATCAAAAAATTTTAAATTTTAGTCATTTTTAACATTGCCGATCGATTCCTGAGGGTAAAATAAGGTCATGCAGAAGAATCGCCCGAAAATCAGCGGAAAACGTCAATTAAGTGGTTTTTGACCTGAGCCTGATTGGCTCTAAGATCGAGACAGCAGCGCCAGAGCGATAGCCAGCGGAAGCAACAAGCAGCAGCTTAAATTGTTGTTTAGTTCACTTGCTCTGGCTGTAACTGTGGCGCTGCTGTCTCGATCTTAGTCAAGCTCTACATCAAAGAGCCGATCAGAGAACCGCTCCATTCTCTGATTGGTCGGCGGCGTTCTTGTGGCACTATTTTTACCAGTTTCATTCCAAAATTAATGGTTTCTAAGTTTCCACCGATTATTGGCCTGCTGTGTCGAATTTTCAGTCGAGTAATTCAGCTGCCTAACTTAATTCACCCTCAAGAATCGATTGGCATTTTCAGAAATGAAAGTATAAATCACTAGATAAGTTTAAATGCACACGTATTTCTTTTTAAAAGGTTTGTCTGCTGCAATTCTATTTACGAATTTACTAGCTCAGCAGAAAAATTACTCCAGTTTTAAGTACATCTCAACGGTATACTTGGCTCAAATGAACTACCACTAGTGGCGTACTATAATTTTATAAAAGCGACTTGAATTTTACCGCTGCACACGCGAAAAAAAATCAAACACGCGTTTTATCCAGTGGTGTAAATTCCGCATAATCGCGCCGTTCGCACTACGCGGCTGGCCGGGTGTGGGTTATTGACTCTGGGGCCGATAAAAATCTCTGTGTGCTGGCTCATGTCTCTCTCATCGTATCTTTGTCGTCCGGCAGCTTTATGTAAATTCGAAAATGCTGTTGGGCACAAATCCAATTTTAAAAAAAAGAAAATATCCCGCGGCGCATTGATTGGTTTGCAGAAAAGAGCCAGAGAAGAGAGTGTGCGAGTGTAATTTCATTATTTATTCTGCTGGAGGAGCCAGCGAGTGCACTCGCAAAGCGCGGCCCTTTAAAATCCGAAAGGCGGCGGGCAGGCGACGCGGCCAGAATAAGGAACAAACACTCGATGGCGTGTTTTCCAACGCGATATGCTGCAAAATGAGCAAGCCGAGCAGCCCAGCAGTTTATTTCCCTGCTCGACCCTGCACGCCGAGTTGAGTTCCAAATTTCTGGCTCTGCCTCCGTTTGCAATTGGTTTGAATAATAAATATGCAACAAGCTCTGTTGTTTGCACAGAACGCCCACCAAAATACTCTGTTGAAAATGGATCTGTTTAAAATGTTTACTCTGCTGTTCTACAACGCGCGCCAAAAAGAGTTAACTGTAATTTTTACAAACTTCCTAAAATAATCTGAGGAAAAAAATTTACCTGATGAGAGTCACAAATTGACTAATTAATTCCAAATAGAATTAAAATCTTGCTCAAGTAATAATGAGACCCAAGAACTATTTAAAAATTAAGATCTATGATTGTCGTTAGAAGAAGCTTTTTTCGGGTTGTTTTTGAAGGTGGAGCAATGTTCTGGCTGCAATATAGAAAACGAATTTAATTTCAGTGTGACACTGATTAGCTCTACCGAGACGATATTGGAAAAAGGCCACCGCGAGCAATCACATCTCGCACCACTTCAGTACGAGCGTTTACGTTTTCCTTTGAGTTTCCGCACGAGATGCAAATCGGAAATTGGGAGAACGGCCCATTGTGCTCTCGCGCAGCGCAGACAAGAGCGCGGTGATTGCTTTTGCGCCCATCCACTCGACGCTGATGCAATATTCAAAATTAAATCAGCCGCCCTTGTTTATCATAGAGGACTTTTAAATTGCACACAGCAAATTGGCCAAATCCAATCTGGAGTTTGTGCATGCATTTTAATAATAAAGATAGCGGGCTTCAAAGTGGATTGATACGACCTAACAATTATTAACTACAACTATCAATTTGTTAGCTTGAATTGTGACCGAGACAGAGTTAAATTTCAGAATTAGCAAATATCCTCGAAAAATTAAATGATTTATCAACGATTTTTTTGCTTGATTTCGATTCCTCTCGTCGCGAATTATTAGGCAAATTAACCTTCTGGCAAATAAATCGTGCTTTTCAATAAGGGAACTGAGCTCACCGCTTGATTAGCATGCAAATTTTGTTGCCGATTTTCTCTGAAATTTAATCGGCAACCTGGGAAAGTTTTAGCTCTTTCCCAAGTATTTAAGGAAGAGGTAAAAATATTTTTTTTAGAATTCTGCATTACACATCCACTTTAACACCATGTAAAATCACTAATTAATAATTCACAACTTGCTTCATCTCTGGCGCGCGTTTGTTGCGCTTTTTGAATTCTCTGGTGAGCTTTGAGCATTATGAGAGGGACAAAAAATTAGATTTGTGTGACAGCGGCAGGCGTATAGCGTAATGCAATAAAAAGGGCAATATTTCATGCCTCTCGGCACGGAAAAAAGAGTGAAAGTCCAAATATGCCTGTTCCAGGATACAACCTGCGCGGCTGACCTGCCGGAGCTCCACGTCGACTGCCACCCCCGCCATCAGCCACGTGACTTGTTTCATCCCCCAGCGGTGCAGGGTCTCCTCCATTCTACACACCTTCTAATACACACACAATGGGCGTTTCGCAAGGGCTGAGAGAATCAGTTGATGAGAACGGTGATCGGTCTCTCATGACGTCTAGTGCATCTCGGCCCGTGCGAACCCCTGGGATTATTTATTGGGCATTATTGTGCCCGGCCAATCGGCTCGCACCGAATGGCAAACTCTCCAAGAATCAGAATGTTCTCTGCTTATATGTTTTTAACAAACAATAAATACTATTTATTTCCCCGAATGGTCGGCATCGTGTTTTATTATCCAGAAAGCGTTCCTTTTTCCGCCTTTTGAACGAAGAATCGTCCCTCTCCCAGAGCGCATCTACCTCAATTCCCAACTGATGTTTCGCGTCGCGATTCAGCTCTCGTTCGCGGCTGCAAGTGGAAATTAATTTCTTTCGCTGCTCAGTGCGCGCCCTTTCCAGGGAAATCTCACTTGAGCAAACACGCAGCCAGGGGGATTTGGCTGCGGTCTGAGCATTGAAATACTGCCGACCAAAGGCAGCCACAATAAGTTATAATAATAAAAATCCTCTGGGTGCCACACAGTGTTCCCGACATTAACGCCGTCCTCGGGGAGCTCCAACTTTCCGCAAAAAATAATTCAGAAGACGAAGTCTCTCTTTTTCTCCCTCTATGTGCGCATCGAGAGAGACGTTTGGAATTTTTATTTCCTCTCCCGCACACTTCGCTTTTACTTGCCGCGGGCCAAGATGTTGTGCGCCGGCCGTCGAGATGAAATTTTCCCTCCTTTTGAGCTTTCTTCCTTACCTGCGAACACGCCACAAAAAAAGTTAAACTCACAAAAAGAATTTGAATTGGGTAATCTTTTCTTTTACTCGCTATAATTGCTGTTCCCCCCCTCGTCCCATTGCGGTTTTACTTCTTTACAAATTCAGACTTGTCGGGGAGCACGTAACATCAGATAAAGCATTCCACCCCCGGGCATTCTCACCCCAGCGGATCGGGCAAAGAGAGGCAAAATATTGACAGCGGCTGTAATTCATCCTGCGTGAGCGAGTGAGTGAAGTTGAAAGCATCATCAAGTCAAGAATGAATGGAGGATAATCAGCATACACTGCACAACGTGATTGTGCGAAATAGGCCCTTTACGCGATGCAATATCGACCAACAGCATGGGTTAAGCCGAGATCAGCCCTTGACGCACAATTGGAGATTAATTAAGGCTTACACACCAGTGCCGTGCAGCAGAATTACCAGATCCTGCTAACTTCTGAGTAGAGGTTAACAAAGCATGAAAGCATATTGCTCTCGGTATAAAAAGCAGGAGTTAATCAGATTAATAGGAATCATTGGGTGCTTTATTTTTGAATCATTGAAGTGACAAATTCAAAACGTTAGCATATAAAAGTGAGATGAGATGTAACATCTATGTATGCAACCTGCACAGCATCTCAGTGGAGATGGAACTCTAATTTGTTTCACAGACACTTTTGCATAGTATTTTGTCAATTTTTAACTCCTTGGGGGAAAAATCCAGCAAAATAACATATCAAATAATTCAAAACTTCTTTAAAACCTAGAAATAACTTATACCTTGGAATACAAGAAAAAAATTTAAAAATAAATTTTACGCGACAAGCAAAACAAATTGTTCCATTTTTGCCGGCATTGTCACCGCCAAATCTCGGGTTCTAAATGTCAGAATTGTAAAAACATAACACCATTCGAATCATCTCGACCTCCCGTAGATATCTGAGATAGGGTTTGAAAGTAATCAACCCTCTTCCTCTTCCACCCCATGAATTGCAGTAACGATAAAAATTGCGTTGCTATGCACTTTCAGCAAACTTGTTAACTAGTCATAACTCTCTAAAATTAAAAACAAATTTGCCAACTATCCACCTTTATTATTGTATGATAAGGTTAAAAATGAAAATCTAATAGCATAGCCAGAAATTTCATCGCAAATTTACTAATACATTTTACCACGGAGGTAGAAAAAAGGGTTGATGGGAGATCACCCCAGAAAACATCTACTGCAATCTAGGGCAGGTTGAGACGAGTTGAGCGGTGTTCAGTTTTTGTAATTCTGATGGCGCCCGAGATTTGACAATTACAACGTTGGCAAATATTAATTATATAATTTTTGGTAATATCGCAAAGGCCAATTCATTATTGTGCTTGATTATTTAGCTCAATAAATCATATTTATCCTACTAAGCTTTTAATAATTTTTATTTAAAATGTAAAAATGAATCCCAATAATAAATCATTAAACTTTTTCTATACATCTATAAAAATTGCGTCGGAAAAGTGTTTCCATATAAAAAAGGAATTTGTGGCAAAGAAAAATCCTCTAAAATCAATTAAAATACTTAAAAAAAACATTCAACTATTTTGGCAAGAAAAAAACATCTTAAAATAACAGCCCAAAAAATGCACAAGCAAACAGATTGGACTAACAAAGCTGAGAGAGAAAGTATTTCTTTCGCACGTTGGCCAAAACCAATTTCCGGGAAAGGGTCACAAAAAGGCTACACTGACATTTCCCTGTCGCTGAAACGTTGAAAGTATGAGCCATGTCGTGCCGGGCTGAAATTAATAGCGCGCTCAAAGAACAGAACCCCAATCTACTTCAGGGAGAAGTTATATGCAAGCGGGATGGTCCCCGACGGTCTACATCACATCAAAGTCTGCAGGGCAATTTCGCAAAATGCAATTCAAATTTCCATCAGACGGCGACAAAGCGGCCGCAGCGTCGATACCCACGCTGCCGTTGCTACCGGGCTTATTGATTGACTCGTCATAAATTGGCTCGGTGCTGATATTTGCGACGACACGAGCGGACCAGGGGTCGTCTTTGCATCTGTGCCGCAGATTAAAATGCCTCCTGGGAAATTAAGTTTATGCACAAGAAACGGCTCCTTTGGGTCAAAAGAGGCATTCGCCTCATGAAACGGTAATTGCCGCCGAAGGTCACGGACCCAATAATAATCTCCCTCGGCAGATCGCACAGCCAGCAGCCGCCTTCCGACCAGAGATGAGATCGAGCCGTTTGACTTTTCCTTCTCAGAGCTCGTTATTTCTGATGGAAAACTACCCAGAGCGCTCTCTAGTCCAACCAACTGGTAATTAGCTGCGTCTAAATTGCTTTCCCAGCGCCTTTTTAATGCCTCAAGTGACGTAAAATTCAGTTATAGAAACGGTTGGGAAGAAAATGACATGTCCTAAACTAGGTCGCCCACCTCTTGGCACGGGTCTTCAGAATTCAAATACTTATCCCTAGCAATATTAAATATTTTTCTTGTCTTCAGACATTTTCGTTGATCTCCGAATTTTCAGAAATAGAGTAAAATATATGAATAACGATCAAATAGTGCAAGATAATTCAAAAGATTGCTCGTATTTGCCATTCTGATGACAAAAAACCTGAACTAACACACCAGAAAAGTCGTATTTTGAGCATCTTCAAGCTGGAAATCCTAATCACGCAGACTGGGGATTTCAACCCAAAACCTAGACCTCCAAAAATTCCTAATTTACCAATCAAGTGATTATCAAATATGCTTGAAATCTGAGCGAATCAATTTAACCTACAAGTCATCTTGTTTTTAAGGGGCAAAAAACACGTTTTTTAACTTTCAGTCAAATTTCCTCGGAAATAGAAAATGTAACAAATTTTTTTCTACGAGCTCATGTTCGCTATTTTGGATTTAAAAAATGTTATATTTACGTTATGCAGGATTTTTTAAATAATTGACCTGATTTTAGGACCTCTAATTCACGAAGTTAGTCAACCTGGCCAAGTTGTTAGGACTGTTAGGCGTCTAAATTAGATCATTCTGAGCATCAAATTTTTAATTTAGCTAGTTCACAACAGAAGTTACAGCCTAATGAAAATTTAGCCTTTGTTGAAAATCACACGAAAATCGCAAACTTTGAGCTTCTGTTAAAGATTCAATTTTGGTGATCCACAATATTCCATCGAAATTGGAAGAGCCATGCCTAGAGGTGGGCGATCTAGTTTGGGAAAATAGAATTTATTAGCTATTGAAAACAAACAAACTTTTCACGCAATGAATTGGAAAGTGATTTTGATTTGATAATTAGTGCCAGGAATAGATAATCATCGACCCTAGTAACAATATTATAACAAACTCGTAGTGCTGGAGATCAATTCAAACCCTCTCGTGATTTGCAAAGCAAATGTGCTGATTTTGGCGGAGTGTGCGTACAGACGCACGGACAGCAATTGTCTCACTTCAACGAGTCTGCATGCAAATAGGTTGAAATGCAGATTGCAGTTTTTCCCGGCTTGAGAAGCTCGTCCTCCATCCATCATTCTCAGGCGCAGATTTGAATAATCATTTGCGTCCCAGGGGGTTTCTGTCTCTCCAGCTAGTGCAATTTCTGCTCCGACTCGGAGACAAATAATCCGTCCGTGTCATCTCTGGCTCTCCTTTGTCGGCCGCGGGGAGAAAAAGGCGGCGGAATGCGGCGGGATCCGACTAATTTGATCCCATTATGATTCGCAGACGCACTTGGCACACACGTCCGCTCCCCAGCGGCTGGCAATCGACTCCTATCGGCCGGGGTGCGCAATTATTCGTAATTTCGTTAGGCATCTCGCTTGCCCTGGGTCGCTCATTAAATTAAGCTGGCCGACGGCTAATGCGATATTTCGACCCGAGCCAAATTTACTTAGCCGGACACTTTGTGAGAGCGAGCGAGTAGCCGTGTGCTGTCTTTGCCGCCGGGCAAACACGCTGCGCACAGAGCTTCGCCTAGAGAGCACCGACCGAAATGAAGGCAAACATAGAAAAGTGGTGCTCAAACGGCCATAAATGCCAAGGTGCTGCGGGCCTTTTCCGTTTTCGCACTTGCTCCATTCTGCTGACGTGCCCAGCTTTTTTGTCGGCCGACCATATCTGCTGCTCCAGGCGTTTCCTTGCATTTCCTTAGCACTCAATTCTGGAGAGCAGAGCTCTCAATTTATTTTCCTGCTAAATATTTATACAATAGGTTAAGTGGGCCTCGACATTCGTTCAGATTTGAAAACGTTCGTGTTTCCTGCTTTAAATAATAACACAGAATAAATTCATTTTTTCGTGATATCACTTCGAATAAAAGAGTGAATTTTTGTAAGAAAATATCGACAAAAAAACTCTCGTGTATTCACAAAAAATGTTGCAAAAAAGGAACACATTAATTAATTAAGGAGCGAAACCATTTTTGCACCACTTCAATTGTGTCTTTTTAGGTCATTTTAAATTGGTTGGTTCCACAGTTTATTTTGCTGAGGGGTGGCAACAGCTGGCTGTGCAGTGAGAGATAGTTTTTATCCTCAAAGTTCAATCTATATTTAGCTGTCTTTCCTGTTTTTTCTCCAAGTAAATACACATACAGTGCAACAATTGAAGTTTTTAAATTTTTCGAAAAAAATTACCAAGATTTAGAAAGTTTTTCAGTTTTTTTTTCAAAAATTTAAAAAGAGGTCCAATTTAAATTCAAACATGCCTATTTTCTCCAAAATTTACAGAATTTGACCATATTTTCTTGGCAGAATGCGATTCCTCTCATCGAGGTGGTCTTTGTACCGGTATGTTTGACACCTTTTGGAGAAACTCTTTGTTTGTGAAATAAAAATAGGTTTCAAGTAGGAAAACAGTCCTCACCATTCGAAAAGCAGTCACTTTTCTAAAAAAATTACAGGTCAATTTCGGCTGTAACTGAATTGGCTTATGAATTGGCAACAAGGATTTTCTGGGGTTTCGCGCTATCGATCCTTTTATTAGTAATTTGTTTCAACACAAAATACCATCCATATTTTTAATATAGGAATAATATTAAGAGATAATAATGACGAAACACTAGTGAATTTCCCTTCCAAATATTAATTCTATACACACAACAAAAAAGCCAGCAAAGTACAATGCCTCAGGCTCTTCCCAGAAGAGCTCTCTCTCGCGTTTGAATAATATACGTGTATAATCAGATGCGCGGGGGCGAACTTGCGGAGAAATGCAAAGGAGCTTAAATTTCCGGCAAAATCTCATTCTCGTCGCGTTTAAGTAGCAAATTATAACAAGATTAGGGGAGCACTCAGGCGTGCAATTAAAATGAACGCATTCAAAATTTCGTTTCCGTCGACGCGAAAGACTCTGCTCTCACCGGCTAATTTGGGCCGCGTTTGATGTCTTGCCTTTCCAACTGCAGCCAGCATTAGTAAGCACACACAGTAGTTCGTTTGTGCGCCTTTATTTGCTTTCACTTAAAGCCGTCGTGTGCAGCAGCAGCAGCAGCAGGTTTGTTTAGAATTAACTGGCGTTCCTTGTCGTTACAGCGCTTCTTGCGTGTTACTCTCGTTTTGTTGCAATGGCACAGCGAGCAGAACTATAGAGGGAACGCGCTTCAGAACGTGTGTGTATGTGTGTGTGTTTCTGAAGCACAATGGGACGTTTCATACAGCAGAGAGCAATTCCGCAACACACGAGCCGGGAGAGGAAAGGCCGGTACAAAGTGGAGGCACGCACTACTAGAGTTAAATTGACTTGCGTTATTCAGTAAGCAGCGTAATTAGTACATTTTCCCGGCTGGATCATAAGTGCAGTTTGAAATTAGCAACGTTGTTTTTCCCGGGAAAAGTGCTTGCTCGGTGCTCAGCCCCTTAATTTTCTCTAAAGCAACTAACGCTGGAATCTCGATTTCCGTCCCTGCCCGGGCCTTATATATATCAAGAGAGTGCATTAGACAAAGGAGAGATGTAATTTATACGGAGCTTAAATCCCAGTTTTATCTGCATCCGCGCCAAGGCAGCGAGAAAAGCAGTGCTGGGATTTCTGATCGCGCAGTAGGCTGCAGTACCCAGCAGGAAATATTGTTATTGCTTGTGGGAACGGTGGGGCCAAGATCGAAATTCCCTTTCTTCCGAGACTGCTATTTGCAGCTCCAAGTGTGACAGATTGAAAAGTCCGATAAGGTGCGCGTCGCCGCCGGAACATTGAAAGGGACTCTTTAAAAGTCCTTGTGTGCTCGACTCTCTTTTTCCCTGCCTCTCTCTGCACATTTAGATAATTGCCTTTCTCTTTCTGCCGGGTCTCAAGTTCCGCTACACTCTCGTTTCTTTTAGCCGAGCCACAGCCGGCCGGGATTTAAGGGGCATCCAGCGGGACACGGCATGATAATCAAAAGTAATGGATGGCAAAAGGAAAATAGAATTCAGTCTGAAGACGACGGCCAACGTCCTTGTGTAAAATGTAAATTAAATTGCCTCTACTTTGCCGTTTTTCATTTACTAAAAGCACTTTTCGACGATCATCAATACATTATGACTGTGTAGGTGCTTGGTGGAGCAATTATCTTGAAAGATGATGAAGATTTTCATATAAAACTTTGACGCTCCCCCCCATTATCTGCAAAGTGCACCTCTTCGCAATTAATGAGTTGTAAAAGTTTCATATTGGATGGAAATGGAACCTTTGCAGGAAAAATGCCTGACCTACGAGGAAAAGTGGAAAAGTTTGCCCAATTCATAGCTTCGGGAAACAGCCGGGGCAAAAGTCGCCGCGAAATGCGGTCATAAAACTTTAGATGTATTCATCGCGCGCGCAGGATGATAAAAAAAGGTTATTGGCAATATCGACGCGAGCCCTTGTTTGAGGAAAGGAGCAATAACCCTTGCGAAGAGGCTGATAAAGGTCCAGATAGAAGATGGAATCTTGTCATTCAGATTCGCCGCGAGAGAAGATTTAGCAGGCGCGAAAACAATTTCTACTGATGCGCGGCAAGCAAACTTTTCTTATTTGGTCTGCGGGCTCACTCGATTAATCATTCGGCGCGAGCGGCACAATAAGGACGCGCGCAAATACCTCCTCGCCCCAATGCTCACCATTTCTCCACTAAGGACCAATATCGTTCGCGCACATTCCCAAGTGTGCCGCACTCTCAATGAATCCCTCTCACCCTCCCTACTCACCCCCATCAGCCGATAAATGATATATCGCTCGGTTGGCTGTTGAATCTCCTAATTCAATTACTGTCTTATTCCAGTGTGCAGAGCTAAACTGATTAGTTTGATATTATAGTATTGTTTGTACTCGCGTCTGCTGGATCATATAGTGTTTCCTTAAAACTCTTTGTGGTTGATTTATGTACGGCGTAAATTTAAAATTTAGGGCCAGAAAGTTTAATCTTACGAGCTTCTCAAGACTTTAATTTCATAGAACTCGTTTGATTTTTATATTTTGTTTGAGACAAAATACCATCGAGAAAAACGGGATTATAATGAAATAACAAAAAATTAAACCTTGTGCTTGTGTCATGGTGGTAAATCAGTCAAAATGACGGCTCCAGAGTTATTTTTACATACCTAATCGAAAATGTGTTGCATATTTCTGTTAAAAAAATTGATTTGTTTGCTCAATGGATGGAGATTTAAGAGGATTGATACGGCTAAGCCCCGGAAAATCTTTGTTGCCAATGAATAAACCAATCCCTATTAAGGATTCAGTCAAGACCAATATTGACTTTAATTTTTTTTAAATGTGGCTGCAAAATTAGCTTGCTTTTAAAATGGTGAGGACGGTCTCTTCTGAAATCGTGTTTTATTTCACAACAAAGAGTTTTCCCATAAAGTTTCATGCATCGTCCGATAGCTTTTGGAGAAGAATCAAAATCTGCCATGAAAATATAGCCAAGCGCTGTAAATTTCAGGGAAAATTGACAAATTTTGAATTGTATTGTAGCAAAAGATCCTCTTTTATTTTTGCGCATTGCAGAGGAAATTATTAAACTAATGTTTTTTGCTAAGAAAATCCTTGATCTTGAAAGCTTTTCTAAGAATCTGCAACACGGGACTCTACACCCTTGATTGAAGAGAAACATCTTTATATAGCATTGTGCGCGATTTTTTTCCATTTTTGCTCTCTCCTTTTCCGATGCTACTTTTCTGTTGAAAGCATGGTGTCTTTTCCACGCGGAAAAACTCATGCGTCTGACGTTGGCGTGCATATATTTTGCGCGGAATTGTCATGATAATAAGCGAAATTCTGGTGCGTACAGCGCTGATGTGAGCCGAGCTTAATGGAGGCTGCTGCTCGTCGTTCGTCGTCGCCTGAGAAATCGCCTTTGACATTCAAATAGGTCTGGAGAGAGCTTGTGAACGCGCACGCGGTCCTTTGAGGCGGCTTCAAAGTGCTCGGCCGCTCATATTTCATCACAGCTGCACCAAGAATCAGACAAATTCCGGCCGCCATTATTATTTCGCGCCCCGAGCAAACTTATTGCGCCACGCCAGGAATTGAATTTCAAACTGAAAGATCAGCTCAACGCGCGCCACGTCAGACTTTTCAACGTGTATGTGCCAAGTGACGAGCGAGCGTCGGCTGAAGCAAATGGAAGAAGAGGATTCGCTAGGCCTTTGTGTGCCCCGAGAATGCTTTTCAACGCTGACATTTTTGCGAAATAAATTTTCGATTTTGCTCCAAATGCAGCAGTTGAAAATGGCGGTTTCACGAACAGCCATTGTTCAGCGCAATGTATAATATGAGGATCCGAGCTATGTTTGGGGGGTTGAAATCGGGCTGATTTTATATAGACTCTCTAGCATTGCAATGACGAGTCCGTTCGAATATAGGAGGATTGCGAAAGTGGTCCGACTCGATTCTTCTAGCATGTGTGCGAATTAATTTCACGGGACAAATGTCTAGCATTTCAATAAAAGGACGCGCTGGTCCTTTACTTGACTGTGCTCCCCCCAATGAGGCCCATGTTATCGTGAGTTGTTCGCTATCAGGAGGTCGCCCATCTCAAAATCCCCTTTTTCCGATCTCGTATTATAGTATTCCAGCTTGTCTCTCAGGAGCAAAAGCCTCCGCTCCGCTGCAGAGTGTCGCAGGTATTTCCTTCCCTCTGTCGTCTTCTCGATGCCCGAGTTCCTCGCTCGGCGGCAGCATGAAAATTTAACGATTATTTGCTTGGCACATTGCTGGAATACTCGCCTGCGAAATCTACATTGGGGCGCCGCTTGTTTACTGTCACCCTCTGATTTACTGCCGGTCCGGACGGCTTTTTTCAAGTGTTATTAACCCCGACGGTGCGTGCTGCCTTTCTTTTCCCCCTTTCACTGGCGCGCGCTCGACTGTTTTTGGTGTCGCCTGCCAAAACGCTGCGTCCAAATGGGCGCCCGAAATCCATAATCTGCTAGTAATAGATTTTTCGCCCCCATGCTTCGTAGACGCCAGAGGTGAAGCCAAGAGCTTTGTTTTGCTTTATGTATACGTCCCGGGCTGAGAGGACGACACAGTTCGGGCTTTTCCAATATCATTTGCCGGCGCTTGATCCCGTCGGCGTATGTATCTAAAGACATCCCTCCAATCGATTTCAGGGGATTTGGTGGACATTCCCAAGAAATCTTTGGCTTTTTATTTATCTGTATTATTTCAAGTATTCGTTCAGGAGAAAAGCATTCCTCCATTTTCCAGCCGATTTGCTTTAACCCGTTTTTATTTTCATCCGGTGATCAACCAGCGTCTGAGCTATAATATGGCTCAGCAGATGTTTTCTATTAGGTTCAATCAACGAATAGAAAGCCTCTAATTCACAGTTAATTTTTTTTATATCTCCATTTCTCAGCCAGATAGAAATCTTTATTCGTTTTTTAAATTAAATCTAAAAAATTAATTTAATATTTGGCTGCAACAATTCTATCAATTTTAAAATATAAAAAATCTCATGTAAATTCAGAGAAGAACTGAGAGCGTTTAGCTCAGAGAAACTTTATTTTACAGGAAAGAAGTCCATTTCTGACAATTAATTCTCGAAACCCAGAAAACTACAGCAGCTGCTCGTGTTTGAATAGTCGACGTAAAACTCAAATTGTAAAATAGCCTGCAGTTTCGAATGTTCGATAACTCCTGTTAAAATAAAGCGTTCCAGCCTCCTAGCTGTGCTGGCGAAAAATAATAACTTTTCAATATCTCTACCGGAAATTAATTTCACCATCGCTCGCGTTGGCGTGTTTTTTTTATAAAATCAGCAAAAACGCTGTGGCACACTCTGCTCGTGTCAGCGATTTTTTCGCATTAGTTTGCGGGCAGGTGGAGAGGGAGATCGCGTTTAATTGGAAAGTTGATTGCTCCAGGCTGCTGATCAAACGACACTGCCAAGGAAAGAGAAGGAAAAAACGAACGCCTTTTTTGGCCTGACACTCGCTCCGATGATAAAAAACAGACTGCTCAGCGGTTTTGTTTTCACTCAAAACTGTGCGGAAATTAAGTTGTCAGCATGTCCTTTCGTTCGATATAAAATTGAAATTTCCGCAGACACCTTAATGAATTACAATAAACGACAGCTGTAAAATTAATATCAGAGGCACCACAAAGTCAATATGCATAGAAATGTTTTGATAGCGGGTTTCTTAACTGCCACTGATCAAATCACATGCGAGAGTTCATAACTTAAATGCACGGTAGCCATTAAGATTTAACAAATAAAAGGTTAGGGATGCCTTTCACGGAACACGTGAAATTTAACTTTGAAGAAATAGACTCAGACCAATTTTTCTTTAGGTCTAATCCAGAGGTCATGGGTTTGTTCCCCATAAGGGATGCCATCTAACGAATAGAAGTTTCTTTGGGGCGAGAGGAGAAATAGACTGAATGTTTTGTTTAAAACAATTAAAAACCGTCAGATTTAATTCTAAGTGACGTGTGGCAATTAAATTATAAATGTCAGCTCATGGTTAGTAATTCACAATCATACTCAACAAATATACAAATTGGTCTTCAACCGACGATCTTCAATGGAGCAAATCTCATCTTCGTACAGATCCGATCCGAGCATTAAACATCCTATTGATTCGTCCTTAATTAACAGTAGTAGCTGGTCCATGTCCACGCTACAGCCTCTAGGCCAGGTTGCAAAAATTAATTTGAACATCAGTTCAAATTACAAAGGTACGCAGATCCGCATCAAAGCGTGCGTCATTCGTGGACATGGCCCGTCGTGGCCATTCCACCTTCAACGAGCTACGTGCTGCACTCGGCCAGACACGCACTCCTAATGCCAGGCTTGAGCACTCGCTCTTGCCGGCTCACAAACATTCTAATAGTGAATTACAAATATTTCCAAATATATCCTTTAGATGGCGAAATATATCAATCATACACAAAATTCAACGAGTGATATACAATTACTCGTTACAAAGAAAACTGAGAGAAATATTTGGACGGCTACCAACCGATTTAAAAAATATGCAGATCAATGAAACAATTTTCCAGGTACAAGGCTTAATATGTGTGCAGGACCAAATCGACCGTGAACTATTAATTACTCTTGTCAAAGAACGGTTGGCACGTTCGTTAATTAAAAAAGTTTGTGGTGCTGGTGCCAATTCTACCACGTCTCCCGCAGCCCTGTTAAGAAAACATTCCCTTCCTAGGTAGCATTAAATCCGCTCTGAGGGCTGCCTTTTACCGCCTCTTTGAGAGCGGCCGAGGACCAATTATACACATCTAGAGTACATTTCGGAGATGAGGTGGAAGAGGGGACGGCAGGTGAGTCGTCGTCGGATCAAAACGTCTTTTTGGAGAGCGCCAAATCTTAACAAGAGACTCTCGTTATTTTAATCATCTCCTCTGCTTTTCAAGGAGAGCAGAGTAGCAACTTTTTCAAAGTTCTTCCTTCCTTTTATCATACCTGCGTCCCTTTGAGTGCAAAAAAGGGGGAGAAGCAGAAACATACACGGGAGAGAGCAACTCCGAAAAAATTTGATGGCCTGCCCCGAGCACAGAGACGCGGCTTCTTTCATTTTCTCTGCCCTTTTACATTTCTCAAAACGACAAGCTGTAGTTGAAATAATCTTAGCTCAGCTCCTCTCTGTACCGAAAATTTAAGCTTGTTTGTTGTCGGCTGATGAAGTGCGTCTAATTGCTCTTGAAGACGCTTTCCTCTTTTTTAACCCGACTTAGTGCTGCCAAAAATGAGTTTGCTTCTGCTTCCTCGCGGAGGAGCCTAGAGACAAAAGCTCAAAAGCAAGCTAGAAAAACGACTAAGCAGCTTAAGCGAACAAACGAAGGAACGGCTCTCTCTCTCTCTCTCTCTCTCTCTCTCTCTCTCTCTCTCTCTCTCTCTCTCATTCTCTGCACACACTCACACTCCTCACACATCTCTTCTTTTCATGAACAAAGTAACAAAACTAATGAGATGCCATGTTATTCCCGCCTCCGCCAGCAAGACTAATATCTGCCATACTAGATCCCTGATCCACATTCACCTTGTTCTCGTTTGATCTGCATTACAAGAAGTAGTCGAGCGCGTTTCTTTAAACAGATTAGTATTTCTCCGTTTCTTTCAAAGCAATCCCCGTTTGTTATTAACTCTTAAGAAAAGTGTTCAAAGCTTTTATCGTGCTCCCCAGAGGGAAAGCAAATGAAACGTGTAATTTCTCTCACATTTATAAAGCTTTTCATAAAATCATAAAACACTCTTGATACAATTCTCGATGTAGCATGCTAGATTAATATGTTTCAGAATTTCTTTTGTAAGTTAGAGCAGAAAAATTCCCTCTATGCATTTCACAAAAAATTAATTTGTACGATTCCATTGATTTAATTTATAATTTCAATTCCTATTAATTTCAATAGCAAATTTCTGTTTGAGATGCAAATTCAAAGCCTAGTAATTTAAGAAAAACAGCCTTTCTACGGCTGGTTCAGGGTTCTTTTTTGGACGCTGAAGAAGCTCTATCTCTGTATACAACATCAAGGGCTGCTAAACACAGTTGACGATGTTTCTCCTGCTCAGCAAGAAAATAAGAATAATTAGTCAAATCTGAGCGCAAATCTCATTAGGCGGGCGTTCTACTTGACATCGTGAATTATCGTGCCATCTCTGGCGAGGGAGAGGCGCGCAGCGAGGATCATCTAGCCCGAGAGGAACATTTCTCAGCCGCACACGTAAGCAGGGTGCACGCTGAAAATTTTATTAAGCCACTCGGGAAAGAATGAAAGCCTCGCTTGCCTCGGCGCCCTCTCGAGCCGAGAAATTTAATTGCTCCTTTACCATTTTCTTTTCTTCTGGAGCAGACTCTACATTGGATCTGATTACACGCTCATATTACATTGCCGGCAAAACTCATTTTTTTATTCGGATTTACTTGAATTGTTTAATATCTACATCACATTGAAGTTCTATTTTTCAAACAAATTCTAACACAATATGGCACCCCTGCAATTTGAATTCAGGAATTTCTCGAGTGCAGCAGTTCTTATGTGAGCATTCACAACAACATTCCCAGCCACTTTTGATGCATTAAATTAAATTCTAAGAGAAGCGTCCATGTGAGAATCATTGATTTTTAAACGGTCGACTGTTTTCTGAGCTTGCGATACGTACATAAAATTAGCCCTGCAGAACCATAATAAAGATTACCTTTGAAACTAAAATTATTTAAAAACATTTTAAAACCATTCAGTTCGACTGAATATCCGAGAAGCAATGCAAAAAAATGACGAGAGTATCTGTTTCTTCAATTTTTTTAAACTTATCCCTGTTGAAATTTTCAGCCCTAAATTATTTATGGATCAGCTTTCTCAAGTGCGAAAAATTTATTGAGCACGAGGAAAGTCAGTTTAGAGGCCAATTTTTAGACTGATGTTAAGTTATTTTTATTCTTTGGCGGAGATAAGTGCTATAAATATTTTCAAAAGCTCTGACGCTTAAATTATAATTGCAATGAATTTAAATTAACATCAATCGGCATAAACCTATTTTGTTAAGGGATATCAAGATCACGATCAAATGGAAATTTCTTAAGAATTTTTTGAATGATAAAAGTTCTCAGCATTCCAACATATGGCGACAAATATTTTTGCATTTATATTTTTTCCAAAGGAAAAATAATCACCAAGAAAATGAAGTATGTATAAGTGTTGTAATGTAATTTTAAGCCTAAAGTACGATTGAATGATGCTAAAAACGATGTACCAAAACACCGTTTATATATCAACAATCTAAAGTCGTTCATTTTGTTCCAAAAACAGTCTTAAACTATTCCGCAAAAAACAGACTGAAATTCACAACCCTATAAGTCTTTCCAATGGAGCAAGCTTTTGATTTTCACTTTGATATTGGCAGTTTCTGTTTCTGCCTCTCTAGGTTCATCACTATAACCCTTTCTTTGGTGCATGGAGCAGCATTCAGGTGTGGCGTGTAGCAAGGCGTTTGGGCTTGAGTGCACTTGCCATGCCGACCAGAAGCCATTACTGCAGCATTAGTGCGCTCATTGGCAAAAATTTGCGAGTGCGTTTAAGCCTGGCAGGCAGCGCGCGAGCGAGCTAGCTGCTGCGGAATCTTAAATATTATTATTATTACTGCGGGGAGCAAAGGCGCAGCAGCGCACCATTATCAGCTTCATCACCTCGCAAATTTACACCTCGCTGGTTGTTGCTCGGCCTATTGGAAAAACGAGCAGCCGCTTTTTGTCCTCTGCAGCAGATTTTCAGCTCAGAGCGGATGAAATTGTGCGCGCGCGTGCCGTTGCCTTGCGAGAAATTTCGCCCGAGAAATGTTCATTGTGCACGCTTAATAGTAGTTCCGCAATGCTGTCGCTAACGAGGCTGTTTAGAAATAGAGTCTGCTCAGGCATAACAAGCAGACACAAATAAAAAAATACCCTGCGGCTCGCACGAGTAATCACGAGATATTGGAACAATGTGTGTGCATAGAGGTAGGTGATGTTCATGCGGGAGGAAAAATCGTTGATGCCTGCACTCTTTCAAAGTTCTTTGGGTTAACGCGCAACAAGCGTGTTAAAAAGTTTTGTGAGCTGAAAAAGATCAAAGACCCTATAAAGTTCTTGTTTGATGGCGTTGGTGGCGCCTCTTCCGGCCTATCAAGAAAAGCAACTTGGAAGATATGGCGTTTCTTTTTTATGTCGCTTCTTTTCCCCGCCAGAGGGCACCACATTCTTTATTGGGATTGAATTGAGACATTGTGGAGGTCAGATTGAGACGAGCACAAGTTTTTAGTGCTGGAATATGTTTTAGCAGTATCAATCGATTTCTGAAGAAAAAATTAGGTTGGGGCGGATTACGGCAACGCAAAACCTTGAGAGAAAATGGCAATGCTGGGCGTAAGGCAAGCATTGTACAGCGTTTCAAGGTCGAGCTAAAAAACGGTGCCGTAATCCGCCCCAACTATGCAGCCGAATCACTCGATTCGACGCGACGTGCCGAAAATCGATGAAAACGTTAAATCTGTTACTATGGCGGTTTTTGGTCTGAACCTGTGCTACAAAAGAACGCCGGCGACCAATCAGAGAAGGGAGCAGTTCTCTGATTGGACCTATTGCTTGCCTTAGATCGAGACAGCAGCGCCACAGCGACAGCCAGTGCAAGCAACAAGGCAGGCCACTAGGCCAGCAGCTACACTTCTTGTTTCTTGTTGCTTATTTTCGCGGGATGTCACTATGGTGCTGCTGTGTCGATCTTAGAACAGCGCGACCAATCAGAGAACTGGTCAATTTTTTATTGGTCGCCGGCGGTATTGAGGATTGAGGAACTCACTAAGTTTAGACAAAAATCGCTAAACTAACGGTTTTTCAGGTGTACGCTGATTTTCGGCACAATGTAGACTTCGACAGAATGATTTGGCTCCCTAACCTCATTTATTCCTTAATAGGAATCGAATGATGAAAGAATGATGAAAATTCTAGGGCTGCTTAAAAGTTGTAAAAAACTAAATGGGGGGAGATTCAATTTTTTCTTCAATGTTGCAGATTAAAATGATATTTTTAGTGTCACTATAATATTTTCACAAATAATCAACTTGTACTAACGCCTATTTTGGAGACTATTCAATAATTTTTTAGACCTTCTACATGTTAAAAAAATAAATATATTCCCTTTTTACTCTTTCGCTTTTGCTAATTCCTCCAATTGTTGAGAGTGCTTCCGACCGTCAGGTGGAGGTTTGAGCGTGTGTGTTCATTTCATTCTGACTGAACACCGCTGGAAATTAGAGCAAAGAGATCGTGTCCCTGCGCGTGGTGGCAGATGCGCATGCAGCGTTCTGGCCGGGTGGAACGGACGCGTTTATGGCGAGAGCTGGGAGAGATGAACCCTGGAGCGGATTCCGTTTTTAACGTGGTGGTTTACAACAACTTTTAAAATTTTCACAGCATGGCATTAAGCCAGAGTAAAATTATTCACACGTTTATTTTTTCCCGGCGTCATGGTATGGATTCTTCCGCGCCGCCAATTCGCTCTCTCGCATCGCAGGTGCGCTCGCGTTTTATTCTGCAAATTGATAAACTTTCAAGCCTGATGCTGAAATTGACACCGTGTGTTTGTTCCGAACTGATGCGCGTGTTTTTACAGTCTGTACCGAGTGCCATCGGAACGCATTACGCTAAAGTGCAGATCGGGATATCGGTTTCACCAGCATGAATTTTGAAAAAGGGCTATTTTAGCTTTGTAAACGGTGTAAATGTATTTTTTGGTCCATTGATGCCGCAGAGGTATTTTAAAAATTGCTTTTGCTAAAAATTTTGAAGAGGCTTTATATTATTGGCTTAATTCCATACTACAAAAATCTAAATTTTCTCAAAAGAGGGAAAGCATGTAAAAATAAAAAATTGCAGGCTGGGTGTTGCAAGCTTGCCACTTTACTTGAAGTGTGAACATGAATTTTCTAGAGAATTTTCTTAGCCTGCCTGTCGCGTTAAAAGTTTAGTGAAAATATTGTGTGAACATGTCTCCGTGGCAGCAAAACACACGGGAAAAATAAGGCTGGAGGATATGCATAATAAATTTCCAGCAGTTCATAACTCGATGCGGGACGAGGGAAGGCTGCTTTTTATAAAAAGGGGAAAATAATAGCAACTGTGTCCTTGTCGCTTTTTGCCCGAGTTTCTTTGTGGACATGCATTCGCTTGGAATTATCTGAGCCGCGCGAGTGCTTGGAGCTTGGAGCCCGCCAAGCAGATTATGCAGCCTGCAGAGCAGATATGTCGTGCGTGCGGCCGCTTTTGATATATACGTAGAAGCGCTGGGCTTGGTTTCGCCGCCGCGAACAGCGGTAGACTCCCTTCCCCCGTTACGATGGCGTTTAATATACTCTCTCTCTCTCTCTCTCTCTCTCTCTCTCTCTCTCTCTCTCTCTCGCTCGCTCGCGCAGCGAACCCTCTTCGACGGTTCTCTCCGCGTCCAATCATTATTAAGATACTGCACATTACTCCGATTAATTTGTTACCATGGCTCGGTAGTTGGATCCCGGCCACGGAATGGAATCTAGGCTATGTCGGTGCAATCCTCAGTAATTTGCTCATTCCCGCCAGTAGATAATGATGATTATTCAAAGCATCACAAGCCATAAATCATTTTTTGCAATTGATACTGCAAAACCTCGGAACGTTCTTGTTGCCAATGTATAAACTAATCTCTTAGGATTCAGTCAAAGCATTTTTTGCTGCAAAGTTAGCAAGCTTTTCAAATGGCGAGCACTGTCTCGTTACTTGAAATCTTATTTTTACTTCACTTTCTCGCTACTTGCTGGTTTGCACCTTTCCAGCATGCGTGATTTGGCTTCACAGGACGAATGTCTAGCGTTTCAATGCAGTCCTCGGTGCGGAGGCAAGTGGCCCTTGAGTGGGCTGGGTCCCTGTGCGGCCTGGTGCGCCCATGTTATCCGTTCGCGGTGTTATTGGGACCCGGGTTTCAGAATTCGTGCTAGTGCAGTGCGCGCCCTTCCCGGTCCGAGGACAGGGATAAAAAGAGCAAAAAAAACCAAGACTTTCCCCAAAATGTTTCATGCACTTTTGGATAGATCTCAACGAGAGGAATCGAATTTTTACGAGAAAATCTGGTCAAACGCTCTAAATTTTGGAGAAAGTTGGCAAAATTTGAATATTATTTGTATAAAAGTCCTCTTTTTATTATTGCACATTGATGAGTCGATTATTGAAACTAGGAGTTAGTTCAACTCTATATTTTTTTAGATCACTTAAAGCCAAAAACTGATTTCCTCGCAAATCAAAATATTATTAACATAAAATTCCACAGTTTTAAATTTTATTACAGAGGAGTAAAAGAATATTTTCGAACCAACTAAACCATTGTAAGCATTCTATGCCTTTATAAATACAAAAATAAAAAAAAAATATGGAAACACAGTTACGAATGTGCGGCGGAAGGATTACTCGTGTGTTCGCTCTGTGAGCTTTCGCGTTCGCGCAGCACGCTACTGGCGCAACAATGTCAAAAGAGATTACCTCCCGCCGTCAATACAAAGATAAACCGAACCATATTTTGCATTGTGCCACAATTCACGCGCGACATTTGCCACTGTCTAGCAGCCTGCTGACAAAATTTTCACATCGCTCACTCACTCGTTAGGTATGCAAATACGGGAGCGAGGCAGTCGAGCCAGTTTTAAATTCAGGCGCAATCTAGCCACCGGCGCGGACAATTGCTGGTCTGACTCTCCCACTAAGGGGCGACAAAAGGAATAATTACACACTGGCGCATTGGAATCACACATAATGTGCTACGTGGCTAGGCGAAAAACGAGAGAAGTTGTGATTTATTTAATTCCAGAGATGCGAGTGTGAGTCTGAAGTTGAAATATTGTTCCCAGTTACGCCAACTCATCAATAATTTTTTTCTCGCTACGATCCATCTTCACGCTGCTGTTTCGGCGACCTGCCAAATCATTAATCATAATACAATATTGCTGTGTTGCAAGCAGAATTGTAGCAACACACCAAATCGATTCATTCGTTGTCAGCAGGGAACAGGATTTTAAATATATTATCACTGGAAATGTATGGCGGAAAATTTAAATGTTTTATTTTTTATGTGCAAGAAATATCACATTATACACACGTAGATAATTTTAATGTTAGAAGAACCAGAAATTCACTCTATTATGAAATTAGCATTTTGAACTTAAGAATTTTGTGAGGAAAGTTCAATCACAGGGAGGGTGAGTGGTGGGGTTGGCAAGATTTCGTCACTCGTCCGTATTTTACTCAGCAATCAGTAAAATCGGACATTTTCAACGATTGCATCAGTGCTCATTGTCCTGGATTTTGTTGCCGGATTAGAATTTACCCAATTTTCAATGGAGACGGCAAGGAATATCAGCTTAGTTTTAGCACGGACAAAACTGATTAATTTCAGTGTGCCCTGAGCTATCAAAGAAATAAATTAAAAATACTCCCTCCATCTAGATAGCACTTCTTGTTTAAATTTGCGCAGCGAATTGCGATGCCTCGTGCTCACTGGTTGTATTAAATGAGTTCTCTCTGGAGGAAAAGTCAATATGCAATCGGCGAGTCGAGGTCGGGAGCGAAAGAGAGTGAAAGAGATTGGCAATTTCCTAACGAAATCATCTCGATGCGAACTCGCTCAAACACCTTTGATATTTGCTCTTGCAAACTGACTTTGGTCTGTGCACACTCTCTCACACTTACAGACACGTCACTAGGACTGCCTTTGACCTGCGCCCAAATACTTCAATCCGGCAGCAGGAAGAGGCGGCTGCTGAGATCGATACTGCAAACCGTCACGAACACTTGGTGCTTTCATCTGATTTTTTTCTCCGTTTCTCCTGCCGCAACTCTGCGCCGTATTCATTTGTAAAGCTCTCTCTGTTTCCAAAGGTCGATTGCAACAACCTCATATTCGATAAGATCATGCGTCTTATTGTTATCTCTCACTCAGTCAGCAATGCCAAGTTCGAGATATGAATGGTTTCGATTTATTTGAGCGACTCTTTTCTTAAAAAAATATCCGTAGTTATTTCCAGAGAATTTTGTTCAATGAGTGACTCTTGAACATTGCAAACAAAAACCAGAGGCTCTCGAGTCTCATTGGAGGAAGCCCAGTCGAGGAAAGGTGTTCCTGCCCCCGCACCAGGGTCGTTTTTACTCAAGCACAAGACATTCGTCCCATGAAAATAATTCACCCATGCTGGAAAGGTATGCAAAGCAGCAAGTAGTGAGTCGGAAAGCTTTCGCAATCCTCCTAAATCAGAATGAACTCGTCAAATTACAATGCAAGAGAGTCAAACGTAGGCCTAAATCATCCCACACTCGACCCGAAACATCGCTCGGATTCTCATGATGCATGCAAAATAATATGCAAACTAACGGCATGGTTCCTGATTCTTCCTTTTGGTCAGTTGATTAAAACTTGAATTCCCAAGCTCTGCATATATCAGCACTAATTTAAATAATTATGATACGATATGGAGATTTATGCCACGTATAGAACCAGAATAAATTTTCATTTTTGAGCTAGGGACGCGCGTTTTAAGAATCAGGAAGGATGAGTCAAAGATTTTCTCTACAAAAACAACATTAATTTTGTGCGTGCGGCGTCATATAATACTTTGTAAACACATTCACTCATTATTCTGGAAGTTGGGAATGTTTTCAAGGCATTTTAAATACAGACCCAGTCTGCAGTTGAGTTTGCTTTGTACGCTGAATAAACAAAAACGTGTATCCTTTGTGTGCCACAAATATTAGCACCAGTGGCGGCGACGTTTCAATTCTCAGCACTGTTTACGTTTCTCTTTTCATCGCTACAAAAATCGTGCCACTCTTCTTGTGCCAACGGCGTCGTTTTCAGCCCTGCCATTATTTTATATTGCGAATGAAGCAAAATCATTTTACTCTCTTTGGGTTAAAACATGAGATATTACGCAAATATTTTTGTTTAATTTTCAGCCTCGGAGATTTTCTTAAGATTAAGAGCAATATGCTGTTTTCAAATTAATGAAAAATTTTAATGTGGATTGGTATAGGGCAATACTTTAAATTTATTTGAATTGTTGGCAGTCTCAAATTGTTAGTCATAAAAACATGTTCTAAAATATGCAATAATCAAAAGAGAAAACTATACAGAAAAATTCAATTTTTTATCAGTTCTTTCCTTTGAAATTTACAACGCTTGACTGCATGTTCTTTGCAGCTGTCGATTCTTTTCATTGAGATTATCTAACGGTGTAAGACACTTTTTGGGGAAATAAAAAAATCTAAAAAAAATGCTACCGAGGTGAATATTCTTCAACTGAATCTTTAGATATTGTAGTACATATATGCATTGGCAACAAAGATTATTCGGGGTTATGTCGTGCTTATTCACTCAAAGTACTATCAGGGTGCTAGCAATAAAAGAAAAATTTATAATTCATATTCTATTGCATGCTTGATATGTACAAAAAAAATCAAATTTTGTTTTTTAAATTGTTTAAATAGGTTCGTGTTTCAAATGCAGTGTGAATTAATTCAATTTTACATAATTGAGTTTCAAAATTTATTGATTTTATGAATGACGCATAGATGATTTTTATGAACCATCTTATATAAAATATAAAAACCAATGCCGATGATTCTAGCAGAAGGTAATAATAGATAGACTCATTTCCATTAAAACTTTCAATAATCATTTTCAACAAAAACATGAACTCAAACAAAGCAGATTAACATTTTAGCTTTCCTCATGCTTGTGGAAACAGATGAAAACTCATCATCCATAAGCCCATGCTATTTAATCCTTAATGGAACAACAAAGCAGTTTGTGCATAAACACACTGCATTGTTTATGAAATTATTCGAATTAAAACTTTAATCAGCAAGTGGAGGCATAACGACTGGAAATTCCGCCACGCAGCATGTGGCGGTGATAACCAAAACGAGGAGCATATTACATCCACGTGTGCCGTTTGCAGTGTTCAGGCTGCGTTAACTGCACCCCCATCAAAACCGAAAAGCGCGCGGCAACAAACAAAAATGCCAGAGCACCCACTCTGCAACTCGAAACAGGAGCAGGCTTGTGTTACGCGCGGCGCATCCCGGAATCGCATTTTTGCAAAAAGGCTCTCTTGTAACGCGGACAAGTGTCCGCTCTGATGTGTGCGATAGTGTATTTAAAAGCTTTTAGCCCCGACGCCTGCCGCCCGCCCCCAAACACGCAAAAAGCGCACGAGCCACACTCGAGGCGATGCAAACTTTAAGTGTGCGGCCGAGGCTTTGGGATGAAAATCGACCTAAACGCCTCTTTAATTGCACCCCGAGCCGAAAGTTTTCAGACGAAAATGTAGCACCTCAATTTACCTGTCAGCAACGAACGCTAGGCCAGAGAATTCAAAAGCAATTTTTAACCAGCAACTTTTAACCGCGGCCGTGCTTCTTGTTGCTCGAGGTCGAAACTTTTTCCAACGCAGCTACAATTTCTGGCAATAAACTTTCTTCGGAGGATTTTGCCTCCATCCATCCGCCTGCCTCCGCCGCCTCCCGCCCGCTGACGCCGTCAACTGTGAACTCTCATTAACACCCACGTCGGCGTGCTCCAAATTTCCAGCTCCACTCCCTCGTGTTCTCCGCACAAATTAAAATTTGAAACCCACTAATTAGGGATGTGCTGATTAAATGAGCTCTTAGTAATTAGTTAATGTCACGAGGCCACTTATTTCTTTGAGATCGCTCTACCTACAATGCAGAACCGATAGTAATTTTAATGAACTGTAACCTTCAGCGTTGCTGTCTCGATTTGGCCAATGATCTCGATCAGACCAAAAACCGCTTAAGTAACGGTTTTTATGTTTCCTCCGCTGTATTTTCGACTCTGTGATTCGTCTTCCAAGCTTAATTCGACTCTGAGGAATCGATTAGCACTGTCAAAATTAAATTTTTCATTGTTGGCCCTGAAAAAGTCAACTTATTTGAATTAAACTTTTCTGCTGGCAAGCGTGCTTGGAATTTCGGGGGAATAGATTTGTATTCACGATGCCGGGCACACTCCACTCTCTGCAATAATGGGATAAGTAGTTCTCATGGTCTGCTCCAAAAGTAGAACAGCAAGAAAGTTTGATGAATGCATCCGTTCTGTGCTGTGAAAACGCTGACGAGAGGCCGATTTATTTCCTCGCGCCAATTTAAAAGTTCCGAACGCCAAGGGTGCTCGAGTTGTGAAATGTGCCAGAATAATAAATCGGCAATCATCCGTCGTGCACGTTGCGAACGCTAATAAAACGCGTTTATGCTGTTTATTCATTCCATGCGGACGTCGAGTCAAATACATACACTTCTTCACCACTACACGAAATTTGATCAGCTCATTATTGCTGCCGGGCGGCTAGCTGCGCGCGTTTGGCCAGATTCCCGCTGATTTGAATCACAAAGGGCTGCTTTCCGCTTTAGATGATCCGCTTGATACGAATTGCTGAATTTGCAACAAGAGGCAGCGGCCATTGGAGCCGATCTGATGGTTATGTACTCTCCAAACTGCACCCTCAACCAGAGCCGATCTGATTTTTGTTTGCCAGAACTGAACGAAACGACTCTCAACTCGATTGCAAAACCGAAATTTCAGGTGTTGCTGACGTCACTGAAATAGAGAGGATTTTCCTCTATCCAATTTTCCGTAACTTTTTCGATTCGTCTTGCTAAACACGGAGACGTTTTAATTTTTGCTTTTTTTCGAAAGCACATACATTTTTCAGCCATTTTCCTTTAAAAATTATTGAGCTATACATGGGGAATTTATTTAGTCGTAATGGATTTCCGAAAATAAACCCAACAAAAATAAATATCAATATACAGACGTATATTTGCTTGGTTCGTCAGTAACAGTGAAAAAGAAGCTGTTTTCACGATCTCAGCACTGACTGTCAGTAAGGAAGCACTATATATTGCCATTCTTTCAAAGTAGAACGGCGTCCCATTTATGCCAAGGCTAGTTGAGCAAACGTTTCCACCAGAATCACATTGTCTGACGTTGCTCGAATCCCCGGGCTCGATCAGATTCGGCACGTTGTACTGGCAAGCAAACATTCGCGAGCGGCCCAGCGGCGCGGCTCGTGTGTCTGTGTGGCGATGCAAATGCGCCGGAAAAGAGGCTGCGAATTGATTGCTGCCGGCCGAATTAGCACGGAAGGGAGGAAGAAGAACGGCGGTGCAGCCAGCCCCGGAAGATAATTTGTATGGATGGCTTTCTCTCTTTTTTGCCGGTTCATTAGTCCTCTTCACAATCAGCAGGGAAGGCGCGGCGCTTGCAACAAGGCCTCCGGCAGGTTGGTCCGCCAGCTGCTGCTGGGGGACACAAATCGATCCGATTCCTTTATTCCTCGATTCTTTGCGGAGGAAATAAAATTTATATCTATTTGCCCCGACCGCAAAATCACCAAGCTACTTAGCACGACCCCCGTAGACGTCCATTAATCCAAGGGGACGATTGTTTCGCCGGCTGACAAACATTTGTTATGATTGTCGATAAAAAGCTGCAAATTTTTTGCGCTCAACTCAGAGACAGAGAAGGAGCGGCTGCCAAGCAAACTCGGTCTGCTGTCGACCGCCATTCATCTTAGAGGCGCGAACACAAAAGGAATCGTGTTCCCGCTTTTTCCCTCGGCCTGCTCCTTAAAGTTTGCCTGCTCTCATTTATCACGGCATCGGTTTGCTTGTGCCCAGATAAAGCATACAGCCAGGGTGACGCGCGTCCGGCCAGGCCAGGTTTATCCGATATATAAATTATTGAGTCTTATTAGGTGGTGCACCGACCCTCTTTACACTGAATCACCGTCAAGCCGCCGCCGCCGCCGCGCTCATTCAATTTGATTCATGATAAAACAGGCAGCCGGCGGGCAGAGCAACGTACGGACCGTATGGACCATGCAAGCCGCGCAGCACACATCAAAGGCCGAAAGGCCACGTAACCACTTTGAACAAAGGTTACCTCAGATGAGCAGTCAGAAGTGTGTGCGCTGGCAGTGAATGCGAATCGAGGGACCTCACTGGGCTCAAGAATTCTGATTTTCGGTTTCGACCCGCATCAAGAAAATGCTAGCGAGAAGTTCAGTCAGAGAGAAATTCCACATCATTGCTCGCGACACGTGGAAAAAGGCTGTCAAAATGTAGATTTAGACAGACATGAATGACGTGTCCAAATATAGATCAACTTTAAGTATAGTTGTGTGCAGAAAAATTATTTAATACCAATTACGTAAAATTATAAAATTGAAAATCAGGATTTATTCCCCAGAAGGGCATTTAAACTCATAATTAGCACACAGTTGAATAAATCGTGACGAGCGGAATCGCAATCGAGTGAAAAATTATTGACAAACCGTTCAAATTCTGAAACTTAACTGTTATTTAGTCCTTATTGCATGTTGTAGAGATAAATTCCACAAACAATAGACTCGAGCAACCACTTGCTAAAGCCAACAATGCAATTGGTTAAGATCCAATTTAAAAACAAGAGAAGATGACGAGCACATTGAGAGGGAGCTTTGTGAAGAGGCGGGGATCAGCAAGCACTTTAGCGTTATCAAATTTTCAAATTGTTCATCAACGGAAGCTATCTTGCTCTTCTCCCAATATAACTTTTTACTGTTCGAGTTAAGAGCAAAACATGTCTTTATTGCTTAGCTCTAAACGATAAAGACATCATTCATGTACACCGACCCACTTTCGCGAGCAGAAGCTATTTTTCTTAGCAGTGTTGTGTTTGATATCCATTTTGCACATAAAAGAGCAGGCAGTATTTTTACGACTAGTGGGCCAGTGATGGAAATCAATCAAGCTAGCTGCCTGCCCGCAATAATCCGCAACAAAACTCGGCGAACGAGCACGAGCACATTATGCCCACATTTCTGCGCGCGTAATATTCCTCGGGCAGGGTCTCGTGACTCGCTACAAATTTTTCATTTTGCGCAAAGCCCCGTGGCAGCGTCGTAAAGTACAAAGTGCGTAAAAACTGGTGCTTGACGGATATACGACGTTGGACCCAGGCTGCGCGGAGGCTGGAGAGAAAGAGACGAATCCCAAAATCAGGTCCAGAGTTCTGGAAACTCTTGTGAAAAGCTTTTGTGCCGTCGCTGAAGCTACAACGGAAAATGTAGGCAATTCGCCCGACATTGCTACTGCTACAGTTGCCTTGAAGCAGAAGCTCGTTATTTTCCGCTCACACACACACACACACACACATACGCGGCTGACACGCTGTTATCTAAAGGAAAAAGTAAATTATTGATCTCAATTTTTCACGTCTCTCTGCTGGATAGGAGACGCGCCGCTGTTTGCAACGTGCGGGCCGAGTATAGAGGCGCCAGACGGACGCCTGTCTAGCGAAACGATAAAACGGTGGGTGCTGCTTTTGTGAATGACTGGCTTGACTGCGCTCGCAAACTGGAATTTAGCGACCGCAGCCAACAAGATATTAATACGCGTGGTGCAAAAAGTTGCTAAGACAGCAGAGTAAAAGCTGAACGCGAACTTTTTATTATCATCTTTGTAAGAGAGATTCCACTCCTTGGCGCCAAAAATAGAGAACAAACAACAGAGCAAAAATAAAGTTTCATTGCGAAATTTTTCTTTTATGACTGTTAAAATAGGTCTTCTAAGGGCGGCAAGCGACAACTTAACTCTACAATGTACAATATTCAAATCAGGGCCGAGTAAAAGTAATATTTCAGGAAATTTCCAAATATCTTGAAACATTTAATTAATGTTATATGTCGATATTTTTCACTTGATTTCGATTCCCCTCGTCGCGATCTATGCAACGGTGTGTGAATTATGAGTATAATTTCCTCTCTGGTAAAACAAATTATGATTTTCAATATGTGGACAGTGCTCACCAATTGATTAGTTCAATTGATTAGCATACTCACTTTGGAGGCGATTTTCTCGCGAATTTGGATGGTATAACCTGAAAAATTTAAGCTCTTTCCAAATTTCAATGTATTTTATGAAATGATTTTTAACAATTTTTCAGCCCAGCTCCGATTTAAATTCAACTAATTCACTTTTCAAACTGTATTTTATGTTGCATTCATTGAAACTTTTAAATCAGATAAAAATCTAGCAACTAAATTAAGTGTTAATTTATTGTTAAGTGACTTTTAAATAAACTAGTGCGAAAATAGGATCATCATGTGTCGCTTGGATGCACAGCTCACGCTCACGCTCACGAGAGGAGAGCCTTTCCTCTTTCCTCCCTCTCTCATAGCAGCTTTTTAAATATGCATGTCGGCCGCGCGCGAATGCTTATACGCACGGAAATTTTATATCTTTCACGGCTTTGGTCCCACGATCCTTTTTATCTGTGCGTGTGTGTGTCTCTGCGGCGGAGGCGGCTGCTCCACTTTCAGCGCAGTTTTCGGGCCTTTATAATCATAATCAGGCGAAACATAAAGAGCCGTCATCAGGCAGCCAACCGCAAAGTCACCCAGCGAATAAGTAAAATTAGCCTCTCCCTGGGGACGCATCCACTTACGCATTCGAGCGCACAATCCGCTTATACCTTTGAGAATTTATGCGCATTTCAACGAAGCAGCCGACCTGCGATGATGTGGCACGTGGCGTGAATAATAGTTAAAAGGCCTACTTGATACTGTTTAATTAAATTGTCGAGAACACTTCCCTCTGCATGTAATAAAGGCTGCGTGATGAAATACAACGACAAAGTTGCCTTTTACAGGAGACACCGCATAATCCACACTTCGCTGTGGTAGCGACTATTGACTCTAATTACGCTTGGTAGCGAGCGCAGAATGACTGGTAATTACAATACCTCCGCAATTTTTACCTCTAACTGCACAGAAATCGATTTTACAGGAGCAACAAAAAACCGGTTTATTAATATCCTCTTTAAGTTGGACAAATAATATTTGGTATTATGAATCTACATTATCATCCGGTTATTTTCATGTGTCTTACCGATTATCTATTGGCCCGTTTCTGTTGCCTATTCTCACTCAAACATGGCAACATCTGTGGTAGCTTTATTTTTTAATTCGTTACCGCGTAATAATGTAGACTTCCACGCACGAATTTTAGTTGTAATGAACAATAATGTCGTGGAATATTATTTGAGGGATAAAGGACCTACTGTGATGGTGAATTATCAAGCCCTCAGGTTCGATAAGTGACGACGCATTTGCCAAAATTTCGTTCATTAAAAGACTTACCAAAACAGCTCTTCTTGAGTCACAAAAAAATACCTGAACACTTAACTGAGTCCACACTATATGTATTTATGCTCAGAAAAAATATTTCAGTTTTCAAAACATTCCAAGGAAGTATTTTTTCGATTTTATATATTATATAATATATGTTCCTAATTAGTGTGTTAAAATTATTTTCCATTCTTTCATATTTTTCTAATTGTTTCATTCAAAAATTTTCAATTATGGAGGACTCAGTATGATCGACAAAATGGCTTTCCAAAATTTGCGGGTTTTACGGGCCTTCAAATGTCAAAATATGGGAATTTTGAGCACTTCATAACTTTGCTCAGGGTGGTTCTAGAACAAAAATTTAAAAACCCGTAAGCTCGTCTCAACAAGGCAAACAACTTTTATATTGACCTCAAAGTGGTAGGTCAAAGGTCAAGGTCATAAAAATTTATTTTTTTATTTTGAACTCTAATTTGAAAATGAAAAATATCAAGTTTTTTACTTCCTTCATAGCCATTTTTTAGAGCACAAAAAATAGACTAGAAGCATTAAAATTTGGAATGGCAATTTGCCTCATTTTTTAATAAAAAATGAAAACTTCGAAAAATCTTGTTTTTCGAGGTTGCTAAAAATCGTTGATCGACTAAATCTCGACTTGTAATCATCCGATTTTGAAAAACCGCATACCGTTAGACTCGTCTTGACATCCCCAAGTGCACTAAAGGGGTATGGGACCCACCAACCCCCTACCCCCTTTTAATCCCCTCAATAACGGGAAATTTAGCATTTTTTGTCCGTTTCAACACCTTAGCACGACGTTGACGAGTAATTGTCTTCTTCAAACCAATTCAGTTACTTAGTTACATCAAAGACGAGTCAAACGAAACTTATTTTTTGTAAATAGAACCACCACAACCTGAGATTCAGGTGCAGAAAGTTTTTTTTATCGAGATGGATGCAATAAAATGCTTGATGAGCACCAAATCTCGAATTCTGCAATAAAAATCTCGTCGCAATTATAAAATAAACAGCACACCACTCAACATGCCCTGACATCCCTTTCGGGATTAAAGGGTGCTATCCCATTCAACCCCTAATACACACCCCATCCCAAGCGCGTTTATTTTTGTATCCATTTTTGTTCGGAAAATTGTAATTTAGCCACTTCCGAGACACTGACAACAGAAATGGAGACCCCAAATATCCATATTTGGCTTCTAGCTTCCCAGAACCATCAACCCATTTAGTGCAGAATTCGAGATTTCGTGCTCATCAAGCATTCTATTGCATCCGCCTCGATTAAAAAAACTTTGTGCACCCGAATCTCAGGTTGTGGTGGTCCTATTTACAAAAAATAAGTTCCATTTGACTCGTCTTTGAGTGAACTAAGTAACTGAATTGGTTTGAAGAAGACAATTACTCGTCAACGTCGTGCTAAGGTGTTGAAACGGACGAAAAATTCTAAATTTCACGTTATTAAGGGGGTTAAAAAAGGGGTTGGGGTTGGTAGATTCCATACCCCTTTAGTGCACTTGGGGACGTCGAGACGAGTCTAACGGTATGTGGTTTTTCAAAATCGGATGATTAGAAGTCGAGATTTAGTTGATCATCGTTTTTTACCAACCTCGAAAAACAAGGTTTTTCGAAGTTTTCATTTTTTATTAAAAAATGAGGCAAAGTGCCATTCCAAATTTTAACATTCCAAACTTAATTTTTTGTGTTCTACATAATGGCTACGAAAAAAAATAAAAAATTTCAATATATTCATTTTCAAATTTGAGTTTAAATAAAAAAAATCAAATTTTATGTCCTTGACCTTTGACCTACCACTTTGAGGTCAACATAAAGTTGTTTGCCTTGTTGAGTCGAGTTATACGGTTTTTTAATTTTCGTTCTATGACTGCCCTGAGCAAAGTTATGAAGTAGTCAAAATTCCCAGATTTTGTTACATTTGAACGCCCGCAAAACCCGCAAAAATTGGAAAGTCAGAGTTTTCTCAACTGTTTTGTAGTTCAATTAGGGCAAAGTTCACGCAACAAAATTTTCATTAAAATCCATCGACAACAATTTGCTGTGTTCAAGAGATTTTGGCTCAATAATTATATATTTTGCAACTCAGCACAGAGTGTGCATGAACGTCGGGAACAAAATAGATGATTTTTTATCTAATTGTAAACAAAAGTAATGATTCTGGATGAAGTATTGCCTTTTTAGTCCAAGAAATTAATTGGTCGTGACATTTCTCTATACTACTACACTATAGGGCAGATTGGGTAGAAATAATTGCAAGGATTACACTAGATGGCATAAAAATCTTGCTTCCCATCATCAAAACGATGTAAAATTTTGCTAAGTTGTGTATAATGGATCAAAAATTCAAAATTCGCGCGAAAATGTCTTTGGTAGCGAAGTGCAATTAGAGGTAAAAATTGCGGAGGTATTGTAATTACCAGTCATTCTGCGCTCGCTACCAAGCGTAATTAGAGTCAATAGTCGCTACCACAGCGACTTCTTAACACGCAGGTATAACCGCTCAAAATGAGGCAGAAAGAATCGTTACAAAATTAAGTAATTTAGGAAGTTTTCAAAGGTGCGTAAACAAATATTAAATTAACACTTGATTAAAAATAAAAAATTTGAATGCGTGTAAGTAAAAAAATTAGAGTTGAGGGGGTCTAAAATGATATTAAAATGGTCTTGACCCCCTGATCAAGAAATACAGGAATCTTATTAAAACCAATCTCACTTGCATTCAAGGGGTGAGAAGGAGTGATGATTGCTTAGATTGAATTTATTACAATTTTAGTGGTTAAAATTGTTTCGTTTTTTAGGCTACAAATAGGGGATTGATGAGATTGACACCCTTTGACAGCTTTCTCTTACACTAGGGGAGATTAAGACTTCTAGTGGTTTGCGATTTTTGAAAATCTGACCAATAGGAGCTGAGATTTGGGCGTAAGAATATCTTATGAAAACCCAAAACAGCAACATATTTTGACTGTTCGTATTTTGAAATAAAAATTTTAATTAACATTCTAGATTTTGGCTAGTCTAACCTAGTTTTTGAGCTATAAAAGTGTATCTTTGAAAGTTAAAAAAATCCGGTCTTGGCTCTCAAATTGGAATCTAAAAACCGATTTTAGTGACCTTGATATTTGACCTACCCCTTTGAGATATATACATATAAAAGTTGTTAGGATTGACAAGACGAGTTCAACAGTCTCCGAATTTTAGTTCTACGACCAACTAGAACAGAGTTAAGTCATTCTAAAAATCCCGAAATTTTGACCTTTGAACACCCGTAAAACTCGCAAGGATGGGAAATTCGGGAAATTCTCAACTGCAATGCGAATCAAATGGGGCCAAATTTTGGCACAAAAAAAAATCAGCCAAATCTCCAGGACCCAGGACAACGGCTTTGGAAGAAGTTGGAAGCTGAACTGGCATAAAATAAATTTAGATAAAAATCAAATAACATAGCCATACAATTGGGATAATATGAATTATTAGAGCACGTGTAATATCGGATTATGAATGCTAGGTGGCCTTTAAATGGGTTTCGGCAGACCCACAATATATCTGCGAGAAAGTGCTGTTTGGGCTAAAGTTTGGCGGCTGTGTGGTTATAATCGTTCGGCCTCGCCGGTGGAGAAACAGGCCACGATAAGCGATTAAAAAACATGCAAAACGGCACACTCGGGTGTCAAAACACGACGGTGAAGGGGGTGCGAAATTCGCTGATACTGCTGGAATAATGCGAGCCGAGCGGAGAGCGCGCGCTGCGGCAGCCTGGCGCCAGGCGGTGTGGCGCAGAGAGACGCGCTCTCTGCAACCAGCAAAAGTCTTTGCACATCAGCGAGCGAGCGGCGCTGAGAAACACACTCATTATGATGAGATTTTATATGGTGCGGGCTGCCAAGTCACGCCGGTGCACGGCCAAAAGTAAAAACTTTCGGCGAAGGGGCTGTCAAGAAGGGTTTCCGCCGCGCAAATTGAACGCCGTCCAAAACGCTCCCCCTCTCATTTCCCTTCCTGCTGCTGCTGCTGCTGCCGAGATGCTCCTTGTTGGGTTGTTGGTGCATCGTCTTGTGATCGCTAATGGCGTGTTTCGGTGTTGTGCCAAGGAAAGCCAATTAACGAGAGCCGCCGACCCTCGGTCGCTGACAAATGGCTTTGAATCATCAATTGATTCCCAACGTGCAGCAACATCAACACTGAACTAGCTGCTTGTTCCGCTTATTTGCAGTTGTGACTTGACATTGGCGTGTTTATTTAGACTTATACTGTTGCTTTGTTCAAATAAAAAATACTTAATCATTTTATTAAGTACCGCAACCAAAAGCTGTTGGCTCGCATTGTTGAGTGCATGCTCTGCGTGCACGTTGCAATTTGAGAATCCGAGCGATTTTTGGAGTCAAGTGCGGGCTGATTTGCGCCTTCTTTTGATACTCTTGTTGCAATGACGAGTCCATTCGGATTTTGGAGAGTTTCCCGACGGTTCTTGGTTCTTGCTGGGTTGCACCTTTCCAGAATGCATGACTTAAAATCACAGGAAATGTCTAGAGTTTTCATAAAAAGACTCCGGTGCGGGGTAGGAACACTTGCTGGTCATTTTCTGGACTGGGCTGCCTTCAATGAAGCCCATACGCCAATGTTTGGGATGTTATTGGTTATTGGTACACGGAGTTTTCGCGAATTGCTCGCTATCAGGGGGGTCGCCAAACTCAAAAGTGATGCACCAAGGAAAAAATCGCTTGAAGCTTATTTGATAAAAAAAATTACCGCTGCAAAACTGTAGGTTCAATCTACTTCAGGCTGTACAAATTCAATGCTGTGATCGCAACTTTAAAGGTTGACAAAACTCGATTTTCTAGTCCGAAAACAGGCACAAAAGATTCCCCTCCTGAAATAATATTTTTCCACAAAAAACCTCTCTTCGTAACTTTTCCTTTCATTCACCAACATCCTCTCCATTGTAAAATCTTGCTTTATTCATAACTGATCTGGATGAAATTCAGTATGTGTGTATTATTTTTTTTACCCCTTTCGGCGCGAACAATTTATAATTCCTTTGTGCAGCCGCCGTTGGACGGCAAAGAAAGAGATTTCCCGTCCTTTGGCTGCGTGCGCCGTTAGCGTCATTAAACAAACGCGAGCCTTTTGTGCGGTCTCTGGTTGCTGCTGCTGCTGCTACTGCTGGAGATGAACGTTGGAAGTCTGTGCTTTTTCTCCCTCGCCCGTCTGCCCAGCAGTCTATATCTCGATAGTCACACCAGCCGGCGTAATGGATCACTGCTCTTAATGAATGTCCTTCATCCAGTTCCTTTTTTATTTTATCAGCGCCGACCGGTCGGTCGGCTGCGGAGCGAGCACAGTCGGGAGGGCGTGTGGGCGGGTGGCTATTGAGTTTCATCCTCTGCTTTCTGTTCTGCCTCCCGTCGTCGATATTGCGAGTCCACCACCCACCCACCATAGCGCATTTATATCCCGGCGCTTGATTAGTAGTGCAAGCGCAATCAATGTGACGCCGTCGTTTTTTTGCTCTGCTTTTTCGCGTGTGCCCTCATTCTGTCAAAAATGGCAAATTATTCGCCACCACTCTACTCACTTATCCGTGACCGACCGCTCTCTTTCATTCCGGTTTCATCCATCAATGGATCACATACCTGCAACAGAGTGAAGAGAAGAGCCATTTTCATTATTAATGCTGTTAAGCCGAACTGGTCGATTTTTTAATTTGGTTTGATCGCCCGTGCCAACGTTTTAGTGTACTACCCACCCGGATTGGCCAATATTCAAACGCTTTGTTCTTTTCCCTTCTCAGGACGCCCATTTCATTAATGCCACGCACGATAATTATTTTTAGACTAGCGTGGTTTTTCATAACCAAAATTGTCGTTATAGAGATTTAAAAAGGTTTACTTCTAAATGTAGTTGCGAAACGTTCTTTTTTGGTGACAATTCTCTCTCTCTCTCTCTCTCTCTCTCTCTCTCTCTCTCTCTCTCTCTCTCTCTCTCTCTCTCTCTCTCTCTCTCTCTCTCTCTCTCTCTCGCTTTCGATTGTGTTACAAAAATGGTTCTATTTTATGTAAAATGCAAAAGAATAAAAATTTCAGCGTTATTTAAGTTTTTACTGTTTTGAAGGGGATATAAATATATCAATTTGTGGGGTTGAAGTTAAGCAACCCTTTCAGTTGAGGTCGAGACGATTCTCATGGTGAGCATTTTTTTTGCAATTCTGATGATTAGAACCCATGATTTGGAGTTTAAAATATTTGCATTACATGAAAGGGTCGAAAAATTCGTGTTTTTCGAGTAAGAGGTGGAACTTCTCGAAAACAAAAAGAAAAATCACTCTGCAGTTTTCACTCAAGTTCGCTCACTTTAAGCTCATGTTCTGAGCTCATGTTCAGGCTCGGAGAAAGTAATCTAAATTACACCTTAATTTTTTATTGCACAACATAATATTGATTTGCTCACGTAATTATTCCCCCTGGAGAAAAACAATATATATGCGCATAGTTAAAAAATCTCAAACAAAGGTTTGCTATTTTCAACTCTGTTCTAGCCGTTAATTTTTGGCGGACATATCATTTTGAACGTGCACACTTTCTCTCTGTCAGCATTTTAAAACAATACATACATACTCATTGTTGCTGACATCAAATGAACGAACCCCTTCCTCTCCTGCACGCTGTCAGCACTTTGAATGAAATTCAACAATCCATCAACAGTTGTGAATAGAATCAAACATTCACCATTTCAAAGTTTGTTCAGATATCGAATTTTAGTTGGGTGTGAATATTGAACTCAATTAAACTGCAGCAGAACAAAAATTCGCACATAATAGTTGAATGCTGTGCATGAAGTATTAATAGATCGGAATATGTGGCTCCATTAGCAAAAGATGTATTCGGAGCGAAACTAACTCGAAACACACTGCCATGTTGTCACTGCCTTTGTCGCCAACTCGCACACAGCGAAACAATTTTAATTACACACACGTCGGCAACAGTGGCTGCTCGGCTGAATAGCCTTCTCTGTGGCTGCACGAGCTGTACGGCTGCACGGGCCGAGTTAGTCGCGCTGCTGGCTGCATACATCGCCCTACAATGCGGTCGTGGCCAATTTGCACGGACGTACTGCAATTTCGCGCTGATGAAAATGCCATTGTTTCAGCGGAAAACCAGCAGGAGATGGTTCACAAACATGAGTGCTCTCTGAATGCAATATTATAAATATATGCCTCCTGGAGAATGAATCACTCTAGAACGCATTTTTTACTACTTCCATCCCTCTACTGAATGAAAAATTTAAATGTTATAAACATTTAATTTTTGACAGTATTGCAAAATAGGCAAACTCTGGTTGAATCATTTTAAGTAAAATAAAAAAATCTATTTTTAACTCTGTTGAGTTCGAGTAATTATTTTTTAAGTTGATTACAAAAATAAAAATCAATTCTAAAATTTGCAGGTGAACTAATAAATTGAAATCAATTTGAATATTTTCATTTTACGGCTTCTTTCATAGCCCAATTAAACGATCCTGCAGAAGTGGTGTCACACTAAAACCGAAACACCTCGTTGTCTGCCGATCATAAGCGTGGCGGATAATTGACGGAAGGGTCGAATTTTACAATAGCAATTAAGGGGAATGATGGCACGGTCGTATACCAACTTTTGCCCGGCACTCAGTTGGGAAGACGGCACAAAAGGAAAATCCCCAAACGGCAGGCACAACGCCATCGAACGCGGCATTAAAGCAAATGGGCCCATTCATTCTCCTTGGCTGCCGCTTTGCACCGAATAGACACATTTTCGGGTATGCATGTATCCGCGAAATTTGGGCACGCGACCGCAATAAAGGCAAAGCTTTGTTTTCCGAGCCGCCGAGAGAGAGAGAGGGGGGGGGGAGCGGAAACTTATCTGCGCGTGACAGTGGCAAAAGTGCTCACTTCGGCGACAGCCAAGAAGATTGCTCAATTGTGGCAAGGCGTAATCAATCATCGAGCAGGCTTTCTCCTAATAGAGCGCCGACAAAATTAAGCAAAAAGCGTCGGTTGCTCCCCTTTCTCACTTACAGTCAGGCGCAGGCCCCCGCATCACACGCACACGTCATGCACGAGCTGCACTTTACACGTTTTTATTTACATAATGCACACGCGCTTTTTGTCCTGAGGGGGGTCGTTAGGCGCAGGCTGAGAGTTTTTCTCTCCCAGCGGAAATTGGCGTAAAAGTTACGCTTTCCTTGCAAACGTGGAAATGATGAAACCTAGGGAAGAAAGTGAGGAAAATATGAAACCGTCGTTGAAGAAACATCATGTGTCTCTGAAGATCAGCTTTTCTCCTTACAATGAGCTGCGCAATCGTCTTTTTTTCTGAGCTCTGTACAATTCTGATTTCTGCGGGGCGATTGAATATATTTCCAGAGCTTCCAACTTCCAATTGCTGTGAAACCATCAAATGAGCACGAAATCTTGCAATTTTACGTTTTTGCATAATAATTAAAAAAATACCCGGCAAAACTTCATAATATGCCAAAAAGTCTGTGATCCACTGAATTTTGGGTTCTATTACTGAAATCAGGTTCTCCTGTTTAAGAGGTTAGCATGAGGTCAAGCAAACTTATATATATTTATACCGGGTAATGCGTGATCAAATTTTCCAGACATAAATTTCCATTTTAAGGGATAATTTTTTAGGTTTCAAAACCTCTAGAATTTCAGATATTCTTTTATTTTGTTAAGCCAAATATTTACAGGGGTGGCTCTTAAAATAAGTCAGGTGTAGCCTTTTTGGGCTGTTAAACATAATATCACAGACATAAAAAATAATAATTACAGACAGAAAAATTCGTCCAGGTCATAGAATTGGTTTTGCACCACCAATTCTATGACCTGGACGAATTTTTCTGTCTGTAATTATTATTTTTTATGTCTGTGATATTATGTTTAACAGCCCAAAAAGGCTACACCTGACTTATTTTAAGAGCCACCCCTGTAAATATTTGGCTTAACAAAATAAAAGAATATCTGAAATTCTAGAGGTTTTGAAACCTAAAAAATTATCCCTTAAAATGGAAATTTATGTCTGGAAAATTTGATCACGCATTACCCGGTATAAATATATATAAGTTTGCTTGACCTCATGCCAATATTGTCCTCTGACCAGTGAAAGTTTGTCAAATTATAGCACAAGAGGTAAACCCGAAATGCTTCGAAAGATGCATTGGCCTTATTTAGGTGGCACGACATGACTGACATTTTTGTTGATGTTTTTTCCCTTACATCTGATTGGTTGGGGTAAGCAATCGATTCGCGACACGCGAAAAAAACAGAGCGAGCGAGCGCGTGCAACAGCTGCCCACTCAAAAATCAAGTGGCGGAGCGAACTGCCAAGCGAGCAGCCGCCGACGAGTACAGTTGTTAGTGTTCACATGAGAATTGCCCAGCTGCCTTTTGTCCAGAGTGCCCCAGTTCAGTCTGCCGAAATCAAATTCAACAAGACTCTGGCGAACCCCAAACTTAGTTGTGCGTAGCTTAGGCAGCAGAGGATAAATAAAGAAAACAGAAGCTCAGGGGGAAACGAACACAAAAAGATGCATTGATCCATCCGAAATGAAATGTTTTTTTACAGGACAAGCCTAAAAATATATATATAAATATTCAAATCAACACAATCCAATAACAAGTCAATGCATTTTATATAAAAAATCAGTACATAGTTTATTTAGAAAAATGAGGAATTTTGTAGATTTAAAGTGGACATGTATTGAAAAATTGTGAAACATCAATTAAATCTTCAACCAAAATAATCTCTAAAAATTAGAAAAGAGCTAAGAGCAAGCGGCGAGCACTCTATCCTGATTGAAAATCATTATTTATCTAAGCAGAAGGGTCATTTTCCTCCAAATTAGCATATCATAGGATAGATCAGGATAGATCGAGACGAGAGGAATATAAATAACTGACAAACCGTTTATTTTTTTCAAGAAATTTGACAGATAAATTCTGAAATTGAACTGTTGCTTGGTCTAATTAGATCAACTGCTAATTGTAGCCAACAATTCAAATTAATTTAAACAGTTGCCCTGCATCAATCCACTTGAAGCTAAACTCATAACTAAATTAGAAGCAAATAATGGCAGATCTTGCGTTTTTTACAAATTGCTTAAAAATTATTAACTTTTAAAATAAAGTGAATTATGTCACCACACTCAGAGCACGGGGATTGCAAGATGTACGCACACACGAGAAAATTCTGAACTTTTTTACTTGCTACCTGCCTTTCTGCTGCGGTCGATGATAAAGGTGCTCTGACAGTTTCAGTTGCACTCCAGGGCTTTTTTATTTTACTTTGCCCGAGCTGCAGGGTCTAAGTATATGCAATCAAACTTTCTCTGCGGCTCCTCTCTGTGCCACAGGCAGCGGTTCTGGTTGCGGGCAAAAAGGCGCTCTCGCCGCAGTCAATACTTTCTCTCGTTAATAAAAGAGATTCAACTTTTCGCGCTCTTACTTGATATAAAAATAGATGTGCTCTCGGCGGCAGCAGCACACACTGGCAAAATGAAAAACTTTTTAAATTAGATTTCAGTTGGCTGCACAAGGAAAAGCTAGCAAAGATGGTCCACACATTCATACACAACAAAGATATGGTGTCGGGAGGAAACTGGGACGCATACTGACTGATCCATTTGAGAAATATTGGTAAGCCAAACTTTAAGAATTATCATTTAATTTTTTGGAATTTCGGTATTCGATAGTACTTGTAAAGAATTGGACAATTTGCTAAAGAAACGGTTTCAATTATTTCTAATTTTTGCTATATCGATGCCTCCGTAATTTAAGTGTCAAAACTATATTGAATTTAACATTTATATTATTTTTAAGTAGTCGATTTTTTTTTAATTTACCCACTCGAATGATTTGCAATTTTCATGATTTTGAAAAAGTGCGTGATTTTTTCCGACAGAAAAAGTTTTATGGAAAAATCGGTTGCAGAAATCTAGCATGGCTTGATGAAGATATTAATTTCAAAGAATCAAGCGTAATTAAATTTTAACCGTTTCATAATTCTTGATAGGCTACAAAAGTTTGCCAGTTAATACGAGTTAATTTTTAAAATGGGTTTTCCAGGAAATTTGGGAGAGGAAAAATATCCCCGGATTATATTAGGCTCTCTCCCGCGGACTTTTTCAGAGAAAAGTAGCTCCGGATATCCGTGGCAGCGTCTTTCATGGCACATTTCCTCATCGCAAGGGGCACGTGTGCCGTAACTGGAGCAATGAGTAAAATGACGTAGAATTTTTAACAAGAATATATTGAACAAAGTTTTTAGTCTCATTAAATAAGGTAGCACCCGAGGGTTTCGTATTTTTATTTATTTACGCCTTTTAGTTTCGACTATATACTGCAGCCCTTTTTCATGGAATAATAAAAATGGAAATTAGTTTATACAGCAAAATTTACCCAAATTGCAACATTAATTCTTTAGACATATCTTTTGTTTTGAGTCAAAGGTTTTGGAATATCCCTGATAAACAATCATACGCTTCGATTGAATTCATGTAAAATGGAAGCGGCATTGAGTGAATTGCTTGGAGGGGAAGCTAACATTTCAGGCAGCTCCATGTGCCACTGATATTTCGTCGGTCGTCGCACTTACTCACACCGAGACTGGATTGGCTGAATTAGTGCAGAGGCCGACGGCACACACGTGAGGCAGCCGAATTCAGCTGCACTTGCGACATTTTGACTTATTTATGGCCTCCGAACAAACAAATGGCTCGCGAAAGTTTACGCCGCCACACGTGACAAATGACTTGACGCGCTGGGGAGTTATGGATGTCGCAAGCGCGTGCAAAAATCGCAAACCTCTGCTGCCTCTTTTCCGATTTTTCCGAGCAATCGAGAAGCACTATACTTGGCTCGTGCTTTCAATTCCAAATAAAATGGGAAAGAAGCGTACACTGCTGGCAAATTATATACAAGTATTTTTCTTTCCTGTCGACTTTATCTGAACCGGCAAAGTTGAGTGACGAAGAATTTCCATTCAGCGCAAAAATAGGCGAAGGGCTGCTCGGCTGGGGCTGCAGGCTGGCAGCTCTCTCAACTACGTAATATGATAGAGGTGTATGTGATTCGCCTGTCAGCTCAGAGCTCAATTACGCGGAACTCTCCGGCTCGTCTGATCGCCACTTCAGATTTTTCGTATTTCAAAGCAGGCAGTTCCTTTCAGCAAAACACGCGCGCGCGAGCGTTATCATCGCCGTCCTCCTTCCGCCGCAGATTCATTTTATTCTTTCATACTTGAAGCTTGCTTGGCTCATCGATCAGGCAAAAAATATTTCACTCTTAACGAATATTTGCTGCTCTTAACCATGTTTTTGCAAGGGTGTTTAAAAGTTGGTAGCAGACTAGCAGAAGATTTACAACTTAATACGTCACCATAAAATAAGAGGAGAGTGAAGAAGTATAGTTTGGCCAACATTACGGTATTGATTAGCACCGAGTTGGCCAAGTACTTAGCAGCTCACGGTCGGTGGGCGCACGAGCACTTACTTTTCCGCACACCATACCAAACTCATACGTTTAGTTTTTAGTGTTAAACCTCTAGACCGATCATTTTTTGCTCCATAAACCACTGCAAACAGGGCAGTAAAATCTAATTTATACGACATAGTGGTATAAAATTTATTCTAAGAGGTGATTTGGAAACCTTAACTGTCGCTTAGCTCGATTACGCGGGCTGTCAATGTGGCGCTGCTGTCTCGATCTTCTAATCAAAGTACAATTAGAGAACCGTACCATTCTCTGATTGATCACCGGCACAATTTGCTAGGTTCATACCAAAAACCGGCAAAAAAATGCCAAACTTACGGTTCTTACGTCTCTGCTGATTTTCTGTACGTCGTGTCAAAAATTCTACTGAACAAATTTCTTTGGAATTGATTAGCACTATCAATAAAAAAATCCAGTGCTTCTTTAACATTTCTGTAATTTTTTGTGGGTTTTTAACAAGCTAGTTGATTTTAACATAAGCTTCAATCACTTGAAATTCCATCATGGTTTCCTCTATTATGAAAGCCATTACTGCGTGACACGTACCGAAATTTAAAAAACTAAAGGCGCAGCCCCATTCATTCTATACGAAACATGTGTCCCAAACTTTATCCTGTTGGTCCAGGGGTCTAGTAGATGGATATATAACTTTGTGTGGTGAGATTGAACGGGCCTTTTGCAACATGTGTCGCGCAGCCCCTTCTGCAGGAAAGTTCAAACTTTGAACACGACCGCAACTGTCATCTGCTGATTGTTGCCAGCGACGAATGCTACCACTCCAAATTCACGCACGCACCGAGCGAGAGCTCCGGTAAAGTGCCTGCACCACCTCCATCATCAAAGCTGCTTGCAAACTACTCACTAAATCTCCGCACTTTAAAAAAACTAGAGAGATTTTCAAAAGCCGACGAATCTATTACAAAGGCGAATAAGTCACTGAAAATAATAATTTTTAGTGGGGAAAACTGACAGTTACGTTTCAAACCATGAAGTAGGGATTTGTTTCCCTCTGTTCAAAATATTGAAGGAGAAGGATATATTTAGTTATTTGATGAGCTTTGGTTTCTTTTAGAATAACCTTACTGGATTTTTCATCTGGATAAGCCCTAAAAACATTCAAAACTCAGCCTGATTTTTTCTGAGCATAAAAATTCAACAGTAGAAGGAAAGAAAAATCAGAAAAATGAGAGTCTAAACATAAGAAGTGCTACTTGAATGATTTTAAAATTTCTAAAATTATCCAGATTTTGCTGAAATTTACTAGAACAGTTTTTTATGAAATAATATCACAATATATGTATTACAGTTGCTACTTTCAAAAAGTTTTTTATTTTTAGCATTATCTAGAAAAATTTGCTAACTAAAACAAATTTTGTTCTTAAAAAGATAATTGTTTTGGTAGGTAACAAAAACAATACGGCCCAGGATCTTCCATTTTCCGTTGAAGACTCTGAGCATGGTGAAGCGTCATAAATATTCCGGCGTTTTCTCTCAAAATAGCTTTTTGCAGGCTATAACGATCTTCTTCAATAAATTGCAAACTTTGTCAAAGTTTGCTCAAAGGGCTTTTGCGCACAAAACACACACACTCACAACCCCTAGCAGCATCGCCTTGTCAACTAAATTGAGAATTAATTGCACTCTCGGCAGGCGGGCGGGCGACTCGTGGTTTATACACGCGGAGTATTTTTGCGCCGGACAATAAATGGGGCAGAAAACGACTTGGTGAAAGAGAGACCGTTGTTTTGCAGCCACCGGCCAGGCTATTTGTAAAGGCTGGCGTTGGAGCTGGCTGCCTTTGTGGCCGCTCTCCCTCATACAGTCAGCCATTATGCAAAGATGACGACGGCGTCGTTTGCAGTTTTGCGACCGACAGACCGACGTCCCCCTCTGCCTCAACCCTGTGCATATTCAACATTATTTACACAGCAGCCTTCTGATATGCACGACGCACACCCTCCGTGTCGCTTAATTATGAAACAAATGTCAGACCCTGCCTATTTCTCGCAAACTCATCCACTGCGCTACGCAAGAGAATAAATTGGCCAAACGGGAATTCGAGTGCGATTCGACGAGCCCCTCTAATCAAGCCAGATGAATAAACCAATAGCTTGCATCACCGATTAGAAATATTTGAGGATCTGCGGAGGCTTTTGGGGCTTGATTTTCAGATTCAGGAATGATGTACCCAGAAGATCAATGGGTTTTTTTCCGGATAATTACAATATATTTTTAAGATAAGCTAAATTTGTAGTTTTAAATTTTTACCTTGCATAACTTATTTTTGGAATTTTTGGCTAAAATCAAATTTAAATGCTGCTTTAAACAAAACAATTCATAGAGCTGCTAATATGTATTTCTCCAACACACAACAAAATAATGGATTAATCATTTTTACCAAGACTGCAGCATGCGTGATTTGGCATCACGGGACGAATGTCTAGCGTTTCAATGCAGTCCTCGGTGCGGAGGCAAGTGGCCCTTGAGTGGGCTGGATCCCTGTGCGGCCTGGTGCGCCCATGTTATCCATTCGCGGTGTTATTGGGACTCGGGTTTCAGCGTTCGTGCTAGTGCTAGTGCGCACCCCTCCCGGTCCGAGAGGACAGGGATATAAAGAGCAAAAAAAAATACTTTTCAAAAATCCAAAGCTTGATTTTGGAAATTTCAGATATATATCGCTGGTAAATACAAGTCAATTTTTAAAACAGCTTTTCTAGAAAATGGGAAAGAGGAATTTTTGAGTCGGTGTATATTAGTCTGATAAAAAATTCGTTGGAAACGTGGCAAAAATCTTGTCCAAAAAATAGCAAAAATTCAATTTAGTACGAGAGGGTATTTCCTCCTTTGGAAATATTTCAATGCAAGGAGCCCAACGTGGCAGTTCAGGTGCGTGGCAGCTATGCAGTTAAGTCCCCTGCAGGAAAACGCTGCTGCTGAGCCTCACTTTTCTGTTGCAACACGTTGCAACGGGGACGGTTGAGTAATGAGCTTTTGCTGTTTGTACGGCAGTTTTAATTAACGACCAGCCTTGGCCACCTCCAGCAAAGAACCAACTAGCGGCCATCTCCGTTGGTGCGTGTTAATCGGGACGACGTCACTGCCCTTACCGTCGTCTCAGTCCTTACATGACGCAGACAAGTGGAGCATGACATATTGCGCGCCTCACGCACAGCAATGCGCCCCGCTGATTTTTCCCTGAATTCTTTGCTTTGCAGTATCCCTCGCTCACTTTTTGCTTTTATAGAACAGCAGCACCAGCGCAGAGAGAGATTTTGCAAGATTCTGCAAAAAGTCTGTCACAGTTTTCTTATCAAATGGACGGATCCGTTCTTGAGAAATTATTAAGCTTAAAAGTTAGCGGTGTACGACACGTTTATAATTAATAGGGATGACATGGTGCCAAGCGGATTTTCAATTTTTTTTTTTTTTCAGTGAACGCTATGATGTTTGGGCTATCAAATGGACATGAATCATGGAGTTTTTAATCATTTTGAAAATCGATCATTTCTTCAAACCCAGTAGATCGATAATTCTTTGAATGCGTGTTTCGCAGTTTGCTTGCTATTGACGGTGGAAAATTGTATCGAATCAAATAAAATATTTGCAAAAACTATTCTACTTAAGTTGCACCACAAAAGCCGTAAAATAGTGTAACGAAAATGTATTGTAGATTGTGCAATGTGAAATTAGCAGACAAACATAAAATATGAAAATGATTGATTTCTTAATTATTTTTAACACTCTTTGCTATTGTCCTCTAAACGGTCAAACTCAATTTTCTAAAGGGTAGTTATATCCGTCAATGCGACTTACCAGTCGAAGCGCACTAGTGTGTGCATCCGTCCGCTGTCTATAATTAACACTATTTTTCCACTCATTTCACTTGCGTACAATTTTTCTTCAGGAAGGAGAAATAAGAGGGGACAATAGGAGAGATTGCTAAAAAATGAATAGTTTAATAATTTTCATATCTCTGGTAATTTCTCATTGCACAGTCTACAGTACATTGTTACAATAGTATAAATTGAAACCTGCTGCGCCACCAGAGTAAATAATACTGAAATGATGTGTCGGACTGCAAATTAGGTGAGCTATTTTCAGAGCTGGTTGCTAGGCTCCAACCATTACGCGAACATCATTTGTGATTTCCAACCAGCTTTTGCCTCTGGTGAAATTTTATTCGGCTAACGAAACGAGGTTCATACACACTTGCAAGCCTTGTTTTAATTAAATTCCACGCACTCAAACGAACATTTCTGTTTTTTGTAAAGCATTCCTGACAAAGCGAAATTCTTTGTTTACTTCCCTCTTTACACATATATTTCATGACGTATTTCAATTAAGAAAATGCAATCTCTTTGAAGCGCGTTAAAATGATTACCGTGGAGAGAAAGCAGCACAGGTGTACAGTGCCAAAAGTGAGAGGCAGCAAAGGAATTTTCTTCAGACGAGGCGGGTAATGTTCTTAAGAATAATTCGATCAACTTATTCGCCTCCAAAGGCGAAAGCGGTATTTCCTCTGGGCTGCAGCTGAGTTTTGCCATGGCTTATGGGAGGAAATAAATTATGAGATGAATGAAAATGAAAATCGACAGCGATTTCTTCTTCCTTAATTTTGCAACGTAAAGAAAAAGTCGCTTTTCCCGGGAGCTCAAAGCAGAAAAATGATACCAAATAGGAACTAAGATTTGCAACGATTTTCTGCTGTCAAAAGTCCAATTCAACACTTTAGAGCTTACAGTGGGTTTTGCATGGGAGTTCAATGTGAGGTTCCCCAGGTTTGCGGTAGGTGCAATTGCGTTGGAAACAGATATACGCGACGAGAATCGGAGATTGAGCGACAGAGATTTGCAATTTCCTTTAATTCGAAGGAAATTAAGGGCGCTGGCGGCGTGGCGGCGCCAGCTTAGATCCATATTTGCTCAAGAGTTTTTCACGATGACGACGTTACTGCTCAACTCAAACACATGAAAGAGACAAGCTCCTCACTAAAATGGCAATATTAGCGTTTGAGATATAAGAAACATTATGTCGAAAAATCAATATTACAAAAATATTCCTTTGATCATTCTTCCCCACCATTTTGATATCAATTCCAACAGGCTGCGAAAATTTTAATTCCCTTAACCTTTAACTTAAAAATTAGAATACCGAACTGACAGACTGATTTCCAAATCCTATATTTTTTAATTTTAGAAGGATTTTTCGGGAAATCGTTATTTATTTTTAGACTGATTTTCCTTTCTCTATACAAATTAGACGGTTTTAGACAGTTTCTGGGCCGATGGACGGATTTTTTAGACATCATGTAAGCCAAAATATTAACACGTGTGTTTATTGTCCAAATTTAGCATTTATCCAAACGTCGAGATATTCGTAATTTCTTTAGGAAAGGAGAAATAAACCAAATGCAAGAACTTAAAAAATATACAAGTAAGGGCGATTCTCTTTTTTTGCTCAGAATGAATTCAACCCTCATAAAAATATCTCTCGCTGCAGCCCTAGAAAAAACATTTACCCCTTTTTATAATTAAAGTAGCTGATTGTGAGCGCTTCATATTGTACTGGTATTCCTGGTATTGTTTGCTTCCAGGATTAATTACTTCCGCAGCCAGTATTTGCTTTGGATTCATGCTTGGATAATTACCGTGCACTTAATTTCAAAATTAAACACTTAACAGTACGCATCAGTTAATTTATGAGAGTTAGCACGGACAAAGCGCAGTTTATTGTGAACAACAGTCGAACTGTGCCATTCTATTATCTTTGAGCCTGGAGTGGTGGATAATTTGTTGGAACAATGAGGGCGTTCGCCTGCAGGCGAGTGCATGCAGTGGAAAACCGCTGCATATACATTTGTATGTACACGGTGTAAAATATATTTTTCCGTTAAATTTGCACCATAATTCGCCGAGAGTTATTGTTATGGGGCTCGGTTATTATTGCGTTCGCTTTCGGTGCCGTTTGTTTGCTTGCCAGCCAAACAAAGCCTTTGCTCCGCTCCTGAATTCAAGCGCTTTATTTGTTTATTTATTCGCAGGCGGTAGAAGCTCACCCTAACCTCTCTCTCTCTCTCTCTCTCTCTCTCTCTCTCTCTCTCTCTCTCTCTCTCTCTCTCACACACACACACACACACTCTCTCGCATTTTGACTTTTCAAGGGGAGCTCTGGAGGCAACAAAGTGCACCGCCCGCTTTACCCCGCAGAAATTAATTTGAATTTTACCACCTGTTCCTGTTGCCCGGGACGGCCCTTTGTGTACAGACGTGCTGAATAAAACCACAAAGGCGCTTTTAACAAACATCTTTTCACTGTCCACTATTTATTTTATCACTGCTTACTCGCCTTTAAAGTGGATTGATGCAGGGCAACAATTGAAATTTATTGGAATTATTAATGCAATAAAATTTTTTGCACTATTTTTTATCTTGCTACAGTTCAAATTTAAATCCTTCCAATTTTCTCAAAAATTTACAGCGTGATTTCGATTACTTTCTTCGATACACTTTTTGAGGAAACTCTTTGTTGTGAAATATAAAAAGACACTCCTCGCACCATTTGAAAATCATGCTATCTTTGTAGACACACAAATTTTCAGTCAATTTTTTCTTTTCCTGATTATTAATTTCTGCATTGGCAACAAGTATCATTTCAGTTAATTTTTCAGTATCAATCCTCTTTAAAAATAAACTCCTTTATTTAACAGACATGAAAATTTTCTTAAAAAACAAGCTGTCATTTTTGTCAATTGCCAATTAAAATTTAAATATTGTGTTTAACTTACCTTTTTTCACCTCCTCCCACGTTTTTACGGCTGAGATGCGGCAGCTGAAAGAAAAAGGTGGGGCTGCCCTGTGGCTGCTGACGCCGACTTGAGCTGCCGCGATTGGATTGCGTGGGTCAAGCAATGCAAAGGTCTGCGTCTCGCCTCTTTCAACGGTGCAGCCGGGTCGGCATGCTTTGCAGTACTGGCCGCAGCCTCCGCTGGCTGGAGCACTCTCGCAATCAGTGGTGCCGTGCCGTTGCCGCCGCCGGTGGCTCCAAATGCCGTTGCCACGGGTAACCGCTTTGCCAGCACCCCAAACCACGCCCTCGTTGACGTCACGCTAATTTTTCGCCCAGCACCGCCACCGCCGACCTCGCTGACTGCTAATTAATTATTTTTTATATTAACTTTGGATAATCTAATAGATGAGCAGATGTCCGTTGATGGTAATTAATTTCTACGTGAAAATCCCAGTGAGCACAAATCCTCTTGTTAAAATATTGCTGAATAAAAAGAATAATAAAAATTGAGTATGTTAAATTGATGGTGGAAATTGAATAATAAGAGACTTCAGCCTCATTGAAATTCAGAGTTAAATTGATGTTAAATTTCTAAGAAATTCATGGAATAAAGGCTAAACACATAGCAAATTTTTTAGATGTCCAAGAAAGTTAATAAACATTCTACTCAAGATTCAACTGTATGATCACTATATCGAAATATAATTGAAAAATAAAATGAATGTGTTAGACAAATTACTTAATATTATTATTTGATTATTCTTCAATATAATACAACATTATCTTTAAACCTTTTTATTTTCCATCTTAATTTGAACTTCCATTTATGAATGGAATCCCGGTAAAAATATCATTTTTCTCAATTTGACCTCCAGTTTTGCTTGATGATGGATATCAGCTCGAATCTCTATTTATTATGATCATGCTGTTCAGTTTTGCTTTTTTAAAATTTTTGCTATCGTCAGGTTAAGGAATTTCTCAATTTTTGGAGAAAGAATTAAATAAATAAATTTAGTGGTTCTTCTGTCAGTCTATGTGCCGGGAGACTGGCGGGTGTTTTAATAGCCAGGTTTGCTGACGAGGATTGGGACTATCCCAAATTTCAAAACAAACCAGTGCTCCAATTTTTCAATGTCAAAGAAATGAAAATTTTCAAGCACTTAAGTTGGCTCCCGCTGTGTCATCCTGAGCAGAGTATTTACTTCTCAGTTTGATTGCTTTTTCTCAAAAACATTTGAATAACAAATTGATGCAGTATTATGATTTTTACGGTTGTGAATTTGTGAGAATAAAAACCCTATTATAGCACTAGAAGCTATAAGCCAGCGCACAAGCGCCTGCAAGAAACATAAGTATGCAACCTGCATAGCATTTACGCGTAACGGGATGAATAATTTTGCCATTTTCAGGCGCTCAGCTCTCTTTTGTAGCTTTTATTATTCCTTCGAATACGCAATTCTTTTACTACGCTGAATAATTCACCACGATGGAATAAATTTGTCAGCAAATAATATTTATTTTATGTGTAACCTGCTCCACTCTTTAGAAAATACTACTACAAATACTGCTGTACAAAGGTTTTTAATAGGTTAGCACAAGATTAAATTATGATTCCTAATTAGGTTATCTATGAATTTTAATATGATATTTAGAAGGAAAATTAATGAAGGAACAAGATAAAATTAACGGAAATGAATGATTATTATGATGACCAAAACTGTTAAAAAATAATTGTGATAATTGTATTGAAAACCCCTATTATGAAATTATTGTTTTGTTTTTTCTGTTCCTGAAATAGGGTTTGAGGAACGAGCTGACATTAGTTGCGCGTAGTAAAGACGTTAGCATTTATGAAATTCAGGAATTTCAAATCAACATAAAAAATAAACCCAGAAGTGCTACATGGGCACAGGCCTGACCCTAAAAAGTAGAGCCCTTTCGAGCATGAATAACAATTTTAAAATTTAGGACCTCCAGCAAATTCATTTTCTTGTGTATGGTCAACTATTCTTTATCATCACGTAACAGGGAATGAATAAATAAATAAGACTGAATGTTTAGTTTTAAGGTAATGCAAATTTTATTATTGATATTACAGTTCTCCTCTGGTGACAAGTCAAGTTGTGAATAAATCAAAAGTCTCCTCCTCATAATTTGATATTTTAGAAGGTAGATTGAGAGTCCCAATTCAATCTCTGAGCGCCGCCACAAAAATGTAAGCACAAAACGCAAGAAAAGGGACGCACAGTCCAGTGATGTAGTGAAAACCAAATAGCGCGGCCAGAATGCAAGAGACAACCAGCCAGAAGAGCAGCTTGGCGTTGGCCAGGCCTCGCAGACTCAGCCTGGCTGGAAGCACCTTTTCCGTGCGCACTTTGTAGCCCTCTCTGTTGCGCTCGTAGACGCTTATCGTGGTTGGCGGCTGCAGCACTTGTCGCGCCACGCGCCCCACAAGGTCCTCCCGTGTGTGCACCGATTGAATTTCAAAGTGATACTGCAAACAAAAATAAAAAGCAAAATGCGATTTATTTTGTGTCACTAAAACTGAAATCCATTGTGTAATTTAAAATTGAACGATTGGTTTAATTTTACCCTTGGAACTTGCTAAATAAATGATTAAAAAATAGCTCCAGAAGTTACAAGAAAATTTAATATGTTAAAATCGATTTCAAAAATTAAATTTTAAACTGGTTTTGTGATTTCAATGTTACCTCTCTATTGAAGTGGCTGGAAATGTCGTGGAACATTCTAACCAGCCAGGCGATCTCGTAGCTACAAATGGGCCGCTTTTCCGGGTCCCCAGAAGGTTTTGGTACCACAGGGGAAACACCAGATGGGCTGTCGAAAAGTCTGCTGGCACCCAAACTTGACTCATCTGGAGAAAAGGTGCTCCTGTTCAGTATGTCAGACACGCTCTCAGCCTCCATGTCTCGGATCTAGGGTTCAAACCATCAAACAAAATTCGGCGGAATTATTGGCCAGAAATATCCCACCTCAAATACAGAGCAAATTAGTACGTAGCAGTTCTTGAGAATGTCAACAACACGGCGTCGATCATCAACCGTGTATTCCTCAGCATGCTCGTCGTCAAAGCCAAAGATGACTGCCCAAAATCCGACAGAGCGAGGTTTCTTTTTCTGCTCTTCAAACAGACTCTCAGCTTTTGTTCTTGATACCGCCACCTCTCGGAGAAAGTGTCTGACCTGCGCAAAGTTTGAGAAAATATAATGCCAGCTCCAGATGAAAAATACTTACTTGGTAAGTGATCTCATGACTGAACATGGGTTTGTAGACAAACATCTGTCCTTCAAGTTCAGAAATAGCGGACTGGGCTGCCACCTGGATCTTCAGACCGGCAGGGTTATCCGCGGTTGTGTCAATGTATCTTGAATTCGGAGACACCACTGATTTCAGCTTCAGACTTTCTTCCGCCTCACTAATGATGCTTTTCAGTTGTTCCAGAGAAATCAGCTGAAAGGGTAAATATACATACAATTACGGAAGGTTAAAAAGACAATTATGTCTGTTTGAAAAATCTTATATTGGTTAACCAAGTGGCGGGGTTGAAAAAATATCATCAATTGTTTCCTCTTCTCAAATATTGCTCAGAAATATGTAAAGACGGAAGTTTTTAACAACCACGGATTCAGAATTCTCTGCAGGTAATAATGTAGCATAAATTTTGTGTTGATGATGAGGCCTAAGGGGCCAAACAGCCGCTTTTCAATACAAGAACATAATATCACTTTACATATAAAAATGCAGAGTTTAAGTCATTGGTTCATCCTGAATATTTATTTCTGAATGAATTCGCGCAGAACTAAGAGAGAAATTCGACAATTTGAAATTTGGTCCTTTTCAAACTCGAAACTTACCCTGCAAACTCTATGCAGCATGATCGCGTTTTTCAGGATGGACAGGTCAATCCTGCTGAGTCGGCGAAGAATTTGTTCGAAAATACAGCCATAGAAGGGAAGATGCTCTGCAATAAAGGTCAACCAGCGCCTGTCGACAGGTTTTCCACTTTCGTGGTTCTCCCTACTGCAATAGAATTTTAATATTATGGAGTCTTATCACGAAAACTATGAATTACACTCATTAGTACTTACATTCCATAGTTGGCGTAGTTGGTGTAGCGCCAGGGTTGGATGTAGCTCAGCCAAGCCTCCATGATGATTCTGAACGAGTGGTCGTAAGGCCAGCTTTTGATGCAGCCAGACAGGAAGTGGTAAATTTTGCTTTTGTACATAGGAATCACCATCCTGGAAAAGACAATATTGCTAACTAATACCAAATGCTACAGTTTACTTCTTTCTATTATGCTTTCAATATTCACTTTAATATTTTGGACTTTTACGCAAAACGATAGTTTTTTGGGGGGGTTTTGAGCAAGAATTTCATGATTTTAGATCAGTATTGCTCTTCTCAGTAAAAAACAATTCATTGTATTTTTTATACAGTTTGATCAAAATGTTAATTACTTATGGAAGTACTGTAACGAATGTACAAAAGAGGATTTTTAGAAATGGATATTGATTTTTTCGAAACTGCAAAATTGTAACAAAGAAACTTTAAAGGTTTCTCGTTTTAAGTGAATTGAACAAAGTTTTTAACCATTTAAAAGTTACCTTTTCATTTCATCCATATCGCTAGGGTTTGTGGAACAGGCACTATTAGAAAAATAGTGGAGGTGTTTTAAGAAGGCCCTGACCATCCTCGCGTGCTCGGCGCTGGGTATTGAAGACTGTAATAAAACGAATAAATAATTTATTTACTCTAGCTTTTCCACAAGTTAGGCATATCTACCACAGAGCTTGACTTGGTAAGGCACGGACTTAAGCTGGATTTCTCGTCATCATAGCTGAGCCAGACGTCCATAAGAATGTGGATGATGTGGACTGTGCGCCAAATCTCGGCCAGTGGGTTGTGCTGGCTGTGCAGGGATGCAGTGGTCCCTGAAGACTGATTAAATGTACCAGCTGGTTTCAACAAGGATGCTCTGTCGGGAAATTAATTAATATCAATGACGAAATAACACAGGTTGGAGGGTAACACCAGAAATCAGTCATTTCTAGTAGATTTAACAAAATATTTGTTTTTACAAGTTTTGCGGGAAAATTTTGTAAAATTTTAAGACCGCAGTATCTCATATCTCCGCTCTCGATAAATATATTTCAACCCCGTATAAACCTTAAAAAACTTTTAAAAATGTAATGTGAGTAAAGTATAATTTTATATTCTCTATAGAAATGTTTTATAACATTCAAATTTCATCAGAAAACATACTTTGAGACTGGAGAACAGTAGACCGAAGGTTGTGAAAGACACGCTCCCTGGATGGAGAGCGGCGTGTAAGGAACGTGCGGCTCAACGGGCGCAGACTGCAACTGACAGGGTAGGAAGTGGCACAGGTATCTCTCCACCAGCTGCAGGTACATTGACTCAAGCCATACGTCTCGTTGCGTGTGGGGAATCAAGTGCAAAGCGAATCTGAAAATCAGCAGCTCAAACGGATCTGAATTCACTTATTAAGGAACGTAAAAGGATTGGATTCAGGGTTTTAATGTTGAAATTCAGGAAAAGGATACTGAGTTTCAAGGCGGTGGCCCTTCTCGTTTGGGGGTCCACGAATATTCTTTCGCAGTACCAGGAGTTGATCAGTACCCCTTTCTCCAAGTCCCTCGTCAGCTTGGCCTTGAAATGTAAAGTGTCAATTAAAACATTAAAAAATTCTTCCAATTATTACAGGCAAGAGGCTAAGAGGAAGCTCGTATTTCAGGTAAAAATCGCTGCACAGTTTATAGGTGAGTCCGAAGAGGGGTCCCATTGGGTCGAGGAATTTGAACGCAGCTTCTTTCTCCATGGACATAACATTCCTGTCCGTGATGCGTAGACCCCAACCGGGAGAACCGAAAATGTTCTCCAGAATAACGGGGTAGCATTCTTTAAGCAGCTTTGAGTCGACCTCGTTGAATAGGTTTGTCAACTCTTGACACCGCAGCAAAACTGGTTGGTTCAATATTTGCTGCACACGAAACTGCAAACAAATTACAAATTAGTTTGTTGCGCTCTGACGTGCAAATTAATTTTATGTACGGTGCATAATTATGTACATAAACGTTCCTAGTTGATTACGTATTACTTAATATTTTTTTTGAGAACTCACAGATACGACGTCGTTCCGCATGATGGAAATATTAATGCAAGCCAAACCTCTTTAATGAAGTAGCGCTTAAAATATTTAAAATTTAAAAATTCGAGTTGTTATAATTTAATTTCCTTTTCAATCTTGGATACAGACTGTTGTAAGTCAGCAGAGAATGAGAAATTGGCGGCGCGGCGGAACCAGACGGAACAGCGCTGGCGGTTTGTTTTGAAGATTATTACACGCTGTGGCCGCTAGATGGATGTAGGTAATAAAGAAGTGGCGCGAATATTTCAACTTAAACCAAAAAATAATTTAATTATCAAGATTGAAGATAGCAGGATTAAAAAATAACTCTCCTGATTCCTGATCAAAATATAATTAATGTAATTATATTTATTTTTATCGATAATGAGACAATATTTGATGCAATTTTACTCAATAAAATATCCATGTCATTCGTCACTTTATCTCCAATTCATTGAATAATTAAAAAGCGTTTAGCTTAAATTTATGGCTTATTTGCAGTTCCAAATTTTTGATGAAACAGCTGCCCAAACCGCAGCCTTCATTGGAAAAGGTGTAAATTACGGAAAACCTTTTATTGGTTTGAAACTTTTGATTTATTGTAATCAATTAACTTTTCACACTTTCTATGATTTATTTATTTACAAATAAATTGTATCAATAGCATGTACAGAACTCGCTATATTGTACTTAATTAGGATACAAATAAAATTAAGTTTATGAGATAAGCATTGCGGTCTCAAACCAGGCTTAATGTTAGGCGGTAGTTTTCTATAATTCATAAGAAGAGAAGGCAGCTAGTTTCAGCATTAATCATTCTGCGCAGAATCAATACAGTCCAGCTCTTGATAGCATTAAAATCGCAAGTGGGGCTTGCATTTCATGATGTGCCTATGGGAGATTAGTTATAATCATACCAAGATTTTCTTTGAAAAAAAAAAGGAAATTACCTGTCAAGCTTTTCCCAAAAGGTCATAAGCGATGCTCTGTCCAAATGCCTTTTAGTCCTGGACAAGTCGATCACATTGACAGCCCACCGAGCGACGTTCGAGTCCAATTTTATCTCATCCCATTTCAAATGAAAGGCGCACACTTCAAACAAGAGCAATAATTAATAATGGTTCAGTGATTAATCAGTAGTTGTCTTACCTCTAGAGAAAATCTCAACTGGATTGCCATCCCAGGGCCAGCCCTTGAACTGCCACGCGGGCCCCATGACGAAAACGGCTACCACCCTGTCCCAATCGGCAGGGCTCAGCTTTTGCGGATTATCGATGACCCTATAAGGCACAGTCAGGTTGGTTTCTTTGCGCCGCTGCAGCAAAACTTCGTTGTCACGCTTGGTGCCCTGCGCCTTCTTGTTTTCCGTGCTGACGTATCTGTGCATAAGTCAAAATTGTCAAAATCTATTTAATTTATAAAAACACTTTACATTGTCAAAAAGAATTTAAGGGCTGAACAAAACGCAAATTTCAAAAAATCACCATTGATTTAAAATTATTAATTAATTTAATAAATGATGTTCTGGTTAATTTGTATTTTCCAACATGTATTTTATTTGCCATTCTGTTTGTTAACGCATACCAATGTAAAATATGGATGTAATTATGGTACCTGAGGTCCTGCAGAATATCCTTGGCGTTATACATTGTGATAACAGAGGTGTTGGCCGCTGGAATAATGATGATCGGCGTCCTAGAGACTCGCTTAGAGGTTGGTGGCCTAGGGACCGTGGCCTGTTGAGGCGTGCTCACAGGCGGCTGCATGGCGCTTGTGTGGTTGCTGCTGATCACAGGCGGCGTGGCGGCTGGCAGATGTTTTTTCGGCTGGTTCCCTTCAGTCACCGACTTCAAGGTCATGCCGTGGTATGTGCCCATGGTGTCGATCTTGAATCCCTCAGTTTCTGTAAATTTTTTAAGTGTTGAAAGCTCTGACACAGTAGCATATTATTGGTCTTCCAGAATCTTCCTGAGGAGTATCAAAACAATGGGAGATATTTGAGCAGTTCAGGGTTTCTAATAATGGCTGATCAATGGAAAAACAGTGGTTAATTGAGAGTGACTCAAAATTATAATTAGCACAACAGGCTGGGAGGCAAACCGGCGCCGACTTGCCGCTTGCTGGTTTTCACACTTTCCCAGCAGCTTTAGGGACAAATAAAATTTGGCGATTCAATAATAGCCCTCGGTGCAAAGAGAGATTGGGCCCAAGCTTCTCTGCGGCCACTTGGGCCCCGTATTATCTGCTCAGCGGTGTTACTGAGACCCAGTAAGTTTGTAGCCCACGGGAAGTGCTGAGCAGAGGCTCAAAAATATAATTTACTTTTCCGAAAAAAATATAGCAATTTTTTTCATAAGCTCAATGGAAGAAAGATGTTTTACCCTGATAAAAAATCCTTTGCAACACCGAGTTTGATCGGTTGATTTTACAGCCCTTGAAATTTGGAGATACCAAACAAGACAACTCACCTTCCCTGGCCCTGATGAATCTTTCCTGATCGTATCGGTTGTAGACAGCAGGCTGGGGAACAGAGCGAACAGGGGTGGCGCGAGGAGTGACAATGGGCGTGGGAGCTGGTGGCCGGTGCCTACCCTCCTCGCGCGCCTTGATGCTTTGCAGGATGGCAAAAATGTTTTTGGAGAAGAGCTGCAGGGGCAAAGCAAAAAATGAAAAATAGAAGCTTAAGACTTCAGGTGAGACCCAACCTTTCCCGAGCTCTGCAGAATTGTGGTCCTCGTCCTCCACTGCCGTTCCCTTGAGACTATGTCCTTGGTCACGTCTACGTCAAAGTCAATGATGACTCGCAGGTCCGATTCCAGGTTCTTGTCATCCATGCCCTTAATCGTTGTCCTCTTTTTGGCCAGACGCTTCGCCTTGATGGCCGCGATCTTCTCCACAGACATAGCTTCTGAAAGAGATCTGCCACGGATATTAATAAAATTCCCTCCTTTTTTAATGGGTTCCACTCACTTGATGTTATCGACGGTGACAGAGGCTTCTTTAGGCGCGTCCAGCCTGGCGGCCAGCTGCTCCTTGACCTTCTGCACCTGCATCTGCTCAAACCTCGGCTTCTTGGCAGCAGGTTCCTGGGTTTCCTCCAGCGTCCTTTTGACTTGAGTAGGAATCTCCAGAGGAGCGGATTTATCAATGCTGGTCGAAGTCGCAGTCTCCCCATTGAGATAGGCAAGCAAGTCTTTACGATCCGGACGACGCACGACAGGTATATTTTCGGCCTGGCAAATTTCATCGAGTTTTAGAATAATTGAAGGTCAGTGTAATTTTTCTTCTACTTACAGCTGCCTGCCGCACGTACACTGGATGGGTGAGTGTGACATTTTTCAGCAAGAATAGTAAACACTCTAAGGAGTAATACTCTTTAGGAGCACCGTCTTTTCCAGAGCTGCAAAGAAATTGGATAATGTATCTATGTAAATAACAAAAATAACAGCACAACGTGCACATTACAATCCGACACGCAGAGCCCGTTCTACCAGTTGCCAACGCCATTAAAAACCCAGATTTTTTTAGGCCTTTAACCGCGAGAGCAGATAACAATAAAATTCTTTACTCACCCCCACATAAGGTAGTTGGTTTTGACATTTTTAGGCCACGAAAATTCACCGAAGATGATGTGACCACCACGTTCGACGATTTCTCGTTTGTTCACGTTGAACTGCCTCAAAAGACTCAGAGGATCAGCCATGGTCGAAACCTGTCAATCGAACTGCAAGATCAACAGGTTGGTAGTCTAGTCCAGGTTGTAAACTGCGACGAGGGAAAGGTTAAGCTTGATAGAATCAGATCTCACTTTACCGAGATCGGCAAAAATGGTCGCGGAACTTTAGTGCTTTATTGCTTTACACGGCGGAGGCCGGAGCAGGGGGCTACCACTCTTATGGGCCGAACTCGTTCCCGCTAAGAGCTTTCCCCCCCAACCGTTGGTGTCGCGTCGGTCGCTTTAAAACAGGTCTTATGGCGGCCATATACGGTGTTTTGTGGGCGTAACTTTGTGACGTCATAAAGTTACGCCCCCCAAAACACCGCATATGGCGGCCATAACCCTGTTTTAAAGCGACCGACGCGACACCAACGGTTGGGGGGGAAAGCTCTTAGCGGGAACGAGTTCGGCCCATAAGAGTGGTAGCCCCCTGGGCCGGAGGGCGCGGAGGGGAAAAGCTTTCATGCCAAAGAGGTGCGCAGTCTATCGCGCAAAAAGTGGGTGTAACTGCAGTCACAACACAACACAACAAACCAAACCAAAATCTGCTTTTAACTTTGTATACTGCCAAATTGCTGGTGTCCTCGTTTAACGCTGATAATTGCAGCATTCATCTCAAAGTAAATAGGTTTTTACCCTCTTAAATATATTTTACTATCGCACATCGTACTCATTCGCTTGGAAATAAATTTGAAAAATCAAGTTGATGTAGAATTGTATCTCTACAATATCAAATTTGAAATTGCGATCTTGATTTGCATGCATTATTTCCGGATTTTCCTAGCCAGAACTTTCACTGATACAAATAATTAAAATTTCTTTATTCATATATTATAATAATATAATACTCTCCTTGTTCCAGACAATGGCTGAGGAAGATGAGCTGACTTTGCCGAGAGCATCAATCAACAAAATAATCAAAGAGATCATTCCTAACATTAGAGTAGCTCAAGACTCAAGAGAGTTGATTTTAAATTGCTGCACCGAGTTTATACACCTCATATCATCAGAAGCAAATGAAATTTGCAATCAAAACCAAAAGAAAACAATCAATGCTGAGCACGTTTTGCAAGGTAGATAATATGAATGATGAAATTAAAGCTCAATTTTCAACAACTATTATTTCCAGCACTAGACAAACTTGGATTTGGTGACTACAGACATCCTGCAGAGACTGTTTTAAAAGAATGTAAGTCAGTGGCTGCAAAGCGGCGTAGGCAGAGCACTCGTTTAGAAAATCTGGGAATACCTGAAGATGAACTTTTGAGACAGCAACAAGCTCTGTTTGCAAAGGTGTGGTTGATCACGCATTTAATTTAACAAAAAAAGTGACGTTTTATCTAAATCCAGGCGAGGGAGGAACAGGCTGCAGTCGACGTTGCACAGTGGCAGGAAGTCCAGGCGGCAGCTGCGCAACAAAGCTCGTCTTTTGTAACTGAAAGTTTGGACAAGGATGATGATGACGATGATGATTACTGCTAGAATTCAATTAAAGATCACGAGTTTGATATCAACATTAATTTTTATTATCTTACATCAAAATCTTTGACATTTTTCATTTTGATAATAGCGTCGTACCATATTTACAAAGTTTACACATAGCCTGCAGCTGTGTTGCTCACAGGAGGAATTGGGTTTTAAAGATGACTTTCAAGGGTAGGAAGGAAATTAAAATTCAAACACGATTTGTAGGAATGGTTTTCATCACAAATAACGGTGGGCGGGTGTTATGCCAGCAGTAGCCACAAGATGAATACGCACGCGATGTACAAGAACACTCTAGACAGGAACTGCTCCTCTTCGAACTGTGGCGTGCCAACAGGTGCTGGTGGAGAAAGAGGCTATTAGCTTAACTGACAAGAAAGCTTTAAGTTTTAGACGAAATTAATGAAACAGAGATGTATCCTTCATGAGATATCACCAGGGAAAATTATTTAGTTACATGGAGTTTGCGAGTTATGGAGCCCCAAAGGTTAAAAAACCTAAAATGATTTTTTTTATTACTGAATTTTGAAACCAGATTTCATTTAATCATGACGAAATTTTTAAAGTAGACCCAAATTACTAAGGTGAATCGATATTGTAATTTTCACTTACCGGAAATTCCCTAGACTTTTAACTTTTACTGGGAAATTTGCTGAAGCTTATTATTGGTATGAAATGAAGTTTTGAAAATTTAAGAGCCAACTGCCAAGTTATTAGCTTCATTTCTGTCAGCTAGAAAAAAATATAAATAATTTCATAGGCTTAATTTTGACATTTTCAATTAACACATTTTTCGGGATATAAATGACAAGAAATGTTTTGTCACAACGTAAATATAAATAGCAAATTTTATCAGCTTTAATAATATGTTTGGATTATTGTTCTACGAATAACCCAGCAAAAAGATCAGAACGAACCCCTGAGGAAATTTTTATTTTTCCGACAAGTAAAAAATAATCCACATATCAATTTAAATAATTTTAGTAGTGCCTACATAACAAATTTCAGCCAAATTGAGCAAAGTTTGAATTTTATAATCAATTTATATTTTTAGTGGGCCATTTTTAATCTTAATATATCGCTAAAATTGTCAAATCTAGGAAATTTCCTTCACTGTACAATTGTACATGGCTCAAAGGGACAGCCAGTCAGCCACATGAATTCCATAATTTCACCAAAAACTTAAAATGCCAAATCCAACGAGTTTAAATTCGTTGTAAGTAAAATGCGCACGATAGATTTTTTTTCCTGTGTCGTCTGGTATGTTAGCTGGTCACTCAATATATTTTTTTGGTTACATTTTCGGTATAACATGGCAAAGTAGCATTAACTATACACTACACTCCTTCAGATTGGGAAATTTTAAGCGTCAGCAAATAGGTCATTAAATGGCACAGGCAGGGACAGATGAGCATAATTTGTCACTCATGGTCTAAAGATTCCAACAATTTTTGCTTTACAGAAGAAGGATGACCGTCCATTTCTGTCTTAATACATGATGTGCATGTCTTTGTTTTTATAAACTGTTTTTGGAGTACCTGGGTTGGGCCTAGGCTCTCCAAAATTAAAAGAGGACGTGAAGAAGCTGAAGGGAAAAGCACCAATGCCGAACGACATCTGAAATCCACCGTCGCCAAATCCAAAGCCTGGAAATCCCTGGAGGCAGAGAAACATTATTCATTACATTAAAAAACACATATTTAATAAATATCAGGATTAATGTTTCATATTAAAATACATTATTTTTTGATCTTACGTTAGTATTTTCCGGTTCCGTTCGGTGCCCTGGCGGCCTAGGAGGCACTTTGTTCCTAGAATGGTTGAATCATAAATCAGCAATTCAAATTATGGCTGTATAATTGGGCCATGCCAAGCTGAGCGGGAAAACACAAGTCATCCAGCCCAATTAAAAGTGACGAAAAGGGACTTTGACTGAAATAAAATCTACAAATTTCAACAAAAAAAGCATAAGAGCATAAACTTGGTAATTTTCACGACATTTCTAAAGAATTACTTAATTTTTTTGCAGTTCCCTTGTCTTCATTTGCGTTTGAATTCAGAGAAACATACCTAGGATCCTCCTGTTTGCCACTTCCACGCCCATACAACGGTATGACCTTGTCCTTGCTTATCACTGCCTTGCAGACTGGGCACACTTGTCTGTTAGGTCTGGTGTCTAACCACTGGTGCAGACAAGGCCAACTAAAGTTTGGCAAAATTAAATATTAACTCCAGCTTCATAGCAACTTTTGTTGAAACAAATCCAAATATGTGCGTCGTATAATCATTACATAATTTTTATTTACCAGAAAAGGTGCCCGCACATGCTGACAACTGCGTCTCGAGCCGTGTCCAAACAGATGTTGCATTCAAACATCCTTTCATCTTTTTCCTTGTTTTCTTCGCCCTCCCTTGAAGGTCCTGGCTCACTGCCGGAAGATGCTGCCATCGCTTAACACTTAACCACTGAAAATAAATGTCTCTGATAATGTCTTGATAATTTAATTAACGGTGTAAATCTAACTGCGCTCAGAATTTAAAATATATTTTGGGCTTGTGCTTTTATTGTTTGACCGTAAGGAACAACAGGGTTTGTTAACAACATTATGAAATGTGGGACGAGTTGAGCACTAGGTGTTTTGGCCTCAGATAAGAAGAAAAACAAGCTTGTGACTTGGTTTGTTTTTTTAAATATCTAGAGCTGCGATGGATATTTTTTTAAACACAGCGTCTTCCGGTCGTCCTTGTAATGAAAACAATAGCACGAACTGCTAGTGCATCAATGTGTCAACCAACAATTACAAACTGCTAATCGAATCAGGGCTAAAAGCTTGCAAAAAGTGCAAACCAATTGTGACGGAAGCCTCCGGCTGTCGCGAGAAATGGGGCCAACAGCTCTGAACGTGCTCCAAGAGGCCACCCCTTCTCGTTTGCACAGTTCTCCGCAAATCTTGTGTCGTTTGTTTTCGGTCCTGAGGGGCAACGGCACCAGCTAGGCATCAAGGAACTGCGAAAACATCCGTAATTTGCAGCGCAGATTTGAGAAAATCTAATCTGCTCGAATCATATGGTACGTCCGTGAATGGTCGTAGTGGGGGCGTTGACGTAGTAGTGGGGTGGGGACCTGTCGGAGGTGGTGGGTAACTCGTAGTGGCTGAGCTACTGCGCTCAAACCAGTTTTTGACCAGCTGAAAAGTAAAACCGGTTTAATCGAGTATCATTCTCCGATATCCACAAAGTTTTTTACGCGCTATCATAATTTAGGGTTAAAATATTGAAAGAGAGTAATTATTGCCATTAAATTCACATACAGCTGACTAAATCAAACGTGGATAAGCCGGTTAAAATCATTAAATCACCGGTTAAACTATGCTTATGCTTAACTGTAACTGACCGTAACCTAGGGGCGCGAGGAGGTTTTTTGCTGTAAAAGTGCAGGCAGCAGCGAGCGCTCATCGTCACACGCCTGCGCATTCGTGCGCAGACAATGGGAGACCCTGAAATATCACAACAGAAAACGGTGTGCTCCTCGCGTAGGGTGGGAAGAAGTAGAGGAAGAATGGCCAAAAATATCTGAGCTCCAACACAAAAGCTCACTCGGCGATTGTTGAATGGTGGAGTATGTTTTGATCGCTCGCGAGTGCTGCTCAGTGCTGCTCCGGTCAGGATCTACCTCTCAACCATGGAGTCCCAGCAAAGCCGCAAAGTCTACCGAGTTGTGCTCACCGGAGGTAAGGAACTTGATGATATCACGCTGGAAAATTTCGTATTTCCCGTATTTCCTATTATTTAAATTTGCTCTTCCTATGTTACACAAGACTTAATTTGGAAATCAAAAGAATGATGCCTTTGTAGATGAATAATATCATTGTTTTTTCTCAAGTTATCGACTTAATTGTGGATTTGCGTGTTTATTTTTGCACCCACGAGGCTGCATGCATGCTCAAAAAGGGTCCCTCATTGTACTCGCCATGTTCGTTGGCGTTATGCGAAGCCGTTTAATAGAGAGTGACGGCAAAATCGTCACCGATATAATTAACGAAGGTGAATTTTGTCACTGAAAATTTATTGCCAACTCGCTAAACAAGTTTTGGCTCTCATCAGAGACTCGTAGAGCCAGGAGATGACCGACCTTCCTTATATTTTGCCTGGCTAACTCTGTAGGTAGTGTTTTCTTTTAACACACGTGACTATGACGGGGGGGCCAAATTTGGTTAAGATAAATTATAATAGCAGTCAGTTCGTTAGCTAAAAACGTAAATAAAATAAATGCAAAAACGATTGGGTTGGGCTTGTCTAATTCTTGACTGATGATCCAGGAATAGGATAGAATCTGCAAATCGCATTAGTCCTGGCTCAATTTAAGTCACTTTCCTTTTGCTTCATCTTTTCCTCGTTTAAATCAAATAAACTGAAAATGATTTTTCTAATCAATGAAGGTGTCGTTAATAAATGTTGTCCCGATTTTTGAATCCATTAACGCCTGCTTAATTACACAGACTATTTAAAAGAAATATTCATATCGTTTTGTGCTCGTTCTATTTTCTGTATACAACCTTTAGACAAATATCACGAGACAACTCATTGTCATTTGATCTCATAAAAAATATGTTCGCTCGCAATGTACTTGGCCATTACCTGAATTTTTCCTGAAGCCAACAACACAAACCTTCTAATTTGTCACTCAAGTTTGAAAGAAACACAAAAGACGTTCTCCTCTATGCTTCTCGAAGAGGGCATATTTATTTAAATCCAAAGTTCACTTGGAACAAACAAAATGGATAAAGTAGAATACAGTGAAGTAAAAGAATTTGTTTTCTGTTTTGACCTTCGAGACCAAACACGTTAAATGTGTTTCTCATGTTTACTTTGCTTTTTATCAGCATAGCACTACTAGCATGTTATTCAGCCCTCAAACAGTCAAATTTTAATAAATTTTGAAATCTGATAGCGTTTTAAAGCGTTTGTTTTGAGAAACAGGAAGCCAATTGTTATCAATATCTCGGATTTTAAATAAAGGAATATGTAATGCTTTTGAAATATTCATTGTTTTAAACAGGGGTGGTATTTATCAATTAGCTTTCTTTTGTATAAGTCAAGCTAAAAGTAGCAATTTTTACTCGCTGTTATGGATTAAATCAAACCTGTAACTATCTCAGAACTGCCGAGTTTAATTTTCTTATTGGTCAACATAATTTTAAATGAACATAAACACTTGGCATTATTTGACATTGCAAGCACGCTTCCCTGCAATGCTTCCTCTCGGGTGTTAGTTAGTCGTATTGATTTGTGTAAAAGTACATGAAATCCCACAAGTGTGGAGACAAAAACAATATCCTCGGAGCCTTGAACCAATTGTGTCGAATCAATATGATTGCCTCCTGGCCAAACTTTATTTTTATTCGGAAAGAGTTGGAATCTTGTGTAAAATGAACATGAATGCGATGTTGCAACAGTTCAAGAAACCTGAATCGAAATCAGGTAATAGTTAGCAACAAAGTTGTTTCTCTTCAAAACTGGCATGCCATGCCGCATACTGTCGTTGTTAATTGCGATACTCGTTTTTCTCTTCGGAATGAAACGGTGCAATGGCTTTTAAAATTGTTGAAGAAAACTGGTACAGCGTGGCACTGTTGGTTGATATTTCCCAGCTTAATTATCCTTTGGGAAATGTGACTAAAGAAACCGTTCATCAGGCAGCGAATATTTTCATTCCCGCCTCGTCCTTGAGAGCGGAAGCACGAAAGCGTGCGCTGTGCTCGAGGACAGAAATGCGATCAACAAGAGGAAAAAATTTTTAAATGGCTTGATGGAAAAAGCCGCCAAGGAAAGAGGAAATTCGATAATTACATCGCTTTGAAATATCAGCTGGACACGTATTGTTTACAGTAACAGCTGAACTATTTTTTGCCTAGATCCGTTTATACATATTTGAGGTACTGGCGTAGTGTTATTAATTGCTAGAAGCATTCTTTTATTCAGAAAGGATTATATAGACGGCGACCGCAACCTTAACCGGTGTATTTGACTGGTGATTATGTTTGTTTTGTCAATAATATCGTTAAAGAGCAACTAAAATACAAAGTGATATATTTGCTCTCGTTTTATTGTGGTGTGCGCAAATATTCTTTCGCTATCTGTTCTAAGTCCTGTTTTTTTATAGTTTTTATTTACAGTGGTATAAAAACGGCTAGTTTTAATAAATATCAATTTTAAAAGTATTCTCTTTCGCCTCTAAGTGAATATCTACTGCAAAAAAATCTAAAAAAATAATTTTTACCTTAATCGCGCTAAATATTGGGAAAGAGCTTATATGTTCCCAGTTTGCCGTTTGAATTAGCGATTAAATCGAATCCCAGGTTTGCATGCTAATCAAGCATCGAGCACTCTTCCTTACTGAAAATCAAGATTTATTCCTCCAGGATATATCTTCTAATTCGAACACTGTTGGATAGGTTGCGATGAGAAGTATCTCCAAACCGTTCAGTTTTTCGAGTAAATTGAGAAATTTCATTGTTTCTCTCATTGTCAGTCCTTATTTCATTTACTCATTTTAGTATTATTATTCAAACGAACAATTTAATTTCAATTATTTCCCTGTATTTTCTTTAAACTATTATTTATATCCAAATTTTATTTCAATGACAATTGTTAGCTCAACTAATTACCTTTTAAGCTCTTTGACTGTAACCATTTATTCCAATTAAAAAAAAAAACAATGTAAACGAGGCATTAGCCATCGCATATATTAGTCAGCGAGTACATGGACTTGAAATTGGCACCAACTGGGCAAGAGCCAAGCAACAGAAGTTCTTGTTTCACGCGAAATGTTGGCCGCGAGAGCAAAGTGAGGAAAACTGTGTGCATTAGTGATCAAAGAGTTGAACGAGATGTGCTTCAAAGACGAAGCGTGAGGGAAGACGCAGTAGTCGTAAAATTTCAATGCCATTCGACGACTTGTCGCTGGTCAAAATGCTCGCATAGTCGAGCTGATAACCACTTTTCGCGCACTCGCGACGCGGTAAACGTGTACTAGGCGCGTCTTGTTTGCCTTTCTTTACGCCCTTGCAGCTCATCACGAGCTATTTGATGCTCGCTGGATCTATTTTTACGAAGACACGCTCGCTTATTAGTATTATAGGGATTGCCAAATCAAAAAGGGCTAATAGAAGAACTTGCAGCATGGCTGTTCCTTTTTTGTTTGGTTAAAGTTTGTCTTGGGAGGAGAAAATACCAACAAATTATTTTTTCCTTTATCAAAATAAATAATTTTCTCAATTTTAAGCTGTTATTTCAAATTGAAACATGACCCGCAAAGATCATTTTAATTAAACAAAGATTCTTCTTCATTAGCTAAATAGGCCCAATCGATTCGCTCTTTTGACTAATTGTCTTGATTAATTGCCTTGTTCGGCAAATAAGCCTTCATCGAATGAAATTTGATCTCGAGTTTGTTTTTCAGGTCCGTGTGGCGGGAAGACGACTGGACAGTCAAGGTTGTGCACGTTCTTTGAAAACTTGGGATGGAAGGTGCGTATGATTTCAATCGACCTACGCGTCTGGTTTTTTTATACTCACGAGAAAATGGTTTTTCTCTCTTTGACATTCTGCGCTGGATATTATTCATGTCAAACGATTCGAGACATGGTTCGGGTTTAATCGCTTGCTCAGTCAGACGGGCTTTGTCGTGTTTCACGCGCTGATTTCACAACGGCTCTTGTATTTCAAATTAGCCTAGTCGCATTACTCCACGGGGAATTGCTGCTGCTTCATGAGCTGAAAAGACTTGCCGCACGCGAAGCCATTTCCGAAATTGCATTATTTCACTAATAATACGTATACGTACGCGCCTGGAAAATAGACTTTTGCTTTTGTACCGTGCGATTTCGGTCTCTGTTAATTTGTATTGAGCATCACAGCGACAATTCTTTCAAAACTGATTTTCAGCTGTTGTACATTTTTCTTGATAAATCACTCTTTTCAAAGTGGAGAGGTATACTGCATACTCCTAGAAAACAATTTTCCCTATTTTAATATTCTCTGAAAGTTTGAGAGACTTAAATATTCAATATGATGTGATTTAAATTTCTGAAAATATTGGCTTCAAAATTTGCATGCTAATCAAGGAGCTTGTCTTTCGAAAATCGTGATTTATTTCGCAAAGATGGAAATTTAGCTTATGATTTGCACACCGTTGGATATATCATGACCGAGGGGAATCAAAATCAAGCAAAAAATAATTGAATTGTGAGAAAAATGTGATCAACTTCTATTCTTTTCAACAAAAAATGATTTTTACCCCATGTGAATCCACTTTAAAACAATTTGAATATTATGATATTGAGTGTGTCAAAGGTTCAGAAAATTTTAACAAGGTATTGTTAATTGTTAGTCAAATTTAAATCTTATCTGCCACCTCTTAAACCACGCTAATCGTTTCAGGTGTTTCGAGTGCCAGAGACAGCAACGGTTCTGCTGAGGTAATATTAGAGATTGCGCTTATCTGTTGAGTTAAATTTATGTTTTCAAGAAAACCAATAATTCTTGCTTGTTTTTATCCTTAAATGCCTCTTGATTTCAAGCCCATTTTTAGTTCCGTTAATGATAAGCCAAAGAAAATATAAATATTTACGAATTGACCTAAAAGCAGATTTTTTCAGTGGTGGCATAAGGTTCAGTGAGCTGTCTGAGGAAGATGGTACAGTCTCTGGAATATCCCTCTTTCGATGCATAATCATTTCTGTTGTTGCACAGCAATGAAGTTCCAAGAGAACCTGCTGAAGACGATGGTGCAGATTGAAAACACGTTTTTTGAACTGGCTGACACATGCTCGCGAAACTGCCTGATCATCTGCGACCGCGGAGCGATGGATGCGTCGGCCTTTATTTCCAAGGACAAGTGGGAGTACTTGCTCGGCAAGAACTACTGGAACGAAATCGAGCTGAGGGACACGAGATACAACCACATCATCCACATGGTTTCTGCTGCGAACGGTGCTCAGGCCTTTTACACCTTGGAGGTACGTGACGTGAGCCAATGAATGTACCAGAGGGTTGATAAGGTTAAAAAAAGTTACGGGATAAACACAATTTTATTTTTGGACGGAATCGATTCAAGTTATTGTTTCTAAGTACGTGAGTATCATTTTTATTTGGAAGTTATAGGCTAATTTTATGAAACTGATGATTTTTTATAATTGCTTGAGCAGGACCATTCGTGCAGAAGCGAGGGCGTTAGTCTGGCTCAAGAGCTGGATCAGAACGCTGCCGCGGCATGGATCGGACACCCCTACTTTGATGTCATTGACAACACTACAAACTTTGAGCAGAAAATCCGCAGAATGATAGAGGTACATTTTTTCATTCAGAAATCGTTTATCTTACGATTTTTTTGAATCCAAACTTGAAACATTTGATGGTAAATTTTGCAAACCGTTTGGGGAAAAAATCGTTTTTCTCGAAGAGAATGGTCATATTACTTGTAATCGAAAATGAATTTATATGAATGAAGGAAATAATTTATTGCTTTTCTGACCCTGATCGCAGTGCGTGTGTCACAAACTGGGAGTTGATACTGGCGATCGGCTCAAGGTGAACGCGAGGAAACGCAAGTTTCTCGTGCAGGGACCTTTACCGCCAGATGAGGCGTTCCCCAAATTTTCAGATTTCGATGTTGTGCACCACTACCTGCAAACCAGCACACCGCACATGCAGGCCCGTCTGCGGAAACGTGGCCAAAATGGTAAAACTTTTCTTTCAAGTGGAGTGAAAAATCTTAGATAAATAATAAATTATCATTTTTAATGTATACTAGACGAGATTTATATTTAAATAATTATTTTTTTTTTAATAGAAGTGATATTGGAAATTTTATCAAAACTATCACATGTTTGTTTGTTGTGGTAGGTCACTGGAGCTACATTCACACGATCCGTCGACCGGCCGTGGAGAATCAAGTTGTGGAAGTAAAGACGCAGCTGTCCCAACGCGACTACCAGAACCTGCAGGCTCAGGTTGACGAGTCGCATTTCACCGTGTATAAGACGCGACGTTGCTTCATCGTCACTGTCAACTTTGTGCGCAGGGGCAGCGAAGAGAACCTGGATCAGCCAGAGATTTGCCAGCAGAGGTAATGTATTATTTTTAATTGTTATTTTCATACAAATTTGCTCTTGAATTTGGATTGTTAATTAATTATTTCTATGTATATGCAGCCAGTACTTCCAGTTGGACATCTACCAAGAGCCTGGTCATGAAAGGTGATAATAACTTTATTTTGCTATAATTTTGTGCCTTATGCAATGTGATATGATACATTTAAACTTCAGATTCAAAGCTCAGGTAAAATAATTCACTTAACAAAACTACCTAAATTGTGTGTCAAAAATAGCGTAATTTTACTAATTAAAAATTACTTCGTTTCTTCCAACTATTGTTCAGAGTTTGAAATTTGATGAAAATTTGTCAAAGGATATTTGTCTGTTCTGCTTTCAAGTTAAGGACGTTCAAATCTCGAATTATGGAGAATTTCAATGGCAGTAAAGCTACTAGGCTAAGTTAATCGTATTGAAAATTGCAATCTAAATTGACAATTTTTTCTAACATTAAATTATTGAATTTTTAAAAAGTTGAATTACACACAAGGGGTTTGCAAATGTCACATCATTCGATTCGTCTCGCTGAGCATATTAAAAAATGTAAAGTGTATTGAAACCTGACTACTATCCAAGAAACTGGCAATTTCTAAATTTTCCTTTTTAATTACGGAGTCGTAGATCTAGCAATCCTTAACTAACGGGAAATATATTCCTCTTACAAATTGTCATCATTCATCACATGTTACCAAATAACCACACCATTTTCGAATTAAAAGGTGCACTCTTGTGAGTTAAGCTCTAAAGATAAATTACACTTTTTATTTTGCTTCAATTTACTAACTTGATTGAACTAGATTTTTACTGTGTATTTCTATTTGCAGATGTAAAGGCTTGATGCTCTTGGAGACATACACCTCGCTAGATGACGAAGGCATTAAAAAATGCTTGCCCAAGTTCTTGAACGTTGTGGATGAAGTGACTGGAAAGCCAGAGTATTCAATGTTCAACCTGTCGCTCAAGGAGGACTGGAAGAACAGCAAGAAGTACTGCAGTTACATGCCAGGTGAGCTTCCCTTCCAATCCATCGCCGCTGAAAATTGTCACGATCTATTGAAACTCTGATCAATGGCGAGGAAAACCCCTGAATATTGCCAAAACTCTCCACAGCGAAAAACTTGTTCTGGGTTTTATGCAATTTTTGCGAATTTTCCAAATCACGTGCATTTGAAGATAGTAGATCCTTATTACTTTTGGTTGGATGACCAAAAATTGAGTTTTAAAAATCAATTCTAGCGCCACTTATTGCGTAAATAATTTATTTATGTTATTTTTGGCCCTCTCAGTCTGCTTTGCGCTAAACATGGCCTTGTTGGATGGTCAATTAAAAATAAACTTGGATAAATGTATGAAAGCCTTGAATTGGTGGTTCCGAGCTAGAATCAGTTGTGCATTTATCCACATTGCAAAATTGCCTGTATTGATTTTGGAATCATTCCTTTGTTCTTTATCGCCTCTGGAACTAAGAAAAAACGCATGAAACTGAAATAATAATTTTCAGTCAATGGGCAGGATCCACACCTGGTGAAACTTGCTCGACAGAAAAGTCAGCCGTGCCAACACATCAACGGGAATGCTTCAACTTAAGTTTTCTTGAAAAAAAAATCAATATAATGGTTAATGGTTACCCGAGCGTTGAAAATTCTACTTTTTCTGTTCATTTGCTACTATTACTGTATCGTTAAGAAATGGCAAACCGAGTTGTATTTATAAAAAACGCTACTTAGCGCGGCAAGTAATTATTACTATTATGATCTTACTGACAATGTCCTGTTTGGATGATTTTATATACACAATGCACTTGCTTGAAAACCGAGGAGTGTTTTGTCTGCAAGGCAATTTTGAGGATATTACAGTTATTACAAAATGTATTTCCCCTTCAGTGGGAGTTGAAATCACTTAGTGCAATATTTTTGTAAATTCAAGCATTCTCTGCAACATGTTATTTTTCGTAAGATCATGAATATGCAGTTTTTCATAAAAAAATCACGATTGTATTTTGAGCAAACCGCTCGAGCCTGTGGCCAAGTCCTTACAATTCGTCTTGAATGACTTTCAGACATCTCTGTACGCTTATCACATTTAACTTTGTTTCTATTTTAACGTGAGAGTCGTGCATAGGAATTTGTAGCCTAGTAAAGAAGAGTTACTAATATTTTCTGTTAGTTCAGTGACTCGCGTTGTATTCCGAGCATTTTGTAGCGGATTTAATTTTCAGCCCTTCAACCGTGATGTGCTGTAGGCTAATAATTTTTAGACTTTAATCAGCGGCACTGGTGACTCTACAAATCGCAGCAGGCAACAAGAGCTCTGCGATGCAAAGCAGTTCATCTGCTCTTAAGTATTGTCCCGTCTGCACCTATAATTAAATTCAAAAATTGCAAAAGTGTAGTAAAGCGATTTACACCATCGTAGCGAATCATTTCTTGGTGCCATATAATTAGGTTTTTGTTAATAGCCCCTTCCTATGTCTGATAGAAGTTTATTCGTATGGGAAGAGAAAAATAAAAAAATGCAATTTCTTTACTTGTGTGCCTTATTTTTTTAACACGTCCCTTACTCACGAATCTGTGAGTGGATCCTAGTGCCGCATTCAGTCTCGGGCGCGGTCAATGGCGTTTCCGTCGCGGGCTTTTTTGTCTGTGGAGGCTACAGGCGACTTGTGCTGCCATCTGCTGCGTGTTCCAATGTTTCATCGCATCAACGCATCACACTGAAAGCGAGCCAACAGGAACGCAAGAAATGGACTCCTAACCGAATTGTTTTTTGCTGATTTTGGTCTCAGTTGTGTTAATAGAGCTGCTAGACCATCCAATTATCAAAGTTTAGTCATCGGGCTGGTGTCATGGGCACCCAACCCCCCGATGGAGCCACGAAGGACTGATTACGGCCGCAAATTATTTTCGGGCATTCCTCTGATCAACATGGCGGTGAGACGAGAGCTTTTCAGCTCAGTATCGGCAATGTGCTCGTGGAAGCGACCAAATTCGGATTTAAGCGGAGGAGACAAGCGTCGGCGTTTCGCCTTTCCTGCTATTTTTTTACGCGAATCTTATTTTTTTACTTGTCTCGTGCCCTTGACTCGTAATTTCGGTCCCGTTTTCTTGTGCTCTGGTAAAAATCGTTCGTTGCGCGGCAAAAGCCGGTCTCCTCGCGGGCCCCGCGAATTTTGACGTTTTTTATCGTTGTCAAAAGTAGGAAAGAAAATTTTGATTTTTTTTTATAAAGATTTTTCTCATTATTTGTTGCAATTGTTTGAAATTATATAACATTTAATTATAATAATATGCAATAATTATTAATCCATTTTAGGGGTTATTAATATTAATATTGAATTTATTTTAATTTTATTCGTTAACTGTTAGGGTATTTAATTTCGATGTTTTACCTTAAATTTTGCGAAGCTAATTTTTAAAGTCTTGCGCTTTGAACTCTAATTTTTTTTCACGAATTCATCGAATTTTGAAAAAATAACTAAACTGCTGAAACATTAACTTTTGAAATCTAAATAAAAAATTGGATTATTCGAGTTACAAAAACAATTTTTTTCTTGATCCATCAGGACCTCCACTTCTAAAATGCGTGCGCCAATTAACCAGCAGCCCAGGAGGCAATTCGTGGTTTCCGGTTCTGGGCAGATTGTTCAAGGACCAAACCAGCAACAGGTAAAACCACTCGAACCTTTTGATCCTGACGTCATTTTTAATCAATAAAAACTAAACACCCTGTCACCCTGTCAAATATATTTTTCATGATTTCATAATTTCAAATCACTCTTTCAAAAAAAGAAAAATTAAAAATAATTTGTACTCTTACTTGCCTTTCCTGTTCAAGTTCAAGTCGAATTAATCTTTTTTGTTCAGTTTCGAATGGGACGTGTGTTCCAGGTTGTGAGCGGCGTTCCCGTGGTCGGCTCACCTCTCCAGGCGGGCATCAGGCTGATGGGCAGTCAGGGTAGCCCGCGCCCCATTCTCAACCCTGAGCATGTGGGTCGGCCGGTCGTACAGAGCAGGCCCGCGGGCGAACCCTTAGTCCGGCCGGGGCAGGCCACAACGGTGGCCACCTCTTCGAATGCGGCGGCCAGCCTTCTCAGGCCTGTGGCCGTCGCGCAGCAAACGCCGCCGCTGCTGCCGAGGCCGCTTCCCTCGACTCCCGCACCTTCCACTGTTGTCAACGTTCCAGCAAGGTAAAGTGAACTCGCAATTTCAGTTTATTATTCAAAATAAATGTAAAACTATTATTTAATTCATTTTTTCAGTTAAATTATTTTAATAAAAAAATGAACGTGCGGTCATTAAAAGTTTAGAAATATCTGATGGGGTTAGATCGTCAAAAGTATTGTATCGTGAAACACTTCTGAATTAAATAAATATTATATTAGAGCTAAGAAATACTCCCAATTTTTCCGTTTGCGCGGGAACTGATTAAAAATGGTTTGAAAACAAACATAATTTAAGATTTTCGCTAAAATATTTATTTTCACTTGAGGCTGTTTATCCAGTTTAAAAATTTAAAACGGAAGTACTCTTACATGCTTGGAAAAATCTTTTAATTGCGTTTAAAATATGTATTAGAACATTTTTAAAAATATCGGTCGATGCCTTTTGCACTGGAAATGGCATGGACCGACAGAGCTGTCCTTGATCCGACCGCAAAATTAAACATTCCCGAGAGGTCTCAGCGTCACCATAGCGCCATGTAGCATGGAAAAATAACAAAATTTTCATTACTACAATTATACAATCAATACAATTAAATTTAAAACGTTACTGTAAATTCGAAATTTTTTATTATGAATTGACGCTGAATCTTGTTAGAATAATAAAAAAAGGATTTTTTATGCAACTGATTTTTTATTATTCTACATGGAATTAATAATATATTGCAATTTCTTTACAAGGTTCAACTGATCTTAGGAAATAGATACGAAAATGAAAAAAAATATCTCAGGTCCATTATTTTCCAGATTGTAAGTTATTTTTAATGATTTTTTCAAAAAAACATTTCTTAAAACATTTCTTATATATGTTCATACACATCTATCTCCTTGGCTTTCGTTGGTATAAAACGATTTCTCAGTTTGTTTACTGCGTCACAACGTTGTAAAAATTAAAAACAAAAGTAAACCTACGTCTTAGTTTCGTAATTTGTCTTTTAGTCAATCACATCCATTTGGCTACCGTTCTGCATATATCCTAAATTCAGTAAGAAATATCGTCAAGGATCCGACAGTTCTTTATGGCTGGGGTAACGGTATTTCTGGCCTTTTATTGATCCTAATCTCTGCTATCCTTACACACTATCAAATTCAGTATCTGGGAAAACAACACTATATATATAGTGGCCTCTTTAAGTATATTGGTAAACATTTTTTCCATTTTGTTTTTTCAGAAAAAGGCTGTACTCTGGGTCTGGTGAAAACGACGAGCCCCCGAACAAAAAGAAGAAGGTACTTGCTCACAAAACTAAAGCCATCCAATCTTTGAAGGACACCTTCAATGATATTATCTCCGAATTGTATTTCTTAAAAGTGAGTACCATGTAAACCATCAGAATTAAAAAGCAAGCATTGAATTTCCGTTATGCTTAGACTGGAGGCAATATTATGGACTACCATGTCTTCTGTAAAAGACCGTCGTTGCAATTTAATGAGTTCACCAAAACTCACAAACTGGACGAGAATGAACCAGTGAGTGAACTTGCGACTAGCACGCCCGAGACAAAATCCTCGATGCCCTCTCAATCCTCGGATGCAAGTAAGTCCGCAGAATTATTTTTAATTTTAGCATTATCCTGCCTTTATTTTATTATTTTGAAGGACCTTCCCCACTGACTCGTTTTGCCCCAGTCAAGGTACAAGCCATCTCATCTAAGCAAGTGCAGAGCGTGTCGTCATCGAGTCTGACAGATTCCGCCTCCAGCAGTCAGCAAAGCAAGATGGCAGAGAAGGCGAAACAGGCAAGCAGCCTTTCCCACTAAAATGTCATCAAATTTAATGACCATTTTTAATTCCAGGAAGCGTATATAATGCAGAGAATAAGCTCACTGCAGAAGGATGGTTTGTGGTCAGAGAAGAGGCTTCCCAAGCAGCAGGAACCACCTCGGGCCAAAGCTCATTGGGACTATGTGCTCGAGGAAATGATTTGGCTGTCAGCCGACTTCGCGCAGGAGAGAAAATGGAAGAAGAACGCAGCTAAAAAGGTATCTATATTTCCTGGGGGGATGGTACCTTGCAAAACGGGTTGGTAGGTAGGAAATAAGACTAATCAATTGGTGGGTAAATTTAGATGTTCAGTAAAAATTAAGAATCTCCCACAAGGGCTAGTTCCGGGCTTTGAAAATTTTTAACAGGTAATAATTGTAGAGTAAAAAAACATTATTCTGAAAGCTGAGTTCTCTTGCATAATTTTCATAATTTTAAAAAATAAAATGGAAATTTATTTATGATAATAATTGAGCTGCAATACCAGGCAGTCAGCTCAGAAAATTTTAAAAACTTGTTCTCTAACCTTTAATGAGCCATTAGCCAATTTCCTGTCAAAAGTCTTGAATGACTCATCAATCGAGTAGAGTCTACCTGATTGAATGTTATTAATTATGTTTTTAATTTTCCGCAGTGTGCCAAAATGGTCCAGAAGCATTTCCAGGATAAACAGATTCAAGCGCAGAGAGCAGAAAAGAGCGAGGAGCTGCGGTTAAAGAAGATCGCAGCATTTATCGCGAAAGAGGTGCGTAACTTCTGGAACGACATCTCCCGCATTGTGGAGCACAAGAACAAGGCACTGCTAGAAGAAAAGAAGCGGAAGGCGCTGGACCAACACCTCAGCTTCATTGTGGACCAGACGGAGAAGTATTCTTCTCAGCTTGCCAAGGAGATGGGCAGGCCGGAGCTGCAAGAATTCAACTCGGTAGCAGGCAGCCTCGCGTCAGACGAACACGGTCCAAACTCAGACGTCGAGTTCGAGCCAAACGCCAGTTCTGATGACGACGAGGAGACGATCGCCAGGGCTGAGGGCCAGGTCGAGGAGAAGGAGCAGACTGAGGAGGTGAAACTACTGGAGCAAGAGTCCACCCTCCCCCTCGACGATGTCATCAACATGCTGCCCCCTGAAGTGCGTGACGCCATCATGCAGGGCAAGATGGCCACACTGGACACCAATGAGTCTAAAGAAGATGACGATGAGCAGGTGAATAACACTACATTAATTAGGAAACTCAGAGGATTCAACGTTTTAGTTCAGGTGAAATTAATTGGTTTCAACAACTCCACCTGGGGAAATTTTTATTTAATTGGTTTCACCATAAACCAAGTGTCAAACCCCAAACCAAAATATAAATAATTAGCCCTATTTTTCAATATTTTTGGCTTACAGTTATGAGTTAAGATGTACTAAATTACTTGGAATCTAAATTTTGAACTATGAAATAATAAGCTCAGATAATATTAAATTATTTCCCACTATAACTCATTGGACCAGTGCTGCACATGCCTGTTCCTCAAATAGCTGGGAAAAATAAAATTGCTCGAAAAACGCTGAGTGTGCACTATTGCATCATTTGGTACCGATCTAGCAAACAATTTGTTTCATTTAGGAGTACCATATTTCGCTGTATAAAATGATAAGTCACATATATCCCTCAAATTATTATGTTGAGATAAAAGTGTGGTCTCAAACGTAACTATTTTCTTTTCTAGGATGGAAAGGATGACGATGACGACTTTGAAAGTGCACAAAGCTCTTCAGATGATGAAGAGACGATTCAGGAACAAGAGAAAGAAGAGGAACACGTCGATCACAAGAAAGAACTAAAGGAGCTTGAGGTAAATTAATTTCCCTTCAAAAAATATTTAATTTCTAATCTTGCTTGATTTTTGTATTTCAGGACGACAATAATCTTACGGTTGAAGAATTGCGGGCAAAGTACGCATCTGTTCCCAGCTCAGATACAACAGAATCAATGGAAGTTGAGGAGTGTGTGGATTCTGATGACGAGGACGATAATGGTTATATTTAGTTCTCTAGAATTTTACATGAAGATCATTGCGGTGATTTACAGATGAAGATATGTCCGAGTCTGTAGAAACTGGTGACAAGTCGAGCGCAGAGGAAGATGAAGAAGTGAGCGATGAAGAGGATGATGACGAAGATGAGGGAGCGGAGGAGGAAGAACCAGAAGAGGAAAAAGGCACTGACCTTAAGAGTCTCATAGAAAATTCTGAAATGACTGATGTTGACCGTCTCGCTCACACTGCAGAAGAGTACCAGCCCAAAGGCTATACTCTGTCCTCAACCAAGGTAATTTCTTTAACCGAACTCTTCTAACTTTTGCTAGGACTGATTATTAATTTATAACGATTTTTTAGGTTGAAACCAAAGTTCCATTCCTGTTGAAACATGGCTTGCGCGAGTACCAGCATGTAGGCCTTGAGTGGTTGGCAACCATGTACAACAAGAACCTGAACGGAATCCTGGCTGACGAAATGGGCCTTGGTAAAACAATCCAAACTATAGCGCTACTGGCGCATCTTGCGTGCGAGAAAGGCACATGGGGTCCACATTTGATTGTGGTGCCCACATCTGTGATGCTCAACTGGGAGATGGAGTTTAAAAAGTGGTGTCCTGCGTTCAAGATCCTCACCTACTATGGCTCGCAGAAGGAGAGGAAGGCCAAGAGGACAGGTCAGTATTGAATTTTTACAATATTTTAAAAGAGAACCCTGGGTACATTCCGCTGTGATGTAGAAATTTCTTGCCTCAATTATGTTTCCCTTTCGTCATATTTGCATGGACCACCAGTCGTAAATTTTCAATTTAGCAATGTTTTTTATTAATGGGCTGAACAAAATTTTGAGGAAAAACTTTACAAAATCCGTTTTTGTTCAACCGTGATGATTTATATTACAAAGATTCCCCGTGACGAGATAAATCGATTGATTAACTACTTCAAATTTGCTGTACAGGTTGGACAAGAGAGAATGCATTCCACGTATGTATAACGTCGTACAAGCTTGTGATCCAAGACCATCAAAGCTTCCGGCGAAAGAAGTGGGTTTACTTCATTCTTGATGAAGCTCAGAACATAAAAAATTTTAAGTCACAACGGTGGCAGCTGCTGCTCAACTTCCAGTCGCAAAGGTGTGTCCTCCCATCTTGTCCTCAATTCGTACTGAATGTAAATCTCCTTTCCTCTCATCAAGGCGGTTGTTGTTGACCGGGACGCCGCTGCAAAATAATCTGATGGAGTTGTGGTCGCTGATGCACTTTCTGATGCCCCATGTATTTGAGTCTCACAAGGACTTCCGCGAGTGGTTTTCCAACCCGCTGACGGGCATGATCGAGGGTAACAACGAGTTCAACGAGAACGTGCTTAAACGGCTGCATAAGGTGCTGCGGCCCTTTTTGCTTCGACGACTGAAGAGTGAGGTTGAGAAGCAGATGCCCAAGAAGTATGAGCACATTGTCATGTGCCGCCTGTCCAAGCGCCAGCGATACCTCTACGACGATTTCATGTCCAGAGCAAAGTAAGGCGATATTTTATTAAACTCAATTAATTAGCCAGAATCTACTGTTCAAATAATTACCTAATATAATATAGCAATCTTGATTTTTTAAACTTAAAAACAACCCTAGCCAAGATATTTTTTAATATTGATATATGTATATTGATAAAACTTAGAGTGAAATGACATAAATAATGTGATAAATTAAGGTGGATCTTAAGTTGGCCGATTTGTTTCTGACAGGACGAGAGAAACTCTAGCTAGCGGCAATTTGCTCAGCGTCATCAATGTCTTGATGCAGCTGAGGAAGGTGTGCAACCATCCAAACTTGTTTGAAGTCCGGCCGATCATTTCTCCCTTCCAAATGGAGGGCATCGACCTGCACATTCCGTCGCTCGTCTATCATGCTCTTGATTACAACCACATAAAGGTAAAATGTCCTCTTACAGTTTAACTGAACTGGACTTAAAAACAAAAGTATTTTAAATATATTTCTAATGTGTCATTTTTTGATTGTTTTAAAGGACATTGATCTGGCTGCTGTTAATCTATTGCGAATAAATTTTGAGTATACGACGACAGCCTATGTTGCGCACAGGGTAAAGCGGTACGCGACTAATAAAAGAACGATAGAGGAAATTGACCAGATGCCTGAGCCACCGCCACCCACCCCGCAGGGCAAGATTAAGCTGAACGTGCGAGCAAATCCGTCCATCCAGCCCAAACCTGTTTCCGTCACTCAGGTATTGCCATTTTTATCGTTTCTGTTCCTACCCGCGGTTCAGTTTGTATACAATTTCACTATGCATACTTAAACTACAGATCAAAGGGAGAGTCTTCTGACTATCAGAAAAATTCCCTAGATTTAATAATTTGGCCAGGAAATTGGCTAATGGCTCATGAACTGTTTTAAAAAATCCTGAGCTGACTACTAGGTCATTAAGATCCATTTTTGCCGAAATTACTTTATTTTTTTATTCCCAATAAAGTTTGTTGTTTCAGGAATAAAAATAACACGGAAGAAATTTACTGTAAAATAGTAAATTTCAACAGTTTGCACAATATGTTAAAATTTTTGCTCAAGAATTAATCAATAACTACTTAAAAACTTGGATTACCCTTTTGGATTATTTCAAGTTTATTTCTGAAATGTCAAATAATATGACCCACCGATCGATTTGTCTCTTTGAACAGGCTACAAACAGTATTTCAGCTAAAGTTGGCAAAAAAAAAATCAATCTAAACATTTTGACCTTTTTCGATTCTAGAGCTCTAACTTCATGTTAAAGGTGATGCCTGGGACGTCTCCCGTCTTTAAGCATGTGACTGTGAAAACTAATGGAGGCCAACCAGTGACGATCAAGCTGAAGACGAACAACGCTGGCACGCCTCTGCCCTTGCAAGTGTTCCAGAGCGCTGAGGGCGGTCTCAAGGCCCTGCAGGTGGCTCCGATGAACGTGGCTGGTTCTGCAGCCGTGCTTAAGACGGTGGCGCGGCCCGCCACCACTTACCCACAACTCGTGCAGACTGCTGAAGGGAAGTTGTTCATGACTGCGCAGCAGCCTGCTGGTGTATCTGGGGCTGCTCTGGCCGCCGGACGTCCCGTGCTCAGGGTACCGCCCATGCAAGCTAAGGTTACAACACCTCTCGTCTGCAAGCCTAAGGAAGCCGGCGCCCCTGTCGTCAGGTCGCCTGCCCAGATTTCGCTCTCTTCGCCCCGCAGCCTCGTCACTAATATGACCGACTCGGTGCGCATCGGCTTTGAAGCTCCCAAGCCTAAGTCGCAATTCTATCTGGTAAATAATATAGCTTTGTTTCTGTAAATTTTCTGACAGTTTTTTTTATTCGTCTATACTATCAGAAAAAATAGATACACAAAATTTATGCCAACCCTTTTAATGTCTTAAGATTAATTTATTATATGTATTTGCATTTGTGCCTTCAATAGAATAATTTTAAGAGACATTTTCTTATGATTAAATCCAACTAATTTGGATAATTGTCTGGCAGCAATCCAATCCTTCTCTAACCATTTTTATGCTCGTTATTATTTTTTAACGATAGCGATTGGTTTTGTCTTTCAGGACGACATTGAGAAGGCAAGAAAGCAGATGCGTAAGGACAAGCTGAACCTGCTGAGCCGGATCAACGCGTACCACAGCGAATCGTGCCCCCTGTTCGGGGAAGACCTGCTAGACTCGTGCGACATGGTGCACTCGTTTGCCAAACCAACCACCATGTTCTCACCATTCCACTGGAGGCAGAGCACGGGCCTAATCAACTGCATGAAGGCGCAAGACGATATGCTCCAGAACGAACTCTGGGTCGTCACTAACCCGCTGCGTGACGCCATATACTCCCATGACGACAGGGTACAGCAGCTCTCTGACGTTATAAGCAGGTAAGACATATTATGGCTCATTGGATTATTTGAATTTGAATTAATAATTTAACGGAGCATTTATCAAAAATTAATACAAACAGGCATTCTCATTTTCATAATAGTGGCCTCACAAAAGTTGCATTATTTCTATCACAGTTTAAAGAAATGGTAATATGCAAAATAGAAATCACGGTCAATACAAATCCAGTCATCGGTCACATTTTTCTTTTCTTTTAATATTTTTACGTGCTTCAATGAGTATGGCTCATGTCTCATTTTGGATCTGCTTGAATCCAGATTTGTACTGTTCGTTCCGGCGGTTAATGCGCCAGTGCCAAGAGTGCACGCATCACACGGACATCCATCTAAGCTGAGAACGGAGGCTCTGCGCGAAGAGGCTCTGTGCCATGAGCTGGTTCCGCGCTCCAAGTTGCTGCACCCTATAATCAACAACATGAGCACGCAGTTTCCAGATCCTAGACTGATTCAATACGATTGTGGTATGTGTACGGCCAGTTTACCAGTTTCTCTGGTTTAACACCCTCCTCAACGTAGGCAAACTACAAGTCCTAGACAAGCTGTTGAGAGAGTTGAAGAGTGGTGGACACCGGGTGCTGCTGTTCACCCAGATGACGCGGATGCTGGACGTCCTCGAGTCGTTCCTAAACTACCACGGATACATTTACCTTCGTCTTGATGGCACCACCAAAGTCGACCAGCGAATGGTAGCTTTTCCCCCTATCACACTTATTAAATGTCAGGCGTGCTAATTTTCATTTATTTAGGTTCTCATGGAGAGATTCAACAATGACAAGCGCATTTTCGCGTTCATCCTATCTACAAGGTCAGGCGGCGTAGGCGTTAATTTGACCGGCGCGGACACAGTTATCTTCTATGATAGTGACTGGAACCCAACAATGGACGCGCAGGCGCAGGACAGATGTCATCGTATCGGCCAGACCAGGGACGTTCACATTTACCGTCTTGTTAGTGAAATGACCGTGGAGGAAAATATTCTGAAGAAAGCCAACCAGAAGCGGCTACTCGGAGACCTCGCCATCGAGGGTGGAAACTTCACCACCGCCTATTTCAAAAACGTATGATTTACATCATTTTGAAATTGCATCGTTTAACTCTTATTTTACTTGCAGTCCACGATTCACGAGCTTTTCAACGTGAACGTGAGTGAGAGCAGCGCAGCAAGGCGAATGGCGGATGTGCTTGAACACACACAACAGCAGCCTGAAAGCATGCTCAAGGTCTACTCTTCGGATGACAACACGCAAGAGGTATCGTTGACTTACTTTTCTCCTACCAAAACTCTTTTCTTTGATAAATTGGAAACTCCTACATTTGTAGTGCACTTGTAAATACTTAATAAATATCAGCCATATTTGCAGGATGAGATGGTCACGAAAGACAAGACGGCTGTAAATAATTTGGAAAGCGTCTTGGCCGCGGCTGAGGATGAGTCGGATGTGATCGCGGCGAGAACAGCACGCGCAGAGGTGGCTGCCGAGCTTGAAGAGTTTGACGAGAACGTCAACATTGAGGAGAAACCGGAAACGGAAACTCTAAGCAAGGCGGAACAGGAGTTCCAGAATCTGGTTGTAAATGTAAGTTAATTTTTTTACCTAAGTACCATCAGTTACGTATTCTTCTAAAAGCTTTGAATTTTCTATTAGATATAGATTGATTTGTCTCATGAAGGAAGACAAAATTTTACAAAGGTTTTTCAAAACTTGCCAATTTTAATGCAACTTTGTCTGACTCTAAAAATGCATTTAAGACATAATTTAAAGTTTGATAAATTGTTTATTATTACTTGCGGATTTTCAACCCTGCCCTCCAATCAGTGAATTATTAAAGATATAGTATAATTAAATAATTATGTATAAAATGCAGCATATATGTAGTAATAGCTGAGCAGCAGTTTAACATTTTTGTGTTTGGTGTTTTTGCAGTTGAATCCGGTGGAGCGGTACGCTCTAAAATGGGTGGAGCAGTCTGAGGCGTCCTCAGCGGCAGAGCAACTGGCGGCGACAGAGGCAGAGATGGAGCAGCAGAAAAGGGAGTGGGAGTTGCAAAGACTGAAGGCGGCCGAGGAGCAGCGGCTAGCGGAGGAGGCAGAGCAGATGACCGCCAGTCAGGACCTGCTGACGTACTCATCGCGCGATGCCAGAGCACAGGTTAATAGTTTGCCAAACAATAGTTGTGAACGCAGGGCGAGCCGGACGCATTCGGTGGCAGACAAAACCCCCGAGCCGGCTGCCTCGGACGAGAATATTCCGCGCACTAGGTCCAAGGGCAGGTTAAAAATTAATTTGTGGACACTGGACGAGAGTCCAATCGCGCCGAAGGTGATGAAAACCAGTTCGGCTAACAAGATGGCCTCCAAGGGCGCTGAAATGAACGGCGTGGCCAAGCGCAGATTGCAGCCCAAGCCGGGTCCCGGGGGCAAGTCTGCTTGAACCTGCCGCCAGGGTTGCTGGCGATCAGTCCAGCGGTTGGCTCAGGGCAGACCTAACACACTGACTTACTGCGTGCCTAACTGACGAAATGACTACGAGAGAGAGAGAGAGAGAGAGAGCGAGAGAATGAAAAGATGCACGCACTGACGAGGACTATCCCGCCTGTTTGTGTGCACATTTCTGTGGGAGAAGGGACACGGACGCGTTGCTTAGTTCCTACTTGTGTAAGCAGGATGCAATAAAAAGAGAGTGTTTGAAAACCATGTTCTCTGTGTCTTTCCTTGCCTCGTCATTACCAAATTAAATTGTCTCTCCAAGTTTGTCTAAAGCCGGGTTCGGATGGGAACGGTTTCAGTCTCAGTTTTGGTGTCAGTTTTGCTCCTCTCGTGTGCGCTTGGATTGGTATGGTGTTCGTTTGTCCCCAGTCATGTACCACGGTGGCACCAAAACTTGACCCAGCCCTACCACGCCAAGCTTGGAATTTAATTTGCGTAATGAGCAAGGAGTGACACAAAACACGAGAGCAAAACCTGTTGCATCCGGCACTGCTTACTCACTCCCAACAACTCAAATCAAAATGAACACAAATTTAGTCTTCTGAGTTATTTTGATAGTGTTAAAGAGTTCAAATATAAGCAGCATAATATTCAAGTTGATTTGAAGAATAGATTTGAAAATGAGTCATTGAAAACAAATTTTCTAACGCCTAACGCCCGTGATTTTCTAACAGGTTAGTTATTAAGACAGTTAATTTTACACAATCTTGAGTGTCCAATTGGAGAAACAACCACTTTTTTTAATTTTAAACCATTTAAACCGTCTAAAACTGCAAAAACTCTCCTTAAACTTATTTAATTGGCCAAAGACCTGAAAATTTAAAAAAAAATCCCGCCAGGAAATTTTGTCCCACGAATAAATTTTTGGTGGAGTTATGAGCCTGAAATTTTTGATCAATTAAATTTTTTGCACGTGCTAAAGTGGGGCTTTCTGTTATTTTTATACATAATATTTTGTCAGTATTTATTTCTTTTGGGTACAAATCCACCAAAGGAAATAAAAAGTTGCTACTATTGACGTTTCAAATTAATCACACATCCTCCTAACATGGAAAAACTCATGCCTTGCTCGTTTTGGTGGCATTCAAGAAGTAATAAAGAAAGGCAAAATGGAAATCAAGAAATTATACGATTAAAAATGGCGTCAATTCACACAGTTAGAGAAGAGAAATTATCGTATTATATTATGTCTCATTTTTGCAGTTAGTGCAAATTAATATTTTTTCCTTAAAAATAAATACACATTTGATTCAATACTCCAATGAAACTGACATTTTCATCAAAATTTCGACGTAAGATAAGTTTTATTAATGGTCCATTTTATTTTTGTCATATAAAGCACGCGCTTAGAATTTATAAATACAGTGTCAGTATTAAATTATTTCTAAATATAATGTAAAAAGTACTTCGTATTTACTGTTTAAGGAGCAAATTAGAAGGTTATTTTAAAAAATATATAGAGTTGATCTTTGTAGTTCTTTAATCACATTATATCATATTATTTTATTTATTGATGATTTAATTAAATCACCATGTTTCTCGCTACCTTTGATTACATTATTTTTAAGTGAAATGGTCAAAAAGAAAAAAGATTACACTGTCCACTTTTTCAGATTTGGAAATCTGGAGAGGATGTTATGCCTGTAAGTATTGGCAAAATTAGTTGGAAAAGGTCAGTGTTTGATGTTTAAATGGCGATAGATGTGGTGCCCGCCTACTCCGCCTCAGGAGGCCACTGACGTCTACATAGACCACAATTTGGATTTCTTGTACGAGAGCGCACCCATGCCGGAAGACAAGTTGCCCAGTTTCCACACGAAGCAAAGCCTGAAGAGGGCCCGTGATTATGTGCCTGGCATCGACAGGGACCGCCGACCTTTCAATAAGCTCCGGAGGATCGACGAGGTTGTCAGCAGTGCACACGCTGCTAGGTCAGTGTCTAAATAATAGCTGCTGCCACAGGCTAAGAGATTACAAAAAACTCACAACATATTTGGTCTAATGACTAACTGACTTATGCTCTTTAAAAATGTTAACTTAATAATTAAGAAATATTTTGTATAGTTGGATAACATTTACAAACCACCAATAATTAGAAAAATTGATATGTTTTCAAGTTGTCGAATGGTAGAAAGAAATTAAAATTCTATATAACTAGGTGCGCTCTCCTTAAAAACTATCGAAAAAATTTCAATTTAAAACACTGACCGTAATTTGATTTAAATATTATTCACACTACAATTTTATTTGATCAAGTTTTTAATGGTTGTCATAAATTTGAAAAATCTTTCAGATCACTGTTCGACCGGCCGTCGCCAGCGCTGCTCAAGATCCGCAAGGAGTGGAAGAACCAGAAGCTGCGGGGCATCGGTGGCGCCTCCCGCTTCACCTCTTTGGCGCCGCTCACGGCCAACCTGCTGCAGCAGCAGCGGGCGGCGTTGGTCGCCAAGCCGCAAATGAACGTGCAGCCGGACAACCAGCCACCGTGGCTGATCTTCGAGGACTGGGCCCTGCTGCAGACCATGCAAAATATGCAGGAGATCAACCCAAACATCGTCATAAACCCGGGACACACGCCCAACTTTGACCTTATGTCCGACATGGTCAACACAGTCTCCAGAAACTTTCGCTCGCAGAAGCAGTGCCGCCTCAGGTTAGATAATTTTGTCTTAATTTCTTACAATACTAGTTGTTATCGTGTAGTATCTCTTTATTGTGCTCCAATGAATCTTTAAAAGCTTCTTGACAGCTACAGTACACTGTGTAGGAGATAAAAATTCATCGTCATTTCTTGGGAACTAGCTAAGCCTATTGCTAGTAATGAAAAATTTCACAACGAATCTTCAAAGCCCATTTTGCCTCGCGCAGCACACTTCTCCCCTAAAACCATTACAATAATTTGAACACGATAACAAGCGATTCAAACAGTCATCTGGATTGTGCAACACATTGTAACGTTTTGTTATTTCTTCATAAACGTTGCGTCAATCATAACTAAAGTGGTGCTAGCCACATGATTTATCCCTTAAAATTAGTGTTTTCAGCTCGCACTATTATATTACAGCCTAGTTTCCCAGGAATGGATTTAAAGCGGAAAATTGCCTCCAGCGAGTAAATTGGTTAAGATGGCCTGGTTTATAACGTGACCTTTCATTTGCCAACAGGTGTGAGACTGTCATTATGCCGAGAGAGGAGGGAAGAGTGCAACTTGAGCCAAGCCCTAAAAAGCTCAAGAAGCACAAAGGCCTTCACAAGGCACAGCAGGTAAAATTTTTCACAGCCATGTAAAGAGGCTTGATACTGCAAATGCCTGGAAAATCCTTGTTTCCAACAGCGGGGTCCAGATGGGTGATAAAATTGGTTCCCACTGCGCAGATCCAAGATGGCATCTGAATGTGGGAAGCAAAAAGCTCTCTTTGGATTCCTGTGCGAGTGTCAAGTGTTTGTTTTTACAGTCGAAAAGACACAATTATTAGTACAAATAATGCAAATTATGTCACAATATTGACGAAAACTTAGTTCTTTTCGCGCATTTTCACGTGACCGTTTTTTCGCGACATACTCCACCGGACGCCATATCTGCGCGTCGCACGAATCTGGCCCCCGCTGGTTTCGAAAGCATAAACTAATCCCTAGAAATTCAGTTGAAGTCAAACTTAGCCTAAATATTTGAGAAAAGTGGCTGCAAATTTAGCATGTATTTCAAATGGCGTGAACTCTCTCCCAACTTGAAATCTTTTTTATTTCATTCAAAGTTTCCTGAACATTTGGAAAAACACCAACAAAAGGAATCAAAATATGGTCAATCTCTTTATATTTACGAGAAAATTTGCAAAATTTGAATTTTAACTGTAGCAAGGTCCAAGATCGAAAAACTAGTGTCACTCCCAATCTGGTTATATATAAAAAAATTGTTTCCAGCCTGGAAGACCGCTGCGCACGTCGCAGTTGTTTGCTCAGGACAATGGTGCCTCTTTCACAAAGGACATGACTGACCGATTTGACGTGATTTTGGGCATTGCTGCGAAACGCGCTCCACCCGTCAAGCCCATGCACCCAGCTGCAGTCAAAAACACCAAGCTGCCAGCGATCCTGGCCGAGCAGGGCATCAACTTTGACCAGCCGCTCACGCCCATCGAGGTCATCCTCAAGCGCAACGAGAAGATCAACAAGGTCAAACACCAACAGAATAACGTGAGCCAACCTGCGATTGCATGGCTTACTTTATAATCTGTCTGAATTTCTACTTCATTGGGAAATGGATATCTTTTAAACTCTAGGGTTGAAAGACGAATTTCACATCGCAAGCATGGAGTGCAAAAAAATTAATAGAATGTTAAGGGAACCCTGGATTCATTCTGCTATTGACAAGGAATTTTTTGCCTCAAATGTGTCGACTCCGAGAGTTACAATAAGACCACTGCCAAAGTTATGAATTAGAATATGAGTTTGACGTCTTTTTGGTATTCCCTTGTAATATATTTTACAAGGGGCAATTTTTATCCAATCATGGTGAAATTCCGCATTCAGATTCTTCATGGCAAGATCGTTATTAAAATTTTTTAAGAGCATGAATGTGTAATTCTTATAAATTGAAAAAAGCTAACGTCAGAGGCGCCTGAAGTAATCTTTATTCTTTATGATAAAATCTCCGAGAATTTGGGAAATTAATTAACGACTCATCAACCGATTTGTACAATTAAGGGGAATCTTGAAAACAAAGCTAGATTGAAAATTTTGTACTGGCGGTAAACATTACAATAGTGAAATCGTTTGAGGTAAAATTTTTGCATGCCAGGGTGGATCAAACTGACTATTAATTTTGTCTCATTGAAATTTCTCAAGCTTGAATAATTTCTAATTTTCAGCTGGCCGAACATTATCGCCTGCAAAACCAAGTTCAATCAGGCGGACAGGTAGCAAAGTTGGTCAGTGGCCAGGCTGCGAGCACTTCTTCATCCTCGTCCCCAGCGTCCTCCGTGGCCGCGATGGCCGTGTCGTCACCGGCATCATCCCCGGCGACACCACCTCCAAACGCCAGCACTTCCAACAGTGGCGTCGCGCCGGTCGTGGTCAACATCTCGCAGCACCCTACGGCGGTATCGCAGACCGTAACAGGGGCCGTCGCGACCGCCTCCGCTCAGGCCTCCGGGGGCGGCGCCACTCTGCAGAGTGTCAGCCAGCAGATCCGTTCGCCGCGCACGACGGTGGCGTTGACCGTACAGTCGCCAGGTGGGAATTTGGTGCCAGTCACACAGATTCCGGTCCAGCAGGCCCAGCGCTTCACCACCGCCAGTCTGGTCGCATCACACAATGCAGGCAAAGGTAGGTCTTTTTTATTTAATTTATAAGTCTTTAAGAACTCACATTTTTAAGTCAAAAAAAGTCATTTTCAAAAATAAAAAACTGGTTATTTTCAACTGTCTGTCCTTAATTTAAAACTTCATTTTTTATCACTCGTAGCTGATTTTAAAATATCAAACAATTAATACTAATTTATATAGCACAATTAATTATAAGGTAGAAACAGTAGTTCAAATTTTCTCTATAATCTTGGAACTTCTTGATGAAAGTTTAGTTGATTTTAAAAGTGCCTTCACATAAATGCATGAACTTTAGCATAAATCAAAGCATAGAAAATCTCTTTAATTTACGATCTAACTTTGTGAAGGTGGAACGCTGGTGTCTGGCAAGAGCCTGACGCAAGCACAGGTGAACAGCCTGTTCCGGCAGCAGCAACTCTTGCAGCAGAAGAAGCTGCAGGCGGCGGCGGCGGCCGCAGCTGCCAACGCCGAAGCCGGAGGGTCCGTGACCGCAACCAGGACCGCCACAAGTATGTTAATTATTTCTAATCTCTTCTTCGAAACTAGATAACCGATTTTGGGATGATCGTTCCAGTAGCAAGCTCATCCGGAGGGACGGCGACCATCGTCAGCCAGAAGGCTGGTGCACAAGGAGCGGCGGGAACTGCGTCGCTCACCGCGCTCCAGCTCCACCAACGCACTCCTGTGAGCATTTTTTTAATATCTGGTCACATGTTCTTTATTTTTCTCTTTTTTGTAGAAAATTTAATAGTTTGCTTTTGAGATCTGCGCTAATTTACCAAGGATCGATAGCTGGCAAAATTCTGAAGGGAAATCAAAAATTTTTCCTTCCAGAATTTTACTAGCTGAAAAGCTTGTTAACAATTTATGTTTCATAACATGGCCTGCTTGTGCCTCTCTATCTTTTTTTCTGTTTTTAAAATAAATTTTTATGAATTGAAGATCCAGTACCAGAAGCCAACAAGCATTGTGGCGGCCGGGAAAGGAGCAAGGACTATGTCAGAGGCTGACTTAAACATCCTGCTCAAGCGGCAAATGTTGCATAACCAAAAGCCGGCAGCCGCTGGTACAACGGCCACGTCGTCAGGTGCCAGTTCACCGGCACAAATCCAGGCTTCGGGCAGCACCTCCTCCCCTCAACTCACCCCACAAACCGTGCAGGTACCTAGATTCTTCCGCTTGGTGTGTTTTTCAAAATGAAATTAGCCAAAAACAATCTTCGACCATTGTTAAACCTATTTTCATCATTTTTTTATCAGAAAACTTGACAAATGGTAATTTATATTCAGATTACATTTTAACAAAACGTATTTCTTTTTGCAGTTCAAAACGGCCGTGGCTCCGACAGCTCGGGCGGGCGCCAATACTCAGCAGCAGGTGCGCCAAATGATGATCGCCCAACGAAAATTGCCTCAAGGAAAGGTTAGTGACTACTCTTAAATTTCATAACACCCTATAAGCGACCGCCGTCCAACTTCCAATAACTCAAAAGCTCATAAAAAATTAATTCACCAGTAATCGGAAATTTTCCCAACCACAATTTCTTTTCTCGGTAATATTAATTGTTTTCTAATGCGTCATAGGTGATACTGCAAGGCAACCAGAAGCACATATCGGCGGTGACGATGCAGCAGCTGCAGGTGTTAAGGCCTGGCGGCGGCAATTCTCCGATTGTGACGCACGCGGTCGTGACGAAAAACGTGGGCGGCTCGGTGCAGCGAGTAATACCCGTGGGCACGACCACCGGCAACCCGCAGCTCAAGCAGCAGACCTTCCAGGTACGCGTTGCCTCCGATTCCAAAGTGAATCTGATTCCACGCTCGACTGCTCAGGTGGTCACGGCGGGAGGGCAGCAGATCACTGGCCGATCCGGCAACCAAGTGCTCACCTTCCAAGACGCCTCCATCAGGCAACCTGTCAGCGTCACCCTGTCCAACAGGGCCGGCGTCTCTCCCGCGCAAACGCAAGCGCTCATATCGCAGGTCAGCCTCGATTTTGGAATTTTCGCACACTTTGAAAGTTCCAAAAGCTTTGAGGTTATGTGCGAATCAATTTGAATAGTTTTTCCTCCTGTTTATTTTTATCATGGTGGCGAACTAAGGTTTTTTCGATCTATTGGCCTGGTGAAAATGGACAATTATAACATTTTGACCAATTGCCACCAGTGGGAGAATAATATTGGCACGAGGTGAAGCAAACTCAACGAAATTTTCGTCAGAAACTTATAAAAACTGAATTCTGGAGTAAATTTCGTTGATTTTGCTTAACGTCATACCAATGTTGTCCTTCAACCTGTTACATTTCGTCATTAGTTTTTATTATGCAGAATTGTTCATTTTAATCGAAGGCTGAAAAAAATATTGGAAACCAGAAGGTGGTCTTTAAAGACTAGCCTCTCCAGCTCAAATGAAAAATGTGATGATTTGTCTTAATTAAAAACGGTTTTTTAGGTGACTGCAGCGTTAAACAACAGCCCAACCATCCTCCGGCAGGGTTTCATTCCTGGCCAGGGTCCAGTGCGGATCACTTCTCCTAGCCTGATCCAACAGCAGAAGCAGGCGACAGCCACGGTGACTGCTGCGGCGACCCAAGACAACACTACGGCGACAGCGTCTACGTCCGCTGCACCGACCACAGCGTCTCCAGCCGCGCAACAACAGCAGAATCCAAGCACGGATTGAATGAATTTCCTTCTGGCGGAATTTTAAACTCAATTTAAAAAACGAGTGGTATATAGTTAGATGTTTACGTTTAAATGGCCAGAGAGAGGCTCATTGCGATCCTTAATATTTATTCTTTCGTGAATTTGGAATTGAATGTTGCTTTTTATTGGAATAAAAAGTGCAGCCAATTTGATTGCGTTTTCTTCGCAACCCAATTAACTTTTTACTTTAGTTTTGAAAGTCGCAAGAGGTTTTTGTGTAAACTATTGCTTTATTCACTTTTGTTCTACACACGACGTTTGTAGAATTAAGGTAACAAATCTCCGACAATACCTTAGTAGAATAAAAGGTTTAATTGAAATGGCATTTCTCAGGCAGTAATTAAATCGCATGTAGATTTATGTACACAATAGCATTCACGAATGGATAGAATATACGTACAATAAACTGCGCTCGATTATACTCTGTGTTGTGTGTATGTTTTGTGATTAGCATGCAAACACAAATGTAATATAATGTTTATATGACGTCCACTTCTCAACATCAATCAAATAAAAATTGATCATTATTTACATCGCACTGAATGTTACAGTTTCATTTCATTACTTGAAAAAGGACTCAGAAATGAGTTTTCCTGCACAAGGTACGCAGAATTTAATTAATAGGTGCGCGTTTCGGCAGCAGCAGCAGCAAATCCCGGCTTTAAGATCGTCCACCTCGAAAAGGCACTTTCTAACGGCTCGGCCTCCTGATCAGTTCGTCAGCTGGTTGTTACTATCACACAATCAAAATTCACTAGAACTCAATAGCTACCACTTTCGATTTCCCTAACGATTTATTTTAAAAGGTTCAAAGGAAAGGGGTTGCTTTATTAGAAAAAAACAGCATTATTATTTGTACCATACTTTGCGGAAAGAAAAAAAATAAAATATTTCTACTGATTTGTTACCCCTTAAACAAGTATTGTCCATCAAATGACTCGACAAAATATAGGAATGGGAAAATCAGATTAAGAAATGAAAATAATCCATTTTCTCTCCTGTCATAATTAAAAAACCATTAAAATCACTCCTCTTTAGTGAAATATTACCGGACATGTGCAAACTGAAAAATATAATTAGATAATAAGATCAACTAAAATTTCATAATATCAAAGAACCATTGGAATTTTCGAAATCAGCTTACAGCGCTGAACAAAGAATGTGGCCATATTGTGACGTCATCAGTGTTATGGCCACTATGTTTCTTTTTTGGTTCAAATTGCAAAATCTAAAAATCGCTATAAAAATTGACCACCCTGACAAGTGATGACGTCAAAAAATCTCTCTTTATCCAGTGTTTATGACAAACGTTGCGTCCAATACCAAAAATTCCAACTGCACTGATTTTAATAAATTTTAGCTTCAAATAAAAATTTAATTTTTCATCACACATCATGTCCTTCAAACTTAAGCTAATTTTGAGATAAATCAACTGATCAATCTCGTCAAGTTCAATTTAAAAATTTGCAATGAATAGGGATTCATTTCACATGATAGCCTAAATAAATCGATTAGCCAGCTTGCTGTCGAGACCTGAGGGGGCTTGCCGACCTGATATTCAACACACGAACCAGCACGAAAGGGCCAACGTGTTTCTTTCAAAAAGGTATCACAATTGATTGCAAGTCCGGTGCAGCGGCGGGAAACTACGTCGAGTTGAGGCGCCGGTACGACTCGATCAGCTCCGTGTTGTTAAGGAAGGCTTGCGTTATCTGGTGGCTGTCGTGCTGCTGCACGGCACTGATGATCGAGCCGATCTGCTGCACCACCTGTGACGTCTGCTGCTCGCCCCCCTGCTGCTGCTGCTGGCCCCCGCCCCCCGTCACTATCTGCTGCACATCGTGCTGTTGCTGTTGCTGCTGCTGCTGCTGGACAACTGAGGAGCTTTCTTGCTGCCCGCCGCCACCTCCGTCTTGGATCACCAGCAGCGTTTCTGTCTGGTCAGGCTCATTTTTCACCTGCTAACAAAAAGACAGTGATTTTTGTTGACGGTATTAAATCTGTGGTATAGATAAACACAAGGTTAGGGCTCAATGTTGCATTTTCTTACCACCTGCTTTTTAATGCTGGTTTTTTTACCACATTTGAGCCCAAGAGATATGAGATACATTTTTAAAATATTTTCCTAGCAAAAAATCTCAGTTTAGCGATTTTTAAATTCTTCTGTTATGGAGTTAATAATTTATAAAAATTAATGCTATTCCTGCCCCCAATTTCACCAGAATTTGCTGTCTATCCATAGCATAAGCCAAAATCCTGGACAAAAAAAAATGCCAAATGGCTCCACTTGTGGAAATTAATTCAGGATGGCTAGCTATTAGTGAAATTTTGCAATAAACAAATTTAATAACCCGCATCACAACAAAATCAAATTACCTCTGACTTTACCGGCGCTTTCCTATTGTGCCTGTGCTGGTGGGTGATTAGGTACTGCTTCTGGGCAAACTTCTTGCCGCAAGTCTCGCAGACGAAGGGCTGGTCCTTGGAGTGCGAGGCAATGTGGATTTGGTAGTAGTGCTTGACGACAAAGCTCTTGCCACACGTCTGGCAAACGAACGGGCCCGCGATTCCGTGGGTCTTGCGGTGCTTCAGCAGGTTGTCCTTGCGCGAGAACGACTTGCCACACATTTCGCACGAGTGCAGCTTCTCACCAGTGTGCGACGACAGGTGCCGCACCAGGTGCTCCTTGCGCGAGAACGACTTGCTGCACGTTGTGCACGCGAACGGCCGCTCGCCAGTGTGCAGCTTGCTGTGCTGGAACAGGTGCTCCTTCCGCCGGAAAATCTGAAATTGAAAATTGAAATTATAAATGCTGTGTTTTCTATAAAAATTCTTCTTGAACAGAGGAGTTTATTTCAAAATTGGCCAATTTCAAAATTGCGGAAAATTCTAGTTGTTTTTCAGGGGGAATTTGTACCCTTAACGGATTAATTCAAATTTCTATAATTTTAAGACAGTTAAATATTCCTTTTTGCAAAAATAATACTCGGATTACACGCGTTCTAAAGTTGCAGGTAGGTGTTCCTTCCGCTCTAGCATGCAATTTGTCCACTCAAATATGTAGTCTTTTAAGAAATTTAAATTTTTCAATCTAGCTTCATTTCCGACTTCGAGTTTTGAAGCCAAACTTAAGCATGACGTCTTAAGGGAATTTTTATAATATTTTTGAGAATTGGGAATATCAACCCAATTAAATTAGTCTTGTTGAGAGGAGGATCTATACCAAAAATCATAGATTGAATAAAAATTGGATTTTAAACTGATTTGTTTTCTAAAAAAACATATTTGTTAATTTCGTAACTCAAAAATAGTGCTAGATTGAAAACTTAGGACTATGAAAACGTGAAAAGCAAACACATTTTAGTTGGAAAAATGCATGCTAAACAGGAACGAAGCCAAGATTCCCTTTAAAGTAATTAAATTTAAAAATCCTCCAACTCGCGGTTCCCTGTGCCTGTCGCTAATGGAGGAAATTTACCTTTCCGCAAGTTTGGCATGGGAATGGTCCGCCCGGTTGCAATTCGTTGTTGCTTTTGCTGTTTCCAGCCCTTGCCTTTTTGCTCGGCGAGGTGGTGGACGCGGTCGTCGAGTTAGCCGCGGGAGCGGCTGCGATTGTGATGGTGTTCATGCATGCGTGGTTCACCAGCTCCTCCTGGCTGTCAAAGGTCTTGCAGCAGCGGCCGCAGATCTGCACCACCTCGCGCAATACCTTTGACTCGTCTTCTTCGCTCAGGCCCGTGCCCGTGATCACGCTTGTGCCGTCCGCCAGAACGGGAATCACCGTTTTCATCTTCAGGAACTCGCCGATTTGTGCGATGGAAGACCTTAACCATCAAAAGGGAATTTAGATTAAGCTCTGAAATGATCTTTTTAGAAGAGATTTAAAAATACAGTTTTTGCTCAATTCTGCGGTTATTTGGTTTTAAGACACGGTTTAATGAGACAAATCAATTGGTGGGTCCTTTTTGACGTTCCGGAAAAAAATTCCCCATAAGGTTTAGTTCCGAGCTATGGAAGATTTTAATGATGAACCGTGAAGAATAAAACTATGATGAATCAGAAAGCTAATGAAATTTTCTATATTTTACATTTTAGCAAAAATTCATCCATATCATCTCAACAAAAAAATATGCTTGTTGAAAATGTCAAAATTAAGAAAATTTAATTGTTCTCAAAGTACAAGATGGATGTACATGACCTGGTAGTCAGCTCAGATAATTTCAAAACATTATCCAAAACTGTTAATGAGCCATAAGCCAATATCCCAGCAAAAGTCTAAAATCTACAAACTTTTCCAGGACATAAAAAAGACCCACCGATCAAGTCGTCTTGTTAAGTGTAGTCTGCCTATAAAATATCGTCACAATTGAATTAAATCTGGTTTCACAATTCGACTTTGAATCATCTCCTGTGTTAAATCCCCTGAGGAATTTAAGCCTTCAGAGCCCCATAAATCATAAGCAAATAATTTCCTCATAACTCATGGGAAATAAATAAAATTGAAGTTTACATACCTAGAAAGGGCATTTTGTTCCTCCGTGGTGGAGGTAGTGACGCTCCTGAGGAACCCATCCTTGTCTTTGATGAAACCAAACTCCATCAGCATGTCCTGGCTGGCGGAGAAAGTGATCGGCGTCTGCTGGATTGCGATTTGAATGTTTGGGTCAAGGCCCATCACCTCTGCCGACCGCTTCACACCACGATCGTCGATTTCCTGCACAACAGCCTGCACCACGGGCTGCAAATTTATTCATTTAAGACCAATCAAGGAAAATCCATCACTTCAAATTTCCATGACCCTAAAAAATATCCCGACAGACACATACCTGGATAGACTGTTCCTGCGGCTGTTCCTTGATGGTGTCCCTGGCGTCATTGGTGGCCTCGGCGACCACCCTGTTGTACTGGAGGGCGGCGGCCGAGGTGCGGATAACGGGCGCTTCCTCGATGATTGTTGCGATCCCGGCAGCCTGCACCAGCGAGTTGAGCCCGTCGTTCAGCGACTTTCCGTTCTGAACCACCTCCTGGATCACCGCTTGCTGCTGTTGGACTTGTTGCTGCTGTTGTTGTACTACTACATGTTGCTGCTTATCTTCTTTGGTGCTGTACTTGGCCACGGTTTCATCTTTCACATAGACCTAAAAATCAGAAAATTAACAAAGGAAGCAAGCATACCTTCCGAAATTAAGTATATTTTTGCATCAGGCATGTTAACTTTTATGAAAGTATAGGTAAATGACCGATGAAACGTTTATGTCTAGCACTATTGGTGAGTTACGGAGGCAAACATTAGTATCAGTTGTTCAGCATTCCAAATATGAATGGTTCTAGTGTAGTTATTTATTTTAAAAACGTTTCATTGGCATTATGTACAACTTAGTGGTTTTTCAGAGAGTGTTAAATGAACCACCAATCGTGTCGTCATTATCAGGGGGAATGTAAAAACTAAAAATCCGCGCGATTGAACAAAAATTGGTATTGAAATTAAATCTTAAGATTAACAAAAAAATTGTCTGGTCAGTTCACCTTCAGTTCATTCTATTTAAAAAAAATAATTCAAGCAAAATGTATAAAGGTAAATAATGTTACGGAATTCTACTGAAAATCCATTTAAAAAAATTAATAAATGTAAAGGGTCGGCTTGCTCACCTTTCCGTCCTTTGCAAGGTCTTCAGAGTACTTCATGGAGGTAAAGTAACTGTCAAGCATGGCCTCAGCGTTGATGCACGACTCTCTGAACTCGTAGAAGGACTCGATTTTTTCCACGCATGAGCCGCAGATAATTTTTGGCAGGGAATCTTCATCGTGAATCTAAAAATTCAATAAAAATAGCTTCAACTTCGTGTCATCACACAATGAAGATTTCATCGATTTGAAAGCTAGCTGTCTCTCAAGTTTTTTTTTGTTTTTAGGTATGATTACAAAAAATACAAGAATTCGGTATATTTAATTTTCTTTATTCAAGAGCATTATTTCTCTTTCGAGCAGTTTGAGATAAATTTGGAAGGGAATTGGACGCAATATTTTGCTAAATTACATGCTAAGAGGAAAGACTAACGATGAAAAAATAGATAGACTTTTTATTATCTTTAAATTTTCACCTACCGACCAACTTTATAATCCTTAACATCGTTAACAACATGTCAGATAAAAAAATGTCAAAGCCAAAGGTCAATGTCTTCTTCAAAAACATTTTTTTCAAAATTTAGATTTTTCAGGGGGATTCAAATTTGTTCAGACAGAGCCAAAATACAGCCCGTGAAATTCTGCAAAAGTGTACCAAGTTTAACAGTGGCAATCGCGATAGTTATGTGGCAATCTTAGATTTAAGCGATTTAATCATAAATTCGGCTGGAGGCCGCTGTGCCGTGTATTACCCTTTAATGTACATAGCATTGATGAAACAAGATTAACCGAGTCAAATTTCCTTAAGCATACTATTATAAACCAAATGAAACCATTTTCGATCAAGGGTCCGACCCTGACGCGACTCTGAATATCAAAATATGAAAAATTGTCTCAAATTATCGAGTTTTATGTCATTTCATAAAATCACAGTTCTGATTTTTATATAAATTAAAGGTGGTAATTTTTCACACGTTAAATTATTTATTTAATCTATTTATTTAATTTGTAACAGGAAGTCTTAAAAAAATTACATTAATAAATCATTTCAAAAAGCAAATATCACATTACAAATAATGTTAAATTAATTTCTGACAATTGGTGAAATTGATAAGTGCCAATTATCATAATTTTGTATCCACCGCAGCTCAAAGTGAAGTATGTAATCGACCTTTCGCTTAATTAACAATCAGACTTGAGGCACGCCGCGCGTTTCCATGGAAGTGGGGGGACTGTTTTCGTCTCGCCGCGGCAGAATTGTATGGCACGCAAATTAAATATAAAACAGAGAGGAATTGCACCGCCGCTGCGTATTGATTAATCACGACGCTGGCTCGCAGCAGCAGCAGCAGCAGCCAATCCAGCCGCAACCTGATTAACCGTTTTAATAGGCGCAATTTTTCCGAATCTAAACCTGCAATTTTCGGAATATAATTGTAGTCAATTTGAACGGCGTATGAAATATGAGCGAAAGGAGCCAAAAGAACGCACTCGTCGCGCAAAAATTAGCAAAGACGCGAGTCAAGGTCACGCAGGCGGCCACCCGACGGCCGTGGCCGCCGTTCCCCTCACGGCGTGAGAACGAGACTTGTCCCAGGTCATGGGGCGACAGACGCACCTTGCTCGAGATTCGGGCTCAGAAACCCCTCGCGAATTTGCAACATTTCGAGTTCGGCTCGACGACACGGGCCGACATTTTAGGCTCGGGCCGACGGCGGCGGCGGATTTGCGAGGGGCTGGCGGCCGCCGCCCCCGACGGCGGCGGCGGCGGAGTCGGCTCTTTGATTACAAACATAATTAAAGGGTGGGAGACTAGCGGATGACCGCCACGCTGCCGCGCGAAGGGAGAAAATTGCATGACGAACCTGAAGGGGAAGGCAAATCTGGATCTTGGTGGGAAGTTGTCTGCGCCGACCCTCCTCGCGAAAGATGTGCACCTTCACACCCTCGCTGGAAGTGCACAGCCGGCAGAGCTCGTAGTAGTTGACCCGGCGGTAGCCAGACATTGCGCCCCCGGCCCAGCACCCACTCGCCCCTGTGATGATAATTAAGTGTCGGTCCCCAACAATGATGGGTTCTCCCTGGTCTCGGCCCGATGGCTGCCCGTCTGCTGCGCTGCCCGGCCATTGCGCACGCGCCAGCTCGCCCTAGGGCTGGGTTGGTCCGCTCGCCGCGCCGCCGGACGTGACGTCACGTCGCCGCACCAACGCGCGGGCCGCAGCCGCAGCTCTACTTGCAACAGCCGCAACCAGCAACATACCAACGCCGCCGCCACCCCTGAGTCGCCCCTGCGTGTGCCCGTGTGCCGTTTGTGGCGCACAAATCCATTTTATTACAACAGTATACACGAAAATCATTTTAAACGGAAAAATCAATATGAGTGCTTTCACTTTTTAATCTATATGATTTGATTAAAATTGAACGATTTTTTTACAATGAAGCTTCATGATTTATTTAAATATTTATTTTTTACAGTGCTAAATTTAGGCTTTTTTTCAGATTTTACAAGTTTGCGCAGGAGGTTGTGGAAGGCTGTTTAGTTCGTTTAAGGTTCTACTTTCCTCAAGTCTTAAATCCGATTAATTAGAATTTTCTTTATATGGATGCTAAAACAAATTAGAGATAAATTCTCTGGTTGGATCAGGAGTAACTTGCTCCAATTTTTTTATTCTATAGTTCTTCTTTTACAATTTTAAATTTCCTGACCGTACAAGCAAATAATGGTAAATTTCCGCTTTTATAGGAATCTTTCAAATTTTAAAATCTTTTTCAATGATTATTTATCATACTTTTTATATTTGTAATTAATAATACAACATTTTCTACCTTATATAAACATTTTTAACCTTTGCGGTATAAAAACACCGAAAATGGCCTTATATTTTGTAAAATATAAAATAAGTGAAGCAAATTGTGCGAAACCTTTTCAAGAGACAAGACCAATCCTTATTTAGCCTTAAACATAGTTATTATAATTTTGATTTTATGTCTGTTTAAGTGAGTTATAAGTTTTTTAATGAAACACTAAAACGTATCGTCATATTTCCTCAAAGCATTCATAACTACGAGGGCAGAAACGCACGGGAAGTAAAAAATTTTTAATTTAATTAAATTTCAAGTGAAATTTTAAAGAATAATTATTATCAATGTAATTTTAACCGAAAAATGAAAGATTTCTCAAATTATTGTTAGTTGAAAAACAAGCATTTGTTTCGTTTTTCTCTCTATACATTATCGCTTATCATGATATTAGGTTTGATTGCTTTCAATTACCTTAAATCTTTCATTTAAGATATATTAAAATTCCCTTTCATTGAAAAGTTTCTTTGTTGAATTGCTTACTGGGTATGGAATGACAAACAAAATTTCGATTCGAATGTTAACACACAACAGGAATGTTTATTATTTCTTTATACTCACTACAGTTGCCACTACATAATTACAATGTAAATCAAATCCAAAAAATACGTTTGCAATAAATAAAAATATCAACAACGATTGGAATTAAGACAATCTATTTTAAAGGGAGTATTTTAAAATTGCCACAAATAATCACAAATTTCCAGGAATAAACTGGAATGATAAATTGAAATAAAATAACACGATTAGAATGTATGTTGGCGAAAATCAGCCGACTAGACAAACTTTTGTCAAGTGTACAATATCAATGTTGAGAGATCAGCGGTCATTAATATAATTTGAATGCATCACGTTTGCCTAGGAGATTTTTCCGTTTTTGGTACCTCTAACAGGGGGCAAATAACAGCAATCACTTTCTAAATATCAGCAGTCAAACTCGATCAGTGCTCATTCTGAAATTTACAACGTCAAATCTCGTTCTGAATGGAATGCGCGGTGAGATCGTACGCATCAGAGTGTATTTCCAAAGTAGATATTGATATTCAATGCTGCAATCGTAACTTGATAAAATCTTTATGATAGAAATGTCTTTAGAAACATCTTTAAGTATCCAAAATAGTATGCCAGCGAATTGAATTAACTAAATAGTTAAAAATACTGGAGCAGAAAATGAAAAGTTTTGTCGAGGGAAACACACTCTGCAACAAAGATAATTAAGGATAGCAGCTGTAGTCTGGGCTGGCGCTTCTACTGCGACTCCTGGACCAGCTCTTGCCCGAATAGCTGGACGAGCGCGAGTCGTCGTTATCACTGGAGCTGTAGCCGTTGTCGCTGTACCTGCGGCTCTCGGAGGACGACGACATCGGTGACGAACGATGATACGGAATCGGCCTCTTGCGAGCACTGAAACCAGAGGCGCGGTCAAAAACCAAAACTCCCTTGGACAATTTCATTTAAAAATGCATGCTAAAAATTAAAGCAGACTTACCAGGCTGAGGTCTACGTGCACATTAAATAATAACAATACGGCATTGGTCTACAGAAACAAAAAATGAATTAAAACATAGCAAATCAAAATTACACGTCTAAAGTAAAATATATTGAAACTTTTGGCCATCTAAATGGAAAAGCTGGAGAAATATTTTCTTTCACATTTAAAAATAGATTAATTTTTGTGGATTTGGAGAAAGGTATTATTTTTTATTTAATATTTTGGTATTTGTTTTTTTAATCTCCAACTTCCCCAATTCTTATAGCCAATTTAAATACGGCCAACTAGGGTTTTTTTGTTCCAGCTCAACTCAGTACCTGGTGATGCGGCGACGTTCCAAAAAACTCGGCGAGCCTCTGCGTCGAGGAATCGACGGAGATCGGCTGCGGGAGCGGTGCGAGCTGGATGACGATCGTGACGATGGCGAACCAGACGTGTACCGCCTCTTACTATATCGCGAATCATACTTGCCAGATTCGTCTGAACTGCATGTGCTACATACACTGCCAGCCCTGAAAATAACAGCTGGTTAGCCTTGCCTTCCAAGGTTCGCATTTATTTTAGTAAAGCCCATTAAATTGCAAGACGTACTTTCGGTCCTAGAGTTTTATTTGAAATAATTAATAAAGAAATTATCAGCTATGTTAAGACACATGAAAAATTGAAAAACGGCTGCTGAAAATCCCACAATTTCCTAAAAAATAAAACAAAACTGCATTGCACAGTTACGTTTTTTGCAGAGATCAATAATTTCAAAATCACTATGGGTTCTTTGCGGAAAAATAAGTTTTACCCATAATTATGGGGAAACGTTTGTATGCCATTATTTGCCTTGGCCGCCGAGGCCGTCGATACGGGGGCGCGTCTCGTCCCTATAATTAATTATTCGTTCGGCTCTAGCCCTCGCACATTACTGTCTGTAGAAAAAATAAAAATTCATTTGGCATAAACTAATTTCAAAGAGTGGCGATAGCAGGCTTTTTACAAAATCATCGGAATTTCAGTACAAAGTTGTCCAACAGGCGCAAAAACATTAGATTTGTAAAATAAAACAACTTAGTTTGCATTACATAGTAAAATTTTAGAAATGTGAACGGTTAAGCCACAATTTTCCTTGCCGTGAAAATATAGGATTATGAGTCTCACTCAATTTTTGCGCTTTCTCCGTTTACTGCCATGTCAAATGCAAGATCCACATTCTCAATGCAAAAGAAAGATCCGGCCCAGAGGACCATGGGGGCGGATTACGGCACCGTTTTTTAGCTCGACCTTGAACACTTATGCCAAGCGTTGCCATTTTCTGTCAAGGTTGTGTTGTCGTAGTCCGCCCCCATGCCTCCAACATACTTGGAATAACTGAGAGTTTTTCGACCAGCTGGATATTTGTCGGAATGGAATTACTAGTGCGTTTGTGCCCTTTGAATAACTACAATAGCCTCCTAGCGGCGGGGCACAATAAAGGTGATCGTTAGAGGGATAAATAACATTTGTAAATTGTCCCTTTAGCATTATCCCTTAGCATATTGTAAAGTATTGCCTTCAGGTATTTTTTTTCAAACGAAACAATTCATTCTCTGCCTTTGTCGTGAATTCGTCACACGTATTCCTGAGCTGTTTACCTGAGGTGCGCGGGGGGTATTTCTTTTCATGTAATGGCCTTGGGAGGTGTCAGGGTAGATTTACCCTGACAGAAAACTATTAATCAATATTTCTGTAGCCATAACTGAATGTATCGACTTAGTGGCGTCCAGGGTGCTAGAGAGAGCTGGTAGTCGAAGACTGACCAGCGACGCAAGCAGACGAGCCTTCTCTCTCCTCTCGCAGCCCTGAGCAGCCGAAACATTGTAAGTTAAAATCGTACTTTATTTCCTTGCCTCACATTCCTTGCCAAAAATGAATCATACTAAAGAGACAATATATTTTACGAGTCCTAGAGCTGAACGAATAATTACGCGCGAGACGCACCCCTGTATCGAGGGCCCCAGCGGCTGAGGCCCCTCTAAATCGCTTTTTAGCGCGGAGCCGCGTTCCATGGACATGCAATCTTTTTGAAAATAAGGTGAAAATCCTCTAATTTCTTCCCTAAAGAACAAGAGCACCGACCTTGAAGACCGCGAGGAGGAGGACGCCGAAGAGCTCCACTGCTCAGCCTCTTTCCTCACTTCAGGTTGTTGTGTCTCTTCCACCGCTGCTTTGACCACGTCTAACGTTTTCTCGTCCTCGTCAGGTACCAGGATCGGGGCAGGCTTGGCAGCTTCGATGGTAGGCTCAATCTCGCTGGGTTTCGGGACAAAGGAAAGTGTTTTCACTTCGATGGGCAGCTTTTTGAACGGTGACAAAAAAGGCCTGGCCAGTTTCTCCAGGGGCCGAAGCGGGTTGTTCTTGGGCTCGATGCGGAAGGGTGCGATCTCAGGCACCTTTCCCTTCCTGACAGTCTCCACTCTTTTGCCCCTGTCGACGGCTTCTTCCGCGGGCAGCGGGATCTCCGTCTTCTCGGGCAGGTCGTCAATATTGTCGTTTTCAGAGGAATAATTTAGTTTGATCACGTTCAGTGGCACAACATGACTATCGCTAATGGTGACCAGCTGAACCTCATTCTTTTCGGCTTCCTCGCCCTTCGAGACCAGCTTCGGACTGCAAGAATTCTGCTCGCCGCCGCTGCTGCTGCTCTTGCGCGAACTGTCGCTCCTGCGGCGCTCTGAGCGGCTGCCCTTGCGACGCGACTTTTCCTTGCTCCGCTTTCTCTTTCTCTCCTTGCTACGTTTCTTTTTCTTCTGCCGGCCCTCACCGTTGCTCTTCTCGTCCGTCCTCACCGACGGACTCTCCTTAGACTTTCCATCATCTCGAGATCTGAGCAATAAAATTAATGGAAAGATTAAAGCTAATAGAGCATTTAATAGGAAACTTGACTGATATATTTAATAAAAAAATTTCTTAAATTTAAAAATACATAATTTGGCAAAGTTTGACCTAAAAAGTCGGAAAATTTACAAAAAGGTTGTGGTTTTTATAAAATTACCATCCTTTACTAGCAATTGTTTTTAGACTTAGGAAAACGCCCTACTTAAAAAATGGCCAAATTAAAAAAGTTATCCCTGAAAAAAATCCTGGTAATACTTAACCCTGTCTATTTAGTTTTAGAATTCTGTGCTCTATACACTGAGAAAACTTATTGAGCAAAATTACCAAAAAAACCGCTCCAGAATATTCCTTACGCTATGTTTTAATTTTGTAGACGGTTTTATTTTCAAAATAAGGCCAACGATGAGAAATGGTGTTCTCAGATATACATTTTTTTCCAGAGCTTTTAAGCTCAACATTTTTTACTGTTGAAATATACAAACTTATCTCAATAGGAAATTCTTTTTAAAATATTTTTGACCTTAAAAATTAAATCATCTTTTTTCAGTGTCTAGAAATGGAACAAAAAATCTGTTAATTTTTTTCTTGGAAAAAAGGTCCAGGAAAAATCCGGACAAAAATAATTGGGAATTTGAATCGAGCTGAAATAAAGGAAGGCTCACCTGCGACGTTTCCTACTGGAACGTTTTTTGCTCTTCTTTCTCCAACTATCAGAGTCCGAGCCCTTTTTCTGTCGACATTGGAAAAACCAAACATATCAGACTCTCATTTTGACTTTCCATGCAACAGCTACAAAACTTTTGAAAAAGCTAATCACTTTCTATGGTATTTCAGACTGATTAATGTTTCAAAATCATTATTTTAAACTATAAGCACATTTCTGAACACACACTTTCAGGAAATCATATGTATTTTATAATTCTAAGAGTGTGACAATAAAATATGACGGTGGACTGCGCATATGAAATGCGAACGACGGACAAATTGCCGTTTGCTCGGCAATGCGTTATTATTTCCACTCAAAAACAGTGTACAAAGTAAATGGAAACATATGAACCAAACCATCTTTCATACTTACTTCACTTTACGAGATATCCTATGAAACATGGTGCATGGTAGTTATAAACAAGAATAAATAATTCGCCTCAGAATATTTTGCAACATTTCACAACAGCATTTTTAGAAAACAATTTGGTCGGAACGAACGCAAGAGTATTGGACACACAGGAAATCATGACGTCATACTAGAGAGGACTCTGCTACTTACTCAAGACTTTTAAATTTTATTCCTTCAGAGGGCAAGGCAACACAAGAGTTTAAGGAACGTTCGACGCCCGCCCAAGGAAACCTACCTGTTTCAAATCCTTCTTCGAGCTGGATCGCTTGCTGCCGTGCTTTTCCTTGTCCCTTTTTGCCTTCTTGTGAGACTTTTCCCGGGTGTCGGAGGAACTAAAGCCAGGGTCCAGATAAGCGACAATGCGAGTGAAAACGAACGCGCGCACTATTACCTTCTTTTCTTGCTCTTTTTCGAGTACTTTCTCCTCCGCTCCGACGAGACAGAGCTACAGGGCAATAAAGAAAATTCAATCGGTTCATTAAATCACTAGGAAGGGTGCATACCTATCCCGAGACTTCCTTTTCCGTTTCTTCGATTTTATGGGAAGGACCAAGGCATTTGGATCCACTGCGTCAACAAAGGTGCTTGGACTCGTTTTGTTTGAAGAGTTTGAGCTGCCGATCGCCTCAGACGTCCCCATGGTTTCCACGAAAACTTCCCGCTTCTGTACCTCGGCCTGTGTTTCTGAAACACTGTCGCAAAATTAAATGATGAAAAAGGGGCTCAGAAAATATATAATTATTTATTTACTTTCAATTTATATTCGGTTTCAAATACACAATATTTTCAACATCTCCTGTTGGCATGGGTATAATTGAAATTTCCTGGAGAGATAATATTAACCAAGTAACCTTTAAATATTTGGGTCAAAATCCAAAAATTGCCTATTTAACAGGGGCTCAAAGTTTGCGATTTTGTTAAATTTCAGAGAAAATCATCTGGACTGAGGCAGATCACAAAATTTGGCGTTCAAGTCCAAATGAAAGCCAAACAAGTTGCTCTCGGTGACCAACTTCTTAGTTCAAACCATGGATATAAAAACACATATAAAATCATTTTCTTAGTAAAGATGAAAGGAAGCGGTCTCTCTTTGTATGACATGTCCAGACGTGCATCCCAAAGGAGACCATTTATTTTGTACGACCAAAAAAACGATTTGAACCGATTGTGTGTGCTTCGAAAAGAATAGAAAAGAATACGAAATTAAAAAGGAGATTTATGACCAAGTGAGACCCTTTTGACAAGACGATCTAAGCGGTATAGAGAGTAGGTTTTTCATTAATATGAGAACCAATGAGATAGCACGACCCAACAATTGGTTATTTTCCCCCAACCAAGTTCAAGAAGGTTTCGGACGTGCAAGAGAGTTGTTCTCTGTATCGGAGGAGACGGGACAGTCAACAAAAAAATACTGATTGTGAAACTATCTGTTGCGACAGAAGGTAATTTTGAAAAATTGAATCACTCTCCTCTGTTTGATTTAGTTATGTAAATTACATTTTTAAAGCCTCTCGTTAGTTACGATTGTGTTCTTTTTAAAACAAACAAATTTAAAAGATCTCTCGATCATAACAAAATATCTATACCAATTAATTATCAGATTGATTTACCTCCGAGCTAAGCTAAGTGGTGGAGCAATGTGACTCTGCGTGCTTCGAACGGAGGAGGAAAATGTGTTTTTGGTAGTATTAACGTAGAGGCCGAGAGGAGGCGCGTGACCGTGACAGCAGCACGAGCAGCACTTGGCCCGAAACTGGTTGATCGCTGGCCGAAAACTGGAGGCCGAGCCACCGTCCTGCTGCTCGGACAGAATGGCCTGAAAGGTGCCCTTCCAGAGCCGCTCGAACAGGGCCCGGTCGCCGTTGGTCCAGCAGTTGTTTGCCTGGCACAGCCTGCTGGCGCCGCCTCCTCGCCGCCGACGGTTGCGTTTCCGTTTTGGTTTGTCCATTTTTGGAAGACGTTGGATTCGTGGTGGACAAAAAGTTCACCCGCGTTTGGAAGACTAGTACATCACATATCGGTTGGAAAATTGGAAGACTTGGATTTGCTAGACACGGGTATGACGGTCAAGTGACCATTTCGGGGCGGAACACAGGCTGTGCCAGCCCGTCCGTCGGCATAACGTAGCACTGCAGAGTCACTCGAGGGAAACCATCTTGCGCGCTCGGAAAATCAATATCTGCCGGGTGCGGACGAGGGTGCGCGCGCGGTGCACACCACCGCCCCCTCCTGATAGAAGGGTGGACGGACGCGAATCAATGAATGAATCGCTGCATTTTAATTATGAAAAATGCTTCTAGGGGCAACACAAGGCCACAAAAGATTTATGAGAAGAATTCTCGTTAATATTTGAACGATTTTAAGTAAATATGTTTTTTATCTGATTGGTAAATAAAAATATCTTTATTTTCATGGAGATTAATGGAAAAATAATATTGTGTGCTAACGACAACAAAGATAGTTAAATGTAAACAAAACATTCGTAACTCACACTGTTGGCCTGTCAACGATCTGGCTCATTTGGCGTGAAATTTCTCCCTCCGTCAAGGTGTTGCGGAGCACTTGCACTCGGTCGTTTATCTCTTCTTGCGTCATTCTAAAACACGAAAGACGAAAGTCTTGGACACTATTAAAAGAGCAAAGATTGAAAAAGAAACTCCAGAGCGATTTCTATAGAGCGTCTTATAGAGAATAGGTGAGTAAAATTTTTCAGCGTAAAATATTTTTACAATATATTATGCTAGACAATTCACCAATAACTAACATTATTTTAACTGATTAAAAATCCATAGCCATGAGAACGTAAATAAGAATTTAAAACTTCAAACACAATTTTTGCTTAATTTTGACAAAAGCGGTTATATTTGTTTTGCAACGTTTGACGGCGACTAAAATTAAATAAAGAACTTGAGTATGTATTTATCACGGAAGATATGAAACCATAAAAAATTATTTTAAAATTGAATTATTAATTTTGTTTACCCTTGCTCCTCTAGCATGGCTTCTAATTCAATGCATTTGAGCTCGATTCTACGCTGCTGTTCATGATTGAGAGACCTCTGAGATGGCTTTGCTATGTTTACCATCTCAGCACAGCCGCAATCTGAAACACAACACCAGCCACGGCTTTGCATTAAGAATAATAAATAATTAATTGGGTTGTATTATTGTTAAAACTAAACTGATGCCAAAAATTTCCCCAAAAAATAGAAAATTTTAAATTACATGTCAAAGCGCAAAAGTCGATGCTGTCTTAAATTAAATTGGCGGAAAATCAAGAAAACATATGCGGAAGACGGTACGAATTTGGCTAAAAGAGCTTGTAATAATCTTTTGTGTCCTGCTCTCTCGTGAGGTCTAATCAATATTGGAGAGGGGAAGTCCGGAGGTGGAGTGCTCAAAAAAAGTCATGATCTGCACCCTAATAGAGCGAAGGGTGTTTCGATAAATAAAGACAATATTTAACCATCTGGAGTTGAAAGTGACAATCGCAACCACTAAATACATATTATTTGACTTAAAACCGGACCGGACGTCATAAAAGTTTACACGAAGGGAGGTCATACAAATGCCACCCTCTGAAACTTCAATTTAAATTGCATTTTTGCAAGTCGGTGAAACGGGACGCGAGGCAAAACTCACCAGGACAGGCCGAAGCGGCCAGCGATTTTAGCGTCGATTCGACAGCGGACGCATGATTAGGCTGATTCCTGCCGCAATTCGCTTAAAATTGGCGATCCTATTCGCCTGACTGCTGCCTGTCTCTCTTCTCGCTTCACACCCCTTAATCCGGGGGCGCAGGCGCTGCGCGTGTCATTTGAATGAACTTGACGACAGAGCCGCTTCGTGAGCGATTTTAGAACTGCACTTTAGATGTGGTGTGAGTTGGGTTCAAATAACCGGTTATTATGTGCGTGAAAAATAATTGGGTTTCCACAAGTATCCGGTGTAAATTGAAATTTTGCCAGTTAAACCCTTCAACTACCGGTTAAAGTATATAAAGTTTACCGATGTATTTGCTAAAAGTACTCGATAAATGATACCGGTAGTAGCAATAAAGTACATACCGTTCACCCCTACACAACCAGTGTACGATCTCATTCGGACAGACAGTGAATACACTGCCATTTTGTTTTTATTGGTCTCTTCCGAATTAATTGCTTCTGGCCGATCGACGAGGCCGTAGTCCAGCCGGGACGGATGAGAAATCGACAGCTGTGGATTTTGGCCCCCCAATAGCGTCCAGTCGGCACATATTTGATCAATGAGTAGAGATTTACTGGTGAGTAAAGCGGGCCGTCGTAGTCGCCGTCGGCGGTCTGTCTGGGACGGAATGGGCCGCGCAGACGACCGTTCGGACCGCGGCGAGGCGGTGCGGTTGCGAAAATCGGCTCGCGGTGCACCGCCGAGCCGACGGTGGTGAAAGTGCGTGGGAGTGGTCGGCGGCGAGAACGCGTAAAGGCCCACGTCACGTAAGCGCAAGGGGCGGGCGGGCGGACGGCCGAATTGCGAGATTCTGCACGGCCAGTACGACAGCGAATTTCGCATTCAGAGCAAGCAGGTCGGTCGCTGCATTTCGGTTCTCGACCTTGCAGCCATTTATTTTCACTTGCTTGCGCAAGGGTGTGCTTGCGGGTGCTTTCCTCGGCCCCCCGGGGGAGCGGACTCGTCCAGCCCGCCCTAGCTCGCGTGATTCACCCCTGGGCTGCCCAATTTTGGTGAGAGCTGGTCGTGGCCGTGGCCAACCTTTTCCTTATGAGAGTGCTTACATATTATAATCCACTGTTGCTGTTCCGTGTGTGGTCTACTTTCGCACATTGATTGGTGCCCTCGTTACTCGGCTCTGCTGAATTGTCAAACCTGATTTTGCATTTTGCACATTTTTCTCGGCCTTGTTGCAGATCCTGGGTGAGGCTGATCTCACATGCATGGAGTTCCAGTTGGACAGCGGAGAGTATTGCCAAGCGCAGCACAAATAAAGCAGTCCCGAGAGCTCACCGAAAACAAAAACTACACAAAATACCACCGTGCAGTGTGTCACTTCTGTCGGAGGAAGAACTCTAATCAGTGCCATAACGCGAATTGAATTATTCTCCGTGTGTTCCTGCTTTGACCAACTGTCACTAGTTCGTGGACGCGATTGTCTTCTCCTGTAGCAATTATTTTCATATAAATGGGGTGAATCTATTTTGGTACGCAAACAGCCAAATCGCCTATGCTTAGAAGGTAATCAATCGATTTGCGTCGTGTACAAAATTTCAACTGCGAAATATAGTGCCGACTGTTGCAGCCGTAGTCTTCGAAGAGGATTTTTGTAAAAAATCAACCGAGACCAAGAGAAGGACCGAATTGTGAGGGAAGCATATCAGCTGACTCGTTGCAGAAGGGAGACGGAGAACAAGTTTGGCCCGCCGACTGCTATGCAAAATCACAGCAACATGAGACACTCGGTCAAGCCCACTGTTTCTGAGATAGAATACAAAAACATGAGATTCCTGATCACCGATCGGCCCTCGGACCAAAACATTCAATCGTACATTAAGGTGAGCCTGAGCGAAACCCAGAAATTAATCGACCATGACTGACTTTTTTCTTATCTCATTTGCAGGAGCTGAAAAATCACAACGTCAAGGATGTCGTCCGCGTGTGCGAGCCGACCTACAAGGTCGACGAACTTAAGCAGGAGGGAATCAACGTGCTCGACCTCGAGTACGAGGACGGAACGCCGCCTCCCCAAGAGGTATGTTATTTTCTCTTTACCACAATACAGTCCCGAAAATCCTTGCTACCAATCAACAAAGTAATCCCTCAGGATTCAGATAAAGCCAATATTGACCTAGGCAGCACTATACATTTTTGATAAAGTGGGTGCAAAGTTAGCATGCTATTCAAATGGTGAGGACCGTCTCGCTACTTGAAATCTTATTTTATTTCGCAATAAAAGCAGTTGTTGGATACATCTTGACGAGAGGAATTAAAATCTGCCAAAATATGGTGTGGGATGAAATTGGCAAAAATAACTGTTCCAAGCTCCTCGTCTGATTTTAAAATATCCAATTGTCATGTATCAACCATTTTTAAACAATTTTCCTTTCGCTTTGCTTGCAGGTGGTGAGCGAGTGGTTCAAGTTGCTGAAGACTCGGTTCAGGGAGACGCCTGGCTCGTGCGTGGCCGTTCACTGCGTGGCAGGACTGGGCAGGGCGCCCGTACTGGTGGCGGTGGCGCTCATTGAGCTCGGCCTCGACTACGAAGACGCCGTCGAGCTAATCAGAAAGTGAGTTTTATTTTTAGTGTGTGTGTGTGTGTGTGTGTCTGTTTGCCTAGCATTGATGCGACCGCGCACGGATTTTGGTGTTTGCGCTCGGGATTTTGAGCAAATACACCCCATGTCCTCTTCATTTAATTTTGTCCTCTCTCTCTCTCTCTCTCTCTCTCTCTCTCTCTCTCTCTCTCTCTCTCTCTCTCGCTGTCTCTGTTGGCGCCTGTTTATTTTGTCAGCGCTCTTTTGAGATACCTCGGGCGCATTGTTTACTCTTTATGCGTGATAAGGGCACTCAGCTGCACTTGTTGCCTCACTTTTTAACGATTGCATCTGACTTGGAAATATTATTCATTGACGCACAACTCCACTCTGGAATTTCACTCCCAACTAAGGACTAATCTTTCGAGATTTGTTATTGGTGACTCACTTATTGAGCTGGAATTGTTTTTTGATGATCAGTAGAGCTGTGGAATTTAGACAAGTGAATTTTATATTCCTTGGCTTCGAATCGTTGCGGAACTATTAAATGAGCAGTTTTAAACCGTCTTAAACTGCCTACATTTTAACCTCCATGTAACGTACATTATTTTTATTTTTGGTAAATATTTTATCGCAAAAGTTATTTTTGATCAGCTTTTTAGGCTATACAGTTTTATCACACATGAAAGTAAGGTTTGTTGCTATTTTAGACCTGTTGAAAACAGGCTAAACTGACCTTGTTAGGTTTTATTTGGGTAAAATTCCTATTTCGAAAATGCTGCTACCTTTGTTAATCTATTATCAAGATCATTTGATGTAATATTATTTTTGTCTATAAAACTAAAAACAATGATTTTGTTGTGTTGACCAGGAAACGTCGAGGTGCCATCAACTCTAGACAGCTAGGCTATCTCGAAAAATACCGTCCTCGCTCCAGACTCCGACTAAAAAACGGTTTCATGAATTCCTGCTGCCTACAATAAGAAGTTCTTCTCCGCCTGGAAAAATTTCTGCCGACCGGACCGAGACGGGAGGAAGCGGACGATGCCTATTTGACAGTCGACCCTTCCACCCGCTATCAGATGTATATTCACACAATTGCGTAAAAAAGTTATCCCCCACGTAAACATGTATCGAAGAAGAAAGGAAGAAAAGTTTCAATTGGCTTGTTTTTCGTGAAATGTGCGACGTCGTTTCAAATCGCCAGTGCACCGAGTGACTCGTTGGATTTTCCAGCCGACCGTCAGCACAGCAAAGAAAATCTGGAAAGCAAAGGAAAGAAACAGCGCAGACGTCCGAGTTCCGACAGTGCTCAAGCAATTGTTTGTCATTGCTGCTCCTCTCAGTCTTACTTTTATTTTTATCGTCATACTCTATAATTTGCCGCGCCGCTTCATCATTTCCGACTGACGACTGTTGTAAACCACATTGCCGACGCAATTTTGTACTTTTCGAATCGTATCTGTAAACAAGTACCGCTACACTCAGACAGGTGCGCGCATGACCTTTTGTGATGGGTAAATTCGGCCGTTTTTGTTTCTCGGAGACGGATTCGCGAGGCTAGAGAGCAATATCGTGCCACGTACATTGTCGGCGTTGGCACACACGCTTTCTCCCAAGAAGTGCTGCTGGTAATATTCTAAAATCGTTCGTTCATTATGCTCGTATAGCTGTATAGTAGTGTGAAATGGCCCGCGCGCGCGGGCACAATTGTTTATAATTTTTAATTCTTAAAAAGGTCCTGCTCGGAGTACCTTGGTTACCCACTTTGATATTAAATTACTACCGTCGCAAGGCCGTTCGTTTTCTGAAACCTCAAGATCAGACTTGTTGTTCGAGAAGAGTGCTAGCACTGCAGTTTTTATCTCGTAGTATTTTGTTACAGTGCAAGAAGAAGGAAGGAAAGCAAGAAGGCGTGTTCACGCGCGAGTTGCAAAATGATGGAACTTTTCGTTTAAAAGTCCGGAAAGAATTGATCGTTTGTTTGCCTAGTCCGCCGCATAATTTCTACTTCAATTGCCAAAAATACGAAAGTAAGGCACGTCATCTGAGAAAAATTGTGTTTATTTTACATCCACGAATCTAATATGACACATAATACATATAAATGGGAACCAGGCTGGCAAATAAAATGTCTGTTTGACGAAACACGGTGAAATGTTTATTTTTTCTTTTGCTACCACAAGTAGTTGAATAATCTTTTTGACCATCGTGGTGATCGTGATGTAGAGGAGCCACAATCCACACAGATTACATGATCAGTCAAAACAACACGACTAAACGACTGCCAATGAGGATTGATTAGTAATTGATTGCCTCAGTTTATTGATTCCAAAAATAGAGCGATTTACTTTCAAATTAACATTTATAAATCTCACTGATTGTACTTTGATGGTCAGGTGTCGAGGATATTAAGTTTAAATAAAACATAGCCAGTTTATGATTTTCAAAACAAGTTAAGATTTGACTAATAAAATATTTACATAAATTTCAACAATTTTTCTAATATTATGGCTCTATAAATAATGAACCACCATAAATAATATTCACTCCACGAAAGCTTAAAACAATTGATTAATTATCATAACAAATAATAATTTCTTAAATTTCTACTTGCTATATTAAGATATTTCAGCGTCGACTGAGCTTTGTTCAAACAGCTATGTCGAGCAAGAAGCAAAATAGTCTATTTTTAGCTAATGCGCAGAAACAACGATGCCAACGACAAGCAGCAGCAGGTATAGTAAACACAATGTGAGTTTGCGATGAGGCGACGATGAAATCTACTTCTTTTTATTTATTGCGACTGGTGCCAATCGGTGCAATGGCGAAATGATAACAATTATTGTTCGGACGAACAAAAGAGATATTTATTTGACCTTGCGGCGCATTCTGAAGTATTTCACAAGGAAAGGAACGGCGGCCAGAGTGATGCTGATGCGCACGGGTGCGAACACTTTGTGAACGGCGTACGCGACGACGAAAGTGCCGGCGCTGGCGATCGACGGTGTCGAAATCTCTAAGCCAATCTTTTGTACCAATGCGGTCAGGTCGAAGCCACTGCGGAAATCAAATCAGATGCAGCCCACTTCATTGTGCAGATCGTATTTTACCTGGACACGGCAGTATAGCAGACCCCGAGCGACGCCAGGGACATAGTCACATGGAAGACGATCAGCGTGGCGCCGTATTCCTTCACTGCTTTCTTCAACCTGTCCTTCTTTGACAGTTCCGCAGTCTCCGCCTTTTCCTCTGCTGCTCAAAATTTGATTTTTTTCTTTGTGATTAATATTGCAGCATATTTCAAAAATTATTTCATTTTTCCAACACCAAATAAATGTAGGAGGCGGGCGGGCGGAGAGTAACAAAAATAAAAAGTGTAGAAAACGTCTTATCTATTTTTGATAAGTAGGGATAAGGGTAAATTCAGAAAATAAAATAAAAATACATGATGGATGATAGATCACACTTTTATATTTAATAATAACTTTCCAGCATAAAATATATTTGTATTTTATTTGTTGGCCTTATTATCAGTCAAATAATACAAATATTAAGGCGAGACTATAAGGTATTTTTACCTGAGGACAATATAAGCATGAAAATATAATTATGGTTGTAAATATATAACTCTGTTGCTCAAAAATCCTAAAAATATACCCTCTATAATCACCATTTGATTAGAAGAGACTAAATATATTTTATCACACCTACTTTTCGACTTGGGAACTTTGATTTAAATTTTTCAGGTTTTACCTTCCTTTTACACCTATCATAATTTGTTAAGCCTTGTTAAGTTTTTTAAAATAAGTTACGGTATATTTTGAATACAGAAAAACGAAGAAAAACTCCATGTTATTTTAAGTTAAATAAGTCAGGGTTTGCCAATGGTTTTTTGTGATGGTAAATAATTATGCTTCATTTTTGAGATATTTCAGGTCAAAGGTCAAAAACTGGTATTGGGTCGAGATCTCGGCTTCTACAGGTTAGAAATGCAAAAAGTGCACACCATTGAACTCGTTTTGATGGCTCCTCAAGAGCCAAAAAGCTTTCAGTGTGGTATGGTTATCCCTCCTCCACCTCATCTTCATCTTTAAGGAATTAAATAATTTTTCCAGCACAACTTGAATTATAGTTAGCCCTGAATGTTTCTTATAATTTTACACACCCTCCCTCATCAACCCCTAATTCAACCCTTCACAAATTACTGAGATGGTTCGTTTTATAATGTGTTTGACAAATATTTTCTTCAAAATTATAAAATAGTGGACTTTCCTATTTTTTATATTTCCAGAACAAAATTATTTTGTCAATTATCCGCCTCTTTGACAAACCCTTAAAAAATAGTAAATTCGTAAAAACCTGGGCCAATTAAGTTATAAAATGTTTACTAAATTACTTTCTACAAAAGTATAAAATAATAAGCGCTCCTAAGGGAAAAACATAATTTTAAAGGCGAAGCAAAAATCCTAAGTCCAACAATATTCCTATACTGCTAGTTGACAGCTGCCAGAATGGGTTAAGGGTGGTAAGCACATGACAATCGACTTGAATCGTAGTTATTTTGAAATTTTTCGCAAATGGCGAGTAATTAAAATCCAAGTCAATTGTCGTATCCTGTATCTACCATCTAAAGGAGAGTAGACACTCTCCTTATACCATCCTTAGAATGGGTAACAACAGAAATACGTAGAGGTGTTATTTACGGTTATTCGAGTGCAGCTGCTGGACCTCCTGCGCAATGTACTTGTTCTGCTGCCCCTCCTGCGCGCCAGGCATGTTGAGGTGCGACGGCGCCTTTCCTGGCGCCGAGAACGGATGCGGCACGTTGCTCTGCATCACTGAGTGCAGACTGACAGTCTTGTTGCAGTCGTAGGTTGAGTCGCTGGCCAGGCCCTGGCCGCCGAGCTGCATCGGCGGGTTGCTCTGGTAGGTCGGGTGCACGTCCTGCCCCTGATGCAGGTGGAACACAGCCTTGTGCGCAGCGTCGCTTTTCTCAATGTTGGTCGGCACCTCTAGCGGCTCCTGCTCGCTGTTGCTCTTCGACGAAAAGCCTGAAAGTACAAAGTCAGTTGATCACGCTTATCAGCACGTTGATAAAGCTTTGCTAAGAGTAAGCTGATTATCAAACTGCTTTGCTATGCAAATTTCACTTCACTTTCGCCCTCAATAAGCTCAACTCAGCGATGAATTTTATTTTGCAACTAACTACTCTTTAAGACCTCAACAGTAGATTGCAGGTAAGGTAACAATATTTTCAGAGTTTATGGTTCTAGGAATGTAATTGTTACATTAAAATTAAAATTTTAAAACCTAGTGTTGACTTATTTCGTAAATTATTTGTTTGATTTATTCTTAAATTTTCAAATTACCTCCCACAGTAATCATAATTAAAGACCTGTTCATATTCAGACAGATTATATAATTTATTACGTAATTATGACACTAATTTTCTAAAATATAATGAAACTGCAAGAATATTTTTAGCTCTCTAAGTAAGCAAAATAGGAAAAAATTGCTATCACACACAGTTAATAATAATCCCCTTACGTCATCAACTTGCAGCAATCCGTTCTCCTCTGATAGCGAAGGTTGAAAGTACATACATACTTCCTAGTTATAATAATAATTGTAGCAAAACTAGTTACAATTTAATTTAGCTGCGCAAAAAACTATTCTCAACGCTCCTCGCAGTTTTTAAAGAAAAATAGTAAAAAAAACATAAGAAACACACGATATAATTTAAGTAACAAACCCATGAACGAGACGAAAATGCTGTTGTTGGGCGCTAGCCTTGAAGGTCCAACGACCCTGCTGATGCTGGACTGTCCGGACGCCCTGAGGACTTGCCTCAGGCCCAAAGAGGCGACCTGTCTCATCATTTTTTCACAGCCACCAACCCTAAAACAAAAATTTAGAATTTTAAAGTTTGCAAACTAGATGGGAAAGAAGTACTGACCTTGAACATGGCAGACTCGAAATCACTCACTACAACATTGTATACTAGTATGAAAATCAGCTGGAGGTGCTGTGCAGAGCTTGGAGGAGTGGCTGGGTTGGTGTATGGAAGGGAGACACCACAAGCGCACTAGCAGAGAAAAAGAGGGGAACTATAGATGAGGGATTTCAATTTTTCAACAAAGCAATTTTTTGTTCACTTTCAATTTTGAGTCATTTGAATTTAGTGTCCCTCTAATTTCTAACAATTTTTAAATTATTTAAACACTTTCATGCATTCAATATATCAGCCTCTCTCAGTATTATAATATATAGCTGCGTAGCGAATATTTTTGCCAATATTTTAATTTGCATAACATTCGAACGATGTCTATCAATCATGAAAAATTCTGATGCGGTTGAAAACTAGAATATTATTTTTGCGCCTTTGCGAGTGGATATAATTTTTTTACATCACGAAACCCACGAAACAATGTTGTGTCAACGTGACACACATTATCAAGTCGCAGTGGAGGGGTCCTGCAAAGACGTCATAGTAGCTCAAATAGTCAACGCGGGAAATCTCTGAGCGACTAATGTTGATGAGAGCTTGTTTGTTTTCATCTTTTTATAACGCGCCTTCTTGATTATCCACGCAACACGCATGCTTTTACAGCCGTGCAGGTTGCATAATAACGCTGAATAAATAACTTATTTTTTTATAAAAGCACACAAGACTCGCTTGCGTAAGTAAAACTGCAGTCGATGAATATTATGAAAAACTTTTTTTATAAAAATTAGCTTTTAATGCCATAACAGTTTAAAATAATCACATGTTACATATGTGAAAATTTAGAAGAAAATGAAAATTCTCATTTTCACCATCATAGAGAGCAGATCAATGATTTTGTTTTTTAAAATGGTGTGCTCCTCAAAAGATGTGCTCCTCATATATATGAGACATTTTTGTTTCTTAACAAAATCGTAAATTACTTAAATTAATATTTTCAAGTCGCTTGAATAAGTCATAGCGATGAGACATTATAATAACAATAAAATGAACACTTTTTCCTTTGGTACTTGCGAGATTTATAGTCATCGGGACGACTTTTTCTTCTATCTAGGATTTTAGGACTAGAAAACAATGCTAAAGAGTGAAATTTTGCCTTTACAAAAGCAAATAAGAGTAAGAGCAGGATCATCAACACACTCGGACTGGCTGCCGTATTTGTTCAGTCTGTTCACATTTCCAATTATTCTAGTTCCGTTGGCATCAGTTTCCACTGTGCCCTCGAGTAGTGCGTTCGACGGCGACACTGATATCATGATTCTGGTCACATCGGAGGGACCATCGCGGCCCCCGACTGCGGCAGATGGCAAGAGTTTTTGCCCACCGTGCACCTTTGTCAGCTGCAGACGAGCACACAGTCCCTTTTTGTCCCTCTCTTCTATTATTTGGTTGATTTTGTTAACCAAAATTTCTGCACTCTTCTTAAGTCCCGAATCTAGGGGGCTCAGCTCCTGCTCGATCCAGCACACGCAGTACTCCCTGGGGATTCCGATCTCCAGGCAGGTCCTGTCGCTGGGGATGGGCCGCAGCAGCGAACTTCCCTTGAGCCCGTGGCGCGTCACCTTCGACTCTACGCCCAGGTTGTCCACGGCCAGGTCGAGCAGCATCTCGCGCACGTCGTGCCAGCTGGTCAGCACGTCCGCGTTCGCCTTAAGGCCGTTTCTGAAGCGCTCCAGCGACGGCGGCAGCGTCACGGCCAGGTACGGCATCCGCTCCTCCACCCTGCCGATGGCCGTTCGACGAATCTGGTCAAATCTGTTTCCGTGGTCTCCCATGACCAGCACGACCGAGTTCTCGAAGACCTTTTGTGCCTCGAGCGTTTGAAATAGTGCGACAATGTTGTCATCAATGATCTGAAAATGCCTTGAAATTAAAAGGTAATTTATGTAATCAAGATTTATTTAACTAATTCTGCACTGCCATATAACGAGTAAATGGATACTCGTTGAATTTACTTGTAAATATATGGTTTCTGCCATCTATCTGAGAGTGATTGTGAAATAGACTGCGGGGGTTTGGAAACTATATATCTTTACAAATAAATTCAATGAGTATCCAAACACTCGTTATAGCCAGAGAAGGCTCACAAGACTTTTACAAGTCTGGTCCATATATACTGAAACTATGAGCAAGCACCTTAATAGAATTAATATCATCGTGACTAAGCAGAGATAAGAACGTCAGCGAAAAGAAAGCGTGTCCTTCTTCTTGCATTTTTGCTGAGAATTCCCTGGAATAATTGAAGAGAAATTCAAACTTGGGTCGAAGGCCGTAGCACCTGGAGTCTTTGGACATGCCATCATCGAGATCCTCCATGGCCAGCCAGAACGGCCTCGTGTAGTAGTCGGTGGGGGGCTCCTTGAAGCCGTGCGCCAAGTAGTTGAAGGCATTGATCTTTGGGTGGTCCTCGGTGAACATCGTCACGTAGCCGTTTTGAGAAAAGTTTTTCCATAGAGTGGGTAGGTGGTCAAAGTACCCTGAATCGTCTAGCCAAAATGGGCTAAGGGCTTTTTCATCCCTGTACCTTTTCGCTGTGAAGCCGCTAAGTAGAGCCAGCATGTTTGGAAAGGTGTTGTCTCCCACCTGAATTATGAAAAATAATACTTTTAAATAGCAAATCACGTTTTTCCATCATACCTTTGTCAAACCATTCATGACAACCCCTTTGACGCGTTCCTCAATGAACTTGCTCGTTTTGGGCAGCTGCCGAATGAAGTTCAGTCTGGACATGGAGTCAAACGCGAAAATAAGAACGTTGACCCTTCCATTTTTAGACGCCTTCTTGCTCTTTTTTGCGATGACTTCAGGCACTTTTCTGATTTGTGTGTACCCGGTTACGTAAATCACTTCACCAGTCAATACTTGCTCGCATGTTACGATGTTATATTCGTAAGGGAGGCTTTCAGGATCAAAAATGATCTAAAAATTTTAATTAAAAAGGGATTTTTTTGTTTTTTTTTAAATATACTTGCGGAGGGCCTAATTCGAATTTGTTGTCATCATTTTCCTCTCGAATAATTTCATGGAAATAGCAGTATAGATCCTTTCCCGCTGCAGTCGTCCGGTCGACGTGCAGCAGACCATTTTTGCCCAGAAAAGTGAGCGCCGGCTGCGGCGTTCCGCAGTCAATTCGAGACCAACCCGTGATATATTGTTGGATCGACGGGTCGAAAGGATCGTAACGTGGCAACGCACAGACTGCATTTGTGTAGTTTACAGTCTGCTGCTCTTTTTCGATTCCGTCTTCCAACCGGATGTTCACATGCGACTTGCGCAGCGCCACAATGAAGATAATTATCGTTCCGGCCACAAAGGTTGATTTGATGAATCGAGTCCTCATTAGATTTCGAAGCATCCTGCGAAGGAATGAAACAGATAGTTCAAATATTTTCCGGTATATTAGCTACAACACGAATTTTACAGCGGGAAAAACAAAGCTATCGAAAGCATGAAATGATATGCCCTTTATTATATTATGCTCTATTTTATCAACATAATTTCAAAACTCTATTTAATTTAATTGCAACACTGATAGAAGATCTAAACTTTAAAAAATGGAAATAAAAATTTTAATGAAGCGCGAACGTAAAAAAATTAAAAAAATTGAGGTTACTTTTTTACCTGCTGCTAGAAAGTTGTAATTTAAACTGTTGAAATGCAAAATGTAAATCAATCAATCAATCAAAATTATTACGTTAATGATGACAAAGCAACATTTTCCAACAATAAATCGGTTTGTAAGAAATCAATATTGTCAGGCTTGCAAAAATTAACGTAATCAATTATAACGAAGGAGCAGGAATTTTGAAATCTGTAACCTGTGCTTACATCTTGAAAATATTTACTAAATTGTGGTTCTCTAAATCTCTAAGACCATCATATTAAAAAAAAATCCTAAGACCTTGCCTACACGCTTGCACTCACTTTTTGCGCCAAGCTCCTCCCCGGAAGAAGGAAAAAAATGAACTAAATTCTCGAACCGACAAAACATTCATAGCGTATTGGAAATCTTCCGATATAATCTCGTCGATATAAAAATATCTACTTTTATCGTGTAGTGCAGGAAGCGCGGAGGCGTTATACCACGCGAATATTTGTTTTGTATAGCAATAAATTGTAAGTTGGAATAAAGGTTAATTTAGCAAAACACGTAATTATTCAGAGTAAAATATAATTACAACTGCTGCATCTGGGTTTCTTGTGGCATGAAATATACTGGTGATATTTTGTACACAAGTATTGGTTAACATTTTTAATTATAAATTGCTACAAAATACTAACGTACCTGTCAAAATGACAGCAACCAACACGCACCATGTTCACTGTTCTCCTCAACACAAAATCAAAGTATCAAAATCCCATCTGCAAAAATATTATTTATCAAAATAGCATTTCTCAATATATCAATGACGATCCGAATGACTTAAAAAAATTGATACAAATAGGTGCGTCCTTACTGGATCCTTCTCGGCCTTAGGCTGGAAGCAAATTTTCGGACGACACAGGTGATATTACAACATTGTACCAACATTATACGCAAATTAAGTACAGTTCCGATTCCTAACCTTGGCGCGGCGCGTGACCTTGGCCGAGCTTGCCAAAAGAGACGCAACGACTGTTTAGCATCATGAGCTAAAAATAATGTCATCTGCGTATTTTTTAACAACAGTTTCAATCGTTCGAACGCTGTAGATACACTCACACACTGATCTTGTCTTTAACAAGAACGCAGGTATTTTAGCGTATCTAACACTGATAACGTTTGCTTTCTTTTTTTTATCAGAGTGCGCTGGACGCGAGTTACTCGCCACTCTGGCTTCGTGCCCAAAATATTGGAGTGAGATTAGATACCATTAAGTCATTGGCACAACGCGGGCTGAGAAGCGGCTATTCCGCATGTTCCGTCACCACACTTGCGCAGGGGATGAGTGAAGGAAATGCATGACAAGAAATTTCTTTGAAACTAACCTGACGAGGTATATTTAGATCCTAGCTGATACAGGGCGCTTCGGCTATCCAGAGCAGCAAGGGGAGAGAGAGCACGTTGCCGAGAACTTCTGTTTCACTCAGCTGGCCGGTGGCCTAGTCTCTAACAGTTGGTTTCCCTCCCTCTCTCTCCCTATAGCACCCTGAGCACCACTATAAACGAGTATCGGTTACAGTTATATCAATCATGTCATGTCGTCAGGGTAAAAAAAAACCTGGGGCTGATCGGCACAACAATTTTGAGCCCCCCTTACATGATTTTTTTCGATTTGAAAGAAATTAAAAATATGCATTTTGAAAATGATAAAAATTTAACAAAGGAACTGAACTCATGAAATTTTTCTTTTCTTTTGATTTCGACTTCTCTCGTCACGATCTATCCAATGGTGTGCGAATTATGAGCTAAATTTCCTTTCTGTGTAATGAATCACGATTTCCAATTAGGCGACAACGCTCGCCACTTGATTAGCATTAGCATGCAAACTTTTGGAGCCGATTTTCTCAAATTTTAAACGCCAACCTGGGATATTTTTAGCCTTTTCCTCAATTTTAGATAGTATTTTAAGTAAAGGTAAAAAGGATTTATTAAAAATTTTCCATAAAGCTTTGCTTTAATAATTTGTTATTTAAAACAAGAAATATTGTGGTACAAATCTACCGTTGCGAAAAATATCACATCCAAATGTGTTGTGCAGGAACTAAAAGAAGCTTAAAAATTGTGCAAATCTTGAAACTGCAATGTTTTTAGTGTTACACATACGCCAAGTTTGATTGATATATTATTTTTTTCTTAAATCTATCGAGATTTTCCCAGTCAAGGAAAAACTTAAATCTACAGCCAATCACTAAGAATGCATGAATAAGCTTTTTCCTCATAATATATAATAGTGATTTACTCTCGCTTTTCCTGGAGTCCTAGGAAAGTATTGCCTTCTCTTTTTATCAGTGAACTTGAAAAAGAGCAAAAACATATTAAAACACTGCGTGATCGGAAAAAGTAAAATGAAATAGGAAAAGGAAAGCAACAAAGATGTTGTTGTTCGTATTTTAATTAATATTTTACTATACCTGTCCGTAAACCTACTATGAAATTCAAGATGCCGCCCCAGCCAGCAGACGAGGCCGACGAGAGCTCTCAACGTGATCGCGAATCTTACTAAGTCTGTTTAATGAAAGTTGAACTCTTTTGCCATATGAGACTTATGTTATTAATGAAATTGGACTCCCTCTAGTGCCACACAAAGAATGTGCCATTTTTTTACTTCAACTCACCTTTTAAACAGAGGAGAGCCGATTGCTCATTCGCTAGATGTTTTTGGCAGGTAGTGAACATAGAGCGACACACGCACGTCACGCCATTCATAACAATGCTCACGTGTTCGTCCAGCCTCACGCGGCTGACGCTCGTAACATAATTTATTTTGCCAGAAAGGAAATTTACCTCATAATTCACATTGTTGGATACTGTTGGATCGCGACGTGATAAATCGAAATTAACCGAAAAATTCGGTAATTTTGTATTAAAACAAAGCTCTCAGCGTTAAATTATAATAAAATGACAATTTTTATAAGGTTTGCTATCACTGAGGTACGAACATAATATTTGAAATTAAACAATCAGAACACAAGGAAAATAGATCAAATACATAAATGCTCACCAACCTTATTCATAGCATGAAGTTGAAATTGTAGTCGGCCGGCGCTGCTCTGTAAAACGAATCGCGGTCTCTTCTTTCCGTCTCCATCTCTCTAGTATATAATCTCTTAAGTGAAGTGAACAAAAAAACGGCAAAAATAATTTAAATTCATTTAGTGCCAATACCGATTTGCACTGTTGTAGTCGTTGCAGCTATGAAAGTGGCGGCTTTAAATAAAGGCCAATAAGAAAGCAGCACACGGCTTTGCAATTGAGCGAGATTTAATATGATGAGATGAGAGGTTTGTTTCCAGCATATCTTTATAGCGATGACATCATTCAGGCTTTCGGCGTACATGTGTGCACCACAAGAGCGGCAAAAGAGACGAAGGGTTTCGAACAATGTTACGTTCCCATTAATATGTAAGGAGGCGTAGAGGCCGCGCTGGGGCCTTTAGCAATTAATATTCCCTGCGAATCGACCTCTCACCCCACTTCGTCTGGTCTAAAAAAACGGACAGCGTCCCGCCATTGATTCTACTGTCCAGCATGTAGATTCCGATTTCTTCGATCAGTGCATAACAAAAAACAAAATCATTCCATTAAGTTTCAAATTCAAAATTATGTTGCTATAATTACAAAATCTTAGTTATCAATACTTGAGGTTGATTGTTCCTTATTATTGTTGGAGGAATAGAGAAGGAAGTTTTTTTAACAAAGAGGATAAAGTCCCTTTCTCTCATGATAAGGGATGATTGCAAATTTTTTTAACACTTTATACTGCGTGTTTGAATGCTAATGCAGTGCGTCATGTTTTAGTTATATTAAATTTATTTCTAGGAAAATGAAGTTAAACGAATGCAAGATAAAACATAGCACAGACAATAATTTCCCAGAATTTTGAGAGGACTACCTAAAATGCTCTCGCGTCGCGCCTTATGCAGAACGTGCACGCAACACTCGCGTGGCTTCAGTCATGCAAGTTGCATACCACCCTGCGATGAAAATTACGAAGGCTAAGTAAATGACTCGCATCGCATGGCGTGATATCTGAGGTGCATATTATAGTGAGTCTCCTTTGTTTAGAAAAAAAAGAGAGAACAAAGGTTTACACAAAATCCACTGGTTTAGGGGAACAATGTTAAAAATTGAAGCTAAAATGTTCAAATTTTACCATACATACATTGTAATTTATGGAACGACGATGCATGGATTTGTGTGAATAATTTCAGAGCAATGTTTTTTCTTCGAGTATGGCGAAATGAGTCATCGCATAGTGACTGCAGCAGTGAAAAAATAGTGTTCGTTCAACTAATCAATTAACTGTTCGGGTAGAGCGCCAATTGCCCATCCACTTATAAGAATTGTAAATATATACACTACTCTAAATATTTTCTGTACTCTTCATGGAATAAGAATCACAATAAATAAATAAATGAATAAATGAAGTTCAGTATGGGGTAAAATGTATCACGATGATTATTGAAACGCCGAAATCAATCATAGATAATTTTATTATTTCAAACAACAATGAATTTATAATGAGAAACCCCATAGGTTTTGTACAATATATACAGATATTCACTAATTCCGTGACGACGAGGAACTATCCGTGAGTGTTCTTACAATAGCAGATAAGAGTAAGGGCAGAGTTATTGACACAGTCGGACTGGCTGCCGTATTTGTTCAGTCTGTTCACATTTCCAAGTATTCTAGTTCCGTTGGCATCTGTCTCCAGCGTGCCCTCAAGCAGCGCGTTCGACGGCGACACTGATATCATGATTCTGGTCACATCGGAGGGACCAACGCGGCCCCCGACTGCGGCAGATGGCAAGAGTTTTTGCCCACCGTGCACCTTTGTCAGCTGCAGACGAGCACACAGTCCCTTTTTGTCCCTCTCTTCTATTATTTGGTTGATTTTGTTAACCAAAATTTCTGCACTCTTCTTAAGTCCCGAATCTAGGGGGCTCAGCTCCTGCTCGATCCAGCACACGCAGTACTCCCTGGGGATTCCGATCTCCAGGCAGGTCCTGTCGCTGGGGATGGGCCGCAGCAGCGAACTTCCCTTGAGCCCGTGGCGCGTCACCTTCGACTCCACGCCCAGGTTGTCCACGGCCAGGTCGAGCAGCATCTCGCGCACGTCGTGCCAGCTGGTCAGCACGTCCGCGTTCGCCTCAAGGCCGTTTCTGAAGCGCTCCAGCGACGGCGGCAGCATCACGGCCAGGTACGGCATCCGCTCCTCCACCCTTCCGATGGCCGTTCGACGAATCTGGTCAAATCTGTTTCCGTGGTCTCCCATGACCAGCACGACCGAGTTCTCGAAGACCTTTTGTGCCTCGAGCGTTTGAAATAGTCCGAGGATATCGTCGTCAATTATCTGGAAAAACAATTTTTTACTTTGAAATAAAAAACTGCTCTGCCAGAAAAAGGTATAAAGACCTACAAGACACTGTTCTGAAATATTAAGCACAAACGCACCTTAATAGAGTTGATTGCATCATGGCTGAGGAGTGTTGAGAACGTCAGCGAAAAGTAAGCATGCCCTTTTTCTTGCATCACTGCTGAAAACTCCTTGGCATAATTGAAGAGGAAGTCGTGCTTGGGCAGGTGGCCGTAGCATCTGTAATCTTCAAACATGCTATGATGAAGACCCTCCATGGCGATCCAAAACGGTCTCATGTAATAGTCGGTGGGAGGCTCCTTGAAGCCAAACCGCATGTAGTTAAAGGCGGCATACTGTGGGTGGTCCTCGGTGAACATCGTCACGTAGCCGTTTTGTGAAAAGTTCTTCCATAGAGTGGGCAGGTGGTCAAAGTACCCTGATTTGTCCAGCCAAAACGGGCTGAGAGCTTTGTCAGAACTGTACCTCTGCGCTGTAAAGCCACTTAGCAGGGCCAGCATGTTTGGAAAGGTGTTGTCTCCCACCTTGATTATGAAAAATATGACGTTTTAAAATCGTCCTGGTCCCGGCAAAATTGCGTAACTTTCAACAACCAAACGCGAATTTCCTTGTTGCAAGAAAAGGTCAACAATCAATTCGACAATGAAAATTTTGGGTGTTGAACGTTGCGCAATTTTGCAGGGACCAGGACGAAATACAAAAAAGTGTTGTTTTTATACCTTCGTCAGACCGTTCATCACAACCCCTCCGACGTGTTCCTCAATAAACTTGCTCGTCTTGGGCAGCTGCCGTTCAAAGTTCAGCCTGGACATGGAGTCAAAGACGAAAATGAGAACGTTGACCTTTCCATTTTTAGACGCCACCTTGCTCTTTTTTGCAATATCTTCAGGCACTTCTCTGATTTTCGTATATCCTGTTTCGTAAACAACCTTTTTGTTCGACCCCTGCTCGCACTTAACAATGGTGAATTCATAAGGTAGGGGCTCAGGGTCAAAAACAACCTTAGAATGAAAACTTTAATAACGATATAATCGAGCTAAATTGTACAATAAATATACTTTCGGAGCTCCTAGTTCGATTGTATTATCATCCTTTCGAATGACCTCATGAAAGTAACAATAGATGTTCTCTCCCTCGGCAGTTGTCCGGTCGACTTGCAACAGTCCGTTTTTGTCCAGGTAAGTGAGAGGCTGCTGCTGCTTGCCACAGTTGATCCTGCTCCAGCTCGTGATATATTGTTGGATCGACAAATCGAACGGATCGTAGCGTGGCAATGGACAGAAGGCATTAATGTCATATTTTGGCTGCTGCCTTCTTTTGAATTCCTTCTGTAGTCGGAAGTACATAGGCAACTGGTACAGCATCACAATGAGAGTACCAATTGCCACGACCACAAATATTGATTTGCTAAACCACAACGTTATTGGCTTCCGCAACATCATCTGCAAAAATAATTTTATTTTTTGTACAAGAAAAAACAAGTTGATAGAGCTCCAAAAAATAAATCCGGGTATTTTATTTTCTCGTTGCCTTTTGAGTATTACATCCCGGCCTAACATCTAAAGCCATATATTTTCGCGTCTAAAATATAAAACTACGCTGGTTAAAATATGTTGGAAAATAAACCATTATTGCGTTTTTGATACAAATACTTACATTCCTAGGGGCTGCTCCCAGTGTGTACAGAAATAATGTGAAAATTGATTGCCTGCCGTGTTCACAACGGTATTTCTACAAAACAATCACGTATTTTAGAAATTTCAAACATCCCTCAAATTTCACTGATTGTGAGTTGATGGCGTGGATCTGACTGATTTTCATTCTTTGTATATGGCTCAGCCATACAAAGTGTATGGCACTTATTTTTTTCTTTTCAAAATAAAATTTTGGAAAAATGTTTATTAATTTAATTGTTTTGCGTTTAAATGAGATAATTTATAATACTACGTGTAAATTAACAACTTTGTAAAGAATGAGAAGATCTTCCGCAAACAGTATGTGGATGTGGAGACGGCCTTATGCAATCTAAGTGCATGGAACGAAGCAACCTTAACCTAATTCGAGAGCGGCAACAACGCCAGCACTGCACTCTAACTTCTCATTAGTCTCATTAGTCCCGCAACAGTCAAGAGCAAAATAAATTGACCCGTAATAGACCGACAGTGAGTTTTCTCTAGCGCTGCGCTAGAATTACGGATCTGTTGCGTTGAAGTGCGCGTGTAGCAAAAACAATTCAGTTTAACGTGGATAGGTACCGAGTTCAATGCTATAAGATTTTCTTTGGGATTTTATCGCTCTTCCTTCTTTTTCCGTTCGCTCGTTGTAAATTTACAACAAAGAAATTTTTTCAAACTCTGTAGTAATTTTTTAGTAGATATAGGAAAGGGTACCAAAGTCGATGCAGCGATTACTGAAGATATATGGCAACAGGTAATACCAAATTTAGTAAACTGAAGAGAATTTCGTACTTACAATTTATTTGTTCCGTCAGGCGCTACTGAATGATAATGAAAAACGCCCATTCCTACTGTACAATAAAGTTTTCCATCTACAATTAAGAAAAATATTATTGTTTAGCCAAATGTCCCCCATCGCTTCTTAGGATATTGCTGGGAAAATATTTTGTATGCTATTGAAATAATACAAGGAACCAACAATTTTTTTAATTTCAATAACGAAATTAGGAAGATGCGCTAGAAATAATATTTCATAATAACATTGAATAAAATTAATGAAATGCTTCGGCGAATGGGCAATGAAATTTGACGTGCACAGCGAATATTGCTTACCGCATATTATTCTTCTTCGACCAATAAAATTGAACTGAACGGGTTAAATGCAAATGCGTATCAGGCGGAAGTAAGACAGATAATATTGTATCACTCTCAAGCTGATATTTCTATACAATGGGCTTGTACTATATAAAAAGGCGCACAAATGTTGAATACAATTGTGAAGGACAGAGAAAGGTTTCATTGCAATGAATGGCTTCAAATAAATGAAGGTAAATAAGAAATATTATGAAAAAGTAGCAACTGAAAAACATAAACATAGTTGGGAATAAATTGTGAAACTAGGAAAATTAACTATAAGTTTGTAATATTTTTTAAATCGGATAGAAGGTGAGAGCATAATTTTTTTATTAAATTTACGCTTTATTGTTTGCGGGATTTAATGTTAAATATTTTATTTTGCTCCAGACGTATTTTTATTATTAAATTATAATTAATTAGGGAAGCGCTATTAGAATTTTCAGGGAAACACTTTTTGTAACACAAAGTGATATTTATTTGCCAACATCAATGGTACAGAGCCACTCATTTTATACCACAGAAAAATCACAGACAAAACAAATTTATTTGAAACTTTATTAATTAGAGAGTCGCCGCCTCTGCCCTGCATGTCGCTGTAGTGCAGTGGAGACTAAAATACCATCGCATATATATAGATTTAGTTTGAGAGGAACTCCAACGAATCTATTAGTTGGGTTATTAGTTTTAACCATTGAACACTAACAAATACAATGTTTATTTTTTGAAGTCGCATTTGAATCCCCTCATGTTAAAATGTACTGTGCTAACTTTCGTAACACAAAACAAAATCTACATTTTACGTCTGGAGGAACATCAACACATTGAAGCTCCAAATTTGCATATGTGAGAGCATTTGTGGTAAATATTTAACATTTACTTATACGCAGAGACCACTTGGAAAGTGAGCAAATCTATGTTAAGAAAACAGTTATAGAAGATTCTGGTTTAAAATTATTACTAACAATTTTTGACAATAAGGTTGAGGTTTTTAATGCAGCATATTTTATACGGTTAACATTATATCCATAGAATTTTTTATCAGATCCCTGTACCACATTTAAAAATACGGTACTTTTAGTGATATCATTAAGTATTATGAAAATACATTTCACATTTTTTCATTCTAATATGCTGAGTGGTAAAAATCATGTACCTGTCATACACGGGTCTCAATGTCAATCGCAGCAATCCCATTTAAATATGACTGCTAAGACCAATCCGTTGCAATTTTTGTGTTTGTAATTTACAAGTGAATTAAAAAAATCATTTTTTAATTTCGACGGTGAACAGAACTGGCAGAGACACTGCATTAAAAATTCTGATGTTAATTGTTGATGCTTTCAAAAATAAATTTATCACAAATATCACTGGAGTCAACACATTTTTTCCAATGTTAAAAAATAGAATAATAATTTAATATCAACCGAAAGAGCAGTAAACAGCAACAAAGATAGAGATAAAAATACAACACCTTGTTTGTGCAAGTCCATTTTATCTCTAATTGTGGGAATAAATGCACACCTTTTATTTTACCACCCGCGTGTTCTATATAACAATAAAAATGCCTAGTTTTTGTTGGCAATACAGCTATATTACGTCTTTGACATTATTATATTTTTCCACGTATAACGATAAAATGCACTCCAAGTGGTCTAAATTTATTATTAAACGTTTATCATCTAATTGTTAGAGAGATTTCGTATAGTATCAGCAACGTTTTGATATTTTAACATAAAATTTCAGTCATACACAATATTTCAACTGATCTGCGCTTTTGATATGAGAACTTGGCCGATCGATCGCGCACTCACTCGATTCTGCCCTTTCTCTCACGAAGGGTAGCGTCACGCTCAGGTCTAATCATCCCTGGAAGGGCCAGGGGCGGCGGAGGCGGCACCTTGCCGCCGCGCGTCTCACGTCTTCTCTGACGAACCGTTGAGCGCCGTGGTCAGCGCCACGTGGTCTGGCCTGCGCACCGTGCTGTTGAAGTGCACCATCGAGTGGCACGACTCCCAGGTCGTCGTCTTCGACGTGCCCCTCGTAAGCACCTGCCGAAAAATACAAACGGTCGCGTGCCATTAGTTTCTGGTTTTGGTGAAAAAGGGGGCGGGACTGCGGAGGCTATTTTCAATTTTTTCGCTTTTGTGAGCTCCCGATTAATAATTAGTAAGAAGCAAAAATCAAAGAAATTAAATTAATTAGGATTTAAGGGGTGCTAAACTTTCAACACTATAGTAAACTCCAGCATTGAAAACTTGCCCCTCGGGAAGATGAAATACCGAGGTATTAAAGTTTCACTAAATACATAATCCTATAAAATTAACCCGAAAAAGTGAACATTTTGTCGGAACATTTTTATGACGCAATTTATTAGTAAAGACTAGTTTTATGGTGTAAATGTCGTTGAGTTTGACTATTGAATGGAAAAATTTTACAAGTGGGAATGAAAGTTGTGTCTTAATTTTCCATAAAAATCTAATGACCACCAAAACGGCAATTCAGCTCAATTTCAAGGACGCTCATCCATTACTTCATTTTAAAATCTATTTTAATGAAAAACAATGAACCTGTCGGCCGCCATGGGTCACACTTCGCTGTCCGCCGCGGGTGACGGTGCCAGCGGCGAGCCCCTCGTCGGTCACGGGACAGCAGCAGCAGAAGAGGTGGCGCTTGAAGTGCTTGCGGAAGGTGCCGCTGACGCAGTAAAGCGCGATCGGATTGACGCACGAGTTGGAGAACGCCAGGCAGAAGCCGATGATGCGGAACGTGTGCCAAAAGCCATTGTAGTCCAGCGGCGCCGACGGGTTGTGGTAGAACCACAGCATGAACACGTGCTGCCGGAACAAAAATCAATTTAGACTGCAAAGGATCTAATTAATAAAAATTATCTGGGCTGGGACACCTTGAACATGGTTGAGAAGAGAGCATACAATTGAATTTGGGAGGTTTTCAGATGATAATTTTTTTAATTAGACTAAAACAAAGTCTTATCGATATGTCTGTTTACCTTTTTCCAAAGCAGGACTACCAAATTTTTAATCTCTTTTAGAAAATCGTAAAAATCATGTTAATTAAAAAAATCACCAATCTCTTACTCCTACGGAAAAAATAGGATTGAAACACATCGTATTAAAATCATTGAGTTGCTTCTATTCTTAAATTTTGTGTTGAGCCAGATGCTCCTGTTAATAACACGTGGCCCATTAGCTCAGTTGGTTAGAGCATCGTGCTAATAACGCGAAGGTCGTGGGTTCGATCCCCCCATGGGCCAGCTTTTTGTGAAAAATTAACAGAACAATGTTAAAATAAAAAGAATAATGATGTGTTCAATAAAATTTGATGATGATGAAAATAAAAAGAACATTAAAGGCGGAAGTAAACTCATCCTTTTAACAAAACGAATATCCTTTTTAAGACTAGAGTTTAAAAATCAAGTTAACCTGCGGTAGGAAGCAAACAGCAAAGACGACAACGAAGGCGAGCACCGTCTTGGCCACCTTCTTGCGCGCCTGCGCCTGTCGTGTCTGCGCATGCGCCTCGCCCGGTAAGCCACGGCGCGCGCTGATAAAGAGGTGGCGCGCCATAAGCGCGTAGAAGCATGCGATTACGGTCAGCGGCGCCACGTAGAACACCATGAAGCGCACCGTCACGATATGCTTGGGGAAATCCTCGCCCCACTTCACGGCCCAAGGGTAGCACACCTGCCCAGTCAAAGACAATCAATGGATTAAAATTAAATACATTTCGAGTCAAATTTCTGCCACACTTGACGAATTAAATCTCTGTTGATGAAAATGTGATTTCTTTTGAATTTTAATTTTATTAATTGCGTCATCAGACTAAATCCAACAGAACTGAATTAAAATGAAGGTATTTTAATCAGTTTAAATGGTACACTAGGCATTTTAACTCCGCATTCAGGAATTTCCGGGAATTTCAACGTTCAGCTCTCTGCGAGCCATGCTAAATCCCACGCAGAAGCGGAAAAAGAATCTACTCTAGTTGGCGCTGCCTGGCAACCAGTGCAAACAAATTGATGGCTACACAGAGCGAGCCATTAGTGTTAAATTGAAACACAAGATTAAAAGAAGTACTTGGAATTACGATTACGACAGTGACGATTGATTCCTGAGGGTCACATTAGGTTGGGCAGCCGAATTGCCCAGTTGAAAATTCAACACGACGATTGTTAGCTACATTTTTTAGTTCCGCTCAAAGAATTCGGCTGGTCGAACACATTCCTTGCTACAATAGGTGGCCACGGCCACCCTCAGGTAGCTCGTCCGATGTTTGCTCAGGGGTATTTGTCTCGCAACAGGAGAATAGCGCACGTGCTTCCTCCCTTATTCAATGATTCGTTTCGCCGTCATAATCTTTGCTGCTTATGAGCGACTCACACGATTTATCTTTTGAACAATGGCACCTCATAACTCTCGGCCTTTTGCTGCTCTTGCATTTTTACTAAAATGTCACATAAATTTGGATCACTCCTGATTTTTATAAATTCAAAGCGTCTTCTAAATTTCATTGTTTAAATTTCTCTTCACAACGATGTACCGAAAATCGGCGAAAACATGAAAACCGATGCTTTGTTGGTTTTTGGTCTGGACGCTACAAAAAGTACTACAAGAACGCCGGTGACTAATTAGAGAAGCGACACAGCGACAGCCAGCGCAAGTAACAAAAGGAAGGTCAGCCAGTAGCCAGCCTTGTCCCTTGACTCGCTTGCGCTGATGGTCACAGTGGAGCCACGGAGCCACTGTCTCGATCTTTTAGGCCAGCGCTAAATGCCATCAACCCTATAGAGAACCGCACCCTTTTCTGATTGGTTGGAGGCGTTCTTGTAGCACTTTGCCAGATTCAGACCGAAAATCACTGAGTAACAGTTTTTACGTTCCCGCTGATTTTCAGCACGTCGTGTCGAAATAGGCTTCAGAGGTAAGATTTTGGGCTGCCTAACCAAATTCAACCCTGCAAGAATCGATTTACTCAGCCAAAGTTAAAATTCCACGCAGAGTGCTCCTTTTCAAACATTTCGAACCTGAATGGTCTTGATGGGGCTGACGTCGAAGCTGCGGAGGTAGGAGCCGACCAGGGCGGGCAGGGCGCAGACGACGGCGAGCACCCAGATGGCGAGAGCCACTGCCACGGTGAGCTTGGTGGCGCGGCCGACGTGCTTGCGCATGGGGTCCACGATTGCGAAGTAGCGGTCGGCGCTGAGTGCGGTCAGGGTGAAGACGGACACGCCGATGGACAGGTCCTTAACGAATTCGGACAGTTTGCAAATGAACTCGCCGTAGGGCCACGTTTCGATGGTGTAAACGGTCGAGGTGAAGGGCACGCACGTCAGGATGAGCAGCAGGTCGCCCACCGCCAGCGAGAAGATGTACGTGTTGGGCACGTTGCGCATTCGTCGGTGCCGGCAGAAGATGAGCACCAGCGTGCCGTTGCCCAGGACGCCAACCACGAAGATGGCGGCAAACAGCAACGGCACGATGTACGTCTCCGGCCGGTTCGGGAACTCGACGTAGCCCGTGTCCTGCGTCTCGTTGTCCCACGTTCCGTTCAGCAGCAAGCCGCTCGAGTTCCATGCCCACTCGTTCACGTCAGCTGCAACCAAAATTCATATTCTATTTTAGAGATTTCAATTTATTGTGCAATTGGACAAATAACCGTGTATAAATGCCTTAAGGCTCAAGTTTAAGTTAATTTTTTGGAAAATATTCTCTGAAGTCGTCCGGTGACGTAATGTAAGGGATTTTTGTGAGTTTTTTCTTTCACCTTCAGAAAAGAAGCTATATTATTGATTTTCCTACCTTGCTCCAAAATTGTAAAAAAAATAAATATGTGACTGGAAAAACAAACAAAAATGATTTCAGGCTAATAATTCAACCAATTATTTATTACTAAAAAATGTGTTCAAGCGAAACATTAATTCTAACTCTTCCTCGGACTTGAAGACGGGTTTAGAGTTTTGTGTTGACTTTAGACGCTTTTTCAGTTTTGGACAATTTTGAGTGAGAATTAAATGGCTTTAAATTGCATGATTCGTGCTTGTTTTTATCACCCCATTACGATCATAAGATCAAATTTCAGAAAAGTCGAACGTGTAAAATTCACAGCCCTATTACCGCAAACACGCTTTTCAATATTTCTCGGCTAGAAAGCTACCTTACTTTAATGTTGAACGATTTCATTATTCACGACGCGTTCTATTACCGAGAGTGAAGCTCACAATCAGTATTAAATTGGGCGGTAAAGTAAACTCTTCAGCCAGTAAAATTCCATTCATAATATATGCACGCGCAGGCTCTGGCTTGATTTTGAACCGGTTTGGTGCTTCAAAAGTCACAAAGACAAGTTGAACACGGCTCTTTTGATCGCGTCGAATCGCAATTCTGTGCCTTATTCACCGGGAAGAGAGCGACATTTTTATTCATTGCGAGTTCTGAATAACGGGCGGAACGCACTTCTCAAAAGCTTTTGGGGGAAATAAGATGAGAGGAGCCGAGAGGATAATATTATTGCTCTTGTTTCGTTTCTTTTCAAAGGAATACATAGAAGACCTGTTATTTTACATTCAACTGCAGCTAGGTTTCTGCTACTGCTGCCGACACTGATTTTAATTGGACCCTGGATAGAACAAAAGGTCCCGAATTTTCAATCGATTTATTTGTTTCTCACCCAGTCTAAAGTTTTGATGGCCTCTGAGCAAACATTTGCCCGTTTCAGCCAGTTTGAAGTCGACTGACTAACTGTTCGCTAAGTGTGCTCCATCATCTCAAGGGGTCCTGTCCACCACTCTAACTCATAACTAAATTTCCCAACTTGCGTTCAATTGAATCTTCCAACTAAGCGTTTCTCACAAACACAAATTAGTCCAATATCGGATTTCGTTAAATGAAAACTGCTGCGGTGTTTGTTTTGCTTCAATTCATTAAGATGGAGTTGTAAAACGCAGAGTCATGGTGGAAGAGCCGTGTGTTGCTGTGAATGTCGGCGGAAAAAACAGCAGCCTGAAAACACAGCAGCTTGCTTGTTGAATGCATACGCGATCGCTTCCCGCACTGCTCTCATGAATAATTAATCTTATGTTCAGCTACTGCGTGTATGGGTGTATGTGCAGCTGACCGAGTGCCTGCAGAGCGCCGGTTATGCAAATTGCCCGACGGCCCCGCTCAACCGGTTGCCTACCCACGCAGTCCGAAATGCCAAAAGCCTCGCCAGGAAAACACTCCGGCTGATAAACAGTTTTTTGCGCAGCTTGAACGCCTCAAACGGAAAATATTTGTTCAATATTTTTCATCGCAATGATAATTAGATTTTGCGGATAGCATGAAATAACAATTAAAAGTCCAGCGAAATTCATTTTTACCTTAAATATTTCCGTTTAAATTTTCGAGAAAATAGGCTCTACAGTTTTCATGCTAATAAAGAGGCAAGACAAGTACTGTCTAAAATCAATATTTATTTCAAAAGGAGGGAAATTTCGCACAACATTGGATTTATCGTGACGAAAGGAATCGAAATGAGGCTAAAAATCAAGACAAACCAATTATTATGTAGAGACGTGTTGTAGAATATTTAATTTAATTGTTATTCAGCCCTAATTTGAGGAGGTTATCATTCAAAATAGCAATTCGACCAATTTCTAATTTCAGTCAATAATTCTCGTTAGTTTTAATTGTTGTCCTCTAAGAATCATCCCCTTTAAACAATTTTATTTGATTTATTCAACACAAGGTAAAATTGTTGCTAGCAAACGAAATTATTTTGAGCCCAAAAGTGAAAGGTACATTTCGTCCTGGTCCCGGCAAAATTGCGCAACGTTCAACAAACACCCAAATTTTCATTGTCGAATTGATTGTTAACCTTTTCTTGCAACAAGGAAATTCGCGTTTGGTTGTTGAAAGTTACTCAATTTTGCCGGGACCAGGACGATTTTGTAAGACGGAACAATGGACCAGGCCGCATTTTTCATGCTTCCCTCGGTGGATTTGTTGCAAATGACCGTTGTCAAGGAGACACTTAATGAGAAGGAGTCGCTCGCATTCACAAGCATTTCGGTCTCTTCTCAAGTGCGCTCACTCATTCGGATGGAGTCTCAGCTAATAATCGCTGCCGTGCCGGCTTTTTCCTCGCGCCTCATTAAATCTGTCTTATCTCACGAACTATGCGCGCGTATTCATTCACTCATTCAGCCTTATTGAATTACCCGGCAGAGAGCAGAAACGCATTTCGCCCAGCTAGCATTTCCAGAAACGCAAGTTTTCGGGCCAAGCCGACGCAAACTTTTGGCACGGCGCAGCAGATTTCACCGCGACTTTATGGCCCGCACTCTCGAGAGATATCGCTTTTCCATTACCATTTTTCTGAAGCCAGCCAGAGTTCGGGGAAATGATCCCTTTTCGGTCACAACAAACATCAAATAACAATTTTCATCAGTCGTTTCCGTTAAGAGCGTCTGAAATTTCGTTCTTACTTAGTGCGAATAAAAAATAATGGATTGACTTTGAACGAGAGAAAATTGCTGCCTCCCATAAAAAGAGAGAAGCCAATCAGGTAGCTATCGCCCAACAACTGCCTCAATCCAGTAAAATATAAAAAACGAATATGTAGCAAAAAATCCTCGAAACAGGAAATTCATCTAAAGCCCTAGATTGTTCTTTCGTTGCTGGTCAACGTAGAAAATTGTGAAAAAAATTTCGATACTGAGAAGTTGGAGAAGTTATTTTATTGTTTGTGGCGTGATTCGCCAACGTTATAATGGAATGGGTCGGATTGCCGTTGGGGCAGAATGGCGGCGAGGGCAGAATAACAATGCTCGAGATTAGCATGTATGGCTTGGCGTGTGTTCTGGTGTGAGAAGAGCCCTTTGCACGACTCCTTCGGCATCGACTGCAAGCAGACTGTGAATGAATCAGCATAACAACTCGGAGAATTCCACAAGTCAGACGTGAAACGAACTGTAAATCAAACGCAGCGCGAAGACAGACCTTTTCCTCGTAATAGTGAAAAGGTACCTGTAAAATGGCACCAAAATCGATGATTTCGAACTTTGTTTCGTGTTATGTCAGGGTCGGACCTATAAGGTTGAAATTGACCTCTAATAGTCCAATTTAGTATGTAGTGCCCCTGAGGATTCTAATTCACCTCACACGAAGCAATTAAATACACCTCAAGTAAATCAGACACGAGAAATTAGATTTTATCAACGTAACGCAATCAATTTAAGGGCCATGCAGGGCGGAGCGGTCTTTAACCATTTTTAAATTTCAAACTTTACTATCGCAATTGCCATTATGAAACGTATTTGCACTCGTGCAGAATTTCGCGGGCTACATTTTTTGCCTGTAATTAGAAAAAAATGCAGGGGGACATCACCCTGATAAAAATCAAAACATTCGAAAAAATATCACGAAAGGTCACCTTGACCTTTAAGCTGCAACTTTTCACCAAATTTAGAACTTAAAATTTAGGTTTGCACGGGAAAGTTTCAAGATCATATCTCAACTTATTCTAGAGCTACAGACCATATTCCATTTTCTGGGTGTTTAGATTAAGATGTAACCAATAAATAGGGAACCAGGCTCGAAACTCGGAATTGCCCCGTTTCTAAGCAAGAACTGGCTTCGGCATCACTTCAAAAATTTAAACGGAAAAAATCGCTCCAAATTCGTCTGGAACTGCCCATTATCTTTCAGTGTGGGCTGTTTTGCGGCCCACTGGCGTCTCAAATGCATTAAAAAGACTCTGGAGCGATGTAAATTTGGTTGGCTGCTGACTAGGGTTCGTAAAGCAGACCAGACACCGCCTATTCGGGGGTCTGATTGCGGGCGGAGGTCTGACTAGAACTGCGTGATTAAAATTCTCTCTTCGAACTGGTTCGCTCCCTCGTGTTTGCCCCGGAATAAATTAGTTAAAATAGTCCATATCACTCGGTTAAAAGCCGTGACCAACTGTTCCTCCACAATTGGATAATTCGCCAACCAAGCACGTCGCACGACTCTCAGGGAAAAATTGCCTGTCGACGACCACGCCAATTCTACTCTTCACAGTTAACGAGGCGTGTCATTTTCGGTGAGCCGAGCAGGAGAGTCCGTCGTCCTCGCCTTCATAGCGCTGCTGCTGCGTTCTAATTAGGCAGCGGCGGGAGTGAAATTGGCCAGACGGGCTTCTTTTCTTTCTCTTGGCGGCCTCCCTTGTGCTCACGTTCGCAGTGGAAAGCCTGCTGACCAAACAACAGAAACAATGCGTTTCTCTCTCTGTCAGCGCCAGACAAAAAGGGAGAAAAGCTGCACTATTTGCCTTCTCAAATCGCATTACCAGCTAAGGGTCGTTTGTTCCATTTCCTTGCTCCCAACAGTGTACATAATGTGAAATTGAGAAGATCGACTATTTTTTCCGAGCTTTCAATCGTTGCGGGACCATACAATAAGCAAAAATCATGCAATTTGAAGCTACTTGAACCATCCTTTAAATCATCAAATATATATTTTTTAGTTCAATTGCTGAAATTTGGTTTCAGAACATGTTTGACACCAATTTTTTATTTACCTATTTATCCTGGTAAATACCCTGGTGGCCATCCACGTTGCGTCCACGAAACCTCGTCCGTCGATTTTACGTGGATGAGTTCCACGAACATAATTTATTTTGGCTTTTTTCACACTCGTCTGGAAATACTTTCCCTTTCGATGTTTGACCATTTTTAATCAGATTTGGTTTCAATTTTCGGGTTTTTAGGGCAAAATTAACGTCCGTAGAACTCACGCGTGGATATGTTATTATTACTTTCTGGAAAAAATCGCCTTTTCAGATAAAGGGAATTTTATGAAATTTGGCCCAATATTTTAGGGTGCGATGTATATGACCACTAAAAAATTCGTCCAAATCTGAGGACCCTTGCCAAAAGGGTGTCGACAATGTTTGTTTCATATTAAAACTCACAGTTTTTCGAGGAAAATTCCATAATTATATCAGGGTGAATTGTGCTAAAAACAGATACCTAAAAAACCATCTAACACTGACAATTTAACTCCAAGAAGTAATCTAAAATTCACAGCTCTGATTATGTACAATTGTTTACTATAAAATTTTTAATCATTCGCTCCTCTGCAGTTGAATCCCAATGGATGTCGTGCAAAAGCACATCACATTATGCCGAATTTTCGAATGGAAGACCCACTTTGAGCTGGCACGAGGAACAAACTTCGGAGGCGTAATGACGGCGGCACAGGCAAGCGAGGAAAATGACTTTGAATTTTCGCCGGGCCAAGGGAGCTCAGTCCAACTCAATTAAACACCGATCGCGCAGCACTTGGGCCGAGTTTGTCTTGCGAAATGAGATAATAGCTACCGGGCCGAGTTATGCTGGCGGGCTGCAAGAGTAAATTATTTCCATTGCAGCGTTGCGAGTTATACGCAGTCCCGTCCAAATATTTGCCGACACATTAAAGTGAAACCGAGAACCAGAGCAAGCAGCGTACGTGTTCCCGCTTTTTGCGGAGCGGAACTTTGTAGGTCGTGTTAGCAAACACGCGAGTCGAGCTGAGCTTCTGAAGGTTATTCGCAGGAAACAAGAAAAAATATATTCTGTTATAATTAAAGACGGCTTCCTCGGGATATAGCGAGCTGTTTATTTTTCCGTAATTCTGCATAAATTTCATGCTCAACTAATTTCAGCTGCTGATTGCCCTTATTCATGAGCTAATAAGAGCTGAGGAAAATCAGCAGCCGAAACTAGTTAAGCAGAAATTTTATGTAAACTACGAAAAAATAAACAGCGAGGAAGGCGCCTACAATTTCAACTGAAAATTAGTTACCTGCAATCATTGGTGTCTACCAAAAATTCAATCTTTGTATCGAAAAAATAATTTGTTCACCTGGAAAACAAAAGATGACCTTCGAATGTGGAAATATGAGGAATGTGTGATACTTTGAAGTTTATTTTAATATAAAAGCCTTTGAATATAGAACAGAGGCCGTGGAATTAGCGAAATTAGATGCCAAAGTGGTTTTATTAGATTCACTCGACCCCGAGAGCAACTTTCTGTGAGAGGAACGCCGAGGAACGCAATGAATGATTAGATTACACACGGCGTGGGAGCCGTTTCGAGCCCAAAGCAAACTCTGGTAAACTTGGCACAATGCAAAATGCACTCAACCGCATTCCTACATTTAACTGCCTACGCATATGCCGTAATTGCTTTTGCAGGTAAATTAAACTAGATTCGACCTGTTCAAAGCACTAGTCGGTGTTCATAGTTTCAACTGGAATGTACGGTCAACAGTAAATTGAAAGTAACTCTCGTAATAGAGAGATTATAAAGTTTTGTAAAATACACACAGTTGATTGACACCAGGGGTAAAAACGTTAATATTCTAAAACGATTTTGCTTTTAAGCGGAGTTTGCTTTTCCATTTACGACTTTTTTACGCCCAGGGCACTCTCAATCATATTCTATCCTCGGAAAAGCCGTGTCCCACAGGACATGGGGAAAACACACACAAGATAAACAGCGCCAAAAAGCCACGTTTTCAATAATATTATATTGTGCGCGGTGGCTGATCGAAAAATAATAGTGTCGCCACCAGCTAGCAGCGAATTTTTCTCACCGCTTCCGAACCGATCACCTTCGCCCGTGTTGTGATGAACCATTTCGTTTCCTGTCATCAAAACTTCCTTATTTTTTATCATATATATGTTGAGTTTTTCCTGGCATGTTTTCATCCACCAAAAGTATTAGCATTGCTATAAATATTTTTTTGCTTAAATATCAGACTACCAGTGTCTCTGACAATCGGTTTGATATTTTAAGAGGAACAATTGAAAATAAAGGAAGCAATTCTATTACCTTTATCAATTTTGGCTTTAACTATTTTCTTAAGGATTAGTATAATATGCATTGAAAACAATCATATCTTGGGGCCATAATTATTAATCCATTTTAAAATCTCTCGTTTGAACTGCAATCTACAATAAACTATGTTTATTTTCTACTCTTAAGTTTGAGGAGCTGAAGCTAGAGCTTTTCTCATTACAGCGTGCTATTTGCGCATAAATCCATTTAAACTTCCTGATAACTTCTTTATTACACCATTCTTTTGAATCTGACAAGAGATTGAACAAACACTTCCCAAGAAAATGTCTTTGCGATGATTCAGAATTCGGTTATTGTTCACGACGCTGCTGGTGAGACAAATTTTTCTGCTTAATGCGCCAGAACGTGAAATTTATTCTGGCGCCGCTTAAATTGCTCGAGCCAGTTGCCAGTTTTATTGCGTATTTAGAAATCAATATCGAATTTTGCCGCACGAAAATTCGATATTGCCTCACCCGAGTCCCGTTTTGTTTATTTTCCAGTGGCGCTTCAGAAACCAGATTAAACGCGGCAAATCTAATTTTCTTGCCATAGCAGGTAATGAGATTTTGACGGAACCACCAAACTGGATTTTTGCTCAGCTCCATGCCCGAAATTACCAGGAATTCCGCGATCGATGCTAAACAGGATTTACCTTTTAATATTAAGCCTGTTGCTTCAGGCATTAAACTGTCAGTCGAACTGGATATTTCTATTTCACATGAAGTCTATAATGAGGGACAAAAAGCATAGTTATTTTATCTTCAAGGGAGATTAATTTGAACCAATTGCATGCGGAATAGAAAAAACGGTTTTAGCTAAAAAATTTATTCAAATTAAGCATTTTCATTGCTTCGTATAGCCTATTATATGTAGAATTTAGCAAGTTTATCCTTAAATGTGCAAAATAAAATTATGTTAGGACAAAGTAATAGTCAAATTTCGTATTTTGCAAAATTTATCTCAAAATTTAAACGATTAATCAATGGTTTCTCGCTTGATTTGAATTCCTCTCGATGCAATTCGTATGAAGTAAATTTCTCTTTTGGTGAAATAAATCATGATTTTCAATAGGAAGACAGTGCTTACCGCTTGAATAGCATGCAAGCTTTGGAGCCAATTTTTACAGAAATTTAAACCTAGGAAAATTGGTTAATGGATCTCCTTTCCAATTTTTAGATAAAATTTCAAGTAAAGATAACAATTTATTAATATTACTGTAAAACTTACTTTCATTAATTTTTTTTTCAGATATAAAACAATATACTAATAAATGGCTAAAAATAGCAATGATGAGAAAGAGGACTGCGAAATCGATATCAGTCTTGATACGCGCTGCAATAAAGAAAGCTATTCTCGTTTGCTGTGTGGGTGACAAGACAAGGAAAACGCATTTTCTCGGCTACTGCTGTCATAACCGCGGTCCCAACGCAGGAACTGATTATCGTGGCGAGAGAAACATGAAGCTTTGTTTGGGTGTTGACGGACGAGACGCGGAAGACAATGAATGCGAATGTGACCACGCCGACAGACCCCATGATGGCAATTTGATCGGAAATCGATAAATAATATTCGGCTCTTCGGCCCTCGGGAGCAAAAAGAGAGTTGCTCCCTTATTATCGGAAAATGTGTACTGCGAGAGAACCATGTTCTTTTAATCGAAATGGGTTATTTTGAGAACGCCGGAGAAAAGGTATGATATCTGCCATCAGTTTGGAAATTGCGAATTTTCTCCAGAGATAAAAATAGTTGCCATTAGTTGCATCTCACTTTTCTTGTCAGGAAAATTGGCAAGGAAATTAATTCTTGGCATGTGTGGTTAAGATTGACAATTCACATTGTCCCCCCTGTTGGTGCAGACATTTAGTTGGCAACTAAAACACAGCAGGGAATAATGTTGTGGGTATTTGGATTTCGTGTCGACAATGATCCTTGCGCGTTAATCCCGGCCAGAGAGTCGTGAGTGGATCTAGATATCGGACCTCAAATTAAAAGCGATGTTGCATATTCATAAACTGCCATAAATTCAAGTTTCTTGAAGATCCGAAGTAAATAAAACCGCTCAAGAAATTTGGAAGCTGTCATTGCGATGGAAAGAAACTTTATCGTCTGACGTTTGCGTGTGAAAGGGTTGTAAATTGGCAATATTGAGGGCAAGGAGCTTCTGGAGCAAGTTATTGCAGATGTGACGCGTCACATGGGCGTAATTTTATTGTAATGGGAGCGAGGCAGCTCCTTGAGTTTGACATGTGTGCTCAAAGGGTGGAAAACGGAAAACTTTCAGTTGCAGCTGCATGTATTTACGCGCCCAAGTCTGAGTTCTCTCCGATAACTGGAGCGCGAAAAAGTTGCCCCAGGCAGAAAGTTTTCGTCCGGACGACTAGCCAACAAATAAAAACTGCGGATCTACTCCCGAGAATTGATATAAATCACGATCGGGATTCCATTATTGCGGTGTGAAAAGCCACTCTAGACTCTACTGCATATATTTTATCCTCCAACTATGCACATGCACCCATTTCAGTCTATTTCGAGGCGAGATTTTATGCGTCAGATAAAAATGAATTACGGCGAGCCGGACATAATGTTGCAGACGCGTATTTAGCGTGTATTTGCACCGACAGTTGGTGCGAAACACGCGGGTGATAAATGGTGTCGTTCGATTATTTTATCCGAAATCCATCGGTGCGGCTGCAGCAGCAGTTTGTCGGCGTTTGCGGCTCGCTGCCAACGGCGGCAAATTCGTTTTGCACGCGCGCAAATTCAATTCGCGCAAACAATACGCGAAAATGGATTTGCAGGGCAGCGCTATTGTTTTAAGCTCACTCACAATCAATAAATTCCACAATCTAATTTGTTTGTTAAAGGCAGGCTTTCAAAACAGAGCCATTTTGTGAGGGAATCATTTAAAACAGACCAATTTCAGCTCACAAATCTGTTTCTGAAAACAAACGCCGTCGGTTCTGATGAAACGCATACACACTGTTTCTGTTTCTTTGCTACATACCTGTGCAGTTATCGTTTTTTTTGTCAGAAATCAAAACGCCTTTAAAGTTGATTAGGCACATAATTTATTTGATTTACTAGCTAAAATAGGAAGTTGATCAAATTGTTATGTAGTTATAACAATACCATATATTTTCGTGGCATATTTCGATTCCTCTCGTTGAGATCTAGCCAACGACAAAAAATAATATTTAAAGTAAGGAAACAGTTCTCAACATATGGAAAGCACGTAACCATGCTTTTTTTAAATTTAGCTCAAACTGAATTAGCTAATGCATTGGCAACAAGGATTTTCCGGGCTTTCGCACTTTCAATTTGCTTCAAATCACGCTATTTCACCCTGGAAAGTCCAACTAATGGTATGAGAATTCAACTAGATATGTTTGTGTGAAACTAAAACCCAGTAAACTGATTTTGATCGTTCATTAACCGCACTTGCTTTGCCGTGAGTTCTCTGTCAGATGGATAATTATTTGCGTTTGCTAGAAGGAGCGAGAGAGCCAGTCGTCGGCTTGTGCATCGGTGCGTGCGTTTGTTCGCCGCTTTTGGCAGCTGCACAATCAGATATGGTCTCCGGACGGGGTGAATTAATTGCGAGCCCCGGCAAACGTGGTGTTTCCAGCCGAGGGCGCGTGTCGTCCGGCACAAATATTTGACTTTGCTCGAACTCGAGTGTATGTGATGAAATGCGCCTTTGCTCTCTACCCCTATCACTCGCGCCTCTCTCTTTGATTGACGCCGCACGCGTTGCACCCGGCAAACATGACTCGAGTCCGTGTTTTCCTAATCAGATAGCTTCTGCTTTTGAGGCCACTCATGCTGTTGTATCATTAACCTGTAATTCGTCGCTGCTTTCGATGACTGAAACTGGAACCGGTATTTTTTAGTTGAAAAAAGGTCGTAAGTAAAAGAGGATTTTTTTAAAACGGATAAATAAAAAAATAAACCCACGCTCAATTTTATAAAATTCAAATGGCTGGTTTACTTAGGATGGATAGCTAGCAAAATTCTAAGTGGAAACAAATTAAATACTTTTGATTTATTTAATTATTTCCTCAGAATTGAAAAATGCAGTATCAATGAGTAAGTTTATGCAAAATTTTGTTAAAAATTGGCAATTATCTGATTAAAACCGATTTTTGGAACGTTTAAGCGTTTTCATTATTGGGGATAGAGAGGTTTGCACGCTCAATTAGTCACGTCAGTTGCTTACAACAAATAACAAAATGCATTTTAAAGCATTCTTGATGTAGTTGAAAAGAGGTTGACTCTCTTGTCTTCACACCCTTTGATGAACTGTAGTTTCACGGTGATATACACTAAATTCTGATGCGCAATGAGGTGCTAACAACAAGTATTGAAATAATTACGTTTTTAGGGCGCAAATAAAAGGATTTGAAGGGGTTGCACCCTTAAACTACTTCAGCTATCTAGGGGAAGTCGAGACAAGCATATCGGTGTGTGGTTTTTGAAAATCTGACCATTAGAAGCTGAGATTTGTGCGCGACAATATTTTATGAAAATTCGAAATTCGCATAGAACCCGCAAATAATAAAACTTCGGGATTTTTGTCAATGGAGTTTTTGGTCATTAGAGTAAAAAAATTGTCAAGATCCTGATAGTGAGATTTCTGTCAGAATTATGTACTATTCCTGGATATATTTAGGCTCCATTATTTTTATTAACGCCATGTGAAGACCTCAGCTCGCCTGGAGAGAGAAAAAGGTAAATAACGCTGGTCGAAATTTCTATATATATGTGCTTATTTTTTATTTTTCAATTTTTTCCGGCCGGCAGAAGCAATCAGTCCAGCCACAACATTTTGTCATTGCAAAAAAACGATAATGCCTTGATTGGACTTTTCAACGGCGAGGAAATCTAATTTCCTATACACGTTGTCAATTTTGTAAATATTTGATAATCATGTTTGTTCATTTCGCAAAATGCGCCACAGCAAATTTGCTTTCATCTGTTGGTGCCGCGAATTGCAACCAACTTTCCTAGAGGTAGAAACAATTTGTTCATATGCAGAACAGGTGTATTTTCATTCAATTAGAGTGGAGCATGGCAAACAAACAACGACCACAGGTTATTAAGCCGAAGCCGCACAGAGCAATCACCAATTTTTTCCCGCGCAGCGCACCCAAAAATCAATTCGGCACGAAAAGAGAGAGTCGCGTGACCAGTAGGGCGAACGACCCCAACCTGTTACCCCCGCCCGTGAAATTTATCGCTTATCAATACGCGTCGACAAGTGCTAAACGTGGAAAAATCGGCCATTTTTTAGCCATTTGCCCTGTTTGATCGCTAAATGGGCAAATTCATTCTCTGCATCCGTTTTGAGGTAGCTGAAAAAATACTTGTTGCGTGAGATTGTGGATCAGGAAACAGCTTATCTAATGATTACAAGGAGGGGGAAATCTTTAGTTGCGTAGTTTTTATTTGATTTATTTTCAGATTATACCGAGATATAAGATCTTCATTTTGATGTCGTCAAGTTCATTTTTTCGCTATCTGAACTAGCTAAAATTATAAATATTTTTGTGTATTCAGAATTTGTAAAAGCCGCCAACAGATGGCACCACCGTATAGTATCGATTCTAAGACACGCGTCCACTGCTATTTAGGACTCAGTCCTACATGCTTCTGTGCTTCCTGCGCTCATTATAATTTCTTTTGATGTGCTTAAACCAAAAATTAGTTCAAACAAAAAATATTTTCTGGCGTTTCAACGCTGGACTGTTTTTTGCTTTCAGCACATCAACGGAAATATTTTTAAGGACTGAATGCAAAGCATGCAGGATTAAGTCTAAAATCGTAGTAGAAGTGCCTTAAAAGCGATGTAAAAATGTTTTATATCATTTTAAAATTTATGTCAAAGGTATAGCTGTTTTTATTGTATGATCCAAATCCAATAAGAAAAATTTTTAATTTAAAATCCTCATCATGCACCTACTAAACTATTTGATATAATATTTAAGCTGCAAAAACGTCGCTAATTGTCCTATGGAAATGCAGCAGGATTTTTTGCGTACGTAGCAGATTAAAGTCCGTAGGAAAATTCTGCTTTGCAGTGTTAACAGAAAGGTCAGACGTTTGGTAAATGAGGACAGACCGCATATATATTTTATACCTTTTGGGCTTGGGCTGAAAGAGCTGAAAAGCCGCAACCGCGTTGTTGATCTTTCCGCACTCTCCCTGAGTTTTCGTTGCTGGTTTAGTAAACGAAAGGCCAATGAATAAGGCATCAAAGGCGGCCGACCGATTGACAATACAACACCAGCCCAAAAATCATTCATTCGTTCCCAATATGTAACGCAAACCAACACTTTTTGGTTGATGCGGAAAACAAATATCATGACGCAGCAATGAAATATTATATTTTGGTGGAGCGTAAATTTCAATTGCAAAATATCAAATTGAGCGCAGTAATATTTGTTTGAAAAAAGCGGGTATAGTTGAAAATTTACTCAGTTGGATCCAACAATTATCGTGCGGGTGAAAATTGACTGCCAGGCATTTTTCAATTTTTATGGAAATGAAAAGATTTATAGCTTATTTTAGCAACACTATAATTTTGTGAAATTTAAAACCTATTTGATAGTTTTAAATTTCATAAAATTCCTGAATGTTTTTTTCTGTTCTTCTAAATTTGTGTTTATATTTCTTCCGACTTCAAGAATTTAAGCTGAAAATTCTTGCGATGAAGTTGTGGCACTTTTCAATTTAAATAAATGAACAGAAATCCGTGATGCGTTAACAATCACGTCGTTAGCGCTTGCCTTCTCTTACGATTGGACTCCCAGCAATTTGTAAATGTCATTTTACTGTTGACTTCTCGACTAATCCTTGAAGTCAAATTGAGCAGAACGTAATTTGAAATTAACCATCCAAAATGAAGACGTCACTTCACAGATTACGCAAATCCATCTTATACTCATTTTTTAAACTATATCTCGGAGTAGATTTTGTCTGTTCCCGTTTCTTGGGTGAGAAGTATTGATTTTCACGTTAAGCAATTTGCAACTTTTCCCTCCCGTTTCCAGGTTTGCAGCATAATGGCCATGTTTCTCCGTCAAGTAAAGACATCAACACGCAAGCGGTCGCAAATTAGAGGCCTGCAGCGGACGGGATTGAGCCATGAATGCATTATTTACGTATAATCGCGGCGCAGCACGCCACGCTTTTTTATCGCTATTCTCACCCCTGTAATCTGAGGGTGGTGAGAAGGGGCGGCGCGATGGATCGCCCCTGCGTAAATGGGATTCGGGCTGTTTCGCATTTATTTATCGCCGGCGCTGGGAGCACAAAGGTGCCTTCGGAGACGCTGCCCGGGGATTTCGCGGCCGTTAATCTGGTGAGGAAATTTATCGCGCGCGCCGCGCGGCGACAAAGGCGGCGAGAGATCTGCAGCAATTAGCCACGAACAAAGACACCCCTGGCCAAGAGGGTGCGAGCAGCCAAGGTGCTCACTTCAGAGACGCTCTCCGTTTTGTGTGTGCAAACTGTTTGTCTTCCGAGTCCCGTTTGGGACGGATAAAACACCATGACTGCTATCTCTATTTTCTTTCTGTTAGGCAAAAAGGTATAAACAAGCTGGTGTTATGCGTCTGTGTTAGTGCCATTGTAATTTAGTATTTAATTTAATAAGAGAATAAATATATAACAATTTTACTCGTTTTATGCTGGATTGTTTGTGGATTAAAATAGGTTGAAGATATACGACAAAAATTAAAAAAGGGGTCTGTAAATGTGATTTTTCCACATAAAACAGGGTCGACTAGGTTTGAATAGTATGGAGTACACGCAATTTTTGGACCTAACTTCAGAAATGACACTTGGGCAGCAACCACATCCGCGAAGCCTGACGTAATTGAAATGTGTTTAGACTTGCAAAGCGGACGAGCTATTGGAAGCAAAACCAATTTTCCATAATATAACGTATAACGCCGTCATGTAGGACGCATGTGTGTGTTTGTAAGCAAATGCACCGCCTTCTTGGTTTGCATCTTCATTATTCATTACGTAATCCGAGCGGTTTGCATCAATTTCTGAGAACACTTCCGACCTCCTTACGAAATAGGGCGAATTAGCACTTTATGATCAAAACTTGTCGATATTAAATCTCTATTTAATACTGCATAATATATTAACAATGCAAAAGCAGAAGATAACGTGATAATTCAAATATAGTCGGGAGAGCAAAGTTTGCTTAGTAGGACTGGAAAGACATGCAACGTTTAGATTATGCCGAGAGACAATTAATTTTCGTTCCCGTTCAATCCAGCGCGGAGCAAGGCTGAAAAATTAGCTTTGTAAGCATACACCAGTGCTAATGTTTAATTTGGTTAAGGAAGTGAAATTAAAAACACTTTTACCCAACTAATAAAATTGCGATTAAGAGTAATTTTTTTAGAAAACTGGCTGCAAAGTTAGCGTGCTTTTCAAATGGGGAGGACTGTTTCCCTACTTGAAATCTTATTTTATTTATTTCAACAAAATAAAAAGTTTCTCCGAAAAGTATCAGACACTGAGAGGAATCGAAATCTGCCAAGAAAATGTGGACAAGCGCAGTAAATTTTGTAGAAAATTGGTGAAATTTGAATTTGAATTGTAGCTCGAGATCCTCTTTCGATTATTGCATATTGTAATACCAATTGTTAAAACTAAATATTTTACCTAAAAATTAAAAGCAAAATCAAAATTGTTGCTCTGTATCAATCTACTTTAATATGTACGTATTCCAACAGGTGCCAAGTGTTCTCCAGCGCTACAGGACAACGAAATTAACGAAATTAAGTTTCATTTAGAGAGCGAGGACATTTTCTCCTCTCCGTGAAACAAAGCGTTCATGCGCGTCCTGCAATTATTCTCGCTCACGGATCGAGGTCTTAATTCTGCATTCATTGCCGTCGCCACTGCCGACACCTAGGGAATAAATTAATTGCAATCAGCGTTTCATTCACTAGGAAAAGTGTGGGGCAAACTGCGTACCCCGGTTGACAAAAGGATTAATGCAAATACGAACAAGTGCTATGCGCCTTGGCGTTCGGAAAATTATTTCCAACGCACGTTCGAATGCGATCATCTGGAATTAACACACACTCGACTCTGTTCCCCTTCACAGCAGAGCTGAAAAGGATTAAAGCGCACTATTTGTTTCCCCCGGATAGAATTGAGGTCATGCAAGCACTTGAGCGAAAACTGATTTCTATATTGTTTCATTGGCATTTTACTCTGTTAGAAATTATAACTAGCTCAGAAAAAATTCAGGAATTACCACGCAAAAATGAGCAGGAAAACAATTAAATCGGTTTTATGGAGAACACACATTTTATTTATTCCGTGCTTTCACGTTCAATGCAGAATTTTCTATTTTAGTAAGCATCATTTCGTGGTGAGATAATAGGATTAATATTGTACGCATTTTCCGATGATTTACAGGAATATAATTTAGCAATTGGTATCATATATGCAATTGCAATTGTTACAAAAATAGGCGTATATTTTGTCGATACAATTTGGACGTACGTTTCTCATGCTCAATTTTGCTAAAAGCCACATTTTACTGAAAATTGTTTGTATATTAGGGCCAAAACATCGATATTTTATGGCTTTTGAGCTACAAATAATGCCAGGTGTCAAAAGAATCGGGATGATAGAGCAATTTAGCAGTTGAAGTGACTGATTGACTCAACGATACAAGGAAGCAATTTAAGGTTATTTACAATTGTTGTCTACAATAAGCAGTTTAAACAATTTGTTCTGCAATGTGCAATAATTGAAAGCGGACTTTGCTACAGTTTAAATTTTGCCGATTTTCTCCAAAATTTAGAGCGTTTGATTTATCCAGCGGTGTTTGAGGGAAACTCTTGTTGCTAAATAAAATATAATTTCAAAAAGGGAGACAGTCCTCACCATTGAAAAGCATGCTAATTTAACTAAAAATAAATTCACTGCTACCTGGGTCAGTTTTGGCTTTAAAGAGGATTGATGCTGCAATACTTGTTGCTAAAAATTGCTGAAAATTATTGTTGCCAATACATAAGAATATCCCTAAGCTTTCTGTTGAAGCCAAAATTTACCTAATTGGAAGTTGCACTGTAAAATTTTTGAGGGAAAAAGGCTGCAATGTTAGCATGCTTTTCAAATGGTGAGGACTGTCACCCTGCTTAAAATTTGATTTTATTTCCAAACAAAGAGTTTACCCAAAAAGTGTCTTACACTATTGAAAAGATCTTGTCGAGAGGAATTGAAATTCTCCAAGAAAATGAGGTAAATTATTGTACATACTGTAAATTTTGGAGAAAATTTGAAAAATTAAAATTTTCACTATAGGAAAATATCCTTTTTGGATTGTTGCAAATTATAGAACAAATTGTTTATCGATCAACTGCATTCATTGCATCCAACAATTCACATAATTTTCAATCCACCTTAAATAAATCCTTATACATAGGGATTAGTAATGCATTGGCAACAAGGATTTTCCGAGGTTTTGCATAGTACTATAATCCTCTTTAAACTGCCAATCACTTCAAATCTGACTGGTTTATCTAATACTTTGAGTTTCAAAACGACAAATCCTTTGCACAGCTTTTACCTAAACCCCTTTCAAATTCGCAAAATCTTGCTTGGAGTTAATTCTAGCGGGACTATTGTTATGTCGAAATCAAAGGAGGCATAGTCGGTATTCAGCAGCATGCCCTTCTGTCTCTTCTGCAAATGTGTCACGCGAGGCTTGGATAATCGCTTTTGTGCTGCGAACGTGAGCGATTCATGAAACGATGTTACGGGCAAAGTCACACACACACGTACAGGACCAGAATCATGCTCGACGTGCAGCCCTAGCAGCAGCCCCAACATAGTTTGCGCTGGTCATTAGCATGCCTCGATAAGCGGCTTGTCAATTTCCGCCAGCCAAACTCGATCTATATATGAACACCCAGATCGGGCTTATGAACTAGCTACTTGCAATTAATATCAAGTTCGAGTGTCCTTTGTATATTCAGTCGACCGAACGAGGTGCTTGACAGTCGACAGTCAGGCAATAGTTTGATTTGGTTTTATGAATGAGTGGCAGAGCGGTGTTTTCACTGTTCAAAAAATGGTAAAATGCTAAATGCAAATCAATAATCCATTCGTCACAGTTGTTTGTTTTTATACAAATTAAAAAGTGGAAGCCATGGCAGGCGCGTCATAGTGTCGTATATTTGTGGAAAAGATTACTTCCAGTTCTAGTCAACCGTTGCAAGGTGGGTGACAAAAAATTCAGCATTCATTTGGCAAATTTCAAAAAACTACTTCCCAATATATTTATTATAACTTTCTGTGAAAAAGAGAGAAAATTTAGTGCAAAGTACATCCACAAAGGAGCTCGAGTCAGCTAGTTTGTGCAGCATTCTAAATTTTATGAATTTTTACAAAGAGAGTGCCTTTTTAAAAAAATCTGAATTGAATTAAAAACATCAATTGATATTTTTTTAAATTTTATTTTGGGACGAAACATGTCGAGGCAAATAAATAATATAACTTTCAATAAAGAAAACTGTAAAAAAACGATTGCAAGTCCATTTAAAATAATTTAAAGATGCGTGAAAGTATTATTTGTTTTAATTAAATTAGAGGCAGAATATTTATTCAATTTCCCTCGCATAAAATAAGAAAAAAGTGGAGGATTGACAGAAAAGTTTCTTTGTCAGCCAATTAGAGTGCATCTTGGCAGCAAATACTGGGGAGAATTTTTTCCTTCGTCTTCAAGTTTCAACTCAATGGGTTAAAATTTTTAATGAAAGAACTAAAGTATATATACATCGACCAAAATTAAAAAAAAAAATCTCTGAAAAAGACAGCAATTCTCTTAAGCAGAGGGAAATGTTGTGGCGCTGATTGTGAGATGGGAGATGGTTTAGCACCACGATTAATAATAGCCTATCAACCTTAATGCTAGTTTGCATAAATTGCCGACGCACATTAAAACGGATTTGGCTCACTTAATTACACGGCATCATCGATTCGGCTGCTGGCTCTCGGTCACAGGTCCCTGTACAAATCACCAAGATTACGTAACCCTCCCCAAGATTATCTGCAATTTATTTTCCAACCTGCCTTCATCAACAACTGGACTCTCTCGCTTTTTGTCGGCGCATAACCTATTTAATGGCCCTTCTCTGTGTATTAGTAGAGCAGGATTTTTTAAGTTTAATAACGGCAAAATCTCACAGGCAGAGCAATAAACTTGTTGAGATTTCACGAAATGTAGTGGAAGTCTACTTTGGTGCATCTGGATGAAACTACCGCGGGGGTAGACGGCAGGAAGTGAACTTGTTGCTTTATTTTCCAGGAAACTTTGCATTCTGCGAACGCTCTTAAAACTTTTAATAATCTATCTTGAGGCTCTTTCCTTTCGCTTTCAAATCGGATGCTGGTCAAAAGGAAAATGGTGTCTTTTGGAATTATCTTTTTCAATGCTGAGGAAAAAAGAGTTTTGCATTGACTTTTATATATTTTAAATAAATACAGCGTTTCTTAAAAAACGAACACACACACACTCGTTTCTCATTTAATTTTAAAAAAATTTGAAATTATACCTAAGCGCAACACAACCTAATGTGAAATATTAACATATCAAGAAAATCCATATAATTTCTTGACAATGCCATATTTTTACATTGGTGTGTGTTGCTTGGGGATTCCTTCTTAAGTTGTTATTTTAATAATATACTTGGTAATAGTAAATCAATTTGAGCCCTTCATCAAGCAAACATATTTAACCTTGTGTGACGAACTTCAAGATCTTCAAACATTTAAAAAATCAATTTAAGAAATATGAAAAAACAATATACCATTTAATTTTTGTCTCCTGAAACCAGTTACGTTTAAATTCCCAGATAAACTGTATTACTCTTTATATTCCTCTTTTATGTGTCAAGTCTTCACCCAATTTCGTGAAATGAAATTTCATCAAGACGAGTCTAAAAGGCAACTTTTGGGATTGATGCTCATGGGAGCGTCGGATTCAAGGAGTCTCAGCAGGCGGAAAGTGCGAAATTTCATCCCCGCGTGTCTTTCATAAAGGAGGAAAAATGGCTTCGAGGTAGGGGCGTTGGCCTCTGAAATATTACACCGCCGATGAGCGTGCGGCAGGCGGTTGGGAAGCTGTACAAAGAACATTACCGCGTCTTTTCTCGGCGACGAGACGACGTCGACGAAAGAGCACCACTCGCGGTTCCGCCCGGCAAATAAATCGTACACAGACTCGTCAGCGGTGATTCAATCTGTCGAGACCGCGGGAAATAAGCGTGAATTCGATTTCGGTTGCTGCTGCTGGCGGCGATTCATTTGTCAAACCGGCCAACCGCATTATGCCGGCCGTCGTTCGCTTTTTGCGCGCTCTGCCGGCCAATTTCGCACGACCGGCCAATAAATTGAAATTTCGCGCACGCCGGCAATCAGGCAAATTTGTTTACAAAGTAATGTAGCTACCATAGTTTGCCGTGCATATTTGTGACAATATCAAGTAATTTTCTGAACTTCCAATCGTTGCAGGAATAGGGGCATCTAATTTGCATGGAGAACAGTAAAAATAGTCGACTTTTCTTCTGAGAAAACCAACCTCCAGTTCACAGCACCTTTGACATTTGCATAGCAAAGCCGAATAATTTGATACCGAGATGGATTTGCCTTCAAAAGCTTCGGCCTCTAGGCTTCCTGAGTTATCTCATTACTTGTCAGCTTTATTAGTTGCAAGGAACTTAGAGCAAAGCAGCAGTTGACCATTTTCGCTCTTTGACTCCTCGACTGCTGCGGCCGCTATATTCACGACTCCAGAAGTCCTCAACTTCAGAGGCAGAGAGGGTCTCGAAATTTAGATAAAGGGAAATGTTTGTTTTTTGGTGCCAGAACAACGGCAGAAGGGAGAGTTCTCGGCTGCACGTTATCTGGGCTTCCAAATTTCATGCTTGACTCTGGGCAATTCTAAATTCAAGAACAAGAGTTTCAAGTGAAATGCAAGGCATCCTTTAAATTGTGGGATCCTGTGCTTTGAGGTGTTTGCGTTGCGATTTCGGTATCAGGGGAACGAGTTCACCGCAACATCTTTTGTGTCAGCAAAGATAAAGGTGGCGTATTTCTTTTGCAACAGCAAAGGTGTGAGACATAATGCTGATGGATTTACTTATTCTTACAAAATTTTTTTCGCCACGTCAGGAGCAGTAGAAACCCATCCACTATTTCTCAGTGGAATGAAAAAAATATGCAAAGCACCCCATTTGAATGAATTTTTCATCCAGTTGGAATATCAACAACAAAGAGGTCCAATTGTAATTAATTTAATGCCAATGCATATTGCCATCCTCCAGGCGCATAAAATGGGAATTTTATACAGCTATTGCTCAAAAGCGGATTTCCTTTTCCAGCCTCATATCCATATGCCAATTATCTTTTGCGCCTGCGGTGCCAGCAGTAGAAAAAAGTTCTTCCGTCGGCCGAGAGCAACTTTTTTATTGCTTAATAATGTGCCGCTTGCAGAGAATACTCAAAGTTTTTTAATCTCTTTTTGGCGTGAGCGAGAGTTACGCGTGAAAAGGATGAGAAATATGATTGTAACTCTTTCTCTCTCCTCCGCTCGAGTCACGAGCCGTGCAAATTCACGCTGTTTGCACAAAAATAAAACGTGGCAGCGCGCGGATCAGCATTTTTGATCGCAATTACTTCAACATGCGCTGATTTTGCTCTCTTTCCCTATAGTCTGTTTGGCTTCGGCGCGGGAATCCGCGCTGCTGATGAGACGTGGATGGAAAATCGATGCCATCTTTCAGGCAGTGTGGGAATATAATATAAGAAAAAAAAGTTGGCTCTAATCTTACAGACGTTGTGTTCTTAGTAAAATGAGATTTAACGGAATTAATAGCGGTGTTGCACCGATATCGGCGCTCGTCAGGCCTGGTTCAGGATTAATTTTCGCTCCTTGCACATTCTTTTCACGACTCGCGTAACACTTTCCAGCAGCGTGAACAATCATTTTCCATTTTTCGCCTGAGTGGCCGAGAGTATTTCGCGGTGTGGGCTCCAAATCGATTCTTGTAATTGCGGGACTGTGTTTGCCGAATGGGTTGCCTCCAATCCAACCAGGTACCAATGGGAAAACATTGCAACTTTTTCCATCAATGTTTCATCACCAATCGTCAAGATTTAAAACTAGTGGCTCAGCTTTTCCATTGTTAATATTTTTGGACAGCGCGTGCATTCAAACCATTTCGTTTATTATTCAAGGTTAAGAATGTTACATTAATATATTAAGAGAATAAAGGCAGAAAATCTGGGAAAGTTCTCGAAATTATAGATCGAAAAATTTGGTTCAACACTAATATAAAAAATAAAGACGGAGATAATGGCCCTTTTATTAAAAATATTGTTGAAACCGCCAATGATAATTTATTCTCTCATAATTGCACTTATATGTTATGTATAAATTCAAACATTGTCTTCACTCTTGAACGTCAAGTTTCGGCATTTAATCCGTAATGAAAGTTGAGTGGGATCTATTATGAGCTGTGTTCGCTAACGACTTCAACGAAAAGCGGCTTAACAGAGCAAATACGGCAGTGAGAATTGAAGATTTCCTCATACGAACGTACGAGCAAATCATAATCGAGAGAACTCCATCAGAGATATAGTCATTAAATTGTGCAAGTTGGTAAGACACGTTGTTGTTGGTAAAGAACGTCTTGTCACTTTGGAGAACATCCACTTTTCCCATTACTCTCGCTCGGGCTGATTTGCCGCCGCCGCCGCCACCGCTGCCGCCTCCTCTCGGAGGCAGGAAAACAAGGAGATAGCGCAAAAAAGCGCGCACGCACGCGTTGTTTGCCCGGATAAATTGACACTCGCTCAAATTGGCTCTGGCACCGAAATAATGCAAGCCCGAGAGAGAGGATAAGCTCATTATCGCGACGCTTTTTGCATTTTGGTTGCTTGCCACACTCCATTATGCTCGGCGCGGCGATTTCCATACGTAAAGTGCTCCTTCCGCGGCCAAATCACTCTTTTTTAGCCGAGGACAAACAAGCACTCACTCGCGAAAACACTGGAACAGCTTTGACCTCTTTTCCGGCCCCCAGACGTTTCAATTGACTAGGCGCCGAAACTGCAGTCAGATTTATTTGTATGCATGAGTTTTTCAAACGTCTTTTATATCTTGGAAAATTTTCTAAGCTATATATATATATATATATATATATATATATTCAATTGAATCAAGGATCAACATCAAGGTGGATACTGTTGACGAAATGAATTCCATTCGTTTTTATGCTAAAAAATACTCTACTTCTACTCCCATAAGCGAATCAATCAGGCATCATCTTAAGAAATTTACCTCCTATTAAAATGCTGGGGTAACTTGGCCCCTCCAATTTAATTTTAACATCATTTGCCTCAGATGAGAAAAGCCGCGGCAAACTTAATGAGATGCAAAGTTACAAATAAAAATCTAGATTTTATTTAGACTAACGTTTACTCTGATTTTTCAAAGGGTTCTAATTTTTAAAAATTAAAAATTCGCATTCCACGCCAAGTTTTCCTGTTATTAATTTCAACTAATTATTAGACTATGAACTATGTGAAATATTCCCTCGATGCAACTGATCTGTGCATTTATTTAACTCATTAAAATTACTTCCGAAAAGTGTCATTTTAAAATTTAACCATCATACATTTTTCAATGGCCTAAACGAGTCATCGTCATGTCTTGAGAATTGGAATAATAATTAATAAGGTCATTTTTTAAAAAATTTGTTCCCTCTCAGAGCTTTTGACTTCTATTTTCAGGTATTATTCCATGGATTGGGGAAAAACAGACATTTCTCTCTAGAAAAAATTCTCGTGGTGGATATTAGACGGACTGTTGAATAAACCCTTAATTGCTTGTTTATTTCCATTAAAAAGGTACTGCTTATTTTGACCAATTAGTTGAATGAAATGACCCTCCGTCCTTACTGTTTGACACTCCGAAGAAGTTGGAGGGAGCGCTCTTAATTCAATTAATTTATCATTACTTTGTCTCCACCATTCCAGGTCAAAGGAGTTTCCTCGAATGAGATAGAATTCTGATGTACTGAGTGGTGCTAAAACAACCATTGCAACTGAGACACGAGTCTCAGAAATTATTTGCAGACGAGCAAGTAGGTTTATTTGCAAAATTGTATTTGATTCATCAATTAATGTGATTTGAAAGGCCTTTGTGCTTTGTGCTCTCTGCAGACCGATTCAGCGAATTATTTGCACTGCGTTTCGAGATCACTTATGTTTGACGTTCGTATATTGTGCAAGTGCGCCATTAAAATCGTGCCTCTCGGTCTAGAATATTACTTGTATTTTTTTTTTGTTTTTTTATCTTTTTATCCCTGTCTGAGGACCGGGAAGGGCGCGCACTGCACTGGCACGAATGCTGAAACCCGGGTCCCAATAACACCGCGAACGGAAAAAATGGGCGCGCCAGGCCGCATAGGGACCCAGCCCACTCAAGGGCCATTGAATTAATAATCTAATTTATTTAACATTAAAGTATACAACAGAATCATCACAATGAAAAGCAAAAATTTGGAGTTCAAAATTTCATATTTGTGGCCCTTAATGAATTTACGTTGTTTTTAACACAATTCAAGAAATGTTAAAATGCAATATGCAAATTACCGTTGATACAAATACAGCCATTCGTCGCAGTTATTTGTTTTTAAATTAAACATAGTGGGAAGCATGGCAGACGTGTTTATTTGCGAAAAAAGCCCACTTCCACTTCTGGTCAACCATTGCAGGGGTGACAAAAAATTTAGCATCTATTTGGCACATTTAAAAAAACCAAGCTTTGAAATGAATTTTTCATACTTTTCTGTGTAAGAGAGAGTAAGTTTAGCGCGAAGATCATCCACGATTATTGACAGAATTCATCGGCGTTCTTGGCAAAGTTAAAAAAATTCTGTACCTTCCTTTTGTCTAACTATGAGAAGTGACAGAAAGCAAGTCAGGCATTTTGTCTGGCGGTGGTGTACAGCCGGTTGCATAGAATTCCCAGCGCGCCGCCCAACTTTTCGCGAATCGAATCAGCAGCAGCAGCAGCAGCGACTTTTCATAATCGCAGCTTAGCAATTGAGAAACGGGCCCGCCGAGGCTTGAGCCTGAAATTTATTCTCGGTCGCACACGCACCGCAAAAAGCGGCCAAAGCGAGACACGCGCTTTCTTTCCCCCGCTTTTATCTTTTTTTGTTCTCACTTTCCGCGTGCAAACACAATAAATAAAAGCGCGCGCCTCTGTTCCGTGTCTCCGCGATGAAAAATTCAGCGGGCATTATTTTCCGCCCGGCCATTTTTGCTCTGGGGCCTAAATTGCGTTAAACGCGCTCGTGTCTCGACTATTTCTGCCTGTTTGCTCTCTTTTCTCTCGCTCTGGAGCAAACCGGTGACCGAAATCAATTTGTTTTTCCGCCGCACCGCAGGACACCTTTGCCTTTTGGCACCTTTTGCTTAGTGTCTCGTCCGTAAAAACACAGAGGAGAGGCTGGTAGGGGAAAAAGGAGAGAAGAGCTGTATCTTGAAATGAGAATATATTTGCGGAACTCGGAATAGACTCGCGAAAGGCAAATCACTTTTCATTTTCGAGTGGAGAACTTACTTAGAATAACAATCAACTTCAAATTAAGCCAGAGGTTCGATTTAAGTGTTTTAAGAACAATTTGAATAGTCAAGTGTGTACCAATGAGCTCGTTCAAATTGCTGTAATGCCTTACTAAGTATTACAAGAAAACTTTTAATATTATATATATACATATAAGATGGTTGTGAATTTACTGAATTCATTCAGTCTGCCCTAATTTGAATTTAATTATGTGGCTGGTATTTTTCAATTCAATAATTTTTACGATTTATAACTGGGTTAAAAAACTGACAAAATGGTTCAAATTTGATTTGAAATAGTTTTTTATTAATCAAAATTAATTGTATATTTATATAGGCAATATTTAAATATTTGAGTTGTTTTTTATGAGAAAAGTGATTTTTTTCCCCTAAATGGTTTTATCTGGGCTCAAACTCTTGATCAAAGTGGAAAAACACCACGCATGAGATGATGAAAATTTCTTATTGTATTCATTTTTATCAAGTTTTGCTTGCAATTCTTTTTATTTTGAAAACAAGGAATCTGTGTGCAGATGTGCCGGGCGATTGCAGGTTAGCCGCGATGCTTGGGATTGGGCGAAATTTCAATTCCAGCCAGTGCTCCAATTGATTCTCATATATTTATCTCCTTGCAAATATTTTGGAATTTCACGTACTGACCGCTCACGCAAATGGAAAAATTTTCCCATTTTTTACATCTTCTTTATGCTTGTTACACTTCAAAAGTACAGAAAAGCTATCAATATATGAATAGAAAGAAAACATATTGCAACAGCAAAGGGAAACAAAACATTGTTAAATTGTTTACCTTCCATTTTCATCCATATTATTTTTAGGCCTGTCCCCGACTGACATGATCGAATTTTGCACGATTTCCCTTCCACTAGGTGATGCACGCGTGGTGCTGTTTATTGCTCTTTATGGCTGTCAACACTCGTGAGCCAAGCGCAGACTAAACAGTTTAAACAAATTTGCGAGCGACAATTTGTGTTGTATAATAAGGAACACACTAGCAGAGTAATCTAGTTGAGCGCGACAGAATTAATTATGCCAGTTCGCGTGTGTACGTATGTTGAAAGGAGGTAAAATATTGACTTAATGCTCATAAGAATTTCGAAAGAAGCCTCCGTTTATCTCGCGTCAGGATATTGAATTTTTCATCGCGCCCCGCAAATAAGAACAGTGAAATCCACCCTGTCAAGAAAACGTTGGGGAAACTTTTCCAGCGTGAGACCGGTCTAATCTCCCACGCACACCTGAATCTTTTGTCTTTTTTAAAAGGCACTTAGAATAATGGAAGGTTTAATATTTCACAACACCGTTTTGGCTCCGCAAACTTCGTCTTATGGCCTGAACTGAAATCTGTCACTTTTTTACGGAAGGAAAAGTTTTCTACAGAGATGAATGAGATCTTCTTTACTTCTAAATGTGTTCAATTTACAAGAGAAACGCACTTTTTAACGCGAAATATTTGTGTTTTTCGGGTCATTCGCTTAAGGTTTGATAAAATGTGACAATTCACAAAAGGATTTAATTACCGTTATTTATGGTTCGCTAGATCAACGCCTTTGATAATTAAAAGTCGAAATTTTAAAGTGCCCTAATTTCTCGAAAAGAGGTTGGATTTCAATAAATTTTACACTATTGGAATTAGCGAGACGAAAAGAATGAAGTGCCGCATTAGACTGTTGAAAAAATACAGGATGTTTTCCAAAATTTTCCATCGTAAACGTGTCCTAGACAGAATTGTAACGTCTTGTCTTGTTGTAGAGATAGATTTCATAAAATCAAGCTTATAATTTTCGCTATTTCAAAACTGCGTATTTGCGGGTTGTTTAACTTGCTGGTAAATACGAGTCAATTTTTTTAGTGGCTTTACCGGGAAATATCAGAGTGGAATTTTTTTCCAGAATATGTTTAAATTGCTAATCGACGTTGTAAAGAATCTTGCTCTACCACTCATATCCGCTGAATTAGATTCAAAGTAATTCTATTGGGGATCAGTAGAGCAACTATGCCCTATACATCCCAACATTATTAAGCAAAACTCGCACACCCCTTATGCAATTCGTCCATTTAGTAAAAAAAATCTTCAGGCGTAGAAAGACTTCAAAATTTGAACGCCCATAACTTCAAAAACAGCATTTTTTTTATCAAATTTCAACTCTGTAGGATGGCAGAATTTGAGTTTGGCCGCATACAGCTATATTTATTTACAAAAACTAAGACAAAAAATATAGGATCTATTCTATAAGAGTGGTACATCACCTTGCAATACCAATTAGTTACAAGTTTTCTCATTTATAGAGTCAAAGTTGATGTTAGATTTTACAAACTGGTTAAAGTTGCACATTCAGAAAATTAAGCTGCTTTCCAACCACCTTGAGAAATTCTGTTTCCTTTTATATCAAACCAAGATGACTTGGTAGGCTTATAAATAAGCATTTCAATCCTGCTTGATTCATTGAAAATAGCTACCTCTCCGTTCCTTCTATGAAGAAGTTTAATTAATTTATCGGCTGAAATCTTGGAGAAAATTAGCTCTTATCGCTCTGATTAATATCAGAAATTCATTTCATCAAACTCGATTTCATGCACAGAAGCAGCATCGCCATCAATCGGCTCGTGTAATGAATTGAAGAAAATCCTGAATCACAAGTTGACGCTCGAGGAAGAGGGAAATACAAAGAATTAATTCCGTTGGAAGCGTCAAAGCGCGCGCGGCCTCGATTTCTTGTGCGAAAGCGGTGAGTCACGTGAGCCGCATTAATTTGCGCCGAGAAACAAGCGAGATTTGGGGTGGTCGGGGGGAGTGAGTAGCACTCCATCATGCGTGCTATGACACAGCACAATCAAAGTGATACGGCGCCGACGGCGGCGGATCTGGCGATAGCGATCGGGAAATTGCGCGCCGCGTGCGGTGCGACCGACGAAGGCACCTGAGTGAGTGAAACGAGGAAATTGAGTCGTTCTCCACCAAACCGGGTAATGCACGACAATTCGTGGAATTCCAAATTCGCTTCTCTTCTGCCTCCGTCTCAATCTATGCCCTTGATGATGCGGGTTTCAATCTAAAGCCCTCTTCATCATTTCAGGGAAAATGAGTTTTTTTTTAAAGGTACCTGAAATTTTGATTCCACCAATAGTTTGCTCGAAAATAAAGCAGGACAGTAATTTTTTGTTGATAGAAGATGCCAATGAATAGGCAGAGGTAGAAGTTGTCAGAATTTTTCAGTTAAAATTGAATGCAGCTGGCGAGATTTAATTTAATCTGAAACACAATTTTTTGGTGAACACTAAAAAATCAATAAAAACGAAAGATTCTACTCCACACGACTCTTTAACAGGGGTTGGTTGAAAATTTAAAGTACAAATATATTTCGCATGTACTTGTACTGAACAGGCAGCTGTTTAAACCCCTCAGGCCTCACAAGCAACAGTTCTATACCTCACAAAGCAAAGCCAAATTCACGCCGCAGTGTTAGCGAAATTTGAAAATGGTTGACTGCACTCAATTGCTGAAATAGCTAGTTTAGAGTAAAAAAGGACATGTAACAGTGTGACAGTGTGTCACTGAATAATGCTTTTTGCATTAAAAAAAACTCCAACTTACGAAATTCACAAGCCCAACAATTATATTTCTTGGTGTGAATAAGTGATTTCAAAGGTAGAAATATCTGCTTTATTGTTTATGAGAATAAATTATTCAGTGAATTTTTCAATGGAAGCTGTTAACTGACACACTCAATCAAGAGGATTCTATTGAGAAAATAGAAAATGCCATGAATTAATTTTCCCCTTTTGGAAAATCACGTTGGAGAAATGAAAAAATTAAGAATTTACACATTTGCGTACATTTTCTTTGTAAATCCCTATAAAATTAAAAGAAAAATTGAATTAGAGATATTTATAAATTCTAGTTTTGAAGAAAATGACTTTCTTATCTAGTTTTAAATAGTCGATTTAGTAATGTATGGTTTCCTGGCTTCCAATACAATTTTTACTAGTCATATTATGTGTTCGTTGAATTACAAGTAAACCTGTAATTAAATCAATGAGGAGGCTCCGAAAAATAGATTTTTTAAGTTATTAATCCACTACAATTACTGCAAACAAACACATTTTACATGATACAAAAAAAAATCAAATCATGGCAAAGTACACTTATCCTCGGCTGGATTAAGCATAGGGAGGGAGTTGCTTTTTATGTGGAGAGAAGGACCATGAAGGAAAGAAGAGTGTATTCGAGTCTGCGTTTCGTTTCGTCAGGCGAGTGGGGGTAGAAAATAAGGGTTGCCACCCTCTTAACGAGTTAATGAAACAGGACAGGTATGCGTGCGTCGTGCGTCTCGCCCGCACCGATCTAATCTAATTGGCGACGTGTCGCAGCGACGTGCGAGAACGTAATTGCGTTCGGATTTTATCCGTTTAATCTCACCGCACATAATCGTTTCTCTCTCTTCCTTCTCTCGTTCGCTCGCCCCCGCTCTAACAGGTGATTTACGGCGCCGTGCAAATTCGATATAAAGAGGCCAGATACCGTGTTTAGCCCTTTAATATAAATTACATTAAATAGGCCCGTTGGATCACGTCCTAGCTGGGTGAAATTCAACGCACGTGTTGGTCGAGTAAATTTTGGAGCAAATCCGCCTCGATGTTGGTCGTTATTTAATATTGAGTATCGGCAATATTACAAAATAAAATACACCCTAGAGCTAAAAAGAGGTTCTGGCAGATTCAAGTCTGTCAAATTAATCTCGTAAGAGGGAAATTTGAAATTATTGTGCGTAAGTTAACATTGTGATAAAATAATAAATAGCTAAAGGTAGCACTGAAATTCCAATTTTGACTGTACGAGTTGATTTCTGAACGTGCCTAAAGTCAGCAGTAACGTTAGGCCTTTGGTGTTTTTGGCCATCACCTAGCAAAAATATTGTTACAATAACGCCGCAGACCAATCAGATAAGGGTGCGGTTCTCTGATTGGAAGTTGCAGAGCTGGCCTAAGATTGAGACACTAGCGCCCCATTGACAGCTAGTGCAAGCATTAAGGCAGTCCAGCAGTGGCCAGCAGCTAGACTGCTTGCTGTTTGACTCGCTTTCGCTGGATGTCACTGTGGCGCTGCTGTCTCGATCTACATCCAATCAGAGAACCACTCTCTTCTCTTCTCTGATTGGTCGGTGGCGCTCTGCTTGTGGCACTTTTTGGTAGGTTCAGACCAAAAACAGCTATAGTAACGGTTTCGACTTTCTCGAGTGATTCAGCTGCGCAACCTGATTCGACCCTCTGGAATTGTCCCTCTGGCACTATGTCCATGCTAAAGATTTTGAAGATTGCCGTGAATCTGACTCTTAATGGCTCGCATTGTTAAGGCACTCTGAGTAGTGTCAAAGAAATGGGAGGTATTTGAGCAGTTCGGAGTTCCAATGTCAGAGATGGCAAAAAGTGGTTAGTTTATAGGACTCAAAATGCTCAAATTGCTCAACGGGCTGGGAGGCTCACCGGCGCCGACTCGCTACTTGCTGGTTTGCACCTTTCCAGCATGCGTGATTTGGCTTCACTGGACGAATGTCTAGCGTTTCAATGCAGTCCTCGGTGCGGAGGCAAGTGGCCCTTCAGTGGGCTGGGTCCCTGTGCGGCCTGGTGCGCCCATGTTATCCGTTCGCGGTGTTATTGTGACCTGGGTTTCAGCATTCGTGCCAGTGCAGTGCGCGCCCTTCCCGGTCCGAGAGGACAGGGATAAAAAGAGCAAATAATACTTGCACTAGATATAAATAGCTGAAAGGAATTTAATTTTATAAAGTAGCATTTTATTTTAAAGTTTATTCTTTTACAACAAACGTTCTTTATCTATTAGAGGTGCAATTAGACGTTAAATGTTTTTAAGCCTAAATTCTAAGCAATTTGCGACATAATGTACAGCATGCGTATAGGAAAGTAATTAAAAGAAATTCGAAAGTCATATTTCCTTGTGCCATGGGGTGCGAATTGGGGTTAATTAAAATTAGCAAGTGCTTGCCTGCATTGCGGGGAGCAAGTTGGTCCAGCACCCACAGAATCCGTCTGCTGGGTGCGTTTAATTAAAACTAGAAAGTTGCCCCGCAGGAGAGCAGCAGAGAGGAAAGAAAAAGAGCTCCGAATGTCCCGGCCGTGCGGTGTTTTCATAAAAAGCTTTGTGCACTGTGTTCAACACTTTCCGAGAGATTCGCCTTCCGAAAATTAATTAACACACAACGAATATTAACTTTGGCTTCTCAGAACGGGACAAACAAAGCATTTAACTCGATCGAAGGCTCTTGTGGCAAGGGGGTGAAAAGTCCTACTAATGAGCCACTCGATGAAACGTCAACGAGCAGCATTCAGCGAGTTTAATTATCCATCGGGACAAGACCTGTTTTCTTTTAATCACGATGGCTGACTGGCGGGCACACAGTTGGCAGCAAAAAGTTATAATCTGATTAGTCCAAAGTGGATGCGATTATTGGCTGAGTTGTTCGAGAGCACTTTGCAAAATATGTAAAGGAGGATCAGTTGCGAGTGTAAGCGAAATTGCCCTGCTTGCGACTTGGATATGAAGAAGTTTTCTCCTTTTATCAAGTTAATGTCGGGCGAGAAAATGGGAAAAGTGTTTTTGCAGTCGTGGAATTGGATCTCCGCGCTGAATAAAAATGGAATTTGCGATAAAATTGGATATTATTCAATAATGCTCGTGGAATACAGGCAATTTCTCTTTTTCTCGTTGCTGTTGCAAAATAACAAAATATCTAGAAGAATTTTCAATCGATTTAATTTAATATTACTGCATTAATATGAGTTTTTAGTGAAATACCCGAGATCTAAGTAAGGGGAAATTTTCCATTTGCTTTTACTGTCAAAAAGTGAAAAGTAAAAATTGAGCAAGGAAATTTAGGAGACCAATTGGAGCACTGGTTTGTATTGAAATTTCAACTAATCTCAAGCCTCGTCAGCAAAGAACCACCAGTCGTCCGGCACATTTCTGCATACGGACTGACTGAAGAATTTTCTCTAAGGGGTGAGCGTGGCTCGTTCACACCCTATACCGATCGATTTTTGCTCTCCTCTGCAGCAATTTATAAAATTTCTTTTTTCAGGTTAAAAATTTGTAAGCGAATATCTTCTTCTTTTTCCCCCCTCGAGACTAATATTTTTCGGTTTGCCAAGAGAAGATACCAACTTTTCCGGCAAAACTGCTTGGGTCAGTTTAGCGGAGAATCGTGTCCAGCGCGATGAAAAGTTGCTTAATGTGGGTGGAAGGGTTGGCAAAAGTTTTGCGGCCTCTTTGTCGACTGCCGCCCAAGGGCTAGAAATGTCGCACGTGTTGCCTATTTCGCGGGGGTGGATTGGGCTCATCGGGCGCGATAAGTGGCAGGCGAGGGCGGACGGGACCGAATTTACGGGCCGCCCGCTAATGATTCTTATCTCCGCACACCCTTTCTTTCAATTACCTCCCAAGCAGCAGCACTCGCAAGCTTATTCTCTCCTAGTTCAGTGAAAATCGAGACTGCCGCAGTGTTATTCCCGAGCTCTTTTTTGGTCCTTTTTTATTATCTCATAAAAAGCTTTTGTCCTTCTTCTTCCTTTGGATTAAATTTCAATTCAGACGAAAATTGGGAAAATTGATCAATGATTATAGTCTACTTGTATTTCTCTTGCTCTTGATAATTTTCTGTTGGAATAATTTGAAGACTTTTTCTGATACGTTGCTCTAAACAAAAATATGATTTGCAACTATTATTTTCCCTTGATTTAGCGGCTCTCAAATTAAAATGAGTCCAAACATTTCATGAAAAGATCTTGAAACACCAGACTTTCCTCCCAAGAAAAATTTCTAAGGATTTAAAGTCATGCACTTAATTAAAACATAATATTTTGGGTGTGTTACGTTGTCATAGAACTTCGCCATCGTCAGTAAAACAGTTGTGTCGGGAGCCGGAAGTCGAGTGTTCGGTATTTATTATCCAACAACAGCGCTCAGGTTTGACGCTCGCCATTCATCTTGTTTATATAACTGGACGAAGACGGATCGCTTTTTTATCTCTGGCGCGTAATCACCTCTTGTTCACACGAGAGAGACCACCAAAGCGCTCAAGACATGAACGATTGCCTCCAAACGCCCACCTTTGCCTGCCTGCAGTATAACAAAAATATTTTTTCATCAAATCCAATTTATCAAAAAGCAACTATTTCCAAAGATCATCGGCTACTGCGCGGCAGAAAATTGGGAGTTTGTCTTTTTAAAACAAATTTTTCACATTTGTCGCTGCAATTGGGTGAGATTTGTCTTGGCTTTACTTCATCTTGGGCCTTGGGGCAATTCGTCCTCTCTCAGAACCAAGAGGATTAATCAAAATTTCGCTTATGTTCACTCGGTGGCAGCTGCTCTCCCGCGAGAACACTTAATATCCACACCCCACGCGCGCTTTGAAGTCGACGAATTAATTACGACGGGTTTTCCCACGAACGTGCTTTCCGTTTTGATTGCTGCGAACACATTCGTTTGCTGCTTTTCCATTCGCACGAAGCAGCAATTTTTCCCATGCAAATGAGGATTTCATGTAACGCTATCGTTGTCACGTTTCAGAACAATTGCAAGACTGAAAAATATGTTTCTGCTTTTCTTCTCATCTAAAAAGAGCAAAATGTCTCTATGATGGATTGGGAGATGCAATTATAGCGTGGATTTACACAGGACAGCGGTTGAAAAATATTAGGATTGTCGGCTAGAAAGGAGGTTGGTCAATGTGCATTAATAAAAAAGGACCTTAATACAGTTTAAATTCAAATTTTACCGATTTTCTCCAATTATACACAGCGTTTCATCAAATTTTCTTGCCATATTTCGGTTCCTCTCGCTGAGATCTATCCAATGGTGTGTGACAGACACACATTTCCGAGGAACTATTTGCTGTGAATTGTGAAATAAAATCAGTTTTCGAGTTGGGAGACAGTCCCTCATTTTTTGAAAAGCATGATAGCTTTGTAATCACTTTTCCTTAGAAATTAGTCTAGGTGCATTGGCAACTTTAGGATTTTCTGGGCTTTTGCAGTAACAATCTCCCTTAACACCAAAACTGTCAATTCTAATTGAGAAAACGAGGATACCCCTCTGCTCGGTGGATTGGGGAGAAAATTAAATAGCCCCTGTGGTTTCCAGATTTCCCCTTTGTCCCTTTTCTGTCGTCACTCCCTTTACCCTGCTCAGCCCCATGTGATTCGGGAGCTGCCCAATCGAGGCTAACTTTAGCCGCGCTGACTGAGCGCTGAATTGCGCACATAGAGAATTCCGAATTTGCATAAAATCGTCGATTCATCACGGCCAAGCCGGAGGTAGCAATAAACTGCTGGGGACACGGCTGCCGGGGACACGAATCAGGTGCCACGTCAATCACTCCGACGCGATTGATTTCGCCATTGTGTTTTCTAATACGTATAAATATATAACGAGGGATAGAGAGAGCAGGCCACTTTGCAGACAAAAGCCGAGATGAGAGTTTGGACCAAACGTGTATATATGTGCAGCACGACAACGGTTGACGCATTTGTTTGGCATTTCGCAGCGGCTGATTGATCGCACACATTGTCTGCCGGTCAATTTGCCCCAACCAGACACACGTCCTTTCCTCCAGCTCCTAGAGCCGACTTGACAGCATGGTGGAAATTCAATTTCGTTGCACTTGTTTGTTTTTCGATTTGTCCTTTTATCGAGTCCAATGCCTGGAGGAAATTCCAAAAGAAAATCACTAAAGTAGAGGCATCTTGAGAAAGAGAGGGGGCAAAATTTCCACTTAAACGCCTTAGTGAAATTTTCACAAATATTAAATTAAATTGTAAAAAAAATCAATTCCATCTTTACTTGAAATATTATGCCGTTTACATTTCTGGGTTTGCATGTCAAGCAAGCGACGAGCACTGTCTCCCCTATTGAAAATCATGGTTTTATTTCGTCAGATGAGAAAATTACCTCATAATTCGCACAATATTGGATATATATATATTGCGATGAAAGGAATCGAAAAATCACCAAAGAATAGTTTTTTTTGGGAGGGGGGAATTTGGCAAAATCTTAAATTTAACCGTTACTTGGTCCTCATTCTACAATATTGCTTATTGTATATTTTGGGGCTCACAAGCAATAAATTAAAGAGATGATTTGCCGGGCTAAAATTATGCAAAATTTTGTTCATTGTAGCCCTGGTAAAATTATTCAGCATTGCTAGTGTCACTGCCAAAACCAATCACAAGGAAGGATTTCGCAACGTTCCCTTGACTCCTCTGTTCCTTGCCGTTTACAAGCAGCGCCATTTCTTTTTATGGAATTGCAGGGGGAATTGTGCAGCTTAAACAAATGCCTCAAATGGTTTTACTGTAACTGATGGATGAGGTTCTGCGCATGCAGTTTCAAACCGAGCGAGACCGCCTTGGAATGGAGCGTCAAAAGGCGAGGAATTAGCACGGGAGAACGAATGGAATATATGGCTCGAGGTCAGCATATAAGATGCGGGTTGAAAAAGCGAAATAATGGTGAGGCAGCTGCGTACCTCGGTTTTCCATTACACACCCGCGCCTGAATAATGCTCTTTCACCTTTAAGGTCAGCAGCAGCAGCAGCAGCAGCAGAAGCGAGAAATTCCATTAATTTCCAACAAGAAAATATAGTAGTGCAAGTCCCGCGGGATAAAAGTCTGACTTTTCTGAATCTGCGCGCCGCTCAAATTTATCGCTTTAATTTTTTTCTCGACGCCCGACTTTTCTGCGCTCGTTTGCTGCCGCGCACAATGCGACAGCGTTTAGCCTTGAGTGCTTAATTTGGGTTTAATTGTCGCTTTCAAACTGCACATTCGCACCGAGACGGGTTGAATGACCATCACCTACATGATTTAAGCCTGTCTTAGTATTTTCAGGAAGAAAAAAGCAATGTTTTTGCTTCTTAAATAATAGCATGTCATGTTTGAAAATGTCAGAAAGGCACGATGACCGTAATCATTTATTCAAGATTTTTAAAATAGCTCTGGAATTTCTTTTTTGACAGTGCTGATCGATTCCTGAGGGTCATATTGGGTTAAAAAGCCGAATTAATTAATTGTGACATTAATATAAATTGTTCATTTAGGTGAAGATTTGACACGACGTTCTGAAAATCAGCGGAAACGTGAATCCGTTAATTTAGCGGTTTTAGGTCTGAATAACCAAGCAAAAAGTGTACCATTCAGAGAAGAGAGCGGTACTGGTGGATAATATTTTAGAATTTCGTAAATTGGGTTTTATGTTAATTTTATTTCTTTTTGCTAATTATTGTCCAGTAAACCTAAATAAAAAATTAAAAGCCGTAAAATGGTGACCGGATCTACATGAATAATCGATTGAAGTGTGGGAGTAAACAGGAGTTGCTTACACAGGTTATGCAAACGTTGCATTTATGTATTTATTCGTTCTTGTTCAATTTATTAACATGCAAGAGTACATTTCTGAATCTCTGAGCAGTTAGAGAGGTATTTTATGCACGTGCAAATCCAACTCAATTTTTAATCAAATCAATTACACAGCTATTTTTATTTGGCCTAAATCTAAATGCAATCAAAATTTCAAAAAATGAAACGTTAAAATGTTAGGTTTTTTGCGTTTTTTGTAATTTATTTGTGCTGCACAAAAATTTTTTATTCGACGAGAGAAGACAAGGATTGTTTTTATTTTAAGAGCTAGAGGATCTGTTCTTTTTCAAATAAGTTTTTCTTTTTTACAGGTGATTAAGCTAGTTAACTAATTGTGCGCTCAACGGTCCACCACTAATTAATTTCTTTCAAATTGCAAAAGCGACAAAAACGAATTTAATATTCTCACGTTTTTTCAGCTTTAATTTGTAATTGCTTGGTGGTAATTATGTGAGAGTGAGGCGCAAAAAGCTATTAATAATTGTGCCGCTGCAAGTCGACTAAGTGGCCGGCTGAATTTGCATCTGCCTCCCCCGAGAGGGTTTTGCGTGGGTCGGGCGAAGCTCTCGGCGCAGAAAATTGATTCATATACATCGGTGTGAGAGATTCCATTTGCTGCCGCAGCGCATTATTCATAGTTTGCGCGCTCAAGTTTTCAGCAACACTCTTTCGCAAAGCGCGACATAAATCTCGCCGATTGACATGCAAAAGAGAATTTTAATAGAAAAATTCCTCGCTGAACAGAATATTCCGCGGAACATTTTTGTGTTTGCCCTCTTAATTCGCGGGAGCGGAAACAGATATGTGAGTGTGGTTGGTTTGTGCCGGTATATCGATTGCTCTCTTCCAGGTTTCTCTCTCTCTCTCTCTTCTCTCTGTACGACCACCCGCATGAACATCTGCGGCAGTTAGTTTGAATTGCGCCGCTCGTCTCTTCTTTTATTTATACATTTCTCGGTGGTGGAAGCAAAACGGACATTACAACTTTAGTCCAGCATAGCAAAGCTGCTTTTGTGCGTCAGGGCCGAAGAACGAGCCGTCGTTTGCGCTATTTTTTGCCGCCGCCAGACGCCGTCGCCGCTGGATTTCTTGTGTTTGCTTATACGCTCCCCAGTCGTTGTTTTCATCGCTTAAAGAGAAATTAATTGGTTCTAAGAGCTGGTTAAGACAGAACTCATGCTCCCCGCATTCCTCTGCATCGAAACAAAAGGACCGGGGAGTTTACAGATATTTTTTATTTCAAATAAGTAGAGCATCGAGATTCGTCCTGGCTACACCAGCATTGAAAATTTAAAAACTATCAAAGTTTCCAGAACAAATCGTATAGAGCTAACAGCAACTAGAATTCTCATCATATCTTTAAATTTCCACTTGGAAGTCCATCCTGTGAAAGAACCAGATGTAATTTATTATTTTAATATTCGTTTGAGACCAAAAATGCCATCAATGGCTTACTGCGTCGTGGATGATAGGAGAGCCAATCATTCAAACCGCAGATTTTCTCCTAATGAAACTTGAGAGGAAGAAAATATTCACATGTTATAAGATTTGCTTGCATCCATTGGAACACACGTAAATGATGGAGAAAGCTAAATCCCAACCCTGTTTTGGTTGCATGTAATATGAAAAAAATCTATCTGCAATTTAATTAAGAGCCTGAAAGCTCTGAAAGCAACAAATGTTTGTCCTTGGGTACCGTGAATGTTGTTCAAATTTTTACGCCAAATCTTGGCCCTATTTTACGGAGTATATAATCCGTTAAGAAACCCTGAAATTTTCTATTTTTTTTGGGGGGGGGTTTGCGGGTGCTCAAAGATCAAAACCTGGGAATTTTAAGTAATCCATAGTTTTGTTCAAGTTGGTCGTAGGACAGAAATTCGGGCACCGTTCAATTCGCTCGGACTGTAGCTGCATGATATATGTATATTAGAATGTATTTATACGAACAGGAGACATGGAACAAATCTTCAAAGGGTTTCATCAATGATTTGAAAACTGATACCTGATATTTCATAACTGCGTTCAAATTTGGTTTGCGTAAGCATAATAGAAATTTGATTCTGCTCCGCAATCGGAACCCATCATCAAAGTGAATAATTTAACGCTGCCATAGAGATGCAAACTCTCCGCAGTCAACCTGTATGCAACGCTAATTATTGCCAATTAACTACCAGGTTCCAATATCGAACGCAAAATCATTTTATAAACGGATCTTGTTCTTTTGTTCATGTCGGTTGCCAATTAGCGAGTCACCATCAATGAAATAGGTAAATCAATGTAAACATATTCGTTTGACAGCTGAAAAAGAATTTGAAAAAACGGAAAAAACACGCGATATATCTCAATTTTGCACGGAAACATTTTGTCAAGGGGGTGTGAAAGGTATATTATCACAGGCGTGCTCTGAGGAGTCAAAAGTTTCGGGCGTTGTCTGCCACGCCACGGGAGAGTGCGCGGCTCGTAAATCCGAGTCATTCATATGCAGATGCCATAAATCCGAGCATGCTTCCGAGTGCCGTTCGTTCGTTCGTTCGTTGGTTTGTTCGGCGGCTCACTTCTGTTCGGGACGCTCTCGGGCAATCAAAACTTGCGTCGCAATCTCCGCCGATATTTATAGCTCGCGGGCGGGCTACGTGTATGATGTGTGTTTGCACTCACCTGATTCCATTTCCAGAGTCGGCGTGAACACCGCACGAGGACGTGTGTCGCCACCTGTTCGACAAACATGTCTTGGATTATTATTTTTCACAGGTCTTTCCATGGCATGCAAGTGTTTATTTTGGATGCCGCGTCTTGTTTGAAAGCGCCTCGATTAAATATTGACCCGTTTTGCAAACAAGCGACAACTTTATTGGTTTTTCATTTTGATATCCTCTTCACCATGATTTGCAGGAAATTTCAAAATCTGGTAGATCGATTAAAAACAGGATTCGCCAAAATGCACCACTGCTTTTTGTGGCGCAGGCAAAACCAACCTTTTATGAGTGTTCCACGTTTTTCGTATTTGAGCCCTGAAAAGATCATCTTTAGCGCCGAACAAAAACAAAACAGAGAATACGAAATATTCTAAAAAATTTCAAAAATCACCAATTAAAATATATTTAAAATTTTGTTGTTGCCTAGATTAATTATTATATTATTATTCTGTATTTATTCTGGATGAACAGAGATACACATAACCCGACGGGCCTACAAAAGAGGCCAAGTCGGGAAATGGCGCCTGGACAAATCGGATTAGCCGGGGTTGTCTCCGAAGGCGAGTTCAGGGCGCCGGTCCTCACTTCAGTCTTGGTCCCACGCAGCCATCACCCACCAGGAGCCGTGAGGCCTGTTCGACTGATCAGGATGATGGCCAGAAACTTCGTCTTCAGCTCGGATTGGTTTCCTCAAAGTTGACTTGGCTGAGTTAGAAGCATGGTGAGCAGCCGGGCGTTAGCCAAGGCTTGTCGCTCTTCCACGCTGGCCCCCAGCAACTCGTCAGGGAGATTTGGCGCTGGAACTCGATTCCACTCCCCCGGCCAGTCTTTTTTCGCAGGCTTAGAGCCACCCCTCGTCCGAAAATGAATTTCTTTCTTCAGGAGTGCCGGCTGTCGCTCGTTCGATGGTAGGGTTGAGGGCACGGCGGGGTCGACTCTGGGTCGTCCCAAGCTGAGATCCCTCGATGGTCGTTGCGGTGGCCGGTTTCTTGGACGAAGAGCCGCATCCTCCGGCTAAAGAGGACTCCTCTCCGCCAAGGCAGAGCCCCTCGGCGCGATTCTGCGGTGTCGCGAGCGAAAATTCGCAGGGTGCCATTGGCGAGCTACTCGGGCGCTTGTTGGTCTTTGCCATTGTTGCTTGGATGGAATCGTACTCACTCGCCGGGCAGAACTTCAAAACCAGAATTTTGGGCCGAAATCTTGTTCCCCAGAAGAAATTTTGACGTCGATCGATGCGGCGTGAAAAGCTGAGCAAGGAGATGCCAGTTTCTTCCAGTCAAAGTTCAACGTCGGGGCCAAAAGGGGAAAATTCTGAGGAGCGAATTTGAAGTGCGTCCGTTCTTGTTGCCGGCAACAATCGGACTCCATATTATTATTATTATTATTGTTTCAGCATTAAAGCTTTAGTTTTACGCAAAGGTTTCTTTTTTTACCCCAGAAATTTCCCCTGATAAGCTCTCAGTCTCAGCTGCAGGATTTCCAGCGGCGGCTATGATCAGCCAACTACGCCAAATATCATTCTAGTGGTGGTGATTGTCAATTTTGTATTGGCAGATTCAAAAGAGTATTATACGTGTGTATAGTAAAATTTTGTTACTGAAACAGGACAAAACTAGAAATTTAAATGTTTATTCAAGAAAATGAATGTATTCGAGAATCAAGCAGGAATGAAAAATCCTTTCTGTGAATTCGCTCATTTCCACCTTTCCAAAACGCGCGAGCGGCTTCAAAGGACGAATTTCTACCGTTTCAATCCAACCGGGATTACAATTTCTCTTTGAAAAAACACCACCATCCATTTCATTCCAGGAACTTTAAATCGAGATATTTACCACTAATTAAAACCTTGGTAGATCTCGTCCCAGGAAGATTTCGTACGTGATTTCGTACTCGTCTGATCTGTGCGGCAGCGAATGCTCGATATCAATGCCCTGAGTGATAAATAACAGAAGCCAAGTCGAGCGGAGCGAGTATATATCACTGGATCGCCGAGTTCACTCGCAACAGACAGACGCAATTTTTCTTGCCTGCAGGCCGTCCGAGAACGAAGAAGATCAACTCTCGACAGCTCAGTTTTCCTTTTGTTCCGAGTTCTCTCTGTGGAATTCAGAAGAGCTAAACGACGTTTGGCTGTCATCTGAAATTTTTGTCTCACTACTCTTGATTTTCAAAGTGCGCCGGGCACAATTGCGTCAAAGAGAAAAAAAACTCGATTCACGTCTCTATTTGGACAGCCAGCACAGTTCTCGATCAAAGCAGGGCAGCCGTTATTCGTACATAACTCAGTTCAATCTCGCTCGTTTTCAGAAAAGCGAAAGAAAAGCGTGAGACAAATTCACGTCAACTGTGCAGACGCAGGAACTATTTTATGTATTTATTAACTGTTCATAAAACGTTTCACCGGTTAAGTCTTTAGTTTTTTGTTCTTAGTTTTAAATAGAGGTCTCAGCCAGCCCTGCTGCGTTGTCAGCCACCAACCACCGTGACTTTGACTAAGCTGCGCCAGCCACGCCAGCCACCGGTTAGAAAAAAATGTGTCTCTGGCCTTTTGAGCCGTCAAGCACTTAAATACTTCAATATTAAAATTTTTCTACTGCGCCAGCGGCCGACTTAAATGCTCAGCTGCCCCCGCTGGCCCAAAATTGGCTACAGCCGGGTTCAGTCAGCCACCAGTTAAAAATACGCGGCTGAAACCTTTAGTGTTAAATAATTCTCTATGATTTAAATTTTTAATTTAAAGCACCGGCATTAGAGCAATATTTCAAAGCCATCTCATCTTCTGATCTGGAAAACAAAAGACTGATGCTGGATAATGCGTCTGATTACTTTTGTTGTACTTAAATGAGATCGAAGCGTAGCAATTGTACCGTAATGTAACATACATTCGATATGACACAAACTCATACAATATATTCTTGTTTATTCTTGCTCTAGTCGAATGCAATAAAAAACATCGAATAAAAAGATTTCAAAGAGAGGGCTCATATTACAAAATATTTTATAAACAATTAAGACACGCAATTAAACAAGCGAGTCAAATACAGTACAACAACAACAACAACTACTGCTTAATCTTCTGGTCATAGAGAGCACGGGAGCGACTTGACCATGTAGCGTGCGAATTATTGGAAGATCTGTCGGAGTGAGATTGATAATGACTAACAGATTTACGCCAAAGTGCGGGAACCGCTACACGACAATTCTTTCAGAAAGGCTGGAGTTTTAAAGTTAATATATAAATGAATCTGTTGCAAAAATAAATTAAAATTCACAAACACTCAAACCCCTTATCACAGCTTTTCAACTACTTAAAAAAAAAATTCGCCTAGTAAGCACCTTGGTAACCGTTAATTAGGGTGAAAAGATTCGCCTCAGCAGGGTTGCAGGTGGGGCCGGCGTTGTCCACGGCGATCGGCGCTGGAGGAGCGATAAATTTGAATTTGGCTGGGGCGCAGATTGCCTCCATTAGGGCGTTCTTTACGGGGCCGGCCCCTCGAGAGGCGATCCGAATGGCCTCGTAAACACGGCCGCGGGCCAGATAGCGAGAGCAGCCCGCCGAAGAATGCCAGTCTCTCTCCGCCCGCTCTCGAAATAAAATTATGGACCGACCGCGCCGCATAGCACTCTGCTTTTACGCGCCCGTGGCAAGAGCGATGATAAGAATTCTGCTTGGCAGAAATGGAGACATCCGCTGCGAGATGGCCAATAATGCCGCCCGCCGTGCTTATGTTTCCCTGGGATCAACGGACACTAAGTAAAGCGACGCTGCGCGTGCCTCGCGTCATTCATGCAACTTTTCGCACTTTTATCGCACCAGACCGGATCGATTTGACCAGCCAGGACGCAAATATTTTAACTTGAGTGTCCAGCTGAAAAATCTGCTAGAGCCAGACGCTTTAAAAAGGGTTGATTTCCAAAAATTGCTGTTCAACTAACATGGATATCATATTTGTCCAGAACGTAGAAATGCACCAATGGTTTTTGCGGGGAAAAATTCCGGAAAAATAGTAATTTTGGGTTTTCCCACATTTTTTCCGAATTTGCCCTGAAAAAGGTCATAATTTGGCAAAGAGTATGACGCAATTTCCATAGCTCGTGGAAACATTTCAGTAGATTGACAACAGGGTGGCAATTAAAAATTATTAAAATTGTTGGCTACAAGCAATTATAATAAAATTATTAGTTTTAGCAATTTGTTCTACAATGTGCAAAAATCACAATGCACTATTTTGGGAAACTCTGTTGGGAAATAAATTAAGATTTCTAGTAGCGAAACCGTCCTCACCGTTTGAAAAGCAGGCTAACTTTTGAGCCTCTTTTCTAAAAAATATCCAATTTATGCATGGGCAACAAGGGTTTTCCGGGAGTTTGCAGAGCATCGATCCTGTTTCATTAATTAATAACTTTTTTGCTGTCTCTATAATATTATTATTATGATCATCTACAAATGCATGCATTTTTTGGGTCAGACGAAGATGAAATTCGTTCATCAACATATTTTCATCTCCTTGATAATCACGATGATCCAGGTCGTTGAATGTGCGTCGGAAAGGAGTTTAGGGGAAATCAGTGAAGGGAAAGGGAGGGGTCTGAAGGTTTTTTCTTAGTAAACTTTCTCATTCCAACTAACAAAAATGTTTTGGAATATTGCAGAAAATCCCCCAAAAAAAAGGTTTTTGCAAAGAAGTGGGGGTTTCCGGAAAATTTGTATTTTGCAAACTCGTCTGCTTCTGTCTGGCTTCTGATTTTTTTTCCTTGCTGATTCCTGGGAAGCTTTTCAACGATTACTAATTAGCTTATTTTTCCTAAGATTCAGCCTGAAAATAGACTTTTTAGTAAAAGCATTTCCTCGGATGTTGACTTTTAAACTTCACTCTGACGTAGGCCGAATAAACTCATTTTATTTTATTTTATTTTGAAAGGATGTGTTGATCCTCTTAAAACCACTGTAAAAGCTAATAACAAAAGAAATTTTAAAGCAATTCCGAATCACTCATTCTCTGGATGTTATTCAAAGCGAGAATTGCTTTGTCGTGCAGGCGAGTGGAGTGCGAAAAAAGAGGGGTTTCAAATGTTGACTCGCGCGCTGTCGGCGATATTTCAACGCAGAGAGCAGAGAAGGCTAATCAAGTTGCAGTGTGTTTATCCGGCGTAAATTTTAATTTACGTCTGCTGGAAGGAATTGGGATTTTCACGACCTTGGCGCGTCCAAATATTATCATCCAACCCCCGCGCGTTACGAGCGCCGTTTTAATGGCGCAATTTGAAACAACAAACCCTTGTTCCGAATCCATTTACGGCCGGCACCAATTTGGCCTCATTAGAGCCCCTTCTCTCTCTCTTAAATGTACACACACTGCGACTCAGCCTGAGCACTCAAGACTCGACTAATTTAATGATGAATAACACACACAACCCTCATCCCTGCCTGGCTGGTCGAGGGGTGGGTCCCAGTTAATCCTTCCCTCATTAATTACGATGCATTTTCTTTCTCTCTTCGTGCGCGTTAACTTTTAATAATTGCGACTCACTTTGCTAACAAGCTTTCGCCACACAAGAATCAACACTCTTAAGGAGTCATTAAGACGAGCAACTGCGAATATTTGTCTTGCGAAACTGCTCTAAATTCCTCTTGTTCCCAAATCGAGTATTAATTTGTTGGAAAATTTATTTCAAGATTTTTCCCCGAGACTTTGACAGCGCAAAATTCCAGAAAATCCTTATTTTCAATGCCTGTGCCTGCAATGATTGAGCCCACAGTGATTTAGGTTAGCAGTATAAATTCTTGAGAAAAGAGACTGCAAAGTTAGCATGCTTTTCAAATTATGAGGGCTATCTCTCTATTTCAAATCTTATTTTATTTCACAACAAAGAGTTTCCCCAAAATGTGTCATACATTCTAGAATCAATAGAAAAAGTATTAATTTTTAATATTTGCATTGTACTAATCCACTTTTTAGATAACAGAATTGTTTAATCCGATATACTGGATAAGAGACCAGCCAATTGTTTTTTTTAATTCTTTAGCCGCTGATCTCGTAGATAAATTATTGTAGCAATAACAATAAAACTTTTATGGTATTTGGTTCAACTCGGTATAAGATAAATATTCGATTGAACCCGATCGTTTTAACTTTACAGCATTATTTATTACTGTAACTTAAACGTTTATGCATCGTTTCAAATTGTATCGAGTTGCAATCGATTGAAAAAGTCATGCCAATTTTTTCTTAACTTTACGAGTTTATTCCAGTGTACGCGTGCATATAAATAATTTAATCCTACTACACCTCCGTGGGGGAAACAGACGGCGTCATATAAATTCGCAGCAGTGTCGCTCCCTTTCGCACGCCTTTTGCAGCACGCAGCTCCTGAGGGGCATGAAAAATTCGCGCTCTCTGCAAAATATGTGTGTATGCACACTGCAAATTTATTTCATTTCCCCTTTGGGGCGGGCAAAGCAAACGATGATTTTTTTATTTAACTCCGGCGCGGCGCATCATGGCACCAGCATCGGAAAATAAAGCGCTCGAATAAAACAATTTGCTGTGCTAGGGAAAAGCCGCTCTCGCTCTCGCTCTCTCTCTCTCTCTCTCTCTCTCTCTCTCTCTCTCTCTCTCTCTCTCTCTCTCTCTCTCTCGCTCTCGCTCTGTTTGCATTACAAAACGAGTGACAGAGAGAGGCCCGTTTGCTGGATAAATTAATAACGCCTGCAATCTCTTCGTTCGTTTTTCGTTTCAGCGCGTTTCATACTAGCTAATGGAATAAAGACTTGTTGAATGACGGTGACGCTGCAAATTGAGCGTGCGTGCAAGTAGAAATGCATAATTAATCTCGTCAAATGAATGAGCAGACTTTCCACCTCCTCTCAGTGCATTTTCACTCGACTTTGCCTTTCTTCTGATTAAATCTGTGTTTGATTATTTTATAGACACAGCAACAGTGCTTCATTATTATAGGGCTGCGCACTTACTTTTTGTGTGAAACAGAAAACTAAATAAGATGCTCTTCTAATTATGTTGAATTACTTAGTTAAATTTATTTAACGCTATTCTATAACTCTCATTTTTAGATATTCGCATCAGCATAATGTGTTTTCGACCATGATATTGAACAAAAAAGTTTTCTCTCAGTTAACTGCACTCGCTGATGATTGTGAGCACAAATCAGGATGTGTGATGGAGAGATGAGTTGTAAAAATATATAATGTCACATCCCTCGTTTCCAACGACCAGTGAAACGGAATTCCCTGCAAAAAGGATTTTATTTTTCATGAGGTAAAATCGATCGTTTTTTGTCCAGAGCAAGAAAGATAATTTGTTCTACTTTTAAACGCCAACCAGCTCAAAAACACTTTTTCAGATTCAAAAGTAATTTTATTGCGGAACAACAGAATTTAGACGCTTTCTTTTAATTAAATTTAAGCTCCAATGCGTGTGATTCTTCGATTTTCCTATCCTGTGAAAACTCTCTTGAGGCAATGAAATATTGTGAACAATAATTAGGAATTATTTCTCTTTGCCACTCTAGTGCAGCGAGAAAATTGCTTTAGTAAGTCAATCTTTTTGAAGCCTTTTTCCTTTTGCAATGATTACTTTATTTCTTTTGACATTTTCTATTACATTTTATAGATTTCTAAACAGGAAGAAATAACAAACAATAATTGACACCAATCGAGTAGCAAAGTAAGTCGATTTCCCTTTAAGTGCACGGTATATCATTTTCTTGAGACGTAACAATCAAAACTTTTATATAGCAAATAAACTGGCATTCGTCGTCATTATTTATTTCTCTGACAACTCGTATTTCACTCTTGGTTAACAATCCGCGCAAAAGTTATGTAATCTCCTCATTTAAGAGGCCTTTGACGAACCCAATCAGGAAAGTTTATTTTATTTGCTCCACTCTACTGGTTTTCGCAACCAGGGATTGGCTTCTCGCATTTTCCTGACTTCCTCCCTCTTAAGTCATTCTTATCCGCCGTTTAATTAACGTCTCGCGCATCATCAAAGCTCTTCGTCGAGAGCGACGTTTGTTTTCCCGGCCTCACGGACTTTATCTTGTGTTTAATTAAACGTCTACAATATTTGCTGCTCCAGCATTCCGACGTTTACAATTATCAAACGCGACGAACTGTGTGAAACAAATGGATCTGTTATGCAAAAGGAGAAGTGAGCTCAAAATCACTCTTGTCGCGCGTGCGTCGTTTCTAAATTGTGTTATTTTTCCGACATGGTATAAAGCAATTCTCGTTTCAACGACCTTTTTCCCCATTAACGAACGCGCTTTGAGTCTGTCACCGTAACTTTTAACATTCAACCACGATTTGTTTGCCTACCAAGCCGGATTAATTAGTTGCGGCCGACAAATAATGCTGACCACACGCAATCGGAAATGCAATTTGGTTATTAAAAGGCACATTATTTGCCGCTAGCGATGTTTTAATTAGTGAGTCCACTCTCGTTTGACCTTTTGCAAAAAGGCTGACGTTTATTTTTTCTCTTCTAAATACCGGGAAAGTGTGTTCATCTGATTTGAAAAAAAAATCCTTTTATTATCAATAAATTAAATGTAACTTAACATTTAAAATTTTAATTTTAATGTCAAAGCAATGAGAGGTATTTGAGCAGTTCGGAGATCTAATACTGGCTACCCAATGTCAGAAATGGCAAAAAGTGGTTAGTTTAGTGACTCGAAATGCTCAAATTGCTCAACGGGCTGGGAGGCGCACCGGCGCCGACTCGCTACTTGCTGGTTTGCACCTTCCCAGCATGCGTGATTTGGCTTCACGGGACAAATTTCTAGCGTTTCAATGCAGTCCTCGGTGCGGAGGCAAGTGGCCCTTGAGTGGGCTGGGTCCCTGTGCGGCCTGGTGCGCCCATGTTATCCGTTCGCGGTGTTATTGGGACCCGGGTTTCAGCATTCGTGCTAGTGCAGTGCGCGCCCTTCCCGGTCCTCCGGTCCTCGGACAGGGATAAAAAGAGCAATAAAAAAATTTGAGGAGATTTTAAAGATCAGATAATAAGTCGGATTATATTTAAAAAAAGATAAATATTTCAACAGATTAGAGTTTTGAAATTTAAATGATAATCGAATGGCTTATTGTTAGCTCTACGCAGATTTATTATTCAATAATTTTTAATTTCATAAAATTACATACTTGTGTGTGTGCATTTCTTTCATTTTTCTGTTTTATCAGTTGTTGACAAATCAGTAAAATCTAAATTTGACATTAGGCCTCTCCTCTGTTTATGAAATTCATGAAATTGGCACTAAATTTTATCTCTCTTGCACAGCAAATTATGAAAAACGAATTCAGAAATATCTTTTTAAAATGTCCCAAATAGATGCTGGACTGTTTGTCAATGCTGCAATTGTTGACCAGAACTGGAAATGGGACTTTTTCATAAACAGTAATGTGTTCACACGACACGCTTGCCGTGCCCATAAAATGAATTAATTAGTACACGCGCACAATCAATTGATTTCCAGGAACATCTCTTTGATTATCTTATGCAATGTCAACTCATCTTTGGCAAATTGCGTTTGTTCATATTCGTTAAAAAGGCTGTTTTGTAGTCCACTTTTGAATTTGTACAATCGCTCAATTGTGATTAATGGGTTATTTGCATCAACTGTATATGAGTGATTTGCATATTGCATTGCACCATTCCTTGAACTGATATAATACATAAAATAGTGAATCGCCAATATGAAATTAAGAACGACATAATATCCTTTGATTTTTTGATGTGTTTATTGTATTCGTGTTAAATAAATAATTCATTCAAGAGAACTCATTTTTTAATAATCGCTGCTTACACATAGCATGTACCTGAGGAGAAACACTTAAGTGGGACTTGATTGTTTTAATTGTTTAAACGGCGCAAATTAAGGAATTTTAGTAGTGCCTTTGAGAAGAACGAGTTCGTCTCGAGCCACTTTCAGTCAAGTCAGCCAGTCAGAGGGGCTCGGGAAAGCAAAGCGACGAGGGCCTTTGTTCCTTGGGCGCGCGCGAGGTGTGCGTTTCAACACTCGTATTACCGAGCGCTCTTTGTGTAATTAATATTTAAGCGCGGCGCCGAGCCGCAGACTTTGGCAAAGCCCCGCGGCGTCCATTAGGCAAACGCAGCTCGCGAATTAATTTAATATTTCGCGCTAATCGCATTTAGAGCACATAGCTTCTCGCCATATCAGTGGCGATTAAGCGCTCGAATCACGCACCGAGACTTGTTCTTCTACTTATTCTCAGTTTAACTGGATAAGTTGCTGACGGCATATCTGTTTTCGCTATGACGATTTTCAAGAGAAATTAAATTAAAGTGAAAGCTTTCCTTTCTTCCAATCGCAGTGGGAAGTTAAAACTACAAACTTTTCCAGTCATTGCTGCCTGACATGACTGCATGTGGCGCTTTTATTTTCCTTCTGATTTCAAACTTTAAAGTTCGAACCTTAAAGTGGGTAAATATTGAAAAGCTATGATTTTTATCTTTATCTTAATTATGGTCAGAAAATTTGGAAAGGGTTGAAATTTGCCAAGGTTTTGCCGTTTTAAATTATGAGAAAATCGGCTCCAAAGTTTGCACGCTAATGAAGCGGTGAGCTTCTTCCCCTTATTGAAAATTGTGATTTCTTTTGAAAGAAGGAAAATTTCACACACCATTTGATTCATCACGACTAGAAGAATAGAAATTAAGCGAAAAATTATTGCCAAAAACCTTTGAATTTTTCGCCAAATTGGCAAATTAATTTTTTTTTGCTCTTTTTATCCCTGTCCTCTCGGACCGGGAAGGGCGCGCACTGCACTGGCGCGAATGCTGAAACCCGGGTCCCAATAACACCGCGAACGGATTAACTGGGCGCACCAGGCCGCACAGTGACCCAGTCCACTGAAGGGCCACTTGCCTCCGCACCGAGGACTGCATTGAAACGCTAGACATTCGTCCCGTGAAGCCAAATAACGCATGCTGGGAAGTTGCAAATCAGCAAGTAGCGAGTCTGCCTAGAGCTATATTATATGCAGCCGGCATGCAGACGGTCACCTATCCACCTACTGACTGCACTCAATGTTGCTTAACTTCGGCTATATCTAACGAGAACCGGTGTGTCTAACATGATACATCCTAGTTACTGAAATTGCTTTGCTATGCTTGGTCCTAAAGTGAGTAATGCAATCAGATAACTTTTCAAGGCAACAATTAAAATAAATTTCGACTGTCATCCTCTATCAATCAACTTTAAGCTTTTGATTGAATAATCATTCAGAATATGTCAGATTAGGAAGTTTGATCAGGTGCGCCTCCACAGATTTGTTCTCAGAGCAAGGCTAAAGCGAAATCCATGTTCCACAGGGGTAGAATAAGTTAATTGGTGGCAATTTGACAGACGTTGCCTCACGTTGAGGGACTTGCAGTTGCGCGCGTTTTATCTGCGCCACTCATTAAACTAATTAAGCTGCATTGTGTTTTAAATGTAAATGCACATGAACACTCGCGTCGTGTGTTGTAAAGACGCCGCCCGCGCCGCGCATGATAAATTTGACGCTATCTGCGCGCTTCATCCAAGAAAAGCCCAACCTAAATGTTCTCCGTGTTTTCTGCCGCATTCAGATTAGATTTCCGAATTAACCAAGCCGTTGTCTCGCATTGTTGAACGTATGCTTTACCTGCACGTTGCAATGTGAGAATCCGAGCGATGTTTGGACTTGAGTGTGGGCTGATTCATACCTAAATTTGATTCCCTAGCATTGCAATGACGAGTAAATTCGGATTTGGGAGGATTGCGAAAACTTTCCCGACTCGCTACTTGCTGGTTTGAACCTTTCCAAATATGTCTAGTGTTTCAATAAAAAAAGACCCTGGAACGGAGTAGTAACACTGGACTTCTTCCAATGAGGCCCATGCTATTCGTTCGCGATGTTATTGGAACGCAGAGTTTTCTCGAGTTGTTCGCTATCACCCATCTCGAAAAAGGTGGCCCGATTAAAAAAAAATAAATAAAAAGCAGTCATATCCTCATTAATACCGAAACATTCTCGTTTTTTCGAGAGTGAAAGCCGAAACTGTAGTGGATTGATGGCAGACGAAAGATAGGAAATCAATGAGGCGGCTTCTCTGGTATTCATTTCACCTTTTATGCAATTTTCCTGACAAAATAAATAAATAAATATTGCGAAGCTTGGTTCACTCCGGGTTTTTTCACCACTTAAGTGTTTGAATGCCTTTTTGCTGGAGAAGTTCTGTCCTTGAAGAGGGAGTCTTATGTCTTTGTTCCCACGAGTATTGGAAATTCCATTCACAGGAAAAATTCTCATCTGCTTTTCCAGTGAAATTCCTATTCTAGAGAGCAAAAATATGGGACATAAACTGCAGAGCGGAGCTAGTTGAGTCGTAAATTTAGTCAGTCAGCCGTAAAAAAAAGATAAATAATCGTCAGCTCTAGCCTCGTGCCGTGTTGAACCGCAGAATAAATTGGTTTTAGCGAGGCATAATTGCCAAACCACAAATTAAATTTGCACGGACCAAGTATCGACGTTGTATGTTGATAATCAATCGATTTTCTGTTAGAACTGCTGGGTCTTTGATTTTTAATCAAATTGCTGCGAGCGAAGGGAAGTAGATTGATAATTTGGTTATACAAATTTCTGTCTGCCATTTTTTTTTTTTTTTTTTGTCAAAAAGTGATCGGATTTTAGATTAATTTTACAGTTTGGAATCTGCTATGCAAGAGACGAATCCAATTCTCATACTTTTGAAAAGTTCGCCGTTTTTAAAAAAATTTCCAACAGAAAGGTGCTCTGGGAAAATTGCGTGCAGAAATGTGACTGCTTGTAATAGGGCTTTAATTTTTCTTACGACATTTTTCATATGTTTCAGCTTTATTTCATTTCACTATAGCTCGTAAATTTTTAGGCTTGCATAACTTATTGGATAATACGAGTCAATTTTTAAAATGGCTTATCCGGGAAATTGACAAGAGGAAAATTTATTTCCAAATCAGAAAAATTTTATCTATCCAGATTACAGCTTTCAACATTTTTAACACAAACCCACTAGCTTTTACATCCGTAGAAAATCTCCAAAATCCGAAATTTGAGATTTTATCGTCCATAATTAGAATAACAGAAAATTTTCCTTTAGCAAGAGTTTCCCATTTAAATTTCAAATTCTTTAGGATGGTGGTAAGAAAAAAGCAATTTTCGGCTCTTCTTTTCAGAATTTTTTTAAAAATATTATCTCTTTTTATAAATCAGCCAGTCAATATTTCTTAAAGTTCTGCACAAACGGGTAAAATTGAAATATAAGCTTCAATTCAACACCTTTAAAGATTTTACATTGAAGCAAAAGGGGTGTTTGTTTCATCAATCACAATTTTGTTCACTTTCAAATATTTACATAGCTGGAAGTAGAAAGAATTAAACGCATTTGATGGGCATTTTTCCATCGCGGCTGTAGACAGAACGCTTGCGCGTGCACTTTCCCAATTGAATTAATTAGTCGGGGGCGCAATTCATCGGCTTATCAGCGGTGACAGGCTATAAATCTCGTTGGCATCACCGGTCTGCGGCGGCATGACGGATCGTGCGCACTGCAGCGGTGAAAAATTCACTTTTCTCTCTGAAGTTTGCATATGCGCGAATAACAAGAAGAGTGTAATTGCGCACACGAGAGCGAAGGCAATTTTACGTCGCCGCTTGGATATACATATTATGGTGCACGTATAGAGCTCATCCTCTGAGAGCTCTATAAGGTCGAACTTCAAAGGGAGGAGATGCAATCTGTGCGGCGACGCGCATTAGCCCCCATCTCTACTTTCTACTTTCTATATCTCTCAATTCCCATATAAATGCGAGCAAAGAAAACAACCAGGCTGCAGATCCAATTGCATTTTGTTGACCTCTGCATGCACTTATTCGTTTTTCTGCTTTTTGGCAGACGAACGTCAAGCCAGTCGTATTTATTTCCATCCAATATAAACGGGCATATTAATATTTTCAGTCTTTACAAAGAAATATAGTAATATATGGTAAAATTTCAAAATTAAAAGACGGTTTTCTTTTATTCGTTTAGTAAGCTGCGTTTCTCTATGTCTATATTATGATTTGTTTGATTTTACGTTAAAGAGACAATTTTATCCTTTTAGCAAAATATGCAAGTAAATTGTTCTTGAAAGTATTACCAACTAAAATTGATTATTGGCGTTTTTTTGTATCAAATTTCAGCTCAAAATGTTGTTGGTCTTTTTTATGTCTGAAATATTTTTAAAAAGCAAATAATACGCTTTGACCCTCAAGTGAAAAAGGCAAAATATACAAGCGATGAAGTCGCTGAAACGTCGGCAAATTAAAAGATAAACAACTTAAACAAGTCATACACGGCCAATGCTAAAACACATTCACACATAACGTGTAAACGAAGATTTAAGACAAAAATAATAAGTGGTTGCATGACCGGGCCAGTGGCGGAGTGATTGCGATGCTTGCGTTGCTATAATCTTAAAAATGCTCAATCATTGAGTTGGCAACCGCTTTTAATGCTTAGCAGCGTGGAATAACGTGATAAACTTGTAGCAGTTAAAATGCGGAAAATGATACACATAGAAATACTTTCCCATTTTAAATCACAAAACTATCATTTTGTCACATTTGTAAACATGGAAATGTTTATCTTTCCTCTTAACTCATCAGGAACTGTCTAGTGAAACCGCATGATGATATTTATAATTATTTTTCTAACATTCGTCGGAGGGATTCGTGTGCCAGCAATGTCTGAAAATATTTAAAAACAGTTAAATATTTTACCACATCATCCTTAATTGTGTTCAAATGATATTATTTTGTATTTCTCGCCAGACTATTCCGGGGCAATTTAAGCGAGGCGAAGGAGAACGAATGTACTCCATTCTGTCCTTCTTTTAGTTCTGAAAATGCGATAATATGGCTTATCTGTTGTTCGCGAGAGAGCGACTCTCTATGTGATATCGTTTCATCGCTTGAAGCAGAAAAAGATGTGCTAGACTTGGACGCACAAACAGTGTATTGACCAAATCTCTTAAAGGTTTTCCACCTTACTTATTTCCCGATTTCAATAAGGTCGAAAGCGATTTTTTTACAATCATTATTTTTTGCGGCAGTGGTGTTTACCGCTCACTTTCAAAAGCGTCGTAAACGCGGTGCACTCTGCTGCTTTTCTGCTCTTTTAATACGGCCCGTGCGAGTGCAATATGTGTGCTGTTGTACACACTTGTTATCCGCGCGCGGAAGATGTTTACGAGCGCCTCGCCTTTCATTGTTGTTGGCCGCTCAAGGCTGTTTGTCTGCCAAAATGTGACACCAAAGAAAAGATTATTATTTGCAAAATCGATTTTGCTCTCCCGAGGCACAAATCCACGGCTCAGCGCAGTTTCGAAATTTTCACGCTTCCTCAACTCCGCCGAGCTAACTTTATGAGGGAGACGAGTCTATATGAGGTGCAAGTTTGATCAAGAATGGCATCCACCGACTTTGAACGCATTACACGGTTGAAGTTGCACAACACTAATAAAACTGAAAATGAACTTTAATCTGTTACAAAAAAGGTGTTATATTTAAAGAGCGAACGAAAATGTAATATCCGACTCTTTTTTCTTTTTAAATTGTAACGCTTTGAATTCAAAGGGTATTTTAGAAACGAATTAACGTCGCAGTAGGTTAATTTTAGAGCCGCGAGTCGATCAATATGGCGTTTAGAAACAAAAACTATTGCCTGACTTAAGCTGCAGGAAATTCTTCATCGAGCCGAACTCACGGTTTATCAACAAAACGAATAAGAGCAGATACAGAGAAACGTGAACTACACAGTTTCCACACGCAATGTATTTCAGAGCAGTGAATTACGGAGGTATTAAAAATTAAGCTCGGCTACGGTGACAAGTTGGAATAATTCCAGCAGCTCTCGCGTAGTCATTAATATTTATCAGCGTTTTTTCCACATATTTTATCCCGAGAGCGCGCGACGCCGTGTAATCCTATAAACACGCCACCCCTTGTTTTCGTATGCAGCAAAAAGTTTGTTTGCGTTTGCGTTACCGATCATTTTACAAATGCTAATCTCGCGCACGGTTTTGTATCCGGCGTTCTTTTGTGAAACAAATGAATTCGAATCGCAATGAGAACCCGCTGATCAAACAATGATTATGAATATCATAATAGTAACTATGTAAATATTTCACCATAATTGAATAAAATTTACATTTTTAACAATTTGTACGATTTAAAATCTACTCTCAAATATTTTCAGGATTGTAGGCAACCGTTTTATTAATTGCTGAGAGTGAAAACTTTGATCTTTATGAGTTTATATGAATCGAGAATTCCAGGAGAACTAGTCTTTTACAATGACTACATAGAAAATAAGTAATGGGATTGCTCAGAACGAATTTATTATAGATCTTAATAATATCTATCACACGCTTACAACTAATTGTTTTGACACCGCAGCAGGCAATATCATCAAAACTATACTTTCAAAACAAAATTCACAGAATACGCTTCAGAGAATTCTGCATCAATGTTCATAGAAAACGTACGATTGCACTCATTTCTGGACACGACAAACAAAAAGAGAAACGCTATAGAGGGGTAGATTTTCAGGGTGGGATGGATGGTGGGACGCAGATTACGGCGTCAGCTAGGGTACAGTGTATGTAAACGTGGTAAAGAAGCGAGTTTTAGTCAATCCATTGGTATAATTTGCTTACATGAATTAACTACGTCAATGGGATTGAAAAAACACACTCGCGACATTCGCACAGAAAGCAAAAGACAGCTTACCACACTTCGACCACCACACTTGGACCGGACCGGCAAGATCTAATTACAACGCGCATCTTGTGACCGCTATCAAAAAGGTTTCCGATCATGATTTCAGTGCGGCTCATAGAATATCATAACACTGTAAATCTGATAGTTAAACCCATAAAAACTCTGAGTTTTGCAGCTAACTGGTTGGAGGTCCACTTTTTCACGGGCTTTTGCAGCCATGAAAATTCACCCCTGTCAAACCCTATATTTTCAATTTCCTGTACAGGACAAAAGTCAGAGACTTCACCGACAGCTTTGATGGATTTCCTCGCTGTTTTTTGCACCGATCGAACCAGCAAAATAAATCCAATTATTCTTGGTTACTTTTTCTTCTATAAATTGTTGACGTGTCTTGCAATAATGATGAATGATGGTTAGTAAGGTGGGTCGAGGGAGCATTTATTGCGATTCCTGGCTCCATTTGAAATCGTATCAGTGGATCAACAGTGCTCCTAACAATAAGGAAACATACACCCCACTGTAGATGCAAAAACAATCGCGCAGACTTTTCTGCAGCACGTGTGGTGCGTCATCTATTCGAAGAGGAGCACGCTAAATCAGAGCACTCGTCGGCTATGGCTATCTCCAATTCATCTCAATCATTTGATTTTTTATTTTTGCCGGTGCGCTTGCTTGATAAATGACAGAGTTACGTGCGGGATCGCAGTTTTCACATTTCCACCACCCGCGGGGGCAATGAAATAAGCGCGGCGATATTGAGAGCATTGTGTAGGCGCGGAGAAAGAACAGTGGTGCCCTAGCTATAGCTTTTATTCCGCACTTTGGTTCGATTTTACGAGCAGAAGCGTCTTATTTTCACTGACTGCAAAGGGTGTGCGTTGTTCTCCTTTTCCAAGTACTTTGCGTATGGCCAGACTTTGGTGGTTGCACGGGTCCTGCACTTTCAAAGGTCCTCGCGTGCCCGCAAATTCATCCTCGAGTCTCACTAATTTCCCCGCCTAAATGCGCGCGGCTGCTATTTTACACACGCGAACTCACTCAGCGAAATGTATATGTGCGTGTTTGTGCCACATGCTGAGCATCTCTTTTCCACCAAAGGCTTTCAGGAATATTGAGATGCTCTTTGCGTATGCAGAAGAAGAGTGTCGCGCCGCTCTTTCATCTCGAAATACTGCGGGTATCGCGCTCTTCATTGCTATAGTGGGAACATTTTTAAAAGGTCGTCTCTTCTGTAGTTTTTTTAACCATCAATATGTAAAACCCGTAGGAAATTCTTTGATGCTGTTCTAGAAAGAGATAGTTATAACGCAAACATTTTCCCTGCTGGCAAAGCGAGTTTGTGCCATGAAATAGATAATATATATTGTTCAAATTTTGTTCGTGACAAATGTTTTATTAATTTCCATGCAGCAATCTCTTTAAATTTTACTATGTTATCTAAAATGCGTCTTTATTTTTCCATAAAATAAAGCTGCAGACGCTGCAGTTGACAGCCGAAACTATTAGGCATAAATAAAACGACTACGACTGCTATTTCAACAAGGAATTTTTTATTTTTTCCCCAGTAATATTTTGTTCCTTATCGGAATTTTTTCAATATGTAGACCAAATTTGAAAATATATGAAAATTCATGTTTTTGTCGAAAGCTTTGGTCTATTAAGAGTGCTGGCCTTTAAAAAATTCTTATTTTTACTGTAGCCACTACGACTATTTCAAAATCCTCGTGATGTCGAAAAATCCAGAGCTTGCTTTTGAGTGGTCAAGTTCTCCAATACCAATATTATTTATTATCTCATAGGTTTAAAAGCTGCTGAAAAGGAAGATTTCTTGCGTTGATTGTGTGCCTCAGGGGCCGTAGGAGAGGACACAAAGTGCCTTCGGATGGAAATCGAGCATCTAAGTGGCCCTTTCTCAAGCTGCCAGCGCGGAAAAAAGCAGTGAGCCTTCAGTTGCAGCGCCGAGGCCGAGGACCTCATTTGCGGCGGGGGTGCGGAAAGGGGTGCCGCCGGGGGTGCAACGAGACGCACAATCGCGGCGGCAGCGACGCGCAATATGCGGCGAAGAAAGAGACAAACAAGAAAAGAAAAGACGGCTGGCTGTCTCATAAAAATTCTTGCAGCTGACGTGCCTCGCGCCTCCGCCACTGCTGCCGCCGCCGAATAATAATATTCGGTTTTCGTTTTTGTGCCGGCCAGCCCCGCGGCTCGCTCGCGAGGGTGTTAAGTGTTGCGGTTTCCGCTGCCACCCATAAAACCAGCGTCTTTTATAAACTCTGCGCGCCGCGCGCCGATCGGTGGTATTTCGGGCCGCTCTCTTTCGATAAATAAATTAATACTCTCTGCTGCTTTTTTGCTACGTCTTTCAACCAGCATACAAACGACTACCCTCCCTGCCTCCCTCTCTTCCTTGTCTTTGACTGAACCTTGCGGTTTGTTGACACTGACCACGCAACAACATTTTTTATTGTATTATTCATGCTCGAAACTGATTGTTCCCCATGTGATCGACAAAAGACCAAGGTTAGCGTGAAATTTTGAGAAAACTCTTTGACGTGTTTCATTCAAGGTCAGTACACTCGAGGATTCGTTCATGGAATAAAAATCGGACATTCCTTGTTGAAAATGGTCGTCTTTTTATTTATGCCTACTAGTTTCGGCTACCAACTGCAACCTTATCTCACAAAAAAATAAAAAAAGGATTTATATAATTCAATTTAGGATTTTGAACAAAATACCGTGTACGCTCAAATATCTCAGAGAAAGGAGAGGTGTCAAAACAAATATCAAAAAGTGGTTCCTCTATGATGTAATGCTTTGCATGATGCAATTAACCAACAATCTCAACATCACCAGCAGCCTATTGATTAAATATAAAACAACCCACAACTATTTTCAATCGCTCGTATTTTTTAGCAACAACTCTCACGTATAGAACGTATAGTCTTAACAGCATGCTATTTTCCTTTTTCTCTTTTGCTTTTCTCCCAAATCCCATCCCTATACAGTAGTAGTTTTCCTCCTGAAGCCACTTTAGATGACAAAGAAGATGGTAAAGCAATGAATGAATAAATTAATAAAAGAAATAAATCATAATTAGTATTGTTATTAATACAAAAAATAAACCTATTTTTGGGGGGCACCATTGCCAGAAAGGGGACACTTATAAACTCAAGGGCTTCTGCCTTCGTATGCTTTTAGCAATCATGAAAGTTATCATATTATTGGAACATAATTAAAATATTTTCAGAGAAAACGACTATTTTCAACCAGCAATGTCCGATTTTTCTTCTCTATGATTTAGTTCCCCATTAATGGTGCAATTTGCAGATGGATAAAAAGGGCTATTTTATATTTTTAATGTAAAATTCAGGGAAATAATTTGCATAGATAGCCTAACTTAAAATATATTATCTTCTAATTTGGAATATGCTTAAAATTAAATTCGCCCTGACTGCTGTGAAAATTTCCGGGAAATCTACTAAAAATTTGCTCTACTGAAAATTTGGATGTCTACACCGCAGTCGCACTGGACCACTCCAACCAGCTAATTTTGGGTCACGTGTGGTCAGCCGCTGCAACTGTAGCTAAGCCACCGGTTTAAGTTAAAAAATGAAAATATAAATTTGTCATCATCCCTTTGAGCCGCTCAGCACCAGTAAACACCACTTTTTAAACTGGCCAGGCCAGCCACATTAGCCACCGGCAAAAATCCTTAGCTGCTGTGCAAAAATTCAGCTAAAAGCCACTTTAAAATTTCGTGGCTAAGATTTATTTCCTCTTTTGTCAAAAGCTGCCAAATTTTGAAAAGATAGGGACAAGAGGAAAACATGATGAAAATATTTTTATCTTTTTAAATTGCTATCGCTGTTCAACTGATGTCGACCGCATGTTGGCATTTTGAAACAATACATATTTATAGTTACTCTTTTTTCCTATTTTTGACAAAATAAAATCTAACCCATAAAATAATTACATTAATAAATTATGAAGTACATAATTATTTAGAATAGAATGTCACTTTCTTTTAAAAGTAGATCTACACAGGCCGACAATTAAGAACATTTTGCAATTGTTGACTCAGCAAGAAGTGTTTAACACCAGTTTTCTCTACTTTGCGCAATAATCAAACCAAGACCAATCAATAGTTAATTTTCAGATACATACAGCTGTTCAATTTTTTTTTTTTTTGCTCTTTTTATCCCTGTCCGAGGACCGGAGGACCGGGAAGGGCGCGCACTGCACTAGCACGAATGCTGAAACCCGGGCCCCAATAATACCGCGAACGGATAACATGGGCGCACCAGGCCGCACAGGGACCCAGCCCACTCAAGGGCCACTTGCCTCCGCACCGAGGACTGCATTGAAACGCTAGACATTCGTCCAGTGAAGCCAAATCACGCATGCTGGAAAGGTGCAAACCAGCAAGTAGCGAGTCGGCGCCGGTGCGCCTCCCAGCCCGTTGAGCAATTTGAGCAATTCGAGTCACTAAACTAACCACTTTTTTGCCATTTCTGACATTGGGTAGCCAGTATTAGATCTCCGAACTGCTCAAATACCTCACATTGCTTTGACACTCCTGAGAGTGCCTTAACAATGCGAGCCAACGGGCTGGTTTTTATTATTATTTGATTTCGAATCTTCTTATTGCGATATGTGTATCTAATTTTGTATGAAATATGGGCTTGTAGTATAGTGGTTCCCGCACTTCGGCGTAAATTCTAGTTTTGCATCATTTTTTTCTGCAATACAGAAGTCAGAATTTATATTATTTGACTCGCTAATTTAATTGCGTATGTAGTAAAATACCCTATAAAAATATCCTTTTGTATTATGTGAATTTGTTTTATCGAATTTTGATATTACAGTCCAATAAAATTGCTACGTTGACCAATAAACGACCAACAAAAGGAATTTTACATAATTCCATCTTTGGCTCAACATCTCCACAGATTAAATTTCCCTTCTGATAAAAATGAATCCTGATTTTCAATAAGGCGACAATGCTCACCGCTTGATTAGCTTGATGTAAACTTTGCTATCAAAATATTCTCATAAATTTAATCAATGCGCTCTTACCCCATTCTTATAGAGTGAAAAGAATTTTTCACAATACATATCATTTAAAAAAATTCATGTTGGAAAAGACACGTTTTCTAATTTTAACACACTCGCAGTATTTTTAATAATGAGAGATTCAGGTCGAGCAAAAATGTCTGCGGCAGGCTAGTAATTAATGTTCTAAGCTAAGGAAAGCATTAGCCGCCGTTTTTGTTGTTGTTGTTGTTCTGTTTCTCTCGTTTGACAGGAAATTGTGCAGAAGGCTTCTTCATATACACCACGGTCGCATTATTAGCTTCCAGTTTGTCAACAGAGCGTAAATATTTGCACTTGATTTGCCTTTTATTGCCGCGCGCGCTGCATTGTTGGCGAAGTCTTCAATTTCAATCCGCGCTCTTCTCGCTGCGAAATGTTTAGATTGGCTTTGCCCCCATTTCTACAGTATTAAAATGTGATACTTAAATGCTGCCAGAGTCATCAACAAACGTGAAACGAGTCAGAAATTCAACAGTAAATTTCCACATGAGATGTAGTCTAAACAAAACACGCATTGCTGCGTGGTTATTTTATTTAAAATTCGTTTCTTACCTTTTTGACGATGAATTTAAATCACAATTCGCAGTTACCTTTATTAAGAAATCTGGTGGATGAAACGGAACAAAAATATTTATAACAAAACTTTTGAGTATGCAATAATGAAAAGACGACTTTGCTATAGTTATAAGAAATCAAATGTTGCCAATTATTTCCAAAATTTGCAGCGCTGGACAATATTTTCTTGGCAAATTTCGATTCTTCTCGTTCAACGATGCGTGAATACTCTTTGCGGGACACTCTTTGTAGTGTAATAAAACAAGATTTCAAGTAGGGAAGGCAGTACTCACAATTTGAAAAGCATGCTAATTTCTCAAACGTTTCTATTGCTTCACACCGGCACGACTTTTGGCTTAAACAGAATCCTTAATAGGGATTGGTTTATGAGGGTTTATGCGTTGGGAATAAACGTTTTCCGGTGTTTGGCACTGTTAATTAATTTGAACCTGGAAGAGGAAAAGCAAATTTAAAAATCTAATTTCACCATAGCAGTGTAGCAGTTGTTCAAATATAAAATCCGTAAAATCAACATTTTACATCGCTAAGTTTGGATGGTTGGGAAAATATTGAGTCACAAAATCACATTGAAGCCAAAAATTAGCCTTGGTCGCAGCAGGAGTGGATTGTTTTCTTTGAAGCGAGTATACGAATCGTAATTTGTTGTGAAACGGCAATGCCCGACGACGGATTTGATATCGGTCCTTCGCGTAATTTATTTTAACGCAGTTTGGTTTCTTTACTTTAAATAACGATTGCGTGCTGTGAGTCATGAGATAAAGTTTGAAATAAATATTCTGTTTCGTCGAAAAGCAGTCTCTTTCATATTCACAAACGGCGTAATTTGAATCGTAACGACAACAACTTTCGCAGAAATTGTTGATCCCAGTGCTCTCTCCGCACAAAGTCTTTGCTCTTTGTGTGTCGCTCGCGTGTGTACCGAAGTCAAATGTGTGAGTGTGTGGGCTAGAACAAGTGCACACACGGCTTACAAAGTTTGCAAAAAGACCATTATGGCATTTGCACGAGCATCACACTTTTCAAACAAACGTGTGTTCTTCACTTTTGTCTTTCGGATTATTAATGCATGCACAAAACTAAACGACCATTACAAAGCTGTGTTTTATGTTTTTGCTTTTTTCACTTGTCAACGTGGGTGTTATAAGAATTTTGCTTCATACCAAAAATTCAAACTTGAACTTTTTATTTCTTTTGGGTGGTGATCAATTTTGGGATAATCCCTAAAAGAGGATTGACACTGAAGAACTCACGAAAATTCTTGTTACAAAAATGTATAAAATAATTCCTAAGGATGCATGTCTCCCAACTTTAAATCTGATGTTTGTCACAACTAAGAGTTTCCCAAAAAAGGATATAGATCTCGACGAGAGGAATCAAAATCTACCAAGAAAATATGACGGAGAAAATTGACAAAATTATAATTTGAAGCTAGTAGAAAAATCATTTACACTAACAATTTGATATTTTGCTTATTTTTACTGTTAAATTATATCAATCCCCTTCCAAATTTTCATTTAAATTAAAATTTTTAAATTTGGAAAATAAAAGCCATTCACTGTTCTTCCAAATTATTTTTCCAGCCCGTACCAAACAAACATAGTATTTATTGGCATTCTTGAAAGTTTTCTTCTTTGAATTGATGGCATAATTGAAAATCTCGGTCGACTCGAAGTTTTCTTTGTTATTTATATTTCCCCTGCGTTATTTTCAGGTTATGAAACGCCATAAACGCCATATTACATCAGATAATCTGGACGACACAGTACTTATCTTCCGGAATATAAAGATTAATAGCTTGTCTTATAACGCAGCGAACTTTTTTCATTAATGACTGCTCAATGGACATTTTTGCTGCGATTGAGAATTACTGCGGCGGAAAAAGGAAAAATATTTCCAGGAACATGGAGCGCTTTCGTTCTTTCTTTCGTCGATTGAGCACAATTAATGTTCACACACGCGAATCGTCACAATAATAACGGTCCCTGATAAACGCAGTCACGATTTTTACTGCTCTCAACGATGATAAGAGCCGAGTCGCAATTTTTGTTTGTTTATATTCGGGACAAATGTTCTTTTGCCAGTGCGTCTCGTCGTAAATTTTTCCACTTTATCGCCGCATTCTGCGGAAAATTTTGTAATCTTCAAGAGACTAAATGTTTCTGCCCAACCCAATATATTTTTCTCTCCTCTGTGGCATGTTTCATTTTTTTTTTACCTCCGCACGACAAAGCGCGCACTTCATTTATCAGCAATGAATTACACAAAGGAACAAACAAAAGATTTGCATTTATACATTTTAGTGCGCTGAATACAATGGAAAGTCAAATCCACCCCAATCGCTCGCGAGTCGCGGAAGAAGAATACGAAGAAAAAGCCATAACTTTATAGTAAAAGCTGAACAGAAAAATACTCTTAAAAAATTGGGGGATAGTCGAAATTTTTCCCACAGTGCCGTTTAAATTTGCGAGAACATCGGCTGCAATCAAGAATCCTATTTAAATCCATGATTTATATCACCAGAGGAGAAATTGAGCTCATAGTTCGCACACCATGTCTATCGTTTGCGACAAGGGAGTCAAAATCAAGCGAAAAAACATTAATTATTCGAGAAATTCGGTAAAAACTGAAGTTTAATTGTTACTTCTTGGTATCATTATTGCTAATTATTCCACGAAAATAGGCTCAATGAACCACTTGCTTAAGCTAACTTTGCCAATATGTCTCAGTTGTTGGCCACACACTATTATTTGATTGCTTCATTAACAAAAATTTAACTTTGACTTTTGGCTGTCGGTATTAACTTAACCACTTTTTAAAATCTGAAGAAGAAGCTTTACAAATTAACTTTGATTAATTTTTCAATATCCTTTTTTCAATAAAAGCCTGATTTAAGCTCATATCAAAACGCAGAGGATATAATCGCTTTTTTATAGTTTGCCTGGAACAAACCAGGAAAATTTATGAAATCAAATGCTGAGAATATCTCTAAAAGGCTGTAAAACGTTTTATTTTCGACCAGATAGGCAATAAAAGGTAATTATAAAGATTAGAATTAAATTTTCATTATTTTTTCATCATATATAAGGATGTTTTTAATAAAAAGGACACATACAGCCAATATTTAACAAATAATTATTTAAACACAGCTAGAGTGGACCTTTTGAACAGAATCGTATAAAAATAAACAGAGGAGATTTTAAGTTGATTTATATATCAAACAACTCTAAATTTAAAATTCGAATGGTTCCTTGAGAAAGACAAATAAAAAGCGCAAAGTTTTCTGTTAAATACAATGAACCTTGCGAAATGTATGTTTGCTTTTGGTCTTCTCAGGTGCAATTAGCACATCAAGCAGCGTCGCAGTCAAAGCCTCGAGCCACAAAATTAACATTCCACGTCTCTGGGAGACACGAAGAAAATATTCCTATGTCCTCGTTGTCAGTACTGTTATGAAAACGAAAACGCGCAAACTGTCTATATTTATCTTTCGATTCAAAAACTTAATGTTTACTTAACACAACATGAGAACATGCCAAAACTGTTGATTTTACAACGACAATGAATAAAAAACATATATCTTCTATGGTGTTTCAATGATATGAATTTTAAAAACAAATCTAAATTTGATCTCTATTGATCTTGTCAATTGTAATCAATTGATGTAAACTAAAATGGTTGATAACTGATAATATGATAAATGAGAGGACTTTAAATACTATAAATCCCATCCTTCGCTACTTCTCTTATCGAAAAATAACAAAATTGAATTTACTCGCATGCAATACAAACCTATGTGAGAAAATAAATTACTTTTATCCAGAATAATTAACTTTCTCAGGTCAGATTGTGTTGCATGAAAATGCCTATCCATGAAATTCAAATTAATTTTGCAGAAAAATATTGTTCTCGCGCTTAATTTAATTTCATTTTGGAAATTAATGTAAATCGAGTGCATAAAATTTTGCTTTATTTTTAAATAAAATTTCCAAACGTGACGAAACATTTTCACGCACTTTGCTATGGGGAGCAGTTAAATTCAGACCTACCTGAATGAGTGCGAGGGTTGTGCGCGCGGTTGGTCGGCGTCGGAGAGCTGACTGAAAACGGCGTCAGCGGCGGTCTCGCACGGCGCTGCCTGCCAGAGCCGCCGCGGAGGTGTTGCGCGCGCCTGGTGCCTCTCCTCGCTCGCACTCGTCTCCGCCAATTCGCATCAGCATTCTGTCCGAAATCAGGCCGCAATAATTGTTGTTTGCACTTAACTGCCTAATCGTCTTGATCATTGCCAACGCCCGAGACACCGCCCTCAGCGCCTGCCGAACGACAAGGGAAAAGCACAAAATTTTGCCTCCTACCTGTTTTATTAACTTTGGTAGATTAGAGATGCAAAATACTTTTGGAAAGTGGAGTTTAGGGAATGGTCCCTTCCAAAAACAATGAATAATGTCAATATGAGACTTTTTAAACCACTTTTGTGATATTTTTAAATAATTGTCTAAACCTAGAATCTAGATCCTGCTGCCTTTTCTTACTAATAAATTCTGAAGCGAGGGAAATATTACAACATGTTGTTTTTTAACCTACCAAAATATTATAAAATGAAGTCTCATTCTCTCAAAATCTTCTGTCAGCTCTACCTTAAAATTATTTGATTTTTAGCCAATAGATCAGTTGCCCGCTGTGGAGTTCAAAAAAATCTTTAGCTTTCAAGAGCGAGCATATTATTTTCTTTATTTTATTATCTCGAAGATTCGCCTCAATTTAATGAAAAGTTTATTTCGTACATTTGTGAGAGAAGTCAGCTTCTCTGAGTGACAGCACATACTTGAATCCCATTCAGAAATATTACAGACATTTTTCTCCCTTAAGAATGATACATCAACTATGCGAGCCAACATGATTTTGATTCTAAAACCCCCAGAAACTGAAAACGTCGAATCCGAACTAATATTTTTTCCTTGTCAACTATACGTGTTGAAAATTAGAATGATTTAAGACAGTTATTCTGGCCAAAAATTCCCAGAAAACCATCGCTTTTTGCCAGTTCAAAAAATTTATCAACTAACGGTAGTTTACATATGCAATAGCAAATTAATTTTGGTGAAAGACATCTCTCGCTCTCTGAACTAATTGAATTATATCTGTTATAGTTTATCTCGATTATCAACTTACCTTATATCTAGGAAGGATTTTCCAGCAATGATTTAGCAACCAGCACGTAGTGACAATCTCGACGTACCCTTACCGAAGGAATGTCTCTCCTTCAACAAGTTGGTATTTATATACTGGATGCTGAATGTAGATAGCTCCAATTTCTCCTGACAATGAGTATTATTTATTCTTCCAGTGGGCGGTGTCTAAAGGAGTGATGAGGAAAACGATACCAAGCGGAAGAACACTTCAATTAACCACTAGGAAAGGTGAAACTGAAAATGAGACAAACCAATTGTACATTTTTATTTTTATTTTTTTCCACTACCCCTTTTTTAAATAACTAAATAACATTTTTTACACAAAGTCAATGCCAAGCATTTTTCCTATAGATATCAGAAAAATTGTTCCAGTAGGAAAGGCAACATGGTGCTGCGACTTTTAATAATACTTTAAGTATACTACATTTTATTAAATGGCTAAAGTTTTAATTATTTCTCTCTTTCCCACTTCACACTTGAGTTCTTTAAGGCATCGCTTGGTCTCAAATCATTTTTGTACAATTCGGTGCAAATTTAATCCTACACAAAACTATGCTAACACATGAATTATCTAATATGGTAGATCAAATCGATTGGGCCACAACCAAAACGCTTCCCTCCAGTCCAGGGTCAGAAAGTCGTTCAACATGCAAACCGGCCAATAAATGCCTCTTGGTGCGGAATGAAGTGTCGAGCAGTCAAAATGAGTCATATTTAAAATATTTGAGCAAGCATTTTCAGTCAGGTATTACAATATGCTTAGCTTAAATGTTACAAGCACCATTTCCAGGCCTTGTTGGTATTTTTTGGTAATATTCAACATCGCAGTAAATTAAAAAATAAGTTCAGCAACGTCATTGCACTTCTTCACCTGTGTCTGCAGGCGGCAGCAGGGAATAAGTCATCAACCTTGAGCCCCATCCAACAAGGGCAGGCGGAGAAGCATAAGGCATATTCATTTTAATTTTTTTAGGAATTTACATGTGTTCAGTCTCTCAAATGATACATTTGAGCCTTGAGGAACTAAATTCAAAATTCTGGAAGACATGGAATGAACTTGTCATAGCCCTTGTAAACAGCATGCACCTGGTTTCAGTTCCTAGCATGCTATTTTCGCACACTGCAGTACTTCTTCGCATTGAAGGGATGCACTCAGTGTCTGCCTTGAGCGGGCAGTTGCAGGGGGTTTGGACAGATCTGTCGCTTACTTGGCGCTCACTTTTAAGCACCAGCCTGAGTTTTATATCAAGTGTTCAAACAGAATGTGCTGCGCCAGGTTAAACTCATTGACGAAAGCCTCTGTGCAGATATCACAAGTGCGAATGTCTTTTTCTGACATGCGATCCAGATGACACTTGGCGACATGCTTAGGAGTATTGATGCACTTGGACACGCACATGGGACAGTCGTTTGTACCACTCAGGCACGGCTTGAAGTGTTCAGGACTTTTGAACTGCTCGGCGGACTGGATACTCTTGCAACTCAAGCAGAAGATATTGAAGTGCTGCTAAACAGTCAAAAAAATACAAACGTTAGTCAAAATTAAAAATCTATTTTTTTTGCTTTTTATCCCTGTCTGAGGACCGGTAAGAATTTACAAAATGGAAAAAATTCTCTTCTTTAAGATGTTATATCGCTGAGGCAGCGGCTTTTGCCAGTATCTGCGCGTGGCAGCGAGCGGCAAAAGCCTGGCAACGAAAATGCCAGGGCGGTAAATACCAGTATCTGCATTTCGTTGCCAAACACGATTTCGCGCGAAATCGTTTTTGTTCGGGATGACCGACGTCCTGACAAAATTTTACATCATTACAAACATAGGAAGCCATCTTTTGGGTGAATAGAATATCCAGAACAATAATACAGCCAACTAGTAACTCATGCCCAGGCGCGCATGATGTTACTTTTGCAACTCTAAATCTCGGGTTCTAAACATCAGAATAGCGAAAATTAACCACCGTTGGACTCGTCTCGATCTCCCCTGACCAGCTAAAGGGTTTAGGGGTGCTTACCCTCCACCCCTAAGTTGCTATACGTCAACCCCCTTAAAAAAAGAAAAACATTTTAAAGCTCTCGGATTTTGTATTTAATGTGCTTTTTTTAAATATTTGGTCTGTTTCGGTTTGAAAGAAGGGATGGGGTGTTAGTTTAGAAGGAGTTTTAGACAATTTGAAATTTATTTTTAAGGCCAGAGGATGCATGCTAAAAATTTTATTATCGAAATAGTAGCAATATGGGGATGAAGGGGGATGGGGGTAAGCACCCTTAAACCCTTTAGCTGGTCAGGGGAGGTCAAGACAAGTCTAACGGTGGGTAGTTTTTAAGATTCTGATGGTTAGAGCCCGAGATTTGGAGATGCAAAGAAAACAAAAAGTCGAAAAATGTCATATGACTGTGTATTAGGTTGACCCCGAAATTTAATAAATAAAATGAATGAAATAATAAATATCCATAAAAATATATTAAACTTTCCATAAAAATTGAATAGCATGTCTGTAAAACATTATTATCACGTGGAAACCAAGTGGCAACGATAAATGCCCCCGACATTGCCTTGTTCGAGCAAGTGAATCCTGCAGATAAGGCATATTGATGATCGGTAAAGCATATGAAAATAACCGGATGATAGTGCAGATACAAAATATCGACAAATTTTCATTCTATCTGTTGCTGTGTTGTGGTAAACCGGTTTTTTGATGCTCCTGAAAAAATTGGAAACACGCAGATACTGGTATTTACCGCCCTGGCATTTTCGTTGCCAGGCTTTTGCCGCTCGCTGCCACGCGCAGATACTGGCAAAAGCCGCTGCCTCAGCGATATATAACAAAATAAAATAAATATAGATGGAATGAAAATTTTTCCAAGGTTGTACGGTTTGTGTATTGAAATAATACTAACAACCTATTTTAAATCGAGATAGAACATAGCCAAAAGTTTGGTTTCTTGTCACTCACACTTGCCCGTTTCATTTAATAAAAATTCCTGGCCATACCATCTTGAAAAAATTAATCTCCTTTCGTCCAGAGATTTTATTTAACATCAAAAAGTACTTCATTCAATTCACAAGATATTTCTTTACCATTCGCACTGGAGGTGGGGAGTGTTTCTCCACAATGTGTTCCCTCAGCGTCTTCTTGCGTTTGATCTTAAAGTCGCATTGAGAGCACCTGGAAAAAGACAAGTGAAGTTATACCTCAAGATTTTGAAGTAAACAGTGATTCAATTGTGATCTGAACGTTTTTTCAATGAAGGGGTAATTTTGAAAATTCTGAGCCAAGTTTCCACACTTTACACTTTCATTTCTTTTGTCTTTAATGCTTACAATCATTTGGTCATAATTGAAATTGATATTTATGATTATGGCAAAGTATTTCAAGCCGAGTTTGTCCAGATTTGTAATGCAATTTTTTCCAACAATGTTTAGAATTCCATGAAATTAGAAAGTTCCGCAATTTTGCCAGGTCTTACTGTAAAATTTTACTTAATTTAAAAATAAATAATCTATTAAAAATTAACATAGAACAAAGTTTAATAAGGTATTGGTTACAGCTACAAAAATTTAGTATCCAAGTCAACCAATTGTACTTCTTCTATGGTTAAGTCACTAAGAATTTCACAAAGCAAAAATGGCCCATCATTTGATTTGTCTTGTCAAATGAGTCTATTTACAGAAAAAAATTCATCATTGGGCAAAATTATTTGACTTTTAAAATAATTTCAAGTATTTCCTAAAAAACTGTCCAGTTTGCAACTAAAAAAGAAAAAACATCTAGATATAAAATTTAAGTCAGGTGATCCATGAAATAAGTCAATACTTGTGAGGCAAAAAATTGCTTAAGAGTGGAAAAAACCCAGAGTTCCATAGATTAATTAAACTAAGCCTGCTGGTAGCAGATAACAGCTCTAGTCTCATTAGTTCTTTTCGGAAAGGGAAAGGAGGTATAAGTAGAGATCTGAGCCGCCTACATTTTGATCCGTGGCTGGCTTTCCGGCTCCGAGCCGTCAAAACAGAAGTAGGTGGTTGGCTGGCAAAATTTCATCGACTCGGCTGGCGCCTGGCTTGCAGCCGGCTTAAATGCTTTTTAAGACTTCACTACTCAAAAGTCAAAACTTAGGAGTAACACAGTTTTATCTGTAGGCATCGCAAAAACCCGCGTTTTTACGGGAAAAAGTGCATTGCAAAAAAATGTTTTTTTCGTTTTTCTGCAATTTCGCATTTTTTTCTGAAACACGCATTTTTAAGATCAAAAAGAGATAGGAAGGATGACAAAAAAAGTGATTTTTTAAAAATTATTTTTAAAAATCATTAAAAATAAAGCCACTGGTTTTACGAAATGACTAAAAATTTTAACACTGATCATCGTAATTTTACCGAGTTTCTGAATTTTTAACGCGAAATTTGACCTTTAAAGACAATTGACTCAGTAGGTATGAACTAATAAGAAAAAAATCCGTGAAACAGAGAACGGCGAGACATTTTTCACTCAATTGGGGCACGTGAAATGAAAAAAATGATTATGATGCAAATTATAGGTAGCTGGAAGGCTGGCGCAGCGCAGCTGGCTGAACCGATAAAAAGTGTCCGCAGCTGGCGGCTCAAGAAAAGGACTGGCTTAGTCGGCTGGCTCAGATGTCTAGGTATAAGGTATCATGGGATTGCTGTAGTGCTCAACTAAATCAATGAAATCAATATTCAAGAAAATCTTACTCAAGTTGACGCAGCATTTTGCGTGCTTTCTTGGGGCGCATAGAGGAGCTTTGCTTAACTCTTCTCTTTCTGGAAGTGATCGATAGAGGAGGCATCTCCAGGGTAGTAGGCGTCTCCACGGTAGTGGGCGTCCCCAGGGTAGCAGGCGTCTCCACGGTAGTGGGCGTCCCAAGGGTAGCAGGCGTCTCCAAGGTAGGAAGCGTCCCCAGGGTAGCAGGCGTCCCCAGGGTAGCAGGAGTCCCCAGGGTAGCAGGCGACCCCAGGGTTACAGGCGTCTCCACGGTAGTGGGTGTCCCCAGGGTAGCAGGCGTCTCCACGGTAGGAAGCGTCTCCAAGATAGGAAGCGTCCCCAGGGTATCAGGCGTCCCCAGGGTAGCAGGCGTCTCCACGGTAGTGGACGTCTCCACGGTAGTGGGTGTCCCCAGGGTAGCAGGCGTCTCCACGATAGGAAGCGTCTCCAAGATAGGAAGCGTCCCCAGGGTAGCAGGCGTCTCCACGGTAGTGGACGTCTCCACGGTAGTGTGCGTCCCCAGGGTAGCAGGCGTCTCCACGGTAGTGGACGTCTCCACGGTAGTGTGCGTCCCCAGGGTAGCAGGCGTCTCCACGGTAGGAAGCGTCTCCAAGGTAGGACGCGTCCCCAGGGTAGCAGGCGTCTCCACGGTAGTGGGCGTCCCCAGGGTAGTAGGCGTCTCCACGGTAGTGGGCGTCCCCAGGGTAGGAGGCGTCTCCAGGGTTGGAGGCGTCTCCAGGGTAGTAGGCGTCCCCACGGTAGCAGGCGTCTCCACGGTAGCAGGCGTTTCCATAGTAGGAAGCGTCCCCAGGGTAGAAGGCGTCTCCACGGTAGTGGGCGTCCCCAGGGTAGCAGTCGTCTCCACAGTAGGAAGCGTCCCCAGGGTAGCAGGCGTCTCCAAGGTAGGAAGCGTCCCCAGGGTAGCAGGCGTCCCCAGGGTAGCAGGTGTCTCCACGGTAGGAAGCGTCCCCACGGTAGGAGGCGTCCTCATAGTAGTAGGCGTCCTCAGGGTAGCTTTCTTTGGGCGCACAGGGGAGCTTTGCTTTACTCTTCTCTTTCTGGAGGTGATCGATGGAGGAGGCATCTCCAGGGTAGTAGGCGTCCCCAGGGTAGGAGGCGTCCTCAGGGTAGGAGGCGTCTTCAGTGTAGGCAATGGTGTTTTAGACTTGTTTTTAGAGCCTCGTGGCCTTCCTCTGCCTCTCTTCACAGGAGGTGATTCATCCTCTTTGCAGCCATTGATCCTCTCTCTAGAGCCTCGCGGCATTCCTCTGCCTCTCTTCACAGGAGGTGATTCATCCTCTTGGCAGCCATTCATCTTCTCTTTAGAGCCTCGCGGCCTTCCTCTGCCTCTCTTCACAGGAGGTGATTCATCCTCTTGGCAGCCAACCTTCTGCAGCCCCCGCTTCAGGGCGGTGACAGCAGCTTCTGCGCGTGCATCGCGCAAGAGTATGACGCTGGCCTTTAGAGTGAGCTTGTTGGGCACGAAGCTCAACATTTGCGGCATCTTGTGGTCGCGGGCAAAGTGTTCCCCTAAGTCCAACGGTGTGAGCAGCATGATACCGCAGATGAGGCAGTCATACAGCTTTTCGCCGTGCTTGGACCTACGGTGGGTGCACAGCGACTGCATCGAGTTGGTTTGGAACGAGTTGCACGAATTGCAACTGTACATAGACCCATCATCCGACTGGTTAATGGGCCATTTAGTGTGCATGGCAACAAAGTGCGCCATCGCATGCATCATGGACTTCAGTTTCGTGTTGCACATCGGACAGTTGAAGCACTCCCTAGTCAGAGTCGAACCAAACGTGCCGTGAATGTGCCCTTCCGTGGTGCGCACGTGATGCCTCAGTTTCGCTTTGGTGAAGAACGCCTCTCTGCAGTGGTAGCAGATTAATACTGAACGACTTGTCTTCTCTAAATCGCTTAGCTCAGCAAAAACTTCCACGATTTCCCGGGCTTTCGGACGGGCGATCGTGTATACTCTTTTGTGCTTCCACTTCATGTGATGAGCAAACGTTTTAGTGCCCCTAAAAAAGGAAAAAGATTGGTTTCTTTACTTCTGTCTTGCCAGGTTTTTTATTTATTTTTGGTGAGGCTGGAATATAATATTATGAGGTTTGTCTACTTCTTTTGAGATATCCCACTCCCAAATATTGAGGAATTATTTTGCAATTTTAGTGTTTCATAAGTTCTTTTTGTATAAGGCCCAGAGAAGCATAAGAATTTGCATGTGGCCAAAAAATGCATTTAACCAAGAACATGTCATTTGCAAATTGGAATTATTGTACTTTATTTGCGTATTTAAAGCGTAATAAATAGATTCAATTTTGTTTTTGAAGTCCTGTTAAAGGACCAACACAACTAACGCAAGCTTGCTAAGGCAACTTTCATGAGGGAGGATTGAGTTGGCACAAAACAAGATTTTTTGTCTTTTTGTGGACCTTAATTATTATGAATTTAGTTTTCCCCACAATTACACCAGAAAATTCAAAATAAGGGGCACGGAAGTCTAAAAAAGAAATATCTTAGAGAAATCAGCTGAATGCAAAATCTCTCTTGCTTATGCTTACCAGAAAGAGCATTGGTCGCACTGGTATATTGTAGAGCAGCTCTCAGCCATGGATATGGCATGATAGTCTGACGCATGCTCTTCTAGACTTAGCAAGTCTTTAAAGACGACATTGCAGACTGGGCAGTGGTACACACGCTTGCTGTGTTGTCTGCGAAGGTGCTCACAAAGCAAGCTAGTAGTGGGGAAGTTGTTTACCAGACAGCCTATTGGACATTTCTTCCCAGTCCGACGCTCTTCCACCGCGCTGTGCATCCTGACAAGATGCGTCAAGAAGTGAGAATAGGAAAAACTACTCTCACACAGATTACACATGACCATAGTGTGATTCAGAGGACTGTACATCCTGTCTTCAAGGATGTGAGACTGGATGTGTTTACGAAGGTACAGTTTTTCACCAAATAGCTCTTTGCAGAAGTCACAAACAAATTCTTGGCGTTCAATTTTGAGCCCACACGGATGCACTATGTCCCTTACTGACTTGTGAAGCTCAATTTTTGCTTCACAAGGAAATCTTTTAATTTTTTTAACTGTCACACATTGCCCACATTTCCATTTTATTTTAATTTCTGTGGCACTGGATGAACTGTCAGTATCTGAGGATGTGTTGACCTCATCAGATGGTCTTGCTTCAGGGGAAGCTTTGGCAATGTAGGAAGAGGCATTATCAGGGATTGGTTCAATCTGAGTGTTATTGTTCAAACAGCGTTGTTGTCTCTTGGCCAAGTTACTGGTGCTTGTCAGGTACTCGTTATCCTCAGGGGTGGACGAGTTCTCAGGGACTTGTTCAATTATAGGAGTCGATTCAAGTTTGGCACTGGAGGAAGTTTTCATGGGAGCATTAACTTCCGAAGCTGATTCCAACTCCTGTGAGGCTTCATTCTTGGAGCATGTGTGCGTAATGACTCCAGGGCTCTCAGTCCGCCGACAAAGCTCACAATAGAGGAAAGGCCGCGTTTCCCGAACGACCGGCTCCTTGGGTGTGGGCATACACTGAAATCAAAAAAGAATTGTTAGGTACAATTTCTCTTAGTCAAAAGAAAATCTAACTTACCCCCTCTAGCGGCTCCAGCTTAACAGAACTTTGTGGAAACCATTGCAAATAAGGTTTTATTGTGTCTTTGGTGGCATCACCCAACTTGGCCTTCTTGATCACACTTAGACATTTTACTTTGTCTAATTTGTCCTCAGGTCTCTTAGCAAACCTCTGGTAAACAAGAAAAGATTATATTTATGAGGGGGAAAGAAATCATAACAATAATTATTGTTTTTATCAGCAACAAGGTAAATAGAGGAACAAAATTTTCAACAAGTAGTAGGAAGTGCATACCAAACATGTACTTAAGACCTTAAGAGTTAAATAAAGAATAAGGTCTTACATTTAAAACAGCCGGAATATATCCCCCAGGCATGTCAGGGAACTGGAAACAAGAAAGGAGTTAATTTATTTGTTGCTTGATGATAAAGTTGATTTAAAAAACTGATTGACTGATTTTATTTTTCCCTCTGTTATACAAAAAATGTTTTGTTAGGTTATTTGTTGTGTTCTGGATGTGGGGATGTATGGGGCATAATTGCTCTGCTGATCCGGAGTAAAATTACTTTGAACCAATAAGTTAGATCATATAAATTGTTTCATTTCAGCTGAAATTGAATTATGAGTGGATCGAGTACTGCAATTTGTAAGCAGATACATCATTATATAATTAGTATGCGCATGTGCACAAAATTGGAAAATATATATGGCAATACACGGTTTTAACCAGTGGTGAAAAAACTCATGGAAAAGTCCAACCCAGTGTAAGATTGGGTAAAGGAGACACACAGACCAGAGTGTTGATAAAAATCTCACCTCTATGACTGCAGGCTCTTCAATGATGTCTCCAACTGAGATTTCGGCTGATTCAGTCTGGATCTGTATTAGAGAAAGGAGTTGATTATTTTGTTTCACACTCGTTAAAAAGTATAAAAATTAATCTAATGAAATTTTGCTATGTTCCCTATAAATGTTATTCAATGTTATAAAATTACATCACTATAAATGTTTAGATTTGAATGTTTATTTGACATTTGTGGTGATGTAAAGCAACATGAAATTAACATATTACAAAGTGGATTGAGTTGCTTATAAAAAATTTACAAACGTGATAAACAATATCAAATTGTTAACCCTTTGCATTTTTACTGAGACGGGTTTTCAATTAAAATTTACTGTAGCTTTCTTAGTGGATAGATATATGTGTACTTTATGCAATTTTCTAAATAGTCTCAAAAAAAATTCCCTGGGAACATTCCCTGTAACATGCAAAATTTTAGTCTCTGAACTTTCATGAAATTAGAAGAAAAAGACCGATCAAAATTTTATATCTAGCATCATTTTTGAGTTATTAAGATTATTACCCTTTAATGCCCCTTTATTAGTCCTACACAACAAAAATTTCATTACCTGGATCCCTTCGACCAATATTTGCAAATGCAGGTACTGAGGACTGGTCCAGGGTTCAATTTGTTGTCTCATAGCATCAGACTGCTGAAAAATAAAGTAACAATAAGTGTTTATATTTTCGACTGTCTTTATCATTTTTTTAGTATATTTTAACCTCTAGCCTCTGGCCAGCACATTCCGTGGGCTGCAAGCCCACCGGTGCGAATAACACGGCTGAGCGGAAACCGTGGGGACTGAGTGGCCACAGAGGAGCTTGAGCCAAAATGCAGCTCTTTTTTGCCGGCCCGCACCGAGGTATTTGAATGAAACGCTTGATATTTTTTGCCTAAAGCCATCGGAAAGGTGCGGAAATCAGCAAGTGGCGCACCTCCCAGCCCGTTGAGCTATTAGAGCACTTTTCAAGACTCCAAATTGAACACCTTTTGCCACCTCTGACATTAGGCAGTCAATAGGAGATTTCAGAAATGCTCAAATATCTCCTATTATTGCTTTAACACTTCTTGCGTTAGCGACAATACAAGCTAACAGGCTTGTGCGTCTGATTGAAAGATTTCATCAACACTTTTAAAATTGGCAAAAATCATGAATATCTGTCTGAATCATACAACCGCTTAGAATGCAATAATTGAGTTAGCTGAGATACAATTAAACTAAGGCACTCACCAACTCAGGGGCCAGGACAATCAAATCATGGTGATCATTGATATTAAGAACAACAGGAATATGTTCCTGCTGTTCCTGAACGCTGTCTCCGTTGGCGTCCACCTGTAGGAAAGAATTATTGAAGTTAGTTGGCATGACCATCAGGTATTTATAATAAGGAAACGTTACCTCCTCTAGAGCTATGATCTGAGCTCCTTCCACATAATCAGCGGACTAAAAAAAAATATTAGTCAATTTTCACGACAAATTATGAAACTTACAAGTGAGCCCGAATCATCTGTCCTGTATGCACAATTGTCAGAAGGTAAACCTGAAAGAAATATTCGCATTGAAATCACAAGTAAACGTTTTTTTAATAAATCTGTTCTATTAAAAAGATTGGTCAGATTGGTACAAAAATACTGCTAAATTAATAAGAAAATGATATTTATTTCTTGAACCTCTGCAAACCTTTCCAAATAAGTAATATTTTGCTTCAAACATTAGACTTTCATAAAATGAGAAGAATGAAAACTTTCTATTACGCCAATATCATAGGTGAGCCATAGAGCCAAACCTTAAAGTAAATTTTTTAGCATTTTAGTGGATATATTTAGTTTGCAGTGCCTTGACGAGACCAATAAATCGATTTAATTATTTTAACAGCTAGTGGGGTTGTTTAAAACAATAGTATATTTATATTAAGTGTGTGGCCCATTACTTTGTTTTATGTCGAGGTTTGCAAAAACAAAACTTACAATTGTGGCAAGCGACATATGCCTCCGTGGTATCATAGGAGTTTACGTTTAAAAACACCTCAGGAATCATGAATGGCGCATTTAAGTCTGGAGGCCTCGGCGATGCAGATATGGGCGGCTTGTTGTGAACCATCATTTTGTAAGTGTGGATAACTGCAACAAAAAGAAAACCAAACTTATGTTTCATACCAATATACCAATTTCCCCAATTTCATAGATTCGTGGTATTTCATGCCAAGCTGTATTTTTGTTTTCAGTAAGAAAAAATCATCTCAACGCAAACAAAAATAAAAGATATATTATTATAAGCATGAAATAATTATGTATATGATTGTTTATTTTTTTTAATTTGAGCCAAAAAAAGCCGCCAAGACCAACTTTGACAGCTTCTTCTTCGTAATCGTGTGAAATATGAATCAAGTTTTTATTTTAAAGGCCTACAATAAAACTCTGGGAGTCTGAAATCCCAACGTTTCAGTTTTTTGTGAAGCCTCATCAAATAAATGTTATTCAAATTGATCAAAATAAGCTCTATGTATATCTTGTGATGATAAGTTCAAACACCAGATTTCAAGACCGCTTGTTAAAGGCCCACTTTGCCGAAAATTTGGAGCACACGAATCGATTCTTGAGGATCGAATTAAGTAAATTTAATATTTTTTCCGACCAAATTATCCAGCGTGACGTGCGTAGTACACGCGGAACTTTTTTGCCGCCAAATAATATGTACCTTTTGTGCGCGAACTACGCATGCGTCAGATCTGGTGGGGCGGCCGGCCAGCGGACGCACATTTTTATTTTCTCTCGCCGCTCTCTCGACCGACGCGACACCAACGGTTGGTTCGGGAAGCTCCTAGCGGGAACGGGTTCGGGCCATAAGAGTGACACCCCCCTGGTCTGCGAGCGGCGAGAGAAAATAAAAATGTGTGTCGGCTGGCCGGCCAGCCGCCCCACCAGATCTGACGCATGCGTAGTTCGCGCACAAAAGGTACATATTATTTGGCGGCAAACACGTTCCGCGTGTACTACGCACGTCACACTGGATAATTTGGTCGGAAAAAATATAAAATTTACCTAATTCGATCCTCAAGAATCGATTCGTGTGCTCCAAATTATCGGCAAAGTGGGCCTTTAACAAGCGGTCTTGAAATCTGGTGTTTGAACTTATCATCACAAGATATACATAGAGCTTATTTTGATCAATTTGAATAACATTTATTACTGTGTATGATAAATTAGGATAAAATTAGGTTGGTCTTTATTGTCTGAATTTACAGTACATAATAACAAGAATTAAAGTAGAATGATACTGGACAACAATTGAAAATTATTTGAATTGTTGGATGCCATAAACAAATGATTGATAAACAATTTGTTCAACAATTTGCAATAGTAAAAAAGGACCTCCATACAATAAAAATTCAATTTTTGCCAATTTTCTCCAAAATTTACAGTGCTTGGCATATTCCGATTCCTCTCGTCGAGATCTGTTCAACAGTGTATGCCACTTATTGGGGAAACTCTTGGTTTTGAAATTAAATCGGATTTCAAGTAAAGAGACAGCCATTACCATTTGAAAAGCACGGTAACTTTCCAGCTAATTTTCTCAAAAAATTACAGTGCTTCCGAGTGCTTCTTAGGTCAATTTAGGATTTAATTGGAAATATGAATTATCAGTCAATTAGAATAATTGATTTAAGTCAATTCGGAAAGATCTAAGTCACGATCAAGAGTTCTGATGAAGGGATGTTGCAAAACGAATTTTGAATAATAGTTTACTCGAGAAAGTCGAGAATGATGGCTGTGACGTCACTCGCTCTCCCATTATATCCGCTCCTTTCTTATTAGCCTTACTGTAGCGTTGTCCAGCCTCAGGTAAAGACTCCCCATCGCGGGCTTCTCGCATGGGGACGCTAAGCAACACTACCCTCCCTCCCTTAGCCTACTTTATATTGTTTGCTCACGTACAGAACAGTCAGGATACATCCCTCTCCCCCTGTCATTCTCTCTCATGCAAGCTCCCTTTTGTGGGCATAAGCACAAAAGACACAAAAGGCACAAAGGATACATTCTTGGGTCCATCGTCCCTGAGAACTTTTGATAGATTGGAAAAAAAATCCGCCATGTTGCGGAAGGTTTCAAATGCAATACTCAAACTTAACCGTCAAACTGATGATGCCCTGATTATTTCCACGCAATGGATTACGATGAAAATTTGAATGATTTAAGACACTGGACAAAAATTACCGCAAAACAATCGCTTTTGCCCGCTCAATAAATTTAGAACATATGTATTAACGGTCATTTACTTACAATCAAAAATTGCAAATCGTACTATTCCGGGAAAAAGTGCAACTTTCAACAATTAAACGCGAAATTTCTTGTTGCAAGAAAAGGGCAACAATCGATTCGAAAACGAAAATTTGGGTATATGTATGTGTCGAAAGATGCGCAAGAAAATGGCGGCGATGCAACGTGATCTTCGTTATTTATGGAAAAAAATTCAACCCCTTATTTATTTTCTTTTCTAAAAAAACAAAAAAAAAACACCCCGGAAAACTGCTCATCCTCGAGAAAATTTTGATTTTGGAGCCTTAATAATCCAGAGGTTGTAATTTGGAAATATATACACGTTTCAATGAGTATCTAGATACATGTTGATCAGAATAAAGATCGGGGAAAATATTACAATTTTTGTCAATTCTGTGGGTCAATCAGCCATCGGCCACTGAAGCGAAAAACCAAAAAATATTGCATCATTCTAGTTTAGGGATTACATAGATACGGTGTTAGTGGAAAGAGATAAAAGAAGAATGAAATCAATACCATGTACGCAATAATTATCTCCAAAACCTGTATTATCTAGACCCTGAAAAGCCATGTGCTTGATAATGAATGTACTGTGTGTTTACAAACAAAAGTATGTAGAGAATTTAGCCGAAACGAAGCCCGTTTAAACAGTTTATCTCGATTATCGACTTACCTCGAAGGAGGAAATTTCTAGAAATTACAGGACAACTACCACGTGGTGACTCGCCCCTAGTGAAGCCTTTGAAGGGTAGTTCAGTAATGTCCGAATTGGCTTCCTGAGTGAGAATTTGTTTTGTTTAGCGGGAGGTTATGTTCACGGGTGTGGTACATTGCGCTCAGCTTATTGTTAGAGCTTCCCGAACCAACTGTAGGTGTCACGGGAGTCGTTTTGAGAGCTCTTTTGGCACTCGTGGCGATGTTTTGTGCACATAACTTACTGACGCCCACAAAACTAAGCCACACAAGAGCTCTCAAAACGACTGACGGGACACCTACAGTTGAATCGGGAAGCTCTTAGCTGGGACGAGTTCGGGCCATAAGATTGAACCTTCTGCTCGCAGGCAACATGCAGTTCTTATTTCAAGGAGCTTTTTTTTGCTATGAACCATTTTGGATGAACCATTTTGGAGAGACGAGAGGACAGAGGAGGAAAATAGAGTCGGAAAACTTGGTATAACATTAAATCTATATTGAATATTGCGCAGCCACTCATCTTCTGAATTTTTGAAATTACGAGTGTTATTATTACAGGAGACAACGGGTAGCCAATAATTGATAGTACGAGATAGAGAAAATTAATAAGTACTGATTAGTACTTCATTCGTCGCATGATGTGACGCAACTCCTTTCCTTTTAATGCACTCATTGCTTGGTTTGCGTGTTGCGAAGTAGATACACGTGTATGGCAGAAGAGAAGCCGGGGAATCCACAATCAGGGCCATCTTTAATAGCAGGCTGAGCCTTCCGTTTTCGAAATAAAATTGAAAAATTGTCAATTACAAGAGTTAAATCGAGTGGTCAATTTTTAATTTCATTTTAGAGTCGAAAAATTAAAATTAATAATAATATTGTTTTTCTTTTAATGAAACCGTGCAGTGGCGTTTTTACTGATATTAAAAATCCCTATTTTTGGTCATCCGACGTGTTTTGCAATGCAGTAGGTTTTTTCCCGAAATAATGTGGGTTTTTTTCCGAATTGTTGGCACAGCTTGTTCAGTATTAACTTTACTTTGTTGGAATCTAAATATTGGCAATTATTGCCATTGAATTCCAACAGGTGTTTTTGAATTTCTCTCAACAAGTGGCCAACAGAAGTTCATTACGATGGGCTTTCAAAATTTACTGTGTAAATTAATTTTCTCCAGTTTATCATCCTGGTCTGATCCACACAGCCATTCGCCAATCATTTTAAAATATAATTCAGATAACCCTTGCTTCTGATCATACTCATTGCTTCTATTATCAAATCTTGGCATGAATTTTAAACAGATATCAAATAGTTAATTATTGTCATAACTATTAGGTATGCAGATGATATAATCCTTACTTAAAATTTTTTATTTTCAAGCACATAGTGCGAGTATTAAGAAGGACAGTCGTTTTAAAGAATGTTTTTATTGATTAGACAGACTCCTGAACTGGAGGCTCGTATCCCTCGGGTCGGTCAGCCTTGGAACCTGGCTCTGAACTCTCTCCCTTGGCGTCACCATGCATCTCAAGCAGCTTGCTCAGGTCGAACCTGGGCTTCTTCAACACTTTGACCTAGACAGAAAGGATTGTTTTCGTTGGCAAAATGGTTTTGAATTAGACGTGAACATATTTACCTTTCTAATATAAACGTCATGCAGAGGGTAAATTCCCTGGCACGCCTTTTCGATGTCCTTGGCCATCGAGTCGGGAAGCAACTTGTTGACAACTTCCTTCAGGTCAGAAGAAACCACATTCGACGTAATCAGCTCAACCATCTTCTTACGTATGGCGCGCACCTGTGAATTATCAATAAAATTTTATCCTTTGTTTATTTACAACAAATCGGCACATTGTTAAGAACAGATTAACATAGGAAAATATGGCCATATTTTAACAATAAATTAAATTTTTTGATTAAAGAAAAAAATTATGCAGATCTGTAAACTCAACGAATTAACTAATTTTCTTAGATTTTTAAGGTTTGTTCATTATACACTAACGGTGTACAACTAGACAATTAACTAAAAAAGATATTTAGACCTGACGGGTATCATACTTTATTGAGAAGTCATGGAAATCTCTAGATAAAATTCGTCAATATATTATGTTACAGCCAGATAATTAAAAATGAAACAGACTGATTTAGTAGTCTGTGCTTGATGAATTTTTATTATTTTGAATCAGGGCAGAATATAGGTACAGCTTTTTTTGCAGATCTGGTTTATTTTGGCTAGTTGCTCCCAAGTTTTTGCAAACAAATTTTAAGTTATTTCTTTTTGCCTTTTATAACTCACTTGACAACTTTTATGATTCCCAATTTAGACTAAATGTGTGTAAGATAAAGATTTCAAGCGGAAAAAAATTCTTTAAAATACTAAACGCTACGAACCCCAGATTTACAGTTACCATTTATTTTAATAGGTTTTAGTGGTTGTGGTAAAACTTGTTAAAGCCATAAAAACAACATTGCACAGCAAATATTCTGGTAAACTCCCCAGAAGATTGCCAGCCCTGTTTTAAAAAATGCATCTTTTACTATGCACTGAGAACAAATAATTGACGGTCAGTAATTTTGAAAATTGCAGGACCCTTCTGAAGAAATTTAATGCGGAATAAACAGCTGGTTATGCACCGAGGAAACCATAATTTTAATGCCTTCACTCATCATTAGTGTTTAATAATAATTTACAATAATTAGTCCGCCATCTGACTATATATACACAGGTTAATGTGGATCTATATTGGAAATGATCTGAGCTGAAATTTCTTTTGGACTTCAGGGCTAAAGCAAATTATTAATCACCTGAGTGTGCTGAGCATAGCAGGTCTTCCTCTGAGACATTTGGTCCTTCTGAGTGAACCCGATGCAGAAAACCCTAAGAAGATAGCCGTCGGTGGTCTTGACGTCAACGTTGGCCTCAATGAGGGTCTGAAAGAAATTAATTTAATAACTAAAACCTTACTTAAGCGTATTATAAGGAAAATAAATGTTTTCTCTGCTCAGTTCTTGGTGGTAGTAATTTTTCAGCATTCTACTTCAGATAGCAAATACTCTGTTACATCATTGCAGAGAAAACAAATAAATTATTACAAATCCAATCATTACCTGCCACTTCTTGACCATGCTCCTCAGCCTGTCCGTGGTGAGGTCCATGCCGTTGAAGTTGCACAGGACATTGCGGCCCTGAACGTCTTCAGCGATCAGCTTGAACTTCCTGAAAGACCTTTCGGCATCCTTGTCGTCCTGCAGGTCAGCAAGCGAGACCTCAAAAACGCGGCCCTTCAGACCTTCGGACGCGATTTTCGTGCCCTGCGTTCTGTTGACCAGCGTCTTGCCAATCTGACGCTTGGTGAAGGTCGACGGAGCCTTCACATCATACCAGTCCTTCCTTGTGAACGGATCCACACTACCGGCCAAACAAAAACAAAATCAGACACATGTTGGTGCATGCACACCATTGCTGGCAAGATTATGCACTGCTAAGTGCGTAAATATGGAAAATATCGCCATTATGCGAATATCGCATGATTTAAGGGTGAAGTTGTGACTAATTAAGGTTAGAGGCCGGTTTTCTCCTAAAATCGGGGCAAACATGGGAACACCACGTCAATGTGAGGCATGCAGTAGCGGGTTCACCGGTTTGCCATCCGTCTATTTTCTAACCATCTCACCCGGCAGCTAATGAATAATCATCGAATATTGTGCTAAGGATGTTGCAGAACGAATTTTGAATAATAGTTTACTCACATCTTCTTCTTAACACCCTTCTTTCCTCCTTTCGACAGTCCCTTATTTTTACCAACCGCCATGGTGGAGATACAAACACTACAGGAGAGAATCAGAACAAGAGAATGACGGCTGTGACGTCACTCACATGTCACGTGATATAACCAATATGGTGGAAACTCGGACTGTGGTTAGCTGCATTGGTTATGTTCAAACGCTAATACCGCGAAATTCGTGGGACTCTCCCCACTTCCTGCTTGCATTGCGGATCCAACTTTTCATGCGAGGTTCTTGGAAGAAGTCGATGATTGAAAAAAATTGAGAGAACTTTATTCGAGGCACATAGATTTATTCAGGTCTGTTTGATCGTCATTTTTGCTAGTTAATTGTTTATTATTTAAAAGAAAAATTGAAGGAAATCCACTACTCTGAAGGTATAAATTATTTGAACTGAAAGAGACATCAATGGGTTGTTCTGTAAGAAAGGTGTTTATTTTCGTTTTGTTCGATTTAATTGCCATACAACATAATTCCAGTTCTTCGATACATCTGCGTACATTACTGTAATAAATTGCGAGTCATTATAAAAATAAATGCAAAAATTTACAAGCCGCATTGAGCACTCACAAAACATCATAATATGCGACTGCACGAATGCATCATCTCTCAGATCGAATGGGGGGAAAAAGGCACTTTGGACACGTGCTGAGTCTTACTTGCGAAGTTCCTTAACTTACTAATTGCAAAATAGAGTCCTCTCGAGTCAGTTCTAGAATTTGCGAAACTGGGGATCGAATAAATAGTGCGAAAGAGCCACTGTGTGCTCGAGGCAGGCCTAGCACCGCGTGAAATGAATTAATTTTTCAGTCTGAAATGCCAAATGGTGGTCAGTAGGAGGTGCCTCTGGACTCTGTGACGTTGCTGGCGGCCGTTTCAATCTTCTTGGCCAACTCGCCAACGACCTCACGGTACACATGCGGATCGATGTTCCTGCCGAGCATGTAGAGCACCCACCAGTCTCCGATTTCGGTCTTGCGGCTGACAGCCTGCGCCACATCCTTGGAGATGAGGCCGCGGTGGCGCAACACCAACAGATTAGGCCGGATCGACGGCAGCAGCAGGATGAGCACACGGTACACCAGCAGGCCGAACAGCATCACAGCCAGTATCATGTACCAGAACCAGATGAAGATGTATGTTTTCTCGTTCACAATGTTCAGCGGCAGCACGCACAGCGAGTCGTGCTTCTGGATCGATCCGGACGCACCATACTTGTGGAAGATGCACTTGGTCATCCGCGGGAACACATATACCATCGGGTCCACTCGCGCCTCCTAAAATAAGAGACAAAAAAAACGTTAATTAAAAATATTTATAACGTCCATCCTTTTAGGGAACAAGCAGAGCTTGGCAAAGTGTGAGACAATGAACAAGTGGACTTTCCAGTATTTTCTTTTCGGTAATTTTAAGAAAAGAAACGCCCTTTTCAAACATTGTGTTTATGATTGTTTTTCCCAAACAGTATTCACAGAGAATCACATTGTTTTATTTTTGTCTTGCTTGACGCTTAGTTTAAATAGCTTACAAGAAACACCTAAAATTGTTCTTTGGTGTCAATTTACCAAAAAAAGTAATATTTCTGACAATAGTGACAACAGCTCACTACACACCAAGCTGCATGTAATATTTCTGACAATAGTTCTGAGACTTGAGACAAGTGTTGTTATTTATGAAATAAATAAAATAAAATTAAATATATAATAACACTTGTCTCAAGAACTATTGTCAGAAATATTACTTGCAGCTTACTTGGTGTGTAGTGAGCTGTTTAATTTTCCATATTTCTACAAAAAGGGCCTACTCTACTAGTGTGGCAACTGGTAGCAGCCCTAATTCATGAGCTTCCTGTCCCATCTGGGGGCTGAGGGTAACTCGAATGGTACAGAAATTAGGGCTGCAACCAGTGGCTTAACTAGACAGCAAGTCATTTCCTTAGAAATATGGAAAAATAAACAGCTCACTACACAACGAGGAAGCTTAATTTATTTTAATACTTCTGACAACTATGACAACCTAGTGTGCTTCTACCTTCATAGGCATCTATCAACTTTTAACTATTGATTATTTCTATGCACTGCAAGTCAGGGGTGAGAAAATGTCGCTGCGCTGCATTTAGAAAATTTCACCACACCGCATGTCACTATTCATTGGGTGTCAAAGGGGAGTTTTCGCACCACACAGCAGTGACATGTGGCGGGGTGAGATTTTCTCACTGCAGCGCAGTGACATTTTCTCACCCCTGACTTGCAGTGTATTTAAGATGCAATTTTTTTAACTGAGGAATGCAATATTTAACAATTTGCTCCACAGTTAACTTAAATAAAAAATTATAGCCTTTACTGATTGATTTAAGCTAACAAACATAATGAATACATTTCCCAGGGTTTCATGAATATTTCGAATATTTTAATTATTTGTAAAGTCCATCGTGAAAGAAAAAATAACTTCAATGCCTCTTATTACAAAAAACATCTTTGAACTTTTAGATTTGCACATTTTTTTCAACGTGCTAAGAGTTCGAGCATAAACATAAAATCCAGAAAATTCACAACATCTGCAAAAACATGATTTCTTGCAAAAAAAGTGGAAAAATTGGAGGAACAAATCTGCAAACCTTGAAAATAGTTTCAAACATCCCCAAGATTTCAACGTTTTTAGAAATTAAGATTTTTTTTAAATTTAACACAATGAATCTATAGCCTCTTGTCTGTTGCAATATTTATGAGATAATGTTAATTTAAAAAAAAATTATTCAGAATTATTTTCCAAGACAAAATATGAAACAACAAGGCATGCTAGCCAGTTCAGTTTTTAAAGCGTTATCTCAAACCGCCTCTGAGCTACTAGCAAATTACAAAGTAAAGCCTAAAATCGAGGGACTTTTCTAGAAATTAAAAAAACAACAATCGATTTGTCTTATCAAGCGGTTTGATACTGTGGCAAAATAATTTACCTGATTTTCTTCAGAGAAATTGAGTACTTTGAGTCCATAGCTCATGAACTCGCCGTCGAAGAAGGTGTTCATCGCGTACATCTGGATGATGATGTTGATGAAGCAGAGAAACTCGCAAATCCAGTAGTGGAACACATACATGTTGTGGCGCTGCAAAACGAAAATTCAATATTTGGATTCAGCCTTGTGAAAACAAGACTCTTACCTTTGAACGATACTGACAATTAATGGCACAAGCGAAAACAAATAAGCATTAGTGACAGACAGTGCAAAATAAAGCAAATGATAGAGCTCTAGTGCCAGATAAGCCCTCAAACACAGAAAGCTCTTCCACCAAATTTTAAAAAGCACAATGAATTAATGCCTAAACCAGCTTAATGCAGTTAATTTAATTAATTTAAACCTTTATGTGTCTCAGTAGGTAGTCGACGAGGACTTTCTTCTTTTTATTTTTGTCATCCTCGGAGCGCATGCCGATGTTGAGACCCATCACCAGGGTCCTCATCAGGTTGTTCTCCCAGGCATCCCACAGCCATTTGGGTGTGTAGCACATCATCGCCTGAAAGCAAATATAGGATGTAGATTGTGCGAAATTTAAGATAACCTAAATGGAAAATTCCTTGCACACAGAGGAACGTTAACATTTGTCTTATTTAAAGAATCATTTTTAAAAAATTACCCAATGCTCTACTTTATGGAATGCATAACGCATTATCTTAGGCGATCTTTTAACCTTTCGTCTTTTTGGGTCCAACAGCGGAATGTGTGGCTTGATCCCAAAAATAATTTAATATTTTTATTAATGCACATCAGGGCGTTTTCTTAGCGTCCTGATGGCTTCCAAAGGACCGAATTACACAAATTCTAAATTCTGAGCTCCTGACTCAGCCTTGCCAGCGGAGTGCAGATCTTGTAAAATTGAACCAATACAGAGAAAAGCAGGCGTTGGCAAAAAGACGGAATAAGCGAATTGAATGATTTTGATTGCTTGAGGGCTACCATGACGCCAGGGTTTGATTTATTAACCCGTTCTGATGGTCTTATCTGACCTCAGGGTGCCCCCCATCATGTCGGGCAAGTCTAAATTAACCGATTTCAATTTTCTATCTATACCGGAACTAAAAAAACTTTTCCCAACCTATAACCCTACGTATCTCTATCTGAAACTAAAAAAAAATTTTCCAGGCATGTTACACTTAGGGAAAAGTTGTATCTTAGCTTCATAAAAAAATAAGTTTAAAATTCCAAAATATGTGGCTTAAATTTTAAAGTTGTAATATGATGCTTGGATGAGCATCTTTTGCCAAAAGTTTAATGTTTCATCTTCTTTCACATTTTGTGAACTCTGAGAGGCCCGTTTCTCCAGATTTGTTCAGAAAAACTATATTACATTTTTCCAGCAAACTTAGTTTTTTAAACACTTTCATACCACCTTAATAACGTATAAAATCATGATGGAGCTTTAAAAATAAAATTTAAAAATCAAAATCTCTCGAGGAAATACCTAAGGTAAGCATTTTGTAGTTATGACCGTTTCTCAAGATCAGACGTAAACATTGTGTTCATTTTGTGATAAAAAATCATTTAGGATGAGCCACTCAAACAATATTTCATTCATTCAGATCGAATCAGTCGCTTTCTTCACTCACCTGGAAGAAAAGCACGAAGCAAACCCACTGATAGTAGGTGTAGTACTTCTTGGCGTTTTCGTCGCTGAAGTCATTAGCGACACCAGGATGGGCCACATGGAGGCCGACCTCACGCTGGAAGGCGTCAGGCATGGTGAACGTGCTGGTGATCCAGCAATAGGTGTTGATGACGTGCGTGGGCAGACCGCTGACGATGCATTGGATGGGGTTGCCGACGAATTGGTTCGCCGTGATGATCAGGGAGCATGTCAACAGCAGCACTGTCGTGAAAAGGTTGTGCAGCCTGAAGATGGCATTGTCCACCGTGATCTCCTGCCACTTCAGGTAGTCCTTCAAACCACCCAATAACTTATACATCTTGCCGGCTTCTCACCAACAACGATAACAGCAATCTCGATCTACAGTCTGGAAAATAAATTAATTTCTTGAATTAGGATTCGTAGGTCACGAGGGAAGAAATTAGGGGTTTTCTCATTTAAAGGCACGATTCATGAGTAGTGTTTCTCTCTTTGGCACAGAAAATTAAGAAACATTTTCAGAAGCAGCTTTTTTATATTTTCCCCTTGCAAAAGTTGACCAGAGCTGGAGGTGGGACTTTAACAAACAGAAATGTGATCGCACAACACGTCTGTCATATATGGCTTCCACTTTATAATTTATAAAAGCAACTGTGATTTGCCTAGAGTATTTCAAAAACTCTTTAAATTGTGATACAAACACACCAACTTTATTTGAAGCCACCAATATGAAATTGTGAACTAAATTTTTCATTAATTATTGTCTGTTGTAAACTTACGGGTTTCTTAAATTATTCATCGGTATAGATAAAATATCAATATCCAAATTGCAAAAAAAAAATTGGGCAGTGCCTTCTGCAAAAAGGCACGGCCGACAAGGCCCGACCTAAAAAACAAAAATTAAAATCTAACTCCTTCCTCAATTGCTTCCTTCGATATTGCTACCATCCTGGAAAACTGATTAAAGGATAAACTTGACCAGACGAATGAAAATGAATTAACTCAATGTACACCTGCTTCCAAATAAAGTTCAAACCCAAACAAAGAGGAACAACTACTAACAAACATCAGTCAACGACCCATGTGATGCAATCACGACCGAATATCATGGGACAGAAGACAGTACACGATGTGCTAGGTTTGAGCCTGGCCCAGTGATTTTATTGGCCTTGGGAGCGCCATAGACCAATATTGAGTGGCAGGAGAGCACCGGGAAAAGCCTGATAGGCCAGTCCGGCATTGTTTAAGGAAGTGATTTCACTGAGTAGAATTTTAGTTATCTAAATCAGAGGGAGAACTTCCAAACCGCACAAAACGTACTGTTGGCTATCAGGAGGTAGCACCATTAAACGCTTGAATTGAATGGACCAGGACGGCACCAAAAATAAAGATTTTAATGGCTGACGCCAATGTTGGGGTGGAGCGGCTGATTAATTTTAATATTCAGCCTGAGGGGCAATTTTTCTCCTACACCTTAATTTTAGCATTTTGGGCTGGCTCATCTTGGCCACAATCAAAATTTTTCAGATGGCTGAAAAAATAACTTCTCGCACAATTTGAGCGTTTTTCACTCACTCAGTACTGCTGCTAGTTTCCTACTTCAAGAGAGTTCAACGGTTTCAAAACAAAGAGCTGATCTAGCATAACAACTCGTCTTATCTGCTCATTTCCCTCGGCAGCAGATGCAAATCGCGAAAACCACGACCGGGAAAGAGTCGTTCACAATCTTTGTTCTACACGTGCTGCGGACAAATTCCGATTGGGCCCAGGTGTGGCCGTTCTCAGATTGACACCGTCGAATATATAGCTGCTGGGAAATAATATAACCGGTTCCAGCAGCGCCTTCCAGCACCCGACAAACGAATAAATATACTCGGGCAGAAATAATTAAATTTGCCGGTGTCGAGGGTCGTTTTGGCTTATCTGTTGGTGAGGATGAGGAGAAGACGCACAAGTGTGAGTAATGTTCTGCTTGGTGCGCGTCTCTTAACTGTAAACGCTGGTCAAGTGTGGTGTGCCTTTGCGATTTAAACTATATAAGCCGGCCGACCAAGCGTGAAGGCGTGGGACGAAGGCCGAAATATCGGACAGCCAAACAGATTGTAAAACACGAAGCCAGATTTGCCGGGGCGCACAACACGAAACAAGATACTCGTTCACCGTGATAAGCTCCTAATTTCGCACCAAGCTAATGGCCAATGATTGAAAGTTCAGATTGACAAGATTGAAATCTATAAATATAAACTGTGGAGAAATATATCAAAAAGAGGCATGTAATCTAAACAACAAAGAATTATAATATTTTATGAGGAAATTGTTTCAAAATCAAGTTATTGCGTACAAGTTAAATTAAGTTGAGGGTCATGTTGAAACAATTAAATGGTTGTTGCCCGCGGCGGAGGGTTTTCACTCTCGCCCCCGCAAATGATTCAAGAGGCGTTCCAGGTAGCAAAGGGGGTGGAAGAGGGAGCCCGGGCGCAGATTAGGGCAAAACGCCGCCAGGTGCCGGCATTCAAATCTCTCACGCGCGCTTTAGCCTAATTGGCTTGTCAGCGCAGATTGAATAATATCAGGAACGAATTTGCTTGACCTCTGACCCCGCTCACATGTTCTGCTGGAGCAGAAATAATACAGTGCGTTGCGTCACAGCAGCGGCAGCGGGACCAATCAAGAGTAATTCGGCTCCATTAATTCATCAACCACTGCTCTCTCACGCCAAAAGGATTATTAATTGACAGACGACACGCATATGATACATAATTCAGATAAAAATAATTGGTATGATTTGGAAGCGAATGCGCGTCGTACGTCTCGGAGGATTTTCGAGCCGAGCTCTCGAGGAAGCGAGATTCAGGCTCGGGGCAGCAGCGGCTCGAGAGGAAACGGGCCTGAGCCGGGGCCTGGGGACCTTGGGGCCGCTCGGAGGACCCACCGGCTCGGGGGCGGCACTCACCCTGTTAGCTCTGCCGACGGTTTGACGTTTCGGCTCACTAATCGGCCATATCCCTCGGCGGAAGGGCCGAATTCGAGGACGAAATATATCGCTGCGCCGTGCTTGCGAACGGCCGCTTCTGTTGTCTCCCGACGAATGCCCCTCTTGCTCCCTCCCCTAACACGGCTGTCGCCCCCACCCGTCCGCCGCCTCTCTTGCCACACTGCGAGCCCCCCAGGGCACTAATGTAAGTTCTTTTTCTCTCGCTCGGCTCGCTCTCTGCCTCTTTCCGTCAATTATTATCTCCATTCGCTCCGAAAAAATGTGTGCGACGCCCCCGAGAGCCCTGCGGGGCAGTTCCGCACCGCACCGACCGACCTGTGCTGCTCCCAAAGTTTCTCGCACAGCCGAAAATATTTTTGTAATTGTTACTATCTAAAAAAGCAAAAGTTGCTGGTGACAGGAAGCAGAGTTTATTCGGTTTTAGACAATCGGTTTCGCCTTTTAAATACACATATTACATACTCTGTGTTGAGTAAAAACTGTCGCAAGCGCCATTCCGAAATTAAAAAATTCCTCTTTTGTTGCTTCTTGCAAGGGACAACCGAAATAGTGCCAGCAAAGAAGAATGTTAGTTGTGTTAGGGCAGACTCTGTTTTGACTAACCCTCCTTAATAGCAGGCGGCCTGACTGGTTGGCTCCCCTCGGCTAGCCTCTCATGCAGGGCCTCCCAAAATTTCAAAGTGCATTCTGATGCACCGCTGATATACATATAAGCAGCTGCAGCTTCTTCTCCTCTCCAGGAATTACCCCATCACCTGCCATTCCGACCTTCTGATTCCGGCCATTACCCGTAAATTGAATGGTCAGCCCTGAGGAAAAAATCCCATCCACCCACAAAAATTCCAACCGCTCAAGCGTATTTCAATTTGAAATAAATAATGCCTCGCCTGTGTTCGTGTATTGTAAGTGTGTCACGCACAGCGCTCAGTGCGTGTTTACTCATCACCCTCCGCGTATGACGTGACTCACAGCATCCCACAGATCTGCATTTTGAAGAATAAAGCTGTTTGTTGTCGCTCCGGGAACGAAGTTATTTACTCAATGCGCAAAAAACAATTAATTACTGAATCATTTTGCACAGTCATCTATCGCTTATGCCAATCATCTCACAAGCAAAAACAAAAGCAGTACCACGTGCCAGTGATAAATACTACTCACGTCTAAGAAAGCTGAATGCATGTCAAAAAGGAATGATAAGAAGGCACTAAAAAAATATTTCCTAGATAAAATCAATCAGTCCCGAGAACTGGCTAAAAGGAAAAAAGCAAATATTTTGGCGGTCAGGATTAACTTGCCTTTGCGCGGGTGCAGCTGTGCGTTTCCTTTTCTTTTGTCATGTCACTCTGCTGCATCGGGCAGATCAGAGAGCAGATGTTCTCTCGCGAGTGGCAATATCCAATATCCGTGGCGTGGAGAGAAGAACGAAAAACAAGTCGCGCTGGCTGCAGAGGGTTCAAGGCTAAAAGCAAGAACGGATTGCAAGAAAAAACAGCATTACATTAAATATAGGAGCAGTCGTGCGCCAGATCAAAAATAAAAAAATGCATCTCATTTGCGTCATTACAGACGCAATAAGTTGCATACGAACGCGGCGAAGCACTGCTGGAATATATTCTATAAAATAACGCCTGCATCCTTACAGAGATTTTTCAATAAGTTGTAACAGTCTTGAAAGCATTCAAACTTATAATACAAGATGTATTCACTCTACTCTTCATTTTGGCTTTGCTCACATAGTATAATATTAATTGTTTATTCCTATCTAAGTCTTAATACAAATATATTGTACAAATACAAATATACTCAGTACAAGTGAAAGTCAGCAATCAGGAAATGCAAACATTTTTAAGGGCACTGATTTAAAATTCTCTGCAGCTAACACTGTGGTATTAATTTTATTTTAGAGGTAAAATTCTGCCGATCCGAGGCCTGAAGGGCCGAAACAGCCACTGTACAGTACGAGAGCATGTTATATAAATTTTTCCGTTCCAGAGTTCAAAGTTCACTTATAGCTAACTATTATGAATAAATTTCCACGCAGTTTTAAATTTATTATATTACCTGCCAGCATATTTCTTTCTTTTTTTTCTGTTCTTTATATGGCAGAAAGTTTTTTTAGAATTCCTCTGAATTTAATCGCGTTGTAATGACGTACACGCGCTTTCAATGACGTGTGCTTTGAATTCAAGTCATTGTCAGTAAAATCAGTATTCAACACGTTTGACGTTTTGGCCAGTAACAGCTTTTGAATCTTTTCGTAAAAATCATGCATCACAATTTTCCGCGACACTTCATTAAAATGGATTTATGCTTGACGTTTTGCTTTTAGCAGACGAATATTTTATTGCGCCACCGCGTCTTGCGCTGAATTTTTATGAAAGGCCGTTGCCTCTTTGCCCTCCGTAAGTTAAACACAATCATTATTCAGCGCTAATACGAGTGATTAAAACAAACTTTCCTCGTTGGACGAAGCAGGAGAATTCGCCAACATTCGCAGTTTGCAGCCATCAAACTCGTCTTCCTGTCGGTCCACTGCCATTTTTCCATTTCCGCGAGTGTCAACTATGCGACGAAATTCAGCGGAATGGAATTCACGCAAAAGGCATGTGACCCAGATGAAAACCGTTTTGCCTGCAATTTCGAATGATGAATTACGGATCACTCAGTCAGTGTCCTCATTTGCATGACCTGGCGTGGCCGCGCACAATTATTATTAAAGCGGTCCAGAACGATCCCTCGATTTCTTTTCGGCAGGTGCGAGGAATCAGATTTTAGCGAGCCAGCGTTAAAATGAAAATCGTGTAACAATTTCCACTCGCATGCGAATTTTAATTTGTTGTTGCGGCGAAAGTTTCGCATCTCTATAACACTAAATCTGAAAGGAGATTCTTACACGTGCGCGAAAATCCCATGAGTGCCAAATGAGTGTTGCTGCCAACGCTATAATCTGCCTGAGAAACTATTAATTGGCACCTAGCCAATAAATCCGCAGCTTAGATATTGGAAAGTACCTGAGGATTGTTTAAAAGTCTTTCATGAGCGCTGTTGATTGGATCGGGTAATCCAAGTGAAATATTTTTTTTACATTAATTTGCACATGGGAAAATGCCATAGCACCATAGTGTTTAATTTAATCAGTTTATCGTCGTCCACACCTGTCCCTTTCCAAATTCCCGACATTGGTCCCTCTGATGACTAGGAAAATTTATCTGGCTGCTAATATACTAATTTCAGCTTCAGTAGGGGAAGAGGTCAAGTGAAAATATGATTATTAGTTTTTATTTCTGTATACTGGAAAAAAAATTCAAATGGGGATAATTCTTAGTCTTCTTGACTTGCCAAAGGAATTTCTTTGAATTTAAAATATTTTTTAAATTTTCTTTAACTTTGAAAATTGAACTTTAATTTTTTTTATTTCACACTAAAATCGTAATTTTCTTTATTTATACTAAATTACACGAATAGAGCACAAATTAAAAAAAAAATATTCGATTTGAAATAAATACGAAATTATTCCTGTAACTCTGAAAACAGCATTTTGAAATTTATGATATTTTCTGTTACACTCTCCAGGAACAAGCTGATTGAAGAAAATGAACAAAAAGTGAGTGACGTAACAAATTTTGAGTGTTGTATTACCACGCTGGCAATTTGAGCCCGTCTCCCCTCTCGTCGCTCTCGGGTGTTCACCTATTTATTCGCTGTGCAATTTTTGCGAGCGTTGCGTCACACTTCCTCCCGAAAGGCGCCGCTTTTCTCGGAATTCAATTGCGCAGCACGCATATGTATGCACTCTCGTGGTCTCGAAAAGCGGAGAAAATATGCCTTTTGGGGCCAAAAATAGTCGGGGAAAGCGTGCTGCACAGTGCATGGCAACCGGCCGCCCCCGCCGAGGGGGAAACATCTCCCCCTGGCAACCAGGCCCGGACCGTGTTGCTAACGACGCACTTTTTGATCCTTCCCACCCGAGTTTGTTCAATTCAATTTGGAGCCGACGGCAGCAGCAAAAATATATTTGGGAATAAGTCACAGAATGAGAGAGAAATAAGAAAAATGAAAGAATTGCTAGAGACTATTTCTGGTAGATCATTTTACCGAAAAACTCTAAACTGGACCTTAACAAAAATTATCTTAGTTATATGTAGAAGATAAGTTTCGTGCAGGCGCGTCTAATTATTTGTCAATATACCATACCTTTTTCTCAATATGTCACAAAAGTTTCCCTGCCTCTTTTGAAATTTTAAATCCCTGCTGTGCTTCCCTGTCTGGGGGGCAGGCTTTATCCATCAAAGTCCTTGCTTAAAGAGCAAACTATTGAATGGTTTAGAACCTTTGTCCGCATAGAAATGCTCCCCAAGAACCATCTCTCTGAAACGTTTACTGCGAAAACCTTTGTTACTGAAGATTGAAAGGCAAAAGCAATTATCCTCATCATCATCAATTTAACAATAAACTGAGTTGTTTAGGGATTTTTTGACACGTAAAGCTCCAAGGGTCATTCAAGGTAATTTTAAGCCTATAATCGACTTTTTAAAGGCCACCTGAGGGGAAATTTGCATGACCTTTTTTTTGGTTGGACCAAGGATCAGCAGATTCATATTCAGAAAGATTTTATTTTGTAAAGCCGAAATTATTTACAAGGGTGGCTCTAAAAATACGTCAAGAAATGCCTATTTAGGCTAAGCATTAATGGTTCGTGCCCCTCTTGCACTAAAATTTAATATGGTTGTTTATTCTCACAGCTTGTCAGCATATTCATGTTGTCACAGGTCAGTTAACAAATGGGAAAAAATTATGTAAAATATTTGTGTGTATAATGTTTGAGGAATAAATGATTATAATAATAATTAAATGATTTCCAAAAATATGGTATCAACAGAGCAGAAAATAAATACTCGATTGCAGAAAAATGTTCAAATCTTTAAACAAGGGCGAATTTAAAATTGCTTGTTGGCATTTAATTGTTGGTAATCTCCCATTATTAATTTAATTCTGACTAAGGAAGGACGAGTGGACGAGACATCATTTTTGTTCTTGAGTACGAAATATAATAAAGACCTCCTCCGTGGAGTAAAAAGTGTTGCTGGTAGTGTTTGTGGTGATAAGCAATTTTTACTCGACACTCTGTTCCGACAGTTTATTTTAATTTCAAAATGGTCAAAAACGTTCACCATTACCATTAGGGATAGGGAGCATTAAACGTTTTTTTTTAAATAGGACCATAAATCTCTAGATGGGATGAGAAAGTTTTCCAAAATTTTACGGTCAGTATTGAAACAATTAAAATTTTGTGTAGAGTGAACAATATAATGTAATGTCAATTACATTAAATACATCAAAATCAAACTGAAATTTCAATTTATATATACCTGTACATATTGTTTACATATATTTTGGAATTTTTCAATTAAAGCCAAAATATCTCAGAATAATGTACTATTCCGTGTGTCAAAAAACTATTTTCCGCTATTTTCCTATTTAATAAATAAAATTAAAATTTCTCTTTCCTTTCTGGAAGTTAAAATTCTGCTCCTTGCCGCATGAATTGACAAGATGCGAGAGTTGTCTGCATTTTTATTCTTTGACTCTCGTCTCGTGTGCACCGCCGCGCTGCTCTGCAGCTTTTTTGCCGTCAAACGAGTGAGCGAGTAAACGACAGTGATTGTGTGCCAAATAAGGCCGGGCTCGGTTTCTTTAAACGATTAATTTATTCCACTGCGAGGAACACGTGTCGCGACAACACCAACTGCATCGGCTTACAACCGCAGAATGTAAAAGCGAGCGCGCCTGCGGCCACGAAATTTCAACCCGGTTCTTTTTTGCCCTCTCTTTCTCTCATGCACATGCCACCAACTGCACTTGGGTTTGTCTTTGGGTTCACCTTGGACGACTGGACCGTCTAGATATTGCTTGCTTTCGATCGTGACAGACTGTTGACCCCAGCCACCGCCGCCACTGCCGCCGGCCGACGCGGCTCCTTCATCCAGGTGCTCGCCGCTCGCAGACGACAAGTTCTGGACAAGGAAAATAAATAGAAAACGGCCAATCGCATTGATAATTTTGTTTGAATAAATAAATCGAAGCCAAATATAAAGTCTGATTAGTTGGTCGATACAGGGCTACAATTGCAAATAGTTGATCGATAAACAATTTATTCTACAGTCAAAAAAGGACCTTGCTTTAAGTAAATATTGAAATTTTGTAAATTTTCTTTAAAATATACAGCACTTGACCTTATTTTCTGGGGAAGATTTCGATTTCTCTCGTCGAGATCTATCCGTCCAACAGCGTTTGAAGCTTCATGAGGAAAACTCTTTGTTGTGAAATAAGATTTCAAGTAAGGAGACAGTCCTCACCATTTGGAAAGCATGCTCATCTTGCAGCCAGTTTTCTCAAAAATATAAAATGCTACTTAGGTCAATTTAGGCTTCAACTGAATCCTAATGAATGAGTTCATGCATTTACAACAAGGATTTTGCAGTATTAATCCTCTTTAACTTTAAGGGGATTGATACTGGGCAACAAATACAAATTATTGGCCAATTGTGAGTTTTAAAATTAATAGCTAGTCAGAATCTCTGTAATTCAGTTAATGAAATTATTTTATAATATCATAATTTAATTTGCTAATGGTTTTTTTCTGTCAACAAAAATAAATATTAAATGTGATGTAATCCATTTTGATCTCTCTAATGGAGACATGACTCACCAATCAGAGGGTATAATAGAAATTTCTACGGTGGCGCCTCCGTTGTGTAGGGGGAAAACACTAAAAAGATTTCAAAGTAACCAATTGAATTCAATTATCGTATACAAATTATGATTTGCTTTCCAAATCCCTCCTTTATAAAAAAGTTGGAGAAAATTATTTATTTATTAATTAGATATTTCATAATCATCTTTCTGACACACTGTCACTCGCACGTAAAAAGATGTCATTCTGTAAGGTATTGCAAAAAGCATCATGTGAAATACCGTTAGTGTGGCAAAGGTCGAAGGGATCAAAAAGGTAGGCGAGGCGGCGGCGGCGGCGGCGGCGTCTCGGCCTTTTCGAAAGCGCATTTGCATGAGAAACGCCGCTCCCGAGACGGCGATGCAATTTTCTGGTCTCGTTGCGAGCCTCATTATGCGCGAAAAGCAAAAAGCGGGTTCCAAGAAGCCACTTTTCCTCGACTTAATTCAACGACCGAGCGGCTATTTAATTTGCGGTGAACGGCATGTGCTCGAAACATAATTATTGCAACAATTTCGAGGTTAAAAATATTATAAGGGGTTTCTACTTTATCTGCCCGCATGTGAATTTTTCAAACTGAATTTATTGCGATCGGAGCAGCCGGATTTCGAAAGCTGAGTTTACTACAATCACCTTTATTGGTTAAAAAAAATTGGCGCAGCAACTCGAAAGAAACTTAACAATCCAATTCCGATGAAGCAGAGCAGAAAGTAGTAGTGTTGAGTCGCGAATTCATGCCGCAAGCGAGCGAACGAGCAAGGGTCTTTCACCTCTCGCGTACTCGCTCTCTCTGCGGCGAGTATCGGCGCACCGCTCGCTCCTCGGTCACTTATACTTGCCGCCGAATCTGCGCGTCGGTAATTGCAGTTCCCGGGGCTGCTCGCGAACGACGTATGCTTACTCGAAATGGGAGCGAGAGACGCCAGACGTAAATTTTAGCCGCAGTCACGTCTACAGTCGAAGTCTGCAAAAGGTAATCGTGATCAGTCTGCCGGCCAGCATGGCGATAAACCAGATAAATCAACGCACGTCAGCCTGGCCCAAGCCTTTTCTATATGCACAATTGTCTTTTCTCAGAAAGAGAAATGCAATAAAAACACACGTATGAAAAAAACAATTGTAACAAGAGGTAGGTTGCTATTTGGAATAGCATAGATTCTAATGTGTGAAAAAATATTTATATGTTAAAAATCCCAAGTTGGAATAGGAAATTTTCCGTCTGCATGTACGGCCAGGAAATTGAGTTTAAAAATTAGGCAAGATAATCGATTGAAGTAATATACTGATTTGTATTACGATTTCAACTAATTCCTAGCGCCTCGATAGCAAACCTGGCTTTTGAAATGTCCATCCGTTATCCGGCACATCTCTACACGGAATATGACTTAAGAATATTTTATCATTCACACCCCCTAATACCTATTAACTCTGTGTTTTTGTCTTATAATACAGTAATTGATGAAATTTATTTTTATGACAGCGAGTAGCCGTGTCCTGTTTCAAGCGTTATTTGTGTGTTTTTTTTTTAAATTAATTTAGGCTTTGAAAATAACACATTCAAAGATGAATTACAATTTTACTTTTTGTTATTGTCCAGAAAACTGAACAAAATTTTGCCACAAAAAATAATATTGTCAGCGTTTTGTATGCAGCTATACAGCTTAATATTAAACCACCATCCCAAGCAGAAAGATTGAGCGATTTCGTAAAAAAACGGTATTATCAAGCGAGTTTGTTAGTATCATTTTCTCAAGACCTCTTAAATAAAGCGTTAAAATACAGTGGGAAAATGCCAAATGAAGAAACCTTTTCGTCAGAAAAGTAACAATAAAATAAATAGAATTACGCAAGGAGAGGCGCCGTCGTACAATTGTGTAGATTTATATTATAATCATTGCGTCAAGAGCTATATGGTATTGTGAAGGCGCCACAGTATGATCGTCTCGAAAGAGAGAGACACACAGCCCTTCTGAATTATTTATAATCGATCGATTATGGGTCGCGGCTAGCGAGTTGACCTTTTTAATTGACCCATCGATAACAAAGGAGTTGTAACCCGAGCTAAGCCACAATACACATTTATGTATCCCTCATGGCCACGCGTCGTACAACGTGCGAGAAAAAAAACTGGTAAGAAGTGGCCAGAGAAAACGAGATTTTATTTAAAACGTGACTGGCATGCTTGACAATTTAAATAACAGTTTTTTGCTTACAACTTTTGGGCTTTAAATTTTATTAATATTCATTGGGATGATGCTTCATTTTTAGAACTAGTTTTGGCTGCATCTATAACCAAAAAAATCTAAAATAACATGTTTATGATGCTTGATTAACGTTTCGTGATCACAAAAGGCATGGAAAGGCAAAGAGGTACGTGAAGCTGTGCACGCATGCTGCTCTTTTTTAACTCCAGAGGCTTATGCTCAAACTTTCCTTATTTGCACAGCTGAACTTTTAAAAAAAATACCATTGCCTGTCGAAGAACCCTTTTATTGTTTGCGTCGGGGCATTGTTTTCTTAATTTTTTTCCAGCATGCGTGATTTGGCATCACGGGACGAATATCTAGCGTTTCAAAAAAAAATCCTCGGTGCGGAGGCAAGTGGCCCTTGAGTGGGCTGGGTCTCTGTGCGGTCTGGTGAGCCCATGTTATCCGTTCGCGCTAGCATTCGTGCTAGTGCAGTGCGCGCCCTTCCCGGTCCCAGAGGACAGGGATAAAAAGAGCAAAAAACTTTATTAACACAACTTTTTCTACCGAAATAGTTGCCATGCATAAGAGTCGGGTCAGTTTGAGATTGAGTCTTTGCGCTGGAATCAAATTAGAAAGGCGAGTACAGTTAAACGAAAGGGTAATACGATACATTATCGAGAGATTAATAATAAATAATGTCTGAATGGTAACTGGACGCTCGCTGCTGGCTGGCTTTTTCAATTGCGCGTTCAACTTTCATGCGTGATCGGTCAAATGCTCTTAATGCACACACACATGCGGCCTCGTCCATCATCTCGAGCCAGCAACTGAAAACCAAACTGACTCAAGGGGGATTTTTCTTCGCGCTAAATGCTCTTTTGTGTTCTGGCCTAGAAAAACATTGCGGAGGAGACGGAAATGGCTGTCAACCTCTCCTTTTTAATGGATTTGTGCCGTGATTTCCTAAACGACTCTCGGCTTTGCAAGGCTAATTCTGTTGAATTTCGACATTTTTGTGCGGGTTCAGCTGGAACTGCTTCAGTTTAGAGTTTTATCTATTTCGATCTTGGAGTTGGAAAACCCCATTTTCCAGCTCAGCAGTGAGGTTAACGCCCACTTCAAATTGAATTTGGATCGACGCCGGCAGCAACAGACCGAGAGATCTCTCCTCTCTTGAGTCAGAGCGCGTAAATCGCTGCTATTATATCGAAAATTGCGGCACAACGTACTTTAATATATGCAGGCGGGATTTAATTATATGTTCCACCGTCTAAATAATTCGCTCATTTGCACGTGACCCACGATTAAGCTGTCGGTTAGAAAAGTTGTTTGTACCCTCAGGAAATTGCAAAAAAAATGGATTTTTCATAAATAATGGTTTGCGATTAAAAAGTGGAGTAATTATTCGTGACGGGAACAAGAAGCGAAATTAATGTCGTCAGGGTAGGGATAATGTTCGTTTGTGAATACAAGTGCCGGAACAAAGTGGCTCTCGTGAACACGACAAACACGAGAGACTTAATAACGGCACTTTGATTTAAGAGCGAAGGAGTATAGACTGTATAGAGATAATCGCACTGCCCCTGGGAAGTTAGGCTACTCGAGACGCCGCGCCGCACAGAAGTTTCCAAAGGTGGAATGTCTGCTACCAAGCAGCAGCCTTTCCCTCCTGTCTTCCAGTCGTTTCGTCCTGACTAACTCGAAAAGGCGGTGTTGCATGATTTGTATGTCTATTCAGTCGCATCTCGGCGGAATGCACTCGGCTCCAGCAACTGCATCTGTTGCCAAGCGGAGTGGACCAACTTCGCCAGGAGAAATCGGAAGGAGAAAGAAAATATTCCAAAAATTCATGAGCGCGAGAAACCGCTCGACTCCCCAGGATGCCAATTTTCATGTAATAATTTACTGCAGAAAATAAACACAAAAAGTTTCCCTTAAGACCGTCTGGCATTGTCTGCTGGGTAATGCACGACACAAAAGGAGAAAAAAAACGCGAGCTTCTTGGAATTGATGCTGCTGGGGTGTTTGCTCGCTCGCGCTGGTTATCATTGTCTACCGAGCTGGGGAGCGAACAGAGAGGAGGAAAGTCGTGCTCGCATGTTGCAGCCTATAATTTATGTTGGCCCGAGCAGCAAACTTGTTCCTTTCAAGAATTTTACACCGGCAACGCAGCCTCGTGTGAGAGCGTGTTAATTTTCCTCTGATTGTGAGACCCAAGAGCTGCTTGTTCTCACCCAATTCATCCCAAATGCTCAATATGTAATATTTTATTTTGTAATTGTGTGTACTCACATTGATGTTGCAACACACAGAGATCGATGTTGTGCAACCTTGCACCGTCTGAATAAGGCAGTAAACTCGGAGTTCGCAAATAAAGAACTTTTGTAATTAACTTTATAACTTACTGTGATATAATATGAGATGTATTTCCAGAGTTGATTCGTTTAACAATTAAAAAAAGAAAGGGATAAAATTCAGCACTTAACTTGAATTAAGTCTAAGGAGAACCAAGAAAAGGACAAAAATATTTTAAAAGTCTAAAAAGACGAAAGTAAAGGTTCAGACTTAGACTTTTCTTTTGCGCCTCCAGTCGAATGCTATTCAAAAATATAAAAAAGAGCAAAACACTTTTATTCATTTCATATTTAGGTTATATATTTAAAAAAGTCATCCCTCTGCCCTTATCGACAGAGGACAGAGCCTTGGAACGGATTAGCTGCAATGGTCAGGCTGGAGCAGCAAATTAAAATTCCTATTGGAGGCTTCCTGGTGCACCACCCCCTAGAGGAGGGTGCGAATCGGCGAGGACCGCAATTGGCGAACAGCGCCTGGTGCTCGAGCGGTGCTGCCGTGGCGGTCACTCTCGGCACTAGGGGCCGCCGCTCGGCCGCTCGCGCACAGGTGGTCTCTCTGAGAAAGCGACGACGACCTGTTGCTTCCCTCGGCGCAAACACGCGCTCCAAAGAATAAAGGAGTTTAAAAATAGAATTTTTCTCGCTCTATTAGACAAATTGGAATTTAGTCCAAGCCGATGAAGACTTTGGACTATGGAGACGACCTTGTTTTTTTATTCATCCTTATCAGCTGATATCAAGCTTTTTGGCCAAGATAAGATAGCAATCTTTTTTGAAATGAAACCAGAAATTATTGAAAACCAAAGTCGGATCGGTGGGCTACATGAATATTCCTAATTAGCAATCAGATGTGCCGAGCCGAACAAAAAGCGCGGCTAGACGCGCAGGAATGCGATGAATAAGCGAATCTCCAGCATCCTTTCTTTCTCCGCCAGCCAGCCGTCTGCCTGCACCTTACGAAATTTGTAATCTCTCACAGGGTTGCCACCCAGCCAAATCGATTAAATTTGCAAATAACTAATTGTTTAGTAATATTTACCATAAAATTCTCTAAAGATTGTGAATTATTTCTAAGATTTGAGCTGCGTGGAATAGAGAAAAAATTTTCATTTTGCTTCAGCTATTAGTTAAAACCAGTTAAATAAAATACAAGTCTTTTTTGCACAAATTTAATTACAAAATTATCTGCAGTTTTAACAGCTCAGTCACAAACTAACGCGAATAAGGAGAATTCGCGAATTGTGTAGGTTGGTTTTGGCAAATTGGCAACCTTAAGGTACCTGTCGGTGCGGCGAGTGAGCGATTCCCATGGTATCGAAACCTGCCCGACCGGCGGCCCCCCCGGCCCCCTCCCCTCCCCCCGTTCGGCGGCGGCGGCGGCGGCGATGTGTGCGCGTGTGTACGAATGTCGCGGCCGGTGAACGGTGAGCGGGCCTCGAAATGTGCCATGTGCCCCACGTTTGACGAGAACTAATTGCTGCCCCCGTGGAGTGGCAGAATCGCCGACGGTAGCAGCTGACTACCGCCGCAGCGCGAAATTATCGTCGGGCGCACGGCGAAATCTGTGCAATTTGCCCAAAACGGGAAATGGCTTAATTTTGTCAGGGGAAAACAAGACGTGTCGTGACTCTCTCTCTCTCTCTCTCTCTCTCTCTCTCTCTCTCTCTCTCTCTCTCTCTCTCTCTCTCTGAAAGACAAATTAATTCGGCACGTAAGTGAGCAGCGTCGTGTGCGTCTTGGGAAGAGCTAGAGCTAGGAAAAGGGTTGGCCGAGCTCGTGGGTGGCCGTCGCTCACCGTGGGTGTGCCTCCCCGCCTATCGCCGCGGACCATCGCCGCAGCATCCCCTTTATTTCAAAACGACGAAAACAAACCAACGACGCCACAACAGGATGAATGAGGTTCCGAGTCCGAGGGTCCTTAGAAATTTCTAGATTATAATTAAAGAGACAACATTCGAAAAGTACGCGAGTTTTGGACTTGACTACAATTGGGGATTTGTGAAAAATATATTTATATATTTCTGGTTATTATTCCAAACAGAATATAATCTACAATTTAGTTAACCATATTTCGTAAGGATCGTCACAAATAAAAAATGTTAGAACAAGCTACAGGTCTATATCACATTCCTTAAGAGGATACAAGTTTGTTTTTTTATTCTGTTTAGTCAGCGGGTTTGTGAACGTTACGAAGGCGATTAATAAATAATTTTGAAGACGCGATGATGGGCATCGGAGTGATTACTCGGCTCAGGTATGCAAGCGAGGCAGCCTTGAAAGCAACGAGAAGCAAATGTCAAGAGAGGAGGGGGTGAGTTACCGCGACTGCAGCAACAATAGTGCTGGCCAGGCTGGGCTGAGCAGACAAGACCAGCCAGCCAGGCGGCCGCTCGTTTCATTAGATTGAGACACCAAGCCAAATCCGCTTTATGTTTTCTTTATTAAACTGGCCTACAAATCGAGTCGGCAATTTCGCAACACATCGACCCGCGATTTTTATTGTAGTTTTTAATATGGCGCTTAATTTGTACCATCACTTTGGCAGTCACAACACAAACCATTCAGTTCACTTATAAGACGCGATGATAAGAAAAGTCTATATCACTCCGACTAAAAATTTAATAACTTTTCTGAGAAAATGGAAAAACAAAAAAGAATTTTAATTTTAATAGTAATCATTTGATCCTCAAATTTTTGGGCTCGACCAGCAATTTATTAGTATATATCCACAAAATTAATAGCTGCGAGCGAATAGCACTCAGTAGCCGAGAGGCACTCTCATAGGCTCTTTAGCTCTCTTTGGTACAGGCTGAGACAGCTCTAAAATGACATCGGAAGCGCAATTTATGTGATAGAATCAACAGCCCTGAGGAGTCGTAAAAGAAATGCGATTTGATTGATTATAGAACCTTCCTCTTCGTTTCTTTGGTCACCTCTTCAACAATCAGAGGTCGTTACTCGGCAAGAAAGCAGCAGTAGCCTATCAGAGCACCGCTCGACTGCTGAATGCTATCTTTTATCATTTTCAGCGGTTAGACCTTCAGAGTGAAGTGCACAATTTCGAAACTAAGTTCCAAAAAGTGCTGGCAACGTACGCGTTTCGCGGGGAAAAATTCAGTCTTTATTGGTGACCAAGCGGAGCTGTTCATCATCAACCTCCTCGTCGGCGTCGCTCTTGATGAGCTCGGCCAGTTGGACGAAGACGTCCCTGTAGGTGGCACTGTCCACATTTTCTGCGACGTAGTTCATGAAGACCCAATCAAAGTAGTTGAGTGTCTTGAAGACGGTGTGCCTGGCGTCATCATCAACCAGGCTGTTGATGTGGTTGAACGGCGTCACGCGGTTGAACCAGTCGCTGCGGTACATGAAGAAGCCGATGAACCGCCACGCCAGCGCTAGCGCGGCCACGGTGATCAGTATCACAACGGCGACGAACATGATCATGAAGATGTAGACGTTAACGATATTGGTGGCCAAAATGCAGAGTGCATCGTGCTTCTGGATCGAACCCGATGGACCATACTTGAAGAAGATGCAGGTCGTTTCTGTGGGGAATGTTCTGAAGGCCGAATCGACCGTCATGGACGCGAAGGAGCCGTCGCCGCCCAGAAACACGTCCGTCAGCCAAAACACGAACAGCGCGATGAACAGCGCGTAAACCTCGACGATCATCAACTTCAACGTCCAATCCATGTTGACGTTGAACTTAATACGGTTCCACAGCAAATCTGTGATCTCGCCAAGCTTCTTGTCACGCTGCTGCCGGCTGGGGATGTCTCCCAGCGGCTTGTCGCAGTACACTGAGTACTTAGCCAGCTCAAAGCCGGCCGTGATCTTGGCCAGTCGGTGTTTCTCCAGTGATTTCCACAGCCAGTGGCCAGAAAAGAAAAGGATTCCAATGAAGAATAGGTAGTAGGCCACCCACTGGTAGTAAATGTGCCGCATCGACATCACGTCATCCATCTCAGGACCGATACCAGGGTGCGGAAAGTCGGACGTCCGGTTGTTCTTGGTCGTTGTGCCTGAAACAAAAAACAAACAAATCAGTCTATCTCAGGGCCAGAGCTCTGATTGGCTGGTGTTATATATCTCCCCAACCATTTTTCGTTTGAAATTTCTCAAGACTCGCGATTGTACTGGCGATAGCAGTATAAAGTAACGCTGCTGTCTCAATAATATTAGGCTAGTGCTACGTTAAAAAGCCAATCAGAGAAATTTTCTTATTAGTCGCCAGCGTTCTAGAGGCACTAATTTTGCTATTTTCAGATCAAAAACAGTCAAAGTGCAATGATTTTTGGTATGTCTTGCCAGTCTGTGCTCCTTTTTTCGCGTCTATCTTGTTTATGATTTGTCCAATAAATTTATTTGACTGAGTTTCAACACAGCATCCAATTAAAGCACTTGTCCTCTTTCCCCAAGCACGTTTTCCAGGTTTGAAAAGAACTAGCGCGAAAAATCACATATCTTTTTACTGCACTAATAATTAAATTCAATCGATCTGCCTTCCATGCGAATACCAAAAATTCATTCAAATCAGCTGAACGTTAGATATCTCGAGAACGTTTAGCGTCCTTTTCATAGGCGGTCGCCTGTTTGCATAACAAATCATCTTCAAGTACGCACTTGTAGTGTGGAGTAAGCGTAAGCAGTGCCATAAATCGTCCGCGGCGCACGGCACATAATAATTAATAAGGAGTAACGCGTAAAATGAGCACACGATTCGCCTTACAGACTGGCCTCACAGTCTGGCAAGATCCGACACTCCTGTCGTCAGCGGAGCCAAAGTCCCCGTGTCGCTGTTGTGACTGCTATATAATTGCTGACGCAATCACTTTTAGCACCGTGAAAGTGTGGAACCGAGATAATTCCAAACTTAATAACTATCATATTTTTGTTGTTTGCTGAAGCGTATCGCTCTCGTTTTCATTATCATTTCTTAAAATGAAGAAATACTAGAAAAAAAATCGTAATCACAAGTGGATTAAAGGAATGGTCAATGACGCGAGGAAAGGGAGGAGAGGGGTGCATATCTCATCATTAAGTGCAAACACCAAAATTTAAGAAGTCACCTTTTACTTGAAAGTTTAATAAAGCAGTAAAAAGTCAAAATAACTAATTTAGCCCTTTCCAACGCTTGTAGGACAGAAAATTTTAAAATTCGCACATTAAGGAAAATTTTTGCTGAATCAATTTTAAACAAACATGCTTGGAAAAGTAGTTTGTTTTGCGCTAGAGTAGGTTCAACGTCACTTAAGTCGAATAACAATCATTGTGGAATGCCGAACGTTAATGTATAACAGCATTTAACCAGTATTTATTTCTCGAAACTAAAACGCGGATTAGATAAAAAAAAGCTTGATTACTCACCACGCTCCCACAAAATAAATTAAAAGCCCTTTTCTTCGTTTTCAAGGCAAATTGAAAATGATTGCAAAGAAAATAATTAAAATTTGGCACTCTCACCAACAAAGTAGCAGTAGGTGTTGAGGACATTGTCTGGGATGGTGTTCTGGTTGCTCTGGATGCAGGCGATGCGTTGGCCGATGAATTGTTGCGCGGTCACAATCACGCTGGCGGCCAGCATCATCGGCGCCATGAAGCGGTACTGCAGTTTGAGCGCACCGTTGTCCACGTTTAGCTTGCCCACATACTTGTTGAAGTCGAAGGTGGCAGTCACCTTCTCGAACAGGCCCAGCATCTTGTCGCCGTCCTTTGGGTCCTCGAGCTGCACGCGACTGCCGCTAACTGCTGCCTTATTGTTAGGTGCTGCCTGCACTCAACCTGATAACGAGCCTTGATACCAGGCTCGTGCTGGCGACGCGCGACGGCGCACTCCCTGTGCAATATTGTCCACAGCTCCCACTTTTAACTTTAAAAAACAGCCTAATCAAGAGCCTTACTGCATGCGTACTGCAAATTTCTCGGTTTAATAATATAAAGTAACATTTTCCTGTTGTCAATCAATTTATTTCTGTGTGTAAGCAAATGTTTATTATTTTTGTAATAATTTATTTTCAGTTTAGTGCATTTAAATTAGTATTGTAAGTGCACTAGAATCACATGACCTCGAATAAAATTCCTTTTTGATGCTCTTGATATTTTCAAAAATAAATGTTGTTTTCACTGTTGGCTTGGAATAAAGCACAAACATCCTCGTGAGTATTGGAATTTGTATTGTCAGAGTGGTAAAATAAATAAAATGAGGCACGGTTGTCAATCTGTTCCTTCCAACAAAAATACGACTGGCACCCCTCGCTTCCCTTTAAGAAAAACACAATAGCACAGCAAAACTGTTGGCCAGTTTTTCTATTTCCTTCTCCTTCAATTCAAGCGGAATTTCTCTTGTGGCAACGACAAGCCTATTTTTAGCTCACTGGCCTGGACAAGGTTATCCTGCAGTGCTCCTGAATTATTTCTTTTTGTAAATGTGAATTTAACAGAAAGAGCTTTGCTCAAAAAAAAAAAATTGAGAGAACTTATTGAGTGCATCGAACTTGATCTAGGTGTTTACTTGAGATCGAACAAATACCGATAATTTTCCAAGAACAATTCAAATATCACTTAGTTTAGCTCTGTTTGCTCTGTTTTCTAATCTAGCTTTAATGTCTTCAAACAAACAGAAGCTTGGAAAAGGGACTTTCCGAAAACAATAGATATGCACGAGGAAAACTCCTTAAAAAATGATCGGGTATAGAATACCAAATAAAATTTACAAGGAAAAATAATTGAATTGTTTCTCCTTGGGACAGATTTGTGTCGCAAAGAAAACAAAGCGTGCTCAAGTGAATGGATTGAGTTGTCATCGCATCAGTTTTATTATTTACTCTGACCAAACTGAGTCGCGCGGCGCCTGACCAGACTCGCTAATCGTTGCACCTGCAATTGCCACCTGCGCGTGCGGTGAAATTCATTTTCGCACCCTTTTGCGAATCGCTTCCGCGCGGCATTACACTTTCGCAATGTGACTCGTGTAAATTTAGAAAAGGAATTTCAACAAACAACGAGAACAGGAGAGCAAACAATAATATCATACAGGAATTTAAATATTTCAAAGGAGAAATTTTAAAATCAGATCGGTTCCTTACATTTGAATGAAATTTTTAAAGAAGAAAATAATATTTTGATATTGAAACAGGTAATTCAATCCTTAGATGCGGAATAAAACATTATCCCAATATTGGAAAAACACTTGAAAAAAATTAGCCATCCCATCTAGAGAGGATTTTTCCTGTTAAAATCTGCTTAAAATATTTCTTAAAATCCCTTGCGGATGGAATTGGAATCTTGGCTTAACTTAAAATAAATTTTATTTTAAAAATATCTGTCTAGGATTATGAGACGAAGAAAGTTCATAAGCTCATATATTTCGATCGGTTTGAACTTTTGAGCCCTTGTGACATTGCTACACGATGATCAGACGGTTGTTACGAGATAAGAGACAAATCATTCATGAATGCAACTTTTTGCTCATTTTCCATGAGGCGCAGACGCGTTTGTTGTTTCACTCTCGCAGAGTCAGAATGGACAGAGATTGCGTTTCTTTTGCTTCCTTTTGTTTCAGAGCGGAAAACGATACAGCTCTGCAAAATCCGTTTAATTGTCTCTTCTGGTCTGTTGAGCCAGTCATTTTTTCCGCTGAAAATCGACACCTGACAAAAGACAGACTGCATGCGTTCCCCAGTCTGGTGGACACACGAACTCGAGTGTCTCACTTTTCCGCCGTCTGCTTAATTTTTTTAATGCGAAACCGAAAATAAATCTTTTTTGGGTGTGTTCTTTCGACTTGTTTCATTGAAAGAAACGAAAAGTGTCGGCTGGTCGGTGTTTATTCAAGTTGCCGTTAATCGCAGCCAACTGCCAATGAGTAAAAATAAGCCGAGCGGCACTTTCTCTCTTGGGGGTAACACTCGTTATCTAATTTGTGTTTGCGCCAACATATGGGTTAATTGGTCGCTAACTACACCGCTTTCTGCCACTAATCGTGCGACCAAATTGCTTAAGACCTGTGTCTTATCTGCGCCACCCTGCTTAGCCGTCAACTTTAGCCGAAAATTTTCCTTTCAAATTCGAAATGTATAACCTAATTAGTAGGGAAAACACTTGCATTTGAAAGAGGGGATAGTTTGCAAATGGTTGCCACTAAAAAACTGCTTGGAAGTAAAGAAAATGTTCAAAATTTAAATCTTGAAATTTAAAAATATACACTTCTTTGAATTAATGAAGGGAAATGAAATATATTTTCCTGTTGAGCATGATAAGATTTTCCTCAATGATACAAGTGCTGAGTTTAGTCAGTGATCTTTCTATTTAACGCAGGCAAACCCACTACTCGCGGTTGAGTTGGTGGATTGCGTAAATTTAGAGTGCAGGTTGGTCTTTTTGCTCCCGACGACAATTTACTGACGACGCGTTTCCTATCTTGTGGCTTGCGCGCATCCGATAAGTCTCTTTTGCTGAAGTAAAGTCTCTTAAAATTTACTTTTGTTGGCTTTGTTAGCTTGTAATGCTTCCTGCGAGCTTTAATTTTTTGTGCATTTAGTTTCATCAGAACTTTTTAATTATTATTATTTGAAAAAGGGAAAATAGAAAATAACGCATTCAGAACAATTTATGAATATTTATATTAATAATGAAATTGATATGTATTACTCTCGGCAAAGATCCTTCATTAAAATAGCACAGGAATTTTGTTTTTGACGGCTCCACAGGGTCAAGCAGAATCAAAGCCAATCCACTCCCTTCTCTGATTGGTTGCCGACATTTTTGTATTTTTTTTTTTTTACTCAAGAACAACCAATTTAGCAGTTTTCACGTTTCTGCCTATGCTATATCGCGATGAATTTTTTACTCAACCTAATTCTACCCACAGGAATTCGTTGATAGTGTCAAAAATTAAATTCTAAAACCTCTTCAAGGATGAGGCTTAGTAAATTATTTTATTATTCTATTATGACTATAATGATTGGCACTGCAGCGTTTTATTAATTTATGATCACCAATGGGCCAAATTTTCGCTCATGCTCTCCAATTTCACCGTTTACAACACAAAACCCACCCTAAGCTACCGGAGTTACAGTCTTTGAACTTGCTACTTCTAGGAAATATCATCATATAAATACAAATTAATATCCAAAAGCGAGTAGAGTCGACAATTTTACAAATATTTAAGAAATCGGCAAAAAACGTGTAGTTTTTTTTTCAAATTTAATTTGATATTTTGAGATGGTTATCTTCTAGCTCATTCCTATCTAATTAAAGACGAATATGGAAATCCAATTTCGACGGTTGCACCTTCTGGATTCTAGAGGTGGCACTCGTAGCCCGAGGACAAAAGACGCATTCGGTCTCGTTTCGAGGGCTTTACACACTCTTGGGATTTTATTGTTGGTGTGCGTTTCGTTTCCGGCTGGGAGCGATTAAAAGGCGAAAGGGTTGGAGCGCCCTAGGCGGCGATCGCATGAGCACGCCAAGCGGCCAGCAACGCAGAGAGCAAAGCAAAGCAAGGCAGCATCCGCATCATGTACCAATATAAAGATAGGCATCTAGCCACTCGTAGTCATGCGATGCCCTCGCATTCCAGCTTATTCGTTTTCCAATTACCATCGAGGAGTAAAGCCGCCGCTTTGTCCAGGCCCGCCTTGCTTTTTGCGCTGAAAATCAGATAGACCTTGCTCCCGGGGGAGGGAAATAGGACGCGCTGCCCAAACAACAAAATTGGCGTCTCAGATGTTTTTTGCTTCATTCGAGGAAAAATTGCTGTTTGTTCAAATTCAAAAGCATTAAAGCTGCAAAAAGCCGCAATATTATTTTGCCAATAATGCATAAAATAGCATATAATATAAAGGAATAAGCTAAAGCCAAAATTGATCTTAAAGTTTGAGAAAAGTGGCTGCAAAGTTAGTACATGTATTTCAAATATTGAGAACTGTCGCCCTATTTGAAATCTGATTTTATTTCACTACAAAAATGCTCCTCAAAAAGTGTTACACACCGTTGGATAGATCTTGACGAGAGGAATCGAAATCTATAAAGAAATATGGGCAAGCGCTGTAAATCTGGGGGGAAATTGACAAAATTTGAATTCTAATTGTAGCAAGGTCTTTTCTGTTGATCATTTTAAATTGTTAAAGCTGGCTATCTGACACTTTTAATGTTTAAATTTCGGCTCACAGTTGTTTTTTGCAAAGAAAGCAGTCTTAAGTTTGCGCACGTGGCATAAAAGTGCAGCCGGCGTTGTTCATTGCAAACAATAATAATTCTCTGATAGAGTATAGCAAACAAGTGTGCACTTCTTTACCGCCGACGAACTGAGCAATAAGCATTTACTTATATGGTGACAGACAAAGTTGGAAATAACGAGTCAATCTTGAAAGTGCGGGGAATTCCATCTTGCGAAACACGCTCTTCTCCAACGCTTTGGATATCTTGCTCTAAATTAATTTTTTGTTTGGGTATAAATAAGTAATTTTTTCTCTCTTTCTCTCTGTCTTCTCAAAAGGTGGAAAACTGGCTCGACCACTAAGTGCCGTCTGCTGTGGTCGGGAAATTTCTTTGCACAAGCCCATTGAAGGAATTGGTGTTGACAGGTGCAGCCGTTCGCGTACGTGATAATTAAATCTCTGGTCCGGCGCCGCGGCCCAGCCTCGTTATCACCTCGACTCTGGACCACCGCTCCCCTCAGTTGGCAATTATCTAATCGTCACATACGATTTATAGACAGAAACACTCATATTAACCCGAGAAACTTTTAATCCGTATAATTGACACCATTCCCAAGAAGGAAATTAATTTGGAGATAGATTATGAGCGCGTGATAGAAGATGCCGCCTTTATTTGTGTGTCAATATTGAATTTTTTTAACTCACAGAAATCGACGAGGTCATCTATCAATGTTATCAAATCATCAGCACACATTGAGAAATTTAATTTGTAGAAATTAGAGAAAAAAGGAATGGTCACATTTTCTTAACCGCACGAGGTTTTAATTCATTGCCAGTTTTGACCGTTTTTTAACTGGTCATTTTTTAAGGATTTGCAATAAATAAAAAAATCTTAAAATAAAAATTCGACTAAACAAAAACTGTTTTGTAACATTGTATAGCCGAAATTTTTAAGTTACAAGAAATTTTACAACCCTTATTGTTAGTAATGTCAATAAAAGACAACTCATTATATAATGTAATTTTCGTTGCGTAGATGCTCTAGAGTCTTAAATATCTAGGGAACCCAGTTCACCAAGTCCTTTCAAGACTTAACTCAAATTTAAGCTACCCAGTTATGTAGAAAATAAATATTTTTGTCACAATTCAAACAATAAAAGTAATTAAATGAATTTTTAATTATGTATTTTGAGTATTTTGAGTATTTTGTAAGTAACTTCTTGAGTTTATAAGCTTTATCAGCTATTCATTTAGCAGAAATAAACTCTGTTCAACCTCGGTCTACTGCGTAAGCTGTGAAATTGTCTAATAGATTTCAGGGTATATAGTTACTGTCCCTAGGAGAGGCCCTTCATCACATATGATGAGCCAGTGGCATTTGTTGACTTCCCCAAAATGTAGAATGGCCTCCTTTCCAGTTTATTTAAATTTCAAAATGATCTGTGATTAAAATCGTTTTTTATTCCGCCTCACAATCAATACAAATTCATCATTTTTCAGTAATTTGCCAGCTCTGCGTGTCCATGCTTGCTTTGTATTGACTATCTTCGCAAGAATAAATAAATATATCAAGAAGAATTTGCGACTGTTGCCTTTCGCGTGTCTCGGACCGAGGAAAAGTATATAATACGTAAAGCAACACCGGCTGTCAGGCAGCGCCGGCGGTTTTTCCAGACCAAACCGCAGCCGATTATTTTACATGCCAACGAAAGTCCGGTCGCCGAATTGACGCTACGAAAAAAGGTTTTCGTCAGGGCTGGTGTAGTGGGAGCGTGCGGCCACCCTAAATAAGTCGGCCGAGCGGCGCAGGACGGGAGCCGCGGCGGCGGCGACGGCGGCAGCGAGAGAGCGAGTCGAGCGCCAAGAAGCCGTTCGTAGAGTGTGCGCGAGTTGAACGACCGCCAGGTCAGCCCCGACCTGACGATTTGAATGCACGACTCGTCTGTCCAACTCGCCGGCGCGCGCATATCGCACTCCTCCGTTTATTTCCAATCTATTGTTTGTCTATTAATAGCTTTTCACTCGATTGAATAATAATCAAAGAGATAAATTTAAACCGCAAATAGACTTTAATTATACTTCCTAATTTTTTTCAACGGCCACGGTTCCAATATCTTGTATTCAAAAGATAAGACTTTTAACAACTAGAAAAAAACGGATTGATTGAAATGTGTCTTATCGGAATCGTATGATGAAACAAACAACACATCTTCTTGTCTTGATATATTTTATCTTAAAAAAAATTTACACGTGGAGGCTGTTAATAATTTTAATTTTTTGAACACACCATACTTGATAATTTTGAGGTCATTTCAAGGAGAAAAAAATTGTGTATATTTGATTCGATTTTTGTTGATGATGTTAAAAAATCCCATCAAAACCCGTCTACATTATAATTACTAACAGAAGCGCCAAAGTGGGATTCCGTCGGCAAATGGGGGCTTAAGTGTATTTTTGTGCACTTTCTGAGTTATTGCGGCAGGGTTGTATTTTCTTAAAACCACTTGTATTCTCTCATGATTTTGCCAGTCGATTTTTTAACCATTTCCAGCAAGAACAGATTTTTCTATATTCTATCCTAGAGTAAAAATTAAAATCTTGCTTTTTAAGATTTGTAAAATTTAAAAACGCAAGTTGAAATGCCTTCAATTTTGCGAGCAGAATTTTCTAAAATCAAGGTCACGGGCAAATAAATAAAGAAATAAACCCATTACAATTAATGCCTGTAAGATTTTGGTGAAAAAAGTTCTCTACAATTTTTTAACCCAGTGTTGTGAGTTTGATCTAAAATTTTGCGTCGATCAAGCAGGAAGTGAACGTTGCGAGCTTTGGGGGCGATTCCATATTTGTTCTCGATTTGCGCGTTTCTTCTTGTGTCCGAATCGCTTGTGGTGACTTACGTGACGCACAAATTACCTAATCGAGACTGGGACTCGCGTGTGCGTTTGACTATAGGCAATGTTTGATTTCATTAATAACGTGCACGCACAGATAAGAACAATCCGCGCCTCTAGACTGTGACGCTGCCTGTGTCGAAAGAAATTTAATCGGCACCGATAATAACGTAATTAATTGCAACATTTTACAGATTCTCCTCGAACGCGCAACAGCGTAATAAATGAGATTCGGTATTTAGGGTTGGGCTTGCTTGACACAATTATCTCTAGACAGTTCTTGAAAGACCAGGCAAAATAATTTTATAGGCAGCGCAATCAGATTTTTTATGACATTCAAATCAACGTCATCGATATGCAGAGTTTTTTAAAGTAGAGTTTCCTGATTGAAGAGTTTCCTACCTCTTGTTCAATAGAAAGTTACCTGTGGCATAAAATTTTAAAGTGGATCTGTATTGCAAATTTAAAAAAACACAATTTGAATATTGGGAAAGAGCTGAAGTTTACCCAGGCTACCGTTTAAACTTCTGAGAAAATCAACTTGCTAATCAAGCGGTGAGCACCGTCTCCCTACCGAAAATCAGGATTTATATTTTTTTTAGAATGGAAATTTAGCAACGTTGCTTAAGATCGCGACGAAAGGAATCGAATCAAGCGAAATTTTCATGAACATCGTTCAACTGTTCGATAACTTTGGAAAAATCAGAACTTTCACGGTTACTCGGTCTTAATTCGAGATTAATATCAAACAAACAATTTGATCAGATGCTCATTATAGAGCAATTCAAAGTATATTCAACTGTTTTAAAATAACGGTGAAATACTTTAGCTTCGACTGGTTTTATTTCCCTTTAAGTAAGAATCTCTACGTTATTTAACCAACTGTTTAATCTGTTGACCACTTGAAATTCAATTTTAAAAAAAAAAATACAACAAGACTGAGCGCAACTTTGATGACGCAATCAACATATCGGGCACGCAAAGTTTAATCATTGGCATGGGAAAGGCGAAAACTGGCTTGTTCGCTTATATTCTAAAAGTGCGTCACGCGATTCACGTTTTGGTATTGGATTGAAGCAGCAGAGATGTTCTCTAGCTTAATTTTTTTATCTGCGAAATGCGTGCCGCGTGCGGCGTCTCTTCGGCTGCACGGCCAAACAACAATAAAACAATTCTGGATAAAAGAGTCGGGCGCACGCACACGGCAAATAAGACGCACAGCTCACTCGTTTTTATGGCCACGCTTGCATGAGTAATCGCCCCGAAAAAACCCTGCACCGCTCCAGCTTTAAATGATCTTGATGAGATGCTCCAACTCCTCCCAAAAGAGGAATTTCTTAAAACTGACGAGCATGTTTGGTTTAAATTTAAGTAATTATTAAAGTTTTCGCCGAAAGGGATGGGATTTTTTAAAGTGGATTGATGCATGACAACAATTGAATATTAAAAAGAAGACCTGGTATTGGTTATAATTAAAAATTTTGTTAATTTTCTAAAATTTTTAACGCTTTTCTTGGAAAATTTCGATTCCTCTCGTCGATATCTATCCAACACTTTTTGAGGAAACACTTTGTTGTGAAATTAAACAAATTTTTAATTAGGGAGACAGTCTTCAGAATTTTACCAGGTTCAGTTGCCCATTTCAATCAGCACTAAACAACGGTCCCGCAGTTATATAGCCATACAAGGCGCGTTTTTCGGTCTTATGCAATTTCAGCCTTATGCAAGAAATACCGGAGTTAACAAATATTTTCGGTCTTCTGAATTCAGTAACCCAAAAAACCACTTCCGGCATTATGATTTCGAGTTTCAGAGACACTCCCGGTGAATGGAATGAGGCAATCTTGCGTTGAGTTGCGTCTGCTTTTCGTTGATCAGTGACAGAACCGTTTTCACGCCGCACAAGTGGAAGTGTGAAACGATAAGATTTTTTCCTTTCAGTTTGTGCGTCTGTCGAAACGCAGATCTGGTTTGTGGGCGTGCGTGCGGTCAACGCGGGTCACAGGTCGGCCCCCCAACTTAATTGCGCCCTCTGATTTATTACAAACACCGCTCCTTTTGCGGCATTCTCTCTCCGAAACTTTTACGACTATGCTCAGATCAAATTTTCTCGCTGCTCTTTTCTCAGTAACGATTTCCGGGGTTCGAAATTAATTGCGAGCTGCTGGCGTCGCAAGTCGCTTAGCCTCCGAGTGCGCCGCGCCGCACGTGTGCTAATTCCCCCTGAGCCCCTGAGTCCCGCTCAAACATTTGCCAAGTGTGTTTCCCTTTGAAATTAGCGCTCAATTGGCCCCGCTGCGATATCATTTCGCGCACCCAATTGCACTCTCGCCGCCCCTTGCGCATGATTACAAAGGCTCGAGTGTTCAAAGTCAAATGTATGAATAGTAATTAAAGGCCTTCGACATAATCCATAGACAAGTCGGTGCTGTGGTGACACGCGTTTGCTGTGCCCTATAAATTAACCCCTCTCGCGGCCACAGGAAAAGCGAAATTGGCGCCTCTATCAGCCCATCGGAGACAAATAGATGATTTTTCTCAGTTGCTCCTCAAGGGGCCCCAGCCCAGCATCATTACACCATCGAATGAGGGAACCCAGAGTATATGTACAGCTGTATACAGCATGCTGCATGCTTGTTAAGTGCTCTTATTAAATTGTGTGACGCTACTTGAGAGTAGTGCCCATATAGAAGAGTACCAGAAAATTAAATTTGGCGTCTCTTTTTGAGCTTCATTGTGTCACTAAGTCCATCATAAAAGCGTTAAATCAACAACTTTATTTAACGAAATTAAAATTTACGTAATGGTTACTCTGGTTACTCAAAAAAGATAGCAGTGAGGGGGATTTCAAGAGGAAAAATTAATTTACACGTTCTTGTACTTACAACAACTGTTTCGAAATTTGTATCTTTTAAGTTTCCGGAAAATTGCTGCACTTTCAACAAATAATTGGCTTCCGGCTCATTACTCTCATTAAAAGTTCAAATTTACTTTTAAAAAATTTCTGAGCTGACTTACAGATTATAATTTTGTACCACCTCATTTTTAAATTTTTTTTTCGAAAAAAATATACAAGAAAATAACAGTCAACGTGAAAAAATAAAAAGTTTTATCAGGTTTCAGAATACGTTTAGTTTTTGGCTCTACAATCAACGATTAAAAACTTACAACGCTCGGCACTAAAACTTGTCAGAAATTTTTAATTTTTTCCGAAACGTCAAAAATTGTCTCATATTGAACAGTGTCTTCTAACTTATTTTTATCTAATTTATATCACTGCACATGGAAAGGCTATACATGAATTATAATATGGTTTCGCCAAAAACTTTTACGTCGCATTTTGTTTCGAGTTGCGTCACATATAAGGCGGAAACACCCTTGGGTATCAAACATTTGAAGTCATATTTTCACGTAAGTCCAAGGCTACCAATGATAACTGATAACTGTTTTTCAGTGAATATTTCATAGCCTCGGAAAAATAATTGTAATACAAAATTTGGATCGATATGTTCTTGGGCATGGTGTGGAATCAGACCCAAGCAAAATTCTTATCACTCTCACTCAGCATATCCCAAGGGCAAAATTAATTTTTTAAGTACATATATATTAACTCTTGACGTTGGACGCAATGGATTTTCTCGTAATCAGATTTCGCAGTAAAGTGTCGAGACAATGCGAGTGTCGGCATTGAAGGCATTGAGATTCCGGGCCGGCCTGTACTTTTGTGCAATTGGCTGACTGTGCGCGAGGGAGGCGAAGCAATCGGTGCAACCGACCTAGCTAGCTCTGCGTTGAATTATTGAACAAATCGCTGTCGTCCACTGCCTGCAAATAAATCCCAGCAAGCCTCCCTGTTCTTATCGACACACTCGGACTCGCTTTGAAACTCGTTTTTCCTGCTTGGCTCTCGCAGAAAATGGGAAAAATGAGTACCGAGAGCGCGTGCTTTCAATAGAATAAAGTACAGGCGCAAAGTGTCTGTCTATCAGTGCTGGGTTTTCGGCAATTTATTCTGTTCCTCTCTCCGTAACTCGTTGTCGTGATAAAGATTCGGAATTTATTGGGTGCACGGATATCGCTTACACGGCGGAGAAGAAGTGCGCGGCCCAAACGAAAAATAATATAATAAAAAGATCGTGTGGCTGTTGGCGAAACCAAATTCCGCGGATTGGTTTGCACCCGGTTTTTCATTTTGCCCAGACGTCCACGTGCCGAGTTGCGCGTAATAAAGCCCCACCATTCATCCAGCCAGCGCGCAAATTTGATTCTGAACTGCCATAAAGAGGAGATCGCTTACGCAACCTCCGCAAAAACCCGACAGACATTAGTAGTGAGATTTAATAAAGGGATGTGGTGTAAAAGTCCCTCACACTCTCTACGTTTGGGTCATTCCAGTCATTAAAACTTAAAATCTCTTCAAACAACAAGGATGATGTTTTGGTTTTCCTTTTCCTGTAAAGAATAATGTAACAAACATCGAATTATACTCTTTTTCTCGAGATTACATTTTTTTACACTTTGAGTCTTTTGCTAATAAAAAATGTACATTCAAAGATTCATGTCCTAAATATGTTTAATAAACTTAGTGATCAAGAGGGAGAGATTACTAATGCTGAAAACTTCCCAGCTGCTTCTTTTTCCTTGTTTGTGACGCGCATGAACAAAAAAGGAGGAAACTCGCTGTAACTTTTTTATCTTTTGAAGACGGTTAGACTTTTCAAGATAGCAATCCTATACAGCTAGAACAATCTTACTTTCTAACTCTACACCATTTATTACATTTTGTAAGAAGCTATTGAATTATTTTTAATGGCCGTAATTAAATCTTAATGGTTTGTAACTAATTGAATCATTTAAATCTAAAAGACATTCAAGTGGAACATAATCATTCCACAAAATAGGCCAAAATTTGTGAACATTTGGCTCAAATCACAAAATAAGTTGCTCTAAGTGTAAAAATATTATCAAAAACGACATCCTTACTACCCTTATCAGACACCAAGCTCGCATTTCAGTGACAAACTCGTAATTTTCCCAAAAACCAACCCCACGAGGTACTGGGGGAAAATCAACTCGTAAATTAGGGATGAAAATGTTTAAGCTTTTGTTTTTGTTTCCAAAACAAGCAAAACTACGGGGTTTTGAAAAAATCCGAACTTTTTGAGTGACAAAAATCCACATTTTGAATTATTAAAAAAAACTACCCCAATTGATTGATATTTCTTTTACCCACTTAACTTGTAAGTTGGGCTACCTTGTAAACTAGTTGATTAAACCTGGAAATATAATTTTCCCCATAAAACGGAACAGCTAAAAATGAAAACAATTTAGCAATGTCAATAAACGGAATGCTGTGTGATATTCGACGCTAGTAAAGCGCGATAAGTCAACAGAGATAAAATTCCAAGCGCACGCTGCACTCGAAAAATATTTGATATTTACTCTGTGGGATTTGTGTGGAATCGACAGAAAGTAAACAAAGTTCACAGAATCGGAATTAATCGAGTTTGCCACACGCTTAACAGCTCTTGCATAAATAGTTCGGCTGCGTGGATGACGGCCCACGTAACAATTAATTTTGTGTCCGCATGCTAATGATGATCGATGGTGTGACATAAATTAAAAAAAAAGGAACGGCTTTCTCCAGCTTCAGATCAGAAATTGACGTGCTAAGATATGAAAATTTAACCCACTTGGAGTTGAAAATTTGAATATTTTTTTTCTGAAAGGTTGTGCAATAAATGCAAGTGCGAGTGTCGAGACTCGACTTTTAATTCTGCGTCTGGTGTGCTTGGTGAGGCTTCCCGCGGTCGGAGGGCGAATCGATCCTGGCGTTTGTTTTGCGGATTAGCCGGCGAGGAGGCTCAAATCAAAGGTTGACCCCGTTCGCAAAACGCCGAATAACTAATCTGTCGTTTCGCATTTCCTTATTAGACTTTAACACAACCCTTTCCTCTAGCTATAAAAATGCCAGGTCTTTTTCTGATGGTAAAATGTTTCTTTTGAAAAAAATAATATGAATTTTTGTTTGATTTTAATCAGGGATTTACCCAAAAGTTCTCCAACAGAGAAACTCAATTTTAAAATGTTTTTTTAAAAAAGTCTCAGGTAAAAATAGATTTCTAACTAGCTGAGACCGCATGAAAACAAATCTTTAATCAAAAGTACAAAAGATATTGCGTGGTGATATTAATGAATACTTGGTTTATAAAAAAAAAAATCCGGCAAGAGGTGACTAATAATTAATTCATAGTTTTTTGTTCCTCTCTATAGATGATATTAAGACTAATTTTTTCTCTCTTGCACAGAAAATTATGAAAAATTCATTCAGAAGCAGCTTTTTGAAATGTGTTAAATAGATGCTGAATTGTTTGTCACCCCTGGAATGGTTGTATGTCGGCTTTTTTCACAAACAGATATGTGTTCACATGACACTCCTGATATGCCTTATACTATTTAATTTTGTAAAAACAGATAGCTGTGACTAATGGCTGTATTTGTATCAACTGTGATTTGCATATTGTATGTATTTAACATTTCTTGAACTGTGATAAAAATACTGCAATTTCATTTGAGTTCGCAAATTTGAGATTGTGCACGCCTGTAAACTTTCCTGTTCAATAAATTATTCATTCAATTTTTAAACTAATATAGAGAAAACTGCTTGCAATAAAACTCACTGTTTTCCACCGCAAAAGAGATATTTACATTGTTTTAGTTTCAACAGTAAGTTAAGAAATCGGGAAGGGTACAGGTGAATCATGCTGCTACCCTTCGAGAGACCAGGTAGCATCGCAGAAACTGGGTGTCCATTTTTTATTTTTAATGTGTCTCTCGGCAATCAGCGCGGAGTCGGGTTTCCCTTCACACCCAACCACACTGCTTTCTCACTTTTGACAGCTGTTTCTCACTCGCGATTGTCACCTCCAAACAATGAGAGCAATGAGAAATCAAAATGACAGGCAAACGAGTTGATTTATAACATTCCAGCACTAACGGAACAGACGTCAACAATATTTGTGTTTCAAAATATTTCTTAACATTCAATCCGTTCTTGATCCAAGTATAATAAGCTGAATAATACCTTATTTGGTTTTAAAGAGCTTTTATTTTCACGAAATTATACCAGCCCGTTGGCTCGCATTGTTAAGGCACTCTCAGGAGTGTTAAAGCAATGTGAGGTATTTGAGCAGTTCGGAGATCTAATACTGGCTACCCAATGTCAGAGATGGCAAAAAGTGGTTAGTTTAGTGACTCGAATTGCTCAAATTGCTCGACGGGCTGGGAGGCGCACCGGCGCCGACTCGCTACTTGCTGGTTTGCACCTTTCCAGCATGCGTGATTTGGCTTCACGGGACAAATGTCTAGCGTTTCAATGCAGTCCTCGGTGCGGAGGCAAGTGGCCCTTCAGTGGGCTGGGTCCCTGTGCGGCCTGGTGCGCCCATGTTATCCGTTCGCGGTGTTATTGGGACCCGGGTTTCAGCATTCGTGCTAGTGCAGTGCGCGCCCTTCCCGGTCCTCGGACGGACAAGGATAAAAAGAGCAAAAAAAAAAAAAAAAAAAACATTAACAAATATTACAGGAGTGATTAAAAAATAATGACAAATTCTTTGTTTGATAGCTTCACGTTATTACAACTGATTTTCTTGAATCAAAGTTATTATAATTTTTGGCTACTGAAAGAATTTGGTAATTTTTTTCTAGAAAATGCAACAATCTAAGAGTAATTTTATAAAGTTAAAATTTTGACAATTTGCTCTAAAATTTACAATGCTTGACCACATTTTATTGGCAGATTTCGATTCCTCTCGTCGAATTCTATCCAAAGGTCTATGCCACTTTGAGAAAAAGGTTTCAAATAGGTAGACAGTCTTCACCATTTGACAAGCATGCTAAGTTTGCAGCAAATTTTCTCAAAAAATCATAGTACTACCTAGGTCAATTTTGGCTTTAACTAAATCATTAGGCATTAATTTATGCTTGAAAAACTAGGATTTTTAAGGTTTCGCAGTATCAATCCTTTTTAAAGAGGTGTTTGGCTCGGAGAAAACGACTTGTTTACTCAGATGCGGTTGCAGAGACGCGACGTGCCGAGCGCATAGGCGACGAGATCTGCACGCACGTTGAATGACAATTATTTAAATTTTGATTAATGGAGCACATTGGTGCGTAGGGCGTGACGTCACCGCCGATGGAATTAGATAAATTGTTGGCCCATTTGCTACTCGTCTTTATTAACCTCAATCACCGCTCCGGACCTTCTCTCTCTCTCTCACTCTCGCGTCGGCAATGGAAGGAGATTTGGTTCTCCCCTCGCAGCCAGGCCGCGTCTTTATTATTTGAAGACGACCACGCCGAGAAGAGAAGGTGGAAATTCCTGGCTTTTTATCACACGCGGCAGGCAGACTCGAGAGGGACGACGCGTTTTCTTTAATGATTTACTCGACGGCGTAACGCGGTTGGCTGCTGCCTCGAGACCTTGACTCGCTCGCTCACCTTTTTACCTAGCTCAAGCTCGACAGACCTCTCGAGATACCTGCCTGGTCACAAGCGAAATGCACTGCGAGAGATGCGCCTTCTCCCAGCTATTAAAATGATGGGTCGTAAAATTTGTTACGCAAATTAAAAGAATCAGTTATATTGAACAGCAGAAATCTAAGGGTGATTAGGATTTTTTACGCTACCCTGGAGAGGGCGAAGCATGGATTTTAGGGCGCTGCCCACACCGAACCGAGCCGCTTCTCAGGTGTGGGCGCGGCGTTGCCAGGCGCGGCTCAAGGCCTCCGAGCGCGCCACCCTGACGCTCTCGCAGAACAAAGGTTGGCTGACGTCACACGCCGGTCGCCAGGGGTGCCGGCCGGCTTGCTCTTTACAGGTTTTTTTTCGTTGCAGGTGGAGTAAAGAAAACGCTTTACGTGTGTTATAGAGTAAAAGTTTTTATCTTTATTTGAAAATCCAGGCTTCGTAAAATGTTTTACAAAATAGAATTTTAGCTCAATTGTTGTTGGGAATGATTGATTGCGTATTGAGCCTCGGTCAAACTTACATGAAAATTGGTCCCTCGAGTGATCGTGTGCTGCCCGGTGGGCAGGATGACATTGGCATTACTTTATAATTGACAGTGATTGGGAAAGGCTGCTGCGTTTAAGGCACGGCGACGAATTTCGTACATTTTGAACACCGACAGAGCGAGCCGTGGCATCCCGGCCGCTCTCATCCTACTTTTATTCGCAGCTCCTCCTCTGCTTACTCGAGAAAAATATCAATAAATACACATTCATCGAATCAAAATTTAAAAAAATCTTCTGTACAGGGGCGAAACAAAAGTTACTTCTAGGCGTCGGGAGACGTCACCAGATGGCGCCACCGCCAGAAACGCGGTTCCGACCCGGTCTGGTGGACCAGACCGGGAGCGGAAGTTGCACTGCAGAGGGTGGCGCCGTCCCGACGCCGAAGGCGAGTCCTCACAACTGTTACTTTCCGTACATTTAAAATTAGCTTTATTACGAGGAATGAGATAATTAACCTAGGCGCGTGATTTGCAACGTTGCTCTCGTCGTGTACACCTGGCAGTTCGCGTGAATGCGTCGGCGGCGGGCGGGTGGGCGACCGGGCTGGCGCGTGTGTTTTCGAGTTTATGTTTTTAATTCATGTTTTTGTGCATTTCGTCGGAGGGGGAGGCGAGGAGCCGAACCCCCGCGCGGCGGATTGCGCGTGCAGTCTTTCGCGGATCACAGAGTCCGGCTCGGCGTCTACACCATGTTGTCCTTGCCGTTGAGCTTCTTGGACAGGTCGGACATAAACTCCTTGAAGATGAGCGGGTCGATGTTCTTGCCCAGCTGGTAGAGGACGAACCAGTCGCCGACCTTGCACTTTTCGGCCACGGTGCGCACGCTCTCCTGCGACGAGAGGCGCGACTGCGTGCGCAGCAGGTTGAAGCGCAGGTGCGGCATCAAGATGGTGCAGAGGCGGTAGACGAGCGCGATGCAGGTCACAAGGGCCACCACCACGAACCAGAACCAGAGGAAGACGTAGATCTTTTCGTTGACGATGTTGAGCGGCAGCACGCACAGTCCGTCGAACTTCTGGATCGAACCAGAGGGACCGTATTTGTGGAACTCGCACTTGGTCACCTTGGGGAAGACGGTGCTCATCGGGTCGTTGCGCTGCTCGGGCTCCAGCTCGGACATGGCGATCACACGTGGGCCGTACGTGGTGAACTCGCCGCCGAGGAAGGAGTCCATCAGCCAGATCTGCATTAAAACGTTCACGAAGTTCAACACTTCGCAGAAGAAGAAGCGGTAGGCGTAGTAGTTTTGCGAGTGCAGGTTGTTGGCAAAGTACTCGACCAACAGCTTCTTGCGGTCCGCTTTGCAGTCCTCGCTGATCACCGGGCAGTTCATGTCCAGAGCCAACATCTTGATGCGGCCGCCCTCCCATGTCTTCCACAGGTAGCGTGGCACGTAGAACAGGATCGCCTGGAAGAACAGCACGAAGCACACCCACTGGTAGTACTTGTGATGCTTTCGCGTGTCTTTGCCGACTTCTTCATGGCCAACGCCAGGATGAGCGTAGTCCTTGCCGTTCTGCAACAAAACACGCAAATTCGCCTGGTCAGTTACGCAAAAAAATAAAAATTATCGAGATAAGGACGCTAGAGAGGCTTATCACCTCTGGGCATTGACCAAAATTGCGTCACAACGATTGAAATGTGCCGTGAGTTGCTAGACTCAAATAGTCTTGGACTACAAGACGCCAAACCTAAAAGAAGCAGCACCAAAATGGATCTAACATTGTTGAGCAACATTGATTTGCATCTTTTACTTCTCAAAAATAGCATTCTGAACGGTCTAGTTAAAAAATAACTTAAAAGTGCAAAAAACAAATTAAAAAGTGAAAAAATATCAATCACATGGTGAGGAATAATCTTATTTATTGCTGGGCGCCTTTAATAGTTTTCGTCAACGACAATCCCAACAAAATATCAAACATGGCGCCCATACCAATCCTCCATCAAATTTAATTAGTCGCTATGAACATATTAATAAACATGCGTCTCCAATTTTAATGCTAATTAGCGGGGCAGGAAGTAGAAAATCTGTAGTGAACGTTGCGGGCCGGCAAGAAGCAATCCGAGACGAGTCATGTGTGAAAAGGAAGCTGGAGGGTCGGACCCTCGCATGTTCTGCTTTTATTAACAAACACGCCGCGACGAGCACTCGATAAAAAAGACCATCAACGCGCCTAAAAAGCAAACACGGGCGAAAATCAGCCCAGGCGTTTATTTTCTCTTCGCATGTGGTGCCAACAAGTGGGCAGCCGCCAGCGCCATAATTAACACTGCAATTAGCTGATGTAATTAAAGTGTAAATTCCTTCCTTAAACGTGCTTTGTAATTACCCTGACAAATTACAGCAGACGGATCGATGAAGATTTCATTTTAAATTAAATTATATTTTAAAAATGATTGAGTTTTCATTTAATTTTGCACTTGACTTGATTTCGAACCGCACATGGCAACAATGGAATCCAAAATGGCGGACAGGGTTCGGTTTAAAGGGTTCAGACATGGTTTCCAGGTAAAATTCGAAAAAAGCCAAAATGGTACTCACAGATCCTGCGAATCTGTTGGGGATGCTGTAGGTGGAATGGATCCAGCAGTAGGTGTCCATGACGTTGAGCGGGATTTCGTCGACGATGCAGTCAATTGGGTCGCCGATGTACTGGCGCGAGGTGACCAGGAGCGAAAACGCGATCAGGATGATCACGGTCGCCTTGTAATGCAGACGGAAAATATTGTTGTCGATGCATACTGAGTCGAGCTTTAGCAGCCCCTTCACCGAGCCGAAAACATCAAACATGGCTCCAGATGGTTTGCGTACCTGAAGCACAAGGGCCTAAGTTAGAAACTTGTCGGGATAGTTAAGTTTCGGTCATATTGAGTCTCAATAAAGAAACAAACAATTAAAGTACACAGAAAATATAAAGTTACACAATATTATTTGTGAGGATAATATTTTTGAGCAAGTTAAGCGCTTCTGAAACTTTCAGCTTGGAAATTTACTAACATTGCTGAGGTTCTACAACATTTTTTTACTGGGGAGATTACTCAAAAATAAAATGTTGAAATCCTCCACAGCGTTGTTTCGGTAAAAAAATAAGGGGTGAAATATGGTCCAATTTAATATTTATTTATAGAAATAAAAAAATGAGAACCAAAAGCCATTTGTATAAAGAGAGTCAAACCAACCGTATCGTGCGTATTCCAAATTTCTCGCTTGGAATGCGAACTGCAGGGAGGCCGAGTAAGTAAAAAATCAAGAGCAGAAAGAATGGAAGCGAGGTGAGCGAACACCGGAAGGGACTTATTGTCTCGGGTTCCCACGAACGCCTCTCGCTCGCGCGCCTCGGGCTTCGCTCTACGCTTTTCTTCGCTCGGGCGTTCAAGTTTTCCCTAAGCGTCTAAGATATCCCCTAAACCTCCCTCATAAACGCGAGTGGTGCAATAAAAATGTTCTTCAGTCCACGGCCAACACAATATAACAGCAAGGAGAAGAAGCCGTGGCGGAGGATTCAAAGGCGATACTCACTCAAATGAAAACGGACACGTCCGCGCGGCTTGCGGCTTGGGCTGTGCGGCTGGCTTGTGGCGGCTTCGTCAGGGGGCCGAGGGCAGCGAGGCTGGCGCTTTGGACAGCGCTAGTGCATCGTCGGCGCGCGAGCGGCGCCGGCAGAGGTGGCAAGTAAAAAGAGATCGAGATGCGTTCGGGGTGCGACTCAAGCCGCGTCGTCGGTACCTCTCTTCGAACTACAAATGCGACGCTGCTTGCAGTTTGGCCAGCGAGCGACCCCCCTCCTCCACGTCCGATCGCCGCCTGCACGCCCTCTGCTAGCCTGATGGAAAACCTCTGGTTCGCTTCGTACTCGGAGTTTCCACACACAGACTAGCAATATAGGTACTTCCTTTCCTATTATCAGGAAACTAAAGAATGATTTTGAAGCAAAAATGATATTTCTTCTGCGCTGTTAAATTATTCAAAGTAGCAACTAAATAACAAAATAACAAGGTTATATAACGTTCAGAAAGTCTTTGGGACTGCGGTTGAATTTAGTCTATGGGGTATTTTTCTTCCGTTTCTTTAAATAATATAAGGAAACCCTGGGTACGGTCTACTCTAAAATGCAATTTTTGTTTTTAAGAAATTAGACTTTCTTGAAATTAGGAGAAAATGAGTGGTTAAAAATTTAAATCTAAATTGCCGAACAAATTTCAAAATACCCGAAGCGAAAACATTTAAGTCCCATAAGCATTTGCTCCAAAGTTAATTTCAACATTCCAACAAAATAGGAATTTTTAACTTCGTGAAAAAGTCGATGTCATAATTGAAATTATGAATTTTTACACTTTCAAGCAACTCTTTACCTGCTCTTGACGTAGAAGGCAATAAAAATGAAATCTTTTAGGACCAATGACCGCAGTGTAGATGTTTTTTTTAAATCATTTGATGGAATTTTCCTCTTTTTAGATTTTCCGCCCTTTTTCTGCACTAATCCCGATGGATTTCTATTTTTTCATTCGGAGCTCTACCTGCTCTGGAAGGATTAGATGTAACAAAATGTGATGAATAAGCATTCGTTTGAGGAGCACGTGCAATGATTGGACAAGAGAAACTCTTTTGTCGAGAGGATGGGATTCTTTCGCGGCGCACCTGCCCTGGACAATGCGAGCACGGCTGGCACGCATTGAGTTGGAATGAATCTCGTTTGTGGGCGTGCATTACACCGACCGCGCGACCTTGAAAGCCATAAAATCCGAAAATAAATTCTGCCCATTTTTCCATCGCAGCCTTCCAGACTCCAGACAGGAAAAATGCCGAATTTTCGAAGCGTGAGAAGGCGGAAGAGATTTTTGAATTTCATGTCGCGTCATCGAATCGTGACGCATTCCTCTTTGATTAATGAATGCGTCATATTTGCAATTCTTCGATAGTGAATGAGTTCGATAGGGGCTAATGCTATACCGATGTTTCAACTCGACAAACGAGATGAGCCGGACCTGGGAATAAGAGTGAGTGACGCTTTCGGTAGCTGAGAGAACGCCTGCAGCTGCTACCGGCCCGCACCACACGCTGCCTGAAACAACATTATAGGGCCAAAGCAGCTGGGTTGTTACGCTGTGTAAAAGACCCAACCACTCCTTCAGTAGTTTATCTAGGAACATTATATGAGCAATATTATCAAAATGAAGTCGAATGATGGTATCTCCTTTGTATGTAAAAATTCTAAATTGACACCTTAAAGAGGATTGATTCAGCAAACCCTGGGAAATCTTTTTTGTCAGCGCAAAAGCTAATTAATCCCTCATGAACGGATGACATAAGTAGCGCTGTAAGGTTTGTATAAAAGTGGCAATATTGGAATTTCAATGGTTAAAGTCCTTAATTAATTTCTGCACAAATTGCTTCAATAAAAAATTCGATCAAAAATTCTAATAATTTTCCAAAAATGTAAACCACTTAAAATGGAAAAGAACAAAATAATCAGGACCATCTCAAAATAAATTTATTCGAATTCTCCGGCAACTGATTCAGCCATGTGCATGAATCTTGATTTAAAATCAAACGTGTTCAGATTAATTAGATTCTAGACCTTTGAACTAAAGATTGTACTATCAAGAATTTACAACTTCCTTCGCATCAATCTTGTTTCTATTCACTCAGTGGAATGAGTGCGAGAGTCGGTAGCCACGTCGTTTTTCGAATGAGTCAGCGCGCTCCCGTCGGTCAGCAAGCGTAGGAGGCAAAGAGGTGGGCTCGCCTGGCGCCGTCACAGCCATTGATAACAATTATTCCCGGCAATTTTTTAAGGCCGGACTCCTCCTTGACTCAACATCAGCGATAAAAAATACACGAATTCAGACCTGATTCACCAAATCAAATTCCTTCTCCTCGTTTTGCTCATCCGCGTGTTTTTATTTTTTCCACTCCTCCTCGCCCAACCCGACGAGACCTGGTCCAGAGCGAGGAATGCGGCTCCATTACTTCGTGCAGCAGTGACGTCACTTTTGCACCGCTCAGCCGACGCTGCTGGCCGAAATGTCAAACCCCATGCAGAGGAATTTGTGTAAAATAATTTTCCACTGCCTGGTTTTTGGTTTAATGAGGGGATTTCTCATAGTCTCATAGTCGATTTCTCGGCGCGGACAAGAGGCGGAAAAGCCAAAGCCGTGAATGGGATATGGCCGGGGGCGTGCGAGGCGTGGGAATTGGGCACTCGCGCCGTTCCCAATAGCGCACCGCCGCCGCCGCCGAAAGAACAAAACGAAAGGAACACACGCGACCATAGCCGGTCCGATTGTCCGCCTGTCAGCCAGATTAATGGTTGCGATGCGCAAAGGGTTACATACACCACGCAGACCACTCCAGTCGAGAAGTCCCAGATCGAGAACACACTCTCACTCACACAGTCTTGGTCTGACCCCTAAAAGAGACGTAAAATTAGCCGTGCATTGTTTCCTTGAGACGTAAACAGAGATAAACTGTTGCTGCTCAAAGCCAGAAAATCAGATCGAATTGCTCTAACATGGCATTGAATAAATAACATTTTATGATTTGATTAATTTTGGACTTGTTCCTATCGTTTTCCACTGAGAAAATGAAATGGGTAATGCTTTATAAACAAAATAGCCACGTTAAATTCTTTTTTACTAAATTAATATTCATTTTACGGGGTTTTGCGGGACAGTGGGGATGATGGGTAAACACACCCTAAACGCTTCAGCTGGTCAAGGGAGGTCGAGACTATAGTCTGACGATGTGCGGTTTTTGTAATATATTATAATAATGAGTACCTGAGATTTGGAGTTTTATTATCAAAAAACGCAAATGTAAAACATTCGAAAACACAAAAGAACACCACTCTGAAAATTTCGCACATGTCAAGGGACAACATTTTATCACATTTTTCAAAACTATTAAACCCTGGGATACTTTGCAAAAGATGCTAAGGTCTCCAAGTGTTCCAAAATTGCCACATCAAAACAGTTGAAGTAAATATTTGTAGAAATTTTTGAACATGTGATCTACAAGACAGGAATGATTTCCGGTGCAAATTTCGTTTAGAGTACTTGAGTTCATGCCAATTTTGTCCTCAGAACAATGAAATTTCTTATAATATATATTTTTTTTAAATAAATGAAAAGTACGCGCATAAAATTTAAGAAATCTACTAATGACTAGCTCGCATCTCAAATGAGAGAGTCATCTAAATACTTTTATTTAGACAATTTAAAACAGATCCAAGAAATACAAAATTTTAGTAAGGAATTAAAAAAATAATTTCATCATCCAATATCTGCTAGATTTAATAGTTAAGTGATACGAAAAAATTGTTTTACCACCAATAACTTTTTAAGAAAAAGATGATTGTTTGGAAAATTGTATTCCACAGAAAACGTCTCGCTACAAATCTACTGTTCTCGACATGAAAAAAATAATACAAGTAATCAAATAATGCAAGAAAAGGCTTACTTTTATTCAGAAAATTGGTACTGGCATTGTGTAATATCAAGTTGTTTGGGGGAAGGGAGATTATATTAAAGAGATGCAGCATTTAAATTTGAACGGATGCTGCGGCCGGGTCCAGGTGCTGAGCGACAGGTGCGAGCAGCAGATGCGCGCGTGCGATTCGATCAACAGATGATGCGAGGGGTGTTTTTTGGCTACGGGGGTCAAGTTTAATGCTGCTTGCTGTCCAGGATGAGCTCTTTGAGCCGCTTGGTCAGCACGTGATTGTCGCTGCGCAAGTTCTCTACGATGTCAAAGTGGTCCACGCCCTGCACCTCAAGCACCTCCACCTCCGCAACACGCCCTTTCAGCAACTGTAAATATATGGCATTTCGGAAAAATGCAGTTAAATCTTGGTTTTGTCCCAAAAATAGGAGGTAAATCAACGGGAAAAATAAAAAATATTACAAGAAAGTTCATTTATCTAGACCTGAAAAATTATTATTTAGAAAAGCCAAATTGGATAAATTAATACCTAGATAAGAGGCTAACAAGACTAATTTGATTTTTAAAAGATACGTTTTGACAGATTTCTCAAGAAAAGATCCGTTTTTTGTTTTACCTGTGCTAGCTGTTGGGTCTGCTGGATGAAAGCGGGTGAGTCGTGCTCCCCGACGGCCAGCAGCAGGTGCAGGCGCCGTGCCCACGCTGCCAAACGCACACCCGGGAGCTGCACCAGCGGACTCAGCGCCTTGGCCCGCTCTCTGTGGATTTTAATTGTCTCTCAATCTGTTTCTTTGCTTGGCGCAAATATCACAACAGTCCCTCAGGTTGCGAGTATGACACCTTACAAGACATTGCGGAGTCGAACAAAATTTAACTCTTTATAACCAGAAAAAAATTATGAAAATCAGATGGAATTTTTTTAACAGGCCTCTGCGTTAGATGTCAAGCGCAGGACAAAGAGAGCGGCCATATCATATAATATGCACCTCATCACTCCTCATGTTGGCAATTCTCACAAACATTGTTGCATTTCCTTTGTTTTTCATGACAATTAAACCAAACAATCAGTGAGGAGCAGGGTCAGGGCCTGTGATTAACATCAGCGGCCATGACACTGATGACGTCACAATATGGCCGCTTTTCTTTGTCCTGCGTTTAACGGCTGACGCGGAGGCCGATTAAAAAAATTCCAAAATTAATCTGATATCCAGAATGTTTAGCGAAAAATTTAAAATTGTAATTTTTCAACATCCATGCCCTTTAAGCGTCAACTCTTTTTTATTAACCACACAAGAATATCCTTTGATTGGTAACCATGAAGAGGCACTAATAATGTCAAAATTCTGGTGTCGAAGGGGAGGTGTGCTTTTTTAATTTGGGCAAAAAATAAATCTGCTCACTCATCGAGCTTGAGGGGTGTGTTGACGGTGGTTTTGATGAGTGGCACGAGGTCGTAGACGCCGCTGATGAGGATGAGGCCACGAAGCAGCTGCAGGCCCGCCGTGCTCGCTTGCTCCTCGGTTTTGAGGCCAAAGAGTGCCGACAGCGCCAAGTGTGCACCCGCCGAGTGGCCGCCCACCCACACGCACCTTTAATTTCAACAAACAATAAGTCTCGTGCTTTGTGGAACGTGAATTTTGCAGATGCCAAGTATAAAAAAGATTCTTACTGGCAACCGCTCAAGTTGGCTTGGTCCAAGATCACCTGGAGGGCGCACCTGATCTCCTCCACGATTTCTTCCAAAGGGGCTGACAGATTAATGACATTATTTACCATTTTATTCATCAGCGGGGAACATAATGAAGCACTGGTTAATTTTCATTTTCTGCAAATAACTGCACAGTTGGAATTTTTAATTTCCCCAAGACATTCAAAGTTTTGAATGTTTTAGAGCAATTTGTGAGAGTCCCACCTCTGGACACCCCGACATGGGGAGATTCACACCCACCTCTACTCTACAGCGGTCATTTCGATTCTCCCCGTGTCGGGATGCCCTGTGGTGAGAAATACACATCAAAAAGATTGATTAAGTCTTATTAGGGGAGATGTATTTTATTTTTAAAATTACATTTTCTGGTGGCTCAACCATCCTTCCAATTTTTAGGATAAAATCCATAATTTAAATTTAGCCCTAAGCACGAACAGGTGAAATCTAATATCTTGACCAATTTCCCATAATGCGAACTGAAACCAACAGAGGTAATGCTGCGTACCTGCTGGAGCAAGGGTGTAGCCGACGATGGCTACCCTGATGCCGCACCTGGCTAAGGGTCTAACGCAGTATGCGGAAATATTTCGGTCCAGCTCCTGCCAGTAGCCGCCGTGGATGTACACAAACAATGGCGCGTCTGCGAATCAAGCAATGCACAATTTTAAACACATAAACGACAGTTTTCATTATTTTCCAACTCACTCTGCGGCAAGGATTCTCCTCCATACAGGTCATACTGCTGCGCAGGTCGCGGGCCATATCGCAGACCGATTTCATTTGGTATGCTCGACTTAGAAATCTCACTTTCTGCAACAGCATTTTTTTGCACATCTTTATTTTTCCTTTAAGTTGCTAAAATCTGTAAACGCTTGAAGTAGATAAGTTATGAACATAATTTTGGTTTAGTATAATTAATTGATAATGTTTTTATGATTTCATAATTATGATAATAATGTAAAGCAGATTTTGCGACGACTTTCTTGACTCTGACGAAAAAAATCCGGGCCAATTTTGTTCGCATTCCACAACTTTGCATAAGATCTGATTTAAATTAATGAATGAACACTAGGATATTTTAAGCTTTTTTACCACTTAAGCTCTAAGAAGGAAAAATGTGTATTAGATTATATTTCCAAACTCATCTTCCGATCCTATTTATCAGGCACGGAACATATGCCTCGCGCCTCTCTCAGTTTATTTTCTGTCGTCACTGGACCACTGAAGTAAAGAATGTAGTGCTTATGCAACTCCCGCGACACACGAATATCGCGTGTTGCATAACTTTCGCTTTTCCTCGTTAAACTGTCCAGTTTCTGGTTTGTTAATGGTCTTATACGCATGCCAAACACGGTATTATTTTGACTTGAGCAGCATACCAAATCGAGGTATTTACAAAAACGTTATTTATTTAGATCTTCAGTCTCTAAAATTTGATTTTGCTTTTATTTTATAGACTCAAAAATTAGCAGGACACTTTGATTATAATTTTTTATGCTTTTAAGTTAACGAGATATTTGAATTTTCAAACTTAAATAAAGTGGAAGCTGTTGTACTGTTTATTAAAATGGAATATTATTAGAAGAGCAAAAAGCAAAGATCGAGATAAGTGCAGCGAGTCAAGTTCAACGGAATCGTCGCCCCTATCTATCTAAGTAAGCAGCACGTGACTCGAGCTTTGTTTATAACAGCTATACCCGCTCGCAGAAGCCTATCAATGAATAAAAATGAAAATATTTTGAAGGCGTAGCCAGAATTCTAAATACGAATTTCCGGACGACATTTCAAAATATGCGCTTCGCAGCTAGTTTAATAGAAACATTTTCCGCCAATAGTTAGGTAAGATTCAATTTAATTGTGATTTATAGCAGTTAAATTATTTAGGGACCTGTAGAGACGACTTTGACGTGGTGCTGGATGACCTGCGTGGCATCAAAGCGCTTGGACCACCTGCTCGGCGAGTAAAGCCGCTCCAGCTCCTTCCAAAACGAGATATTTATGAACAAGAGTTTAAAAGGAATAGCGCGTCGTCAACTCACCTCGTCCACCATGACGACACTGGCGGGCGGCCGGCACTGACTCCACTCGACACTCGACTCGCCGACTGCGAAACTCGATATACGCATATATATTATGCACACCAACCAGCCAGTCTCACAAACGTTTCCCCTCGCCTATCGGCCAGTCAGACTTACTAGAAAATAATGTCGTTCCTCTCGAAATAGGAAAAGAGGATTTAAATTTTAAGCCTCTATTTTAATATTTTTATACCTCTGGTACCCAATGAATCTTTTTTAAACTAAATTCAATTTAAGGCATAGGCTTTTAAGAGAGAAATAATTACCTAAATTTGAGTTCTCTGTGGTTTTATGCGAGATTATTGTTAGCTTACACCGGGTGAAGGGTTAACTCCTTCGCCCTTGAAGCAACGCCCGAGTCATCTTAATTGAGAGGCGGATGAGTAAGATAGAATGATTGCTTATCTTTTAAGACAAAAACAACATATCGTTTTTCACGATTTGAAGCACATCTTATGTAACTAGACGATAGATAAAGATAACTATTACACAGTTTTATATGGTCGGATCAAGGTTCTGCCTTTTGCTAAAATTCTTACGCGTGTAGCAATACTTAGAAAAAATGCAACAATTTGCGACATGCAGTGCAAAATATCACAGCACATTTTCGTTCAGGATTAAATGGTTTACAATTTATAAATTAAAAAAATCATTTTACCACTTAATTTGCTTTGCCAATTTTACCTTTTAACCAAATTTTATTTATAGTTACACACACGAACCGCTGAGAATGTAAAAAATAATGCAATAAAATATATATGGTGAGTCAACTACTGAGCTTGATCGACACACGACACAGCCAGTTTAATTTTTAGATTTGATATGCGCAGCCTGTTTGATCAATCCCGTGCTTTTGAATTTTGTAAATTTATTCTACGTTTTGGTCAGTTCACCTCTTTCGAGATGGACGTACCCCTGATGGCGAACTTCGCGTCTTGATTACATCGCGAATGAATAACATGGGCGCACGGGCTTCATTGGAAATAATGTTAATTCACCGTATACACGTACATCATTATTCACACAAGTAATTCAATCAATCATCTGAAGCTGGGCAAGCTTAAACCCAAGCTCCGATTTCAAGCTGTGTTTGAGGAAACAACGCACTTTTTCGACAATATTCAGCAAATCCCCCCTCCCCCCTGCTGCGAAGGGTTTTTAATCCCACAATATATGAATAAACTGTCGAGAAACGTTGGGGGAAACTTTGATATTTTTCGGCTTTGTCACGTTCACAATGACACATCTGACAATGAAAAATGCTTCTCATATTTTCCCTCGCGCTCCCCAGAGTGACTTGGTCGCTGAATAGCCAAGCACAACGAAAAAATTCCACCCCCTGCGCGGACACTTCAGAAGGCTTTCATCTGTTGCACGCAACGTACGTTTCCGACAATTTGCTCCAGTATAGCTGCAATTCAGAGAAGTCTCCTAAAGCTCAGCATCGTCATCAAACAGTTGCACTTTCGGAAGGAATTTTGAGTCTCATTCGCAGTTTTTTCAAATCAGGTAAGATTTAAGTTTTATATTTCTATCCACAACACGTCGTTCATTGATTTCAACTGCACACGTGTGCCAAGATAATTCATCGATTTTAATTTAGAAAAAAACCGTTAATATAGGCTTTGAAATTATTCTCCATAGAAATTAATTATCACGATATGTTTATCCACCTAGTCACATTTTTCACAGAACAATTTTTTCGCTCCAACAAAAGATATATTTCAATGAATAAGCATATTGTTGTGTTCATCGTTTGATTTGCTCTGGAACCTTTTCCGATCCACCTTGTGAGTTTGAGTTTAACATCCTGGGGAAATCTGTTCAAAGAGGGTTGGCGCTTGGTTGCCAAAATTCCAATGCTGCGCGAGTCATTGGTCCAAATGTTAACGTTTAAGCGCGTTGCCGCGTTGCTGAGCGGAGACAATAATTGTTGGAATGCAACCCTCGCCACCCTCTCCTAGAGCAGGTATAGTAAATACGCATGACAGCGACCACCAACAGTCGCGCAAGTAGTGACAAGTGACGACCTATCCTATACACTGAATTGTTATTCACTTGGCCGAGCAACAAGCAAACGTTGATTTCGTTTCCCCTTTTGTATTTTTTTTCTGTCAAAAAATTTAGCCCGTTTTGAACAAGTTTTTAATGAATAGATTTATTTAGATTTTAGATTTAAAATTTGAATGGAAAATTAAGCAAACTACTACATATTAAAGTGGAACTTAACATGAACAATTATGAACATTTTAGCATTGTTGACCGAATCAAGTGGCAATTTTTTGTGTGGAATTTTACGCTCCGATTTTGATTCCTCTCATAGCGGTCTATCAAACGCGAATTATGAGCTAAATTTTTTCATCTGGCGAATGCTAAAAATGCTTTATTATAATTTTTTGAGGTTAGGAAATATATCAGGTTAGGAACAAAACATGAAATCTGAAAAATTTTGATATCAATTGACCACACGCCATAATAGCAGCTATACAATTTTGACGTTGGTTATGTTTTTGATTTACCAGGAAAACGCTTGAGATGGCAACCCTGACAGACGAAGAAAAGCTTTTGATGACGGAAAAGAGACTGCAAAAGTTGCGAGTCTCGGAAAGCGCCCAGACCAAGGGAATGACTCTCGTGGCCGCTCTCGTCGCCAGTGCCGTTGAAACGAATGCTTTGGCACAATCATTGCACAATGAAGTCGAGCAGTCGTTGGCCAATCTCCGTAAGTAGTTATTAAAATTTTATTCATGAAATGGCCAAACATACATTACGAAATTACAATTTTTGCAGAAGATTATCAAATATGTTATGCTAGAGAAAATTACCTTGTTTTAATTAAAAGTTTTTTTTTAAATTTCAGCGGACTTTATGGTCTGGTTCTTAAGAAAAAAATTCGCCATCGAAGCTGAAAACGAGGCAGTGTTCTGGACGGGGATGATAGTTTATGAATTTCTACTACGAAGCAATGGTTCCCAATTCTTCATTACACATGAGCTGTTAGATATTTTGACCCTCTTTCCCCAGTTTCCAAAGAAAATTGAGGACATTTCAAAGGTAATTTACGGGAAAATAGTACATGCAGAAGACTAATAATTCGATGCTTTTTGCTTCACAGTTGCTTGAATCGACTCCCCGCAACGCACAGAACATCGAACAGATAATTTCTTCTTTCGAACAACCAACAACGGATGATGATGAGCAAGTTGACTTCGAGCTGGCTGAAGTTATGACTCACCTTAAATGTTTATTAGTCTGAGAGTCACCGATTTTTCTCTCGATTGCCTTCAGTTTCCATGAACTATGGCTGGTGGGACCTATTGAACCTGTGAAAGATTATTGTTTAGAAAAGTCAATTTAAATAAATTGAAGACCTAGAATAGGCTAACATTACTAATCTGATTTTTATTGGATAATTTGACCGATTTATTAAGAATTTCAATTTTTTATTGTACGTATTATGTTAAAAGGTTTACCAAATTTAAAAATAAATCGTTTAAGTGCATTGCCAATTTTACCATTTTTCCAACTTACAATTAATTCGTAGTTACACAGACGAATCACTGAGAATGTGGAAAATATATTATAAATAAAATAAAATCTATGACGAGTCAGCTGAACTCGACCGACACAGCCCAAGTATTCATTTTTATTACGTACACAAAAACGTTTTTTAAATTTAATGAATATGTATGAAAAGCTAAAATTTGTAAAAATGCATCAGTTGCGGCTCTATTGATGTTTATAGTCCATTGACCCTTTCAAGCGTTTTTTCAAGCAGTGTCCAGAGACAGGTAGGGTGGGGAAATTCGTTGTCCACGAGGTTTACGAGGAAGTAGTTGTTCTCAATGCGGGCCAGCACCTTCCTTGACTGCGACTCAGGGTTGTACAGACGGCCCCACTGCTCGCACCACAGAGCGAATGCCTCGTCCTGCCGATAGAAAGATAAATCAGTCAGAGGTTTGAAATTCTGAGACCTCGCAATTTTTATACCTTCCACACATTGAAGCTAACAGGGTCGACAACCGTAGGTTGGATTATCTCTCGACCGGGAAAAACACCCCAGGTTACCGCGATCGGCACTTTCCTCAGAGTATTCGTATATGTCTTTTCGCCCTATAATAATAATTCTATGCTCGAGTTTCTTAAATCATGAACTTTTTCACACGTTTTTAATGAAAAAACATGGAATCCATATTTATTATATGTATTTCGATTGCTTGTTTCTGTTTATTGCTTTCAAATTTCAAATCTTATTAATGGTAACAATCCTTTAAAGCGGTGGCCAGGTGCGTGTATTTTAATTTGGTCCGTTTCATAGCACCGTGCACCATGCAGCGTACGCCACACCTGCGCGTGGCGCTAAATCCGGTGACCACTGCCAGAATTGTTAATTTTGACATTATTGCTCACCGTTTTGTTCACTATATGGTAGTTAACTAGAGGGTAGTTCTTGAGCTCTTCTAAAAGGGCGAAGATGACCTCCGGACGAGCGAAAAATTCCAGGTACGCTTTTTGGTAAACGTAGCCATCTGGAGCTCCCCAGCCAACGACGGGATCTGAACTTGATGTCCCGTTGACATTTGGCTTTAAAGCAAAATTATATTATAGTTCAATGTGTATATATTGCAATTGATTTAATACCTGGGAATTAATCGTCAGTATTCCTCTGCTATTCAGGCGAGCAAGATGTTTCAATAAAGGGGCGGATTCCGCATTCAGTTCGCCGTCGTTCCACGGCAATCGAGTCACCTATACCAGTATAGAGGAGGAGTTTTCAATTTCTGCAAATCAAAACAGAAAATATGGATGTACCTTGACTCCTTGCTTGTTTTCTGTGTGAGAGACGTAGCTGTAAAAAACGTGCCAAACGTCAATTTCGTCGTTCAGTCCTGAAAGCCACATTGCCCTGAGCTGGTCCGGTGGTACCTGTCGTCAGGGTCGCATTATTTTTTGTAGCTTTTTGAATTACGAAAAGTTTATTTTCAAACACCGACCGTGAGGAACTGATATTATTCTTGCTGGCATCATGCAGTATAGGGTTAGAATACGAAGTTTTTGGGATGGAATAATATATGAAATTTGTGCTTGTTTACCTGGCTATTGAGGTAGAAAAGGTAGTAGTCGGCAAGGGTGCCAAAGGCAGGTGAGTCGTGCTTGCCCCACCGACCGTTGGGGAAGTCGTCCCAGTGCTGGGTGCGATGGACGTAGGCCCTTGGCCGCGACGCCCAGAAAATAGGCCGCACTTGCTCCAGGCAGCGTCGGTGGTTGTCGCCCAGCCGCCACGGCAGTGGACGCGCCGGCCTCGTTTGCCACACGCCCAGCCGCTTCCCGATTTCCACAGCCACGTGTTCTCTTTTAAAATCGCACAAAAAAAATTCAAATCACTCATTTGTTTTGGCATGGAAAGAGTTGTTGTTTTGGCGAGAAAAAAAATCAAGGGCAAAACAATGTCGAAATAAGTCGCATATATGTATTCTTTTGAGTCGAGAGGGTCACCTTGTATGAAAATTAATGAGTGGCTGCGGACCTGTTTAAAGTAAAAAAGTGAACTCCAGGTGCGGCTTTTGCGTCCAACACGGTTCGAACCAGCTGCAGGGCGAAGTGGATGCCAAAATTCTGGACAGCCTCGTCGTTGTCTTTTATTGGCTCTACCGCCTTCTGGATAGACTCGGGCACTTGCAGCCCCGACAGTTTTACCATTTGCCGCAATGATGCAAAGCTCTGTGAAACAAAACTTCCAGATAGAATTCCCTTAATTCCTGTCCTATTTACTTTAAACAAACCTGGATCGGCATTACACCGGGTATGATGGGAACAGTAATGCCGACATTTCGACAATCACGCTGAAAGTCGATGAATTGCTGAGCGTGGAAAAACATCTGCGACAGCACCAAGTCGGCACCGGCTTCAACCTTTGTAGAGAAATATATGCACTTCATAAGCATAATTTTCAGTATTTCAAAGACCTAATCAAAAAGATCGCCGCGCTTTTACCTTTAACAGTTATAAGGGAACTTAAATTGACTGTGGCTGCATGAGCAGAGAGTAAAATTTAATATTATGTTCACTGTCAGGGTCATAAATTTAGTCTCTATGGTACCTTTACATCGTAGAATAGAGTTGAAAAGTTCCCTTTGTGGGCCTAATTTCTAGTTTGTTCACTGACCTTTTCTTTAAGATAGAGTAAGTCCTGGTGGTACGAGATGGCTTCAGGGTGGCCCTCAGGGTAGCCCCCAACGGCAATGGTGAAATAAGAGCCGAAATTGGCGCGGATCATTCTTACCAAGTCGACCGCATGCTCGAATCCGTCCTCAGGCACCTTGTAGTCTTCAGGTTTGTCTGCAAAACGCGTCAATTAAATTTTATTTTCTTAGACTGAAGAGGAGATAAATAAATAATATCAAACTAAATTATAATAATTTTAGATCATTTAAACAGGTATAGATTATATATTTCACCTCCTCTAAGCGCTAGTATGGCCCTGACACCCATGCTCTTTGCCCTGTTCAGATATCTCAGGACGTCTTGCTTTGTCAGGTTCGTGGCTGTATAGGTTTTTAAATGTATAAATTCATCGCATTCATTTTTTTGTCCAAACCGGCAATATGGAGCATCGTCTCGAGGCCGCAGTAATTAAAGGAAGAGCCAGCAATGGTGAGCGAGGAGGTTTCCGAGTGCCCGCCAGGGTCACCCGCAGGGTGCCACGTTATGGCGCAGAAAAGAGCACCGCCAGCTTTTACCCTGTCGAATCTGCAATTTATAATTAATATTGTTTAATACATACAAATTCTACACTCCATGCTGCGTCGACATAATTTTTTGCTGCGTACGTTGCTCTTTTTTAAAATCAAATTTCAAGAAAAGTAGTAGATCCAAAGATTTTCATTTTCCCAACGAGAAGAATATGTTTCATTACAATTTCAACAGTAATTCATTGCACTAGCTCGAACCACTTAATATGTTGGAGCCACTTATTCTTGAACCCTTTCGTGATTTCGGCGGTGGACTGGGGCCAATATCTATTTTAAAGCATGCAAAAACGTGCATAGCTTTAAACGCTCATTGTCAGTCGCGTGCTGGGTTTTTGAACCTTGAGAGCAGGTTAGCCGCGCCGGCCCTGGTCCTGGGTGGAAAGAACTCAAGCGAGAAAAAAAGGTCTCCAGATGCCACCCTGCGACGCACGCTCTCGGCCAGGGGCGGATGGCACCCGTCGCAGGAGTGCACAGCCCTTGCGCTCCGCTCCTCGGGGTCATCAGGGCTCTCGGAGTGCGCGGTGTCGGCCAACGCCACGCTCAGAAGCGTCTGCTTCACCATCTCAGCCGGCCGCGACTGACAGTAAATTAAATTGAAGTCCGCGCGAGCCTCGCGCCACAACCGTTATATATCAGCGGGTAGACACGTGAGGCGCAAAAAGAGGACGAAATGGCACATTAGCATTTTCTTTTTCGGCAACTCATTCTAACGCAATTGTTTCTGGTTACGGTCTCTTCAAAATTGACCATAATTACACTTATTGAAATTCAATATAACAATTATTCTATTGCAAAATTTTCATATTTAGTTAAAAAAGGGCTGGGTCCCTGTGCGGCCTGGTGCGCCCATGTTATCCGTTCGCGGTGTTATTGGGACCCGGGTTTCAGCATTCGTGCTAGTGCAGTGCGCGCCCTTCCCGGTCCTCGGACAGGGATAAAAAGAGCAAAAAAGCTTATTCCTCAGGGACAATTATTTTCATGGTAATTTTGCCATTAAAATCCTCTTGATTTGGCAGCGGTTAAAAACCTCTAAGAAGTTACTTGAAAATTCAATTTTAATTCCCTTCTAGAATTATTTTCGTGATGTTTGGAGCAGTTTTTCACTCTTTGAAAATTGCTCAAACAAGAATAATGGAATTTTTGTAAAAGGATATCTATAACAGGAGATTCAAGTTACGGGGTTGACAATTTTTCTACTCGTTCATTGCACTATCTGAAATGAGATTCAAAGATCTCTGATATTCTGCAACTAATATTATGGAATAAATTTTGCTTTGGAGGTTGAAGTACTTCTGCTGCTGAGGCTTATGGGGCCGAAACAGCCGCTGTACAGTACGAAAGCGTGCGAAATTAAGTTTCATTAACAATTTCTGAGCCTTCCATTCCTCGTGGAAGTAGCCTTTTTAAAATGAATTTTATAAAAAAATGTGACAACTAATAAGATTCATAAATATTTTGCAGGTAAAATTTAAATCATCTCGAGGTTCGTTTTGAAGTAAATGCGGCAGGCATTAAATATTAACATCAGGTGCAGGTGATCAACACAATTTATGAATTTTTTATGTGATTTTGTTCAGTATTTGTGGGACTATTTCATTTGAAAACTTGGGATAGTATCTTTGCATCTCTCTCCTCCAGCAAACAATGTAGTACGATGATAAAAAGCGCGGGCAGCAGTGGTGTCATGCACGCGCGGCGTGTTTGTTGGGTGAGTTTTGCCCCCATCGTTCGATAATTGGCCTGGCGCGTGACCCGGACAAAGCAAAATGCAAACCCCCTTTATTTTTTATCAAATTATTGATATTTCTTGTGTTATCCTTCTAATTTAAAAAAATAAAAATAGATAAGACTCTACACTGAACAAGAAAAATCGATCAAAGGGTAATTTACCCTGAAAAGCCCTAAGATTTAAGACTAGCCCTTTTTCCAAAGGCTTGTTTACGGTTCGAGATAATGCTTTAAACATATCTGAGCTGATGGTCATATTATATGTTGTAGCTTTTGCCATTCAGAAAAAAATGTATTTCTTAATTTTAAACTATATTTATAAATAAATAAATATGAACGTTATTTTGAATTATTAAAACTAAAAATAATTTTCAGGAACAATATTTATAGTTTTAACTTTACAATTACGACAATTACCTTATTAAACCTACAAATCCCGTATTGAGCCCTTGTGGAAAATTTTTCATTTTTACCGTAACGTAAAAATGACCAACCGATTGATTTGTCTAGTTAAATAGTGTCTAAAAACCAAATTTCAGATTAATTGAGCAAAGCAAAACCGCTATTTGCTTTGATTTTTTGGCACTTATTACAAGGGGAATCGGGCTACTTTACACGTGGCTTTGGCGCGCCTGGTTCGAAACTCATCATGAAAGCAGTCATTCGCGGTCGCTCGCCGTCATCGGCAGCGCACGCACGAAACGCCCTTGAAATGAACTTTGGCTGCCGGGGCGGTCAACCTGCTGGCTGAACCTGTGATTTTGGGCTGATTCGCGTCGTGTCGCGCAACTGATACTCTCCACTTATCTACTCCCGATCCAGGTGAGCTCTTTGCCGCCCCCGCTGCTGCACCTTCCTGTGGGAATAGATCCCTACTCTCCCCCGTGCAACCTATTTTCGAGCGCTCACTCTCGCTTTCGAACCATTACAAAATAGCAGCTTCGTGGCTTTTGCACAATTAGAATACACGTCGCACGACTGCCCGGAGGTCATTATCGAATTTCTTCATACAAGCGACACGGTCCTCAATTATCTGCGATCGATTTTTCATTCAAAATCATCGTGGGGATGCCAATTAAAATTATTCCTTCTTTTGTTCTTGTTTCTTTTTTTTCTATTTGTCTATTTAATCGATTTAATCCAAAAGCTTTAATAAAAATTTATAACATTTTTTAAGGTTCACCATTTTTTTAAACGCAATTAATGTATTTGAATTTTGTTATAATTTATTGAGTGACAAAGGCCCTGAATTTTACTGTTTGCTGACTTCAGGCCAAACAGGTGGGATTATTTAATGGAGCTTATCAAAATTGATTTTTCATATTATCTGAAACATTTTGCACAGCAGTATTTCTCGTGTATTTTAGTCCCTAGTCCTTTTTACCTTTTCTGCCGTGGGCTGTCCTTTAAAAAATAATTCTTTATTAAGAAATAATTAATTGTGAGAGACAGGAAACCTTCAAAAAATGTTCGGTATTAGCTAACTTAAGAACAGCTTTTTAATAAAATTTATAGATTTTAAAATATAGCAACACAAAATTATTACTATTGACGATTATGACACCCCTCTTATGCGTAATATTTAATCCAATTTGATCGTGACGCAATGATGGAACAATAAATCACAATCAATTTCTTGATGCGGTAAAAAGTAGGTCTTGGCTTTGTGCTCGACATCAAAGGCTGGAGTCAATGAAACGGCAATTAAACGCGCGGTTGCGCTCAAAATAATAGGATTAAACCCGACACCGCACTCTTCTCGGCGCGTGTGCGCCTCTCGAACGGAGCATTTCTTTTTCTGTCCTTTTTTCGCTGTGTCTCCGGACTGACGCGTCGGTGGCGTGTGTTCTAGCACTGGCAGGCGGACACCGGCGAGACAGCATGTCGAGGGACAAGATGTCCAGGCGGTTCTACCGCGTCGAGAGCGGACAGGATCTGCTCGCCTACATGGACAAGGGCGAGTCGGCAAACTTGGAGAACCGCTGGTGCTTCGAGACCGCGTGGGAGGCGGCAAACAAAGGTACTACAATTTTCTAATTTACATATTATCTTTTAAGTATAAATTAAATATTTTTACTAGGTTAAAATGGTTTTAAAATACAATTTAACCCGCAAAATATTTTTTAGATTGTGAACTAGACTGGTAGCATGATTTTTTGTAAGATGTTTTAAGTATGAAAAAAGTTCCTATAGAAGGAATGATATATTTTTCCAAGATCGTACGACCAGTAATTTGTATATTATTTCCAATTTAAAAGAAGATGATGGGTTATTAGTGCTGCAGTTGACTCTGTCATTATTTGCCTCTGCATAATTTATTCTTTTTTTTAATACCTGGCCGTAAGAGTAAATAAAAAAATTATTTCACTTCCAACAGTGGATATTTTCTCAGTTTAATGTTTAACATTAATATTCTGCGTCAAATTTTACGTTAAACAGTTGTGTAAATCTGTGATAAAGTTTTAAACCTGAGAACTAATAGCGGGATGGTTAGACAGAATGTGTTCAAATTATTGGATTAATATCTGGTTGCACAATGATTATTTCTGACCTGATGTGATTCACTTGCCAGATTCTTCTCTGTGTAGCGACTTCCACATAAACTAAGTTTGTATTAATCTCGATCCTGGTATTTCCTCTTTTTCCAGCAATTTTAAATATGGCAATGTTGTTTGATTTGTAAAATTTTGTCCGGCAGTGGGTGGAATTTACACGGTGATCCGGTCGAAGGCTTTCGTGTCGACCGAGGAGATGGGCGAGCATTACTGCCTCCTCGGCCCGTACAAAGAGACGTACGCGCGAACCGAGGTGGAGGAGTTGGAGTTTCCCACAAACAGTCCTTTCGCGGTGGCCGTGCGCAATCTGCGTGCCCAGGGCTACAAGCTGCACACGGGCACATGGCTAGTCGATGGCAACCCGCAGATCATCCTCTTTGACATCGGCTCCGGTGCCTGGAAGCTAGACCAGTTCAGGCATGAGCTGTGGGAGACGTGCCACCTCGGCATTCCACACCTGGACGTCGAGGCCAACGACGCCGTCATTCTCGGATACATGGTTGCAGAATTCATTGCAGAAGTAATTACAATTGCTTTGATGAATATTTTATGTAAAACGAAATTATCACATAGTAAAATTTTATTCCATTTGCTTGTAGCGTCAGGATGAGAAATTTAAATATCGTGTGTGAGGAGAACAAACAGAATTAATTGGATAGCTATTTCGGATAATCCCATCCTAACCCTCGTCAGCAAACCTTGCTATTGAAATACCCACCTGGCACATGTTCACACAGGCTGACCTTGAATATTTTCTAAAGGGCGAGCTTGGTTCATTCACAATCCATACCGATTGACTGTTTATGTCTCATTTGCAGCTAATTGTGATATATTTATGTTCGTTGCCAGTTGCCATCCGATTTTTAAAATTGGACAATTAACACCAACTCTACAAACATATCACATAAATAATAATACATAATAAAAGCGTTCAAAATTTCATATTGGCTACTTCACATACAGCTACAGTATTTTCATGACTGTCAAAGAAAATGATTAAATGCAAGAAGGCAAATCACAGTTGATACAAATAGAGACATTTGTCACAGTTGTTTGTTTTTTACAAATTTAAAAGTGGAAGGCATTATCGTGTGAGTGAACAAAGGCTGACTTCCAACTAATGGGTACATTTTATGTTCAAGAGAGAGAATATTATTTCTTGTGTCTTGTAAGTTAGATTAATTTTGGCTTTCGTTTGCAGTTTAGAAAAGCGGCTGAAGAGTATTCTGACATCAAGCCCAGGGTGGTGGCGCACTTCCACGAGTGGCAGGCGGGCGTGGGTCTCATTGCACTGCGCACCAGGCACGTCGAGGTGGCCACTGTTTTCACCACGCACGCCACCCTTCTCGGCCGGTACCTCTGCGCCGGCAGCACTGATTTCTACAATAACCTCGGCAATGTAAATATAGTAGAAGCTACCTTAAAAGGTCATGCAATATCCACCACAATGCCCACGATAGAAGGTGCCGTGACCTTTGAGCTGTTATTGTTCAGGAGCGGAGACTGAAACGAAAATTTATAATAATTTGTGGATTGTTCGCTTCTTATAGCCTGTTTCTCACTAGGGAACCCTGGGTTCATACATATGCAATTTTTTTTCCTCAAATACTGATCACTTTTGTGATGTTTACATGGACCACCAGTCCAAAATTTTTAAACTAGGATCATTTTCGAGTTACAAACCAGATAAATGTTATAGGAAAAAACTTAAAATAAATTTTTGTTAAACTCTTCATTATGTTTGGTATGTATAGGCTCCCCTTGGTCAGACAAATCGATTGATGGGTCCATTTTGACTTTCCAAAATTCTCAAAGATGTTTCCAAAGAGTTGTGTTGATCATAGGAATTGACAAAATTCCTACTTCACACCTCCTTGGGACTGACCTTTACCTTGGTAAAACGGTAATGGACCCAGAGCAAATTAATAAATTTATCACTTTTAAAATCAAAATAATAATTTTCATGTTATTTGCAGTTCAATGTGGATGAGGAGGCAGGAAAGCGGCAGATCTACCATCGGTACTGCATGGAGCGTGCGGCAACACATCTGAGTCACGTGTTCACAACGGTGTCAGAAGTGACCGGGCTGGAGGCAGAGCACTTGCTCAAACGCAAGCCTGACTACATCACTCCAAACGGCCTGAATGTGAAGAAGTTCTCGGCGCTGCACGAGTTCCAAAATCTGCACGCCGTCGCCAAGGAAAAGATCAACGAGTTCACACGGGGTCATTTTTACGGCCACTATGATTTTGACCTGGACAAGACGCTCTACTTCTTCATTGCTGGCCGCTATGAGTTTGGCAACAAGGTCCGATAGTAAACACAATTATTTTATTATTATTTCGTTAATTTCTATGAAAAACAGTTTTAAAAATTGATTTATATTACCAGTAAGTTTTGCAACCCGTGAAAAATTTAAAAATAAACAAATTAAAGCTTAATTTAATGAAAATTATCTTAGAAAAATTTAAACTCTAATGCAAGCTGTTACATTTCTGCACGTGATTTTCCCGGAACACTTTTCTGTTGGAAATTGTTCCACACTTTTCCAAATGTATTAAAACACATTAATCAATTTGTCTCACTGAACACATTAAAAAATGTATCAATTCAATTGAAATGCAACCACTTTTGTTCAAAGTAAATTATGGCAGCTTGAAATTTGTTAATTGTTTGAATTTTTACGTTCAGAGTTGTGAATATAGCGAACCTTATTAAATAACGAGAACTTTATTCCTTTGGTAAATTGTCATTTATAAAAAATTATCGTAAAACAATAATTACAAATTAACTAAACAGGGTGCAGATGTGTTCATTGAGGCGCTGGCCCGGCTGAACCATTACCTGAAGGCGGCAAACTCAGACACAACAGTGGTGGCGTTCCTCATCTTCCCTGCCAAGACCAACAACTTCAACGTGGAGAGTCTTCGTGGCGCTGCGGTGACCAAGAGTTTGCGCGACACAATCAACCAGATCCAGCACAATTTGGGCAAGCGCCTCTATGAGATCTGCCTGCAGGGTAAAGTGCCTGGTCCGAATGACCTGCTTCTAAAAGAGGACACGGTCAAGCTCAAACGCTGCACCTACGCGCTGCAGCGTGATGGTCTGCCGCCTGTCACCACACACAACGTCATTGACGATTGGAACGACCCTGTGCTCAACTCCATCCGCAGGTGCCAGATGTTTAACACCGTCAACGACAGAGTCAAGGTGATCACAGCAAAATAAATTCTTGAATTCCTCTCAGGGATTTTTGAAACTGTGGAAAGTTCTAAATTTTTGAAGATTGCCAGAATATAAAAAATAACGCGTTTTGCTTAAATTTGGGTAGTAGACACTGTTCATTAAGGCAAAACGATCAGTGGGTCATTTCTACCTTCCGGAAGAAATCAAGAATTTCCCATGAGGCTTTGAAAGTTCTTAATGGTTAATCGCAGAGCAAAAAACTAAACATCAAATTTACTAATTATACATGAAGACCAAAACTTTTTCTTTTGTAATGTTTTCATTCCCAAAATAAATGTGTAAAACTTAATAAATTAAACAGAGTATGAATTTTTCTTAGTGTCAATCAAAAACATGAACTAGCTTTGCAATTCGATTTTGAAACATTTCCCATGAGGATTTTTAACCTTTGAAGCCCCATAACTTGTAAACTCTGTTGAATCAATAATTTTGTCAAAATCTAAAACGTTGAATTCTAAGAGTTTCATTGTAAGGACAGTCTGATTCCCATTTTAGAACAAAATCATGAAAACAAGAAATTTTAATAAACGTTCAAATTTATATCAACAGGTTGTGTTCCACCCTGAGTTCCTGTCATCGACAAATCCACTGTTTGGTCTTGACTACGAGGAGTTTGTGCGGGGCTGCCATTTGGGTGTGTTCCCCTCTTATTACGAGCCGTGGGGCTACACGCCAGCCGAGTGCACAGTCATGGGCATTCCCTCCATCACCACCAACCTCTCAGGTAAGTTAACCCTTACTTTTCTCTGGAACTGTTTCTGAATTTCGGTTTTGGCCAGGCTTCGGCTGCTTCATGCAGGAACATGTAGCTGACCCAATGAGCTACGGTATTTACATCGTGGACCGGCGCTACATATCGCTTGAAAGCACAATCAGGCAGCTGGCGCAGTACATGTTCGACTTCTCGCGGCTCAACCGACGCCAACGCATCATCCAGCGTAACCGCACTGAGCGCCTCAGCGACCTGCTCGACTGGCGCAACCTTGGAATTGTAAGTCTATTTTTCTACCACTTAAAGAGGATATTTCAAAATCCTTGTTGCAATAATGCATGAAATCTTTAGGATTCAGTTGAAGCCAAAATTGACCTTAGAAGCACTGTAAATTTGTTAGAAAAGTGGCTGCAAGGTTAGCATGATTTTTAAATGGTGGGGACTGTCTCTTTATTTGAAAAACCTATTTTATTTCTCAATCAAAGAGTTTACTAAGAGGTTTCATACGCTGTTGGACAGATCTCGACGAGGGGAATCAAAATCTGCCAAGAAAATATGATCAAGCACTGTAAATTTTGGATGAAATTTGAAAACTTTGAATTTTTCTGTAGCAAAATCCTTTTTTGATCATTGCAAATTGCAGAAAAAATTGTTTTTCGATGAACTAACTGCTTATCGCATCCAAAGATGATTAGAATAATTTTTAATTGTCGCCCTGTATCGATCCACTTTAAACATATAAATTCAGACAACAATGCTTTAAAGAATGGAAAAATTTCAGGATACTGCAAGTTGATTTATAAAAGAATTCCTAGATCGCAGAAAAGTTTTGATTTTGCAAATGATTTAATCTGAGATTTAAATTTTTTTAAATAAATTGTAGCCGTCTGGAGACGAAAATTCTCCTTATACTTATCAAAGGTGCAAAAGGTACCCTGATCTGCCCATAATTTCGTTCCTGATGAGTGCCTGGCTTCCTCCAAATAGTCAGATTGCATATATTCTAAAATCTCTCAACTTGGCCGTGTTCAGGTTGAAACAATAAAGAGCCTGTCAGGTGGACGACAAATTAAATCAGGTTGAGACTCATGATCAATGAAATTTAAAAATTGCAATGTAATCATGGATTTGTGCGTGTTTTAGTATTATCGCCAAGCAAGAATGCGAGCGTTGAAGAGCGTGTACCCCGAAATGGAAGAGGAGGGTGAAGGCATGGGCGGCCGCTTCAACTACCCGCGACCGATTTCGGAGCCCCCAAGTCCAAGTTCTTCGCGGATGACTACTCCAGCACCTTCAGAGCATGGTTCAGATGATGAGGATGAGGTTGATGAAGAGAAAGAGGTAGATAAATATGCTCACGCAAAATGCATTAAAATTTAATTTGATCTTATATTTTGCAGCTGCAAGAGTTGGCTCACGGCGGGAATTGAGCGGGGATTTAATAGAGTTTTAAACAAACAAAATCAACCGAGGTGAAGGAATCAAAGTTATGATATAATGACCGCACTCATTACTAAAATGTGCACAGATAGCTGTACTGCAAGTCACGAGATAGAAAAAAGTAATTCTGCGTTTAAAACGATGCGTTTTCTGTGTATATTAGCCTTTGGTAGCCGCGCTCACTATTTTTTGTCCTAGTGCCATCTCGTTTTGTATTTTTGCTCATGGATTACACTTTGTTTTTTGCTGTTGAGTATATTTTTATATAATATTATTTCGTCATTTTAATCTCTCGTTATTTACATATAGTTGTGTTTTGTTTATAGCCTTAAAGAGATACATATGTTGTGAAACTTATTGATTTATCCGATTTATCACTTCAGCAATCGTCTGAAAAATAGTTATATATTATAGTTATTTACTAGACAAAAGCAGTGAAATTGGAACCTGGAGTGTATATTGCATTATATCAAAAGCTGTTCTCTCAGATATATTATTCTATGCTATATAGTGTATATCGTTCTAAATTTTACTGACGGACACACTTATTGTTGGTAAATTGGTTTGAATTTTATCGAAAAAAAGCTCTTTTAGTTTGTCTGCTTCTTCACAATTTCTCTCTTCGCTGTTCTTGGAAAAAATGATCTAAAACTAAAATTGCAAACACCTGAAACACACACTCATGTTGAATTATTTTTTAATCCACACATGAATGTGATACAATGTGCCATAAATTAAAAAAAATGCAATTAAATAGATCTACAGAATCACCTTATCTTTTATTGACATCTTACAAGAGTTTCAGTTGTCTGAATTAAATGTACGCTTAACTTATAAAATATTTCGACTTTTATTCAAACCAAAGTGTCCTAATATTCTCCAAGATTTCCAGCGCTTGGCCGTATTCTCTTGGCAGATTTTAATTCCTCTCGTAAAGATCTATTTAACATTAACAGAGTAGTGACGAGACACATTTTTGGAAAACTCTCATTTGTTCTGAAATAAGATTTCAAGACAGATCTTCTCATTGGAAATGCATAATGTTAATTTTCTTAATTTTGCAGCTACCTTTATTCTCACAAATTTACTTTGCTATCAAGGTGAATTTTGGTTTTAACTGAATCCTTATGGAATAATTTATGCATTGAAAACAAGAATTTGCCGGGATTTGGCAGTATAAATCCTCTTTAAGAGTTCGAAAGAATTGCTTTCTGGACTCTGCACTTCAAGCATGGGAATAAAGCCAGCCCACAGAACTTTCAAATAGCAACAACTTATACGCGCCATGAGCCCACGTGTCGACCCGCGTGCTGTGATTGGCCGGCTGCGTCGAGCAGCTGTGGCCTCGCGAATGACAATAAAGGCAAAATCTGCCTGATTCTGTCGGTGTGCGTTCAAAACATTGGCTGCGTGAGAATCCGTGGGCGCTAAACTCGCGTCGATCCGCACCTTTTTTGGCCGATAAAGTGAGAGCTGGAATCCAGAATGTCAGATCAGCAGAACGAAGGCAACAATGCGGCCAACAATGACGGCCGGCAGCCGCCTGAGAACATGCAGCAGCTTTTGCGATTGACTCTAGACGCGTCAGGCACCAACGCACCAACCCCCAGCTACGGACCCATTTCCGAGGAGGTGAATTATTAATTAATCCGATTAGCGTGTGAGTACGAATTTTTATGTGTGTCATGGGGTATGTAGAACCGCAAGTGGCTGAACGAAGCTATCAGCGACATGTCCATCAACGTGATCGAGGAGCTGACCAAGGGCATCAAGGTGCTCGAGCAGGTGGGCAGCATCTCGGGCAGCGACAGCCCTGAGGAATTCGAGAGAGTTCTCGACCTCATCACCAATTATGTGGACAACATGGACATTTCCAATGGTGAGTGCCTGACTATTTACATATACATATGTTATGTATTATTTAATATTTTGAATTAAAATTCGGTGTGCAGATTTCCACAAAATTGGTGGCTTCACCATCTTTGACCCCCTGCTGTCTTCGCCGCACCCCCGACTGCGCAGCAAGGCGGCTAACCTGATTGCCGAGGTGACCCAGAACAACGTGTACTGCCAGCAGAGGGTCACGCACCTCTTCCCCAAGCTGCTGCAGATGGTCAAGGAAGATCCTGAGCCTGAGGTCAAGGTCAAGGCGCTATACGCCCTCTCTTGCTCGCTCAGGGACTATCCTCCCTCGCTCGAGTACATCGTCAAGTACGACGGCTTCAGCGTCCTGCTCAGTGCCATGCAGAGCAATATTGAGAAGTTGCAGATCAAGGCTGCCTTCCTCCTCAGTGCCTTGTGTTCAGAGAGCAATGCCGTCAAAGGTATGACAATTTTTTGTTGGAAAACGTAACCCTTCAATTTCAGCACCCTTTGCTCTGCATAAGGCACCAGAAAATTTAATAAGTGGCAAAATATAAATACAATATAATACTGATGTTAATTTTTATTTTGCACAGGGTTATACTTAATTTTTTTTTAATCAATGTTTGATTGAGCAAGCAGTACTCAGATTATAAATTAATTTTTCCAGGGGCTTAATGCTGAAGATTTTTATTGTTTAACATTTCAAATTGCTTTATAACATATATTATATTTTTTCTTGAATGTATCACTTTAAAATTTCCTTTTTAATATCCTCTACGAGTTATTTTCATGGCCAGAAATGAATTCTCCTTGATAACAGGAAAGTTTCATGTATATCATCAACCAAACTCAAATTTCCTTGTTGACGCAGTGAGAAAATGTCGATGTTTGTTGAGCAATGTCTTCTCCACTAGAATGAATTAAAAATCAAAATTGTGGAAAACGAATAGATATTATTTGTTCTCCTCTTAGCCATTGACCTGAATTTTCGGTAATTTGACATAAATTTTAGAAAAAAGTACATAAAATAGATCCTATCAACTGAAAGAACACATTTTTTAAGAAAAGAAAAATCGGCCATGGTAAAAAAAAAATACTGAAATGCTCAAACAGACAAGATAAAAATTAATACTACCCAGGCTATGAAATTTTATTTTTTTCAGAACATGTGTTGAAGCAAAAACTTATCGACCACTTGGCTGAAATGCTCTCTAAGAAGGACCAACCATATGAGCACCTGCTTTCGGCGCTGCTTTCACTGGTGCGAGACCTCCCTCAGGCGCAGGAAGAATGCAGGAGGCCAGAGTTGTACATGTACAACATACTGATAAGACTCCGGGAGCACTCCATCATCAATGAGAACCTCGTATGTCGTAAACAATATTGTTTGTGTCTAAATTAATTATGTTGCTACAGGACCAGCGACAACACTGTCAGGAACTGCTTACCCTCCTGTACAATGAAACGTTCTACAGATAAAAAAAATTGAGTAACACTGTAATCTTAAGGTAATGATGAGTATAATTTTATGATTTCAAGAAGGTAAGATCACTATTAAAATGAAGTTGAACAGTTATATTGACATTTTTATTTGACCTCATCAATATTTTTCGGACTCAAATAATTTTCTAGATTTTGTTATACCAAGCCAGACATGATGGCGATTGGGTGGCCGTTTATTCTTCTTATTATCTTAGAAATGTGGGGTTCTCCTTGTGCTGTTTATGAGCAAAGCGGGCAGTGGAGGGGGAGCGAGTGGGCAAAAGAACACATGTCATGCTATCCTTGCCCCTCCACTCGCAGCTCCTGACGAGGCAAACAGCGAACTCTCCACTCTTCTCGCTACATCAGCTGGTTGGATGAACAAATTAGCGGACGCCTCTTATTGGCTTCCCCTACCTAATATGCGCACGCGCAATCGGAAACAAAAAATCCAATTAGATAAAATAGAATATATTTTTTAGAATCAACAATCAAAAGGATAAAGTTACATACTCTGTATTTCCGCCCCTTTCACAAATGATAATAGTGTATGTATGTGTATGTACTCATGACAGATAAAATATATTTTATCTCTGCATGATTTATTTGCTTCAAGTAATAATGATCCTCATATTATCAGCTTTTATGATGTTTTCCGTGTTTTCTTAACTTTCTAAAGCGGTGCCTACGTTGAAGTTAATTAGTGATAGCATAATTTTACGCTGCATATTAGCTCTCCAATGTGTAGTGAGAACACGGTAATAAATTGTAAAAGAAGTAAAAGAATAAATTTAATGATTGGAATGTGGAAAATTTCATCGATTATTTGGTTCCCGCGCGCGAAAAATTGCGACAGTCGGCGTAGCGACGAGGGTTCGAGGTCGTCAGGCTGCAGCCAATCAGCGGAGCTGTTCTGCTCGTAAACAAAACTCAACACTCATCTGGAGCTGACTCGGTTCTTCATTAGGATCGGGACTTGACATCGCGCTAAGACACAATTTTTTATAACAACTCGCTTTGATCAGGTGAGTTGTTGATTGCATAACCCTCTATCCAGTTATTATTTATTTACTTTCACGTGGTTTGTCACTTTTGCTGAGTTTCAAGTTTTTATTTTTCGTCATTCAACCATAATGTAACTTGCAACGAGAGACGACCGAGAGAGTGGTATAAATGGAAATTCTATCCTTGTGATCTCATATTAATACCTTGGTTGTTACGCGGTCGTATGTGCTGCACTTTTTGTTATTTCCGGATATGTATTTCAATCAACAAATTAAACACGTAAAGGGAAGAAGAAGTATAAATGCACGAAAGAGAGAAAGAACTAATACAAAATTCATTGTTAATACATATATGAAGAGATAATGTATAATTTATATGGAAGAAAAAATTATTATTTTTTTGTTGATCTTGAACAAATTAAACATCTATAGCGCTGACAATTTTTGAAAGTAACCAAAAATATCAATACATATTTTGGCTGGCGAAAAAATTTAATTGGCATGATTGCATAACACTCAAGTATATATTTTAAGCAAAATGTATCTCAACGGCTTCCACGTGCTGAGATAAATTTTTCAAAAGCTGAATCATTATGTATGTTATTTCGGTCATTTCAAAATTAAAGCCTCTAGGCCATAATTAAAATTAAGTAATGAGTCATTATTTCTGCGGTGGTGAACTGGAGAACTTTGCTGCACTATGGTAGTGCAGACAAAAGGAAGGCATAAGAAATCAGGTATGAAAAATAAAATCGAGCAATCGCGTAACAGTTTGCCCTTGTTCACACTCACACACTCGTCAAAATTCGCCGCATTTTCATTATTTTGCTATGGTGAGATTGGTGAGCCTTGACGAAAACGGAAAAGTGCGCTTTAAGGCAAAAGGCAGAAAGCAGTGCTACAATAGGGTGTAACCATTACCAATATCTTGAAAAATCCCGGTCTCCGTATCGACTAATCAGAGGTTCATATACCTCAGGCCAGCCAATCAAAAAGCGGTGCTGGTGCTCCGATTGGTAGACACTCCACTGACGTCAAATACAGCGGGTTGGTAGCACTGCTGTCCCAATCTTGTTTTTTCTCGGGCTTGTCGGGCAGTCTGCGGGGAAAATATGGCGGAGGTCGATGTGGATGTTGATAATCTGATCACGAGATTGCTGGAAGTGCGCGGATGTCGGCCGGGCAAGCCGGTCCAGATGACCGAGCTGGAGGTGCGCAGCCTCTGCCTCAAGTCGCGCGACATCTTCCTGTCGCAGCCCGTGCTGCTCGAGTTAGAGGCGCCGCTCAAGATTTGCGGTGACATTCACGGCCAGTTTACAGGTGAGAACATCACGGAACCTTGTTTTCCCGACTGACCAGCCGATTTGCAGACCTGCTGCGCGTTTTCGAGTACGGTGGCTTTCCGCCGGAAGCCAACTACTTGTTCCTCGGCGACTACGTCGACCGGGGCAAACAGAGCCTGGAAACCATTTGCCTTCTGCTAGCGTACAAGATTAAGTATCCTGAAAACTTCTTCCTGCTGCGAGGAAACCACGAGTGTGCATCCATTAATCGCATTTATGGCTTTTACGACGAGTGCAAGAGAAGATTTAACATCAGATTATGGAAGACGTTCACAGGTGCGCACTAAAAATAACGCGATGTGTCATTTTTGGACCCAAAACAAACCCTCCCTCCAGCGCTGCCAAATAAACCGAGAATCTCTAATTTGCATCTTGAATTGTAGACTGCTTCAATTGTCTGCCGATCGCCGCCATAATCGACGAGAAAATCTTTTGCTGTCACGGTGGTCTCAGTCCTAACCTCCACAGTATGGAAGCAATCAGGGAAATCAAGAGACCTACAGATGTACCAGGTGAAGATCCCACTTTGGCTTCAAAGCTTCACACATTTTTAAAACTAAAATTAGCAAGCAAAGCCCTCCTTGGCTACTGAAGCTGCCAATCGCAGCTGTTGGAAATTATTTTAAAGCTGCATCTTTTAAAATATTGGAAGTATAATGTTGATTGTATTCTAGACACTGGGCTGGTGTGCGACTTGCTGTGGTCAGACCCTGACAAGGACGTGGTTGGATGGGGAGAGAACGATCGCGGCGTGAGCTTCACGTTTGGCTCGGACATTGTGACCAAATTCCTGAACCGGCACGACATGGACCTGATCTGCCGGGCGCATCAGGTGGTCGAGGACGGGTACGAATTCTTCGCTAAGCGGCAACTGGTCACGCTCTTCTCGGCGCCCAACTACTGCGGCGAGTTTGACAACGCCGGCGGCATGATGTCTGTCGACGAGACCCTTATGTGCTCGTTCCAGATCCTCAAGCCGTCCGAGAAGAAGGCCAAATACGTGTACACGGGCCTCAACTCGGGTCGGCCCTTTGCCCAAGCCCAGAAGCAGAGTCCCAAGAAGTGAATCCTCTGCTCGCGCGCACCCTTTTGGCCCGTTGCATCACCCCCCACTTGTTGATGGACATAAACGATTATATATACATAATATATATTTAAACATATACACACATTGAAGCACCAATTTAATAAGGGAGAAAATCCGATTGTTATACAAGGGTCAATTATGGCTTTAAACTCGGAGGCGACAAAGCTGTCGGCACAGACTGCTTGCAAATTCGAATTGTGCAATTTTGCCACTCGCTCTGCGTCAAATGATGACACGCAGTGAATTCCAACTCCAAAAATAATAATGTGACCTGTGTGTGCACTTGTAAAATCCTGGAACCAAAGTTGCTCTTGACTATGGTTAAATTACACGCATTTTTACAAATTCAGATCAGTATTACAAACGAGGGAATTATAGTTGGCTCTTCCCATTCCTTGGTAGAGGAATTTTTCAGTACACAGCCCCACCTCTCTCTTTGCTCCCAGACACACGGGTTGAGAATCATTTATTCAACTAGTCCGACAACCTTTTTGCTTAGACACAATTCCAAATTAAGCTGGTAAGACCGACAAATGAGCGGTTTGTTTAAGTAAGTCGTCAGAGCGAGTGACCTTCCGACCAGCGTTTCATTTGCCAAATTTACTAACTGCGTAGAAGGAACGATAAAGCCCGCGGGTCTTCCATTGGCATTTTCGTTGCGAGCTGAAAGTCTCCGCAGCCAGAGCATATAGGGGTGAGCCACCCCCAAAAGCAGCATCCCCCCTTCCACTGGTAGGGTTTCTATGCGGGTGGAAGGGGCGTGCGCAACCTGTTGATGTCCTGTGTACAGGCACGGCGACTGCACGGAAGTGACAGAGCTGCCACACTGGATTCTTTTTGCTGGAGTGGTTAAAGTAGCACTGGAATTTTAATTTTGACTGTGCATAAAGATTCCTGAGGGTCGAATTAGGTCAGGCAGCTTAATCATTCATTGTCATTCGACAATTCAACATTACAAGCAGAAAATTGGCGGAAAGACTAGTTAAAAGAAGGGAGCGGTTCTCTGATTGGACATAGCGCTTGTCTAAGATCCAGACAGCAACGCCACAGCGGCAGCCAGCGCAAGCAATTTGGCAGGTCAGCCAGCAGCTTGACTTGCCTGTCACTTGACTAGCGCTATGTCAAATTGGAGAACCGATCGCGTCTTTGTTTGATCAGTGGCATTCTCTTGGCACTATTTTTGCTAGGTTCAGAAGAAAACCAGCTTAAGTTCCAATTTCGGCATGTCGTGTCGAATTTTTGACTGGGTGATTCGGCTTTCTATTCTTATTTGACCCTCCGGTATCAATTGACTCAATCAAAAATGCAATTTTAGTGCTACTTTCAATTACCCCAGAGGTATAGAGGTGCTTTTAAATTATTGTTCGATCAAAAGAATTTAAAAATAGATTATTGCTTTATTTCAATTGCACAGCAGAATTCACCACCTACCTTTTTTTAGAAAAATTACTAACAGAGAATCCATTGTGCGTGTTTACTGCCGCAGTGCGCCGTGCTTTCTCTAATGTGTCGTTTCATTGTGTCTCTCTGCGCGGTAGTTTTCGCGTTTGGTTGAAAGATCGATCGACTGTCATGAGTGTGTGAGTACGTTTGTTAGATGAGAGAATTAATAAAAGAAAGTATTGAAAAACTCAATGAATGGGTGCCCACACAACGCGTCTCTAATTAGGCTATGTACTTACGTCAAAGTATATCCCTGTTGATATATTTTCCTATTTGCTATGTATTTAATTAGTTGGTAGGCGCTACTTTTCCAAGTATTAAAGAAGTACTAATAATTATGAAGAATTAAAATGGTTGGTGATGAGTGCCGCAGCAGCCTCTTCTGTCGTCCATTCTACGCCAAATCAAACCTGCGTTTAAATTGAACAACTCTTTTTTCATAGCATCCTTATTATCGTAAGCTGTATAGTGCTTAATTATAATGCAAGGTAAAAGCCTATTGAATAGGTCCAATCCTCTCCAACTTTTTTGTGTCTTTGAACAAAAGAGAAAAAGCGAAATTAAATCTAAAACAGCGCTTTGGTTATGTTTTGTTGAGTTTTCCACGTCGCTCTGTGTTTCTAATTTATGCTTCTTGTAAACCTTGTTAAATTATTTTGATAACTATACCTAGAGACAGACTCCTTGTTTTAAGTGCACTTTGTATCGCTGTCTTAGAGTGTCGCAAATTGACGAATCTTCGCATCTACGTTAATAAAAGAATTATTTCTGCAAACACTGAACAACTCCTTTCATTTCCAAATTTCATTTTTGTTCGAGATATCCCTTGCCGATGATAAGATATTTAAAGTTACTGATTCTGTAGGTCCAGTGTTTAGGTCGCCCATGGACCGTCACGTCGGGGTCACCTGTTGTAGGAGTTCGGGTCATGAGGTGTCCGAGCGTTGATAGTTGTAGTAAAGAGAGGGGTGGGTGGACATCTTGGGATCGGAACGGTGGTGCCTAATTAGAGTTGCTGGTCTAGGCTTTCCGGGTTCTTCAATGTCCAGGTTATATGTTGTCACCAGTTGTATTCCGGTGTTAAGGTCGTCCAGGTCCAGCAGCCCGTGGACCATCACGTTCAATTCATGATTGAATTTATTTTAATTGTGTTAAGTGCTTTAGAGTGATGTCATCCACTCAGAACTAAAAATGATAATTTAAGTTTCCTTATTAATAAAATGTTCTTAAAACAATCCATCTCGCTATTGGTCACTTTTAAGATTACAATATCTCTAGAAACTCTATTTTGAAAACAAAATTAATTATTTCCTAGGTAAGAATGGACGATTCAAGCCTGGTGCGTAGTGATCAGGAGGAGAAAGCGGAAATTGCATCAGCGCCAGAGGAAGGCACGCGACGCCGATGGCTGGGGATGACTGTGGAGCCGGCGCTGTTCCTGCTCACGTTTGCCGTCACGCTGGCCGGCCCAGTGCTGCAGAACCTGATCGTGGCCAAGACGTGCCTTATCACGCTGCACTACAATGACTCCGTCTGCTCCAACCTGTCCTCGCTCAAGCCGATTGAGGATCAGATCCAGCCCTACTCGGTCGAGCTCATCAAGTACAAAGCGCTTGTCGAGTCCATTGTTCCCGCTGGTAAAATGAAATAATCAAAACATCATTTATTAATGGTGCTCTCAAAATGAAATATTTAGGTATTTTCTTTAGATTAACAGATTAGTACAGCCCAAAAATCTCACATTTTGTCCAACATATATTATAACTTATGAAAATTAGTTGGTGCTACTATATGATTATACAAAATTTGAGTAAAAAGTGGCCCAAAAACTTGCAACAGTCCCTTTTGCTTTAGATTACAAATAAAAAAACTAATTATTAATGTCTCTGTCCATAGTTAAAATTAAAAAGTGTTATGCACAGCGTTGTCCTTTTTCCTGGGGCCGTGGAGCGATCGGAACGGACGAAAGCTGCTGCTGTTGGTGCCGTGCCTTGGCTACCTGCTGCTCAACATCGGCTACATGGTTCTTGGCTCGCAGCTCGCGTGGGAAAGCAATCCCGAGTACCTCTTGCTCGCCAGCATTCCTGTCGCGCTAACAGGTAACAATTAGCAACTAAACAAAGACAAATTTTCTCCGCCTAGTTATGAGATTTTTTTTAACTATTTTTATCCAACAGGTGGATTCGTGACCTTTGTGACCGGCTCTTTCTGCTATCTATCGGACATTTCGACGCCTGCAGAACGTTCATGGCGCATGGGAGTTGCAGAGGCAGCCCTGATGCTTGGACTACCCACCGGTCTTGTCGCCAGCTCCTACCTGCTCGCCTGGGGAGGATACCTGGTCTGTTAAAATTGTGTATTTTTTACATCTGGATTTATTTTCACTTTTGACGCAGTTGGTGTTCGGCGTGTGCAGCGTTGCGTGCGTGTTGACCTCTTTGTACGTCCTGTTTGCTGTGCCAGAATCGATTGAGATGTCAGACGAGTCGAGCCGCCAGAGCGTCTTTGACCTGGACCTGATCCGCGGCATGATGCGCACCTGCTGCAAACCCAGGCCTGGATACCGCCGCGCCGTCTTGTTTCTCATCATGATCACCATGGCCATTATCATCTTCTCCCTGGATGGTATGATTTAACGACCTACTGCAAACTGACACACAGTTGGCCTCGCGTTTGGCTTTTGAAAAGAATTGTGGAAGGGGATCAGTTAAATGTTTACAGGATCTATTTTCGAATTTGCTACTGCTAAGATATCAAGGCTATAGTTAATATTCATGGAACTATACGATTAAAAATGGTATTCAGTTCATATCGATAAAGAGGGAAGATCTCTTTAAGATTTATTTCTTAAAATTTTCAGTTTGGAAGAAAAATTATAAATAATCTGCTTCAATTTTGGAGCATTTTTAGTTCAAGCATTTGGTTTGACTATCTTTTGCAAAGAACCGTATATCAACCAAAGCTAACTCATTATTTTCAAAACATTCAGTCTCCAACAATTGCTTAGATTTTTCAAAATTAAGTACACGATTGTATAAAAATATTACAGACTATAGGGATGAATTGAATTTTCCCACTAGCGATTCCAGAAGAAAAAAAGCGAGTTAACTGTATGTTTTTCTAGAATGCAAGAGACGAAAGTCTCTATTCTTTCCAATCCTGATTCGTTTTCATGAAGAACTGACCCAGAATTTTTAATCCAGGTGACATTTCGGTTTCATACTTGTATACGAGAGAGAAACTAGGATGGGACCTGCAGGACTTTACGCTTTACAGCGCCACCAGCGTTCTCTCTGCTACCATAGGTAATAAAATTCCCTAACTTAAATCAGACTGTCACTCATAATGTCAAATCCAGGGTCACTGGTGGGCTTGCATGTGCTGAGCAGAAAAATGAAATTGGGAGACGCGCCGCTCGCTGCCTTGGCCTGCGTCCTCAAAGTGGCCAGTCTGATGGTCCTGGCGCTGGCCAACACCTCCTGGGTTATGTATGCAGGTCAGCGATGAGAAATGAATTTTTTCAACCTTTTACATGAGGTTTTTTGTAAATTCAGGTAGCGCTGTCGGCCTTTTGGGTGGACTTTCTTCGCCTCTCTGCAGGACAATGCTGTCCAAGAGCGTGCACGCGGATGACGTTGGTGAGGATTTAATTTTAAATGTTAAGTAACGTTACATTTTGTGTCCGCAGGCAAAGTGTTCTCTCTGGCATCATCGCTGGAGGCGCTGACGCCGATCGGTGCCTCGCCACTCTACACTGCACTCTACAAAGCCACCTTTCTCACAGTGCCTGGCACCTTCTACATGCTCTCCTCGGCCCTTTACGCGGTCAACACTGTCATTCTAGTGTAAGTACTTGAGTAAAAATAATTTCTACGTCTGTCAAAATCGTATTTTTCGCCAGAGTTTCATCGAAGATTTTACTTTTGTTTCATATTCATGATTTTCAGACATAATAAATTATTAATCCCTGCACTCACAAGGAAATTCATAGGATTCAACGTTTTAGTTTTTTTTCATGTGGACCTAAACTTTCTTGTGATATTTATTATTTCCAAAAAACTAAATTTATTATTTTTATTAATTTTTTATTGAAAATGTAAAAATCATGCAAACGAAAATATATTCTTTTTCTTAGTGACAAAAAATGAAGCTACACTGTTGGTAGTAAGTTAAAAAATTTAAAAAAAATCCTGTTGAGCCATTAACCGGCGATTTCTTAGCTTAAGTCTAAAATCCAGGGACGTTTCACATTATTTAAACTATAATGATGCGACAGGATAAGACTCATACGACTTGAGACTTGAGTTATAGCTACTCGCCATTGTTTGCTAACAAAAGCAAAGATCTTGTTTGTACACCGTTCTTAATTGGAACCAGTGGTTTGACAAGAAAATTTTTTGATTTCAGCATCGTGGCCATCATCTTGTACAAGTACCCAGAAAACTCTTACGCTTCTCTCGAGGTCAACTGAATCCCCTGAGCTCAATCAAGAAAATAATTAATTGCGCCTTTTCTGATGAAATGAGTACTCGCAGCATTTTTAAGCATACTAATAAAAGTCTTACAAATGGATCTCTACATCAACGAAATCTGCATATTGGCAACAGTCTTAAATTTTTGCGACTTCCCATGGTGTGTGATAGAAACGTGTCTTTGTATATTCAAACATAAAGAATATTATCGCTCTTATTGATATTAATTAGTTATATAAATCTACAGTATATCGTGTGTCTTTGGCGTAAATCGGATTAAATATTTTTCCAATCAAAACGAGACTGGGTGTTTTAATACATTGGTTTAAGGAAGAGACCCGGCATTTAAATCGCCTGCGGCATCAGCACGTACATGCGCCAATCTTGGACCGATGCCATTACTGCTTTATAAACGCACACTTTAGCACATTGATTCTTCTTTGACATAACGATTACCACTCGAATCAAGGATAACCTCTTGAGATAAATGATTCATAATAAATTTTACCACAAGAATTTCAACATATAGAGCACACGCCATGAATTATTGTCAGTGGTTGCATATGATGTTGAATAATAATATAAAATAATATACTTTTTTGTAATAATCATTTAATTTAAGAGATTAATGGAATTTAAATCATAAAACAGAAAAAAGATAATTAATACAAAGCGGGTAATTTTTAGTTTCAAAGCAATCTTTATTATGGTTCTGCAGGGCTATTTTTTTAAAATTTAACTCAATAAATTAAATTTTAAACTAAAATGTTACTTGTTACTCGTATTTGTTTCCAACGATAATTATACTTTTTATTTCAAACTTTTGCCAAATTTTCTAATTAAATTTTAACACGTTTTGTCACGTTGATCTTTGCGAGCCATTTTTATTGTTATGGGTTATTTGTATTCATGCACCGCACAAGTGTAGGTGTAGAGCACTGTAGAGTCAATCATTATTATTTATTGTTCTTACAAATCAAGTTATTCGAAAGACCAGGTGCAATTTTGAAGGATATGTAATTATTTTTAAGTGTCTCTGGTCTCGTGCGGGTATTTATAAAATCTTCGCCAGGAAGAAACTAGGGCAAACAGCGGCTTCAGCAGACCTCCTGCAGATGGCACGTGCCGCACGCACGCACTGACTGCAGCCGGCCGGGGCCGGGCATCGAAATCCAGCGGAGCGCATCCCCAACCCATACCCATCTGTTGCTCGTTGCTCATCTCCGCCTCTCGGTCTTGGCTGTCAGTCGGCTACCTCACCCGAGTTACCTACCTAGAGAAGAATCGGGCGGACTGCCATCACCTTTGTCCGGTCTTACACGCCTGTAAACCTTCCATCCACGGTAAGTGACCCTGCCGATCGAACAACAACAGCAATTTTCCGATTTTCACAGCATATTTTGGTTTTATCAGAATGAAATAATTTAAAGGGTCAGGGTTTTTAAATGGACGTCGGTGTTCTTTTGCTGTTTCTGAGACGAGAGTTTGCTTTCGCTGTTTGTCGTGCAAATTAGTTATAATTTGACAGTTTGAGGAGGAAAAACAACATTGACGTCACACGCACGCTTTCTCTGAGTCTATATGCCGGCCGAATGATGAGAAAATTCTTTTTCGAGCTGCTTTCTGAGATGGAACCTTGCTCTCTCGCGCTTTCTGCTCCATCCTCAAGTTCGTTTACCTTTTGCTGCCTTATTTTGCCGCAGCCCATACGCATTTTCTCCTTAATATTAAAAAGTCGCACCTGTGGCTTACCGCAATTAGCACCAAATTAGTTGGAACTGATTTCTCCACCTCAAATTTCTTCATGTTACAATGTGTTTAAACCAAAAAAGGTTAGAATTGCTGACTTTGGCCTAATTAAAAGTTGCTCAACCATCATACACACTTTCAAAACGATTTTTCGTGTGTTGCCCGGGTTGAAAGTCCCGAATCACGATGAAATTCGGCTGGGACAAATGACTCGGCCCTTTTAGCCGGTGATTTGCGTCAGGGATTCATTGCTCGTCATGACGCCAAAGGTGTACTTTGTGCTCGTCATGCAAAAAGTCATCAACAACCATTGAATTTTCTTCAAATTTTCGGCTCCTCAGCACGCAATCGTCATCTCTTTTTGGAATTGCGATGCAAGTCATTCGACAATTAATTAAAAAACCAAATTAGATATTTAAATTGATTAAAGAGCTTCGTTATTTGTGGTTGAACTGCGACAGATTCAAATTAAACTCTCAAAAATTTCTTCACTCTTAATTTACTAGCCTCAATCAATTTTTTTAAAGGCCCCCAGAATTGAACGATTGATGGCAATTTTAATCTTTAAACAAATGTTTGCCTTGAATTTCAGTAAACCAAAAATATTTTTTGATAAAAAAGTTGCATATTTGCAACAATTTAATACATTATTGTTACCCTTGTTACCATAAAATGGCTTTGATCGTTAAATTAGGGAAACAGAAAAAAAAATAATTTCTTTTCATGATAAACAAACTGGTTTATATCCATTTTGCAAGATTGCGAGACAGAAAAGAGCCGGAGATATTAATCAAGCGTGCTTCTGTTCAATATTCCGTGCTCATTTTCCCATGAGAAGCAAAGAAACAGATAAAAGTTGACACTCTCGATTATGCTGATTGTGAATGAGATGAAAATGCATTGTCAGTCGTCAGCAAGTGCGGCAGTAGAGTGGCAGCCGCTTGGATGTCCGCTGGAAATAGCCGCGCTGGCCTTCAGGGTCTTGTGGCATTGAGCACACTTTTTCAACCTATCGTCTTTCACGGCGCAGCCTCCTTTTTCCTCTTGCTGCTGCTTCTTCTTTCGCTCTCAGCGTAATTTTCTTTCTTTCCCACCCGTGGCTCCGTGTGCTGCAATCCAATACGCTTGGCAAGTTGAAATTCTTGCAACCCCGCTAGCAAAAACCTTTTTTCCAAAAGCCAAACCGGAAAAATTAGAAATCAAGACCGTAAAAGCAGGGTAAAAAACGGCTACATATATAAATATTTTCTTTTAAGTATAGTTTAATTTTTTTAAAGCTATACTGAATGGACCAGTTCTTTGTGGATTAATTCAGGATGAAATTTGAGAAGAAAATTTAAACATTGAATTTTTAACCTCAACAATATATCTAATATAGTTGTCCATTCTGAATTAATTTGCGCATAGCTTAACCGTTTGATAGTTTAATTGTCATGCCTTTGCTTTGTGTGTGTTTCTTTCTTTTACTGTTCTTATTTTATTATTCTTGAATTCTTGCTGTTGCACAAGAGGGGCAAGAGTACGAAGGGACCAATCATAAATTGACCCTGAGAGAGAATTTTCTGCTTTAAGAATTTTTAAAACGATATGTTTTTGTCCTTGGATTTTTATTAGCTTTTATTTTTTATGGTTTGATTTAAGTTATTACACAGCTTGAGCATCTTATTGTGATTGTTTTTAGGCAAAATGCCGGAGAGCGCAATTCAGGATTTTTACAAAGGGTGCGGCATCTTTGTGACGGGAGCAACCGGCTTCTTGGGCATCGGTCTCGTTGAGAAGCTGCTGCGGTGCTGCCCAGACTCAGGAAAAATCTACCTGCTGGTCCGACCCAAAAGAGGCAAGGCCATCGAGGAAAGACTTGAAGATGTCGGCAAAAACAGAGTGAGAATCGACCAGAGAGAAACAACTTTTTTTAACGTTTGCAATCTTTTTATAAATGCTAGCATTTAAAATTTTGCATGGCTTTTAGCCATTAAAATCCTCTTGATTGTGTGACATTTATATCAGAAGGTACACAAAATGTTTATTTTCTCTTCTAGAATTTTTTCTTTGTGTTAGGAGCTATTTTTCACACTTTTAAAATAGCTCAAATAAGAAAAGAATGGAATTTGTGGCTTATTGATAGTGACATAGTTTTAAAAGGGAACATTTTTATCACAAGGAGATACGAGTTGTGGGGTTGTCTATTATTAACGTTTGCAATCAGAGATGAATACAGGCGTACGTTTTCAACGGTCGCTGATTCAAAATTCTCTGCAATTATGAATTTTGTTATTAGGAGGCCGATTTATTTTTCTTTAGTCTTTTTTAACATTTCATTTCTCATTGTACGCTCTTGGGAGTAGTCATATTGTAAAATCAATTTTTAGGTGTTTGAAAAGCTGAAGGAGACTAATCCAGACGCGCTGAGCAAGTTGGTTGCCGTGGCCGGCGACATCGGCGAGGAGAACCTCGGGCTTAGCGATGCGGACAGGAAAACGCTGCAGGACAATGTGTCCGTGGTGTTCCACTCGGCGGCCACGCTTGACTTTGAGACCGGAATCAAGCCGGCCGTGCAGATCAACCTGCGTGGCACCAGGAGCGTCGTGCAACTGGCGCAGTCGCTTCCCAAGTTGAAGGCCTTCGTCCACGTGTCCAGCGCCTACGTCAACTGCCTTCGCAATGATGTCAAGGAGGAGCTCTACCCTGTGGAGCACGACCCTGACAAGATTATTGAACAAGTCCTCGGGGTTTCTGATGAAACTGCCCTCGAGCAACTCTCCAAAGAGTAAGAATCTTTATTTAGTGACAATTTTTTCCTTGATTTTTGTTGAGAAAATTAATAGAATATTTTGAACCTGCAAATTTGGTTAGGGAAACGGCGCAGCTTACGAAATGTCACGGCTGGGAGACCAAAATTAGCATTTGGTCTAGCAAACTCACCAGAAAACGGTCTTTAAAATGTTTCGATAGATTTTCATTTTTTGGGGTAACAGTTTTTTGTAAAACGTTTTTAACGCTTGAATTTGTTATTATTTTGTCTTTAATTTAAAAATTATTCTGTTTTAAGGTTAGAGATGGTAATTTAGATTGAGTTTCGGATAATTTAAAATATATTTAAGTCGTGAGGAAGCAAGTAAAATAAATTTAAATTTACCAGGTTGTGCGGTGACCACCCGAACACATACACCTACACAAAGCTGCTGGCCGAGCACGTTGTTGCCAGAGCGGCCACGCAGATTTCAGCGGCCATTGTCCGGCCCTCAATGAGTACGCTGCTACCTATTTGCCCCCTACCCCTAAAAAACTGACTCTATTATTGGTTTTTAGTCACGTGTGCATTGAAGGAGCCTGTGCCCGGCTGGATTAGCTCGACAAATGGGCCGTCAGGCTTCCTGATGGGCGCCGCCAAGGGTGTCGTTCGCCGCCTGCCCATCGCCACCGATGTCATTTACGACTACATTCCTGTCGATATGGTCATCAATGAGCTCATCGTTGCCGCCTGGCAGGCTGGAACTCAAAAGTAAGCGACTAGCTGTTTTAAAATTCTGGTGCTTGTCATGATAATTAATTGTAAGCTGCAGTGAGATTCTTATTGATTTTAAAAATTGGATCTAATTGGATGCAATGAAGAAAATTAAGATCAAAGCTTAGTTTTTTGGTGCGAAATAGATTATTTTTTACATATTGAGTCATTAAAATTATACGTTTTTCGTTTAAAATGGCTCATTTCCAAAAAAAATTTTACCGTTTTTGTCGAAATTCCTGTATTATTATCTTTTCTTACGGAATTTAAGCCGATTAAGACGGTTTTGAATGTGATTGACATGTCTCAAAACCGCATTATTTAATGCGTCCCATGGCAAAAGAGCGATTTGTCTCCAATTAAAAACCGTTAAAAATTAGTCACTAGCAAATCTGAACCATATTGAACCATGCACCGCCTTACTTACTTAGTTTCAATTTCGCAACCTACAAATAATTGTCGAATGTGTTCTATGCACAAAATATACGATTGTTGAATTAAGTATAATAATTATGACTATTTTGATTTAATTTTTAATTATTTTCACTACAAAAATTCCATGATTCTCCCTTAATAACCATAAAGATTGATTTTGAGGGTTAAAAAATATTAGTTTTTCATTGAATCTGCTCAATCGAGCCTGCAAATTTCCTTCCTACAATTTTTAAAATAAAAAAATCTAATTCATTTGAAAATTTATTATTTTTTTTCTTCCTGTCCAGGTCATCTCAGGTGTCGATTTACCACTGCACGACGTCGACTCAGAATCCGTTCCGCTGGAACATGGTGTATAAGAACATGAACACAATGCTGCGCAAGTATCCACTGGTGGGTGCCGTCTGGTATCCAAGCATCAAGATTCTCACCACACTCAGTCTCTTCAAGTTCTCCTCCATCTTCGTCCACTTCATTCCTGGCTTCTTTCTTGACCTTGTTGCTCGTCTAACTGGCGGAAGACCCAGGTAACAAAATTTCTTCAATTTTATTCCTGCTATTTGATATTTTAAATATCATAAAATTGCCTATGTTTGGTTTTTTAAAACCTCTTTCCTTTATTTTATTAGAATTTGAATATAATTTGGACAGAGGTCAAATTTTCCTTGGTTGTTTCTTTCAGTTTAAATTTTTGTTCATTTTTTCCAGGCTGGTGACGCTGCACTCGAAGATCAACAGTTCGTTGGACCGGCTGCAGTTCTTCATCTACAACGAGTGGAAGTTCCAAAACGAGCGGACGCGCGAGTTGTCAGGCAAGCTGTCAGCTGAGGACAAGCAGCGTTTTGACTTCAACATCGGTGACGTCGACTGGTATCCGTACTTTGACTCGATGACGCTTGGTGTGAGGCGTTACCTGAACAAGGAGGAGCCAAAGACGCTGCCGGCCGCGTTGAAGAAGCAGAAGATCTTGGCCGGCGTGCACTACGCCCTGCTGCTCGCCATCTACGGCTTGACCTTCTACACTGGCCTGCGGCTCTCCAACGGAGACAAGACGCTTGCGCTGCTGAGCATCCCGCTCACATACCTTTTCTTCAGCATCATCTAACAGTTTATGTCTCTAATTTCTGAAGCCTCGCTTGTCAATTTAGCGCTGATAAAGGGGATTCAAGAGAGGTTTTTGGTGGATATAGGAGAAATTTATTAGCTTGAGGCAGAGTGATAGTATTTTCAGGTTTCAAAAAATATCTGTAGATAGATGCAAACCTATAAAAAGAAAAACTTGTTTATTTGAGTGGACTAGTTTTTGAAAATCACTATAGTGGCATATTTTGCTGCATCTCTTTTACCTCTCTGCAAATTTAATTTACTATTTTCTCCAAATTCGTGATATGTCAGCAGTGAGTGATTTTCCCCTTATGCTTTGTCCAAATTTTTATATTACAAAGCAATTTTCAAATTTTTTGCTGAATCTCAAGCATCTAAGTGTTTGTATCTGGTACAATCTAATTATCTCATTTTTTTTACTTTAACTTCGCTGTCCACGTTGTAAGAAACCAGCCTGTTAAGTGTTTTAAGCGCTACTTCAGACGCCATTAATTGCTATTTTCTTGCCAAGTATTGTTTTGATTGTTTGGAGCTTGTTATTATCGCTTTGGTCCAAACATTTGTAATAAAAAAGTATCGATTTGCTCAACAACAAGTAGTTTATTTATTCAAAAATATAACATATATATTAACATTTGTTTAAAAATTAATATGGCTATATAAATGCAAAAATATTAAGAATTACGGTTAGGGAAGACTTGGGTGTTAAGAAATCTATTGTAACAATATCACACTGCACTTTCGCACACGCCAAGTGGTTCTGAAGGGGCCTCGCAGGTCGTGCTGGCAAAAGATTCCTCCTGAGCGAAGTTGAAAAGGCCAAAACTCGAGATGAGCATCCAGAAAAACATTAGCAAGACAAAGACTCGGAATCCTCGGTCCAGCCAGTACAGTCTGAAATAATATCCAGAGGAACATATTTATTTTCGCTAAAAAGTCTTTTTAAACAGAATAAACCAAGCCGTTACGATTAACCATTAAAATTTACAAATCCAGAACAATTTCCAGAACCTAAAAAAATTAATCAGGGATCGGATTGTTTCGTTGAACAGTGTCCAGAAACCGAATTTCAGCTAAATTGGGCCAAAACTATTTTTAAATAAATTATGAAATTTAGGAAATTCGCTGTAACCATTGTATTGCAAATTTTTCACCATCTTACGTGGTTCACATCAAGGCTACACGAATTTTATAGTTTCGTCAATATATATATCCTCAGATCCTAAGAGTTTCCTTGTGAGAAATTACTACCTTTTTTATTTTAAAAAACTAGACTCACAAAATAAATTTCTACTTTTTATGCAAGTGATTTGCCCTACCTGTTCATGTGTCTACGTGCCGCGGGCAGGGTGCTGTTGTCGTCCTTGAGGATGAACTTCCTGATGCCGAGCAGCATGTCTCGCACGTAGGTCTCCCACTGAATTGACTTTACGTCCGTGTTGAAGCATTCGCGCTCGTCCTGCGTCAGCTGCTCGCTGATCTCGACGATTTTTTTATTCGTGAAGTTCCACTCCTTGGTAGTGTAGTACTGAAGCAGGTCCAGCCCGCCTTGCAGCCGCTTCTGGATGTTCACCATGCTGCGGGATTTCAAATTAGTTCATTTTTTCAAATAATGTAGCAATCCACGATACATAAATTTAAAATAATCATAATTTGGAGGAATCAAGCATTATCATCAAGAATTATAGCATTTGCGAACATAAAACTCGCTGACACTCTTAATATTTTGGGGGGAGGGGGGGGGAAGTTGGGCTGTGCCCTTTTGCAGTGCGAAAGAATAATGTAGGCGAACAATTTGACTTTTTAATTAACAATTTAATTTTGAAACCTTGCAGGATAATTAAATTTTAAATAATATCCAAAAATTTTCTTTAAAAAAAAGCTAGTTGTATAAAAAGTAAAAATTATCTTACAAAGGCTTCTGCCGACAGAGGACGGCGAGGCAATCGATCATGTAGGCGGGGATGGTGTGGAAAAAGATGACGCAGAGGTCGTGCGCCAGCTTGGAGTTCTTGATGGAGCCGTCCGGCCACCAAACCCCGCCGCTAAACGGATACTTATAGATGTTCTTGCGTCCAAACTCGATGATCTCGCCCCAGCTGACCGCATTCCGCTCCGTCGTCGTCAGGTTCACCACCAGCGGGCCATGCTCCGGCCTGCAAATCGATATTGGTCAGGGATTTTTAGTTAGGCAACCCGCTGGCGTTTGCTACCCACCCGGTTGCATAATAATTTCGTCTTTGGCCACAATTGAAACTAAAACTGGCAACTTATACTCAATATATGGAAGTAAATGAAGCAGTTTTGGATAGCTGATAAAATTTCCAATTTTTTTACAAACTCATTTTCACCAGTAAGAGGTGAAATAGCTAAAATAAAGCTAGAATTTATGAAAACTATCACAGATAAAATAAAAAAATCTACTTAAAGCCGATCGTTACATTTCTGAATGTGATTTTCCCAAAATACATTTCTTTTGCATGATTTTGGAACTTTCAAGAACTTTTGCAAAAGTTTGAAAATTGAAAATCTTTCGATTCGTCACGCTGAGAAAATTCCAAAATTGCAAAAGGTTCTATTGAAATCTCCTTCTTATTTAATTTGTATTTATAATTGTTCTGCTATTCAAATCCTTAATTTATTCCAATTGCAGAAAATGACGTGCCGATGTCCAAAAATATCGAAATTAATTCGGTACCTGGCGTTGGCGAGGTGCCAGGCGATGACGATGAGTCCGTTGCAAGCCAGGTCGACAGGGATGAGGTCAGCCTTGTAGGCCGGCTTGCAGTGCATGGAGCGCAGAACACCCTTTCCGGCGCCCAGCAGCAGTCCTGTCGGCCCGTTCAGGTTGTCCACGTAGCCAGGAATTGGCTCGTTCAAGGCGGCCGTCACTTTGGAAAAAAAAAATCAAATCTCAGTTTGGTTAAAAACTCAACGGCAGACGCAGCCAGAGAAAATAATGGAAAACAACAATATAATCCAGGTGGATGAAAAACGGAACTTCAGGAGTCGCAAGGTTTATTTTCAGGCTCTATAATTTGGGTTTTTCCGACAGTATTGTCAATGGGCATGAACTTCAGAGAAATTTTAGCAAATATTTGACACTTTAAAAATATGTTTTAAATTTGTTTAACGTTTTTATATAATCGTTGTAATACTGTAATGTTTCTTTGAATGGAGAATAAATCAATAATGATATCAAAAGAAATGGAGAAAAATTACTAAGATAAAGTGGGAATTTTACTATTTTTTGCTTTTAAGGTAAGGAAGCTGAAATTTGAAATATTTTTATCATTTTACAATTTATTTCGACTTAGGAAATTTTTAATCATTATTCATTGGTCTAAGCATGAGTCCATAACTTCCTGCGCGAACAGCATACTATTATTGGAATAAACTTTATATAAATAAATTTACAAACGTTAAGATGTTAACACTACAAAAAGTGTTTCAACACAATTTAATTAAAGTTTTTATTTCCTGGAATGAACGAATCCCGAAAATAGTTAACGGAAGTGCACTGATTTCCCTTTCACCAATTGAAAGTAAACAAAGAGCGCGTGTTAGGTCTGCCGGGCTGATTAATATTGCTCACCAATGGACGGCCGGGCGATCGCGACAGGCATAACTTTGCTCGCGTCGGTGACCAATTTCTCGCAGAGGCTTTTGGAGAAGGCGTACGTGTTTGGCAGATTCCCGATCAGCCTGCAATCGTGATTCACATTAATCGAATGCGTGCGGAAGGCCAATATGGTGCTTACTTCGGAGTGATCAGCTGGACGAGGTCATCCTGCAGCCAGTCGATGCACTGGAACAGCTTTTCCGGCTCGAACGGCGCCTCGTACGGCTCCTCGCCTAGCACGTCGCGGTCGCAGTGGCAGTAAGACGTCGACACGTACACCAGCGACTGCGATTTCATTGTCCCAATCAAAGTTAATTAAGATTCTTTTCGAATTATTAGGCTGAATTTCTTCGTACTTTTGCGAAAATTCGTTTTTCTATTTATTTTAATTTGAAAATTTAAAAAAATCGCAACTTATTCAAACCTCCCAAGGACATACTCTTAGGATTCAATGATTTAGTTTTGGATTAAACCATTGAATTCCTGTTGCCTTGATGTGGACCATGTACAATAGTGGAAATAATTATCGATTCGACAATTTTAGCAATTTTTGGAGATTTTGAGAAAATTGATTTAAAATCCATTTTTGACGTTCCAGGAAAAAAATTCCCACAAGGGTTACTTCCAGGCTTTGTACGTTTTTAATGTTTAATTGTAAACGAAAAAACCAAGCTGATCAAATCCCTTGACAAAAAAACGCTTTAGTTTTGAAAAAATATCCTAATACAATTGGATAGAATTAACTTTTATCTCGGAACCTTAGAGTTTCCTTGGCATCTTACTTTTTTGGAGACTTTTTTTAAAACTTAATGTCAAGCCAAAATCAAGATCCAAACCCCAAATAAAGAAATTTCTTGCCGCACGAAAAGTAAATGAAAGAAAATTTTCCTTTTCATTATTTTAACAAATGTTTTTGGGTCGAACCATGAAGAAGTCTTTTTTGGTCTGCCCAATTTTTTTTTCATTAGGAGTGTGTTTTTACTAACAATTATTAATAATTAATATATTATGATGAATGAATTGTTCAGACTCTTACCTCGAGTTTTTCTATTTGAGAGCAGAATTCGAGAACCCGTTTGGTGCCCTTGGTGTTGAAGGTAAGCGCGTACTTGAGGGTCATGTCGAACCTCACGCACGCAGCGCAGTGGAAGAAGACGCTGACGCTGGCCAGCACCTCAGCCCTGAGATCAGGGTCCTTGAGGCCGAGTCCGTCCTCGGACACGTCGCCAGCCACCACGCGCAACTTCGAGAATGCTTCTGGACGCATCTTGCGAACCTCGTCGAAGATCTTGCAACACATTAGTTGAAGAGGAAAATATAAAATAATTGGCAATGACAATAAATTAAACCAGTCTTCATCCTCATTGCAAAATTGTTGTTTTAATTTCTCGACTATACTTTCGACGTCATCCATAGTACGTCCTAATCGTGAGTAAACAATTAAAATCAATACAATATATAATGTAATGTCACAACTTAAATTACATAGCCTCAAGTGATCGCCTATTTCAAAAATAAAATAATGGTTCTGGTTAAGTTTCAAACTGGGGCCTGGAATGGTTGCATTGCATTCGAATTTCCATCACTCTGCTTTATTCCACGTGATTAATTTATTAACTTTAGAGTGGAACGTAACACTTCATTAATTTCTTTTTATTGCGCCTATTTGTAATTTCTCTATAGTGTGTTACATGATAAATCTTGAAAGAGAACAACAAAATTCCCATCCCTTCACAGTTCTTTTGTAGTGCAATTTTTAATGCGATTATTAAAACTGCGGCAAATGAAGACGCTGGGTTAGTTATTTACGTGCAGTACCTTCTTGATGATCTGGATTTTTGTGCAGTTAAACGTGGCCAATGCATAATGAATAAATTTAAAAATGAATCCTCACCGGGTTGCTGAGGAGTGTGTCGAGTCGGCTTCGTGGCTGTTGGCCCCTCTTGGCACGCATCAGCAGGTAGATGCACTCCACCTCTGGGCATGACCGCAGCAGCTTTTCCAACAGAATCTGAAAATTTTCCAATGCATTTTCGCGTTAGATAATTTTTGCAGAAAACAAGCGGGGGCTAGATGTGCGGTAAAATTGGTTCACGCTGCGCAGATCCAAGATGGCGTCTGAATGTGGGAAACAAAAAGCTCTCTTTGGATTGCCGTACGAGAGTCAAGAGTTTGTTTTTACAATTCAAAAAACACAATTAGTACAAATAATGCAAATTTTGTCACAATATTGACGAAAACGTATTGGTTCTTTGCGCGCATTTTCCGTTTTTTCGCGCCATACTCCACCGGACGCCATACCTGCACGTCGCACGAATCTGGCTCTTGCTGGCGGAAAATCTTTTTAACGTGTTTTTAATCTTTTTAATCATGCAAAAAATCCAATTTTGAGCATTTCGAGTCACTAAACTAACCACTTTTTTGCCATCTCTGACATTGGGTAGCCAGTAATAGATCTCCGAACTGTTCAAATACCTCCCATTGCTTTGACACTCCTGAGTTTGTCTTAACAATGCGAGCCAACGGGCTGTTCAAGGGGAAAAGGGATTTAAATTTACTTTCTGGCGAAATAAGTCTTGATCTTTAATAAGGAAACTGTGCTTGCCGTTTGATTTGCATGCAAACCTTATTCTTAGAGCTGATTTTCTCGAAAATTTAAACAGCAAACTGGGAAATTTTAAGCTCTTTCCCAATTTTTGAACAGCATTTCAAGTAAAATAAAAAAACACTAAAGATTTCCAGTACATTGCAGCCTTACTTAAAGTCTAATTCAATCACGACTTACGTAAGAGTACTAAAGGTTAGTTCTTCTAAAAAATTTATACCTTTCCCATGAAACCAGTGGCGCCGGTGATAAATAGGGTTCGACCCTGGTAGAATTCGGCGAGGCTTGGGTACTTTGGCGGCTGCATGGCTGCTGATGTGCTGTGCCGATCGTTCCTCTCGCTCTGCGCCCTCGACTGAAAACAATTCTTGAAACATCGTGTAACGAGTAATTGTAATCACTATAAGTCATTATTTGTGTCCGACCAGACGCGCAGTCGCATTGCACACACCAGCCTAGAAAAGCTTACGCACTGTTTGCATAGATCAAGATCAAGAATCAAGAAGTAGATCTGACAACAGTTAGAACAGGTGACTTGCGACTAAATCGAAAAATTACACTACATACGCGCAGGGACATTTAACCAATCAAATTCGACACAAATCGGATACTAGATAATACAATTCTAAAAATATAGTTTTTATAGGATTTTTTGGTTTAAGTAACGTTTATGATAGGAGGATGACGTTGGGTAGTTTTTGCTATTCTCATGGTAATAATCCGAGGTTTAGAGTTAAAAATTTTAGCTAAACATGAAAAAGTCGAATAATCATGTTTTTCGAGTTTTGGAGAGAAATTTGTTTTGGAGAGAAAAAAATGAGAGCACTCTGAAATTTTCACACAAGTTTTGTATTGTGTTTAGCTATGGGAAAAATTTTGAGCGCATTTTTGAAATTCCAAAATCAGCTCGTTTCCAAAATATAAATTCAGTAGTGACCTTTGATCATAACTTAGGACATAGAGTTTGGTGTTGCTTCGAACGGGCTTGGCGAGAGAAGTTCAAAAGCACGCCATATTTTTGAAGATGATGTCTCAAAGTTTTCCAAAATTGTCCCGTAAAAACGCTAATAATAGAAATATAGTCGAATATTTCCATGACGAAATCTCATATAGAAATAGTTTCTGGTGTAAATTTCCTAAATTTTGTTGAGTCTTTTAATTGGCCTTATGCCAATTTTGTCCTCTGACCCATCCTAATTAAAATGGAAAATTCAAATGTATTTCTGAGCAGAATGAGAACAATAAGACAAATTTCTTGACAAAGGTTGGGAATGGTCGCTTGCAGCGATTTGCAATAACCACGAAATCACCCCGGCAACCATTCCGTTACTTCACAATCAGCATGCGTAAGACTAATTGTTCTGTGGGGTTTCATCCCAAGAAATGACGCATTATAGGTGGCAATTAATTTTCTTCTCTTATTAAGATTCGAAATAAATGCTAATTTGAATATACCTTCGGAAGTCGGTGTGGAGAAGCTGGGCAACGGGTGACGAGTGAGCCGGGCTTGGGATGCAGCTCTTATTTCTGGCGCTGTCCCCTCCCTGCAATTCGAATGCACACATGGCTCATACAAATCGAATGCATCAGCAACACCAATATTGAGTCTCTTTTCTCGTCACTCTCGGCAAACACAATTGCGAGCCAGCGAAAGCAGCTTTGTCCTGACAAAAGCACTTGCATCACTTTGATTGTAATAATAAAATAAAAATATTCATCGGGAGAAAATGATAAAAATCGAAAGGAGAAGAATTGTGACGATCCCATAATCAATTGAATTTTTTTAATTCTGCTCTAAACTAAGATTTGCCGATTGCATTTTACCCTTCCTTTGAACTGTCATAAAAAATACTGTAACTTTATGTGAAGCCACCAAAAGTGAAATTCTGAACGCCTGTTCATATTGTTTATTGGTTTAAGGTTGAAATAAATTGTTCAAAAATAACACAAAAAAATTATAACAAAAAATATCCTTCCGAGATTTGTATTTGGGCTAGCGCCAGAGATCAAAAGTGAAATGGACAGTGTTCGGTTGCGATCGGGGCTTTGTTCCTTGAAATTTGAAGCCAAGGCGGTTTCTCGCGGCGCTAATTTGCAGTCAGCCCGCGAGTGCACCCTACATCGCCAAAGCTGGCTTTCGAGCGCGTGCCAATCGCGCGTTCACATCTCCTCGCTTTCAAATTTTCTACATTCAATCCACTAATGAATGAACAGCAAAATTCGCAATTGCATTTATTTCATTTGGTATTTGGAGCAACGGTTCTTTTAGAGCCACAATTCACACGCTCAAATTAAATTAATTTTTGAAGGCGCAGGACTAAAACGTTTTTGAAGAAAAAATGTTTTATTACACAATATTTTGTAAATTATAAAAAAAAAATATGTTTTAAAGGGTGGTTTTCAACTCTATTATATATTTTATTCTAAAATATGAAAAATTTCCAATAAATGGAGAACGATTTTTTTTAAATAGAGATCTATAGTTAGACAGCTTTTGAAATTCTTGAGAATTTTTCTTTAGAGAAATAGAATCATCTGGAATGCGCTCTATTTTTTTAGTTGTAATTAAATTAAGCTTCTTCGGTGTATAACAAGCTGTTTATCTCTCCATATATACTTCCATAGAAATATTCTGCTGCATTTAATGTCAACTAATTTTTTCTGTAGGAAACTTTTAAATTATTTGTGTTAAACTTAAATTTAATGAACAGATGATAGAGTCTGAATATTTATGATATATTTTTTAAAGATAAAAATTCAAATCATTCTTATCAGCTTTTAGATAAAATTGTGTTTTCAATTTCCCACTGTATTATTCTTGCTCTTTAGTCAAATACATTAAATTAAAAGCAAGAAACGGCAAACAGTACTAGCGAAAAAAATGGTAAATGCAAAAAATCAAACATCGATTATGAAAAACCGGAATATAAAGCTAGCTAGTATCACCCCTCAGAAGATTCCCAAGCAATCAATCTCTACGCGCAGCTAGATAATCCCGTACAACCAGTTTTTCTTGTTTCCTCTCAGCCAATTACAAGAGTGCTTTATTGACAAAGGGATTTCTGATGACGAAGAAATAACCGCGAACAATTAAAGGCGTGCAACAAAATAAAAAAAGAGGATGAGTGACTCACGTGTCATGAAGTGCTGGTGCTCGAGTGCGGCTGCTTCTCAGGTGTCGGCTCGGCACCCTGGCCTCAGGTCACTTTCTCCGCGCGCTCACCCTGCGACCGGCGCCTCCCACGCGCGCACCCTGCCTCCTCTCCCGCCCACCCACCTTTGCCGCTTGCTGCCTTATTGAGCGAGGATTGCAGCGAGAAGAAGGAAGCAGTACGTCCAAAGGAAGAAAAGCAGAGTTCTGGTCCAAAGCGAGGCATGGGCAACGAAGGCTCAGGGTACGTACCTTCCGTCAGTCAGTCAGGCACGCGCGACCTGCATTGAATTACCGCCTTGCCACGGTGAAACTTCATTTCGCGTGCGCCGCACGTGCCACCCAAACTTTGGCTCGGACACTTGCAATGATAGTTGTTACCACACTCCTATTTCCGTTTGCATTTGCATAACATCTTTACCGGAATGTTTGGTCCTCTTTGATAAGGAAGGAAAGTGAAATTCAAACTGAAGGCGCTATTCGGTTTCTTTTGCTTTAGTTTTGGAAATGTTTTTTTATATTCAAATTTCTAACGAGTGGGTCGTTTTTTATTGTTTTATTCAAAAAATTCAAACAAACTTTATATTCTATTTTTTAGCGTTTGGGAACATTATAGGTGCTCGAGGATTTTTAAAATCTACAATACAATTTTAAACTGATTTTAATTCAATTTACCTATTTGAATAAGCTCTTATTAAAGTTCTGCATGTATTTATTAATTGCAAGGAAAAGACTCCATTTATTTCAAGCTCATGGAAGGCCTCAGATTTTGTTAAGTAAATCCGAATTTTGAAATAATAACTATCCGAAAAAATCTGCTCTCTGAAGGTGCAGGAAAAAACATGAATACTTCTTGACTTAATATGATGTGAAAATTCCATCCCTATTTTCATTCATGTTAGGACAAGAGAAAATATATATTTGTTATTTTACAATTTGCCTCAATTCTTAAACGAGTTGTAAAACTAACCTGGACAAGAGCCCAAGAATTTCAGTTAATATTGTTTATTTTAGAACAATGAATAAATTGCTCCATAGTTAGTTAAAACAGCACCTTGTTCTGGTCATTTATTGGCTGTGACAATTTAGGATGACAAAATAAAATCATTTGTGTCTACAACAGTCTAATATTTTGACTAAGTTATAAATAATCACTATAAGCTCCTACTGGTCTACATGTTTTTTTAATTTGTATATGTCCGGTTAGAGAGAATTCTTTTTTCATATGAACATAAACGAGAATTAGTAATCTGACGCTTCAAGACCGGTTTTCAAGTTCAACTTGTTGATCATTACGGGCCAACAGGGCAACTTTGTTCCATATTATGTAGTAATATTTATTTTGCTATTTTTAAAATACCCTTTGAACGTTGAATTTCTGTATTTTTCAGAGTTTAAACGGATAAACTTTTTTTAAATTTTAAACATGGCCAGCCGTAATATTCCCTCGATCATAAAAAATTTTCAAATTCAGTTAAGGATAAAATTAAAACGATTGACCTCCACCGGTGGCTTAATTTCATTCGACACAGAAATGAATGTGTGTTAGTCTTGAATAATAATAAGAGCAGAATATTCAACTATTAGTATCGTTTTTGCTCGGCCAGAACCACTGTTAATGAGTAGTGGAAACGCGAGACTGCGTTTGCGGCAGCGTGTGTGCACGCAAAGAGGTTAACGACGACGTGCGCAAGGCAATATCGGCGTTTAATCGCCGGTCGCTGTGCGATTAACACGACAATACGCGCGGCGAAATTTAATCCAGTCTTTTCTCCGCGCCGCTTCTTTGTGAGTGTGTGTGTTGCTCTCACTGCACAGCATTGTTTCCCAGAAGTAATCATGCGGCGACTCACACTCGAGGCGAGCGCTTGGGCGAGGATACTTACATTACTTACAGCTTCACTCGGGATTTTCCACTGACATAACTGAATGATTGGGAAATGAACTAGAAACAACGCAGTATTATAACGACGTGTGATGTAAATGACTACAGTAAAACAAAAATTCAAATTAGAATACAATTTACATTTTTGATCTGAACACAATTTTCATAAAAATTCAAGTAAAGAAATTTAATGATTGAAAAATTAAAAGCTGTATTTTTTTGTTTTAAATGGCATTGATTTATTTATATAAATGTACAATCTCATGATTAGGACACCAGTTGGAGCCGAAACATGTCGATAATAAATCAAATCTCAACTTTGGACCATCAGGATCATTTTCCTCTAGTGAAAATTTTACATAATTAAAATTTTAAGTAAAATTCAGATTTAAAAAGGCACTCTCCCAGTCTATATTCCTAAATTCATGCAATCCATTCTGCTGATTCTGATTCGAGTTTCTTCGTGAACGATCTTGGCACTAAATTTATTCTCTTTTGCACAGAAAATTATAATAAACTCAAAAGCAGCTTTTAAAAATGTCCCAAATATATGCTAAATTATTTGTCACCTCTGCAAAGGTTGACCAGAACTGGAAGTCGGTCTGTTTCACAAATAGACACGTCTTCCATGCTTTCCACTGTTTAACTTGTAAAAAACAAACAACTGTGACGAATGGCTGTAAATTGTATCAACTGCGTGAATTGCTTAATGCACTTTACCATTTCTTCAATTTCTTGAATTAAGCCGCCAATATAAAATTGTTTTAATTATTTTTTATACATATGATGTACACTTTCTTGTAAAATATATTTCATCTTTTCAATTTTTAAAAAATTAGTTTAAAATTTTGTATATAGGCTTATTCCAGGTGCGCATAATTGCCTAGAGTCGTGATTAAGGCTAACAAGAGAAATCCTTGGGTTCTTTTAAAACAATATCAAGAGCTCTCGTTTGCATACGTTATTGAAACAGAAGCAATGATCAGCGGGAAATCGCAATTGTCACTTTGTAAACGCTTTTTCTTTGCTTAGTAAAGAGATATGCAATATTTGTTCGCAATTTTCCACGTTACGCGCCCCGCTGGAGAAAGCAATTAGTCTTTGTGACATACTGTTGCCCAGATGGCAACAAATTAAACTTTTTAACTGCTAGAAAGTGCACTCAATTGGTGATAAAAATTTTCACTGGCCGCAATTAGTCATCACGAAATTGCAGTCGATCACTTTATTGCTCTCTGGTGATTTATGATAAGGAACATTTTTTCTTCATTAACTCGTCAGTGATGCTCAAGTTGCGAATTTCTTCCTGAAATTAAAATCGTCCAAGCATTAGATTTTTAGATAGAGAATAATTATAAGGAGTTTACGGCTATTAAAGATTTCCCCTTTTAAGATTAAGTGATAAAAACATATATTTTTTAAATTCTTTAAAACAGGCTCATATGCAGTAAAAGATTCAGCGAGTGGCCCAAATTTGAATTAGCTCTATTAAAATAAAATATTATTTGATCTTCTAGTTTTTTCCTTTTAAATGTGATTGCTAATTTCTTAGTGTTAATTTTAATTAAATTATTATTTGATGCTTTCGAGCGCAGAATTATCAGAACTGCAAGGAAGCAGCGCTCTCTGGTGTTAAGTTTTCGAGCTCTGAAGTCTAGCGAAACTGGGAGTGCAGCAGCGGGAATGGAGAGTGAAAGTTAGATAGCGCCGCGGCGAAGGCCGCTGCCTAGAAATCCACGCAGATCCACCAAACCGCTCGGCAGAATCATACTGCCTAAGAAAACAGGTTTATTCATTCATTCGTACACGTGCAAGCAACCGGCAGCCAGGTGAGCTTTTCCTGTTTTTCTTCCAGAAATTAAATTTCTTAACTGAAGCAACTAAATTGACAATAAAATTAATATTAGCTGAAATTTGACCTCGACAAGGTGGCCATTAAATATACGGACGCACGCAAATTTCTAGGAATATTAGGCCTAAGGTTTAATAATTATAACATCAAAAAATAATACCAGATTGCTTCAGTTTTAGTTGCTAGTCGGTGCAAAATTTGCATCCGACACAAGACACGCGATTGGCTGACTTTGCTTTAAATAAATATTCAAGTGAGTAAGCAATTTAAAAAGAACATTTGAGACTGTAAGAAGCTTTAAAGGTTTAAATCAGGTCAATGGAGATTTATTTAACTTACTCAAATTAAATATTCTGATTCCCCTTGATATAATCAAAAATTTCTTTGGAAAAAAACTAATTTTGTAATTTTAGTGCGAAATTTTCCGTTTCAAGGAATGTGTGCATTAGAGGAGTCGGTTATTATGTCATTTATCCGTTTCTTTGGAAAGCGAGTTTGCAGCGCGTAACTCTCCGCTTTGTATGGTGAAAGTTCAGTCTCGCGCGCACGCACGTTTGCGTAACGATTAATACTGCGTTCATACATAAAATGAATTTAGGAATGCGTCGAATTCCCGTCTTCAAGATCGTCTGTAGACGGGAAAATTGCAAAACACGACCTTGTCAACTATTTTAGGGCTGCAATCTGAATTAATTGAATCTTGTCACCAAGGCCGGACCAAAGTACGATCTTAATATTAGTCTCATTTTTAAGCGTTTCCTTAATTCTTGCAAAAGATGGCTAGCGAGACACAAAATAGGCGAAAATTCAATTCAAACGAATGCCAAACTCATTTTGGCCAGCATTTAGCTAATTACGTGTTATCCTTGGTGGTCTTAATAAATTATTTAAATTTCAGACGTACGTGTTTAGCCAAATTTAATTAAATTGAATTATATTGGTTCCTGAGTCACTTTTTAAAAGCTGCAGGTGCCAATTCAATTAAATGAGCATGAAATTAATGTAGAAATACGGAGAGTTAATGACTTTGAGCATGATATGTGTGTGGCATCCAAAATATATATTCTGCTGGAAATGGTGGTTTTGGCGGAGAAAGCGATTTAGCAAAAAGCGCGATTGTGATTGGATTTGTGAAGACGTGTGCGTAACTTTGTCATGCTCAAATGACCCGCTAATCAGCCGCGGGCGAAATTTACTCTTCAGCAAAAAAGCACCAACAAAGATGCCATTTTTAGAAAGGCATTCCTTTTGTCAGATCGTTGTTTTCTCTCCCAAGCAAAACGGAAATTTTCGGAGCTAATAATAACTTTACAGTATCTTGTATAATTTGGATTTATTTATAGATATTTGGACGAAAAATACCGATTAAAATCTTTTATATTCACGCTGTTCAGTCTATTCAACGGTATATCACTCGTTAAAAAAAAATAAATCAATTTATTTCAATAATTTGAAACGTTTAGTGGCGATTAAAATTTACGATGAACGTTTAGTAAAAGCAAACAAGCCACTAATTTAAGCTGCACACATTCTTTTCTGACTAGAAAATAAAAAAATTGATGGCGAATCTTTTGAAATAAATTATGTTTGATGTTGCGAAAGAAACCACGACAAAAATTATACATTTCTTGAAGGAAACTAGAAATCATAACTGATGCTTCTCAATTCAATTCGCAAAATATTCAACGTTGTTTATTTCCTTTTCCACGATTGAAACGCGAATTTAATGTAGCATTTCCGTGTGCAAATTTATTTGTTTGCTCAAGGCAGCTTTCGTTTGATAAAACTTTCTTGCTTATGCGATTGATTCAGGATCCAGTGCAACTGCGTTTGCTCCACTTGAGTGCAATTAGAAATCTGCATTTTTTCTCCTCGCAGTTCTTCCGCGACCAATTAGTTCAAAGCAGCGTCGATTACATATACAATTACGTTTCAAAAGGCAATCCTCGGAAGACAATTTTAGCTGCGTTCATCATCTCAAATAGGAGATAAATATGTTTGCTTTCTTCTCTCTCAAAATTGGTTACAACGACTATACAAATAGTGTAAAATGGAAAATATTTGCCCGCACGTCACACTTGTGAAGAGCGTGAATATTTGATTTCAGCCAAAACGATTGTCATTAGAAATGTTTGTTCATCGTTAAAAAGGAATGAAAAAATTTAAAACGTAAAATTAACGAAAAATCAAACAAAATTTTGACTCTTGCTTCAATTTTTCGCATTACATCTTTGATATTTTCTACAAATATTTAAAGGACTGTCGAGACAGGTTTAGCTAGAATTTTAGAGACATACGAACTTTGACAGTTATAGCTTGGTGTCGGCTTTCTTTTCGTGGTGAAAATGTGACCTTTCCATTAAGCAATGATCGTTTCGCACACAGGCCCAGACAAAAAAGCAATGACTGATTTTAGGCTCAATTTCAAGTTTGAGATGCCCAACAAGTAAGTCTGGAGTCTGGATGCAAAACTTGTTTGCGAATTCAGCTAGGTCATCAATTAAAAGAGCACAAAGAGGAACTCAGCTTTCGATTCGCGCGCAGCGTCAGTCGGTCTATCCCTCCTCGGCACGCTCAAAGAGCCAGTTCCGCGTCAGTCGGTGCGTTAAATTTCTTCTCGGCACTCAATCAGATTCAGTTTCGCTGCGAGAGTGACACAAGTGCATCTGGACTCGTGCTTTACCCAATTTTTTTCGTGTAGGATGGCAAACGAGAGGTAACCATTTATTTAATTTCATATGTTTTTATTTATTTTTTATTACTGCTCGTCATTGTTCGCAATTGTTAATTTACTCTTTGTTTTTACTCCTTTTTTAATTTTTAAAAACCCCAATTAAACAATTATAACGAAATCATGCTGCGGGTATAGTACACATTGTTCATTGTGACAGACTTTCACATTTGTTTGAGATTGATTGTGATTCATTTTTCACGCTGGCCGAAAATTAATCGCGTCTTGTCAGCCTATTCGAGTCGCGGCCGTTCGCAATGCCGGCGCCGGCACGTACGCGGCGCAAGAGATGAAACTAGTTTTCGGGAGGCGATGATAATGACCCAATTTTGCAACTGATACATATCTTTGATTAAACCCTATGATGAACACATGGTTACACCGTGGATATATGCGCTTGCGGCTCCCCTTCCTCGCAGCGCGGATTAAATCATAAATCTCTTCTCTGCGATAAATTATATCTCACCTGCAAAATGAAAACACTTCCTCTCGTTTGTCCTGGTCATGTTCCGGTGAACACCAAATTTTAATTGAGATAAAGCGGGTCGCGGTTTAGAGGCTAGGATAACCATATTTTTATTTTGCAACGTCATTTCCCGGTTTTAATCTTTTATGAAATTCGACCATTTTTTAACAAAGATTTTTAACAGGAGAAAATGCAGCAATTTTTCTACCTGATGATTTCTAAACACGCAACAGTAGAGTTTAATTCTAAAAAAAAAACGAAATTGTTGCTTCTACGAAACGCAGGAAAAGTCTGGAAGGAAATTCAGGCTCAGGTTGCTGTAGAAAGGGATTTTTGCACACACTTCTACTTCTAAATTTTTTTATTAGATTCCTCACGGTTTTATTCTAATTGGCCACATGCGCGGAGAAATCATTTTTTTCTTGATTATAATTTAAAAATAAGTTTTGAATGTTTTATCTTCCCTATGATTTCATGAAAATTAAATTTGAAACTCGCACTTACCCCAGAAATCGTTCAAAGCAACGCAAACCATTTCAGAAAATCTAAAAATGAACGTAACAGATTTATTTTGAATTATATTTTTTTTAATTATTCTTTCATTATGTAATAGTATTCTTTTGCTCGAAATAATTTGATTTAATTTGAATACTCTCCCCGTAAATTTAAATTTTTATTTCACAAAAAAATGTATTTGCCTCAATTATTTCCACTGTAAATATTTAAAAAAAAAATCCATTAAACATTATGTTTATTTTTTGCAGGATGTCGCCGCTGAACGGGCTGGACCCGTCGATGAACCGAGTGTCGGCATTGATGAAGGGCAAGAGCTTTTTCGTGACCGGGGGCACCGGCTTCCTCGGCAAGGTGCTGGTGGAGAAGATGCTGCGCGACTGCGGCGAGCTGGACACCATCTACCTGCTGGTGCGGCCCAAGAAGGGCAAGGAGCCCAGCGCGCGCGTCAACGAGCTCTTCGACTCGCCGGTGAGGCACCAAAAACGGCTTTGGCCTTGCTTTGCTGCCATTGGGTTTATGACCGCAGAAACGCGGAAAAAAATATAATTATTTGTGTCGTTTGTCGAAGTTGCTCGAGCGTATCTTCATCTTTGGAAGTCTTACGCAGGAAAGAGCCAAGGTCGAGACAAAAAGCGTGTGGTTCTTTTCTATCTCTTGGCCCGTGAGTTGCGGGATTCCCTTCCAGCTGCAGTTGCAGTCTGTCGAAACGGTTGCGCAACTCGCGTATGTAACAATTCTTGAGAGAAAATTCAAAATGCACAGCGGCGCTGGAGACTTTCTAAAGTGCATTGAATGCAACGTTATCTCGAGATGAGCATTACGCAAGCAACCGCATGCCAGGCAAACTGGTTCATGCACCTGATTTTCCCTGCGGCGCGGCGAGAGTCGCGCGATCCAAACCAATTGAAACGTGAAATTACTTCTTGAAAGTCTCCAGGCACAGTTATTAATAGCTAACAGCGGAAAAAACTAGGTTGATTTTTTTTAAAAGCAATTTCAAAACACGTAGAGCCACAATTAGTAGCAATTTGAAGCTGACTTAGATTAAAATAATTTTCTTAACAAATTTTAAGCAATAAATTAATATTACCTTGGCTTGTTTTCGTCGAGAAAAACGTTAGCAATCTTGTGAAAGCAAGGAAATTAAATTCTAATGTGCTGTTCTCATCACGCATTCCTAGTCACATATGAGAATAAATAAAGCATATTTTGATCAGGCGAAGAAAGTTTGAGGTGCACTTTTAACGAATTGTGGTGCGTCATTATTTGGTAACGCCGACACAGCACTTCTCATTCTGCTTGACGAATTAGAAATGAAGAAATCTGCTGGCCGGACCAGGCAGGCAGCCACTGACCCCTTTTTTACGCAGCGTCGGCAATCAGCTATGCAAAAAAATAGGCACGTGTTTATTGTTCGCTCTTGTCAGTAAATAATGAGAATAAGTTAATCTACATCTCTTACTACTTCAGAAAAAAATTAATTAAAAATCTTGGGTTGGAGACCTTTTTCCATCCATTAATATTATTTTTTATCATTTCATCTTTAATTAAAATTTTTAACTTTAAGTCCCCAGGATTTTAGGGCTTGACTGAAACCCCTATGCAAAATCTACAGACGCCTCACTGTCGACTGAGAATTTATGCCGGCGGCTGACATGGCTAACAAAGCTTTAAAAGTGAAATGTCTACGTGCATAACGGCTCACACGGCCAGAGACCAATTTTTCCTCCAGCACTTCTCGATTTTTTTAACTTTTTGAGCGGCGCGGCAGGCGGCTAAACACGCGATCCTAGCTGAGACCTCTACATATATTATGCCACGTTACGACTTTTCAAATAAAAAATAACATTATAATTGTAGCTCTTTGAGAAGCTGCGTACAACGCGTCCGGAGGCGCGGAAGCAACTGGTGGCGATCGCGGGCGACGTGGTCGAAAAGGACCTGGGAATCAGCCCCGCGGACCGCGCCCTCCTCATCGAGCGCGTCAACATCATCTACCACTGCGCGGCGACGGTGCGCTTTGACGAGCCCCTGAGGAAGGCCATCATGCTCAACACCAGGGGCACCAAGCTGGTCGTCGACCTGGCTGAGGAGTGCAAGGTGCGCCAACTGAGTCAAAATCAAAGTTCGATTTTTATATTTTAATGTTTGCTCGTAGAACCTGGACCTGCTGGTGTACGTGTCGACCGCCTACTGCCACCTCAAGGAGGCCCTGCTGCAGGAGAAGATCTACGATCCTCCCGCCGACCCGCACAAAATCATCAAGTGCTGCGAGTACATGGAGGAGAAGATCGTCGAACAGATGACCAAGAGGTTCGAAAAATCGGAAACATCAATTTTTTTAAAATATACTATTTAAATTGTAAAAGAGACACTTTTTTCAAGTGTGCTTCAAAAGAAAACATTTTTCAGCACGATTTTTTTGGAAACTGAATGTTTTTTGACGATTGTTATAAAATTTTGACTTTAAATTTTGCATAATTTTTTATTTTGATTTTTAAGAATCCTAATGGACGCACCCAACACCTACGCTTACACAAAAGCTCTCGCTGAAGGCCTGGTCTCGGAGAAGATGGACAAAATTCCGTCCATCATCCTTCGGCCGTCAGTCAGTGAGTGTTCTCACAATTCAAAATTCAACTCGGATTTTTATACAATTTTTCCCCTAGTCATTCCAATCTGGAAGGAGCCGATCGCAGGCTGGACAGACAACATCAACGGCCCGACGGGCATCCTGATCGCCGCCGGCAAAGGTGTCCTGCGCACCATGTGGTGCAAGTCCAACACATACGCTGACTTTGTCCCGGTCGACATCGTGGCAAACGCCATATTGCTCTCCACTTGGAATTACGTCGGAAGAAAGTGAGAGGATATTTTAATTATTTGTAAACATTTAAAATATGAAATTTTAAAATATCAAATTTAAAATATCAAATTTAAAATATGAATTCGTTCTCAGGGACCACGAGAAGCGGGTGTACAACTTGACCTCGAGCGCCGAGTTCAAGGTGACGTGGCAGGAGATCATCGACATCGGCACTTCTCTGGTGGAGAAGGTGCCGCTGAACGGCATGGTTTGGTACCCTGGCGGCTCCATGAAGGACTCCAAGATGATGCACAACATTTGTGTCTTCCTCTATCACACCATTCCCGCTTACTTCTTGGATGCCATCATCGTCCTCGCTGGACACAAACCAATGTGAGCATTAGAAAGTTAAAAAAATAATTGACTATTTCCTCATCAGCCCCCCCCCCCCATAAACAAAAATAGTAAATAATTCGTCACTAATTAAAAAAAATGATTAGGCCTAATGAAACCAAACCAGCTTTTAACGCTGGTGATTTTAACTAATCATAAAAACTCTTTGATTATTCGTCCGATAATTTGACAACATGAGAACAGCCCTTATTTTTTATGTTTTTTTAGTTTGAAGCGCGTTCAGGACCGCATCAGCAAAGGATTCGAGGTGTTTGAGTACTACGCCAACAACCAGTGGGACTTTGTGAGCACCAACATCTTATCGCTGCGCCACGTGGTCAGCGAGACGGAAAAGGACCGCTTCTGCATCCACGGTGACGACCTCGACCTGCACACCTACTTTGAGGCTTGCATCAGGTCGGCCAGGATCTACGTGCTCAAGGAGATGCCCGACACACTGCCTGGAGCCATCAAACACGCCAGAAGGTAAATGATGCCCTCGTCAGAACCATTCTTGGTCATTGTTTAAAAAAAATTAAGTCCGTTCTCATTAACCCTGTGGTTTTATTGGGGGTCAATTTTTTCCCTGAGAACAGGGTTAGAATGTAAAAAGAGACGAAATTTTTGCAATTTGTTCAATTGTTCTTGCATTATTCAAATTTCAGACACGTAATAATGGTTGGGTCGAGTCTTAAGATTTGTTTATAAATGTCTAGTCTTGAATAGGATTCCTGGTTCTGCATATTAAAACATCAATTTAAATGTTATTTTTGAACTCAAAATAGTTTGTAAAAACCACTCTTAAGCTAAAAATTCCACCTTGGCTCTCTTATTGCTTCCAAAATCGATTGAAGGAAGCAATTTCCTGTCCATTTCTCTAACAAATACATGGATCTGTTCGCAGGATGTACTGGCTTGACAAAATCGTGCAGGCTCTGTTCTGGTATTTTGTGATGTACATGATCTACTCCTACTCAACCACCGTGAGCTCGGTGGTGGACTCAGCGTGGGACTCGACCAAGGGCTTCGTCACGCCCAGCATCATGGGCAGCGAGCAAAGCACCCTCAACTAGCTCATAGCAGCTCTATATCTTGCCAAACGTTTTTTTACTATGGTTTCCCACTTTTGAAATCATTCGGATTAACGTCTCTTGTGTGATATGTTCAAGAGGTTAATTGCATTGCTTTCCACTAGAAGAACAAAAAACGGAACAGACCCTCAACTAGCCCCCTTGCCCATAGCAGCTCTATATCTTGCCAAAAGTTTTTTATTATGATTTCCCACTTTTGGAATCATTCTTATTAACGTCTAGCAGCTCTATATCTTGCCAAACGTTTTTTTTTTACCATGGTTTCCCACTTTTGATAAAATTCTGATTAACGTCTCTTGTGTGATATGTTCAAGAGGTTAATCGCATTATTTTTATTCTACTAGAGGAACAAAAAACGAAACAGACGCTCTCTTTTACTCTCAGTTGCACAAGTCAAGGAAAAGCAAAATATTTCTCTCTTTACAAAATGTTTGTCAATAAACTTTTCTTGTGTAGAAGAGGAATTTTAGATTAAGAACAATTCGCAGCGGGTCGCAATTATTTTTCCGCTCTGCGAGATTTGCTCACTCATCTGTGTTTATTTCAAATTATCGTCGGACTGTTTTATAAATATATTTACAATTTTGACACTCTCACATTGACAATTTATGTACGTGTGTAATAATTACCCATAACACGTTATTTCTGCAATAAAAACATTTAAATCAGAAAACGGTTATTTTGTCTTAATAGCGGCGCTTGACGCTTGAAGCGGAGAATGAATTAAATATAGGGAATGCGCTTTAATTGTGTGCGGTCATTAAGGACGGAGAAAGCTGTATATCAGGTCACAATCACTGAACTTAGTTAAAATATTAAATGAAATTGAGATTTAAATCATAGCATGGCTCAGCTTTGGATTAAGTCATAATGTAAAAGCTACATAAGTACAGCTTTGAAAGGTATAATAGTTAAGTAACACGTTCTCGCACTGCACAAATGCCTGTTTCTGCCCCTTCAGGCCTCGGATTATTATTACTTTACCTCCAAAACAACATACATTCCTCAGTATTAGCTGCAGAGAAGTCTGAATCAGCAATCATTGAAAGCGTACGACTTAACTCATTGCTGAGCAACAATCGAAAAGAGGACACGAGTGTCCTGCGAGTGACGAAATCTTTGCCAGCCCTCCACTCGACCTTCCTCAAAAAAATTCACAAGCTCAAAATGCAATCCTTTGTACTGAAAAGTTATTGATTCTTCTGACACGAAAATTCAAGTGGGAAAAAATCCATATTGTACACCTTTCTGACAGACTGAACGATCTTAAGTCAAAATCACTGCAATTTTCTATTTAACAGTGACTCATCGTAAACAATTTTCGTGAGATTTTTAATAAAAGCGAAATTTTCATAGGGCTGTAACTTTTGTTGTGAGTGAAGTAAATTGAAAGTTTTTGTGTTCAAAATGTTCTAAATTAGACGTTCGCCCAACGACTTAGCCGGGTCAACGAACTCCGTACGTCAAAGGTCAAGGTCAAAAGTTAAAAAAATCCATTTAAGGCTGTAATTTGGTGAGTGAAATGGTATATTTTGTCTCTATATTTATTCATGAGTTTCAGTGAGTTTTTTGCCTGATTTAAAAATGCTTTTAATTCACGATGACGTGTTTTGGAGAAATATTTTGTATGGAAATTGAAGTACATCTAATTTTTTAAATTAAAATAAAATAGCCAATATAATATACCTCATACGCGTAGAAATAAAATGTGAAAAAAATGTGGAAAGTTTTCCTTCTTTTTCGACAATTTTAACAACAAAATGACTTGAAAATAAAATCAATTCAGTAAGATTTCCAACATATTTGATGATAACTTGGTAGATAATAAAATTGAGATTTTTAGGCACCTATTTTTGGGGCTGGAACTCATCCCCGACTTCAAGCTTTTTTTATGCGCTCGAGAAAAGATGTTTTTGATACCTATTTATGTTTTTTACATGATAAATTAAAACCTGGAGTCATTTTCGATACATTTTGCACTATTTGTTTATTTTTCATTCTCATTTTGGTCTACTTCTGAAGCTCGAGGAGCGCCGAAAATGTCCGAAGACGGCGAAAATATATATTTTTGTTTGGGGTGAGTGTTTTAAAGGCTGGTCCAAGTCCAAGATAGAACGAAAATGAGTTCAGATTTTAATTTCTCATGACGTCAACACACATAATATATGAAAAGACACCAATAATTGAGCAATACGAGCAGATAATTAAAATAAAATAAGAGTGGAAGAATGAGCCCAGAAGAGGCAAAAAAATGCAGAAAATAACAATAATTATAGTAACAATTCTAGCGGCAGTGTAGCTGTAATAAACACTTCTGATCTGAGCACAGAAGAGGCGAAAAAATGCAGAAATTAACAATAATTATAGTAACAATTCTAGCCGCAGTGTAGCTGTAATAAATAAACACCTCTGATCTGATTTATTGGTCAGCGACTCTTTTATGGCTATTTCATGGGTATATTGTGAATGAGGTTTTCCCACGGAAATTCAACCACAGGAAAGGATTGTAAATAAATCTTAATTAGGATCGAATTACAAGTATTTTGCCATACCACCTTCATTCAAACAATCTTGGTCAATGAAAACGCACCCGTATATATGAATTTGTGAAGAAATTTGTTACGGATTAGCGTGCGCGAAAACGTGTAAGCCTCCGGGGAGAGTTGAATGCGAGAAGAAAGAGCCAATTAGTTGTAATTTCAGCAGAGCGCAAGGTCAGGCGACGTTTGCTCCGATTCCTTTGCAATCAGCTGAGTTTCGTCACCGCGGATGGAGGATAGGAAATATCTGCGTATGCTACAGAGGAGCGTTCGTTGTTGTCAAAGGTCAAGCCGAAGGCGGCAAGGCTGACCGAGACTTTGTTGCGACTTTTCGCAAAGAGCGTGCGCTCGGCCTTAGCGAGCAACGAATATCACGCGGCCTCTCGATTGAGTGCCCAATTCTTCTGTCTGCTTGTTTTTTTACCCTCTCGTGTTGTAAAAGGTGCATACGTGCAGTGCAGTGACAGAACACATTGTTCCCGTCGATTTTATGTGTCAAGGCGCGACGAATGGATCATACAAGTGACGCGGATATGCATGTGTAAATTATCATGATCGCGACTGCTGATCTTTCAATAATAATTCTGTTCTAGTGAGTGCGATCGGTTACTCAACAGACGCAAAAAGAGATATCTCTTGAGCGCTGGAAAATTTCTCCGGTGGTTAATGAAAACAAATGTTTTGTCGATGAAATCGTCTTTTGCAATTTATATTAAAAGGGGTGCAAACTAGCAATGACACACCTTTCAATCCGAAAATTATGGTAATTTTCGCTACCATTCGATAGTTTTTGATGCAAAAAGAATGGTCTTCGTTATTATTGATTTACTGAAGATCATCGCCCCGGTAATTTAAAAGTGAACAATTTCAAGAAATTTCAAACTGCTGTTATTTCTCGAAAGGTGATCGAATTTCAATGCCTCAGTTGTATAAGCCCTTAATATTCGAAGCCGCCAACAGATGGCGCCACCGTATACTTTAGTAATAATACATTTTAAGGCATTACTACAGCGATTTCAGACTTAATCCTGCTGCTGTGAATTCTTCACTTAATATTCTTTCTTTTAACGTGCTCAAAACTAAAATCGGCGATGCCAATCGCCGTAGAATCGTGAAAAACTATTTTTTGAAATATAAAAAGCTTTTCCAACGTTTCTACGGCGAATGGCTACGGACTGATTTTGGTTTTCAGCACGTCAAAAGAAAACATATAAAGTGAAGAACGCTCAGTAGCCGGATTGAGCCTGAATACACAGCGGAAGTGCCTTTCAAAATTAAATTTATTACTAAAGTAAACGGTGGCGCCATCTGTTGGTGGCTTTGAACACTAAGGGCTTATGTAACTGGTCTATTAACATAACATTTTGAGAATCTGCTCTGCGCGGCAAATCGAGTGGTCTACGATTTTATCATTTTGGGAACATTCGTGGCTTTTCCAAAATGTTCCATTAGAAAAGTGGCGTGGGAAAATCGCGTGCAGAATTTTAATGGCTTTAGTAGACCTTTATTATTTTCTACGCAAAATTTGGCTTTATTTTGGCTTCTTCTATATTTATTTTGGGCTGCATAATTTGCTTGTAAATACAAGTAAGTCAATTTTTTAAACGGATTTTCCGCGGAATCAGGAGGAGGATATTTTTCCAAACTACATTATTAATGTTTCGAATTTTTATCAGCTACCTGAATTGGCCAAGAATTTAGCTTTAGTACTCGTAGCCGCTGAATTATAAAGTATAACTCGTACCCGCAATATGTTATTCGTTTTTTTTTTTTTAGCAAAAAAATCTCAATCTCGATTGCAATTTTCAAGATTTTAGACTTATTAACGGCCGTAGAATGTTTCCAAAATTCGAGACTTGGACGTCATTAACTCAAAAACCACGAATAACGTAAAATGTCCTTTGGCAATTAATTTTCCTCTAATTGCAAACTCTCTAGAATAAAAGAAAGAAAACAAATCAATTTTTCGGATTCATATAGGTCCGCTCTTCTGATGAGGGATGTGAAATTTTTCTGGCGCTTGATGAAGAAAATTGTGTACGTGTATTAATTTGTCTTTTGCAACATATGATTGTAAAAATCAAATGAAAAAGTTGTATTGCAAAAGTATAAAACAGCTAAAGAAAATTAATTGAATTTCCTATTTTTCAATTTTTCTATCTAAATTACAAAAGTATATTAATTTTTTTACAACCAAGAAAGATTTTCATATTCATTATTTTTATATATTTATTGCCCTTTTTGCTGTGAAAATTATTTCCTGAAAGAAGATTGACCTGTTGAGGTCGAAGAATATTGAATTATAACAAATCTCATCGCAATAACGTTTAATATCATTCAAGGCTCTAGCACTAGCAATTATCTTTGCTGTAATTTAAACCGCAATGAGCATCGAAGTCTGGGAAAACCTGCAGCAGAGTTGCGACCTCGCAGACTATTAATTTTCCTTGTGTTGGTCTCTGCCCTTTTCGCGGGGGCATGAAAATGGATAGGAATTCAAATTCCTTTTTGGCTTGATCTGGCTTACGCCATGATGCTGACCCAACAACATTATAAATCACGTTAATTTTACCTGAAGGTGATACACGTGCGGAATCCAAGTTAGAAATTACTGCCATTTTGGCTTAAAGTAGCATTCCAAGATTGTTCAAGAAAAAAGTCGAATTCCATTCATGCTGCCAGCAGCTGTGAGTGTAACGGAATTTTCGAGAGGGTCGTCTGGCGCCCTCGTTAGTTGAAAAAGGGCAGCAGGATGCGTCTGATGAAAAAATCATATTAAAAAGAGAGAAGGAAACGTGTCAAAAGGCATCTCTTTCAAGAGACTGAAAAGGTGCTGACGAAATGCACCGCCTTTTGTTCGAGATATCAGCAAATAAAGCGGCGTTTTCAACTTTTAAGATCAAGGCGAGAGTGTTTGCATTGTTGTCGACTGCACCTTGACATTATCTCGCAACAATAGGAAACACAATGCGACAAACACCTCTTTCCTTGTACGAAATTATTCTCCTCACAGAGATAGATCTCGCGCGCGGCCGTTTCTTTTTTCCATATGATGAGAAGACTAGAGATCGTGTTCAATAACGCGAACGCATTCGAGCACCTACTCTCAGGGTGCTAATGAACCTTCTTGTCAGGTCGCCTTGCTCAATCTCGGCACTCGGGCAGCCTGCAGCTGAGAATTTTCTGACCTTAAGTCAAAAGCAAAAAAAGTCATCCAGCACGTTCGCAGCGACCTCTTTCTTCCAATTTACTGTTTATTTTTAGAATAAAGCTTGTTCAACTTACTCGCTTAACTGTCACATTGATTACGTCTGCTTCTTTTTGATATTTTGTCGGAATTCTTTCAAACAAAAGTTTTGCAGTCAATTCTTTTTTAAATGTAAATAATTTACAGATGATCTTCATTTCAAGGTGTAAAAGTTGGTATTCCCCCTCATAATTGTATAAGTAGCAAACGATGTAAGAAAAGCAGTTAGATAGGAAAAGAGAGTTCGACGCCTGCTCAACCTGTATTAGAACACACTCTTGAGAAATCAGCTGACAAGTAAAATCGATATTTTCGCCCTTGAATGCAGCATCTCAGAGGAACAGAAATGGGGAAACTTTGAAGAACGTGCAAACATGCGTTTTGCAGCCAGTTTCTCAAAATAAATAGCTCCAATTTTGACCACACTAGGAAATTGGCCTTGTTGAAATGTATTTTTTAAGCAAAAAATACATTTTTGGATGCAATTTTCGCATGCTTTTTGCAGGCAATGACGGAAACCAAAGGATAAACAAATCGGGCAGGACGTGATCGGTTTTTTGGCCGGTGTTGTGCAAATTTGCGGCTAATTACGACCACGCGATTACGTGCGAATCCGCGAGGTAAAAAATGGAAGCCAATCGATTGCGGTCATGGAACACAAGGGACAAATAATAAACGACACGAAGAACGAGCAAACGAACCCAAATGCGTGCGCCAAGGCTGCCGCGAGAGAGCTGTTGAACCTGCAATTCGATTCTCCGTCGCAAAACCGATTTCCTCAACACTATATAACGCTTTCCTTATGTGCTCATTGGATTTATATTAATAGATTTTATTAGCATGACGGGTACAAATGTTCTGCATTGCAACTTAAAAGGATTTACTTGATTGTGATTACATTCGTTTGAAATTTAATTCGTTTTGATATATGACGCATTTTATTTTATTTTTTTACTTCACAACAGGGTGATTTTGTTTAAAATAAGGGTTCGTTTATGTTTTTCGAATTATTAAAAAATATCAAAATTATTTTGGCTTAGTTCTCAGTAGAGGGCTGTGATTGATTTATTTTGGAAAATAGTCGACCTTCATTTTGAATAAGAATTTAATGATTTTTTTATTTGTTTTACAAGGCTATTAAAACCCATTCATTAGCCTTTCATGGCTTTTTACATATACCACCAGAACTGCACCACATGTTTTGGAGGCAACCACTTTTTCTTTGGTTTATAGCCGATTTGGATGATTTTAGACGCATCTTATACAGTTTTAACAGTTTTTACGATTAAAAGTTCAGCTCAATTGGCTTCAAATTGCATGATTTGTGCCCATTTTATGGTAACACAACAATTAGAGACTCAGAAAAGAAAAGGTTGATCGCCTAAATTTCCCACAAATATTTAGGCAAGCTTCAACACTTGTAAAACAGAGATTTTTTACTATTTTAATACTAAATTAAATAAAAAATAATAATGTAAATTTGCTGCATTTCCTGTGCTCTGGTGATAAGTGAAAACACGATACTAATGAAACCTTTCCTAATTTAGATTTTATCGCATCGAAAAATTATATGAAATTGAACGTAATGTTCACCAAATCGTTTGAAATTTTTTAATCTATTAAAATGTATAAATATAAATAACTGTAAATCTTATGATTTTTTAACGTGAGCAACAATCTGAAAATAATAAAATTAAAAAAGCAGTACACGACAAAGTTCGACTCATTTTTGTTTAAAACTTACTGCTTCTCATTTAGAGCCATACATTTTTAAAAATAAATTACTAGTTAAATTGAAACGTCCGAAAGTGGAAAATGATGTATACTTGAGGTTTGATTAGATACCATCAGGCATTGTGTAACATGACCAAACTGCCATGAATGTTCGGATTTTGCCAATTTTCCCGTAAATTTACAGCACTTAACATTTTTGCTAATGCAAGATTTCCATTTCTCTCGACGACGATTTATCCAATAGTTTAAATTTTACTACATAGGGGTAAATTTTAGCTTTGAGGATTTGAATTATGCGAGTTTTTTTGCATTTAGCCTCTTCAAGCATGAAATATAAATAAACAAGAGCGAAGTGATATTTTTTAGCTTATCTTTCCAACTTTTATGATCAGTATCCCCTCAACCAGGCTGGATATTTTGTTCCTTTCCAAGTTGATGGAGGAAGGATGGCTGGGGCTGTCTCTTGGGTCCAGCGCAGTGTCCGCGGCTGGAGGGGCGGGTGCATAAATACAAGACGTACTCGCCACGCGCTCATAGTTGAAAGTTGGTTATTCGTGTATGTGTGCGTGCCCGTCCCGCGACAAGAGCAAGGTTAAGGATACACACTTTTGCCGCACCCAACCCGACATGTGAGTATCTGATTAATTAATTCCGGGCCTAAATTTCCCATTCTTAAATTCTGTTCAGATAACTAAAAATAGAGTCGCAAACCATGTCGGCTCGTTCGGATATCGCAGAAACCCGTTTGCCAGGCACCCTTGGCGGTGCGCTGCGAGTTACGAAGAATAATATTAGATAACGAAGGAATAACGCGGCAGTCGTCGTCAAAGTCAGTTAATTGCACTGCCAATGCTAAATGCAAGTAGTGCAGTACCTTGATACAACCTTGTTGTTATTTATTCCCACAGTCAAAAGAAGGCCGGCATTTGATATATTTGCACACACTTCTCCCTGGAAAAAATACCAGATTTTTTACTCGTTCATTAGTGATTTTAATTATGATTCAAAATATTTTCTATAATAATTTCAATAATCAAGTTCGGAATTTAGAGAGTTCACGGGAAACTGAGCGTTTCACTTTTGATTTGTTTTTAATTTTGGTCTGGCTGCAACGTTAGATAATCCTGGCACGAGAAAGTGATGCTGCTCCTGTCCGGTGGCGCAACACGCGACAACGCAGTCTCGTGTTTAAACTTCTTTTGGAATTAAATTAGCTTCTTCCTCTAGACTTTCTACCGAACAAATACAACACTCGAAGCAGTATTTCGCTCCACTTTTTTGTTTACCTTTCCTTATTAGCCCATTAATTAGCGGCGATTGTAGTTGTCACCGTCCACTCGCTAGACAAACATTATCTTCCCTCGTGTTTGCTAGGAAAATTCCATTCGCGCCGTTATCTTCCTTGTGACATGTCGAGAATTGATGAGAAAAACCGGTCAAGTGGAACAAGGTCGAAATTAATCGCGTGCACTTAATTTATCCTTTTTAGATTTGCGCGTCTAGGTCCTACGATATTGGGCCAAAGGCCGCGCGGGGACGTACCCACGCAGCCAGCCTGTTTCAGTAGCCTTCCTTCTTCTCGGCTAGAAATCACTTTGTTTATCTTTCCTTATATACATACGTTTCCCTTGAGTGTTGCGAATGAGCGAGCGAGTGAGCGAGCGAACGGCACTGACTATGCGAGTGAAAGAAATCGCATCGCCGAGATCGTAATTATTGCACTTCAATTTCACCCACCAAGGCAAAGGTCGCAGGTGCAACGACCTCCCTCCACCTTCGAACCGCCCTCTCATCAGCCGCATTCGTCTCCCTCCCCAGCATAAAATTAATTCGATCCCCCGCCCGGAGGAGCCCTAGAGAGCACAGGGAGCCTTGCTCATTGTACGATTTCAGTGCTGTTTCGCAGGCCGCCGCCGAGCATAGCGCTGGAAGACCTGATGGAGTCGACCAGCAAGATCGAGACAGGCATCCCGGAGTTCTTCCGGGGCCAAAAGGTGTTCATCACCGGCGCCACCGGCTTCATGGGCAAGGTGCTCGTGGAGAAGCTGCTCAGGTCTTGCCCAGAACTCGACACCTTGTACCTGCTGATGCGACCCAAACGCGGTCAGCAGCCAGAGCAGCGCCTTAACGACCTTCTGCAAAGCAAGGTATAGAAAAACCTTAGCCAAAGGTTTTGTTAATTCTGTTTCCTCCCCTGTAGAGTATTTTTTAAAAACCAGTGGAATCTTTTCCACCCCCCTTATCTTAGTGTCCACCTTCTCTACCCTCCTCCTCATTTCGTCTGACATCTTCCGCCCATCTCCTATTTAATCCTTACTCCCCCACCCTCTCATTTCCTCCAGGGTTTGGCAAAAGGGCGGAAATTGGACAAAAAGACTGTCAAATGTTAATTATTCGAAAACAACCATTTTAGAGAAGAATTTGGCATAGTTAAACGATTTCTAAGACGCTTAAACCACTTCAAAACGTTAGATTACCGATTTAGAGCAATAGAAGGGCAACATTTAAACAGTTTTCCCCCACTAAGCACCAGTGACATAGACTCGTGCAATTTCAGATAAACGCAATATATTGCGCCAGAAACATTATTTTCATCACTTAACTCTAATGTTTATAGTTTTAATCTTTTATTGAGACTGTAAGGACAAAAAATTAATATAACCCTTCACCTTTTTAAAAATAAAATAAAGTATCCAATCTTTTAATTTACACCTTTCATGGTTTCAAGGGAAAATTTAAGCGAAAAAAATATTTTTAATGTTACCGAGCTTCTCCAAAATTAAAACTGCAAACCCTCTTTACTCTACCTACCCTTCGTTCCCTTAAACCCCTCTTCTCACAGAATTTGGCATTTTTTAGGGGTCATGATACTGTAGTGAGTATTTGAATTGAGATTATATAAATATATCTGACGATTTTCAAGTGTGAATTGAAATATCATTTTCCTGCAGTTTTTCTCCCGAGTGAGGGCAGAGCGTGGCGAGGAGTCAATCACAAGCCAGATCAAAGTGGTGGAGGGCGACGTGTCCCGCCTCGGCCTGGCTATTTCTAACGCGGTCCGCGAAGAGCTGTGCAGGTTAGCCCTGGGATTTTGCCCCAATTCGGAGTCTGAGTGGTAAATTTGAATTGCAGAAACGTGTCGGTTGTGTTCCACGTGGCGGCTACAGTCAGGTTTGACGAGCCATTGAGGAATGCAGTGCTGCTGAACACGCGGGGCACCAGAGAGCTGCTCGCCCTGGCCAAAGACATGACCAACCTGAAGGTGACTCTCTTTCTCTTGCTCTGCGCGCGCCGCGCCGCGCCGCTCGGCATCAATAATTCCGTTTTTTTATGCCGGCTCTACGCAATATTTTACAACGCTCGTGACGTCATCATACACGCTTTTGATACATGAATCAAAGCTGTTTTCCCTGCTCACCGTTAATTTGTAGCGGTTCAATTTATCGCAGAAAAAAAATTTAATTATGACTCGTTCTGAAGGAGGAATCAATTAGCTGTAATATAGAGACATATAATGAAAAGCCGAGTGTAATTAATTTAAAACGGAAAAAACTTAATAATTCCAGGCGTTGGTCCACGTGTCGACCCTGTTCGCCAATTGTCAGCACAACCACCTTTTGGAGGAGGTCTACCCGACAAACGCCGAACCTGAAAAGCTGATCAGTTGCGCCGAGTGGATGGATGACACCTGGCTCAACGTCCTCTGCCCCGTGTAAGAATTTCCAAAGAAACTTTGACCTTGCAGAAAAACTAGATGGGATCAGTGACTCATCCTCATCAGTATTTTGCGAGTTGCTGTTTATGGCTCAGTCGAACAAAAGGCAGGCAACCTGCGCGACACGAATGTCGCGCAGGTTGCCTATCTAGACTCATTGAAGGAACTCTTGAGCAGTGTGTCAAGAGCAGGATTCTCGAGGGATAAATTATTAGATAAAAAGCTAGTTTGATTTTATATAATTGAAATAAAGTGAGGAACCGTTTTGACAAATTTCCAAATTTTTGCTGCAGACTTACTGAAGAGCGTCCAAACACGTACGTGTACACGAAGAGCTTGGCCGAGAAGCTGGTGGAGGAGGCATCCAAAACATTGCCAGTAGCCATTTTTCGGCCCAGCATCGGTTAGTTGTCTTTTATAATAGTCCTTTTTTCCACTGACTGATCTGTTGTATTTTTTGCAGTGATGTCGACTTTGAATGAGCCGACTCCCAGCTGGGTGGACAACCTGAATGGACCTTCGGTGGTGGTGCTCTCAGGTGGCAATGGCATGCTCAAGAAGATGCTTTGCCACGAGGAAAAAGTGGCGCACGTCGTACCCGCCGACCTCGCCATCAACGCAATGATCACACTCGCCTGGTACCTCGCCATTTGCAAGTGAGTTCCATCTACTCTTCTTTACGCCAACAGTGAAGATAATTTTGCATTGTTGGCAAGCAAGGGGTTCATTAAGAAAAAGTTTATCTCTATAAGGTGCGATGATAAAATCAGGATTAAATTTCAGATTTTGCCAAAATTTCTCGAAAAATTAAACGGTTTGTCTATGTTTTTCTCTTGATTTCGGTTCCTCTCGTCGAGATCTATCCAATAATGTAAGAATTATGAGGTTAATTTCTCTGCCTGATTTTCAATAGCATAATGATAATATCATTTGAGCCAATTTTCTCGCAAAATTAAACGCCAACCTGTTTTTTTTTTGTTTTTTCTCCAATTTTTAGAGAGAATATAAGTAGAACGGATTTTTCCCAAATTTTTATATACAGCTTTACTCAAACCTATTTTCCTATGCAGACCGAGCGATTGCACCGTGCTGAACTTCACTCCGCCCGACGGTTTCGGACTGACCTGGCAGCGCTTCAACAAGAACATCGTGCGCTTCTACCACCAAATGCCATTCAGTGCCAGTACCTGCATTCCGACCCTTGAGCTGTGCAAGTCCAAAGTGAACGTCAAGCTGTCCCATTTCTACATGATGCTCTGGGCCTACCTTGCCGACTTCGTCAATGGGATCATGGGCCACAAAAAGAGGCAAGCGAGAGCAAAATTTTTAATTTTCGATTGGATGATATTGACCAAGACTAAGTGGCTTGCTTTTAGATTCGCCCGCCTGCAGATTAAGGTGAACTCGGCCATCGAGAGCTTGACTTACTTCACGACCAACCAGTGGACCTGCGACACCGAGAACGTGACCCGGCTGCTAAAGTCGCTCAACCCTGTCGACGACAAGAGCTTCAATTTTGACCTGCGCAAGATTCCCTGGGATGACTACATTTTCGAGTACGGCATTGGCATCAGACAGTACATCATGAAGGACGAGCTTTCCACCATCCCTGCCGCCAGGAAAAGAGTCCAGTGGTCAGTATTAAAAAAGAAAAATTGCTGGAAAGAGCCTTATATTTCGAAAATCTGTCGTAAACACAAGAATTAGTAACTGATACTGACTAAAATTTGAATTAGTATTTTGCTGAAATTACACGAGAGTAAGTTTCAAAGTTGTCATAATCGATTAAAACAATTTTTAAATAGATATAGCAATTTTAATGCCGGTGGTTCAGCGATGCTTTGTTGCCTAGCTCAAAACTAAAGGGAAAGGGTCATAAACAAAATTTTTCTACTATAGGAAAATGCTCCAGTGATTATCGAAAAAAACACCTTAATTGGGAATTTTAGCAATTCAATTTAAGAATAATTTTACCTAGTCTCAAGCCACCAAAACAAAACAAAGCAGTGAACGGTGATGTCTTTTCTGTTGTATAATTAAAGTGTTTAATTGAGCTATCGTTCATAGGGAATTTTGTGCGCACAATAATTTCTAGGAAAGAGATGGTGGTGTTGATTAAGTTTCCTATCGCGTGCAGGTGAAATTATAAGGATTCATTTGAGTGCCGAGACCTTGGCAGTCAAAGCAAGGCAAAGGGACTGAAAAGCGCTGCACATAAAAGCGAGTGGGCAGAGCCAGCGTTGTTGTAGCAACAAACTTTATGAAAAGAACAATTGCTGCAAGCTGTTTAGATTCTCTGATAAATGCCATTTTCCTAGCAAGGCTGCAGCAAAATTCTACTAGCAGTTTAAATATAAATCTCAACTTGCTATTTAAAATTGCCGTGAACTTCATTTCAATGTTGGCAAAGAATAATAAAAGATTTATTCACGAGCTTAAAACTCCGTCGTATTTAAATTAATATTTATTTTTTGCAGGATTCGGTGGATACAAACGGCGTTGTCACTGGTGATTCTGGCCGGCATCATGCACGTCTTGTTCGGCAGCTGTCTGCACCAGGTCGAGTACCTAAGCTTTCGCCTGCAAACCGAGTCCCCGGGCACGAACAGCGTAGTCACCGCGGCGACCGACGTATTCGCCGCTGACAACAGCCTCCTCATCAGTTCCTTCGTCTGATCTTTATCTAACAGTTTTCTTTCTCTTTTGTGGGCTGCTCTGTAAATACTTTTTACTGCTACATGCATTATTTTATTATGTGCTTTGCTGCTGTGACTCCCATTAAAAAGGCTCAGGGCTACAATTTTATATTATGTACATAAGTAACGACGCACGGCCGATTATTTATTATTATTTAAACTTTTTTCTGTCGGTTGTAATTGCCCATCGAGTGTGCCTGCGTGGATGTTGTTTGTTGTCGTCGTGTCCTCAATAAATATTACGTTATTTAACTGAAAAGCATTATTTCATTCACCTCTCTCAAAATCATAAATACACGCTTAACCGCAAAAGTAAAGGTTTTAGTCAAAGTGCAAGAGAATTAACAAGCCAATCGATATAGAAGTGAAAAATTTGAATTTTACGTCATGACAACAGCTTTTTGTCACCTCACATCCGGCGACCGAGGAATGATTTTCCCACGGGGCGAAGTGCAAAGCTCACTTGCCCGGTGGTCGTCGGTGCATTGACACGTATTGCCGAAATCGCAACAGCTCCTGAACGAAACAAAAAATGGAGGAAGATCTTTCCGACATGCCTTCCATCCCTGAATTCTTCAAGGGCAGGTCCATTTTCGTCACCGGCGCCACAGGATTCATGGGAAAGGTAACGAATAATTCAAAGTTGCTCTTGGTGATGAGCGGATCAAACTCAAAATGTTTTCTGCGGACCATGTTTGAAGGTTCTTGTGGAAAAGTTGTTGCGTTCGTGCCCGGAGCTAGATACCATCTACATCCTACTGCGGCCGAAGAAGGGCCACTCGGTCGAGGAGCGGCTTGACGAGTTCCGCAGTTCGGCGGTAAAATTTCACCTTTTGCTTTCGAAGGATTGATGAAGACCCTGAACCCGCAGATATTCGGCCGGTTGAACGAGGAGCGACCTGGCGCGTCGCTCGGACCGCAGCTGGTGGCGGTGGCCGGCGACGTCAGCGAAAAGGGATTCGGTCTGAGCCCTGAGGACAGGCAGCGGCTCGTGCAGAACGTGTCCGTTTTCTTCCACTCGGCTGCCTCGGTCCGTTTCGATGACACTCTCCGGACGGCCGTCTCCCTCAACCTCAGGGGAACCTACGAGGCGATCAAACTCGCCGAGAACATGAAGCATCTCGTGGTAATTTTCCGTCTAATGCTGCGGACAGTCCGATTTTTTGTGTTTTAAATTGTAATTAAAACTTTAAAGCCTTGTTATCAAATGGGTCATCGGCCGTTGACCCTTGCACGTGTTGTCCCAATTGAATTTTGACTCCGTGCCACTGGTTGCCCAGGCTGATTTCATTGTTGCACTTTTACAAGTCATCCACAGCTGTGTCGCATAACTTTATGTGTAAATTACCAAGTCTCAAAACACAATGCAGAGTTATAAAGCATGAGTGAGGCACGAGGTGGCGGGAAATTATTCATTATCAACTCCTAGCTAGTTTAAAGGGCTAAAAAAATGACGCAGCGTGGTTACATTTCCACTCTCTTTGCAATAATAGAAACAACAAAAGAGGAAAAACCCGAGAATTTTCCATGTTGCCCTGCGAGTGATTCAAGGATAAGGCCGTTTTTAAAGAGAAAAACAGAGCGGCAAATAGGATAATTGGGCAAACTAATTGAGAGCGTTGTCTTGAGTGCAGGTGTTTTTGTACGTTTCGACGACCTACAGTAACACGACAAGATACGTTACCGACGAGGCCGTGTATCCATCGGTGGCGCCGTGGAAACTTCTGCTCCGTATGATCGACGAACTCGATGATGACACGCTCGAGATCGTCACGCCAAAGTGAGTCATTTTTATTCATGATGATCTATTTTTTCCTCGATTCCGCTCGACTCTCACGAGCAAAAAATTCCACATGACGATTTTCTAGGAAGACACTGGATTGAAATTGAATAGAAATAAGGAAATGCATTTATTCAAGATCGATTTGATTGCATCAGAGTGAAAATTAGGAATATCAAGATTCATCTTATTGCTTGCGGTTGGGTTAAACGGCCAAAGCAGAGAAGGATTTTTATGAAATGAGAGAAGATTAAAAAGTAGATCATCAGCACGTAGCTGTAAACCTTGAATGGATGCCTCGCGGTCTAGACTGAACCAAACTGGCAGCAAAAGCGCCTACTTACTACACAACTTTTACTTATCACCTCATCTGCCTGCCACACTCTCGTTTTTTGCTGCTTGAAAAACCAGTTAGGAAGCTTTCAATTTAGCTCCTTAAATTTTTCATTTATAAACAAGTTTAGCGTCGGTCACCGTCAAATTGTAAGGTGTAAGGTTCATTCACACCTGCAAGACAGTGCTAAAAATAAGAATGACTCTCTCATGGTCGCTTTTAAGTTTTGAGAGAAAGTAATATAAATAGAAGCAAGTGCAAGGACCTCTAACTGGGTGGGCTTTATTTATGTGCTTCAATTGAGCAGCAAAATGAAAATTTATCTGCTTTCAGGGTTCTGGGAAAACTGCCTAACACATACGGTTTCTCAAAGGGTTTGGCTGAGGCGGTGGTGAACGACCACCGCGACACAGTGCCAGCAATCATCTTCAGACCCTCCATCGGTAAAATAAACCGAAACGTGTCGAACACTTATCACTATTAACCAATTGTTTAGTTTGCTCGTCGATGCAGGAGCCGTTCCCAGGCTGGCTGGACAATCTGAACGGTCCTGCAGGGCTGCTGATTGCCTGCGGAAAGGGCCTCATCCACTCTGTTTTCTGCAACCTCGACCTCATAAGCGACTTTTCGCCCGTCGACGTCGCAATTAAAGCCATGATCGTCGCTGCCTGGAAGAACGGCGTCCGACGCAGCAGAGCAATGCAGTGAGTTTGACCAATCAACCCCCTAACTTGTTCCTCCAAAGTAAAAATAAAAAAAACGCTTGATTTAATATTTTTCTATTGTTGCAGAAGGGCTGGTTTCGAGTCAGAGCCAAAATCGGAGATAATCCACGATTCTGAGGACGACGGCCGCTGTGCCGATTACATTCCCGTGTACAACTGTGCAACCTCACCAGTGAGGAACACGACCATCGGCACCGTGGTCACTATGGCTCAGGAGATGGCCATGGTGGTGAGTCCTTTGGCCAAATCTTTAGGATTTAGGGATATATTACCCTGCTGATCCGCAACAATTTGTATTTAAAATTTTTGACAAAAACCAATTTCGAATCACAGATTCCGCTGAACGACTGCATTTGGTACCCGACTGGCAAGGCGACCACCAACCGCCTGAGGCACGTGTTCATCGTCTTCTCCATGCAAATCCTCCCAGCGATTGTGGTCGACAGCCTCCTCCGGCTCAAAGGCGAAAAGCCAAGGTGATTTTCACCCAAACAAACAGTCATAAATACTGATTTATTGCTCGCGAACAAATCGTTAACTAATAGAGTGCTCTTGTGCAATCATTGCACCTACAGAGAGTATTTTTTAAGTAAATAATAAATGTTAAAAGACTCCCATCACATTCGTCAATAAGGGTTCTGATTTAATCCTCAACTCTGCGGTCACTTGAGCTGTCCGCTAGGTGGTGTTATTGGGACTCGATGAGCTATTAGCCCACGGGATTAAAATGAAACACATTTGATAAAAGTCGTTACAATAAAAATTAGAGTTTGTAAAAAATCCATTTGAATTCAATAATTTGAAAGAAACAAAATCTTAAAACCCTAAACGGCCCTATTCATCAAGTCGATAATTTTCTTCAGCACCTTAATTTCTGAATCAATTAGACATTATTTTTCGGCAGGCTGCTGCGTATGCAACGGCGGATCTTCCTGGCGTGCCACGCGCTCGAGTATTACCTGAACAACTCGTGGAGCTTCCCGAACCACAGGTTCAAGCGGCTCCTCGAGGGCATTCCCGACGGCGACAAGGAGGCGTTCAGCTCGACCATTTGGGAGGAAGACGAGCGAGAGTACTTCAAGAACTGCATGCGCGGCGCCCGAAAGTACCTTCTCAACGAACCCGAGGAGACCATGCCGGCGGCAAAGAGACACATTGTCAAGTACGCCTTTCGTTCTCTTTAACTTGAGGGCCGCAAACAAAAGTTAAAGTCATAGACAAACATTTAATAAATTGTTTAACCTTGGTACTTGGACAAATTTATTTAGTTGGCGACAGGAAGGCAGAAACTTGAAATATATTTTCACGCTTTCGACCATTTTCTTGTCCTCGCTAACTAAATAATAGCACTTGAAAATCAATATTTTTTTAAAGAGCACCTGTTAGCCATCAAGTGGTAAAAAATTAATTCTTTTAACGGTGGCAAATTATTTGATTCGCCTGCAATTTTTTAAACAATGACAAAAAAGCAGTGCTGCATAATTTTTTGTATCCATTTCCCTATTTTGCTCACATGCAGTTATTTTGAATTTACCAAGGTTATTTATGGCCTTCACGCTTATTGAATTCTCGGCGGTTGCTTTATCTGGAGTTTCCCCTTAACTCGTTGGTGAACGAATAAACTTCCAAGGAAAAAATGCAATAATGTTTTTTTCCAGAATGTACTGGGTGGACAAAATCGTGCGCTATGGGCTGCTTGGGCTGTTTATCTACGGTTTGTTAGCTTTCATCGGCATCGGCAGCTCGCCTACAAACATTCCCGACCTTGCCACCAACGTCTAGTAATATTGTTACTATCAAATTATAGTAATAAAAGAGCGCCATTCGACGATTAACCAATCCTGCCTTATTAATTATATTGTTCCTATAGCCAATAAATTTTATGTTTGGTCTGATATTTAAAACAAATTAAAATCGGAAGCAGCCGTTGGCGAAAACAACCGTGAACTAACTTACTTAAGTGGCTTGCGTCAGACTGATAGAAAAAGAAAAGTCATGCCAACTCTTGAGGCAGCATTTCCTATGCATGTTGCAAACAAACTCAGAGACAAATAAAATTGATTTCAGCAATCATTTAGTCTTTTTTTACGATCACCATTTTAAGGCTGAAAAATAATAGTATAGCAAAAATAAAAATAAATAAGGAGGGGCAGGAGAAATACGAAATTTGAAGCAGGAAGATGTTTGGGAATCAGTTTTTCAAGCTCGCCTGTAACACAGAAATCACCGAATTTGGGTTTGCCCCAGGAATTTTTTTCGAGCCTTAATGAGCAACATAAGATTAAGAGCCAGACGTTCAAAGCGTTCCATCTTGCTCAACAAAAAATTATAGCTCTCCTTCTTGGGCTTTTTTACTCGCGACACAATACCCAAGGCCTTGCTCTTGAAATAATTAATTTTTTTGCACTCATTAGCCAGATCCGTGAGTTGATGGGATAAAACCGCAAGATGAGTGTAAGCCCGACAAAAATATAAAAAATAAATAAAAGAAAAACCCGTGATTGCCTACGAGTAGCTCAACAGGTCAGCTGTAAGTACACAGGAAGTGCGACAATGCTATTCCATTACACGCTGCGTGAACAGAGTTTGCGCTTGGACGTAGATCGAATCACTTCGATGAAGAAAATAATAGTTCTTTTCAATTTTGGAATTTTTTCTAACCGGAAGTGATAAAATGTTTTTCCATTATTTAATTCACGTGAAAAAAATTACGTGTCATATTACTTTCTGGTTAAACTAGAAACAAACCCTAAAAACCAATTCGTTGCATACACGTGTAGTGAATACACTTATTTTTCGTGCAAATATTCTTAATCATCGCACGGCATGGGTTTTTCGGTTCATTTCATTCGTGGTGAGAAATAAAAACAAGAGCTATTTAATTAGCCACATACGCAATTCCGAGACCTTGCTATCGCGATGACACAGGGAAGCGGTCAGTATAACTTTAAATTAACCGCAAGAAATTTTCTATAATCAGCTGTAGAAATTGCAATAATTATAGTTTTAAACCATAAAGACAAAAACTGTCAATGATAATTAGTCAATTTAGAGCGCGTTCTCTTTCCATCTTTTAAATCACTGCACGACTGGTTTGAGAATATTTTTAATTGGCGCGAAAGTTAAGTATTTTAATGTTTCCCAGTATCCGTTTTACTTTGAACTGTCGTACATTTAAATAGCAATGTCCTCTGCTAAAGTTAAAAGTTGTTCCAGCAAAAACCATTTAAAAATCGAGATTTGGCCAGATTGAAACGTACTCACTTGATCTGAAAATGAACAGAGGTAAGTTGAGAAAAGTGAAAAATTTCTCTTTGCTGCTGGCTCCAGAATCAATTGATCGTGCTTGACACTAAAAGTGGGCCGTGCTGACGTCCGAATCGTGAGCTCGAGGCCCAAGAAGTTCTCCTTTAAAAAATATCACAAAAAGTGGACCGCTGATTACATCCTTTTTTGCTAGATGACAGTAATTTTCGCGCAGTTTTTAAGACCAAATTCTACCAGATAACTCAATTTATTAAGAGGCAAACTTGTATCAGCTTTCTACGTTTGGGCGATTGTATAAAAGAAAGCGTGTGGTCGGTACAAAAAAAACACACTTGTGAGCCACATTTTTTTATTTGTGTATTTTCTTCTATAAAAAACGACACAGTTATAATAGCGAGATTCACTTCAGTTTTCTCCTTTTATTTGTCGTCAAAATATTTCGTTAAAATTTCACTTTTTAATGACTATGAAAGGCAAATCAAAATCAGTTACTAAAAATTAACAAAATCGTAGTTAATTTTGTTGGTTATGACTACTTTAATGAAAAGAAATTGAAGTGAATTGAAAAACCATCAAACCATTTCGTTGGCTCGCATTGTTAAGGCATCCTCAGGAGTGTCAAAGCAATGGGAGATATTTAAGCGTTTCGGGGATCAAATACTGGCTGCCCAATGTCAGAGATATCAAAAGGTGGTTAGTTAAGTGAATCAAAATGCTTAATTAGCTAACAAGGTTGGGAGACGCTATTTGCTGTTTTTCGCACCTTTCCAACGGCTTAGGGACCAATGTTTTGCGTTGGAATCAAAGACCTCGGTGCGGGGAGGCGAAAAGATGACCAAATAGGGTTCAAGCTCCTCTGCTGCTTCTCGGGCCCCATGTTCTCTAACCAGCAGTGTTATTGGGATGTGCTGAGCAGAGTTTCTAAAATTAAAGTAAATAATAAATAAAAATAATAAGATTTGCCTCCTAGCATAATTTTACCAAGACAAACGATTCATCAATTGCATATCTCGATTACGCACGGACCGTTCAAATGCCCATAGGATGAGGCGTGGGTAATGTCCGTGACGCACTTGTGTGTATTATTATTTTCCTTCAACACCGATGGGTGCGGAGATTGATTTTTTTTTCGCTGCACTTTGCGCTTGCATAAGATTTGAACACCTTGACTTTGACTATCTCTGCATTTTCTATTGTGATCGGATGGAGGGGTGAGGTCAAGCCGGCAGATCCGTCGTCGGAGGCTGCTATGCGCCAAGACCTGCGAGCGAGCAGAGGAGAGGGGTGACGCAGAGAGGTTGCTTTTATCGCCATTTCTCGAGCACCAAGCCGCATTTCTTGTTTCGCCGGCGCATGAGACCTCTGCACCTTCGTCTGTGACTTTTACCGGTGAGCTAAACTTTTTAATTTCCAGCACTATAATCGAGAGCTAAGTTAAAAGGGGGAATCAATATCAACAAAAACTCTCATCCCTGTTAATATTATATGGTTGCATAATGATTATTAAACCAGGATTTTGGGATTTTTGGCTGTTTTTTAGTTTCTTTTAATAATTCATTGAAGCAGTTTTATAAGCATAACAGCACTGAAAATTTGTTTGTTTGGTTTCAAGTAATCTTTATTACGGTTCTGCAGGGCTATTTTGCCCCATACATTGCCATATATCCAGACAAAATAATACAGTTTGTACATAATTGTTTAAAAGAAATGTGGTTAAATATTTCTTGAAATACTGTTCTTTAAAAATACCTTGAAAGCACCAAAGTTTAAATTGTTTTTATAATGCAAATTATATTAATGATAATTGCCTTAATTACGATTAAATTATTATAAAATCGCGGATGTATTTAATTTATTTTTTGGTTTCGGAACACATTTAACATGGTTTATTAAACGTGAAATATGCGTGAAACACTCTATATCTAAAATGCATCAATTTTTACAAAATTTTGCTGCTTTCTCAAAGAAATTTTTCTTTTTGTACACTTTTGAATGTGATTTTTTTCACAAGTCTCGCCACAAAGTCGCCACAAAAATTACATCTGCAATCGTTATTAGGTTCATAATGAAACGTTGTATTACTACAGAAAATATAGTGATCACATTTAAGAATTGATTTATAAAAAATTAAGAGGAGCCTTAATTTCGTCCGATAAAATTCCATGGTCCTCTATTTCCTATTTACTTTTGAGGTCATCTCGCGAACCGGGAAAAAGCAAAAGGTATTTAGAGAAAGTTGAGGATGATCGCATTCCTTTGAGTCAAGAATTTTCAAAAACCTAATTCAATTGATGTCGTGCAGTCCTCATTCAGTTGACAACATAAAATCTAAACAGGAAACACGTGTAGTCGGCTTTTAAAATTATGGTAATGAAAAAGTAAAACATTTTGGGTGCTATAAGAAACTGGTTAAGTGACAAGGTCAGACAAACAGAGGCAAGTAATCCTTGGATTATGGATCTGCCAGTCAAAAGAGAGGCAAAGAAAGAAGTGTTTTGTGTTTTTTGATTATCACAATCTGTCACATAATCATCTATGTTGACTCACCTTGCGTGGGAAACAAGCGAGCGAGTCACCTGCGATAGGATTCGCGTAGAGAGTAAAACGGAGAATACGCGGAAAGGACCTTGATCCTCTGAAATAGCCAGAAGACTTCGTTGTTTGGATGTGAAATGATTAATTTGTTTGTCAGAGGCTGCGATTTGCATTAGGGATAAAAAAATGGAGCACGCTAGATCGTTTCCTAGACTTTCGTGGTGGTTAAAATTAATTTGATTTTAATAGTCTTAAAAAAACCGCATTTTAATTTCCAGGATGAAAAAAGTTTGACATTCTCTATCAAATGATCGTGTTTGTCTAAATGATTCGACCCACCGGCGGATTAATTGCAAGCTATAAAATGCGGTGCAGTGTGTGGCAATCAAGCCTTGCGCGCATTGTGGGTCAAAAAATCATCAAACGAGTTGCTCAGTGGTGCGTAAACACCTCCAATTATCGCAAGCAATCATCTCGCACCTAGTTGAGAAGCAAAGAAAGGCTGATAATTCTTTTTAACCAATTTAAAATGAAATCAATGCAAAAACAAGAAACAAGCATAAATTTTAATCACTAACGCAAATTGAACATGAATTGAAAACCTGTTCAGCAACAAAGAAAGTCTTAGCATGGATCCGAGATGGTCGTTAATCTAAACAAGTGTTACTACTTGTTGCCGACAACGATCACGGTGAATCTTCAAAATACTTAATTTCTCGCTTGCAAACGAGTTTCTCTCTCTTTCTTTTCTCGTCGTCGGAAAAAATATGAAAGCTGAGGAGATACCAGGCTTAGCAAAAATGTGCGTCAGAGAGGCAAAAAATTCGGTACCGAATGACTTTTAAATTTGTTCGGAATGAGAAGGCATAGAATGAGCGTACACCTAACCATTTTCTCTCAAAGTAATGCGCAAAAAGAGTCCGAGATCAAAGCAAATAAGCTGAAGAGTTTTTGCGTACGTCATGCTCATCACCGAGGTGATTTGCCGCGAGGTTTTCTTTGCCCGCGTCACCTTCAAGCAGAACTATAATTGCTAAATTATGTGGATTTGGGATTTTAATTTCAACGCATCCTTTCCGCGTTTTTTTCTTGCGGCATGATTTGCTCAATTCGCGTTTTTGCTGATCACGCGAGGTTTCCAAATAGATTTAATTAATTTTATGTTGATAAAAACTAATACAAGCATTTTTCTTCCCTCATAGTATTACAACTCTGACTGGCGCACCCAGCAGAACAATCATGGCGGAACTAGAAACCCAGCAGAGTGAAATTGCCAACTTCTACAATGGGCAATCGGTGCTGGTGACAGGCGCCACCGGCTTCCTCGGAAAGGTTTTACTCTCGTCGCTGTTTAAGTTTCCTCTCTAAGCTAAAACCCGTTTTTAGGTGTTGATTGAAAAGCTGCTGCGGGCCTGCCCCGGCATTGAGACCATCTACATCTTAATCCGCGCCAAGAAAAATAAAAATGTGCTCGAGAGGACCGACGAGCTCTTCATGGACCAGGTGCGTTAGTCCACCAATGCGGAAAAAGAAAAGCGCATGCATGGTGAAATTGTGCTCTATAAATAAATGCGCTTGCATAAAACGAGCTTATATATATTAGCTAAGTATGCAGCGCATGTAGTGACAACTATGGCCATTCACCTTTGCGCTGCATGAAAACAAACTGCTAATTTCCGCTCACTCGCGTGGCGAAAGTATGCTTATTAAAGTCGAGTTACTGTGTCTCAGATTTACAAGAAACTGGAGAAGAGTGCGATGGCGAAGGTGATGCCCATCAACGGAGACATTGCCTTGCCTGGACTGGGGATCAGCGAATCCGTAAGTCAGCGCAATTAGCGCATTTTGTTATACATTATATGCATTAAGTTAATTCAAAATAAACATTTCACTGTCGCAACGTTTAAAAATTTATTCAATTCCTTTTGGGAGTTTTCCTGGGTTTCGATTTTTACTGCAATTAATGAAAGCTATTTATTTTGTCCTAATCCATTACTGAAAAGTGCCATCATCAAACCTGTAGCATTTGGACCTTGCTTTAAGTTCTTTCAACCAAAAATTCACTATTTTAGCCACATAGAATGTCACGTTTCATTTTATTTTTTTTGAGGCGTAAAGTGAAAAAAACCCAGAAAATTAACGCTAATATATAGCATAGAATTTTCCAAGAGCTGAAAGAAAAATTAATCTGTACGATTTTTAATCAGGACCGAAGCCTCTTGGCCTCGAAGGTGTCAGTGGTGTTCCACTCGGCTGCAACAGTGCGCTTCACAGACCCTCTGAAGCACACGCTGGTGACCAACCTGCGCGGCACGTCCGAGGTGATCAATCTGTGCAAAGAGATGATCAACCTCAAGTCTTTCCTCTACGTCTCCACCGCCTACTCGCACTGCGTCAGGTCTGAAATTGACGAAGTCATCTACGAGACACCTATGTCACCAGAACAGATGCTCAGCTGCATCGAGTGGATGAGCGCACAGCAAATGGAAATCATGGCTCCCCAGTAAGTGTCAAAAACAATAAATAGTGACAATGACTAAAAATCAGTCGTTTGACTCGGATTTCAGTATAATGGGTGATTGGCCGAACTCCTACGCATTCAGCAAAGCCCTGGCGGAGAATCTGTTCAAGAACAGATGTGCAAACCTGCCAGCAGCAATCTTCCGACCGTCTATTGGTAAGAATCATCTCGTTTCTAAGGTGACAGAAACTATAATTTGTTTTTGCAGTCGTCAGTGCCGCCAAGGAACCTCTTGTCGGCTGGAATGACAACCTGAACGGACCGATTGGCATCACAGCTGGCGTCGCCATGGGCGTCATCAGGACTATGAACGTCGACGTCGACATGAACGCCGACTTCGTGCCTGTGGATTACGTGGTAAACTCCATGATCGCCTCCGCTTGGGACATAGCAACCAACAAGTAAATTAATTTACAAAAAAGAAAATACAAAATTTAACCGCTCCTTTCGCAGGACGCCGATGAGAGTGTTCAACTACACGTCCGGCAGTCGCAACCCCCTCAAGTGGGGTCAGTTCCGAAAGGTGCTCATCACGGCAGGGTTCGCGGCCCCACCGAAGAAGGCCCTGTGGTACTTCTGCATGTTCGTCTTCAAGAACGTGCGGTTGCACCGCCTTTCTGTCTACCTGCTGCACTTTTTCCCCGCGATTCTGCTTGACATGGCTGCCCTGCTGATCGGCAAACAGCGACGGTACGGAATAATTTTTTTTTTATTATCAGCTAAATTGATTAGTTTCTCTCTTTTAGATTGTTCAAGCTGTACCAGAAAGTGGACGCGCAGACGTCGGCACCCGCATACTTCGCTTTGCGCCAGTGGGACTTTAAGGACGATAACGTCCGCAGCACCCTCAACCGCATGTCGACGAGTGATCGCAAACTCTTCCACTTCGACATTGAAGATCTAGACTGGAAGAGTTATATGAATGACTTTTATTATGGAATGCGCCTGTACATCCTCAAGGATGACCCTGCAAACATTCCTGATGCCCTGAAGAGATATGACAGGTGATTTAAACCGTTCTTACCTAGACTTAAACGGTTTAAGGATGGAAAACATTGCTCTATAGCACCCTACCACTGCAGTTCGAAAATAATTTGCTTCTTTTATTTTCACTTCCTAAAATCAACAGAGAGTAGAGAAGCAGGTTCTGAAAGAACTCTTGAAAATACGGGAAAATGGCCCATAGAAAAAATGAATTAAATGATTACCGAGCAGCAGAATTATTGCCAGTTAACTACAATTGATAAAGCTTTGTTAAAATCAACATCTCTGTATTTCCAGGTTGAAAATTATGCACAGAGGACTTCAAGTGATCCTGTCGCTCGGCTTTCTTGGAATTGTGTCTAAGATTGTCTCCCTGGCGGCGACAGGCATATTGGCCCTCGAGACGCCAGCATAGTTCTGGTTACTGATGAAGCTTCCTTGCCTTAAGAAGTAAGGACAGTTTTGCCGCCAACGAGCATTGGCGCTTCCTAAATGTGTACTCGCGGTCTGTTATCCTTTCACGGGTTGCGGCACTTCTATTCCAAGGCTTGCGAGTGTGCAGAGCATGCCTTCTCAAAAAATGCAGTTTAAAGATCGCAGAATCCGGCTTCTGTAAATAGGAATTTTTGTGCGGGCTCACATCTATATGACTCAATTCGTGTTTTTGAGGACGTTGTCTGTGTTTATTTATGTATTACTTTCGAGCGTAATCGAGAGCTTCTAATAAAATAAATACTGTGTAAATATTATACTTCAAGCATATTTGATTATTTGACACATCAGCCAAACCCCTTTGATATTCATCCTATACTTGCACCAGAAAATATGGATGATTTAACGATAAAAAGTGTACAACCAAGCGGTGCATTTGGCATTGTCGCACGGCCCTAATTGGTGTTGTTGTGATACGCGATCAAGCGCACGCCACAGACAATGAAACAATCGTGCGGTTGGCTGCCTTTCCGAGCGACCCTTTGTGCTCGCGTATCGCTAAAGGGAGGAAATGTTTCGTCCTTGTCAACTCTTGATCGCTGGCGAACGTGAATACTAATTACTATTAAACCTGTCAAACGCTGGCGCCGCGAGTCGTAAATTTTAAGCCAACCGCGTGTCGCACTTAGGATACAATTTTATCTCCTGTTTATTGCCACCACGAGGGTAATCTAAACGAGATAAAGCAGCAAACTTGCGTGTCAACCTAATTTTTGTAATTCTTTCTCGCTCACGTCACATTTATCATATTGGATAATTGAAGGAAAGTGATAACTATATAGGTTCAAAGGCAAAAATCTAATCAGCTTTAGAATTCCTTAGCATGTTGAATTATTTTTAAAGGAAAGGGATATGGTAACATTCCTACTAAAAAGTAGCAAGAAATTTTCTGGTAATATCCAAAGTATTTACAACGTGGAAACATTCCTTTTAGAGTGAAAAAATGTTTTAAGGCGGCTAAAATGTGACACTATCAGCACGCAAGTGAAGCAGATAAAGCGTGCGGCACGTTCGTTCGGCTTTATGGTCCTTGATAAGCCGGCTGCTTTTTGCCGAATGAACGAGACCTTTGCGGTGGGTCGGCGCGCGGAGAAGGGAGTCGAGAGGCGAGCTCATCGGGGCCGAGTGGACGGACATCAAACGCACGGACACTAGGACGCAGGATGGACACCGAGGACAGCAGCAGCCGTGTGGCCGCCTTCTACCGCGGCCGCTGCGTACTGCTCACGGGGGCCACCGGATTTGTGGGCAAGGCACTGCTCGAGAAGCTTCTTCGCTCGTGTCCAGACGTGCAGGCAGTTTTCTGCCTTATCAGGCCCAAACACGGAAAGGATGTCGACGCTAGATTTCGCGACTTTGCCAAAAATTCGGTACGTAGGCTTTGCACACAATTTAAAATGGGTTTCAAGAAAATCATTTTCCCAAACGCAACAAAATAAACACTGTTTTAACTTTAGAATCAAACAGTCGCAGTGTTTGATTTAATTTTCAAAATCATAAAAGGGACAAAAGCAATTTAAATATTAGCGAAGTAATGCCGAAAGCTTAAGCTCTGTATTGTTAGAAGGTCCAATAAATTTATGAATGAATGAAACGCAATTATGCGTGCCACACACTACGCCTACAATCTTCAATAAAAATTTATACAACTCTTTGTTGCTTCTCTCAAAACTAATTCTTTTTGTTGAACATTTCAAAATATGATACTTTTCACACCGTCAACCACGAAATCTACATTATACAAATATCTTGGGGTTCATAATGATACATCTGATTGACATAGAATAAATAAATGTCTATCCTCAAAATTTGGTCCACTCCAATCATCATTTAGTTTCAAATGATCTTTATTATGGTTCTGCAGGGCTATTTAACGTTTTGTTTCTGTCTCATAAAATTAATCACAAATAAAAATTCTATTTTTAACCTTTGTGTCACAAAACTTCTTGTAAGTACCAGTCTCAAGGAGATCATACTTCACTTTTAGATCAGTAACATAAATGTTCAAGTCTTTAGCCACTAGTTCATATACATAACGCGAACTATTGTATTTATAGATCCCCAGCACTTTCTTTAAATATCATTTTTTGACTCGTTCTAATGTTTCAAAATCAATCATGGCAAGATACAGCAAAAAACTTCTACGCCATAAGAGGCAGTAGGGGAAACTTTTAGGTCAAAGAGTTTAGCTGCAGTTTCAATCGAAAGTTTATTCAAATTTTTAATGCTATAAGTTGCCAGAAGGGCAGCCCTCGCTCGTTTCTACACATGCCTACTAAATTTACACTCTCCATTTTCTAAAACATAAAATTGCATTGTTATTGGGCCTGTTTCTTTTTCAATAAAGTTGTGAGGATGAAAATATTCGCATTTATTGACAAAAAATATAAGTTTAAAAGGAATTACTTCTAATTAAAAACAATGGATTTGACCTTAGAATTATTTTTGCGCCTTTTAAAGCTCCTCAAATTTAAAGCACTAGTGAGTATGGAAAAAGTAGCGTTAAAAGGAAACAGCGATGAAAACTACTATCAGACTTGATAATTCTAATAATTTTTTAATAAATTACGGAAACCGCAAGGTCATTTTTTTACTTTTCTCAATTTGTTTGTACTCAATTTTTAGGTTTTCAACCGAGTCCGTTCAGAGCAGCCAGGGGCACTGGAAAAACTACGCCTGGTCGCTGGAGACGTTTTGAAGCCAAATCTTGGCTTGAGCGAGGCCGACCTGGAGCTGTTGCGGCGCGAGGTGAGCGTTGTGTTCCACACGGCGGCCACCGTGCGCTTCAACGAGCCCCTTCAGGTGGCGCTCGAGATGAACACCCTCGGCGCCAGGAGGGTCATAAAAGTCTGCAAACAAATGCCACTCCTAAAGGTTTCTATTTCTGAGTGTTAGATAAGCTTATTAACTGATTTGAAAATAAGGCATTTGTGCACACCTCGACGGCCTACTCAAACGCGGATAAGCGCGAGGTGCTCGAGAAGGTCTACGAGCCCATCGTCGATCCGGACACCCTGATTCAGTTCGTCAAAAGCATGCCCGTCGAAATTATCCAGGGAATCGAATCAACGTGAGTTAAATTTTAATAATGAAGCTCCTTGAAGAATGTGGTCAAAAGAGTACTACGTATCTCAAAAAAATTGTTAGTTGTTAGTGACGTCAAAATTAAAAAATTATATATTCTGTGGTCTAAACAAGTTGGCCAAAAAACGTTAATAATAGGAAAAAATCGCTCCAGAATATGAACTGATTTATGTTATGATTTTGGTCAAGGTTCTATTTTTTTAAATCCATTATTTAAATTTAGAAATGGCGTTCTCAGATATAAATTGTTTTTTCCATAAATTTTAAGCTTAAGATTTTTTACTGTCGAGAATTTTGAGTTTAGTTAAATCTGCAATTTAAATTATAGTTTTTCATCGTATTTCATTTTCAACGGCGCGAAAGATTCATTATATCGTCTTTAGAAATGAACTAAAAATGATCGTGGAAAATATTTGTTTCCTGAGCTTTTAACCTGATTTTTTTCTCATTTTGTTATGGATTTTAGAAAAAAATACAAACAATATTATATATCTTCTAGAAACCCCCAGAGACAATTTATGCCTGCCCTGCTCTTAAATTCCTTTGTTCCAATGTCATCTTTCAATTGAGCCCTTTTTAATGTTTTAAGTGTGATTGGCGCCCACCCAAACACATATACGTTCACGAAGGCGCTGGCTGAGGTGATTGTGCAACGCGAGGCGTCAGATCTGCCCACAGCCATCGTGCGTCCGTCAATTGGTAACAATCGCATTACTCTCCCAACTGAAAACTTTGTCATATGAAAAGTTGCGCGTAGTGACCGCGGCAATGAGCGAGCCTCAAGAGGGCTGGATTGACAACACGTCCGGTATTACTGGCATTGTAATGGAGGTCAGCAGGGGCACCATCAGGTCGGTGCTGTGCAACAAGAAAATGACTGTCGACCTCATCCCCGTCGACCTGGTGGTCAACACGCTGCTCGTTGCTGCTGTCGATCTCCAATCGAGAGGAAATAGGTAATTGGCGCGTAAAAATTGTAAAAACAGATTTTTCAGTTTCATGGTGTTCAAATGCTGGATTTTTTATTAAATTCGCCATAAAAATCTACCATTAAATCCAAATAAAAAGAAAAAATAATATTCTTAGTTAGGAGAGATAAATCACATTTTTATTTCATTTCTATTTCACTGCCAAAGCTTATTCCCGCCTTTCATTCCTCTATTGTTTGACAGCGAAATTCGAGTGTACAACTGCACTTCAGGCACGCTGAACCCTCTGCAGTGGGACCAGCTGAGGGAGTTTTCTGTGAAGGCAGGCAGGGAGGTGCCGAGCAAGTATATCCAGTGGTATCCAGGCTGTACTTTCCGCATCAATTACCTGATGCACAGGCTCAACCAAATCTTCCTCCACTTCCTCCCTGCCTGCGTTCTCGACCTCGGCATGAAGCTCCAAGGACTGAAACCAATGTAAGTTTCAATCCTTTTATTTGAACTGTTTTTGGTCGAATTAATATTAAAAACTAGTTTACGTATTTATAATAATAAATCTATTATTTTTTGATCAAAATAAATTTCAAGCGGATTTTTTTTGAAAAATTGCATTTAGGTAAATGCACCATGCAATAAAAAGCATGAAACTTTGCTCGATTTTTTGTTAAATCGGATTTTATTTAATCCTAATTTTAAACTTCCCTTCTTAATACATGCTCGTTCCGCTTAATACATGTATTAATTTAATGCAGGATGGTGAAAATTTGCCAAAAAACCATGCGATCAGCGAACGCAGGGGAGTTTTTCGCGACGCACCAGTGGAATTTTGCGGCAAGTCTGATGGAGAAGCTGGCTGCGCACCAGACCGAGACGGACAGAAAACTGTGAGCAATGAAAAAAAATCGATTTCTAGAATTTAATGTTTTAAAACGTTTGCAGATTTCCGGTGAATGTCCGAACGATTAATTGGGAGCAATACATTAACACTTACGTCATTGGAATTCGCAAGTTTATTCTCAAGGACGACATGTCCTCGCTCACCAGGGCCCGCAGCCGACTGAAAAAACTGTACTGGGGCCAGCGAATCGCGCAGTGCATCGCAATTTTCGTTTTCGTGCTTTTCATCCTCAAGTAAAATTTAGAACAACGGCTGTACTCACTCGAATCTGGCTGAGCTACTTCAAGTTGCGCTTCAGTCCCACGGTGTTGTCGAATAATTTGTTATTCTTGAACTGTCCCTTCATATCCAGCACGTAATGCATCCGTCTGTTTTTCACCTTCAGCGGCAGCTGCACCTTGCACGCCTGCCTGCTTTGCGGACAACTTACCTGAAATAAATTGTAATTGAAATAGTAAAAGCAATAAACACAAATGAATTTTAAAATTTTTGGCCATTTTCTTATCACAAACAATTGCTAAAATCTTTAAATCATGAGCTCAAAAGATTTGCCAAAAACTAATCCGTTGAATTAAGAGTTTCCTTGAAAACTTACGTTTCTGAGGGGAACTGTCATGATCCGGTTTTCGCCAAAAGGTGCGTAGCAAACAAAAGAAACTTCAGCACCACCCTTTCGCAAAATAAGGTACCTGACCGCTCTCAGGGTGTAAAACCAGCTGGCTGCAAGCGAGAGGTAACCTATTCGAAAGCAAATCAATGGCAATCTCAATACAAAACTTTTCAATTTGAAACCTATAAGGAAGCTGCCCACAGTGAGGGCGTGTTTGTATTTTTTCTCGCCGAGGTTGACACTCTGCCACCATGTGACGTTTGCACTGTCCTTGACCGGCACATCTTTCAGGGTGCTGCAGCAGTAGGAGAGGTACATCCAGAAGGCGAATTGCGACAACCCAAAGAAGTTGAGCATCTTGAAGAAGCGTGGGTTCTCGTGGTGGAACAGAATCACATCCTTGCTCACTTTTGTGTCCACCTCAAACTTCTCTGATCGCAACAAGCGGCCCAAGGAAAAGTTTCTGTTTTTTACGACACTTTCTTTAGAGGTGAAAATTCCCCCTCGCAGCAACAGCCGAGTCGCTCTGAAGCAGCGAGCAGCGCACAACATCATGCCTGAAAGGAGTTATAGCCTTTTAAAAACAAATTTTCATTTCAAATGACAAAAAATATTAAAATTTAAGGATGTATTTACAATAATAAAACCATTCGCACCTAAATATATAGCGAACTTGCGAATAGGGTGAAAAAATCCCTGCATTTGATTTTTTAATGATCTTTAGATCAAATTTTACTATTTTTTCTCTCGATTTTTATTGAAATCACGTGTCTACCATTACCCACAGCCCCCATTAATCGAACCTAATTTTTAAGTGGGACTGTGACACACAACCATACAAAAAGCATCAAAATCTTTTAAGAAAAATCAAAAGCAAAGAATTCTTAGCAAATTTCTTAAATAATGTATGTATGTAGAAACACAACATGAATGTGTGTACAGTTATAATATATTACATATTTAAAAAAACAATGTAGATTTTGGAATTTGGATCAGAAAAGCTGAAAAATAGGACCTTAATAAATTATGTATTATGTATATGTATGTATGTATTAAATGGAAATAAAGCGGAAATCATGCGGCCCCATATTTTCCCAGCAAGTTTAACACGCACGATATGTACAAAACCTTTTATTACCTTTAATTAATACCCTGTTTATTATTGGCAGAAAAATGAGCAGAAGTGCCGCATGGTTTTGTTTGGGTATGTAAGTACTGATCACTGATCGCCTGATCGGCCTCAAAGATTCCGCTCGATATGACACACCCCCTTCACAGCTGAGGGGGAGAGGCCTTTAGATTGTCAATCCAGTCTTTACTTGTCTCTAGTTTCTGGGGACGGGCAAGCATATTCGCGAATTTCTAACTTTTTCTGCAAAGTTTGGCCGCTGTCGCTTTCTCCTATCTACCACCAACGCAATGGACGAGAGGTTTGTACGATAACAGGCCGTTTCAGTTATAATCTAATCCCTTTCGGCAGGGTGAACGAGGAAATCGAGGCGCTGACCGCCATCCTGATGGACGAGGTAAAGGTGTCGCAGTCAGAAGAGTCGATAACCGTGGAGACCGTGTTGTTTCCATCGACGGCCGCCGACGAGGAGCAGCAGTACGTGACGGTCACGCTGGCCGTTGACCTGCCCGCCGGCTACCCTGACCAGAGTCCAATCGTGCGCCTGAAGAAACCGCGCGGCCTCGATGACGACCTGCTCTCTAAAATACTGACTGAGGCCAAGGCCAAGTGTCATGACTACTTGGGCCAGCCCGTCATCTATGAACTGATCGAGGTGCCAAATTAAATGACGTTAGGTGAGGGAGAAAATAAACCATTGTAATATTGGTAGTTGGTGAGGGAGCACCTGACGTGCAGCAATACTCCAAGCTGCCATTGCGCTATCTGCTTGTACGGCTTCCGGGACGAGGACGAGTTCACAAAGACACCGTGCTTCCACCACTTCCACGCGCACTGTCTCGCCTCGTACGTTCGCAGCTACCAGGAGACGCAGAAGCAAGAGAAGGAGAAGGTGCCACTGTGGCAGCGCCTCCAGCACAAGGACTCCGAGGATCACGACTGCGTGGTACGAATTTTGCAGCCATAACCTAAATCCATCCCTGAAGCTTATCACTTATATTCAATTGGCAGGTTCCATGTCCCGTATGCCGCGAGTCACTGAGCTGCCAGCTGGACAGATTGGCGTCGGCCGCCCCGCCAAAGGACGTGCAGGACGCGCTCAACTTTCAACTGACTGACGAGCTGAAGGAGCTGCAGACCAAAATGGCTTCTCTCTTTCTTTACCAGCAGCAGAAGGGCGGCATCATTGACCCTGAGGCTGACGACAGCAAACTTTTGCTGGTCACTCAAACGGTAAATCACATTTTAAGGATTTTAACGTTTCAGTACACTATTCAATCCAAAAACGTTGATTGAAAAAGTAATCTTCTTTGTTTTCTCTTAAAAGAAATTAAAACGCCCTGTGTTTTATTTGTTACTATTTTCCAGGTTAGACGGGAAAATATAAACATCCATTTTTTTCCTTAAAAAATGAATATCATCTTGACACTTGTGCAAATGATAAAATTTTACAGTAAACACAAATTAGGGTGACGTTTAAAAAACGTCTAAATCGGCCCAGAAACAGAAAATTTTTAGGTAAAAGTCTAGAATTAGTCCATTATTTTTTCTTAAATAAAACGTCTAAAATTCACACACCCCAGGTTTTATCGTAAATTGTGACGTATAATATTAACTGGATTTTAAAATTTTATTAATGGTGTTGCAGACGTCCAATGAAGAGCAGGAGGTGGTGCCACCGCCGGTACCAGCACCAGCAACGCAGCCGCCAGCATCAGGGTTCAAGCCACAGGCACCCGGCAGCCGCAGCTGGAAGCGAGGCGGCGGGGGTGGACATCACAAGGCGGGAGGATCGAGCCGGGGGCAGAGGGGTGGACGCGGCAGGGAGCGCAGGAATCAACAGAATTCTCCACTTGAGACAGCAAGATGACATCCGGAGCAAGCAACTCGCTTATTAGTCGCTCCGGCAGCCTGACTCACCCTTGTAGGCACTTTTATCTCTCTTTCTCAGTCAGTCTCTTCTTGTCCTGTTTGCACAAAGATTTTTTTGTGTTGAACTGCTGCCAATGGCACACCATATTCGCCCCCCGCATCAAGCATTGTCAGTGTGGAGCGATTTGGTAATTTTGTCATTATTTGTCATCTGGAAGGAGTCAAGAAGAAATTTCAAAACTTTATTATACAATTATAAATTATATTTGAATCGGATCTAGTGATTGCAAATTTTCCCTTCAGAAACTAAAAGAGCACTCTTGATGGTTGCTGCGTTCTTGGTTCTTTCTGCCATATTATTTTTATTTAAACAAATCGTGTACTTAAATTTTTGTTTTCCCTAATTTTGTACAAGACGTCGTCATAGTCGGTGCTTATTCAGTCAAATTTGAAGATAACTTTGAGCACATAGCAGACTCTGCCGATTTTCCCCTAATGTTTAATGGTGTGCCCAGTTTAACTCATGAGTTAAATAATGATATTTTGAATCAATTTTTTGTGATTCTGTGATATTGATTTTTCCATTTTGAAATGTTTACTTTATAATATCACCATTTCCACATTAAGATTAATATAAATGTATTGGAAGGTTTAATAAATATGCAACTCTCTTGTTTCAATTTCGCTCTTTCATTATTATTTGTATTTTATTAATGACGTTATGCGTCGTGTCAAACACTTGAGGGATATATTATAGGGTAAGAGAAAGGTTTTCAGCATTAAATCAGCATTAATCAGTTTACGAAAATTAAAATAGTTTGATGAAGTTGTGATGAATAATTTATATGTATAAGAAAAATTCAGAGTATTGATCTTCATCTCCCATCTCCTTTGCTTACGCTCTACAGTTACGAGTCACGTGACTTGGTTATGTTTTCATTCTTGACATTCTTCCCGCGATCTTGATTCTTTCCCGCCATTCTTCTAAACAAGGGTGTAGGTACCACAAAGCCTCTTTCTTGACACCGGACAGTCGACAGTAAGAACCAGGACACTTTTTAATGCAAATAGCTGGAAGGTGAGTTAATTATCGAATGAAGTCTGAAACGAGGAGTAATATACACAGATACATAAATAACGCTTGCAAAATATACGAAAATCATTTCCTTGAAATAAGACTCTGTATATGTTGATATATTTATACTGCACCCATTTCTACCCTCTACCCTTATTTTTTCCAGAAAATGATACTCAAACTGCGACCATATGGTGGCAACTTTGCTGAGGTCGCCATTGAAATATCTAAAACTTTGTTGGTCTCCGATCTGATCGCTGAAGCCAGCAATGCATTTCAAACTAAGCCAAACAGCTTGGAGCTTTTCTTCTGCGGGAAAGTGGTGAGTTATTTTAGTCTAAAAGGTTAGAAAATTGAAATATTTATGTTTAAGTAAGTAAAATTTAATTCATGTAATAATTTTTATTTTATTAGAAGGATGACATAATATTTCATATATTGTTTTTGTTTAGCGTTTTAAATTGGACAAAGGGGATACTCTTGGTATCTGAAAATAATAAATTACTTGTTAATATAATTATATATTGCACATAACTACATTGATGGTATTGCTAGCACTGGCATATTTAAATTTGTTTAACGCCAGTTGAATCACCACAGTAAATTTTATTCAAATTCCAGTTGCTGATAGATCATCCCTTGCTCTACTACAAATTGAAAGACAATGATGTGATTGGTGTTCGCATCAAAGTAGGAGACGTCATTCCCTGTCACAGCTCACTTGTGAAAGACAGTAAATTCTGCGAAGAAATTGAGGACAAGTTGTGCACAAGCAAATACTTTAAGGTAAAGAAAATCCTCCAAATCAAGCTTCAGCGATTGATGAAAGGCCTTGTGCATTTGCAGGCAGGAGATAAAATTTACTATCAGAGTCCGCAAAATGGGCAGTGGCATGAGGCAACGGTCTTGTCTGTCATAGGAGAGGACAATGAAAACTCGTCTCCAAACTCTGAATCTAAAGATAGTGTTACCTACAACATTCATGATGGAACGTGAGTTGATATATATGCTGCAGTTATTATTTCAATCACTCTTAAAAGTATATATATGCCTGAAAACAACTTAAATGCGTAACATATGTTATAGGACCAACAAAGATCTGGTCATGCAGCTGAATAGGCTGCGACCATGCAGCGCGGTCGAGTACACCGCCCATGATCTGAAGGTGGGAATGAAAATTCTAGCTTATGTGGTGCTATCTGACAGTCAAAGAGGATGGTGAGTAACAAACCTGCACCCTGCTTATGTCTAGTCTCACTGTTATTACTTGTCACGACAGGTACCAAGTGGAGATTACCAAGGTGGAGCCAGGACGGAACCAGTTCCCCAAGGTCTTCGGCACCGTGGTCGTTTCTGCCGAGACCACATATCCAAGGCAGAAGATTGACTTCAAGTACAGAACGGTCCAATTCCCAGAACTTCTGCCGCGAGAAGAGTGGATAAATCTGATCAGCGACAAATCTCTAACCATTCGTGAGTCAGGCATTGACTGAGGTGGCCATTGTGGTTAATTATTCTGCTCATAGCATGCAAGCACTGCTTCAACCACCCCACTCAAAAGTGCATGGAGTGCAGCTGCGTGATCTGTGGTGGTAAACATGACGAGGACAAGCAGCTCATTTGCGATGAGTGTGAAGACGCCTACCACATGGAATGCGCCTCCCCGCCTGTTAGCGAGATCCCAGAAAATGAGTGGTAAACAAATTATTTTCCTTTTTTTGTGTGTAAAAAATGCTTGGAGTTGCTGAAGAAATAGAGGAAGAAAAATCTGACATATTCCTTTTAGAAAAATTCGTCCTTTTGTTTATGCTTACTAGTTTCGGCTGTCAACTTCATTCCTTGTTGTTGCTTTAGCTAGGCTTATAGTTTTTTAACGATAAACATAAAGCAAGCAAAATATATATATGATTTTAGGTTCTGTCACAACTGCTCTCACGTTGACCAAGATCTGCAGAAAAAGTATGAAGTACAAACCGAGGTGAAAGTAAAGAAAATCAAGGAGTGTGTCGACAAGGTGAAACAGAACAAGCGTGACTGGGGAAAAGGACTGTCCACTGCTGCTGTGTCAGATAAATTCTGCGTGGTGCCTAAGGAACACTTAGGCAAGATACCTGGCGTGCCAAGCGGCAGATTGTGGCCCTCAAGACATGATGTAAAAAGAAATAAAGTCTATCCTCCATTCATCAATATTACTTATTGTTTAGGTGAGCCGATTCGGAGTGCACCGACCGCTGGTGGCAGGCATTTGCGGCGCGACCGACATGGGCGCGCAGAGCGTCTGCTTCTCAGGCGGCTACGAGGGCGATTATGACAAGGGTAACATTTTCGTCATGTCAGGCAGTGGCGGCCGGGACCTGGGCACTAACAAACGCATCAGCAAGCAGTCCCACGCTCAAATTCTCACAGGCCCCAATTTGTAAGAGCTTATCAGGAGTTTTAATCTTTGTTGACTTTAAAATCGTTCTTCAGAGCCCTGGCGCAGTCTTGCTACTCCAAGGTGGACCACGTGAATGGCGCCAAGTCCACAAACTGGAGAAAAGGGCTGCCCATCAGGGTAGTCCGCGGCTACAAATTGGCCAAAATCTCGAATTACGCCCCTCCTGAAGGCTATCGGTGAGTGTTTTTTTTAATTGCTGTCTTGTACAAGAAACATTTTTATAAATATATCCATGTTACTCTAACTGTCAGGGTGATGGTTTAGTTTTTAAAATATTGAAGTCTGTCAACAACGAACTATTTTATTGTCAGTAGGCCATACTTTTGGTCATCCGTAAGTGCAGAAATTATAACAGCTTCACTCAAGAAATTCTTCCTAATAAAATTTATTTTGTAATTCTTCATAATCACATTATTTATAAATTACCAGTTAATTCAATCAAAATTAAGAAGGATGTGAATATATTTTAAGATTTCCTAAACTGATTTAAAATCCAACAGAAACTATGGGAATGACCTTTTTCAGGCTGAAAAAGAAATAATAATAGACTGTATACTAATAATATTTTTGCAGAATAATTCTTAACGAGGGTATATTTTTTCAAAAACTATTTAAATTTTAGGAAAATTACCTTAATCTTGCTAAAACTATTGAGAAAATACTCATAAGCACAATTGTAACTTTGTCCTGTTGCTGACAGATATGACGGCATCTATAAAGTGGTTAGGTACTTCCAAAAGGAGGTCAACGGCAACCTGATGTGGAAGTTTGAACTTCGCAGAGATGACCCAGAGCCTCCGCCATGGACCTCATCTGGCTTGGCTTTCATGATTACCATGAGCGTCGGTGCCATGGAGGTATAATCCTCATTTCAAGCCATTGTATTTACTTATCAACCAAATTTTCAGGGCACACGCTTGATCGAGAACATTAAGAAAAGAAAACTTGCGTACGAGTGTGTGGATGTGAAACGCACTAAGATCGCTTACGTCATGCCACCAGCAGTAGCCACTTTAATTAAGGAGGATACATTGAACCAGAGAAACTGGATGGCATTGCAGACCTCTCTCGACTTGGGCTACCCTGTAAGTGTGACACTGATTCGATCAAGGCTTTCCTTATTTGAACACTAGTGCTGTTGATAGATTCAGAGATTTAAAATAATGTTGCGCAGGAATTCATCCGGGCTGTGGCTGAGCAGTTTGTGTGCGTCATCTGTCAAGAGGTAGCCAAAGACCCTTTCACAATGAAGTGCGGACATAACTCATGCATTGTAAGTATCTTTAGAATCAATTGAGACAGTTAAAAGGCAATCTTAAAACCATCCTATTTATTCAATAAGTTAAAATCATATATAATGATCTTAAAGAAATGCCTAAGGTAAAACCTGTGTCAAATACCACACCGCAATCAATGCAAATTCTGTTTTGCAGAAATGTATGGGCAAATGGCTGAAGTCATCAGCGAGAGCATACTGTCCCTTCTGTCAGGCGGACGTTGACAGTAAGAGTGTCAAGGTAAACAAGCCGCTGGACAAAGCACTGAATGCACTGCTACCTGGATACAATCCAAAGCAGCCACCACCCAAACCCTTCAGCTTGGTCAGAAAGTCTGACTGATTACTCCCTTACCAACATGACACGTTGTGATGCTATATATATTTATCTCCATGCTCAGGCCACCTAATATTAGAAAAATCACAAATTTAATTAAATATGGGACACTTTTTGCCCTGAATTATTGACATGATGACGAGTCAAATTTGTCATTTACATTTTTAATGGTTGATATGTTTTCACAACGCTTTAAAAGAAAAAATGTTTGTGCGGGGCCTTTATATGGATTTTCAGCTCCAAATTATGGAAAAACGTTTTAAATCACCACCATCATAGAGCATAAAATGCTATTCTACAGCTTTAAATCAAAGCTTCAATAGATCCCTTTTTTGTTGTTAGGGTCTTCGCTTTAAACTCCTTTTGTGGGATTCTATGAATTTGCGTAGATTAAACGCTCTACTTCTAATCAAATCAGTGGAAGCTAATTATTTCTAGTATTTTAACTGGCGATAAATATATTTTGTTCTTTTGAACAGCTTTACAAAATGATGGCTCCAAATGTTAAATTGGTGTGAAAAATAGCCCTTTTTATGAGTGATTTCAAATTCTGCTGGAACTCACTTGAGCTAACAAGGTTGAAACTCTCCAGCTGAAGAAGAGCAGAGTGTTTCCAAACAAGTTGGAACAAATCTGCTAATTAACAAAAATTGTATCTTCGCTTCGGATAATATAAAACTTTAGTCATTTATTTCCTTAATAATGATTTAAATGCATGCAAAGAGACATTCCGCTATAGCGTAGATTTTAAACCTGCCAAGATTACATTGTTTCTGTTCATTCCATACTAGTTTTTAATAAAATAAAAACTAAATATAACTATTATATTTCATTGCTAAAATTTGCCAAATTTCTCTAATGCTTAACGGGTATTTCTCAATCATTTTCGCTTGATTTCTTTCCAATCTATCCAACGGAGTGCAAATATGAGGTGTCTGGCAAATAATATCATGACTTTCAATAGGGAGACAATGCTCGCCGCTTTAATAGGTTGCCAATTTTCCTAGAAATTTAAACGGCAACCAAGGAACATTTAGAATAAATAAAGAGCAAGTTAATTATAGAAACGGATTTTTATTAATGACTTGCATTAACGCAACATAAAGAGGGTCGTTGAAGAGAAAATTTGCTAATATCAGTTACAGGACAGTTGGACCTGTCTTGGAATAGTTAACATCATATTTTAAAGGAATAGCTCTCAAAATTCAGGCACGAAACAATTCGTTCAAACAGCAGTAATAACTTAAATACAACTTAGTAAAAATTCCTATCTCCCATCACTTCAAGAAATATAAAAATACTGCAAAAATGCACTTCGCAAATCCTGTTCTTAAAAAATATGTGTTTCAGTGCTGCAAGGCATCCACTCGATTTTTCTCAAGGCCTCACCTTGGACAGATATGTCATCGATTTTAATTCTAGACACCGCAACTGTGGTGCTTGGGCGAATGAAAAATGCACTCAGAAAATAGTCTTTAAACTCTTGAAGCCTCCTGAAAAGTTGATTTGTTTTTCTCATTTTGCAGCCTGCGTGAGCGAGGCAAGCGGAATAAATTAGATCACTACTGCGATATAGGCAAAAATCGTGTAAGGCACAGCGAATCATTCATTGTCAGTGAGTGTTTTATTTCTTGCGTTGACTCGGCGGGGATGCGGTGCCGCGACAAAGATCCGGCCTCCTATTGACTCGGACGATCCACGCGCCCAAAACGAATGCGGTCAGAGAGACCAGATCAAACGAGTCAAAATTGGCGAAGGTCGCGGCGGCACCGCGCACTCTGGTCCCTCTTAGCACCCTCAACCCCCGGCCAGATCACACGGTGCATCCCTTTCGGGTGCCGTAGAGCAGCTTGAGCTCGGGCAGGATCTGCTGCTTGATCAGCACCTGCGTCCGCTTCACGAACACGCTCCGCTCCTTGTCCTTGTGGTAGTACTTGATGCCCGGCCTGTGCACCAGGAACGCATTGTCCAAAATGTGGAACTCGTAGTTTAGCACGCACATCGCATAGCCCTGAAATTGCGAGAAAATCATTGCCACCAGAGTACTTTTTTCACATTAGGAAGGGCTACATGAATTCAATGGTTTCGCCACGGAATCCTAAGTTTCCTTGGTTATATTGATGAAATAAAATCCGTAAATTGTATTTCCTCGTTGCCAAGAGCGCGAACTTTGTTTCATTGACTACGTTCGGATTAACATCTGAAGCACTAATTTATTTGGGAGCTGCTTATTCTCCAGAAGTACATTTTTTAAAGTCGGCAAAATAAAATTGACGCTCTTGGCATCTTCTGGTTAGCTCTATGTTGGCCACGAGGAAACAAAATATCAAACATTTCATCGCAACGATAAAAAAGCTTAAAAATCATCACGTCCAGGGAATGTGTGGACGTTGTAAAAAATTCGTCATTTTCTTCTATGAATGAATTCTCGAATGTGACGTTCAATCAAGAAAACTAATTTATTGAAGGAAAAATAAACTGAAGTTTGGCGCATCTATGCCTCTCCCTTCCAAAAAAGTTCCCCTGACCAGTGTATAGTTGTTTCAGGTAATCAACCCTTCTAGTGCAGAAAAAATGTGTAAATGTGTCCTTTGGCGTGAGTTGTTCAGAAATCTTTGTGAACGCGTAGTTTCAAATATTTCATCACTGAGATATTTGCAAAAAATATCACCTGGGTCATTTTGTCGCTCATGCCTTCCCAGGAGAGCCTCTCGTCGTAAGGCGGCTCTTGCTTCGTTCCAATGTAAATGGGCTCCCAATGCAAGAAGCGACCAGTACGTTGACCCACGTGGAAGACGTGCAGCCCCTCAGACTGCTTCAACGCCATCCATTCGGCTGCCTTAGGCACGTTGTGACAATTCGGGCACACCTAACGACCATCAATTTAATTAAATCAAGAATAATTCAAATCCATAAATAAATTTAAACGTTTTTCAGGTAAAAGCTAATTTTTCAAAAGTATATTCAAAGTAAATAATTTTAAGGCAAATTCCCTGGAATATAATTGAATTTATTGAGGGCTGAAATGTGTTTAAAGTAACAAGATTTTTATCCGCATTTCTGAATTTTATTCAAATTGAATTAATTAATCAGAATTGTAAATTTTAATTTTTCCAGGATGATTTCCATTCAGCAGCAAGATCAAATTAAGTATCTTACGTGTTTGTGAAAGGGCACGGCGTCCTTGCTGGCAAGCATTGCGGCGAGCTGCGTTTTATTTTGTGGCATCGAGCTGTTCTCCTTGACCTCGAAGATGCTGAGCGGATAGACCTTGGGCGGCGACGGTTTTTTGGTCACGTTAGCTTTTTGCTGCTGCAAGAGGTGGCCGTGCACCATGCCCAGGAAGTCGGGGATGACGCCAGGATTGGGGTACAGCTCAACGTCGGAGGCGAGCACAAAGTGCGTGAGCGCTTCCTCGCGCGCCACGTTGCGGCCCACGTTCACCGGGTACAGGATCTTGTGGGTGCTCTTGTAGCTCACCTGGCCCAGCCCGGCGGCCTGCTCCAGGCTCAACGAGCAGTTGGCCTTTGGAAGATGCGAGAAGCCGTCAACGGCTGGTCGCGGCACCTGAATTAAAAAAAATAGATTATTAACATTTTGTAAGATTTGGTTGATAAGTTTTTTTTCATTTCGATATTTGATTTAAATGAAATTCTAGAATTTTTTACTTGCAAAAAATATCTTTCAAGAGAAATGTAATAGATCAACACAAATAGGGCACCGTCTTAACTGATAAGTGCTATATTGCGGCGTCAACATATTTGCCTTTGGAATGACGAGACAAGCATTCAGGGCAACATAAATCAGTTTTTACAAGCCGCTGACTTATCTCCACTCGTTTCTATTTATATTTATCAACCAAAAAATATTTCCTCTTTATATTATTCTGCTGGATACCAAAATTTATTATTTCATCGTCCAAATATTGACATACAACTGGTTTATCAGATATTTTTTATACGAAAGTTTTGATAAAATAACAGTTCAAATTTATCTATTAAACAGGACATTTTCTACTCTCATAGAGTCAATTTACCCACAACTTTAAAAGCTCTCAGGCTTCTCGTTGCATTAAATAATTAAAAAAAACGTTTCGTCAGTCAGAAAGAACAAGCTCATCAAGATCTAAATATCCTTGCCAAGGAGGGCGCGAGTTTATTTTGAAAGTACAAGTCCGGCAAAAATCATGCCCCCCCCCCCCCAGACTTGAAAATTTCTCTAATTGGTTTGTGTTGCATGATAGCTTCCCTAGTTAGTGCAAGTAAATTTATTTAGATTTTTTAAAGTTATTTTATAGTCAATTTCTAAACCATTATTATTAGTTTACCGTTTTGGGAACGTGTTTGGCGGGGAAGTAGAAATGGAATGTGACGTGTTGCCGGACGAGGTGGGCACTAGGACCGCAGTGACGCACATGCTGGATGGCGGCGAGCGCTGGCGTCCAGTCGGCGCCGGGCGCAAACACGGACATAGCGACCGGCCCCTGCCAGCGCTTGAGCAGCGGCACCAGGTTGTCGAGGAAGGTGTGGTCGCCGTGAGTCGTGTAGGTGACCGAGTCGGCGCAACCTGGCTGCCGCTCGGCCCGCACGTAGTTGTAGAGCACCCAGAATTCGCCTCGCTGGCCATAGCGCGCCGTCGCCACACCATCCACGCAGCCCAGCAGCTGTTGCAGCGAAACCTCCGGCACAGCCGCGGCCGTCGACGCCGGCGCTTCTGACGACGCTAGCACCTCACGAACGTACTCTAGGTTGCGCCCTGTGTTGCCTGCTGACACATGTACCGAGCCCGACACCTGCAACACACAAAATGATTTTCTTTAGATATTTATTAATAAAAGCAGATAACGTCGTGTTATTGAAAGAGTCAAATTAAAAATTATTTGGGTGTTAAAAAAACGGAAATTTGGTCGGAGTTATCTATTTATAATGTAATCAACGGATTTAAACTGGTCTCACCGTCGGGCTGAGGAAGGTGTTGAGGGCGTAGAGCGAAACAAAGACGAGCGAGCCCGCCAGGAGGCCTGATGTCAGCTTTTTCGACCGGATCATTTTGGCGGCTCCGGACTTGCAAAACCTGAGGTCATCTCGGCCGCTGCACCAGCATGTCTCAATCTGCCACCTGCAAAAACAACCAGCAAATTTTGACATGCTGAACTCCTCGAGCAGAAATAAATGCCATTTTCCTAGCGCTACATAAATCGATTCCGGCCGTGCCGTAACACGCACAAACACAATTACTTAATCGGCAACATGGTGAATATTTGATAAAAGGTCAGCTTCCGTCCGCGCCACAATAATTATTGCTGCGCTCAGCTTTTTCCGCGCGCGCATTCTTATACCGAAGCCTTTCGTTTTGCGGGCGCGAGCATGACGTTGGCGGAAATAAAGAACACGATTAATTTGTGTAGTGGTGGAAAATGCCGTGTCGGTCGGGGCAGCAGGGAAAAACGTGCGTTGCGTAGGCGTGTCCCTCGCGTGTCCGAGGTCCGTATCATCCCTTATGTGTCGTCGCAACATTTCACACATGCACACGTGCTATCTAATTGGACTGTCGGCGTAACACTGAATCCAGATCTATCGTTTCCAGAAAAGTTTGAGTTATTTCACAATTTTTTCTTGATCCTATATGTGCTCAGCTAATTCTCACCGGGTTTCAATAACACCGCCAACCGGATAACAAGGGTCCCGAGTGACCGCAGAGGTGTTTGGGCCCAATATGACTATCTTTTCGCCTCCCCCGCACCGAGGTCTTTGACTGAAATGCCAGAAATTTGTCCCTTCTCACCGCTGGAAAGGTGAGAAAAGAAACGCCTCCTACCAGCCCTGTGAGCTATTTGAGGATTTTGAGTCACTTAAATATATAACCAATTTTTGCCATCTCTGACAATGGGCAGCCATAATATAATAATAGATCCCCGAATTGCTCAAATACCTCCCTCTTATTGCGTCGGTACTCAAAGGAATGCTTTAACAATGCGAGCCAACGGGTGGTTTCATTTCTCAAAGACCCCTTTTGTCTGCAAAAAGGTCAAAGACCGACGAGACAATATCTTACCTTGGCCACGAAAGAATGAAAAAATAAACGAAACGAGGGAGCAGAAACGCAAATTTAAAGTAACGATTTGCCATCGCCGTGTAGCTCGACACGAAAACGCGCACGAGGCCCAAGACGAATCGATTCGGCCACTGGGTAATGAGCAGCTAACTGCGACCCTCGAGTTTAAACAAGCTTCGGCAAATGACTGCGGCATAAGCCGTGGTTAAGTTGAAAACCGATCTACTCGGCTTGCCTCTGCAGTTAGAAACGGAAACGCCACACAATCTTGCGATAAATTATATCTAGAGTAATTCCTCGTGGCAGCAAAATTATATGTGTATATTGATAGCTTTCACTGTGATAGAAGTTACTGACTGATGCTGCGCTAACATTCGGCACTACAAAACGTGCCGTTATTATAGAATTCAGGAAAGAAAAAATAATTAGGTTACAAAGGGCACCCATACTGATCTTTGTTCTTTGTAAGAATATCTTGCTTAACATCAGCGAAAGACTGATTAAATTTTATTTCCGATCATAACCAATTTCAAACCTTTCCCGTCTTCACAAATGTTGCGAATTTCGACAAGGAAAATAAGGGTGTATGGAATAATTGAAGGATTGCGATCGGCGGCGCAGAAATAAACTTAAGTGCAGTTGGCGAGAAGGAATTTGTCTGCGCCTGGCCGGCCGGTGGCTCGACGAGTCTTTGAACGCCCTTGACTCGGCCGACCTTTGAGCAACAACCTGGCCAAGGTAGTCGCTCCATCGCTCTGCCTGCCGCCTCCGGCCTCGCCAAACGCAATTACTGCCATGCCGCCGACAGACGCAATACACACAGAATCCAAAAGGACGCTTTTGTCTCCTCGCGCCGGAGAAAATCGGAAAAGTGCGGCCCAATATAACGGGTCCAAATGCAATCCAATATCTGCTTGCGGTCGACCACCTGGACAGCAAATTTATCTTCCGAAATAGACCTATTCAAAGAGATGGAACTCAATCATCAACAGAAAAGATGCTGCAGCGAGACGAGTAACTCTATGATAGACATTCCAAAGACCAACTCACTCTCAGGGTGGAATTTTCTTGCTGCCAGTTTTTTACCGCTGTTTTATTACTTTATACCAATTTCTTGCGCAACAAATGCAAGAAATTCATTTTTCTAGCAAAAATCCTAAATTTCGGTTGTATCTGCTGCTTTGAAGACTTGTACAATTAAAAACATCTGAATTCTGCTCTTTATTTCACCAGAGTTTTCTCAAGTCGAGTTCAAAATGTATTAAATTTAAATGCAATTAATAACTGCTGACCATAGTAAAATTGAAAAAGGCAATGCACTGCAATTTAAAAATGAAGGTTATTTGTTATTTGCAACTCTGCTGACTGTCAGAGAATCGGAAAAAAATTGCCTCCTCACCAGTCTAGAAGTCTTGATTGATTTCCTACTTCTTTGTTTTAATAAAATCATCAGCAAGATCAATAAGGAATATATTTATTTATTTATTCTGTTCAAACAGATCAATCAGATGCCAACCTTCGGCGTGAATTGCAGCGAGACAACGAGGATATAGCTAAACAATTAGACACTGTATTGAGGCTATTTAAAATGCAAATGCGGCGAAGTAGATCAGTTGCAACTACTGCCGAAGGTTGGTAGGTAATTAATCAGCCACGCAGGCCGCGAGTCAAAAGCCGCGCGTGGAGGAAAATGAACTCGATGGCGGCGGCGGTGGCGGCGACGGCAACAATGAACTAACGAACGCGCTTTTCGTCGCTGCACCGCACTGATCAATTAAGGCGAACGAAATGGAGCCGCCAAGGATGTTCACCCTGCGTGTCGTGTTGGCTGCTGCTCTTTTGCATTCGACCTAGCGGTACCCTCAGAGCCAGCCAGCCAGCCTGCCAGCCACTCAGCCAGCCAGCGAAACCACAAAGCGCGCCTTATTCTCTATTTCGCTCAGCAATAAGAACGTATGTGCACCGATTTGTAATAGACCATTGTCCTTGGTGCCAATTGCGTTTTGCGCTCGGTACGAAATTTATTGCAACAACTGGCCAGGCCAAAATTCAATAATATTTCTCGACTTTCTAATCCAATTTTGGTTTACCAAGCGGAATTTAAGTGGATTGATACAGGGTATCATTAAAAATTAATTTTAAATAGCTGTTGATCTAATTGTTGGTCTAAATAATAATCTGATACAGTGTGGAATAGTGACATCAGGTCAAAGCAACAGTTGAATTTAAAATTTTAAACGGTTTGTCAATGTAGTATTTATATTCCTTTCGCTTTGATTTATGCAATGGTGTGCGAACTATGAGCTGAATTTCCCTTCAACTGAAATAAATCGTAATTTTGCTCAAAGGAGACAGTGCTCACCGCTTGATTGGTAAGCTGTATGCTAACCTTTTCACAGAAATTTAAACGGCAACCTGTGAAAATGTAAGCTCTTCCCCAATAATTAACAAAAGGTATAAATAATTTTCAGAATTTTGGCGAAAACATCCAATTATATCAGCTGTTTACAAGTTATCGCTAAATTAAATATTTGATTGCTGTGCTCTAGTTTGTTCCTCAAATATTGGTTCCTCGTATCATTTCATATTTTTAATAATGCGAAACATTCCCTACACAATTGAGGCGAAAGCCGTGATTTAAAAACGGGACTGCTTATTGGAATCACATTTCGCAAGTGCAAGACGCCAGGTGTGTTTTACTCGTTTATCACGAATCCGATCCAAATTGAGCAATAGTTCGTGACGCATGTATGAAATTAATTTTGCTGCCAAAAAATTATTCAGTGAATTCCAATGTTACGCTTGCAAAAAAGGAATGATTTCAGAGGAAAAATCGAGCCCTTCATATCGATTTTTGGACAACTTTATGTCCTTGTCACGCACAGACAAATTTTATGTCATCTCCACTTCTCACGAGAGCTCAGCTATTAAAATCGAAGACTTGTGTCGACCGCAGAGAACAACCAGCACACGATACACTTTTATTTGCAAGGACGTGACGTTGCAATTACGACACTTGCTCCCAATTCATGCAAAAAAGTGCAAAAATGCAACTCGCTCAACAGAAATAACAAACACTCGTTTGCTCGATTTACGGAAGCTTGGCCGACAGAGCGTGGCGAAAGACATTCTTCCGCTTAATTATTGCGGTGCGATATAATTTCCCGAGAGGAGATAAAAAAAATGAAATAATTACTATAGCGGAAACGCAAGGATGTGAAGTTGGAATTGGATTAGATGAGCCAAAAGGTGTGGCAATTTTTATTTGTCAACATGGAAGGAAGTAGATTCCTTCAAGAAATTCTGCGTATGTTCATCCTGAATTAATTCCGGAAATTTCTCGATGATGGTGTGCTTGGAAATTGATTAATTTTCTTGGCTACCTCGTGCGTGGATTTCCTCATGCTTAACGAGAATTAGATTTTTCCATGTAGCGCGACCAAGCATCCTTTTATGAGTTCAACAGCTTCACGGTTTTCCGCAAAATTAAGAACAAGGAAAGTCTTATTTTACTATGTGCGAGATTCTTGTTGCGGTTTTGGCTGCTAGTTTGTTTTGTTAAAAATAACTTAAGAGTTGCATCTTATCTGTTTTCATGCGTTAATAAAAGTTCAGTCGTTGGCTTAATAATGAAATTATTACACGAGACCCTAAAGAGTGGTAAAGTTTCTGCTCATTACTTTAAGCACCCTTTGACAAAACACCCCCTGAATAATACGATGCCTTATATTCTATCTGGGGAAAATGCGGTAAAAAATGGTGACAGTGAATTACTTATCCATTTTATTTTTATTCAAATAGATTTTAAAAGTGCCCCTAAGAGATAACTTTAAAGAATTTGGCTTTCTAATTCCAAAAATTCTCTGTTGGTACATTGAATTTAAGAAAAAATTCAAAATCACTTTAAATGAACAAAACACGCATTTTGGCAACCGTCAAAGTTCCATCCAGATCCTTTAGGGCCTGGCCCAACCCCTTATTTGGGGAGGTTGGATTTTTTAAAACATTTTCTTCATTTCTGGTTCTACCTCATTTCTAATATTTCTAATTTCATACGGAAGAAATCGTAAGAAATCCGGATGTGGTCAAGAGCTTTTAATTTCGGAGAAAAATGGCAAACTTTGAATTTAAATTGTAGAGAGGTCCTCTTTTGATTTGAAAATATTGTTTAAACAAACAATTTGATCAACTGCTAACAGCTAAATAATTTCAATTGCTGCAGTGTATCGATCCACTTTAAACTGGTCGCCGAAATTTAAAAAAGCGTTTTTCGCCAAACGGAAACCGCGCATTCAGACTTCAACACAGCCTATGGCAAATAAATTAATAAAAAATGCGCTTGCCGAAGGGACCAATGTAATAAAATCCGCGCTCATCCATCATCATGAACTCATCCGGCCAAATTCGGCCTTGCCAATAAGCGCAAACATGTACGATGTGACTGGATATTACACCGCGGGTCGGGGCTGTCGGAGAGAAACCGCGTCTCAGTTGATGGTGGGATGATTCACCTTCGGCGGCGGTCGCAAGCCTTTCGTCACACCTTCGCCTCTTTTCCTTGCAATTTATTTATTTTATTTGCGATCGGTGCGTTTGTTTGGCCAGCTGCACACGTGCGAGCGAAACCTTTTTGCGCCGTCTCGCCGCGTCGCAACCCCCGCAATGCCGAGCGTGAAATCTCGACCGCACCAGTCTCCCGCATGATGCACGATTTACGTACGCTTGCTTGCTTCGAATTTAAAATATTTTGACTCGAGAAAAATAATCAAAGACACAATAAACAGTAATTGATTTTTTAGTTTGATTATGTCATTTCTTCCAAGAAAATAACATTACTTAAAAACACGATTTCTTTGGAACTTGAAGAGATTTTGAAATCACGCTATAGATTCTTACTGATTATTGATACAACTTTTCTCTGTGTGACATGAAAAGTAGTTCCGCCCATTTGTCTTGGACAGACACAAGGGAAACCCACATAAATGTTCCTTCTTGTGACAAATTTCCCAAAAAATAAATTTTGCTTGAATAAATTGAATACCAAAAGTTGATTAGAAGTTATAGGTGCATTACATGCCCCTCAAAAAATGGGACAAAATGGTTTTGTTTGACTTTGTCTTTTAATATATCGGCGTACGCGGGCACTCAACTTTTGTCTGAGTTGTTCGTTATCATTCAGCATTTTTTTCATATAAGATCTTACTTAAATATGTTATAAGGCTCAAAAGCATTGCTTTAAATGATAACCGCAATACCACTTCACAGAGCGGTGATGTTAATTGCCCCTATATACTAATGATAAGATTGAGCTCTCAATTCTGCTGATGACACGGTTATAACGATTTTATAGCAATGTTTAATTGGAAAACGGTTCTCGGCTTGAGACGAATCGGAAAAATTGGATTTTAGACAGAGAGTGCAGCCATACGTGCCTCACCTTGGGGCAGTCGAGCGTGTGTTTTCTTTTCTTTTCTTCGCTGCCGGGTACAAGGCCGCTCTTCACTCACTCGCGGCCCTCTTCGACTTCGATGATGATTATTATTTACACGATTGCCACACCGAAATCGACACACAATAGTTGCAACGGCAGTCCGCGCGACACATCAAAGCTCTCTCGACTAATCTCAGACTCGAGTGGCCCGAGTGGGCGTCGCTTTCGCTCCACATAACTGTTTTCGCCAAAACGCTTCCAAGCTGCCGGCGGAAAAATTCGCCAACAGTTAGCAAGTGATTATAAATTGACACGCCTTTAACAATGATTCTTTGTCAGGTCGCTCAATCGAATAAAATAAAATAAAATAATAAAATAGATAAGAAGCTGAGGATTTTTTTGTAGCCATAAGGACAATAAATTATTTACACACGTGTTGCACCCAAGCCGGAGGGCAACAAAACCTTGAAAGGTCTTTCCTTGTCGGCGTGGCGTCATTCTGATGGGAGAGTCGAATTTCCTATTGAAACCATTCCCGCATATTGATCGGAGAGGATGTTTATCTAAGAGGGAAAAAATCAATCGATTGAACAGATAACAATTTGTTTAATCCCCATCAAACAAGGCAATACACTCATTGCTTATCTCAAGAGATCTCGGGATGGAAAGACAAAAAAACTGAGATTTGCAGAGCAATTCTAGCCAATGTTGGGACGGCAAAGATGATTAATCAAAATTGAATCAAGTACGCCTGTTTCTGATTATATTTCCAACGTAGAAAGCAAATATTTTCAAACATATATTCTGCTTTCAATCTGCCGGGCAGCTGGGTCGCAGCCGCTTATATGAAAATGAATTAAAAGGGGGCGACGGAGGGCGACTGGCAAGTCACGTTGCGCAAAAGGGATGACATGTGTCGGGAGAGCGAAACTGGCGCACGCACGCACCGCCGAATAAGTAAAAACAAAACACATTACTCGTACTCGATATGCGCCCCAACGTCGTACTCGGGGCGAGCGAAGAAACAAACCGCCCACCACCTCCTGCCTGCCTTTTATCGCCGCTTCCGGCTGAAGGGCGAAGTTAATCTCTTTGAAGGAGCGCCGACACGCCACCCTCAGGCAAGCAGAGACACCCTCGGAGTCAGGGTGCGTTTCGTACCTGCGGCAACGACGGGTTCCTCCTGCGAGCGATCCTTCTGGCCGAGCACTGACAATAGAGTTGCGTCGAGTCTGCATAGAGTCGACTCGAGTCTTATCCCCTCCTTTAGCCGCCGACACGTGACTCGGCCCTCACTCCGAGAGGCAGCACAATGCAACAGTGACAAGTCGAAGGCACTGATTGTGAATGCTGTCCTTAACTTGCATTTAACGAAATAATTAGGAAATGATTAGATGAAAATTAAAAAAATTAACTTCCGAGTTGTTTGCTTGAAATAAATGATCTTTGATACGTTTACTCGGAAAATAATTGATAATTTAAAAAAATAATCAATTTGAGAACTAAACACTTGATACTGGATGCTTTTTGTGATTTAAATTTTTTTTATAGCAAAAATTCATCATCAGTGTTTGCAAAATGCAGATAACGCATGGTCAGTGAGCAATTTTTTTTAATCTAAGTACAATTATTGTCAATATTGAAAATTAATATTTTATTTTATTTAGAATTGTCCAAATAAATATTAAAATAGAGTGCATAGTGCCCGCATTAATGCAGCATGTTTTTGTGTATGTTTATAACTCCTTGCATGGGCGATTCGGGTGGTGAGGGGTGGTCACCCCCTTAATTGTATAAGCAATTCTGTGCATGCGGCGCGGAGAAGGGCCACTTTTCGTGCTTGGCTCGCGTTTTGTTGTTCGCCGACCCCGTAGACGTTCTGATAACAAGTCATCGATCTTTTTATTTTCAGCCCTTCACATGCGATTTTAGGCTTTGTTCTGCTCGTGTGCGTCATTTCGGGCGCGATTTATCAAGGGTGAACGCTGCAGCAATCCTATTTCTGGAATAACTGCGCGTTTCAATAATAGCCCAGCAATAAAATGCCTTAAAAGAGGCAGATTCTGAGTTTTGATAATTTTTTCCTTGTGAGTGTGTCCGAGGCAATTGAGTGGAGGGGGAGCCAAGTGAAATCTAGGAAAAGAAAAAAATTGACACAAGAAATTTTTGTTTTCTAATAAGAAAAATATTCCACTGCAACTTTTGCCTTAAAATACTTATACAGAATGTAATTTAGGTAGAAATGCAATGATTTCTCTATAAAGATGTTTTAATACAATTAAGGTAATATAGAGTTATGTACGTCACGGGAAGGGGTAAGAGGCGACATTCTTTGATTTCATAAGTGTTCTCTTTTTATTTGAGTGGAGCAATTTAGTTCAAAACACCCGGTGATCTAGAATCCTCTGTTTTTTAAGTGTGGATTTAGATTTGTGCGCACCGCTGTCGAGAAGCCTCAGGGGCCATAACAGGTGCTGTTCTCATCAATTATTCACTCTTGCCGCACACATCCTGATTAAGTAACTCATGCAGTAACAAGCCATGATTCTTTTCGGAAATCTATAAGCGAAAAATGGCAGGCGTTGTTAAAAAAAGCAAAATTGATTTAAACCAAACAATTGCGTGGCAAGGAATTCACGAGATTTGCTCTGAAGAGTTTGGCGGGTTCAGCACAGTGGCTCTTTCAAACCTGAGTCGCCATCCTGTAGATAAGGAAGGAACTATACGCGCAGATCAGGTGTGATCTAACTCACCTTTCTCAGGTGACTGACACGCAAATAAAAAAAAACCATCACCTCTAGTATTCCCTTGACAATTCCTATATTATACAAAATATTTTACTAGTCTCCAGGAAATGAACATTGAATTAAGCCAAGAACCATTGCTAACACAATCAAGACACAAAAATCTTCTAGATAAAACTTTGACAGGGTAAGAGGTCACAAATTTCAATTGAATGGACCGTGTGTAATAAAAAGGCCTGGCAAGACGTCACATCGAATTGACCCTCCCGCTCTAGCTGCGAAGAGGCCTCTGATGCAAAGGAATAAGCGCACGCGAAAACAACAAGTGGGCCGAGGACGCGCGGTGCTTTCGCGGTGCGAGAAGAAAACGGAGCCGAAACCGCGAACGGGGGCTTTGCGCAAGGCTGGCCCTTGACATCAGGGGTGGCTGCGGCTGTCTCACCTGCTGTTGCGGCTGCTGGGCGACTCGTTCATCTCTGCCAAGGCGCATTTCCGACGAGCAGCTGGTCAGGGTATCTTTGCTCGCAGCCAGCCAGGGTGGACTAGCTAATAAGCTCGCAGAGAGGAGCCGACCTGAGCCGAGCTGCGACGAGAGCGACTGCACCGCTCCGAGGACCCACAGAGGCGGCTGCGGGCCGAGGCGGGCGGGCGGGCAGGCGGCAGGAAGTGTCCGTTTGCCGTGTGACCTCGTTCGCGCTAATCCCATTTGGAGCACAGTCTGACACACGCACCAAAGGAAGCAAGGAATGCGTGTGCAAACTTGTGTTTCTCACCATAGCGTGCACCAACACTTTCTTTTTGTTGGGCTTCAGTGTATTTTTGGGTCTTTTTCCTGTAAACAACATCAGCTCGTACCTCATACTATCGTTTCCTCATTTTCTATGCAAATAGCTGTGCACCGTAATACCCTTAGATATATTTGTGCTTAATTGTCCTTCTCGTCTTTCAAATTGTTTTCAGGTAATTCAGCATTTACTATTATGGCCTCATCAAATTAAGAAATGGTTGGGAAAACATAAAAAATGCTAGTTTTATGGTTATATACGGCTTATGAGCTGTAGAGAGATATTATGAAAAAAATCATTTTTACCTTCACTAGAAATACTCTCTAAAAATTGGGAAAGACCTCAGGTTGCCGTATCAAGTTTCAAAATTTGCATTATCGAACGGTGAGCATGCACTGTCTCCCGCTTGAAAATCATTATTTATTTCGCCAGAAGAGAAATTTATCTCATTATTGGCACACCGTTGGGTGGATCGCGACGAGAGGAATCAAAATGAACGAAAAAATCATAGACAAACGCACCGTTTAAATTTCGAGAAATTTGGCAAATTTTGAAATTTAACAATTACTCATTGTCAGTCCTGATTTTACTATCGCACATTGAAGAGATAAACTTTTGCTAAATTCCACAAGAAATGGTCACAATAAACCAATATGTATTTAATTTATTGCTAAAGCAAACAATGCAAAACTTTACAATGGAAAATAGAGACCAGGAAACGACCTCGCACCCTAATCAATTGTTGAGATAAATTATTGGGTTTTAAACTGTTTGATAAAGAGAAGCGTTGGCAACAGTTTGAAACCAACAATTAACCTAACAATCCTGGATCCAAAGTCGTATCCTGCAATAGTCTCTGCTTTTCTTAAACATTGTAAAATAAAATTTAACAAAAATATAATATATATTATTTTAAGTGGAATGATACAGGGCAACAATTGAAAATTACTTGATTTGTTGGATGCCATAAACAATTGATCGATAAACAATCTGTTCAACAATTTGCAATAATAAAAAATAACCTTCCTACAGTAAAAATTCAAATTTTGCCGATTTTCTCCAAAATTTACAGTGCTTGAACATATTTTCTTGGCATATTCCGATTCCTCTTGCCAAGATCTGTCCAACGGTGTATGCCACTTATTGGGGAAACTCTTGGTTTTGAAATAAAATCGGATTTCAAGTAAAGAGACAGCCATTACCATTTGAAAAGCACGGTAACTTTCCAGTCAATTTTCACAAAAAATTACAGCGTTCCTTAGGTCAATTTAGGCTTTAACTGAATCCTAAGGGGCGAGTTTATGCATTGGCAACAAGCATTTTCCATTGCAGTATCATTCCTCTTTAATAGTTTTTGCTTCACATTTATTGCTTGTATTTCCTCTTCTTCGTAATTTTTTATAGCGCTGACAATTAGCAGCAACAATAAAAAGTATATATCCCAATATCATTAACAGGAGTATGATATGATAAAATAATTACAAAGAAAAAATATTCATTCTTATCTGTCGCGTTTTGTGTGGGGAGCGCAAAAAGCATTAACATCTTAACCTTAAACTTGCATCATTGTGATGGTATAGCTATGGTAATTATCACGGTCAAAAGAGCTGATTTATATTGACTCGAAATGCTGCAAAAATAGTTCTTCCGTCCAGATTTCCTTGTTGAAAAAGCAATATTTAAAAAGATGATTTTAATTTTACACCTTTTATTTTCAACGTGTTGAAAACTTATATGTGACCTTTCTAGATCTGCTTTATGGTCACCGCGTTCAAGCACCGAACAAAAGAGTCAAGAAACTTCGAATTCATTAACCTTCTTATTTTAATTAGCGTTGCATGAGCAATGTTAACGTTAGCGTAATAAATCATGAAATCGAGATGCTCGCAGATTGCGAGGTTGGTTTTCCACCGGAGGCAAGGTACGGTAAATAATGTGTGTCCTTTTGATGGTTGGCAAAAGCAGAGTCAGGTCATTTACTAATAAAATAAATACCATAGAAATTAACGTATTTTTAATAAACATTCATAACTGATCAATTTTGTAGATAATTTATTGCTTTGAGTTTAACAAGAAACCTACAGTTTGAGGAATTGAAAAATTGAATCGAACCTTTTTATGCTGCCTTTCGTTATGTACTAATAATTATTGCAGAAAAACTGGCTTCACAGTACAGTACGAATTTGTACATTTTTATTTCCACAAAAAGCCAAGGTTTACACAATAAAATTGTTTGTTCGGGTTTCCAGGACCAGTTTTTTCATAACGATTAGATATTGTATGCATTTTTTCTAAAATCTATGAAAAATGTTAGTCAAAAGAAGGCTCTGTTTGCCGAATTCCCCTCGGAATTCTGTGAAAAAGTATTGATGGCAAGTTTGCAGTGATCAGTGATTTTAATCGTTTGTGATTTCGGCTCAGTGTGACGACAGATTATTGATATAATGATCGTTTTTGCTATATTGTGCTAGCTCTGTATGATGTTTCTTTGAATTGTTCTAATTTTTATTACTACTATAATGTGCATGACTTAGACGATGCAAGGATTTAATAAAAATAAATACATAATATTTATCTGCACTTCTCTTTACTACCTCCTTTCAAAAAAATTATGATCGTGTTTTTTTAGGAAAACTAGTACAAAAACAAGTGAGAATTTACTCGCACTTAGTAGGAAAAGCATTCTCGAGCAGCATAAGCGAATGTAAGAAAAAAAATCTAAAAAACCGTAATATTTAATCAAATCCAGCCAGCATTGTGAAATGAACCAAAAAGTATGATGTTTTGCTTTTAATTACAGCACCTTGACTAGTACAGACTATTTCGGGTATTGATCCATCGTCAGCAAGCCTTTCACATTTTATTTTGATAAGAGTGACAGCTGGAAATGATAATTTATCACACAAATTTATTACGATCGTAATAAAAATGATTATCAAAACTTAAGTGCTTCCAAACAATCAGATTTAACTTGGCGTTAAAAGTTTCGAGGTTTTTTCCGGTCGCGCGACTTGAGCTTGGCCAAAGTCTACGTCCTGGGGACAGTCCAGGACTAGCAGGTGACACAGCACCTGCCGCCGAGTAGGATTTAGGCGGATCCAGCGGTGCAGAGGAAGAGAACGGTTTTAACGCGAGTGCGTGATCGTGCGGCTCCGGGCGGGCTCGGGCGGGACGAAGCTGGTCGGCAGGCGTGCGCCACGGCAAACGGCAATGCAGCAGTACGAGATGTGAGAGCGGCCGCTCGACAGCGCCAGTGCACCGCAATGCCTTCCAACCTGCACCCCCAGCACCTCAACAACCCGTAAGTGTCCGACGTCGGCGCCCTGCGCACCCTGGCCGCCGAGGGCCAGACGGCCGCGCCCCCGAGTCAATGGGCCGAATCGAGGCTGCGGGCCGCGAATCGAGGACGAATTAATCGTGCCTCGAGCGCTGGAGTTGCCGCAGCGCCACTTCTTTTCCCTGCTCTCCTCCCGAGTTACCTGTACCTTTCTCACCACGCCTTTCCGAGTTGGACACTTTCAAATTTTGCTCCTTGGAACAGCAGCGGGAATGTCGCAATTTTTGCTTTCGTAGACGCGAACCCAGTGACCAAGGTCACACTCGCATCTCTCCTGACGGCGCATCTCGTGCCACATGTTTGTGTGTCTACCTGAGAATACATCTTTTCCTCCTCTTGCGCTCTCTGCAACTTCGCCATCAACGGAGAAAGAGAGAGGGACCAAACTAGATTTTCCGCTTCATTTAACATTTTATTTATCACAAATATTTTTTATACTTAAGATTTCAAACTCAAGACAACAATTTTTAATCACCCAAAGGATATGAATCAATCAATCAATTTATTTAAACACAAGTTGTGTACAACAGAATCACCCAAGGATATTAAAATAATTTTTGAAAATAGATTTTGCAGAGAGAATAATATCACTTGATCTAACGCTGTGTTTTTCCTACCTGAATTAATTTTTTAAACTCAATACTGACCATGAAATCATTGAAAAAAATTTTCTTCCCATCTAGACAATATTTTTGCTATTTAGCATATTAAAATATAATGCTATTCCCTTGTAGGTAAAATTGTACTTTTAGCTTCATTTAACATAATTTAAAATTATTTTGGGCTGTTTTTTTAATGAGGCTCACGTTTTGACGGAAAAGAGGTTTTGTACACTTCATAGCTTTTATCAAGAGTTGTAATTTGCTGTCAATTTCACTCAAGCAATCAGTCACGTTTCAAATTTCGGTGCTTTCCTTGGCACTCAAAACAATTTTACTCGTGTAATTTATCAAATATGTTAAAGAGTGATTAACTAATTTACAACAGTTTAACTTATTCAAATCCTTGATCCCGTATCGAAAATTCGAAAGAGATTGTTACAAGACAATTCATGAATAAGCTAGTAATTTTACTGTTCACTTAGATTTAGCTCTGTTAGTTCAGAATACTTATAGTCCGGTATTATTCTTACTCTCAAGCAGTAAAAACTATTTTACCGTTTTTAAAGAGGATTGAAACTTCAAAACCCTAAAATATCCTTGTTGTTAACCCCTAAAGATTCAATAAAAGCCAAAATTGACCAAAGCAGCACTAAAAGTTTTATTTTAGTAAAGTAGCTCCGGAGTTAGCATTTTTTTTCAAATGGCGAGGACTGTCTCCCAACTTGAAATCTTTCGCAGCTAAAAGTCACCCCAAAAAGTGGCATAACATTGTTGGATAGATCTCGACGAGAGAAATCGAAATCTTCCAAGAAAATATGGCGCTGAAATTATTTTAGAACAATATTGGCAAATTTTGAAATTTAACAGTAACAAGGTCCTCTGCTTTTGATTATTGCGTATTGTAGAACATTCTTAAACTACTTATTTCAACGAAAAATTTTCATAGTTTTCAATTGTTGCCCTGTGGCAATCCACTTTAATAAACGATTTATCTATGTGAAAGGATAGAAATGCTGCATTAAAATATTTTTAAACCTTTTCATGCCATTTATCAGCGAAAAAATGTTGGAAAATAAATTCTTGCGCGCGAGATTACGCTGGTCATTGCGTTAATAAATAAGCGGGCGGAAAATTTAGAGAGGCCGCAAACTTGCACGACGCGATGAAGTACGTTTTATTAAAAGGGCGCGATGGATACATAGGAATAGAGGGCTGGAGAGAGAGGGTGAGTTAGTGCGGCTTGTTTGGTCGATAGTCGAGCGAAGAAAAGCAAAACCGACAACTCGTGAGCCATTTTATTTGCTACAACGACTGCCGTACAAATAATTTAAAAGTTTTCCGCTACTGCGCTCGTCTGTCGTGACATAGAAATGGGGCCTAAGCAAAATTTTCTGCTCTACAAAATGAAGAAAGATAATGAAATAAACCATTGCGTGATGTGGTAGTTAATAGTTGTACAAATTATCAAATTCTTGTTTACTTAAGTAAAACTTACTCTCTATAAAAGTTGGGAAAGAGTTAAATTTTCCTAGTTTACCGTTTCAATTTGCGAGAAAATTAGCTCCTAATTTAGCGTGTCTCCTTACTGAAATTTATGATTCACTTATTCAGAATGGAAATTTACCTCGTAATTCACACATCGTTGGATTGATTGAGACGAGAGTAATCGAAATGAAGCGAAAAAAAATCATCAACAAACCGTTGAATTTTCCGAGAAACTTACTTACGCGACTCTGATTTAAATATTACACATTGGAAACATAAACCGTTGCTAAATTCAACAAAAAATAGACTCGATGAACCACTTTCTTTAGCCAACATTTGCACAATGTTCTTAATTGTAGGCCTTTAAAGCTCCACATTCATCCTCTTGAATTTACAATCCCTCTAGAAATTCAGGAAAAAATAGTAATAAATTATCATAATTATATCATTTTGTCGGAGAGAAATATTTGAAGTATAATTATCGCAACCGTTGAGTTTTCAGGCCAAATCCGTAGAAAAGTGAGAAAATAGCGCACACGCTGGCTGCTTTTCAACTATGTGTCTCTTTTTGTCTTACTTACTCAGTTTTTGTCTGCTCTGGTGACTCAATTAAAAAGTGTGCGCGTTTCACGCCGTGGCACGCGACTTGCTAATCAAATTGTCTTTGTTGATAAGACTGGTAGCGTATGTCTCTTCCGTAAGAAACTATCAAAAACGATCTACTGTTTTAATTTAATCTCTTGGAATCAAATCACAATAAACTGATAATTTGCCGTGAAATTTAGTTGATTGAAACTAGCGTAACTACTAACAGATAATAAAGATGTATAGGAAAAGATTGTAGGTTTTGTTTGTATTTGTTGTGTGAATCTATTGCCCCTGCTTTTTTTAAGACAAAACCGATAAACATTGTTTTGAAACCCGTGGGAAACATGATAAGTTTTATTGGTTCTATTGTAGTAATTAATGAAAGGAAAATTCAAATCTTGCTCATTTTCTCCAAAATTGGCCACACTTTCTTGGTATATTTCGAACCCTCCCTTCGAGATCTATCTCGGGATGTATGACACTTTTGGGGGAAGCTCTTTTTTTGTAAAATGAAATGAGATTTTAAGTATAGGGAAACAGGCCTTATCATTTGTAAAGCATGCAGCCACCTTTCTCAAAAATTAACAATGCAACCTAGCTAGGTCACATCTGGCTTTAACTGACTCTTTTTATGTATACATATTGGCAACAAGGATTTTCCGGAGCTTCGCAGTATCATTCATCTTTAATTCAAATTCATGTTCCTTTTTGAATGAGGAGAAATATTCCAGCGTGCCAAAAATCTGATTGTGAGACAAGTCTATTACAGTCATAACGGTGGAGACTATCACACACGTACATAATTTTCGTTTTAAGTGTCAAAAGTAGGGGGTTCGCGTTGGTCACGTACATCGCGTATTGTGCAAAGCGTGCGATCATCATCTCCTGGCACAACAATGAGAGAAAGAGAGAAAGAAAAGAGACAATGTAGGGGCAAGGGGCGAATTGCTCGGCGGCCGACCAACGAGCTGCAGCCTCAAATTACCAGGCCGTATATAAACGCAGCGGCGGTCGCGTCGCGCTCTGCATTTTAATTGCTGACTCGCTCCAGCCTCGCTCAATTTCACTTCTGGCCCCCGCTTGGGAGGAAAAAATATTTGGTGCCGAGGCCGAAACTGCTGACCGACGCAATAATATACACTAGCTATTTGGAGTTGGCCGCGCTTGCAAAATCAATCCAATGTCGGCCAATTGGACAAGAGAAACAAGTTTAATCTTATTCTTAATGAAGAGCGTAAAAGGAAAAAAATAACTTTTAATTGAAATCATTCATGAAAATAACTAGCTTTGTTTGTAAAATATTTACTTTGAAATTATTTAGTTGAATTATCACAATAGAGGACCTTCCTTCAATTAAAATTAAAATTTTGTCAATTTTCTCCAAATTTACTGCACTTGACTGCATATTTTTTTTTGGCAAATTTCGACTCTTGTAGTCGAGATCTGTCCAACGGTGCATGGAACTTTTTTGGGAAAATCTTGATTGCGAAAATAAAACGACATTTCAAGTAGGGAGACAGACATCACAATTTTAAAATCATCCTAACTTTTTGGCAGTCATTTTTCTCAAAAACTTTCAATTGGTCACTTTTGGCTTTAACTGAATCCTCAGGAATTGGTCCATGCATCGACAGCAAGGATTTTGCAACATGAATCCTCTTTGAATATAACAATTGTTTCATAATGAATGTTATTTTCGATTTCGACAATTTTCTCATTACATGAAGACACTAATTCTTTTCGAGTTTTAGTGTGTTTTTTTCTCAGATGCTTTGTATTTTGACAAGTTTAATGACATGAATGTATTTTAACCAATTGTGAGTATTAACAAAAAGATGCGGATGGTCTCCCGCTGCCCAGACGAACGTACTCTTTGCACTATTGTTATCACTCCGACAATGAGCGCAATCACCGAAATCTGTCTCATCAAAAGCCTGTCCGCTGATTTAAACATTGTGATAAAAGAGTAAACGCAAGTGAGGTGGCTCATTTGGCGGTCCTTTAATGCTCAGCAGGCACGAAAACAAAACTATTGATCGGAGAGGCGTGGTACGTGCGCCATTCATAACTCGGAATTCAAATAGTCAGCGTGCATGCCACAACAAAGACTACCATCTGCAAGCAAAACGGTACCGCGTACGGAAGAGTCCGCCCCGATCCAAAATTTGCGTCGTTTGCACATAGTTTTTGGACCGCCGCCTACGACATAATTTTTCTTGCTTTGCGTCATTGTGTGTTTAAATTCATGAGATGAGAGAGAGGAGATTCACACCCGCCAAGAGTCGGTCCCTTTTTGTTGCTCAATCGAGCTCGGCAAGACTGCCTGGCAAGTGTTTCTCCGTGCGCCGTGACATTTTTAATGGATGAAAGATCGTATCAAACATCAATAATCGACTTTTTAATTCGAGAAAATGCTAAGTTTTTTGAGGTAGGAAACTGCAGGTGATTTTCTTTCAATGCGTCTCGTCTAAAGGAATTATTCTTAAAAACACGAAATTTTTCGTTAGTTGCAGAATAATTGCGCGATTTACAGATTACATTAGTTGGAAGCAGATCGGCAATTCTGGAAAGCTGCCTGGTTTAGCTCCAAGAAATTTGTAACCTTTCTGTTTCATTTCTTTAGAACCGCGATTTTACAATTTGACTTGGACACATCGCCAAGGTGCCGCCTTTTCGAAAGCTTTTTTGCTTATTTAGAAATTATCCTACCAGACGAGCCTCTGTTGAACTTTGATCTAATAAAACGCTAATATATCATCAACTTTTGTTCTGAAAAAGGTAATGGCTTATTTATTTATTTTTGTGTGTGAACAACCCATATAATTATGCTCCTAATAACAGACACACGTGGAGCAGATGACACATAAGTTAGTGGCATTGATTACCTTAATATGAATTGAAAATCATACGCAGCGAAATTAGTTCCCAAAACAATGATATTCTTATCAAACTCACCAGTTACGCAATTTAATCCTTAACTACACCCTTAAAACTTAATTATTGCTGAAACGAGAGTTTTAATTTTCTCTCATTAGTTAGGAATTTCCTACTGCCGACTGAATGTTAATTAACCACAAAACTGGTTGATAAATTTTGACTTTTTGATTAACCTTCAACTTTTGATAAAAATTGAAGGCCGTCACGTAAAATTTCTTGATGAAAGTTATAAATCAGGGAAATTTTCTCAGCTGTCAACCAAATTGGCGAGATAAAAGTCCAATATCAGATAGGTTCACGTGGCGTCTGCGTTGGAATGACACCCGCACATTCTTGCACAAGAATATGCTGCTGATTAGGAATTGAGGGAAGGGGTTCCAGAACAAGAACGTATATTTCTCAGGTTGCAAATCGGCAGGTGCTAATGTGGAGGCGAGTTCAATATTTGTAAGTTACTCATTTTCATTTTTACTCTGAGAATTCGCGCGAAAAAATACAAAATTTATACAGATAATTGGAAAATGATCGTTTATCCACACAATTTAATTTGATATTTGCGTGGCTTGCAAGGGCGAGGGAAAGCTTTTAAAGTAGCACAAACCATTTTGAGAAATAAAGAAATATCTGAATATTGTCAAATTTCAACAACATTTTGCAGAATGTGTGGTAGTAAAAAGAACGTTTTATCACATTTCTGCCAAACTCTTAACAGTACGGAATATTTCGAGTATTGAACCCTCACCAATCAGGCTTTGTTACAGATGCACTCGCCTACCAGAAGTGTGCATCTTCACCAGCGAAAATAATAATTCAATTTTTTCAATCTATTTATGCGCTTGTTGGAATATTTCTTTGATTTTAAAATAACAAAGCAGTTTCTTAAAAATTTCAAAACGGTTTGTGTTTTTTAGAATGCCTTCCCTAGTAAAATTCAGTTCAAAATTAATTTGAAATTCAAGATAATTAACTTTTTATCGTAATCAGGATTCTCTGGGCCTTCTATTACTTTTTAAAATTGGATATCAAAGGGGTTTGTTGAGTGGAAAGTAAGGAGGAGAAATATTTTTTGAGCTTTCTCACCAAAATGGGGTGTTACTCTTCAATCTGGAGTGGCGGTTCATCGTAAAGGTGTGGCTGGCTTGTCTCGTCACTGGCAGGGATGACAGTGAAAGAGAGTTACTTGGGCTTGTGTATTTGAACGTTCAATTTGTGTACGTGTTGCGCAAGCGTCATAAAGGACAATCTATCCACCCTCCCCACCTTTTACGAATAACCTAAATAACATAATAATTTCAGAAAGGACATGTAAGCATATAATTAGTGCTTCAAATGAGGCATGAAATTGGCCGATACGAAATTGTGCGATTTCAACTTTGTTTATTGCTATGGGCAAACAGAGTCTAATACTTGCCCACATATAAAACAAAATCTATGACAAAACATCATAAAAGAGAAGTTTGTTCAGTATTAAGTAAACGTCAGATAGCAAAGATATTTAAATTCTACAATGCCGAGAACTAGTCGTATGTACTTTAATTACATGAAAATCCGTAAATGATCTGCCGTTATTTTCAAATATTTAGCATAACCAACTCGTCTATTTTTAACATTTTGCTTATTTTTATATTCTTTTGATGACAAGAGGAACTAAACAGGCAACACCTTTGACTACAACTTAAAAGTCATTCATCAGAAATGTTTTGGTTTCCTCAAGAAACAATTTCTCGTCCCCCAATATGTGACTGAAATTTTATTTTGGTCTAGATTTATTGAGAAATAAGACAGTGTTTGTCTATAGACAAATAAGAGACCATCGAATTGCACCTAGACCATGAATTTTACCTGAAACCCGAATTAAAGAATGACCGAAACCATAGCTTATCGCGGGTCAGAGTACTTTATTGCCTCGTCCATTATAAATCTAAATTGCCTGATAGTGTGCGAGTGGAACGCGAGCTGCACGCACATATTGCCAGGTTATAGACGACGTCTATCACAAAAGCGTACTTTGCATCTGATTCACACAAAGTTCAACACTTCAAAATCTCGTTTACTTTTTACCCCGTTCAGATTGTGAAGTAGATTTCGCAAGTTTGATTATTCGGTGGCGGATATTTTTGTTGCCATACTGGAAAGGGCTGTTGCATCTGATATAACGCCCACCACAAATTTAGGCAGACGCGCGATAAGCTACCGAATAAAGTGCAGTGCAATCGACGTGTCCCCCATTGACTCATCCATTCCAAGGCTCGATTATCGCCGAGGCGCACGCTGATCATATGCATATCGTGCTGGATAATGCTACAATTTAGCGCAGCAAGAGAGAAACGCAGGTCACGTGGGGCAGCGGCAGGTCGGTGACCTCGCAGGGTCATCGTTTGCAAATCCACAAACCAGATTCCTTTCGCCGATGGTCAATACACTTGAACGCGAACAGCCTTCACTGGGAATTGCTGCATTAACCGCGTCGATCGCGAGTTTATTGCTGCCTCCGTGCACAAAAGGCGCTCCCTTGCAGTTTTTTTTAATTTTAAGCTGACAAAAGGCATTATCAGAGATCTATGGTCCGTATTCATCTTATCGCCAATTAATAATTATTTTTCCACTTGATCTCGAGGGTCACAAACATGAGTTTCAAGCTGATGAAACTCTTTAATTTTATTGAAAACCATCATCGCGGATTATGCATCACCTACTGAGTCATAAATTATTGTAAACATCATCAAACGGCGCAACGCCAGCGGGCGCGGCTTAATGCATACCGTGGCGTATTTGCATGGGAAAAAGCGAGGAGGAGCGCGATTGCTGGCCGTCTACCCTGAATTAATGTTCGACTTGCGCAGCAGGCCATCTCAATATTCATGAGCGGATAGTTTTTCCATTCATGCACCTTATCTCCCCCATCTTGACCCCACTTGACCCTTGCCGAATCTCATTCTTATTTAAATTGAAATTAAATAGAGCTCTCTCGATGATTATTTTTCCGAATTCTATAGAAATTTCCTGCTCAACTGATATATTCCTATAGAAATTATCATTCTAAAAGAAAGTACTATAAATGTAAAAGGCAAATAAAAATATTCTCTTGCCATTTCGCGCAGCACGTAATTTTGTTGAGGCCAGCTGCCGACACATTAATGAGCATCACGTGTTTCGGCTCATCCGTATCATCAGAGTGCAACAATTGCAATTAGAGCCTCCGCTTATTGATCTATTTACCAGCTCGAGCGGCATAAAAATATCTCGACAGCACTTGAGCCCGTTCGAATCGGGATTTTTTATTTGCTCGCTCGTGAAAGCTTTTGCATTTCTATCGCTCCATTTGGACGCGGACACGCTGTTGGCTAATTACCCGCTAGTCATCGATCTGGCAAGCTTTAATCCCGGTCTTTTCAGGCTCAAAAGATCTAAATTATTAATGCAGAGATTCGCGTTGTTAAGTGCGTAATTATGTCAATGAATTATTTCGGTTTAGTATCACCCTCAAACAAGCCAATTTGCGAATTTTAATTGCGGATTGACCTTGATTTTATCTGTTTCAGCGCGCTGGCACCTTTGCTGCCCGGCGGGTTGTCCCGGGGGTTGGCCAAGGGGGCGGGTCTACCCCGGCGATACTCCGCCTGCCTTGTCCTGATGGCTGTGTCCGTGACCATCTTCCTGCTGCACACTGTCCTTTTGTCCGACGCCAGGAACTTCGGTCAGGTGCCCCTGCTTGGCAGAACCATACAGGTACTACCCTATTTCCACCCCTATTGAGCGCCGGCCAACTGTGGCCGAGTGCACCATGAACGAGTTTATCTTTTCGAGCAGCGAGATCAAAGACTCGTCGGAAAGCAAAGGTGACTCTTTTCCTGAAGCGCCCCCAGCGCATTCCGCTTTGATCTCAGTCTTAATAAAAAGCGGCGTTTAAATTTCAAGCCGTCGAAAGCCAGTTGAGCAGCTTGAGAATGTAGCTCAAGGCTCTAAGTTTCAATTCGTGAGCTTAGTGTACCATATTATCGCTGCGGAAATCCGGATGATACATTTTCGAAAGTTTTTTTCAGTGCATTCACAAAATACTTTAAATCAACGCAACCTCTTGCAACAAAAAATTAAAATTGAAAGAATCCAAAAATATAATTCTGACCAAAGATAGGGAAGTCCTGCCCAAATTCACTTCCAGTTTTACTAAAAGAATTATATTTTTTATGGAAAGGTAAAATTACATTTTTCATTCGAAAAAAATCTCGTTCTAAAGGACTCCAAAGGGATGTAATGCAAATGCACAAATTTTGAAGGCTCTTAAGCTGGCCGCTCCAACTGCGAGCAAATCTTGCTGATAGAACCAATACGTCGGCGTCGGTAAAATGGCTACATACGCATGTCAATTTAACTATATCAATTGCTCGCGGGTCACCCTGGAGGAAAGGTTTGATTTTTTTGCTCTTTTTATCCCTGTCCGAGGACCGGGAAGGGCGCGCACATGTTCTGATGGTATTTTCTCACCTCAGGGATAACGTCCAGCATGTTCTGAGGGTAAAAATCAACTGATTCCGAAATTTTGATTTTTCTGACTATTCATCTGAACTAAAAAATACTTTATTTCAACTTTTGACCCTCCGCCGTATCTCGAAAACTGCAGGTTTCTCCATCCCAAAAATATTCTAGGAATATTATATGCCCTTATTTGGATATAATTTTTTCCCATGCTTAATAAATAAAAAATTAATCATTTTTTGCAAATATAAAAGTTGTCAGGTTACTAATTAGGTATCGTTTGGCGTAAAGTTTGTGGTTCTAGAGCTTCATTACAACTCGAGATATTCATGATTTTATGAACTGACGTTTTTCAGTAATTTCCGGGAAAGGTATGTCATTTTTGCGCGAAACCTGGTGTTTACGACAGCATTATTTGTCCCAACAAACATAAAAAAATCTAAATGGAGCAAAACAAATGTAGACCATTATCAAATCTTTCCTGGAAACACCCCAAAATATAAATTTTCTCGAAGCATTAAGGCATCACTTAATCTAACGCGCCAATTTTGACAACAGAGTTGGAGCGAGGATGTTGACGAGGAGGCGCTGAGCGCGGAACAGGCCGAGTCGTTGGCCAACCAGCGGCGGCTGCTGGCCGACGAAATGCTGGGCTACGCGTACGGCCGGCACGGTGACAACGTGTCCTCGCTGGCCGACCTGGTGCCTGAGCAGGGTGGCACCCCTCGCCGCTCAGTCGTGCTGACCACGTGGCGCTCGGGCTCCACTTTTGTCGGCGACGTGCTCAACAGCCACCCTGCCAGCTGGTACCACTACGAGCCGCTGCTCGACCTCGACATCGTCCAGGTCAGAGGCCCACCCCTCGCCGACAGGGCGCAGTTCACCCTCAAACAGCTGCTCAATTGCAACTACACTGGCCTTGGTGAGTCTATATAAAAATAAGCTCCAGATTTAAATCTTAAAGAAAAATTAAGACATCGATCTTGTCTTTATTTCATAAATTTATTCATTTGTATGTAATATTATATTTCTTGCTTTTTTCAGACCACTACCTCGAGTACGGCAAAAAACACGTGTTTCTATTCACACACAATCGGCGGCTGTGGCTGCAGTGCGAGGCACACCCAAATCTCTGCTGGCGGCCGGAATTCCTCTCAGCCATGTGCAAACTGTTTCCCGTGCAGAACATGAAGGTGGTGCGTCTCAGGGTCAGCCTGGCCGAGAAACTGCTCAAGGACAAGTCGTGAGTAACTCACAGAACTGCAATTTACGTGAAGATTTCAATGAAAATATTTTAGCCTGCCAAACGTGCGGATTTTGCTGCTGGTGCGCGACCCGCGGGGCACGATGCAGTCCCGGCGGCACAGAGACTGGTGCCCTGGCAACCCTGACTGCGATGATCCAGCCCTGCTGTGCGCCGACCTTGCCAACGACTACTACGCAGCCGTCAAGCTCAGCCGCAAATACCCAGACAGGTGAATTTTTTATACTTTTAAATGTATCTTGAGATGTTGAAATTAGATCGCAGAACACTTTGTAGGGCGTAAACTAATTCAGATACAAGAAGGGGGATGAATATGGTTTTAAGCATCACAAGTCACGTGATAGAGGGTAGTGGAGCTCTTCAGCTGCAAAGGTTGGGGAATTTAAGACGGATGAATATTTTTCTTTGCTTTTGGTTTCATTTTTAGACACCAATCTAATACATTATGTCAATTTTAATGCTTTTTTGGCCCCATTTTTAGCAATTTCAATTATTCTTAGAGCCTAAACACCATCTAACCCACCTTAAAACCTTCTTAAGCAACTGCAAAACGCTTAGAAGGTCATGATGAAGGTATATCATGACTAATTGATTTTTAATTTTTCATTTATCCACAAAAAAATCAATTCATTTCATTAAAAGTATATTATCTAAAAGCTGTACTTTTGAAGCTAGCAATGGGAAAAGTTATATAATTTTTTAGTGTGAACCATGTTGGCCGTTCTAGACTTTCAACATTAAATATCCTTAATTTTATTGCAAACCTTTTCTCGAATCTTTCGTTCACGAAAAGTTTGGATTGAGAAGAGTGTTTACTTCATAAAAAATAGGGTTCCTTCTAGTGATTTTGATTAAAATTTTTGATGTTGATTTTTAGCAGACAATTTTAGTGATCTAGTTTAACTATATAGTCTGTTGTTTTATTTTTTGAATGGAAAATTTGATTTTTTTACAATTATATTTCCGTGTAAGTTAAGCAAAATGTGTCAAAATATGCATCGTAATTTGAAAATAGCTTTAAAATTAACCAACAAAATTGTTTTTTCTTTGTTCTTGATGTGACTTGATTAAAATCCGGGGGGTGGAACAAGGCTAGCTAATTTTACAATGTGCTAAAATTCACCTCTGTTTTTTGCGCTTAAAACAACCGGTTTCATTCATTTTTTCTGGAACTATGAATGTGAGATTGTGAGACCCCTGAAAAGGTCAAGCCTAGTTTTGATAAGAACCAGTTCATGATATTGCCCTTGCACCGGGATCTTTTTATTGAAACGCTATAGACATTTGTCCCATGATTTTAAGTCACGCATTCTGGAAAGATGCAAACCAGCGAGTAAGAGAGCTGGAAAGCTTTTGCAATCCTCCCAAATCCATTTGCAACCGTCATTGCAATGCAAGATAATCAAATGAAGGCGCAAATCAGCCCTCACTCAACTCAACCCAAAAATCGCTCGGATTCTCATATTGCAATGTGCACGCAATTCGAGCCAACAGCTTCGTTATTCAATAGTTCAAAGTCAGGGGAAACATTGGTCAGCCTTTTGGTCAATGTCCTTTCTCAAGCCAAACCCTAGTGTTTACAAAACCTGGGGTCAAAAGACGTCTTTTTTGTCAGGGGTTCGATCCGACTATAATCAGGAATTTTTTGGGTGTAGGTTCAAGGTGATGCGCTACGAGGACATCTCGATGGACCCGTACCGTAAGGTTAAGGAGATGCTGAGGTTCCTGCAGCTCAACTTTCACCCGGCGGTGCAGCTGTTCCTGGACACGCACACCAAGGAGAACGTGGGCGGCGTCAGCAGCACGTTCCGTGACTCGAAGGTGGCGCCGTTCCACTGGCGGCAGGACCTGTCGCACCGCGACGTCCGCCGCGTGCAGAACGTGTGCGTGGAGGCGATGCAGCTGTGGGGCTACATACCGGCCCTATCCGCCGCGCACCAGCTCGAGTTCAACCCGCTGGCCAAGTTCAAGCTCAAGTGAGCGGTCAACCGCGCCGCCGCCAGCACTCGGAACTGATTCCCCTCGTTGTCGGTGATAGAGAATTCGGTCTGTTGGCCAGCCGCCCCCTTGAAACGAAATTAAAAACAACACGGACCTGCTCGTCCGACAGTTTCTTTCATCCTCGCTACGTGGACTAATTAACTGGTTAGCAGTTAAAATTCGCCTTGAAAATTCATATGGGTATAGCAGTTTTAGCGTAAACAGAAAAACAGGGTCCAAAAATTGGCGGCCGTTGTTGTTGTTATTGTTGTTGTTGTTAATACGAAAGTAGCCGTCTGACGAGAGAGGGTGCGTGGATATTGGACCAGAGGAAGCGCGCGCGCGAGCTAGACAATAAGCAGAGGAGAGCCTTTTGTGATCTCAAGCCGGCGATGACGATAAAATAACACGAGACGAGAGAACAGAGACAAAGTCAGACCGAATTTAGTGAGCTAGGCTGTTATTGCTCATCGCTAATTTTACGACTAATTATACTATAAATATATATACAATATATTAAATTGTAATGAGTATACATTAGCTAGCGAATTACACACTCTCTAACTAAACTTCGTCACTTCTCACTCTCTCTCTCACACACTCACTTACAACGCACAATCCGCTCATAGGGTAGTAAATGAACGAGCCTCAAATTAAAATAGAGCAAAAGGAAGAAGAAAAAAGAATAATAATTTAAACACCAACTCCACTCACCTTGGAAGCTTTTCTCGATCGCTGCAATTTTGGCGCCGTCACTAATCAACTTGAGCTGCTTTCTCTCGAGAATCAAAATTTTTCGGTTTTCATGGGGGAGGGGATTAATCGTGCGGTACGTTTGTCGCCTCGCAATTAAAACAGTTATTTGATAATAAAAGCAAGCTTTACTACAGAACGAGACTCGACGAAAAAATGTAATGTAATACTAAAATAAGATAAAATATGTAAATTGAGATTATATATGTACATGTGCATCTTGCCATTTTGCCCCCGCTTTTTCATAGACACTAAGTGCTGCGGTTTTGTGTTTGGATTTCACTGCCTCCTGCATAAAAAGGTGCCTTAGCAAACACACAATGCATTGTAAGTAAACTCCAGGGCAAGAGCGAACTTTTTGTTTCCATTTTTTGTTCTTAAATTGTGTTGCCGTACGTGAGAATGAACAAAATTATCGTCGTCTGCCGCTTTACACTATCTTCGACTTCGTAAGACTAATGTAATAATTAAATTTGCCTCTCTTTCGATTAGGCTCGTAAGAAAGAAACGCACACACGTATTTGAAATCAACCAGTTGTTCCTAGATCTTTCTCTTTGGTTTCGAGAGAAAACCAAACGATCGCAACAGAAGTAAAAAAAATTATGCACACAAATGGAATCATTATATGAGCGGTAGATTGTACTTGACACACACTGTAACGGAGAGTAAAAATAATATAGATTTGGGCTTCCAGCAATTAACTACGACTATAGGAATTTATTCGGAAATACGAGACGAAAAATAACTAGCGCAGCTTTACACAAGATTATACATAGTATTTTAATCGAATTCAGAAGTTTTCTCTGAAGTTAAGATAGCATTCACTTTATAGAGAAAGTGTAAATTGTAAGTAGATGTAGAGCCGCATAAGTCCGATCATGCCAACGTTTGATTTCTCACTTGCAATCAGTGACAGGCACAAAACGCGGTGGAAAGGGAAAACGGATTTTTGCTCATCACCCACTGGCATAAAACAAAATAATAAGGAACTCTCACACAGGAATGGAATAATATATCAGCGCCACACACGCAAGTTGCTCATTTACAAACGAAAAATCCTACACGACGAAGATAAACCAAATCCAGAGTTTGTCCAAGAGAGGGCGTCTTCGTTAACTTGTGAAATGACAATTCAAGCTGGCTATTATTGCGCCTCTTGAATTGCTACGAGAATGTAAAACTGTGAAAATGTTATCAGTATTGATGCATTTTACGATGCGAATAAAGTGAATTTTTATCATACAATCACGCTGACTTTCTTTTACGACTAATGCAAGCCTACCCTAATTTTCTCCTTATAAATTAAAAGGTGCTTTTTGCAGAAAGTTTCGAAATTGCTTAAAAATCAAATTAACTCTTTGTTCAAAGGAAATTTAAACTTTTAGGTGAAATGAAATTCAATTTTTAATGTTTAATTACATAATTATTCTTTTTTCTCTTTATTTACATAATAAAACACGCACACAGTACAAAATAGGCAGTCAAATATTGGGGAGGGGTGGGCGGGCGATGGCGATTTAGTAGCCCAGCTTCTTGAGCTGTTTCACGTCGACGTCTCCGTAGTAGTCTTCGCTGCGCGTCAAAACACACGGAGCGTGAGAGCAAAAATTATAGCATATAGAGTTTGATTCTCGAAAGGATCGACAGAGACAGAGAGCATAGAGATTAGCTAGCCTCGCATGCACCGGGGGCGGGTCGGACCCTGGGGGCGGACAATTTCGTTTGACTGCTTCGGTCCAGAGGAGCCAAGTGGGGCGGAAGGGGGCAGAGGGGGCTGGAGATGGGAGTTAAAACAACACTCTTAAATGGTGACGAGTTTAGTTGTCGTCGTTGTTGTGGTTGTTGTTGTTGTTGTGGTTGTTGTTGCTGCTGGAGGGCTGCTGCCTCGCCGCGGGGGCGGCAGCGGGGCGGGAGGGGGCGGCGGCCTTGGGCACCGACGTCTTCTTGGTATGCTTGGAGGTGGTCACACCGGCATGCAGCTCGCTCTTGCGGATCGACTTGAGGTCGAGGTCACCATAGTAGTCCTCGCTGCAGAGTTCAACGCCCGCGGTTAGTCGCGACGGGCAGGGGTCGAGGCCGGGGGTGGGGGCCCAGTCAGGGTCGGGGGCGCCGCACCAAAACCGCCGATCCGCCAGGAGCACCACACGCTCCGGGCGGAAAGGTTATCCGGTTTTGACGGGCGCCCTTGTTAGTCAGAAGAGGAAAGAGGAAGAGGGTGCAACTCACCCCCGCACACCCTTTTTTAGTGACAGGTGGGGGTGGTGAGTTGCCCTCGGAGAGTAAAGTCTGTCGTCAAAAGGAACAGTTCGTAGCGTGATAGTGAAACTTACCATCCGGGAACATCCTCGGGGTCTTCGCAGTTTCCGGTTCCGTCGGAGTCTCCGATCTTGAAGACGGTGCCGATGGGGCATCCGTATTCGCGGGCCACTCCCTCAAGGCAGATGTAGTACTTGCGGCAGTCATCGGGGTGAGCGTGACGCGAGAAGGTGCCAGAGTTGGCGATCTCGCCAGCGGCGGGGCAGCTGAATCCTCCGGCAACCTCTGCAATAAAATTTTCACGGTCAGAATCTTGATAAAAAAATTGTCTTCCCGGCGAAAAATTCGCTGCCCTAGACCTTCTGAGTGGCATGCATTCGTTTAACTAAGTAAACTGACCATCGTTGCGGCATTCGGGCACCTGGTCAGCCCACATGCAGACGCGAGATTCGCGGTCGTAGGCCAGGCCGGGGGAGCACTGGTAGCGGCTGGATTCACCGTCCCAACAGTTCCAGAAGACGTCGCATTTGGCCTCGTCGGCGAAGATTCCGTACAGGCGGGGGCAGTGAGGCGTGCTGATGGCCGGCTCTGTATTCACACACACCAAAATCAATGAGTGAAAGAAAGAAAGTCAGCCGGCACGCGTGACAGACTTTCTAATTGGCGGCGTGTGTAGAAAGCACACGTGCAAGTGGAGCGCGCGGTGAAGCGCAATAAAATTGAAAATCGAAAAAAACTCAACCTTGGCAGTGAGATTTTGACACGTACCGATCTGAGTCCTGTCGCCGCATTCGACGTTGTGCAGATAGTCGCAGTTCTCGGTCAGGTACTTGGGATCGGAGGCGTCGAAGGCGAGGCCGTTGCCGCAAGTCTTCAGCTCAGCCTTAGCGTCCTCGCACTTCCAGTACTTGTCGCACGACTTGCTGTGAGGGTAGAAGCCGTAGTCATCTGGACACTTGAAGCTCTCCTGGGCCGCACCTGCACCCCAAAAAATGACAATGTCAAGTTCTATCTTTTTGCAAATGCGCCGCAGACAGCGGAGTTTTGCCTATTGCGTCACTGAAAAAATAAAAACAGAGCGTGCGAGAAGGAAAAAGGAGTGTCGCAGGCGCGGGTCGACGGCCTGGTTAACCTTTGCCGGAGTGAAAGTGAATATTCGCAAGAGAGTTAGGTCATAACCCTGCCTCCGCGCTGCGTGGAAAAAGTGAAAGGGATTAGGTAAATCCCTCGTGCCCATCTGCAATTAGACTTTCTCTAATGGACCCGCCGAAAATCGATCGCTTCCGGCCAGATCGAATTCAACGCGGGATGCTGGCCGAGGAGAAACAAATTCAGAGAAATCCAACACCTGAGGAAGGGCGCGACAAAAAAACTTAAACTTTCTCTCATCTTCAAGAGTTTTTTACTTTAATTATCGTGCGCCACATCCGAGCTTTTTTTGCAGGAAAAATATATAATTTATGTGCGAAAAATCCAAGATGGACTTTCTGCGTTGCTTTAAAGAACGAAACCGGAGAATATTTAAGTATCATGTAAAATGCAGAAATGCAGGTGTTTGCGGGCGTTGAAGTCTCCGGACCGATCAAGTGAGTATCGAAGGACTCGGAATCAAGGAACAAATTATACACACCCAGAGCGAGCACAGCAGAGAGTAGAACGAAGCACTTCATCATGCACTACAAAAGAGACCAACTTTCAACCCTTTCCTCGGCGGGAGCCGCCTTTTATACCTGGCCTCCCCACCGTAGCCGCGCGCGAGCCGAGAGAGAGAAAATAGACACCGCCTCGGCAGGCGAGTCTTGATTCCAGCTCGCTCGGCGGTTCGTCGTCGGCGGCGATTTGTGCATGCATTCGCCGGGCCGAGAGTGACCTACTCTGCGCCACTGCCAAATGCACTTTTGCCGCCGCGCTTTGATCTGCACCCGCACAATTGTGCACAAAACGACAATTGCGAAACCACGTAGCCCTTTGTTCCATGCATTCTCGCCACTTTTGCCAAAGAATGACGTCACAATCGCAATCGGTTCCATTCAGGCCGTTACGTGTACACAGCTCCGCTTGAAATGACAGTACTGTTTAGACTTTTTCTATTATTCATCAGGATATTTCGTATTAAATTAATATTTCCTTCATGAGATGTATATATTAGAAATTCTTTTCTCTTTTCATCGAGCTATTGGATTTCTGTTTCAATATAAAGATTTTTCAGTTTCTTGAATTTATTGCTTCAAATTCTACACTTCAATAGAATCTATAACAAATAAATAAATAAATAAAATTAAAACAGAAAATATGACTTATTGATGATATTTCCAAATTAGATGAACTTTAACTAGTACGCGCATAAATTCACATTGCATGCGATCATACATTTTCAGCATACTAGACTTCCTAAATTAAGTTCAAAAGTGTTTTTAATTTCATTGTTTTTTATTCCAAATCTCGTATTACACTGTGAAACCTTGATGGTTAACTTCGAGGTAAAAGCGCCTCTTCTGTCTTGAAATTGATCTGAATCTCTCTCTACGACTCTATTTTTTTCTATTTTACATCCGAAGTGCGTTAAGAGATTTTGCCAGTGCCGAGTGCGGTGGCGATGAATCAAATGCTGCTGGCCGTGACCTGCCCCACTGAATTTATATTCGCCTCGTGTGTGTGATTTTTTCCGTCGCGTCGCACCACGCGCAACAAGACCAAAATTGGCCGAAATGGAGCGTTTGGCAGGGGTAAGAGTTCCTGAAACGCACTTCTGGAAGGTTCCCGCCACCTGGCTATCCTTGAGCCATTTTCACGCCGGCAAAAAGCGGCGGGGCTGTGCGTGCATGATCGTTTTTCTCGGCGCAGCGAGACCGATTCACCGATCGTTTTCCGTCAACTGGAGCAGAAGCGATCCGACCTTGGCATCCGCTTTGTCTTCTAGCACGCAAAGCAAATCGCCAGCCAGCCGAGCGAAGGCCCAATTGAATCTCGCTTCAAGAAGCACCGAGAAGGCGGAAAAAGTCGCAGCGATATCGACTGTTAAATTGGCATAATTTATTTCATCGCAATTAAAATCTTATTTTCAGCCCAGCGGTGCATTCAAGGAAATAATTATGATCCTGAAATATGCACTTTCCTTCCCAGAATATTTTAAGTAGCAATGGAATTCCAAGTTTGTCAGTGCGGATCGATTCCTTATAGAGTCGAATTAGGTCAGAAAATCGGCGGAAACGTCGTGTCAACTGATCTAATTTGACCCTCAGAAATCGATTAGCACTCAAAAATAATATTCCAGCGCTACTTTTGTTGTATAATGTAATAGTTTCCTCATTTCGCTGGAATTTATTCATGTGTCAGTGTGAATTAGTTTGAAATTTGCCTTCTCAGTTGAATTGAATGCGAGGAAAGGCTTTGGGTGTGTGTATGCCATTCAGGCCACTCAGACCTTTGTGTCGTGTGTATCTCGATCTCTGTAGGCGTGTGTGTGTAAAAGGCAAAACGACCGAGAGAACCTATTTTCACTTTCGTTTGCGGGACGTGCGACTCTGTCTCTCGGTAATTCATTATATAATAATAGCACGCGTCACGCACGCGGAATTGCTAATTAGCACTAAACTCGCGCGCGCGGTTACGCACTTGCTTACGGCCGGTGTATTTGCAAGAAACGAGCAACGTCCCAGAAAAAAATGTCACACGCCCGGTTGCGTCAGCCGCGGACGGTATTTTTGCCAGCAGATTCACGCAATTCTCACGCATGGCCAGCGTTGCAATTTCAATACGCATTTTCATTTTTATCTGCACAAAAAATCAAACTAGAGCAGTATTCAGTGACTGGAAATATTCGGTAATTTAAATTGTGCGGGAGAGAGCAGAAAAAGGAAACCAAAAATGCAATTTTTTCGCGAGTGCGTTCAAGTGCACGGTTATTGCTGCCTATTAATCTACTTTATTGCGGCGTTGACTTTCTCGAAGCAAGAAATTGGCAATTAAAGCGGAGTTAAACGCGACGACGTCCTCGATTTTTGCCTCGCTAAGAAAAGTCTGATTGCCGCGTGCGTTGGAAATCGGCCGGAGCTGTGTCGCCCAAACTGAGAGCGCCGAATTCGGTGTGCTAGTATGCGCCGGCCGGGTCGAGGAAGATTGCAAAAGACACGGTGTTGACGCAATTATTGCCGCTGATGAGCTAGGGTCAGCGCACGCGGAAAGAAATCAGATTAGCTTTTGGCACACACGCGCATTTATTATAAGGGACGCTCTTTTGCGTGTGCAAAACAACTCAAACGAGCCGCATTTCGTAACTGCAGCGCCAGAGAACAGCTCCTTAGCTCGCGGGGTTTTATTGTTTATCGCGCATTTATTTATGTTGACAGATTTTGCAAACAGGAGGCAAAAAATATTTGTTTATATATTTGTTATAATAAGAAATAGTAGAAAATTTTCACTAAAAGTTTTAAATTTCATAAGACCAAGACTCGCAGTCAGCCATAATAGGTGATATTTTTCTTGCATGATAACTTGAAAGACAAGTTCTATAATGTAATACATAATTGAGAGTCAAGCCCATAAGTCACATGACTCGATACATTATAAATAGTATCCTGGATCTGCTTCTGTCTGTAGACGAATATGACTTGCAAAAAATACTGAACAGTTGGCTTCAAAAGTTTGTATGAAGTAAAAATAAAAGATAGGAGTGGTCAATGCCGCAATGTTGATTCGTCAGACATTTTCGATACGTAGGTGCATATTATATTATTCGATTTATTTGCCGCGGCGTGCCGAGCATGGACTCAGTGCGTGTGCCTTTTTGCTCCAAGTGCTTTTCGCTCTTGATCAAGATCCACTTTGGCTTATTGAGAGCAAGGGCAAAATTCGCGCGACGCACAAACAGAGGCTAATCTGTATATATAGCTATTGCGTTTAATTTCATTGATGTCTCTGATGACTGAATTTCGACCTTTTTAAAATGGAGCAAGTCAAAGTGTTTTAGTTCCGAAAGTTGATTAAACGTCACCTTGACTGTCAATTTCAAAACAAATTAACTTCCAGAAGTTTCGAACGTGCATTTATCTTTCTCTCACTTCTCCTGTCACATCCATTGGATAGTTAGATAAAAATGACGATTGGCCCAATGGTGATTTTAAGGCTCTGCAGTGGAATGAAATACTTCAAATTACTAAAAGGGGAAATACCAATGAAAGATTTTACTTTGTCAATTTACGAGAAAAACTAGAGAAACTGTATAGCTTTTCGGAGCGGAATATTAAATTTCTTCACAGAAAATGATTAGAAATTTCCAATTTTCAGGTAGTAATTTTCCTGTATTGGATGAAGCCAAAATCTCTTTGTTTTCGTTCACAATAAGAATTTTGACTCAAATATAGTATCAACTCATGTAATGCAATCAATAGAAGACGCGATGATAAGATTGCAAATTTAGAACAAAGACTCTGAGCTGAACACAATTCTGAATCGCGGCAACTGTAGTAACATGGTTTTGCCAAAAATCATCTTGTTCGCCATTGTCGTTGCGGCCAGTGCGGCTAGCGTAAGATATTTTTATTTTTCCAACCTCCTATATATAGGCAGTATCAAAACCCTTTTCTTTTCGCAGGTCAGTCAACCGCATGGAGAAAAATGGAGGAATGCACGTGAGGGATTCCTATCAAATTATTGCGTAATAAAAATGACGCTCTTTAATTCACAGCTCCAGGGAGACGCGTCTCGATCAACGGCAAGGAATATATCTTTGGAGATGTAGACTCAAACGTTAGTTAAACTTCGGCTTATTTTCTTATTTACCCTTTTCACTTAACAAAAATCATAAAACCAAGTATATATCATTGAATTATAAATACTCTGTTCTTTTTGGTCCGATGCCAGGGTTCCCTGACAGACGCTCACAACTACTGCAACACGCGAAACATGGTCGTGTTGGCATTTGACACAGAAAACGAATTTGAACAAGTGAGGCAGTACATCCAGACGGAAGGTGTTACATAAAACTATTTAATTTCGTCTTCTCGTCTTCAATATTTTTTTTCATAGCCAGTCAGCAGAACATGACAGCTTACTGGACGTCTGGGATGCGGGCGTCCGACTCGGACACGTGGTACTGGTCGAGCAACCACCAAACATTTGACCCCAGCCTGGTGCACTGGGGCCCGGGCAGTCCGAGGCAGCCATTGACATGGGACGCGTGCGTGGCCATCGTCGGTCCCACCTTTGATTGGGTTGACGAGCTGCTTGGCATGTGTGAGTTTGGCTACATCAGACATTTCATCTGCGAAGAACTGTGAATTCCAAAACAATAAACAAATCTTTAAAAAAAGAAGAATATTCTATTTTTGTATTATTTCTCCGAATGTGACAATCATTTTCCGGCCCCCAAGGGTTAGCGTCTTTAAGGAACCTGGAGGCGATGTTTGGGGGTCGATTGGAGGCTGATTTTCCGCCTCTGTTTAACTCTCTCGGGTTTTTGGGAATATTATTGCAATTGCTTTCTGAATCGCTTGCTGGTTTGCACCTTTTCAGAATGCATAAATTAATTTCATGGGACGAATGTGTTTTAATAAAATACCCCGGTGCGGGTGCAGTAACACAAGCTGGTCCGTTTTTGGACTGGGCTTCTTCCAATGAGGCTCGTGTGCAAATGTTTATCGTTTTTGTACTATTATTGGGAGTTGCTCGCTATCAGGGAGTCGACCACCTCGAAAGATATGCACTGAGAAAAACCGCAACGTGTTTTTCTGATCAATTGCCAATTTTAATCAGATATCGTTATCAAATTGTGCAGGTAGTCCGCACATGATATTTCACGGTATTTATTCAGCCTTCAAACTGAGCAAATCAATTGTAACTATCAATCTTAGATTTTTTATTACAGCTCAATCACCTTTTCAGTGGAAAGAAATCGTGGTGCGCGAGCCAGAAGCAGAAAAGGAAAAATCTGCTATTTGCTATGCCGTTCATGCAGGTCCAAGAGTGAACGAACCCCGGCATTTCTTTTTTGATTAGCATTTTCCATCCTTCACGTCCTCTCTCTCTCTCTCCCCATATCTCGCCTATACAAATCACACCAAACGTTTTGGCTGCCGTCGCGCGTGTTTGATTCGAGCTGCATGACAATTTTATTGTGAATAGCAACACGCCTTTATTGCGCACACACATCCGAGTATTCATTGTCTCCGTCCCTTGTTGCATTTCGAGCTCTTGGTATTCGCGTCGTTTACAGACGCCCAGTGTCCCAACCGGATTGATTCGTGAGATAATGATCTGAGATTAAATAAAAAATCTGACTTTGTAAGATAGCACTTTCTTATCTTTATTAATAGTTTCAAGCTGTGTTTAAAGAAATGGCCGAAAATTTCTACGTAATTGGCGCGTTGCGTTTAGAAAGGATAATCTCACGAGTGATTTGGCGAGTGTGAAATGCGTCGTTTTCGGTTCCACTCCACTAACACATGAAATTCGCCGCGCGCGCGTTTATTTCTCTTCTCTTTCCCCTTTCGCCGCGCGCGGACGAGCCAGATAATATTATAAATCTCACAGCAGCAGCAGTGTGTTAAGGCCAGCAATTTTACTTTAAAAATGCATGCTGTACGTGCCAGAAGAAGTGATCGTTGGCCCGATTCCACACACAAAAGAAAGAATATTGTCTTGCTGGCAGTAATACGCGACTTTCATCTCTCATTCGACGCCCGAGGACCTGCGCTTGAATTCCGTCTGCACGCACTTGAATTGAAACTTTGTGTAAAGCGTAATAAACATACGGCTGGACTTCAATAAATTGTTTATGAGGAACACTTTTAATTGTTTTATAGCTGCTTCGAGTTTCCCGCAGATAGAGGAATAATTTAATCCTGATTCTTTTGGAGGAAAACGTGATGGTATCTTGTAAATTTCCTTCCTTATGTTTTATAACCTAAAATTTAACACTTTTGATGATAGAAACAAACTAAGAACAATGCAAAACCTTGGAAAATCCCTCTTGTCGAGATGCATAAGGTATATAATACCTAACGATTCAGATTCAAGTAAAATTGACCTAAGCATAGCGCTGTAATTTTTTTAGAAAAGTGTCTACAAAGTTAGGATCGATGCTTTTCAAATGGCGAGTACTGCCTCTACTTGAAATCTGATTTTATTTCATAACAAAGAGTTTCCTCAAAAAGTGTCAAACACTGCTGGATAGATCTCGAATCTCGACGAGAGGAAATATGGTTAAGCGCTGTAAATTTTGGAGAAAATCGGAAAAATTTCATTTTTAATTATAGCAAGATCCTCTTTTGTTTATTGCATATTGTAGAACAAAATCATTAAAACTGACAATTTGAGCAACACCTTTTTGTAATCAATCCACTTTAACACTTTTAAAAATCGTTTTATTTACTTTCTTTTATTTGAGTTTCGTAACCTTTTTTGTGCTCAAGTCATCTGCCCATATTGACTTGCGGCACCGAAGAATCCTCATCGCCTGGCCGAGTGTCTAACCATCGAGCAAATTATTTGTGTAACGAAAAAGGCAAACAAACAGAGAGACGAGAGAGAGAGAAAGAGAGACACTGATCCTCGAGACGGGTGGTCGGAGATGGAGAGAGAAAGACTTTCACTGCCAGGGTGTGGCTGTAAACTTGAACACTCGACCATGAAGCCTGAGCCCGCTGCATTCAAGGATCGAGCGGCCGGCGGAGCCGGCGGATAATAATTACAAAAACGTCTTTGTCACTTGGCAATGAGAGAGGATAGGAAACACCTCTATAGCTGTAGCAGTGTAGCCGTAGCTGCGTTGATCGAAAGAGAGGTCGCTGAAAATTAGACCACCGCATGCTCTTATTTACTTATTCCGATACAAATGAGAGACCTCGACGATTTTGTCGCTTTAAAAGTCGTTAAAAAGGGTTTGGCAATGTCAACAACACATTTAAATTCACATTCGGTGCGCGAACTTGTTTATTCGCCGGATGTGTGATATTACTCAATTGGAGAACTTAATTAAGAAATAAAAATGATTGAAACAGATGGTGTTGAAATTCGCTTTTCTCCTTGTTAAATTAATTGCATTTGAAAAAATCATATTGGTCTGTGCGCGAGAGAAAAATCGTGCTCAACAGGAACCGAGAGGAGTCAGTGATATTTCATCGTTGCTCAACTCTAGAAGCTGCACCATCGAGAAAATTGTTGAATCTCGAGTTACTGACCTTTCAGTCACGACGCCGCGCTGCTTTTTATAATCTCACCTTGTGTGCAACTGCGCTTATTCTAATTGAAAATGAGATCGGACGCTTTGTTTCTATATATTATGCAAACCCTGGCCTGGTTTTTTGAGAGGATAGGAAATCGGAGGGCAATCTGTTCCGATTTGCATACCTGATTACTGTCATTTTTTGTCGCTGATCTTACGTCACTGGCGAAAATAAGTGCAAAGGAGCGTGCGAAGTCGTGGAGAGAAATGTTGGCGACAAAAACAGACACGAGGAGGGAATCAACCTCAGAGCACACTTTCGCCCGACTCACAGAACGCCATTTTCCTCGCGAAATGTTGGATTCCTTCACTTCACACCCGCGGCTGGAAAGAAAAAAAATAACGGCTGGTTCACACAATTTAGACTGTTAGAAAATCAGGTTTGCATCATCTCGGTTCTGTGACTAAATTTTTCACATTTGGAGCGGATTTTATGGAACTACATGATCAGTGAGGGAAAAATGTCGAAAATTTAGCATTTTGAAGCATTTTATGATATTTTGCCATCTTTTGTTAAATTCAAAACATGGTTTAAAACAAGTCGCAACCAAATGTAGCTTCAAAAGTGATGGAGGAAAATTATTATGCCAAATGATAATTATTTCTAAATCCTAGCAAAAGCTTTTCAACTTGCAATATATTTTACTGAAATTAGAGAAACATTCAAACGATTGGAAAATTAATTAAAATTTATTTGAATGAAAAACCTAAGCATTACATTTCCTGCTTTCCTTTCCGAGAAAAATGTGGCGGACGAAGCAATAAAAAGGAATTGCTTTTAAAAATTGTCACCAATTTGCGTCTCAATCAATCTGATAAATTTCCATGACCGAGAGAGGTGCCGTAAAAAGTGGTATCTAGCGGCGTAATTATCATAATATAATAATCATAATAGTGGTGTGAATTAACTAACGAGCAACAACTTTCGCTGGAACACATTCCTGAGGCAGGTGGAGCCGGAGAAATGTGCCGGGAAGAAGAAAGTGTCGCGATACTGGAGCCGCGCTAGCTGCCTTTTCCTCGCCATCGCTCTAGCTCCGCGCCGCCTAAATTAAATCGGGGATTTTAGTCGGCGCGGCCGCGAGCTCCGCACTTCCGACTTTCTTGCGCTGCCCAACCGTCGGATATTGTATTGGCACACGAATTTCAAGCTCGCAAACCTAATATTCCTGTTCCTCCCATTGAGTTGGAAACTCAACGCAGCCGACTAAAGTGGCCAACCCTGAAAGTGCGTGCAGTGAGACGAGTTTGTCTTTTCCGCTTGCGGCGAGAAAGCTCCCGTTTCGGCCGTAAAACGATTAGTTCCCGCAACTGGAAGCTGATCGTGGATATTGTTAGTTTCCATCGCGTGTACTCTTACACCTTGTGATTTCCGAGACGACCTTTCACGGTCTTCCGCCGGATTATTTTCTATACATCCTCGTCTGCGCTCTATTACAATGATGTATTTTAATAGCTGTGGAACTCCAATTAAAGTGGGATGGTTTGGAGATATGTATTTCGAGGCAATATAATTAAATACTCGTTGAAAAAGAAACAGGTACTCCCATAGATAAATAAATAAGGAAAGTATTGTCACACGTTTCCATTGTTTTGAAAATTTGTTCAACAATTTGGAATGGTCAAAAGAGGACACTTTGCTACCAGTTAAAATATACATTTTATTATGTAATATTCTCCTAAATTCACAGCACTCAACCCTATTTCATCGGTTGAGATCTATCAAAAGGTGCAGGGAAAATCTTTGTTGTGAAATAAAATAAGATTTCAAGTAAGGACGATAGCCTTCACCGTTTGCAGCCACTTATTTTTTTTTAAAAAAAAAATAGGTTAATTCTAGCTTTACTGAATCGTTATTAGGATTAATTTACGCATTGGCATCAAGGATTTTCCGGGGTTTTGCAGTCCGACTGCACTCCCCTCTGATTGAGAATCGAAACAGCGTTCAAAAACGTGTAAGTTATTTTCTATGCAATCGAGCTACCCATTCTTATTTATTTGCTTTTTGTAAGATCTTTTAGTACATTAAATCACTCCATATGGTTTACTTTTTCATTTGAGAAATACTAGATAGTGTCCTATTCAACAAAGTTCATCGACAGCAGGAAATACTTTAATAGTCGGCGCCTAAAAAGCAGGTGATGAAGCGTGAAATATTTTTTCGCGGAAACTTTCCTCACTCATGCGCTCATATCTGTTGAAAAATGAAAAGTGTCCGCGCCTCCGTGCTCGAACGGTCTATAAATATACGCACAATGGACAAATTCTTTCGAGTGAATGCGTGTTTGTTTAGTGAAAGCGAGAGTGCAGGCCGAAAATGTGTATCGGAGATGCTGTAACTGATTCGAACCGTCAGGAAAAGCAGACGGGTTTTCTCTTGAGCGCGCGCACCAGTGTCCGACCGACGCACTTACATCACCGTCAATTTTCTAATCCGCGTAGGGGCCGCGGGGATCTGTTTCCGCCGAGCTAGAAGAGAGAAAAGAGATGCCTGATCCACTGCCCCCCAGCCTGCTTTCGTAACCTTTTAATAATACACGCGCAGGTGATGATCACATCGCAACAGACCGCACACACTCACGGGCCTAAATTACGCGAAACATTAAAAATTATGCAACCGGACAGACCAAAATTTTTCGCCGCTCCTTGCCACAAAAATTGCTAGCGGAAAATAATTTTTTAAATAATCTTCTATGATCAATTCAAGTCGTTGAAAAACCGCAGTTTAAATTATACCCTCGCTATTTAAGCCTGAGAAATGTGAATGATAGATAGGATTGAGAAATTTAAAAGTGGATTAAGTACAGAAAAATTCTAAGAAATACTTCTTATACCTTTTACCTTAAATATGTTCTAGCCCATTTTTGAAACAGCTAAAACTTTTCCAGGTTGACGTTTGAATTTCTTAGAAAATCGGCTGCAAAATTTGCACGGAAAACAATCAGCGAGCGTGAGCACTGGCTCCCTATTGGAAATTAGGATTTATTTCACCAGAAGGGAAATTTACCTCATCATAATTCGCACACCGATGTACAGATAGCGACGAGAAGAATCGAAAAATCATTGAAAGCTCGTTCAATTTTTCGAGAAGCTTGGTATATTCTCAAATTTATCTTTTAATTGGTCCTTATTTGGTTTTTAAAATTGTTGAGATATTGATTCTAACTAACAATATGATCAACTGCTAAAAAATTAAATTAATCGTTGGTTGCCCTATATTAATCCTTTTTAAAAAATCTGCAGAGATGGGGCCAAAAAACTACTAACTTGATTCAATCGAAACGTTAGGCGGGCTGCTGGCCTGGTAAACGAAATTGCGGCCAGTCATGAAAACTTCCGTTCAAGGTGATACAACCTGTTCGTCCCGTGCACACACATTTTGCAAATAACAATTATAGCGCAGCCACTCTTCTCGTGCATTTTAGCGAGGCGCGGTGCCGCAATTATTTGCGATCGAGTCTCCGGTCTGAATTTCTGAAGTGAAAACCAGTTTGAGAAACCTGTTGCACGTCTAAAAGCAAACAAAATCTCTACTCGGCGAACATTTTCCCGAACGAGGTGGCTGCTGATTTATCACGAATAGGTGGCATTTGCTTCTCAACTGGAACGGCGGCGCCTTCTTGTCATTTCCACTTTTGACCTTTCACTGCTTCTTCCTGGTGCGTCTGGCATAGGTCAAACACTTTTCGTCAACGCACTCTTACTCTCAAAAAGCAGCAAACGAGCTCAATTATTCAGCTTTCTCTTTGTCGTTGAGGGCAAGACAAACAAACACAATTGGATTCGTTTGTCGGTTCCATCCGTCCGACCGCATTATATTTTTCCTTTAATTTTGAGTCATAAATAGTTATGTACAGTGAGCAATCCGAGTAGTAAATTGTTGTTGTCGTCGCTCTTGTTGCCCGACTCAGCAGCAGCAGCCAAAACAAACACTCTCATGTCTTTTGATTGTTACACAATACAATAAGTAAAATAAATTTCCAAAGTGCGACACCAAAAGAGTCGGTGCGCGAGTCTGTTCGTCGAAAGCAGCCCTCGCACTTTGCGAATCACAATTGAATTAAAAAAAGTATCGTTCTTCACAGATATGTCCGTCCAAATCAACACAAGTGATCACAAATCAGACTATTAACGCTGGATTCGACCGCAGCGTTATTCTATTTCACTGTCCTCGGTTCCCGTACAAAAAATTTCCTCGGTTCGCAGTCACACTTTAAAAAAATCGAGAAAATGGCACGGAAAAGACACCAAGCGCCACTTTTGATTGGATCCACGCGAAGCGAAGACACTTTTTACACTTTTACATACTCAAGCATTACATTACGATAATGTGGCAGTTCCGCGAGTGAGGTATTTGTGTTTTCAAATGGCACTTGCAATGTTTGACAACGTCAAAGTTCTCTGAGTCATTGAAACTCGTGTCTACTGTTCAAAATTCAAATGAAAGACTGGAGCACCCGTAGCAAAATTTAGAAAAGAAAAATGTTGCGGGTCGGAGGAAAAAATTCGTGTGAGGTCAAGCAAACTCTACGAAATTTACTCCAGAAATCGGTCATTCCTGGTAGATTATTTCATAATAATTTTTTTTATATATTCACTTTTACTAAATTATTTTAACACTCTAAGACTTCAGTATTTAATCTTTCTGCGGTATTATTAAAAAAAATCAATATGTGCTTTGGATTTCTCTCGCCAAGCCCGATGCAACAATGTGCTACTAGGCATACTTCCTTGGGGATTGCAAATAGTATAAATATTCCAAAAATCACTGCATTGCCACCCCTTACAATAATTCAAAATTACAACACATAAAAATTAAATGCAAAATAACGTAAAATTCAGCGATTTCAAAAAGCTTGCTATACCTTTTTCAATGCAGTTAAAATATAGCAATTTCGGGGTGGAAGCTAAGCATTCCAGAGCCCATCAGCTGGTTAGGGGAGGTCGAGATGGTGTGCAGGCTTTTCGATTCTGATGGTTAAAAATTTGCAAAATTCAAATATGTAAAAAAAGCTGTTTTTTACTTTCAAAAGGGAATTTCAAGAAAACTAAAACAATAACTCTGAAATTTTCACACATTTCATGGGACAACTTTCAAGCACATTTTTTAAAATCCAAATTACGGAGCTCATTTCCAAAATTTTGATTAAATAGTTAAATTAACAAGAGTGACCTTTGACCTTGAACTAGGACATCAAGTTGGGTGTTAGTTCGATTGGACTCACATCAGCGAGAGGAATCCGAAGCACACCTTTCACTTCTGAAATTGCACCGTGGGGAGATAAGATACTGAGACGTCTCAAGGTTTTTCAAAGTTGTTCCACAGAACCCTTATATTCTGGTGTAAATTTCTTAAAGGTTGCTTGACCTCATGCCAATTTTGTCCTTCGAACTGTGACATAACATCTAATTAAGTGTTCGAAAATTAAAATAAAATTTCGAAAAATAAATAATCTCTTGTGAAAAAATCGCACAGCAAGAATTAACAGCGTCAATCTGTGAGAAAATAAATTTTATTGCACGAGCGTGATCTGGGGGCGAGAGTGTCTGCTTTGGCGCGCGCGCGGAAGTGAAAATGTCTTTGGTTCGACGTGTGCAGCTTCGGCTCGACTAGATCAACTCTTGGACTTGAAGAGGCGACTCAGCGTGCCCCACGACAGCCCCGAAATCCGCCTGTGCCGCGAGCGGACTTCGGGGGCCTCATGCTAGAGCTGCTCGTGCAGGTCGGAAGCGCCGCCGCCCCCGGCCCCGCCGGGCAGGGTGCGCCGCTGCGGCTCGGGGGTGCACTGGTAGCGCAGCCGGAACGGCGCCGCCCGCCCGTGCTGCGGTGACCCTGGCACCGACATGCTCTCGTTGATGCGCCGCGGCGGCGGCTCCGGTGGCGCCGGCGACACGTGCCTACAATCAAACAACAAACCAGTCACGGTTAGTCCGGCTCGGAATAGGCCCGCCGCATCCAGATTGACAACTATCACACTAGTAAATCCAAGTCGGACTTGGAGGTGGACCTGTCGAAATGAAACAGGAATAAATAGACGATATTAAATTAATGAAATCATGACAATTGGTTCTTTCTTGCTTAGAAAACACCAATCGTGGTAATTATGGAGGTATGAGATTATCAGAAAGTGGAAAAATGAAAATTTAAAAATGGAGGCGAAAAATTAGCCGTTAATTTTGGAAGATATGCCGATTTCCCTGTGGTAAATTCAGTTAAAACGTGAAAAATAAAAAGTCAGAAGCCTCTCTCTATACCAAAAATGTTCTTATTTTTTGGTTTTAATATTAGAAAGGAAAAAATCTCTAAATGGTACAGTAATTTTTTCCAGTATTGCATGGTTAGTATATTAAAATTAATGACCCCGCAAGAAATTCGTATTCCATATTAGAGTGATTTTATTTTCCTATCATAATGTCCGACAACATCTTCAAAATTATGTTACCAATCTAGGAAATATTTAAAAAATTTGAGGGTGCAACTAGATTTTAAACCATCAAAAACTGGTTAAATAATTTGGGGGAAAAATACCACCAATACATATATATTCCTTCATGATTATCCTGAAACTGCATTTAACAAACTGCTTTAAAAGGGAGTGTCTCTGAATAAGTTATTTCTCTGAGGAATGCAGTATTTTGCATAATTTCAGATGCAAGTGAGTTAAGTCACGGACAATCTGGCAGGCATCCAGTCCAGCGCTGCAGACGTAATTAAGCGAAACCGATTAGTGACAGTTCCGCTACCAATCTACTTCCACAACTGAACGGCAATAAATAATCGCAGCAATACATGTCACAATAGATCCCGAATGCAACAGAGTGTTGCATTAACATTTAATTCATGAGTTGACGTTTCAGAAGCGCCTGTTTCAGTCTAACTTTAAATTGGAAGCAAAAATGCGTTCTGATTGGGCCAATATGCATCTTAAAGTGAACATTTTTAAGATATTATCCCAGATTGACGGTGAAATTGCTTTCCAAACTCATGAGAAATCCGGATACAGGGGACAAATAATTGTCAACAGTGTGAGAATAAAGGAGAAATATGTTCAAACTTGTTTGTTGTAGGCGAGTCGACGGCCCTGCAATTTTGCAAATAAAAAAGAGGAAGTCAATCTCAAATTAGAAAATGTAAAGCAGCAATTTAAAATAAATTGGAATATTCTGTTATAACTATTATCTTCGCAGGACAGCATTCACCCAAGAAAAATAAATTTATTTTTCTTCTTGCATTATCACAATTCTTTTATAATGTTCCTTTGAATTTTTAGAAAGGAACAGCTCAGCTGGAAAATTTCGTTAAGTTTTTTTAATTGATTTATTTGATTTTCCTAGATGTATATTTTTACTTCCCTATTTTTGATTAGCCCATAATGTGTGTTTTCTGGGATGTGGCGCATTGAAGTGTGAAGTGGATCCTAAATGATCAACATTTCGTATTTTTACTTTAACAAACAGAAACTGCTTATTCTGAGAAAGTCAGTGCAATTGGCGAAAATCGGAACTGGGCATTTGTTAAACGTTATAAAATGTTATTTTCTCCAGAAATTACGCATTTACCCAATATTTGAAATTGTTGAGAGCATAGTGGTGTGGCCCTACATTTATTTTATTTTAATTAATTAATGCCACACAAATTTTCATAAAAAACACATTGGTGGAGTTTCGATTTTGAGGAAAAACGCAAATGGTTAAACACTTTTTCAGTTAAAGGCGTGAAAAACCGACTAGAACCTGCCGGAAAATCCAGTTTAAACCAGTGCTGTATTTAACCGGCTGGCTGATCTGGCGAACGCTGCTAACAAGTGCTCCATTGAATTTATAGTTAGTGGAATTTAGCACAAATAAATCTGTGCAATGTGCAATAATCAAATCAGGACAGAGTATTGGTAATTTTTCCGATTTTGCCACATTGCTCGAAAAATTAAACAGTTTGGTCCTTGATTTTTCACTTGATTTCGACACCTCAATCCCGAACCGATCTATCCAATCTATCCGATCTATCCAATCTATCCGATCTATCCAAAGGTGTGCGAATTATGAGCTAAATATCCCCTAGCGAAAAAAATCATGATTTTCAAAAAAAGAGACAGCGATCAGGAACACTTTTGATTTGGACCAATTCAATGAGAGACACTGCAAAAATATAGCCACTTCAATACTTAAAGGATAATCATCAATCTCATGTCGGCATTTATGAGAACTTGTTTGATTTCCTACACATTGAAATTCAAATAAACAAAAAGAAGCGGAGGATAGGGCACGTCAAAGTGCGAGTTTGGCAAAGGCGGGCGAAATAGTGCGACAGAGAGCGTGAAAAGCGGACGCAAGCCAGGGACAAGGGAAGCGGGGGTGTGGGTGGTCACCTTCGGGGAAGCGAGGGAGAGGCGTAGCGTGCGTCAGCGCCGAGGCTGCGTCTGGTGGTGTCGAGGAAACCCCTGCGGAGGCGCGGCGACTCGTCGGCGGCGCTGGTGGCGAGGATGCGGGTGGCCCGCGGGGGCGGCGACGGCGGGGGCAGCACGAGTGTCGTCTCGCGCTGCAGCAGGTGCTCCGTGTAGACGGGCGGCGGACTGCGTGCGTACGCCGGTGCCGCCTGCAGCAGCGGCGACCGCCGGCCCAGCTGCATGTGCAGGTACGACGCGAACCACTTGTCGGGCGAGTGGGGGCGGTGGTGCGCGGACGCAGGTGGAGGCGGGGGTGAGAAGCTGAACGCCCTGCAAGCAGCCACACAGACAAGCCTAGAGGACACGGTTCTCTCCCTGACACCCGAAAAGCCCAAAAAGCACGCTGGTCGAACCCGTCATTCAGATGAGAGGACTTGGTTGTGACGGCAAAAGCAAGAGGGCCACTTTTTAACTAGGGATGTGCACATTTAACTGGTTGAGGAAATGAGGAGAGATTCTGAGATATAACAATTGCAAATTCACTGTTTATGCAACAGTTCAATCAGACTAAATATAAAAAACCAGTTTTACACATCCCAGCATATTAGAAGAGGCGGTGTGGCAGAGGAAGAAGCACATTTAAGAAATAGAAAAAGCCAAGATGAGACGGGGTGATTCGCAATAACTACGCACCTGTGGTAGACAGGGGGAGGCGTGCCGTTGGTCTGAGGCTCAGAGGGGTGCCGTTTGCGCTGCTCAATCGGGTAGATCCGAGGAGGAATGGTGGGCGGCAGTTCGGGGTGTAGCCGCTCGTGCGGGAAGGCGCGAGACTCGCTGCGGCCGTAAATGGGCTGGTCCGGCTGCTGGTAGTACCTGTGAGCCTGCTCCTGGTACCTGACCGGTTGCTCCTGGTACCTAGGGTCGGACAGGTTGCGGTGGTGGAACTGAGAGTGGTTGAACACGCCCTGCCTCCGCGGCGGGGTCGGCGACGCCTGGGACATGCTCGAGCCGGACGAAGAGGGCGTGTACCTACAAAAAAACGTTTGGCATTCGTCCTTCTCACAACGAAAGCATAGCCATTGATCCGAAAAATTGATTTTTTTCTCACTTCTAGATTTTAAATTTAAATGAAAAGTTGATTAAGCACTAGAGCACAAATCTTGGCAAATTTGGAAAGCTGATGAAATTTTTAACATATTATAGAAAATTTAGTCCTCACCACAATTTCCTAGAAAGGTTTTTTTTAAATTGACTAGAATTTACTAGCAAGTTATGCATCACGCGCATCACGCAAAAAAATTGAAGCAGCCAAAATAAACGTTATTTTAAAACTATCTTAGACAAAATTAAATTCTACTACAAGCCTCTACATTTTGGCACGAGAATTTCCCAGAGCTAAATATTTGGGAAAATCACGAACTTTACCAAAAGTAAAAAATTTAATTTCGCACATCATTTGATTTCATCTCGCTAAGAAGATTCCAGAAATGTAAAGGTTTTGAAGATCCCACAACTTGCCAAGAAATAATGGAAGTTTTAAATTTCTTAATATCGCACTACTTAAATATATAAATTTAGGAGGCGTGTCTCAAGCAAACCTTAAATAACGGCAGCAATTCCTTGCGCAAACCGTAATCTTAAATCAATAAAATTGTTCGCGAAACACACCTCATTTATTGGAAAAAAAGGTGTATTCATCATGACTGGACAAAAATAGAAAACTTGCTTTCTGATGGGGCTGGTGACTGGTGTGTTGGTGCTGGCGTGGACATAGGTGGGACTGAGGCAGGCGGTGGGCGACGACACCGTGTTGGTGCTGGCGTTCGAGTAGCTGGGACTTGACTTGGTCTGTACCGCGGTGGATGTCACGCTCGGCTCGAAAGTGGACGCGTACCACTGCGCCAGGTCCACCTCCTTGTGCTCGTAATTGAGAATGAAAGCTTCCTTCAGCAGCTTGCGGTACTTTGGCCTTTTCTGGTAGTTCTTAGTTAAACTAAAATTAAAGTGGATTAGAAGGAGAAAGGGCAAAGCAGGCTGTTTGCTCACCAGCTAGAGACGAAAGTGTGGAATTCGGGCGAGAACGACTGGTCGGCAGGTAGCATCGGCGGATCTTCATTTATCACCTTTGTCAGCACCTCAAAGTCTGTTTTACAGTTAGTGTAGGGGAAGTGGCCCGACGCGAGCTCCACCAGAGTGATGCCTAGTGACCAAACGTCTGCTCGGATGTCATAGTCTGGGTTTGTTGGGTTCGGCGGGTCAATTCTCTCCGGCTGAAACGAGTTTGCTCCATAAAACAGGGATGAAAAATCACAATTGTTTTAAACGCCTCTGGTTTAATTTTTTAACCTCTGCTAAGCACATCCTGTGGGCTAAGAGCTCACTGGGTCCCAATAACAAAGAGCGGATAACATGGGGCCTGAGTGACTGCAGAGGAGTTTGGGCCCAAAGTTTATTGAAACGCAAGACATTTGTCCCTAAAGCCGCTGGAAAGGTGCGAAAACAAGCAAGTGGCAAGTTGGCACCAGTGCGACTTCCAGGCCATTGAGCTATTTGAGCATTTCGAGTCACTTATCTAACCACCTTTTGCCATCTCTGACATTGGGCTGCCAGTATTAGATCCCCGAAATACTCAATTATCTCCCATTGCTTTGACACTCTTGAGAATGACTTAACAATTCGAGTTATTTAAAATTTAACGCAATTTGAAGTTTAGAAAATAGTTGGCAATGTAAGTATGACCTCAACAAGAACTGAAGGACAAACAGAAAAGTATGGTGGAATTGAGGGCAGTAAAGCAGTAACGACATTATTTTATGTAAGTTCTACAAAGCAATTTTGAATTTTAAAGTAACGATTTAAATAAAATCAAAAGAATAAGACAGTCACCGCCATATATGCTGCACAGCCAGCGCCTCGCGTCTTGGCCTTGGAGTCGACTAGGCGGCCTGAGATGCCAAAGTCGCAGAGTTTGACGTTTCCACGCTCATCAAGTAGTATGTTGCTCGGTTTGACATCCCTATGGATGACGCCGTGCATTTCCTTAAGGTAATGCAGTGCTTTAACCGTCTGAAAGATAAATTGAAGGATCACGACAAATCAGGGGAGTTAAGTCGAGGAGACTCACGGCCACGGTGACCTTGCCAAGCACGTCCTCAGGCACAGGTTGCTTGATTCGCTTGAGCAGTTTGTCGAAGCAGGTGGCCATAAGTTCCATGCAGATCCACACGTCGGCGTCCGTGATGAAGCAGCCGAGGCACTGCACAATGAAGGGACAGTCGTGCGACTTGAGCACCACCTCGATGTCCATGATGATGCGCTTGTTTTCCTCCTTGTTGCCCGAACGCCGCATCTGTTTCACCGCGATCACCGTGTCGCTCGGCTTGTGCAGCATTTTCACTACGTGACCGCAAGTGCCGTAGCCCAGGTCGCCCAGGTGCTCTAGTTCATACTCCACTGTTTGGTATTTCTGCAAAATACGTCGATGCTACTTATTTCCTTCTCAAGATTATGCGTAAATATGAATTTATTTAATTTTCTAAACCAAAAAAATTTAAATCGATAAAATCAATAATGTCATGTTCTGACGCACTTTGCCCTGGATATTAAGGATGCCATTCTGCTGCATAATCTCCTTCATCTTGGCGTCGATCTCGGCGGCCGACTCCTGCGGCCTGTTCTGCACGTAGACCGGTAGTCCCGGCAGCATCAACTCCTTCCTCGACCTGGTGGGGGTGCCCTCGTGCCGCGGGGGCAGCGGGGACGATGGGTCGCACACTGCAACATCAACAACAACAATGAACCAACCCATGTCCGTGTCGTCCCTCTTTTAAGAACATAGAAAAAGCTTGGGCTGCTTCTGGGGCAGCTCGAGGGCCGCCCCCGTGGAGACCATGCCGCCGCCAGGGGTGCAGGGGGCTTCGCGAGTGGCTGACAGGGCGGAAAAACGGGCACAGCCCGGGGCAATGGGGGCTCTTACGTCGCTGCGGTCTGTTGATGGTCGCCGGCCGCCGGACCGCGGGCGTCGACTCCACGCCGTCGGCCAGGCCCTCACGCTCGCTAGCAGCATTCTCCGCCTTCAGCCGGGCCTCCAGATCCGAAATTTTTAGCGCTATCCGCTCCGTACTTATCGAAGCGCTAGACATTTTGGATTATTTTCTCTTCCATCACTGACGACAATGACGACATCTGACGGTGGCACATGAGTTTCACCTCGAGCCCAAAACTATCGCTTTGTGATTGGTGCTGATTGGCTGAGCACGGTCAATTTTAAAGCACTCAGTTTAACGCCATGTTTAATGGTTAATAAAATTAAAGTTAACAAACAAGAAGGAATTTAACATGGCGTTTGTTCTTCTCTTCTTGCATTTTATACAGCTGAATTACACGATGTTGGTCATGTGCTACAGAGAACCGGTAGTTTAAAAGTTTAAATTTAATACCTCATTTCAAAAAAACTGACGATTTTCCAAATTCTCTTTCAACTTATTTATCTCAAATATGAAAAGCATGATATCAATTTTAATGTGGACTTTGAGTAAATTTTATCAGTGGTTGGAGTACACGATTTCGAATGTAAACCGGTATGTATTGAAATGATGACATTTAAAATCGAAAGCTTTTCCGCATGTTGCCTGCAGGTGCATGATCAGCGTACGTAAGAAGAACCACGTCGTATGTATGTTGTTATTGTGGTGTGACGTGTGATCAACGATCGGATTGTCAAGAGTGATTTCTCCACCAGCGATTTCTGTTTCACGAGGCTCGTCCCCAAGCGATGCTTTGATCTTGCTATCCATTTGTAAGTTCCCTGCACCCCATGTACAAAATAGACGCCCTAAATTCGCAAATTATTGATTCGAAAAGGGTTTTCGTCGAGGTGGGCGTGGCGGCCTACGTGTTTCTGCTCACACAAATTGGTCTATTTTCGGTAGCAAAGGCAGGGCTGCTGCATTTTTTTTATTTTCAACGTGTGGAGAGCGATTATCCAATAAGTACGCACATTTTTAGCGTGCGTGTTCACATTTCGTGTTATTTAAATCCCTGAGAGATCGAAGAACGAGGACAAGGTCGCTAATAATAGTAGTGCGTTTTTTTAAAATTTCCAGATCGAGGACACCGATGGTTGAAATGGCTTGCAAACTGAGCGAGCAAGATCGCACTGAGCTCGAGAAATACATCAAGTTTCTGGCAATTAAGGCGATGCAATTGATCGTGCAGGGCAGGTTAGGCACGCGCATGGCGACCAAGTGCAAGCCGCAGTCATCAGGCACCGACTGGTTCAATTTGGACATCGAAGACGTGCCTGAGGTGACAGCGATGACCAAAGGCGCCTTGGCCGGCAACAACCACAAGCTGCCCATCTGCGCCGAGATCAGCCTCAAGACGACCGAGGGAGACCACATGGTCCTCGAGACGTGGATGCTTGGCATCACGGAACCAACCGAAACCTTCTCATACTCTGGAAAAGTGCGTTTGCCTCATCACTGTTTATTTTAGTTGGAATTTTCGGGCAGGTTTTACACATTTTACACTTTTTTTCATGAATTTGGCAATTTAGACAGAAAGAAACTCCCGTGCAAATAATTATTTAACTAAGAACTGAAAAATTGCGTGAAATCCTCTTTAACTATATTTTAAATTCAAGCTAAAATTTTCACAGGTTGCAGGTTGCCTTATAAATTTGCGAGAAAATCGACTCCTAAGTTTATATTATATTTTATCAAGCGGCGAGCACTGTCTCCCTATTGAAAAACAGGATTAATTTCTCAAGAAGGGAAATTTACCTCTTAATTTTCACACCATTGGAACGATCTTGACAAGATGAATCGAAATGAAGCGAAAAAACATTTACATGTCGTTGGATATTACGTGAAATTTGGTACATACTTGGGGAATAGTTTGGAGCTGATTTTGTAGTAAATGAGAGTTGCGCTTCCTTATATATTATACAAAATCAGTGATTTTTGAAATTTTTTCTCCTCTAATAGAGCGTGTAGTGATAAGTTTTTCTCTTATCATGCGTATTATGTCCAGCTATAAATTGGGTAATTTTTCAGTCGAAAGTCACGCACGCTATCTACAACCGCATGACAACGCTGCTGAAGTCTCTGCTGACTGTGTCCAGGGCGACACCGCCGTACAAGCTGTCGCGGAGACAAGGTGCAGACTCTTACCTCATTTGCTACCGCATCTACAGTGGAGAGCCCCAACTGCATGTGCTAGGTGCGCATTTCTATTAAAATATTATAAAATTTGGTTGGTTAATTTTTTAAATTGTCGATCAGGTGAGGGTAAAAACCAGAAGAGGCTGGGCCAGCTGTGCACACCGCTGGGCACGATCGTGTTGTCAGTGGCGTTCAGGACAAAAATGACCATCTCACCGCAGCAGAGCAAGGACATCATGGTCAAGTCGGATCACTTCAACCCGGATCTAAGTCCAAAGCATACTCGCTACCAGAATGAGCAGAACGGGGATAACTCTTTGAGCAAGACTATCAAGGCCGGCGCATTCGCTGATCCAAACACAAGGCGGCCACACTCTCGCCTCTTCACGCAGGACGACGATGAGATTCCCTTTGCCAAGTTGTTGGCTCCAGCCGCCAAGCCACAGACTACTGACCAGGACAACGGCTCCAGGGTGCAGCAGGACAATGCGGAAAACAACAACACAACGTCTGCAACCAAGTCCATCAGCAACTCGCGACGCTCCAGTTACTCGGCCAATGATGATTTCATCTTGCTTGATTTGGTAATTATGGTAATTACTCCTTTTTTTATAATACCAAGATTATTTCTCCAAATTCGTAGATTATAAAAAATATCAGGAGAATAATTTTAGGAAATGTTTCTCATTCAATATTTATTGTGGTGTAAACAATAACGTCATATTCAAGATAGTGGCTTTTAACTGATAACTTAAATTGCTTTTGGAAAATTAAATTAGAGTGAACTTGTGGTTCGAAGAAAATTTGTTGAATGTTTTCAGTAAATAACATAAAAGACCAAGTCCAAAGAAAGTAAATAAAACATACTTATGTAAAGCAAAGATTTCCTAAAAAATATCCAGGTTTTTATAGGTGGAAATTTAACGAAACTTTAAAGCTATGAAGCATATATATGCAAACCTGAATCCTATTCATTTTTATTATCGGTTCACTTCTTTTGAGATGCGCGACCCCCTCATTGGAGGAAGCCCAGTCCAGAAAATGACCAGTATTTGTTACGGCTCTTGCCTTTTTGAATCACTAGACTTTTGTCCTTTGTAATTAATTCACGCATTATGGAAAGGTGCAAACCAACTAGTAGAGAGTCGGAAAGCTTTCGCAATCCTCACAAATTTGTATTGGTTCATCATCAATGCATGAGAGTTTAATGTAGGCGCAAAACATTGCTTGGGTTCTCACATAGCAAGTGCACACAAATAATGAGCTCAACATTGCGAGCCAACGGCTTGGTAAAAGCTTAATTTATATCCATTGACTTGGCCAAAATAGTCTAATTTTTCCGCCTCGAATTTTTATGTAAGAAAAATCAGAGAGCTTACATTTGAATGTTTAAATTACAAATGCTTGGAAAAATTTAGCGAGAAAGTTACAGATTTCATGCAGACTTTTTTCTTGATGTATCTTCATATCTTAAATTATTTTTTAACTAAAGATTTATCATTTTGGGCTATTGCAGAATCCCCCGTTTGCGGAAGGAAACGTGAACGGTGAGCTGGGTGCTTTTTATCGGCAGTGTCAGACAGCGCCGCCGCTGCAGACGTTCTCAAGTCTGCCAACGCTGGCCGAGCAGGTGTCTACGTTATCGTCGCAGCTAGAGATGTTCGAGGAAAGCCAAGCCGAGTTTGACGCCCTCGTCAACTCGCTTGTATCACAGCCCTCTCTTAAATGAAAATTGTGGAGTAATATCCCTACAAGACTGATTACGCTAATGCTTGGTAATATCTTTGCCATACTATACAGATAGTTGCGATCGGTGATAAATTGCTTATTTGAATAAAATTGTTGAAAGCGGGGGTTTCGGGATATCTAGTCGGTGGTCACAGGTCCCAAAATTCCCAGAATCGTTGAAATCAGTACGCTAAAAGCAATTCATATTTAGTACTCTCTCTCTTGAGTTTGCTGTTTTGCAAATCAGAAGTTTTGTAATTTGGGAATAAAATTATTTGAGCGCTTCAAAACTGTGACAACACGTTTAATAAAACGATAATCGGCTGCGAACGCAATTTAAATCGTGTAAAATTACCTTGTTAATAAAATTGCCTTTCTTTAAAACAATTTCCCGTCTTTTAAGGTTGGAGTGAGAAGAAAAACACACGTTAATTACACTTGGAATGAAATAGCTCGTTAATTTATTGAGATGCTGCTTAGACGTCGTGTCATCATTTTACACCAATCCATTCACGATCTTTGCGTTTAAACTCGTAAATTCATTTTTAAAACACCGACAAAGGGGTTGTTCAGAGAAAAATCACAGAGAGCGTCTTTTTGCACTTTCCTTTTCGGTCCGAGTGTTGCTTGTTGACAATGGGATGACGCATATTCACAGAATAAATTAAATGTTTCAGCTGGAGTTTCCACGAGAGCTAATAGATAAAATACAATATTCTTAAATACCTGCCTCTTCCCCTGCTATATTTTACCTTTTTTAATTATGTAGAAAGGTTGATAAAATTTAGCTCTGCATTTCCAGCGTAAAATTCCCCTAAACAGTTTAGCACGTTTCTCAGTCCTGTGAATTTTCTTGTAGATGGCTCAGTACCTAGGCAAGAAAATCCGTCCATTTTTGCAAGTATTTTCAACATTTCCTAGCGGGAGTGTGAAAGAATAAATCGCTTTTCTCGAAGACTGAATCAGTTTTTGCTAATTACAACAATGCGATTGCGATTCATCCATACAGACCACAATATTACAGGAAAGTGCTGCAAATTCATTTGAATCGCAACAGAGTCAAGTATTTTCTCAAACATTTGGATAATTTTTATTACATACAGGCCAGAAAGAGATTTAGGAGAAAAGTTTACTCCGTGTCAACTCCAGCTGCAATGAAATCTGAAATAGCACACACAGGATAGTCTGTGTGTGTTACAACTGCTTAACTCCCTTAAGAACTCCATTCTTAAGCCCGAGTGGCGATGGTGGTGCCTTTGACGGCCGGGAGAAAATGGCTTTGTCTTCCAGCGTACGCCACAGGCAAGAATCTTTTCAGTTTAGGATTTTTTAATTCATGGATTTAAAGAAATACTTTTGGAATTAAAATTTTGGCAGTGCCAATCAGTTCCTGAGGGTCGGAATAGGTTAGATAGCTGGATTAATCGGTCAGCAATTCGACGCAATGTGCCAAACATTGGCGGAAACATAAAAGCCGTATAATTTCAGCGATTTTCTGTTTGAACCTAGCAAAATAAAGTACCACAAGAACGCCGCCGACCAATCAGAGAAAGGAGCTCTGTGGCAGCTGCTAATGCTAACCCCAGCAACCCACTGTGGAATCCCTGGCAACGAAACCCCAAAAACTTTTCCCCAGCAACTGCAGTTCGTTACCAAACATGTTTTCGCGCGGTTTTTCCTCCCATTGACCTAATAATTGTTATAGATCACACGCTTTCTTAGCAGGCAAGGAGCCAGATCGAGACTGCAGCGCGACTGCGACAGCCAGCACAAGGGAGTCGAGCGAGAAATGAAGCTGTTAACTGGTCTGCACCTTGTTGCTTTCGCTGGCTGTCGCTGTGGAACTGCTGTCTCGATCTTAAGACCAGCGTGCTCACTTTTCTGATTGGTAGCTGGTGTTCTTGAGTTACTATATTTTTGCTAGGTTTCTCTTAAAAAGAGTTTTATGTTATCGCTAATTTTGGCATGTCAAATTTTAAGCTGGTTGATTCGTTTAGCTAACCTTTATTCGACCCTCTGAAATCGATTGGCACTGTCAAAAATAAAATTCTAGTGCTCCTTTAAGACAAATAATAAGACGTGCGGCACACACCGACCTCCATAAGCCCAGGGGGGTCGTGTGTGTGGCGAGCGAGAACGGTATAGGACAAGCAACGGACGCGAGGGGGTTTAGCATTCAGCACTGCTCGTCGAGCCCCTTGAGCTCGTCAGCGGGGTAATAGACGCAGCGCGGGGTGGCGGACGGCGCCAGCAGCTGCAGCTTGACGTCGCGTCCGCCGGCCGGCCTGGGCAGACGGCCGCTGGGTTGGCGCACGCTGAACGTGCGGCCGTTGGATACGAAGCTCTCCTCGTGCGTAGCGTCGGGCGAGTCGCGGCCACCGCGGCAGCACCGCCCGCCGCGATTCGGCCAGAACAGCTTGAGGAAGAGCCGCTTGAATTTGTCGCCGAAGATGACGTAGATTATGAAGTTAACAGACGAGTTGATGGCCACCAACAAGTTGCTCGTGGCGATCAGCTCGTCCTGCAGAATGCCATAGAACGCTTCCAGCACGTTGTTCACCAGTGGCAAGATGTTGCACATGAAGAAGACCACCACGACGCACATCAGCATCGTTGCCAGCCCGATCTCCTTCTTCTGCAGCCGAGACAACCGCTGCCGTTCCGCGTTCGCCTTCCGCACCTGAAAAAAATAAAAAGAAGAAATAAATCAACCGTCGGGAAAACTTGATTTTAGAATAAATTTCATCCTCGTGTTCTCCAATACTCAGGGGTGCACGAGGCAAAAAATTCATTCCATTTTAGAGAAGCGATTTTATAAAGAGGCACGATGAGGCTCTAGGGGCTGAAACAGCAGTTACATTTACGCGGAAGTTTTGCGAAATTACTTTTTTCTCTCTTTGCAATTTTCGCATTTAGTTTTACTATTTTGTGATAATGAAATTTGACAGATGCCGAGATTTCACTGATTTTGTGTTTTTCAATGAGCCTGTAAAATTGTGGAAAGCACTCAGAAATTATTCTCTAAATGGGGCACATAATTAAGCATCATACTATTGGTGTAGATTTATTAGCAATACCAACCTGATATTAAACTCTACAAAAATGATTTTTCTGTACAAGAGGAATTAAAAATTTGAATTACATTTTCTATCAGAAATTAAAATTGCTGACAATATGTACTAAAGTCAAAAATAGTGTTTTTTTTTGTAAATTAAAATTGCAAGCAGAAGTATTAGCTAAAACAATGTTTAATAAAAAATCTCACTCAAAAAATTTCTCCTATAATTAAAAAAAAATACTTCAAACGTTCAAACTGAAGATAGTATTTTTCTACTCAATATTGTCTCCTTAAAATTTAGCAGTATAGATCATTATTTAGGAAAGCATTAGCCGATAATTTTCTTTAGAAATGGCTTAACTTATAATGTTCCAAATAATATTTTTACAAATAAAAACAACTATATTTCTACCCCTGAATTAGCAATATCAAAACTCAAAATATTTTTTATCCATTAACTAAACCCCATCCATTTTATTCGCATGCAATTAAAAAAGACAGGGCTCTAAGTACCTGCATGTAGATAGCGCAGTTGAAGATGGCGAGGGCAAGGAAGGGGACGAAGTACATGACGAGCAGGTAGGACCAGTTGACGTAGATGGTGATGTAGAGGGGGTGGTTGCGCAGCGCCGAAGCGGACACCATGTAGACGGTGGTGTTGTGCGGCGGCAGCACGTCGGACACGCGCTCCACCTCGAAGAAGCGCGGCGTGTTGTACAGCACGGAGAAGAGCACGATCAGCACGACGTAGATTCGCGCCCGGCCGTACGTGCAGAGCGAGCGCGCACGCAGCGGGTGGCACACGGCCACGTATCGCTCCAGGGTCACCGTCAGGGTCAGGTACACCGAACCAGTCTGCGCGATCAGGCCCACCGGGTAGACAAACTGTGACAACATTCAAATCAAAGTAATGAATTACAATAAAAATGTGATTTCAGTTCACAATAAGTTCTATGATTGAATATTTCGTAAAAAAATATAAGGAGCATGCAAAAGGTACCGACCCTGGCGATGGAAGGGTAGACGTAGTAGGAGTAGTGCGGCAGCCAGCCGGTGTATGCGGCGATCGAGGGCAGCGAGAAGATGAGGATGGCGGCGACGAGGAGGGCGGCGTCGCAGCGCGCCAGCCCCACGAGCAGACAGTTGATGCTGGAACGCATTTGCGGCCGCGACAGGATCACCATGGTCAGCACGTTGCCGAGGATGCCGAGCAGGCTGACCAACCCCAGCAGCACCCCCTTCACCAGGAATTCGTACACCTGGCGCAGCTCGTCGCCGCCGCCACCCCCGCCACCCGCCTCCACCTCCGCCTCGGTCACATTGGTCACGTTTTCCATCGGCTCAGGTCACGTCGCCCCAACCGTCCGCCATCCTTTCAACCTGCAACAGAACGAGGGACGAAAAAATCAGTGATGAGCATGAAAAGGGAGAGCAAATCGCTTTCCCAAAAAAAATTTCTTTAATCTGGGGCAGGGTTCGCCAATTTTGCAATGCGCATAAAAAACTAACCGGAAACCCAATTTACGGTTTTTCCACATTTTTTTACAACTTTGACAGATACATTTGCCAAAAAATCTAGTAAAATATAAGTCAATAAGATACATTATTATTTTGTTACACCAAAATTTCGAAAGATTAACAAGAAATTTCCTCTAATTTCATACTCTGTAGGTTGGTAGTAAGAAATAAAATTACTGAATTAGTAAGTAGTGCACTCTACTTGTTGTGAATTTCCTTTTACTTTATACATACATCGTTATTCTCAAATCATTCTTTATTGATTCCACAAATACCAACGCGAACTGGTAAATTTGGAATAAATTATATCCGATTTGACATAATTTCCTCCAATTTCCGTATTAAATTTCTGCTCTATTGAGAAATTGGAGACGGAAAAAACGCATTTCAGACTTTCCTCCGCGAACGAACTTTGGTAAATCCTGCGAGGGCAATTCTGGCTTTGGTAAATTGGCCGTAAAACGCCGAGGCAGCGCTAGTTTTTCTCCGCTGTAAAGTTGTTAATAAAATCGTGGCGTTTCCCTAGCACTCTTGAGATTGCGTGGCTGCGCAAATAAGAGTAAATAATCCGACACCTGGCTGACAAGATTGGCAAACAAAGTTTGGCAGACGCAATTTGCCGCCGCCACGAGCTCCCGGCTCTCGACGTCGTCATTAAATTAAACCGAAAATCTGTGATGATTAATGCGCCTGCAGCTCACCACACACGCTGCACCGCAAGGCACTTGTGTCCGGCGGGTTGCATATCCTTACCCACAAGCGTGACTTTGCTGCTTTTTATTCAATCGAGTCTAAATCGATTTGTGTGCGGAGATGCGGTCTTGCAACGCGACGTTATTCAGGTTAAAAATTTAAATATCCGTCGTGACACTTTGTTTCCATGCAGTGGAATTTAACTAGATTCCTTTTCTAGCTCCAACTGCTGTTCTGTTTTTCCATTTGTCATGTACATTCAGAATGTAGGTCAAAACCAAAAAAGCAAAGTTCCACCTGTCAGCTTGTTCTGTTAAATTAATCATAGAAGAGGCGGAACAGCTTGCCGAGGCACTTAGCTGTAAAAAAGCAAGAACGCCGCGTGCGAGCAACAGAAACGATGGTGTTCTGCATTTTCTGCCAGATTTTTGCCTCCTGCCGACGACGAGACGATTCGCTAATGGAACGCAACACTCCCTGAAGACCACTCGGTTTCGCTTGGCGTGACACGAGAGCAGCAAAAGTTTTGATTCCGACGAATAATTAGTAGCAATAGAGATCCAGACCTTGCGGTGCGGATTGAGGTCGGAGAGTGTCCGATGCATAAAGCGTACCGAGACGAGTTTAAGTCGCACAGGGATGCGTCAAACAAACTTGTGCCTATGGAAAGCGCAACCATATTACTACGCACAATGGAATAATGCGAGCACCGTTGCAGAATTGCTACGCACTTTGCGCAAATAGTTTGCCGCTCGCACGCCGCCAAATGAGCTCCGAGCAGCTTGTCAATTATTTGCATCCTTCTATTTGATCAGCTAGAATGATGCACAATGCAATACAGCTGGAATGGGATTGCTGCGTGTTCATTTGCAATAAAAGCTGCGCAGTTTTTCTCATGGACGTTTATTCTCACAATTTGTCACAGGTCGGAATCAAGCGTGACAGAAAGAGTGACACTTCTGGCAAACAGGTGTGCTATATTCCTTAATAAATTATTTTTTAAGGAGGATTGACACTGGAAATCCTCGTTGGCAATATGAAAAATAGTCCCCAAGGATTGACCCAGGGAACACTTAAAATATTTTAGGAAAGTGGCTGCGAAGTTAGCATGTTTTCAATTGGTGAGGACTGTCTGCCTACTTGAATTGTTATAATTTTACAACAAATAGTTTCCCCACAAAGTATGTTAACGATAGGAATCGAAATCTGAAAAAATACATGGTCAAGCCATGTAAATTTGGAGAAAAATGGCAAAATTGGAATTTAAATTGCAAAAAAGAAGCTCTTTTTTATTATAGCTCATTTTAAAACTCAAGTTTTTTTTTTAGTAAAAGGCCCCCTGAGATAAACCTTTGTCGACACTTTGAAGTTAGGATAAGCTTGTTGGTATTTGTAGTTTTCACTCAACAATTCATCTCATCAATCCAGCCTTTAGCTTCAGATCTATTTTTGAATGAGGAAACTGTGTCACATTTAAAAATTATATTTATACCCTTGACACTCTCCCTTACGCCAAAATTTCAGCTTGGTTGCACAAAAATCATTTGTCACGTCCCTGGCGCGCTGAATAGGACGCATTTGAGTCTCTTGTTCAGCTTCGCGCACAATTGGTGAAAACGAGGGATTTACAGCCAAAAGGGTTAATTTGCACGCGGCAAGAGCCATTGAAAAACAGAGCCAAAGCCGCTTATTTTGAGCGCGTCATTTGCGTCGGTGGATAATTATTTGCTCACACCAACTCAAACCCAACGTTTTCACATTCAAAAACACCAAATCACTCCAAATTTATACGTCCTGTGTTTCAAAACTGTACCCACCTGACACTTTTTGCGTCTGCTAGGCATTCTAAATATAGAATTATGAATAATTTTATAAATTTAGAGAGTAAATCCGTTTGATTTTTACTGCAGCTGCTATAAACAAATCTAGATTTTTAATTTTATTTATCCCTGTTCTCTCACTTGCCAACTTTTGCAAATGAAAACATTGAAACCGCAACAATCGTGTTTGGTGAACGTGTGTCTGTCAGTCAGCAAAAGGCACCCTTCTATTTTTGATTTACCAAATAGCTAGGGATTCAAATAATTTTGGCTCAATTCCAGAGACTTTACAGAGATTGTTAACCATGAATTTTTAAATACGAGAATCTCCAGAAGTAAGAATACTCAGATTGCTTTAACAGATTGCTTTTAACTTTGAAGCTAGAAACAATTTGTTGGGATTCAATTGTCGGTAATCGTCAATAATTTGATACATACATACAAACAAGCAGTTTTCACTCAGCACTGTGTCCCATTAGTTCGTTTAATTAAAAAATGGGCTATATAGTGACAAATTTTGAGTCTAAAATAATTAAAGTGGATTGATACAGAGCAACAATAATTCAAATTATGTATTAAAATTATATGTAGGCAAAGGTTGACCGAATAGATACATAGTTTTAAAGATTGGTTCGCATTGTTAAGCGCGATGTTTGGAGGGTCGAGTGTGAGCTGATATTATGAAATCACGACCTTTCTAAAAAATTTAGTGTTACACCTATAGGTCAATTTCAGATTTAACTCAATCCTTAAAGATGCAATATTGGCAACAAGGATTTTCGGAACTATCCAGTACCACTTTCCTCTTTAAATATTTTTGGTTTGTTCTATAGTGACTCAAGTTAGTTGTTATTTCACTCCATTCACCCCTGTTGAAATTTTCACGCTTATGAGGGAGGCACAAAAAAGTCATGGAGACACAACAAAGCACGTTATTTAGACACACTCTCAATGCACTCGGGTGGAAGCAATTAAATGTCTTCCTCTCGCGCGGAAGTAATTGCGGGCAGGTCCCAATTGTGGGGACGGGTAATCCTTCCATTTGCCGTCGGGGCAAGTTTTTGGGATCATCAGACGATTACGCGAGAGATTAAAGCTGGGAAGAGGCGCTTTTACCAGCCTCGCATTAATTCCTAATGGGTCTCCCTCTCTGGCAGAGACGAGCAAAATTAAAACACCCGAAAAGAATTCACCACTCTCTCCGCACAATTACGCCGGCGGAGGAGTGTTGGAATATAAAAGTGCCGCCAGATTCGACCCTTTTCGCACTTAATCCGCACACATAAGCAGCGCTCTTCCAAAATAATTTTCTAAAATTCCCCCATTTAACTTGGTGGCAAACTTTTTGAATCTGTTAATAAATTTTTTTGCTTTATTCAAATTCGAATAATTACAGAATATTGATGTCGAAAAATATTATTTGAATCTATATATATGCGATGGCTAAAAGTGTAATTATCTCTCATTTTTTATTGTACTCAGTAATGAGGACGACCGAGCGTTTTTAACGACCGGTAATTTTTAAAATGTCCTGCAGCGTTGAATTTTATTTTGCAGGTAAAGTACTGCTAATCTGGCAGCTGGTTTTAAAGTGCGAGAGAGTGTGATAGCATTATTGTCTCTGCAATTATTTCACTCTTTTACAGCCATTCCTCATTTTTTATTATTCATTTTAAATCTGTATTAAACTTAAAATCCTTCATTTGGGGTTTTCCTGTTTAATATTATGTGCCCAGCAAACTAAAATCTAAAAGAACCGCTTTTGACCTATTCATGCAAGGTTTGCAAACCCTTGAACAATCTTCCATTGATTTTGAAAGACTATAAAGCATAATTGTTTTGAGTGATGCAATTAATTTATGTAATTGGTAAGGTACGTGGCAAAGTCAACTCATTTTTTTGTCCGTGCGTCCATGCGATTTCTACCTGTTATTCTAAATCAGTGCTTTGGGTGCTATTGCTGGTTTAAATGGAGAATAAATAAATAAAAAAATATATCAAACAAACAGGCCCAATGCTAGTGGACACAGAATACGTCAATAGATTTGGATCCAAGGTTACTCGATTGTTGATTCATTGTAAGTTTTTTTGTCTTTGTCATACCAAACAGTCAAATAAACAACAATTGGATCTAAAAGCGAGCTAAGGGAATGTCTTCCATCTTTGCCACCATGATTGTGAGCAGCAAAGATGGCAAGTAATTCATCGAGTCTATTGTTTGTGTAATTTAGCTACAGTTTATCTCTACAATTTGCAATCAAAAAATTAGGACGAAGTATCACAGTCAAAATTTCAGATTTTGCCAAATTGCTCGTAAGCTAAAAGGTCTACTGCCAATGATTTATCGATTCATTTCGTTTCCTTTCATCGTGATCTATCCAATGGTGTGCGAATTTCCTTTGTGGAGAAATAAATCATTATTTTCATTAAGAATACAGTGCGCTCACTGCTTTAGCAAACTTTGGAGCCAATTTTATCGCAAATTTCCACGGCAATCTGGGAATATTTTTAAAACATTACGAGTATCAATGTAAAAATTATTTGTCACACTTTTTCTGTACAGCTTTGTTTAAGATGGTTGATTTTATAGGCAATCTTACCATGTGGCGGGAAGTGGGCTTATTGGCTTGTTTTTCAATTTCAAAGAGAAAAAACCCCACGCAATTGTTTACACACTGTTAAGACAGGACAGAATGGTGGTTCTGCCGAAAAATAGGGTTTCACTCTGCCAAAGAGGAGTGACGGAAGTTGATCAGAGCGTTTTAAATCAAAGTGGCGCAATGCACTTCTTGTTTCATGACGGTGTTGATTACAACTCTCACTGGAATTTCATTTCGAGTACACAGCAGCATCGGGTACTTCCGAAGCATCGCGTCTCTTTGAAAAGCGACAAATCCAAGTGAATTTACGCTAAAAGGATTTGGCGCCTTTGAAGGAAGGAAGGAAGGAAGGAAGGAAGGGGCCACACGTGCACAAGAGGCTCTGCGGCAGCGCGGCTGGCAATCAAGCGAGTGCTTTCGCACAAACACACTGAATCAGCAGCCGAGGATAATTGCATTGTTTGCCACTACTGCCGCCGCCGCCGGCTGCGAAATCATAATTGCTCGAGTGGTCTCCGCAGGCACGGGCGAATCAATTTATGCAGGCCGTTGCTTGCATGCGACAATTACAAAATTGCAATTACAAACTGCGGATTTGAAACTAGAACGGCGCGCGCGAGAGAGAGTTGGCTCGGCCGCAAGTGCACCTGGACCAGAAGCCGAAGCATGCAGCAAATTGCTTTCTCCGCCGCGCAGGCAAAAGGGTCGCGAGAATAATGGAAATGCACTCTGGAGCGCAAATATTGGAAGAGCAGCCATGGAAATCGGGAGCAGTTCCTCAAGGTATCGCCGATTGTGCGGCTAACTGCGCACATACATGATGCACTCACCCGATCGCTCAGTTCCTCAGTGTATTGAAAATCTATGCCCCCTTCGCATGAGCCACTGCTGTCTCGAAAGTTTGGGAATTATATATATTTTTAGTTGAAATTTATAAACTAAAAGTAGCGCCTTCGGGTGAGCTCAATTTAATTATTATGATATTATAAAAATGTTTTTCTTGTCTGATTTGCACTGCAAAAAAAGTTCAGACCAATGAGATTTTGTTTTATGTCTAAAAAATATCGATTTGAAATTCTTAACAGTTTTAAACTGATGACTAGTTTTTTACTAGAGCTGTGAGTTTTAGAAGGTTTTTGTAGGAATAAGGTCTTCTGTTTTTAGATTCTTTTCTTGCAATTAAGACGGTTTGAGACGTTCTTAGGTATCTTTTAAGCCTATTAAAAATTAGCATTTTCACAGAAAAAGCTTACATTTTTTGTCCAATTTTCAACAGATACTTTTCTGAAGATGAATTTTTAAAACAGTTCAATGATTTGAAAATAAAAACAAAATGTACAGTGAGTAAATACAATGAGTCAAAAATCTAAACGAACAAACCACAATATAAATTACACCGCTATAACCTCAAGGAATGTGGATCTTTGTGGGGTGAAAAGAAATAAGGAATATAAATCTACACAACATGAAGAATTTAATTCAACTGATAAATTACATACACACACTTAACTGTCCATATTATATCCTGATCAAAGAAACTCTTGGCGGAATAGAGCAATTTGTAATTTATTTCTTTTTGTGTTTAATTAAATTCACTAGCATTTCTATGTTTTTCATTTGAAGGGAAAATATTTCAAGGCACTACTGCCAAAATCCTCTTACGCTTCATTATGAGGCACGGAAATTTTCATTTTAGATTTTTCATGATAAAAGAAGCGGAATTTCACGCTTTGAAAAGGCTTGAAATAAAGGATGGAATTTTAGGCTTTTCAATTTTTAGAGGGAAGGTGTTTCTCAGAATTTAGTTGATGTATTGTTCTCAAATAATTTGAGGTCACCGCCAGCAATGAATGCAGATGACCATGCAATAGTTAGTTTGGATTTTATCTCCAATTTTTCACTCTTAAGTGCGCGTCCTGATCAAAGATACGCACAAAGTAAAGCCAATTTGCTATAGTAAATTAAACATCAATTCCAGTCATTTGATCACGTGCGCAGATCCTGAGCCTGCGCCGCTGTTTACAGACATTCAAGGTCGAACATCATTTAATTTTTGAGCATACAGGCGAAAGTTGCCGCACAGATTTCGTCCCCTTTTCATATGCTCTCATTAGTGGAGCTGCTTGTCTCGTCTCCAAATTAAATTGGGCTCGCGACGAGCGACGTTTTCACTCTTTAATTATCCTCTCTCATCATGCTTCGGATCACATTATTGCTGCTTTTCGCTGACGTGCGTTTGTATATGTATAATCATATAATCAAAGAACGTCTCTCTCTCTCTCTCTCTCTCTCTCTCTCTCTCTCTCTCTCTCTCTCTCTCTCTCTCTCTCTCTCTCTCTCTCTCTCTCTCTCTCTCTCTCTCTCTCTCTCTCTCTCTCTCTCTCGCCTCAACTTGAACATCATTCCTGTGGCGTACCTTTAATGAGCTCTTCCTTTGTCACATTTTTTCCTTTAGCGCCTGCGTTTCCTCTTTCCTCCCTCTGCCGCGTCGTTTCACCGATTGATCATTTTCTTATTTTGTTGACCGAAAAAGCTTTTCGTGAGATTTGTCCTTGTCTCGTTAGCGTGGTTTTGCATCAAACACACGGACCTGTCACTATTGCGAGACTTTCTCCTCTCAATATTTGGGCTCTTGTTTTCTTCCCTTTTCTCCGTCTCTTTTTGCGTTACGCTGCTTCCGTGGCAGCTTTTGATGATATTCGAGCCTGCGGCTGCAATTGTTATTTGTTATCTGGGCAGTGAGCGCGGGCGGAAGGGTGGCCGAGCAGCAAGCCGGCCCGTTTTACTGTCGCGCGTATATCACTTTATATGGTTACGATTCGACCCTTGTGCCGACTAAAAAAGAACAAACGATTATTTTGTCCGCTCCCAGCGGCGGAAGAGCGAAATAAGAGAGTCCTCCCTCAGGAGCCAGGGGTTGTTTCCACCCCTTTGCCACTTGCATCGCTCTCGCGCGCTGGCGTGTAATTAATGGAAAGGTCAAAAGCAGACGTGTTGCCAAACTCATTTTTAATTTTGGCTCTTTGATGGAGGCTGAAGTTTTACTATGTGCTTTACTTTCGCACAGCGCAGGAAATAATTTCCGAATTGGCCCAAACGTGCACCTTTGTAGCTGAGTTCTGCGGCGGCGAATAATTGAGTTGAATCTCATTTGCTAAACATAGACCTTGCGTCTGCTGACACAACCAAAATTAATTTAATTTGCGATGAAATTTGCTATTATGCGTTTAGAGCGACGACAACGACTCAACGTTAATTTAATACTTGTCGTCGTCACTCGAATGTGGCTTTGCTTTCGAATTCCCCACACGGCTTCCTGGGCAAAATTCCTGTTTTTGCGTCCTATCCCAATATTTGCCGCCAGATTATCTGCCCCGACGAGGCCAGGCTCCGCAAATATTCCCAAGCAACAACGTAATTGGATAAAACGAAAATGGCTTCCTGCAAATATTTGACGGCGATCGTGCCAATAAAATGATAATAAATTTCTGCCCGCGCGTCCGATCCCTTATGACCTCAAATATCATGGCTTTCGCACTAATTTGAATTAATAACACTCATCTCACTCGCCGACCAGAAAACTGGTTTGTAGTAGGCATCTGAAATTATAATTTTATCACTGTTATGATCAAACCTAGCCAGTGACAAAGTGGTACGCTGCTTGCTTTTTAACCTTGAGTTTTAGGTTTATTGACCTTTCAAAAAGTTGTCCTCTCTCGTTCCTATCAAACACAAGGATTTGGGAGATGCGTAAAAACTCAAACGCTAGAAGAGCACATATTTTTAAGGACTTGTGAATTTTGTCCAAGAAGTATATACAGTCTATGATATTTTCTACACAGATATTAATTTCTGCGTTCTTTCATTCTGTTTCCGTCACAGTGATTCTCCATCAAGCCAATGCAATTAATTGGATATTATGGTTTTGCTTTGAATCTAAAAAAGCAGAAGCAACAGGTTCCTGATGTTTGACGTCCCGGTGTGCGATTTTCCCGAAGGCCATTAGCTGTGAACGAATGTCGGGAAAATCACCTATATATAGGACATATTTTTACGCATTTGGCTGCGGGCAGTGCAATAATGCGTATGTTGGGCCTTTCATTTAATTGAATTGATTGAACCGTGGGAAATATATTGACCAAGGGAAACGTATGGAATGTGGTCAACGGAAAATTGATTTTGAGGTTGCGTCTAGCCAATTAATATAATTTTGCAGGTTGAATTATTGACAAAAATAAATTTGGAATAGAGGAACACATTACAGGAAAATACCAAATATTTTCGTGCAGTCTGCCAGAACCACGTCCAGTGAAAAAGAAAAAATACTGAACATTTATTCCAAGGACTTCCAAGGCCTCTATTTTTTATTCATGAAAGGCAGAGAATTGATTTATAGAGTAATTGCTAACGAGAGCAGTAAAAATTTATAATTAAATTTTTATATCCTCCTTGACAGAGAAAAATGGCATAATTCAACTTGTCTGCGTCAGGGATTGATTGTGAAACATTTGCTTGGGCGCGTGCTGGAGAGCGATACGCGGAGCTTTTTGCTCACTCACATAAAAGCGGGTTCGATTTTCAGCGACCCAGCTCGGAGCAGTCAAATCAGAAATGAATATATACCTCTCCCTGCATAAAGCAGCCACAAACAAAACAATTCGAGCGTAAAATGAGAACATGCCGGTAAAACTACGCAAAAATGAAAGGATTTTTAACGTTGTAGAAATGCGAGTGAAATGGTCTCCAGACTATTAAATTGGTAAAATGCTCATCCACCGTCGGCTAATTTTTGAATGTCAAAACTTTAATTGAAATAAATATTTACTTTCAACAGTGTGATGAAAATGGCGATGTTTTGCACTCTGCGAATTTCGCTCGTTGCCAAGTGAACTTTAAAGGCTTAAAACATTGCCAAAAACGTTGCGCGCAGAGTCAGCTCCCAGCAGGTCTCCAGGGTTTAACAATCGCGAAACGTAGCTCTCGAGCATTTCACTGCGGGTTGTGGTCTCCGCAATAAATCTCTGAACATTTATTCATATTTTCTGCATTCATTACAAGTTCATTGTGCAAGCTCAGCTGAAATCTTTTCCAAAAGGTTGCATCAGCCGCTGCAAAGCTGGGGATCAACGCTTGGTTTTTTTTTTATCATACTGCGAAATGAAGCTGCGGCTCACTCACATGCTCGTGTGCGCAGATTAGCTTTTCAGAGCCGCTTTCCCTGCTCCGTGATTCTTGCATGATATTTGCATTTTAATTCAATCAGCGTCCAATTGAGTGCCGGTCGCCAACAACTATGAGAGAGCGAAATTTCCTGATGACAGGCGTGTGCAAGCGGAAAACGATCATTTGTTACCGAAAATTAATGTTGAGTACCAAACGATCTGTCAAATGAAGACGATCGATTGCTTTTTCCACACTTCCAATTGTTACGGGACCATGCAACGAGCACAAATCGTTTTATTTTGGTCCCTTTGAACAAAACTTAATATCATCCAAGACCTTTTAAAACTACAGAGATCGTGATTTGTGATCAACCGATTTTTTGGGTTATATTGCTGAAATCTGGTCCCTTATGTTCAGGAGACTAGCATCCTAGTTGAGATTTTCTGATCCAAAAAACTGTTTTTGATATTTTTTGGCAAAAAAAAACTTGTTTTACATCAGCAATAATATTATTATTTTATTGGAACAATTTAGGAAAATCAATTCCATGTTATAATAGAGCAAGAAAATGTCATAAAATCGAGTTGTTTTTATTTATAAACTTCAGCTAATCTTTAAATTGTATTAATTTTTAATATATAAATTGTTGTGACACGGTTGGAAAATTAATTGAAATTTCACTGGTGAAAAAGAAGGATACGTTTATAATATTTTTGAGGAAATGTACTGCAGCTGTTACTGAAGCTCCCAACTGGAAATTGAAGCTGCTGCGCCTGAATACACTTTGGAGGTTTATCTATCTCGTTGTTTGAAGTGTACATTTTCTTTCGGTGGCGTACTTCGTTGTGACATATTTGGCATATATTTGTTGCGCTTTCCCAAAAACATTAAATTTTATGGTTCACTCTCTTCCTCCAGCTGCCATCCCGGACAAGCCCCCAATATCTGCTGGAATGACCCTGTCCCTTTTCCAGCAAGGGATCCAGCGAGCCATCCAGCAATACTTTTTTGAAACTGCTCACATCTGTTTAATTTTGCTAATAAATGCAGAGCATTTTTTTATTGATTTGTTTTCGTGTCGAAATGATCGATTGTATAGATGATTTAAGTTGTCTCAGAAATTTATAAAAAAATCCTTGTTCTAGATGATCGTAATATTCTTAAAATAAATAGCAATATATTGCATAAAATGACGAAAATTTTAGCTCTTCTACTCAAAAAATGAATAGTGCAACGTTTACTTACATGACCCTATATGCAAACATCTACCGAAACCTTTAGTTAAAAAATAAATAAACAAAATAATTTTCTGGCATTCATCTCCATATAACGATTTTATTGAGTCGGAATAAACAACTTAATATTTAACGCTATCGACTTGAATTGCCTCTCGAACAACAGCTCCAATTGTTAAAGTCGCATGTCGTTTTGTTGCGCTCTGGTGGCCAATTGCCGGGATGGGAAGAGAACAATGCGCTGCGGCAATCAAGGTCCATGCAACCCCCAGGCCAACCTTTCTTTTCTATTCCCGGCGCTAATTAGCTGCCGACGAGGGCACGTGTCCTCGTTCGTCTTTCCCTGTGAATTCGGCCCAGCTGCTAATTAGCATGCAAATGTGCGAAAATCGCAGCATTTCGTCGCTTTGAAGGCACGTGCTGGAAAAGGGAAAAATGGCAATTAATCCGTGCTGCTAGAGCTTTTCTGCACTTTGACCGAACTTTAATTGTGCCCAAGTTGAAAGACAAGACTCAATTATCTTGAGATTTAGATGCAGAAAGTGTAATTTTTAATTGTTGGAAATTTCGAGCATGCCACAGAGGAATTAATTCTTTTCCTTTCTTTTTTAATAAAGCGACCGAAAAGTCAAAGTGTGCATATCAGTGGTGCGTGCCCTGAAAGAATAATTAAACGACGGCGCCTTTTGTCGTTCTGAAGCACACGAGATCGAGTTCCGTTGGGGGATGACGAGGTCGTAAATCGCGGATTCATCCGTTGATTGCTTTCTGCCCGAGCATGGCTATTTTATTATCGCCGGGCTTTGTGAGCTCGCGAATGAATCGGCCTTGGCATCCCCATAAAATACATAGTATTATTTGCATACATTGTATTTTCCAGCGCGCATTCTTTTGCAACCTGCTGCATGCAAATGCGGACGCCTGGGAAATGTAGAATTCCCGCCTTTCGCTTGCACCCTCCTGACGCACTTCCGCCAATTTACGGCCGAAAAGGAAGTAGTGAGAGCGTAAAAGCCGCACTCAGCCATTCTCTTGCCTACCAAATAAAATTTCGCTCCATTCTTATCCCATTTGTTCGTCCGAATTCATCGCCGCATTTTCTATACGGAAGACTGTGGAATACACCACTAAACAATAAAAACGGCTCGATTCCGGAGCACCGCAGCTTGAGAGTTCCCAGTGTTTTACTAGATTGCTTGCAAATTGTATTTTCAGAGCAAAAAAGGCATTCCAAAGCAATTTTTGTGCAAAGAGCAAGTTCTGCGATCGATTTCCCCGAAAATTTTCGTGCATGTTCAATCGCAAATAAACACTAACTTAAAATAGCAGACTCGTTGCTTTTGATATTTATGTAATGTTTAGCCCTTGGGACGAAATATCTGAGCAGCGGAAAACAGCTTGGTGTGCGATAAATTATGCAATAGCATTACGCAAAAGCCCCACCTCAGCACTTTTGCTCTTTTGGCCTTTGACTCCAAAGCCCGCCGAGACACACACAAGCTCACGCTTGTTGCCGCCCACGCGCTTTGCATCCCCCGAGATTTAATTTGGACTTCCGAGAGGGGTGCGAATCGGCCTGCTGGTTGTAAATTAAGTGTGGTGCCCACCCCTGCAGCTTTTTAATTAAGCATCGACTTAACGCCGACCCAGAGACGACTTGGTGACGTCACAAGTTTCAAGACGTGTGTGTGTGGAGAGAGAGAGAGAGAGAGAGAGAGAGAGAGAGAGAGAGAGAGAGAGAGAGAGAGAATCGATGGGGTGGCGTGGGAGGAGAGAAGGGGTGGGTGCTGAACGCGTGAGAATTATTTTGATTCCGTGCGTTTCACAATCAAGTCGCTGGTTTAAGCGTAAAGTTCGAACTTGTCTCACTTAGTAACAGAGCGAGGGATTGATGATTTGTTGTTATTTCCTTTGCCGCGTAACACGTGTCGGTAAATACAAACTCAAAGGCTTTCCCACGTGACCACAAGTTTTGCTCTTTTTTCATAAATCAAGGCCAGAAAAACCACTAGCAAAAATTGAATAAAAACTTTCTATTTTTCTAGGAAATTTGCTTAGCATTTTTCACAAAAAATAAAGAGCCTTTACGAAAGTTTTCGGATAATAAAATCAATGATACGACTTTTCTGAGAAATTGGATATTTCCGTCGTGGGGTGATGTAGCTGTGGTACCGGTTAACAGTTTTCTTGAATTAACTAGAGCCACGCAGGGATCAATTAATCAAACCAAAACAAGCTAAAATTCCGAAAACTGTTAGTGCGACCAATAGAGATCAGTTCTACGAGTTTAACACATTTTACAACTCATTATAAAAATAGAGAGATACATTTTTCGTCTTTTCCAGGGTTAGCATTTTCCCAAAATGCTCAACTCGACGGAAAAGGAAACATTATTGTGACAATTTGAAAAGCAAGAAGTTTATTTTCCTTCTGAAGCTTACGTTCTGCTGCCGCGGATTTGTTAGAAGTGTCAACAACAAGGCTCACTCACTCACTGGGAGGGGAAACAAGTGTTTCCCTTTTCGATTTGCAGTCCGGGCTTTAGGCGGCCAATCGTGCCTTTGACGCAGCGGCTGCAGTCGCTAGCTTTATTGTCGCCTGATCTGGAGACGTGAGCCAAAAATATAGGCTGCTGGAATTGCGACAAAAACGGAACAGCCCCTAATGGACCGCCGACGTGGCTGAATTAATTTGACCACAGCGAAAAGAACAGAAAACGCTTTTCTGGACATTACAGAGAGAGAAGGAGGCTAAAATGTGGAGCAAAGACTGAGAGCTATTTTTAGAGTTTATAGAGTTAATAAACGTGCGCGCGACACTTGTGTTTGTCTAGGCGGAGGGCCAAAAGAGTTTACACACAAATGGACACGGCTTGCAAACATTGCAGTATTTTGAAAGCATTTTATCGAATGCAATACAAAATAAAAAAACACGTTCGTGACTATAAAGCTAATTTTAAAAAGATCTTTTGGTAGAATATAATATCTAGACGTGTTAAAATGAGATTTTTTTTGTAAATTTTAATTTGCTAACAGCACTCTTTTTTAAAAAGAAAAAATAAGCAAAAATTGCTCTCATTTGCACACGCAATCACATACAAATTATTTAAACTTTTGGGTTGCACTTGCACTATCTTGAATGCAATTCAAATAAGAACCTCGAATTTAGTAATTTTCAAGACATAATTTTTGCAAATAAAAAATGAGCTGTCTACGGGGAGAAATATTGGAATTTTGTTCCGAGATATTTTTTATCGTTTGGTGTGAATTTAATACAGAAATGAACGACATACGCCCGCTGAGCACACGCGCGCGATAATTCATCACTTCAGCGTGTTCCTTAATTTGAAATTGTGTGCGCGCGCTGCTGCTCGCAGGGCACGCAAAACTGCCAAGTCAAGACGTTTTTCAGAATAAGAAAAACGGCTCCGAGATGATTGGGCTCAAGAAGCAGTTCGTCTCGGTTGTGCTCTTCTCCCGGCGAAAATTGAATTATTCATGTTCATGTGATCGAATTAAAATTAAAATTAAAAAAAATCAGCCGCTCGGCTAAATTTCTCAAAATCTTAATTAAACGCACGCCATCAGCATCCCGACCGAGTCTGATTTTGCGTCGTTTCGTCTTTGTTGTCAGGAAACGAGCAAAGTTTGTGCTCGACGAAACAAAAGCGAGGCTAAAACGGCCCGAACAAAGCCCTTAATGAACACTTGACAGACACATACACTCAGGAAAATTAAAATTCAACACACCATTAAGAGCGCTGGTAATCCTTGAGCTAATTTTTCCTTCCTCCCCCAACCCCCAACCCTTCCTTTCTTCGCCGCGGGGCGCAAACGAGAAGAGTCGTTGAAGGAGCAAGGTCCGTTGAAATGCTATGCGACGACATTTAATAATCCGCGATCGAGAAAGACTCTCCAAATGATATCATCGTTGCTCCGCCAAGTGGAGATCCTTGAAGAGAGATGAAAATAAAGCGGCTGAGTAAAGTTTTCCTCTCGACGAGAGCACTTTTAATTCATAGATATGAATATAAAGTAAATCGCCTTTGACAGTCACAAAGATATCAATATTTGCATTCGCAGAGCGTCTTCGTTGGTATATTATTGCAAGCTGCTTTCGACAACAAAGGACGCAAATCGGATTACGAATGTATGGGTTGTTTACACATTCTATAACTCTCTGCAAAAAAAACTCTGGGATTTGTCAAAATGGTGGATAATATACAGTGTTTTTTCCAGAAAAAAATAACCATTTTTTGTATTGAAACCACACCATTCTGAAATTGAAAATACAAATAATTATTTGCCTCACAGCATTTGCAGAGCAACGTAGAGAAACCTGTGCAAACCCTGAATAAACTACTTGCTTTGAATAATGCTATTTAAAGAAGAAACTTTCCAGCGAACACACGCGCAATGCAAATCACCCTTAATTGCCGTTTTGTAAGCAGGAAGGTTGGCTAAAAATCGAGTTTGCAGCATAATTCGGCCGTTGCGAAGTTAACTTGCAGCCCTTGTCTTAGGGGTCTAATAAAGTTGAGTCTTCTTTTTCAGCACGCGTTGGTGTCTGTATTGTTATCTAGGACAAAGTTGCGCATCAGATGCGACGTTTTGCAGCCGGGGTTAATTAGATATTTGGCCAGAGGCGCGAGAACGCGGCGAGAGAGAGATACAATCCGTCCGTCGAGATGCTAGCTTTTGCCTTGGACGTACGCCAGCACGTTTCGGCCCCTTTTTATCCAGCGCGCATTTAACATTGCTGCGGTCTCTCAGAATGCGTGTCTAGCCACATAAGTTTATTCCCTTTACTCTCCACCCCTCATGAAGTGGCGCCAAATGTAGTTAATTAAAAAGATCCAGTGCGTTGTTGGAGATTCGGAGAGTGATTCATCATCGTTTCCAGCGGATTTTTGCATAAAGAGACGGATCGCTGGTTCGTGTTCTCTTGCGCGTGACGAAGACTTGTCAGCACCGATGCGAGGCGCAGGATTTGAAGAGAGCCAGATGGCGCAAAAACCATTCCGAAGGACTGTGTCAAATTGAGCTAATTTGTCGGAACAGAAAGTGACAATAAGCATCTTGAAACTGAAGTGTGCGCTGTTCAGAAATCCACTTTTTATGCTGAATTTGCAATTTAAAAGAGGAATTAACGATTCTCGAGAGGATGCTGCAAAAAGTTTGTTCCATACATAATGATGAACTAGAAGATCTGAAATTTGTTCTGCAACTTCAAGTTAGACCTTCCTAGAGATAACGATCTCGGCAATTTGTATGCTAATGGGAAGCAAAAGTGAGGATGATCGAATTGAAAATTCAGCCAACGCAGCATTAAAATGTATAATGCTCCCCACTTTCGTTCTCTATATTTCATCTCTTATCAGATCTGGTTCGATAATTCAATTAAAATTTCCCACAAAATCGGTTAATTCCAGTGTGTCCGCAGTTGCCACAAGCGCGTAGTGTTTTCGGCCAGCATACTTTTTCCTTTTAGAGTGGTACAGCCGCGGAACGATCTGCCACCAGAGCTCAAGGACTGCACCGTAGCTGAATTTCCCTCCCTCTACATAAAGCACCTGTGGCAAGTGAACAGTGACAGTGATCAGTGAGAGTATAATGTTATTTGCAGCTCAGTGCTGCATGATATTACTTTGTAATAGATCGTTTTAGCATTTTTTCGCCCTTTCTTGCTTTGATATTTTCATATATTTAATTTATTTTATTGTATTTGACCTTGGAAAGAAAAAACAAGAGTATTAAAGCGATAAAAGCCCGCATATGCATTACAAAACATTGCCTATTTGCGGGAGTTGTCTTCTTCCACTTTTATGGAAATATACAAGTATGGGGAATGGTCGAGATAAGTCAAACCCCACAAATTGTTGCAATGCCTTTATTGTATTTGCCGTAATTTAGTCTGAAATAATATAATAAATTCCATAAATGCATAGAAAAGAATGTTAAAACTAAACACATTAAAAAGGCAAAAGGCCATTGTCCATTATTAAAATATAATATATAAAAATGACAAGAATAAAATAATAACTCAATTAATATAGCACAACACAATATATAATAACATAAGCTTACCCCTAAAAGGGAGTTGTCAGAGATTGGCAATACACAAGCAAGGTAGTTCAATTATTCGTCAATTATAGGGTTCGTACTGTAATACATACACGTCATTATAACTAACTAAATTCACAAGCCACAAATAGTAATATTGTTCACAGAGATAATCACTTACAAAGGGAGCTATGTGCTCAAGGTTAACGAACTCCTAAAATGTGCGGCCGAGGGAGCAATATTTGCTGCTACCGCACACGTTGATCGTCGAGTTTAGAATAATTCCTTATCAGGTTAACACGGATATACTCAGGCAGCCAGGGTAGGAGAGAGCGCCACCTTTCGGCAGCCACCATACAAGCTATCTCTTTTGCCGGCAATACGAGTGCAAAAAACACCGGCTGTGAGCCTATTAAAGCAAATTGGTTGTTCGTATTGTTTTGTTCAAAGCCGACAATTTAGTAAGGACCACCACCACCGCAACAACAATGAAAATGATTGTTGGTTTTCCAAGGTGAAGCGCGAGATAATAAAGTCACGAGCGGCTGGCGAAATGCGCGCGTCGTGATTCATGCAAACGCGCCGACAGACTCTTCCTGTTTTGCCCGCAAATTTATCGGTCGACATTAAGTCCGGACGGTCACGAGAGGCGTCGGCCGCGCAGCCAGCTCTGCGTCTTCATTTGCATCTGCATGCTCCTTTTCCCACGCGCCAACGAAAATTTGATTCAAATTCCGATATCGAGGCAGCGGCATCCGTCTTTTCTCCGCATAAATTTGCCGCCTCTCATTTTTCTCCTTGTTCGCGGTATAATGACGGGCTTTTTTGTGTAATCCGGAGCAACTTTTAAATTGAGGAAACGCGTTTTTTACTCGTTTTGTCTGTCTAAGGATGCTCGCAATCGAATCAATTGTTAGAAAAAAATGTGGCCAACATTTCTAGTTGCAAGACAAATTCAGCATATGCATCGCTTGGATGTGTTCAGAGGAGCAGTGCTTTCCCAGCAAAAGTAAAACTTTTATACGGAGCAGGAGAAAGGTGGTAGGCGAATTTTTGTCAAAAGTTTGTCTTCTCAAGCGTACCTAATAAAAAGAAAGGACACAAAGGGGTTCTTTTCTTACTCTGCGGGCATGAACGAATCCGAAAGAGCAAAACAAGGTGAGACTCTATTAAAAATAGAGCTTTGATTACGGTGCCAACAACAATTAATCACGTCGGTGGCACATTTTAGAAATAACAACGGCAAGAGCCAACTAATAAACACAGCAACTGCTGTGGACACCAAAAGCAGCAAAGTTTTTCTGAGGACGAGTGTGTCGGAGGCATGCAAATGAGCCGAGACTGATTTGGTGATTACGCCGCACGATCAAATTCCGACGCGAGCGAGAGAATTTGAAATGCCATTAGCATCGTCCGCGGACAAAGTCAGTCGAGTGGAAATCGCGCAGCAGGCCGGAAAAGCTGCAAGCTCGCTGAAAATTTCAATTGGCGCTTCTCGCGTTTAGTTCAATTAAAGCAAACTCAACTTGCTGGAACGATACACGTTGATCCGTTTAGAAAATTGAGTTAATTTTCCAGCTTGGTGTTCATATATAATTTATTTCCAAAAATTCCACAGCATGATTTTAAATTGAAGGGATAGTTATTGGAAGAAAAGCAACCCTGCGCGGGACTGATTTAAAGATAGGCGGCTTTCAGTGAACTCTAAAGAGAAAAAATATTTCGCACGTCCTAGAGGACAACCCATTTTTCGGTCCCTTAGGCGTCATCAGCAGTATTTTATCTGCTAAAAGATCAACGTCACCGGGAATTTATAACCACCAGCCGATGAAAACTATTGACTAATCATTGCTGAGTAGAGTCATGTGTATAGTTTCCTTTCTCAAAATTGATTTTTGATTTTGTTGTCCAGAACAAATTTTTAATAACCAATCCCATCCCCTCTTTCAAAATTAAAACAGTGTGTTATATTATTTTCAAATTTTATTCGTAATAATGCAAAATCACAGCGTTATAAAAGTTGTAATAATTGCAATTTGTGGGTGGAGGGTAAGCAACCCCCTAAACCCTTTTGCGGGTTTGAGGAGGTCGGGATGAGTCTACCGCGGTATGCAATTTTAGCAATTTCGAGCTAAGGACCCAAGATTATTTGGAGTTTACGAAACATGCTTAACAAGAAAATTATCAAAAGTTCGTATTTGTTTTCAAATTTTAAAGTGGAATTTCTCGGAAAAAAATAGAGAACGCCAATCATTTTATAAGATGTTTCGCTTGACCTCATTCCAAATTTTTTTTCCAAACCGTGGCATTTCTTCATCATTAATAGGTCCTACATTTTTTGATTGTCTGGTTTAATTATTTTTAAATTTACTAATATCATAAAAAAATTGAAAGCAGTTTGACGGTAACTTAATAATACATTTCACGTCCTTTTTAGAAAAAGAAAATTTATCACTGGAAAATCTTTTTGATTGATGTAACGTGTCCCTATATAGCTACAGCTCTCTGGCAGATATTTTCCGAGGAGAGAACGTATAACGAAAATTGCAAACGACACCCTGTTTTGCCAGTCCATCATGAGTGCGATTATTGCGGCTCACTCATGGCTGCACTGTAAAATTAGAGCACGCTGCACGGACATTGTAGCCAGCAGTGCCATCACACAGGAGATTGTGCTTTTAATTGACGGTCGTCGAAAATTGCTTTAGGGGGGACGCATTGGACGTCGTTCGACCAGATGAGAGCAGGCGATTCAATTTTGACGAGGAATTGGCGCACACGCTAAATCGTTCCCGCCAGATACATATATCTCGTTTAGAAATGTACGTGCGTGTGAATTTAAGACAAATGCGGGTGTGTGTATATTTTGATATGGGAGAGCGACAAAACCGCGGAGATTTATTCATGCGTGCCTGTCGCACAGCTTTTTGCCATTCGCAGCGCAGTCGTGAGCACACATTTCACGCGCAATCGATGGCCGTGAATTTATGTTGCCGAGCCCGCGAACGCGTTATTATCAATTGGTCTATTTTTTCCCACCTCACCGGGGAATACAAACGGAAAAAGCACGTCTTTTTGTTTATTGTCCACCGCAGCTGCGAGTTGGCTCGAATAAATGACCGAAGCCGGGTCGTTTGTGTTGTTGGTGAGATCGTCATCTGGCTGCATTGATTTTCTTCCTCAACATAAGGAAGAACTCCGCATAGGTCGATTTATAATTATTACCGATCACCGAACACGCACACATCACGTTCAATCAAATTAACCACTCCGGTGTGCTCAGTCAGGTGTGCTGACACAAATAATCTCACTCGCAATATGGTGTTTTCAGCTAAAAATCGATCCAGACCTATAAAAACATGAAAGATACTCTTTTAATATCCAATCAACTCTGCCGGTGTAGACAAACCTGTTTTTAACGATTTGCAGAAAAATGTGTTCTTGGTGCTGCTTATGTTTGAAACGAACCACATTTTAAGAAATTAAGCAAATTATGGCACTTTGAAATTTGTTCTTTAACAAACAGGTGTGGATCTAACGAATCATAAATAACGGGAAATATATATGTATCGGACTGTGGCAAATTGTCAACTATTATCAAACAGTGTTTATAAAATGGTAGCAAAATATAATAACATAATTTTTGGATTAAATGGTGCGCGTTCCAGCTAGTCGGTCCTATTTTGATTATTTCATTTGTAGAGTCGGATTTTTTGCCAGATTTCTCAAACAATTGATAGAGTGTAATTAACGACTTGTTTAAACTAACCATTTGCATGGTTAAAGTCCATTTAGGAGAAACCTTGAATTCCCTTTATTGAAGTAGGGAATGTAACAATAGGATACCAAGGAAGTAGTTTTAGAAGCAAATTGTTGCTAAAAGCACATGTTCGCTCAAATTTGGTTTCGCTTGACGCCGTTTAGCCGAGAGGTTTCATTGAAGCCGAAAATACCAAATGGCAAAAGCTCAACCAGAAGCACCCCTCGTGTTTGTCGGGGCGCACGCCGGAAGGGAAGAAGTGAATAGGTGAGAAGCCGTTTTGAGCAAGCAGTTCTTTTCAACTCTGGCGGTGGAATAAAAATGAATGGGTGGATAAGCGGCAAACTTTGCCTTCGTAACGTCGCCGGGGAAGCAGTTTGGCTTAATTTTCGGAGAACTTGTTGGAATGCGTCTCAGACCCATTAAATTAACGTGCAGAACTTACGCCGAGGCTTTTTTATTTTTCGCCTCCGGCCCGAAACGCTCTTTGGCCGATGCCTGACGGCAGCGGTGACGGAGACGGCAGCAATATTGTGTGCACTATTCAAAGGGGTGGAAAAATTGGAAGGAAAAAAGAAAGTTGCGGCAAGGAATGTATTCGAGTGTGGCGCCGCGGGTATTGGCAAGCAGAGGGTGCGTGTATTGGCCAGATCAAAGGGGTGCGAGTACGGAAATCGGATCAGGGCGTGCGGAATCCAATCTCGGCCGCATTCTTCGGGTCGCCGGCGGGAAAGAAGGCAAAGTTTTGATTCGATTCGCTCTCATTACCGCGCGTGGCGGAAGAAGCGAGCCGACGCAGAACAAGAGAGCTGCCCTTGCCCGCGGAAGGGTCAAAGGCCATGCCAGTTCTGCTAATCTGTTTTCGGAAAGCCGACTCGGCACGCATCTCTCTTTGATCAAAAGTTAACTTTGTCTCCGCATCCCGGCTATTAAGTTATGTCTCGCGTTTCGCGTTCTGCGCGGAATCTCTGCTTTTGCTTAACACCGAGTTATGCATTGTGACGAAACGGATGAACGCATAGATAGGAATACACGGCGGCTTTAATTACAGCCCTCATTGTTACAAATGTGGCTTTCTCGTTTTTAACGCCATATATTATGCTGACGTAAAATGAAGGTGCTCTGTGCAATCTATTTATAGCTCTAAATGGTACTCTGAGGAAAATCGTTTTTGTGAAACACCTTTGAACGTCACATAATTAGCAAACGAGCAACGAGGCTTAATTTTTTGCTCTTATTTGAGAAATACCTTTTTGTTTGAAGAACAGTAATATTAAATTACCATTAGAGTTTTTTTATTGAACTAATTAATTACCAAAATATAGCATACGAAATGTACTATTTTGTAATTAATTATGTTCATTAAATTTTCCTGTGCTTTTATATTTATAACATTTAAAACAAAAAATAGTTTACATTTTCCACGAAAAGACACGATCCTCCGATTATAATCTTTTAGTCTCGAACGTCAGTCCACAAACACTATAAAGAGGAGCAAAAGGGGAGCACGTAATTATTCCGAAATGACTGAAATTAGTCCAAAAGGAATTAATCTTCATCAGAATTTGTCAATAAAATTGATTCAAAAATTTGGAGTATGCCTTGCAAAAAATATTTCTTCACCAAACCTGAAAGTTAACCCGTCAGCAGGCCGGTTACACATTGCTGCTCTTAAGATTACAAAAATTGAATCTGATTTTTTCCTCTGGATAAATCCTTTTTCCACAATTAAAACACAAGACAAATCGTTCTGGTTGTGTATTTTTCCTTCTGAGGAGTTTCAAGACAAATTCTTTTCGGATGAAGTATATCACTCCAGAAACTTCGTGATTTTTTGCGTGACAATCGAACCGCACCCGTAGCATCGAGACGACAAGAAGTCTCGCTTAAGTGACTGACTGGTGTACAAAGAAAGTTTCGACTCTAGCTTTCGGCTACGTCCCGGCAGCAGCGCAGGGAAGAAATGGAATAAAGTGAGTACGCGCGTCAGAAGCATTTATCGAAAAACGTGATTTCTGCGAAGCACGGAAGGCTGTCTATTTCGCCAAACTTCATGTGGCTGTCAAAATCGAAGCTTGTTTCCAATCCACAAGTCTTATCTCGGATCTTTAGTGCGCTCATTACAATAAATTTGAATATATAGCTGCTGGCTTCTCAGGCCTAGCGTGCAATTAGACGAGTTAATGGGCAAACGAGAGTTATTTTCGACGCGCCAATTAAGCCCCTCAAATCTTAACTACCGCTCGCCTAGACAACAATTTTGTTTCGCAGCTGCTGCCGATGAATAATTAATCCATTACCCGGCCGCTAAGCAGCTACTGGGAAATTCGAAGTAAATTAAATTTATATCGAGCATAAACATCGACATAAGAGGAGATTTATTCCGCGGAGTGCACACTGCAGTTCAAAGGGAAGAAAACGATGTTTGTACATAACAGACCCGATTCTCCCCTTGGAAATTCGTTCGCACGGTTAGAATTGTAGTTACAAACAGTGAAATCTTATTCTCGACAAATTAATTCTCCACTTGCGTTCAAGTCGATTTATGCAAAGTTTCTGCTGCTGCTGTCGCCACTCTCAGCCGATGTTTCGCATAATCTGCATACGAATTAATATACAACAAACGGGGAATGCCAGCGAAAATGTGCCCGAGGCGAATATACACAGAATCGCAATTTGCCCGTGAATGTTTCATTCATTTAGACGCCAGGCGCGTGCGGAGACCGATTTTCTTTCTTTCGACGCCTCAAACGGGCCGCTTTATGTGCAAATTGAGACGCAGAAAAAAGCCCTCGGCGCTCCGTCCAGCACTTGCCAAAATTCACTTTATTTCTGCGCCTGCCGGACGGCTCTTGTTTATTTTTAATATCTTAGCCAGGCGCAAACGACGACCGAGATGCCCACGGGCATAATAACGAAAGAACAGCACGCATATTATGTGTAAGAAAAATTCAATCTCTTCGCCTAATCTAAAATGAAATCTTTTTGTATTATTTCAAGGAATCCGGAATATATATTGAATAGTATAAAAAATCAATAGTGAGATGTGAAAATTACTGACAAGATATAGTAGAATAATTTTGTATCGTTTGTATTAGATTTTTTGACTTTTGATGAAATTTTCGCGTAAATTTTCAAAAGAGCAATTAAGTTTAAAGTGGATTGTACTGTACAATACAGATCAAAAATTGGAAACTTTAGTAATTGCTGGCTACAATCAGTAGCTGATCAAATTGTTGGTCTTATAACAATTTTTCTACGTTGTGCAATAATCAAAACAGGATCTTGCTATAATAAAAAATCAAATTTTATGTACCGATTTTCTCCAAAGCTTACAGCGTTTGAACATGATTTTTGGCAGATTTCGACTATGTACTCTCATCGCGATCTATCCAACTGTGTATGAATTTTTTGGGGGAACTCTTTGTTGTGAAATAAAAAATATAAGTAGTAGGGAGACAGTTCGCTGTGGCAGCGACCAATCCCAGTATCTTTTCGGATTGTAGCAAAATTTGCGTGTTGCAAAAATCGCTCAACGATGAACATATGCAAAAATAAAAAAAATCAACTCTTTTGTTTGGGATACTGGGAAAAGGCGCTGCCACAGCGAGTTGTCGCTATTTGAAAGTCGTGCTAACTCGCACCCAATATCTCAAAAACGTACCGTGCGGCCCAAGTCAATTTTTGCTTTAACTGAATTTTTAGGGATCAGTTTGTGTACTGGCAACAAGCCCTTTTTGGGGTTTTGCAGCATTAATTTAATTTTATTGTTTTAGATGGTTTTTAGAATGAACCACCAAAATCGTAATCTGAAAAGATTTATTACTCAAACAATTGGCAAACGAACAATGCCTATCACTTCATTGTGTGGCTTATCAGATTACAAATTACTAAGTAAATTTCTCTCCTGGTTAAAGAATTTTCTTGTCAGTTCATCAATAGCCAATAAATCCAATTCAACGTTAATTTTTTTTAATATTTAACCAAGTAGAATAAATAAAATTGTGATAGAAACTCAGTTCATCATTCGCCCGATGGAGGAGCGGATAATTAAGACGGTTCTTTTGTGTTTGTTGTGTATAGAGACATAGAGAGTCTCGTGGTAGACGAAGCGAACATTAGACCATTGATTGGGCCGAACGCAGCAGTCGAAAAGCGAACGCGAGGATAATCCCTGCCGGCCATTGCTCCCTCCCTTTCCTCTTTTGTTTACAAAAAGGCAATGAAACAACAAGGCTGCGTGCGGATTTTCAATTTCAGATAAGGCGATGTTTGGCTTTGCGCCATGAGCGGGGCAGCGAGAACCAAAAAATAATATTTTTAAAGGCGCGAGCACTTCGAAAAAAGTTTGTGTTCACAGCTACGATTTTAATAGAGTAATAAAATACCTCTCTCGATTGAGGAGATCAAGTTGCTATTTGGCTGTTAAAGACAGCAGGCTCGATTTTCGTGGTTTATTTAAAAGGTGCACCTGCGAAAGCCGCCGCCGTGTGTCGTTTGTTTTACAATTTGGCACGCACATGCTTTCACTCTTTACCCGCCGCGACTGCACCGTGTCGGACTTTGGTGCGCGCCTAAATGATTAAAACAGTACGCAGGGACAATTTGGGGATAATGAGACGGGGCGTTTTTCGAGCGCGCAGGGTTGACTTTGTTCTCCGGTCTGCGGCCCCACGCTCACAATTAAAGGGCGGAAGAACCGTCTCTTGTTTCGCTGCCGGATCACAATCATTATCTTCCGTCACTCGCACAACGAGATTATAAATCCAAAATCTCCGCAAATTAAAACCGATCCTTTTGTCGCTGTTAAGTGAGGAAAATGGAATTAATTAAAAAGCTGACAATGAGGAAGATAAAGCAACAAATTTTGCAGATGAGTCAACAAGAAAGCTTTGAAGTTACTAACTATGTTTGTACGATTTTCAAAGCAAGCTTTGTTTAACAACTCTAAAGAAAAGGAAATTCACTATAAGTGAAAGCCACTTAAGTGTTTGAAGGCAACAATAGACGACGTCATCGTATACTTACGATTTTAAGGCATTTTCGCTTATATTTTAGGCTAAATTCTGCCACTGTTCATTCTTCATATGGAATTAGTCTTTTGATTGCGCTGAAAACGAAAATCAGTCCAGCTAATCGCCAGTAGAAACGTCAGAAAATAGATTATAGATTATTTGGACAAATCGACCAATCGAAAATTTAGCACAGTGTGCCGAAAATCGGTGGAACGTAAAAACTGTTAGTTAAGCAGATTTTGGTCTGAACTCAGTAAAAAATGTTACTAATCATAGAGTTACTGTCACTGTGGCGCTAGTGTCTCGATCTTAGACTAGCTTTACATCCAATCAGATAGACGCTCACTTCTCTAATTTGTATGACGTTCTTGTGGCACTTTTTGCTAGTTTAGACCAAAACGCGAAAAATAAATTGTTTTTAACGTTTGTCTTTACGTTGTGTCGGGTTTCCAACCGAGTGGTTTTGCTGCCTAACCTAGTTCAACCTGCAGGAATCGATTGTCAATGTCAAAAATGAAATTCGAGTGCTGATTTAAAATCGTAAGTATACGGTGGCACCATCGGTTGGCCGCTCTGATCACTATGGGATTACGCGTACATAGAGAATCGATCACGATCATAATTAAAAAATAATAAGTAAAATTAAAAATAATAAGTAAATCCTACCTGCAAATCATAAAAGCGCTGGCTCCTGCTGATGTAAAACACAGACTAAAATCTTGTCTCCGTTCAACAAAAAGGAATAAAATAGTTTTTCCTAAACAGCACCGTTTATCAAAAAAGACTGGAATTTTTACGACTCTGATTTTCCCTTCCAGTGTCCTTGCAAGGAAACTTATCTATCTGCGCCCCAGTCGATAGCCTGCTCCCGTATATATACATGTGTGGAAAAGTTGTCAAAACATGCGACACGCAGACCCGCATTCACCGCAATGAAGTGCGTGTATACCAATCCGCATTTGCCCGATACGGCCGCGGTCTCGTTTTCTAAATTCACTTCCTCCGACCGGTGGCTTCTTTTCTGTTCAGTTCAGGTCGCAGTTGGAGTCGAAATTGGATACAAACGTCTTTCAAGTCTCTATCTTCTCCGCCTTTCAAAGTCTGCTGAAGCAGCGCAGCTGATGCTCCTCTCTCTAATTTATCTGATTGCTCGCGGGAGGGAAAAATTTTCGCTCGGCGGACGTGAAATGAAAACACGACGAGTCTGTGCTCGGAAATTAATCAACTCGAGAGAAAGACAGATCTGGATGAAGAGACAAAAATAAATGTCAAAGAGCGCATTATCAGGCCCAAGCGAAGTTTCGTAATTGAATTCGTGGAAAAATCCGATTTAAGTGCTTGGCAGGTAAAAATTGCGTTAGAAAATAGTGCGTGCAACAGTCGAGAACGTTTTGTTGTGCTTAAGAAAGCGGCTTGTCTGGCTTTTAATTAAAGCCGACTCGCTTTTCCAGGCCGCCGGCTCGGATTTCTTTCGCATCTCCGGACAAAGCGGATAAGAGGCCCGAAATTAGTTTGCGGTCTCAGAATGCGGCTGTGAGATGGCCACCAAAGAAACCGCGAAATGTCGCTCAATCGCAATCCTCCGAGACAATTTGCCACCTCTCGCCTCTGGCAGAAAATGCAAACTGCAGAATGAGGGTAAATCGATTTGACGCTGGGATGTGTGCGAGCGCAAAAAGCTGTTTTACATGACACTTGCTAACTTTATCCAACACCAAGCAATTTTTCCTAGAAACACAATTTTTAAATTATTTCCTCAAGTAAAAAAATGCCTTTGCTATCCACTTTGCGTGAAAGATTTTTGTGTTAAAATAGTTTCCCAAAAAAATCTCATCTCTGTTCAATTTATTCGAGTGTGGGGAGTGTCATAAAAAAGTCAAACGTTTTGAACCTGTGAACTCAATTGCCTTTTCTCTCTCCTTTCCGCAGCGAAAGATCAAAGCCACGCGGGATCCCAATTGGCGTGGCGGAATTAAAATATAGTATCGACGCTCCCACTCTCCCGCTCTCTGGGTGAGAAAATAAACAAAATCCTTGCGCAACCCGTGTGACGAGTCTGGCGAAAGGCAAATTCAGAGGGTTCTGTGCAGAAAAATTTAATTGCGAATTGGCCAATAATTGTTTGCAACGCGCGTATGAGTGTGTGTGGATGGAGAAAACGAGACGGAAGCAATTTTCCGACTCGTTCCTCGTCAAATAATGGCGCACATACATTTCTCTATGACGCAAAGCAACTGTTCACACAGACGCTTTTGCCCTCGAGATTAAAACCTCATTTAAAACACGTTTTGATATCGATTATTAAAGCTTTCTGACCTATATAAAAATATTTCTGTATGTGAAGAAATTTTGTTAAAAAATTCAGAACTCTCTTTGTAAACTTTAATTTTTTAAGCGGGGGGTTTTAAGGTGATAAACGCTCAACTCCAGCATAAAAATACATAAACTGCATATTTTTGTGGTATTATAGGGACCGAAAAGAATCCAAAATTGAAGTGTTGACTTTCCCAGTCCCCTTTAGTTACCTGATTAGGGACGAGGTTAAGAGGAAATCCGATCCTTGAAAGCAGAGATTTAGCTTTATGAACCCCGATAATCATTATTCTTTTGGTTTTAAATTAAAAAAGTTTTAAGAAAGTTTTAATTTAAAGAAATTAAAACACTACGTAGGGGTTTAACTTTCTAGCCTAATTTTTTGCGCTCTGCAAAATTGCATAATGACAAAAAACAAGATCTCAATTTAAACATAGTATTGAACAAAACCTTTAACACGAGTTCAGAGGTGTTTGCACTTTTTTATATATGGCCAACCTGAACAAAGATATGAAGTAGTGTTGAAATTTTGATTAATATCGTCGGATTCCTGCTGATTTAGGAGAATTTGGACCATATATATCCTAGAGATGTGTGCAGAAATAGAAATAGTTGGCCTTCCAAACCACTGCACTGTGGTTTTGGTGAAATTAAAAAAAAAATATGTAATATATATTTCGCCTGGTGCTCGGCGATGGATAGCAAATAAAAATGAATTTGAGCTTGGCTTGCATTTTGCTCAAGCTCGGCAGACTGGAAAAAATCAGCTGAACATATACAGAGAGTAAAAACTCGCAAGTTGAGCCGAAATTAAAGAATTCCTCCCCGTCCCATCGCGAGAGAGGAAGGAACGTCGGCGGGGCTGATTTATCCCGGGAAGAGCGGAGGAAAAAACACAATTTAGTAGGCGGAGAGCGGAAAATTTCCGGCAGCAATTTATTTTCGCAATCAGCTTGCCTCAATTTATTCACACTGGTTGCAACAATGAATTCTTGTTTCGCTGCGCACAATAAGCGATAATTTCAGCCTTGCGAATAATATTCCATATTGTTTGCCGGCCGCAAGGAAAATTGGCCTTCGGCAAACGTTTGCTGCTAATGAGCGATAATTAATTGAATCCGAAACGCCGCTGCAACGACATCAGTGCGTCTTGGCATCTATGGAGGCGGCAATTTGCATGTAAACTATCTAAACAAAGCTTTTCTTGCACTAATTTATGTTCGTTTAATGTCTCAAGAGCACGAGCAGAAATTATGGAGCACACTAAAAGAGAAAAAGATAATGGCTAGGAGGATTAAGTTAACGTTGTTAGACGTTCAAGGAGATTTTACTCGAAGGTAAAATTTTTTCAATGTTCTCCAGTAATGGCACAGACAAAATTAGTTCCGAAAATAGAGTAATGGCCATATGAGTTAATTCCCAGCCATAAACTTGATTTGCAGCAATAAAATATGATTTTACTAACTCTCAAGGCCAATTAGCGGAGCTACTTGGAAGCTCTTTAATCCTGGTGTCTAGCGTTGCAATTTTTTCGCCGAAACCACAATTATCCGCTCGAGCAACATCGACGCAGAGAAGAATTCAATATATGGAATATCATCGCGACGCAGCCAATAAATTTTTATTCTTCTGTGTTGGCTTGGTTCGCTCCGATTGCGATGCGGCTGCGACCCCAGCGAATTCCGCCAGGAAAGTTCAAGAACCGAAATTATTACTCTCATTGCGCTGGGTTGACCGAGTTTAACTTTCGGATACGAGCGTTCAATTACCTGCCGCCGCGATGGCCAGGGGAAACTGGTTTTGCGTTTTCACACATATAAATGTATTCACAAAAATTTCTTTCAAAAGGCCCGCGAGCGTACCGCAATAGCGAAACCTGGTAATGGGTGCGCGGGATACCAACTAATAGGCCGTCTGAAACAGGTCTAAAAATAATCTTCATGTTTTTTTTCTATTCATTTGGCAGCATTTCAAATAAAACAGATAATTAGCTGTTGTTCTCTCTGCTTGATTGACTATAAATTGTTATCGACACCATCTAATTTAGTTTTTAACAGCTATATACCAATGTTAAAAAATATTCTGAAAGCTCAAATCACGTCACCCGTGATAATTTAATTTACCAATTCGGTTTTTTGAACAAATTTATGCTAATTCCGCTGTTCCAGATATTTAATACTGTTATCGAAAACAAGCACGAAATTAAATCAGAATACTATGTGGAGCTATTTTCGGAGAATAACAAAAACACCAACTCGTGATATTTTCGCAGCGCCCTACTAAGCCTCGGGTGTGCGAAATTAATTAAAGCATTTTAATACACTTCCTCTCCATATGCGTATTTGAAACCAAATTTTTAGAAGAAAAAACATCAGCTTTAGTAACACGGTAGACATTTCATTTAATTTTAAACCTATGACTTTCAGGCAGAATATATATATAAAATAATAAGAATTTAGTAACTGACCTGTGGCTGCGTGCGAGCGTGTCATGCCGGTGCCGCGGTGTTTAAGGGTAGGAGCGTCAGCAAGGGGCGTCCGTGCACCCCGGTTCCTCTGGCTCGTTACTCTAGGGGGTTGTCGTCGGGGGTTGGCATATTCCAAGCAGCAGTAGCAGCAGCACTGGACCACGCGGCGGAGGCTGCTTGCTCGCGCCTCGGCACCTTCCGACGCACTGACTGACTTGGCACGGCTTCCGCTCGCTCCCGCCGGCCGCCGGACCGCTGCGGCGCCACCGCCGCGCCCACCCCGGCCTCCGAAGGGCAGCCCCCCGAAAACCAGATCTGAGCAAGACGATCTCTTTTCTTAAAAAGCACAAGGGGGATTCGGTTAAATACTTGGGTAATTATTTTTTCACCGAACTGCGCCAGCAACTCTCATAATTACGCCTCGACTGATGAGAATGATTATTCTGTAAAGTGTTTCATATTTTTCTACATTGTTTTTTAAATGTTAAAATTCAAGCGAAATCTGCTTTGCAGACATGCTTCAAATTTTAGGACCATCTCATTATTTTAATTGGATATGTTTGAATACCAAAACGTTGAAAGGGCAACGGTCATATTTCGCATTTATAGAGCTTCAAGCATTTTAACTTGTCCTATGGTGGGCGATTTTGCACAGTAGGCGAGCAAGGAATGCCAAGCGTTTGGACATTAGAATTCATATTAAATATAGCCCTCCAGAATATTTCAATTGATTTATAGAATTGTGAATTTTATTGGGTTGATTTTTTTTCTCAGTATATAAAATCAACGTGGGAATGTGGAAAGTGAGCACATCATATACCGTGCAGTTACAAGCTCTTCTATTTAAACTATCAAAGCGGACTTAAACTAAATTAATTGGATAAAAAATGATGTAAACAGAAAATTAAATACAAACGCAGGTAATTTTATGAAATATATATTGTCGAATAGCTTTTTAGTTTGAATTTCTCTCGATAACGCTGTTTGTTAGATTTTTGCACATTTTTTTATATTCCTAGCGGCCAAAATCCAGCAAGAGATATTGTTACAGGTTGATGTCGTATTTTAGTTTAATAATCAAATTTTTACTGGTTGATGAGTAAAAAATAACACTCCTAGCTCTTTCGATAATATGCGCAAATATGTTGAATAATGTTTTATTTCTGAAACATACATTCTTAGAATTTAAAATAGAACTGATTGTGAGATCACCCTCACATTATTATTCTTTGTTCAAATTTAACAATTTTGTTATGCATGAAAAAGATCAATGTTATTTTATTGATGAAAAAAATCAGAGGAAAAACAAGTAACTATGCTTCTAAAATAAATTTTTTATCGGTACTCCTATAGCGTGAGATTTAAATAGGAAATTAATCCACGTAAGTAAGATTTCCCGTAAATATGTCATAGAAAAGCATTTATTTAAACTACATTAAAAACCGTCAATATCGACTGAAAAAATAACTTTAAAATTTAAATGGGTTTACATTAGTGTGTTCCGGATTTTATTTTTTACCCTTCTAACGCATTAATTTGTAGCACATTAATAGATACATTGTACCATATTTTAAAAGTAATCAAATTAAAAACTTTGATCGCTTCAAATTGATTGTAGTTCTCAAACGTTATTGAATAAGGGTTGCGTAATTAATTTCCTTGTTCATCAATTAAAACAATACCTTTATTTCCTAACTTGAAAAAAAATTCCCAGAACATCTAAACTTGCAAATTTTTTATAATGTGCAAAGAATTCGAGCTAGCATTGCAGAAATTCTCGAACATTTATAACTGTTTTTATTTTCATTTAATATTATATGTATTGCCTGCAAGAATAAACAATTTTATATAGGAAAACCCTGTAGTGGAAAAATCGCAAACCCAAACGTCCAAACAATTTTGACAGCCGTACAGTGATTTTATTTTATGCATTTCATATTTAGAGACATAATTATATGATAATAGTTAGATTATTTACATTAATTAACATTTCAACATTGGTTGAAAATTTGGAGAGTAAAAAAGTTTCTTAAATCATTGTAATTAGAGCTTCGCATACAAATAAAGCAATTATTACGAAGCCAAGGTACCCCCTAATTAATATCTCGAGGCTTTCGCATTCAATCTTCTTTTGCAAATAAACTCTAGGCGCGGGTTTGATATTTATGTGTACGTCAGTAATCAAGTCAAACAATCTCGCTCTCGAACGATCAAGGGAATGTTCGCACAATTTGCGTAATTGCTATTTGCCGCCGATTTCAATTACCCGGAGCAATTATTAGAAACACTGCTGCGGGCATTTCGGCTCTCATTATTTGCCTGATTGAAAATCAGTCACCGCACTTCACGCGTCCGCTGCGTGTGCTACAAATTTATGGCGACAATTGCTGTTAACTAATCAAACCCAACTTCTCTCAAACACTACGTTATTGATTCTGCTTTGATTACCATTTCGCGGAGGTCTCAACTAATTTTGCAAATTGAATACCGACGATTGATTCAAAGAAAGATGGATTTAACAAGGTAAATAAGGAAACGTGTTGCTAATTTTGTCGAGAAGAGCGAAATAGCAAAGCAGTAGGCTTGATAAATATGCAAAACTGGGCCGAGAGCATTTCCTTGTCTGGCGCGTGGTTGCCCCGGGGTCCACGACTCGGCAGCGTGAGCATAAAAAGTAACTACCAACGACTTCGGCCGGACGTTCCGCTTTAATTCTTTTGCTCATTTAGCGTCGCTTTTAAAGCGACCAAATTTAATGGCAAGAGGCAAAATATGCGGAACGTATGCAAATTTTTTTCTAATAATTTATTTTCTTGGATCGCTTTACTGCTATAAATTCTTGAGTGTCTATGCTGTCTTAAAAATATTTAGATTGTTATAATTCGCTATAATTTATTAGGCTGTTTTTCCAGATATATACCAAAGAAACAGGATCCCAGATGTGGCAATAAAAATTGCTTTTCAAAGTAGTTTTATCGATGAAATGAAAATGGAGCGATATTTTACGTCTGAATGTGTCTCACGATCAACACTCAAAGAAAAATCCAGCGGATTAATTGAGTTCAAGAGACCTTTACTTAAACAGCGAGGATGAGAAGAGAAATACATTTTTAATTTATATATTTATTTTGAAGAGACTAGCAAAACCTGATAAATTATCGTCTAATGTATGTATGTTTCCAACAGGTTTCCAGTCGGAAACATTTAATATCTACGTTTTTTTAAATACATACTGTGTTATTTTCCTGGGCGATGGGATTTAGATGAGAATGCGATTAGAACGACTATTTTTGAGCGTGAAAAAAACAATATTTTAGTAAATTGCAATTTAATTAACAATAAAAAGTCCGTTGAACATTTGAATAACGTTCTCAGGAAAAGACAAATCTTGTTGTTACAGAATCGACTTTCCCTCTGAACTAAGTAGACATGATGGTGTGTGCTCAATCCACGTGTTTGCAAACTGACAAGAACTACACGAAACGGAGCGAAAGCAAGCTGCCGTGCGGAATCTGTGCTTAGAAAATGTAGAAAGGGGTTGCTTCTCTCGCGCTTGTTTGGCCCCACGAAAACGCCGAGATGAAAGTGTCAGTCACAAAAATGAGCGCCCGACCGTGGCAAATGCATATTTAAATGCGACGCCCGTGCTGAAAACAAAATGCAGTGTCGCGCGAGCGGAAAGAAAACCAAGAGCGTGCGCGTCCTTCGAAATAATACCGACACCGTGCTCCATTTCTCCTGAACGCGGCCGGAGCAAGGCAAAGGGAGAATATTTTCACAGGAGCGCGCCGAGAAATGAATTGGAAATGAGAATAGGATGGAATTCTCGCCTGCACGTCGACAAAGAAAGGCCGCTTAAAATATGAATTGCTTTCTTCTCCGTCCGGCGCCGAATCGATGGAGACACACGGTGCCGAATAATCTGTTGGATTTGTGCGCTTATCGGCACACACCACCTTTCTCCGCTCCTCTCTTTTCCGCATCCACACACGCATCCACGCACGTCTCTTTTCTTCTTTTTGTCAATATGTGCGAGTGAGTGTGTTTTATTGCATGCGCGTGGGCATTAGCGGCCTGCGTAAATGAAACGCAAACGCGCTAATCCGTTGCCGATAAACTCTCGCAATCACGCCGACTGTTTGCTTTTCTGCTTTTGAATTTGCGAATTTGAATTTCATCTCTCACGGGTGACTGTCAAATCGGAGGATGAGCTCCAGCCACGATGCTGCGGTAAATCGATTTATAATTTTGGCACAATTTTTCTGAAAGGGTGTTTCCACGAGAGACTTGATATGGAATTTTTAAAATTTTGTTCGAGCACCTGATATATTTTGGTATGTTTTAGGGTGCTGTAGAGGTGTGTTACTTATTGGAAAAAATGGGCTGAAATCTGGAAAAACGGGCCCCTCGACGTTCACAAAGACGATAATATCTCGAATTTTAATAATGCTGAAACATTGAACTTCGTGTCAAAAATATGCCCATTCAGACAGCCCATAACTTTTAAACGTGAATTTCAATATTCATATTTTGATGAAAATGCGGATATTAAATTTTTTCTAAGAATATGGGATAAACTGTAACTTCAAGTGTGTGTGCTGCACGCACAAAAATTTTAAGATGCGGTTGCAATTTTTATTTTGTGAGACTGATGGTCAGAAGTTGAAAAAGGTTTATTTGGTTGATATTGAACAAAAAAAATACTGAAAATATACTGGGGGTCAAACCTGATTCAGACAAGACCATCAGGACTGATGTGAAATTTAACCCTGGTCCTCGAGCAATAATTGATATAATTAAACCCACGTTGCGCAGTTACTTTACTGGCACCGGTGGGCTCTGTATTGATTTGTTCAGCAAGATATGCTTAACGTTGGATCTGTAATGTCAAGAGCTTTAAGATTATGTGCAATTCAACCTTTTGGAAGCCATCAGGTTGCTCAGGTAATGACCTAGCGTGCCTACTATCTTCAAGCTCAGGCAAAGTAAGGCCAAAACAATTTTGTGAATTTTGCAGAGACACGTTTGGCCACTTAATATTTTTCGTAAAGCGCTGCGCAATTTCCGGATTTGCTCCTTTTATGCCATCAAAGCTGAAATCTCGTTTGAGTTTTACCTGGAAGAGCAGGAAAACGAATAAAGTAAAAAGGTTTTCGTGTAGTGCTCTCCCACGAGCATGCCGAGGCTGATTTTGCAAAATAAAAAGAACTGCATTTCGTTCAGGTAAACCCTTCTATTTTTTTTGCATCACTTGAAGCACAAAATCCGACACAGAGAGGCAGGCAAATGCTTCCGCCCTCGCCATTGTTAACATCCAAAATGTCTGCACTCTCATTTGCGATTTTTTTTTGCAACGAACGAGCAAACAACGAAAAAGGGTTTCAGCATGCGTGCTCCAACATTTTATTCAAATCGCTTTTCGCCGAGAGCAAATCGTGCGACGGGCAGAGTCGTGCTTTCGATTTCGGAATTTCTCGTTGCTCAGTCAGCACGACTTGATCCGTTGTGTCGGAAGTCGTTAAACTTACCCTTGGTTCGCACGCCAGCAACTCCTCGATTTGTCTGATGTTGTATGAGAGCTATTTGCGCTAAAGAGATCTTCCCGGAGTGCGATTAGATTAGCCCACTTGCTAATTAAGCTCCATTCACTCCCTTTACAGACCGAAAACATAAACAAAGGACTCTTTGAAAATGAATATCGAGTTTGTTTGTTCAGCATGCGCAGAAAATTTGCGCTTGTATGCTCCAACTTTGGATAAAATTCAATATGAGTTAAACAAATTTTTTTAGTTTATTGATAAACACGCAATGAAGAGGAAAACTTGCTATGTGGCTTGAAGCTAAAATATACCCAGGTTGCTATATGAATTTATGAAAAAAATTGTCCGCAATGTTTGTGGCGAGCTATATCTGCATACAGGATTTTTTTATTATGCTAAGAGATGAATTTTTCTTGCATGCTACATTGAAATTATCTCGACGAGGGGCAATAAAATCGGTTAATATTGTGTATCTGAATCCAAATGTCACAGTTCAAAAGGTAAAAATTTATTATTCACATCAGCACTACTTTCCGTGGGCTAATTCAATAACCAGAAAAGCATTCATTGAATGAAAACTTGAAGCTATTCATTGACACCATGAAATTTTGTTACTCTGCATAAACCGAGAAATTTTCAGCCCTAAATTAATCCCTAGGGGAAATCGACTAAGCCGGCGTTTGCTGCGTGTGTGTTCATGGAGGCACGTGGTCGGCCACGCGAAAGGTCGGGTCGCAGAGAAGTGAGAGATTTGCAATCAGCGGGCAAAGCGATTTTGACGCGGCCAAATCGAAATCAGCTGCACAGAAGCTGCCGCCGCCGCTGGTGATTGCGTGCCGAGAAAAGCACGTACAACACAGCAGACAGGGCAAATAAAAGTGCTCTTTATTGGCCAGCGCACACCAAAGTTCGTTAGCCCGAATTCGGCTGTGCGGTGACGATGCCGAACGGTTCATTCGGCGCAATTTCACTTCGTTAACGTTTATTTTCATGTCATTCTTTCTAGGAAGTTAAAGCAAATGCTTATGAAATCTAATTACTTTTTAGAGTTTACGAAACAGCCGAGTTGTTCAACGTTAAATGAAGCCCAGTTTGAATTATCTATGTACTCAAGAGAACACGCCACGCTATGAAATTTTAATTACCTTCATAAAAAGCTGCTGATATGAGACACTCAGGCTGACCCCAAAAATAGTTGTTTGAAATCATTGAGCACGGAAGGAAAAGAAGCAGGTCGGGTCGGGGTTAATTTTGGCGTGGGACTTGCTTTGGAAACCGACGCGTATTACGCGTTGATTGCAGAAGCTTGTTGCCGTGTCGATAATCGCACCTGTTGGTCTGTCTCGCCTCCCTTTGTGCGTCTGTTTTATCTCGAATCTCGACTCAATAACAAGAGGGAAAGAGCGAGAGCTAAAGAAGCAGGGAAATGTGTGTATCAATTACAAAGGCGCAATTGGCTTTTACAATGTTCAGCGCGTGTTTATCCAGCTCAGTGGGTCAAGTACGTTTGTTAACACATCACATCACCCAGACATTTGAAATTCAGCAGGTTGGTTCAAATTTAGATTCTGAAGCAATATAGTATGGTGTGTTCAAATATTCGGAAAATAATGTTTCCATAATATATACTATACGTAAGTCTGAAGCTATGAGTTTGGTCGTCTTTGAGATAAAAAAAGATTCAAAATACTGAAGCGACGCATTTAAAAAAAAATAACAGATGAATATTACCAGACAGCATCTTCTATCGGCCCTAAAACAATACCTGCATGCAGAGCAAGAATAAAATTTGGCGGCAGTTAGCAGCCTTCAGGAAGCGGTATTTCTATTTTCCCTTCAAAAAATTGACGTGTAGTATTAGAATCAATTTAACACTAGCTCAAAGAAAGGATGGAATATCTGATCTAGTTGAACTGTTGCGGGAAGGAATTCACTGGGAGGTGCAAGTTGCGGGTTTCTCAAGATTGATCGTTTCTCATTTATTCTGTTCGTTTGCACTCAGAGTGGGCGTATAAAAAGATCACTCATTCAAAATTGTCTGCAGCTAATATTATTGAGGTTGTTTTGTAGGCCTGTGGGGTATAAACAGCTGCTGTACAGCGCGAGAGTTAGATATGATTTTTTTAAATATTTTAATTTCTTAGCCTTTCATTTCTTGTTGTTCGTGATTGTAAAAGTCATTTTATTAAAAGAATAAATTTTTAGGAAAAATACTGAACAAAAGCATAAAACAACACCAGTGCCACCGAACAAGTCAGGTGATTCCCAACTTTAATCCAGTCCCTTGCTTTTCTAGTGTAGAAACCGCGCGGCAGCCGAATTTGAGCTTTTTGAATATCTCTTACAGACAAATGCACTCGCTCATATTCAAAGTTATGCACTTGGTAAGAAATAAAAATGTGGCATTCCGCAGGAGTGTCGAAATGCAAAGCCGTTTGAGAGAGAGAGAGAGAGAGAGAGAGAGAGAGAGAGAGAGAGAGAGAGAGAGAGAGAGAGAGAGAGAGAGAGAGAGAGAGAGAGAGAGAGAGAGAGAGAGAGAGAGAGAGAGAGAGAGAGAGAGAGAGAGAGAGACACTTTGCCGGGTGTGCGCTGCGCACTCTTCGAATCCGAGTTGGTCGGGGGACGCGTTCGTAAATTCTGGTCGTCGTCTGCTGTCAAAGTGCACCTTTTCATGAGCCCAGCCCGACGCCCAAGAGCGGATGAAAGCAGTTGAAATTCCTCCTTTGAGAGGCATAATGCACAATTTTGCGAGACAGAGCAGAGAGCGCGCGGTCGGGGGGTGTTTATTCAGAGAAGCGGGCCATAACTCAAAAACGCACACCCTTCACACACACACACACACACACGGATGAACGTAAACACGCCGGCAAAGTTGAAACGTGTCTCGACGGCACCCAGTTAGCATGTATGTGATGCGCAATAGATAACCGACCTTTGCTGAAAACAAAGCAGGCCATCCGCACTTGAACATGGACAGCAATTCAGTAGAATCGTGACACGCGAATAATTTTAATCAAAAAGGCTTTTTGTACTAAGGAGTTCAGAAATGCAAACATCACTGTTCACGTTTTTGGCAAACAGCCAATTCATTCAAGAATTCATTTTAAAAAAATTTAATTTACAGAATAATTTACAGATCTTGTGGTGCATGAAATTGCCTCCCTAACAAGTAAAGCGAATTATTTTATTTTGGTGATTTCCTAAATTATCCGTGCAAATTTATCAAAAATTAAAGATTTTAGATTTTCATTAACTTTGAATTTTAATTGGTGAAAAGACCTCTCTCTATTCGCGGTATATATTAAATCAGAAAAACATCAATATTATAATGTTTGGTAATTAAATTTTTTCAAAATATTTCGAGTTGTGTAGTTAATGAGATGCGAAACCAAATCTCCATTTTGCGGTGTTAACTTGGTTGAAAGTTGATCGTTTGCGTTGAATTGTTTCTCTAGGGATTTTTCAGCTCAGCGGCTGGATTGTTCCGTAGCTGCCGAAGCGGAATTTACTCTCCAGCGGACGCGTCAAACAGGCAAATAGATTAATTGCCGCTGCTTCAGCCGAATTGACCCTCCGAACCAGCCGATAAATATTCAGCTGCATACTCCCACTCCAGTAGCCGCATCAGTAGCTCAACCGTATCTCCTCATTGTTATCTCAACAATGCGTATCAACAATTGAATACACTTAAAAGCAATCAACTGGACCGTCTGCTCAATTAATTGCTTGTATATGTATTCAGATGATCTTGACACTCTGATCAAGTTAAAAATGTGTAAAATTGATTTAATTTTGCTTAATAATGGTAATTTTCTGATTAACAACCAATATTTGGAATGCCTTAACCATTTTAGCATTCTAGGGGTGAGAAAGAGGGAAATTGAATTTGAACCAATTTTAAATGTTTACACTCGATTAGTCGCGTCGTTTGCTTCCAACCTGTGGAATATGCATTTCATCCATTTTAGATGATATTGGAAATGGGTAGAAGGGTGGTTGACAACCTTTAACTTCTTCATCTATCTAGGAGAGTTCATGACGAGTCAAAGGGTGTGCAGTTTTGTAAATCTGATAATTTGGAAGCCGAGATTAGGTGGAAACGTCTGCTGGTTGTTTTGGATGGAGTAGTCGTAATCAAAAACAGTGTGTCAACTGAATTTCGATCTCTAGATAATAGCCACAAATACAAAAACTGCAAACAGACAAGTTGACTTGTATTCATGTCCCTTGATGTACTGTGATCTATGATTTACCTTTGCCGCGATTAATCTACTGATGGCGCTCTAAATTAATTTTCATTAAATATTGTTCTCACATGTACTGAAGTAGCTTCAGGGTGCAAAAGAGGGTTTCAAGGGTTGGAACCCTTAGAGTGCTTTAACTATCTGGTAAAGGTTAAGACAAGTCAAATGGTGTGTGATTGTTTTTAAATCCGAGACGTTTAGAAACTGAGATTAGGCCCTGACAGTAGTAGCCTGAAAAATTGTTTTATTTTAATTAACAAAAAAAAATGTGAAAACACCACTTCAGGTTTTGAAGTATCTTGTCTAAATTTTAAATGTCCTGCAAAAGGGCAATGTCAAAACTCAAAAGATTGGAGACATTAATTTTCAAATTTGATTTTAAATTCGAAGAACTGACTTTAGTGACCTTCACTTTTGACCTACACCACTTTGAGGTCAGCAGAAAAGTTGTTAGGATTGATGAAACGAGTTCAATGGTGTCTAAATTTTTGCGCTAAAACCAACCGTCAAACTCAAGATCCCAAAATTTCTACTTACGTGCAATCAATGCTTTATAAACCCCGCAAAAAATGTAAACTCAGAGTTTTTCAGCGGTTATGTTGGTAATTTGGGGCCTCATTTTTGGCATATCACCAAATTCACCGGACCTTCGATCGAAAAAGAAATAATTGTGTAGAAGCAGTGTCGGAAAGGCGAAAGTGTCAGCGAGTGGCAACTTTTCGATATTTTCATCCTCAGAGGAGCAGCGGCGGGATGCAAGTTCTAATCACGTGTGGCGGTCGATCGGTCGGCTCAAAGCTTTGGGGCGGCTAATGCCCCTGGGCGCGGGGTCATCTCTTGCTGTCGAGAAAAAGCAAGTTGAATTCCTGGGGGTGGGCTGTTCGAGCTGCTCCGAAGTTCAAGCTGCGAAATCGAATTATCGCAGTAGAGAACGGCTGCCGAGCGGAAATCCGCGACGGCAATAATACGCCCGCCCGCCCGCCCCAGCTCGCCGTGTTAATCAAAAGTCTATAGATGCGGCGAATTTGCAGCCCGCCGACGATGATAGATAACGAAGCGTGCTCATTGTCTCTTCATCTATGTCACCGCACAGACGTGTGTTCAAGTGAAGTGTGTGATTAAGACGGGTTTCGGGTGCGTTAATTGTAAGGCTAATTTCAATGTGTGGATTCTGTGCCTCTATTGTGTGTGAAAGACGAGGCATTTCGGAATTAATTTTGAGTTGTCAGACATCAAAATCATCATTAACGAAAAATAAGCAGTTTTGTATTTTAGTGGATATGTATTGGAAAAATCAGAAAAACAATTTTTGCCTCTTTAATTAATATGCTCTAAAAAATTAGCAACGAGAAAATTTTCCCAGGTTGTCATTTAACTGTGTTTTTTATGAATACAAAATATATTTCAAATTGTAATATAAATTTATCATGAAACGCGACGGTGATATTATTTGGTTAAGAGATATTTTAGGTTTAAGGACAAAACCTGGATTTGAATCGAAATCGAAACATCAAGTGCTGGTCAGTAGTGCAAAAAATGCATACCTTACAACTCGTCTTGATGCCCCCTGACGAGCCAAAAAGTTTTTCTCCACCCTTTGCATCCCTCATCCATCCTCACAGTGGAATTATTCTTTCCAGCGCACAGTATAGCTGGTCCTGAAAGTTTGAAATCACCGTAAAATAGTTTTTAACATCCTCTCTCATCAACCCCTAACTTAAATCCCTTCAAAAATTACCGTGTGTCAATACGGCAACGCGTTTAGAATATCTTCAATGTTTGAAAATATTTTTGTTGGTGTTTGATTCAATGTAAAAACTAACTAAATTTTATTTTTTCCTGTTGAGATTTTCTAAAACGTGCTTATATATACGTCTTGTCCTACCAATGGCAGTTGAGCCATAAAAATGAAGGCAAAAAAATTGAAGGAGAAATAACACAGTCCAGCAAAATCAGAATGCCAACGCTGCAGATAAGGTCCTCCTCTGAAACATTACTCTGCAAAGTGAATCCAGCAGTCGAATGTAATAATAACAAAATTTGAAAGCCGGTCCATTTGACTCCTTTTTTCTAGACGGCTGCATTTCGATGGAAAGAAAATTTATGGAGTGCGCGCGGCACTGCGTTCCTTTTTTCTAAAGACAAGTGGGGCGCGAAACTCGACCGCTGCCTTTTTTATGCTTTTTATCACTCGCCTCTTTCATTTCAAAGCTGCCCTGGTTGAAAGACTGGGCGACCTTTGACCCCATCCCACACAAACTCGGCGCCTTCGCGCATTTTTCAAGAGGGTAAATATTTGTTCTACTGCGAACGCGTAAAATACAAAACGCGCTGCGCATTCTTTTTCAGAGGCTTTTTCAGTCTGCGTTTGCAAAGCAAGAGCCTCTGTGGCGCCCGCACAACACAATGGGCGTGCGTCATGCGGCTGAAATATATTTACACCCTTCGCGCGCTGAGATGCGATGCAAAGCGCTCTCAGATCGGCGGTTTGTCGCGGATTGTCGCCCCAGTGACCCAGATATTACTGCTCCTCCCGCAGAGAGTGAAGGTCTGCCCGCCGCCCTTTGATCTGCAACGTGAAGTGCACGCACGGGCTGCGTTTTGGGCCCAGCGAACGCATGCAATTATGGCCGGCCGCTTTGACCGGACGCGATCAGCTGTGCGGCCGATGATGTGCAACATTAGTCCCTCGGGCGTTGTGAAAGACCACTTTGCATGCCACTGGCACGTTCCTCATAGCCTAACTTCAATTCGGTCTCTGTTGAAAAAAGCTTAGGTCATTGAAATTCAGCGAAGCGCTTTTTTCTTCTACCCTACGAAATTTTATTCCTTTTTTATAATATTACCGAGAGCTTTTCCAGGAACTTGGTAAAATGTCAGTGTTCTCATTGTAAATATGCTTGAATGTATATATATGAAATATTTTATCTTATGAAAAGGGCTGTGAATTTTATACGGTTTTTAGGCAAATAAGTCGAATATTTTCAGAGAAGCATCGTCGGTTTTAGACAGTTTCTTTGATTACATCTTTTAAAAGAAAAATATTCATTTTTTGACATTATTGTAAGAAGTTTCACTTCGAGTAATATACTACGATTTTTATATTTAAATCAAAGTTTATGTTTATCACCATCAAAGTTCTATTAAAGAGTCCGAAGAACTTTTCCAATTAGATGTGGCTGATTCCAAAGCCAGAAAAGGTGGTTGATAGTTGGTAAAACTTCAACGGATTTGAATTAAACTTGTCAGGTCAATAGATGCAGCGTATTTTGTTTTTTCCGAAATTCAAGTATTGCCTAGCTTACAGGGGTTCAAGGTCGATCTTTTTGAAAAACTTCAATTGCTTCAAATTTGATTATCTCGGGCTTCTAGATGAGTTGATTAGACAACCCATAAAAGGAACCCAACGCCATAAATTAAGTTGACAGCAAATTGGCAATTTGTTTCAAGGTCATTGGTCAAAAGTCAATGCCACTGGGAATAATTTCTTGCGATGTAATAATGCACAGACACAATAATGATCCAAATTTAATTTTAACTCGTAGGAAGTATTTTCTTTTTTAGATGTTTTAAATTCGTTCGTTTTTGCATGGGGCTTTGATTAACACCAAGTGCCTCCTAAACCGTAGCTTCTAGAAATCAGATTTTAAAAAACCTACCACCATTAGACTTTTCTATTGAGCTAAAAGAGGTCACTAATGGTAAAGGGGTCACAAGGTGTCACCCCTTCAACCCATATTGTGTGCCTCGAAAAACGTAAAAAATGCATTTTTTGCTGTTGCTTGCACCTCATAGCGCAACAGAGTTGAGTGTTCATCTCCATCAAATCAATTCAGCGCATCATGGGATGTGAAGACCAGTCGAACGATATGCAGTTTTTTGAATAGGATAATCAAACTAAGATTCGGTTGACACAAATGCTTTTTATTACAAAGCGGCCTCCGACAGAAAAAGACGTTTTTCACTAAACTTCAACTTCTAAACTCTGATTTACAAAAACTGCACATCATTCGACTCATCACGATAGCCGTGGTAGTTAGAGGGTAACTAACCCATCAACCATTTTTCTACCACTCCAAAAATACAAAATAAGCATTTTTTGCAGGTTGGATGCAATTGACGCAGTTTTACGGCCTATTTACGAAATTTTGTCTGTTAACAAATATTAAGTTTACTAGCCTGCAAGGTAAACTTACACTTATTCTAAGAGCTATTTCATTGTAGTGACAGATTTTCTAAAAATTGCGATAAATCCATTTTCCTTCAAATATAATCTAGGACAAATAGTAGAAAAATCAAAGTTGTTGTAAAAAGCTTGTCTCATATCTTGTTACTATTTTTCCTCCATCATTAATTTGTTTTCTTCTTCTTGCATTTTTTTATTACCTTCAGCAAATATGGATTTTCTCTATATAATTATAATCTGGCTTCCTGCGAATAATCTAGCTCAAATGGAGGAAATCCAAGTTGGATGGAGATGAGCAAATATCTTGCACAACTTAACGCGTCGACTTCTCGTGTAGATCGAGTGCGCCGCGTTCTACATTTTGCTCGAGAGCTTGTTCCACAAGTGCTGGGGAACAGGACAATCGGATTATGGACTCAATAGTGTCGCACTGCTCACTCACGTCAGTCGAGCTGTGAAACTTTATTTCTCATTCTTGCTCGTAATTAAGCGTTAAAAAGAGAAGCCCGAGTGAAACTGGATGCAAGCGTCTGTTACATGTTCGGAAGAAAAGCCACGCGATGAATTTTTCACAACGTCGGATGAATTACAGAACGTCGGTCGGGCTTAGAGCTTGTGGGTTGCAGAGCGCGGAATCACTCGAGCAGAACGCCCGCGCGCGCCTGTTTGCTCAAAGACAAAGTTCGCACAGCGTAGTAAACCGCACACCGACTGCGAAACAGACACCCCGGCCAGAGATCCTCGGCTTACCCGTTTCAAATCAACCCAATCCCAGCACTCTGAATCGTTCCCCTCCACCTTTGAATTGAATTAAAAGTTTTTTTCTATAGAACTGATATACGTGGATTTTTAAAGGAGAGCTCCACATGACTATTCAAACGTAAAGGTGTATAGTTGTAATTGTAATTAACAGCCAAATTTGCTCATCAAATATTTACACATTGAATTAACTTTGATTGAATGTCAATTAAATTCATTCAATCGAATGTTTGAATGTTTGTGGTTTCAGAAACAAGTCAACTATATAATTTTCTCTATAGAAATTAATTCCTCAACCTTGGCTTTGACTATTTAACAATATGTGGCAGCAAGAGGAAATAAATAAATCCTGTAAAATTAATTTGCAGCTCTCTCATCCTCGCTGCAGCCGATTAGAGTATCACAGTTCCCTCCCACGCCAAAAGGTCAAAGTAAAGCTTTACAAGCAGACAGTGAAGAACATTTTGCATTGTTGGCAAGTTGTTCATGATGAACAACTTGTCTATATTTGTGTGTAGAAATAAGCAACAGCTTTATGTACAATGTGCAGTATTAGTGAAATCTGAACTGAGTAACAGTCAAATTTATCGAAACATTAAATGGTTTTTTCAGCCCCATCTCTCTCTTAATTTTCAGAAAGTATCTTATAAAGTAAAGGTTAAAAGGATTTTGTCTTTTTCTGTACAGCTTTACTCACAAGGCCTCCTAATAGGGAACTTAAGTCGGCACTTTGAAGTTTGCGACTGCTTGTTGGTATCCAATTTTTGGTAATTACCAATATATTTAATTCCAAAACAAGGAGCTTTTACTCAACAATTTATCCCAACAATACAAAATGGCGAAAAAGGTTTAAAATTAAAGGCCTTTAACCCCAGGCAGTATTTGGAAAACGTCATGGCTCGCATCTCAATTGAAAGACCTCGTCGTTGCCGAGTGGCAGCAGCCCTTAAAGTCAAACAATATGCTCACTTCCTGTGTCAAAGCTGCAGCACACGAGCCGAGGACAAGTTTTTCCGACCCAATTCTGCCGAAATGCTACCGCTCACGGCTCATTAACCGGGTTCGCAAAAAGTTGTCGTGAAACAATTTCACCGCAGTTTTCAAGGAATGCGTAATTCGACCCTTTCATGTCTTGTGCCCCCGTTGTCGCCGGTTTGATTTATGCGCCGTGACAAAAGCGACGGGTTCTTGCTCCATGCGCTTGGGGCTCGACAATAAAAAATGAGGCTACGGTGCGAGGCGTAATAACCCTTTACCACTCATTTGTCCAGTCACCTTCAACTCGGCGGCATGTGTCGCGAAAATCGTGCGTGACTTTCTTCCGCCACAACACGTCGATCCGCGCAAAGAGCACTTTTGTGTTCGTTTATTCGCTCGTTGCTGACAGCTGACACCCGACGTTTCAAACCTATGTTTCTTGCGTCGTGCGTGAGACGTGCTAAAAGGTACAAGGATGTCTCTGGAGATAGTGTCAATCTATTTGTCTGTTCAACAGACAAATTCTTTCAAAAGTAAAAAAAATGTAGCAATAATTTAATTTTAGAAATATTGGTAAAGAAAAAATATTAAATAAAATACTCTCACAGACTGATTAAAAAATATACCTAGAGACATATGTATATGAAAAATATTATTAATAAGTATTTGTTGCATTCATTTAGTCTGGTCGTATTTGAAAAAAATGAAACACATGTGAAAAGAACGGCAGTTTAAGCACGAAATACATCTATGTAGATTGGGGTTTCAGGGCAGTCACCCCCTATAAAACCTTTAGCTGAATAAGGGAAGTTGAGATAAGTCTAATGGGGTGCAGATTTTGCAATTCTGATGGTTAGAGGTTAGATCCCGAGATTTGGAGTTTCCTTGGCCTCGTGCCATTTTTGTCCTACGGCCATGACATTTTTTCAATTCTTTTTTTTGCTCTTTTTATCCCTGTCCGAGGACCGGAGGACCGGGAAGGGCGCGCACTGCACTAGCACGAATGCTGAAACCTGGGTCCCAATAACACCGCGAACGGATAACATGTGCGCACCAGGCCTCACAGGCCCCACTGAAGGGCCACTTGCCTCCGCACCGAGGACTGCATTGAAACGCTAGACATTCGTCCCGTGAAGCCAAATCACGCATCCTGGAAAGGTGCAAACCAGCAAGTAGCGAGTCGGCGCCGGTGCGCCTCCCAGCCCGTTCTATAAATTAATTAAATTAAAATTTACGCACGTATATACTGGCTCCGTATTTAATTTCACAAAAGTTCTTTAAGTGTGAATTTATTTCCTATTCATTTGTATTCATTTTCATGTATTGGTTTCTGAAAAATGTTAGTTGTGTTTGATAAATTATTAATTCAAAAGACAATCTCAGCAGCAATTGGAGCGTGAACTAAACACAGTTTCAATTTTAATTTGCAGGCCTAAATTTATTACCCTTACCATATGAGTCCCCGGGGCAGTCCAGTTTCCTTCCGCTCAGTGAACTGTTGACGGGTTCGCCACCAGGACAAACACGGCTGAGCGATGCAGGCAGCTATGAGAAGACGCACCCCCATAATTAATGCACCCCGTTTGGCCCAGAACCAGCCCCCCGAGGCAGCTGGCTGCCTGTGCGACTGACAGACCCTTGTCCGTGTCCGTCTGCCCGTCCTCTCGTTTGTCCATCAATCAGTCGCCCGCAAAGTTGGCCAGCTATAGCCGGTTGCGAGCTCTCAATTAGCTCGCGGGAAATTGACGCTTGTTTAGTCTACGTTGTCTAATCGGATTTTCTGGCTTGCCACCGCGCCTCGAGAAGAAACTCCGACGCGAGCTAGTGAACTTCTCGGCATTCGGCAAGTCCCACAAGTGATTTGGCTGACTAGACGAATAAAAAAAATCACATAATTAACACCAATCAATTTTATCCAGGGGACGCACCTGTAAATCCGAAAATTATGGTATATTTTTGCTGGCCATTTTCCAAAGGAATATGAATAAATTATTTTAAGGTTTGCTTATTTTCCACGCTTTTGGAGAACAAAACTAAATTTCATTTCATTTAAAAATCATAATTTTGAGAAATTTCTGGCATAACTTCTTCAAAGTGGTCTGATTTAACAAAAAAAAATTGAAATCTGCTTAGTGAGACGAATCAAATGATGAGTATTTGCGTGCTTATCTATCAGAAAATTGATCTGGGAATATTGCGTGCAGAAATGAAATGGCTTGAGTTTTAATTTTAGTATTAAATCAAGCTTAATTTGGGCTATTCCAATTTTTTTCTGGTTGCATAGATTGCTGGTGAATACGAGTCAATTTTTAAAATTGAGAGTGGAGAGAAAACACTTTTTACTTTCGTAAGATGTAAATCACGCGCTTTTGGCAGGAGAAAATTCAAATGAAAAAAAAATTAAAAGAAATTAACTAGTTAAACATAAAAAAACTTTCAGCATGTTGAGCATTGCATTCTGTTGCGAATTTTCACTTTCAAAGTGAACAATGGTGTTCCCAATCGAAAGCGGATCGATAGAGAGCGCGTATTAAAGAGCGAGAATCTCTCTGCGCTCGCATTACACTTTCCCGCAAGCCACACGGCGTGGGCAAATAAAACGCATAAAAAACGCGAACGAACGGAAGTGCGCTGCTGCCGATGATATTCAAGATTGATGCGGCTCTTTAGCAGTGCGCCGCGGGCGCTCGCTCGCTGGCTCTCCACTGCCGCGGCTGCAACCGATGCCCTTAATGGCCCTGTTGCAACAAACGCGCCCCTTTACTGCCACCATGCACGACCATTCGCAACAGCCGACAGTGCAAATTATTTTTTATCCCCCCGAATTCCAATGCTGAGTGAGAGGCAATCAAATCAAAGGGAAAACAAAAAACGTCAATCGATCTTCAAGATCTAGGGCAGTTTAATATTTTTTAATCTTTTTATCCCTGTCCGTAGGCCGGTAAGGGCATTAACTGTACTAGCACGAATGCTGAAACCCGGGTCCCAATAACACCGCTAACAGATAACATGGGCGCACCAGGCCGCACAGGAACCACACTCACTGAAGAATTTTCTTGGAAAATTAATTAAAAAACTAGAATTTAATTTTTAACAGTTCCAATCAATTGCAGAGGTTAGGCCTACAATTCAACATGACTTGAAGAAAATCAGTGGGAACGAAGAAACTTTAATTTGGTGGTTTTCTATTGAAACTAGCACAAAGGCGCCGCACAAGAACGCCAGCGCAAGCAACAAGGCCACGCAGCAGTTAGCATTATAGCTTGACTTGCTTCCGCTGGAAGTCTCTGTAGCGCTACTGTCTCGATCTTCAGACCAGCGAGCGCTCCAATCAGAGATAGGTTCAAACCAAAATTTGCTTAAAGAACGTCTTTGACGAAGTTTCTGATGAGCTCACCAATCGATTCTTAAAGGTCAAATTAGGTAGAGTGGATATTTTTCCGCTAAAAAAGTCCAGCGAGAAGCGCGTAGCACAAGTATAACTTTTTTAACCGCCAAAACAATTTGAACATATATGCGAATTTTTCCGTTTTTAATTATATGTGGAGTCGAATTGATTCGTCTACCTAACATTATTCGACCCTCAGGAATTGATTGGCACTGTCAAAAATTAAATTCCTGTGCTACTTTTGGAATACTAAATTTTCAGTTTGTTTTCTATTTCATGTATTATACTAAAATAAATCTTGCGTAAGCTACATTTCCGCTGTGAAATTTAAGTGATGTTCGAAACTCCAAGCACTTGCATGGAGAATGGTCTGTTTAAATATGAAAGGTGTGTGCGTTGTTCACATTGTTCTCCTTCTTCTGGTAAAATGTTGGGCTGAGTTATAAAAAGAAATACATTTTTTGGCTTTTATACTGCGGTACATGCACAGCGGTTGTTAACGTAAATTTTAATTTCATAGTTTTTCCTCGTTGTGAATTTCTTTCATTAATTTCTCTCTTTGTATACTAAAATGTTATTGTATTGGCCAAAAACTGCAGATAGTATTTTAAAAGCAGCCGAGAAAGAAAGCTGAGATAATATTTCTTGGAGGACGCAAAAATATTTATTTATTCAATATTTTGATGGAATGACATATTTGAGTGACAGGTTGAATCGACGAACGCCGTCCCAAGCAAGCCTTTGCCGCGAGCGCTGGTGGATGGGGAAATCCAATTGCTTGAAAACGCGAAGTCAGGAGAGAGAGCAAGCGTTTTATGCAACCCGCTCGTCCCGCGAGACCGGCAAAAAGACTAACCGCGACCCTTGTGCCCGCGTCGGTGGAGGAGGACGAGGAGGAGGAGGAGGAAAATTCGGTTCACCACGGGAACAGCAGACCAAATTAAATTTGGCATTGTTTGTACATCACGCCGGAAATCAGAATCTGTGATTGAACACGTTTGGCGTAGACAAATAGCCAATCTTGTCAGTGCCTTTCAGGTCAAAGGAACCGCTCAAGCAAATGCTGCGAAATCTAAAAGGAAAATGTTTCACGTGCACGCATTTGCTGTTTTAGGATGCGATCAGAGGAAAGAACATGTTTACTCTCCCACCTCGCTCGACGTTTTTCGCCAGCTCGAAAGTCGTTAAGAAAGTTTCAAAACGACGACCCAGGCTGGGCGAAGTGGGAGGAATTGCGGAAGTCGTTTTCTAGAAGATATTTCCGCTTAGAGCGAGGTCAAGAGCCAGGCTTTATTTCCGGCCGGCCGCCGGTTGATGCACGCGTTTGTTTTGCGATCTGCCGGCGAGAATATATAGATGCGGCGGCGGCGATTAGCACCCCTCGGCCCACCCCGCACCCCCGCCCGGCCCCGTCCCGCCACGGCCACAAATCACGAAAACAATTAAGCGCACCGCAAAGAGATAACGGTCTGATTTATCGCCTCCTTGCTCTTGGTTCTTCTCTTTATTCTGCGGCGGCGATGTAAATTAAGCAGTTCATTCGGTCCTGGGACCCGGCGGGGCCCCGCGCCGGGTCCCTCGGGGCCTGTATAGCGGCAAGCCGATCGACTCGACCGACCGATGCCCGACGAGCGACGCGCAGTTTTCCATTTCAGCTCAGCGGCGTGCGTGACGAGAGAAGCAAAATATGAACTGCGACGCAGTCGATCACACATGCAAATTGAATTTGTTTCTGCGAGAGCTGCCTTCCCAACGTTGGGCAGTGCGGCAAAAAATGCAATTTCTACCCAATTTTATCAAGTGACATGAAAAATATGATTTATTCTCACTTGCAACAACGATTGAAAATGAAACCTGTAATAATATAAACAATTATCGGGCTTTAAATTCTACACGGCAAAAGGAAACGGACCGAAAAGTTGTAATAAATATATAAAATTAAAATTAGCTCTGCAAGTTTTTTCGTTCCGCTCTAACATGCAGTTTTTTACTCATATGTTAGCCCTTATCCTTAGTCCAAAGTTTTGAATCTAGCATTGATTTCAAGTTACGGACAAGTTACGAAGCAAATTTTTCAGTTAACAATTAAAGAATAATTAAAAAATCCAATTTTCGATTCAACATGATGATTTTTGGTATATGGACTTCCCTGGATTTACCTTAACAAGTTGAATCGATTGATAATTCAATTTTTACTTTATGAAATTCTCGGAGATTTTATCATGAAGACAACTTCAATCATTCTTAACGTTATATACGTTTTTTAAATCTAATCGTATCTCACAAATATGTTTAAAATATCCCATTTTTGTAAGGGGAAAAATAAGTTTTTAAAATTTTTGTAAATCGTTTCCCTAAAGCTTATGGTAAGTAGTGATTATGTTATGTGCAATTTTTCACACCCCTCAAGGAGTATATTTTCCTGTAAACAGATTAGAGTGCTTGACGGCTGACAGAAGGACAGGAAGAGCCGCGTTTATTTGTGGTATTTTCAGCGTGTTTTTCTCAGCGGAGCCTTAATTTAGCTGTGCGGTGCGGCCTCGCTTTGTGCAATTACGCCGAGCACTCTGGTTGGAATTAAAGAAGAAAACAGCCGAGGGCGGCAAGGGAGGAGAAAAATAGAGCAGAGCTGACTGACTTAGAAAAGAAACGCGTGCGTCACTCGCGCGAGACACTTTAGTTGCGCTTTCACTGACACTTGTCAGAGGAGGCAGAAGGCGTCGGCAGGCAGGACCCGAGTGGATGAATTCCTCCCGCCTATGCCGAATATATACATAAGTTAAATTCAGGAAATTTATAGCGGCCCGGCTTGTCACTCTTTGCAAATTCGACATGATTGATTCGAGTTTATTTTCCTCCAGGCAGCAAATCAATTTTGCTGCCGAGGCGTGATTAATATTCGAAATGTATTCAGACTTCCTGGAAGAAACAAACTTCGCCGCCACAAATACCAAGACTGCTTGAGATGAAGACCCCAGCTTTTATTTTATTTTGCATTTCACGGTGTATATACCAGTCCGCGTTAAACTGCAACTCCAAATTAAGCTGCACAGAGAAATTATTGTAAAAACAAGCTCTTAAAAAATTGGAAAAGTGCTAATTAAAATATTCCCAAATGTTACCGTTCAAATTTGCGAGAAAATCGGCTGCAAAATTCCAATGAGTAGGACAAAGTATAAAATTTCATATAAACCGATTTTGATGTGATATATATTTTTACGTCTTGCCAAACTCTGGTACGGCTGGCATAATAAGAGTGGAGTTAGATTAAGGTAAACGGCCCAACGGGTTAGAGACCAATATTTTCTCCGCCTTTTTCGACGTTTACCTGCGGCTGGCACCACTGAATGTGCGATTCTCAACCCCGATGAATAATGAGATTTATTCAGATTCCGATGCATCAGAAGTATAAGAAGGTCTTTGCCCCGTTTGGGCATCAGATTCGCAGCCAAAAAGGCTCAGCGAGAGTAACGCAACTGTTTATGGATGAAGAGCATCGCACGTAAAAGGCGAGAGTGCATCTCCGGCGAGGATAAGGAGGGACGTGTTGGCGGCTCATTAATTCATTCCGCGCCATAAACAGTTGGCAAGAAGTGCATTGTTGCTTGCCAGCATTTTACCAGCCTCGCGAGGCTAGCTCTCGTCGCGTGCATGTTTTGTTGGGCAAAACTAATTAAATGTCTACTGCGAGCGCAAAGTTGGAGGGCGCGAAGCGCAGCTTTCGGCAAATAACTCTCGACTGCTCTCAGCTGCCATTCGATTAGCGCTTTAATCGTCATTGTTGGCAGTTAACATCGATTGTCGGCACGAACAATGGCAAAAACTGCTCTGTTCGTGCCACGTCGAGCGGAAATTCAATCAATTAAAGAAAAACCATCCTCGCAGTTTGTACGGACGGATTATTGGCTCTCTTGAGTACGACCGATTAGCAGTAAAACGCGCACTCAATGGCTCTTTTAACGAGATGAACTCGCTTGTTTCTCAAGGACCGCCCTGGATTCAATTACAGTTCTCTCTCTCTCTCTACATCGACTTTCGCAACTAGCCCGTCCGAAATATAAGGCTGTGTGACGCTTTTTTTTTAAAAAAAAATAATTCCACACAGAGGCCGAACTCGCGTCACAAGGGTCGATCTTGGCTGCAGCCCCTCTTGGCTCGCTAACTGAATACATAAATAAATGTATATATTCGCTTTATTGTGCTGTTCCACAAGCCACGGGGCTGCAGATTTACTGTCTGGCTTTATTCACTGCTCTGCTCTGTGGCAATGCATCAAGTAGTGTTTTATTGCGCTACAGCAACAAACACGAATCATTTGCAATTCCAGCCTTTCGTGATCGTGTGCGACTTGTTTGCTTCCCAGCGCATAATTAATAAGTGAATTGAACTGTATGTGAGCCAACAAGGTGAAATTAATTTTTGCTCGTGTATACATATATTCATTATGGTATTCCTTGTCACAATGATTTTATTACAAGCTGGCTGTATGCGAGATTAAAATTGAAAAAGAAATCCCTTCTAATCATCAACAAGTTGATGTCATCCTCTTTGTGACGTGCATTTTCGAAATAGGCCCTGTGGAGGATATTTGCATACTATTTTTTCCCTGTGTGAATTATTCAAGAGTAAAATTTTATGCCTTTTGATCTTATTCCTCCATTTTATTCTTCCGCCGCAGGGTATACACATGACAGAAAGACCCGTAATTCGCGGAACTTTTTAGAAGATGAAATGTTTATTAAGGAGCCTTATCAGTCTAAAAGTTTTCCGATTTACAGAGGCGGTCCCAATCTGGAGACTCTGGTTCGGCAACAGTAAATCAAACCGTGACGACCAGTGAGATCGTAAAACAGGGAAAAACGTCGCTGCGGGCTTTTTTCTTGGTGTACCGTCCCTTTTTTCTCGAAAGATCAAAGAAGATGCCGAGGATATTTTAAGACTTCTCATGAAATGCCAAAGACAAAATCTATTTGCACGCAATTTGGCCAAATGAGTTTTTTATGCATATATTTGTTCATTTCATTCGCCATATTTGAATTTTGCAACAAATATACTTTTGAAGTCGCTACTAAATACACAAGCAGTTATTGAAAATTCGACAGTAATCAATGCCTCCGACCTACGACTAGCAGATGACTTACAAAATAGTTAATGGATATTTTTGTCTTTGCTTTCCTGGATATAATTCTTCGATATAATATATATATATATATATATATATATATGTATATATATAACGTTTTTGTTTTTAATATTTAATTTTTCTGAAATACAAAAATTGCCTATCTTGCATAGGTAAAAAGCTGTGAATTTTCGAAAAACTTGATTCAAATTTAATTATCTCGGCTTCCGGAGGTGCAAAAGGAAAAGAATCAACGCTATTTGTGTCGAGTTGCCAATATTGAATTAAATGGGCAACAAATCGGCTATAAAGGTCGAGGTCACTAAAATATGGCCAAATTCTTAAAATCACCGCCAGGTATCAAATGCCCAAATGTTTCGACGCAAAGCACATAGCAAATATTCAAAATTGAATATTACGTTGAATGAAAAGAATTTTTGTGTAGGCATTTCTTCATTTTTATGATATCGTCGTGACACTACTCGGCCTGTTGCGCCCCAACGCGCGCCTGCAGACCCACGCGAGGGGAATTGCGTGAGGAATGGAGGTGGACGCCTAATTCGCAACAGCGGCAGGGCAGCGAGTCGGCAAATGACCTTTTCCGTGGCAGAAGGTGCACGGCAGTTCGGGGAAAGAGCTACTAGTGTGACCCGCTCCGTTGCATTTGCAATCTCTCGACGCTCTATTCTCTTCGTGGGCGACCGCATGTCACCTGTCCGCAGCGCCAAGATGCCGGGCGCGAGTACCTGTGACTGAGGCTGAACGCCGCCTGTTGCGTCCATCACAGATCGATGAATAAAAAATGGTATAGGGACCCCCAAAATTTCGCGTTTCACAGTAGATATTCACAGTGAAAGATAACAAACATGGCGTTTCAGGCACTGACACAGAGTAATTTTCCAAATTAAGAAAAGTTGCCCACTTAATTAGCTGGAAGCTGAGATTATCGAATTTGAACCAAGTGGTACAATTAAAAAACCGAAACTCTGTGCCCCTGTGAGTATAGCAATTTTTGGATTTCAAAAACCACAAGTCCTTTTGGTTGATCACCTACCTAACGGCAATCAACATACCAAGTTTCATTCAAATCGATTCACCCTTGCCAGCTTAGTGTCATCTAGAAATGGAAAAAGCCATGTAATTTGAACAAAGCATAATTACAGCATAATTAATAAAATAATTGTGAACACCTAAAATAAATAATGAGTTCCAATCAACAGTAATTTTTTGCTTTCAATCAGGTCCAATACATCACAAAGATGGTAATGGGAAACTGTTAGTTTTTCCACAATATTATTTTATGTGCATTTATTTTAAAAGTCTTTAACCAGTACAGTATGTTTCTCAAAAACACAGGAAACAGTCGGTGTTTTAATTCACCAGATAAATCGCACCTTGGACTCTGGTGTGAAGGGGCAGTAGACGTACACATAGACAATGAACATGTTGACGAGCAAGGAGACCAAGACATTGACGGCCGACAGTTTGCAATTCGGCTCTGGCGCGTGCATCTTGTAGAAAATGAAGGGCATAACAAAGTACCTGGGCTCGAGCAGCGCCTGCGGCACCAGGGCGGCGGCCGCGCACGCCGTGAACAGCAGCTGCAGGAAGAGGCCATGCCTGGCAAGCTGCGTGAGCAGCGTGTGTCCCGCAAACAGGTAAAGCGGCGCCAGCCAGAAGCCAGCCGGCTGCAGCAACCGGCGCCACAGATAGAAGGTGTAGTGGCGGTTGTCGGCCAGCAGGTACGGGTGCGCCGTTGAGTTCAAGTGCACGATAGCGGCCACGGCCACCGCGGCCAGCACAGTGGCCGCCGGCCGACGCAGCATGAGCCGCAGGAAGCGGGGCGCGGCAGTGGCGAACGTAGCAGGCGCCAGCGCCGCGCACACGGCGCTGAAGTAGAGCAGCTGCGGCAAGTGCACGGTGGCCTCGTGCGCTGACTTGTCACCAAGGACGATGCCCCCGTTCCACGCCACGAATGCGACGAAGGAGGCGCCGACTGCGATGAACGGCGTCTCTTGCAGCACGATGGATGAGACCACGTGCGGCCGCTGCAGTCCAGCCCACACTCGACCAAAAATCTCCTGTGATATAAGAACAAAAAATTTGGGCCTTAAAAATCGAGATGATATAATTCCAAAAATGCTTAATATTACATATTTTTTGTTACAAAAATTTTCGGTCTGCAAACAACGTTTAGAATGAGATTTTAGGCACATCAGGGTGCTTCCTGAGCACCCTGGTAGCTTCTAAAGGGTTGCAAATTGCACACGTATATTCTGAAAGACTTGACTGTTCCAATGGTGCACAAATCATTCAGAAATTTTTAGTTTACACAACAAAAAACACAGTCGTCATTAGATCCACGCTATCAAAATTAAAATTTTTAAATTTATAAGGTTTCATGCCTAAATTTGGCACAATGCCCTTTCAGTACCTCGCATTTTGCCATATTTTATGTGTAAGCAATTTATCATTTTTTCGTAAGAGTCCACCCAGCTGATGAGTAAAAAATTCTCAGATTTGTTCTAATTCAAGCACCACCCTTGCTCCCAGATTTCTTCAATGTATCGTAGAACTTACATTTTTCCTAAGTCTGACATTGTCCTTCTTCAGCAGTTCATCCAGCAAATTATATCCGTGAAGAGCAGCAGTGAAGGCAACCCAAATAACATTTGTTTGTCTCATCCAAAGGGATACAAACCCTGAAATAAAATTTTAAATTATATAAACAGAATCATCACTACAAGATTTTATCATACCTAGCATTGCCGAGAGAACGATTTTGTTGTGCAGGAACGCACAGTACATTAGCAGCACAGAAAGAGTGCTGATCACATCTGTATAGTATAAGAAGCTGAAGAAGTAGAGAATCGGGAATGTTGACAAGTTGGCGAGCTCGAGTACGCCAGTCCAAAGAGAACCCTGAAGAAAAAGGACAAAAGTGAAACAAAATATCATCAATTATTACAAAATTATACTTTGTTTAGTTTGCTGATGATCAGGGTGAGAACGATAAAATTGCAGCTGGCAAACACGACGTTTGTTAGTCTAAGGAAAAAAATGTCGCAGTGCAGATCGAGTCCAAGCGCGTTCGAGACGCGAAGCAAGGCCAAGGAAGCCAAATATAAGCCGGGTGGAGTGGTGATTTTCGGGTCCCACTGTAAAATATTTATTTAAACCACATTTTTATGAAAATAGCACACTAGATATCTACTTGGAAATCTGCACGGCAATATCGCTGTGCTTGCGGAACGTGGAACTCTTCGTCAATGTAAGGTGACTCGGTGACTCGATGGACCAGCAGGAAACACTGCCACGAGAAAAAGACGAAAACAGGAAAAATCACAGCCGAAACATGTAAAAGGTTCATGGTCGGTCAAATTCGAAGACAAAGTTGAAAAAAGCAAAGGGAGTCCACATCACCAGCAGCCGTGTTTACGTTTTCACAGCTGCCGCCTCAGTTGTTTAAATTCTAGTAGCAAACAGATGATTTCATTGGTGCGTGAGGCTGTCAAGCGAACCAATGGTCATGCGTATCACCCTCACCCGGCACACTCGGGTGACTCGGGCTGACTCGGGCGCACTCGCTTCTCACACGTGTTGTTTATGTTTCTAAGAGCGCCGCATGGTTTGAAGATTTTTATGTGGTGTGATTGAACCGAATTTTCCTATTTTTGATCGATCTCGCACCAAATATGTCTCGACTAATTGTCAAAAACTTGGCGAACAGCGTGAGTTAAATCATTTGCCTGCTCTTTTGATTTGATTGAACAAACTTTTTAAAAAACAAACAGGTTACGGAAGAAAAGCTGCGGGAGTGTTTCGGAGTTAAGGGCATCATCACTGATGTCCAACTCAAATTCACAAAGGATGGCAAATTCCGGCACTTTGGATTTGTTGGGTTTAAAAGTGCCGAGGAGGCGTTGTCTGCAAAGGAATACTTGGATGGAACTTTTATCCGAGGCACCAAAATCCAGGTTGCCGTTTGTGCAGATTTAGGTGAGTTTTATTTTTTGTTCATCACGTATGTATTTATGTATGATGATTTTTGCAATTAGGTGACGACAAAAAGCCAAAAGCTTGGAGTAAGTATGCCGCTGATAGCACAGCTTACAAAAAGGAGCACAAGGATGAACTGAAAAAGGAGGAGGAGGAAAGATCGAAAGCTAAACAAGAGGAAAAGAAGAAGAAAAAGAAAAGCAAAAATTCTGAACTAATTGAAAAAGTTGTTCTTGTGTTTAAACCTCAATCTTTTCTAAATTAATGATTTTCCAGCACAAAGATGATCCTCTTTTTGCCGAGTTTCTTGAAACCCATGGTAAAAGTTTAGATGAGTTGGTCGAAAAAGAGCCAGAAGGAAAGGAAGAAAATAAATCTGCGAGTAAAGATTTAGATGAAGAGGATGACCAGCCCAATGACAAAGAGGCGAATAAACAAATTTCTGATTTGGAGGTAATCTTAAAAAAATAAATGGGAAATATTTTATATTAAAATCGCTTTTGCAGTACCTGAAATCGATCACAGAAAACACGGAAGGAAAGGAAAAGCGCAAGAAGAAGGAGAAGGTGCCCAAACCAGCGCTAAGGAATACTCTCTTCACAATAAAAATTAGAGGATTGGGCATGAAACATAAAAAGAAAGACATCAAGCAATTCTTCGGAACTGTGAAACCAAAAAGCGTGCGGTTGTGCAGCAAAGTAAAGGGAATTGCTTATGTTGGCTTCAACACTGAGAAAGAGATGAAGCAGGCGCTGAAAAAACACAAGAGTTTCCTTGGTAAATTAATTACCCACTGATAATTTCCACCAATCAATTAAAATAATATTTTTGCAGAGGGCAAACAGCTTCAGGTGAGCGCCTACGGCACTCCCAAGGAACAATCAGGGGAGGAGGCAAAGGATAAGTGGAAGCAACAAGAGGAGAGTGTCAAAAATGAGGAGAGCATCGCCGAGTCAGGCTGCATCTTTGTGCGCAACCTGTCTTACACCACCAGCCAGGAGGATCTCGAGCCTCTCTTTTCCCAATATGGTCAGTCTATCAGAAAAGGCAACTTTAGCAATTATTTGTGCAACCAACAAATAATTTTTCCTTTTTTACTGTTTAACCAAATTGAAATGGTAGGTCCTGTTACTGAGGTCAGCGTGCCAATTGATAGACTGAGTCGTAAAATGAAGGGCTTTGCGTGCATCACATTCATGGTTCCTGAAAACGCGGTGAAAGCGTACACGGCGCTCGATGGAACCGTATTTCAAGGCCGAATGCTTCACCTCTTACCTGGCAAGACCAAAAAGTCTTTCACAGAAATGGCAGAAGAAGGCGAGTTGGAAAATTAGGACTTTGCAATTTTCAATGCGTGTTTAAAACCCAATAATCTCTTTTAAAATTATGATACACTATTTTTAGTATTACTTTTATCTCCATCATGTCAATTCTCAAATTAGTTATTTTTCAGTTTTTATACTAGCCTTATTATTATTATTATTTTTGTTTGTTTATTCTCACACTAGGTCAATTTACATTCATGTTATCAAAAAAGTCGTAAAATTTTTTAAAAAAATGCTTGATTTTTTTTCAATTTGTGTACTTGGAAAATATTTTCAATTAAAATTTAGTTTTAATATCATTGTAATTAAATGCCAATTATTTATTTGTTTTTCAAATAAAACTTGAAATTACGAAAACCTCTGATATAACGACACATGACTTGAAACTCATTATTTTTTTCTCTTGTTTGTTCAGATGGTTTAAGTTTCAAACAGAGACAGGCGCTAAAGAAGAAAGCACAGTCTGGCTCGTCGCACAACTGGAATTCGCTGTTCCTTGGCCAGAATGCGGTTGTCGACGCTATGGCAAAGAGTTACAACACAAGCAAGGAGCGAGTACTGGACTCTGAGTCTGGCGACAGTGTTGCAGTTCGACTCGCGCTTGGAGAGACACAAATTGTGCTTGACACCAAGAACTTCTTGGAACGCAACGGAGTCTCTCTGGACGCCTTCAACCAGGTACAAAATTACTAGGGCAAAGAACACCAATAGCTTTTTGTTAGGTCAAAGTAAAGGTGTTGAAATGAGACAATTTAAGGCATTATTGCAGTGCAGTAAGAATTACAGTCAACTTTTCCTGAGAGTACTTGCATTAAAACATTTCTAGTATCAAATAGCTATTTTTCCCTTACTCAATTTATTTCCCTTGCCCAATTTTATCTGATGAACTAAGTATCAAAGCTCATTTAGTCACGATGTAAATCTGACCTAAAATTATTTAACCATTTTTTGGAAAATTTAGCATTAAATCATTCCTCTCTATGAATATTGTGGTATTTTAGGCGCCTAAGTCACGTTCAAAGAACACGATTTTGGCCAAGAATCTGCCTGCGGAAACAACTGCTGAGGAGCTGAGGGAAATGTTTGGCAAGCATGGTGAGCTAGGCCGTTTAGTGCTCCCTCCGAGCGGCGTCACTGCAATCATCGAGTTCTGCGACCCGTCTGAGGCCAAGACCGCCTTCACCAAGTTGGCATATACAAAATTCAAGCACCTGCCACTCTACCTTGAATGGGCGCCAGAGGAGACATTTTCCGTCCAGACCAAGCCCAAGAGCAAAAAGCAACCTGCAAAGAAGCAAGAAAATGGTTCAAACGTGGAAACTGACGAGGGGCAGCAGAAAGAGGAACAGGCCGCTGAGGAGGAAGAGGAGAAGGAGGAAGAGGAAGTGCAAGCAGAGAACGACACCACTTTGTTTGTCAAAAATCTCAATTTCAGCACGTCAGAAGACGCTTTGCGGCAGGTTTGAATTTTCTTGTCTCTCAATATTTTGATATTCAATCATAATTCCAGCACTTCGCGAAATGCGGAAAACTGGCGAGGGTAAGCGTGGCTAGGAAGAATGACACGAAAAATGTGGGCAAGACGCTGAGTATGGGCTACGGCTTTGTCCAGTTTTTGCGTAAGTCTTGCGCAGACAAGGCCTTGAAGACGTTGCAGCACTCGATGCTTGATGAACACGCCATTGAGCTGAAGAGATCCAACAGAAGTCTACAGTAAATTAATTTTTTAATTAATTCCCTTAGCAGACTATAATATGCCTTTTGTTTCTAGGGGTGATGTGGCGACAACCAGAAAGCAGGCCGCTGTTGGAAAGCAGACGGGCAACAAAATCATTGTGAGGAACATTCCATTCCAGGCAACCAACAAAGAAGTTCGAGACCTCTTCAAGTGAGTTTCGCTTCATGAAAGGAATCTCTTAAACTCAATATTTTGATCAGGGTCTTTGGCGAACTAAAGGCTGTGAGGCTTCCTCGCAAGATGGTGGGAACAGGACCGCACAGAGGCTTTGCATTCGTCGAGTTCTGTGGCAAAGGCGACGCTAAGAGAGCGTTTGACGCCCTGTGCCAGAGCACCCATCTTTACGGCAGGCGGCTTGTGCTCGAGTGGGCCGCGCCGGAGGAGTCCATTGACGAACTGCGCAAGAGAACGGCCCAACACTTTCACCAAGGTAACCAGCCCCAACTCTTGTTCATGCAAACGGTTAACATTCCTGGTGCAGATGGTCCTGGCAGTTCAGCTAAGCAGTCGAGAAAGAGTGTTTTGAAAATGGACTTGTCTAATAAAGAAGACGACGATGATGATTAAGGTAACAGCAAAAGATTTAATTCCACGTATCACAATTAAAGATTCAGATAATTGTTGTTTAAAACAGTTTCCCCGCAAACTTTGCCTTGTCCTGGGCGTCTCTTTTCCTTTCTTCCTCGTCGATTTTCTTGAGGTCTGCAGCGACCGCCTGCGCGAGGTTTGGCTGTAATTGTGCCACCCTCTGAAGGTCTTTTCTCGCCTCATTTGGGTTCCAAGCGCCGATATGCGCTTTTCCTCGCCTGAACAGTGCCTTTACACTGTCTGAAAGTTGTCTGCATTAGAAACAAGCGATTATTTAGTCAGAAAGACCCAATCACCTGGCTCGCTCTCAAGCACTGTGCTGCAGTGTTCGATGACGGCGTAGTACTCGCCCTGGTTGAGTCTACATTGGGCAAAGTTGAGCAGCAGCGGCAGTTTTTGCGCGTTCAGCACGTTCCACTCCTGATCACCAGGCTTTTCTTTGAGCATCAGGTGCTCCAGCATTCCTATCGCCTCCGAGTATTTCTCGGACGCCTCCTGGCACAGACCCTTGCGAAAAAGCTCATTGCCCTGCTCTCGCAGCCGCGGCACTGAGTCTGCCTTCTCCTCCTCACTCAGCTGCCACGACTCTCTTTTGTATTCGTCCTCCACACTCAGAAGTTCTAAAATAGTATTTTTTTTTCAAGATCCTCAATAATGTTGGTAACAAAATTTAGTGGGAAATGTTATATTAAATTTTATCACATTCAAACTCACCCATGACGAACTCAAGGTCGCATGGCACCCTCATGAGATGATTGAGGTCGTCATAGCCGATTCCCTCTGTCTGCAGAGTGACGCCGCAGCAGTGGTGGTTGCGATGCTCCTTGGGCTTGAACGAGTCTCGCAACGTTTTTGACACAAATGGATAAGACGCGACCAGCTGCCGACAATAAAGTCAGGATTTTCAGTCAGCTGTTTAGTGTCAGACAAAATTGTCTTACGCTTTTGTCGACAGTAAACTGCGAAACCTCGTTCAAGCTCATTGTCTGAATGATCGCCTCCCACACCTCCAACTTGAATTTTTTGCCCAGGATCAGCTCCATTGGCTTGCCCATTTTTCTACTGTCGTCTAGAATGGTCTGGTCGTCACATCTCTTGGTCACAAAGTGGAAGTGAACCTTTAAAAATAAAAAAAGCATGAATTTTTGCTTACAGCGGTTTGATTTTGTCGACGAAGTCACTTTTGATTTATTTTCAAATAAATATGGTGCACATTTTTCCCTTCACCTTGGTGCCTGATTGGATAGGTTTATATTGCTTCCCGGCGTGCAGGATTTTCTTCTGGATTAATGACGAGTCGACCATGTTTGCCTGACCTTCAATCGATCGCCTGCAATCTGAATCAGACGATAATGAATAATTCTCCCCTTGGGATGTCAAGTGCGTGTCCACGGTGACGGTGCACCCTCTTTCGACTTTCTCTAACGCTTGCTTTTCAATTTGACTTGACAATAACAAAGCACGCCTTCAGCTGGTCGATAGCGGGTGCAGCGCGCATGCTCGCCGTTTTCAGGAGTTTTCGGAGGCGCGCGATCTCGGCTCTCATGTGCATTCCACACGCACCGACTGACCACTTTTGCCCGATTTTTGGTTCACAGGAGGATGTGAGAGCGGGAGGGGGATGAGCAGCAGCAGCAGCACGCCGTACGTGCAGAAGCTGGCCCTGCGGAAGGCCAAGCCGGCCGACTCGGTGGTGCAGCGGGTGCTGAGCGCCAAGGAGCAGCGCGCGCGGCAGCTGGAGAACGAGGTGGGCGCCCTGCGGAGGCAGCTGCACCAGCTGAGCACCGAAAACCGCCTGCTGCACGCGCAGAACAAGAGACACGCCGCCGCCCTGGGCCGCTTTCAGGACGTCGAGGCAGAGCTGCCGACGCTGCTGGCCGGACACGCGGACGAGGTGCGAGCTCTGCGCCAACGTTGCCAGCGCTTGGCCGTCGAGAGCCGCGAGCAGGCGCGCGAGCTGCGTACCAAGACGGCCGCCCTGCAGCTCGCCAGGGAGCAGGTGGCCCGACTGCGCGGAGTGCTTGAGGATAAAGGCCTGGTCGAGCGACAGCTACTGCAGAAGCGGCTGGAAGAGGCCGAGGCGCGCGTCCGGGAGTTGGAGCAGCAGCTGACCGAGGTCAGCAGACGGCTCGAGCTCGAACAGCGTAGCAGCCGCCACCACCTGGCCAGGGAACAGCGTCGGACGCGTGAGGCTCAAGAGGAACTGAGTAAGGCCGAGCTGCGCATCGGACAGCTCGAATCCGACGTCCGCCGCACTCAGCGCACCATGCCCACCGCCGCTGTTCTCTTCGCCAGACGCGGCCGTGCCGAAAAACCGGCGTCCAAGCCCGACTCAGACAGTGAATTGCACCTCCCCTCCTCGTCCGACGGAAGCGAAGACGATGAGGAGCTGGCCAGGCTGTACGAGCCAAAGCAGGTGGCGTCGCTGCAGGCACAGTGGGCCGTCGACTCTCGCACCTTCAGCCTCAGGCAGCCGTCAGTACCTCCGCCGCCGCCACAACAGCCGCCTCTGCAACCCAGCGGCTTTCTCCCTGAGCTGCGCGAGGAAGAGGCCAAACCCAGCGGCACTGGTGGCAGCGACGACTCTGACGGTGACAACTACACCAAGGAGGCGCTGCTCAAGGCCCTCGAAGAGATCGACCGGCAGAACCTCGTCGCTACCAAGGCAGAATCAGTTTTTGCTGCAAGCAATGGACACGCGTTAGGTGTCAGAGACTAAAAATAAGCCAAACTGTTGTGCATTACGTCACGTGTGTATACCATGCTGCTAAAGTTTCCCGACCCCTTATTTTGTTTTTTTTATATGTGTACAGAAAATAATAAAAATATATACATATATTGACAAGCAATTATGAAAGTTTTTCTTCCGAGAAATGATGAGTTTCAAATTGAGAGAAATTAAGTAACGAAATAATTGCTTTACTCAACAGAAAGTTGAGAAATGTACTTAAATATGTTGCTACATAAAAAATTTACACTTTAATTCTCATCTTATGACAGATTAACTCGATTAACTTGTGGTATTATTTTGATTAGCATACATTCTTGTTTAATATTCCTTAAAGTTCTAATAATTAAAAATATCGACTTTGGCTTTGATTTCAACTAAATTATAATATGAACAGGACACGTAAAATAAAATAATGTTTAACTTAAGCTTAATTACCGTCGTAAGGCCAAAGATATTTATTGAAATATTTTCAAATTAACAGGCCATAATACTTTCACCCACTGAAAACTATTCATCAGTAAAATTTTTCATCACAAATAGAAATAAAGCGAGAAAGGTACGAAACGTAACCAACAACATTGGTGACTGAAAAGTCACAGAAACATGGCTCCGATTCGTACCCCGCTCTTGCTCTCCCCAGTTATAGCAACTATTGGCTACGCCCACTGCAACTTTAAAAGTAAATTATTATTCTCATGTTATTTTCGGGCCGTACAGAAGTCAACAGACAGAAACCAGTGCTAGAGTGTTCGCGTATTCTACGCGGCACGCGGCAGCTTTTTCTCCAGCTAAAAATTTAATAAATACGTAGCATGCAACGAAATCTGAACAACTTCGTGCCAGTGGACGCGGACGCAGAGCACTTCCACAAGAGGATCCACTGCAGGAGCGGTCACATCACCGTGCGCTACAGGGATCACGTTTTGGTGTGGGGTGGTTCAAGGGTAAGTGCAGCAACACTCCCTGAAAAGAACCCTTATTTAACGCCCGCATTGTTCTTACAGGAGGTGCATTACGACAACGGAACAAATCACGAATACCACGATGCAAACGAGCTGATGATGTACAATTGCCTCACTGAAGTTTGGTAAAATTTCATCTGTTTAGAAAATTTTATCGATTATTTATATTAGATAGATTAGTTAGATTATTATCTAATGATGTATGTATCATTAAAGGACGCGGCAGTTCACTTCAGGAGAGGTGCCCTTCCGATGCTCGGGTGCTTGTGGGGTTGTCCTCGACCATTTCCTCTACGTCTTTGGGGGTTAGAGAAAAATGAAGTTTAATTTTATTTAATTTAAACATAACATGCCAATCATTTCACTTGTACTATTCATATGAAATTATGGATTGATGCTGGCATGCGATGATGAAAAACACGATTGAAAGAAATATATTATTTTTGCTAGTTGCATGTATTTTTACGCTCATCATGAAATGAAAATAATTTAAGTTGTTCAAAGGCATGAATATCTTATTCATGAAACTACTATTATTGATTCTGGCAGACGTCACTTATTCGCTTAATTGAAATTGTATTTCCTGACCATGCAAGCCAATAGAAAATTTCCACCTGCAACTTTTTCCAATTACTTGAATCTCTGTCTCGTTTTTTAAATATTAAAAAATATATATTTAAATGTCAGGATTCCAAGTGATATTCGACGATTTCTTCCAAGAAAGTATTGAGGCGCCAGGTAACTCACTTCACCGCTTAGATTTACGGACGATGACCTGGCAGGAATTGAGGCCGGCAGGCGTCCATCCAGTGCCTTGTGACAAACTGGCAGGGTGGGAGTTTAATGGAAGGTAACTGTTCATTATTAAATATCAAGACAAAAAAATCATTGATTTTATCAGGTTGTATTTCTTTGGCGGCTTTGGTCCTCCACCAGAAGACTTTGCCAACGTACCGTTCACATACATCCAATGCATGTCCAACACCGAGTATCCTCCCAGGGGCTGGAACAACCAGTTTGTGTGCTACGACCCTGAAATCAACTGCTGGACGTGGCCACGTACAAAAGGTTGCACGCCGTCACCGAAGGCCGCGCATGCAGCCGACATCAGGAATGGCAAAGCCTACATCTTTGGAGGAAGGCTGCTGCAGGAGCGGGTCAACGAGCTCCACTGCATCGACATGGACACAATGCGCTGGTCTGGAAAGTGGGTTGAAGGCAAGGGTAGTGGGATTTTCATTGATTAGTTTAATCATGCGTTGCAGTTTGACTCAAAATTCCTCGGAAGCACCTGAAGGCAGATCGTGGCACAGCTTTACGTTCATTGACAACAACACTGCTATAGTGTATGGCGGCTTCTCCCAGAAGGACATGATTTTAAGTATGTGATGCTTTTATTAATATTTTTCTTTGTCTGTAATGAATCTGTTAATCATGGCCAAATCAGCATATTATAAGACAATAAGGGATTGACAGTATAGTATTTATGGATAAAATCATCATGATAGCCCAAAATTTTCAATATAGCATTTATTTCTAGTTATAGACTTAACAATTTGTTTAGATAATACTTGAAAATCAAATTATAAAATTCTTGTTTTTTTTATTGTATAGACTAATGGACTCCCCTTGACAAGATGATCAATCGATTAATGGGTCCTCATTTTACTTTCTGAAATTCCCAGACCTTAAAAGTAACTTCAGATGCCTTTAACGTATTTTTTTACTAAATTTTAGTTTTCACAATTCATAAAATTAGATTTTCTTTCATATTTAATTTAGGGGTTTCCCAATTAAATCAAATAAATTTGACATTTAAATAATAATATATGATAGTTTCAAATATTATATTTTATTCATATTATATACATTCTTCATTCATTATCAGAATACCTATTGACTGTTTATATTTAGAAGACCCTGCAAATAGTTTTCTTTCTAAATATATTATTTTTTAAGCTAGAAGCTGCTTTTTTGCCACTTGCAGATAAAAATCACAAAAAAAATACATATTGATGGATTCATATTATCAATGAGAGTCTGCACACCAAATATTATCAGGATTTGATAAAAAATCCCATTTTTAAATCAATTTACCTTGATTTGACTTTTTGAATTGGTGTAAAAGTTCCAATTTTATCTCTGAGGCAATGTAGGCCAAAAATATAATTTTTAATCTGTTGATAGGAAAATTAAATCTCAAGATAGAGTGAGATGTTTTCCTATGATTTTATGGCTAGGTTATTGGTTATTGAATTGATTTTTAATTTTATTTCAATTCGCTGGCCGTAAAATCTTGGGGAAATATCTAACTCGATCTTAAAATTTACTTTTTATGCAAATTATTAAACAACTTAATATCCAACTGATCCATTTGGGGAATTATCTCATCAACATTTTGCTATTATTTGTACATAGACTATTTAAAATTGAAAAGTGTACCGTCAAAACCTTTCTAATTGGATTAAAACGCAGGCGACGTGTGGTCATTAGACACTGAGAATGTGAAATGGTCGCGTGTGCTGGGCCAGCACGCGCCACGCCTGTGGCACAGAGCGGTCAATTTTTCGCAAGGCAGCCGCGAAGTGGAGCTGCACGTCGTAGGTGGATACCAAACAAGCGTTTACCAGACGAAAGCAGTACGTTAAAAGAACTAACGATGCTGAGGAGAAATCACTAAATCACAAACAAAACTAAGAAGCGCAAAGGCTGACCGCGCGGTGTCTTTGTCTTCAGATGATTGCTGGAGGATGATGGTGGGCCAGAATGGCTTTGTCGGGTGGGACGAGATTCCTCTGGCCTATGACCACGGCCACCCGAGGTTTCTGCACACCTCGTGCCAAGGACGCCCAGGCGAATTGATTGTTCACGGCGGCTATGTCCAGCCATATTATCAACTCTCGTTCCTCCACCAAGTTAATATTATGACTCCGCTTTTTGTGGCCCAAATAACCAAATAATTTTCATTGTGATTTCTCCTCACAGCATGGTGTGTGTTAACGCATGAAAAATAATAAAATTGCACTGTTAGACTTTTATATCTGCTAATTAGTGTCGTTTTAGGAACTCGCTGACTCATTGCTCACCCTGAACTTCCAGCCCAAGTCGCTCTTTAGGTATGATTTTTTTAATTTTTAATGGTTTATTTATTTGAGACTTTGGATTACAGGCTCTGCATTCGAGCGTGCGTGGGTTATTCAGAGGAGACGCAAAGCCAATGGAGCGTGCTGCCAAAAGCGATCGAAAGAGTCCTTAAAGCTCGTCTCGAACAAGTTTAGCTATCCATTTGATATTCTCATTTTTTGACAAGTATTGTTTTACGCCAAGTATTGTCTCATTTAAATATGTGGAGTCACTCTTATAAGTACTTAAAGCTTGATGCGTTTCTTAAAAATATTTTAGTCGGTTTTTCAAAATTAATTCCTTTGTTGCATTGATCTGCAACCCTGAAACAACAATTGTCTGAATGATAGATTTATTTAAATATACATAGTTTCATGTTGTCAGGATAAATATAATATGATCATCCTTTTATGGCTCTAACAATTTTTTCTTATTATCAAGGAAGGAATGAACTGATGGACTACTGAACTAATTGTGATTTTTGCCTCTGTTTAAATAAAAATCGTGACTGAATCCAAACAAAGCTTTTTGTTTTCGAAATGCCTCTACAAAAATGTCAAAAATTTATCCAAATTGACTATTAACTATATGTAATGTACTTAGTTTCTTTATATTTAACTATGCGTAAAATGCAGCAAAATAAGATTCGCTGCGAGGATAGATCATTCGCGCCACTTGATGAGATGAATGTGGGCGTGTCCTCTGGGTTCAGGGAACATGATGTGTTCATATGTTTGCTCTCAGTTTTTCATTTTCATTGGTGCTGGTTGATAACGTAAAGAGCTAAAGAGGCTTTCATCTCAATGGAACTCAATCGCTTATGGAAAATTGGATTTTGCAAATAGAGGGATCCGACTTTGCCGAAATCTACCACATTTTCAAAGTCCTGCAGTTAGTGGTCGTCTTCACGATAATCGAGTTGTTCATCCAACTTTTACTATGAACAGCGTCAGTGAAGAATGCAACGAGTTGAAGAACTCGTACGACAAGTGCTTCAATGAGTGGTTCAGCCTAAAGTTTTTAAAAGGCGAGAAAAGCGACAAGATGTGTGCTGAACTCTTTGAAAAGTATCAGCAGTGTGTTAAGGTTGGACGTTCATTCGACTCTAATTTGTGCCATTTCAATTCCTTTGTTCCTTTCAGAATGCGATGAAAAACCAAAACATTAGCATAGAAGACGTCGAGCAGTTTCAGCTGGGCTCCGAACAAGAGAAAAAAGCTCCTCCAAAGAAATAAAAAATGTGATTCGAGTGTAACGTATCACATTAGCTTTTCATAATTGTATTATTTATGAGTGGCACTATTCGCACCTAAATTAGGTGCGAGTAGAAATTTAACACACCTAAATTTGGTGCGAATATTAGAGGCTTGAGGTACATAACGGCAGAGTAGACTCAACTCTTAGAACAATGTTGATTTTCTGTAAACTCCAGCAAAATTTCAACTTGAGACTATTATTGAATTAGCTTCAGCCCTGATGGGACCTGAGCCGGCGCTTTCCTTCGCCTGCGGAAGCTACCGGCATAACAGGTTAGTTGTATCTCATCCCATTCGCACCAAATTTACGTGCGTGAAGTTAAATCCATAATTTTTATTTTTTTTTCTTGATGGGAATTGTTATTATTTTTGTACGAGTTGTTCCGTGTTTAGTTGTATTGAAATTCGCTTGTTCTGCCTGCGGCCATCAGGACATACTAAATTGTTCATTTCTTGCGCCACAGATCTTGCTTAAAGTGGTTTTTATCTTGTGAGTAACTGATATTGCAATAAATAATAGTAAATATAATTCTACTTATTTAACTTTTTTTTATTTGGCAATCATGATCTAAACACTGCGTTATAGCAGATAGATGTTCTATTTGGAGTTGACAAACTTCTGCATCCTTTCAAGAAGGCCAACATATTGGTTGTGTTCGTACTTAGTCGCAAAGTCAGACAATTTAAGGGCAAATTCATTGGAAACTCCCTTCTCTTCAAGCAGATTCATCAGCAGGTCATACAGGTTCTGTGATACATTTAAATTAGGATACATTATGATTTCTGATTAAATTTAACTTACGCCATCAAGAATTTCTCCACTGACGGCGTAGGTTTCGTCCTTCCATTCTCCCTTGTACATGGTGACTTCATCAATGCTGAAAACATCCTCTGCAAATAATTTCATTACTTCAATTAAAAGTTCAACTATTTTTAATTAAGGACGTACGGTACTCGTCATCTGGATTTTGATGATCAGGAGTAAGGAATGAGCAAGTTAGGCCCAAAATTTCATCACCCCTGATCAGCTCAACCTCAAAGGTAGGCTGGGAACGCATTTCAGAAATTTCCTGATGCTCTTCTTGGTGAGAACCTCCGTCAGCGTCCACCGTGTGGTTAATATTGAAGTAAATTTTAATTCTAAAAAAAAAGTATTGCATCATCACAACGGATTTCAATAGAAGCCCATCAATTCCCTACCTTTCCTTTCCAGATTCTTTGGAAAGCTCCAGTTCCGAGCCTTCAGCTTCAATCTTGAAGCCATCCAGTTCCTTGGGAATATTGCCCTGCTGCTTCTGTGTCTTTTTCTCTGTAGAAATTTCGTCGGTCAGAAAGTCCACCAAGTCTTTTTCAGCTGTTCATGGAATAGTAATGTATACAATAACATTATAAAATCAAAATCTAGAAAATCATTTTTATGTACTACATACCTTTAGTGTGCACTTTCTGGTGGTTGCAGCAGGAGCAGGTAAGACTGTGATTATTGGTCTTCAGCATCTGATTATTTGCCGATGACGATGAGCACATGTGCCACAAAGTGCGTGTGTACAGATTAGTTGAGGCGTTTGGGCCGGCCACAACTAATTGTCTCACAGGATTCAAAATGCTCCTCATTGATGAGATTCTCGCCGCCGCTTTCACGATGTTGTTCATCTTGAGTGATTATAATAAAGCTACTTATTGTTAAATGCAAAAAATTTCTAGAAATTGCAGAACGGTCCTACAACTTAAACTTGACAATGAGCCTTTACGACTTTGATCTAAACACGTTGTTTTTCAATGCAGTTGGTACTAATACACACACACACCACACCGGCATTGGCGGCAGCAGCAGCACTGCTTCATATCATCATAACTTCTTCAAGGGGGAATTTTTATGGATCCATGGATCCCTCTAAACAATCAGTGAAGAGTAAGGAAAGGAGGACGATAATCTCTCTTGAAATTACTGTTAAAGGAGCTATTTTAATCTAAAAATGTTCATAATATATACATAAAACATGATTTTTACGCTGATGATTAGTTAATTTATATTTTAAATTAATTAATTGCATGGGTTTCATTTTAATGTTATTTTGCAGCTGTACACATTTCATGAAAAACGTGCAGTTTGCCGGCTAAAATTAGTAAAATTGAATCAAGGAGCTATTGTTATACTTTCGATCTGTGTTCATGTGTTACTTTTATCAAAAATTCAAAGTTTTGAATGAGCTTTAAACAGAATGATTCACCTGGAATTTTTTAAAAGAGTTCATGAAATTAAAAACTCAACTGGTGATTTATTAACATTAAAAAGACAAGCTTAAACCAGTTACGTAATAGTCGTAATAGCAGTCAGCTTTTGAGTATGAGCTTATGCTCATGTTGGCCATTCTGACCTGATTCTGACTGACAGTGCGCTAAGAGTTTGGAGCGGTTTGGAGGTAATAAGCGTAATAAGCATTTACCAACAAACCTGAATAATCAGACCCAACGCATTAGTCACATAATTTTCAGTCAAAAACCTGCATCAGTAGAAAAATTATTAAATCAGGGATGCAAGCGATTAATTAGACTTACAACAGAGTGCAAGTTATTTGAGAAAAGTACGTAAAAGAGCTTTGTTTAGGATGCGCGCGCCATCTTGGTATCCGGCGTGTGCATTTTTGGCTAATACAACCGGCTTGACTGTTTTTTAGGAAAAAAGTAATAACATTTGACAAATTTACAGAATGGCCGGGCTCCCGCCGTATCATCTATTGGGGCCGAACCCGTGGGCCATGATGGCCCAGCAACAAGTGCAGATGGCCGCGGCGGCCCAGGCGGCACACGCACAGGCCGCTCAGCAAGCCCAGATGCAGGCCCAGGTGGCCCACGCTGCGGCCCAGGCACAAATGATGGCCCAATCATCGGGTCAGCCTCAGCCGCAGAAGGCTGACTTTATCTCCGAGGAAAAACTGCAGGAAAAAGGTTCATTAGCAAACGGAAGACGCCGAGAAAGTTAATAATTTTAATTAATTTGTTCATAGCCCAAAAATGGCAACAATTGCAGTCCAAAAGGTTCGCGGAGAAGCGCAAGTTTGGTTTTGTGGACGCGCAGAAAGAGGACATGCCTCCGGAGCACCTGCGCAAGATCATCAGGGACCACGGTGACATGAGCAGCAGGAAATACAGACATGACAAGCGCGTCTATTTGGGGTGAGTGTCGTCCCTATCACTCCCTAAGGTGTCTGAGCGGCGCTTCATGCATTGGCTGGTGTATTTTTTCAGGGCACTTAAGTACATGCCGCACGCTGTCATGAAGCTGCTTGAAAATATGCCCATGCCCTGGGAGCAAATCCGGGATGTGAAAGCGTTGTACCATATTACTGGCGCCATCACCTTTGTCAATGAAATCCCGTGGACCATCGAGCCGGTCTATATTGCTCAGTGGGGGTATGTAAATCAAAATTTTATTTTCTTGTTTGATGGCAAAATAATTTTATTTTAGCACTATGTGGATTATGATGAGGAGAGAAAAGCGAGACAGACGGCATTTCAAGAGAATGCGTTTTCCTCCCTTTGATGATGAGGAGCCGCCGCTCGATTACGCTGACAACGTGCTGGACGTGGAGCCGCTCGAGGCGATCCAAATTGAGTTGGACTCTGAGGAAGATGGCGCAATAGCTGAGTGGTTTTATGACCACAAAGCTTTGGTCGGCACAAAGTAAGCATTCCTTCTCGGATTTTAAAGACAGCGTTTAGTTTGGGAAACAGAAATTATTGAGATTTAGAATGAAGAAATCTTTATCAAGAATAATCAGACTAAAAAATTACTTCAGGTACGTCAACGGCTCAACATACCGGAAGTGGAACCTATCGTTGCCCCAGATGGCCTGCTTATACAGGCTGGCTAATCAGCTGCTGACAGATCTGGTCGACAACAATTACTTCTACCTGTTTGACTTGAAGTCATTTTTCACGGCTAAAGCCCTCAACATGGCCATTCCAGGCGGACCCAAGTTTGAGCCTCTCATCAAGGACGCCAGCACCCAGTGCGTTTTACACAGTTAAACTTAATTTTAAAGTCAATAAATTTTGATTTTATCAGGGATGAGGACTGGAACGAGTTCAATGACATCAACAAAATCATCATTCGACAGCCGGTCCGTACTGAGTACCGGATTGCGTTTCCCTATCTGTACAACAACATGCCACACTTCGTACACATGCCTTGGTACCACACTCCCAACGTGGTTTATATCAAAACCGAGGATCCTGACTTGCCCGCCTTTTACTTTGATCCGCTCATCAACCCAATCTCACACCGAAATGCAGTCAAGGTGAGCTTAAGATGTGGTGTAACGTCATACATATCTTGATCCCTCTGTTAATTTTTGTATAAATATATTAACTTGGTAATATTTTTGCAATGATGATACGCGCAGGGGTCCTGAAATCGGCCAGACATGTGGGCCGACGGACCAGATAAACGCGGCTCCAGATCCTTCAGTTAGGTCAGGGCCACGTTTATCCAGACCGGAAAAAGCGCATACTGAGCTTCCTCTACAACATAAAAATCTTCAAATTGAGATGAAGTGAATTAGTTTTTTTTTATAAGTGCGACTCTCATGGTTGCAGGTGGTGGAGCTGATTCCTGATGATGAGGAGGAGTTTGAGCTGCCAGAGTTTGTGCAGCCGTTCCTGCAAGAGACACCGCTTTTTTCAGACCACACGGCAAACGGCATCTCACTGCTGTGGGCGCCGCGGCCGTTTAACATGCGTTCAGGCCGCACGAGACGCGCCATTGACGTGCCGCTGGTCAAGTCGTGGTACCGCGAACATTGCCCTCCTGGACAGCCAGTCAAGGTGCGCGTCAGCTACCAGAAGCTGCTCAAGTACTACGTGCTAAATGCACTCAAGCACCGCCCACCTAAGCCACAGAAGAAGAGGTTTTACCTGCCACTCTTTAGATTACATTCAATTTCTAACTGAATCTGTTCCAGGTACCTGTTCCGCTCGTTCAAGGCCACGAAGTTCTTCCAGACGACGACCCTTGACTGGGTGGAGGCGGGCCTGCAGGTCTGCAGACAGGGTTACAACATGCTCAACTTGCTGATCCACCGAAAGAACTTGAATTATCTTCATCTTGACTACAACTTCAATTTGAAGCCAGTCAAAACTCTGACCACCAAGGAGAGAAAGAAGTCGCGTTTCGGAAATGGTACTTCATGCTCCCATAAGCTATTTCTTTTGTAATTATCTCAATTGTTTGGCTGCAGCATTCCACTTGTGCAGAGAAATCCTGCGACTGACCAAGTTGATAGTGGACTCGCATGTTCAGTACAGACTGAACAACGTGGACGCCTTTCAATTGTCTGACGGCCTTCAGTACATCTTCGCACACGTTGGTCAACTGACCGGCATGTATCGTTACAAATACAAGCTGATGCGACAGATTCGCATGTGCAAAGATCTCAAGCACATCATCTACTACCGCTTCAACACCGTAATTACATTATATATAATTTTATTTTCAGTAAAATTAAGTGATATAAAACTATATAGCAGAGAGATTGAATTAAGCTATTCTCTCAGAAATATAAAATTTTCAATATTTCTACGATACAAAAAACATCCGTTGAATAATTAAGATTATCTATCACCATCTTCCACAGCCAGTTCTGAAATTGCATCATGATTTTGCCTTTTTTTCAGGGTCCCGTAGGCAAGGGTCCTGGCTGCGGCATCTGGGCGCCAGGTTGGCGTGTGTGGCTCTTCTTCATGCGTGGCATCACGCCTTTGCTTGAACGCTGGCTTGGTAACCTGCTGTCCCGTCAGTTCGAGGGCCGTCACTCCAAGGGTGTCGCTAAGACTGTCACCAAGCAGCGAGTTGAGAGCCACTTCGACCTTGAGCTCAGGGCTTCTGTAAGAATCGTTTCATTTCTTTACAAAATCAATCTCAATTTGAATGCCTTGAAAATGAAAGCATTTAACAAAAACGAAAGCTAATAATTAAATACGGCAGTATTAGAGAATTATTTTAATTTATTTTTTATTATATTTTTTTTTGCTCATATTATCCCTGTCCGAGGACCGGGAAGGGCGCGCAAAAAATGTATAAATATTTTAGGGTGGCATTAAATAAATAGAAACTTAATATAAATTAATGAATTAAAAACTCTGTATTTTAACACTTTAATGCCATTTTATTTTTCCCTCTAAAGGGAACTGAGTGAATTTTATGGTTGACCTGTTTCAGGTGATGCACGATATTGTTGACATGATGCCTGAAGGTATCAAGCAGAACAAGGCGCGCACGATCCTGCAGCACTTGTCAGAAGCGTGGCGTTGCTGGAAGGCAAACATCCCGTGGAAGGTGCCAGGTTTACCTACGCCGATTGAGAACATGATTCTGCGCTACGTTAAGATGAAGGCTGACTGGTGGACCAACACGGCGCACTACAACCGCGAGCGTATCCGGCGCGGTGCCACCGTCGACAAGACTGTGTGTAAGAAGAATCTAGGCCGACTGACGCGTCTGTATCTCAAGGCGGAACAGGAGCGGCAGCACAATTACCTTAAGGACGGTCCTTACATTTCGCCCGAAGAGGCGGTGGCCATTTACACGACGACCGTGCACTGGCTTGAGTCGCGTCGTTTTGCGCCCATTCCCTTCCCTCCGCTCTCCTACAAGCATGACACCAAGCTGCTGATCCTGGCGCTTGAGCGACTGAAGGAGGCGTACAGCGTTAAGTCGAGGCTCAACCAGAGCCAGCGTGAGGAACTCGGCCTGATTGAGCAGGCTTACGACAACCCTCACGAGGCGTTGTCGCGTATTAAGCGTCACCTGCTCACCCAGCGCGCCTTTAAAGAGACTGGCATTGAGTTCATGGACCTGTACAGCCACCTGATTCCGGTCTATGACGTCGAGCCGCTTGAGAAGATCACTGATGCCTACTTGGATCAGTACTTGTGGTATGAGGCGGATAAAAGACGCCTCTTCCCGCCGTGGATCAAGCCCTCTGATACTGAGCCGCCGCCACTGCTCGTCTACAAGTGGTGCCAGGGCGTCAATAACCTGCAGGACGTGTGGGATGTGAACGAGGGCGAGTGCAACGTGCTGCTTGAGTCACGATTTGAGAAGATGTACGAGAAAATCGATCTGACCCTGCTTAACCGACTGCTGCGTCTCATCGTCGACCACAACATTGCTGATTACATGACCGCCAAGAATAACGTGGTCATCAACTACAAGGACATGAACCACACCAACAGCTATGGCATCATTCGCGGTCTGCAATTTGCCTCGTTCGTTGTGCAGTACTATGGGCTTGTGCTGGATTTGCTTGTCCTTGGCCTTCAGCGTGCCTCTGAAATGGCTGGCCCGCCACAGATGCCCAACGACTTTCTCACCTTCCAAGACGTGGCCACTGAGGCTGCCCACCCCATCCGCCTCTACTGCAGATACGTCGACAGAATCCACATCTTTCTCAGGTTAATTCATATCTTTTTAAAAATTCATAAATAGCCACCAATTAGGAAAAATCTTAAGCTCAATTTAAAATGTGTTTTATATTTATTTTGTTTAATATTTGACATTATTTTCTGCAGATTTTCGGCCGAGGAGGCTCGTGATCTGATACAAAGATATCTGACGGAGCACCCTGACCCTAACAATGAGAACATTGTGGGTTACAACAACAAAAAGTGCTGGCCCAGGGATGCCAGGATGCGACTCATGAAGCACGACGTCAACTTGTGCGTATTAATTATTTCCCGACTTAACAAAAATGATTGTCTTATTTTTTTCTCTTATAGAGGTCGTGCTGTTTTCTGGGACATCAAGAACAGGCTGCCGCGCTCAGTGACCACTGTCCAATGGGAGAGCAGTTTCGTCAGCGTCTACTCCAAGGACAACCCCAACCTGCTGTTCAATATGGGAGGCTTTGAGTGCCGCATTCTGCCTAAGGTACGTTTGTTATGTTTAATCCAGCTGTGAATTTTTATTTAATCGTAAATCTAAATCAGTTATACAATTTTTATACCAAAAATATTCAGCTGTACCATTTAAAAGCGTGTGATATTTTATTTTTCAATTTTTTTTCAATTTATTACATGGAACTTTAATTTCAATTGTTATTCACGTTATATGTTTTTTCCCTTTTGCAGTGCCGAACGACGCATGAAGAGTTCACCCACCGCGACGGTGTGTGGAACCTGCAGAATGAGGTGACCAAGGAGCGTACAGCGCAGTGTTTCCTTCGTGTGGACGATGAGAGCCTGCAGCGTTTCCACAACCGCGTGAGGCAGATTCTGATGGCGTCCGGCTCGACCACGTTCACCAAAATCGTGAACAAGTGGAACACGGCGTTGATCGGCCTGATGACCTATTTCCGCGAGGCTGTAGTCAACACACAGGAGTTGCTGGACCTGTTGGTCAAGTGCGAGAACAAGATCCAAACTCGTATCAAGATTGGCCTCAACTCAAAGATGCCGTCGCGTTTCCCGCCTGTCGTCTTCTACACTCCCAAGGAGTTGGGAGGTCTGGGCATGTTGTCCATGGGCCATGTGTTGATTCCGCAGTCTGACTTGCGATGGTCCAAGCAAACGGACGTGGGTATCACTCACTTCCGCTCAGGTATGAGCCACGACGAGGACCAGCTCATTCCCAACCTGTACCGCTACATCCAGCCCTGGGAGTCAGAGTTCATCGACTCTCAGCGCGTCTGGGCCGAGTACGCGCTCAAGCGGCAAGAAGCGAACGCGCAGAACCGTCGTCTCACACTCGAGGACCTTGAGGACAGTTGGGACCGCGGCATCCCGCGCATTAACACCCTCTTCCAGAAGGACAGACACACGCTCGCCTATGACAAGGGCTGGCGAATCCGTACTGAGTTCAAGCAGTACCAGGTACGCAATAAAATCATGCATTCATCAATTGACAATAAGCCTGAAAAATTCAAATTTTACCAGAAGCAAGTTTTCATTCCTTTTTCTGGAGAGTAATATGTATCTTTTTTTGCTGTCATGCAGGTGCTGAAGCAGAATCCGTTCTGGTGGACGCATCAGCGTCACGACGGCAAGCTGTGGAACCTGAACAACTACCGCACGGACATGATCCAGGCGCTTGGTGGCGTGGAGGGCATCCTTGAGCACACGCTCTTCAAGGGCACCTACTTCCCCACTTGGGAAGGTCTGTTCTGGGAAAAGGCGAGCGGCTTTGAAGAGTCGATGAAGTACAAGAAGCTGACAAACGCGCAGCGATCGGGTCTGAACCAGATTCCGAACCGTCGGTTCACGCTGTGGTGGTCGCCCACGATCAACAGGGCCAACGTGTACGTCGGTTTCCAGGTGCAGCTCGATCTGACTGGAATTTTCATGCATGGCAAGATCCCGACGCTGAAGATCTCGTTGATTCAGATCTTCCGTGCTCACTTGTGGCAGAAGATCCACGAGTCGGTGGTGATGGACTTGTGTCAGGTGTTTGACCAGGAGTTGGACGCCCTTGAGATTGAGACCGTGCAGAAGGAGACGATTCACCCTCGTAAATCGTACAAGATGAACTCATCGTGCGCCGACATCCTGCTGTTTGCCGCTTACAAGTGGAACGTATCGCGCCCGTCGCTTTTGGCCGATTCAAAAGACACAATGGACAACACGACGACGCAGAAGTACTGGATTGACGTGCAGCTGCGCTGGGGAGACTATGACTCGCACGACATAGAGCGCTACGCCCGTGCCAAGTTCCTTGACTATACGACGGACAACATGTCCATCTACCCGTCGCCCACGGGCGTGCTGATCGCTATCGACCTGGCGTACAACCTGCACAGCGCCTACGGCAGCTGGTTCCCTGGCTGCAAGCCGCTCATCCAGCAGGCCATGGCCAAGATCATGAAGGCCAATCCGGCCCTGTATGTGCTGAGGGAGCGCATCAGGAAGGCGCTGCAGCTGTACTCGTCCGAGCCGACCGAGCCATACCTCTCGTCGCAGAACTACGGTGAGCTCTTCTCCAACCAGATCATCTGGTTTGTCGACGACACCAACGTCTACCGCGTCACCATCCACAAGACGTTCGAGGGCAACCTCACCACTAAGCCCATCAACGGCGCCATCTTCATCTTCAACCCGCGTACTGGCCAGCTCTTCCTCAAGATCATCCACACGTCCGTGTGGGCCGGCCAGAAGCGTCTTGGCCAGTTGGCCAAGTGGAAGACTGCTGAGGAAGTGGCCGCCCTCATCCGCTCGCTGCCTGTTGAAGAACAGCCCAAGCAGATCATCGTCACCAGAAAGGGTATGCTTGACCCCCTCGAGGTGCATCTACTCGACTTCCCCAACATCGTCATCAAGGGCTCCGAGCTGCAGCTGCCCTTCCAGGCCTGCCTCAAGGTCGAGAAATTCGGCGACCTCATCCTTAAGGCCACTGAGCCGCAGATGGTCCTGTTCAATCTCTATGACGACTGGCTCAAGACCATCTCTTCATACACGGTCAGTAATGGTTGAAAGGTTAAGGTTCCTAAAAATTCTTGACAATTTCGGCGAAATAAACGTCTAACATCTACAGCCCGAGTAATGGGTTTTGGCAACAATCCAAAATGTAAATACCCGTCCGTTGTGGTTTATCGCTAATTTTCCCTCACCTTTATTTATTAAATGATTGCTTATTTCAATGTTGGAACTGTTTTCAGGCGTTCTCACGGTTGATCTTGATCCTACGTGCTCTTCACGTGAACACTGAGAGGACAAAGGTGATCCTGAAGCCGGACAAGACGACCATCACCGAGCCGCACCACATTTGGCCAACACTCACCGACGATGAATGGATCAAGGTTGAGGTGCAGCTCAAGGACCTCATCCTCGCTGATTACGGCAAAAAGAACAAGTAAGTTTCCCGCTCTCGTTCTGTTAATTTGTTCTGTTTCCTTTAGCTCCAAATTCAAATGTAAAAATTATGATGATTTATCCCCTCTTTTGAAAGAATGAAAAAGCAACCTTTTATGATTTGTCATATAAAAATATTTATGCTGAATTTTTTTACCTCTGCAATTGTTGCACAGAACTGAAAGTCAGCCTTTTTCACAAATAGACGCCTGTTGCTATGCCATCCACTATTAATTTTGTAAAAACAAACTGTGAGGAATGGCTAATTTTTATCGATTGTGAGTTTAACCATTTTTTAACGCCTGTTTTTTTTAATTTACACAATTTCTATTGTACTCTTTTGTGCAAATAAAATTATTCACACTTCACATTAGATTTTCAGATTTCCTATAAATGTGAGTAATCAGCAACCGAATTATCAATTTCCAGCGTAAATGTGGCGTCCCTGACGCAGTCTGAGATCCGCGACATCATCCTGGGTATGGAGATCAGCGCGCCCTCGGCACAGCGGCAACAGATTGCCGAGATCGAGAAGCAGACAAAGGAACAGTCGCAGTTGACTGCAACCACGACGCGCACGGTCAACAAGCACGGTGACGAAATCGTAACGACAACCACGTCCAACTACGAGACGCAGACATTCAGCTCCAAGACGGAGTGGCGCGTCAGGGCCATTTCAGCCACCAACCTGCATTTGCGCACCAACCACATCTACGTTTCCTCAGACGACATCAAGGAGACTGGCTACACTTACATCCTGCCCAAGAACGTGCTCAAGAAGTTTGTCACCATCTCCGATCTCAGGGCACAGGTGAGAGCTTGAAAATTGTTAGTGTTGATTGATTTTTACCTGATATGGACGCTCGCACGATTCTACGCTTTAGTTATTGGTGAAACTATTGAATTCATGCTGCCTTTCCCAACGTGAACTTGTACAGTGGTGGAAATTTTTCGATTTGTCAATTTTAGCAACTTTTGGAGATTTGAAGAAAAGGGCCCTAAATTTCAAAATTGATTTAAAAATACAGTGTTTGTTCAAATTAGCTGAAATTTTGATTTTAGACTGTTTAATGAGAGATCCGTAGGTCGTTTTTCACGTTTTGAAAATATTTAAAATGTCCCACCCGGGTTTACTGTTTATTTATAACTTATTAAGTTTTCAATGGTTATTTGAAGAGTTAAAAACTAGAACAGGTTTTTAAATCTTCAATAAAAACTTAATTAAGAGCAATAATTGCAATGGTATAATTATCTTCACTTGACTTGTCTAGAGTGATTTGGTTTCCCTAAATTAAATCTTTTATCTCCTCTATTTCCAGATCTCAGGGTACCTGTACGGAGTGAGCCCAGCGGACAACCCGCAGGTGAAGGAGATTCGGTGCATTGTGATGCCACCGCAATGGGGCACGCACCAAACCATCCACCTGCCAAACCAGCTGCCGGACCACCCATACCTCAAGGAGATGGAGCCCCTCGGCTGGATGCACACGCAGCCAAACGAACTGCCGCAGTTGTCGCCGCAGGACATCAGCACGCACGCCAGGGTGATGGCCGAGAACTCGACTTGGGACGGTGAGAAGACGGTCGTGATCACGTGCAGCTTCACCCCTGGCTCGTGCTCTCTCACTGCCTACAAACTGACGCCCAGCGGCTACGAGTGGGGCCGTCAGAACACCGACAAGGGCAACAACCCCAAGGGATACCTCCCCAGCCACTACGAGAAGGTCCAGATGCTCCTTTCAGACAGGTAAAATAAGGTGGTTGCTAAAATTTAATTCAAACCCATTTGATTTGATGATATTGCCGCTGGAAGACCAGCCAAATATCAGAATAATTCGGGGTTTTTTCTTTGTAGTCATATATTATTTTAACACAATTAAAATAATTCCGTGGGCTAAAGGTAAAATTTTAAGTGGTTAAAACGTTCAAACTTTTTCTCAAGACATACATTTATTTTATAACTTGTCATATCCATGACCCTATAAAAAAGCGGGCAAAAAACTGGATTGATCCTGAATAAACAAGGGTTTCTAATTTTTCCTCAGGTTCCTGGGCTTCTTCATGGTGCCTACGCAGGGCTCTTGGAACTACAACTTCATGGGCGTGCGGCACGACCCGAATATGAAGTACGAGCTGCAGCTGGCCAACCCAAAGGAGTTCTACCACGAGGTGCACAGGCCGGCGCACTTCCTCAACTTCTCCTCTCTAGAAGAAGGCGACGGCGTTGGCGCCGACCGAGAAGACATGTATGCTTAATTGTTTCCGTAAACGTTCCGTTGTATGTAAATATTTTTGTAATTTTAATTTTGATCGGCAATAAAGAGAAAAAAAATTAGAAGTTGCTCGCTTTTTACTCGTCATCTGTTTACCCTGTGAATAAATAAATGCTTTTATTGCTTTCTCGCTCGCTCATAAAATGTACGAATGCACGCCGTGGTTTGTTTGCCTTTGACTTTGAAGTCGCGTGCCAGCCGCGATTTAACTGTATTTTCAGCCTCCCATCTGGCGCGGTAAAATGCAATCAAAGCTAAATTGATACTCGTACGTGACGAAAAAAACCTTATTCAATGGGAAATTTATCCTTGGTAAAAAAGTAAGGAGGAATGCAGAACTGAAAAATGTAAAAATAATTTTTTGCCGCTACTTGAAACACTGAAAATTGGTGGAAACTGGAAAGGTTAAAGTATCCCCACGGTAGCGGTCAAATTTAAGAAAATCGGCTTAAAAGTTAACAAGCTAATCAAGCGGCGAGCACTCATTGTTAGGAAATCATAATTTATTTTGCCAGAAGAGAAATTTTCCTCATAAATCGAACGCATTTGGGTATATCGCGACGAGAAAAAACGTAATTAAGCGAAAATATCATCCATTGACAAACCATTTTTCAACAAATTTGGAATCATCTTAAATTTAACCCTTGTACATTGAAGAAGTAAACTTTGTTCAATTCCTCAAACATACTCCATCAACCACTTCTCGCTTTGGCCAAAAATGCAAAATGTTATCTATTTTTGGCCTGTAATGCGAAAGATTAGCCTCTGTGGAAATTAACAGAAACGGGAAAAATAATTAAAACATCAAGAAAGAAATCAAGCTTTGCAACCCCCAATTTCGGAGAGTAGGTTGAAGACTAGAAAAATATTTGTTTCTTTTCTATTAATTGCCCAACGTGCAATAAAAAATGTTAGACAAACTATTGTGTTATATAAATTAGCTTCTTAGTAGTTCTTCATTGATTTAGGGATGTTAAAAGCAGACTCGACAGATTGAGTTTTGATTCAGGCGATCGGTGAGTGTGAGCATAAATATCAGTCTGAATTAGGAGCTCGTCTTTCGGTGCAGTGAATTTCGGTGTTTATTGTTGTAAGCGCGAGAAGTGATACAGTGGGAGGAAGTTCTAACCGCGTGCGACGCACTAATTTATCTCGCTGATGCTGAACAAGCAAACACAGCGAGTGTGAAAAAGCGGCCCAAAGCATCGACCGACACCGACGCACTCGCTCTCGCCCAAATACACCAAGTCACCTGAAAATAATTCCAGTCCGATACTCAAGAAAAGCTTGGATGATTCGACAATTAATACTGAGTAAATTTTCGTTTCTGTCAAACAGAAAACGATTGAGCAAATTCACTTTCGTAAATCTACTCATTTTCTCTCATAAAAGGCTTAAGAAATCTGTTACAAGTATTTAACTTGGGGTTTGGCAAAAGGGCGGATAGTGTGATTAATTCGATTAAAAACAAAACGCTACACTCCAATTATGCGATTGAAATTTCAATTTCCAGAATTTTTTCACGTCAGTATTTAAAGAGCCCAAATTAGTTCTTTTGAATCAAATACAATAAAACGCAAAAGGACCATTTTTAACCAGCGTTTGTATTGATCTTCACCTTTTGCAGGGATTTTCACAATCAATTTTCATGTTCATAAAAGAAAATTACATTTCCCAATTTAAAAAAATCCCTTTCATTCCATTCAGACAATTTTTCCAATCCATAAATATCAATATTCTGGCTGCACAAACTTGGAAAAAATCTCATTCCATCTAGAAATTTAATTTTCCTTTCGATTCTTCAAAATATTTTTAATTTTTCTTTGCCCCCTTTGCAGCACAAAAATGGTTTATCAGAAAGCCAGAACCGAATTTTTAAAAAGCTTCACCTATTCGCGACTAAAAAAATCTCAGCAGCAACAGACTGGTGCAATCTGTCGTCGGGACACTCAGTAATAAAAGTAAAATAAAAAGAGAGACGAGACGACTGCGCTTTTTTGCCCCTAAATATTTACTCCGTGTGTGTGTGTGTTCAACCCCAAAAAGGGGGTGCGTGGCGTCGCAAATTGAATTATGGGACACTTGCTGAACCGGAGCCGGCGTCAATCGTCAAGAAATCATATTTTTTTACGGCAAAAGCCGTGTTTTCCTTAAGTGGCCAGCTGCGGGTGCGTGAAATATGGGAAACGAGACACCGGCCTATCCCACCCCCTCGCCCCCCGCCTCGGGGGTGTCTCGCTCTCTCAGGCTGCTGGCGCCTGTGGAAATTTCTCTCCGCCAAACACGTCGCGCGGCTCTGGGTCAAGTGGCATCTGCATATGCACGCGCGTCGCCCCCTTTCTGCGCCGGCCGGGGGTGGACGCACCCCTCGCGGTGGGTCTGTAATGGCCCGTTTAACTCGATTATGCGGCCGTGATGGGTTCATCAAGTCGCTCCCTCGGCGCCTTTTAGGGTCCCTTTCACTTGAGTGCTCTTCTCTTTCGACTTGACTTTTTTCCCTGCACCAAGCAATTGAAAATAATCTTTATTTCCCGACTGAAAAATTGTGCAGACAAGTTTTTTTTGTGATATTTGAAAATTCCTATGGTTGGATAATTTCTCATCATCATGCAGAACCAATATTATTGCAAGCCACAAGCTTCAAGTCTAAGGTCCAGAAAATTTTATTTTATTTCTTTATTGCCTTACCTTGGCCCTATATGACCGAAAAATCCTTTGTGAAACCCCGAAATTCCATTTTTTGCTGGTTTTACATGCGTCTTAAAATCAAAATTTCGGAAAATGTATATCAGTAATCCCTTCCCTAACTTATTTGTTCAGATTGGTAGAGGAACAAAAATTTGGACACCAATGAACTCGTCTCATCAAATCAAAAAACGTTACTGTCGTAGTATAAATATCAAGGTCACTAAATTCGATTTTTTGAAATGGAATTTGATTTAAAAAAAATAAATTATTGAAATATCCGGATACTCGGCCAAATTCTGGCCCACTGCTCATTAACAGACAAATTTGACCAGCAAAATGAAGCTCAAATTTGGCTACGAAGGAAAACAAGTGAAAAAAATCGAACGTTCTGTGTGTCCTTTTCGCTGACAGCAGGGGAGATTTTTTCTTTCTTAGTTTTTGCTTGTTCTGTTCGAGCGTGGTGCTATATGCAGACTTGCATTCGGTGGCTGGCATCGGCGGCAGATTTCCTAATTGCCGACCGAGATAAGAGCTAAGTGCTTCTCACAATAAACCGACCGGCCAACCGAGTGTGACGCATTTTAAAACCATCCACTAAATCATAACGTCTGACGCGTGATTCAATCGCGGCCGGCGTGGTCCACTTTTTCCTCTCCGGATGTGTTTCTCGCAACTCTTTCGTCCAGAGCCGACAAAAAGAGAAATAATTTCCTGAAAATCGATTTTTGCTGCTGATTTGATTGCTCATAAGAGACATGCAAAGAGGAAAATTCCTGTAATTGATATAGCAATGTCTTTCCCCATTAAAGTTTCAGATATACGAAGGAAATATTTACAATTTACATTATATGGATAATGTAATTGAAAGAAAGGCACTGTTTTCAACTTTATAATTATATATTTGCTAGACTTAAGTGTTTAAATAAATTTACAAATCTTTGGTTCTCGTTCGGTCGTCAGTGACTCATATTGCGTTCTTCTTTCCTTTTTGTGTTGATCGCAACTCAAAAACGGAATTTTAAGTACGTGCAGCTCGCGTTGTAGCACATTTTTGGCCCATGTCGTGTTCATTGTTTGAGCTCGTTGTGCACCCACACGTGTTGCGGCCAGCCAGTCCGGCCCTTGTTCTTCCTACTCATCTCCACTAGCTCCAAATTCTCCATCTGAAATCAAAATACATAACACAGGTATTGGTCAAAATGTTTCTTTAAAATTCTTTTTTTAATCTTTAAAGTTTCGTCGTGGTAGCTGAACAATTGCGCATATAGGTCGACAACCAAACGCGAAATTCTTTGTTGCAAGAAAAAGGCAAATTATCAATTCAACATTTAAAACTGTGTTTGTTGAACGATGCGCAATTTTTCCGCAAATATTTATGCGTATGTAAAAAACCTTAAATTGAAATAAACAATGTCGACACCCTATTCAGGAAGGGTTGTCGCAATCTAAAATATTGTGCAAATATTTCTAACATTGCCTGATTTACAGGGAATTTTTTAAAAAGTCGTTCTTTTTCAGACACTATTCTTTCACTATTGATGTGGATTAGACGAGTTTGTGTCCAAAATGATTAACATTTAACAACTTGTCCGTAACGACTAATTCCGTTGTCCAAAGGTCAAATTAACAAAAATAAGGCTGATTTTATTTAATTTTGAAAGTCAATAACATAAAAATTGCAGCCCATCTGCAAGTGACATTTACGTTAATATTTTTACTATTTTTGGTACAATCGAAGTCAAAGTTTTGCACCCTCTGCAAATCTATATTTTGTTTTTGCGAAACGACGCCAATTTTTCTAATAACTTATCAGGAACTATTTTCAGCAAGTTTGTCGGTTCTTTATTTTGCCGTAGAAGAAGATGAAGAAGGAGCAGAAGAGAGGAAAGCACAAACAAACAAAGCAGCCGCGTAATAAAGAGGAGTCTGCGCTCGGGGAGCGTGCTTTTTATTGGTGCACGGGCGCGATATTATTCTGCTCGGCGGAGATATCAACTGTGGGCTCTGGCTTGTGTCAGCCGAGCCGCACATGGCCCTCTCGTAATTCGATTACCACCGCGGATAATCATCGCTGCTGCTGCTGCTGCTTCTGTTGATGGTGCGAGCGAGCGAGCGCGCGCGCGCCAATCGACCCAATTCAATTAGCGCCCGGCAAATCGAATCGTTGTTGGCGAAACACGGAAACACTGTTAGCACGATTAACTGCCAGCCACACAAAAACCGCAACAAACTGCCTGCCGACACGTGCGGAAAGAAAATAAAAAGTATTAGGTTCCCATAAGGACTCAGAAGTTAATATTTTACTAGAATGGCTGAGCCTGCTGTCGAGTGGCTTAGCTGAATAAATTTTTGAAAGTTATTTTCGCAATTTATTTTAAATGTAATTTATTTTATCAAACAAACTCCGCTTCCTATCCCTTTCGATAGTTTATTTTCCTGAAATCTAAATCTACTTCTTGGTTTTTACCAAGCAAAATTTACTTTATCAATACCCTTATAAAAACACGCCTAAAATGTGATAATAAAAATATAAAAACAGGGCCAATGTAAACGATAAAATAATCTTATAAATTAATCTGCAAAAACAATCTTCGTCACTGAAAATTTGAGAACAGGGGTTTTTTTAATTCCAAATTTGGGTGAGTGAAATAAATCTTGAAATTTATTCGAACTGTTTGTAAATATGATAATGCTACTCGTCCGTTATGATCTTCTTTTCATAAATTGTTTGCATTGTTTTTATCATCAGCAAAACAAGTAAGCACTTTTTTAATGAAATTCATGTGAATAAGTTACTTAATTATTATTGCTTGTGCACAAATTTGGACAGGTATGTATACCTTGCGTCGCACGTTCACGAAGAGCAGGTTGCATACACACCTATAATTGCAGGCGCAAAAGAAAAGTATTTTATGTATACTCCATTTCCTGAGAAAAGTTTTATTTTGAAACAAAGGAAACCCAGTTATCTGAAATCATTAATTTTTCGGTAGCAAATAGGGTTGAAGAAGAAAGCTTTTTAGAATGAAAATTATTTTACGGTCGTAAAAGATTCCGGTAAACGCTCTAGGAAAATCGTAAAAGCATATATCTCCTATTGAAAGGCTCAATGGGTCGATTTGGCGGGATTTTTTGTCGTTAAGATTGTGAAGTGAAGCTTAGATATAGGGATATTCCGAGTTTAGAGCATGAAAGAAGGAGACGTTCCCTATTTTTTTGGTAATCTCAAAAACTCACGAAAAGGGTAAAAGGCGATGGACTGCAATTCTTGATTGGGTTCAGATATAATCAAGAAAATTTCCCCACCAACCTAAAATTTTGATTCTTAATTAGTTTTAATTTAGTTAAAAATAGCACGTCAAATGTCAAGGTCATCTTTCACACCCGTTTTCCGAAATACCGATTTTAAGGGTGAAAACCATCTTTGATTTTTTTGGTATATATGCCATCAACAAAATGTAGACCGTAAAATTCTGCATGAGTTTCATCGCTGCAAATGCGATACCCTTGTTCTTTTTAAGTTTGATATCCAGCCCAAAAAGCCTCTCTAATATTGAAAATGTGCACAATGTTGACAAAAGCGAATTTTCCGTAATTAATTTACAAGTAAATTTAAATAAAGGAAATTAAATTAAATTTACTTGTACGCATTAAGGGTTGTTAAATATGACTATTCGAGGTCAATTCGAAACTACAGAGTCTGACCCTGACGTGACTCTCGGGGGGTCAAAACACAACAAAATAACCTAAATCATCGAGTTTGGTGCCTTTAAATAGGTTTGGGATCTTATAGAGTTGAAATTTGAAGTCAGAAATGGAAATGGGACATGTTAGACAACAAATGTTTAATAGCCATGACCACTACTTGATAATGTTTAGAACCAAATTTTTGATATAACTTTTTCTGGCATAATTCTATGTAATATTTTGCGCGTTCAAGAATTTAATTTTCCAAATGAAAAACCGTCATTGTGTTACCATGAATTAATGAAAAATGATGGGGTTCAATTTAAAATCTAGAAGGATCTACGTTATAAATTTTTTGTATTGATTCAAAATTACGAAATTTCCGTTTTAATTTTCCTTTCCATTTTAAAATTAAAATATTATCTGATGGATTTGTGTTAAAATGGCCTTTCCGATCCAATATTTGACTCAATTTTGAGAGATAAAAACGCACCTGAGGACATCCGGCGGAGAAGTCGTCCGAGGCGAGGTCGTGGGGGTGGAGGGAGTGGAGGTGGTGCCTGGCGGCGGATCGGCGGGCCACCACCTGCTGCAGGTCGGCCCTGAAGGCGCTGCGTGCCGTGTCGATGGAGATCTTGTCGCCAGCCAGCATCTCCATCAGGTGGTTGATGTAGGCGATGGCGTGCTTAAGGGTCTTGATCTTGGACAGCTTCGTGTCGCCAGGGATGCCGGGGATGTGCTCCCTGAGCGAGGCGAACGCCGTGTTGATGCTCTGCGTGCGCCGCCGCTCCTTCTTGTTGGCCGTCGAGCGCCGCTTCACCTGCCGCACCGGCGGCACCCCCACCCCCAAAGGGCCCTGACCCTGGCCTTGCATCTGGCCCTGAGCCAGGTGCAGGTGCACGGGGAACTCGTTGGCGGCCGATGCAGAAGAAACCAGTGGAGGCTGGTACTCGTCGCACGGCGACACCGAGCGGCCCGAGCTGGCCGGCGAACAGTCGCCGCCCCACACGCCGCCGCCGTAGTACTCGTGCTGCGGCGAAGGGTAGTACCTGCCGAAAAATAGGAGGAAAGGCTCTTGAAATTGATTTATTGCCTAATAGTTGGGGGTGAGCCCATTTAGGTGGGAATTTACATATATATATTTTCAAAATTGTATTTCGGTCATTTCAAAATACTATATGAATTTTTAGCTATCATATTTTAGAGGTCTCAGTCAGCGAGCTGATCTTTTCACATGTCCAGCTGCTAGCCACCGTGAATTTGGCTAAGCTACATCAGCCACCGGTTAAAAAGTCGACAAAATTATTGAAAAGTTCCGGAGAAAAATCATTTCATTTTATTAAAACTTGTGCTTTTTCTTGAGTCGTATATTTCCGTTTTAGTTATAATCACAAGGAAAGTTCTTAATTTTTATTTCAAAATCACAAAAAATGCGCTCTCTTAGTGAAATTTCAATGGAAATAAATCACCACCGCTTAATTTTGATAAAAAATATCTTTTATCAATTTTTTTTCAGCTTAGCGACAAATTCATGATAAAATTGTTTATCTCATTTTAAGGAAAATGACTAGCAGAATTAAATACAAAATATCCCCTTTCTTCATACATAGCATTAATTTCTTTAACGGTGTACTATGTACAAACCTTGTAATATTTTTGAAGACATCCTATATTTTTGAAATTGCTAGTATCTTATTGTTCTTTATTCTTGCCAAAGTCATACTCATACAATTATGAACAGATATAAAAAATTACAGCAAGAAATGGCATACAATGCTAGCAAGTTCTTCCACAGAACTTGTGTTCTATCCCATATAGCTTTGACCAAAATTACTCCTAATCGGAGACCTTATACAGTTAGAATGCTATGTTGTTGCAAGATTTTATAATTTGTTGAATTCAAGAGATCATATACCGTAGAATCTAAATTTCCGCATTGCATTCTGTTCGCAATCAATTCAGTTTCCGCTTACATCAAACAGTCATCATTCATTCAGTAACGTAATTATATAATGTTTAAAATGTTCCCCAATATAGAAATAAAATATCAACAGATTTAAAAAAGTAAGACTTAAAATATCGCATTTTAAAAAAATTCTTAACCTCAACAGGGAAAGATCATGTCTTTAATTTTATTTAAAATTTTGTGAGCATTCTGGAAAGAGCTTAACACGAAATTAACGGAAACTGGCAGAACATATCATATAAATCAAAATTATTGCCTCTACAAAACCAGTTTGAATTTTTTTCCAATATGAAAGGAGCTCGTGTTACAGCCTTAATTTTCACCAGGCCATTTAAACTATGCATACCTGTTGTAGTAGATGGGCGCGTTGGTGCAGTCGACGGGCGTCGCGTACGAGTTGCCCATGTCCAGACTCATGTTGGCTGCTGGGCCGCGCTGCTGCAACTAACGCACTGGCCTGAGGATGCGGATACTGCATCTCATTTCTCGTTCGCTGCGCCTGCGAGCTCGGGGCGGGGCGCCAGGACCGCCCCTCGCGGGTCCGAGGATGCCAATGGCGGCCGGCAGCGGCCAGGGGCCACCCCAGGGGCAACTGATTCAACTTTGGTCACTGACTTGCAGTTTAATCACTGCCAATCACCAAAACATTATGTGAATATTCCTCACCAGTGAGAAATATAGAAGCTACGGTGGCCGAATTGTTTTCTTTGCATGTTCAGTTTCTGCACTCTAGAAAATTAAGGATTACACCTGAATGAAACAATTATGTTTACACCCTCTCAATTTTTAAGTGGTACATATTTTTAATGTAAATTTTAGTGACTCAAAATCAGGGTTCCCCAATTTTGCAATGCGAAAAAATGCACCAGTGTTTTTTGCGCAAAAAACAGCTGGAAAAACACACCATTTTTGGGGGTTTCCGCATTAAACCCGAAAATAGTCGGATTTCGCTCCGAAAAAGTCAGAAATTTTGGAAAATTACGTTAAGAGTTACAATTTTTAGTCTCTTGGTGAAACCAGTGGCTTTAATACTGATTTTTTTTAAATCCCTAATTTTAGTCATCTATCATGATAATTTTTGTTCTCCCATAAGTATGCATGTGTTTCAAAAAAATGCGAAAATTTGCAGAACCCCCCCCCCCCCCAAAAAAAAACAGTATTCTGCAATGCAGTGGGTTTTCCGAAAAAATGCAGGTTTTTGCGAACCCTGCTCAAAAGCAAACGGTAATATTAAAATCTCTAAATTATTTATACTGTAAACCAAATTATCAATAAATATGCCTTAAAGTTTGTTGGTATGATGTGTGTGCTTAATATTCATCAAAGAAGGCCTGATTTGTTGAGTAAAATTGATTTCTTTAAATTATGAACTTAATATTAGATATTTTGCCTCGACTTGGCCGTTCCAACGGTGTGCAAGTCTTGCAGGTCGAACCAATACAGAGCCCGTCAGGCGTCGTCAATAAAGTGGCTATGTTTCAGAATTTACTAAAATCGATCGTTTAAGGGCTGCTATATCGTCAGGGTTCGATTTCTCGACGGTTGTGATGGTCTGTATGGCACCAACTAGTACAAAATTTGCGTATAACAGGCAAAAAATGAATATGAATTCGATTTTATATCCATATTAGGCAAAATGATAAGATTTAAATCAAAAGCGCAACCTGTAAATATTTTATTTTGTAAAAAAGTGGAAAGTTTGTAAAAAGTTATGTGTTTTGCTGTATCTATCACAGGATATAGATTAAAAAACGCTGTTATCTTTTGATACATTTCATGTCACGAAAGAAATATATTAAAATCCATATTTTCCCTCATAATAATAATTTATTACAATTGAAGAAAAATATTTAAAATTATATTTAAAATTCGTGTAATATTTTTTCCTTGTCGCACGTATCGTTAATAAATCCAGTCTGCCTTGTTGTGCTTCTCCTTTTCAATAATTTTGTAATGTAACCATTGGCATATCGTGTTATCTTTTACAATTTTTGTGAGCGAGAAAAAACAGTATGAAACAGCAGCAAAAAAGCCAAAAAAGTAAGAGGCTAAAATAAGAGATTCAGTAAACAACGCATACGTCTAATTACTGATTTTTTTCTCTTTTAAGGAAATTAGAGAAGAGATGAACTCTTTGAAATCCGATGCGGGAAAAGGAGCGGATCCCGGTGAGAGTTGGACGCCGACAAAGGAAAGTAGAAAAAATTCGGCGCACTTTCCGTCGATTTCCGTTCGTTTGAAGCAGAGACTGTGCCGCGGTCAAAGGTCGTCCGTCGGCTCTCAGCCCCTGCGTCGGCGATGCAAAAAATAGACGGAGGGGGTGGGGGTGCAAGACGCCAGCCAGCCTGCTGCCTGCTGCTTGTTTTCTGGGTCACCAGCCAAATTAGGACTATTTTTCAAAGCGCTAAATAATTGGCTCACATGCTTTCCCCCTCAAAATTCAAACAAAAATGATTTATACATTTAATATTAAAGTTTTTTCCTTGTCCACCCTTTCATGCTCTGCACTTAAATTAAAAATTTCATTGCCATTAAAAAAATGACTAGATGCTAGAACAAGCAAAATAAACCGAGAGTAAAATTATGAGACTGATTGCTTTTTGAAACAAACCATTGAAATAAAATAATCTAGTTTGGAAAAAGATTTTTTATTCAATGTGTGCTGCATTCTTGACAGGAAAGGGAATGACAAGACTTATAACTCACTGATTTTAGAGAAATAAGAAAAACTCGAACAATATTTCATAACAACACAAAATATTTGCCTCCGATCGTGGCGGTTAAATGCGGTTTGAGTAAATTCGCACGGATTTTGGTCAAATTTGATCAGAGCGGATCGTCGTAATTATTTTAAACTGAAACAAGGTGGTAGTTGGGTGTGGAGATCCACCCCTTTCTCTATAATGCCCCTGGAGGGTGGGTTTTTGGGCGAATTGAACTAGAACAACAATTAACTTTTTGAAGTTGATCAATAGTTTCACAGTCATCAAGAACTCAAATCTGGAGTCCATTCTTACAAATAATGATCGATTTGTCCAAAATTGTTCAGTGCACACACGTTGATAAACTTAATAAATAATCATGGGGTGATATGCGGAAAAATTAGGACGAGATGAGACTTTTAGTTTCCCTGCGATGACGTTAAAAGTCTTGCTTTGCAAATATTGACGTCAGCGATGACGTCTTGACCTCTCTCATCTTTTTATTTTTGCGTAGCTATTCATAAATTTCTATGATTTTCTAAAAGTTCCACAATTTGCACAGGAAACAGCCTGTTTCATCTGAATTGCGATAAAATTTCAGCGCGCAGCGCGTTTCCTGCTGTTGCTATACTGTTGGCATAGGACGCAGATAAGATTTTCGCTGCTAATGACGGCGATAATATGCGCTGCGCCGAAATGTTTATATGCCCAACATGCGGTGTTGCGGTGGAGAATTTCGGTTCGCACAGCTGTCAAAAGCGCGCTCTAGTCAATCATCTGCGCGCGAGATAAACTGCGAGCCTGGGATGAATGAGCCTGACTGACGACTACATTAGGCGCGCACTAATCCGGCCCTTGACTCGCTTGTCCAGTCCGCAGGGGGCGTCTTCCGAAACACGAGAAACGCATCATCTCTTGTCGCCGTCGTCTGCAATGCACACTCGTATAACTTACACCCCGCGCGATACACACGAGGGCAGGGAAACACATGTGTGCGCGACGGCGGCGGCGGCAGTAAATAAATCTCATTGTCACCCTCGCGTAGAAATCGGAGACTTGAATGACGGGCCGACCACTAATTTATCGACTCTTTGTCACTTCCGACCTAGGCAGGCGCCAGTTTAGCGCCTACGTCGCATTTTTACCAAAAGTCTTTGTAACTTCTTACTTCGTATAGTTATATTATTTGCAAGATTGTTGTTTGGTTGATTTGGTCGTTGCAAAAAACTGCTGGCAAGAGATGATTAAATTTAATTAAAAATTTTTGTCTTCTGGAAAAAAGGCTTTAGAAATATTTGAATCTTTTTCTTAATTTTTTAAGTGGTCCAGATGTAAATAAATTTAAATAGATGAGGCTTTTAAAAATGGGAAATTACCAATTTAAAAATTTATTTCATTCTTAATTGGTCAAGGCAAAATTCTTTAACCTTCTACGCGAACGATTAAAATTGGATTATTAACATCAATTCAATGTCTCAAATTCACTACTTGTGTGAGGCAGGCAAGCACATCCTGCGCGAACAGGGTTGTGTTTTGCTGTGTAAGGTCCAAACTGACACTGACCAAGGCTGAAAAGCCGCTTTGACATATGCCTTGCATGCGTTGAGCAGTTTTTTGGCTTTCGAAAAGAGAAATTTTATTAACTGCTGCAAAGGAGATAAAAACAGAGTCGGTCGGAAGGGGGGGGGGTTTGAATGAGCCACACTCGCCCCTTAGAAAATATTCACGGTCAGTCTGTGTGTGCACATGTGCCAGACGAATGGTGGTGGTGGGTATTTCAATTGCTAGGTTTGCACCAAAAACTGACATCAAATCTGCAAAAAACGTTTTAATCTCACAGTCTTTTAAACTAACCACAAATATTGAATTTTTCATGCGATTTATTGCAACGTGCATGGCATTATTTACACAGTAGAGAAAATAAAAAAGAGAAAAGATGGCACAAGTCCAATATCTGTCAAAAATATACCGAAAAAAGCAAAGTTTGTATTTAAAATGCGATTGAGCAGACAAACAAATTATTTATCCCCGCACAAAAAGTGTTTATAGATTTATTTTACAAAAATTTTGAAAACTGCACAGTTTATACCTGCTTTCTAAATTGCCAAAAAAATCATTTCAAACTGAGGGAAAAATCAGCCGAAATTTTAAAAGCACACATCTTTCAGTTTCAGTTTGAATTTTACGTTCCCGATTTACTTATTTGTAGAGGAGATTACAATAATCTAACAGCAATTCTCAAGAGTGCGGTAAAACCACCCTCTTTGCTGCCGGAAGAGATTTTAATTGAAAGCCGCTCAGAGAGAAGGAATTCGAGGTTCACAGTTGGTTTGAATTTTGAACTTACGAGCCCTCCAGCGTGATCGATTGCGACAAGTTGGTGCCGACGCGGGTCCTATCCCATGGGACGGCGGAGACAGGTGCGGCGGGGTCGCGGGGCTGATTGGGCCCGACGTGACACGTGCTGGAAAAACAAACGCTGATCATGGTGCTCAGCCGCGCAGGAAGCTGCACTCCTCTTCCTGCTGCCATAATAAACAAGTGAAATAAACATCGACAGACGCGCTGAATCCTGGACATGTGTGACAAACATAATCGAGCAAAAAATGCGTGATGGATCGAGCAACAAGGAAAATCATCAGATAAATCGGAAACACTCAATAGCTTGTTTCAAAATCTGAACCTCAAGGAAGAAATTTTAACTCACAATTAAGGGAACGCTAAATTATTGCATTTTCGCAACTATTTGATAGTGTTTGATAAAAGATGACAATTTGCCAAAGGGGTTGTTCCCGTTATTTATTGTTCACTACTTGATTCACGCCTCTGTAATTTAAGTGTCCAAATTTTAAACTGCCTTAGAAAAGTGGTCGTATTTCAGTAAACTTTAAACAATTTTGAAATCTGCTCAGCTTGTACAGATTTTTTCCAGAACTGTTAAAAATTCCAAATTTTGTCAGCATTCCGAATTTTCCAAGATTTTCCTCCAAGGACAGTTTAAATATAAATATTATATTTTGAATTTTTTATTTTCCGCTAGGCAAAAATTGTGGCAGAAAGCCGTAAAGTTTGTTTTTCATGTAGTGGATCGACTCGTGCGCGCGTCAATTCCAGCGGAGCAGCACGTACAGCTCAAGAGGGCCGCGATAATCTCGAGAATGCAGACATAAAAGAGGAGCACATGGCCCTGCTCTGTCCATTCCATTTACGTTTAAGCGGCGGCTGCTCTCATCTTCTCCTGTGCGGATCGATCATCGCTTGCTCCTCTGCCAGCTCTCAGACGATTATTATTTTGAACCGCGCTTTCGGGCTGCAAGGCAGTGAATAAAATTCTGGCAAGGAAACTCTTAGGGTTCGACGTTTTAATATTTTAGCGAAACCATTGAATTTGTGTATAGCGTCCATCAAGCTATAGGGATAATTTTTTGATTCGACGGAGTTCTCGATCTACTAAGCTCCAACCTAGGAAAATTGACCCAAAAATCAAATTGTAATTCTTTATTGGTAGAATCTACTAGAGGGAATAAATAAATAAATTTTGTATTTGACCAATATTTTTACATTCAAAAAAACTTTAATATTTTGAAGGGCAAAACCCCTCGATTTTTGAAGAAAATGGGAAATTTCATTAGCTTTAAGGATAAATAGTAAGTAGCCCTATTAACGATGAGCCATTAAAAATTTACAAAGTCTAGAGCTCATATGGGAAATTTAAGTTTTTACCAGACGTAAAAATCCATTGAATACAAAATTCAGCGAAAATGTGAGCGAAAACTGATTTTAAAATCAATTTTTAAATTATGTGCCTATTTTTTAAATCTCCACATAAATCTGGAATCGTCGAATCGAAAAATTTCCACCTCTATACGTGAATGACATCACGAAGGCCTACAGTTAATTCATTTTTACTAAAATCTGAAACGTTGAATCTTTAGAGTTGTTTGCTTTGCATGTAAAGAGTCGGTCGTGTTAAGCGACCGTAGTTTTATTAATCTCATATTTTGCTAATAGCGGCTCTGAATTTTTATTTGCTGGTTAAGTACTGTTGATTTGAGGCCTGAGTGGCCGAAATTGCGGTCTGGTACTAGAACGTGTGAGTAAAATCGTGTGAGTGTCATCTTTGTATAAAAAGTGTCGTATCTTAAAGATTACAGACAGACGTAAATTGCATGTATTAACACAAACACAAAAGATTTTGTACAATAATTGCCCTGAATATTTAAAATGTTATGTTACCCCCATGCGCGATGTTGACTTGATAGGCAGGTCCAGAGCTCATCGATTGAGGCTTCTGGCTCCGCGTGTAAATGTTACTGTGCCTGAACAGTGCTTCCAAGTGCAGTGCTATCGTCATTGGAATAGTCTTTCACCAAATTTGTGTATGAACGAGAATTCAAGTGCGTTTAAGAAGAAAATTGAAGAAGCAATATTCTCAAGCTACCATTAATCATTACCTCCTTCCAAATGTTGTTCCTACATAATTGTATCATTACTTTATGGATGTGTGCTGATTTGGGGCAGAGTTGCCCTGTCAGCCCATAATAAACTTAATTTTGAAACTAAAATTCTTCAATCAAATCCACGCAGAGTAGAGCCATAGCAGAATTTTTTTTCTATCAATCAGTAGTGCTTTTTTCTAGAGGACTCAACCACGTGGGTTTAGGCTGCGGCTGGGGTAGGTGACTAAATTTTTAAAGTAAAGTTTAATGGTACTTAAAAGACGCCTTTTAGCAGTGGAATTATTCATGCATTGAAGTATTTTTCCAAAGGTTCTGATCTTGTACGCTTGGAAACACGGAATCCAATATAATTTGTCTATTGAGATTAATTCACTTCTTCAACACTATAGGATAAGTTAAAATGTAGTTTCGTTCCTAGGGAAATAAATGGAAATAAAAGTCAGCAGTTATGTACATTGTAAGATATAGGATTTTATTTATTACTTATGATTGATGTATTGACAGTAGCTCATATTCAACGACTTTGCAATTACAGTATCCTCTTTAAGTCGTAATGCAGTAAAACACTCAAATCGAAATTAAAAAGCTGTGTTTGATCGCAATCATAGAGTAACATTTAAAAATCGCCTGTGTCTGACCGAGAGCAAGAGATCTGGTCGACAAACTCAAATTATACATTGAAAGAAGTGAACAAAACAAGACTCCGCCCAAATGAAAAGTGGAGAAAAAGCCCCACCAATGGGTTTGAACGGAGTTGGCCCGATTGGTTAATTCCTTCATCATTATCGAATCCTAATTTACATTAAATCTGACCTACAATGCGTAATCTTCACAGTTCGAGAGCAACAGTTTCTCCGCTCGATTCATTAGCCTAGTAGTTGCGAATGCAAGGGGGAGGAGAGAGGGTGAATAAGCCTATTTATCTCGTGTCTACAAATATATGTATGTGTACGCCGTCAATATATGTATATCATCATAACAAAATAAAGGACATTCTTATTGTATGCACAAACGCTATTCGTACCATAGTTACGAAGAGTACAGATAGAGAGATAGAGAGAAAAGGATCAAAATAGTGTCAAACCCCGTGGAAGATGCACACTCTAACATTCGTCGTGTCGAATGAGTGCTATGTTAACATTCAAAATCGGTTAGTAGGTGCTCGCTTTTTTCCTTTCCTTTATCACAAGGTGGCACTGCTGCAGTTACTGCGAAAACCAACAAAGGCACTTGAACTATCTATGATAATATGTGTGTGGGTGTGAGTGAGTTAGGGTTTAGTTGCGGAAATTGAGCCGATTGAGATGAAAGAGACTGACTTGGTGGACACACGCTGTGATTCAGTCGACGTAAGTAGCACAAAAAACCTTAAATGATAAAATTATACACGTAAATAAAAAAAATTAACCGCACTCGCCGCGTCCGAATTCCCTTTACTTCTTTATTTCTTTCACTCGCGGGAAGGGAAAATGCTCGAGTCGTGTGTATGGCATGGGCTGATCGAGGACCGACCGGTTTGAGCAAAACACGTCTCAAAGGACACAATCGACGTCGTCATAGTGTGTAAAATCAATGCACTGCACGCGGTGGCGTTCGTTCGGGACCAAGCTACCGATAGGAAACACAAACCCTCTTATCTACACAGTGGAACAAACGAACGCACTCGCTGCTTCGCGCCTCTCATTTGGCCAAGCCAGCCTGCTTTTTCTTTGCGCCGCCACCAACTTGCACCTCACCGGCGCTGCCGGACAGGCGCCGCACGCGCATCGGCCTGCGCGGCGCCATCGCACGCTCGTCGCTCTGACTCTCTGAAACGGAACGCATCCGCCGGAATCCGCCGCGAGCGCCTTGCACGCGCATTTTTAAGTCATGCTCAGGCTGCAACACAAAATTTTTATTCTAAATTATTCAAATTGTAGGTTAAAACTACCAGATAATTAATTTTCTTTTGCTTAAAACGTCTGTAGTTGAAAAAAATTCAAGGTAAACATTTTACTCTACCTGAACAACTCTGAAGGCCTCTATACTTTTGAAGTTAGACAAAAACTCATTTAGTTTCTCGTCAACTTGCAACGAGCTGCTATTTTTGTAGTATTTGAGGAACGCCCAGAACTTCTCTAAGCCGTACAATTGGCCTGCAATTTCAGTAATTTAATAAAAGTTAACAATATTAGTACCAAAAGCCGAAACTCACCGTTCTCATAGTCGCGGATAGTTTCTTCTTGGAAGTGTTTGTACAGTTCGGGCCTAAATTTGAACTCCAATCCGTAGCTGTAGAATCTGAACAGACACTCTAAACCGTATCTGAAAATGTGAAAATAATGTTAAAGCACTCATTTTAAATATTAACATATGGAAATATTGCAGAAGAAAAATTGGATTTATCCCTAGCGTTAGATTTTGTAAATGTAGAGAGGGTTACTATCAAACTCCGACCAAGTGTGGCGCGGTGTTAGCGAATTCCTCCCGTTTCTCTAGCACAGATGTAACTCTAGCGTGCCCTCAATTGGCGCGTCAGATGACTTTCTATGCATTTTAATAATCAAATAGCTGAGACAAATGAAATATTGCCTATTCAATAAAAATCGCTCAAATTTAACTTAAACCAGGGTGCAAATCCAAACAATTGCACAATGAACTTTATTTCATTACGGCTGATTTTTTAATAACTATATTAACAATTCATTTATTGGATTCCTGTCCCGTTTCTATTTTTCTGCATTTCCTCAGCAAAATTAAAACATTAAGAAATGTTTTATTTCCACATCGGGCGGGAAGAGGGGAGGAGGATAGAGGACTGACCTGAATCCAAAGGTGGCGTCCTCGACGGCCAGAGTGCGGAACTCGTTGTACATTTTGCGGTTGAAGTTCTCGCGGAGGAAGAAGGACCAAAAACGGAAGAGCGTGTTCATCTCCTGCGACTGCCCGCTGCCAAGTCGTTTTCGTTCCTTCAGACACTTGGCGTGGTACTTGTGGTACACCTGCTGCGTGAAACCGTTGTCCTTGAGCAACAGGTGCGATGGGTGCTGGAACGTGGGCAGCGACTGCGGCGTGCTGCCATAGCTCGTCGACAGGTAGCTTTCGTTCGGGCTCGTACCGGTGCTACTGCAAGTTTGTAAGAGGGACAAAAAATGTGAGGTTAAATTATTTAGTTCGTTATAAGGGGAGAGAAAATCAGGGGTTTGGTTCGGAAGTGTTCGGGCCACCAGGAGAACGAGGCGGCTAGCGGCCGTTCGATAAGATGGTGAAACCCGTGTATTTTAGCACAGTTTCTACGCCTAGTGCTGCAGGCAATGGCAGCATTGGTTCTAGCCTGTGCCCTGGTCAAGGGTATATTTTTCCAAATAATTTATTAAATATTAACTTTGAAAACTGTTGAGTGAAGGTAAAATATCAAATTATTCCGCTCAATTTTTTTTAAAAACTATTAAATTCTGAGCAGACTGATAGCATCACGATATTTGAACAGACACTTTTTTAATAATTAAAAGAATTTGTTCTAGACAGAAACAATCGATTCATGAGATTTGAACCAGGTCAGGCAGCAAAATCAGTTAGTCGACAATTCAAAATGACATGACTGAAATTGTTACATGGTGGTTTTTGGTCTGAACCTAGCAAAATGTTCAACAAGAACGTCGTTGGCCTATCAGAGAAGGGAGAGGTTTACTGATTGGCTTAAGTCTTCGGACAGTCAGCAGAGAAGAAGTTAAGCGAAAAAGCAGTTTAACCAGCAACAACTAGCCTTTTGGCGCTGTGGCACTGCTGTCTAGATCTGGCCATTTAGAGAGAAATACATCCTTTTCTGATTGGTCGCTGGCGTTCTTGGGGCCAGGTTCAAATAAAAAACCGCTTAAGAAACGGTCAATAAGCTTATTTTTGGCACGTCAGGTCGAATTGTCGACCAAGTTTGTTGGCCGCCTGGCCTAATTCTACCCTCAGGAATTGATTGACTATGTCAAAAATGATACTTCAGTGCTACTGTAAATTAAACTTAATTTTTACGAGGCAGAGATCTGGTCAACGACTTTTAATTTTGACCATTTATCGATGCTTCTCATTAAATAAATTAAAAAATGTAACAAATTGAACAAGTTTCAATTAAGAGTCTGAATCTTACCTGACGGATGTGGTCCTGGGCCGGTGTTCCCGCACATCCATGACCCAGCCGACATGGTGCTCAACAGGTGGGTTGTTGCTATGTTTGGTTTTGCGCTTGCGCGGAGTGCAAGGGTCGGGCAGTGTCTCCTCTTTTACAACAGGGTAGAAGTGCGGTTGCCGCCGCTGGTGCTCTTTCCGCACCCGCGGCGTCCGCGTCCGCACCGGCTCCGCAGCGCTAACCTCCTGCTCCAAATAAACAAAAAATGTCAGACCCAACGAGTTCCTCTAGCTGATTGTGAGCTATGTTTGGTGGATACAATAACTTTGTTATAACCCCAAAATCTTTAAATTAATGTTTATTTATAACATGCTGTTCCTCTACAGCTTATGAATTTAATTAAAAAGTGCCAGCCAAAGTTTAATGTTTAATTATTAGCACTTTATTTAAATCCCTGGTATTTAAAAACAATCTGATGAAAATGGGGGGTAATTGTAAATTTCCTTTTTCACTAGAGGTAAGAGGACTGAAATAAAATCAATAGAACTTCCAGCTTGGTACACGTACTATGGTTCAATGGTACATGGTAACAGCCGTTTTGGAATTGGTCCGAATGGAAATTTTCAAGAAGTAATAAACTCCTTTCGGAAATCCCCCATTTCGGACAAAATCAGGCAACCCTTCTAGCTATTAAGAAGGAACTCTGGAACCTGAAAGTGTATAGGAGCACTGACCTGAGTTATTTCTTCAACGAGGCTAGAAGGCGGCTTGGGCGGCTTATCAGGATTAGTCACGGTCGGCCTGGGAGGGGTGAATTTGTCGAAAGTCTCTTGGGTGATCACATTTACAGTTTTGTAGCTACCCGTTGGCACCTGCACGGCACACAAAACCCTGATTAGAAACAGGCGTGGCTAGCCATGAGACTTGCAACACTGACCCATTCGTGGGGATCGTCCCACAGGGCGTCCTCGTAGCTGTTGAGGCCGTCATTGATGATGAGCGACAGTTCCTGGCTCATCTTCACCCTGGTGAGGAAGTCGCCGGTGCGGTCGTGGCCGTCGTGCTTTGGTATCCGTGACGGCAGCGACGTCTGTGTCGCCGGAGTTGTCTGCGTCTGGGTCACGATCAGCAGCTTGTTGATCTCGTGGTCGCTCAACTCATAATCGTCCGAGTCGTCTTCCGTTCTGCGCATTCCGCATGTTCAGTAACAAGCGGGGAGCGTCAAAACCAAATTCCGAAAAAAAACACACTCCACAAGCAAGCTTTAACACCAATGCTCAGCCGCAAATGTTGTTAGTTAAGCCTCTTAATATTACAAAAGCACACACAAACACAAAAAGCTGTCCACTGGGGAAAGAATATTTAAGCACTTAAAAGTGTTTGTGGCACTAAATACCACTGTCTTTCTTTACGAATAATTTCAGCTTTTGAAAATACATTTTTTTTATTCGGAATTGAATCAAATTTTGTTTTTTCGAATAATATACAAATGAATTACATTGCTCGCCAAGATAAACACGAAGAGGAAGTCCACCAAATCTCCATTAATTAGCATTAAGGATGAAATCTTTTTATAATATATATTAACATTATACACACGTTAATTAAAATATTTTGTATCTATTTCACATTTGTACTTCCAGCACTTCAGATACTTTTTGACTTTTGTCTCGGGCTGTGAATTTTACACGTTGAGTCACCTGTTTTGAGACATTTTCAGTGCTATTTTACGATTTTTGGGACGTTGTAACGAGTATTTGTAATCACTCGTTGAATTTCTCTTAAAATTTAGTGTTTTGACCAAAACGTTTCCTATTACGAAATAGGAATAAAGATTTTTCGATTAATTTAGATGATTTTAAGTATAGTTGTCTTGATTTCAAATAACTTAAATTTGCATAATACGTACTTATTTAATGGCCCCAAAACCAATCCGTTTGGTCACATTGTCAAGCGCCTACTTTACGTGCACGTTGCAATGTGAGAATCCGAGCGATGTTTGGGCTCGTGTGCAGGCTGATGTGCGCCTACATTTGATTCTCTTGTATTGCAATAACTAGTCCATCCAGATTTGGGAGGGTTGCGAAAGCTTTCAGACTCTCAACTCGCTGGTTTGCACCTTACCAGAATGCGTGATTTCATTTCACGGGACAAATGTCTAGTGTTTAAATAAAATGACCCCGGTACGGAGAAGTAAAACGAGCTGGTCCTTTTCTGGACTGGGTTTCCTCCAATGAGGCCCATGTTATTCGTTTGCGATATTATTGGGGCACGGGAGTTTTCGCGAATAGTTCGTCGCCCATCTCTTAAGACAGGTTCACAAGAACAAAAGTAATCTAGCTCTTATGTGAAACTTCTGTGTCTAGGGGCTGACCACGCGTCTCTCGATTACCCATCTGCGCGACGTGTATACCTCGCAAGCACACCTCGCACCTTCAATCCGCGAAAATGCCTTTTCCCTTTAAGTCGCGCGGAGGTGATATGCTATCCTCAGCGGTGTCCCGGCTAACCAAAGACGCGACAAAAAACGCATGGTACGCGCGAACGAAGGTGCCGAAGCGGGAGCGCTTCCAGCGAAAACCCAAGCAAAGGAACGCACTGGGCGTCTCTATTCTTACAGTCACGCGCACGCAGCCTAACGATCCTACAGTAGTTCATAAATTACTCTTCAAGTCATGTCCCCGAGAACTGGTAGCGAGTCCAACGCGTCAACACGTTCCCCTAACCTTTAAGTCACGCGAACGAAGGTTCCCATAGTTGAAGGTCTCGCGAACCGGATATTGAACCTTTAACATTGTTACTATTTGATTTATTTAACGAATGATAGTCATTTCAGCCGAGGCCCAATAACGAAATAAAATTTAAAAAACATAACTTTAACAGTACCACTGCTAGCAAGTAGGGAGAATTTTACAATTTTGTACAAATGTCATTTTTGTGTTACTGGGAATGGCCTGGTTTCAATAAATATAAAAAAAACTACACCATAGCTTGAATGCAGATATTATTTACATATTTAAAAAAAGTGGTTGACTGATATTTACATATATACTAGTAATTTAAATCAGACTTTCTTGATTTCAAAATTTACGTCAATCAAATGAAGATGATGAAGAGTTGTCATAGCAAGGCATGGCGGAACTTTCCTCAACTGTACAATGTAATTCGGTAGTGAGAAAAATATAACACAAATGAAAATTTGGCGAGCAAGCTACTGGCGATGTATTTTATGATTTAATTTTGCTTGTTCTCGTTAGTTTGGATTTAAAAAAAAGGGGCTAGCAACGTTGCTTGCTTGCATTGAAATCGAAATATTTTAAGTCAGAATGAGTTCTAACCTCATTGACTTTCCATATAGTTGTGTTTAAAGTTAGAACTAGTGACCTGCTTGTCGCAAGATGTAGTTGAACATTGCTATGAAGCATATTTCATTTCAAATGGCAAAACCATACAAAACAAAATTAAATAAAAATTGTACTTTGTAATGGTTGAAACTCACGCTACAAACAAGCTGAATATTGTTGACAAAAAATCATAAAAGACCCTATAAACAATGGTTCGATTGAACTCATCAAATCAAGGAAGCGAATGTGTAAAAGAAAGCAACGCATAAACAAGTACTTCCATAGATGTAAAATTGGACTCACAGGTCGGTGAACTTTTTGACCCGTTCAGCAGGAACAGTGTCCTCGTCGAACTGAAAGTCAAGATCCTCTAGACTCTCAGATTTTCTTGACTCGCGTTCGTCAGCTTTTTCTTTAGGAGGCTGTTTTGCTTTTCTTTTGACCTGCAAACACAGATTTGATGTAATTAGGATTCAATCGAAGCGTCTGAGGGTGTAAAGGGGACAAAAAAGAAGCTCAGTTGGAAATTGTCCACACTGCAGATAATTTTTATCTAGCGATTGATTGTTCAGTTGGGAAAATTAGAATCATTAGCATCATGGCAATTAAAAAGTGACACAGAGATGAATCTCTGGGTCTGATTAACTGCAGATCAGAACTCACCTCTTGCCAAGATTCTGGCTGCGCAACAATTGGAGCTGGCTGTATACTCGACGGAGCAGACAGTGGAAGATTCAGGGGCGGTGGCGGCAGGTTGTTGCTTTTGCGTGCTGAAACAATTTAAATATCCGTCACAACCCATTCACTGCCATCTAGATTAATCACAGCACAAGAACGCAGCTCAGTAGGAAAATGTCCACACTAAGTATTATTTATCTAGCGATTTCAGCTGGGAAAATTAGAAAATATATCACATCATTGCGCAATAAGGTCAGGGTTTGCTACTTCCACCATAAAACATATAGGATTAAAAAAGTTACCTTAAAAACTGAAGAAATTAACAAAAAATATCCCTAGCATGCTATTTACATCAGTCCTCTTCTCAATCCTCTTCTCGTAACAAATATGCGTTTGTTCTTCCTTATAAACATACTGGACATGATAGTTTTAGTCTTCAATTACAAGAATAAACATTCAAAGACCGACTGTATCCGACTTAAAAAAGTAGCAGTGAACCCTGACTAAAGGTCTGGCGCAGTCCTCATTAATATTCTCACCAGTTAAAATTGGCAGTTTGATCTCAGGTGCTGGAGGGGCCTCAATGACCTCATCAATTGCGACCTCTGGTTCAGACAGGGCCAGCCCATTCTCCCTTGGCACAAACTCGGGCACATCTGGATTCAGGTTCTGGGACCCCAAATATTTAATGTCTTCCAATGGCCATATTTCTGGTTCTGATATGGGCCGAACCATCTGCAATCATCAAGCAACAACGCAATCAGTACAAACTTTGGTAGACAAACGAGGTTGACTCTCAGTAAAAAATCTGTTTTGAAGGTGCATACCAGTGCGTCTTCACTGAGTTCAAGCAACGGTGACTTGCGGATGCACTGAGTAATGAAGTCGATATTGTTGGTGAATCCGGGATTATTGACAAGTTCAGGCTCCGACAGGATATTAACGACACGCGGGAATAAGGAGATGCAGGAGATGGGCAAGAAGCCATCAACTTTCATCTTGCGGCGAATGTAAATATCCTTTAACAGGTTCTCCTTGCTGAAGTAATATTCACTGAAATACAAAACACCCCATTAGAATAAAGAAAAGAAGGCCTGCAAGACATTATTTTTAGGCTGAAGCGTATCAGGACTTCAGATCTCATCAAGTGTGACATTATGCCGGGGAAAGAAGTGGAATCTCATCATGTACGCCACGCACTCGCTAATTGACATTACAATTTTGCACTTACATCTGTTTCAACATTCTATAATCAGCCGGCATATCAAAGAAGTTTTGCGGCAGCATGAATGCCGGAATGGGGGCGGTGGGAGCCATTGTGAAAGTCGTGAAGTCGGGCACAAATTCTTCAACGTAGTCAGCCCGGCCGTTTGGTCTGGGCCCGTTTCTGGCTGGTCCACCTCCGCGGCCGCCTCTACCACGGCCGCCCCTGCTACTCACCGGCCGACGCTGGCCACGGCCTCTACCTTGATCATCTCCATGCTCTATAAACAAGAAGTTTAGATTCGTTTCAGACGCTTCAAAATCAGGGGACTTGGGAAATTGAATTTGCGGCGGAATAGGACACATAAAATAATAAAGTGTTGAAAATTTCTAAGCAGACTCATGTTGCTCCATTTTCGTCACTAAGAAAAATCTAAATAATTTTAATTGTGAGGTTTTCTAAAAAAAATGCAATGAATGTTTTATCTGCATGGTGGAAAATTTAACTTTTTTAGGAACGTCAGAGACAACCCATTGATAGATTTGTCTCATTAAGCTGAGTCCGGAAAAAATAATTTTAGACAATTGAGCAAAACTGTATGTTAAATCATTTTAAAAAAATAATAAAATCAAAATTTCCAATTCTTTACGTGGTTCAGAATAGGAAATCAAGAATTAAATGGTTTCTGCCATCAACTTCAGAGTTTCTTGGTTAGACTTATTTTACAGTGCTGCACTTCTCAGGGTTCAGTCTAAAGGGTTCGGGGAACTGACCTGAGTCTCTGTGCTTGGGTGACTTGTCACGCTTACCCCTCAACTTGGACTGCTCTATGTTGAGGGGGAGCCACTTGCACTTGGCTGTGTTCTTCTTGGCGTTCTGCTTAGGGTAGCCGCCGTTCTCTGACGAATTGGACGAGTTGTTATGCGAGTCGTCCACGGGGCTATCTTCCCGGTCCGCATGACCGTTGGGAAGGGCAGCGGCCTCAGTCACTTCCCCAGCCAGTTGCTGCTGCTGTTGCTGTTTCTTGGCCTGTGTTTTTGCCAAAGCATGAGATATTTTTTGGCCGTCAGACCTTTGGAGTAATCGCGTACCTCAGCGCCGAGCGTCGGCCAATCATCCATGTCCCTGGCGTGGGATTTCTTGTTTGCCGACTTGGACGTTGTGGTGACCGGAGGCTCGATCAGCGGCGCCGCCGACGACACGCCGTTCTCTGCGGACAACAATAGCAAAAGCAAGAGTGAGCGAGCGGGCAAACAAACACATACACACACGCACCACCGGCGGCGGGCCGGGCTAAAAATAGACCTGCTAAAAATCGGCCTGCACCACGGCACGGAGGCGCAAAAAGTTAAGTGACTGCCGCGCTATTTCAGACCGAAACGCAAATTCATTCTCCGAGCCCGACGACTCCCCGTCGTTTTCCAGGTCGCGGGCTTTTTAAATAGTTAATTTAAAAAGTTAATTTAAATAGTTAATTTAAAAACACGCAACTCGATTCTTTCCTAATTTGAATTGTTATTTTTCAGCTGTAATTAAAATTTTAACTAAATTGAATTTCCCGCGCGACGAGCGTCGATTTTTCCGTTTAAGAAGCACAGAGCATAGAGAGATGCAGGGAAGCAGATTGAAGTGCAGTACAACACTTTATTTTTACTCCATCTGCCTACTCCACTCTTGACCTGACACGCCGCGTGGCTATTATTGAATCGCGCAAACCAGAATGTAAACACGGCTCGTTCCTCTTCGATCCTAATACAGCCATTCAGAAGTCCGACGACCAATTAGACAAAAGGATGCTTGAAACAAAAGTGACGAACCACCACCAACCACAACCGTATTCCAGAACGTTTTCCTATTGAGTCACGACCATCAAGCGTGCACGATTTTTCCAGATTCTAGATTTGCAAAATGGCGACTGTTCTGGGATTTTCATTTTCCGTTTTCATTTCTTAATTGATCACAGGACACGTCACGCGCGCGAGAGCACATTTCCGCTCGCAGCGGGAACCGCGCGGGACGGAAAAGCCGGACCGGGCTGCTGGAAAGGCAAAGTTTCGAGTCGATGGGACTGTGAGCGAAAGAGCAAATAGTTGGCACACACGAGGGCAAAGAAAAGGCAACCACGATGCAATGTCACTCGGATTGCGCGCTATTTGCTCCGCGATTAACCTTTTGCTGTCCACGCCCGATCTGACCGTCTACTTTGTCCCGTAGCAAAATTTGCGTATTTTTTTTTTTAAACAAGAACAAATCTAATTCACTTTTAATTCGTGAAGATGCACTAGCTATCTTATCTGCATGGTACATTCCCGTTTAATCAGTGCAAATCAAAATATTACGTTGAGGCGTGTCCACTTTTCCAAAAATAGATTCAAGGGCGTCGGAACGAGTGGTTTTTCGCCCTTCGAAAAACGGCAAGTCGCGAGAGTTGAGCGCGAGAGTCACTTTCGGAGCACGTGTGCGCGGGTCCACAAAAATACACTGGCGGTTTTGCCTGCGGCCTCCGTTGCAACAGGTTTAATTTAACAACGCAACACCGGTCGAAAAGCTGCCGCATTTGCAAAAATGCTGTCGTGTGAGTGATCTGGCTGCCTCTCGCGCCTTAGCACGCGGAAAAAGACATGTTAGTTAGTCAACGGGGGCAATAATCACCAACTATCAGTCGCGGGATCTTCTCACGCGCGGGCCGCAGCGAAAGCAGACACGCTTCTTTCAATTTGACAATTAGTTTTCTGCGATATCAACTGGCCTGCAAAAGATGCTAAAATTGTTTCCTTTCATGTATTTTGAGGGAATCTGTTTATTAAAAAAAAAATCCCTTGGATCCAAACTCTATTTTTTTTGTTCCTACCAAACCTTTTGTTAATAAAACAATTAGAGAGATTGGCAAATTATAAATTTGAATGTTATTAAAATCAAGCGAATGAATGTTGGGACAGAAGGAAATCGGTTTTGCGCACGGCCCGCATTCGAGGAGGCCCGGCAATTATTTGGCGATAGCGACCGGTTGTGGCATGAACCCGAAGTAGAAAGTGCCTTCTCGGCGAGTCGCGGGGGCACGAACGCCGCCGAAAAACGGGCCACGTGAAGGGGTTATCACCATCCGGGGGAGGGTCAGACGATAATGCAAATGTGAAGACCTTGATTCACTGCGCCAACCTGTTGATGCGACGGCGGCGCAGGCGACAAGGCTGCTCTCGATTCGAGATTGCTGTGGCACGGGCCGGCAGGCCGAGGAGCAAAAATTCAGCCCCCCAGCGCGAGTCGTCGGCCGCGTGCTTCTTTATCATCATCGCAGATTGCAAAAGATTGCTATCGACTATCGACGCCGGCCGGCCGACGGTCGAGGGCTCGCTTATCAGATGGACCACCGCGCTTAAATGGGATTGCTAAAATGCCAACAATCGTACAGCGATTTAGGAATTTTTTTTGCTTTCTTTCAAAACTGCCGATCACTCCGGAAACGTTCCAGAAAGGATTTTAATTAAAATAATCTAAAGCCGTCTTTCAAACCACGTATTCTGTTTGTATGCTAAAAATAATATCAAGTGCTTGGAGCCATTTATAATTACAGATTTGTAAAGTAAACATTCAGCTGGTACGCCGCGGAAGTCCGGTGAAGCCGATATTCTCTTTCGTAACGAAAATCACTGTTATCAGTGTTGTTTGCCTTCGGACGTGGCCGCACACTAGGTTTGGCTAGGGTTGCCAGACGCCGTGTCATGAAAAATCAGACGCGGGGGACAGTCGAGGGCAATTAGAGCGCGATAACCACTTGGGCCAATAGAGGCAACTCACGTAAACGCCATTTAATTATTATCACGGTTCAACGACACTTTCTCGCACAAACGGAGCCTTTTAATTTTCGCCGTGTGCAGAGTCCACGCGCTTATCAAGGTCAGCAAGTCGGTCAACTTCTTGTTTTGTGGCAAAACGAAACCGAAACGCGTGTCAGACCGGGCAAGCCGATTCTCCGGTGGGGCTACGCACAGGGTGAGGGGGGCGCGCGAACACCAGGCTCGACGGAGGAGGGTCCTGGGCGGGGGTGTCGCGTGGGGCTCACCCCAGACGCTGGTGGGCGGCGGGCGCTGCTCCACGCTGGCCATCGGATGGAAATTCGGCGCAGTAGGGCGCTGAAGGTCGCCTCTCGCTCGCTGCTTGTGCGTTTGCTGGTGCCCGTGCTGCTGCTCCGCGCGCCTCTCACTGTCGACTGACTGCCTCCTCCTGCCCGCTGCTTGGTCGCCAGCCCGCCCGCCCCGCCGCACTCGGCCCAGCTCGGCACACACCGATTCTCAGCTTTTTCCGAATTCAACCTTTTGCATAAAATTACTTTTCTCCTTTATGGGAAACTTGCGAAATTCAGTTAATTAATAGTACTAGTTTGATTCTTTCATATTTTTTCCTCCAGGCAGCACCGTCAACGAATTTCTTCAAACATATGCAATATGTTTTTACACTCCTCCTCCAGCATAACAAAAAGCAGACGATAATGGATAGACCAATATTTTATTCAGTTCTACCACAAAACTGTTCCCGACGTGAAACATAAAAATCTGCTTTTGCCTCGTAATAGAGCAATGCACTTTTGACGAGATATGAACGAGGTCGGTTTGACGTCCAATTGTCTGCCAGTGCTTTTCAAACTGCCGCACTAGGCGCAAATTTTCCCGTGTCCACTGCCGAGTGCGGATGCGGGCTGATTGCTCAATTTATGGGTGCTCTACCCTGATTTTGACACGCAGGCACTGTGCCGACGAATATTTTGAAATTCTTACGAAAATACAACTACTTAAATTCGGCTCTTAACGACAAAAATTTTCGTTTATTCTGTCACTAGCTAAGTGCATGAACAAATAAGAGCTATAATTATTTTCGCAATCGTGTTTCACCCCTTGCGGCGGCAGTCGGTTCAAGACTGTGTTCTCTTTCCTCAGACACAGGCGATAAAATGTTTCGAGCCGTGTTTCTCAGGTGACGCAATAAATAGATCCACCGCGTGTGCTCCAAATACTATGTATAAATTCTCAATTCAGGTTTTGACAAGGTGGGCAACGCCCCAAGCTACTGCCGATAGGAAGAACGTCGGATTTCGGGCGAAATAGCGCTTTTCATGGTCGGCCGGGTGAGAGGAGATGTGCACGCATTATTTTGCAACGCGCCTTGTTCAATTAGGCCGTCTTCAGCACGCTCAAGTCTCAAGGCCGTTCGCTTCACTTTTCACTCGCTAAGCAGGAGCCGGAACTTGCTTTGCGTTCTTTTCGTTCAGTCCGCCTGCCCGGCGCGTTTTGTTTCTTCGGCTCGATCAAAAATCAAACCAAACTCTTCTCGCAAAATCTCGCAAACAACATGAAAGGGACACATTTTTGAAGAGATTAAGTTAAAAACGAAACATAACTACTAATAACTCTAGCCTGGTTTACAGCTGATCCGCAGTTGCGATTGATAGCAGACCATTAAATTACGCGACAGGATAATTGAGTGTTAGATTAATCGACAGTAATTACAACAGCAATCAATTCTCTTTCCCTGTCGTGCGATGATGACCAGCAGGTGAGCCGCCTCCAAAGATAAGCAATAAGCAAGAACTCGAAAATTACTTAAGTTTCATATATTTAGTAAAAATATTTGAAACCACGTTTTGAAATAACTTACGCAATTTACAGATTGGGTAACAACGCTTGTTAAGCAAGAAAATTTGTGAAAACAAAAAGTTTGAACTCGGATTTTTAAATACGGTCTCTTCTAAAGCGTTACCAATACCCGCTCGATTCTCTCCTCCATTTCAGGGAACTGCGAGACGCCATTAATCGAATCCCAACTACATTCCCAACCACGTGTCAACGAAACGAAAAAATAACGACGATCAGCAACGAAACACAATGTCGTTGGATTGAATGTTTACAGCGCAAAACGCCGCATCAAATGCAACAATAGGGGCTGTGAAATTTGGCAAATTATGCGATTCGCCGCCATCGCGAATCGTGAAATTGCCGTGATTTCGGCTCGAACAGGTTGTGTGTATGTGTGTGTGGCAGCCAGCACACCTGTCGCGCTCGAAGCACACGCAAATTATGTGTGTTAGTGCTGCGCTTCCGGTGCGGCCGACTGAGCAGCTGACCGACGGGGTCGCTGACCCCGTTCGTTCCTCGGCGGCAAAATCTGAGATGATGGCGCACAGCCTCCCGATCAGAAAAGGCTGCCCTGTCCACTCGCCTTTTCCACTTGGCAGAATTTCCCACGTTGCGATAAACAACCAAGATAAAAAAACAAGCAGCCGTGTTCGTGCGTGCAGCACACTGTTGCTACGCCAATTTGCATTCGCATCGAATTTAGGCGCTTCAGTGACTCACATAAAACTGATTTTAACTTTAATCGAGATAAAAATAATAATTAAAAATTAGTTTGATAAATAATAAAGCCTACGTGTTTCTGTTGGTAATCAGCAACAGGTAAATCCGCCATTCAATTTGAATTTCAAAATGCGGATTAAAAATTATGTCAGTAATAGCAGAGATCTGCATACAATTTAACTGATGGGAGATCTAAGTTGTTAGAAAACACCACCACATTAAAAGGAATTTCAGTACACATCTGTAACAATCCTCCCTCCAATGTTTAACCTGTTTACAAAAAAAATAATAAATTATTATGGATTTAAATAAATAAATAGTTATTATTTTTTCTTCTTACAAGTAAAATTATGTAGAAATAGTTAGATAATTTAGTAATGTACTATGTGGTAATGAATTTTAAGTCAATTCGTCAATTGGCATGACTAAAAATGAATGATATCGTGTTAAAACTGCTTCCCGGAATTTCACATATTTATATATGATATTTGTTAAATTATTTTTATCTATAATGATGGAATTTCAATTATGCTGCTCAATAATTTTGTGCTGAATCCAACTCTTATTAAAGCTGCAATTATTGTGAGAGGCTTAGCGAGAATAGAAGCAGAAGATTTATCTGTTCGCTTCCTTCCCCAAAATGTTTCCCCCCTCCCCATGTTCGCCCCCCTTACTTTGGCATGCCCTCGCAGGTCAGGTGCGAGTTGTTGTTGTTCCCAATGATGTACTTTATTCAGTGTATGTGACGATAGAAAATATTATGTTGACAGAGGATGAGAGGAATTTCAAGGAAACAATGTCGCAATGAGCCCATGGACTCTACCTGTTGCAGGTATTCCGCGCTTCTGGCGGACGCAGTAGGTAGAATCGTTAACAAAATGGGAATTTGTTAAAATGATAATAGCCGACGCGACGCTGGACGCGATAAGTGTCTTATCAATCATGAGGCGCGCTACTTATTAATTTCGGCTCCACGTGCTACCTGACACAGGCCTTCCAACGTTAACTTGCAATTAATTCCTATCTCTCGCGTATCATGCAAAATTTAATCGACATCTGCGTGGAATAAAGAAATAACAACAAAATATATCACTCACCTAGAGGCACATTGAAGAGGCTGCGTTTGTCAGCAACGATAGAAGCTAGTGTGGCTGGATGTTGCTGTTGATGCTGCTGCTGCTTCGGCGGCGGAGGCAGCTTGACGGGGGCGGTTGGCTGTGGCAATGGGGCTGCATCAGGCGATGCAACAGGGGCTGCCGCTGGAGGTGCGGCGGCCGGGGCTGTAGGTGCGGCGGCCGGGGCTGGAGCCTCTTTAGGCGGCTCGATCTTTTTGGCCCAAGGATTAGTCTTGGGCAGCGGCGCCTCCACGTACTTGACCACTGGGGGCGGCGGTGTCGGCGGCTTCTCTTCGGCGGGGGCATGGTTGTTTTTATGATAGTTGGGATTGTTATTATTATTGTTATTGGAGGAATGTTGTTTGTTAAAGTTGCGGTTGTTGTGGTTACGTCGCGCATGATATTTCTCGGGATGATGTTTCTCAGGATGGTGTTTCTCGGGATGATGGTGCTGTTGCGGCTGGACCGCGTGGCCGTTCTCCTTGGGGACCGACTCAGTGGGCGGCGGCGGTTGTGAGACAGGGGCAGCCTCAACCTCAACCGGTGAGGCGGCCCTGTTCACCAAAACCCTGGCATACGAGGGCAAGGGTACGGGGGCGGCGGGGGCGGGCGCCGGCCGCAGCTCCTCAGAGGCCTCCTTGGCAGCCACTGCCGCCATCTTGCCGTGTGCGGCAACTGCTTGCCTGCGGATGAAAACAAAAAATGCGGTCAGGGCGGCTCCGAAAGCGGTGCCGCGACGCCCGATAAGCGGCCGTCGTCACCCGACGGCCGCGGCTGCCTGTCGGACCGCGGCCGTCGGCGTCACGGCCGCCGAACGCGCGTGTATGCCGGATAAACATGACCGCATGGTAACAGCGTGACGTGTGTTAGCGGTAGTGCCGACCGGTCGGGAGGACGCCGGACGCGGCGCGGGCAGCAGCCGGGACGATGCCGGCGGGCCGTACCGGGGCTCACCGGCCCAATGCGGGCCCAAATGATAAGAGAGTAACTCACCAATGAGTGGCCACCTGCTTGCGGGTGGGATGCTCTGCTAGAACGCGAGTGAGACTGCTGCTTGATTTAATCCAGCGGTTTTACAATCGGCGAGGGTGCATTTTGCGTCCAATGTGACCCAACTTCTTCGAATCGATGCTGGCTAGCTGCTTAAATGAAAAAATAACAGTGCAACTCTCTTTTTCGAGCCAAAAACACCTACAAGAAGGTACGCTCATCGACGCACATGCTCTCCCGAGACACCATGCTTGCCAGCGCCAGCGGTCGTGGGTCGTGCGTAGTTCCCAATTCCGAGCTGGGTGGGCGGGGCTCCGGCAAGTAGCGTTGCAGTAGCAGCACTGACCGCTAGTGTTGGCACGGCGGGAACAGACCGAAAATTATATTTTGCCCGATTTGCGCTCTGTCGGCGAATTCAGCCCATTTTTCCCGCTTCACTGCTTGATCAAAAAATTTTAAGGAACATGTCACGTGCTCGGAATTGTAGATTTGTGTTATTATTAAATAAATAAAAGCATTGCAAATTTAGAGAGACTAGGAATTCAAAATCAGAGTTCGAACAGTGGCGGGAAAACGGCATGACTTATTGTCTTTGTCTAGAACTACATTCCATACTTACTGGTAGGCTAATATAATGACATTAAAATTTTCTGGTTTTCCCCAGGTTAAATTCTTCATCGGATTTAAAAAAAACTGTTGCAGTAGTTATAGGAACTTGGCACCCATATAGCAATAAATAGCAAAGGCGGCAAAGGCACAATATAAGGAAGTGTAGAATAATTATATAGCTCAAAATATAATTAACAAAATTTACAAAACGGCCATTCATTTTATGCCTCAACAGATGATAGTATCCCTCAATATTATCGTTGATTTAATCCATGAAGTGCCATGAAGAAGGTGAAAGGAAAGTGATTATTCATTAACTGTAACCCTCATTATCATAACGCAAACTTATTGCATAAAAAAGAGGAGAAAGAAATCAAATTGACCATCATCCTTTCTCATCTTGATGCGGTTGCGTGTGTATTTGCATGCTTCTCTCACAACACGTCTGCGCGCACCCATGGTCGTGTCAGAAAGAGTTAGTGCATGTGGATCAACTGGTTTCATAAGCTTATAGATTGTAAAATGAAAGAAAGGTGAAAGGAGAGGAGGAAAAAATGAACTTTAAAAAAAGTGAAAGTCGCGTCCAAGTGCTGCTGGCTGCTCCACCGGTTTAATGAATGGATGTTGTACTAATGGGTGTGGCTTATTGCCGGCCAACGTGCGAGCACGCGAATTATTGATCTCCGATTTCAAATCAGCGATCATTTTTATTACTAATGCTGTAAACGACAACTGTTTTTTCGTTCATATGCAAAATTATTGTACCCAAAACCTGTTTGCTTTACGATTTTCTTGCAGTTATATTATATGTCCTTTAGCAATCACGTATACCAAACTTCGTTTTACGTTCACTCTTGTTGCTTTAATGATTTGTACAGATTATTTGCAGACATTACTCACGAACATTTTCTTAAATCACAGTACATTCAATTATTTTTCTCTTCCTACGCTTTGACAAAAATGGCATACGTTTTAGTCACACGATCTACTTCTGCTCGATTTATCATGTTTTACTGACTAGTTGCGCATAGGAAAACTCGACTCTATTGGTTACACCATTTTGTCAGTATGTAAAAATATAAATGATTCGCTTGTTTGTGTGTTGGTTCGCGGTATTAATTATCAGTCGGTTGGTTGAAGGTTTTAGCTCTATTTCTTGTCTTTTCACTGCTGCTCCGGGTTCAGCCTAATCACGTTTGGGTAACGTTGTTTGTACAGCTCAAAGCCTTCAATCACAGCTTTCCTGGAAACAGAGTAAGAAATAACTGCGTGTCTACTTTTACAGACAAAGTATAATACTGGTATGAAGAGTTTAAATCTAAACGAGAATAAATAAAGAAAGAAAAACACTAGATGGCTATTTTATTAAATTAAAATTTCCTTCCTGTGGTTTTACTCTAGAAAATTTAAGCAGAAAAGTTCAATACCACGTTCATGTACTTTTTGGTATTTAGTTTCATTCACGCAGATTTAAATTTGAATTAACTAAACGAGAAATATTTACAACATACCTGAAAGTGTTGAGGTAGAGGACAAAGGAGCTGACGTGCCCGCCCTTAAGGAAGCGAATGGAAGCGCCGGGCCAGATGTCCTGCAGGTGCGTGCAGTTGTCTCTGGGCACATACGCATCCTCAAGTGCGGCAATCGCGATGATCAGCTCTGTGTCGACCGGCACAGAGAAGTTCTTGAGGTGCGTGCACTCGTCCATGATGCCACGCATGAACTGCAGCACCTCGTCCTGCGCCTTCTGCCGCTTCTCGGCGTTGCCGGATGCGCTCAATCGCTTCTTGGACAAGTGGAAGCCAGCCAGCATGCTTGGCACAACGCCCCCTGTGCCTGTTCCCGTTGCCATCATCGTCGCTTGCTGCGGCTGCTGCTCATGATCGCTGTCCGAGTCCTCCTGCGCGTCCATTCGACTGATCCGCGACATGGTGCTTGGGAAGCTCTGCGCAAAGTGCTGTCCGGCCCGAAACGCATCCTGTTCGCACGCAACGGAAATCATATTTGGTGTGAAAATCGTCTCCATCTTTTTCTAAAAGGTTCATGACTCTCTTTAATTTGTCTCGAATTCTGAATTCGAGCCCAAGAAAGGTAGGAGGCAACTCACGTCTTTTTCCATCGTCAGCATTTTCCTCAAGTCCTGTCTGTACTGTTCGTTTCCCATGTACTGCGCTTCTAACATTCCCCAGTCAATTGCAGCGCTCATCACTCCCTGCACCACATTTGATCATTAACAAAAGCCTTGGTATCGTTTTAATTAAATTTAAAAATGGGATAAATGGGAAATTAAAATTACTTTTTAATTAAAATTTAACCATTAACAAATGGCCCACAAATAATCATTAAAAATATTAATAATCAACATAATGGTCAACTTGGAATTATTTGTTCCTTTCAACTCTTTTATTATTTTGTCATTGTAACTTAATTATCTTAAGTCTAGAATAATTTCATGTTTCTATAAAATCTCGAGTTTGAGTGTTTTTTTTAGATTTAACCGATTTATAACTTCTTGCTGGCATTATACATGAAAAAACTGGACAAAAAATTGTGTACACCCTGTCAGAAAGCTATTCTGGCACACAACAGTCGTATTTTGGGTTTAGGCCAACTGATATTTCCGCAGTTCAAGAGCATGCATATTTATAGCTGCTGCTTTGTCCTTGAATTTGGCAACGCAACTGAAGCAAACGCACCTTAGTAAAAACCGTCGAAGCTGTGGACCAGGAGAGGCACGGCACTAGGACAACGGGTTTAGGCCAGTTTGTCGCTGATATGGATGCCATCTAAAAAAAATTTAAAAATAAAGCAATCAATCAATACTTTGGCTTTGACACTTACATGTCCACCCATGGACATCCCAGTGAGTCCGAGGGGACCAAGTCCAAGTCTCTCGCACCAGTGGAGCAAAACAAGCGCCTCCAGCATTAGACAACCGCCCATTACAAAAATATCGGACACGTTTAACAGACTGGACCGCCTGCCAAGAGCACGGATTAACATACAGAATTGGATAGGCTGTGACAATTCCTACAGCTGCTCTTTGGGCTTTCTTGTCCCATAAAAAGGGTTTTCCAAAATTATGGCGCCGATGCCTGCTTCTTTCAACAACGGCTTTGCCATCATCGTCCGCCGCCGCCAAAAGAACTGGAAAATCAGAGTGTCAGAATCAATTGCTTCGGTTCCATCTCAATGCGTTCTTACATGGTCTCCTGTTCCAGCCATGTGGATGCACATAGGTTTGAAGTTCGGGTCTCGCCACTCTTTCGGCAGCACCACTTGAAAGTGCGCGAGCTCTGCCTCTTGAGGCAAAATTCCAGGCAAATGGTGCACAAATGGTGACACAAAGTGTCCCTCAAGCAGTGTATAATCAGACGAATTCTCTTCCTGCAGATTAAAAAAGAGTTATCTTATTATTAAGAATATTGTAAGTGAATTAATACCTTTGTGATGTTGACAGGATAGTCAGGTTGTACAAGTTTGAAGCTGGTTTCCCTGTTACACACAATTTTCCTAAATTCGAATAGCCTTTTTATATTTTCTGGCTTCCCCCATCCTTTGGTGAAGAACTTGGAAAGCACAAGGCTTCGATAAACTTTGTCGAGTCGACTTATGGGCTGCATTTTTCTATTCCACTAGCCTGCAACTAAATATTAAAATCAGTTAGGGAACTGCAAAACATATACACAATTAATATTATCCGATGTCCTACGCATCCTACATGAGGTAGCAGATTAAGAGATAATGAAAATAATATTGCCGTTGCGGTGATGCATAACATACAGTTAAGGCCAAGCACATTGGCATGCTAAAAGTCACGTGGTGTTCTCGATTTGTTGGCAATAATGACCTTTAAGTACGAGAGTGACATAATTCACACCCACTTTTATTTTTTTCCTCCAAAAAACATTGTTGGTGCATGAGGTACAAGAAATGTCATTTTATAAAATGTAGATTAATAAATCTTAAATCTAGTCTGATTTCCGGAGAGAAATGATTATGAAATCACGAAAATTTGTGGAGCATTGCTTACTTTTCCATATTTGCATCGAAGACGTTGCAAAATTGGCCTTGATTATCTTTCCGAACGATACAGTCAATGAGTCAAAATCAAATGGCAGCAGCTGAGCCCAGGCTGAGCCTGTGTTCTGTGTTTACATTTTGAAACATTCATTGCAGTTCTGCCAACAAAAATAAATAAACCATACCAAATGAAACCTTAAAAATAAATATGCTATTCAAGATAAGAATGGGTAAAATGATTTAAAAATTTTAATTCTAGAATATCTCATTTATTCGAATCAAATAAAACTATTTTAAATTTTAAAAAGTTGCCAGCAATGATAAGTTTTATGAGAGTTTGCTATCGCATGACTACTCGCACGTCAACAAACAACCAATCAAATTTCTGTTTCTTATGGCCCGAACCCGTTCCCGCTAATAGCTTCCCGACCCAACCGTTGGAGTCGCGTCGATCGCTTTAAAACAGGTTTATGGCCGCCATATGCGGTTTTTTGGGGGGCGTAACTTTATGGTTCAATCATAGATGGCGTATGCAGCGGGGGCGTTGAGCGATCGTTTGTTCGACAACTTCGACACACAAGCCCATGCTTTCCTCATTCCTCATGTTGATGCTCTTAACTAAAAAAAATTGGACTACATTACAGACAAACAAAACCGAAAACTCAACAGCTTGAAGCCGGTCCTGGCTCCGGCTCTGCAGTCTGCAATTCATTTTTAATCTTTAGTAGAGCCCACCTAACTACGTGATAATGAACAAGGTGCGAGTTGATTAATATGGGGGACTCGCACTTTTCGCCCAACACGCACACTTCCCATCAAAAAACGAGAAGTGTGAGTGAGCGGAAAGTGTGAGTCCCCCATATCATACATAAATTTCACGTGTAACGGTTGCTTCTTTGTTTACAGAGTCAACGGGACAAAAACGACCTGGCGTGTCAGGCGGCGGACGAATTTTGCAAGCTGTACTACGAGTGCATGGACAAGACACGGCACCTGATCAACAAGCTGTACCTGGACTCGGGCCTACTGGTGTACAACGGCACCGGCGTCAGCGGTAAGGACAACATCCAGAAGTTTATCGCTGAGCTGCCGGCCACCAACCACACAATTTCCTCGCTGGACGCGCAGCCCATCAGCGAGTACGCCGTTGGTCAGCAGTCGACGCTGACCATCCTCATCGCTGGCAATGTGCGAATCGCGGACCGCAAGGCCGCCTACTTTGTGCAGGACTTCACTGTCACGGTTCACGACAGCAAGTGGCGCATCGTCAGTGACTGCTTCAGACTGCAAGAGCCCATGCCCTGAAGTGAAATTATCACTGAAAGCTTGAAACACTCGTTCAGAATAGTGCGAATCAATTGTGCTCCAGAGACTAGCTGATCTTGCTGCTAATTGATTTGATGTTTCTTCCACTGTAAGAAGAAACTTAATTAAAGAATGAGTGACGAATTTAACATTATTCGCGGTGAGATCCTTAATTGGTCATTTAAAGAGTTGAAGTAAAATTGTCAATTCGTTTTTTTCACATGGTGATTTTTATTCAATTGCTGTTGCGTGAGATAGCTGTGAGAAAGAAACCGAGCACCGCCAGGACGCATCGCACCAGATTCAGGGTTTGCCATTGCCTGTGCATCTCTACGAAGTTTTCCTGTATTACACTCCAATTAAATTAGCACTAATTTGATGTTTTAATGCTAATCCTGATGGTCGAATTATGGTGGGAAGCTGAATCACTCAGTCGAAAATTTGATATGACAACGTGCCGGAAATTGACAGAAACGTAAAACCGTTAGTTTAGCCACCGACCAATCAGAGACGGGTGCATTCAGCTGGTCAACCTAACTCGACCCTCAGGAATCGATTGGCAATGTCAAAAATTAAAATCTGGTACTAATTCAATACCAAAATAGAGGAAGATTCTATCCTTTCTTACATTTGTGGCTATGAGGGAGGTAGAATTGCTCAGTTTGAAAGCGTGCTGGTCGTCCAGTTTAGCTGAAAGGTCGGAGGCAAGGTGGGCTACAAGGCAGGCAGCCAGGGCAAACACGCTCGCAGGATTCTCAGCTAGGTGCCGCTGGAACGCTTGGAACGAAGACACCTTGCTCGGCACGCACCTGTGCATTTCAAGTTATCAATTTGTTTCTATTTTAATTTTTTGTATGTAAAATTACCAGTCCAAGACTGACACAGCTGAAACCGTGGAAAGAATGTAGAAAATAATTTGGAAAGTCCTCTCAATGTTCACCACTGAGACACTTTTGTCACATGGGCTGGAATCAACCTAAAACGTTTGTATTTTTTAATTAGTTTAAAATCACTTCATGGTTACCATAATGTAAAGAGTAATTGTATATCACTCGTTTAATTTCTTGTATGATTGATTTGTTTCGCCATCTAAAGGATATGTTTGGAAAAACTTTTAATTCGCTATTGAGAATGTTTGTGAGCTGGCAAGAGCGAATGCTCAAGCCTGGCATTGGCATTAGGAGTGCGTGTCTGGCCGAGTGCAGCACGTAGCTCGTTGAAGGTGGAATGGACTGAGTATATTCTTAATGTGAATTTGTTTCCAAACCATTGTTATTCCTTTTGTGAATTGTAAATTTATTATGGCGAAATGTATGTTATAAAGGCAATCTGGCCGAGAGGCTGTAGCGTGGACATGGACCAGTTACTGAACTTGTAATTGAAGGACGAACCAATCTGAAGTTAATGCTCGAATCGGATTTGTACAAAGATGAGATTGGCTCCATTGAAGATCGTCGGTTGTATATTTGTTAAGTACGATTGTAAATGACTAACCATTGAACTGAAGGTTATGATTTAATTGCCACTCGTCATTTAGAATTAAATCTGACGGGTTTTAATTGAAACAATCAGTTTATTTCTCCTCTCGCCCCAAAGAAACTTATATTCGTTAGAATATTATAATCTAGGTAAAGACTTTCTAACGACAAAAACAAACGTGTCAGTCGCTCCAAACAAATTTTTTAAAACAAATTCTTAATGAATCAAGAGTATGATAGCCTAATATATAAGTGGCAAAGAATAATGTGGTAAAATGATTTTTTAATGCGTGCTATAAATAATATAAACGATTAATTAAATGTAACTTAATTACTCCGTTCAGAAGTATATGCCAAACGTTAAAAAAACATTATAAATGATTAATTTAACCTTTCGTACATTTGCCAATTAAATCACATAAATTAAAGGAAAGAATAGTTACAGTGACGGCGTGCCAAAGTGCAAGGCCGGCGAGCAGTCCGTGGCAAAAGGTGGCGACGGGCAGGCAGCGTCTCTGCAACTCGTTGGCCACCGCCTCTGGGGAGAAGGCGGCCACGTCGTTTGGCAGTGCTGCCGACGCTGAAGACTCGAAAAAGGAGTGCTGGTTGACGGGCACAAAGCTGTGCTCGCGCTGCACGTAGATTTTGCCCTCGCAGATCGAACGCACCTCTGGTAGCTCTTGAAAGGTGACGCTCGGCTGGGTTAACTCTTGCTCCTGCACCTGGCTCTCGCAGCTTCCGGTCACTGCTTCCTCCGCTTGCTGTTGTGTTGCTACCAGTTTCTTTCTAGTTCATTTGATCATAAAAGACAAGATATTTTTACTATACTGTTTTTTTTCAATTTTTATTTTAAATTTGAACTAAGTATGCGCTGTATTTTCTCCCTCTCACTTCAAATAGATTACTTAATAAGGCATCAATTTTCGTTATGAATAATTAATCAAAAATCTATTACTTATAAAATTAATTTATTTAAGTTCCCTGATAACAGTTGAAATAACATTTAGTAAAAAGCATTAAAAATATTAAAATTTTTGAAGCTTTTTACTAATTAGGGAAAATATGTTATTTTAGATGTTATCTGGGAAATTAAAAATAATTTTATTTTTATGAGTACATATATACAGTATATTGAGTAAATTGACTTATTCTCCACCCAAAAAATAGCACTCTTGGCCATTACACCATGACCATTATTTAATTAAAGGCCACCTGACGGTGAACATGCCATAATCGTCCTGGTGGCAAAAAGAAATAGCACATTGCTCAACAAACACTCCCTATTTTCTTTTCTGAATTGATTGCCATTTTCTTGCAAAAAGGGAATTTGAGTTTGATTATTGGGCTGTGCGCAATTTTTTTGCCACAAGATGATATCAAAATTTGAGCATAATTATTTTGCTTGGATAATTGTTGAGTAAAAACTTTATTGTTGCGATTCAATTATTTGGCGCACTGACAGTTACACGCCAACAAGCATAAAAGTGCCGACAAAATATGACCGTCAGCAAGCCTTTATATTGTAATATTGCTATTAATAATACTATTATTTTCAATTCACGGTACTTCAAATGCTACACACTTTTCTTTAAGTATAGAATGAAATTAAAATATCTATCTGCACGTAAATTTTTCAAAATTATTAATTTTCCATTACTAATTTTTATATGGCTGAAAAGATATAACGCTATTTTTTGTTGCATTTTTTAATAACCTATTTCGCCTCCTTTGGGTTCTCAGCAGGGTAGACTCGCGGGGCTGCTGCTGGCCATGGCCACTGGACTCACTCGACGTCTCTCCAATGGTCGTCTTACCACCTTCTTCAATTTCACTTGCCATCATTTATAAAAGGATCATCAAAACACAGGCACCAACAGCGTGAGCAGGGCGGTGCGCGCTTTGATATTCAAACCGCAACATACCTCAACTCAAAACCACCCCCTCTCACGGCCACCCGTCAAACAACAGACTTTTTCAATTATAAAATACATATATATTTAGAGGGGGATGAAAAAAGAAGTTCACAAATTCTTTTATTTAAAGTATTTAATTTAATAATAGTATGCAAATATATATATTTTTTTCTGCAATTCATCTTCACCGAGTGTTTTCATTAAAATAATTGGCAATATTTTAAAATTATTTTAAAAGCAAGGTTGCAGTGTTGATTTTTTTAATTAATAATATTTTGTCATTCTCTGTCAACCATCGCGGATTTTTATTTTTTGATTAAAGAAGTAGCACCATTTGATTACCTTTTGGTCGATTAGAAATTTTTATTACAAAAGACATTATGGTAAAACCCACCCTGTCTTGATCATCCACAATTTAACTTCCTTTAATTTTGACTTCTTTATCTTCAAAACAATCAACAAATCAACACTTGAAATAAAATAGTACATACAATTATTTCTGGAGTTTTTAGCAGCCACAGCCACACTTGATTATTATTGCTGTCAATTAAAAACAAGTTGCAGAACGTTTCACAAGGACTTGAGATCTTTCCGTAGGATTTTTCCGGCAGAACTTCTAGGAATGGCGTTGACGAACTGAACTCCTCCTTTGAGATGCTTGTAGGGCGCAACCTTTCCCTCAAGAAACTGCACCACTGACTCTTTAGATAGCTTCTCACTTTTGCGTACGACAAACGCTTTTGGCAACTCCCCGGATTTTTCATCAGGAATGCCGACAACTGCAACGTCAAGCACTTCTGGAATTTGGCGAAGTGTCTCTTCCAGCTCCGTTGGAGAAACCTGTTCCCAAGAAAAAGAAAAAATATAAAAATATTCTCATCTACCTGTCTAAATCACCTGAAATCCCTTGACTTTGATCAGCTCCTTGAGCCTGTCCACAATGAAAATGTAGCCATCAGAGTCGATGTAGGCCATATCGCCAGTCCGCAGCCAACCCCCATCCAGCAGGGTCTCCTTGGTTGCTTTTTCGTTGTTTAAATAGCCGAGCATCACGCTAGGCGCCCGGAAAAGCAGTTCCCCTGTCTGTCCGAGCGGAAGTGCGTTGCCGGCGTCGTCCACGACTTTTATCTCGGACAATGGCACGTTCATGCCACACGAGCCGTACTTGACGCCGTTCTTCAGGGTCGTTGGTGTCATAGCTGCGCAACATGACACCTCGGTCATCCCAAATCCTGAAAATAAATTATATTTTTCAGAAATTATTACTATAAATTTAACAGAAAAACGGGAGAGAAAAAATGTTTCAGTGAGATGAAAAATGAAAATTAAGGAAACTGATATTTTCTTTAAATTTCAAAGTAAAATAATTTTCATTGGGGTTTTAAGACACAAAAAAACTTTCAAAGCTGGAATTGCCAAACATGAACCTTCTTTGAGAATGAAGTTGGAAGGGTTGTTGATCTTTTCAGTCAGCCCTTTGGCGACTGAGGTGGCGGCCGGTGCGGCGCCGTTAACTGCGATGCACAGCTCGCTCAGGTCCTCGCGGGTCAGATCTGGGGATTGCAGCAAGAATGACAGCAGCGGCGGCGCAACGCACACTGTATTGGGCTGTAAAAGAAAACATTACATAAAAGCGGATGGTCTTTGAGGGCGAAAGCACCTTGTACTTCTTCATGGTGCGCACAAAGGTTTGAGGTTCAAATCGAGGCAGAGTGACCACGTTGTGTCCGCGGGACAGCGCCAGGTTCATGACGCCGTTGAGGCCGTAGATGTGGAACATGGGGAGGATCGCGAGATTTCTTGCCTGGGGATGCCCTTTAAAAATTTACGATAATTGTTTTCAGTCTACTGCTTGATATTTAGTAGGGAATATGAAAAAATGTCTTTCTAAATACTACGGATTATAATTGTTACAAATAAATTAGCGCCCCGCTGTTAAAAATTGCACATGACATAGAGTCTAGATGAATTTTAATAAAAAATCAAATTAATCAAACCCATAAAAAAGGGTTATGTAAAAATAAAATAATTATTTTTTTGGTTCCTTGGTATTTTTCGAGGTTTAAATTTAATTAAAAATCAAAGAGTCATTACTTGAAATTTTATATCTATCAAGCTTTTTCTGATAGTGCATTTTCCCATAATATTCCATTCAAATTTTCTTGTAACTTTCCAGCAAACAGCTTTGACGATACATCATAAAATTTTTGGCGAAATCAAATACCTTCCCTGTTGGCGTTTGTGACGACCTCAGGGTGGTGCATTTGGCACAGCTGGGTGACCAAGTTCCTGTGGCTCAGCATGACGCCTTTGGGCTTTCCAGTGGTTCCGCTTGAGTAGGGCAGCGCCGCCACCGAGTCGAGGCTCGGCCTCGGTGGCACCCTGGCACCCCTGGTGCTCTTGCTGGCCAGCCGCTCGAAGCTGAGGCACCCCTGAGGCGGAGGTGCATCGCCAGTGACGACCACGGCGCCGTCGGGAAGCGCCGCTCTGGAAGTGGCCGCCAGTTCAGGGGTGGTCACCACGGCGTGCACCCTGGCGTCGCCGAACTGGTGACCCAATTCAGCTGGGTAAAAAAAATTGGCTAAATTTACTCTGCGGCTGGTTTTTGCAATTCAAACCTGCAGTGTAAATGGGGTTGGCGGTGCTGACCGCTAGACCGGCCGAGGTCGAGCCCAGGAAGGCGAGTGCGAACTCGGGCATGTTAGGCAGCAACAGGGCCACGGCGTCGCCGTCCTTCAGGCCTAGCTCATTGGCTAGGTTGACGCCGAACGCCGTGCTGGCGCCCTTTGCCTCGCCGTAGGTGTACACCTTCTCTCGGATTGCGCACGTCTACAAAAATCAAGTAATAAGGGAGACATTTATATTTAAATTTTAGGACGAGTGTATTTATATACCAACGCTGGTAGGTGTTCCCATTTGTGAGCGTGCTGCCACACGTACTCGCTGACTGTCAGCTCGGGCACTTGGACGCTCAAGTTGGACCTGATGACATGCGTTTCCGGGTCATAGTCGACGTTGCCCAAGGTTGTGCTGACCAGACGGACGCCCGAGCGCCCTTTGAAACATTTGCAGCACGCCGCCAGCATCTTTTAGCCCCTGCTTTAAAGAATGTTATTTGTTTACCAGAGTCAATGACACATGACTAATGAATATTACGAGAATAGAGAGGGAGAGAAGAGGAGAGAAATAAAATGTTACCATTGAATAGGACTATAAGTGACGACCACACTCTAGCATACATTATATATTATTTTTCACTACATGCTTCTGTTCTTCTATATATATATATATATGCGTTTAAAATCTCATGAATATTGTGCTAGGGTTTGTATATTTTAATAAATTTGTAAACATTTATTTGTGATAAAAATACGAGAGATGAGTTGCCCTGTCAGCCCATAATAAACTTAAATTTTGAAACTAAATTCATATTAAACACAAATAAGACAAATAACAAAGTCATTTTTTTATTATCTCATAGCGCAATCACACTCTTTAAAATCTTTTTTTACACAGTCTGCAATATCACCCGGACAAATATTTTGTTAATTGTTTTGCTCATTTCATTAAAACAAAATTGATTTTTTTAATATATTTCAATAAAGTAATTTGCAAGTTTGAGAGAGATGCGCAAAAATCAAATTAATATAGCTACGCAGTTTCTTAGAAATTTAACAAAAAGAGAGCAATTCTCAAGCGCACTACTGATTTACTTTGATCTTTGAAAATTATGATTCAAAATTTAATTTCAACTGTAGCCTAATTCTGGGTCAATAAAAAACCTTTCCTACCTTGTTTTTTTTTTAAAAAAAAATAAGGAAGTACAGTCAAGCTCGTTTTCTATTTGCTTAGGCACCAAGGGATATAAACACCGACACTCAAAGACAAGTTTGGAAAAATGTGTAAGTCAGGTCCGTATATAGATTATTGTATGATGTATGAAACTTTGATCGTCTGCGGAACACTTATAATTATGAAAATTTTGATTATGGGTCAGATAGCGCAAGAGGAGCAAAGTCCTCCAAAAAATTTCCATTTAAAAAATATGCAATACAAAGTTGGGAACGTTCAATATCTTTATTTTATCTTTTATCTAGAACGATCTGAACACTGATTAATATCAAGATCCTATCTGGATTATATCAAACGGTTTACATAGCTTATAAAAATAAATAAAAGATCGGGGGAACCTGCAGCTTGTTTGCTTCAATGCAATTTATATTTAATTGTTCCCTCGCCCGATCAGTCAGCCCCTACGTTGGAACACAATTTATTTTTCATCGGATCTCGCTTTCGATAAATGCGAGTTTTTACAAACCAAGTGTTGAAAAATCATATAATTTAAAAATCGGACGACTAAATTCCTGTAATGAAAACCAAACTTAAATGAGAGAAAGAGGTTCTCACAAAATTTCCTTTAAAATTGAGGTCTCAAATGAGGGGGACAAAATTTCTTGAGTGCACGGCACGCATTTAACCAGAAGGGCAATCAAATAACGACTCCAAAAGATATTATAAATAATTAGTCTCGCCTTGAAAATAAAACACAAGACAATTTTTGAGTTAACAAGAGTGAAATAATCTCGGCTTTTATCAATTACGCGCGCGCACGAAAACGAAATTTTCAAGGTTCTTCATTTATACAATGGAAACCGCGCCCGGATTAATCTTTGCTCGCCCATAGCAAACCTGGAATTCGAAGAGGCAACAGAAGCATTGTTTGCTCCTAAGGTGCCAACACTCGATTTGTTTGTTGTTTAATCTTCGTCAGCATATTTTCCGAATCGACATTTCGTTTGTACGACAAAAGGTCTCACTCGCACGTGTGGCGTAACGACCTTCAGAATTTACCATCCAGAAACGCACAATGACAAGGCGAATTTGCTATTTTTTGTTAGCTCTCGCGAGGCGCTATCATGCAGTATCCAAAACGGAGGGAATATATCACTTCAGGAAGTAATTACGGACGCAAACAACGACTTAATTACACAACGCATAATTTATGAGTTCTACTGACACGATCGGAATTTTTTCTCAGAATGACCATCAAATACATATATGATGACAAAAAATTCGATTTCTAGCAAGCCATTTAAAGTTTTGTTTGATTATCGCAACTGCTAAAATGCTTTAGTGCTCCTTTTCATAATTGACAAGTAACTTGATAGGGCGCTAATGACAACTAACTCTTCAAAGCTAGTGTCCAGGAAGAACTTACGGAGCAGGCCTTGGCGCCGAATTTCCTTTCCCACCGACCGCATAATTTGGGCAGAGAAAAAATAAATGACGCGTTTCGACAAAAAACAGGGACTTTATTGTGTTATTTATATATTTACAGCCGACAAGGTCGCGAGACTCACACTGAACAGCAATAATAAAAATCTGTACCTCTGAGTGTACAAATTTAATGATTGCCATCATGAAGTTTTTCTGTGCGAATGAAGAAGTCGTGGCGGGCCGACGGTGGGCCTCCAGCGGAGGCCCACGGACACGAGGACGGCGAGTAGTGCGGCTGCGGCGGCCATCACGTCGAGGTTGTGCTTCTGCACAACGGAGAGGGTGCGCGAGGCGAGTTTGAGGTGCGGTGCGCCACCAGTGCGCGCCACGTGCTCCACAAACCAAATCGCACGCTCCAGCGGACTCGTCAATTGGTCGCGCATCACACGCTTCGCTTCCGCGGCCCGTCGCGCAAAACTGAAACACGCGCCAAAGTGTACGATTGATCGAAGGGCTCTTCTTTTTAAAAAAAAGTAAATAAATAAAAATTACAAAATTTGCGACTTAATGTTGGACGTAAATTTAAAAATAATGTCAAACCAAAAAAATTTTCAAAACACGCTCGGTCTGATTAACCCTTGAGGATTAGGGTTACTCGTGTCAACTTATGGATTATTGTGATGTCCTTGTCATTAGTAAATGCATGAAATTTCAACCCCAAACAAACCCCTTGATCATTAGGAATACGATTAATTTTGTTGTTGTGCTCATATAGAACGCACACGTTTTGATAATTGGGCTTAAATCAAGGGTGCCGGGGTTAATTTTTCTTCAGGGCTTTCATCCCCTAAAACCCCTATCGATTTCAATGTTTCACAATCAGCAACAAACCAAAATAGCAGTCCAGACAAACTGAATATTTCCATTAATTATGGTGAGTATATGAAACATTGAAATTAATATGGATAGTTTTAGGGATGATTAAAAAACTCATATTCCTAATGATTGCTTGTTAAATCAAACAGGCGAGAGAGGGAGAGAGAGAAAGAAAATAAATAGTTACAAACCTGGGGTCGTCGAGCACGGTGGTGACGGCGTGCAAGATCTGCTGGGCGCTCGACTCCTTGTAGAGCCTGACCGCGAGGCCACGGCGGACCAGCAAGCTGGAGACGTCCAGCTGGTCACCGTAGACGGGCATCGCGACCGCCGGCACGCCGTGCCACACAGTTTCCATTGCGCCGTGCAACCCACAGTGTGTGAAGAAGACGCGCGTCTTTGGGTGCCCTGAGAGAGCAGGCATATACACACAAATCTCATTCAGTCAAATAATTGTAAAAAGAGAATTAAAAAATATACGCTAAAACAAGCAAAAGTTTGTTATGTCTCTTTTAAACAATTCATTAAATAAATACAATTTTGTCCTCGTATATTGATGAGGACTCCTGGTGACAAGTGCACACAGCTATATTTCAACATAAAATATAATTGGTTACGCGCACTTAGCTACCGTCATTGTCGCAAGGTTAAAAGAGTTTGAAAATTGGCATGCTTGCGTGTACTGCGCTAGTTAAACTTTGCTTATTTTCTTAGAATGTGTTGAATTTAAAATCTCTCACCGAGGACGTCCTGTTGGGGCAGCCAACGCTCAATCCGGACGTTGGAGGGTACGGCCAGCGTTTTGGGCAGAGCACCCGAAATCTTCATGACGACCCGCTGGCGCAGCCTCGAGAACGCCAGCAGCAGCTTCTGCAAGAGCTCAGGAGGAGCGATCGATGCGTCAAAGGTGGCACCCATCGAGAAGAGAACCACGCCGGCTTCTCCGGATCCCCGCATAAACTCCTCAAGCTCCTGACCGACACAAAAACAAAATTGATATTTTAAAATTTAAATATGGACTTTCAATCCATGGTTTTCTCCAATGGGAGTAGTCAGCAATTTAATTAAATTCACCCCATAACGTTTCTTCCACGTAAATTTTTCAAAATTTAAATGTATTTTTTTTTAGAAGAAAATGAGTATGGGATAAAATTCAAGACGACTGACTAACTGAGCTGATTCACTTTTACAATCCAAAAGCAAATTTAAGACTCTTGAGCTACTTTTACAATAATCTAAAGCCAAACTAACTTTTGAGGCCTAAATAAAAAACTCGAAAACCACAAAATGGTTAAGGTTATCGATGCATGTTAAGATTTTGCTCTATTCAGACGATTTTGCTTTTATAAACCTAAAGGTTAATTGCATATAAATAAAAATAATAATTAAATGCGAGGGAAAGTCTAAAACCGTCAAAGTTGGCTTAATAACCTTCTAAGAAATCGTCTAAATTGATACCAAAAACGTCCAAAGAATCGTCGTTTCGATGAAAGAGTCTTGTTAAACTACCAACCGTCAAAATTAATTTTGTGGGGTTGTCAGAAAGCATTTATCATTGTCCTCTGTAAAACACAGCATCGGAGGACAACGACGTGCTTTATTTACGTCCCTTCTGATTAATGAAAAAGGCGTGCACGACATTTCTAATGAAGCTTTTACAACTTTCTTCCTTCTGCACAGCCAGCAAGAGGCCAGTCGGACAAGACCCAGTCTGACTAAAAAAACTCCAGGGGAGTGTAGGACTGTAGGTGCGGAAAGGCAAGGTGAGAGAACGAGAAACTCACTTGGGGCAGCAGATGCGGCTCACGGCACTGCATGCAGCCGACGTTGACGACGTTGGGCGGGTACTCGCGCGGGTAGTCGACGCTGAAATCAGAGTTCTCAAGAAGTCCAGACAGGTTGGCCAGCAGCTGCTGCGAGTCGGGGCTGCCTGGCAGGTGACGCTGGATGGAGCGATCGGCCAGGAAGAACTGGAAGCGCATCAGCAGCTGGTTCATGGCCGCGTAGAAGAGGTTGACGCCGCGCTGCAACACGTTCATGGCGTCCGAGTAGGTGCTCATGAAGGCGGGCACGGCGCCCGATGGGCTGGACATTCCGGCGCTGAATGTGGCCTCGCCGCCGGTGGCCGGCAGCGCCCAGTACGCGACGGCCGGCACGCCGAGCGCGTGCGCCAGCGCCAGGCCACACTCGTTGCTCAGCAGGTCAACCAGCGCAACGTGGAAGCCGACCTGCCGCAGCCGTCGCCGCAGCCGCACGTCCCGCAGCAGCGTGTCGCAGTGCGCCGGTACCGTCCAGAACGCGTCCAGTGGCACGCCCCACGGACTCAGCCCGTCCCGCCACATCACGTCCAGCGGCAGCATAAATCTGAGCGCACACCAAAATTCGATAATTTAATTTCGTTGAAAAAGAGGTTGATTTTAATATTTTAAGGAACGCCTGGTGCACGAAGACTGCATTTAACATTTTGTATTACGACCAAACGGAGTGAGATACGATGGAATTAAGTGCAGAACTGCAGAACTGAGATTCTCGCGGGGAATAAAACACGTGAAACCATACATCAAAAACGCTCTCAGTTCAAACTAAGTTCGTTATTAACCCAAAAATTTCAACCCCGGGTGATGGGTTGATGGGTTTTCTTAATAGAAAATTGATTAATGAACAGATTTGATTTTGTGATATTTTCATTGTTGTATTTTTATATCACAAGGAATTTGACACATACCATATAATTTTTAAAATCATATTTCTGAACATAAAAACAGGCAAAATTATTTAATTTTACAGAAAATCTCTACTTTATAATGCTTAAAAGGTAAAAGGACTTGATTTTAGAAATAAAACCCAACAAAATTGGTTACCGAATGACTTTACGGCTGATTTAAACTGTTTTGGCCACTTGAGTTTGGTTCAAATGGCTTAAAATTGAAATAATAGCGACGATTGGAAGCTCACTCAGAAAATTAGTTAACTTTAAATTTTACAATCCCAGCCTAAGATTATAAGATCGAGTGTTCTCACCAGCTCTGGTGAGCCTTGTCTTTTGTCTCTGATTTGCGGTAATATACTACGTTTGTGAGTATGATAAATAAATGAGCACAAATAGCTTAACCTTGGTGGAAATGGAAAAAGGATCAAGGCATTTGCCGAGAAAACAGATTCATACTTTTTCTGAGCGTTGCAAAATATTTTAAAATCGACAATACATAACACTACATGGCAAATTAAAAACTGTTGAAACAAAAACTTGCATTTTATTAAATACGATTTATGCTGGTTGATCGTTTAGAAAAAATTATTCATCAAAGCAAACACAAAAAAGGTGATAGAATTGAACAAAAATTTAGAACAAAAGCGTCCGATTAATTACCTTCCCTCCTTCTCAGGGGTGACGAAGGGGACGTGCCCATCAGAGTTGTCTACTGCCAAGGTAATGGAGGTGATGTTTTCGTGCTCCAGCGGCGGAAGCTGGACAAAGTTCTTAAACTTGAGGTAGGTCACCCCGTGACCCCTGAGGGCGAGCTGCTGGCTCAGGTGGCGCAGCTGCACCTCGTGGCTGCCGCTGTGCAGCGGGTGCAGCACCAGGAAGTTGAAAGCGCCGATAGGCCGCGGCGCCGTCGACAACACGGCGCAAGCCAACACCGCCACCAGCTTCCACATGATGCCTCTGACTCTCTTGCGGCTTGTGATTAGACTCTCGGAATCTTCTCTCGCCCTGACGACGGTCGGGCGGACCGAGTTTTTCTTCTCTCATGTTCGACAGCAGACACCTCTAATCGCTGCGTTTCCCTCTCCTCTCCCCCGAACGCCTCTTCATTCTTTCATCATATTCAACCTTCGCGTGACTGAGACAAATACAAAACAATAATGCCCTCATGGAATTAGACCTTTTCGCGCCATTTCCGAAATTTGTGATTCATAAAACTCTAAAATTATTTTCGGTTAGAATATCAGTTTAGATCATACACCGAGAGGAAGCTGCTTCTAATTTCGAATATAAAATTATGGAAAATTCGAGTGCATCTGCCATGATAGCCATATACCAAGAATCAAATTTAATATAATTTGAAAAAAATTTAATTACCTGTTCATGTTAACCTATAAAATGACACAATATTTTATATTTTTGACTCTCATCAGGGATGGTCCTTGAAGTTGGAAATTGACCTCAAATGGTCCTAATATTTGTACCCTCGGCGTGCTTAAATTAATTGGCGACAGGAAGAATTTGATTTCGGATTAACATTAGGCACATTTTCAACTTACAATTAGTCTTATGCACGGCAGAGCAGCTTTGAGCCAGAGGTTCGTGACCTTTGAACCCCGATTTTTGTGTCAATTGAAAACATGTTCAGGATCAAATTTAGGTTAGCTAGTTTAAATTTCAAAAGATGATATCTCAACTTAATCAAGATTTGCAGTCTTTTATTTTTTGGGGTTTTTGAGGTAACATTTTTCTGGGCTTTGAAAACGGAATTTCTCCATGTCTGATCAAGTACTCTAAGTAGAATTCAACATAATTTGAAAATTTTGACGGCAAAAACTCCCCTACAAGAGATTATACAATTCTCACATGTAACTGCTCTAATTTTAACTTTCAAAGAAGGTGTAGAATGTTCTCGGGTTTGAACATTACGCAGTTACCTGCCACATAAAACCGGTATTTTTTAATAAAAAATTCAAAAGCTACGATGGAATATTAAGATGTAAAATTGGAAGATCTGTGAAGGTTTGGACAGACCAAAGTTAATAGTTTCGTATTAATTTTTGTACTTTTTACAAATATTCCTTTCAATGGTTTTCACTTTGGTCTTTATGCAAAAAAATTTAATCATAAACTTTCAATCTTGATAAAACCTATACGCCCTGTATTTAATTAAAATGATATTGAAATATATTTTCCGATTTAACATCATATAAAAAATTAGTTTTTTGCCTTTTGAAAGTAACAACAACTCCGCAGTAATTTTTATCTGCCCCACTGAACTTCATTCCGATATATATGAACATTTGGAACGTCAAGATATCGCAAAACATTTGGCAAATGATAAATATTAGATAAAATCCCTGCAGCTCGTGATATATTTTAATTCCTCGTCGCGACACCTGCTTTTATATTTGTTTTATTGCACAGAAAACTTATTTGCGCAACGAATGCAATGCTAGTCAATTGGCACTTTTGCTATTATTCCAGTCACAATACGTGTATAATTTGTGCGGCGAAGGTTGCAGGCCGACAGCTTCTGTCTCTTTCCGTCATTAAAATTGCACTGTGCGTGCGTGAGCGCCTGACGCAACAAGCGCAGCATTATATTTTTTAAAGTCCGAGGCTGACAAAAGAAGGCGACAAAAGCAAAAGTCGCGTTTTGTTTGTGTGCGAACTACTGCAATTTCTAGCCGTTCATTACCGCCCGTGTGCTAACAGATATTTTATTACAGAGGCTGGGCTCGAGAAATCAAGAATAATTACTTTGTGTCATGCATCAAGGTCACAGCGTTCGGAACCGAATTGATCGCTAGCTGATGATATTAGCTGAAGTGAACTCAAGTAATGTTCGGTTGATTCGCTAATTTTTATAGCCTTCACTTTTTTAGTCAGAAACTTACGTAAATCTCAATGCTAAATCAAAATGTTCTGTGTTCTGCTGTGTCAAAGTTGATGATAAAATATAAAACCAAGAACATTTGTAAAATGGCCTTTTTAAGCTTCCCTGTCCCATTGAAAAATATAAAAATGCAAACCAAAATGGGAATGAACGTCACACATACTAGCTACGAGATGAAGCACAGAATTTAGAGTTCTTTGTACTTACTGGTGACTTGATAATGTCCATCAGCTCACCAACAACCATGTGTTCAACTGTTCAGCCTCGAGATCTGTTAGTTCTTCTCAGATTTGCACCAAATAGCAAATCTTGACAACTGAATTAGACCCAGCCAAACAAAATTAGTATAGATTTGTGCTTCAAATGTGCCCTGAAGGGATATGAACGATTAATCTTGTCGTTTATTTTGAAAATTTAAATTTATCTGGAGAAAATAATTTTTTTATGTTGGTTTGTAAGCAATTAAAACTTGTAAGTTTTGAGATTGAAATAAAGTATGTAATTCATTTAATTTATTACACTGCCTTCGACTCGTCCAGTTGCCACTTTTGCATCACACACGCTCACACGCAGTCAAACAGATAATGTACAGGAGCACCACGGAATTAGGGCGCTCTCCTCTTGATTGAATACGTTCCCCGCACCAGCTGGAACAGGTTTATTTTCACCTTGGACCCGTCCGAGGTTTTCTTGACAGATATCTGTTAGGAAAACACAGACACGAAAATTGATATTAATCGAGACTGAAAAAAACAGTAATATGGACAGAGCATAATATTTTTACTGGGGAATAAAAAAGATTTTAAAATATTTGGCGTACAACCAGATTTTATAATAATTTTTCTGCTGTGATTTCTGTTATCTGTAAAAGCAAACAATTGATCACAAAACATTTTCTAGGCTTTTTAAAACAGACAGAGAATCAAGAAATAGCTTTTTATTAGATAAATTATAAGGCATTTAATTACAATATAAATTCAAAGAACAGAACAAGAAAAAATCCCACTTAGTAATTTTATCAAATGGCACAGCTCTCCTTCTTGAATTTTCATGTTAGGAGAAGGAGAATTACCCTCTTTTAAACAGCTTTTTTACTACAAACGATTGCAATTTGAACTTGTGAGTTTTTAGGTTGTGTTAAATCACAGGGACATGAGAATTTTGGGGTTGTCTATGGTTACTCGTTGTTTTCGTTTGTACTCAAAGATGAGTTCAGGCGGCCGTTCTCAATGATCGTGATCGCTGATTCTGAACTCTCGGCATCTAATGCTTCTAATGCTGTGGTATGAATTTTGTTTTAGAGGTATTGCTGATCCGAGGTCTCAGGGGCTGAAACAGCCTCTGTACAGTATGAGAATTAAGTGTTATTTAATCTTTCTCCCTCAAAATTTCCCTTATCCATCATGAGTTAATCCGCGCAGAGCTGAGCCATTCTACAAATTAATCAACTGTTAGGTTTGATAATGCCTTTTTTAAATTTACAAAGGAAAATGGAATATTCTTAAATCAGCATATACAATAGGGATTTAAATTTGTCAATATTGTAGTTAACGTGATATATTAATTTTTTTATAAAATCGGGATTTTAATTTAAAAAGTTCATTATTTTAAAACTCACTTCTTGCTTAAAAAGAAATATAACCATAAGTTTCCTCTGGCCGTAATCATAAATTAATTCCTTAACACTCACAAATTTACTTACAGACTCGGTGCCAATAGCGGTGACGACGGCAGGGTAAGTGGCCGCGTCCTTGGCCTCAACATAAACAGGCTGCCCCCGGTGGTACCAGCGGCGTTCAAACAGCAGCTTTCCATCCTCAATCCTTGTATCAGGTAGTGGCGCGTCCCCAAAAGCTGCCGCGGCAGCTGACAGGGACGGCTTGCGGGGCGGCAGGAGGCCTGCGACAGGCCGCGAGCGCACCATCTGTCTCAGGTCAGACTCAATCTCCTTGTCTTCGAGCAGGTAGTTGAGCGTGGCCGGTGGCGGCTTTCGTCTCTTCTCAGGCACGGGCACCGGGTCGTTGGGCCGCCGCCGCAGCTTCCGCGTCATCACAGGCTTCACCTCCATCGAGTCGCCAGACAGTTCCATGCTCTGCCGCTCTGAGTCGACCATCTTGCGCTTCTCCTCCAGCTCGGCCATCAGGAGCTCCCTCAACTCCACCTTCTTCTCCTCATAGTCCTTGGCCGCCATCTTTTTCTCGTGGATGTAGTCCTTCTCTACGCACTCGATCTCGTAGTCCTTCCAGATCACGTTCAGCCGAAGTCTAGATTGAACAAGAAAAGTCCTCAACACTGTTTTGCTGTTTTTTTTTTGCTCCAAAAACAAACTTTGCTGCCATTATTGACAAAAAATGACGTGGGAATGATTTACAATTCCCAAAACTGAACAATTCATGAAATGATTCTAATTTTTCAAAAATATGACTAATATTAGGGTGACAAAACTTTCCTTCCCATTGATTGAATTCTTAGAATTCTTCTCACCTACCCCTCAGCAGCATAAAAGTATTATTTACATACCTCTCTTTTTGCGCTGCCTCCAATTTTCGAAGTTTTGTTACATACTCTGGGTGACTTCCGTCCTTTAACTGCTGCACCAGTTTCTTCAGAGACGCCAGTTTGTCTTGATACATTCTACAAGAGAAAATTTATAATACAATTCCGGTCAAAACTAATTAAAATAACTCACTGTTCTTTAATTTCCGTGTATTCTTCGGTTTTGCCCATATCTGTTTCGCTCGCCTCTTCCGTGTCTGAAATTTTGCGAGCAAAATTTAAGCCCTGCCTCGGTAGGACGCCGGTCGGCCTACCTTCGTCGCTCTCGTCGTGGTAGTCCATAAATCTGTCATCGCATTCATCGCTGTACTTGTCCAGTTCAAAGTCGTACTCGTCCTGGAGGAAGCCCGAGTGCGCTGGGGATCCGTTCTGCGGCGATTCTTTCCGTTTTGAGCTCCCATTTTTCGAGTAGCTCTTGGTCTTGTGTGCCATCCACATTGTATTCATCGTGGTTTCCTGCAAATCAACAAACCCATATTTTTTTCGTCTAAGTACTGGGCAAGTTTTCTTCATCACCTTATTTAGACAAGGAAAATCAAAATTATTAGACAAATAAAGTGCTAGCTCCAACTAAACTAAACACGAAAATCAAATCACAGAATGGTTGAAAAAAGGGATTAGCACTTACCACTTTTTTAAGTTACTTTCGCCCTGGAAATGAAACAGCAAACAGAATATTTAACTTGAAACAGATGATGCTTACTTTCGCCTCTCGCCTCTCCTTATAGTCCTTATAGAAGCTAAAGCTTAGGAAGGCATCCAGCTGCAGTGACAACAACCCCCCACCTCTTTTTTTCTCCTCCATTCCCCGTACCTTATTCACAGCACGTTTTCTCTACTTCTCCACTTCCATCCTCAAGTCTTTACCACTGCAAGTGGTTGCCGTGCTTCCATTGGTTAGACTATGAATGATTTCAGCATGGTGGTAGCCCCCTGTTTCAGCATCCCTATTGGCTTGTTTCCCTTAAGCAACAAACAGCGCCAAAAACACATTGTCGCTTGTTCCAGCCTCTGTTGCCTTTTCGAATTTTTCTAAAATCGCCGAAATGCAGGCATGCACGTTCAAAGATCCTCGCGAGTTCAAGGATTGCTACCTGAAGCAATGCGAGCGCCGCAAAATCAGCACACCGACCAAATTTCTAGCACACCAGACAGACGCTACGAAGCTGGTCATGCCTGCGGACAGGATAAAAGTCTCTGACTGGGAAGCTATCTGCTCCGCTCTGCTCAAAGAGAACCTTCTCAAAACTTTATCCATCGTCAGTGCGAAGAAAAAGAAGGACTGGTTAAACTTAGGTTTTAATTCAATCTCAAAATAAAAATTTGAAAATTTAAAACACTAATCATTGCAGTTGAAAAACGGAATGATTTAGTGTTCCGTAAATTCTAAGAAAAAATCTTATTTTTAATATATCTGGATTTACTATAATTATTTATGTTTTTAATATGGCGACAAAAAAGTTTAAATATGGGCCTTAATATTACACAAGCAAGAAAAACAGGAAACAAACATTGCATCTTTTTCAGTGGATCAGAGTGTTACAACGGAATTTGGAGCGAACTCTGTGAAAGGCCCTGCGATCTTCACTCGCTACGTTCTGGAAAAAGTAGTCACATCCGTGGTGAAAGCCCTGCTGCGCAAGGAGAGCAGTTGCGAGAGCCTCCACCTGGAACTGCCCTTGAATCCAACCTGCTGCCGCCTCTTCAGCCAGGTTTCAAATTGTAATACGTTTTGAGCGATTAACTATAATGAAGTATTTGCACAGGGAATCGCGGGAGCGTCTAAATTGCGCAACCTGTCCTTAAGGGGCAGTTGCGTCGGGGATGAAGGGTTGCGGTTCGTGTGTGACGCCCTAAGGGCAATGCCCAACCTCAGGGAGCTCGATTTTTCAGAGTGCAACCTTGGTGTGCCGTCTGTTGAGAGGATTGTAGAGCTTGTTAAATGTCACGGGATGATTCTCTCCACTATTGCATGGGAGAGCAGTTTCAGGTGATGAAAAATGGAAAAATTATTTGAAAGTAAAGCCAGCATTATTTAAAATGCAGGTACCGAGCCCCTGAAGTGAGCAGCTCAATCGGATTGGTCAGACTGAGTTTGAACAAGAACCCAGGCATAGGGGATGAGGGGGCGCGGAAGCTGGCGGAAGCGATCAAGGACGATATATGTCTCAGGGGTCTGCATTGAAATCGAAAACGCAAGAGATAATAAATTTATAATTTGGACAGGGCTCGACCTGCAAGGCTGCCGCATCAGCAATGATGGAGCAACGGCCTTGCTCGGCCTGCTGATGCACAACAAGAGTCTGCAAGTCATGGACGTACGCGCCAATGAAGTCTCCTACTACGTCCTTGACAGCATTCAGAGAGCCCTGCAGGCCGAGGAAAGAGTGGCTGAGACAAAGAAGGCTCTCTTTAAAGTACAGAATTTATTACAAATAACAAAACATTTTTGATGATACTGGAATATTATACACTTTGCAGATCGAATGGCTTCCGCTGACGATGAGTGCGAGCAAATAAAAATAAAGTTCAGTACTGCAAGCTTCTTTTTGTTTGGATGTCGTCAAGCATTTGCCTGAGCTCGTCATCTTCAAACCGGCCAACGAGGCTGGGAATCAGCGCTTTCGCCTCCTCAGGCGTTTCAGGGCACAGGTTGGCCAGCGAGGCCAGCTCAAACTTGTGCAGCTTCTTCTGCGCCAGCATGCTGCGCACACTCGCGATCGTCTCCTTGTTCTTGAATTTGCGGAATCGGTTTGTGTAGGTGAGCGTCTTGACGAACACGTCCGACAGCTCCTGCTCCTCCTCGGCCGTTTCGTTCTGCTGGTGCCGGTGCTCAAGCAGCATGTGCACCTCCGAAATCAGCAGTGTCTCCGCCGCCTCAAACTCTTTCGGAAACTGCAGGTCAGCCGCATCCTCTTCGGGCAATTCCGCGGTTGAAGCCATCTTCTCTGAAAAGAAAAAAGATTTTTTCTTTGGAGAAATTTTGTGAAAGATAAGGAATGATTAGGCCTTTTTTCATAGGCGAAGGGACTTTGTAATATTATGAGAAAATCAATTTTATTGGTGAAAAATTTCCATAAGTTGTGCGTAATTTTCCATTTTGCTTATGGAAGCGAAAATTTCAAATTGCGCAAGATCATTCAAAGAATCAAATAATATAGCACTGGGTTGTAATGCCATTTCAGCTAATCCCAAGCCTCATTAAATATTTTTTAAGGGAAAAGCATTATGGTTTCGTTCACACCCCATATTGGTTGACTCTGTTTTTGTGTCATTTGCGGCAATTAATGAAATTCCTCTTTACCACAGAGAATACACCGCCGACTTGTTTAATAACTGCTCAAACACAATGCAAAATGTGAGGCGGTTTTTCAATTTTCAGCCCTGCATGGTGCATGGTTGCAGAGTCAGTTTTGACCTTAAAACAAAATCCCGCTCGCACAGAGTACAGTCATAGTGCTTTGCCTGCCTTTATTCTTCTCACCAAAAGAAATGTTTAAAATGTTAAATAGATGTTCTTAATTTCACGAGAATTTGTTTCTAACCATTCAAATCGAAGGAAACAACAACAACAGCTCTCTTGTGTGATATTTTAGACAATCATACAAACATAAAGTAGATATAAATTTATTTAACGACGATGCAAGTAGTAAATTAAAATCTGTATACCTTCGTTTGTAAGTTTGAGTTACGAATCTGGATCAGCAAAAAGGAAGAATTAGCTTAAAGTTAAAAGCACGCCACCATCAGGTCCGTCAGATCGAATTCGCACCTATAAAAGTGCACGTTAAAACTCGACTCTCGACTCGTGTTTGGTTTGATGAGGGACGCGATGTAGATGCTGGATGTACAATGATCGGCTGTTGTGTTGCCACGCCCCCTGAAGCACTTTCATTTGTTCTTGAGAGCGAACAGATGTTTAGGCGTAAACAATGCACGTGAATCTAGCCCGCTGAACTGAGGCTACAAATTATTTTTGTTTTCCCTCCTCGTGTTAGAATTGCGCAAATTTCTTAAGATTGCTGTTGCTATAAATTAAAAGAAAGTAAGTTTTTCTTTTATTAACTCTAGTGATAAAAATTAAGATTTCCAGATTTTCATAATTTATTCGTGAAATAAAGCCATGATTATTTTGTTCTTAATATATTTTTATTAATTCTAGTGCAAGAGGCGCAGGACGACGAAAGAGAAGTGCTTTTGTCGATATATGAAGGCGACCCATTGTTCAAGCAACTCTCGCCCAAGGTTTTTCAATACAAAGTAAAGTCAGACTAAAATAAAACCATGCCAGGCTAAGTAAGAATTGTGTCTTTCAGTATGGTGAAGACAACACCAGCCAATCTTTTCTGCTGGAGATCACGTGGGGCGACAATTACCCGGATGAAATCCCAATCATTAACATGGACACGTTCTACAATAAACACCTGTAAGGAAAAACGCAAGGGAAAGGGATCTCTTGATTTTTGGATAACTTTAGGATTGCAGAGGTGAGACAGCACATCGTTGACGAAGTGTCTAAAGAAGCAGCTAACAATATTGGAATGGGCATGACCTACACCCTGTTTGAGTGGGTCAAGGAGCGGCTTGATGAACTTGTATCTGCGCAGCCAGATAGTATTGCTGAGGCTGTCAGCTCCAGACTAGTTATCGCAGACACCCAGGTAAATCGAACGCATTTAATTCGAATTCATTTCATTTCTGAAAAATTTCCTTGGGAGTGGAGAAATAAATCACACGCGAATTTTTAACGGTTTAAAAAAATTTACAATATTCAGAAAATAACAAAAGCGAATTTTTCCTAATTCATGAGTTTGTGCTCTTTTCCCCTGAAGTGTTTGTACTTTTTAGCACTTTTATGTTTATTCATTTTAACCCTGTCCCAGGCAGTGATTTTAGCATTAAGTCAATTTCAAAGATTAAAGTTAATTATTCGGATTTTGTTTGCAGGAACAGGAGTCAATCTCGGGAGGAGCAGCGGTGCCAAAGGCGAGGAAGGAGGCGCTGAGCAAGGCGCAGAAGAGAAAGCAGTGGGACCGAATGGAGAAGGGAGAAAAGCTGAGAGGGCACGACTGGGTAGATGTGATAAAGCACTTGTCTCAAACTGGTGGCAAAGACGTCACCGAGCAGTCCGTCATTGCTTCAACCAACTGATCATGACTCCTTTAATTGTGTAACTCGGTTTTGGAAATGAAAAGACTTTATTGTTAGAAAACACAAACTCAGTCGTGCTTCTTCGACGTCCACTCTGCGACCCACTCGTTGACCAGCAGCTGGTGCCGCTCCATGAGCCAACCTGTCGGAGGTCACCATTAGTCTCGGTTTGAAAAATCTCGTGTTCATCTCTAACCTGCTGTGGCCGCCGATTTCTTGAACTGGTCAAATTCCTCATTTGCACGCTTGGAACCCTCAGTCAGAGCCATGGTGATGGATTCTTGTGTAGAAAGCGCTGCCAGCGCCTGTCCAACACACATCGCGTGGAAGTAGGTCCTCAGCGGGTCCACTGTAGCTCCTCTCCTGAAGATGACGGCGATTTCTTTCCTGCGCGCACTCACCAGCACAAGGTAATCTTCAGAAAGGGAGGCTGAAATCTTTAACTGTTCTGGGCTAACGTCTGAGAGCGCTGAAAACGATTCTCCAAGCACGATGTTCCAGTTTTTTGTTTGTGAAGCACCTATAATTAAAAGTTTCTACTAAAATTTTTTTTTTATTTTACTTATATCAAAAGACATTTTTCGGTGGATTTATTTTTCAGCCTTTTGTATGTGATTTTGATCATTGATACTTAGGGGAAATTTTTCTCAATGTCATTTTCAATTCCTAAACATTCTTGGGAATAAAAACAATAATTGATTGAAATCGATTTGAATTTTGATAGTGTTAATATTTTGTGGGAATCAGTATCATTTCTAGACGTGGAAAATACTAGTAAAACCTGGTTGCTTAAGGGAATAAGATAGATAAAAGAATAAATATTTTTGGCTTGATATTGATTCCTCTAATAGCGATCTATCCAACAGTGTGCAAATTATGAGACAAATTTCCTTTTTGGCGAAATAAAACCTGATTTTCAATCAAGAGACAGTGTTCACCGCACAATTAGCATGCAAATTTTTTAATCGATTTAAACGGCAAACTGGAAAATTTTAGGGGTTTCCTAATTTTTCGAGAGAACTTCAAGTCCAAAAGGATTTACAAAAATTTTCTTAACAGTCTCGTTGCTCACCAGATTGTCCGAGGATAACAGGCTCTTTGCTGTTAACCTCCTTTGGTCTGAGAACTTTACCATCCGTAACGAGTCTTTGGTAGAGAATTTCGAAGCGGGTTGCATTCAAAATAGGAATGTTGAGGCAGCGCACGGCGTTGTAGTTAGCAAATAAGTGGATGCACATCAGCAAAAGAAAGACCAGCCAAGTTATCCTGGTAAAGGCGCTTTAGTTCAGTTTTTCCCATAAAATTTCATCAATAAATTAACTCACTCATTGGAAGTGACAAGCGGCAGGAGAAAAATTCCAATATTGCTGGCGATCAGATTTACAAAGGTCTCTTGACTGCCATCCTTGGCGGCCACGTCAGCCATATTGCCGTGTTTTGCCTAGAACAATATTAATTAAAAATTAAATGGTCAAATGTATGAAATAAATAGGGCTGGGATTCTTAGACGGTTTATTATGCAAATAACGATTTAAAGGCATTTAGACGGACTTTATTGGTTTTGGAGCCAATTTTGACAGTTCTTACCCAAGCTACTGGTTGATTTCCGACCAAAAAATCATGTTTTCATTAATTATATTTTCGCGATGAATTTTGATAGTCATAGAAAAATTTAGATTTTTACATCTAACTTTCGTTATATTTACGCCGTTGGAACGACGAAGTTGAGAGCTTTCAGTATAATATGCATAATATGTGCAGTTTGACCCTGAATTGACCCTTACAATTAGAGCACCTTACGGGTATTCAAAGAGATTTAGGGCACAGGGCGTTTTCTGAGCGCCTTATTGTTAGTACCTTACAATGGGTTTATTCCAGCACGTAATCTGAAAGATCATGTCTTGGTCGTTCCAATGTTGTGCAAATCTTGCAGATCAAACCAGTACAGAGCCTGTCAGGCATTGTATAAGTGGTTTCAAATGGGAGGTTTATTATTATTATCGATTTGCGAGGGCTAAAGTCCTAGAATTTTAAAATTCGTGCTCATTTCATATCTTAAAAGAAAATCAAACCCAAAAAACGATAGTCTGACCTGGTGCTGGGTCAAAGCCGCCCTGGTAGCCCCACCTGCGACTCCAACGATGGCTTTAAAGCTGGTGGCCACACACAGAGCTTTCAGAAAGTGGGCCTGCGGCAGTAAGGGGCTGCCCAGCTCGATAGCCAGGGCCAGGTCATTCAGGGCGTCAGCGGTCAGCCTCCACTTCTTGCAGTTCGAGTCAAGCTCTGGCCTGTTCTTCTCTCAGTCAGAATTTACCTTTTCGAGCAAGTTCAGGTGATTCGCTATATTCGTACCCTTTCCACGAGGCAAACGCGATTCGGCCAATCATGCCTGTGCCATCCTTCATGATCCACGTGAGGGTGGCCGCCAAGGGGGTAGCTGCGGCATCGCCCACCCCTACGCCCTGCATCACAGCCCTCGTAGTCAGTGTGCCTGAGAGATAACTGCAGAAGGCCTGAAACAAAAACAATTAAAATATAATTTCTAACCCACAGAGGGAAAAAACAGTGCCTGCAGTGTGTCCCACAGCTGGTACTCAAGGTAGTCGTCGCTGACGCTGCCAGGGTAGCCCTGGGGAAGGAGGACAAAACGGAGAAGGTTGCGCACCCATGTCAGCACGGAGCCGCTCCCGAATCTAGCTGTTGGCTCTTTAACCCGACGGAAGCGGTCATTTTCCAGGCAATAGTGCCGCCTCTCTCCCAGCTGTCCGAACTGTTCTACCACCTGAGTGGTTGCCACAGACATTTTTTCCTGTGCCAGGAAAAACAGCAATAGAGATGCGGAACACAAATCTGTCTCTGCTATCTGAAAGTTAGGACAATTATCAAGATCAATTGTGTACTTTTGATTATGATATTTAATTATTTTTAACGTCAAGCTTTTAAGCAATTTAAAAATGTATTTAACTTTGACGATCCTTTATTACTAATTTAGAGGTTTTGAAACCTCTTACCGCTTTTGGTACAGAGAATCAGGCCTTATTGTTTATGTTTTCGTTTACTGTTGGATGACGTTTTTGGTGATGACTATGTGGGAGTTCAAAAAGGGGCGTAGCACAGATAATACTAAAAAATAGACTTAACTAGACATCACCAAATGTTTTTGACTATCGATATAAATCGATATATATCGTCTGAAAAAATATCGATGTTAAAATATCGTCCTATATAACCTATGTTAAGCCACAAAAAACATCGATAAATATCGTCAGAAAAAATATCGATGTTAAATATCGATTTTTATTTGGCCATGTCTAGACTTAACATTCACAGTCCTCTCCTGGTCCGGGTCTGCCCGCCAAACGCTTTTGCCTGTGCCTTGTGCCTGTACCGTCGTTGACGTTGAGTTCGTTGACGACAACGCAGCTGCCAGCTTTTTATCAGGTGAACTGCAGTACATTTCTCCCCCAAAGTTGGAATAATTTATAATTTATTCGATAAATCAATTGAAACATAGACTAATTTAAGAATATTATTTACCAATATAGCAGAGTATTATTTATTATAGTCTTACTCTCGGATCTAGATATATATATATATATATATATATATATATATATATATATATTATATGATACTCGCATATAATTTATAAGTTTCATAATTAACTGTTTTTAAATTGCTCAGTACGACGTTATAAAAATCCGAGTTTTTCGGAGGTCTCACTATGTGTGTTATAGTGATTGCTTCATTTCAAGACATGTAATTAACATTTATGAGCAAACAAGGATGAAGAGTCCAACTTCGTAAATAAAAACAACTTTATATACTTGCTCTTTATTACAATGCAAGACTGTTGACAATAACTGATTTTGAAATACAAGCGCTATGCAAAATAATAACGGATATAATATTTTAGTTTATAAGTTAGTTTATTTTTTAATGTATTTTTCTTTTTTCAGATTGATAATGTTAAGAGCTATTGAAACGAGAAAGGAAAACTACCGAACAACAAACAACTTAATCAACTTTTTATTCCTCAACTCCAGCTAGAGATAGATGACGAATTTTTCCGCTACCGCTGTCCCTATACCCCCTACTCTCGACCACCGTTTGAACTGCCAATATTCATTGCACCGCCTATTTTCCTATCCGGATGATTTTGAAAAAAAGTATTTTATCGATCCGCAGCAATTGGCAGAGGCAGGCCTATACTTCAGTACTGGCAAACTGTTCTGCTTTTTTTGCAATTATGAAATTAGCTTGAATAATTTAAGCGAATGGAAAAAACTGGATGCTACTAATATTTTGGAGAAAATTAACAGACCAGAATGCACCCTGACTACAGAAAATTCGCCAAACGTACCGATTGGAAACATATTGACGTCAATTTGAACTACAAATTCGAAGCGCATAGGTTGTACTCCCTGCTGAAGAAGAAGGATTGGAAATTCGTGAACGCACGCGATTTAGCCAAGAGCGGATTTTATTACACGAAGGACGATGACAACTGTCGGTGCGTGTTTTGCAACCTGGAGGTTCGCGGCTGGGAAGAAGGGGACACTGCCGACGGCGAGCACCACCTTTGGAATCCAAATTGCCCTTTTCTCAAAGACCCGACCAGTGTTTTTGATGTACCAATCGGCCAAGAACAAACAACGCAAGTCGATTGTTTGAATGTACCACAGTCTGGGTCTAGACCGACTTCAATCAACCCCTTTGCGCCGTGGAACGAGCTCTCCAAGTACCACCGCTGCTTGAAACTGAAAGTGTTGCAGTATATTTTGAATGCGTCGATATTGAACATCTTTAGCTGGTCGCAGCCAAAATATCGGCAATACTCAAGCTCCACGAGTCGAATCAACAGCTACAAAAATTGGCCACCAAGCCTGGAGCAGACACCTGCTGAGTTGTCCCGTTCTGGCTTTTATTATACTGGTATGAGCGACAAGGTCATCTGCTATCACTGCGGCCTTGGTTTGAAAAATTGGGCGCTTGGAGACGAGCCTGCGTCGTTGCACGCCAAATGGAACTCGGCCTGCCCGTACCTGCTGATGTCTAAAGGACCGCAATTCGTGGACGACTCTCTCCATTCGAAGAAATCTGAACGGAAATCGCAAAAAGTCGTTGCACGAAATTCTGCAGCGTCCAATCTTAGTTGTAGGAAGTGCGACATGCACCAAGTAGCAAAGATTAGTCTGCCATGTGGCCATGCCCAGCTTTGTCAGTATTGCGATGAAGATTTTTGCTTGTCCTGCCAAGAAAAAATTGTAGGCGAAGTCTCGATCTATTTTTAATTATAATATTACTCTAAAATTCGTGAAATATCTAGTCCCCATTGGTTATGTGATACAAAAATAAAATAGATTACAATAATTGATATGTTGAAATGATATTATTGCTAGATCTGAATGAAAACTTTACATGTTTTGTGCCTGTAAATTATTGATATATTGTCTCCTTATTTACTGATGACCTTGTACTAATAATAAATTATGCAATTGGAAAACATTAACTAACATTTTACTAACATGCACACCGAAGCTTCTGCTTTTTGATACTTTTTATTAACAATTTCCCAATATATCATTTATTGCCAATACTTACTCGTATTTAGTTAACTAGAATTCGTCAAATTTATTTAATCCTGTATTGTTTGGCAATTTAACTTAAATGACAAGCAAATAATTTTTAGTTTATTTTATTGACTTTAGTGCGCCAAATGAAATCGTGTAGCTTTTCCATTAACTAGTTTGCTATAATATTTTTGGAATTTAACACACATCTCAAAGTGAGACTTTCAACCTGTGCACGTGGTTTAGTTTTGGCCTCACGCTGTAGTTGGCACTGGATGCACTTCACGCACGTACCTGATTTAATTGAAAAAGTTCGTCCAATGAATCAGACTGGATTTCTTGTTAATTTGCATAATTTACTTTGATTATAAAACATTATAAATATTATATGTTTACATTTATATTTTTAGTAAACGCTACACCTTTTTAAAATTTATTTACACGTAATAATTTAACTGCTCACATGTATTCATGTAGTGATCAAATAAAATGAATTTTATTTCTGAAGTTGGAGTTTTATTATACATTTTAATATATCAAATGGAAACTGGAAAAGGCAAGCCATTTTAAGGTTTAAGATTAAAACTAAGTGTACATAGGGTCAAGTCAATTAACCATTATTTTTGTGCGTACATTGCCGAAGTTAAACTTTTTTGGCACATTTGTAGTTCAATCATTTTGTCAGTTGTAAAACCTGACAGAAACAATTTATCTTATAACAATTATTGCCTGCCGTTTCAGTCGAAAGTTTAACGGACGCAAACCTTAATTGTTAAGTATGAACACCAGAAATGTGCAGATCAAATACAAAAATTTCAGAGAATTTTTTAATAAAAGTTTTAATTTGATTAGATATTTTTGTCGAGATCTGCTTCCATAACATTAATAAGAGCACATTGATACATGAAAAGGGACCGCGATGATATAGATTTACTGTTCGTTATAACAACAGGACTTTTGGTGACATCAAAGAAGCAATACCTAAAAAATCAGTGACAAACTTAACTTTTAGAAAAGTTAAGAGTATATGGAGGAAATAAAAATTAACAGTATTAGGAATCATGAGAGATCAAGATTTATCAAAAGATGTTCACAAAAAACACTCAGACTGGCGTTTCTTGGCCCCCTCCCGTGTTCAACACTGAGTGGGTGACCAGCTGCAATTAAAAAGGACAAAACCAAAATTATAATATATGTTTAAAATGAAAAAATTAAAATCGCATTTGTTTGAATTTTCTTACCAACTCAGCAGCAGAGTCATTCAGATGAGCCGTTCCGTCAATGACAGGTAACACAAGGCCGACCCATCTCTCAAGAATGAAAAATACCGCATACAACACGATCATATAAACTATGAAGGCTGAGATGCATAAGAGGAAGATAATCATTTCTGCTTGTCCGAAAAAGCTTTTGGCCCTAGATGACACGATCATTCACTCTTCTTAGTTGCAAAAGAAAAAATTCAATTAATTAAATGTCTGATATTCTCATCTTGATAAAACGAAGATAAAATAATGTATATTTTTTAATAAACTTGTGCCACGACTTTTTTACAAATTTTCTTTTAAATAAAAAAATCATATATTCAGTTTTAAATAAAAATAAAATTGTAAAATATTTTAAATTACTAACAAAAATTAAAAATTTTACTACTGGTTCTATTTTGCAGAAAGTAAGATAAATTAAAATTTTCTCTAAAAAAAATAGTGACTTTGTAAGAAGCCGCGCGTGACCTATACTAAATAACATGCAACTCAAGTGGTTACGTAACAGGTGTGCGGCGATTACGTACCTCACAGAGCGGGCGCCCCTTGCCGGCGTGGTGGTGGTGGTGACGGAGCGACTACGGCAGACAGATTGATCAGTTAAATGACCGCGAGAGTAAGAGCTTTCCATTCATGAAACATGCGCCGCCGCGGAGTCTGCCACTTTGTGCGTGGGCAGCGCTTCCATTCATGCACATAGTATTCGTACAGTGTGGGCGTCCCGCGCGCCGGTCGCGAGTCGAGCACGCTTTGCCAGCGATGAATGTTAAAGATCACTGCGCAGGAAATTAGCTTGTGTTTGCACTGTTGCGAGAGCCTCTATTAGCTGTCGATCATAGTGGTTACATAACCAAAGTTTAAGATCAAGTGTCAAACGGGTTTATCGAAAATAACTTTTGGTGTCTTTGTGATTGAAATAGCTATAAATCCATATTAGAAAAAAAATAAATCACTTTATTTATTTACAAATCTCCTGGGGTTCATAAAATGGTACATCTGAGTTGAACAGAACAAATTAAATAGTGATGTCCATGGCATGCAAAGAATTAGTTTAAGAGAAGCAGATAAGAATTGTAAGAATTGATTGTATAGGATTAGTGTCGCACGCATATATATATATATACGCGTTTAATAATAAATTCATTCATTTATTAGAAATATTATTTGTTGGTTTTCATTTATTTTTATTCACTTATATCGTTCAATTAAGAATAATATGGCTAAAATTTCAGGACAAATAAAACAAGTATTAGTACAAACTTAAAAATTTGTGAGAGAGCAATTTTTGGTTACGTGAGAAAAATAATTAAACGACAGGTAACACATATTGAGTATACTGGCGGTATTTCCATTTGAGACATGTTGAGATCAACTTGCATGCAGATTGTTCCACTGTTCGAACGATTCCCAGGTAATCCTGTTAAAATCAGAAACAAAAGGAAATTAGGTATAAAATAAACCTTACTGAGACAAATCATCTTTGGCTTGAATGTAGCCACGCATGGTGAGAACAGAGAATACGTATTTTGACACAGAAACGTCAGAGTTTGAAACGTCGTAGATGGATCGTTCAACATTTTCAGCAATTGGCACTGAAAAATTGTTATTTGAAGTAAGATGAAAAGGAAGCATCCCAAAAGAATCGGCGATATTTCCGTCGGCTCCACATTTAAGTAGCAACTTCACCACCTGCTTGTGGCCCATTTCCGAAGCTAAGTGCAGGGCAGTTCTTCCCAATTTATTCTGCAGATTAACGTCCATCCTCTTGCTCACGAGTCTGATGAAATCCCCGTCTCCCACGTGCGACGCCCAGTGCAAAACGGTCCAGCCGTCCTTGTTGGCGGCCGTCAAATCGGAGCCTTCCAGCACCAAGTAGCGCCGCACACTGGCGTCCGAGTTTAGCACGGACAGCTGGAGGGGCGTCCAGCCGTGTTTGGTCTTGCTCTCGATCAGTTCGGACTTAAATCGCGTGAGGACGAGAACCACCGTGCGCAGCCCGGCGTACCTGGCCGCGTAGTGCAGGGCGTTCCAGCCGTCCTTGTCGGCGGCGAAGGGGTTGATGCCTTGTTGCCGCAGCAACAACTGCACCACCTCCGCGTGGTCGCCCTCCGCGGCCAGAATCAGTGGTGTCCGACCGTGGCTCGTGTTGGCGTTCACGTCGTAAAAGTCGAGCGACAAAAAATACTCAACGTTGGCCAGGATGCCGTGGCTGCAGGAGAAGTGGAAGGCCGTCCAGCCGCCGAGCGCGACGACGGTGCCGAGGTCGGCGCCGTGCTCCACCAGGCAGCGGCACACGTCGGCGCTGTCGTTGCACGCTGCAATGTGCAGCGGCGTCAGCACCATGTCCCGCTTCCAAGAGTCGCGCGGACTGGGGTTCAGCTTGGCGCCGTGCGAGATCAGCAGACGCACGCAGGCTGCGTTGCCGGCCACGATGGCCACCTGCAGGGCGGTCTTGTTGTTTTTCGAGATATTGGCGCTCAGGCCGTTCTGCAAGAGCAGTTCCAGCATTTGCTCGTGGCCCTGTTTGACGGGCGTCAGGGGCAAATAGGAAGTTTTGTGGCCTTGCAGAACTTTCGCCACGTCGGGGGATGTGGTTAGAAAGTCGTCGAATAATTGGCAAAAGTTGCTCCGGGCAACTTGCTGGATCAGAGTCCACAGCTCCTCCGCTGGCCGCTTTTGCACCACTTGCTCTAGCAAGTTCATCTGCAAAAGTTCCCGGCCGATGGTCTCACTGCTTTTGCACGCTGATTTCAAAATTGAAAATCCATCTTCAATGAGAAACTTTCCAGATTGGCTGTCGGCAAAAGAAACAAACCTTTTCGCCGCTTGGAACAAATTGTAATGCGCCTCGCACACAATCGTCTCGACAAAATTTCTGCTCATGTTGCCTCTGATGAATTTCTCGACGCCTTCATTTTCTGAGTGGGCGACGAATGCGTCAAAAAATATCCTGCTTTGTCTCAAAGTTTCTTGTTCAAATAGCGGAATGGTGGATGTACTATTCTCTGCAACTTCAAACACAAAAAGTTGAGCTAACAGGAATTCCGCCAGTGTTTGGTGCACAAATCTGTAGTTCTTTTCTCCACGTATAGTCGCAATACCGGTGTTGTTTATCTGATTGATTTTCTCATCACCGAAATCGGATATATCGTTTTCCAGTAAAAAGCACCGGGCAAACGATTGGAGCAGTTTTATCCTCTTCTTTACCTTCGATTTGAACAGTTTGTTGTTTTCGTCGTACGACTCTTTTTGCGTCAACGCTTCTTTAACTTTCTTCTCGACGACGTTTCTATAAATTGCGAACAAATTAGTGTCGTCTCCTAAGGCCTGACTCGCAATTAGAGTGAGGTGAAAAGGGTTTTTCAAAATGTCTTTCGCTCCGACGCTTTCAAACTTCTCCAAAAGTTCACTGCACTTATCATGGTCCTTTTTCTCGGAATTCATTTTCAGCAGCTCCAACTGCATCGGTTTGTCAAACGGCGCTATTTCCACTTTTCTAACCTGCACTCCTTTCAGCGCCGCTAAAATTTCCTCTTCTTCCTGCGGCCTCGTAGCGATCCAAAGGGGTATCTTACACGAGGATATTTCCTTAATCAAAGCCAAGGTTTTTTTTCGGAAATCAGGGCAAACTTCGTCGAAACCATCCAAAAGTATGACCGCGCGCCTCTCGCTGAGTATGTTCCTAATTTCGGAGTGGAGAAATAATTGCTTGGCGTTGTGCAACAGTCCCTCCGCGGACAAGTCATCGTCTAAATCCAGATATTCGTATTCGTCAATCATCTGTATGCGAAAAAACACCTTTTTGCCGAGTTCTTTCCTCAGGTGGTATTCCATTTCACAGAACAGTGTCGATTTTCCCATTCCCGGAGGCGCACTGACTAGCCAGGTGCAATTGAGATCACTTTGCAGCTCTCTAAGACATAATGATTTGAGTTGTCGAAATGACAAGACGCGCTCAACGCTTTCCTCGTCATCAATGGAAATGCGCGTTGTCACTACAAAATTAGGGGGAACAAATCGTCGATGCCAAATTGGAAAATCTAAAAGATGCGGCAGTGTTGTGACAATTTGCGGCCTCGTTCCTGACTTTGCTTGCTTTCCCTTTTCAAGTCGCAACACACCTATCGAGATTTCCTGCAAACTTTTGCCTCTTCTCAGTAGCGGATTTTGCAGTATATCTGCCAACTTTTCTTCACCATCTGCAATATTAATTAAAAATTTATTGTGTTTATTGAACTTCTTAAAATCATTGAATATAATGTACCGTCATTTGGCAAAACAAGAACAAACCAACCACTGTGGTTTGTGGCGCTGATCGATAGCCTCCGTGCCTTCAAGAATTTTGTCATTTATTTTTCCATTAGTTTTTATTTTAAATTTAACTAACCCGCGTGATAAAGTCACAAGAAGCGCTCTGGTGTACGAAAAAGAACAATTTCGGTCTGCCAATCCATTTTTCATTATCAGGTCCGATAAATTTTTGCACTAAATTGCCAATCGAGATCTCGCTTCCTTCCACTTTGACGCAAACCTCAGACGCTTTATTCACAAGGAGTTTTGCAAAATAACAAATAGCAATGCAGCCTATATCAGTCTCTTCTTCATCCCAGGCTGAAATAAAATTCTTATTTTTATTCTATCAAAAATTTGGAAAAATTATTACCTTTGCGGCTTAAGCTTTCTAAATTTTTAGCAGAGTTGTGCAAAATGCAGGTTTCAAAGTCCAGATTTTCTCTGAAAATTCGCTCCAAATTCTCCACTTGTTGATTTTGTTCATCGCACACCACTGCTGCCCACCGCCCGCGAACAGGCAAACCACTGCTGGACAGCCATGTGAAGAAACATTCATTTCTCTTCGCCTTTTCTTTTCTATCTGGGCATCTAAAAATTATCATTTTCACATTAAACTGCATATCTTTTTTCAATTAAATATACTTTAAAACTGTGAACTCTCTGTGCGGCGAAAACTTCACTTCAGGCGATTGACCAACTCCGCCGGAATTTTCGTGGATTTTGTTCTGGACGCAAGTTAGTGCAACTTCTAAGGCAGTGTCTTCGCACAATCCGTCGAGAATTTCGCACAAAGCCTGCACTAAAGCAGTTCCATTCTCATCATCTCGTTTCGCCCTTGTTGCTAGATTAAAAAAATTAATTAAATAATTTTAAAATTTAATTAAATGTTGAGGTAGTACTTTCTACTGTTGAGAAAACCAAAATAAAATTGTCCTTTTGCGGGTGGTTCGTAACCCGACATGAATTTTGATTGTCCAATTGCAAGGGGGACTCTGGATCGTGCACTTCGTCTACTATTTCTCCGCGGCAGGGCTAAAGATTGAAAATTGAATTTTTTTTAATTGGTAAATAATCACGCCAATGAAATTGATTGAATATTTTGTTTAAACTTACTCCAAAAAACACCAACTTTAGTGTTGATTCAAACTGCTGCAGTGATCGCAGTGACTCCAGCACTTGGAAAGTGGTAAAATATTCATATTTTGTCGGTGAGGCTCGGTGATCAGTGTATATTTTCCCGTCTCTGCCTCCATGTGATAATATCACAAGAATTAACACAGATGGAACCTCTGCAAAATCTTGGTTAAAACTTATTTAATTTCAGATTGAAAGGGACTACCAGTTGTGTCAAAAAGCTTTAAAACTTGATCGTCATTGGAAAGCGTTGCAAGCAAAGTTTCCTTCTTGGGCGACCGCAGATGGCAAAATTGGCAGTTGCGTCTTGACTCAAAAGTCAGCTGAAGCCGCTCTAAATCAACTTCATTGCCTTCCCTTATATTTTCCAAGTCGTGCTCAAAGTTGTAATGTACAACCAACACACAGACGCTGAATTTTAAAATTTCAAATAGTTTAAGAAATCAATTAAAATAAAATTTGAAGTTTACCTTTCAGGGTAGCCAGCCACTTGATCTCCATCAAAGAAACCAAATTGAGATGAATGGCTTCCTATAATTTAATAAAAACGGTAATGGTTTCTCATATTAGTGAGAGTGCGTTTGATTAATTTTTACCATTCGAAACCATTGTGCCTTTTTCTCAAGGGCATTAGCCGCATTGGTGTGTATTGTCTCACTGAAACATTTTAAAGATTTTTTTAATTAGAGTTGGTTTAATTTCTTAAATATATAAAAGCACAAAAAATTGAAATGAAGCCTGCAACTGTGGATAGCTCACGCAGGAAATTGCTTTATTAATGCCGCCGCGAAAACTGTTTTAACTTAGAGGCGATAGGGCGCGCACTGGACCAGCGCCAACATTATTTGACCATTGCAATTAATTAATTGCTTTGATTGGCTAATTGATTTTATCTGGCTCAAAAACTATTGTTTTCTTTGACATGAAAAATTATTTATAACTGTTTTAAAGTAAAAAAACTATTTTTTATGTATGACGAAACTTAACAAAATAGTGAACTCAGAGGTCTGTTGAACCAAATGTGTTTCAATATGCAAATTGGTATTGCGTCATGCATCATCATACCTTTCAAAATGCAATTTGCCCAATTTGCATTCGACTTGTTAAAAATATAGAGACATGAAGAATAAGTCAGGCGTGATTTGTCAAAAAAATAATTTAGTGAAATCAAAATATAAAATGAAATTACTATATTTTTTCATAATGAGAAATCGAGAGTAACAAATAATTGAAGTTTGTGGTCACCGTTTCAATTCACCATGGAATATTCAAAACACAGAGAAGCATAAAATGATAATCACAAATAGGTTTAATGAAATTCTCTAATCATTTGCTCTATAAATATTTAAAATAATTAAGAATGGCTTCATGATCTAATTTTTTGTACTCACGTGATTTTGGTATGAACGCACAGCATAAACGAAAAGTTATTGTTTTCTGTCTGGTTTATCGGCGGATGCTGTGGAGAGACAGGCTAGTCTTGATTTCCGCGTGTGCTCAACCCCACTTTTTGCACTGTCTCGCGCTTGCGTGTTTTGCATCAAAATCCTCGCACGCAATGTGGAAGACACTGGTTAGCTGCCTTGAAAAATAAAATGCGATACAACCAACACGTCGTCTCGTATTAGCAGCGGCTGTGACTCACACCATAGTTATGAAGTCACGAGCAAAAAAGTGTTGGCCTCGAATTAAAATTGGTTCTTTTCTTTATCAAGCTTCCCGGAAAGACAATATATTTAACATAATATACATTTTTTATGTTTTTTCTTGAATGTGATTTTATCAGATTAGTTTTGACAATCTAAAAGCAAATAGGCATGACAAAGTTTGTTGGCAAAGATAACTTCATAAGATATTTTTTTTTTAATTTTGAAGCTGTTATAAAATGCCCGAATTGTAATTTTTAAGAAAAATCAAAATACCCTTTTGAATAATAAGAGCGGTGTAGCTGAATTAAAAGAATGTACTAATATTTTTCAATTTTCCCCTTTTATTAATATTCTTCTATAGGTTAAATGACCAAATTCTATACCGCTGAACGCATCAACTACTGGCATTAAATGTGGAATCATATTTTTTACACTCTTTTTTTTAATAAATACAAATCAACTTTCAAAATTAGGATTTTATTATTTGACGCCCCAATCATGCAAGAAAATATAAAATTGTCAACCTACAACTAACAAAGAAAATTTTTCTTTGGAGAAAATAATTTCACTTAAGATAGGTTTTGCATTCTTGAGATGTAAATTAATAACAAGACTTCCCCCTCGTTGATAAGTTGATATCAGAGTTTTTTAATTAAACCAAAAGAAACTCTTCACAAAATTAGGTTTGAAACATATATTTTTGTTTTAAATTTTAAAAATAATTCAAAACATTCTATTTATTTCATTTAAAGAATTCATCTGGCATTATTTTTCCCAAGCCGACTTCATGAGTTATGTTGCTATAAATAAACATTTCGTCTATTCGAAAACTGTATTATTTCCCTCAATTCGCTCAATTCTGTGGTTGCGATTGTTTGGGGAATTTAAAACGCCTACTGTTATTATTATAGTGCATAATAAATAGTGTATTAAACGCCGCTTTGGCGCGCTTATTCAAGATGGGCATTCAAATGATATTGCTCCTGATATCCGCAGAACCGCGCCCACTTCCTATTCCCATTATACCTTGAACCTGAATGCAAATCAATCTTTACTCTCTGTCTAATACATTCTATCGAATTAATTTCTTCCAGGCCGTAAAGTGGATGGTTGATAGCATGCAACTTGACTGCTATTAGTGAGTTCGAGACTACATTACGCAATTAATTGCGTATAAAAGTGCGAGAAGAAAAGGCGAAAGGCGAAAATGAGCACCAAACCGAACGTGAGGGTCAAAATTACGAAAGAGAGATGAAGAATTTAATTTTGTTAAAATTGAACTTAGGTTTTGGAATGTCGAGTGTGCGAGGACGTGTTCGGTCCGAGCGGCGAGAGGGTGCCCCGACTGCTGCACTGCGGACACACCGTGTGCCATTCGTGCCTTTTGCGCCTTCCTCTGCAGCACGGCTCTGTCCTCTGTCCCTTCGACCGGCAGCCTACTCCCACTGGTAACATACTAAATTTCTCCTAGCCATATTTTAATCATCGGCTTTTACTAGGAGACAGTGGAGTTTGGGGGCTGAAAAAGAATTTTGCACTCCTGGAGCTGCTGGAGCGACTTCAGGTTGAGCGCCTTCCTTCCACATCGACAGCCACGGCTACGGGTCTTTCAAGGCTCTTGGACGGTGCTCTTCCAGATAGACAGGTCACCAATATGGAGCATATATTGGCATTAAACTAATTTTGAAGTTGTGGATGCTAAATCATCATAAGACCTAGCGGATTCAGAAAATTGCAAGCAGTCTAAAACACTTGACATTAAATTTATTTATTACATAGAACTCACAACTAAAAAATGATTTGTTCAGTCAGTATCAGTAAATTAAAAAATGTTAGATTTTTTAATATCTTTTAATTTTTCAAGCCGGTAGAAAGTGTCAACTTTCACAATTCACAAAAAATGAAATAGCTCGCTTTACGCTGAGGAAGCTGCATTATATTAAAACTGGAAACAATTAAAACAATGATTTTTGTGCTAAATATTTTTGGTGCTATTGTGAAATACATGTTTTTCAATGAAAAATCTTTAGTTTAGATGTGTGACGAAGATGAATCGCACGAGGCAGTTGTCTACTGCGTGGTTTGCGGCTCTCACCTTTGCGAGGAGTGCTCTGAACGCACCCACGCGACTAGGACACTTGGCAGACACCGGAGGGTGCCACTGTCTGAGAAACCAAGGGAGCGTGCAAAGTGCGACTTCCACCCCTCGCACGTGGCAGAATTCGCTTGTCTGGAGCCAGCTTGCCAGCAAAATCCACTCATGTGCTTCGTCTGCAAAGATTATGGCCGGCACAAAGGACACCAGGTTTGATTTTTCCTTTTTTATTCAAACTAGGTTTTGAATTTTAAAAATTTCAGCACGGACTTGTGGAGGTGGAAGCAGAAGGTTTGCGACAGAGTGTTTTGGGGGCCGTCTCAAACATGAGGCAGTTCATGGATGCTTTGGGAGAATCTGTCCACAAAATAGGTATGAAGTCAGATGGCTTTTTATGGGAAGAAAATAAATTTTTTGCTGCTGTAGAGGGCTCATTGCAAAGGATGGAAGGAGGAACGATAGAAGATGCCCGCAACCGAGTTCGAGCGCACTTCCAGCAGCTGAGGGAGAGCCTCGAGCAGCAGGAGAATGCCGCTTGCACTGCCCTTGAGGCGCATACAAGAGAGAGGCTTTGTGCCCTCAAGCAGCTGCAAGAGGATCTCACTGTTACCATGTCTCATGTAAGTTGTTTGTGCTCTCTCTTTGATTTTTCTTGTTAAATGAAGTGAAATTTTCAACTTTTCAAAAATAATTTTTGATATTTTAAGAACTAAAAAATGTATTATATAAAATTAATCAATGAATCGCAAAATCCAATTTTAGGTGGCAGCAGTTTGTGTTCAGTGCAGTCAGTTGTGCGCCCAAGACGACTCACGGCTGCTACTGGCAGGCCAAGAACTGAAAGAAGCACTCACAGCTGTTGAACAGCAGCAACAGCAATTTGCAGATCTTCCTCTGGAGCAGAGACATCCTGATTCTGCTGTTCCAGTCACCTTTACAAAGGTCTCTATTTAATTTAATGATATCTTAGAATCCATTTAAAAAGGGTTCACATGTTTTTTTTAAACAGCAAGAAAAGTCTGATTTTTCCAGATGATGGAATTAAATTTTAACTAATATTTACTCATTTTTTGCTTAGCAAAAAAGCGAGTTTTGTGTCAAGAGTTTTTTAAATTATATAATTAATTGATTTGGAGTTGTTTCAAATATAATTGTTAACCTCTCTTTTACCAAACCATGTTTCGCACAGGACAACAGAGTGCACATGGGGCCGCGAATGGAGATGCGCGTGGTCACCCTTGGACTAGACGGGGCGGGAAAGACGTCCATCCTGTTCAAACTGAAACAGGACGAGTTTGTCACAGCCACTCCCACCATCGGTTTCAACGTTGAGAGCCTTGAGCTGCGAAGTGACCTTCAGCTGACCGTCTGGGACGTGGGCGGCCAGCCCAAGTTGCGACCCCTTTGGAAACACTATTACCTCAATACTCAGGTACAGAAATTGTGAATCATCAAAGGTGCACGTTAATGAGGTGTCAAAAAACCTAGGCTGTGGTCTTTGTGGTGGACTGTGCTTGCCGAGATAGACTGCCCGAGGCTCAGAGCGAGCTGGCCAGATTGCTGGCTGAGAAGGAACTTAAGGACGCTGCTTTGCTCATTTTGGCCAACAAACAGGTACATTTTTCAACCCTTAGTTTTTTTCTTCGAAACAATATTATAAATATTTTTTTTGAAGATTTCAATTTGTTGAGAATAAACAAGTCGTTAGCTTATCCCATGCGCAAATTATATGGGATATCTGGAGATCAGTGCTGAGGAAATCATCCATAACTTATTCATTGAGAAATTACTCATAGTTTCATTAGCCATTATGTAGACAAAAAAATTATTTGACGTTTTTCAAGGTGCTTAACTCAATAAATTAATTTTTCTCCAACGCGAATTTCTACTCTTTGCAAAATTTCCTGAAAATGTTCGAGTGCAGTGATTTTTCTCTTTCATCAATGAAATTAACAAACTTTTACATTTAAGGACCAAGAAGGCAGTATGTCGGCCGAGGAGCTGTGCCAACAAATGGTGTTGCCTAAGTTGTGCTGCGGCCGAAGCTGGCACTGCCAGGCCTGTTCTGCCCAGACGGGCGCTGGACTGACTGAAGGCCTTGAATGGCTTAGCAGACAGCTTACAACAGAAACCTCGCAATGAATTGCGATTAGCAACTTCAGTATGTGATTTATTTTAATTTGAAAATTTTGCAAAACTTTGAACATATAAAATGCTTAAATTTATTTGTTCAACACAGTAGTCAACAACTATGGTGATGCTGAAAACAAGAATAATTGCACACAATTGTCTACTTTCTTGCCGACACACACGACATTCAATTTAAAATGCTGATGGGAGCTGCAAACCCAACGTGAGCGCCAGTATTTGATACAATGAGCTCCATAAGTCTTTCTGCCATGTCATCTCTTGCATCTGGACTCTGCAATTTTATGATTCAGTATTACTTGATACTCATTTATGTACAAATATAATCATTCTTACTTTCAAATCGCCCCTGATTACTGGTATAGAGTAATTGCTTGCTTTTGAAATGAGGTTTTGGCACTTTGCAGAGCTGTCAGCAGTTCTTGCCTCAATTGGCAAAGCTATTGCAACTCTCTGGGCCTAGATATTAACTAAACATTTAGAATATTATAATTTTTGAATTATATTATACTCACCGATCGATAGTGATTGTCCACCTTGTCAAAATGTTTTTGAAAAAAGTCCTGAGAGAACTCAGCCATCCTGTCTCTGATGTCGTACACAATTACGATGAAATCAAAACTTGCGTCGATTTTTTCTCTTATAAGTGTTGACAGATCGAGTGCGAAGTGAATTGCCAAATGAGTGCTGAATTTCTGGCTAATTTCCTGCATCGCTTCACTCAACTCTATGCAGAGTGGCCGTTTACCAACCAGCTAAAATAAATTAAATTAAAATTAATCCGCTCTGACTTTGATTAATAAAAAAATCACGAAAGTAAACAAACCATAACATGAAGCCGGAAATCAATATAATTACTTCTTGCGAAGCTGCAGGCCATTTTTCTTCTACTTAAAACTTGTAACCCTTCTTCAGATGATGGTCCAAGCTTTTTCAGTCCATGACTAAAATTTTAAAACCTTAATCCCAAAATACTGGATCAAACACAATAAGAAACAAAGAACAACATCAATTTTGGTGAGCGCGCGCGTATTTTGCCAGTAAAGTGGGCGTGGCTAGGCTGTGCTGTCTGGTAGGCTTTTAAAAAGGCGCTAAAATAAGAAAGGCACTACTATGCTTCACGTTATCGTATATTAAAAATAATGCTTTTGCTTTCTTGCTTTCCTATTTCTAGCCTACCTGATATGTTAAGCATTATTAGCCGTTTAGCAGGTGTAGCGAGTTTTTGCAGGATTTCTCCGATTTCTCGACATGCATTCTGGACTGCAGATTTTTTTTGGTAAATTTTGTGCGAAAATGAAAAATATCGGAACTTACCATTCAAGTTTTGTGTGGAGAAACACATCATGTTGACATGTTTGGGATAAAGCTTTTTTATATTTTTACAAAGCACAATAAATACACACAAAATCACAGATTGGTTAGTAAACAAGGCAATAATAATATAATAATTATTAGACAATGCCGCTATAAAGATTAAAAAATTATTAGAATCATTTAATTTAAATGAGAGCTATATAGAAGTCAAACCCAATACGGTACAAAAATACATTGCAAAAAATACACTGAAAATGCGTGCACTAAATTGGATTTTTGATCTGAAATACATATTTCCACCAAATTTTGCATATATATAATTATATTGTATTAATTTATATCATTTCTTTAATAACTGTGTCATTGAAAAAGCAAGTTTTATTTCACGTCGATCCAGAGATTTAAATTCAACTTTGGGAAATTTGAGCACAAAGTGAGGGCGTTCTCATCCGTCAACGACTCCATGGCTCGTGGTTGCATCTCAGTAGTCTCGCTATTTTCGCAAAACAGCGACGACAGTGACGTTTTTCTAATTTCTTCTAATTGAGCTAAAACCAAAACGACTTGATTTGTGAAAGGTGAAACTTTGCCCTATAAAATTACACACCTTGCGTAAAGGCTTGAGGCGCTTCAGGCGTTTCGTACCAAAACCGGTCGGCCCTCTTTAGTCGCAGGAACTGTTCAGCGATAACGCACGTGCCAGTCGGCCCCAAAATCCCGCTGCTATTCAACGGTTTTTCGGAGACCAAGCCCGTGAATGGGTCAATGTCGTCCACAGAATCGTAAATTAATTTTAGTCTCTCCACCGTTTCTGCATCCATTGTGCTCAAAAGGTCGTCGAACGTTTTTGGACGGGCGCCCCCGCACAGTTCTCTCCAAAGTGGATAGCCAGGCAAGCCGTGGTCTCTGCCTCTTTGAATGTTCAAGGTGACGAGGTCGAGGCCGCAAGGACTAGATTTCGTTTTAAACAAATTTCCTTGCAACTGGAAAATTAAAATAATAATTTTTTTATAACAACTCTTATGATTAGAAAAATGTTAAAATGTTAAGTTAAATTTTGTTAAAAAGAGTTTAAAAATAGACAAGTGCAAAACAAGAGTAAAAAAGTCAATAAATTAAATCACACGTGTTTTGTTTAGCTAGAGCTTTAAACAAATAAAAATTTAAAGAATATATAGCATGAAAAACTAAAAGTTTCCTTATGTCTGTCGGCAGTATTTTTTATGCGTGGTTACCTCGGACGTAACAGCACTGCCAGGTCCTTTAACTTCTGATTCTGAGATGCCGCGCAACGAATCCTCTACAAATTCATTTTGGTACATGCCGAAAGGATTAAACAGCGTTTCGTGCAGTTTGAGCGTCCTGTTGACGACACCAATACGATCAATCAGTGCCAACTGACCCTGTAATAAAATTTAATGAAATTTTTGTAAATATTTTCTACGCTCAAAACTCACCTGAAGCAACGTGTGGCCGAACCGGAACGCGCACGAGGCAAACTCATTTGTGATTTGCGGATCGACAGACGCGTCGTAGGCCTCAAAAAAGCCACTCGCCTTTGGAAGCACATCCAATTTCTCTGCTAACTCATAGCCTGGGACAAAAATATAACTTTAGGGCTGCGAAATTAAGTTGGCATTTTTTGTGGCAAAACAGTCTACTATTTTAAAACTGATTTTCAAAGCAAAATAGTTTGGTTTCCAATTGGTTAAAAACACAAGTTTTGTTACCAATTCAGAAGTATTTTACTTAATTAAAATAGCAAATTTTATTTAAAAAAAAACATGATGCCGATGCCAGTTCGAATATTTAATTTTCTTTCTCCTCATAAAGAATAAAAATTGTCTAATATAGGTCAAAATAAACCGACTTTCTTACTCTCGAAAACATTTATTTACCAAACTTGAGAAGAGAGCAATACATATTTTGGGCTTTAAATTCCCACATGCTGGGATTTGAAATTTTATAAACAAAATCTCTTACGTCCTTAATTTCGGATTTTGAGCCGATTTAGGGCCACGTATTATGATTTTTAGAATGGTTCTAATTTCTGATTCGTACTTTTTTGATGGTCCCGTAAGAAGTGGAAGCTCAGTATGAGAAAAGAAGATTTTTAGAATTCACAGCTCTAAATATTACTTAATTTACTCAATCATTTACCCAGTACAACGGGAAGAAATTCATTGTAGTGAATGTGCTGCAACTGGGCAATGACAATTTTCCTCGCCTCTTGGTACAGCACCTCGTCCATCCACTGCGGATTCAGCTTCTTCAGCGCTGTCGCCAGCCTGTTGTGCTGCCTGGAGAAAATGAGGTGCAGCGTCGTCAGCGGCAGGTTCTCGTTGGAGCGCGTGTCACCGGTCTTGAAGCAAAAGCGTCCCTTTGCCACCTGTTCGGCCCGATTGCAGCCGTCGTTGGAGGTGCGGTCGATGGGCAGCAGCTCGATGCCGCTCGAGGTCCACGAGCGGTGCAGGAGGCCGCCAGAAAAGGCCCTCACCTGTGACTCTAATTCTTTGTTGGCGCCGTAAATCGTCGATCCGTCGATGAACGGCGTCACTTGGTTCAGGTTTTCTCTCGGTCCTGCAATGCAAAATGTAACCCTAGCAGTGTATTTTTCTTAAGTCTCCATTCGAGATTAAATTACGCAATCACTTCTTTGGGAGGTATCAATTTGTCTAATTAAAAAATTTGCAAAAGCAAAGGTGCTTTACAAAACATTTTCTGAAATCTAAGGGTTGATTTGCTGTCTTTCAATTACCCTAAAATCTAGGTAAGTGGTTAAAAGCTGGAAATATATGCTGAATATTGCTGAATATATTTCTAGTCAACAACACCAACATAGTTATGTGAAAATCAAGACAGTGATGCGACTGAAAAGATATTTAGGCCAATTAAAACATTGCAAGTGGCCTCCCTTTTTAAAACCTGGCAATATTTATTTTTTGAATCATTTAAAAAAATGAATATCTCAGTGCTACTTAAAATTGTATCGGCTTGGTTCTCGTGCGATTTTTCTTTTCGTTCTAAAATACAGTTTTTATTACCAAGGGTGCAAACTGGTGCTGGCGCGGATCGAACAAAATCGGTACAGGTCAAGTTGTATTTGCCGTAGAGAGGATCGTCAGGCGGAATGATCACTGGATAGCACTCGGGGTGTTGCCACTCGGTGTTGCAACAAGTGATAGCTTGACCGTCCGCACCTAGTATTTACGAATCATGATTTTTTTGTGACAGTTATCTAAGCAAAATTCCTCACGTTTGCTAAGTGCCGTGGCCGTGATGTCGTGATCAATAAATTGTCCCCAAGCAGCGAGATTTGCCGTGAATTTCGGATTTGTTTGGTTTGAAGGGCGATGGATGGTGAAACTGACCTTTCGGGGCAACGGCAGGGGGTTAGGATCAAGCCACTTTCTTGGAGTCGAAATCCCTGTGAATTTTAATAAATATTTGTTTTAATTTTTTCCCCTAAATAATAAACTCTCTCCCTTATTGCGTTTTGACAATGCAAACGGGGCTGTAAATACAAATAAATACAATTTAGAAACGATCTAGCCTACCATCTCCATATGAAGGCATCAGAAGTCGTTTAAACGGACGCATTGCAACTCCAAATCCTGGGTGTACTATATTGTTGCAGGAGCCATCGATTGTCCTGTAAGGCGAGGCTGTGTCGCACTTGATCGGCTCCGTGCACCACTCCGCAGACCAGTTTGAAGGAGCCAGACGAAGGCCTCGGACAATGCAGTCTCCAGATTTCAGTTTCCCTCTTCAATTTTTCATTCGTGTCATTTTATTTATATTGAAAATAATACAGTCTCACAGTCTCACACTAACTGGCAGAGAGCCATAATTAAATTTATAGTTAGTAAATTTGTGCGTGGTAAACCTTAAAATTTCAACAACCAATTTAAAAGTTCTTATATATTTTTAAATAAGACAGTGCTTACGCGTAAACATATTTTGAAGTTGAGAGCATCCTGTGGGCGCTTTCCATGGCGCGGACTGATTGTTTTGACGAGTAAATCGCTCGCTGATGCAGGAAACTAGGATGTGAGGGTGGCAGCGGAACTGCAGGGTGATTCCTCTCTGCCAGTAACCTTTCTTGCCAATCTCTTTCGGCATTTGCCAAAGCTTCGTTTACCTCCGATATGCTTGGATCGACTGCGAAAACCTTACAGGCTAAAAAATACTATTTTATGCGGTTTATTATTAAAAATAATTTATTATCACCTGAGCTAAATGAGTTGCTTTGTATTGCCATTAATGTGATTCCCAACTGAGAGCTTGAATCATTGGTTTTGTTATTCGCTTCAATATCCGAAGAAAAAGGCAAGGATGAGGAAATGTAAAGAACCACCACCGATCCGAAAACGACTACCAGAAATCTGTTAATGAGAGACAAGATTAGATTGAATAATTTTATTTATTAGCTCCTTTAATACTCACGCAAAAAATAATAGTGTAATAATCAAACTCGCAGCATCGGTTTTTCTCCTTAGTGAACATCGTCTCTCATAAGTGCTGTTGAACTTGCAAAAATATAAAGGCGTGGATTCACTGATATTCATTTTGTTCTGCGAAAATATAGATTTTGAATGAATTCGATAGTGGAATAGAGAGCGTCATAGGATTGTGGGTCACATATGTAGGCGCTGTAAATTTAGCAGGCCCTGCGGTTTGACCAAAAGAGTTGCTTTGAGCCACAAAATATTGAACCGACACACGCTAATCATCGTGTCATGTGGTGTTTGCAAGTGTCTCCATCATAATATCAGTTTCATTTTAGGTGGTTTGTTTAAAAAAAAAACTAGCTTTACTTAAATAATCTAAACCATTGGCCTGTTAGTAATGAAGAAATATTTATTCATCGCGGAAAAATAAAATGGATTATTTAAAATATAGAAAAATTTCCAATGCATTTTGTAGGAGTTTCATCAATAATTGCTAAAATTCATACTAACCTATAATATTTAGATGAAATTTATTGCTAAAGCACATCAGCAAACCAGTTGGTTCGACGCCCAGGCTAGAAGTATTTTACATCACGAGCCGCAGGCGCAGGTCTAGCTGTTGTTTTCACTCTGCACAGCTGAACGGAGCCAAAGGTCTTTCTAAACAGATTCAAAAGTAAGAGTTGAAACTGCAGTTGGGTACGCAGCCAGCCCAAGGATGAAAACCCACGCAGTAATGCAATGCGGTAAACTGCCAGCAGCTTCGATCGCCGCCGCTCATCACGTGAGGAGAGGACGTGCCCAGGAGACTGAAACGAGTTTAGATCGAAGTACTGACCAAAAAAAGAAGGAGTCGGTTTCTTGCGCAAATAGCTGGCTGTCAATTTGCATAATGACTTATTTTTATTGTGGTAGAGCAATAAAATGAATTGAAAGGAATTGTAAATGTGCACTTTTTACTGTCTGTATATTTTATCATACAAAACACACACAAATAAGTATGCAAATTACAAACTTACAATGTTTTGCTGGATTATATGGTTCTAATTTCATTAATAATTCCAGGAAAAAGAAATTTTGCTAATTTTTCACATTTTAAATGCGAGGAGAAGACAGTAGCGGCTGGAGACAAGCATTCAAATTTATTTCGATAAGAAAAATAATAAAAAATATAAAAGAGAAAATTCCCACACAGGGCACGAATTTGAAATCAGGATGGGTGGCTATGAGTTAAAAATATCGCACTTTCTCATGTATGGGCCGAAACAGTATGTTGTTCCGCATACACGAGAACGTGCAATATTATTTTTCTCTTCAAGATTTACTCACAGCCTTGCTACGAACCTGGTTTCAAATCCACGTATTGGGAACAGCGATTTGTAGTTTGTCTCTTTAAATCGATAGAGACATTTCTACATTTATCAAGATTTTTTTAGCAGCTAACAAAAAATCGCATAGAGAGGCAACAAGCAAGACTTATCCATTAAGGCAGACGCAATAAATAACTACATCGTTTTCACTTGGTTAAATATTTTTGTGGTTACTGAATTATTGACTGTGGTTTTATTTGAAAAACTAAAAATAAACATTAAGTGGTTCATTATTAATAGCTCCCTCCTCGCTTGCATTTAATAATGAAAAAAGCAAGAAGTTTAAACCAGTTATTCTACCTGGCGTTTTCCCAAGAAGTGGATGCACCTCACATGATCACTTTCCACGACTCACTTAGCTTTGAACCGTCCGTGCTGACAAGGTAACTCAATATTTTGTAAGATCATACTGTCACAGTGAGGATTCTGTTTGAAGAGAAAGGACCTTTGTAAGTTTTAACGACATATATAGTGTTAATGAATAGCGATATTAGAGGAATTTAAGGAGGGAGAGATGTGTAAAATTTTTTGGTGTGTCCATAAAAGCGCAGATATGAGAGCTAGAAAGTAAAACCGCTACTCCTCAGAAGCGCAGCAACATCGTCTAGCGTCAACATGTGGAGTGCTATTTTTGGAAGGTATTTGGCAATTACTCATTTTCTTTGAAAATTTTAGAGTGCAATTGGGTAAAAAAATTTCAAAAAATGAACAGAATTTTATTTTTATGTAGAGCATATTTAAAAACATATATTTTATTAATCCTTTCAGCAGTGAGCCAGTATTTGAAGCGGCAGGCGAAGTTTCATTTAGCATTAATGGCTCGCCTTTCACAGGTACTTCTGTCATTATAAATAAAAATAAATAATAATTCAAACATTTTTGTCTTTTAAGCGGACGAGAAAATTGCATCAGACATGACATTAAACTCTTTTATACGAGATTTGGCGAATCTGAAAGGAACCAAGTTCATGTGCTACGAAGGCGGCTGTGGAGCTTGTGTCGTTTCTGCTACTGTCGTCCACCCGGTCACTAAAATGAGGCAGACGCTCGCCGTCAATTCGGTTGAGTAGCAAAATTTTTAAAATATTTCGGCTAGGAAAATTGGTTAATTTTCTAGTGTCTAACACCTATTTTCGCTTGTCATGGATGGGATATAACGACGGTGGAAGGCGTCGGCGACCGCCGCAAAGGCTATCACGCAGTTCAAACGCAGCTGGCTAAGTTCAACGGCACCCAATGCGGCTATTGCTCGCCTGGAATGGTCATGAGTATGTACAGGCAAGTGATTAAAAAATTACTAAATGTTTCGCAATAAAAGTCAGATATAATAAAGAGGAAAAGAGTGGTAAATTTTGGAGTTAAGCCATGAAGGTGGTGAACTAAAAAATTCAATACAAGACTATCAAAATTACAAAATTATAGGTTTAAAAATCTGTTGAAAAATAGTTTGCTGGAGCGTGGGAAGGCACCATCTAAAACCGAAGTTGAGGACTCTTTTGGTAGCAACCTTTGCCGCTGTACTGGATACAGGCCGATTTTGGACGCTTTCAAATCGCTAGCTTCAGATTCATCTCTTCAGGGCAAGACGAACATCTGCGTGGACATTGAAGTAAAATTTTCTTAGTACTATTTTTCATTTTCCCGAGACTTCCGGCTCGCAGGACATGGACAAAATGTGCCCTAACAAAAACGAATTTTGCTCGAAACTGTGCGGCTCTGTGGTCATCCAGTCTGGGTCTGCCGTGTGGCGCAAAGTTGCCACTTTAGATGAGTTGGTTGCTGTTTTGGCCAAGGTTGGAGATGCACCGTACAAGTTGGTGGCAGGAAACACCGCCGAAGGTGCGTACCCCATTGAATCAAATTGCTAACTGCGCCGCCTCACATTGGTGTCGAGCGGGTTGCGTCAAAAATCGGTTTCCTCTGCGCAGGGATCTACCGCAGCGAGGGAATCCAGACTTACATCGACGTGAAAAGCGTTCCTCAACTGCGAAACATTGAAGTCAAGCCTGACGTGATTACCTTGGGAGGCAACGTTACCCTGACTGAAGCGATGGATTTTTTTAACGAAGTCAACACTGCCGGCTTCGATTACTTGGTTCACCTTGGCGACCACTTCGATTTGGTTGCCCACGTGCCAGTTAGAAATGTTAGGAGTTTAATTTTTTGATTTAAAATAAAAGTGATTAGCAATGCAATATTGCAGGTAGGGACACTTGCTGGGAATTTGTCCATCAAACATGCACACCCAGATTTTCCTTCTGACGTTTTTATGACGCTAGATGCTGTCGGGGCTACTTTGAATATAAGTAAAAAACAAAATTATCTCATGATAATTTAATGTAATAGTATCTATTTCAGTGGATATTTCTGGAATAATCCAGAACGTAACAATGGTGGACTTCCTTTTGCTTGGAATGAACAAGAAAATTATTCTCAGTATCCAATTCACTCGGAAAGACAATCCACATCGTTTGCGCCTCTTTAAAATCACCCCAAGGGCCCAAAACGCACACGCATACGTGAATGCAGGCTTCTTTTTCGAGTTTGAAGACGAGGTCTCGTGGAAGGTGGCTAGTGTGCCCAGAATCGTATTCGGCGGAATTAGCCCGACATTTGTAAGTATAACAGTGGACCAAATAAATTAGTAAATCAGAATTTTCAATATCCCAGACGCATGCAAGAGCTGCTGAGTCGCTTTTGGTTGGGAAAGTTCTGCTAGACAACAAAACACTGGCCCAAGCCATCACAGCTCTTGGTCAGGAAATCCTTCCTGATGACGTATTGACCAATCCTACACCGGATTACAGGAGAAAATTAGCACAATCGCTCTTTTACAAATTCGTTCTCCACCTCGATCCAACCAAGGCATAGAACAATGCTATTTTTTGTGTGTCATTAATATTGAAAATCTGTTTAATTTAGGTGAGCAAATTCCTCAGATCAGGAACGGAAAATTTACAGCGGCCCCTCTCTTCCGGAATCCAAGAATTCGATACGGACGCGACTCTCTACCCTTTGAATGAGGCGATACCGAAAATCGAAGCTCTCGCTCAGTGCTCTGGAGAGGCTCAGTACGTAAACGACATTCCCTCATTCCCGGACGAGTTGCACGGAGCATTTGTCCAGACGACAGTGGCCACAGGCACCATTTCCAGCATTGATGCCACTGCAGCATTGGTAAAATTATTTTTTTGATTATCTTTTTTAAATTAATTTTTTGTTATCAAGGCAATTGACGGAGTGGTCGCTTTTTACAAACACACGGATATGCCATACTCCAACACTTTTACGCCAGCTAGTTTTGGCTACCTGGAGCCAGAGGAAGTAAAAATTTTAATTTTACAAATAGTTCTATTCCCTCCAATGGACAAAAAGGTTTTTTGCAGTGGAACAATACTTTATGCTGGTCAGGCAGTTGGAATGATTGTAGCCAAATCTAGAGGGGTGGCCTTGGAAGCTGCAAAAAAGGTCAAAATTGAGTACGCTGTTGGAAGTTCAAACCCAGTGCTGACCGTTGAAGATGTTTTGAATCAAGCTGGCAATAGGATTTATCCTGTTCAAAAGGAAAATGGTGAAGATTATAGATCAATCTTTATTTAGAGTTCTCAGCCAGACGCGTTGCGCAGAGCCAGCCGGCTAATTTTGGGTCACGCGGTGACCGCCAGCCGCCAGTCGAAAAAAAAAATCGGAAAGTGCGCCTGAGAAAAAAATGGTCTCCTGTTCCTTGGGACGTTAGGAACTTTAAAAAATTCAGCCACCACCTAAAATTACGTGGCTGAGACCTCTAATCATTAAGATTTTGTTTTAATTGCGGATATTTAACTATAATTAAATTGGATAAAATATTTCAGAGAAAGACAGCTCTATGCGATTATCTGCTGCAAAAATAATAAAAGGAGACTTCTCACTTCCGAGGCAATATCACATGACGATGGAAACGCAGACGTGTCTCGTGGTGCCAAGAGAAGATGACAACTACGACGTGTTCTGCAGCACCCAGTTCATGGATCTGGCGCAAGCGGTTGTCGCCAAGTGTCTCAATGTCGAGGCCAGCAAGTGCGCGAATCATTAAAAATCATTTTGCTGATATCAATTCACGAATGAAATAAACTTGCAGGATAAATATGTCAGTTCGTCGATTAGGCGGCGGCTACGGCGGAAAAATCACCAGGCCCCCGCAGCTCGCGGCGGCGTGTGCCGTGGCTTCTTGGACGCTTAACAAACCTGTGAGGATGGTGCTTCCGCTATCAGGAAACATGGAAATCGCTGGAAAGAGGTTCGCAGTGCGCGACGAGTATGAGGTTTCTGCTAAAAAAATGGGGATTTTTTTCCAAATTAATTGATTTGGTGCTTTTCACAGGTCGGCGTGGACGAAAAAGGCAAAATTGTATACTTGAAAGCAAAGGTTTTCCAAGACGCAGGCTGCAACCTCAACGACTCTCAACGAACCATGAACACGACAATTGCACACTTTACACACAGCGTCTACGACTCCTCCACCTTTGAAATCGTCGGCCAGCAGATCAAAACAGACACCGCCTCAAACACGTGGTGCCGCGGCCCCGGGTCCACGGAGGCTGTCGCTTTTCTTGAGGAGATCATGGAGAGAATCGCGGGCGAAATGAATTTAGATCCGCTCGAGGTTCGATTAGCCAATATGTACGCAGTTGACAACCCCGTGCCCGCCATGATCGCCGATTTAAAGGAAAAGGCCGACTATGACGCGCGAAAAGCGAAAGTCGAAGAATTCAACTCGGTAAAATTAACGAGAAACAAAAGAGAAAATAGTATGATTGAGTGTTTTATTTATTAGCTGAACCGCTGGAAAAAGAGAGGCGTATCTTTGGTTCCAGTGCAGTATCCTTTTGACTTCTGGGGTGTCCGCCCTGTGGTTGTTTCTGTCTACCAGATCGACGGCTCAGTCGCCATTTCTCATGGCGGAGTGGAAATGGGTCAAGGCTTGAACACAAAGGTGCGTGCACTTAATACTTTCTCTCTTCCTTAATGGCCGTTTTAACCAGTTAACCAGGGTTCGCCCACGTTGCAATGCGCAAAAAACATAAATTTTGGGGATTTCTGCGTTTCTCTCCTCAAAGGTCATATTTTGCACCAGACAGGAATTGTATTTAAGTTAAAAATCCATAAAATTGAGAATTCAATGGTATTCTAGAATTGATTTATTGAGTACTGATTTTGGCCATAAATATATTAAATATTTATTTAAAAAAATGTGTTTCAGAAAAATGCACAAAATTACGAAAACCCCGCATAAAGGATTTTTTGCGATGCAGTGGTTTATTTCCGGGATTATGCAAATTTATGTGAGCCTTGATTCTAACATTATTTGCAGGTTGCTCAAGTTGCGGCACATTTCCTCGGATTGCCGCTTTCAATGATTTCCATCAAGCCGAGCAACAACCTAGTCGCGGCAAATGCCTCCGTCACTGGAGCAAGTCTGGGCAGTGAGAGCCTGAGCTATGTATGCTTACAATTTTATTAAGTTGAACAGGTCGTAAAAAAATTTTGCTGTGCAGGCCACGATGCAGTGCTGCAAGGAAATCTTGAGTAGATTGTCAGTGATTAAAGAAAAAATGCCCGACGCCGAGTGGAAGGCTTTGGTTCGAGAAGCTCACGCACAAGAGATAAGCTTAACTGCGTCTTACACGTAATAAATAAAATTGTTATTTGATAGTTAGTTGAAATTACTGTATTTAAAAAGATTTACCAAGAGAGACAACGTCGGTATTTATTTCATATGGGGCGCAGCAATGGCAGAAATGGAAGTTGACATTTTAACTGGGGAAAAGCAAGTAAAAATAGCAGCTTTTAATTTTGTAAAAATGGATATTATTAAAAATATTGATCATTTGAAGATTCTCCGTGTCGACCTTCTCGAGGACGCTGGGCAGAGCATGAGTCCTATGGTGGACGTGGGACAAATGGAGGGTGCCTTTGTCATGGGCCTCGGCTACTGGCTCTACGAGGAATTGGTCTACGATCACTACACTGGGCGACTTTTAACAAACTCAACTTGGGTAAGTGGAATTAAATTACCAATCAAAATTAAATATTGATTATCATGCTGAATCTAGAATTACAAAATTCCTGGCGCGAAGGATATACCTGCTGATTTTAGAGTTTACTTCAGGAAGAACTCCAAAAATCCAAACGGTGTTTTGAATTCCAAGGGTGAGTGCTCCTGCTGTGCCAATCGCGTGATTTTTACAATATAGTTCTAGCTACTGGAGAGCCGCCGCTGAACATGAGTATTGCGGCGTATTTTGCGATCACACATGCGCTGAACTCTGCGAGAAAAGATGCTGGTGCGCCAGCCGGTTACTTCCAACTTAGTAAGAAAATTAATTTGGCTATATTATACAAATCATTTAAATCACTATTCTTTTAGAACCTCCAGCCACTGCAGAGCACATCTTTATCACAAGTCTCACGGATGAAAAGGATTTCAAACTTTTTGAGGAAGACGAAGAATAATCAAAACCAATTTATTTATTACAGATTTATTACAGGGAAATGGTGAAGTTCTTGATTGAAATAAATTAGATAAAATAGCAAATCAACTCTTATTGTTAGAATAAACAATATTCACCTTTGGTAAATATGTAAATTTTGTAGGCCTTCTTCCAATTTTCGCAAGTACCTCATTATCTATGTTAATTTGATACTTCAAGGCCAATTCACGAATGAAAAAGGTGTAGAACAGTTTTATGTTTAATTGCAACTGCCTTTTTCGCGGTGCACTCTGTGGCAAAGGTTTGTTTTCCAAAATTCCCCACAAATGTGAAAGGAAAATCGAGTCAAGCACGAAAAATCTGTAGCCATCCAGATGCATCTCAAGTGCCTGAGAAGAGTACAAAATTTATTACACAATTGGGAAAAACACTCACAAATGCAGGTACCTGTGTATTTCTCGTCATTCCATAGCCAATGTAGCGTTCGTCAAATTTAGGACTTCCGTGCCTTGTGACATAGACTGGTTCGTAGTAAAAATTGAAATCCACAGGAAGAGCAATGTCAACGTCGGGCAGGAGCGGCAGCTTTTCCCAAACACTCAAATTCGAGCTCAGCTGATTAGGTGCGAAGATCGTTATGTGATAAATCTGGGCTTTCTTCTCTGCAAGGTACTGTAGCAACGCTGCCTTGCTTTCAGGCACTCGTCCCTTCATATTTTCAATTTCGTAAACGGGAAAGACGAAGGCACACTTTTCGCAGTTTCTTGCTTTGTCGGATTTTAAAAACCTGTTCAGTTTCGAATGCATGCTTTCGGAGTTGGGTAGCGTATCCGGAAACACCATGTCCACGTCGGGACACAGCACCCACTCGGTCTTGCAGAACCTCCTGGCCAGGTTCCGCATCGCGTTTTGAGGGTAACGCAGGTTTTCCACTTCTTTCTTATCTTCGTCGCTCACTTCGGCGAGGAGCAAGTTGGTAATTTGCACTCCCGTCACGGAGCAATTAAATTTCCGGCGCAGAAAGTGCAGGTACTTTAGTGTAGGTGGAATTTCCTTTGGAAGCGACAAATGCCAGGAAATCTGGAATATAAAGTAGCCATAACTCAAACCGAATTAATAAACCAAATTAATAGAAATGTCTTAAGAAAGGAAAATTAAAATTTCTCATTCCAGCATTTTGTAGATTTTTCCTGTTACTCAAATTAAACCTAAAATTTTGCTGCCATCTGTCCGTTCTTTATTCCATTAACATTATTTTAAAACTCTTAATATCATTACCTGATCTCGCATGCTAGCGTGGCACATTCTTAAGTGTTTAATATACACGATTGCGATGAAATATTCGTAAGAAGGTGCGAACAGCGCTAGAGAAATCATTCCTTTCCAGTTTTTGATGAATTGAAAGATTTTCTTTATCGCGTCCACGGTGCCGTGCGTAGCCACGCAAGCTGCCTCCTTTAATTTTTAAATGTAAATAATTGTCTTTAAAATCATAATTTAATGCTCACTTTTGAAAGCTCTAGATATTTGTCGGCAAGAAAAACGTTGGCATAGTTTTTGTATTTTCCCCGTTCATCATAATGACCGTCGAGCAAAGAATTCTCGAGAATTGTTTCTAAGTCTTTGTCGCTTACGTTGCTAAAGCTGCCACCATCGAATAATTTTCGAGGCTTTCTCCGCGTAGCAAGCAGCGGCGATGTTGGCTTTTCTATTGAGCGTTTGCCCCGCATGGATTTTTCACGGACTTCCAAAATAGGCTGCAATAAAAAGAGAATATTAGACCGAAATTTGAATGCCATTGAGAAATACTGCACAATCACACAGTAGCGATTTATTATCCTACTGTAACTGTCATAATATATCATATCGCACTGGTGGTGAAGAAAATTTATCACTCAGCAGATAATATATTTGCGTTTTTCGCAAGCTGATAAATCTTAAACTGACACGAAAAGCAATACAACTTTTGAAATAAGATCAAATTCCTCATTGCTAAATTTTGTGTCTTATTGTCCGTTTAACTCTTTTGAATTGCAATCAAATGGTCACAATATTTTGTGATTGATTTGCTCCTTAAGTATTTCGATTTTTAAAATAGTTATTGAAAAACGTTGCTCATTACAAAAAACATTTTTCCTTTCATTTTGTATGCCCGAGTCAAATTTGGTCTTTCAGGATATAAAATTTAGCTTTCGTTGAATATGTTTTTGCAGTGTTGGATGTGACAATTATTGAAGTTTAGTAACTGTGTACAGTCACTTAAGTGACATCAAAACCCGCCGGAAGGAATTAAATTACGATAGCCTGCATGCATTGAGGGTGAATTCAATTTTAAAATTGTCATATAGAAAAACAAAAGACATTTTTAAATGGAATATGATTTTTAGTTTTTCGATTTGCTAATCTCCCAAAATGTAATTTAATTAATTATTTTTATATTCAAATATATATTTAAAAAAATTCTGTATTAAATGCAGCCGCAAAAGAACAAAATTTTAATGAAAATGAACTCAATGGGCTTACCTTACGTTCCACTTCTTTGAAGTTAATAATAGTTGAGTAGAATGTAAGTAAGAGCATGCCGCCCAAAACTAAATATCTTAGAAGCAACCGTGCCATTGCAGCCGCCGCACAAACCAATGCGTCAGGTTTTCGACTCTCCCGACTGTAAAAGTGACCATGCAAACGTGTCTGGGCTGTTTTTTTTTTATCATCACGGCATTATTCGCGAAACAATCTCATGTGCAATGATAAGTCTGCATAAGCAGTCTTTCCTTGTTACTCTCGTTATCCTCACTCTCATAAACCATTTGTGTCACACATGTATAAATGTTCATTGTTTTGTATGAAAGGTGAAACTTTTGGCTTTTATAGTTGCAATGATAAAAATCTTTCCTTTCAGCTTCATCAGGAATAATGTTTTGAAATAATTTTTATTATATAATTGAAAATCGGGCATGGTAATCACAGTAAATTCATTGCTTGGGAAAATTTAATTTCTTTCTTTGCTGGTGTCTGAGACGAATTTTGACTACAGCGAAGAGTAGAGAGAATAAGGAAAAATGTGAGTGATACAGAATACAGCAATGCGCGTTTTAAAAGGTGCATAAAAAGAACCAGAATAGCACGAATGTTGGAAATAATGCTAAACTGGTTAACGATTTTTGACCGAAAAATAATTGCGTAAAATTGACTGGTATTGGTAAAAAATAGTAACAAATTTAAAACGGGAAAGATCCTGTCTCCCTTTTTGAGGAAACTCAACCTGTAAGTAGTGTTCGTAGCTACAAAACTCGGTCTGGTAGCAATTTCTGTACTAGCCAAAACAAATAGTAGGGAATCTCTTTATAGTGCTGGATTAAAACTTTTCAAACTTTATTACCAGGAATAGATTTTGATCACCAAAGAGTTGAAACTAATTGTAAAGAATATGTGAAAACGACGATCAATGATTTGTGAATTTCTTTAAGTATATTTGTGTAATTCGAATTTATGTATAAATGTAACGGAATAGTTCCTCGAAACTATTAAAATACAAAAACAACTAAATCAGCAACAATGTTAAACATAAAATAAAAAATTTCTCTTGGAGAAGTTGCTATATCCGACAAAACCTTTCATCCCTAAAATTCTTTGGTGAAAATTATCTGATTGAAAAATATAGACACATAATTTCTCAGCATGACTTCTGTTTTTATTGCATTTTATACACGATTTTTACATCCGGTGCGGTCGTTCGATTTGCCGGTATTTACAGAAATAGTGAAATCACTTATTTCTTCAGCGCTTTGGTGGCGAGGTCGATGGCGCGCTGCAGGGCCTCAGGGATGGGAGGAGGGGTGGGCAGGTGGTCACCTCTGGCCTGGAATCCGTTTTCGTCAGCCGTGTAAGTGATGGAGAACTTCTGGCCAGTGACTTTGTCGGTGAAGCTGAAGCTGCCCTCTGCAACTTGGATTTCGGTGTTTTCGGGGTCGCTAGGCGCGGGGTTGGGCTTGACGAAGCCCTTCTCGTCGACGGTAATTCCGTTTGATGTTTCGTAGCTGCAATGCACAATTTTAAATTTAATTAAAATTTGTTTCACTGATGTAAAAATTCGTAATCAGAAAATTAGCAATTTTTTATAATATGAAACATTTCTAAAAGAAATATAAATCGGTTCACCTGTATTTGTATGATCCATCGACGTTGGGTCCATCCTGCTCATGTCGCAGAGCGGTGGCATCCTTGTCCTCTTGAGGACGAGCGAAGGCAACGGCGAAGAGCGCCAAGCAAATAGCGAGCTGAGGATTACAAAGAAAAATAAATTAAAAAAGTCGTAAGTAGAAAAATAAAAATTCAAAAATAAATAATCGTGAACAGAGTAAAGAAAGGGCTGAAGTTTTGATTATGCGTCAGGGGGCGTAAATCTCTGATGAAAAATAGCAAAGTGTAAATGGTATGCAAGCTCATTACTCAATTAGAAACTCAAAATCCAAAAACAAAATTTCTTTTTTGGATTAGAGTTGAAATGCAACGACTAAAAATTTAGATTTTAGAACAAAATGTGTTTCTGCTAAAAGAATAAAGCGGAGTGCACGTACCTTGTACATGGTTGCGTTGGGTTTGGTTTGGAGGATGAAAGTGAGTTGACTTTGGCTCGTGTTCGGCGCTTTTTATACTAATTCAAGTGCGCTGGCCACCCCACCGTCACGCTGACCACCTTGGAAAAGACGATTTAATTGGAATGTGACATTAATGCGTGAGCGCCGAATCTTAAAATGGTAACACCAGTCCATCAGCAGCATCTTTCGCTCGGCCAAATTGGCGTGATGAGCTTACTCAAGGTGCCTCATTTTTGGAGCAGGTTAATTAGTGGAGAAGCGCATGCACTTTTAAATAGTAAGCACAAGGATTGAATTTTAATAATGCCTTTCTTTTATTCTTACTATGTGTTGCATGACACTACCTTCTATGTCTTTTATAAAATAGCAAGTGGCGACCTTTCATCCAAGACAGCTGGAATTTTTTGACAGTTTTTACCGCCTTCCGCAATTGGCTGTAAAGACTGATTAGGGTGAAATAATTTTTTTTTTTTGAACAAGACTAGACTGGTGGTGTGAACAGAGACAAGGTCAAGTGCTGAACGATGTGCTAGGAATGGCTATCGTATGTGCTTTGCAAATTAGGATGTTAATACAGAAAAATTAGTTCTACGTGGATTGTTGTCTATTGTAGATCTTTTTTATTTTCATTTCGGGTTCAATGCAAACTCATTTATTGAATATCTGATCTTACAGTACACGTGCAAAATTATCATTTCAACATTTTATTCTTTTAGAGTTTACTCATATGTAAAATATAGAGAGCATGCGTACTGACGAATCAACACACTTACATTCTCAAGCAACACATACCAATAGGAATAATAATGACATTATTGGCACTCGAGGATTCATATATTACAAGAGAAAAAAATCGGACATTCGTCGTTTAATATATAGTCATCTTTTGTATTATTGCGTTACTAGTTTACTAATTTACAATATGAAAATAATGAGCAAAATAATTTTCAGAAAAATTTATACAATATTATTATCTAATTCATGGTAAAAACTCGGACTGTTGGCGGGTGAAGGCACACATTTTCCTAGTATCAATTTAATGTTTATAAATATGTATTTAAATTTTGCTGATTTAATCAATTATGCATTATAATATATTTTTTCATAAAAAAGGGCTGCAGTTGACAGCCGAAACTACTACTTAGGCATAAATAAAACGATGATTTTCATTCTCAACGAAGAATGTCTGATTTTTCTTCTTGAATTATCAAATTAAACAAAAAAAAATCGGGGCATATCCAGTACGTCAAATTTATTTTCATGCAAATGGAGGGAAGGGATAATTTTTGAAAATGTTGAATAAGGAAGCAGTTTCCTCGGTGTAAAGCGAGCTGTATATTTTCCCTCATTTCTACAGAAATTTCCTTCCCTGAGGGTTATCCCAAGCACTCAGATAGAAGGGATACTCATGAATTTTTGTGTATTTAGGAGAATCCGAAAACAGTTGATCTACGAACAAACTCAAACATTCCCTAACGAGCTATTATATAAAACAGGTAAAATATCTCTAGTGAGCGCAGGAAAATTTTATTATGAGAACTGATGAAAATTATTTTGCAATCATATGCGCTCAAGATGAAAGGTATTGCATGCGGAATAATTTTAGAAAGACTTTTAAATTTTACTGCTTACGCGTTGAAATTGTCAGTTATAGCCTTCAATGGTATGCGAGTGAATGTACATTTCGGTCCAAAATTAATAAAATGTAAACTTCATATATGCTCTCTAAATATGGTGATGCTTAAGTTTATTTTGTGCAATTTTTACATTATTATGCTTATGACGACTCGAACATGATTTCATTTACAGAACTTTGACATTTTTCGCCTGCTGGTTCCTGGTGAACTCGAGGGCGCGAGCGATGATTGCAGGAATGGGAGGCGGAGTGGGCAGATGGTCGCCAGTAGCCTGGTATCCATTCTCGTTTGCCGTGTAAGTGACAGTGAAGGTCTGGCCGCTCTTGGGGTCCGTGTAGCTGTACCGGCCTCCGACGTCCTTGATCAGGGCATCCTCGTCATTGCTCCTCTGAGGATTGGTTCTGTAGGAAACTGTCTCGCTAACCTTGATGTTGTTCGACGTGTCGAATCTGCAAATTGTTTTCTGTTATTAACCTATTTTTTGGTTGTTATATTAAATATAAAAACCATCTAAAACCTACTTAACATGAAATCAAAATTTACGAAATGGCTCAGCTCGGCGAGGACTTAATACAATCAGGAAGGGCAGCTATTAGTGAAAATATGAGATGATAAATCAATTACCACTGTCTCGTAATTAGCCATTATACAATTTTTTTTTTATTTTTCCTATTTTTCAATTAGATCTTCGCTTGGCATCCTCATTTTATTTGTCAAGTTAGTAGTTAAATTAATTTGTTATACAGTGCAATTATCAATAGAGCATTTCTTAGATAAATTCAAGTTTTGCTGATTTTTTTCCAAAATTTACAGCGCGTGACCGTATTTTCTTGGCAGATTTCGATTCCTCTCATCGAGGTCTATCCAAGGTGTATAAAAATCTTTTTGTGAAGCTTTTTGTTGTGAAATAAAATCAAATTTTAAGTAGGGAGACAGATTTAGCCATTTGCAAAGCATGGTCACGCTAACTTTAAGGCCACTTTTCTAAAAAAATTAAAAATTACCCAAGTCAATTTTAGCTCTGACTGGATCCTTATAGGGATAATTTTATCCAATGGTAACAAGGATTTTCCGGGGTTTTGCAGTACTTTTAAACATGTTTTACTAATAATTCCATTCTTGACACTATCCGCTATATATTTTGATGGTTCTTGAGTTTAATTCATGCCTTACCCGTATTTGTACTGTCCATCGAAGTGGGGTCCATCCTGTTCAGAATTCAAAATTACGGCATCTTTGTCCTCCTGAGCGTGGACGTAAGCCACTGCAAAGAGTGCCAAGCAGAGAACGAGCTGCAATCATAAAAAAACAACACGTTAAATTAATCAAAATGATATATTAACATTTTTTGTTATTTCATTGAAATTGAATAAATTTTGTTTATAAAAGTGTAGTAAATAAATTGGCCACAACAGCTGCTATGATCCTAGTTCAGGAAGTGTAAAAATTTGAAAGTAATTTTTAATTTGTACGTTCTTAAGAGACAAAGTTTTAATTTTTTTCTGTTTCGAATTAAAACAGTTTATACATTTGTGGCAAGCCCAGAAGGTACCAAAAAGATTTGTTGAGTCAGCAATTGGAGGATGTTTACCGGGCAGATAAGACAGATTATCGAATTTTCATGCCAATTTTTTAAATTGAACTACGAAAGTAAGATGCACCATTGTAATAGAGAGAATATTTTACAACATAATTATTTTTCTACAAATAAACGGTGAAAATGTATGTTTCAACACAACTAAACTAGAAAAAGATGAATTGTAAATGATGAACTGTTACTTACCTTTTGCATGATTGCGTTCAGAGAATGAAAGTGAACTGATGACTATGGATCGCGCTGTGCAGTTTTATACCATATCACGCCCTTTCAACTTTTCCGTTGCCTACCTTGAGCGATCAGAAGCAAATACCAGTAAACAAGTTTAGTGTCGCATCTTCATAAAGGTCACAGCCATTCATCAGTGCGTGAGACACAATGCGCGCTGAGGTTCGCTTACGAATTGGCGAGAAAAGTTGCCGTTCAAGGCTGCAAATTGGTGTCAAATATTGAGAGTAACAGATTGCGCCCCTGCTCCTTGTGCGAATAGTTTGTATGGTGTAATTTATGAAGTGTTTGTGTTAGTTTTTTAAAATAATTTCGGTTCATGAAAATGTCGACTCATTTTTGTTTTGTTTCGCGCATGTTGTTTTCAAGCATTTTGCACGCTGTCATTGTTTGTTGACAGATACATAAATATTATAAATGATCAAATTTTTTGAGTGATCATTCTCGTAGTACGTCCACTTGATAAAATTTGGTTTACTATTTTTGGAATTTGAAGCATTTAAGCACCATCATACTAGAGAGAAATAATAATTAAAATTATTGACGTCACAACTGAATACCATCATTGGCTATATATTAGCTAAAAATCATGGTTTGACGGAAGTCGGTGTCATAGCAATGGCGGTTCGGAAAAAATTCAGCAAACTATGATGATTGCGAAACACTATACTGACACTCAAGGACGTTCAATATGAGCGGTGCTCCTATTGCTCACATACTGTATTTTATTACTAATATGAACTCGCTAAAGCTCGGAACGTTTGCTTTCTTCGTGCTGGTCGTTTTAAATTTGTGCGCCTCGCAGGTTGGTTTGTCGCAGGAAACCTCACCTTTATTTTTTTTATCAAACTATTCCTTATCACAGATATTTTTTTCAAATCTTTCTAGCGTTTTTTAATAATTTGGTGAAACAAATTTCCCACTCTGAACCCTTTTGAAAGCAAAAAGGAAAAGAAAAAAATAAATTACCCAAAACAATTTAGCTGCTTTCTTCAATGTTTTTACAATAGTATATTTACATTTTTATATGTATGAACTTTAATTTTAATTTTTTAAGCTTTAATTTAATTCAATATTAATAGGTTGAATTGAAGGAGCTGAAGAGTAAGGAATTTGAAAACAGAAGTTTATGAGTTCAAGATTGTTGCTTACAATTTACTACATTAAAGGTAGACGTCGGTTCTACATTATAAGATGCTGCGGGCGAAGGTCTTGCACTAACGTGCGCCGACTGAAAAAAGCGAACCGTACATTAATCGCTCAACCAACTAAATCTATTTTAAATCCTTTGAAATCGTTGCCAACCAAAATAAGTCTAGAAACGGAAGTAAATGTCGAAGAAACGAAAACTGAAGCAGCGCCAGAAACTGCCGATGTGAACTTAACTTTGAATACGCTAAAGGGTCCTCAGCAACCGATTGTAATTACATAATATTATATATTAACAAACTGTAATAAGCGAGTGTCTCAAATTCAGCCAGCAACAAAAACGGAATTCACGAATAGTATCGTGACGGGAGAGAGAACAACAAGTGCGGGAGAGATTATAAAGACCATTACTGACTCGGCCAATGTTTCCTCAACGAACGTTTTCCCAACGCTCTCTACAGACACAATACCAAATTCGGCATACACGGTCTTGATAAGCACCATCCCTAGAGCTCAACAACAATTGCACCTGCTTCCATTTCATCTACCGCACAAGTAAGGCAATTTTTAATTAGGATATTTATTTCACATTGCCATTATACTACATAATATAAAGATTAGGCTTGATTCCATGATGACGAGCACCATCTCAACCGATACAGTTTCAAATAATATGGCCTCAATTAGCACAACAATCATAAAATTATCTATATCGTCAACTACATCCGTCCCGTCAACAGCTCGCACGACAGTAAATAAATATAATTATTATTTATGGCTTAAATCATCACTTATTGTGGTTAAATTTTTCTTTTAGGTTCCCTTTGACTGTTCTTTAATGCCTTGTGAAAAAAATAATTCACTTTTCGACAGAAATTCAAACCTTATAGGCATAATAATAATGTTTCTAGATTGAGTTTGAAAATTAATAATCAATATATGGAACAGATCCTCAAAAATATGGAGCGTGGAGAGAAATCTGCGGTGAATGGTTTCTTTTGGGAAAATCAATAGTAAAGAATAATAGTTGCATTGAAAGGAACTATTCTAATCCCACGAATTTTTAGACAACGTGGGAGAATAATGCGAAAAGATGCTGCAGCATTGGAATGAGGCCGCTGGCGTTTGAGACCGACGAGAAATTTAACTGTTTCAAAGCCCAAACCTCAAGTAAAACAAAAATTGAAATATTTCAGGGGTCGTAATTTTTTAAACGGTGAAACAGAGGAAGTTTGGCACTACAACTTTAATTACTGGACATCAGGTCGTCGGGGGTTCGCAAACAGTTCCTTCCAATGGTGTTATTACAACAATTCAGAATCTTTCGCCAACATGAATTCAATGTGGGCTAAGGGATTTCCAGCAAATTCAACTTTTTTGGACTGTATCCATTTGTCTGTCTTAAAAAATATGAACGGTACTGAGTTGACTCAAAAGAGCTGCACAAACACGTTTGTGTTTTCGTGCAAGGTATTTGTGCAATATTCACATAAAATTTAATCCGATTTGACTTAATGTATCAGGGAAAACCAACAACAGCTCCTCCTCATTGCATCGTTCCAAGCTGTCCCAGTCTAAACTGCATCAAGAACGTAATTTTTCTCTAAATTTGTCTGAGACAATATTAAACCCTTTTGATTTAGGATTCGCTAACAACATTCGCTAGGGGAAACGTGTATAAATATTTAGGAAGTGCGAGCACTTATATCTTAAATGTTATTAATTTTGCGAGGAAAATTTCGTTTCTGTAACAGACCCATCGGATTATGGCATTTGGAAAACTGTAAACAGCAGGATTTACATGTTCAGAAATACAGTTAAATCGGTAAAATTTTGACAAATCAGAAATTACGATTGTTAAATTTAAAACTGCAGTGGTCAGAAGCAACCACGTTCTGCTGTTCTATTGGAATGAAATTATTAAGCCTCGACATGAGTTACAAATACAGTGCTTTATCAATGGCTCTAGGTGGGAGATAAATTTTTGATTTTGTTAATGAAAAACCCTCTGGAAAATATAGCCAGTGAGCAATCAAGTCTATTCGGGAAATACTGGACGTCTGGGACGGACAACGGCTGCAATGATGTATTTGGTTGGTGCGCTGCCAACAAACTGGTTAGAGGGCCGATTTGGGGGCGCGGAGAACCTCAAACTGGAAAACACTGCATAGCCACCGATGTCAACGGCGCCAGCGTAACTCTGACTGCGGTGGATTGCTCAACAAACCTTCCATTTATTTGCGAAGTAATTATAAGATAGTTAAAATTTTATAAACTTGAAGGATTTTTTTTAGGTAAGAGACTCGCTCAAATCCACGAGCTACGGAAAAGCAATTCAGGACGAGTGTGCTTCAAATTTCAACATGTCTGAAAGTTTGCAAATGGTTTTATGAGTATCAAATTTTTAATCTTCTCTATAGTTGAAATAGATACCATTTTAAACAGCACATCGTTCGATGTTAAAATAAAGGTTTAAATTATTGGTCTTAGTTATCAGTTTTGTGAATGTTTTTTTAATTTTAAAGTGTTTTTTAAAATGCTTGGCTGAAAATGGAGAAATGGTAAAGTTTCATTTGCAGTCAATATTCAAAGGGAGTAATATAATCAAAGGTTATCAATGGCCGGGTGGTGGAAGAGCAGCTATTAAAACTGGTTGAGCTCATGTCCACCGGCGACAACACGCAGTTAATGAGCGATTTTAAAACTGTGGACGAATGCACTAAAATTCGTATGTATATATGATTCCGATTAAACTGGTCATCAGAGCATGAAATGCAGAGGGAATGGATGAGTGCGACACGGTGGCATTAGTATTCCAGTGTGGACAGGAAAAGGACCCGATCCTGGTTAAGAACTCAATGAAAATCGTAGAATTGAACGATTCAGCTGTATGTCCTTCTAGGCACACACTACTTGTTTTTATATAAAGACTATTTTTCAAGGGACAATCACCTCTGCAGCCAGCAATAGGCCAATGCATAACTGACTATCCTTGTGTTATGACAGTATATATGGTCCAACTAATTACTTTAAACAATTATTTCTGACATATTTCTTGCAGAGATCTGGCAGGCAAATTTTTCTAACAAATGGCGGTAACTGATGATGGACACATGATCATTATTGTTTTATGATGTTTGCAAATTTTGATTTAATTTGAACAGCATTTGTTGATGGCTTCGTCCTCGATATATGTGGAAAGCGCTACATCTTAGGGACAGCTCATGTATATCAAGAAAACACGTGTTCAGAGATTTTCTGTAACTTCAGTTCAACAGATAACGTATAGAAAAGCCGCATCTTGGTGTTGCCAATTCGGACTGAAACTCGTTTCGCTAGAAACGTTTGAAGAGTTTGAATGCATCGCTTCATCATCACTAGGTATTAGTCTTAAAATAGATAGGTCAATAATCTTTAGTTTACGCTTGGATCCTCGCGATTTTTACCAAAGGAGGACGAGTTAGGCCGATAAAACTATGGACCTCAGCTTCTAGGAAAGGAACGCAAGAAAATGGCTTTCGATGGTGTACTTCCAAGGCTCCATTTAACGTGTCGATGTGGAAATGGAATAGCCTGAACGGTTTTCCTGACCACTCTATAATGACCATGTATATCCAAAATATACCTGATGGTACTAGCTACTTCAATGTGGATCTAGAAAGCGAACCGATATGTCTCCCTTTGTGTGAAGAACCACCTCTCTGAAAACATGATAAAGCATTCCTTTGCATTTTATGAAATGATTATTGGTGTTTTTTGTGTTTGAAAATACTATCTTGAATTTTAACAAATAAAAATAGCAAAAAAACAGAATAGCATAAATTGAACCTTTATTTTAACATTAATTTTTTTAGCTTTAACTCTTAATATTAGGGGTAAATATGGTTAAAACGCTCATCTATACATAACATAAACGTTCATTTTTTATTTTTAAACTTCAGTTTGAAGTAACTTTTAAATACTGTACTAAAATATTTTAAGTTTTTGTGTTCATTTTGCCATCTCTGACATTGGGCAGTCAGTATTAGATCCCCGAATGCACAAATACTGGCTGCCTTATATCAGAGATTGCAGAAAGTGGTTAGATTAGTGACTCGAAATGCCCAAATAGCTCAACGGGGCTGGAACTCGCCTCTTGCTGGTTTTCGCACCTGTCTAGCGGCTTTTTATGGAAAAATGTCTGGCGTATCAATTGGGCCCAAGCTCCTCTGCGGCCACTTGGGCCCCACGTTATATGCTCGGAGGTGTTATGAGAGCTCATAGCCCACGGGATGATGAGGTTAAACAAAACTGAACATTTTATCTAAAGCAGTACTACACTTCTATGATCCTTTAAAATAGTGTAGTTAAATCATTATTATTACTATTCATTAATTGGACACCATCGGTGAACGATTTAATTATAATTTTGTTTCTAATAACAGACAGCTTGGGATAATGTTAAAGATTTTTTGATACAGTCGAGTAAATGATACAAGAATCACATTAGATACATTTGCAATTTACGTACAGTTACTTCAAGATGAAAACATTTTTTTAAATAGATGAGGAAATGCCATGAAAGGAATATCTTGTTAACATAGCCCTTGTAAATATCTTTACAATTTGTATTAGTCCAATTAAACTTAGTTAAATTATGACAATTAAAAAGATAAACTCACTACAAGACCAAATTTGAAATGAGCATTTTCAATCATAAACCTACGCAATTATCGCAATTATATGTCGCATTTTTATAGGCAAGTTTTTTTTCAGTGCTCTTTTTATCTGAGCAATAATGAATTCTCAGGCAAGAAGTAATTGAATCAATTCATAATTAAAATTAGAAACAATTACTTAATCGTCTAAGTAAAGCTTTTTAAAGACAACCCACGTGGAAACGCCGAGCTCTTCGTAACCAACCAAGCGGAAAAGGCGGATGGAAGCTTCGTTCTGGAGTAAAATGGCCGCGTAAGGTGTCACTCCAGCGTGGGCCAGATTTCTCGTCTGATGCGCCAGAGCGATGGACGCATAGCCTCTACGCTCGAACGACGGCAGCGTCTGCAGAAGCCCAACGGCGCCATACTCGGCTTGCAGAACCATCGAGGCCAGTTCCTCCGAGCAGCCGTCATCTTTTGTCACGAAAATACCCACTGATGGATTTTCTGTGATCATTTTCTTGACTATCGGTTTGAACTCAAGGTCGTCTCGCATGGACCAGTGGTCGAAAACCGTCTGAAAATGAGACAAGTCCACGGACCCCACTCGAACTTTGTCGGACACTCTGAAATGTGATATAAAGATTTAGCTAATTAATATTTAAAGTGTAAATTTCTCAATACTCTTAAAAATGCAAAGGTTATTTGCAATTTTTCGCTCTGAGACTAAATATATTATTGAAACTTGCCGATACTTGTATAATTTTTTATATTTTTTGGACTTATAAGCGTACCTGGGCAAGGGGCACTCGACAGCTTTCTGGATGGGCATGTAAAGAAGCTTGCAAGGAATGTGGTAATCACCAGTGCATTTGAATCCGTTGACCTTGAGAACTTCGGTTAAAATGGGCAGGTGTCTGTCAAGCAGACAAGCAATGTGGATGACTCTTTCCCAGTCAATCAACTTTGTTTTCAGCGCCGAGGCTCGCAGCGTGGCCGTTTTCTCCAGCGGGGCATACATCACGCCGTACATCTTGCCGCAATCCTTTTTGCCCAGATAAAATAAATCTTCTAATGTTAATGAAAAGTACATTATATTACTGCCAATCCATCCGAGAGACAAATTAAAATTCCTTCCTTCCACGACGATCCTGCTGGACTGAAAATGCGCAGTTTGAGACTTGGGGTTGTCACTCGCCATCGTAGGTGCAAGGAGATCCATTCGTATGGCTTGGAAATATTACAAGCTATAGCTCAAACTGCATGGCGAATTATTAAAATCAACCAACCACGATGGAGTCAGGCAGAAATTTTTCCAAAGTATTCAATACTTGTGGCAAGTCCTCCTCAGAAACTTGCAACAGCACATCTCGGTCCATTCTCTTCAAGAAACAGAGCGAAAATAAGATAATTATATTTGGAAGAACTGCCTTTTATCTTATGATAGCTCTTGAAATCTATTATTTGAGATACTTTATTGAACTTTCAACTTAAGAGAGTTCTTTGATAACCACCCAAAGTGTTTCTGTCGCTTATCTAACAGTGCTGCGCGTGCGTCCGAGTCACAAAAGGCAATCATAACTAATTTGAATATAAAACTAGGTCGATTCATGTAGACCTGTTTACGATTTGCAACAGCAATATATTGCGCTTCACCGTGTTTTTTGCTACCGCTTTTAAGCAGCAGTTTAAGTAACGATTAATTTTTACGTTTTCTTAATTGCCGTTTCAAAATGAATACGTTTTATCGCAAAAATAGATTGAGCACTGCTAAATTTTTTCATATTGATATAACGTAAAATGCTTTTGTTGGTTTTTCTTGAAAATGGGGATAAATGGTCAAGAGTTTTCCTTTAAATAATACTGCTCTGCGTCGCAATGCTATCATGGTTGACGGAATTCGATGTCATCTGAAAAGGCAATTCTGAAAAAACCTGCCCACTCGCTTTTAGCTTGAAATAATTATTAGTATGTGATGACGCCGTTAAAAATACAAAATTAAAGGAAAAATGTGTTTTCTATTTACGATAAATAAGGTCACGTGGGAAACGAATACGAAAAGATTCAGTATAGCATTGAAATGAGGCCGCTGCAGGCGTTCGAAATTCAAACGTTTCAAAATGTTCAGCAGAACACGTATGGTTATATAATTTTTATAGCTCAATATTAATTTCATGGTGAGATAGAGGCAGTTTGGAACTATTACAACTTAAATTACTGAACGTCAGATCAACGCGTGCTTGAAATAATTCCTTTTAGTGGTGCTACCACAACACCACACAGCCGTTCGCCAACGAACTCAATGTGCGCTAAGGATTTCCAGTAAACACTTCATCTTATAGTACAATCTGTATCCAATTGTCTGTCATATAGAATAAGAACGCACCTGCTGAGCTGACAAAAAAGAGCCTACGCGTATATTATTATGAATATATTCGTATTTCCTGGAAAGTATCTCTGCAAGAACCTCAAAATATCAGTAATGATCTTGTTTTAATTGTCCGGGAAAACCAAAAATAGGTCCTCTTCGTTGCGTCCTTCCAAGTTGTTCTAATCTTACTTGCATAAAAAATGTATTGATTTATTGATCGATTTTTATGTGATGTGCTTCTAACTTATGAAATTAAATAGCAATTGAGCAAAATTACTAAAATCAGTGAAAATAAAAATATTGCTTGGTTTAAAATAAAAATAAATAGATTAGGAAGAATTTTAAAAAACGGACCCTTTTTCTCTCTCTTCAAATATGTATATAGCTGCTGCATGTTGTTGTAGAAGCAGAATGAAGCTACCAATATAAGTGTAGAAGCACGCGCTGATTTTGGCAAATTTTTGTTTTTCTGTATGTGGGTCTAAGATAGGCTTGTCTCCTCAGGTGTCTCCTCACTCTCATATGTACCAGCTTACAATTGTAGTGCGTCCTGGTCCCGGCAAAATTGCGCAACGTTCAAAAAACACCCAAATTTTCATTGCCGAATTGATTGTTGGCCTTTTCTTGCAACAAGGAAATTCGCGTTTGGTTGTTGAAAGTTACGCGATTTTGCCGGGACCAGGGCGAGTGGCACATGAGGTGACAAGCATATCTCATTGTTAGACCCACCCAGCAGTGAACACTTCATACCGTTGCTGAAAATTAAAAAAATGTCATTTCATACTTAATTTTATTCATATATACAGAATGTTAACAACCCTAAAATTGTTAAAATCACCCAAAAATATTAAGTTCTCTGCCAAGGGGACAAATTAAAGAGGATAATCAAATTATTTTCGCGTGAAATCGAGTTTAAGATTGCATTGTTCAATTAGGTGCGGTGCAGTAGAAGACAACATGATAAATCTATTAGAAAAAGCCGTAGACTTTAAAAAGTCCATTATGACTCAAGCGTGTCGACTTTTTAGATTGGTGACTAATCACACCAGAGCCGCCAGAGCTGGGTGTATGTTTTGTGAGAGCAGCGCTTCCAACGCAAGAAAGGTGCGGAGCGCCGGAGCCCCGTTTCGATGTTCTCCGAGAGAGGTCATTGTGCACCAGAAAGCAAAAACCAAGGAGACTACGAGGCTGGTGAGTGAGTGCGTGCGGAATTAAATCTGCCAAAAACAGCTCAGCTGTTTTGGTTTTGGTGGGGGAACAAGGAAAAACAGACTTCAAATTACATCTTACTTAGACTATTTTCAAAAGACCTATGGTAACCTCGAAACCTAAGACCAATGATACATAAATTGCAGTTCAGAACAAATCTCATAGCCATTCATTCGTAGACTCGATTCTGAGTGCTACCTTTAACCGTCAGGCAGGAACGTAAAAGGTAATATAAATACAATTTAAGTTTGCTCTTCTTATCAATGTTTTTTTTAATTAAATCAAGTCTTTTGAGTTGGTGACAACCTTCTTCTGCTTATATTTACTACAGATTTTCATGTGCTTTGTATCATAAATTCTATTTCGAAAGTTTATATGAGAGTTATCACAGCAGTCATCTCATAATGTGGGTTTACCCTTTCTTGACCTGTTGTCCTGTTGAGTTTCTCCTAGTGCGTTCATCGGGCCCAATTTTTGCTGCCTGGGCAGGCCCGTACCTTAATAGTGACGCAACCCGGCCCCACTCATACCCGATGTTTTAACTCATCTCATTGCTTGAGCCCGCCTGGACCCGATATACAGGGCCCGAGTGCGCCCACCCAAAAAAATTAATTAATAGTTTATTTAAATTTAAAAATTTACATATATTCTCAAAAAAATCTGCACTGTTGAGGAAATATTGACCACTTCGACCGCAAATTTCCTCTGAAGAGCATTCTTTTTAAATTATCATTTGCTGGCTGTTTTAAAAAAAAATTATTTTTCAAAATCTTTCGAAGTCAAGATGACATAATAATTATAAAATTATTGAAAACTGAGTTGCAAAAACATTGCCTGCAAAGATGGTTAAAATTGAAAAAAAACCGCATTGAACCACTACACCGCATTTTTTTTAATGCGGGTTTTTCCCAAAGGCACTACTCAGCTCTTTTCGCTCTCTGATTGAACAAAAATTGGCAATGCATTGGAATTTTTTCCGAGAGCGTATGAAAATGAGGTTTTTTTGATGAAGGGTGATCGGATTTTTTAAAATACCCGCACCTGGTAGAGTAAACCCGAACCCGCCCAAACCCGGCCCGACGAGAGAATAAATAACCCGGTACCGGGTTTACCCGAGCATTTTCGGGTACCAAAAAAAATACACGGCACGTCGAACGCACTAGACTTTCTCCGCGCCCTAGCGTAAGATCGAGAATTTAAGTCTCGATCTAATTGGGCGCGGTGTGACACCCAGTCAGCGGCAGCTCACGGAACAACACGATAAATAATATAATCACATATACATTTATTCCACAAGCATAGCTCGTAAACTAGTGTATGACTTATTTATTTTTATTGTTAATGTAGCAATATAATTATAGTCAAAGAATATCATCTATTAATATATCAATAACAAGCATAATTGCATAAAAGCGCGAAACAAATATGAAAATATATTGTTCACGTGCGTTTTTTTAAATACCAGATGTTTCACAATTCAGATTTGATTTTTTATTGTTTGAAGTATTTTTCTAGCATTAAATAGACAAATTTTTACCTTACTTTAGAGAATAAGTTTAAGGATAAAAATCAAATCTAAAAGTTGATCGATTATTTCCTAATAAGACAATTTGAGGAATATTTATTACGGACAATTTTTTTATTTAAGTGTTGATTAGATTATGGCGTATACTCATTCGCACTGATATGACTTTTTGACGCTAAGTATAATTTTTGCTCTCATTGTCAGGAGAACAAAATGCATCTCTTGCCACGAGCGCTGTGTGACAAGCTGAAGTTTGAATTCGCGCTGCACCGCCTGTTCTCCTTTTATTCCTTGCGCTCCTACCCTGAGGTGCTGCCGTTTAAAGCTGAAACCCTGGCTCGGAAAGGACTTTACTGCGTAGACTCTTCCACCGTTCGCTGCAAATTCTGCGACTTCTCCATTCTTATCGACGCCAACCTGAAAGCCTGCGTGGAACGCGAGCACCCTGTGTGTCGAGACGAATCTTTCGCAACGGACGTCCCCATTCCTGAACACCTCAACTTGAACTACGAGGCGTGCAGACTATACACGGTGCTGAAAAGGGAGTGGAAATTTTTCACGCCGCTCGATTTGGCGTCAGACGGCTTCTATTACACCGGCAAAAGAGACTTGTGCATGTGCCAATATTGTTTCCTGGAGGTCGAAGGTTGGGAGGACGGAGACACGCCCAAAAACCAGCATCAACACCACAACGATTTGTGTCCTTTTCTGTGCAACAAATCGAATGTGCAGAATGTCAGGATCGGAGATGAGGAAGCAGGCTGCTTGCACGACGCGATCGGCCAAGAGTACCAGGGGTCGAAGCAGATGACTGATGCGGAGATTGCTGATGCCATCGCAAAGAAAGTGTAAAAATGTCGATTAAAAATGGTGATATTCAATGTATTAAAGGCAAACATTTGGTGTCAGTTGTTCTCCTGAGTGCACGTGCGGATGATGTATTTTTACTTAATTAAATTCATTAATTAATGCCGTGCAATAATGAATTCAAAAGCAATGTGTATTATACAGTATGTTTTCTAAGAAATTTTATTGATTCTTGAGTAATTGTAAACGTTTAATGTTTGGTGCATTAAACAATATAAAATTTCTAAAAAAATTGTTTCGATATTAAATATTTTTAATTAACCATTGAGAGGTTGGAAGGCAATGCCACTAGGGTGCTGAACATATCTGAAAAAGCGGTATTTTGACTACTTAATTTCTTTTAGGCTGAAATCGTAAGAGCTATAAGTAGGGCACTGGTTGATTAAATAAACAGTATGGTATTAACGGCATCCACTATTCAGCTTCTCTTTTTTCGCACCGCGAAAATACAAGAGGCGCGCGAGAGCCAGTTTCCGAATGCGAACGATGGCTGCGACTGTGGCCGATCATTTTTAGTTGGGTCGTGTGGTCTCTCTTTTCTCTCTCACAATCAGTAGCGAGACGTTTTGGGCACGGAAGAAGCTAGTATAATATATGTTGACGCTGCTTCACACTGCTGCTACCGGTGCTTCAACACATTTTCAACATTTCAGCTTTCTTTAGGTACCATTAAAATTCTAGGCTAACCAAGGCATTATTGTTATTCATTTTAAAACTAAATAAAATTACAAATACCGAATATCGGGCAATAAAATATAGTCATTTAAAATATCAAGATAAATTTGAAACGTATTTGTGTGCTTTTTGAACGGAAAATTTTTCTATTTTTAATTGTTCAATTTTAAAAACCTATCCTGTGTCTTAAGTCACAAATATTATTTTTCTAATATTTTAATTATTAATATTTTTGCGCTAGTGTATGGTCTTTGGGGGGCTTGTAAGGCAAAAGCATAAATTAAACTGAATAAATCCATAAATAAACTGAATATCCCAAAAATCGAGGGAGCGCCTTCAAAAAACACAGCACAAGCGGCATCTGGAGATAAAAAACCGAAGCGCGAGATATTGAAGACTTTATCAAGGACACATAAAAATGTGACTCTATAATATGCTGCTAATTGTAAGCATGGTGCTTTTTAACAGTACAATATACATTTCCCTGAAAAATACACTGTATTTCATGTGCTTGTAGGTAAAATGAATGGAGCAAAACTTGGATACTTTGAGGATGGAGAAGTCGCGAGAAAGTATGAAGTAATATTTATTATAGACCCGCGCAAAGAAAAGAAAAATATAATATCTTGAATATTTAATTTATAGTGTTATAGTGCTAGTGACGTTCTACAAATTTGAAGATGATGAGAAAAATTTTCGATTTGGAAACAGTGAAGACTTGAAAATGCTGCGACACTCATTTGAAAAATTAAGAAATTGCCACTACCATGAATTTTCGCCTTCAGCAGATGAATTACTTGAAACAATTTCGGACAAAGAAGCACTTTTAGCCTTGTTTAATAACGATAATGGTACTTATTCCTATCCAATTAGAACCATATAATTAAAGTACTACTGCCGTCTGTTTAGAAACTCTAGCTGCCTTGCCAAGTGTATTTATCCTCTACGTTCTTTCGCATGGAGGAACGGATGGAGTGATCCACACGGATCATTTCGATCATGATTTACAACAATACAAGAGCTTTAATACAAAAGACGTTTTAGATGGCCTGAAGAAGTTAGACCACGCCCAAGAATGTCTCAAATTAGTTTTCTTTGGAGTAAAATTAATTTTAATTTATTTATATAAAACTATATATAGCATTTTTTCGTAGCCATGTCGAGGTGATGCTGAAGAAAACGTCACTGCATCGGTGCAAACGGAAAACAATCTCAACACGTGCACTTTTTCACTCTGCTCGCAGCAGCACAATCAAATACTGGTCTACTCCACGGTTGAAAGTAAGAAAAACAAAGAATGAGAGTATTTTTAAAAACAGTTACGGTGTGATATTCTCCAGCCACTCGAGCGAGAAGGTTCCACAAAGGCTCATGGTTGGTGACAAAAACGTGCGAGACGTTGGACAACATGACGCAGGACGAGAGCCTCGTCGTTTTCCTCACCAGAGTCCAAAGGAAAATCCACGAAGCATCGATAAACACGATAAATCACAGCGCGTGGGGACAAACGCCGGAGTTTAAAATCTTTTCCCATCGCAAATTCACACTTTCCAAGTGAAATGCTAAGTGCACCAAATTAATTAAAAACTTTCAAAGTCGTTTTAATTAAAGATCTTCCGCGAACGGAGGTTCTGATAGCAGTGGAAACGCCAGCAAAACATTTATGTCATCAATTTTGCGGCCGGATTTCTTCAAGTGGCAGTCAGACGAGGGCGAATGTGTGAGGAAGAGAAGGGCAGCAATTTTTAAAGACGGTGCAGCAGATAAAAATGTCAAGTATTTGCAAAACGCTCTGAGCAAAAATTTGTACTTCGCCACCACGCTGCACCAACTGGATACTACATCAATGAAGGAATATTTTGCAGAGAGTAATTAGTTTATCTTGTTAAAAACCTTTTTTAATGAATGTTTTTAGTTAACGGCCCTGAGAGTGCGTATGGGTGCGTCCTGACGTGCGTAATGGCACCGATAAGTGAGAATGAAACTGGAGAGATCTGCGTTCAAATTGGAAGCTTGCAAAAGCCGATTGCCGAGATTGTGCAGAAATTCATGAGCCCAAAAAACGCCCAATGGGCTGGGAGACCGAAAATATTCATGTTCATGAACCAGGCGAACATGTACGACGATATTATCGTAAACATTTCGAATGATTTCGGTACATTTTAAATTTATAACTATTCCTCAATTAAGAGAGCCGAGCAATTTCAAATAAATGCGACAAACAGTAGTGGCTGGCTAGTGTGCGTCTTTCCAAAAGAAGGTAATATGCTGAAAAAATTAAAAAAAATAATTTTTAAGTAATTTTCATAATTTTAGAAACAATCATGAAGCTGGTTAGTATTTTGGAAACAAACGAACTGAAGCACAAATCTAGTCTGCAAGAAGAACTAGTGTCAAAAATAATCTCCTGCCCAGAAGAGGGTGCAATGCTCGATTCCACATTGCAGTATTTACTGGATTTTCCTGATTGGCCTCTCGAATTCTCAAAGCCGAGTTTCAAATTGAAGGTGGCTGATGAGAGCGAGCAGTACTTATCCTTTGAAGAGCTGCTCATGCATGGAGCTAAAAAAATAAACCTAAAAATGCTGACCTCGGACGATGAAAGCGCGCTGTTAGATGTCACGAGGGAAATTGCGCATCTCTACAAAAAGTATTTCTCTCAGTTCGGCTCCGAGGTGGTACACGTGGCCTTGCCAGGGCTGAAAAACTTTTTCAAAAGGGCGGCGTTGAAAAAGTCTGATTTGCAGTTGTCGCATTTGATAGCTTATTCTTCAGATCTTTTTGAAGAGAAAGTTGATGAGCTCATAAGAAGCAAGAGCATCGTTGCTATTGTCTCTGGCTTGGAAGAAATGTCGTCCGAGAGTAAGAATTTGTTTTTCAACTGCCTCAAATCAATCACCCAATATAAAAATCACGTCTGGATTGCTACCCAGCCATATCTCGGAGACGAAATCCTTGCGCTTTTCGACGGAACTGGAGTAGATGTGGAAAAAATTTCCTTTACCGCTATTTCTAAAGTAATAGAAAAGCCATCCCAGTCACCGACAACGAGAGAAAGATCAGTTGAGGAATATTTGAGTAACACTCTGGAGAACAGGCTTAAAACATTTGCCTTGCACGCAGTATCGTAAGAACAGCCAATAAAATAGGTTTCTTGATTTAGAAAATAATTGTTTCAGGCAAACGAGTGCCGAATGGCAGGAAGTGACCAACAATAAACTTCCGGCAAACGCTTTTCTTGCGGGCCACTTTTCCACCTACCCAATGTACGTGTGCAGGGCTAAGCACGATGGCAATCTTATACCAGGAAGAGCTGTCCCTGGTCTGAATTTGACTTCGTTTGCTTGGAACGAGATCGAAATTCGCTCCAAAGAAATATACGAGGTCCTGATTGGCGAGGATTTCCACTGGAAGCGTTTTGACTTTGACAAACAAGTCCCGGACAATGCTGTCGTTGGCGGCCACACGCAAGAGGGAAAACTCATTTTCGTCGGCAAAGTGAAATACGAAGGGCTGGAATATATCGGCAAGGTGACCTGAACAAGCATTTTTGTATTTTGGAAGAAAATAGTATTATTTTTTCAGATTCACACACAACTCAAATGTTGTTTTGTCGCTTTTGCGAGCAAGGAAAACAGCTTCACAGAATGCGAAATCCTCTTAAGGTTTTAATTTTTTGTTCCTGACTTTCAAATTTATCGAAATAAATTTATAATGTACATTTTTCAGAGGCGTCTTGGTGCAAGATGCATCAGATGATTTGGAAGAGACCAGTAAAAAAATAGAAAATGAATGGGCAAGAGTAACCAAGGGAAAAATTCCAGAAAATGCCTTTCTCGCTGGCATGGACAATTCCGACCGAAAAATGTACATCTGCAGAGCGCCTTGCAAAGGCGAATTGATTCCTGGCAAAGCAATTCCGGCTTTAGAGCGGGCATACATAAGCTACGCCGGTTACGAATATTGCTCAGAAGAGTATGAGGTTTTGGTCGGGGACAAATTCGTCTGGTGCGCATTTAACTTCAAACAGAGTCTACCCTCCGGCGCTGTCGCAGCAGGGCGGACCGCCTACGGAGAAACCCTTTACGTTGGCAGAGTCAAACACGATGGGGTTGATGTCGTCGGTAAGGTAAAGGCAGTTCAATATTTAAACGCGTCTCCATCAGAAAATTTTACTAGTATGTATATAATAACTGATATATAGTAAAAAATAGAACGTGGAAGAGAGGAAGTTCTAATTTTTCTTTTGTTCGTTTTAACGTGTTAATTTAAAATTTCAGATTCATGTTTCTCATGGGCTTTGTTACATCCCTTACAATGGAGACGAAGTTGCGTACTGTACTTGTGAGATTCTTCTTAGAAGAAAAACTGTCATCTAAATTTAATTTTGGACCAAACTAAGATAATTTGATACGAATAAATCATCAGTATTATAAATTAAGAATCATATTATGCCACCCGTGTAACAAAATAAAAAGTTCCTTGATTAATAAAACTTATTTAAGAATGGCGACTCCCATAGGAATGAAATATTAGGGAAAATGGAATGCTAAAAAATTGGAAATAGTTAAAAGAGAAAAAATAATGTTACACACGCTCTCGTACTGTACAGCAGCTGTTTCGGACCAGCAGGCCTCGGATCAACAGTATGCGTAACCTCCAAAACAAAATTCGTATTAGCTGCAGAGAATTTTGAATCAGCGACCATTGAAAATGTCTCTGATTGCAGACGAAAAGAGAAACGATTAAAAAGTCGTGACAGCCCCGCAAATTGAATCTTCCTGTGATAAAAATTCCCTTGACAGCAAGCCACAAAATTCCATCCTTTTTTATTTGAGCTATTTTCAAAGGGGGAAAAACTGCTCCTAAAATTACGAAAAAATTCTAGAAAGGGAAAAATATAAATAGAGAAGGCTGCATGCTAACTGCCACCCAATGAAGATAATTATGATGGCAAAGGGTCGTGAAATTTGCTTTCTCCCATTGAGATATAAGCTTTTAAACTTTAAAATGAAAAAAATATGTTCTTTATTATTATATGTTTGTATTTTATTCTTATTATTTGCGAGATAGAGAAGAAAACATCAGAACTCCCTATTCAGATTAATTATTTTTTTAAATAGATTTAAACAATAAAACACTTTCATTTTATTCGAAAGATGCTGGCAAAATTATTTGCCCTTGACTGCAATTTCAAAAAAATTAGGAAGAATTTTCATCAAACTCTTCCGAAACGTGCTACACGCGCCGAAAACGAAACAAACTTTGAGTTCATAGTTCCCTCTTCTACCAACAGATGTCTTGCACACTAAGTTCCGCCACTAAAACGTTCGCTGCTCCAAACCACCCATAGATAGAGCAAGCTCTTTAGATTTGAAAAAAATCCTTTAGCCATTTATCTTCAACCGTGTGCAATAAAAATTAAGTTATTAAACATCAGCAGAAAAAAACGTATTTCCGAGCAAACAGTACCATATAACACATGAAATTGAAAGCATAAAACATAATTCCATCAGAGTAATCTTATCAGGCAAATAGATGATTTTTTATATATTGCTGAGACTTATCGTTCTCTTTACGCGCTGATATAATTTATTTGTGAACGCCGGCCAATTGTGTTTCTCTGACAAGCTTAGGCGCGTGTGCGTATATTTGTGATATTGCTGTCAGGCAGTCGCTGTTTTGATTGATTGGCACTTTATTTGAGCAACCCGTTGAGCCCGCGGGATGAGTGCTGCGCTCTTAGAAGCTTTTATCAATCCGCCTCGTAAATGTTTTTTGATCGAATTAATAGCGGGTGAGAGTGCGGCATTGTTTGCGCTTTACTCACTCGTGTTGACTTTATTATCAGTGTAATTGACAGCAGATGGGGGTTAAATATACGATTTCGAGTGGCGCTGCGCCGCAAAGAGCAGCCAAGTGCGAGACGGCAAATATACTGCACACACACACGCTCTCGCGCGGCGCACGTCAAATCTGTCAAAAATGTTTACAAACACCATATGGCCCCGTGACACTTTTCTATGATAGTACAGAGACGGACGGAATACTATGATTTTTTTTCTCTCAGAACTCGAAACTAAATGGGAAGATGCTTTAAAATTTAAATTAATATTGCTTTGAATACAAGATAAAGACAAACTATTATGAGAATCAATAAAATCTGGAATTGTTTCAAAATTTTCAGAAAATTTTCAGCAATAGGAAAATTGACTGGAAAGTAATACATAATTTTTCTGACATTTTACCACGCCTATGAGCAGGAAAGATGCATAATAGTTTTGGCAATGGGTCTTAAGGATCTTGATGATTTTTTTACTGAAACTTTGCCCTATTTGACAGAAAACATCATTAAGAAAACTCCACCTTTCCCAAATTCGTGAATTTTACGGGTGCTTCAATTTCAAATTTTAGAATTGTCAAGTTTTCTCCATACTAGTTTGAGTTGGTCGGACACTGATGAGCTCGTCACGTCAAGAGGAACAACCTTTCTGTATATAGGTCAAAGGTTCACTTTATTATAATTTTCAAAATGGAACTCAAATTTAAAAATGAATGTATTGAAATTTTCAAATTTTGATATCGTTATCTTGTAGAGCACAAAAAAAATAGATGTGTCAGATTCTTGAATGGCGTATTGCTTGAATTATATATATATTATATTTTTTATAAATTTAACTATTAAATTGGTGTTTTTTCAGGATTTCAAAAAATTGCTTATACGCCCAAATCTCAGCTTCTAAGAAGGGTTCAGATTTTAAAAAGCCGCCCCTCCACTAGAGAGCCGAAGTAGTCTAAGGGTTCCGCATAATCCTTATTCAACCCCCTTTTCGCACCATGTGCAAAGGGTCCATAAAAATGTAAAAAATTTACATTCTAGATTTGAATGAAATATTTATTAAACACCAAAAGGTGTACAACAGACATAATATACAGAGTAATTAAATCACATATCAATGCTCGTTTTTGCTTTGGCGGCTTGGCACAACGTCAGATTGTTCTTAACACATTAAAAAAATGGTAAAAGTTAATTTGTTTAATATCACAGAATTTGCACTCTTTACATTCTAGATTTGAACTCCTATTAATTGAGTCACATTATTAAACAACGTCTTTCAAAAAGCACTGAACTTAATCAAACAATCATTTGATCTTTGCAAAATATGAGCAGAGCTAAGTATATAGGGTAAAATTAAAAATATTTCTTATTTACTCTCAATTCAAGAAACAATAACTATATATAGTTTACGTCAATTAAATATAGTACTAAACTGTCCTTTATATTCTACATCTTATTTTTTTTTAATTTGGTAGTTTTTTACAACTACTGCCTCGCCAGAATAGTTACCGATAACGGATTACAATTAATTGTAAATAATAAAAGTTTGCGTGGACGTTGAATAAATATAATTTTCTCTGTATAATATACAAAAGGATGATGAACAAAAACCGATATATGTGAAGTCAAAAGTATTAAATTTTTAAAATACTTAAAAATTAGCAATAAAGGCAATTAATAACTGTTAATATTTAAAAATTGCAGTGTTTTAAGATTATTATTTTGATATTACATTTTTTAAAAGCATAACATAAGTTTAAAGTACAGTGTTAATAAAATATTTAAAGTAACTCTCTAAAGCATTTTGATTGAAACTAACCTCCTTCAAGAGGGCATAGCTCACTCAAGAGGCTAATTTGCTGTGCCAACAGACAAAACCAACGCGAGGAGAGGAGAAAAAAATTTGCCGCGGCTAAAGAGCACCGCGCAAGCAGGGAAAAGGGTTGCGCGCGCCTCTAATTAAAAGAGCGGACAAGTGTGCGGAGGAAAAAAGCAGCGGCGCGGCGAGAAATGCAAATCGGTCGGCGGTTCGCGGTTGCCAGGCAACGGGCGCGGGGCGGGCACCCCTGGCGCGCGATTGGCCGGTGGTGGGCTCGGGGGCGTGGCCTCCGGAGGCCTCACGCGTGGTGGGCGCCCGCAGACTATTCGGCCGTGCTCGCTGGCGGCGAGCGGACGCGCGTTTTACGAGTTCCACCTGGCGCTTAGCAAAGGGATGACCCTGGTGATGGATTACCGCGGCGGCCTCCCCCTCGACTGGCTGGCCAGGGTGCGGTGCAACCCTCTGCTCAGGGTTGCGCCCCCGCACCCGCTACTTTTCCCGTCGCACCTGCTGCACCCTGCCTATCGTCTGCCCCCGCACCCCCCGCTGCCCCCGGCCGGGGTGCAGGCGGTGCCGTTCGGCCTGCGTGACCGCAGCCCCTCGCCGGGCACCTCGCGCCCTGACAGCTGCTCCCCGGGCCCCAGCAGTCCCTCCAACGGTAGGCCCCGACCCTGAGTTCGTCACGAGCAGCGCCCTTCTAAGTTTTTGTTTTGGTTTCGATTCGAAGGTGACTGCGACGAGGCGAGCAAAAGGCGCAGGTCGCGCACCAACTTCAACAGTTGGCAGCTGGAGGAGCTGGAACGCGCCTTCCAGGCCAGCCACTACCCTGACGTCTTCATGAGAGAGGCCCTCGCCATGAGACTCGACCTCAAGGAGTCCAGGATAGCCGTAAGTGCAGTTTTTTCACTTCTAAAATTTTTTAACCCTAGGCTTCATGCGCTAAAACAATGCAATATATAAAGTACCTGTTCGCTTTAAAAGAAAATTTTTAACTTATTTTTTCAATAATTGATAGAAAAATAAAAATCCCTGTTGACACTCTCTGGTTTGGGGATTAAACCTAAATACATATTATATAATGTTGGGGTCGTTTTGGTGAATTTCTTTCACACTAAAGATAAGGTTGGCTAATATATTCCTTCATTAAGATTTTTTGATTAAGAAACTTTCATTCAGGAAAAGGGTTTAGCGTTATTTAAAGTAAACAACTTGATAAGAATTTAAATCAAGAAGGCAAAGCCGAACTATCATTATCCATATCAAAACTATCGCTGTAATTTTTTAAGTCTCCAGATCACGTACGCCTTAAATAAGAAGAAATACTGTTCCGCTGAACAGTTCTCTAGAGCGGGTTGCAAATCTTTGCTATGATTTACAACTAGATCTTAGAAAATATTTCACAATACAAATTTTAAAACGATCTATACGCACAGTTTTTGTCCTGGTTATCAATTTATTGCTCAATCAACACATTTTTAATGAGTTGTATTAAAATCTGTAATTATATTATTTTTATGGGTAAAAATATTTTGCTTGTAAAATCTGTCTCACAAATTGAGCTTCAAAATACGACAACTTGAAGGAGTCTCAAGGGATTTTAACGCTGCAATGGAAACTTATAGCACTCCCCATTGATTGGTTTTTCTTCCTTATCTTATATTCTTAAATCGGAAAAATTATTACAATTTGAGATAATACGAGATCTATAGAAAAAATACATCGCAGATAGAGTTTCATATGAAAATTTATTAATCTCGACCCCAAAAGAGGAACATTTTTGATAGGATTGTCGTGTGAACTCACATATATAGACGAGCCCTCCCTTGATTTTTTTAGATAGATGATGTATTTTATATTTTTCTTGAACGGTCATGATTGGTATATCTCTATACACAATTTTTTAAATTTTCAGATTCTGACCATACAAGTAAGTTGAAAATTTTCAGGATTTTTCTGAATTAAAATTTAACCTCATTTTTAATTGGTCCATGCATCATTCTATAAATTCCCGCGCGAACGGGTAAAATTTAAATATTAACTTCAATGGAACAATTTTTTCAACCAAGTCAAATAAAATTAAAATCGTGGACATCTGAACTGATCATTTTCGCTGCTCAGGTATGGTTTCAGAACCGGCGGGCAAAGTGGCGCAAGAAGGAGCACACAAAGAAGGGACCGGGCCGGCCGGCGCACAACGCGCATCCCCAAACGTGCAGTGGCGAGCCCATCCCTCCGGAGGAGCTGGTGCGCAAGGAACGCGAGCGCAAGGAGAAGAAAATCATGAAAACGTTGGAGAAGCAGCAGAAGAAGCTGGCCCTGAAGGGCATCAAGATGGGCCTGGAGGAGCTCCGCAAGGACTGGGAGATGCAGAGGCGGCGTCCGCACCAGCAGATTTCCAGCAGCCGCTCATCGGTCACGCAAGAGGCCACCGACCTTTCGGCGACGCCACAATTGACGACGACAACACCGACGCTGGCGCCGAAACGCTCGGCCAATCCGTTCAGCATTGAGAGCCTCTTGTGCAGGGTCGACTCGAACAAGACGAGACTGGTCCAGTGCAGTGACCCTGCATGAACCTGAAACCCTTTTGATCCCTCCCCTACTTTTGGTTTGTGTTCCAGTGCTGCCAACATATCACATTTTCAAATGAGCGGATTAATTTTCCAATGAATTCTTCTGTGTCTTGAATGAGTTCCTCTCATGTTCGCAAAAATCAAAACTCAGTTCTTCCTTATATCATTTGCTGGTACCTGACGATTTTCGGCTTTTATTCTGCGCTCCACTGTCCAATTCAATAAGTGTATGTACATATAATATTTAAACACTAAACTCGTTTTAATAATGGTTTAATTTCGAGTTAATTCTCTGTGATCAGCGCCACATATTTGATAAATATAATAAAAAGTTTAACTTATCACGACCGACAACGCGTGTGAAACGACGGCAAAATTACCAACAAACCCATTATTCTGGTCAGTATTTCCCGCTTCGATAAGAGGTGAGGAAATCACATTAATTTTGTTCTAATTATTTCCGTTTTATAAGGTTTATAAATTATGCAAACTAAGATGATATCAAAACATGTAAATAGATGTGCGAAGAGAGTACGTGAAAAGTTAATAAATGTTAATTTTATTAAACAGAGAAAAGAGCAGCACGCGTGTTTTTTTCGCCTTCCCCCGAATGCATGATGATGATAAAAAAGAGCGGCGGCGGCGGCTTATTTTCCATTCATTCGGCGCTTAATGCCGCTTGTTGTCGTTGGTCTTGTAATTGCCTTGTCGGCCGACCCACCGCACCACCCCATCGCACCCTCTCGCTCTCTCGGCGCGCGTGGAGCCTCGCAGGGGTGAAAAGAGCTGCCGGCGTGGTGGCAGGGGGTGATAATGCCACCGCTCTCTCTATATAATTTAGTTATAGTTAGCTGGCTCGAAAGCCGAGGGAGCGAAAAACAGACAGCCAGTTATCGTCGCCGCTGGCTGCATCCCCGTGCTGTCTGAAGAACAAGGGGACCGACGGCAGGGTGCCCCCATGTAATAACATCGCGCCTGCGACAGCTTTTTTAAATAAAGTGCATTCCTGCGCAAAACACACACTCACACAAAATAAGCCGCCACTTATTTCCCGGAACACGTCGTTTTTTGCCGCATCTTTCCCTTTATTACGATGCCGAGGATTGGGATTGCTGGTTGAATTTCTGGTGCACCTTGACTGCATTGTTTATTACTTTTTTGTTTTATATTGTCACATGTACCCACGTCACTGAAGTAATTAAAAGTTATTGCAAAATAAATTCATACTTCTTTTATTTGCCAATTACTGCATTTCAGGTGTTTTAAGCCTATTTCATTTTGCTTACTCTTTATTTAATTGTGTTAAAGAAACTGCCGGGCAAAAAATTCCGAGCTGCTATAAAAAATAATAATCAAGATTTAAAAAAGATGTTATATAATGTGTTCAAACAGTAAGTTGCAGCCAAAAGTATTGAGATAATCGACATGAACATTTTTTTAATTTTAAGACTTGTTTTATTGCAGTAATTTTAAATATTTTTTTGTTGTATGCATAATCTAATTGCTATAAGGATTCAGGTAAAGCCAAAATTGACCTTGGTAGAGTCGTGCAATTTTTTTTTGAGAAAAGTGGCTGCAAAGCTAGCATTTTTTGCAAACTTGAAATCTTTTTTCTCAACAAAGGGTTTCCCTTAAATGTGTCACACGCCATTGGATAGATCTCGACAAAAGGAATCGAAATCTGAGTAAAAACTATAGGGTACAGTTATTTAAATTTTTAATTTAAATTATAATAATAATTTGGCCATTTTCTCTTTAGCAGAAAATTTTAAAAAATCTCAATTGGGGATCTAATCAATCCACTTTAACAAGCAAAGATAAAACAAATATATTGATTTGAGTAAACAATTCCCTACGATTTTCGTGAAAAAAGTGCCTGCTGTTTTGTATGGGAAATGAAGCGGGGATTTGTTTTTAAGGAGGCGCGTCGAATCGGCACAGATTGGTCACGCGAGCGCGCTGATTAATTTTATGCTAATCGGCGCCGCCGCGTTCCCACGAATCCGGCGCAAAACCCACAACGGGTGCGGCGCTAATTTCAATTTTCCACCACTTTTGCCGAGTCTGTTGCTGCGTCGAGCCGAGAGGCAAATTTCCATAAAGCCGATTCGGCATGGCAAAGTTTTTCCGCTCCGGCGACAGATGAGCGGCGCTCGCGCGCATTGCTCGTCACCGAGTCTCACGCAATCATGATTGGGAAAATTAGCGCACACAATTAAAATGGGGAGGCTGAATGCGGACCGTTCCAAATCGGACGCCGCTCAACGCAATTTCTGTCGCGTGTGCTCCAATTATTCCGTTCTCTAATCGCAATTTCATTTTGGGTGTGCCTCTTTGTTCGATTCTATTTAACTGTTGATTTTGGCACAGTTAAATTCAATTCGTTTTTTATTTGCATGGCATTTTGAAACAGTTGTCTACCCAGTTTTTCTCAAGGCTGGTTCTGACAAAAAATCCGGTTTTCCAGACAATCAGATTTTTTTAAATCCATAAAAATTACCGAAAGATTTGCAAGTCAAAAGCTCAATTTGGAATAAACCTTTCCAGATTGCGATCATTTAATTTAATATTTTCCACTTCATAGATTATAGACATGAAAATGACTCGTTTTAGGCACTTGAAAAATTTATTTTGATTATATTTCGATATGCGAGACTATTTAAAAGTCTTAAAAATATTTGAAATTATCACTTACCTGCTTTAAATTCTCAGCAATAATAAAATCCAGGTTTTCGGTCACTTCATCGAGAGGTTTGTCTTCTGGATTAACAAAGTGTAACCATTTTTTCATTAATTTGTCAACGTTGTCTGTTAATGGTGGTTAAACGCGTATGTAATCTGCTGCGCAATCTAGGTGCAAAATGCTGTCTGGGAGGAGATACAATTTAAATCTGAAATTGACGTTTCACAACATCGATTGGTTAAAAAAATCCTGGGAAAAATCAAAATTACAATCACATCTAACTGGGGCAAATACTGGGGCTGTACACGAAGAAAATTGAATTTGAATTAGAGGATGAGTGTTTTCGCTAAAATGTGGGGGGGGGGGTGGAATTCCTAAACATGACTATAATTTTAAAATAGTGCTGTATTATATATATTTTCATATCTCTCCAAAACAGTTATTTCCAGAAATTACTGGAGAGAATCACTAGACAGTCTCTTTTCCGTCCATTTTGCCTGCCCTTTTGTTAAATCCTGTTTTGAACGCGGTGTAAGTATTTTATGCGTAGACCTCGGCGGTGGCTGCGTTCCAATAATAAAAAGCATGCGCGTAAAATGCCACATTTTATATGTTTTCTTCCACTTGGCTGACTTATTGATCTTTGCTGCATGTCTTGTTGGTTGTACCAAGATTAAAAAGCAATAAAAATTAATCTCTCGGTCTCTTCAACTGATTTTATTGCTGCGATTGCAAATCGTCTCGCTCGCCGTACGATTTATATTAATCAGCGTTTGTGTCAATCAAATTTAATTAACTAGTCGTTCTGTTTATTTCATATTTATAATGCCCCTCTCTCCCTCTCCGATGTGCCATTATCATCATAAAATTTGCATCAGCATGAACATGAATTGTGACGCAAATAAATCTGGGTGCGCGTGTGTGTTCGATATATAAGAATATATTTTTAAATGTGTAACATACGCTGCAGTGTGCTCGTACAAATGACGTACATCTCATCTCCCGCAGCATCCGCTGTTTTTCTCCGACTTGCACGAAAAAAGACACATGTGCTGCTTCTTCCCAATCAGCATACATAAATTGATAAAAATTTCAATCGGCTCCTTTATTCATCCAACTGCTGTTACACTGCTCTCGTCGAGTTGTCTGCTTGCATGTGCATATCTTTATCGCTCTATAGTAATTATTTTCCTCCCCGAGGGTCGTCGGAGGTCACAAACTGGGTCGTTATCGCGAGGAAAAAATCCTTCTACTCGCATTGCGCACAAAGAAGGTTTCTTTCTTTCTTTCTTTCTCTCTCTCTCTCGGTCTTTCTGCGCTCTCGCTTGTTGTTTTATTTCCTCCGCGAGGAAGCAGCAGCTGCCCCAGGTTCAGGGGTCACCGTTGAGTAAAAGAATAAGGCACCCCTTGAGACCGAGCTATGGCGAGGGTCAAAAGATGCTGTGTGTGTTCGCCTCCTTTACGATTTCTGCTGCGTCGTTCGCCCTCGTTAAAATTTTATTTCTCTCTCTTTCTCATCTCTTGTGCGCCGCGCGCGCGATCGAAAGTCAAAAGCGGCTTTGTTTCTCAACGAGAGCTAAAAGGGAAACACTTGTTCGCCGAGAAAAGGATGTTTTCCGTGCTAATTGGCTGCTCGTTAGTTGAAAATAAAGTGCACAACTTGTTCTCTGCGTCTTTCCCAAACTAAAGTGGATTATCACGACAGTCCCTATCGAGCAAAAATCATCACTCAATCTATTGTCAATTGAATAATTACTATCACATTAATAAAAATAATATCACGTGTCTCATTTAATACAAAGGGATAGCTAGGAAGGCTAAGAAAACACCAGCGCAGCTACAAAAGTGATCGACAGAATATGAACGTATTTTATGTTCCATATTTTATTATTTGTTATTTAGGATTTTAAACTGATGACCCTGAATAAATATCATCGTGCCTATAAACTGTCCACTATATAAAGGTCAGTAGAGGTTGCAGTAAAATCCCTCACTAGAGATGCATTTTGAATTTTACATAATTCAGATGTATAAATTATCAAAATATTATAGAGCCAAAGAATTGGCTATTTACTTAATAAACTCAAGAAGCTTTAAAATCAAATTTCAATTTTTGACACTTTATTTAGCTATTTTAACTATACTATAAAAAGTCCAATTTTATTTATTGAACACCTACAAAATTAATTAACTAAATTATTATGAATATTGCGGGTTTCCTACAGCATGAGTCTAATATCGCACACATACCGAAATCAATAAATTAGAGCAGTTTTAAGTGTTTCAATTAAATTCTGCGGATCATATCTAATACAAAAAATAAATTATATGGATTTCATGTGGAAATCAATATCTTAATATGAACAAGCAATAAAATCCTGCTGATATTTAAAAAATTCTTATCTTTATATTTTTGTAATAAAATTGTATCTGATCCTTTGAACGGGTCACAAAGAAAAATTATTAAATTTGCAGGAAATAAATCTATTTATTTGTGCTTAAATTAAACTGTTGTTTCAATCCACTTTAAACGCAGAGTGGTCTCCCTTAAACAGCTTTTTACGTCTTGTATACAAGGCTGTTTTCTTCTCGCCAGAGATTAAAACAAAAGCAGAGGTGTTTTGCATAATATATTTATATTAAATGCAAAAGAAAAGCCGCGCACCGACATTTTGTTTGAAGGCAGCAACAAAAAGAGACACCTAGCTATTCCGCAGCCAAACACGTTTACCTGCTTTTACTCTCAAGCACCCTTGTCGCTTGCTTTCCGTCTTTTTGAGTGCTACGAGCGTTGCTTCGTCAGCACAATTCGCGGAAATAAGCCGGCTTTATCTGCCTTGCTCTTTTGATAATGAAATAAAGAGCTGTGTGCGCGTGCATTTACTCACCGCGACTGCAACAAAAGAGACACTCTGCAGGCAAAGGCGAGCTCTGGATTTATTCTGCACCCCTTGCATTATCGTTAGGGTTGATAATTTTAAACTAAGTTAATCTTGCTTCAACTCTATCGTGCCATCTTTATACTCAAACTAGTTCGTGACGAAGATTATAGATATTAGAACTACTATTTGTTTAATTTGAAATATTTTATTCTTGCTTGAAATCTAAGTTGGTAAAATTAAATGAGTGAAAGATTATGTTAAAAAAAGGCTTTAAAATTGTTTTCTTTATTCACTAGAAGATCGGAACAAAATTTTAGCTGTATAACTTTTTAAATTTAAAAAATATTTTTATAATATTAAAGATTATATAGAACACATACCGTACTCATTCTTTGAGAATGGATAAAACCAGATGAGCTGAGGCTAAAAAATTATTTCCGATTTTTTTCTGTTCGAATGAATGATATAGTCTAATAAAACCTAGTAAAATTACTGGTGTTTCCTTTAATAATTTGAAAATTACTTAGTTGCATTAACAAATCAAAAGGGAAAATTCTGCAGTTGGAAAAACCTCCAATGTTTTTTTTATTTTCATAAGCAACGATGATCCGTTAATTAAAACCGGTTGCAACTGATAAGAGGGACCAGGCAGATATTGCATGTTCTGCATTTTGAAACAAATTAAAAATAAATTTGATTCAGTATTATTTGTTTCTTAACATTTCCGTTAAAGTTTCTAAATGTAACATTATGCGTCTAGGATAGTTGACCCAAGATCGTTTCTGACTAACGGGTGGTGGTGAAAAGGGCGCCTATCGCTCTCTTTGCCAATCATTTCCTGCCCAAATTGCCCTTGGCGAGGGCATCAAGGTGTCCGGTTTCCTCCTCAAAAAGCCATTTATTCGCCCACCCCGCGCGTCTCCCCGCAAACACTCGACTGCGGTGAATATATGTATAAAAGAGCAGCGGACGGGAATTTACGCAGAGAGACACGTGCAGGTAAATTTATCTCTCCACCCTGCCTTCCGCCCGTGAATAAAGAGCCAGTGCGGGACAAACAGAAAAATATTTGCACTCTCCTTCAGTGATTGATCTCTCTCGACGGACAGAGCAGCCGAAAAGAATTATTACTGCACCGCGCTGTTCTCTTCCTTCCTCTCGGTCGTGAAAAATAATGCCTGCTCGCTGGACAATCGGAGAGTGATATTTTAAAATACGACAGCCCCTGAATCACATCATGCTGTAGACCAAAAATCAAACGCATAAAATTCTAATTCAAGGAAGATATATGATACCCTTAAATATTTAGTTGAATATATTGTTTTGATTAGTGAATCTCATTTTATTAAATGAATATTACATTTTACAAACCATTTCTTTAAATTTCTTAAAACGTTTGTCTCAGGACAGAAGAAACGTTTCTATCGAGAAATTTCATTTCAGAACATGATTTTTTAGCCTTTCCTGTGTTTCGCATAATTTGTAAATTACAAATCTCGGGTTCTAACCAACAGAATTGCAAAAAATTATCTACCGTTAGACTTTTCTCGACCTCCCCTGGCCAGGCTGAAGGGCGTTTAGAGGTGCAGACCCTCCACCCCCAAATTGCTATATTTGAACATTCTTGTGGGAACTAAAAACTTGTACAGAGACGAGTGATCAAATATTTTTGTTCCTTTTGTATTCAACTAATATTCTGTTTTTAACTTTAAATAAGTTTTGGGATGATAATTGAGAGTGAGTTATGGATTAGTTAAAATATTTTTAAGCCATGCAGCAGCATGCTTCGCAGTATTTTGTAGCTCCCTTTAAACCCTTTAGCAGGTTAAGGAAGATCGAGACGAGTCTGAAGGTGTGCAGTTTTCGCAATCCTGACAGTTAGAACCCAAGATTTGACAAATTTGCAAAATTCAAAAAATAGTAAAAAAATCGTATTTTTTTAGTTTTGAAGTGGAAACCTTCTAAAACAGATCTGATATTGTCTCAAAATTTCACGACTGACATGGGACAACTTTCAAGCACATTTTCATCCTGAAACCCTGATTTGCTGTCGTGTCTACCGCGATTGGCTGAATCAAATTCGGTCAAATGAAAATTTTATGCCAATTGAACCTGAAAATGCACTGCAATCATCCAAAAATTGTGAATTAACGCCATTTTTGGCCGGCTCCAAACAATTTGTTCCCCAAGTGTCTAATTTAAATTAAAATTCCGCAACGTTTTGTTCAATTTTTCAGTTTACCGCTATTTAATATTCAGCTCATGAGATAATTAGCCAAATATTCATTTAATAAACACGCTCTAGACCAATCAAATCTATTAATCAGCACCAAACATCTCTCACACGAGTATCAAATGCGCACATCGCATATCAGGTATTTAGAATACAAATCGATTTTTTGTCTTCTTCCGCACACATGCATATCTATTCTGTTAATACTGTTGATCCCTGGGTGTGCTGCTGCCTTGCTGGTGCATTACCCGCCACGCACCGAGAGCAATATTTTTATCGAGTCCCGCTGCATAATGGGGATGATAAAGCGCAAAGGGCGCGACTAATTCGGCTAATAAATCTTGCGCTGCGCCTCTTTTTGCTGCTGGGGGCGATTTGTCGCGGCCGCTTTCTTTTATCGCGCCGGGTGAATTAAAATAAGCGAAATAACGCCGCACACGCCGGCCACGCGCCCTTATTTCACGCGGACGACCCACCCCCGGCGCGCCCCCTTTGATGGTGTTTATTGAGGAGAGCTCATGAAAATTTCCAAAACATATTTTATCTGATGCTGCGTCTGCGATACAAATGTATACACTCAACCGATTCGGCCTCTAATCCGGCCCAAATCCCTGCTTTCGCCGACACACAAACACGAACTTTTCCCAGGGGTGGTCGGCCCTTATATTGCTCGGATTTTTGCCTTCAAATGTGTACACGCATTATTGGACGTAATATACTGCTGGCAAAATGAGACGAGAGATGTTTTTCGTGTACGCCTCTCGTGGGAATTTGTTTGCGTGGCAAAAGATTGAATGAACGCGTGTATCTTTGCGTTAAGATCTTTCCACTAAACGTCCAGAACATTCTCTTTAAGTAACTGCAGGAAAACCACGCTTACGAAAATAATATTAATAATAAAAAATACTTTGCGGATCTAAGATAGGAAATACTTTGTTTATTATCGCATATCCTTTAAGGAATCAGTTCCATATAACATAATAATTTGTTTTTTCCGTTCAAAATGATTGGGTTTTTCTGGGTTTTAGCTCTGATAATTACTGAAACAGCAATCTGAAAGGAAAACTTTCTCTACAAAACGTCCTTATCTCAATTAATGTGCTGCGCTATGAAAAAGACGATAAAACGACTGATTAATATTAATCTATACAAGATTAAAAAATTTATAGCTGTTAAATATAAAACGATTTTCAAAGTCTATACACGCGAGTGTTAAAAAAATAATGAGGAAAATGGATTGGTCTTAAGTCGCGGATTGCAGTGTTTTTTGTAGGAGTCAGCATTTGACTGTATTTAAAAACATTTTAGGTTCTGGAAATAAAAAAGCACCGGGATTTTTTTCGAAAAGGCGACAGTTTGTTGCTGCAAATTTTAAGTTAGAGCTTCTTTTAGCATTGAAAACGATAAAAATGGCTCTAAGATGACAACAAAAAACGAATATTTTCTCTGCTATTATAACTATTAAAAAGATTTCGAAGGGGTGGACGCACTTACACTGCTTTTTGGCTTATCTATACGGGAGATCTATCGGTCGAATGGTGTGCAGTTTTTATAAATCGGATGCTATTAGAAAGCCAAGATTTAATGGAAAATGTGTTTCTCTGTCGGAGGCAGTCCTAACAAGAAAACCTAAATCTCGGATTCATTAAGCTGGAATAACAAAAATTTAGCACCGTTCGACTTGTCTTCATGATGTACTGAAGTAGATTCAGGGTGATAAATGATAAACACTAATTTTCCGTGCAAAATGAGATGTTAAAAATAAAAATAAATACAAAAGTTTTGGCACTCTTAAGACTAATAGTTTGGCTTTATCTATATAGGCTCGAGGGGACAAAAATTACAAACTCAAGCGCCCATAAAGTCCGGTGTGATTGGGACCCGGGTTTCAGCATTCGTGCATGTTAGTGCAGTGCGCGCCCTCCCCGGTCCTCGGACAGAGATAAAAAAGAGCAAAGTCTCGCAAATCTATTGGTAAGTCCGTGGTTTTCTCAATGGCATTTTAGTCAAATGGGGCTTAGTTTCAATTAAATTTTTATAAAAATCCTTTGACCCCTGCCTGAACAGTGTTTCGTATTCCTCAATAAAGGCTAAATAATGTTTGACCTCGAATTTCAATGAGAAAAATGCAACTTTTGTATCATAAATGAAGGGAGTTACTGATTTTTCAGGGACACTCTCCTCATAGAAAAATGATTCGAGCGCCAGGAGACAAATCAATAAGAGGCCGCATTGTGGCGATAAATCTAAAATAAACCGTATTTTCCGGCGCGGAAAATGCTGCTTTCAATCTGTCGGTCGTAAATTGCGTCGCGAGCATTCGCTTTTTCATTTCTAGCGCGCGCATTTGCATTTTTATGCGCTTTCGCCGGGAAATAAATCTGGTCGGGCGAGCGAGCGTCGGGCCGACCGACCAATAGATTTACATTCGAGTTGTGTATTCTGTGTGTTGTTATTTTTATTGGGGAGTGGCGCGGCGTTATTTTTCTGCCGCCGATCAGCCCGTCCGCCGAGACCGACGAGCGAGCAGGGCAGCGGCAGAAGAGAAATGTGCATTGTTTTGTCCAACCGGCCGGCCGGCCAGTAGAGCGGCGGTGAAGTGAGTGAGGCACATTAATTACGGATCGTCCGGCGTGATGCAAAAGCCGGTCCCAATTGGCCAATACATCTCTCTCGCTCTCGTTCGTCCAACTAGCTGGCTGCAGCGGCCAGATGGCGCGACGAATAATTCAGCGGCGGATGATGCGCTCGCTCTCTCGGCTCTCGCAGCCAAATGAGCCGACAAAACGAGTCCCGAATTATTAATGAGCCAAAAAAATAACAGCAGCCGCACCGTGCTTTTGCGCGCGAGCGAGTGCATCAGCAGCACCGCGCGATCCCGGCCCGGGTGTGAAGTGCACATCACATAAATCCACCCCCGCCCACCCACCCACCCACCTTCCCCGGGGAGGCGTGTGTGTGGCCGTGTACACATTGCGCCACCCTTTGTGCCCACCTTTGACAAATAATGAAATGACAATATCACGGCTCCGCACGACCACTGAAAGGACACGGGATGTGCCGTTACTTTTTTATTCCTCGCACCTGGCAAATGACTTTTTGCCAGCTATATTCAAGCGAGATTTTTTACTGTCAATGACAATGGGATATTCAGGAAGAGAAAATAATGATGACACTTCTTTAACAAGCATACAAACATAATATTGTCAACGCAGAGAGAGCAATGAAGTGGTTTTCCTTCCTTTCCGGGTGTTTCCACGAGGATTTCATATTTTAAATTTTTGCTATCGTCTGTGAGATAATTTGTCCCCAAATCTGTGTATGAATGTGAACTCTATTAAAAAAAACTGATAGGCCGATTTTTCCCTCTGATACCAAATAATATTTTTGTTTTTTTGGATGCGTGGATATATGGAGGGCATAGTTGATCCACAATAAAATTACTTTGAACCAACATTTTTAATTGAACTTCTCCTTGGAATTTTGGTGTGTTGTTATAAATGGGGGTATTGAGGTGGTGAAATAACCAACTTTGACAGGAAATGATACGCTTTTTTCCGAAAAATCAGTGTGAAATCTAGAGAACCTTGGCGTTAACAAAAATTCCCTGGGCAAAAGTAATAATATATTTTTATTAGCTAATTATCAATCAAAGAGCTGCAAGGATCTGTCACCCCTGATATGGAATAATGCTATTAAAATTATTTTCTTTTATTAACTCAGAGCGTGTTTTCAGATAATTTTACCTGAACAGCAATTTTGTCTTGCAATTTGTTTATGCCATGCCATTCCATCGCATCCTTTTTACTGAAATGGGTTTAGAACGTTTATTTAATCTGATTTACAACAAAATCATAATTAAAATTACCAAACTCCCCTTTTCACTTTTTATAAAGTCGACTACCGAACTAATGTCTTCTTAATATTATATATTTATTATTTTTTGCCTTAGAGAAAATCCAATTCCAAACTTGGGAGTCTTAAAAATTTGTCGTCACAGAAAAAAAACCAACAGAATTGAGAGCATAAATGCAAATTATAGTTTTGGACATTGCACCGCAGTTAGCAATGGAAATTATTTCATTTGCACATTTCGCTAATTCTGCTTTATTTCAATCGCACGGGGTGCGAGTCTGGCGTGCCGTGCATGCGGCGGCGGGTAAATGTATAATAATTGGCGACCGCTGAATATTAATGCGCGGGCGATGGACGTGCTGTGCCGCTGAACACTCGCGAGAGCGCGTTTTCGCCGCTGATAAAATGTGTGCTGGCGGTTTGAACGCCGCGGGTGTAATTCTATTTGCGCCAGATTTATTGTTATTATTATTATCGCATCGCACTGCTCGGGCAGCAAGCTATAGCATTATCGCGCCGGCTAACACAAACTGCGGCGCCCGCCGTTTTGAATTATTCGCGCTTGCCGGCAGCTCGCCGCTTCGTTTGTTTGTTTCAATTAGGCCACCATTAGTTTAATTATTGTGGCTCGTTGCGCACGCTATATGAGCAGCAACGGCAACCCGATTTATTCGGCGCCGTATTAATTCGCAACTCTGCTGGCAAATTTATTCAATTTGAGTGAGTCCAGTATAAAGGGAGGAAATAATTTGGATTTTAATATTATGTAGAAATACACTACTTGCTCTCTGTTGACCTTTTTGACTTAACTAATAGTGAATTTATCGATTAAGAAAAATGCTAATTTGTATTATCATCAATACCCTACTGCATTCTTCATCAAGCCCATAGGAGTCTTTTTGCCCTTTTTGCTTTTGCTTGAAAGAGATTTCTTTAAAGGTATTTTTTATTTATTGATGGGTCCCCTAAAATGATTTTGTTGCTCATGAGAGGTTAAGACGAGTCTAACGGTAGACAATTTTTTAAATTTTGATGGTTAGAACCAAAAATTTGTAATTTGCAAAATATGCAACTCACGGACAATTCGTATTTTTCGAGTTTTGAAGTGAAATTTGTCGAAAACAAAAAATTCACCATTTTTAAATTTTAAAATAAGTTCACACATGCTATGAGACAACCTTTAAGCACATTTTCAAAATTAAAAAATTCGAGCCAATTTCCAAAATTTTAACTACATTCCAAAATTAACATCTTGTTCTATTAGGTCATAATATTTTTTGTCAGCTCGATCGGGCTTGGCGAGAGGAATCCAAAGCACACCTTAGTTTTGAAATTGCACCACGGGAAGACGTGAGAATAGATCTGAAAGTTTACCTAAATTGTCCGTAAAATCCATATTTTTTTCTGAATGTTTTTATGACGCAGTCTGCTAGTACAAATAATGATTTGTAGTGTAGATTTCGTTGAGTTTGCTTGAACACATGCCAATTTTGTCCTCTGATCCGTGACGGTTTCATCACTGGTTTACTCTCCACACCAATGTTTTCAAGGAAAGCTGAAATATATCCAGGATGTAAAAGATAAGGACAAAGGAAAAATAATATAAAAATTCGCAAATGGTAGAGATTAAAAATAAATGCGAAATCAAACATAGCAGTTGACTTGGCAGTTTTGCAGATAGAAAATACATTAAAGTAAATGGATATATGTCTAAACTAAAATAAAAATTGAAGCTCATTTTTCCTCAGAACGAATGTATTTCTTGTTTTGGTTTGCTGAAGTGAGATAACTAAAAACATAACACGAGATAATATCGTTTTAAAAATCAACTTAATAGAGTTTATCACGTTCTCAGCACAAATTCAAAATTTTCCTCCTATGATAATTACAGAATAAGGGGAAATGTATTAATATAACCAAACCGTGCGTGGGAACAAAGAAATCAAGTTTGGCGCCGATGAGGTTGATAAAAAGCAGTGTTTCCTTCACACCAAGACCGTATCAACAAAGAGTGGCGGTGGTGTGTGTGTGTCAAGAATAAATTTGCCGCCGACGATGAGACAGACTGCCGGGCGGCGCTCGCTTTTCCACTCACTTAACCGCTAATTAACCTCCTCTCGGCAAAAGCACTGCGCGCGAGCAGAAAACAGCACTTCTCTCTCAAAAGGCCTTTTCTCTCTCAGTGCGGCGCAGAATTTATTTCATCGCCGCCGCTGCTACTGCCGCCAACGACGACACCACCAGCAAAAGCCTTCTAAATAAAATAAAATAAAAATGCAGCACGAACCTTCTCCGACTAGCTGATGGGCGAAATACGGTGAGAATAAAAACAAACGCACTCTGCTGAAGGTTAGCATTTCAGATGGAATTTTTGCAAAATCCTAATTGTTTTTTTAATGTAATTTTACATCAGGACCGACAGGACTGTTCACGAAACAAAAATGCGTTTTCTTAAAAAAAATATAGTTCCATTTTTCTGGATATTTTGCCGACCAAGTTATATTTATTTTTGAGACTTTTTAAGGAGGATTGATACTCAAAAACCCAGAAAATCCTTGTTGACAATGCGTAACCAAATCCCTTAGGATTCAGTTAAAGTAACATACTTCACCTTTGCCCTGAAGCAAATTTTAATTTTTGTTAGGTTCCAAATAGTTCCACACAAGTCTCTCGGCTCGCATAAACATTAATATTTGGCTAAGAGTATAAAGGTTAAGTCATACTTTAAATCCAAAATTGATTTGGAGTGGCACAGTAAATTTTTGAAAACATTTGGCTACAAAGTAGCATGCTTTCCAAATGGTGAGCAGTGTATCCCTATTTGAAATTTATATTTATTTAAAAAAATCTGATAATCTCCTTTAATAGTGTCACAATGTTCAATTGATCTCGATGAGATGAATCTGCCAAAAAAATACTGGTCAAGCGCTGTAAATTTAGGATTAAAATTTTTACTTTAAAGGCCCTCTTTTTATTTTGGCACAATATGTAGACCACATTGTTGTAACTAAAAAACCTTATCAACTTCTTATTGTATAAGCCAAAAAAATCAATTGTTGTCTTGCATCAATCCACTTTGAAGTCGAGTATTTTTTCAAACACGCTCTTTGTGTTTGATATTAACAACTTTATTTAAAATTTTCACATAATTTTCTTGGTTTCTATATCATTTTTACCCTTTTAGTGGAAACTAAATTATACAAGATAAATCAGTAAATTTGGTAAAAAAAATTCTCTAGGTAAAAATTGTAAGAGTAACAGGCCTCTGCAACTAAACTTTTATTAGGCTAGCACTTTCTACTCAACACGTTTTTTCCTGGAATATTTTTTCGCCTGCAGTATCCGCTTGCAAATTTGTCATAAAAAGGATTATCTGCAGGTGCAATCGAAGGCGGTGTTTGCGAGCAACGTATTTAGCAGAAATAATACATAAAAGGAGAGGCATATATACCGCGGGCGCAATCAAAGAGTTTCGTCAATACGCCTGCCGAGCGATGATTGCCTCGCGAGGAGAGCAATTAAGCGCGTCCGAATTAATTAAGATGGCAATCTGCTTATTGAAAGCAGCTCGAAACATGATTCCATCACAACTGCCGAGCGAGGGAAGTCGGCCGCAGGTACTTTTATTTTTTTACTTTTCAACTAGGGTCCATAAAGGCGGCTGTAAAATAAAAGAGAGCGGCCGTGCAGATCCCGCCGCTCAGATAGAGATGCGCACACTATCTTTTTCCACGTACGTAATGCTGCAGGGAGCTGAATTTGCACCCTGCCAGCTCTCGCTTATTGAGTTATTGCTGAAACCCCCGAAACAAAAAGCATCAGCCCCACGCTCGATTTCAGGAAAATGGAAGAACCGTTTTCTCGTAATATCCCTTAGCCCGAGGGAGACTGTACCTAAACGCTTCACGTTAAATCTTCGCATTTGACTTCGGCAATATTAAAAAATGATGAATGCGTGCCATTTAGAAAAATCTGATTTTCATGACCATTTTTTCTTGGGGTCCGTGTAAAATCCTATTAAAGAGCCGAAATAAAAATTTATATTTACAATCCAGGTTTGAGCTCTTTTCTTGAAATATTTTTAATCATCTGCTATAATTCTTGTTTAATCTATTTTTAGCATTTCGGTCTATTCTCTGGCAGTTTATTTAAAATATTGACAAATATTTTGCATTTTTTGCAAACCAAATAAAGTTAGTGCATATTTTGCTTGCGGAATTTACCAATGTATAATAAACAGATCAGGAACGAAAAACAGTCAAATTTCAGATCGTGACACATTAAAGATTAAACGGCTTATTGTCTATGATTTTTCCGCTCGATTTCCTGAGTATTTGCGTGGTTTTAAAGCATCTTGTTAATTTGTTGTGCAGGTCGTGGGCGCATTGAATGCAACTTCTGGTCCCCTTTGTAAAAGTACCAGTGCCTGTGCAATGCTTCCAAGTCACGTCTGTGGAACAATTTATCGCCAAATCTGTGTATGAACGAGAACAAAAGTCAGCCAGATGTTTTTCTCAATAAAATTACTTTTAGTCTAATTTACCCTCCTGGCGAGAAAAAAACCATAATTTTAAAATAGGGGCATGCAAACTTTATGGAGGCAATTTTCTCAATAGTTTAAACGGCCACCAGAAAAAATATTAGTTTTTCCTAATTTTTGGAAATGTTATAGGTATATGGATAACAATTATCCTTCAACAGATCCATTACTTAATGAGACCAAAATAAGCTTTTAAGATTTTATTTCAATGATTTTTGCTATTTGAATCGCATATAGCTGTAAAAATATCACTACATGACGACTGGAAACGATGCATGTCACATGAAATCCATTGAATTCGGCAGGAACGCCACGAACGATAAATTGCCATTCCGGTGCAGTGAACCGCAGAGTCAGTAAATATAAGTGACGCGGTACCTTAATCTTTGACGGAGATATAAGAGTTTCAAATATTTAACTCTTTTGTTGGAAAGGAAATATTTTTTAGAATTTTACAAATTGCTATCCTTTCTTTGACAAAAATATGAGGGATGCTAGAAAAAAATTCCCCACAGTTTTCAAAGGTTTGTTCATTGATTTTTAGGGTAGTTTTATTTGTTGGCTGTCTTTCTTGACGTGGTTCAAATCTTCTGACGCTCGCTGATATTGCTGTTTTTGAGTTTTTCCGTTGAAATTTTGATATGTCAGGTGAAACTGAAAAATTGGAAAAGTTCCTGCCGGCGGACAAACCGGCACTAGGAATAACGGAGAAAAAGCGGAGAGCGCTTGAGATGGGTGAGAACACCGACTGTGCCTTTCTGGTCGGTCCTGATGACGAGATGGCCGAGGTTAGTAAAATTCAAAATCCCTAATTAAAGTGCAGAACAATTTTTATTTCATGCAGGTGATCCACGCGAGTAAATTTGACCTTGTCTCTTCAAGTGAGTTTTTCAAAGCCATGATGAGGAGTCCGCTGACGCAGCCAGGTCCCATCAGGATTCGCCAGCTGGAGCCTCGCATCTTTAAGATGGTGCTTGAGTAAGTAATATTTATTTCAGCTATGCAAATCGTTAATGCAGCAGAAATGCCAGATATTCGATTGAGCAATTTTTTATCAGCGCGTCTTTCGCTCGCCAAAAAATACAAAAAATTATTTATGTTGCAATGCAAATATCTTGAAAATCTTGTTGGAATTCTGAAGGTATTCGAAACAAAACCGCAGCTTCCTTCCATACCTTAAATATTTCGGTTCACGGGTCAATGCCCTCATGTGAATCTTATGTTATTTTTCTTGAAAGTGTCAACTTTTTTAATTAAAATTTAATAAAATTTAATTGATTTTCAGGTACGTGCACTTGCATCATTTGAGCACCAAGCCTATCGATTTGGAAGATGCAATTCAGTTGGCCAGGGCGGCTGACGAATATTTAATCGATGATTTGGCCACTCTTTGCTCAAAAATTGTTGAAGGAATGTTGACAGTTGACAAAGTGTGGAAGGTGGCGAATGAAAACCACACTGTCAAATGTGTAGCCAACGGCTGCATAAAGGTATGGCAGTAATTAAGGGAGTAATCGAGAATATTTGTTTTAAGGCAAAGAAAGAAATACGCCCACAGGTTTTATCTTTAAATTAAATAAAAAAAACTTAATGTCTCTACTCTGCGAGGAAAATTAATGTTCCACGCAGAGTAGAACCACCCAGTTTTACTTAAATATATTGTTAATCCTCTCCCAGATCCTTACAGAAGAGACTTGTTCATGTCTCGATCACGAATCGTTTCTTGAGATTCGTGAGGACACAGTGATTTGGTTCTTGACACTTCCTGAAATGAACATTGAGACTGAAACAACTGTAATCAATGCTTGTTTGAAATATTGTCGTTCCAGAATTGACATGTGAGTCTTTTTTTTCAAGAAATAGAAAATTAAAATCGCTACCAGTTGTAGAGAAAAATTCAAATTTCTGTTCTCTTTAGGAATCTCATGAGAACATTCATTCCTCATTTACGCCTGCTGACTTTATCCTGCCCTGATGAGCTGATGCTGATATCGGAATACTTATCCTCGAGAGAGGCCAAGTACATTTCGTACAAGATGCTGCTGGCAAACGACAAGAAGAAAATGAAACTGATGCTGCCTCAGTCTTTGTGTCCGATCATTGAAGAGAGGTGTAACAAGAAGGCTAAATATGAAACTCTCGTCTTAATTCCTGACACCCAACTGATTGGGAGTCAAGAGCTAATCGAGCAGAAACTCTATGAGAAGATCACTAAAAACGTGGACAGCAGTTTCTTTCCAACTTGCTACCTGATTTTCCAGGCAAAAAAATACATGGTCTTGAAACAGGTTGAAGTCCTGTGTAAAGTTCAGATTGAACCAATGTTCATCAACAACAAGTGGGGAAGGTTTGTGATTTAAAACAAATTATTTGTTCAGACCATTTGAAAGTTGTCTAATTTTCTATAGAGTTGTTTTCGACACCAATGAGGAGTACAACAGCAACATTATGATGGATGCGAGTGTGATGTACAATGCGACTTGCAAAAATTACAAGCCAGTTTTGAAGGGCGTCTTCAGGACCAGCTCCTCGGTTCGATTCGACTTTGTGGAGCCGTTTTTCGTGCCCAAAGGAGCTGTGGTGAAGCTGCGCACATTCCTGAAAGAGGACTGCTATTACAGGAGGATCCTGATCAAGACCGTCCAAGAAGGACTGGCCAAGTGGGACGATCAGTCGCCCAAAGATGTGTTTGATAATTTCAGGATCTTCTACTCTGATGATGGTAAAACAAACCAAAATGGAGTTTGTTTCTTCAAGAATCTGGTGTATACCCTGATTGAGGTGTAAAACCGGTTGATTAGTTTTGAAATTTTGCGTTTCAAGGTGGCTTAGATGCCTCCTAAGTTTTATTTTTGTGTATGAAATCCTTTTTAATGTAAAGGAAACTTAAATATTTCTGCAAATAAAATTGATTTTGAATCAAAATCTGTCTGACTCGCGGAAGTTTGAGTTTTCCCAATAAAAAATGATTGAATTTACGCTATATAGGATAGCTAAATTCGGAAACACATAATGCCTTTGATGAAGACACTTTATGGAACAAACCAATTTAATCAATATCTGGGAATTTCTACTATAATCCTATAATGAAGGATTTTTATTCTGGGCAGTGTAGACTGATTACTCAAAATTAGATTTCTTTTAGAATGCATTAATCTTTCTCGACGTATATAATGATATATTAATATTCATGTCACATACATATTATGCTTAAAGGAAAAAGCAAAATGATATCCTTTGCAGCCACAATTGTGAAAAACTGTAACTACATTTATTTTATTTATATATATTTTAAAAGCAAATTTTTATATTATAGTTTGAATAATTCAAATGAATATAAGTTTTAACATTTTTTAATTTGTTTATTGCCTGAAATTTAATAGGTTTAAAAATAAATAAATAATACAAAATTAAAAGGAATTTTAAAAACATAAGAAAACTAACAAACAGTTTTTATTATAAAAATTTTTTTATTTTTAACTAAAACAATTTATTTTAATTTTAAAGAAAATCTAAACAAGGTTCTCATCAGGTTAATTTGAAATCTTGCACGATCATGACATATATTATTGTACACTCAGGAAATTAATTTTTGTTATCTGTTTTTTTGTATTTTTTTAACTGATGACAATATTCGCTTTAACTTACTTATTTGTTTCACGTGATAATTTGAACTATGGTAGGCGGTCACCAATCTCATAAAAGGGAAACCGATCAGAAAAAGGTTTCATCGTAATCCGAAACTAACAGAGCGCAATAAAGACGTGTTTTTTCAACAAGTAAAAATACCACATTAAACGGCTATGAAAAATCTATGATGGATATCAATCTTTTTTTTTTTTTTTGAAAAATGCCAAGAAGAATTCCAAATCATGGTGTCAATTTTTCCAACTATGATTGCTTTTGTCAGTTTTGTCCACGTTTTATGATTAAAAAACATTGATTAAATTCAAAGATGTTTTGCGTAGAATAAAAATAATGAATGTTTATGCGCGTGACAACGAAGAGAGCGAGAGATCGCGGACGAGTCGTCGGTCGTCGGCGGGCGAGATTCCTCTGGAGACTCGTACAATTTATTTCGTAATTATGAGCGGCGCGCGGTGTTGTGCCGGCTGCGTAGCTGGCAGGCGGAGCGGCGATGGCTCTCTTGTGGCTTCTCGGCTTGAGCAGCAGCGGCAGTCTTAGCCTGCCTCCGGTGTCGCCTGCCTTCCATGTGCGGCGCGCATTAATGGATAGTAATAGAATTACGCAAAGAGCTGGAAAATTGAATGAGATTCGCCCGAGACGCGCCCACCTCTGCTCTCTGCGTGCAGGCGGGCACGCCAACTTTGTTGCGCACCAACTTGGCCCGGATTTGCATTTTAATCAAACGACGCGGCCCGAAATTAAATCAAAAGTGGCCGAAACGACCGTAAAGAGACCGACCGACGCGCAAGCTCTTCAAGTGCATGCTTGCTTGCGGCGGAGGTGCTGTTTTTAGGGGCGGAATAAAATTTGACTTACGCTTGGCCCGGAATTTCACTGCAGTGCATGTGTAGTTTAAAGAGCGTTGGTGTGGCGCCTTAAATGTTTAACTTGCAAGGTTTGAAAACACCAAGAATAAATGCTTCATGATTCCAAAGGCCAGTGAAATTTAGTAAATTTAGACAGTCGCACTTTGCCATTAAATTTCTCTTGATTCAGCAGCCTTCAAGAAGATAAACGAAATTAGTATTTTTCCCGTCTGTTTTTTTTCTAATGTTATAGGAACAGTATTATTAGTACTCTTTGAAAATAGCTCAAACAAGAAAGGATATGGAATAGAATTGTTGTGATTGGGAATGTTTGTCACAGAGGGAGATGCGAGTAATGGGGTTGTCAAGATTTTCGTTTCTCTTTTCTTTTGCTTGCTTCCATTCCTTAAATTAGATGGTTGTTAAATCACTTGTAATAAAGGCGATAGCGAAATTTTCAAACACGTATTGTTAATTTTTTTCAAAAATTAACTGGCAAGTGCCACTGACGTCACAGTTCACTAACAAAATATGTGGCTTAAAGCAGCTCACGAGACTCGACTGTTTTGAAGAAAGCCTAAAAGCAGGAAAATCAATTAAAACTCTAGCTCATCCCCGAAGGCGTTTTTGCCGGCTGCAACCCGGCTGCGAGGCTGGCAGTGTGCGAATATGTGCGCGTGATATATAAATATTGCACGGTCTGACGTTTGTCGTGCTTGGCGAAATGAAGTGTCGCGCGGTTTAATAATTGAGCGCGCGGCATGCGTGTGCGGTGCGTGTGTTTGTGTTTTATTCTCTCGCAGTCTCTGGTGGCTGTGTGTGTGCATATATGAAAGATGAGAGCCCTTTATTTATTTTTTTGTCGCGCAAACACACGCGGATTTTATTTGAGTTTATTTGGCGGCGCGGCTAAGTAGAACAAATTGGTCGTTGCGCGCGCGCCTGTGCTCGGTGCTTGCGCCGACAAATAAAACTGAAATGAATCGCGTTTGCATTATTCACGATGCAGATGCCGCCCTGCTCGGAGGATGAGATGCCCCGCGCGTTCTGTCCCCAGATGCACACAAAGCAGCGTCGGCGCAATTTATCACCGCGCGCGCAAAACGGCCCGAAAAGCAACACCAACACACACACACACACACACACACACACACACACACACACACACAGCACAAGCGGGCATAAATAAATGAATAAATAAAAACCGACGCCGCTGATGCTCGCTCGCCAAACGAACCAGCGTGTGTCTGACTGCCTTGTGTCACCAACGAGCACCACCGAATGCCAACTCGCGCAATAGGCGCCCAAACAGGCACGGACTGTGTCTCCCGTGTCTCTCTTCGAATCATCCCGAAATGGTGTTTATGTCATAAATGGCATTTAATGAAAAGGTTCAAAGAGAAAATATGCGCATTTAGCACAGACTTATGTATTTAAATCAAAGCTGCACAGAAAAATAATGAAAATCCTAAATATTAAAAAAAGTTAAAATGTTCTCAGGTTGACCTTTATATTCGGCTCCAGAGTTTCAGGCTATAATCAAGCGGTGAGCACGGTCTCCCTTATGAAAATCAGGATTTATTACACTAGAAGAGAAATTTCCTTATAATTCGCGCACCGTTGGATAATAGATCACGAGGAGAAGAATTGAAATCAAATAAAAAATTAAGTGACAAACCGCTTAAATTTTAAAGAAACTTTGAAATTCTGAAATTTATTAGACTTTTTCACTTTGAAGAGATGATTTTTTGCTAAATTCCTCAACCAAGAGATTCACTTAATGAACCACTATTTGCTGTTGACAATAATGCAACATTTACATCTTCTCAATTTTGTTGGCCTGTAAAGCTCCACCTTAGGGAGTTACGGTAGTGGGGGATGAAATAATTTTTTTTATTTAATTACCACCCAACACACACGTGAGCAAGTTGTATTTCAACCTGGTTTGGTATTTGCATGTGTTTGGGGGTTCCAAAAGGGTTCTTAATAGATATGGTACTGAAATAAAACTGAGAATGATTTCGATTCAATTAAATGCACTAATTTTGTTTCTCATGTAGGTGTGAAACATCGGAAATTCGCGTTTTATGGAGAGGAAAATCATTGGGGGTAAGTTATACAGGCTACTATACAAGCCGGTACATTTCCGCTTTCAATTTTCCTGCAGCACTTTTTCTGTTGGAAAATTTGGGGAATTATTATTACGAATTGTTGCATAATTATTAAAATCACTTGTCGTTCGAATCGTCTCGCTGAGCAGATTGCAAAAATGTTTTGTTAATTGAAATCCAACCACTTTTAAATAAATTATTTTAAATTGAATTTTCTTGAAATTTTGGCCTTTTAATTACAGAGGCGTACCATAAAAACGAGAACTATTCCTTTGGAAAATTTTCATGTTTCATATTTCATAAACCCTATATTGAATAGCATAGCGAGAAACACAATTGCTTTGGGTTTAAAAATTGCGCTACCTTTGAGTGGCAATCTTACAAATATTTTCACCTAGAAAAAAACCAATAACAAGCATTTTTAAAAGTTAAATTATCGCTATTATTAAATTTTGTGAAAATTCGAGCCCCTTTGAGACTGGACAGTCCGTACTTGGCCGGTTGTCGTCCGCTCTGCAAACACGGCCGCTCTTGTTTTTGCGCGATATTTCACACACACGGGGAGCAGGGCAAAAATATATGCACACTGGCTTATTCTCGCGTGTTTTAACCCAACCGAGCAGCGGCAGCCAGCATGGAAATAAAGAAACGCGCATCAATAATAAACAGCGCGCGCGGCACATGCTTTATGAAGAGCAGCAGCGGCGCAACTTTTGTGTCTCTGTTTTATTATTGCCTCTGCATGTGTGTGACAAACGCAAAACACGAGAGAGCGAGCTGCCAACAAAGCGTAAATTTATCATGAGCTGATAAAATATTAGACACCCTCTCTGGCCGCACACTACAATTCGTTTGTCAGCGCGCCGAATGAACGAATTTACTGCTTCCAATTTTATTCCAATCTCGCGCGTGATATTCGTCAGTGGTGAAATAGAAATGAAAATAAAAGCGGCAGGCAGCAGCCCATCTGCTGCTGCCGCTCCTCCAGTTCGCTCGCGTATCGCGCGCAGTATCTGCGTTTTGTCTTTGCACACACACACACACACTCACACATTGGATGCGGCCAAGTCGGCAGCAAGCAACACCGCCACATGGCGCGCCGCAATTATCGCATCACGCGCCATTGGTCCATCGACCGACCAGATCTTGATTTTCGCCCTCTCTTCCATTATTCCTACGCACACAAGCAGCAGCAACCCATTAAAACTTTATTATCAATCGGTGGCCGCGCGGAAAATAAATTCAATCCCTCAGCGCTAAATGCAATATCATTCCATTTGTTCGTTCAGATTTCAGATCAACACTGCTGCTGCTGCTCCACTTGAAACTACATACTTCAATTACATTTCACGCAATACAAAGGAAAAAATGTCGTCAAAAGTTTTCAACACTTTTGACGTTGACATAACATATTTTAATCAGAGATGTTTTAAAACACTAACAAGGAAACTCTAAGAATTCGGCGTTTAGCTTTGGCGAAACTATTTAATTACAGCGATAATCACCGGTAGAAAATTTTAGAGTTGACGGATTTTTCGAGCTATGAATCTTATCCAAAGGTTAAAAAACGTAATGTGATTTATAAAATGGGATATATGTTTTATACTCGAATTGTGAAGCCACTGTTTATTCAGTTTGGGTGATACCTTATACATACTTTACAACACGATTTGATTGGTGGTTCATTTTATATTTTCCGGAGGAAAACTCCAATGATTTTAGACTTCCGCCGGGATATTGCCCAACAGCTCATTAACGGCTTGAGATACTTTTTTAAACATTTCTGACCCGACTGCCAGATTATGTAGCTCAATTTTCGTTACTAAGAAAAAAATACAAATTACCATATTTTTACATTTACAATTTTATCTGATTTCAGAATATGTTTGGGATTTTTGCTTTGTGGTTAGTCATTAAAAACTTTCAATTTTTTATGTTTTCCGGAACGTCAAAAATAGCCTACTGAGATCGATTAGTCTTTCTTGAGCTGTGGTAGATCCCAATTTTTTGCAAAATTGAGCAAAGGCAGTAATTTGCAATCAATTCGAAAAATTTCAGCCACTGAAGTTCACATTAGGGAAGGCTACACTATTAATTCAATAAGATTGCTAAAAACTAAAATGCTAATCCCTAAGATTGTTTATATTAAAATTGGAAAGAACATATAATATATATAAACGGTATATTATATTATCATAACATGCATCTCATCTGGTGTTACACAATTAATAGTACAACAAAATAAATTCGGTCAATTCAAACTAAAATTTTGATCTCAAACAAAACCTCTTATCGCTTTAAAAAATAACTATTGGTGCCTCTTATGGAGGTCATTACAAGGATTTTTACCAATATTTGATTGTTGACTTAATTCACCAATTATCCCCACGTTGAACACGTCGTTTGACATTCACATATGTGCTAATGCGGGTGCATTCGCATCAGTCGTCCCCCCGAAAGCAAAGCAGGGAGCCCTTTGTGCGTGCATCGGTACAAACAGCAGCAACACGCGTCCGTGCTTTCTATTTATATTCAAATTCATTATTTAATGACAATAATACGCGTATCTTGATCTGGCCGCGGACGGGGAGCGAGGGAAATGCCGGGAGGGGGCGGCGGCAAAAATAATTTGATGCTTTATCTCTTTCAGCTCTGCTCCTTTCGTCTGTTAATCATTTCGCACAGCCCCGTGCGAGAGAGAGAGAGAGAGAGAGAGAGAGAGAGAGAGAGAGAGAGATTTGCTTTAATACATATAAAAGGAGTGAAATTGCGGAGGTGCGAAAATTAAGATGTCACGAGTGATTTATCTGAGCGACGCGGCCGCTCGGAAAAGTCCATTAACAAAGCAATTAACCCCCACCCCCGCAGCCCTCGTTTTCTTTCAATCCAGCCGCGTTATTTGCCGCAGAGAAAGAAAAAGAAGAGGCCAAAATTCCGTCTCGAAATCGGAAAGTAAATAGTGTGCACGCGCAATAAATTGCTGCTGGCTCGAATCCACCTCGTCAGCAGCGATTGTTGTTGGTCCGTTCCCCGCCCCGCAGCGGCCGGGGGTCTTTCTTGCCTTTTCCAGGGGGACTCGTCTAAATGCTAATACGCCGCTGCTCGCTCTCTTGGTGCGGGCAGCGCGCGAGCGGTCATTTGTTTGGCCATTACGACTTTTGCCACCTCGCAGCAGACGCAGAGACACAGCTCAGGCAGCGCGGCCGGCTCCCCTCAGCCTCAGCCCTCACGACAGTGAGTAAGAAAGCAGCGCACGGCGGCACCTTCGGCCCCAGCCCGGCCGCACTTAATAGGCGCACTTATTTGTGCTGAAGAGGTGCCAATAAACCTCCGGGGGAAGAAACCAATCGCCGCCCGCCGTCGAAACTCCTGCCAGCTAAATTGCATTTGCACATAGTGAGACTGCGCAGGAAGCCATAACATGTGTCCCTTATTTGCTTTTTTGTATATTTTGACTCGTTTCTCCTCGTTTGACAGGTCAATGCTAATTTGTGAAAATTCTGTTGTTTCAATAAATTGTAGAATTAGATTTAAAAATCTTATTTATTGGTATGTTAAGACTTGAAGTTTGTACACAAATAATTATTGCTATCTGAAATCTGAATATTGAAAAAGATGATGACAATTCTTGTGCAACTAGAAGGTCACCACCGTTAAATGGCATCAAAAGTGCGCTTGCTGAGGCTTCTATTACAGTGTATTGTGTTAAATCGCAATTATTCTAACTCTTAAACACGCGCCATGATTTGATGAAGTGCAGCAGGATGGGGGGCTACCGTCAAAGTTGCACACCTGCGATATTTAATTTTCCGTCATCAAGGAGTGATCCGATAACTAACACACTATTCAATGAAATAATGATTTTATGCTACAATGTTTAAATATAAAATATTTTCATGTGGTTGGGCACGCACTTTATATTAAATTTTACTGTATTACTTAACATGCTATAACTAACGCTATTCAATGAACAAGCTCTTAAAATGCTCTTTTTTAAAAAATAATATATTACAAAAATTTGAAAATAACATTTTTAATAAAATAAATTTTATATGTAATATGATTTTAAAATTAAATAAAAATTTAAAGTGGAATGATACTGGGCAACAATTGAAAATTATTTAAATTGTTGGATGCCTTAAACAATTGACCGATAAACAATTTGTTCAACAATTTGCAATAATAAAAAAATGACCTTTCTACAATAAAAATTCAAATTTTGCCAATTTTCTCAAAAATTTACAGTGCTTGAACATATTTTCTTGGCATATTCCGATTTCTCTCGTCGAGATCTGTTCAACGGTGTATGCCACTTATTGGGGAAACTCTTGGTTTTGAAATTAAATCGGATTTCAAGTAAGGAGACAGCCATTACTATTTAAAAAGCACGGCAACTTTCTAGCCAATTTTCTCGAAAAATTACAGTGCTTCCTAGGTCAATTTAGGCTTTAACTGAATCCTAAGGGACGAGTTTATGCATTAGCAACAAGCATTTTCCAGGCTTTTGCAGTATCATCCCTCTTTAATACATACTCTGTTTTTGTTGTTAAAAGTTGCGCAACAATCAAACGCAAATTTTCTTGTTGTAAGAAATGGGCAACAATCAATCCGACTGAAAATTTGGGTATTTGTTGAACGATGCGCAATTTTATCGTGACCAGGACGATTATTTGTCAGCAGGAAAATGGCAACAATCAATTTGAAAGCGAAAACGTGAGTGTCTGTTTTGCGCAATTTCACCGCCACCAGGACGAAAATTGCTAAATTTTAAAAATAATATGTATTGTTTCGACGAATTTAAATCTGAAAATGAATTTGTTAAATATATTCCTAAATTTCACGGCCAGTATTGAAAGATTAAAAAAATTATTTGTTCTGAGTGAGATAGGGTCGGAGCTAGCCGGTCTTGCTGATGATGATTAAGGGTAAGCCGATATTATGCAATATATATTAACATTTTAAAAATTTACACGCGTCTTGTCTTCATTTTAAGTAAGTGTAGCAATAAGGTCATCCTCTATTGATTAATGCACAATGTAGAAAAATTGTTAGAACTATGTAATAATTTGACAGACTGCCTACTAGCCAACAATTTTAATAGTTTTCAATTATTATTGTCTTGCACTAATCCACTTTATAACATAAAATTTAAACTTTAAAAAGTTTCCTGGATGTACAGTCAACCCCTTTTATGTGAACTTGAGCCATTATACTTCCTTATCTTAACTACTGTAATCAAGATTTTTGCTAACATGCATAACCCTGCTGCACATAACTAAAGTGTATTATTTGCACAGTTTCTTATTTAATTTTCCACGCGTTGAACATGCCCATTATTGCGGGCAAAGTTTCAACATGCGCATAAACTTTGGAGGCCGCCCGCGAGTTCTGTATGTGTATATAGTTTGCACTGCAGATCCTCTTGGCAAACTTTCCGAAACACTTGAAGCTCTTTTGAGTTATTGTGCTGTCGTTTCTTGTGTGCAGCCAGCTTAAATTTATGGCTGCGGGCCGCGCGGGTTGCCTAGCCCGTGACGAGCCGGAAGAATCCCGCGAGAGCGCTGCTTATTGCGCGCGACGCAAAATGCAATTGCCCCCCCCCCCCCAGGGCCCCGCAAATCAAAACGGGCCCCGCATGTTTTAATCACGCCGTCCAATTGATATAAAATGCGGACTTTGATTTCAGCAAAACTCAAAAATGGGGGGTGGCTGCTGTGTGTTCGGAAATCCCGGCAAATTGGCTGCTGCTGGTCGTGCGATAACAGCTCGGTCGGATTTGTGGCTCCCCAGCAACCGTGTTTACGCGTGGAGAGAGCGAAAGAGAGAGAGAACACAGGATTAGACGGCTCTCTCTCTCTCTCTATGTCGGAATTTTCGCCCTCCCTCGCCCCACGAGGCGTGCTGCTTGCTTTTCCGACCCCTCGTACTTTCGGGAATGAATTTTCCACCGTCGGAGCTATGCTGCCTGGCTGGCTGGGCGGGCGAGCGACTTTTGATTTAATGAATGTCGTTAGCATAAATTAATTTGGCAAGAAAATTGGCGGATTAGCGCCGAGCTGCTGCGGCCTGGCGTGACAAATTAATCGAGCAGGCTGGGATTAGCCGCGCGGCGTGTACACACACACACACACACGGCCATTTGTTACTTGTTTTTATTCTTTCGGGTGGAGAGAGCAGCGAAAGTCTCTTTTTCTTCGCCCCCGAGGGGATGGAATAACAGGCTTAATACACTTTTCCGCCTCTTTCTTCCACAACATATGTCTCGGCCGAGGAAAACCGCAGGCGAGAGGGAAAGTCATTTCGTGGTTTATTATATTGCGCGGGATTTGCGAGTGTTTTGTTCCTTTATTATCGCTCCGCTCTGTCAAATGTACATATATATTCGTCGGCGATTTGTCATACTTGAGGGGACGATTTGCGGCTCTGGCTTCAACTGCGGAGAGCTTTTTTTTCGAGTGGCCATACAAAGCCGGATATATGCCTGCTTTGTGTGTGTATTATTTCCATTCTCAGCTTGATGCTTCGGCTTCTCGGAATTTGCATGAAATCGTTCATTCGGATTTCATGATGGGCATAATTTATAATGTTCAGACACAAAACTATTACTCTATTCACGAATACATATGCCGCAGATCAATAAAAAGAAGCAGGCATGCAAATGAAACTGAGGAGAGAGGGGAAAGTCGCAGTGTTTTATTTCGGCATATAGAACTTGTTATTTTCTTGCAACCGCCATTGAGTATAAATTATTTATCATAATCTATTTATCTTATATTCTAGAGTATGAGTCATTTTTCTTGCACTTTTGAAAGTGATATTTTTCAAATTAACACTCACCTTACAATCTAAAATCATCATTTGGTTCAAAACGAATTGTGTTTATTAAACAGGCTATTTGCATAATTTTGTTTCTTATTTCTTTAGGTAAGTATAATATTTACTATTCGATGCAAAGTATGTAATTCAAAATGTATATTTAAATATATCTATTAAAGCAGTTATAGTTGCAATAACTACTTTCAGTCTTTAGAAAGATTTGTCAATTCAATTTTGTAATGCTGTGTGTAGAAATACTTTTACCTATTAATGCTTAATAAAAAATTAACTTACATTAAAGCATTGAGAGTAATAGTTTCAATTTTCCGCCTAAATTATATCATAATGATTGCGTTAAAAGAGCAATGTTTTCAACTATAATATACTTTGTTAACCTGTAGACAAAATTGAAGAGGGATGCAGTTATCCCTAATTTAATGTGATATTTTAATTTTAAATATCACAATACTGTGTTTTCCGCGTGGAAAATAAGAAATTTAAAACTAAAATAATCAATTTGCATCGTTTCCTTGGTGAATTCGAAGCTGAAGAATCCATACAGTCAAGCGCCAAAATTTCCAGAACACATCTCTCTATCTTTGAGGTTTTATTGTGAAAATTTATTGTACTAATTTCCCAAATCTAAAATCTAACCTTTTAGTTTCTGGTTTATAGTATTACACTAACTTTTGTCATCTACATTTTATTAATTTACTGAGAAAAATCAATATTGCTCTTTCAACTGTATTTTTACTCTCATTCATAAATGATTTTTGAGCGAATTAGGAATTTAAATTAAAATTTCGGGTTTCATCGAAAAAAAATAAGCAAGTATAACTTAACGTTGTTTTTTTGTTTTGTCTGATTTTTTTTTTAATTTTATTAGTGAATTGGCCAAAATGTGGTTGGCCATAGAGCTGCAAATTCACGGCTTTTGCGCAAAAAACTGCCACTTTCCCCTTTCTTTATATTATCAATCCGTGTGCTCTAAAAGTGGCGGAGTGGAACGAGGAGCGAATTTCCCGCGTAAAACTTTGCGGCCGAGAGCACATTACGAGGCGAAGTGAGTGCTAAGGCAGCGAGCGCTGCTTTTGCTTGCGTTCCGGGCGGCGGGCGAGCCTGGCCAAAAGTAAAAAATTTAATTTGGCTCGGGCGGCGGGCGTGAAATGGTCTGCCTCTTTTTCAATCCGCGGAAGCAGGCGTTTTATCGTTTTGATTGCGCGCGCGGGGGCGGCGCCGGGCGGTGGCGTCGCCATGGCGACGAACGCGCACCTGCCTCCAGCGCGCACCCTCTTCCGCAGCCTCTTTTCGCCGTTTTTTGCCCTGCCCGAGCGACTCGCGAGAGAGACTTAAATTTTGCGCGCCAACATGGCCTCCCTAATAGAAACTAATAGAATCGCGCACAACCCTTGCTCCTCGGCCCGAACGGCGGCGGCGTAATGGAAAACGAGCGCGCCCACGACGCCCCAGAGAGCCCCGCCGCCGCCGCCGCCTCTGTCGACTCCTTGCGCGCGCTTCTCCTCCGCTCTCTCACTCTCCAGCTCAAGCGAGTAATAACGACTTGTCGGGGCGCAAATTAATTCGCCTTATACTGCCGACCTCCGCCGAGCAAACGACACTCCTGCTGCAAATGAAAGTTATTACACACAGTGCTGCGCTCTCATCGCACACCGACTCGCTGCGGTAATGAGTTTTAAATGCAATTGGGAGCAGATTGTTGATGCCGCTCAACCGCGTGAACACTTCTTAGTCGCCAAGTTCAATCTCTCACTCACTGATTTCCATTCCTTCTCTTTAACTGTTTCGTTAATAATTTATCAGGTAGCTGTATTTTGTTCAAAATTGGTTTTTTGAGAGCTTTAGAAATATAAGGTAGGCAACAAGTTCGTCACATATGTCAAGATGTTGCCTAACTCTTTAATCGAAAATTCATCTCCCGCAGGAGAGCTTCTTTTCGTTGCAAAAAGTCATATTTATTTTTTATTTTTATGGGTATTTTAGTCAGCCCTTCTTATCTGTCTTGTCGGTCTGCTCCCTTTGGCAACGCAAAAGGCACTGCTCACATTTTTTAACTTCAGATAATCTGGAAATTTTCAATTTAGTAATAATTATGAATAATTTTTCCTTGTCATTCTTATCATTTTGATAAATCTAGAAATAAATTTAAAATTTCTCGCACAAACCGGAGTTTTTCGGTTCATTCCAGTACTGTATATGTTCAGAAAAGAGGTTCAATTGACGTTAATGTTCCAATTTTACGTTTTCGCGTAGGAATTGGGAATTAATGGGAAATGTCGTCTAGTGGACTGACTAAGAATGATGTTAAAACAAATTGAGTCAAATTCCTAGATGGAGCTTGACATTTTTCTGAACGGTCAGGAAGTTGAATTTCAAATAAATTTAGCAGAGATAATAAGCATTGGTTTGTATTTTAATTTCGGCAAATCCCAAGCCTCATCAGCAAACCTGGCTCTGAAATTAGAAATTATACTTATAAAATCCTCCTCCTGCGCAATAGATTTTTTAATTTATCACACCAGCCGCATTTTTTGCCATTTTCCAAGTTAAGTTTTCAAATCACGTGGACCTTTATTTTAAAAAATAACAATAATCAAATGCATTTATTCTTGGTCTATGGCTTCTTTTGGCTGTCGATTTTTTATCCTTCAGTACAACGAGGGACACGTCTAAATAATTTCATAAGTCTCCCTGTCGTTCATGATTTTTGAAACATTAACAAAAACTATCGCTTTATTTTGAATTTTAATTAAATTCAGATCCACTTAAACTGATAATTGATGTTGCAAAATGAGAAAATGCATGTGGGTCTCACAAAAACAGATTATTCGAGCAAAGTGTATTAACTTTTTTCTTTGATTGGACTGCAAGTGCGAGCTTGCGACCTTCACAAAATTAATGTTGTTAAAAGTTATATTAAGATTAAACAAGCAGTATTTTCTTTATTTTGGAAAAAGATTAAAAATTTACGAGGTAATATTATAATAGCTATGGTACAGCTGGTGGTGAGGCTTGAAGAGTTCCCGTTCGGAAACCACGTGATATAATTTTTACTCTTCACTCTTTATTCATTTTCACCACCTGCATGGGGATTTTGGTAATACGCTGAGAAAATAAATTTTTGGTAAACAATTTGCTATAGTACAATATGTGTACTTCCTCCTTTTATATTATATTTTTTTAATAAAATGAGAAGCACACATGAATTAAGTGCAGCGAAGAGGCGCAAGACAAGCGTCTTTATCCTATTCTTTACCTGCACACATAAGTATCACTAGTCTCCGTCGTCGAGTGTGTTTGTCGTCGTGATTCGCTCGTTTTATTTGCATAAATTAGCATTAATTGGATTCGGCGCACGAACGCGCGGAGCTCCGAGAGTGGCAATAAAATAACATTCTCATTACACAGAGAGCGCTCCGCTCTTATCAACTAGGCGAAGGAGAGAAAATAAATCCGAATGGGTTGCGGTGAATAACAAGGGTCCTCTGACTGGCTGGCAGCGGGAAAGGAGAAAATAAGCGACAGATGGCGCGAAATGGGATCGAGCGTGAAAAGTGGCAGCTCCCGCGGGACCGGGCCCGCCGAGAGAGCGAGAGTCGCGCGCGGCCGAAAAGAACAGTCATTATGCTTTATGTGTGTGATTGCGCGCCGTCAAAAGCAAGCCCGGCTCGTAATAATCGTGTCGTAATCTCTGCGCGTGTTGTCGTGGAATGAAAAACCGGCTGCTGCGGGGGTGCAGCCAAATGAAAATAACGGGGGATCTAAACACACAAATAACACCGCAGCCTGCTTGCTGTGCACTGTGCGCTTTCGAGTAATGATTTCTCATTTGCCTAATCCCCCGGAAATAAAATGTTGGCGATAACAATTCTAATTTCTCGAGGATTAACTTTTCAGCTCGCAAAGAGGGGCATTCAGCTATGAATTTTGCGTGAAATTGGTTCTTCAGAAATTATTAATAAATATTAAACCACACATTGACTGAAAACAGAAAACGTTAAATTTTCATTTGAAATTAAATGCTTCTTCCTCGAAACTTACTGTTAATAATTAATTGTTTTTTTTATAGTAACGTTTTGCCGATGTTGCTGTGATATTTTTTAAATTGAGATATTTATTTTAAAAAATTAAAAAAACTAAAGCACAATACATTCTGACATACGTCTATTGATTTTATATGCATAATTATTTACTTGGTGCAGCAACTGCAAAATCCCCATCAAGAGCCTAGCTGCAAACAATTAAAGCGCCGCTGCTTGCTTTTTATGGCGAGGTTGATGGGCGAGGCCTATTTCCATCATTGCAGCTCGCAGTTCCAATTTTTCCATTAGTCACAGATCGATCGGCTGCGGCTCGCGTGAGATGGGAAAACTTTTTCAATTTCAATCGCGGCGCCGCTCTGTGTTTGCGTCCCACTGCTCGCTTTGGCCGTGAATCGGCAGCGCGGCTTCTGCTTTAATTAAAAAATATTAATGATTCCATTTGCAGCGGCATGATTGAATCTATCTGCTGTTTTTCTCTTGTGCGCGCGGCAGCTTCATTATTACTTTGCGGCCTCGGCTACCGCTGCTCATCGCCCACTGCAGCCAGCACCAACTGTACAGGAATGTTAAAAGGATTTGACATTTTATTAAGTCATGAATGTGATTGCGAAAACGTTTCTTGTTTGACCTTTATGTTCACATCATGCATGCATTTAAAATAAATCATTTTTATGTGGTTTGAAGTAAACACTGTAGACACCCTGTTGGCATGCATGGGTTCTCAGATTTGGACGAAATTTGCTGGGGGTGTCACAACCTAAAATATTTGGGCCGTGGAATCGTTTCAAAGGTTTTTACCACAAGAAACACAATTTTGGTTTTAGTTTTATCGTTCTTTACTCTTTTTGGTCGTACAATGAAATTTCTCATCAGATTCATATACTGTGGGTACGTGGAAGCCGTGACAGAAATGCGTATTTCTCATTGTAGTAATATTCGTCTTTTATTCATTTCTCGTGGTTAAGGTATCAGTAATCAAGATCAAGACTGTGAAATTACATTAATAATCAAAAATCACATTCACAATAAATGATTATAACAATAAAAACATAACATTACAATTATGACACTTTTACCCCGTAGTGCGGGTCTAATAAGAAATAGTTTTTATGGAATTTTCTCGCACCAAATCTCATCCTAGCCGGAGAGAGAAATTATTGTGTTGCGACTGCTTTGGTGCGAGGCTTAAGGTGCAGTGGGGGAGAAGGTGCAGTAAGGGTGCACTGTTTGTCGCACACCTTTGTACTGCCACCTGGCGATACAGGTTAAATGCAAAGTAGTAGGACAGTAGTGGCGAGAAGTCGCCACAATACAATAAATAACCAAAAATTGTAAGCCAATAATACGAAAAACTGCAGTTTGAAATTTTTTGACTTGGACGGAATAGGGAAATTACCTGCAAACATTTCAAAATTAAATTTCGGACAAAGCTAAATTTCGTATATAAGAAATGAAATTACCTAGAAAATGTGAAATTTTATATAATAGAGTAAATCGTTGCCAATTAAGTTGGGTGGTGTGAACCTTTTGGTGTAGCAGGTGCTCTCGACTCGGTGCTAATTTTATTACGCGCGCCGGCCGCTCATTAATTAATTCGGGCTCGGGCGCGCGCACACACATACACACACTCACACACTTCGCTATATAGCAACGGCGCAAATTTATTCGTCGATTAATTAATTTGCATTCCGACAAACACCGACCGACCGACCGCTCGCTGTTAATTCTGCTCGTTTGTTTGCGCGCCCGTTTGATTATTAAATAACCAGCAAGAATTTACGAGCGAGCCTGTTTATTATGCAGTCGCCGGCCCCTGTAATTACATTCAAAACAAGTGCTCACCGCAATATTCGGCACATTTTTGCATCCTATTTGACATAATTTTCCTTGAAATAATGAGGGCTGAATAGTTTGTGAAATTTAAATTAAAATAAACAAAGGTGAGTGAAAAGTAGTTTTTCTCATTGATATTTTAAGTTTCCAAATTAATTTTGATTTATTAATCTAGATTTATGGAAAAGCCTAAATTCATGAAATCGAAAAGCTTGCACTGAAAATTATGAAAAGTTCACAGAGAACGAGGTTTTTAAAATGTTGAAAGAAGCTGATTTTTCTCCCCCTACAATGGAGTCAGCCTTTTTACAAACTGACATGTTTCCACACGAAAATCTGCCATGCCTTCCACATTTTAATTTGTAAAAACCAACAACTGTGACGAAAAGCTGTATTTTTATCAGCTGTGATTGCCATTTCTTCAAATGAATATAAAATAGTGAACCTTAATTTGACGCCAAATAAATGATATTGAACAAACCTGTTTTATTATTTTTTGATGTATATGTTGTACACTTTCTTGTTGAATAAATTATTCATTCATTCAAAATAAATGTTCATAGAAATATTTATCATTTTCATTTGAACATCTTTGAGTGATAAAATTGTATATGAGAAATAAAATCCCTTGTTTTCCTTATCCCGTGTGATTTATTCATTTTACCGAAATAATCAGCCGCAGCTGAAAACGGCCGGTAAATTTTATTAGAATTCACGTGTAGGCCGCTAACAACGGTTATCCATCCAGGGCACTCCATTCACCTGCCCAACTAATTGCCTGTCCATTTTTCTCTTATTTTCCATTGAAAAAGCAGCCATTGAACAGAAAAGTATAAACCCACCGCTCGAAGCTGAATTGCTGCTTTGATCGAGTGTCGAGCAATATTTCTTCGTGTGCCGAAGCAGATTGAGTCATCGTTCTTCGACGAAAATCTCTGTGTATAAAGTGTAATTGTGTCGAACGCGCGCCGCTTTCGGTCGGTCAATTTGTGGGCCTAATTTGCGGCTATAAGTCAGTTTGAGGAACGAGCGCGACACGTTAATAAGCTAATAACAGGCCAATAAATTTCTCGTTTGTTTCGTGGGTGTAGCCAGCGCGCTCGCTCGCTTTTAATAAAAATACAAAGCCGCCGAAACGAGAAGCGGAGAGAGAGAGAGAGAGAGAGAGAGAACATAAAAAATATTATATAGGAAGAGCAATCCCTTGGGCAGAGAAATAAAAATAAAAAAGCAGCTCAATCCTTTTCTCGCGCGCGATCGACAGTAATGACTTAATTAAAGACGAGCCGCGGCGATAAATCACTCGAGAGCCGGATAGTCGCCCTTTTTCTCCGCGGCCGAACGGAATTTCGCTCTTATTAATTCGATTTTGCACGCCCGCCGCTCTCGGTATTCGTCTCTCCTCCTCGTCTAGTGCAGTTTTTAATTTGAGATATACTCGCGATAAAAAATGAGCTCCGAATTGAATAATTACTTCGCCAGAGGGACTGTATTCGTTATTCCCCGGCACGAAAAATTACTATTGCCCTCTCGCTCGCTCGCTCTGCCACCATGCACGGCGCAAATGTGTATAACTAAGTAACGAAGAAGAAGAGCAACTGTGTCGAGCGGACGTTATCCTTTCTCAGCTCGCCGAATTTGGCTCGCGGGCCAAACGCGTCAAAACAGCTCGTTTTCCTATCAATAACGCCATGCGCGCCCCTCCCCCTCCGATCGAATTGATTGTGTAATAATTTAATCAGCCAAATTGCATCGAAACGAACACATCCTTCTCCAGCCTTCTTATACATAGTAATTTCATGCCTGTTATTTTGACCCGCGGTGAGAAAATTTCCGTGAAATTTATGAGCTCGAAATAATAATTCTGAGACCGATTAAATATTTTCTTTATCTCTCCTGATTTTTAACCCGATAGCTCAAACGTTTGAGGAATTCCCAGATTTTTCCCAAAGGCATCCTAGAGTTTTTAGTTTTTTTATTCATGGTTTATAATACAATTCCCAAAATTCACGTTTTAACTTTACAATTTGGCGGATGATAATAAAATGCTGAATTACAATTTAACGTCAAGTCTATTTATTTTATCAGCAGAAGTGTTGATGCGGATAAGTTGCCGGGTAGTTGTCATTTTTGTGTAAAATATCCAAAATTTTGCATTGTTTGGCATTTGTAAAAATTTCAAAACATTTTCATATTAATGACCTATTTATTCAGTATTCTTAGTGCTCTCCACACATATATGGTTTTGTCAATTTGTTTATTCTGTGCTGTTAATTATATATGTGTTTGATGGAACTAATATTGTTGATCGAGTTGAATAAGTAATAACAAATCATATAGAGACATGTAATTCTATTTACAATTATAGTATGGCTGTCCATTAAAGTGCTTCAGCATGATTTATTAATTTATCAGCTGCCTTGTTTACAACTACTATATTTATGTAATAGGCTCTACCAATGAACAAATTATTTGTAATAGTAATTTTTTTATTAAAATGAGAAAAATCTTTATTTGAAATGAATTTTTACATATTATTTCATTAGATCGAGCACAAAATAACTAATACCATGAGTCTCAGACCAATTTATTCTGTAGAATCATTTGGATCCATTTAAAGCCAGAGTGCTTTTGTTTACCTACACTGTACAGAATAAATTTTTAACAAAAGAGACAAAGACACAATTTGAAAGATGGAAAAAATTTGAATTCGCACCAAAACATTTTAAACAGCAATCGGTTTTGCTCCAAATAATTAAATAAGCCCTTGCATTTAAATTTGACTCAAGTTCTTATTCTCTAGGAAATGAGTAGTTTTGAAATAATTGTTCTCGAGTTAATATATATAAAACGAGCAGTAATTGAGATTACTAAATTACGTTCTCGATAGGTAATTGGAAAATAATTAGAGCTGGCAAGCGCAGTGCATGCGACACACTAAATCACGATTAAAAAAGCAACAAATAAGCGGCTGTTCTTGCAGCTAATCCCCCGTGTTGGCGCGCGAGCAGCCAACTAACGTGCGACGTAATAAAATATTTTGACAAAGTGCGAAGGTGTGTGTAATTTTGTCCAACACGACACGAAAGCAGCCGTTTTATCTTTTTTAGCAGGCGCAACAGCAATTTTTTACCCTGGTAACTCTGTCTGACCTCGCGGCTCCTAAATTTCCCACTCTCTTTCTCTCTCTCTCTCTCTCTCTCTCTCTCTCTCTCTCTCTCTCTCTCTCTCTCTCTCTCTCTCTCTCTCTCTCTCTCGGCTGCGGCTCTTTGCGCTTTTTCATTCCGCACGTCGGCTTTTTTGTTGCAAAGCGCGCGGAGGGTGTGGGAAAATAAATCACGCTCTCTCTCTCTCTCTCTCGCCCGGCGCGCGGGGTTAATTTCGGTGCACACGCGATTCGATGTCCTTTTCTTTTCGTGCCGAGGAAACTCACTCGCGCGCACACACACACACACACACACACACACACACACACAGGAGGAAAAGTTAATATAACGAGCTGCAGCACGGCGTCGTTATCGCTCATCTTGACAGCTCCATCGTTTTACACTCTCACACACCTCGTCGGCGCGGCGTCCAGCAACAGCCCGGGCCCCCAACAACAAAACACACCTGATATATCCAACGCCAGCAGCCACGTCTTCTTCTTCTCCTGCTTATTACTGCTGAGACGTTATTAAACACGTCCAACCTGTTAACAATCGCGTTGGATTTTTGTTATTATATTATCTGCTGAACGAGCGGACAACCGAGCTAAAACGTCTCTTTATCAATGCCGAGAATTGGACTCGAGACGGAAACACGCTAGTAATGAAAATGTAAGCAGTTGTGTTAATGGACGAAAATTAAGTGGTTCTTTTAGCGGTTTCTTTTTAAGTGAATTAAGAGTCAATTGAACTTATTAACGATTTTTTAATTTATATAATTCAAAATAAAATTAAAGTTATCAGTATAAATTAGACCCAGTCGATTGCTTAGTAAAGCTATAATGCCATATTAATTGAGCACGGCATGTGACAAATAACTTATACAACTTTTCTTTTGAATATTTAATATTTTCAAACAATTTTAAAATGATTTCAAAAAATAAATTTTAAAGCCGTGAAATTTAAAATAATATGTATTCAAATAAGATTAAAAAATGCGTACAAATTTTTTCAATACGAAGAAGTTTAATCGGAGTTTTGAGTGTGACCTTTATTTCATTATAGAGATTCTAAAGTCCTGAGCTTGTATCCTAAATTTAATTTAAAAACCAACATTGACAGACAAAAGAAAACTGTCTTATCATACTGAATTGGCCTGACAAGAACTCTTGGCTTTTCAATACGCTGGGTTTTGCAAAAATAGAGTTTATCCTATTTGTGGCAGAAGCGTAAGAATTAATTTGTTATATATTTGTCAACAATTTACTGACTGACTGTTTGGATTGCGCTCATTTCAACAGTTGCTTCTATATATATAATATCAAATAAATATTTGCATATGATCCGATCAGCAGCGTGTGTTTCTATTTCCACTACTTCCATTTCAATCCATATATTAATGTCAATTCTATAACTTTTACTCCGTGCATTTGCGCGTTTTAATTTCACAACTCAGTTTATTAAGCAGAGTGAGAGAGAGAGAGAGAGAGAGAGAGAGAGAGAGAGAGAGAGAGAGAGAGAGAGAGAGAGGCGAGAGAAAGAGTAGCAAAAGAAAGAATTAAAAGAGGAAAAACTTTTTCTGGTTCTGCGCTACCGGCGCTTTAATTACATTTTCCATTTGAATCCCAACGGAGAGAGCCTGCCCGGCGGAGCAGCTGGAATTATTTTCCGCGCGCTCTTCTCTTTTGAAACTTTTGTAATTTCTCCGCGCGTAATTAACTTTTATCTCTTGCTGGGAACTTGTGCTCTCTCGCTTGCTTCCACTCTCTCTGATTTATACACACTCGCGCGAGGCTGAAATTATTTTCATTTTGCTCGTCGGGTGCGCGCACACTTGAATTTGCGTGCCCTGCCGCGGAATTGAAAGGAAATTGTCGCTTGCGGTGCCGCTACTGCTGCTGCTGCTGCTGCTGCTGGAGCCATCGGAGGCGCGCTGCACAAAATAAAGCGACGACGAGTCGGTCGGAAAATCAATATTAGCGCGCAGAGACAGAGCGAGCCGCCGAGGAAAAGAGGAGAAGAAAAGTTTTAATTGGCTGGCTGGAAAATCGAAACGCCCAAATGGATTCAAGTTGAATCTTATGAAAACAAATTGAATCCGAGCAACTTGCATCCTCCGCTCGGTGCTGTGATAGGAAATAAGAGCGGCTCCCGAGGGCACGGCGATAATGGCCCCCGAATAAAATTACCTTTTCTCTCGCTCGCTCGCTCGCTGGCTGGCTGCCTCCCTTATTCCCTTTTCGCACACAGAAGCCGCCGTATTAATTACACACGTGCAGGCCCGGCCGAGAGAAAATAACAGCGCGCATTCTGGTCGGGAAAGCAGCGGAAAAGGAGGGAAAAGCAAGCGAGCGTGGCCGCAGCCTCGGCCGCAGGAGCACCGAGCCGGAACCAGAAGAGGCGAAACTGGGATTAGGCGTGGAATGAACTCGAGAGCACTACTTGGAAATCGATATGCAAAGAGTGGCTCATCAATAAGAGCACTTCGCCAGCGCACCGATTTCATCTCCAGAGTTCATACAAAAGCAAATACGGGTCGTAGGAAATATTTATCTCGCTTTGTAGCTATGCGATTCACGCAAATAATTAGTCAAATATAGATATAGTGAAGGCGGAAAAAGAAAGAAATGCACAAACAGGTAATTTTATGAAATTTTAATTAATGAGATGCTCAGCTCTGTAAAGAATTATATATTCAGGATGGCAATTTTGAGAGAAAAAAATTCGCGCAAAGCTGACGAGCCATATTCTTTGATGAAGATTTTTTTAAAGAATTTTAGTGATTAAGTGAATTCTTAGTGAAGATCGCGACTAAAATTTAACACAAGTATAGAGAGATCATTTTAAGCCATGTACTATCGCAGGGTTCGCAAAAATCACAATTTTTCCGGAAAACCTCAGCACTATATTGCAAAAAAAATGATTTTTTCGTTTTTGTTCTGCAATTTTGCGTATTTTTTCGAAACTCTCATGCATTTTTACTGAAGATCAATTCCCATGATATGGATGACCAAAAATAGGGATTTTTACAAAATCAGTAAAAAAGCCACTGGTGTCACCAAAAGACCGAAAATTTTAACACTTGGTCGTAATTTTCCAAAATTTCCGACATTTTTGGCGCAACATGTGACCTTTTCGGGATTAAACTCGGAAAAATGCAAAAAAAAAACAAAACTGGTGTTTTTTACAGCTGGTTTTTTCTGCAGTAAAACAGTTGTGCATTTTTGCACATTTCAAAATGGTTGAACTTTGCATATTTCAGATTGAAATTTTAGACGTTTTTTTCCCAAATACACATTTTTAATGTGTTTTTTGTTCTTCATGTGGACTTATTATGAATTTAGAGTTAATTTTCAATATCTTTTGCATGTCTTGTGCTTGGCTAAAAGCGTTAAAAATTAAGCTTATTTTTATAAATTTATTAGACCAGTTCTGGCTCTTTTTTAGTGAAACGAAATAGTGCAGCCTAAATTGTTTGCGATTCAAATACATTCAAATAATAATACGCAGTGCCGAAGGTCAATCACCTCTTGAAACAAAATTTGAGATTATCGCGAGCGAATCGTGTGTAGAAATTCGCCGCACATTTTGCACCGATTAAAGCGTGTTCCGCAGGCGCGAAGAATGAGCTAAGCAGAAGGCAATTAAGCGTGTTTTGGTATAGGCGAGGCGACAGCAGAACAATCGTAGAGCAGCGGTTGCGTGACAAAATTTTCGGTTTGGCGCGCGTGAAATCTCCTGCTTGGTGCGCGGATTCGTTTCGACTTTTCGCCCGCTGCTGGCCTGATCTCGCGCTCTCCGCGCGTCAATTAGCTGCCGCTGGACGCGGAGACAAGTCAATTAGCCGCGCGCGAGACGTGTCGTCGCGTCGGCCGCAGCGGGGGCCGCGGCAGCGGAAAATCGGACTGGCTGCCGAGTCACCGCTCTAATTAAATGCCTCTCGAAGGGTGGCATCCTTTTTTCTTCGCACACAAGAGATGCTCGATTCGGCACGCAAGGCCAAATAAAATGTCTCCGAAATGTGGCCGTCGTCGTGGGAAAGGACCACAGAGCGCTCTTTGATTGACACACACGACACGCCACGCGCTTTTTCTGCTTTAATTGTTGCTTGAGCAACACGAGAAAGTTTTTACAATTCAAATTTTAGATATTATTTTTTAAAATTGTTTGAAATTGTTTACATTTTTTAATTATAATAACAATATTTATTTTATATTTTTATTTTGAATTTCATATATAATTTTTATACATTAAATTCCATTTTTATTTATAAAAAGCCATTTTTTGTTTTGTAGTTAAGCAAGATATTTAATTTATAGCAATATAATTAAAATAATAATTTTGTATAGTTGATGCTTCACCAATATGTTATTAATGCTAGTAAAGCTACTCCATTTTATCTGTATAACATCTAATCCATTCCTATATATTGTATCCAGTAGAAAAGAGGGATAAAAAAACAAAATAAGTGAGAAGGAGTGGTAACCAAAAATGAGGTTTGGATGCCCCTGTCTTGCAAAATTGTTACGTAATTAAAAAAGGTGATTTTATTCGAATTTTCTTGTCATTAATTTAAATAAAATTAGAAAACAATATTTCTGTATACGCAGCAAGAAGGAACGAGGAAGTGAATGGGGCAAATTTTATAATCATTTGAATGGAAGGCGAAAATAGATGGCGGGGCAAAACTGCTGACGAGGCGGCGAAGGTCGGAGGCGATAGTCGGAAATTGAATTTCCCAGCGGCATCGCGGCTGTATTACATTGTTAAATCAAATCTCGCTCTCCGACATGTGAGAATTGAGAGAGAGCCAGCGCTGGAGAGTGTTATTGAAACTTGTTACGTCTTCATCCAATCCGTCCGTCCATCGGGTCGAATTAATTAATCAAAGCCGTCGTCCTGACAGCATCCGCTGCTACTTTAATTTGGAAGCCCCCCTCCCCTGCCCCGATCGGGCCGCGCGAAAGAAATTTCATTAGGCGGCGACGGTGAACAAATCAATTCCCGAACGCTGCTCTCGGCAGAAGAAAAGCAGCTTTGTGCTTTTTGCTCTCGCAGCCTCTCTGCTGCTGCTGCTGCTCTGTACCAAGTTGGTTGCGGACACACGGCCGCGGCCGGGCAATAACGAGATCTCATTTTCTCCTCTTCGCGTAGTCATGCTCGACAAATTATTTTTTCCCGTAATTGATTGCGTGCTTATTACGCCTGCCCGAAATTGAAAAAGCCAAAGACCCCTGAACTCTTTTTTTAAAACAATAATGCCTCGGGGATTTTGTTGTTTTTTTGGTTGCTGGCGCGGTGCGAAAAGAAATTAATCCCGCTTGCGTGAGCCGGGTTAATGGAAAAATTGGCGAAAAACGCGGCGCGCACGTCAATCCGGATTATAATTTGCAGTACGCGCGGTGCTCTCGTTGAAAAAATTCGCCACCATGGAAATTGACTTTGATTAAAAACGTGATTGATTACGAATTAGCCGCCGCTCTCCGCTCAACCGTCACTTTTATATCAATAAAAATATCAAGCGGGTAATGATGAAATGATAAATTAAAACCGTCGCATGAACAAAGTGCCAGCAATGTTTTGCGGAAAAATGTAAGAAATTTCAATACTCATTTAAGTCATTTAATAATAATATGAGCTCGCAAATTTGAATTATTTAATAATCTCTAATTATATAGAATTCCCTTTGGAAGCTATAAAAACAGGGTGCTTAGGAAACGCCCTGGTGTTCCTCAATCCTATCTCTGAGTACCACTTTCGTGCTCTAGATCAGGGTCAAATCAGGGTCTAATTGCATAATTCCGGAAACTGTCGACTTGGCCGATCCAAGGATGAGAAAATCTTGCAGGTCGAACCAATACAGAGCCTGCGTCAGGCGCTGTAAAAGTTTGCATGGCTATACTCATGGAAAATTAATAATATGTAGATCCTCGAGGGATACCCTGACGCCAGGGTTCGATTACTTATCTGTTCTTGTGGTAATTTCTGAACTAAGGGCGACCCTAAGCATGATCTGAGGGAAAATCAACCAAATTTTTATTTTCTCCCCTTTTTACCTGTACTCAAATGCCTTTTTTAACCATTGACCTTTCGTATTTCAAAACCTGCAGGTTTATCTGACCCAAAATAATATCTCGGAACACTACGATATTGGGGTAACATTGTATTCCATTGTAAAAGTTGTTGGCAAACTCATTTGGCATCGTTTGTTGCAATTTTTTGGTTTTATACATTCATTTACAACTCGAGACATTTACGATTTAGTGAACTCTATAGGGAGTCTGTTTTTCCAGAAAAGGTAATAAATTATTTACTCGCGAAACTTGGTGATTACGACACCTTTACAATATGATCCAAACAACAGATAAAAACATCGATATGAAAGTACGACACAAATATGAAAATTGCACACCAAAATTATCAAATCTCTGGTGCGCAAACACCTCCAGCATATAAAATAATTAAATAAAACCAACATTGTCTTTTAACTAAATATTATTTTTACTAATTTGTTTTTCTAAGCTACTTTTATTTGCACACCTGAAACGTGTTGACGTTCAGCCCCAGGCAAATTTTAATTTTTACGCCCCTGTGATTTTCCGCCCTTTTCGGCACGGAATTAAAAGCGTCCTTTATTTCCTCTCGAGCGCAGCTTAAAACGCGGAGCACACACAAGTTTTGTGACTGTGTTGTTGTTGGCTGCAGCGAAAACGGCGGCGATTAAAAGCGGAAGCGGCGCGGCGTCGCATTAGCCCTAATTTAACTTTTAACAATTAGAGCGGCGAATTATTACGAGCCGCGAAAACGAGCAGCCAGCGAATGGCGAGGGCGTGTTCCAGTCTCTCTCTCTCTCTCTCTGTTATTATTACATTACACATACATGCACGCGGCCGCGCGCGCGTTTATGCAAATAAGGCTTCGCTCTTCAGGCCTCTCGCACGTCGCGGCCAAACGACTCTTTCCACAATAAAATTATCAGCCTGCATGGCAACCTCTCTCATCTCTCTGCGCGTCGCTCTCGCTGCTCGTTCGCTCACTCCGCAGACACAAATCAATAATGAAAATTGTTTCACAGCGAATAATAAATTAGTAACGAGAACTACATTCTGGATATAACTATTTTTTAATATATATAGGCAGCAGCTAGTCGGGTTTCCAATCGTGAACAACTTGCGAATTCCTAGCCGTCAGCAAAGATAATTTTTGTTAAATTATATTCTATAGGTTTTTTTGTGTGTTAATCACAGAACAAATCCTAATGTAAATTTTAACATATATTTCGAAATAATTAAATTATCCCATTGTATAATACTAAATAACATTACTGGAGAGTGGACAACGAAGAGATTAAGTCTGCAGCAAAACAATGTATGTATTGTGTCCGCTCCCGTAGCAAACATTAAAAAATATGCACTATTAACGCATTGTTCACTATAGCTTTTCAGTCTTTTTAAATTTCAATCGTTCCAATCGTTGAATCTTCCACACTAATGATGATCGACATAATTGGACCAATGCCAACTTGCGTTAACATAATTTTGTATCAAAAAATACACGTAAGGTATTTAAAACTATATAATATGTCTATAATTATGCAAAAAAATCTTTTTTTTTTTGCTCTTTTTATCCCTGTCCGAGGACCGGAGGACCGGGAAGGGCGCGCACTGTACTAGCACGAATGCTGAAACCCGGTCCCAATAACACCGCGAACGGATAACATGGGTGCACCAGGCCGCACAGGGACCCAGCCCACTGAAGGGCCACTTGCCTCCGCACCGAGGACTGCATTGAAACGCTAGACATTCGTCCCGTGAAGCCAAATCACGCATGCTGGAAAAGTGCAAACCAGCAAGTAGCAATCGTTAAATCTTAATTGTTTAAATATTTGATTAATATAAAAACTTTTATTAAAAAAACCTAAAAATATTTTTAACAAATATTGCAAGTAATTTTTTAATTTAGCATGTTTTTATTGCAAAATTATTTATAGTTAATTGTTATTTATGTCAATTAATTTAATTGCCTTTGCAACGAGACAATAGTCAACCGTCTAAAGTTTCCGACCCATAGACTGGCCGAGGCACCGACCGAGTGAATTAATTTCCACTTGGCGTTTAATTTGCGGCTGCCAAAACGGCCGAGACGTTTCAATCAACTCGTCGAACACGAAAGATGGAGCAGCCGCGCCCGCCAGCTCGACGTCCAGCCTAATTATCTTTTTAATTGCTTCTACTCTCCTCTATAGCTATATATATGTGTGTACTCGTTCTCGCACCCGCCAGCCGACTACAGCTCTAATTAAAAATGCGGATTCCGGTCCGATTTCGGCCTGTTCAAAATTCGTGACGGGAAATTGCGAACGTAATAAACGCCGTGACAAATGATGATGAGCAAAAAATTACGCGTTCAGCGGCAGCAGCAGCAGGTGCGCGCCGACTTGAGCAAGCAAGAGGTCCGAATTAAATTAAAATTGGCGCCTTTTCATTGTTTCTCCAAATTGTAGGAAAAAACGCCAGGTTTGGTGTAGTCGTGAGCCGTAATTAAAAACGGAAAAGAGCAGCTCTCGCTCGAGCAGCAGAGAGGTAATCAAAATCTCATAAGCAGGAGCAAAAAAAATATTAAAAGAGCTGGGCGCCGCGGGGCCAAACAAGTTAATAGAGTTGTTGTCGGCCCGAGCAGAGCGTAATTAATTTTTCCCTCCTCTGCTCTTGCTCGTTTCTCTAGCTGCACGGGCGAGTGTAAGAAAAGAATTCGGAGACGAATCAATCAACCTTCCTCTCACTGCGTCTCATGCCGTGATTCATCTTCACCTTCTCACCACTTGATAACCAAAAGATCGACTTGTCTGGAGTAATTTACATAAAGGAGCGAAGAATCGAACATGAATAAACCCCTCGCAATATATTTCTCTCAGGTTGAATGGTTTTTTACTAACCACAAAGTTTTCTTTGGGAATAAAAGGTTTTGAAATATGTAATCTGCTATGCCGGCGATACCTTTATTTTAACACATAATTATTTCAAAAACACACAAACAATACTTTTTTACTCATGGACAATTTTAACTTAATTTTCATTGTGTTAATGCTGGTGGTTAAGTAAATATATAAGCTGTACATTTTATATAGACGGTAAAAAATTCTAAACTATATATTATAGCTTCAAATCGTCGTGAGAAGATTTTAGATTTATATGAATCATGTATATTTAACCACATAAAATCATCTTTAAGTCCAAGGAAAAGTGCAATACTCCCTAAGAATATAACATTAAAAAATGACAAAAACCACAGATTTTTTTTAAATTGGCATTTTCATCGAAAAACGGGTATATTTGGATCAATTGAGATGTCAAAAATCCGTTTAAGTCGGCTCATAAACCATTTAAAGCCCTAGAAATAAAGCACATTAAAAGTAGCACAAAGAAAAAAGCGTGACACGATAATTATATATAGAGCGAAAAAACCAGAAGAATTTTTTATTCCTCGTGTTTTGAAGTGGGGCTGCGGTGCGTTTTAAATCAAAACAAACTTTTCCAATTTTAGAATCAACGAATTCGTTTAATTGATATTAAAATTATTCCGCAAGGGAATTTTGGAATTTAGGCCTTGGCCGGATATATACAATTTTTAATAGTTGTAGGTAAAAATTAAATTTCAAGAGTGAGACATTTTCCCAAAACAATTATACATTATAACAGCCAGGAAACTAAAATAATAATAAAATAATTCATTGCAGGAAACGTAGAGAGGCTTATTACAACAAAATTGATCCAGCACTATATATAATTGGATTATTGTTGTAATAAAATAGTCTCAAGTTTCCCTTTAATATTTGGAATTATATTTTAATTTCCTGGCCGTACACTCTTTAGAGGAAAAATGCCTCTGCTCACTCCATCTTACAAAATTTAATTTTTCTTACAACTCCTTTTTGTCTACAAAATTTCATCATCATTTTAAATTTTTAACTCGTCCCTGATACCTCCGATCAGGTTCATCATCAATTCGAAAAGGTTGAATAATATATTTCCCGTTTTCCCGGTTCCATGGATGCGCGCGTGTAATGAAAACACAAAACGCTGTGGTAATGATGAAAAAGTGGGCTGACGGTGCTCGTCCGCGAATAACGACGTCGGATCGAAAGGTCGTAAATCACGCCGAGAGCAGCCGTAATAACACAGCACTTTGCACCGCACGCATATAAATATAGCCAGCCGTGCATACACATTCGTCGAAAATTGTTATATTTATATGCGCGGCGATCGCGAGGGGCGTTTATTTATCGACAGAAAATAACTTGATTATATTAAATTACAACGCACGCGGCCTCCTTCATATAAAATATTCGCTCGGCGCGGCGTATATATGGAAACGCGCGCGATTGTACAAACAGAGAAGAAATTCTCGAGCGGCAGGCTCATGCTCAGCAAGCTCCTTCTGAGAGTTAGCTAGTTGATTGGTTTTTTACGCGCCGAGCGAGTGTTGGTGCGGAAAAAGAACGGGCTGGAAAATTGAGTCGTCTTCTGGCTCTCTGCTCGCTGGGAATTGAATTTGAGGCGACCAAGTGTGACTCTCTCGTCTGCTTCTTTTCGTGCTCGCAGGCAATGAGAAAAAGTGGCTCGACGCCCACGGACTTCCAGGAAAACGCGACGACATCGCACACCAAACTGAATTAACCTGCAACCATCAGAATTTTTCTCTTTCCACGCTGGCGATGCGCGCTCGATGGTCTTTCCGAGAGCTCCTCGCGTCTCTTCTCAAGCAGGAATTTTACTTGTTTTTCCTTTCATCGTGCATACCACTCTCTCACGTAACTGCAGAATGAATGAGAGTGTTTTTTTTTATATTTTATATTTAATCTGTGCATGAAATCGGTCGTTGGAATTGATACGGGAATCAAGCTTATTTACATAAATAGCTCTATAGGTATATCAGTGTTGTAAAATACCTGTCATCATGCGGAATTAATCGGATTTAAAAATATTTGACAAAATTTTAATTATATAATCATTTCAAATTCATTTGGTATAGCTCTTTTATATAGTTTTTGATTGATGCCATTGAAAGGCTGAAATACGCGAGGTTGTCATGTCAGAAAAAAATTAAAAACAGCGCTTCCTCAGTGTGGCGAGCCTGTTCACTTTTCCGTATTTAAAAAATCACATAGGAAGCTGCGCATTTAATTTCTTCTGACAGCTGCTCCTATAGATTGATTTTAATATATTTTTATCACAATTAAAAGTATAAATTGAATATGTTTATCACAAGCTTTGAAAACTTGTCTTGTCACCCTCAAAATGGAATTTTCAAAATTAAAATGAAACCTAAAAGATACAGGTTGTGTCTCTCCAACGTGGCCGTTTAAAGGATGTTTCCTTCAATTTTTATACAAAAACAAATTTTTCTATATATATATATATATATATATATATGTATATGTTCATTCAAAAACCTAAAATTTATCAAAATATATTGAGCATAATTTTTATATATAGAGGGCACTTGTTTAGCCCAAAATAATTATACCCGAAAAATGACGTCAGCAAAGGTCCGAGAATGTTTCCCCCGAAAGTTGAAACGCTCGCCCGGCTATTTAATGAATTCTGAAAAACTAATTTATAACTCGAAAATTTTAAGGGTTAATGTGCAAAACCCAAAAATAACTGATCAGCAAACTGACAAAGATTGATGTTAATTTTGTTTATTAATTACAACGGTCAGTGATGGAATCCTATAAAAAATATGAATTTTTTTAAATGTGGCATGATATTTGGCTTTTGCATAGAGTACACATTGAGGATGCCTTTACGAACAAAAGTCACAAACAAAAATAATTTTGATTCTCTTTCAGCCGCCCATTTATTTTCATACCGAAGCATATTCTTGCTATTAAATTTTCTTTGTTTTCTAAATATTTAATATTACTTTATTAAAATAATTCTCATTTCAATCATTTTACAGGACATCGATCTGCTTTATACACGTTACAGCTCAAGGAAAATAATAAAAGCCGAGCTGAGAGGCAAATTCCCATTCAAAGCGAAAGCCGTGTCAGTATAAATTTCATTTCTTATTCCATCGAGCAACGATTGAATGGGCTTTTCAACTTTTGACACGGTGTTTTACTGCGCGGGTAAGTCCTGCTTTTCCCTTCGAATGAAGACGAATGGTCGTTTTATTTTGTCCGTCCTGGAGCTCACTCAATATTCGTGCTCCAAGTGCGAGGGTGCGAGAATGGAGTCGGTCAAGACAGAAGAGAGAGCGAGAGAGCACCAAGGGTCAACGCTGCCCTTTTATTTTATTTGCTGCCGAGGGCTCTTTTCTCCCTTTTCCAGCCATTACTCCGTTCCAAGTAGGCAGTTTTATTGCTTTCTGCGTCGCTCGCCCGCAATATGTACTAAATTTTCGATTATTGGCCACATGTCGAACCGAATTAAAAATATTCCACGTTATGCGGCGAGGGAGCAGCTGTCGATCGACCAAACTGAATATAAAAGTGCAACCCCCTTATGTATACATATATGCGCGCGTTGCACGGTGCTGCGGCGGTTAATTAAAAATTGAAATTTCGCCGCACTCGAAATTGCTTCTCTGCTTTTTGCTGCTCGGAAAAGAGGGTTTTGCGCGCGCTCTCTCTCTTGCTCGCTCGCGAGCACAGCAGGGCGGGGAGGAAATAAATTTGCGCCGAAATTTATCGCTCCTCCGAGGAAAGCCGCTTTTCATTTGAGCAACGCCAGCGAGCACAAATTCCTGCGGGAGGCGGCGAAATAAATTAGCCGCCGCAATTCGATTAAACTACACTGAGCTCTCCTCCAACGCCAACGCGCTCCCTGCGCCTAGCTCCTTTTTTAATCGCAAAAACACACCAAGGCGACCACCGCCACACACACTCTAAATCTCGCGCGCCGGCTTTTTCACTGCACCTCTCCAAATTGTGTAATTTGCGGCAAGATAGGCAATTTGCCAAAAAAAGCTTGCTCCCCGCTTGATTCAGCCTATGTACGAGGATTTAAAGTGGATTGATGCAGGGCATCAATTGAAAATTATTAGAATTGCTGGCTACAGGAAGGAATTGATCTAATTGTTGGTAAATATAATAATATTATTAATAATAGTAGTTCTGCAATGTGCAGTAATTAAATTAGATTTCGACTCCTCTTGTTGAGGTGGTACTTTTAGGGGGAACTCTTTAATGTCAAATAAATCAAGATTTCGCAAGCACATGTGGAGACAACAGTCCAACTGACCAGATGAAATGCATGAAACTTTGAAGCAATTTTTCTAAAATAATTCGGGTTAATTTGTGCCTCAACTGAATCCTTTGGGATTGATTTTTTTGCACTGGCAACAAGGATTTTTTCCTGGGTTCCCAGGATCGATCCTCTCTGTAATATTTCGTTTGCAAAGCGTAATTATTTCCAGAACTATGACGAATACATTTCACAATTCGATTTCTCCTCGACAGCGATGAGCGGGAGCAGTGGCAGCGTTTTTCCCGCTCTCTAATTAAATTGATTTTTTGCGTCACGACCAAATTAAATTTTGATTAATTTCCTTTCCCCGATTAAAAAGAGCGGGTTGATGGATTGAAACGTCAAAAAGCGTTCCACGTGTATGAATAGGTGTGTGTGTATGTTTTTATCGCGTCGTTAATATTTTTAATACGATTACGGTACCAAATTGGCTGCTCGACGTCAACAAAAGAGGCCCGCGTGTCGACGCACAAAGCAACAATAACAATCTACTCTGGGCCTGGCTGGTAATAAACGCGCGGTCGTGTTGTGGTAATAACATCAAGAATAAGGAACATATTCATTCAATGGACTGCGCGGCGGGGGAGGCTGAACACTGGGCCAGGGGTGGGGGCGTGAAATCGTCTAGAGCGGGCCAATTTCCACTTGGGGCTTAATAAAGAAGAAGAGCTGCTGAATATTATGAGAGCAAGGAGACAAGCGTGCGAAATCCGGCTTCTTCTTTTCTTTTCTTTTTTTAATTCGCCGAGCAAATTAAAAGAGGCGAGCGAACGAAATGCTGCACAGCACAGTCCCCGCGGAGCCATTGATTCGGCGGCGGCGGCAGATGCAGCGGAACAACCCCCGGCTTGAGTCGAGTCGAGTGCACCCCTGGCTGCGCACCCCCAAGATGTATGTGTGCCGCAATAACGGCGCAAAAATGACGCCAATCTGCTCTGTTTTGCGGCTGCTCCCGAAACGAATTTTATTTATTTATTATTCATATCCATTCCACCGAATCAAAAGCAGACAAATTACGGCCGAAAAAAAGAACGCGGAGAATAAAAAAGAGGTAATTGACACGAGGACGAGAGAGCGAAATCTCATCAGCAGCCCTCTGCTGCTGCTGCTGCTGCTGCTGCTTTTCATCATTGCTCTTTTTTTATTTTCCTCGGCGCAAAATAAATCTTCCCTCGGCCGGGCAGGTGCTGCTCGCCGGAAAATAAATGAGATTTTTTCATCTTTTCCCCATCAAAAATGCAAATTAAGAGCAGCAGCAGCTATAGGTGAGCATGTGTGTGTGGACAGGCAGGCGTCCGTAAGCCGCAAATCCGATTTGCATGAATATTGGCGCCGATATAAAATTTTGCCAGATTTACACACACTCGCGTGCACTTAATTCTTGTCTCTTTGGCAGTTTGTTTTGATCGTTAATTGACGAACGACGAGCGAAAGCAGCCTGCCTGCCTGTGACCCGGCAGTCACGTGCCTCCGAACCCCCGACCGCCCCCGCGCGGCACGTGTCCCACCCGCTAATGCGCCCCTATCGCTTTCCAATCTAAATTAAACAAGAACGACCCTGATGCTGCACCCCCTCTCTGCTCTTATGCAGTTGAGTGATGCAAATTCCGCTGGATTTGCTGATGCACATGCACACACGCAAACAGATTAGATTTAGCTCTTGTCTTGTGTCAATAAACATATAGAGAGCAGAGCAGTGTGATATGAGAGCTTGGCTGTCTCTATACGCTGTTGATCAGCCATCAGCTTTTATATTATTGATGCAACCCACTGCAACCGACTTTTCAAGCCGGAATGGTCTTAAAAACACTATTTGATTATTTTGTCTCATGTTAACGATTGAAAAAATATTAAAACTAGATGCGAAACATTTTTTTAATTTTAGACAATTTTTAGACGGGATATAGACATCCTTTTAGTTAATTTTAATCAATTACAATGTCACTTTAGCGTATATAGAAACCCTACGTTTTTGTCAAAATATCAACACATAATTAAATATGTGATTTCATAGGAAAAATTACCGAATGCGTAAAAAACGATTTCTTCGAAAGTATGCTAAGTTTACTTTCTTCTACTGCAAAATTGAAATGAAGAAATCGCATATTATGATTTTATATAAATTTAAAGCAGATTTAAACCGTATAATATAATAATATATACTATATACTATAGTATAAAATATAATATAACCGTATATAATATAAAAACCTTATCGTGAAATTCTGTGTTCAGATTTTAACACTTAAAAGGTTTGTGTCGGAAGAAAAAAAGGAAAGTATAATGCTTATTTTTATGGTCATAAGCAACAATTAATTGTAAGCTCGTCAGAAAACTGATTATATCTTTAAAAATTTACAACTGTACTGTTACAATCATTTAATTTTTGTTTAATTTATAAAACAGTAAATACATTTATTGCTAGTTATTTATAATTTTTAATATATTTAATAATTTTTACAGTTTCATTATGCTATATTTATTTAAGCTAATTTTCATTTTATTTTTTTAAAGTTTTTGATTTTAGTTAAAGTCACTAGATTAACTAAATTTTACTGCATTTTTGGTCAATACATTTTGAATGCGGAAAAAATTAATAAGATCATCTCTCACTGACCTGTAATGTGATTATGATAACCATATCAATAGCCTTTCTTGTCAATCTTTTAAGTTCATGGGGTTTACCTTGAAATAATTACATTCAACTGTCAAGATTAAAGCTTAAAACCGCATGGGTATATGGGCAATAAAAATAAATAAAATTCTAATATTAATATAATAAACATTATTCTTGACTTTACTAATCTAAAGGAAATTAAAGTAAAAATTTTACATATGTATGGTAAATGGTAAACTGGGTCTTTATTTTGTTAGTGAAATTTGTAAACAAGGATAACCTTATTCTTTGGATATATTTCTTTCTTTATTTTCTATTCGATTTGTGTTGCCATGAGCCTTGAAATGTGATAATGTAGATATAGGACGAAGTAAATATAGGCCTGTGTGAAACCAATAAAATAAATTGTTTTGAACTTATTTATTATACAAACCTTGAAAATTTTGTTGAAAAAATAGTAAAAGAAACTGTTTGAAATGGAAAACTCAATTTTAATACATATCCATTGCAGACTATTCATCCACTTGATACTCACACAAATTAAAAAATGTACAAAAGAGAACAGCGAAGTTAATATTTAGAAGTCGCAGATTTTCTATTCTGATAAAATCACGCATAATGTAGGTTTGCAATGGAGTCTTAACAATAAACTTAAATTTTCAAATAAATTCCTTCTAAATTTCTTTATCTTTTTGGATCTTTACTTTAACATTTTTAGCCCGACTATAATCAACGCACTGCCATTATATCCTTTTTACTTTTGCTATGCATTCCTGACTTTATATATGTCTGTGTGTGCATGGACGCTACTATGCTGCCGGTGCTGTTTGGAATGATGGATTTGAAATTAATTCGGCGGCTGTGCGGCGAAAGGAAGAAAAAAGTTGACGGAACGGAGAGGAAGCGAATATAAATTAGATTTCGTCGTCTGTGCCGCGCTGGTGTGTGTGCTTGCTGCTCGGCTGCGTTTTGTGATTAAAATTGGCCTCAGCGGCAGCAGCAGGCGCGCAATTTCCGTTTCGCGAGGTGCTAATTCAATGTCTTTCAATTCCGAGATAGCCGGCGTGATGGATGAGCTCTTCTCGGCTCGCGCACCACCCACCCACTCACTCGCGCGCTGCACCCCCGATTTGCGTGATTTATGGTCCTTCTGACACACGTCTCTCGCAAACGACAACACACACACATACGCGTCGTGGTGGTGGCCGAAAGCACCGTGGAAAATATGATTATGCTTCACGACGACGAAAATAATGGAATGCGGCCGCGCGAGTATGAGATGAAGACGTCAGGCGCCCCGCCGCGATTCCATTTCTACAAATTGTGATTATTTCCATCCGCTGCGGCTCATTACCGATTGAATTGCATCTCTTTTTGTGTCCGCGGCACTTTCAAAACGCGCGTGTCCAGCTGCAGCGCCAATTTCCAGCACCAAATTTGATGAAACAAATTGACACCGGAGAATAACAAACAAACACACCGAGCTAGAGGCAATTTAATCTCAAAGACACAGAGAATGCTGCGGTGAGAGTGGAAATAATCTGAACCAGACATCACAATAAATAGATAAAAGGTCAACAAAGCACTCCAAATGAGACACCAGACTTCAAAGAGTTAAAGAGGCGAGAAAAATCTGTCCGTATCCGTTTTATTATTTCATTTGATACAAGCACAGCATAAATCATCAAAGTTGCATTCTCTGCGTCCATGAAAATTCCTGAGATGAGATAGAAAAATCTTTTGGATTCACAAATAAATTTGGGAAAAACGTATGATTTCGTGTGTGTTCTGTCACAAAAATATAAAAAGAAAAAATTCAATCAATATTTTAATACTTTCAGAAGTGTCTAATATTTACATCAAGAGATTTTATTTTCCACAATCTTTAAAAATTTTAGTTTAAACAAGTCAATGGGCTTGTTACAATTACTTGTAATTGAGGCAAATAGCAAAATTGGCAAACACGGCAATTGTGTGAAATAATTATTAATTTATTTCTTATGTCAAGCCGTGTTCTGACGGAAGCAGAACAAAAATACCAAATTTAAGAGTTATTGGGAAATAAATTAATCATTTCACACTATTTACGTGTTTGCCATTTTTGCTATTGCGTCAATTACAAGTAATTGTATCAGGCTAATTGGGAAATTCACATCCCTGTCTTTTTGTTTAAATGTCATTTAAAAACCCGCACTTCCAGCCAAGCATTGAATACGATAAAAAATTTAAAAAATATTGTCCCGAAAATGATGGCAAGTAACTCTTTTTAGTTAGTTTAAACTCTAATATTCAAATAGCATGCAAGCGATGGGAAAAATTACCGTGACGTTTTTGGAATAATAATTCCTGATATAATACATACTGGAACGAGATTCGACTTCATTACTGAAATTTAATTTTCTATTTCCTGTCACTATATTTAATATTTTCTCTTCTTTATTTCTTTTTCAGAAAAGTTTAAAATGCTCTTTTTAAAGTTTCTCTACGGAAAACGCGGACGATTGGCTTTTTAACTAGTTTTTACTGGTTTAAAGGAACGCAGAGAGCATTCAAATAATATTCAATTCTCGTCCGTTAATCAAACTGTTGACGAACGGGAATGTGTTTTAAACAGTGCACGAGCGCTATTAATTCTGCAGCACTGCATTAACTGACGTCGCGAGGTGCAAATCGACCGCCATTTAGCTTCATCCTCGGAGAGTATAATACACGTTGTAATAACAAGTCTTCCCTTTTCTTAACCGAGCCGCGGGTGCAATAAAACTTGACTTATTGGCCGCTAATTACACGGTGCGCTCATTTTCGCACTTTCCAAATCACGCGAAGCGCCGCGTTTTGTCTTCTTTTCGCGAGAACAAGCCTTGCTTTTCTTCCATAGACCGTTCGGAATAAATAAATTTTCGAGAGAGACGCGCGCGTTCAAGATGATTATTTTTATTTTCGGTGAGCGCGCGCGATTATCCTAATTACGGCCGATATTTCATTCCGGCCCGCCCGCCCCCTTATTTTTCCAGGTAATGTCTTTATTACCGCTCTCGTGTGTGTTGTCATGCGGCGTGGTAATAAATAATACACACAAACACACACTCACTCGAATTTCTCTCTCGCGCGCGGCCAATTTTTCTCTTTCTCGACCAGCATAACAATTTTTCTCGACCGGTGCGGAGGAAATGAAAAAGAAATCGCGTGAAAAAGTTTTGGGCGGACGGATTGGGATTTGGTGTTTCCACGCAAAAGTGAAATGCTAACCCGAGATAAATATTACAAGTGAGTGTTGGGTGCGTGAAAAGGGTGCGCGTGTGTAGTTAAAATAATAACAGGCCGCGCTCGGTTTACAAATGATGATTAGCTCTCAGCACCTTTTCCTTTATCGGCCGGACGAAAGAAAGCTGCTCCGGCGCGAAGACATTATTTTAGAAAAATGCAGCCGCCCCTCATTTTTCTCTTTCCAGCGGCAAAAACGCAACTCGTTTTTCGTCTCCTCTAATGAGCATGAGCGGAAGGTGCATGAAAGGTGCGCTCATGCTCATCAAAATTCTTACTTTCCACCTTTTAATAATTAACTTTGCTAAACGATTATATATACTAACCTTTTGACTCTCGTGTGTTGACTAAACATCATCATTAGCCAATCATTTTATAAAATGATAGCCAATAATAATTTCTTCTATTGTTTTGTATCCAGTCCATTGAAAACTATATTTGTCATTCAAGGCAATAATTCCACAGCCTTCCGCGAGAACGGGTCACATTCAGCATGATTTTTTATTTCTTTAAGTCTTGCTTTTAAAAGTGCTTAGCGATAAAAATAATGAAACATTAATTAGTTTCGATTAGCTTCTGTTACACTCTTTGAGAAAATTTAAATATAATTTTATACAAATTTTACACTTAACATAAGAAGTCGGTATGTCTAGTTTTTTCTTATTTATTTAATAGCCCGTTAGCTCGCATTTGTTAAGGCACTCTCAGGAGTGTCAAAGCAATATGGGAAGTATTTGAGCAGTTCGGAGATCTAATACTGGCTACCCAATGTCAGAGATGGCAAAAAGTGGTTAGTTTAGTGACTCGAAATGCTCAAATTGCTCAACGGGCTGGGAGGCGCACCGGCGCCGACTCGCTACTTGCTGCTTTGCACCTTTCCAGCATGCGTGATTTGGCTTCACGGGACGAATGTCTAGCGTTTCAATGCAGTCCTCGGTGCGGAGGCAAGTGGCCCTTGAGTGGGCTGGGTCCCTGTGCGGCCTGGTGCGCCCATGTTATCCGTTCGCGGTGTTATTGGGACCCGGGTTTCAGCATTCGTGCCAGTGCAGTGCGCGCCCTTCCCGGTCCGAGAGGACAGGGATAAAAAGAGCAAAAAAAGGTATCCAAAAGAGTCGGGAATTTTGTCCACAAATTATCAAAACAATGGAGTTATAATTTAATTCACCATTTCCTCGACTAAGCAAGACACCTTTAAGCCTTTTAGTTGGTTAGGAAAGTTCAAGATGAGTCTAATGGTGTGCGGTTTTTGCAATTCTGATGGTAAAAGAGCCCGAAATTTAAAGTCTACAATTTGAAAAGCATGAAAAAACGTGTTTTTCGAGCTTTGAAGTGGAATCTCCCAAAAACAAAAGAGAAACCACTCTGAAATTTTCAAACAAGTTCGCACATGTCATTTGTCCCAACTTTACCAGATTTTGATTTCGTCTCAACAATTTTTTTCATTTCACGTTCATTTGTCCACCATCAACCTTAGCGGCATAAAATAGATAAACACAAGGCAAAAGGTTAACTACTGGAGCCACCCAAAATTCCTATGCAGCCATTGGAACAAAAAAAAACAATCTGGTTTTGTATAAAAAATTATGTGTAGTTACATGCCACATGCCAAATTACAAGCTAAAATTATTACTTTTGAATGCGATACAAACGCAGCGGCGGAGCCAGAGGGGCACAGATCGAGGTGTTAAAAGTGCCAATTACATTGGCTGTTTTCTTCTCTCTTCCGAAAAGCATCTGCCAGGGTCGTTGAATCGGCTAACAGGAGCAGGCAGCCTTTAATTTGAGCGCATCCGTCACACCTTTCGCCGCTCGATTGTCCGCTGACGAGTTAATCATGTTTCCCCGCGCGAGTGCGTGCCCATTTTCGCGCCCCCTGCTCCAAAGGTGTGTATAACAATTATCATTAAATATCAAGCGCGACCTGCTCGATACGACACGCACTGCAGCAAATGACTAATTCTCTTTCGTTTTTTCGACTCAAATTCTGCCGCTGCCGCATCTGCCTCTGCCTCGTTGGCCCCGATAATAATTTCTTGCCGAGTCGGTCCTTCTATTATTGTTATTAGGCGGTAAGCGAGTCGAACAGAAATTGACACGCATCGTTTGCCCGAAAATCGAATTATTTCCTCGTTTGCCTCCCGCTTGTGTGTATACGCACACAATAAGGCCACAGAGCATAATAACGACTCCAAATATCATTTCCGCGCTCGCAACCGCAAGTGATTTGGACTCATGCTTCTCGATCTGATGTCGAAATGCCTTAATGAAGTTGATGACACAAAAAATATATAAATGATTCAACTTGAGAAACCTGAAAACCCTACACAAGCTTCAAATTTTGAGCCTTTCCATTCCTTGTTGTTCGCTCATGGAAGAAAAGCCATATTGTAAAATCAATTTTTATTAATTAAATTTTGTACTCATGCTAATTTTCAAAACGTGTGTAAATTTTTCATTTCGAAAGAATGTATTAACACTAATATTTTTGTTTGAAGACCACATACAACTCAATTTACAATAATTGCATGCAAAAGTGTAAGCCAGATGAATCTTTCTGAAATTTTTGGCCTGGGATCCAATTTTTTGTGTGCTGAAACTTGGTCCTGTGTATCTGGCAAATCCGTTGAGAAACCCCCGAATTTAATTTTTTTGTGTAGTTTTACATGCGTCCAAATATCAAAACCCGGGAATTTAGAATAATCCCGCCCACCTTTTGTTCGGATTGGTCGTAGAACAATAAAACCCCAAGCAGTCCAAGGGTTCAACACCTGCTGCTTCAACCCCCTTTTTGCACCCTAACATTTGTTTTTGCAATTTTGTAATGTTTGCAGGGTTCGCAAAACCTGCGTTTTTCCGGTAAAACCCACTGCAATGCAAAAAACTGTTTTTGCTGGTTATTCTGACTGAATTTTGTGCACTTTTCCTGCAACCATATTGAAGATCAAAAATTCTCATGATGCGGATGACCAAAAATGGGGATTTTTACAAAATCAGTATAAGCCACTTGCTTTCAAGACCAAAAATTTAAACTCTCAGCATCGTAAAATTTTCCAAAATTTCTGCATTTTTGGCGCGAAATGTGACCTTTTTAGGGTTAAATTCGGAAAAAAGTGGAAACCCCTAAAACTGGTGTTTTTTCCAGCTGGTTTTTGGCTCTAAAAACCAGTGGTGCATTTTTGGGCATTGCAAAATTGGCGAACCCTGATTGATTGCAACTTACTGCACAACGGATTTGAGTGTTTATCACCCTCAAACAGCACTCTTTGTCTTATATGTATATATATCATTGAATGTTGAGAAGTGTTAAATTTGTATGTTTTTTTTAAAAAAAAATATTGACTCTTAATTAGAATTGACGGCCTCCGACGGAAAAAGAGGTTTTCACCAAATCTCGGCTCTTCAATAAGTACCAGATTTACAAAAACTGCAATCCATTCAATTCGTCATGACATCAATTTAGATAGCTGAAGCAGTTGAAGGGCGTCAACCCCTTTTCAATTCCATCAAAAGTAAAAAAATTCATTTTTCACAAGAAATAAGCATAACTGATGAAAATAATTGAGCGTGTAAACTCAGCATCTCTTAATTTTCAAATTAGTCTATAGATTATTTTGACATGAAAAACAGACCAGACTACTGTCCAAACCTATATTTGGGATTAATGTGGGCATTAATCATTTTAATTTGAGTATATGCAAAAGCGTTTATATGTTTTGAAATGAACCCACTATTATGTATTGCATACATATTCTCATTTCCACCCCATCTGGATCGAAACACACAACAACACAGGGTGCAGTGGCATATAGTGTGTGTTTTCTCGCCGAGTGCGTGACGGCAATTTGAAATGCGGACCATAAATAAAGCAATTGCGCCCGCTGATCAGTGTTTCCGAACACGCCCGCGCGACACACACACACAGGAACACTGCTGCTCGTTCATATAAATTTTCATTAGCCTGCGCTTTCCGCGGAATATTGAATAAGCCTGTCTGTGGTGGTGTGCGGCTCGAACGGTGCGCGAAAAGGGGCGTCCGTCTTCGTCGGCTGCGAATTAAATAATCCGCCGACGCCAAACGCGCGCGAACAAGTTTTTATTGGCGTCGGGCATGCGAGCCGAGCATGGGCGCCGATAAGGGCTGAGAAAAGCGCGCCCGGCTGCGTCCAGATAAAAACAAACGGACACCTGCGCGCGCGCTTGACGCTAATCACTCTAGTCGTCGCGGCCAAGGGGAATCGGAAAAAGTATTAGCACGTAGATAAGCAGAGTCATTATCGCCACCTCGCTGAACTTTTCTCTTCCCTCGGCTCCTCTAAACTTGTTTCATAACTTCACTCTACTGGAGTGGCGAAAGGGTTCCTTCTGCTGCAGTAAACAGAGCGAGTGCGTGTTTCCGTCTAGTGATTTTCTTTGAAGTTTATTTTCTCCTTGGAGATGAATGTACCTCAGACCGGGAAATTCATCAGATTTACTTTGGAGTAACTGCAAAAACATGAAAAATTCCCCTAATTATAAAATAGTTTTCAAGAATAAGCAATCAAATTTGCATTAAATTATTGCATCAGTGTAGTATCTTTTTAGCTTGCATAAATACATAATCAAAGTAAGCTGATCACAGAATTTTTCTGGCAGATCAGCAGCGTTCTAGATAACTAAATATATGTACTACATATAATATATATTTCATTCAACTCAATTTCAAACATGCACCTTTGTTTGGTAAAAATTCATTTGCACGAAACGGTTTCCTTTATTTTCATTTCGGAACCTCTTGACATCTCGTTCGCCTGTTCAGAAATCAATAGGCCTCTTCGCAGTCACGCCAGGCAGGGGCGGACGGCCACAAAACTGAATTCAGAATTGATCGGCCGCTCTGCTTTTTATTTCCAATCTGCAGCCGCGTGGAGCGCGATGGCGCGCGTGGCTCGTCGTGTGTAAATATTGAAATGATCCTCCTTGCCTGCCTGCGTGCGTAATAAGTGAATGTAGTGAATAAAAAATGATAACGGGAGGGGCGGAAAATGTAAAACGGGCAGCAGATTGGGGCGCGCCGGGGCCGGCGGGCCGAAATCGGGCAATACGTATGCGTGCGGCGGTGCAGCGGTTTCGTCACCCTGCCTGCCTGCGGCCTGCAAATCCACTTTTTATCGCGCACATTATTATACACTATACACGCGCACGCATACATGTATAATAATATTATACATGCGGCGAGAGCGAGCGAGTGAGCAGCTTCTTTTCCTCGGCGGGGAGCAGGGCGGGCACAGCAAATAATAAATTAGGCCGGCGAGCGACAAAATCCCCGACCCGCCGCTTCGGGGATGTGAAAAGTAGTCGCTTAAAACAAATCAAAAATTTATAAATATTATTTAGTGCAAACCAAATTTGAAAATAAAATTTTGGTACCAAAGAAAGATTACACGGCATGCACAATAAATGAGGATCCTTAACTTTTTTAATTTGTTGAAAAATTAATTTACAAACCACAAAGAATTTTAACAAATTTAATTTTAAAAAAAGGAATTTCTGTTAACTTTTCCTGTGTGGATCACAAAATAAATGCAATGAAAATAAAAATAAATTTTTAAACAAACACAGCAAGCTATCCAATATATTCCAAAAATTGTAAATTAACACAAATTTAAATAAAAAATTGCCGAATATAATTTTAAGTTTCAGTGGAAAATTTCTATATGAATTTGAATATTCATCAAATTTATGTTCTCAACCACACATCTTTTTAGGAAATGCTCCAGAACTATTTTTCACATCCCTGCGGAGAGCAGACTGTGAAGCTCGCTGCTCGCTCGTCGGCGTTGGCGGCAAAATTGCCTCATTCGCCGGTGATTTGTTTTCCTCGTGTTCTTGGCACCCCTCGAGAAAGTGGAGAGAGATGAGAGAAGAAGGATCCTGGGAGGCTCTTTTATTGGCCCGAGGGGCGCAGAAAGCAAAGCCGCCGCCACCGCAGGCCGAGACTTTCAATGAGGAGAAAAACGAACGCGCGCGCGTCATATCCGAGAAGTGGAGCCAATGTTTGCGAATCGGCTTTTCAATTTGTGCTGACCAAACAAACAACACACTCGATTTGCAGTAAAATTTATACTCGCACCTCTCGACGACGACGAATCATCGTCTTTTCTTCGCTTCTGCTGATGAAGAGCTACTTTCGTGCGGCGTTTCGATCAGCGCGGCTAACAGTTTCCTGCACCAGCAGCGGCGTGCAGAACAGTAAATTGCTGGTTCCCGGTGATACGAAATAAAAAGGGCAATATTTGACCGAAAAAGGAGGCGACGAGCCCGTGTACGCCTGATTGAGGCAATTCCACTCTAAGTGCTGCGTGTCAATTTGAGGAAAAGGCACTTTGCGGTTCTGTTTTGTGCTTAACTATTCACCGGAGACCTCTTGAAAGGTTTGCAGTTCGGGAGGAAAGAAAAAAATCCACACATGAGGAAGTGTTGGATGCCATGCTGAAGGATTTATTGTGGGCGTTTTTTATTATTTTCAAATTTAACGCACCATGTTGAATGGTGGAGAAAGACAGTAAATTCGTTTCTTCGAGCGCAACCTACGGGTCTAAGAAATCGAGGCAAAATGAAAAATTGACATTTTATCAGAATATAAAATTTCGTAAAAATTGTAGTTTTCGCTGAAACAACATATTATTTGGAAATTTTTGAGAAAGCAGAGTGTCTGATTTTTGTACATGTATGCATAACTTCAAAAATTCTTTCCCTCGCGAAAGTCTATAGTTGTATGGTCAAGGACAATTTTCTGGAGTTTATTATATCAATCCAAAAAGCCCAAACAGCATTTCATAATCTATAAAAGCACCTTTAAAGGTGGTCTCAAGGCAAATGTAAAGCTTTCGTTATAACTTCAGAGTGGTGCTCAACTCACTTTTCCAAAAGAAATGCACCTTTGAAACTTGAAACCCACAAATTTTTGCCTCGTGATCTCGGGCTCTAACCGTCAGAAATCGTAAATCATGCATCGTTTAACTCCCTCTCGACTAGCACTTACGCACTGATCCTCGTAAATCCAACTTAAAACATACTTTTAGAGAAATGGCCATAATTAACTATTATCGGGCTGTCATTTTGTCATTTTACAAGATTAAAATAAAAGAAAATAATTTCTTTTGACTTATTTCTTTCGAATCATCAAAAACTATTCGACATTATGATTTTTTTAAGGAAAACTATAACCTTTATAATCCACAAATAGTGGATTGATCACGACTAGAGGAATTGAAATCAAACGAAAAAATCATAGACACACGACGTTGAATTTTTCGAAAAATTTAAAACTGTGTTGCTGAGTCCTGTCTGGTTGCACATCATAGAGATAACCTGAGACTAAATTCCTCAAAACAAATAGACTCAATGAGCCACTTTGCTACATCCGACATTGCAAAATGTTCTTAATTGTTGGCCTGTAAAAGCTCCTCTTTAAAAAATGCTCTCGCATTTTTTCAAGCTAAATTGGCTTAAAATAATTTTATTATTTCAACGGCGCAGTTTACAAGCAAAATTGGGAATTAGAGTGCCCCGAAGGCCGGGCAGGCACAATAAAAACGCTCAGCGCACGTTCATTAATTACAATTTATCCGCGCGTTTATTGTTGTAAATGCGGGCAAAAACGCGAGAGCGCGCGTCCGCGTTTGTTGTTCGCCGAGGGACAAGTGCTCCCTGGAGGGCGACAGATTCCGCCGAACCAACCCTACTTTCCTTGCTTTTTGCGATCATCGCGGCGGCGGATCATGTGCGTGTCGCCGACCGGGGCTGCTTTATCTCGTGCGGTGGCAGCGTCGGCGGCGGCAGAATGAATATCTCATTTGCCGGGCGGGAGATTGATTCGAGCGGCGCGTAATGAGAGAGATGATCACACACAGCCGAAGCATCCGACGTTAAAATTAATCTCGCTTTATGGCTCCGAAGGGAAAACGGCGCGAGTGAGAGAGAGAGAGAGAGCAGCCCGCCGCCGGCAACGGGGCACATCCATGATGATGATGATGCATTCTGCGCGTCGGGGATATATCGGCGCTCGTTCGCCCGCCCTGTCCGCGACACTCGAGCCAAACGCCCCGAAACCGCGCGCCGCGCGCCTAATCGACGTCGACTCTGTGCTCTGCTCTCCCTGCATCAGACACACCGCCAGCCAAAATCAATAAAAGTCCACGTGAGGTGCAGCCGAAATGCATGGCTTCCTCTGACGTTGTTTGGTCATTTGTCCCATTCTGGTTTCGAGTGGATGCTGCGGCTGCAATCCTCAAGGTATTATTATATCAATCCTTAAAGGTTTTATCCCTCATACACTCCAAATCTGCTCATAATCAGCTCTTAAAGTAGATTTGAATTGAGTTTTGGACACCCTTTAAATGTTAGGTAAATTTAAATATTAGTTTTTCACTTGCTCAAGCGTTATAGTAATTATTTAAGCATAAATCAATTAGCAATTTTGAGATTTTTTAAGCAATATTAAACCCGTGTAAATGCGCATTTGGAGTCCAAAATCATATGAAACAATACCAATAAATGGTCTTAATCACCTAAGAAGCCGCACTTTAAATCTGCGTAGAAAACGGCCTATATAATCTCTCACTGCCAGTGCATTCAAGCTTTATTGAGAATAAAAAAATATAATTTTTAGAAAACTATGTATGTAGTTTTTTAATTGATAAGAATTTTTATTTATTGAAGATGAAAAGTCAATGGCTCTCCTCCGCGTAAAAAATTAATTCAGGATGGTTAGCGAATAGTGCAAATTCTGCGAGGAGAGTAAAATAACACGCAGAATGTCCACTATTAGATCACCACCCTGAATTAATGTCCACGTGAAGCAAAGCCATTAATTCGTTTATATAATTTTTTTAAAAAAATAAGCATTATGCGATAAAGACGTGATGAGCTGGTAATTTTTTTGCTTTCAAAGTGAATTTAACAAAACATAATTTTCATCAGATTTTTTAGATCCATGTTGAGCAATGAAAAGCCATATACTATATTTACTATAAAGCGATAAATTTTTATTTCTCGTGGGACCAAATAAATGCATGGGTGATATATAGTTACCGACCTTTTAAAAGATTTAGGGAGAATTCTAGTTTATGAAATATTTTTCGATCGTGACAATTTTTTTCTTTAAATTTCATTGAGTTTTGAGAGCGAAACCAACTAAATTTGACCTTAGTGAAACTCTCAATTAGAAATTTTAAATGTGCACAAAAAAGAATAAGAAAACTAAAACTCTCCACAACAGGTGCCCAAAAACCGTCTATAAACAATTTCGTGTTTTTCATAAAAAAACCTCATAGAAATCCTTTTTATTGGGCTAAGAAAAAAGCTGCAATTGGTCGTAACAATCGAGTTAGGCATATATTATGCGGTTTCCTAATCTGTACTTTCCTTGTTAGTTTCAGGCACAGCATTCAAATCTTTTAAGATTTATGAAATCTTAATTTGATTTTTCACCCTTTAAAAATCTATGATTTCAATGTAGAAGTAGTTTTTGTGAGCTTTCAAATTAAAAAAGTAGGATAAAAATATTATAATTTTAATATTTATATAGTTTCAAGATTCTTTAAATTTCCAATAACCTATATAGATATTATTAGATTTAAGTATAAGATTCTTTTAAAATTTTGGAAACTTTTCCATGTAAAACGTACATTTATCCTTAAATAAAACAATCAAACAGAATTTTTACTGCAATTTCGCGCCTGGTGGAGCCTCGTTGCCTTGCTGAGCAGTCCCAAGTGTGAATGTCCTCATCGTCCTCTCGTCCGCTTGAGTGTATTATGCAGCGCTGCGCAATCCTCTCGGGCCGATGTAAGCCATAACAATAAACATAGAGGTCGGTGGTTGCTGGAAATTGCGTCCTGAGTTAATTTCAATTTCGGGCATATTCGCTCCTTTTCCATTCGGCACGCCGCTGTACTTTACGACCGCAACAGACATTACAGCGCCGCGTCGCAGTATTCTATATATATGTCTACTCTGCAATTCGATTCCGGCTCGCATGTACATATAAAATATAATTTGGCCGCGCGCGTAATTGAATGGCCTGCTGCTGATGGCTTTGCCGGCCCCGTGCGCGCACATACATGTAATTCGAAAATGAATTTGCGAGCGCTCGATTAAATCATTGCGTTTAATTAATTCGACGGGCCGCTTAATACCCAGCCGGCCAGACTAGATTTGCGGCTGCCGATCCAATAAATACCGAATTACCCGCGCCGACCCAGCGCAGCACCAAAGCATCGGCACCGGCAGCAGCTCGAGCCAAATCGAATTAAACTCCCGCAGAGACCTCTGCGCTCTATCCGGCCGACATCATCATCATCGTCATCATCATTCCAGCCGTCGACGGGCTCAATAATTCGCGCCACTTTCTGCCGTTTCACCTCTCTCGCGTCCGCCGCGCGCATCTTTATTATCATTATTAATTCGGCTGCGGCGCAAATGAATTCAAACGAGCCGAGAATTCATCATCTGAAATTGCGCTGGCTCCTCACTCGCTTACTCCCAAGTTGCTGAATTAATTTTGCTGCCGCTGCGAGACCGGCTAGAAATTATGATCGACGCGTGACGTAGACGTGTGAGTTGAAATACTATAGTTTGTTAAAGGCTAATCCTGCATGCTGGAAAATCATAGTTTGATTTTTAAATGCTGAGATAGGTTCTTTTTAAGTTGCACTATAAAATTTCCTGTCAAAACCTAATATAAAATTAAATTATGTTTAGCTTTTATAAAATAATCTCCATAAAAAGAGGAATCATACAATATCTGCTGTTCAAAAATTGTCGTACACTATTTAAATCTTAGAATATTTTTTAAAATCCTGAATTTCAATTTCCTCGGTTTGATTTTTGCACGGTGTATAGGATCTTAAATTGATTACACAATCAACTGAAATTGCTGCTTACTGATGCCGATAAACGAGATAAACGTTTCCATAAATCAAACTTAAATTAATTTTTTTTCATTTTACTACGAAATCTATGCAGCCTATGCAGCAAATTTTAAAAATGTAAACAACGTTGGCTGTGGGTCCACGTCCGCACCGACCGACTAGAATTTGTGTGTTCGGTGTGTCGTAAGAATTGTGTATTGAAACAGTGAAAGAGTAGAATGATAGGCAACCCGCACTGAAAAACTGTTCTGCGGCACAGTTTCCACCCCTAGCTCTGCAAGGCGTGTATGACATCAAGTTATCAATGTAATGGTCTTTCGAATGTCTTTTTTATCTCTCTAGCTCAGTCCTACTGGACTGAATCCTAGCCGTCTTTATTCACATATATACAAGTTTTTGTTTGTAAAAATTTGTTAACTCAAATAAAAGAAGACATCAAACAATTTGAGGTTTCTCAAAAACAGCATTTTTTCGGGAAAACCACTGCACCGAAAAATGAAAGTTTTTCTATTGGTTTTCCGCAATTTCGCGTATAGTTCCGAAGCACATGAATTTGCATAGAAGCTTGTTAATTTTTAAATGTTAGATGACAAAAAACAATTATTATAGTTCTAGTATCACCGATTTCACACATATGAATTATTAAATTTAAATAGATTTTTGCATACTCTGTGTCTTGATTAAAATACAACCTCCTTGCAGGTCAAATTCGAGAAAACGGGGGAAGTGCGGAAAAAACAAAATTGGTAGGTTTTTTTAGCAGAAAACCCTGTGGTGCATTTTTGCGCATTGCACGTTTATTACTTTCATATATGTATAGCAATACAAATTTATAAGAGGATTTGTTTATGCCATATTATTCCAAAATTTAAAAATAAAAACCTTATAGCCACTGAAGAAACAAACAAAAACCCACAAAATTTAGAAGTCTGGGGTGCATGCTAATAATTAATTCATCAAAGCTCTCAACACATGCTAGTTATAAATTCCGGCCGTTCCGCCGCAGCAAAGGCAAAGGGAGCGGCTGCTGGAGACGATGTTGCGAAACAATTTCACCTTTTTCTTGCTTGAATTAAGTCATTTTCCGCCGGATTATCTTTTCGCCAGCATCTCTCGCGAACGCTTAACGTGATCGCGCGAGAATTTCCATAAAAGCAGCCTGCGATGTGCCGGCGGCGCCGAATTAATGCTCGCTGCTCGGGCTGTGCAGCGCGTTTTTAAAAAATTAAATGGGTAATCCGATCGCGTCGATAATCGCTCTCTCACCGCCGCACTCTGCGCTGATTAACAATTCAATAACCAACTTAAATCACTATTCGAGCTACGAAAAACAAAGCGGTTATTACTTTGAGGATAAATATACGAGACGCGAGGCGTTGTTTTCCTAAAATTTTACAAAAGAGCCGGTGTACATAAATATAATTTATTCCAACCTGCTGCAAACACCCAACGCATTCTCGGACAGCATTTTTTCACCTTTTTCCCTTTCCTGGCTCTTTTAAAATACTCACATGCGCGCGTTGATAATCGCACGCCCGGCATAATTGCGCGCCGCTCTGCTCGTTTGGAAATTAAATTAGAATAATGCGCCGCCCCCGGGCCGAAACACACGGACACGGCCCGTAATAACTTTATATACATGGTGCCGAGCCGGGACGCGTGTGTCGCGGGGCCAAATTAACGCCAACATCGGCAGCCGCTGGCCTTAACTAAGTTAGTAATAGAGAAAATAAGCCCAACGCTGCTCATCTCCATGGCTATAATCACTTCGTTTGCATTTTTTTCCCTCCAAAGTTGGGCCGCGAGATCAAACTTTTGTGACGGATCGACGCGACGTGCGCGGTTTGTTCGGAATATAAAAATGAAAAGAAAAATGGCCAATAAAATATGATGAAAATAAATATTATGCGAGGAATAAAAAATAAGGTGGCTGTGCTCTCGCGTGCTCGATGGAAATAAAGGGAATAATAATGGAAAAGGAGGAACAAAAAGACGAGAATATCAGCAGCAGCCTCGTGAATTTCATTACCGCACACTCTCGCTCGCTCTCTCTGGCTCCTCGCGTGGAGGGAAAATACAATTTTTATTTGCCTGCCGTGGATCATTATTTCGGGTATTGAAAACACACGCGGCCGGCGACGGGGAGAAATTCGATCGCGCCTCCTGTCAAATCAAATCAAACAGCCCTTTTTATTTCTCTGTGTGTGTATGTTCTGTGCCCTCATATTTATGTATATGCCACGGCGATTTTCTATTAAAATTCCAAATCAGCTCATTTCTTATACATTCCGCCGGCTCACAAATTTTATTTCCATCCCCCGTTCGCATTCACCACCGCGCTACACGCATAAAGAAAAAAAGCACACATATAGATTTGGATCAGCGGTGGAAATCCAAATTATTTCTTTTCCATCAGACCGAATGTCGGGCACAAAATCGAATCCGTTTTCTCTCTGCTCGTTTTTAATATTCCACCACCCATTCAGCGCTTTTCGTGTAATTCAATCGTTATAAAATCGAAACATCCAGGTGGGCAATAAATTTACAAAATGGGAAACAGAAGTGGCCGTTCTGTTTTATCTTCTCGTGCGGAGAATATTTTTCATTGTACCCTCTCATTGAAATTAAAACAAGAAAAAATAGTTTGTAACTTTTGAAAATATATTAAAACTATCAAACCTACACACCAATACGCAAATTAATGAAAAAAGGCATTATAAAAAAGTTTTCATTTTCTATTCTTTAAAAAAAAAAACATTTTTCAATATCCATGCCGTTGTTTTGTATGCAACTTGATGAAATTATGAGATGTGTTTATATATAAAAGATTCAAACGGATTATTAAACAAATAACCTAACTTCAATATCGTCCTGATCGATATTTTTTTTAAATCAAATCTTAATTATTCATTCAATGCCAAAAAGGTAAATCCATGATGACTTATTAAATGCACCTTCTCGAGTTTAATAAATTTTGCACTGGAACATTCAATATTCCTTTTTTGAATTGCCATCATTTAAGTAGTGTCAATGCGGAAATTTAATTAATCCTACCATCTTGGAAGCCGCAATTCTCATTATTTTACTTTTCTATTAAAATCCCAGTACGGACCGACCGTGTCGCTCGGTCGCTCACTGGCACTTGCTTTTTATTGCGGCGAGCGAGCGCAAAGAGAAAAGTCGTGGCTCGTCGCGGAGACTTTTTTATTTTATATACTCAGTGTGGGCTCTTGCCGTGCGTCCCATGGGAGCTCATCATCATCGCTTCTCGGGCGAAATCGCGGCAAATCCTTTTTCGCTCAGCGGTGACAAATATCGGAGGGCGCCGACGTCGACGCCACGCCGCGGGGGGCGGCACCGGGGGCGGCGCCGGCCGCGGCCAATGCGCGCCGAGGGGGCGGGGCCAGCGCCATGGCGGCGGCGGCGGGGAGCCGCTCTCGCGGTCGGTCAGTCGAGCCCGAGATGCGACGCCGCGCGCGCGGCGCCAACGACGCCTCTGCGTGACCTCATGGTGCTGGACGCGCCGGCGCCGCCGCAAGTCGGCGCCCCGTCGGCGCCGCCGGCCCGCTGGACGCCGCAGCCGGCGGCGCCGCACCCTTTCTCGCGGCCCGTGGCGCTGCTACCCTCGTTCGGCGCCTTCGGACCCTTCGGCGCCGCTGTCGGCGCCGCAAAACGCTTTCCGTTCAACATGCCGTTCCTGCAACACGGCGCCGCCGTCGCCGCAGCCTCGCTGGCGGCTGCAGCAGCCGCCGCTGCGGCACATGACGTACGCCGCCTCCAGGTGAACCACCCCCACCGCCCCCAGGTGCCCCACCGGCCCCCGGCCGCCCTCGACCCCGCCGTCATCGCAAGGCACCAGCAACAGATTGTCGACGCCAGCAAATCGCACCACGGTGAGTTTTTGCAATAAAAATATACGTTACAATTGATTTTATTAGTAAAATAATAATCTTTTTTATTTTTCTGTGAATAGTTTTAAAAATACAATAGTAAATTAAACATAATTTTTAAGAAATAAATATATGAAATATATATTTTCTATTTGTAAGATAATTTCAAAATATTTTTCGTAATTTGTTATCTATTTCGTTTTTAATCTAACTGCAGTGCTTTCTAATTAATATGAAAACACATTGTTAAATAAATAGTTATCAATATTCGTAAAACGTTTGTTAAGGAAGACAGCTATAAAATCAAAATTATCTCTGAGTTAGATGCAATCCTGCATAAATATTTCAGGCAAACGCTACAGCTTCACTGATTTCGTATAATAACTAAATTTATTTTAATTTTCCTATCGCCTGAACGTCAGAACTATTTTTGACCTCAACTCCAATTTTTAATTAAAACGTTTAGTTAAAAAAATTAAATAAAATTCGGTATGAACAAAGTATTCTATCAATATATTTCCCTTAAATGTTTCCAACAAATGATTAACCGTAAAGTGAATATAGAGATTAAATGCAGAGCAATGTACAGAAATGCATGCTGCGTCAGTGCGCGAATGGTGCGATTACGGGTTTGGCGGGCGCTGCGGCTGCGGCAGCGAATCAAAAGCATCTCCCCTCGTACGCAGATTATTCAACTCGGTGCTCACGTAAGCGAAAAAGCAAATCTCGGGGCCGCAATGTAAAAGAAGAAAAGTGTGAAACACAAAACGAGCAGCCGCAAGATCGAGATAAGCGGGAGAGAAGAGAGACTATGAATAAAATAAAAGAAACAAAGCGCGTGTTCATCGAGGGGCGTCCCGCGGCGCCCCACTTGCTCCCTCGTTTTTATTTCTCTCTCTCTCTCTCTTCATTCGTTCGCTAACCGTGATTTGCATTAATTCCTCTCTTCAAGAGAGCCCATCATTACTCATCTAATTCACAATTTATACCGACTGCTCGTTCGGCCCAGCAGCAGCAGCGTACGGTAGCAGGCAAATTAAACAGCGCGGCGCAACAGCTAATATTATCACAGCGCCTTTTAATTGCACGCTCCATTTTTAATTCGGTCATTAGATGAAATAAAGCTCAATTGAAAGCAAACGGAATCGTTCTTTTTTTAATTGCTGCGTCGAGCTCGAATTTTAATTGCACCTGGGAATGGAAACTGCATGCGGCGACGTAATTATTCCGACTCATTCGATTGTATTTCTTCACGCCGAGTTACAAATAATGAAATATGAAATGGTACATAATTGCGCTCCATTTCAGCCCACACGCAGGTTGAACAGAATAAACTGCAAAAATGAAACGGGATTTGTGCATGTTACGACGAGAGAGCGCGGGTGGTGACACCAGTTGGCACCGTGCAAATATATAATAATCCACGCGTGGAGAAAAAAAATGGTATTATACATTATACAGGAAAACGAGAGCGAATTACACGCCGCTTAATCGCCTCATTTCCCACCACGCCGGCTGATAAGAATGTGAAAATTTATTTCGTTTGTCGGCGACGCGTGAAACAATTTGACACGATCCGAGAGCCCCGCTTTATCTCGGGCGTAATTCATAATTTTGTCCGCGTGTGTTGTTGTAAAGAGGGAATCCGCCGGAGATTTATCGGTGCACTTAGAGCCAAATGAGAGGAGAAATGTAATAAGAGAGAGATTACAACGAGAGAGGTTAATACGCCAGGCGCATTAATTGTCGTCATTACCGCGCACAGCACTCTTGGAACGAGTAAATGCAATTTAAAATGAGCGCCTTTTGCCAACAAGAGTGAAAACGAGACCTTTTCCACTTGACGGCATTTCAAAAACACGACACCTTTATGCAAAATAATCGTATTATTGTAATATCTAATCGCGTCGCTTGATCTCACTTTATAGCCCCGAGATCGACCAATATTAATTTCTTTCGTACGGCGAGGCAAATTTAAAAATAAAATACGAAAGTTTATATAGACTGTCACAAACCTTATCAAGATTACATTAGTTTTATGTAACCTCCATTTTCAATAAGAAATGTAATTAATTTTAAAGCATGTCCATCGGTCTGGCCGTGACGTAAATAAAACACTGCAGGCAAATTAAAACCCGTGATTGCAATAAAAAAGCAATATTTTTTAATTTCCCATTCTTCTTGTCTGCACGAGTGAAATTCATTTTTTCTGCTAATTAAATAGAAGGCGCAAAAGGAATTCATCATCCGACGCGCGGGCAGTCGAATGTGAATTTCGGCTTCATTAAGAGTGCGCGCAATTTATTTTCGCCAGGCAGCTAGCCTTTTTACTTTGCTCTCTAATGTATCCAATGCAAACTGCGAAGGTGCTACAAGTATATATGTGTGTGTATTATTTAAGGCAGAGCCAAGGGAGTGAAAAGGCAGAAGTCACGGTGGCTGCCTCCCGACAAATGAGAAAGAATCAAACCGACGATGAGTGGGCGGTGTTTTTTAATTCCAGCTGGAGCAAATTATTATTAACTCGGTATGATTAGCAGCAGCAGCAGCAGGAGGCGCGAATTGGAAAAGAAAATTCAAATTAGGTTAGCGGCGAAGAGCTAATTTCCGACGACTCATTTTAATTTCCTGTCTTCTCTAGGCCGAATTAATTTGGAAATACCCTTTTAATCTCGACGGCCATGCTTTTATTATTATCGCCCTCGACGGTACGGAAAATAGGCAGCAATAAAATAACAAAATGGAACGACGGCGATAAGAGCGCCGAAAATAATATTTTTATGTGCCGATCAAAAGCAATAAAAAAATCATACGGCAGAAAAGGCAGGAGAGGGAATCGATTCCAATTTATATTTGTGTGTGTGTGTGTGTCTGCGATATGAGCAGAGAGAGAGACACACACACAGCTCCGACCGCAGCACGATTTATTTTATCTGCCAAAACGGGACCCTTTATGTGTATTAAAACCCGCGCCACCCCAGTCGACGCTGATATTCCGCCGGGGTGCATGCGTGCAGCGGCAGCGAAGAGCCGCTGGCAATTTTCCGCCATTTTTCCCCTCGCCCACGCTCCAGCATCTGCTTTCCGGATTATTGTTTGAGGCGAAAATAGACGCAGTAAATTCTTATCGCTTTCAACTAGAGAGTCAAAGAGGGGAATTTCAGATTTGCAGTTATATGGCACAAAGTGATTGTCATATCGGCTATAGCTGCATTATCCAGATTGTTTTTAGCTTAGCATGCTAGCCCGCAAAACGTTCTAAAAGCGAATTGGCCATCGCATCATATGAATAAAATCACAACAAAATCGGGACATGATCTAAGGCCCTAGAAAAATTAAATATAACTAAAGGAAAATAACATGACCTTTTAACGGAATGGTTTTTCGTCAACAATTAGAAATTGAGTCTTTTGCAGGAGCATTTCATATAATTATTTTTTCCTAAATTAAATATTTAGCTTGTATTTGTCAGTTAAAAATGTTAAATTGTGTTTCCAGAGATTATTTATTGATTTCTAAGTCGTTCAGACAAAAATATAGGCACATAGGTTTTATTTCAAAAGACATTTTTCTATAAAAAGCATTTTCATGCCATTCAAAGGATGATAGTAACTATGTATATTTTTCTGTGGCCGCTATATGATATAAGCATTTTGAAAATAAATATTTTTTTCTCAATTAGTAAATCGATCATTTTATCAAGATTTTACCTGTGTAAATATCAGCAAATATATAAATTTTACTATTTTCCCTCGCTTCACGACACGTGTGCCACGTCTTCATTTTTTTCGGGAAATCACACCCCATTTCAATAATCTCGCGTGTTACTATATTTTGTAGTAGGTCGCTGTTCACAAAAAATCCGGAGGACGTGTTTATACTGATGTCTAAAATGCAAAATTTACAAAAAAATCAGTCATTTTTTTAACGATTGACTCGTGAAAATCAACAATTTATTGTTTTAAGTGGAACAGAATTTCACTGATGGCACTTAGAAAATAAAACATAAAATCTTGAACGCTTAGAAACCTTTTATATTTCTAAATTCCATTATTTATAACATCTATGTGATAAAACACCATTTAAGGTAATCTTCTATTAGGAGCAAAAATCGAATTTTTGCACATCCCTATAGCTAGTAATTCTTTTATGTCCTCATTCTGTTAGTTTCACTTTATTTTTCGAGTTGTATTGTTCTTCTTTTGGATTTAAATTGAATTGTATCGGCGATGAAACGCGTCATCAGGGAGTGGATTTTGCTTTCATTGCGTTTGTCAGCAACGGTTGGTTTGCTGCTAGTCGCTAATGTGTCATTTTGGAAGCTGCTCGAAAGCTTTTTGGGCGGAAAACAAGCCAGCGCTGAGCTTTCATTCGCGCGCCCGCGGTGCAACCAATGTAAAAGTGTCGAAGCGTGAAATTTGATCGTCACTTTGCAATTAACTCGGAATAAAATATATAAAACACATCAAAACGGTCTCGTTCGAGAGATAAAAATCTCTGCTGCTGGCTGCAGATAATGAAAATTAATACGCGCAATGCCGTTAATTACGACACTGATGGAAAGTTTTCGCTGAAAAATAGCCGAGATACAAATTGCTTTTGCGCGCGCGGCGCAATTAGAGCAGCTGACACTGGCGAATTTATGAGTAATTAGCACGAAAAAGCAAATTAGTAATATCGGATGAAAAGGCGGAAAAGCATCTATTGCACGTGAGTGCGTGTGCTGTGTGCTGAGAGTGGCGTTTTATGGAGTGTCAAACACGCGCGCCGAACTGCTCGTAAAAGCGGCCAATAAAAGAGATGAGGCGAAATCGCGCGAGCCGCGCACTCTACAAATTATTTTTCCCTCGGTTTACAAGCAGCCTCTCGCCACTGGTTGGACACAAAAGCCGAGGATTGTTATTATATTTAATTTGTGTATAGAGCCGGTCGTGGCGTGATTATATGTATATGGAGTTGCTTTTCAAAAGACGATTGGGGCAATAAATCCGGCGGAAAACGAGCTAAACGCAAATTAGTTTAATTAGGCGCTGCGTGGCGTTGAGGAGTGTAAAAAGTGCCATTAAAATCGTACCCAAACAATCATAGCTATTCAACTAGGAGAGATTTATTTTAGCTGCATGGCTGTTGGTTTAATAACAAAAAGCGGCCGAGAGTGCTCAATTTTCTTTCAAATTAAATGATATATTCCCCGTGGAGCTGGAGCGCACATGAACAAGGTATGGTGCAATAAAACTCGTTCTATTACGTCGTCGGCCTCGTTAGCAGAATAAAAGAAACAATTACACTCTCCAACTACTCCCGAGATAATGATTTCTCTCGCTCTGCTCTGCTCTTCTCCGCGCGAGTTAACCCTGGAGAAGAGATGAATAAACGCCACCTTCCGAGTTCCGAGTATTCAGCACTTTTTGTACGTCCGCACCGCGGCGATAAATCAAAGCGTTGTTTGCTATGCTTTTTTGAAAAACCAATTAATTTACGCGCGTGAAACGTGTCTCGTCGCAGCAGAGAGTATGGCGTCGAGAAATATGAAAAAAATAAACGCTGCAGCGCTGCGACTTCATTTAACTTGGCCGCGAGCGAAAATCTTCTGCGCTGAGAGTTGAAAATGATTTTCGCTTTTCAATTATTATTTCTTTCCGCTCGGCGTTTTAATTAACGCTTAACGGGTGTTGGCATCTCGCTCAGCAGCTCCGCAAACGGGGAAGCAGAGCAAGCTGCCGTGTCGCCATTAAAATTCACCGGCCACCTCTAATATTTATTCAAAATTAGTGCGCACCGTAATGGCCTGCTCTAAATTATCGGGTAAAAAACGCCCATTAATAATTATAAGAAAAAAATTGATGTGCGCTGTGGTAATTTCGGTAATTTTAAATTGTAGCTCCCTTGTGACAGCTATCTCAACCTGACGGCGCAGATGTTCAATTGAAATTCGATTCAATTTCAGCTATCAAATTCATGCAGATTTTTTAAATTTACCTTCTGCATTTCATTATTGTAAACTTATTGATATCTCCTAATTTGTTTAATGCCATAGAAGACACTCAATATTATATTGTTAATAAATGTTATTTTGATAATTTAATCGGATGTGTAAATAAGGAAACCTTGAACTACAAATTAATTTAAAATAAATTTTTATTATAAATGTTGACACAACTACTATATTTAAAAAATGTATTAATTTATATCAAACTGGTTATTAACAAAAATCATTAAAAATTTTAAATTTTGTACTAACATCAAAAGTTTTATTAAAAAATTTAGCATAAAAATAAATATTAATCAAAAATATTTTAATTAAAATTAATTTTATATTTATTTATATTTTTATTAAATATTTAGAAAATTGTATAAACCACTTGATGCACACTATTATTATCACATGTTTAAATTTGACCCTTTGCTCTTGATAAAATTTTATTCCCCTCGTTCCCGTTTTTATATCTCCCGAAGAAAACTTTGTCCACAAAATGCAAATCGCATAAACTAAAGGTATTGGACCAAATCAAAAGAGATAAAATTGTGATCCTCCCCATCGTTTTCCGATCTGTTTCCTGGTTGTATATATGTATTTAGAGGAGACCGTGAGGCGGGCGGGGGAAGCACAACTTTTTGGCCTTGCTTTCTTTCTCTTTTTTTGCCGTCTTCTTTTCTTGTAGAGATTGTACGTGCAGTGCGTGCCTCTTGTTATGTGTGCGAGTAATCGTCGTGCGGTCGCCAGCACAAATTGTTTGGAATTGAAACCGACGGCGCGCGAGCCAGCGTCCGTCGTCGTGATTGCCTTTTCCTTTTTTTTATTTTCATTTTCGACCAAAACCAACAAACAAAAAGCCAAGATTGGCCGATGAAAAAGAAAGAGAAAAAAGTGAAGCACGTTCCAAAATGATTTGGTGGGTGCATCGAATCAAATTATCCTGTGCTCTTGGCCACGCGGAGCAAATAATCGAGTTTGTGTGTGTGTTTGTTTCTCTACCTCTCGCTGAATACGACCGTGATCACACACTTTTGCGGTCGGGGCAGAAAAAAGACGGAAAACAAAACGGATTAAACGCGGACGTGCCGCTCGTTAGCTTTTATTCCTCTCGTCAATCCGCTCGTAAAATAGGCCTCTCTCGTAAAATTTTCCATTTTCATCGCATAAAAGAGGTGGCTGAATTTATTTGCACTGCTGCAAATGGAAAATTTATGGCACCCACGCCTCGTAATTGGAAGTTTAAGCCAAATTTAATAACTGGAATGAATGTCATTCGCGCTGCAGTATGCAAAAACAGAGTTATTATATGTATAATTCATTTGATTAAAGTCAACAATGATAATAATGTTACATATTGTTTTGCTCTTAATAAAACTCGTAATTTGATTATTAAAGCCTGTAAAAAATTAAGTTTAATTAATTTTATATTCATACACATTGTTTGTTAACAGCATTTCAGATGAAAATGTTTAAAAATCAACAAAATATTTAAATTATTTATTAAATAAACCAGTTCTTGACCACCACACACAAAATGCGAAAATTTATTTTCTTTTTTTCGATGGAGCTTGTAGCATTGTACGTGTTTATTATATAATAATAATTTATTTTAGTTTATTTATTAATAGTTTATATAATAGTTTATTATATAATAACAGATTGAAAATTTTACGCACGGCTATCAGATTTCATGAACGCGTTTTCAAATTTGTACTTTTTAATTTCCTTTCAGTAAACACGCACACTCGCTTGCGACATAAACATAACGAAATGGTTACACTATGTTTCTTCTATTTATTGTTATTAATATTTTGTTGTTTGAGACTCATTTGTAAATGCGCGGACAGAAATGGAGAAGCTTGGCTTTTTGTACCGCTGTGTAATACAAATAAAGGAAATTAAATTATATTAATTCATATATTGCTTAAGATTATTGAAAAATATTTGCTCCAGATTCAATTTAATGCCCGTGAATGCGAATAATGCGCTGTATGAGAGGATAATTCTCTTGATCCCCATCGCGGCCTCCAAGATTCATCGCGCGCGTGAGTGCCTTTTGAGTCAGTGGGTCTGCCGTTTTATGTGTGCAACCCTTTGCGGGGCGATCGATGGCCTTTTCTGGTGCAGAGAGGGGGCTGATGGGCCCCGCGGGAGGTGGCGCGGGGACCGAGCCACCTGCCATCCTCCCGAGACTGCACCGCGCACACTGATTCATCCCGGCTGAAATTCCCTCGAACCCCTAATTCGCCGCTCCTTTTTAATGAAACCCCCAATTTTTGTTCCGAGGGACGATGACAACAACAGCACAAACAGCCTTTTTCCCCGAGTGTGTAAAATTAAAAGCACAATTAAATTGGCCGCAGCAGCTCCATAAAAGATGGGTATCTGCGCGACGACAACACACACGGCCGCTTAATACGAAAATGACTCAATTTGCTAGCTCGCGAGCTAACAACGCGCCGCCTCTTCTTTTTTATATGCGTATATTCTTAATTCATTCTCATCGGCGGAAGAGCCTTTTGCGGCGCGCCGGGTATAGAACTCGGCGTTTTATATATTTGAGTCGAAAAACGCCCGTCGGCGTTGTGCGCGGCTGGGACCGAATTCCTCCGCTCCCCCCACCACCTAATTGACCCGTAATTATCTTCAAATTATGCTCAAAGTGTGTTATTAAAATGAGCAGGGAAAAAGGAAGAAAATAGGCGCGGTGCTTTTACAAAAAAATGTTTTTGTGGTGATTTAATTTTCCTCTCCGACTTGATGACTTAATTTAGAGGAATGTATAAAATCGTTTAAGAGTCAAAGACAAATTAGAACTCGCAGAGCGAGGTTATGCAGCACGTTTCAGCGTGCAAGACGAGACGGTTGCATAAGCTTCCTGTGACAGAGATAAAAGTTGTAAATAAGCGGACAAGTTGTAAATAATTATTTTTAGCAGAGACCTCATGAACTTATAAGCCAACTTAGCATTGATCTTTGCTAATCTTGGATTAAAAGGTCAGGAATCCATAATTAATGCAGTCAATTTTAATTTATTATCATTCTTGCAGTTGGTATTTTTCCAAGATATATTATTATGATTGATGGTTTTCTTGACTTTACAGCGAATTGAAAAATTCCTGGAACGTGGATAGTATTGGATAGCATGTTGTGTGCGTTTGAATGTTTGTGGCTAAATCATAAAATACAATACAAATAAAATAAAATCATCAGGATCATGTAAATAACATCAAAAAGCCTTGAAGTAAGGATTTGAGTAGTTGAAGTAGTTCCCTTATTTTATTAGATAAAACTAATTATTTGGATGGGGATGAGCTATTAGCGTATTTCGAAAACAAAAATATAATCTCTCTAGTCATTCTCATCAGCAGTACTTGAAATTGGAGCAATACTAAAAATTTCAAAGCCAAAACGTTTTCCAAAAAAAAAAAACTACAATTCAAGGCCCTTCCAGCTATAATTACATATTTTAGTTCCCTTCACTTCGTGCGTTCAAATGCAAATTTATAAATAAATGCCGTGTAACATTCAGCTGATGTGTGCTTCGTCTCTCATCTTTTGTTTCGCGCGACCAATAGACATACTAAAAAACGCAAATCCTTTCAGCACGATGCTCATTCCGTTGTTTTATTTCAACACACGCGCAAGGGGAGCAGGTGTTTTTGCTTCCTTTCTGCGGCGCAAATGTATAATCATACAAAACGCAATATAATGACATCATCTCATTTTTTTCTCTCTATGTTCCATCTCGATAAGCGCGCGTGCGATTTCAATACCAAATAATTTCCTCTCCACTTTGCTCTCTCGGTTTTTGCTTATTTCCCTTTCACAGAGAGCTGTAAAAGTTTGTTACTTTTCTCGAAAACAATAATTTTCTCTCTTTCTCGTCTGTCCGTAATTTCAGCTCTTGAACCGCGCGAGGGGAGATAAGAAAGCAAATTGTTTGTCAGATAGCCGCGATAACGACGGGAGAAAAACGCGAAAAGAAGCATTGCACGGCAGGAAAAGCAGACTAATAAGCACTTTTGTCCCCCTCTAACATTTCCAAAACCGAAATTACCGAACCTCCGGCCTATGCAAACACGAAAAAACTTATTTTCAACATACGCATACATATATTCGAAAGGGATTTACTTTCCAGATTTATCGCCGCCTGCGAGAGGGAATGTCGCGCAGAACCAGTTTGTTGCCATTTCGTGCTTTTTGCCACCTGAATACGCAGACGACGAGTGTGAAATAAAGTTTTGACTTATGTGGCCGTTCGGTTTTTATCTTTTGCTGCCGCCGTAGCTGCTGCCGCTGCTTAGCAGATTTATTCGCGCGTGGGTTTCGCACCGCGGTCGTTTGTGTTCAACTGAGAATAACTCAATTCAATCGCACGGACGCGCAAATTTATGGCACTCACTTTTCACACGCAAAAAATAAAGATTGGAAAGGAATGTAGTGGATATTATTAAATATGCTTTACATTGCAAGCTGTTTGTTTTGAAAATTTATTACGAAATCTCTAATTCTGTAATCCACGGTGGGATTAACTTTAACGCGCTTTTCTCATCAATTGAATTTGTAACGCAGCTAATCTGTGAAACCTGCATAGAATTAAGTCAAGAGTAATTGAATTCTATTAAAACATGAATAAATTTATGGTTATTTATTTGCACTCTGTATACACAGTTTGTTAGTTTTTTTTATTTAAAATTTTGTTTTCTACATGCAGAAAAATTAATATATATAAAATAATTATATATTTAATGACAAATGCAAAAAAATAAAAACTCCTGTAAAAGCTATTCCAATCTGTTTTTCGGTCTGTTGATTTATATTGAAAATTATTGTAAATTCGGGTTAAAATAAGCATCGATCCAATTGATAGTTTAAACAATTTGTTCTAAAATTGCAATAATTAAAAGAAGACCCTATTACAGTTAAATTTCACATTCGGTCAATTTACTCAAAAAATTTAAGCGCTTGAGAATGTACATACTCTTTGGCTCTACCCAACGGTGTATGGCACTTTTTGGGAAAAACTTTTGTTGAGAAATAAAATAAGATTTCAAGCAGGGAGACAATCCTCATCATTTGAAAAGCATAATTTCTTTGCAGCTACTTTTTTCAAAAACTTTCCTTTGGTCAATTTCGGCTTCAACTGAATTCATCAGGATTAAATTAAACTAAATTAATAGGGCAGCAAGGATTTCCCGAAGTTTGGCAAAATCAATCCTCTTTTAATGGGATTTTAATATTACGGTTAAATAGAGTAAGCGAATCAAAATTAATTAACTCTCAGAGCTTTAAATTTTAGCTCGCCTTGATAGTTTAAATCGGTTAATAAACTGAACAGAAGTATACAATGTTAGATTATTAACCTTCTGAAATAAAATTTTAAGAGAGTCGTGCTTACAAGCAACAATAAATTTCAAAGGCAAATTTAGAGATATAAACTTTGCTTGACAATTAATTTTCATACTTGCCAACATTGATCTATCTTTTCATGGCGATCAAACATCACATTAAGCACGCGGCGTATACGTTTTTCTCCGGGTTTTATGGCTCGCCTGACTTTCGGCCGTTTGCTGCCTTTTCTCTCCGCCCGTGTGTACACTCTCGGCCATATCGGAAACAATAAAGACATTAAATGTGCCCTCTTGCCGCTATATTCCACCTCATGTTGTGTTTTCCGATCGCTGCCGATTTTTTTCCTCTGCTCACATTTTGCTCATTTGCGCCGCGCGCATACTCAAAATAATAACATATAGCAGCCGAGCGAAAAAATTAATGGAATGATCGCGTGCTCGAAATTCATTCGGCTCACTTTGTTATTATTGGTTATTCATGCTCGTTTATATTCATAATTCACGATTTGCTCGAGTCCGGCCGGCTGATTGAAACGAGACTGTGTGGTCCTGCTTGCGGAGCCAGAAAATCCTCCAGGAGAGATTTTCCCTGATTGAAAGCGTTAAACAATCGACCCGGTCCCAGCTGGACGCCACTGTTTTATTTTTTGCTGCCGAAAATCACGTGCGACTGACGCTAATTGGTTCTCGTCGTCCGCTTTCACGCTAATAATTTAAGCTTTTTGTCGTCACCACTGTGCCAGAAACAGGATGTAACGCATACTATCATAAGAAAAAAGCTAATGTGGCGCCGCTTGGTCTACTCAGTGTCCAATTAATCGGATTTGTAGTTCGTAATGAAGAGGAGTTATTTAAAGTCAAGGAATTGTATGTGAATCTGTGGTTAATTTATTCTATTTAGACTATTATGCAACAATCTCTGGGTGTAAAATTGTAGACACAGAAATTATTCTTTCTGGTCCAGCAGATTATTTAAAATTATTTTTAATTCTAAAATAACAATAAATAATGACAAAAGTCAAACATTATTTGTTACTTTTTTAAATTTAAATATTTAATAGATGTTTGAAAAAGTATTTAACGTATTTACAGTAAAAATGGAATTTACTGTTATTATTGAAAAATATTATATTATAGAATGAGTAGTACAGTATAAAAAAGCTCTTTAATTCTTATTGTGTTTGCACTTTCTTTTTATGTAGCTAATGTATTTAATTCTTAAAATAGTCTGCTAGCCTGAGTAGTGGCTTTCTAGAAAAAAAAATCATTTTTTCAGCCCTTGCTGGACAGGTTTGAAGTATGTGTATCATTTGCTCCAGATTTTAAAATATTTCAATGATTTTTTGTTATAGGAGTATAGGACTCTTAGAGAGTTTGAATTAATTCAAATTTATCTTGACAATTATTTCAAGATATTTTTTACACTAAATTGTCAATGGTTGACGCTGTAAAACAGCAACATACTAATTTTCTAGCACGTTGCAAACAGCTTTCCCAATTTAAATTACATTTCGTTTTTGAAACGCATTCGTCAGCCGGCTGCATGCAGTGTATAATAATGAAACGTCAAGCGAGCGAGTTAAGAATCAATCAGAGTGACGGCAATTCGCGTGCTCGCGGCGCTGAGCGAAACAATTTGGCCGGGGGTGCGTAATTACACCCTCGGCCGGCGAGTAACCCTTTCTTTTTGCACCCGCGAACGAGGAAAGAAAACAATTTGTTTCGCTCGCATGCCGCCGTCAAATAATTGGGACGTGGCACGCGAACGCCGCGCTGAAAATGTCTCAATTCGGTCTGATAACGAGGCTGTAGCAGAAATTGAAAACTGTTTTGGTGGGTGTTGCAGGCGGCAACGGCGGAAACAACGGCGGCGACAACTCGGCCGACGACGACGACGGCGGCAGCGGCTCGGGCAAGCGGCGCAGGTCGCGTACCAACTTCAACAGTTGGCAGCTGGAGGAGCTGGAACGCGCCTTCCAGGCCAGCCACTACCCTGACGTCTTCATGCGAGAGGCCCTCGCCATGAGACTCGACCTCAAGGAGTCCAGAGTTGCGGTAAGAAATAAATAAAAAAATAATACATAAAGAGTTGATAAATAGTTAGACTAATACCTAGGGCTGTAATTTTAGACGATCGATTATGGACAATTTTATCTGAGCTTCAAACTTTGATGAGTTTATCAAATGAGCATGGATGACGCAAATTGAAGTCTATTCAACCACACTTGAAATTATCTCTGCCAAAACCAGCTAATATGTTCAGTTTGGCATAAATCGTGTGCTCGAGCATGATTTTATCTTTATAAATAAATAATATGCCTATCTATAGTGTGTGAGAAATTGACTATTTCGCCTTGGCAGTTGACAAATCCTTTTAACAAATCCCAGCACCTTTTTCGCGCGTATTTTTTTCCTTTGAAGGACGACCTAGATCTTGACTAAATGTGACACCAATTGAATGCCCAGAACAATATTTTACGTTATCTATTGGGGTTTTCAATGTTTTTACACGCGACGATTAACAAATTGTTCCATTTTTTCCAGTATTGTCACCACCAAATCTCGAGTCCTAACAGTCAGAATTGCAAAAACTGCACACCATTTGACTCATTTCTACCTACCCTAGATAGCTGAAGGGTTTCGAGGGTGATCCACCCTCATCCCCCTTCCTCCCCATGCATTGCAGTAATGAAAAAAATCGCGTCGTCAGAAATTTATTCACTGATCACAACACTCCATTATTATTTGAAATCTACCCCCAAACTACTACCTTTTACCCATTTTAGAGAGTGAAAAGGTTACAAATAAAAAACCAAATAGTAGAACCAGAAATTTCATCATCTTTACTACTCAATTTTTCCTACGCAGTCGATGATTTCAGGAAAAAAATTACTTGTAAAAAACATAAATTAATAACCATTATTTATTCCAAAAATTGTGATTTAATTAAATCTCAATTAAAAAGGCCGTTCAGTCGGAGGATACAAATATATTAAGAGAAAAGTGGTTTTATTTTTAAGTAATTATAACCAAGAACATCTTTTGAGTGTTCTTAATTTAAAAAACAAATATGGAAAATTACTTACGTTGAATCAAGTTTGTATATAGTTGCAATAACTAGTCTCTAGTTCTTATTAAACGCACATAGCAGGTTGAACTTTAAATTAACGCTATACTTTTTATTAGATAACCCGCATCAGACCTGATTAAAAATTAACACCAAGTAGATTTCTGATCTGTATAAGTAACCGTAACAAATCCTTTTCATTCAGTAAATTTAAAGATATATTTTTTCTTTAATTTTATACATATTGTGTTAAATAATATTTTTAATAAAAATATTTTGTAAAATTCAAAAAATACAAATAATAAATTTACACTAAGGAAATAAAATGTTAAATTAGATAGCAACTAGAAATATATTGTCTAGTTAGTTAATTTCACTGTTCTTTGTTTTTTCAAGTAGTACTAGATCTTATTTTTATGGTTGAAAATGGAACTTGGACGCAGGCTACACTTTTGATTCTTCAGGTGGAACATGTTTCATTCAAGCAGTTGTAAAGAAAGAAAAATGGAGAGAAGAAAAGCAGACGTTTTTCTCTTTTCAGAAAGAGAAAAAGAAAAGTGACAGCAGCTTATTATTTGCGGAAATTTACGAGCTGGTTGTGAGCTGCGAGCGAGTGAGTTAGTGTGTTGGTGCGCTTGTAATTTTAATTCATTGTGCGAGCGGCCAAGAGAGCATGCAGGAAATAAAATGGGAGCCTTTTATTCGCTGCACGGGGCGGTTAATCAAAATTTATAGCAATCGTAAATTAGCGTTTTCGCTGCTCTTTATTGCTCGGCGCGTCGGCCGAGCACGAAACCTTTTATACATCTTAATTTAGAAAATTGTTATTGCTCCAGCCGCGCGGCAAACCTGACCAGCAGCGAAAGATGAAAAATACACTTGAACCTATACTCCGTATAAGTACGTTGCCGCCACCGTCAGCAAATTACACACGTGAAAATGCGTCAAGTATATATACAAACTACACACATACACAACAACAACTATCCTAACACGATGCCAACAGCGTTAATGAAGCTGAGTGCACCTATTAGACGTTTTGTTAACTATCTGCTTAACGTGATTCATGACCAGCACGTGCGTGATAAACTGTGATGATTGTACAGCTTGTGATTGTTAATTTTAATTTAGAGGCACACACTTCTGGGATAAAAAGACTGGAGGAGGAGCATGGATCAAAGTTTGTCAATGAAACGGTTGATCTTGGAACAAAATAAGGCAAATAGCGTATATATTTTGACAAAATGTAAGATATTTTAGGCCTAAAAGAGCTCAACATTAGGGTTGCATTTTCTTACCATTCGTTTTTTACGCCTCTACTTTTTACCTTTATTAACTAGACAATATTTAACAATTCCTTGCGTAAGACAATTTTTTCTGCATCTATCCGAAACTAGCAGATATTGAGGACAAAATGTTACCGCTTTGTATAGAGTAATTCATTTAATAACTTTATTCCTGCCCTCAATTTCGAATTTTCAATAGAATTCTTTCTTACTACTGACTCAGCTAAACTCGAGTTATGCATTTTGTTTTTGAAGGTAAAATACTGCTGATCTGAGGCCTGCGGGGCCGAAACAGCCGCTGTTACAGAACAAGAACGTGTTAATCAATTATTACTTTTCAAAATTTCACTTATCCATTCTCAATTGACCCTCGGAAAGCTCAGCCATTCGATGTTTTCAAATTTCATATTATACATAGTCGTTTTGGCAACTTCTTTGCTATATAGTTTTCTGGAGGTTTCTTTTTAAATTACTTTTTTATAACAAAAATAAATGTTCTTTGTTAATGATAAAATACATTGTATTTCCTTAATGTTGTTAGAACAAAAGCTTGGGCAAAGCTATAATTTACCTTGGCCAGACGACAGGTTTGTAATCAAGCCATATTGAAAGGCGCGGCTTTTCATATTTTTCTCTCGTTATTCTCGCGCTGCTTATCACTCAGTGGGATTTATGTTTTCTTCTTGACAGGTGCAAATGCGAGCGGGTTGACGGCTCAATTTTTCCAAAGGGGCTACTGCCGTTTTCCAGCCGCAGGCCGAGAGCCGTCGTGTTTTACATATACGTTTGAGTTGCATGTCACGAGCCAATTTCAGCGCGCGCGATCCACAAAAGTGGCCTACGCAAAGCACTGCAGCTCGGCGGCAGCAACAACGGCGGCGGCAAAACGCAAATTTCGCGTGATCAAATTTGCATCTATTGAAAACGAGCCGCCTTTCAATTAATTAGCTCGCTCGTTCTCTTTCTGCCCCGCTTGCCTTTTCCGTTCGCGCAGCAGCAGCGGCGGCGGCGGCGAGAGAGAAAGACGCGCGCACGCGATTCAATTTGCTTCGCGCCCCCCAAATTAAAATCTCGCCGACAACTCGATTTACGGCCACGAAAACAACAACTCAATTATCTCGGCCTGCGGACCGAGCGGCACGCCAAGCCGCTGAATCGAAACGCAAAACGTTATTTCTTAATCAAATTTCTATTAATCAGATCTCAAACAACGTCGGCTCGGGAAACGCTTAATTGAGCAGAAATTATATCGCTCGTATATAATTACGGGAAGTGATTGGAGTCGAGCCAGTTTGCGACATAAAACTTTTTAAGCCCATAAAACATCAATTACAGCGGGTTTTAAGTCGCCGCAGACGCATAACGCATAAACTTTGTGTCAAAATGTGTTCAATAAAGATGCAATTTATTTTCCACTTCAGGTTTCCGATTAATTTGAATTTTCTTTTATGAATAATCCATGGTTCTTACATTTTACGTTCAAAAGTTTTACACTTAAACAATTTAAATGCATGAACCACCTCCCCGCTCCCCAAAAAAAGGATTATTGAGTTTGTTGGAGGAAGAAACCTTTAAAATTAGGAAAAAATCGAAAATGATAATTTAAGAAAATATTTTAAAATTATTATCATTTTCTGGTTCAAGAAATTTTATTTAAAATTAATTTACAGCACTCGGCCGTGTTTCATGACTGATTTTGGTTCCTCTTGTCAAGAAATATCCGATAGAGTGTGCCAAATGCACCCATGCTTATATTTTGGAAAGATTTCTATACAATTGAGATATTCAGTTAGAAAGAAAAAGATCCCTCCAATTTTAAGGCCACAAGAAATTTGTAGCTATTTTTTTTTCAAAATGTTGCCTTGCTGGACTATAATTTGCGTTTTGAGTTGTTGTTTTTTTATTTACTTTAATTAGAAAAACTAGTAAAAATTTTTTGATTGAGAAATAAAAAGATTATCTATCTAAGTTTCAAGAGGGAATTTTTTTACATTGAAGCTCTAAATTTCATTTAAAATATTTAAAAGGGGTTTCTTTTCCTTTTTTCTTTTGTTAATTTCGTGGATATATCCTGTGGGGAACCAGCCAAATGGGCGGAAACAATAAAAAAGCAGAGCCCGGTGATTTTCCGGCCGTTGGCGTGCAACCAAAATGCAAATTCCGTCGAGAGCTACACCTTTCCTCGGCGGGAAAGATAAAAGTCATCCAAATTGCAGCCTTTCGCGAGAGACTGGATGTAAAACACACCCTCTATCGGCGAGGGAAAATGCAGAGGGGATGTGAATATTGCGGTGTGCATGTCAGAGTGCAGCGTTTTCACGCGAGAGAAAAAAACAGCACACGTAGGAAAGAGATCAGAAAGGACGCAGAGGGAAAATAAAAATATCTGTGTAGTTTCTGGGGAGGTTTCCAGGCGAAAAGGCTCCGGGGATTTGATGTGTAGGGAGCGAGAATGTAATAGTGGTAAATGTCAAGAACAATTCCCTCTCACAAAAGAGATGAGCAGGGAAGTAGGAAAATATGATTTTGGACTCAAAATGCTGCTGGTTCAGGAGAAAAACAAAAAATTTGAGACAAAACCAGCCCGTTAGGAGTGTCAAAGCAATGAAAAGTATTTGAGAATTTCAAGGGATCTATGATACCGGCTGCTCAATATCAAAGTGGTTGTTTAAATGCTTGGAAGTAATGCTCAAGTAGTTCAACAAGCTGGAAGGTGCCACTTGCTGATTTTCGCACCATTCCAGCGTCTTTAGGGACAAATTTTTGGCGTTTCAATAATAGAACTCGGTGCGGGCAGTCGGAAAGATAGCCACATTTAACCCATAGCTCCTCTGCGGCCACTCAGGCTACATGTTATCCGCTCGGCACCCAGATGGGCTGAGCAGAGGTTAAAAAAATATTGAAATTTAACATCAATTTCAGACATTAAAACAAATGCTTGAAACTTTTGACAAGGTGTTTTGAATTAATTCTTGATAAAAATTAGTGCAAAAACATACGCTCTCTCTTTCTAAATAATCGTATATTGAACGATAATTGCACTTCCGCCACTCAAAGCCATAGCCAGATTAAAAAGAAGCATGGGAGAATATGAATTATGGCTGCAATTACAAATTAAATTTCCCTCTCCTAATTGCAGGCCGTCGTCGTGTTTAGGATAATATAATAATCTTTGACGTGTCCTTAATACTTATATTTTCACTGCTATTATAACACACACAGCATCTGCTTAGATTTATGGCCCATCCTGTGCACTAGCTGGCTGCTCCTCTGAATTTCCGACCGAGTGTAATTGTTTCGAGAGAGGCGCGCGGGTCGAGAAAGAGGAGGAGGAGGCGATCCATCAATTTAAACGACGCTTCGCCATCAGCAGAGCACAAAATAATACAACATTATTAGCTATCTCTCTCTCCCAGCGTTTATTTATTTATTTATTAAGGTGCGCGGCGAACAGCAACACACAGAGCCGTTCGCGTTTTGACGATGAACGATGAGAAAATTCAGGCAATAAAAATTAATAAAGGTCCCGACCGCGAGCTACAACTTGATATTGTAAAAAAGCAGTAAAAATTTGTATTTCCAGGGTAGACGCGCATAAAAAAGGGTTGCGGCAGCTAGTCGCGTGATTTGTTCTCTCGAATGGGGCAAATTGTTTTCCCAATTAGCCCGGGCCGGTGTACACACAGATTTTTTTATAACTCGGCGCGCGGAGTTTATTGAAAAAGGATAGAGACATCAGCAGGTAGAAAAAGAGGAGCAGCGCGATATCGCGCGCACTCTGTTGTTACTACTATTATTATTATTGTACAAAAAGCGGGGATAAAAAATGTGTACAAGAGAAAATAATATTCTAAGAGATGGGATCTCGTCTTCTTCTCCTTTTCGAGTGCAGCAGCCTGTTATTACCGGCGAACCACCTCTCGTCCGCCGCCGCTTATAATATTATTTCTCTCCAAACACGGCGCGCATCACGTATACATATCTCGCTGCTTTTTCTGCTGCTCGGCTCACTCGCCGGCCGGTCGGGTAATTTTGGTGTGTGTTAAGTCGAAATTGAGAGGAACGAAAATATGCTGCTGCCCGCGGGCTGCGATGTCGAACCGAAATCCGGCCGCGGCGACGAGCGAGCTGATTGAATTCGCCTGCTCTTTCTCTATATCTCGTGTAATCCTAATAAAATGTCTCAATCCGAGTTTGAGTGCTGATTTATTGCAGCAGCCGCGAGGCTCGAATTATTATTATACACAATTTTTCGCGAGACGCCAGTAATTTCCTTCCACTCGGCGACTCAAGTGCTGGCTGGCCTTTTTCTTTTCCTTTTTTGATTTATTGCCGCTATTCAAATTGCCGAATGCGAAAAGCGATTCGTCGTGCTGGCTGGCCAAATTACCGCCGCAAACGTCTCAATTCGTGCGCTGCCTGCGAACCAATAAATTAAGCCGGCGCTGCAACAATTTGCGTCAGTAGAGAGGTAGATAATTAAATGTTTGGAGCGAACCGGACGGGCAGCAGATTGAAATTGCCGCGCGCGTATAATCAAACGCCTCTCTATACTCGCCGGGCATTTGTGTATGCGCGATGCAAAATAATAATTAAGTCGTTTTCTTTCAATAAAACGGGAATTCGTAATTAAAAGTCCGTCATCCACTTTTATGAGGTGATAAAATGAATATTTATGTGTTTGATTGAGAGTGATTATCTTGCGCATAAATTTAAAATGTTTTGTAAGCACAACCAAGCATAACATTACACATTCGTTGCATGGTTTATTTATTTTACAAATTTCAGGAAAACGAACTATGGTATTAACTTATTTTGATAGAATTGAAATTTAAAAAAAAAACTACTCTACTCGACATTAATCTAAGGGTTAACTTTTTGAAGAGAGAAGCCTCATCGCTTGTTGATCTGAGCAGTAATTAACCTGTAAAAAGTTTTACACCGCAGTATATAGCTCTGCGGGAGCAAATTTAATAGAGAAAGAATGTAGATAGATCTTTTTACACCCTATAACTTGCTCTTTACGACAACTCTCTCTTTTATTGCAGTACTTAAGAAACATTTATCAACTGGCATATTAAGTAAGACTTGACCGGTGGTCAAAGTCTTATGTAGAGTCATTAGCCGCAGTCGATATATTATCATTTATCAAATTTGCATCTATATAACGTCCAAGGTCTGATAAATGTTATTTGTTTTGTTCTCAGGTGTGGTTCCAGAATCGGAGGGCCAAGTGGCGGAAAAAGGAGCACACAAAGAAGGGACCGGGCCGGCCGGCGCACAACGCGCATCCCCAAACGTGCAGCGGCGAGCCCATCCCTCCGGAGGAGCTGGTGCGCAAGGAACGCGAGCGCAGGGAGAAGAAAATCATGAAGTCGCTGGAGAAGCAGCAGAAGAAGCTGGCCCTGAAAGGTATCCACGTGGACCTGGAGGCGTTGCGCAGGGACTGGGAGGCGCAGCAGCGGCGCCGCCTGGGCCGGTCGGGGCCGCTGGGCCCCGGGGGTGAAACCAGGTCGCCGTCGAGCTGCGGCTCGTCCAGCATACGCGACGGTGAGATCGACGTGGTGGGGGAACTGAGCTCTGACATCGGCATCGACGACTCGGACGATGAAGAGGTGATCGTCACCGACGACGAGCCACCGTCGCCGCCAATGCCGCAGTCGCAGCGCCCCAACCCCTTCAGCATCGAGTCACTGCTAGCCCGCGGCGCCAGCGGCGCCCCCATCTCGTGATACGAATGCTCCCCTCCGCCCGCCCTACCTCCCCCTCCCCGCTTCTGCCGACAGAGGAGAAGGACCGACCAATCGCGCACATATCAGCTGCGGCTACCCAGTCAGTGATTTCTTTGTGTTTGTTAATTGTGAGAATATGTGGACGTTTATGGAGGAAGGACCTGTCCTCGAACAGGGGAGAGTGATGCCAGCTCAGGTTCTCGGGTGCGAACCGCCGTTTAATCGCCAAAATGCAAAATTGAATTTAATAAATACAACCGAATAATGCTGAAAACTCAACACCTTATCCAGAATGATCAAGCGTAGATTTAATTAAGTCTTTTGAATCGGAGACTTGGAGTAGCACTCGAATTTCATTTTTGGCAGTGCCAATCGATTCCTGAAGTGTCGAATTAGATTATGAAGCTGAATCAATCGGCCAACAATTCGACTCGACAAGCCGAAGTTCAGTGGGAACTTTAAAACCGTTATTGATTTGAAACTATATAGTCACAAAAACGCTGATGATGACGAAACAAGGGAAGGGTTGATTGTGGTTCGCTAATTGGCCTTTGACGTAGAGACGATCAGCCAGCAGCAGCCAGCAGCCAGCCTCGTTGCTTAAATGCTTGCGCTGGCTGTCACTGTGGCGCTGCTGTCTGGATCTTGCTAGATCATTGCTACGTCCAATCGGGGCACTGCTATTTAACTGATTGGGCACTGGAGTCCTTGTCCTTTGTGGCACATTTTACTAGTTTCAGACCAAAACCACTTAAGTATCTGTTCTTGCGTTTCCGTTGACTTTCGGCATGTCGTGTCGAACTGTCAACAAAGCGATTCGTCTGCCAAACTTAATTCGACCTTTATAGGAATCGATTGACTGTCAAAAATAAAATTCCAATGCTAAATCAAGTGAGTCATTTTGTTGCAAATAATAAAGTATTTTGGAAATGGCAAATTAGAATTTTGCATTTTTGACGGACACGCGTGGCCGACACCGAGAAGCACGTGCGCAAATCTCATTTTCATTTCCGTGTAAATATCGACTCTCTTTAATCGCCAGCTCTCTGCTAATGATGATAATTATTATATTATTACTGTGTAATTACAGCTCACTCCAATATTAAACGTACGAAAAGCAAAGAAAACCGACAATGCGTTTCACTTCCCGCACCTCCTTTGTTTTATAGTCCGCTTTTTTCTCTCCGCAGCACTATGCATAAAAGACGAGCAGAATATAACCCATCTATCGCAGCTGCAGTAACGCAATTGACTCCCTCGTGGCGGTGTGTGCAATTAAATTGGAGTAATTACTCTGATTAGCGGCGGTGGTTTCCCAGCAGCAGCGACAGCCAGCGATCGAAGCTCTTCATTATCTATTTAAGCGGAATGACGCCGCATAAATTAAATCAGCCGGCGTCTCTCTCCATATATACGTGTGTATTTTATGGCGGAACAAATAGATTGATGAAGCGCATCTATTTTCATTTTTTTCGCAACATTTTTCACCGTGGTGCACTTCAATTTAATTTGCATTATTTGCGCTGTCAGCACGAACATATGGCAAAGACGTGCTCTATTAATTTTTGAATGATGATTTAGAGCTCGTTTTGCATTAGTTGAGATGATTTATTACTGTTTTGTTTCCTGAATATTTCAAGAGGCACTGTTCAATTGGATAGAAAGGGAATATTGATGGCTTGCTCAATTGCAACAGACGTGAAAGCTTCAAAACTACCATTGCTGAAAAGTACAATGCCTGTTTATCGCCTAGAATCTCCATGAAACTAAAGCTATTAAATATTTAATATTTAGCGTACGTGCGATGGCAATCTTAATTAGGTGTCTAAAACGTGAGGCTTTTCAGTGACACCTCGAAACGCGAGCTACGATATTTTTCGGTATAATGAGGTGCGAATGTAAGAAAATAAAAAGAATGGTGTCTGTTTTTCTTCTTCTCTCAATCTGCATGTGGCCACTTTAATGAAAATTGCCGAATATCACGCACACTCGCGTCTTTTTGTGCTTTTAATGGAGAAAACTTTGTTTGCAGCTGTCGATGCGTCCGCAAGTGGAAAATTATCGCGTAGAAAATAATTTCGTTTCTTTTAATTATCATCATCACTCACTGTTTAAACTCTTTCTTCTCGCCGACGAATAAATTAGAAAAATTCACACGCACACGTTCATCTCTCGCGCTCAAATTATCTTCTTACTTTATTGCCGCGCACGATGAAAATTAAACTCCGGCCATTATTGGCGCCGCGGAAGAATCCACGCGATTTTTATCAGCGAAATGCGAGATAAGAATACTTAACATTCCGATTGGCCGCGATTGGAATTAAAGAGAGACCGATTTTATCTGATTTTCGCCCAGATAAGATCTGAGTTTGCGGCGAGGAATGCGCGCGCTTTGTTCACTTGCACGCGGCGTAATTGATGCAGTTGGCGCAGGAATTAAGGACGCTTTTGTTCCAAATGCGTGTGTCGATTCCGAAGCCACTCGGTCGGCTCCCTTTTAATTACGCTCAAACATCTTCGCTTTCAATATAAAATCCAACAGCAGGCGTACAAAAACAATTCATGCGTGTTGAGTAATTTTTAATCGTGCAACCCAAAGCCGTCTCTGATACAACAACGAGAGTACACATACATTGTGTGGTAGTGCAATTATTATTCCAAAAGCTCAACTTTTGAAAGAAATATAAAAACAGATTTTGATGTAGACTTGCTTCAAATTATGATTTTTACAATTTTTCTCTGCTCGGCAAGACGAATCAAATTACATCCGATTTTCATACCTTTGGAAAGATTTGGATTATTAAAAAGTTTTTCTAAAAGAAAATTGCGTGCAGAATTTTAACGGCTTGTAGTTGAGTTTTATTTTATTTTTAAAGGTAATTTTCATTAAATTAGGCTTTAATTTGGCTAATATCTCAAAAGATTTTTGCAGCTAACATAACTTGCTAGTTAATACGGTTAAATTTTTAAAAAAATTCCAGGATACTTTAATAATTACAATTTGATTAGTTTTTTGCTCCAATTAATTAACAAAATAATTTCTAATCAGAAAAATTTAGACAATCCAGATTACAATCGTCACGATTAATATATATACCTTATATTGTAGCTGTTACAGCCGTAAAAAGTCTCCATTCTATTTTCATCTGCTAAGACATTAAAAACGTATATCTTCGTTCGACTTGTCACATAAACCAAATCTTTAACTGGCTTTTTGACCAAATAAAACATTTTCAAATACATAGGAAATTCCATGTGATATCTCTAACAATAAAAAATAAATATAATACACCCCGAAATGTGAAAGCTCACTGCCGCAATTATTATCGCTTGAAGTAATCAAAAGGAGACTAAACCGTTCTCGTTCTATATTTTTTCGTCCATAATCATTATTTTCCACTCAGAAAGCAGTTAAAGCGTTAAAGTGCACATCCTGGAATGCACCTCCGAATGATCCTTTTTATTTCGTTTTGGAAGAATTGAGACATTAAGCCGTTTCGAAGCAATAAATTTATTTCCCTCCCTCTCCGCTCTATTTCCTTGGAAATTTTCCCTGCACTAACAAAAAGCTCGCGGGGTGAAGGAAGAAATAATTACACGGCAGCACTTCTCCAGAACTCACGGCCTGCACGTGAAATAGTGCTTTTTATACAACTTCTCTCGTTGTTTTGTTGGGTTTAGTTCTGTGATTAGCGCTCTTTTTGCTCCATAATTTGGCTGCGGGCACACGAGAAGGAGAGAAAATAAGCGGCCCTCCGCTTATTGTTTTATAATCACACACACGCTGGCCAACGGGGCAAATAAAAACGTCTTTTTCAATCGACCAGCTCGGAAATTACACGGCTCGTTCGCTGCCTGCCTCCACCCGACTGCGGGCGCTTTTTGAATATCGCAGGCCAGAAATGATGTTATTAAATTTTATTCCCTCTTTCTCGCCAACATTCACGGTGAATGAATTAAGAAAAATGAAACGCGTTCGTGTTTATTATAAGCAGAGATGATTGATGGTGCATATTTCTTTCGCACGGGGAAAATAAGAGAAACGATTCGTCAGCGCTGTGTGGTTTGATTAAATTGCTTCTGCTTTTCCCGATTTTTTCATCGCGCGCGCGGTGGTCTCGTCGGGCACCGCCAAGAGCAAGGGAGCCCCGCGGGGGGCGCCTCGCACACCTCAATTACCCCCTCCGGCGGCTAAATTGGACCGCGATAAATGAGAATAAAATCAAAAGCTTCCGTTTTTTTCTCCATCACTCGTTCAATTCTCTTTGGTGAACACCACCTGCTTTTCATTCATACCGCGGGACGACGAAAATTGCCTCAAAAGTGTGGGAAAGCTTTAAAGGATTCTATTTCCACCGAAATAAGAAAAAGAAATTTATCATTTATAGGTGATAATTCAAAAATGACTGCTGTGAAGAGAATCGTGTTTCCTTTCTTGGTCTGAAAATACAGGAAAAGGTTGCTAATTCGAAACATGCCACTAAATAATTAACTTCTCTTTGTCCAGGAAATTGTGAGAGGAAAATACAGAGATCCGAGCCTGTCCTGTTGCTCAGGTCGCACAAAAGGAGCGGCAGTTGAGAGGGCAAGCATACAGCGTAAAAATAATGATCTTAATGTTTATTCTGAACATGATGGATATATTCTGCGAGAGCCCAACAAAGGCTGTTGAACAACTAATTTAAAACACGTGGTTAAAGTGTTGATTATTTATCAATTCAAATTATAGAAGGGTGTTTCCGAGAGTAATTTGCAATTTTTAAATTTTTGTTAGAGTATGTCATCCTGAAGTTCATAAAATTGAGAATATCTCGAGTTTAAGAATAAAAAAGATGCATAATTAGCCAGCCTAAAAAACAAATTTAGAGCACGTTTTGTATAATTCTTCAAAAGCTTGAGAAACTTTTGACTTAATTTTTAATTTCTGAAATATCTCAAAAACACCATATTTATTTTTTGTGAGTATGGGAGTTGCTGTGTGTATAGCATTCGTAGAGACTTTCGGATCAAGATGGAGATACTTTTAGTTTGTGAAATATACAGGATCAATGGCTGAAAAAGGTATTTGTAGATAAGGTTTGATCAAAATTTAAACGATTTGCTGATTTTCACCCTCTCGGAACATGCTGCAGATTACCCCTGAGGTCACAAGACCATCAGAACAGGTTAGGAATCGAACCCTGGCGTCAGGGTAGCCGTCGAGGATCGATATAATTAAATTCCCATGTATAGCTACAATATTGACTCCACCGGGCTCTGGATTTGTTCGACTTGCAAGATCTGCGCACACCGTACGAACGGCCAAGCTTTCAGAATATGTGAAATTTTACCCTTTGGAAGCTATCAGGGTGCCCGCAACCTCATTTTGTTCGTAAATATCATTTTGTTGAATTTGTTTTAATTTTTAATAAAATTGGAAATGTTCATTTTTAATGTGTAAGTTTCGACAGAACATTAATATTTATAGGGTGCATATTCATACTGACTTATGTAAATATGTTACTCATTAAACAATCCAATCTGATTTTTAAAAATCATTTAATTTTTGTCTTTGCAAATTTTGTATTTACAATTTGACGTTTAATGTCTCTCAATTTTCATAGCAGAGAAAGTGCAAGGTCAAAAGAGAGAAAAATTCGTTGACGAGGGTTATTTTGGGGGTGCTTGAAACCATTCACTCGAGCAGGCTGCGAGTTCGACGAAGTATAATTTTCGGTCCGCGCGGCCGGCAGAGAAACGCGAACGTGTAATTATGTTTGCGCAGGTATAGCAGAAATAATAAATAATATAAAAAAAACAGCCCAGCACGTCTTAATTGAAAAGCAACGAGGCCCAAGTGTTTTCCGTCGGCTAATTTCGCTCTGGGGCCTCGGCGAATCGCGCACAAAAACCTTTTTCTCTCGCGCTCTCGTTTCACGTCTCAATTTTCAAATTAATTTTCCCGTCTGACGTGCCGAGGTCTTAATTACTCATTCCTTTGTTTCCCTCTGCTCGCTGAGCAATTTTCGCACCTGCTGGCTGCGGGAAAACATCGACGACGACGACGAATCGTCTAATGCGATTTCTGCGCTTTTTTTCATTGCCCCGCAAACGATCGAATTACAAGATTTGCGCGCGTGCAAAATTAAGAAAGCCACGCAAATTGCCTATTTTTACTTTTATCGTTGCTGATCGGCAATTTAAGCACTAAATTGCTCAATTACTCCAAGCAGCAGATTAATTTAATTAAATTGACTTTTCGCCTGACTAATTACCTCTTCTGCAAAATAAAATTTCCTTTCCCAATCACCTTTTAAACATCAGCAAGCATGATTTATGAAGATTGATTTTCTCCCGCAGTGAGGGAATCGTGAAAAATATAAAACTCTTACCGCCAAAACATTGTAAGTCTAAATCTTTATAAAAAATCTGCTTCTTTCAATCAGCAATAAATATTCGTCTCTTCGGCTGCACCGCGGCTGGGAAGGAAAAAGGGCGCTCGAGTCTGTGAAGAGGCGGCGAGGCACCTGTCCAAATCACCTCAGCGTTGTTGCAGCACACACAATAATTAGCTTTTCTCTCTCCTCCTCCGCGCGCGGCGTCACAGATGCTGTCGGACGTTAAATTAATGGTTTGTCAGACAAAAACGCTTCACGTCTCAATTACACCGAATTCCGACAATTTATCAAGCACGGCAATAGCAGACGATAGGTTAATAAAATTTTCCACTCGGCGAGCACACGAAGAGCACATTTTTTGCAGTTAACTTATCGGTCTCGGTGCACTTGCAGAAAATTCCTATCAGTAAAGACTTCAAATAAAATAAATAGATTGGCTTCAGCAGACTTAACTGCATCACAACACGTTTGTTCTGTGATTTTCCTAAAAAAATGCAGAAAGGTTGATTAAAAAAAACATTAAAAGTCTTAGCAAATTGCGATTTTTACTGTCCATTTTTTACATAATTTTTTAAATCAGCTCTCAAGAAATTTAAAGGCACATTTTGACAGAAATTAGCGATTATCTAAATTTTATGAAAGTAAAGAAAGAAAATTGTGCCAATTTTTATTGAATTACTAATATTTTTTTACATTTGGTTGTGTTATGTTTCTGCAACATTAAGGTTGAGTGAGTTGAGTCGTTCAGCTTCAAGTTTAATAGCAACAAGACAATTAAAAGCACGTCGCTTTTTTTGGTTTTAACTCCTGCTCGTCCCCTCGATTAATGATCGCGCGTCGTGCTCGCCTTTCGAGTTAGTTAATAATTTTTTCCTCATCAATTCAGCGGTGTGCTCTTGCACAGTTGTTTCTCCTCCTCATCTGCTTTCTGGCGAGACGGCCGAGACGTGAAATAAATTTGTTTTGGGCCCTCGCTCTGTAATTAAAAAGAAAAAACGCTCCGACCAGGCGAAGAAGCGAGCGGCCGCCGATAATAATTGAATCACAAACGAGCGGCAAAAAATCTTTTATTTATTAATACTGGACTGACTGAGGCCCCGCCCACCGGGAAAGAGAAAATTATTTTCTTCGTTTCGGCTTCCTATTTAGTAATTTATTTCGCCGGCGAATTTATTATTATTACTTTTCCCCGGCAGCAGCAGCGTTTGGTGATTAAATCGTTTTTGTTTCGCGCCTCGGAGTCTACTTTGGAATGAGACTAATTAACATGTCACACGCGCGGCACCCAATAGATAAAAGAGAGACACCGTAAATATAAAAACAACTCGGCGTCCTATCAAGCCGGATAATTGCTTTTCCTCGTTCTCCTTGGCTAGAAATTGATTCGAATATGTTATTTGAGAAAATTTATTTTTTTTTTCGCGCTGTAAGGCGAATTATTTGTCAGTCTCGCCGCGTGTATTTATGCCCTCCGGTTTTGCCTCGTAAATCTCGGCTTATATTCGTTTTTAATTCCTCCTGGCGCGCCAAAACCGCTGCTTTTCGGAGCGATAAATAAATAAATAAAAATGGATTCGAGAGATGCGAATGAATCAGCGACACACAGTCGTTTGTCAAATTAAAGAGCAGAGCGCGCGGCCAACGCCGAGGGTTCACGCTGCGACGACAACGAGAAAATATTCACAAGTCAGGCAGCAACACGGACCCAGAGAGGCGAGAAATTTGTGCTATTTTGTTGTCCCCACCGACACAAAAACACAGCACCCAAATTCCGATCGAAACTCCAGCAGGGAATATGAACATACCATTCCTTTTACTCAAATTAATAATAATAATATGCTCACTCGGATGTGCGTAAAAACTACTTAAATATTATTTATATCACCTTTGCAAAAATAAAATAATTATAATAAAATTGAATAATTGTTAGAGAGGAATTTCGAAAGTATGCAGCCTGCGCAACACGGATGACAAAGCAATTGCCTATTTCCTCTATTTCCTCATTGTACAATTCATTGCAGAAGTGACAGAAATAGAAATACGTGGTTAGCATTTTCCATTATAGTTTTAAATTATCTTGCTGGAACCTCTGAAGTTTTTCAACCCGACTCTTTGTCATTGAGCAAACAAAATATTTAGGGCTCTGCAACACGGATTTATATTATCAAATATATTTTTGGCGTGACCTCTATAGAGGGGTTGACGCCCTTAGACGCCCTGACACTAGGGGAGGTCACGATGATTTTAATGGCGTGCAGTTTTTGTAAATCTAACGCATAAAAACGTGTTTTTCTTTCGGAAGTGACGTAAAAAACAGTATGTCAACTAAATCTAGAACGTGTTCTAAAAAAATGCATATTGTACAACCCGTCTTCGTGTCTCATGATGTACTGAAGTGGTTTCAGGGTGATAAAAACATTCAACTCTGTTGCGCAGTGAGTTCCTAGCAATACAAAACTGTACAATTTTATGTTTTTAGTGTTCAAAAATGGGATTGAAGGGGAGACACCCTTAGACTGATTTGGCAATATAGAGAAGGACGAGACGAGTCTTTTTGTGCTCAGGATCTTCAGCTTCCAGATGGGTCAGGAATAAGCTCATGAATTAGGGCTGAAACTAGTATTAGCAGAAACTAGAACTTTCTTTTCTGCAGAAATGTACGGAAAAAACACTACCTCACTACACACCAAGGAAACCACCTTGCGTGCCTTCATTGGCATCTATGAATAATTGATTTTTCTGTCTATTTTCCATGATTTTTATGTTTTTTGTACTTCATTCTACATATTCTCTTTCATTTTTTTTGCAATTTCTACAACTTAAATACATTCTAAAAATCAAAGGCTACATTTGATAATGTTAAAATCATTATAATTATACTCGACACACACAGGAAAGAATTAGGTAGCCAGTTGAGTCTGTGAAATTAACTAGCTAAATTCCAACAAAATTATCATTGAGAAGGATCTAACGGCGGCGTAAATAATTAATTCGTGATCGGCGCGTGAAAAGAGTGTTTGTGTAATTAATTTGTAAGGAGGATGGGTGTTTGGAAAGAGCAGGCGCGGAGGTGAATGAGCCTTGATTTGGAGTTAGTGAGTAATGTATGTGCGCGTTTGGCGCTGATTTGAATAAAAAAGCTCGGGCCTGTTTCGGCTCGCCGCGGGGCCCTTTTCGCTTATGGAAAACGCGCTGCACACGTCTCTCTCACTCGAAGCCTCGCACAGCCACACGGTGTAAATGAAACGAGAGGCTATATGCCTTCACACCTTTTCCTTCTCGCGCGTTTGGGCGGCGAGAAAATTAATCGCTTTCGGAATGCCTCTTGAAAAATGGAGAGCCAGCAGATACACAAGAGAGACGCGCGGGGGAATTTATGAATTATGAAATATCTTTCTTTCTCTCTCTCACTCTTTGTGTGTGCATGCATGTGTGTTTCTATGTGTTTAATACGAAACAAGTCTATCGCGTGACGCGACTCGATAATTTTTTAATCCGCCGCCTTCTCTCGCTCGGCCGCTGCGTGAAAAATTGCTTCTCAAATTGGACTCGCGCGCGAGCGCTAATAAATTACCCAGGCAACTACGTGCAGCACAAATATTTTTCATTTTTCAAAATAATACTGCTGCCTCCACCTTCCCATTCAAAAGCTCCGCCAATGCAAAAGACTTTGCGCCTTATTCGGATAAGCGACTCTTTTCAATCGATCAATCAATAACTTTGGTTGCATCTCCCTTATGTTCAAGGGGGAATTTCGAACACGGATCTGATTGAAAATTGATTTTTCCTATAGCCACGAGTAGTTTAGAACATTCTTTTGTAGAAATTTCGTGGTAGAAAAAAAGTTAAATTTGAATTTTTTACGGAAATATAGCAGATTTGAAATTGCAATTCGTTTTTTATTTTTGATTTTATTTAAAAAAATCCATCTGTTTAAAAGAAGTTAATAAGAAAATGAAACCATGCGTCAGTTACGAGCTAAACAAGAATAAATTTTAATGCTTCGTCTCTGACAGTTTATTTAATTTGATCAGTCGAATTAAAAAATTGACGTCAAATCACAAGGCTGCGCCGCTGTTCGACGGAGCGGCGATTAATTGGTTTCGAGTCAAGACGCGTGCATGTGTTTGTGTGTGTATTAAATTTGTTTCTTTTTCTGTGTAGTACCTGCGAGAGGATCAGAGGCCGAGCGGCGGCGGCGGCGCCTGTTTGTGTGTGTGTGTAAAGTCGAGAGGCATCAGTTTGACGAGCGGATTACAAGCGGGAAAACGAGAAGAAAACACGGAATCCACAGCTCATTTTAGAGGAAAAGAAATCGCTTTTGACACTAATCCGCCCGCTTATTTCCATTTCCCTCGTCTCTCGCTCGCGCGGCGAGCGGCGGCCGCCTCTTCAAAGGCGAAAAGAACGACGACTCAATCAGTTTTAATTTGCATAATTTCTGCCGAGCCCACGTGAGCGCCGATTTTCACGCGAGCAGAACAGAAACGTGATTGTTTTGCACAGCCCGCCGAGCAGCAATAAAAGTTTAACGAGCGGGTGGATGGTGCGCATACATGAAAGAGCGCAGGAATGAAAATTTGAGTCTGATTTGCCGGCCGGGGTCGCAGTGGTACGCGCCAGGTTATCGGCGCCGCGCGATCGCCACCTGAGAGTTGAAACGAACGCCGCGCCGAAATAAAAACATATACTGCGAATTGGCCGCGAGAAGAGAAGAATTCTCGCTGGAATCCGATTAATTGCTCGCGATAAATCAGCAGAAATACCCAAACAGAATAGAGAGAGGAACATAAACTCCTTGCAGGCACGCCGAAGAAGAAGCGGCCAACCTGTGAAAAATACAAATTATACAATTGAATACACGTATAGAATGGCAATTTATTCTAAATCACTGCCTAGCAATTCAAGACAATTAAGTAAAAAGCAATCACATTTTTAAAATGAAAACTTTATACTATGGTTAAACTTAATTATAATTTATAATATTTTCATAGTGATTCAATTCAAATATAATCGTGAAGAAGTTAAGAAGTTAGAAGAAATACCACTTCAAAAATTTGTTCATCCTCGCTGAACAATGAACCAATTTTATTTAATTTAAATAATGAAACAAACAATATTCTTGTTTTTGTAAATATTTGGATTTGATTTTTGTTTCAACAAGCTGGTTATCATTTTCCCGTAATTTTTTTAACAAAAAAATAAAACATTTTTTTTCGTGAAGATACGTTAAGTAAACTTAACATAACTTTGCTTCTTCTATCTTATCTACAAGATTAGCATATCATTGTCATTTATCCCGAGGTGTTAGGATCAGATGATTCAATTCACAATAACGTATTTCCACACTCAACCGGAGTAATTGCATCAGAAGTTTATTTAACAAAACTAATTTTTTTTCATTGTTTAAATCGTCTAATTTGATAAAATAAACAGGTTGCCCCGCTCTTAGGAAATGAATATTTTATTTGAACATTATTTAAGTTCCATCAAATCTTTAATGTAAAAAAAAACTATTTTAATTGCTCGATTAAACGAAATAAGAAGCCTCAGTGGCGACGAAAGTGGTTGAAAATAAATTACCAAGTAATGAGGATGATGGTCAGTTGTTAATTTTTAATGAAAAACCAGACACTACCTTAGATTTGTACTTGAATTCGAGTTTAGACAGTGCAAATCAATATATACGAGTCGAATTAATGATTTGAATCTGAATGATTTGATCTTATATTCAGCATTACGTGCCAAAAATCGACAGATCCGTGAAAATCATTAGATGGTGGTTTTTGGTCTGAACCTGTGCCACAAGAACGCCGGCCCCGATCAGAGAAGACAGTGACTCTCAAATTGCCGACCGTGTGATTCGACTGCCTGGCCTAATTTAAATCTAAAAGAAATCGATTGACTCTATCAAAAATTAAATTCTAGTGCAACTTTAAGGAGGAAAAATAGAATAATCAGCAACCTTTAAGTAGTTTTTATACACATTAAAGATCATTAGTTCTACGAAGGTTAAGGATACTCATTATTTCAAATTTGGCGAGGGTTTACATTAATTAATTATGTTTTGATTGGTGAGCAATCCCAAACTGTTTATATCTATTCATTTTTCAATATTTTTCAGCTAACATTTTCAACATTGTATATGTATAAGATTAATTATGTTTATTGAAACATTACAACGATCAGGCGAGAGCAAAAAGGTAATTTATTTTCTTAACAGGGCTTGAGAGTAAATTAAAAACCTAATCCAGTGCTGTCTGATATTAAAAAGGTGCTAAAGAGTAAAGAAGATTTAAAATGATACAATAAATAACCGATCGCCGCTCTCTGCTCTCTCTCACGGCGATTTTCAATTTGAGTTTTCCGTTAATTAGTATTTGATTTACGACGTGGCTTTTTAATTATTTTGCTGGCGAACGAGAGGATAAATAACAATATAATAATCTTATGTGAGTGTGCGCGCGGCGTTTTCAATTTGGGCGTAGCACACGGCACTTGGCAGGCAGGGTGTTAAGAAATAAAAAAAATAACACATCGTGAGAATAACAAAATTAAAAAATAGTCGCCCGAGGTGAAAGAGAGTCCATCGCGTTCCCTCACTCTTTCCAACGATAATAATAACAATATCAAGTGTGTGTAGTTATGCTGGCATATGCATAATGTGGCGGAGGTGCGAAGCGCGGCGGAGACCTTTTGGCCTCTTTTTATTGTAATTTTATTCCGACACTCGGAGATGAAGACGTCTGCGTTGTGTTGGTGCGAGCGGCGAGCAGCTGAAAAGAAAATATTACGTACAAATGCGAGCAGCGGGCGGCTGTTTCTTGTGCTGCACACAAAAGCTCGGTGGGTTTAATAACAAATGGCCCCGGGAATTTGTGTGAAAGAGTGTAAATCATAATCTTATTACGTGCGCGGCGCTCTTTTGTCAGGCCAGACGCGCTGGGGACCAACATTCTTTTTTCACGCCTCACTCTCGGGTAAAAATCTGCTCGGCAAATTAACATAATTTTATGACACGCCGCTCCTCTCCTCCCACCGCGGGGGGAAATTTTTTATCTGCCCAAATTGAAATATTTCCACAGAACGGCGAGAGGTTCCTACGAAGACGGACAGATGCTGTTAGCCTTAATTGTTACACGGAAATTTCTTGGCAGCAGCTCCTTTTCTGTGGAATTGAATTTATTGTGATATCAAAAAATTATATCACCTCTCTGGAATTCCTAATTCAAAACGAGTGAGGTTTCCCCCAATAGAAGTCACTGCTGCTTTTTAAGTTGACATTTTAGGAATTTTAAATATCTCTAAATATTCTTTTAATAATTAACTTGTTACTTAGAAGTGACATTGTTACATTTTAGCACATTTTCAATCAAAAGTATTAAAATACTAAAAATTATTATTCAATTTTATTTACGTTTTTTAATATGTATTTTTCATAAATATTATAAAAGATTATTAATTTTGCTAAATTATTATTATAATATACAATAATTTAATAATCATTAGTAATTTAAACGCACACATGTTATGGAATCAAAAAGTTAACTCAAACCAAGCGCTTGAAAGATACTGTTTAGTTTAATCCTGTTCGAGTTTTGTTAATTAATATTATATTTTCTTGCGGATGAACTCCAACGCTTTTCTAATATCATCTCGACGACTTGTTAACTGATATAATTACATTAAAAATAGATCATGTAGTAAATAAACGTCAGTGTCATTACAATGACGTTAAAATTGAATTTAAATAACTCAATTCCTGGCGATTTCAAACGGAAAATCAATTATGCCTTTGGATAATTGGATGGGGTTCCATATCGCTCATTCCAAAAAAGGTTTAGATCAATTTCGTGAGTTATTAGTCGAACACACTGCTGCTGCCGCTTTCCAGGGGTCACAAACAGGTCGGCGGCGGGGGGTCCCGAGGTGCGAGGGGTGGGTGTGGGGCGCCGCGGGGCGCCCGACCCCCGCACGCTCAATAAATCGCGCCCTAATCTGCCTCTCGCGCGGCCGAGCAAGGATTATCGCCGCTAACAAGCACTGGCACAAATTGTTTCATTTCCTCCATCTTCCAACATTCCATTCCAGCTATTGTTTCATTGACACACGACTTGCCGCGAGATTGAGACATTTTAATTGCTTTTCCACCTGAAACTGCCGCGCTGAAACAGTGCTGGCGACATGTGTACCTGACTATCTCTTATAATGACAAGTTGTAATGCAAGTTGTATAGAAAACACGACGCCGCGCAGCTTTTTATTACATTGAGAGAGTATGAAGTTGCTCTTATAATACTTATTTGAGATTCAGCCGCTTTAGAAACGCTTAAAAGAAATTAAATGTTAACTCAGTTTCACATATAATCCCATTTTTTCTAAATTTTGTATTAATTAAAATTGAAAAGTTCTACTTCAGCCAAAATTCAGAAGGCCGAATGCATAATTTTGTTTTGTTACACCGAATTCAGAAAAATTATCTCCTCTGCAAAAGACCGAATATGCTGATATTTTTTTACAAGAGATCAGACACAAATAAGTCGCCGAATGCCTTTACTCTCCTATAGGAAACCCCATATTTAATGTCTTCCGATAAATCGCTTGCCAATTTTGATTGTTTGATGTCTACTTGCAGATAAAGAGTTGATTAATTATCGAAGAAACGCATTTAAAGTCAATTTAAATTTCAAATTAAAACACGTAATTCGGAAGAAAAATTACTCTGCTTAACGCTGATTAGCTGACGTAACGCGCATGTCAGCAGCTCCCGCGATTGCCTAACAGCCAATCAGCATCTAGGTTTTTTGCGAGCAAGGAATATTTGCTGCTATATCTAATTAACTTTTTATTAGTCCGCTCGTCTCTCTTTAAGGTCTACCTAGACGGAAATCCGTATATGTTTTTCGAAAAGTTCTTTAAAATTTACAGTCATAAAAATTAACAAATGAGAATCTCATAATCTATTTTTCATTTAAGCAGTTGGAAATTAGAGCAATAAAACCTATTGACAGAAAAAAATAAACAATTTTACATTTCCTGTTCCTTCAAATTAAAACGTACGCAAAATTGAATAAGATTATTTACCTTAAACAGGTAGAAACTTCACGCAGAGCACCTGGGGCAGCAACTTTTATTGCTAGACAAATTGTAGGGGATAAAATAATTAGGTTTCAGCATTTTTTTTCCTTCTCTCTTTCAACTGCCAAACGCGTGTGTGCTGGAAAGAAGAGAAAAAATTTACTGCCTGCGTGTGTGTCCGGCAACAAAAGTTCCCCACGAGGGCTGAAAGCGAGAGTCGTATTCTGGTTGTATTCATTAAAAAACGATTATATGCCTCATTGTGGCCACAAGCGAGGAAAAATGTCCAGCGCTCAATTATGCTGGAATCAATTTACCGCCCGATTTTTCCTTTAATTACCACAGAGCAAAGGGTACGTATAAAAAGGACCCCACACATAGTCTCCGAGAGAGGTTTTCCATTGAATTCTGGATTTCTTGTGGGAAGAGTGAGTGACTACTGTGTCTCAGGGCGTATTTGAACTTCCTATGTACTGGAAAGTCCGGACATTGCTTTTTGATGATTCAACAAAATAGCGGAGAGCACAGTTGCACAACTCAACAAAAGGTTACAGAGTGTCTTTCCTGAACATGAAAATTTTTGAAACGTTTAAAGGTTAAATCCGTTATTGGACTGAAATTTATTATCCCTGTTTCTGATTTCCTGACAGGAACAATACCAAAAATTCCTTGTTTTAATTTTCCTTCCTCAAATGTACCCAAAATATTTCTTCCCTCAACAATTTTTGTAATTTTAGAACGGCACAGGGCATTATTCTTGATCTAGACAAATACATATACAATAAAAATATGCATCCCCAATATTTACAAATTTCGGCATTGATTAACTATCAGTACATGGTTGGTATTCCAATGTTGATTAATAGTTCTTTTTGGAAAACACAACTTTTAACTCGGTCGTACAATTTTTTTATTATTCAGTCATCTGAAATCGCTCGATTTTGTTGGTTTGCCTAAGTTTCAGTAGCTTGATCGCTTTTGTATATTGTGCCTTTTCCACTTCGATTCACAAAGGAATCGAAGTCCGCTAAGAAAATATGGGTCAAAACGCTGTTAATTTCGTAGAATATTAACAAAATTTGTATCTTAATTGTATAGCAAGGTCCTCTTTTGATCATGTACGCATGGTCGTGACACCCTTTTCAGCCTGATCTGCCCTAAAAATTTTTAATATTAATCTGTTTCAATCCACTGTGGAGATCAACACCAAAAATTAGAACTACCTTTCCTTCATTATGTGACTTCTTTTTAAATTTTAATTTTAAAAAAGCCACATTTGCTACTTAATGGATTTAAGCAATATATACCCATATTATTTTACAGATATATTTATTAGTCAATTTTTCTCTTTGGTGTTGGTCGGCAAGTCAAAAGCTTCCCATCAGGAATTAGCGCCATCAATCTAGTAACGGCTTGTTAATAGAACCAATTTGTTTGGAACAAAAATCCGAGTGCCGCCTGCGTGCCGGACGAGAGACAAGACCATTTTTCCTATGAAACGGACTCATTAGCCGCGTGTGCCTATAAAAGGCGTTAGAATCAATTTATAGGGCAGCAGTGGTGTCTGGGAATAAGGGCCTAATTATTAATTTCGTTTTGTTCTCTCGAGTTTTCCCAGCCGCGCGGCACTAAAATGCTTTGCTTGTCTCGCGAGATGTGTTGTGCTGATTGCGGGGAAAAGGCACCAAACGAAACGCCCTGCGAGCGGCCGAGAGTGCTGCGCGCGGAGCGGATCGTCGGCCGAGATTTATTCTAATGAAGTGTGAAATTGTTTTATTGTTTTTAAGCGGCGCGACACCTGCTGAGCCCCCTCTTTTACACTCTCGCCCAGCTTATTATGTTATAGAGTCGCCGGGCTACCTCAGCAGCACGTATTCGTGTGTTTGTATCCTCCAGTGCCTGCTCTTATCTCGGCGCGTCGGACACAACACGACACGACGACGGCCGCAGACCGGCCAAGACGAATGGCCCTCCATCACGATCGAGCGCCGCCGCCAACAATTTATGTGTGTATTTATCGTCCCCGCCGCCCCAGACCCGGCAATAACGTCTCAATTAGCAGCGCCAAACGAGAGCCAAAAGAGCCCGAGAGAGTGGGGCACTAAGCAGCAAAAGTAGCCGCAGCATCTCGCTCAAACCTCAAACGCTTTTGCCCGGCGCCCACGTATCGTGCTTGTTGTAAAACGTAATTTTTATATCTACAATAATTGTGACATACTTAGAAAATTATGCGGCTCACTAACCTTATATGTCTTTATGCTCGAGCTTTTCTTGTTATATATGGCGACCAAAAGAGATGATTATAATGCTAAACTAAGGAAACGATAGATTTTTTTAAATTAAATTCAAATTAACTAATGGATCAGCTCTATGCGTAAATAAATTCAGGATGGATAGTTCGAGAAGAAAATATTTTCGTGTTGCTGTTCCGGCCCCGCAGACCTCATCAGAATAAGTACTTTTTACCTTTAAAATGCTGCAGAGAATCCTGAATCAGCGATCGTCGAAAACATCCAGATCTACTAATTTCTGAGTAAAATCTAAAAGATGGAACGAGTAAAGAAATTGTGTCAACTCCACCACTCGCACTTCCTGTGATTTAACTTTGGTGCGAGTGCGCGCTTGATGGCTAGCCCGGTACAGAAGGGCGACGGGTGCCTGCTGCCAACCCCGATCTAAACCCTTTTTGGCCAGTGACTTTATTCCTTAAGGACAGCCGAGCAGTAGAATAATTATTTGCCTCAGCCCCTTCAAGACCACCCGTATCGATTTTTCCCGCCTGAAATCATCTATGGCAATAATTTTAGCGTGTATTATAATGTGTACGAAAAATTCGCAAGGTCAAAATACCATCCTCCTTAGTAATGATAAGCTATTTAATAGAATACAAATTTGCTTCTTCTAACTTAAAATTTCAAGAAGAAAAACAATTGTCTTTCTGACAGCTGCAACTACTGTCCTATTAAAAAAATATTTTTTTCAGGCAAATAGGTTCCCATAAAAAACAGTTTTTAAATGTTTGGAGCATCAGAATTTGGGAGCAATGTCTTGAAACTTTGATTTAGGTCCAATAAAAGAATGCAGAGCTGTCTGAATTTGATGAATAAATTTGTTTTGTTAAATATTTGTCACCAAATCTTTTTTCATATCTTCTCAGACGAAAGGTACATTTTTTTCTTAAAAATTAACTCTTCTTAATTCATTTTTAAATGATTTAAAATTTGGTGAAATTTAAAGATCTGAAATATTAACCAGCCCGTTGGCTCGCATTGTTAAGGCACTCTCAGGAGTGTCAAAGCAATGGGAGGTATTCGAGCAGTTTGGAGATCTAATACTGGCTACCCAATGTCAGAGATGGCAAAAAGTGGTTACTTTAGTGACTCGAATTGCTCAAATTGCTCGACGGGCTGGGAGGCGCACCGGCGCCGACTCGCTACTTGCTGTTTTGCACCTTTCCAGCATGCGTGATTTGGCTTCACGGGACAAATGTCTAGCGTTTCAATGCAGTCCTCGGTGCGGAGGCAAGTGGCCCTTGAGTGGGCTGGGTCCCTGTGCGGCCTGGTGCGGCCTGGTGCGCCCATGTTATCCGTTCGCGGTGTTATTGGGACCCGGGTTTCAGCATTCGTGCTAGTGCAGTGCGCGCCCTTCCCAGTCTTCGGACGGACAGGGAAAATAAGAGCAAAAAAAAAATCTAAGAAATAGAAAAGAAAAATAAAGCCTTAATATTGTTCTTCCTTTCTATAGTGCATGCGCCTTTCAGTGCGATCGAAACTGTGCCGCAGAGCAGTACATTAGTGCGGGCGGCCTAGCGCCAAATTTGTGGGAAAATATTGATTTTAAGTTAAAAAAAATCCATAACTTATGTTTCACTTTTTGTATCTAATATACAAAAAGTAACATAACATTTAACACAACTAAATGAAGAGTATTGTTCAAAATCTCCGATGAAAAGTAGCAAATTGTTTGGAAATGATTAAGTTTGTGGTGTAAGAATTTTTCATGCTTCCCATCTTCATAATCGTCAGCTCTGTTCGGAGCAAGGTCAAGTGATTCATTTATAAAGTGCAGGCAAATGTGGAATTATGTATGATGAATCATCTGTCATCTATTGCAATGAGATAAATAATTTTAATTTAAAACTGCTTCGATGCAAAGATCCGCAAGGTTGCCCCACGGGTGACAGCAAATTACCTCTTTTTCCACAAAATAACTTGGTCATGAGAATTGATTGTGAGAGAAAGAAATGCTGGCCAGAGTGAAAATGATTTGCCCGTTCGATTGTTTCGATAAATTTCTCTTCCTTATACGGTGAGAATCAATTTTCACGTTTGACATTTCGGATCGGCGGCAGTGGCCGAAAATGCTTTACAGCATATGCGCCTCTTAATCAAGAAGTGTAGATTCGTTCATGTATCAGAAAAAGGAGTTAAAAACGACACGCATTAAAAGTTGAAAGAGGCTAATGGAATATAATAATAAGAGCGTTTTTGAGTGGTCGGCGCAGTAAATTAGGCGTTTATTGCCGGGTGACACTTTTTTATAGGGCTCGTATTAATAAAGTGCGGCCGAATCGGCTCGCATAGCGCCGACACCTTTGAAAAGCCTCCTTGTGCTACACCGGACGGTCGTAAAAGCGATTTTACTCTGGCCGAGAGGAATTTTAAATGAAAAAAAAACAGACAAGATGATCAGCAGTCGAAAAATCTATTTCTCCTTTTTGATTTTGTCGGCGTGCAGATGCCGCCGTTGCCGCTGCCGCCGCCGCAGCCACTTACACACGCACGTCTCGCAGGCCAGATTAAGCGAGCGAGAGAAAAATGTTTATAAATTTATGTTTTTAGCCGGTGCGGCGAGAGCGAGAGAGAAAATAAGTATGTTTCCTTGTATCGAGGTGACACTTTTATGCGCGGCGCGATAAAGCGGTCCTGATGAGCTGCTACCGTCTCTCGCAGCTACCTGCTCCCTTGAGAGAGCCGTCGTTTCTCGCTCTCTGCGCTTATTTATATCAATAAATTTCCACGCACCCAAATTATTATATTACGCGCGCGGCAGCCCGAAACACAAACACCGCCACTTTTTTCAATACATCAAAACGGGTATAAAGGCGGAGGAATTTTTATTCAAAAACGATAAATCGCCCAGCGCGCATTAATTTTCTCTTTTTTCTCAGCGAAGAGAATTTACACAGCGCGGATAAAAAGCTTATATTCTCTCTCTCACACACCCTACAGCTGGAGTCGCAGCCTCGCAGCCAGAGAAAAAAAAATAACGAAAAGTGAGAATTTATTACGATTCTTATTCGCTCCACCATTCAAATTCAAATTACCTGCGCGTCACTCTAAAGCTGAAATGAGGCAGCTGGAATTTGATATCCTCTTCTCCTAATGACACTTTGAACATCAGCGTTTTCTTGAAAGAGGCCCGCAAATTGTTAATCTAATTTTATTGATTTTTAACTGGGTGCCGTTTTGAGTTTCGTAACTCGACCTGCTCCTAATTTGTAAAGTGAGCGAGCGACCAATTCAGGCAGCCGTTTGCTAATTAATTTTAATTGAAGGCTGCTCGGACGCGTTCGTTCATTTGCATTTAAATTGAGCGGCATAATCAACGCATTGTATAAAAGCCTCTCGTGTCTCCATATGTGCTTGAGAAATATGCCATTCGCGCTTACACACAAAATGAATAACTTTTAAAGCCGCTATGATTTCAAAAGCATTTCTTGAGATCGTGTTTCCGCTCTGTGATGAAAGTTTTCCACAACTGCGATTGATTAACAACATTTTTGTACACGTATTCTCATGCAAATCAAATTAGACGGTGACTCGAGTCGAAAATTGCATTTGGAAGCGCCGCAAGAATCGTCATTATTTCTTCTGCAGCAGATGTTTTTTCTTTTAGAAATAATATAATAATGATGTGTGAGCTGCGAGCTGTTAATGAGCAAACTGCACGTGGAAATTGTAGAAGGACCTTTGACATGCAAATAATAATGATTACGCCAGAACCGGAAGTGTTTTTTTCTTACCCAGGGGAATTTTAATTTAAATGCATATTGCCAATTAGCATGTCATCACCTGTGCACGTTTTCTCAAACTAGACTTTCGGCATAAATATGTACAATAACAGTCTTTTGTATAATCCTTTGGTTCTTTCACGTTGGGATGGGAGGCGTGAGTCTGAACAAATTCGTGAGAGATGCGTCAGTGGAAAATTGATATTATATCTGGCGTCGGCGATCAGTTATCAAAACCTTTTTCAAATTACCTAATCGAATGGCGAGACCAGAGAAGATCAAAATCTAATTATTGAAAAATTAATTTGGGTTCAAGCACGCTGGATTATTTTTTTAAATCCATAAATTTGATGAAATCAAATCGATAAGGTGAAAACACAATAATTCTGTTTGTAAATAAAAATATTCCTTGGCATTTTGTAAAGTACGGCTTGACAAACACAATGAGATCCAAGTGCGCAGCTCTGAATATGATGGTGGATAGGATAATTTAATAAACACTTTTGCTTATGAATGCCTCATAAATCTGGCTGCCCAAAGGAGAAAGACAACCTGCTTCTGATGCCGCCCATTAGATAAAACAGCACAGCCGAGAATTTTCCATTTCGCATAGCAAGTCGTTTTGTTGTGCACACAGCACATTCAATTCCTCTCGTTGTCAGATAAGAGTCGAGAGACTTTTTGCAGAACAGGCCGAGAGAGAAGAAAGGTGAAAATAAATTCATAAAAGGCCGACGCTGAGGCAAGGAGGGGGTTGTGAAACTTCGACCCTTATGCATTATTAATATTCCAGGCGGCAAGCACGACTAATTGCATTCATTGTGCCAGAAACCCAATATCATTTTATGCTCCTCACCCAAGTTTTCCATTTTTTCTGAACATTATTTTTCGCCTGTATATTGGAAAACTTAAAAATGTTGACGAGTTATTTTTTAATTCTATAGGCCCGCCAGTTCCGATTTTTTGTTTTTGATTAGAGTTTGGTCGTAAATAAGGCTGTGAATTTTTTTCTGAGCTTCAAATTGTTGCGAGACCATTAAAATTAGAATTATCCGAACCATACAATTTGAAGCAATATATACCCAACTTAAAATCATCTAAAACCATCTAGCACTGCCGAACCGTATAAAATGGCTAAACATCCCTGGATAAGTGTTGCGAATTTCTGCCACACAGCTAAACCAAAATATATTATTAGTGCCTTCCGACCCCTTAACTTCTAGGGCTCACCAGGGTCGTGCGCAATTTGCCTGGGACAAATTCATCTAGCTTCGTATCTTCGCCGTCACCAAACTGCAGTGCGCGGGCTGGGGCGGATCAGAACGAATAACGAATAGAGTGTCACGACAATAAGCACAATAAATACAATACTTTTTATACTTCGCGCTGGCAAATTTTTCTCTTAATAATTTCATTTTTAATGCAATTTTTCAGCCCCAAATATATTTTTTGTCAGTTATTCAGTTAAAATAGATTTTCCAAACACAAAGTAGGTTTATCGACTTGTTGAAAAACAGAGACATAACCATCCTCATTTTGGTTAAAAAAAAATATTTCAACCAGTTCCGATTTGAAGACAGTTTTGGATATAATTCCAACTAAGAAAACACTGTCACTTTTGTACATTTTCAATTTAAGTCATTCCCATGTGAAAGTGACTGGACATATGATGAAATTGGGCCCAGACTATAGTTTATAGAGTCAAAAACCTTAAGGAACGCCACCATGAACGCTCAGTTCATACCAAGCTAATTAAACTAAAAAAAAATCCTGGATAAGTCATAATTATTTAATTTCCTAATGAATTTGATTCAAAGCAGGTTCAAAGCCACTCGAAATATACACCCAGTTGCCCCATTTGAACATGTAGATTTTCAGATGTCTTAACAAAGCTGACTGACTTGAGCTCAAATTTAAGTCAGTTCAAAATCTGGCCCATAATAACATGAAACCATATAATTTGGTTTTATGTTAGGAACTTTTTTCCAATAATAGTGAACCTTCTGTGATTCCTGCACATCTAATAGAGTTCTTGTCTAACAAGGAATATACTTCAAAATATATTTTCAAAGCTTTGGGACCATTTAGGATTTTTAATTGTTAAATTTTTTAAATTAAAAAAATTAGGAGTTTATAAGTAAGCGATATATTTAATTTGGATCGAGTATAGACAACTTGAGATGCGATGAACATGGATACAGTGTCCTACAAAAAATTAGCTACAATAGTGTCAGTGATACATACTAAGCGAGATTTATTGCAGTTTTACACATTGCTGCTCTCAAAAAGTTAGCTTACTTAAAATAGAGGCTTAGCATTATATACAGAAGAGAGCTTCATCTGGTTAACTTTATCGACTTCTGCTGCGGTGCCGCCTATGCTTCTTCTCCCTTTTCCTCGACGACCTTTCTTTGTCCCTTGACCGCGACCTCGAGCGCTTCTTCTTTTTCTTCTTGGCATCAACTGGCTCCGGCGAAGGCGTCCTCACCAGGCCGTACCTCCTGTTGCGTGGAGGACTTTCAACTTTTGGGGCCTCCTTAATTGCGAGGGCAGCTTTGGCTGCTTTCTCCTGTTCCGATGGGGCAGGTGCCGAGTGCATTGGAACATGGTCGTCTGATATGCCAAACGCTTCTTTCAGGCGCTGGTTTTTGCGTTGCTGCGCATCAGCAGTCTCGTGTGTTTCTGTCGGGGCTTCTCGACCCCATTGGTCTCGCTTCACATCGCGTGCTGCGCCAGTTTCAGTCAGCAGCTTCCTCAGAGCGGCAACTTTGACTTCGATTTCTGACGCACTGAATCCCTGAAAGAACAAAGAATAGTTATAACTCAATTGATCATACTGGACAGGAAAAAATAATTTCTGTTTTCATCAAAAAACAAACAAGAAGTTTAAATTATAATGGGATATTAAAGTAAACAAAGCTATGTGCGCAGATAAAATACATATTTTAACTTTCATACCTGTTCCTCAAGGGCGTCCTCTAGTTCGGCGCACTTGATTTCCAGCTTCCTTTTGCGCTCATGCTCGAGGATTTCCACATTCGGTTGTCTACTGGATGCGGCCTCAAAGGCCTGAGCGTCAGCTTCGGTGCAAACAGTCACTTTATCCTTTGAAACACGGATGGCAGCCCAGTTGCGCTGCACGTAGCCGTTGGTGCCAGAGCCACGCGCAGTCTGCAGTCCGATTCCATTATACATCCTAAAATAATTCAAGCTTATATTTTAGCGAACAAATCAGGGTTAATGCGAGTTCAAATTTACCTGAATTACAAGGGAGAAACTCTATTTTTTGAAAGATCAAATCTCCTGTGACATCAAGGTGGCCATTGATCACAGGTCGGAGTGGCAAACAAAAACAAAAACCTACGCGACTGCAGTGCCACTGCCCCTTTAAAAAAGCGCGCGTAACATGCCTGCTCTCTCCTGGTTTCACTCCATTGCTCATCCCATTTTAATTGAATTTTACGAATTTTAAAAATTGAATAATTTTAAAATTTAAATACACTCATGTTAATTTGTTTTGTGGGATTCGAAAGCTTAGTGATACTTTTACTTAATTAATATTTAGATACTCCGTTTTTGAGCAAAAAATCGTACAAACTGGGTGTGTTTAAGGGAGAAGGGGGCGTGACTGTTTTTGCCTTTCTTGCTTTTGTGGCAAAAGGCCAAGGGAATGGATTGTTTTTAGTTAGACTTGGCAATTTTTGCAGCTTACAGGATCAGAGACAGGTAGTTAAGATCTCTTCCTGTGGAAGAGAATGGCTCTGCAAAGTGTCCTAAAGCGAGCCTCTTGCCTATTCGTAACGTCAAGCGGTTCGAATGAGGCTCAGGTGCCGTCCTTCGTTGATGGAGAGATAATTTTCTGTAAATCCTCTCAGTTACTTTAAGCTATATAATAGAATGATTTTTATGTAATAAAAATATTTAAGGCAAGAACAACGTATGCGTGCACCCTCCGAGTCTCGCTCGCCGTGACCTCCAAGTCCACCATCACCCTGGCTACCTGAGTATCGCTGTGAGACTAGTCAATACCAAACCTACCCTGGTCCTCAGCTGGATCCCCAATTCCACTCTGAAAGCGAATCCATGGGCCGTGGAGAAAAGAGTTTCCCACCCTGATGTTCTCGCCAGGTTTGTGATATTAAATCCATTCCTTAATTTTAATTAATTATGTATTGCACCCTCCAGTGATGGTCTCAGCTGGCCTGGCTCAGACGAGCTTTCATGGGACGATGGAGTTACCTTGGGAAGCCCTAGGAGAGCGTCGACTGAGAGTTGGACGGATGGCTCTATCGACTCTGTCAGAAGCCGTCTTCAAGGACTTCAAATGGACGAAACCCCTTCACCTTATGCGCGCAGTAGATCCGACTCCATCACATCCACCTCATCCACAGCTGATACCAAATCTCTTGGACCAGGTAACATAATCGCATGGTCGAAACTAACTTTTAATAAATCAATATTATTTTACAGATGACGTACCAAACTGGCTTGTTTCGCCAGAAATGCTAGCAGTGCAGCACAATTTAGTCTTCCCAGAAAGTGTAGCAGCCTCGCCAGTCGTTCGCAGACGATCTTCTGCTCACATATGCAGAAGATTCACAGTTGACCTGAGTATGAGACATTTTTTGTTGATAATGATTTTTATTTATTTATATTTTATTTTATGAAATAGTTACAATCATCAATTATCAGACTGCTTTGAAACTGGATCTCTTTCAGGTGAGATGAGGTCCTTGCGACTTCTGTCAAGTGGAGGCGGTTGCGAGGACGCTGGAGGAGAAGGCGAGGCTTCGGGCCAATTGGTGGTGGCCTCACGCGAGTCGCAGTACAAAATTCTGCACTTCCACCACGGCGGCCTCAAACGCCTTGGTCGAGTGCTCTCTGAATGGAGTTGTTTGCTGCGACCAGGGGGAAATGGCGACAACCCAGACGAGGCCGCCTTCAATGGCCCGTATTTGCACTTCTTGGTTTGCCGCCCTGAGGTTAGCCCTTCGGAGCTCCACCCTGAAGAGGGACGTGTTGGCCCTCTCAGTCCAGACGCGTGGCACTCTCTTCTTGCAGCTGAGGGTCACGTCCAAGATGACCTAGCCTTCAGAAAGGTTATTCGGACTTTGTAATGCTTTTCTTTTTCAATAATTCTTTTGAGAAGACTTATTTAAAAATTATAGACGTTTTGATTTGCGATGTTGAAATGTAAGAAAAACCTTCTCAAAATTTCCTTATAATTTTTTTAAATTCCATTTTTTTTCTTCGCTCAATCTACTCTTTTTTAAACTCAGGCAGTCTTTTTTGGCGGTCTGGAGCCAAGCCTTCGCAGCACAGTTTGGCCTTTTCTCCTAAAGGTTTTCTCTTTCCAATCAACCTGGGACGATAGAAACACTCAGATCCTAGAAGACAGAGCCCATTACAGCAACCTCAGGTACTAGTTTAATTTAATTACTTATTTTTCCTGCCTCAAGCCGAAACAGCCCCCCTTATCTACAATTTGATCCAAATTTCTTGACGTATAAAAAGTTAAATTCATATTAAAAAATATATAATATTAAAGGAAATTAAGTAATAAAGTAGAAAAAACTGCAAAGCCTGACTTAAATTTCAATCCAGTTATAGGAGACAGAATCTCCTTGGCGAGGAAAAAGAGTTTTTCCACAGAACAATTGAGTGCGTTGTCGAAAAGGACGTCGTTCGAACAGACAGGACGCACGCTTATTTTACTGGAGACGACAATCCACACCTGGAGCAAATGAAGTAACTCTAAAATCTGCCAAATTGCAGAAAAGCTAAATAATTGACGATTTCAGAAATATTCTATTGAATTACGCCTTCGAACATCCTGAAGTTGGCTACACTCAAGGCATGTCGGACCTGCTCGCCCCTGTTCTAGTCGAGATTCAGAATGAAGCCGACACATATGCCTGCTTTGTCAACCTCATGCAAAAGGCGCTGTTTGTGTGCTCACCAACCGATTCTGACATGGACTTGAACCTGGTATTTCAAAATTTTACTTTATTTTTCATCACACCTTGTTAGACCTTGTATATTTAAAATTTTTAAAGTTTTAAATTGATAAAAATGCTACAAACTCGTTTTTAGAACTTGCTCCGAGAGCTGATTCGTGTGATGTGTCCTCCATTCTACTCGCACCTGGAGAGTTATCCAAACGCATTCGAGCTTCTCTTTGCCCACCGCTGGATTCTTCTGTAAGCTAGACTTTGGCTTTTTTAGATCCTGCCCTTACTCTTTTCTCCTCTTGCAAGATGCTTTAAACGAGAGTTCAGCGAGGAGTGCGTTCTGCGGATGTGGGAGGCCTGCTGGGCCAACTACCTCACAGACTTTTTCCACCTGTTCTTGAGCCTTGCCATTGTGTGCGTCTACGGCGACGACGTGGTCCAGCAGCGGCTCCGGCCTGACGAGATGCTCCTGCACTTCAGCTCTTTAGCCATGCACATGGATGGTCAGCTTGTCCTCAGCAAGGTCAGTTTCTCTCCAGTTTTCATTAACTGCATCTATTTTATTTATTACATCTGAAAACCATCCCGTTGGCTCGCATTGTTATGGCATTCCTAGCAGTGCCAATGCAATTGGAGATATTATTTATTTGAGCATTCCTGCGATCTATTTCTCACTGCCCAATGTCAGAGATGGCAAAATGTGGTTAGTTAAGTTCCTCAAAATGCTCAAATCGCTTAACGGGCTGGTAGGAGCCGTTTCAATAAAAGATCTCGCTAATGGGAGGTGAAAAGATGGCCACATAGGGCCCAAGCTCCTTTGCGGCCATTCAGGCACCATGTTATTAAGACCCGGTGAGCTCATAGCCCACAGGATGAATTGAGCAGAGGTCCAAAAAAATGATACCTTTTATTTTTAATTGAGCCAGACCTGAACCAAATATCCTATTTCTTTTTTAATTATTGCACAATTTCCTGCCGATGATTGTGAGATTTTTAGCTCATTTTTTACTCTAGGCAAGAGGTCTATTGTACCAGTTTCGTCTCATGCAGCGCATTCCGTGCTCTTTGCGCTCATTGTGCCAGCAGTGCGGCCCAGGGGTGTGGGACAGCACTCACGCTCCAGATATTGAGTGTGTGCATGGAGACCAGCCTTGTCCTCATAATTTCTGATGAACTGGCACCAAAAAAACTTGTGATTTTACCAAAGCTGATAGAATCGAAAACATGATAACATGTCAATGAAATACCAAAGAGGAACTTGTCAATGAAATGTTTCATAGTTAAACTGATTAAAAATAGTCACTTTGTGTTCAAAGAAATCAATTTTTGGATTTGTAAGATTTTTTAATTTGTACAACACTTTTTGTTTGCACTTTAATTAGAAACTCTTGTGTGATATTTAAATAAATTTTTATGCAATTAATTTACAATCATTGTTGATTATTTACCTAAAACTTGATAAATATTCGTAAACTTAGAACGATTTAATACAAACTCTTTTCATTATTAAAATGTAATGATTGCACGCAACCACATCCAAGTTGTGAAAGTGTAATCAATACAAATATAGTTATGTTCTGGTGAGTATAATTTTGTCTGCTAAAATTGACAAATAGGGGAAACTTCGACCACATTGTGAAAATAGATCAACAAGACTCAATCCAAGCGACCAAAATAAATAAATTTGTGCAATGTAGATCCCATAATTATTCACTCTACGAAATAAGCTCTTCTGTTTCCGACACTTTGGGAGACATATAAATTAACACATAATTTCAAACTCTTTTCATTCCACTGCATTTATTTAAAATTTTAAACATATAATATATTCAAGATCTAAAATATATCTCATGGAATTTGTACAACAAAAGTTTTGTGAGTTTTGTCACATATTGTTTTGATAAAGCACACGTCATAGAAAAAACAATATAACACTGTGCATGGAATATTTTTTATATTTAAATTGCAAACCACTTTCAACAACTGACATTGTAATATGTGTAATGTAGTCCGCCAATATTTCACTCCTCGTGATGAAAAGTAATTCGCGCTCGTCGTGAGTGTTTCAACAATAAAAAACGCTTTAACCAACAATGTTTTGCATGTGATTTCAAGCAGGTTAAATCCAAATTGAAAGCGGTAAATCTTTCAATTTACAACGGTTGATCCTCACACAAAGGAATATTAATGGAAGCGTTATCAAAATCCACATTAAAATAACTTGCGGCAAATGTATTTTGGAGATACAATGTCATTACAGTGTGTGTGTAGTAGACGGACATTGGATGAAGCCATGCCCACATAGAAACATTATATTTCGCATTTGAAGTGCACCAACGGAAGCCATTTAACGATGAAGCCCCAATTCTACATGCCGAAGTCCATATTTTCATCGGCCTGGCTCGTCCTCCTTTCAAAAAATTATTTAGGATCAAAACTAAAGCAGGAGAAAATTAGCACCTAAGGGAGATGACACCAAACATTTTAGCTCGTTAACAGTTTCAAACGAAACGAGATTTAGTCCATATTTGCAACACCAAGATGCACCCTCGCGATATGTTGTCTTGATATAGTCATTCTGATTAGAAAAATTCTAGCTTTATGTCTGTATTTTATACCTCATTTTTCCCTAGAAGATAGCGCTTTCCACAAATATCAACAATCAAGCCGTCCGTTGCTGTTTTTAGATAATTTAGTTTTAAGATTATAACCTGTGAATATTGGCTTATCTTACATCCATTTGTTAGAAAAATTTGTCGGTGATAATCCTGAAAGAAATTTAAGCACAAACTGTTTGACTAAATTTCACAGCCTTACAGTCATGACACACGGATAATCAGTTATGCATTGGCCTATTGATGGTTGCACTGGTGTTTGATCCTATTCATATCAGTCTTATTAACAAACAATTAGTGCCTAGAAAACTTTATACAGCTGAATTGTTCAATTCTACGAGTTTGACTGTGTTTTTAACTAGAATTGGATCCTTTTCTTGCCCACACTGGAATACCAATGCCACCGTATCGCACTCATCCATTCCCTCTGCATTTCATTATGAGCAATAATTTGAAGTAGAAACGAAATAATATGTACTTACGAATTTTGGAGCACTCGTCCACAGTTTGGAAACCGCTCATCAACTTGTCATTGTCTGTAGACAGGTACTCAACCAGTTTTAGTACTTGTTCATCCACCAAACGGCCGTTGAAAACCTTAAACCGTATTTTTTTCTTTCCATTTTAATTTAAACAAAATACATGTCATACAACTCCTCCACTTTCACCCAAACATTTCAAAAAGCACTGTAGAAATAAAAGAAAATCAATAGTCAATGTGTGAAATCCAAAAATTGTACACAACCTTTATCTTGACATCAAACGATGTGCTGTTAAAAATGCTGTCCAACTCAGCTATTTAAGAAATTTTACGTTATGCCGATAGAATCAAAATTGCATTCAAACTCTCTGTAATGTTAAAAATTTCAGCACACTCGTCCTGAATTCCTTTAGCGCGGCTTGTGGATTTGATTGCGTCCCGAGCCTTTCATTGAGTGACCAAACATCAATTCAATGTTGAGTTTTGAAGAGATCATACTTCGCAAATAAATCGTAGATTTGTAGAGCAATCGGCAGCAATCAGAGTTGCGTTGCCGCCACTGATGTCGACGGCTATGCAGTGTTTTCCCGGTTGAGGTTCTCCAGGCGCCCAAACCGGCTCTCTGACCAGTTTGTTGACGGTGCACCAGCCAAATGCTCCATTGCAGCCGTAGTCCGTCCCAGACGTCCAGTATTTGCTGACTAGGTTTTTTCCGTTACCTAGGGCTTCAGACAAAGCACTATGTTTAAAATTCCTGTCTATGCTTAATAATTTCATTCCAATGGTGCAACAGAACGAGATAGCATCGGACCACTGCGTAATTAATTATTGAATTTATTCATGTGCTCTGTCACTGAAAATTTTACCGTCTTATTGTTAGCTGTATTACTAAACATGTAAGTCCGGTAATTGATGGTTTTCCAAGTACCATAATTCGATGGTTCTTTAATTGAAATAAAATATATCACTTTTTTGGATACTTAAAGAACGCTTAATTCACTTGTAAGAAAATTATACTTTTTGTCTGGTGCGTATGAAAATAGAGATATCTAGACACCATCACAACACATTCAGCTTTGTTCAATACATTATATAAAATAAACAAATATGTACATACATTTTTTTCACAAGTGAAACCAGGACAGCTTGGAGCAAAGCACTTTGAAGGAGCCACCGTTGTTGTACCCTAACAAACAAAAATAATATAAAATTTCAAGAAGCAATAAGTAACAATCTCCAACCTTGCACGAAAAAACGAATTTGTTGGTGCAATTCTTTTGTGTTAGCCCTGTCGTGTTCATATTTTTTAGGACAGACAGATGGACACAATCTCCAGACGAGGAATTGGGTGCAATTGCCCACATAGAGGTGATGTTGGCGAACGTATCAGAGGTGTTGTAAAAATACCATTGGAATGAATTAGTGGCTAAAGCGCGCCGTCCTGACGTCCAGTAATTAAAGTTGTAGTACCAAATTTCCTCTGTGTGTTTAACCACGGAATTAATATGAAAGCACACATAACTTGATTTTAAAATACGTGTTGTGAAAATTTTGAAACAGTCAAAGATTTCGACGGTTTCAAACGCTAGGGGCCTCATTCCAATGCTATTGCATCTTATGGCGTTAGTTTCCCACGTCACCTTTCAAATTTCAGGATAATATTGATTTTTTATTCATTAAAATTTGAGTACAATTGATTTCCCAAATAGAAACTGTTCCCCACAGATTTGCCGCCATGTGCCATAGCGCTGTGGATCTGCGTTTCGGTCATTTTAATTTGAATCTAATCAAAAATTCAATCAGTACGAAATTATACCCATGAGATTTCCATTCGCGTCGAACAGAGAATTATTTTTCCCGAATGACGAAACAGATAAGTCGTAAGAGGACTAAAATCAAATTGACTTAAGATGCAAATATTCAGTATGATTATAATTATCAAATACTGCTGGCGGCATAGTCACAGTTTGTGGGGAAGACGGAATGGGAGATGTTGTAACTACTGTTGAAGTGCTACTTGAAACGTCGTTGGTTGAGATGATGCCCAACGATTCGGTGCTCATCGAGATCGTGCTAGTTGAAAATGAGATTATTGAGACCAAAAATTGATGTAACTTGGAGATAATGTTTGTCAAAGTGGTGCTCACATCGGTTCAGTTGATGACTGGATTTAATGAAAAAAATTATTTTATACATAGTTAAAGCAATAATTAATTTTGTACGATCTGTTGCTCTGTATCTATTATCGGGTCTGCAGTTGACTGGATTTAATTAAAAATTTATTTTATAGTCAAAGCAATATTTAATTTTTTACCACCTGTTGCTTTGTATCTGTGTTCGGGTCTGTAGTGCTTTCTGAAACTTCTTTAGTGCCCACTTCTTCGTTTTTTGATCCTTCCGTATTTACTCCACGATGTATTTCTTCAGAGACTGCCACTATTTCGGTCGGCAAACTCTTAGAAAAATCCGGAATGGATCCTGTGGGTTGAACAATCGACGTGCGATTCACTCTTTTCAGCTGTTGCACTTTGGTGCAAGACTGTCGTCCGCAGCATTTAATTATGTGAATGCGGCGTTTAGCTTCAATCAAAAAAGTTGCAGAATTTTTTGAACATTGTTTGTCCCATGCTCACTGATTGAATAATATACCTTTCAATCTAATCACAATTTTCCTTGATTGAACCTAAGATAATTAAAATTAATTGAAAAATTAGAATTATATTTGAATGTTTAGCCAAACTAAGTTAGAAATTTGCTTTAAAAAGTTTGAATATATCACTGTGCCTGTCACAAAATGCCGCAATAGTTCTCAACATTTTTCTGCTTCTGTTAACTGTTTGGAAGATTGGTCCCAAATTCGACACAGTTACAAAAACGAGCAAGTTTTGAAGCAAATAATATAATCTATAGATTTATTATATGAAAATAGGCACTGTGCCGAGGAGTGAGGTTACGCATGATTAATTTGAAACATATATACCAAAAATAATTGCGTTTGTATTAACTTAAAATCATTCAATGAGCAGTTTGAATTTTTTATTTAAATAATATAAGAGCGCGAGAAATTATGGTAATTTGTGATCTAAATTTCTGAAATGCTTTTAAAAAAAATCGTTGGCTAACCTGTGAGGCCCAAATGCCTAAAAGTGTCAGCACCAAACATGCACAAAGTCCCAACCTTAAAAAGTTCATTTTAAAACTAAAAATCACGAGTGATGATAGTATATTCGAGAGATTATTCGGTGGAGAGTGGCATTGTGATTGAATTCCACAGTCACTACGTCACAAATGCAAGTTAGCGGATTTCCACTGAAAATGAAATTAATTTCCCCTCATTTCCGTCGTCCATGAGCATCTCGTGTGGTTTATGTGCACATTTCAAATAAATACTAATCTCTTTGTTTCTGTTTATTTTTCTGGAATGAATTAATTTTTAATACATAGCTTTTAAAAAGCACGAACTTTAAAACGTCATTAAAGTCAATTTGAGCTTTTAAGCATGCGGAGTTAAGAAAAAATTGTTGAAAAAATTAGTGTTTTAGACCAACTGATGCAATCCAGGGAAGGAACGGTGCGATGTCAGTGAATAACGAGTAGTAGCGAGGGTCACAAACAGGGCCGTCAGGAAACGCCTCTGATATCTTCGACTTGCCAAAGCTAACAATTCCGCGCAGGAACCACCTGGCGCCACGACGCACCATCAGTCCACCGCCACTGTCGCCATTACAAGCATTTGTTCCTTGAGTTAAAAAAGAATTTAAAAATAAATACATTTGCTGATCAAAATTTTACCATTCGAGTTCCCAGCACAGAAATTCAGGCCTGGCTTTAGGTGAGTGGAGAAAAAAGGCCGATTTTGCAAGAAGCAATCGTAGTTGGAGCGAATAGTCAGATCCAAACGCTGCAGGACTTGTGTCCTTTTGTACCCATCAGTCAAACCCCAGCCGACGACCTAAAGGAAAAACTTTGTTGAAGCACTATGTGAAGATGTAGAAGTACAACACAAAAATTTTCAAATTTCTCTACTTGGCGCAGCAAACAAATAATAGGGAAATATTGAAACAGAAAAAATGTTTTGCACATTCTCATTTTACAGCACATAATTTGGAAAAAATTGCCTGAATTAATATCAAATAACAAGCCCTAAAAATACAAACCACGCCGGTTTCGTCAGCAATGTCATCGATGTCCTCTTCAAATTTCCACAAACAGATTGGTTTCACGTCATCGGTAAAACGGAAGGGTTTCGAGAACGTCAAGACCGCGACATCGTGACGAAAATTTCTGGATGTTGGGTCGTATCCTTTGCTCAGAATGATCCGCTGGGGCTGCGCAAAATATTTTAGTCGTTTCACAAGAAACTAGAGCAGTTTGCAAAATTATTACCTGCTGAAACTGTCTTGAGCTCTCATGCGGAGCACTTAAATTCCACATGCCCAAAGTAACGTGCAGATCAATTGGGGATGCTAGTTTTTCGTCCACGTATAAGCAGTGAGCCGCTGCAAAATGTTAAAGATTTTAACGCGTGGATTCGCAATTTTGCAAGCGTCTGAGATGAGTTTCTAATTTTGTGTAAAAGCATCTCACATTAGAAGTCCCTATTAACTGGAAAAAAGAGAAAATTCAGTAATATATACCTGTTAGAACAGCTTTGTCGGAAATAAGCGAGCCGCCGCAGCTGTTCAGGCCTAATTTCTGCGATCCTATGGTGATGTGAGCGTGCCAGGTATGTCGTCCCTTTACGGCAGCAAGACCCCCCAAAACAAAACCAACTGTCGACACGTCGGCACTTTCCAACACCTGTCGTTTTTGCCTGGTATCCCCTGTTTCAAGTCCGCAGTTTGGATAGCTCAGCTTCTCAGATTCAGCAAAAACTTAAACACGTAATTGTATTAATTTTATTGAAAATGTATCTTTAAAATGTTCTCACCTGCATGAGTTTCAACTTTAGAGGTTAGATCGGGAAGGCGGTGGAGGTCTAGTGTCTCACGAACGATGGCATCCACAATTTTGAGAATGTCATGGAAAGCTAGATTAGAGTGCACCACATTGCGACTGTTGACAAACGCAACTCCACGCAAAAAGTATCGTCCAATTGAATCCACCTTGAAAAGCGCGTTCCTCTGCTCGGTGTTAGCTTAAATTTTAGGAGAATAGGTTCAGTCAGTTAATTATACCCATAAAACACTGATCCCATTACATTTGTCGTCCGCAATCATGCAAATAGCGAATTTGTATCTTTTGCACCGGTCAATCATCATTTTATCAGGCATGCAGTCGCGCACACTTGGTGTCACACGAAATTCAGGGGTGACGCTCTGAAACAATATATAATTAAATACTTCATTCAAATATTAAATTGAAATTAATAACTAGACTAGTATAAAAGGTAATTTTGGAGTCCATCAGATTGTCCTCGTTGAAAAGACACACTGGTTTCACGGAGTCAGGAAAAGGCCGTGGTAATCTGTCGATTATCAGCACAAAAAGATTGTCTTCGGGATAAACATCAAGGCGGCGAACCTGCCGAACCTGTAAAATCGGTTTACTTTTAATATTTTACTTTTCATGCTGTTTTTTCTATCCAACCGTACCTCCCTGATGAACCCATGTTCATTAGCTGCACAATCGGGCTTCTGATTGTGGACGCATTGGCCGAGGAAGGCGATTAATGGGCCCCAAAAACCATTTTTGTTGGTCGCAGAAGCTCTCTCGTTCAATGCACACAAACCAAACGGTGCTGCAAAATGCCAATTTATAAAGGATATAAAATTTTTAAATGTTTTCAGCACTCACTCTGGTTAACTAGGATTGCCCGTCGAGAAATCAGCACACCGACGCAGTCTCCTTGCCCTAAAACTACGTGCCAAGGGGGCAAGGACGTGTTGCTAATACCAGGTGGTACAATTCCACACCCTTCAAAACTGAGATTTTCACCCTGGTCGAAAACTTTACGAGATTATATTTATCACGTACGTTAAACCAAAATTGAAAATACCTGGTGCTGGTAGGTACCAGTTTTCGTGTGACTCGCACTCTTCTCTTGTAATAATTTGACTTAATATTCCTTCAGTTAATATAAAGAGCAAAGCGTTTAAAAACAACATTTTCACTATATGAATTTTTTTCAAAAAATAGCCCTAATGTTGGCGGCGGTTGGCCGCTTCCTTCGGCAAAAATGAAGTGACAAGAGGCGCATATTTTTCTCTATTATTTTAACTCACGTCGGCTGGGTTTACCACGGAGAGGCTTGCAAAACCGGTTTTAGCATTTATTTGGGATTCTTTGTGTATGCGGAATCTTTACTTTGTTCCTGTTATTTGTAAATAAACACATCTGCTGTTGACTGATGCACTCAAGGATTTCAGTTTTATGTTTTTTCAGTTTTATTTTACGCAGCGTTTTCTGTTTGGTTTTTTGGTGCTATATATTTTTTCATTCAAACAATAAAACCCGTATTAATTGATTAGAACTCTATTTACGTAATGGTTCAAATGATATGTTCTACAAATAATTGATAGAAGATATCCAAAGGCTTTGGGAGTTATATAATAGCGTTAGAAGTATAGGGCAAGAGATCATCGCTTTAAGATCGCAACCTCTTCCCTTGAACAAACAGAGCGACGGAGGTGATTGTTTATCTTTTTTTAATTTTGAATTTAAAATAATACTATATTTTTCCTTGTGAAATACAAAAGCGGTAAAATTTCAATTGAATGCGAGTATATAATAAATAAAATATCATACGGTGATATTTAACATTAGATGCATTTGGTATCTTAATTTATTTAATTACAAACAAAAAATATACATTTTATTCCATCGATCTAGCAGAGCAATCAATTTTCCAAAGATATTTATCAGTGCCAGGCTTCTCAGAGGCGTCGTCAATGTATCTGATTTGAACTTGATCGCCACCTGAAAAAGTAAAATAGATTTAATTATTTTTGAGCTTTTAATACTTGGCTTTTTCTTTTTATAACATACCTATATCGGTAAGCAGGAAAAGCCTATAGAGTGGCATTTCCAGCTCCAACTCCGTACTTTCAATGTACATTTGCAATTCATGAAGCTCACTTTTCAGATATGCTCGTCCAAGATCATCGAATGTCACTTTCCAAGTGGTAATCGGCTGGCTTTTGCCGTCTGCGTCAAACAAAGTCAAGGAGCCTCCCGTGACAAAGTTGGAGATGTTGCACCCCTGGCTGGGGTCGCTCCAAACTATGCGGCGCGCCCAAAACGGAGCCTCCGCGATGGTGTCCGCACAAACCTTTCCCTCGGGAGTGTCGATGCCAATTTTTTGGCGGTGCTGCTCGGCTTGGGCCAAAGTCACAAGGGTTGCTGCCGTGTGCGACAGCTTCGCTTCGCGCAGCACGTCGGCATACGCGGCAAGCAGGTGACATTTTGTGACCCCGGTGTCGTTGTACAGTCGCTTTAACCCGTCGTTCAAATTAGTCTGCTGCAAGGCGTACGACAGCTCGTTTGGTACCCCTTGTTGAATTGGAGGTGTGTACGGCGATTTGTGCCTGATGGGTAGCAGCATTTTATTTATTTATAAGAGAAATTTATTTTTTTTCATCTCACCTGAGGTAGAAAATAAAGGAGTCCTTGAGGGCGGATTGCAGGCAATTTATATTTGATTGAAGGTCGCCTTCCTGGCTGTTTCGCATTTTTAAGTAGTTATTGTTGACGTAAGTCAAAACAGGTACACAAATTTGGTTGAAATAATTGGAATCCACCTTTTCACGCACCTCTGGGAGACGAGTATGTGTAGCCTGTGGGAAGAGAAGCAAAGCATTAATTTCTAACAGTCGTAAAATCTTCTTATTTCAAAAACATTTTCTTACAAATAAATAAATAAATATATTTACCATGTAAATCTCCAAATTCTGGCAAGAGGTTGTGTTTGGTCCGAGACTGTTGAAAATCAAAGCCAAAGCAGGGCAAGAATTTTGGTTTAGAGTCGCGAACATTTCAGCGAGTTTAGGAACCCCAATTTTGCCAGCTTGCAAGTATGGCAGCGCGGCTTCGATGGCCTCGGTCACCATCTCAGGGGCTTTGTTGGCGCCGGCAATTTGAGCTGGCAGCGCAATCAGTGCGTACACCGAGAGGGTGGTAGCGGACGGCGACTCCGACTCGATCAGGTCGCGCACCATGTCGCCGATGACGCGGCGCCGATCTGCATTAACGCCTCGCGCCAAAGCATAGGCGCGCTGTTGTGTGTCGCTGGGCTCATATTCAAAGTCTGGGCTTCGTGTGAACTGAAGCAGGCGGTGAGAAAACAAAACCACAAGAAGTGGTTGTTCTTGGAAAAGACCGATGTTGTTCTGATGCTGGTTTAGGGTTTCAAAAGCGGTCACTGATTTAATTGAGGAGGCAAAGTCGTAAACACGGCCAATCTGGAAGAGCAGTTAGAGTTAATATATTGAAAAAATATTGGTTTGGAATAAATCTTTACCGTTTTCTTCTGCCACTGTTGATCAAAGAGCTCAATAAAAAGCTGCTGAGTGAATTCTTCATTTCTTGGTTTTTTTCTGAAAATCAAACTGGCTCCTTCCACGTCGTAAGCATCGATAAGACTTTTTATCTCATTTCGTGATGCGGCTTCTGCGTCTTCCCTAGCAAACTAAGTATTCCAAATAATTTTCAAGTTTTTATATATTAGAATTTATAATAATAACAGGATTGAAAGTATTTTTTTACCTCTTTCTCATCTGTATTCTCTACTTGATCTACCAGTCGCTGCGGAGAATCGGATTCAATCGTAGGTGAAACGTCGTTTCTGTCAGATTCCTCTTGCTGCACATCTTCATTATTTTTAGGCCTGCTCGACGCACCCGAATTTTGTTCAATAAGAGAGCGCAATGCTTCGGCAGCCAAGAGGATGGTTATATCATTGCACACTTCAGACGCTCCAGAACTGCTCTCCAAATCAAGCGCAAACTCAACACTCACGTTTTCTTCGCCGAGATTCAGCTCGTTTAAAAAAATGCGCAGAGGTTCTTGGATTTCTTTCCGCTGGGTCTCGCTCAGGTGACAATTTTTCACAGGAAAATTGTCATACACAAGGTTAGAGGAGAGCAAAAGCGCCGTAAATAGTGTAGACGTCATTGAAAAATGAAATAACGCCGCTTTTTTTAACCTGGTGCGGTTAGCAACGAAGACAAGTATAATAACGTGGAAGGCAAAGGATCGTCTTGTTTTGCATTTAGCGAGCCTCACAACAGAACGGAAACCTCTATCACTAAATAACCTGCGATTGGCACGTGCAACCTTGATGACCTTGAGAGTTGGGATGGCATCTCACAAAATATTTTTAAGGAATTTTCCTCGTCGCGTCGGCTGCAAACATCGTTTTTAGCCAGATGCTGTAGTGCGCACCTATTTTATATATGCTCAGAAAAAAACATAGGACGGTAGAGCAAAATTAAGTAGTATCCCAATATCCAAGGTGTTACGAGAAATTAAATCAAATAAGTGTGATTTTAGTTTTCATTGCAAACTCTATTTTAAACGCATTTAATGGACCAATGCCTCAGGCTGAGCAGTACATCTGTTGAACAGTTCATTTGCGTGCAGTTGAAGTCATCGTCTACTAAATTGATCTGCCCTGAACCTGGAAAAATGTTCGATTTATTGAGATTCCTTCTATATCAAGTTGAGTAAAAATTAAGAGTAAATAATAAGCATTGCATCTTCTGTTTGTGCTACTGGTATTCAAATGAATTATTCATTGCAGACCAAGTTTTCTTACCATTTTGGACGAAAACGTCAAAATATTTTTCTTCTTCAGCTGAATCTACCACTGGCTCGATGAACCACTCTTGGTTTTTTTCTTTAGATTCCGGCTGGTTGGACAGTTTGATCTGGTCACCGTCTTTATCTGCTTGAACGTAAAGCCCATCATTTGTCAAAAGTTTAGCAGCTCCCACTTCGTTGAAAGTCAGACGCAGCTTTAATTCGCGACCAGTATGTCTGTTTTTCAGCTGGCAATTTCCTCCACGAGACAAACCAAGGGCCCATTCAGGCAGTTCGGTAAGCAAGCGTTCGCAGATTGCTTTGTCGGCTGGCAAGGTAGCATTGCGATTGATGATATCTAAAGGTTTTAAATAAAAGTTTTCGTGAAAAATAAATTTTAAATTTATCTCTATATTCTATTTGGATAATTTTAACATTTTTACTTTCATTGTCAGGTCAGGATCTGGCCCTGAAGGCTTTACCTGACTTTAAAAAGTAGAATTTAGTTTGTTATATAGTCAAATAAACAATCACGCGTGGAATTGCTCAATATTTTCATTATGTACCGCAGGATAAAAAAATAATTACAAAACTCTCGAAATATAATTGATAAAATTGGCACTAAAAACCACAATCTTGGTTAAGATTCGTGAATACTATAAGAGCCGTTAAATTGAAATTTCCGATGAAAAATGTCGAGTTTATTATTAATCAATTTATTTTGTCTCTTACAAAAGCTGTTGAATTGTATCAAAATGTTATATTTTAATCATTATACCTTTAAGGGACACGACTCGCACAAGCGTTCCAGCCGTATTCTCCAGTCCTACTTCCCGTGTCACTTTCATTTGGATTTCCTGATCCTCGCAAGGGCCGAGATTTAGCGAGCGAAATAGATTCCTCAGGTCATCTGTTTGATCGGTTCCGGACACCTGCGCGCCGTTCCGAATCCGCACCGCTGGCGACTCTGATTTTGTCGCGTCGTTCAGCGACAGGCGCAACATCTCGGACCAGGCGTTCCTCAAACAAACGCTGAGCAGCTCCTTTGGCGTGGCAGACCGAGTGATTTGGTAGGCTGTGCGAACTGCGTTGGCCAGAGGGACGCAGTGCTCCTCAAAATGCTTTGTGGTAGTGTACTCGCGGACAAAAGGCAGCCCGTCGAGCGCCGTGAGGTACAGACGCATCATTTGGCACCCTGAACCATTCTCGGCTATTGCCTCTTGGATTGCTCTGCCGGCCTGGCAGAAGGTCGCTTCATTTCTGAGGATCAGTTCGCCGACTCGTGTCACACTCAGCTGGTCACTACAAATAGAATCATTAGGGCCGCGCGTTCAGCTTTTTCAATCACTCGCTTTCATACGTTTACACATTTCACAAATCAGAAAAAATTAAAATGAAAAATAAAAATAAAATCCAAGCAAACAGTTATTTAATCTGGATTAGGAGTATGGTTTTTCAATATAGAAATTTTTTCGTTTCCTCATATTAGAGCTTTAGGATTCTTGGAAAATTTTGTTTGAAGTATATATACTAATAATTCATTTCTCAATAGCCGTCATGACAAATCCATAAAAGTATTCAAAATTGTACCATGCGTTCACCTAGTTTTTGTCTGAAATCTCATAAATTTTCAAAGGTAAACGATTCAACATTATAAGAAGAAATAAATCGCTAAAATAATGATAAACTATTTTAAAATTTCTAAAACCATCCAAATTTTTCTGGCGTTCCTTTTCTTTAAAAAAGTCCAATCACATAGTTTTTTCAATACAGTCTTACTTTAAAAAATAAATTAAATAATTTCAACCATGCATGATGTGAAAAATGAAAATTCTGCACTTTTTCTATTTTGAAGGCTGAATTTAACAAAAATGTCAAAAATTCTACAAAAAATGCTTTTGAATTTTCACATAAAAAAAGAAAAAATGACCTTTGCAAAGCCGGTGTTACTTGTTGAACAATCTTCCTCAGTGCAGTTGCATCCAAACTCAACTGAGCTGCAATAAGAATCGTTTTGTTTCTAAAAGGCTGGTCAGTCTGCTCAACCAATTCGTGCTCCAGTTCTTCTAACAGCAGCGCTCGCTCGGCAGCAACATCAGGAAGAAGTGCAAGGAGTTCGTCCTGTTCTTCTTGAGGCAAATTGTGGAAGCAGCAATTGTACATTGCGCGGAGGAAAGAGTTTATTGTGAATACTACGTAGGGATTTTCAACGAAAATCCCCTGCACACGGAACTTATCCCACATCTCTCTGAAGCCGGACGCAGAATTTGTGTGCGTTAGAAATTGCATGAGTAAGCCGGCTTTGCATCTGCAGGGCGAGTCCCACATCTCACTGAACACGCGTTGGACCAATTTCTTTGAGCGCTGCACGTGATCAGCCTGAGAAACAATTAATTAATTAAATAAAAACCCACACGTTGATAATTTGTTAATGTGGTACCTTTGGTTGAGCTTTGAAGAGAAAGACAGCTTGCCAAAATTCATTCGAATTTATATTTGAGTCTGCTGTTCCATTCAGTTTGCTGTTTGCAGCCAACAATAATTTAGCAGTTTCTTCTACCACATCAGTGTTCTTTTGCAGGCTTTCTTGCACCAAAAGCAAGGACACAGCAAAAGTGAAGACTAACCAACGAGAAAATAATTTCTCTGCCAAAGCTTTCATCTTTTTGTAGATTTTACAACTGCAAGTATATTATTTTAAATAAATTAAAAACTAATTAGGGCTGCGAAATGTAGATGATTTCTAAGCTTTGTCCAATCGTGTACAGAAAAATAGTTAATTGTTAAAACCATGAGAGCATAAATGGTGTTACTAACCTTTTCCACAATTTTCCAGTTGTAATTAATTAATATAAGACTCGTGTAAAAGAAAAACCAGCTTCTAAAGACTGCGAGATGCTTGTCGAGACGCGTCTCCCTCACCACTGCTGATTTTACGAATTTTACGCGAATAGGCAAGTAAGCCCACGATCTTGCTCCACCTTATCTCCTTTGAGTGGGGAGAGTAATAAACATATTATCTTGCTTCTCATTGTTTATAAAAAATATATTCAAATGGGTTGCTCTATTAAATATTTCAAATATTTCAAGTTTCAATCAAAGATTTTACGGATTTTACCTTCATCCAAGGGTTTTCGATTATTTTTCCGATTTTTCCCATTCTATTAATCTTATTTATTTTTTAAAAAATGCCATCTCCTATTTTAAACGGAAAGAACCTTATCTATTGCGGTATAAGTGCATTTTTATTCGAATTATATATGCTGTTATTTTATTTCTATGTACTCGATCTGTCGATTAGTTTTTATCTTTAATTTCCCCTCGCGCGCTTTTCACTGTTCCGCACGTGCTAGGCTGATGGCGCCACAATCACAGACACGTGTTTGTTTACATTGGTAAACAAGAAACCAAGAAAGTAAGAAACTAAAGACCTCGCGGATCTCGCAACTCGTTCTCGTTGTCCTAGGGTCAACCTGTATGTGACTGTTGGATATCAAATTCACTCTTATCTTTTAATTTTCCTTAATATCACATAGTTTTCAGCTGTCAATATTCCATAAAACTTGTCCGTCAATAAAACTAATGGATAATGGATGATTCAAATCATCTTCATGACCGAAATCTCCGCCAGAGATACAATCGTCCAGAGTTCGTCCTAGTTGGGATTATTAAAGGTAAAAAGCTCAACTTGTGTTTTATTAAAAAAATTTATGCTTCGTTAGAAAAACAGAAGCAATATAAATTATTAAAATCATGAATGTAAAACTCCATAAAATATTGAGTGTCAGTATTCGCACCAAAATGATGTTAAAAAAGGGGCTGCAGGTCACGGCAGACCAGACACGCATGATTTGACTATTATTGCATTAAAATCCATTTATAAAAGTTGCAGAATTGTATCTTGATACCATTAGAAGCGAATTTAGGGGCTTCTTTTCATGCTTTATGTCCTGTTCGCACCTTATTTAGGTTTGAAGTGTTATATTCTAAAAAAGGCCCGGTGTTTTCAAAACATGAAAAATATTATTTTAATTATTTTCAATGTGGACAGTACATACATAAGCACTCACAACTCAGGAGAAAAACACATTTATCTACAAAGCTTGTTTGTTTTTTAAATTGAAATATTTTTCCTGGAATAGAAACAGGGAAAATAGATAAAGGGAAATAAGAGTGTTATTTTTTTAAGTATGTAACACTTTTTAAAAAGCCAAATTAAAATTATGAAATAGGCAAATTTTGCTCATCATTATTTGTTACCAATTTTGCAGAAGAGCCTTTAGATGAAGACTTGGTAAGCTCCAGCGCGGGACAGGAACATAATGAAGCAGAACTTTCTCCCAAAATTGAGGAGGAACAGGAAGAGCCTCCCGATCCCGAGCCAGCAGAATCAAATATTGAAACTAATGCGCCTTCCGAACCCGAAGAACAGCAGGAAGCTCAAGCCGTGCTGACAGAGCCAATTGAGGTTATCTTGCAAAAACTCTCTTCTGTCGGTCGTTACAATGACCGAGTAAAGTGCCCATGCTGCTCAAAGGAGCTTGCCAACCGTTGGGTCTTGGCACGACACATCAAAAGCTTGCATCTGGTTGCCCAGTGCGACAAAAAACTAAACAGTAAACAGATGATACTTAAATTTATCTATTTGTTGTTCATACAAATTTATATTAATTCCAGCTTTCGTGAAACGAGAATCCAAAGAAAAACATATTTGCAAATTTTGCAACAAAGCAATGCGTCCTAAAGAAGTTAGCAAGCACATGCGAGTTTTCCACCCAAATGACTATCAACAGGTATGAAAGCACAAGCAAAACTTTGCATTATATATGGATATTACCAGAGCTGAAATTGAATTGAACATTCCAATTTTGTCCGTTCGGGAATTTTGGACTGATGAATGATGTTCATAGAAACAAAATTGAGAAAATTTGCACATTCAACATTCAATTTCTGCTTATTTAACATCAAGTTCAATGAAATGTAAATCAAACTATTTAGGCTTAAGTGTTATGAGGTAATGATGAAAGAAATATCTCTTCTCAGCCTGCAAGTATCAAGCCCAAGCCCTCTTTCTTCTGTGCCCACTGTTCCTACTCGGGACACCGACGCAACCGAATGGTGCTACACGTGACTGCCAAACATTTTCCCAAGACGGTGGCGTGCCCTGACTGCCCGGCAATAGTTGCCACCAGAAAAGAACTCATAAGGCACAAATACAGACGACACTCAACGTGGAATTGCAGTCACTGCGGGAAAAATGTTTCTAAGGCAAATTTTACTGCCCACTTGATCAAGTCCACATGCCAGTTCTGTGATGAGGTCTCTAATTGTTGCGGACAGACTGCCTTACACCGCAAAGTGTGCAAAAAGAAAGCAATTTGCCCCCACTGCGAGAGAGACTTTCACAACAGGGACAATCTCAGGTCAGTTTTATTTTTTTGCTCTTTTTTATCGCACTAGATTTAATTTTATCTTTGTAATTTGCAGGAAACATGTCATAATCTGCCCTGTGAGGACTGGAGAGCCAATGTTTGAAAAGGTTCGCCCATCCCGCGCATTCAAAGGTACATACAAAAAGAAAAAGAAGCGTGGTATGTTAACAAGGGAGGATAAACTGGAGGAGGGTGGTGAATTGTGACATTTAAGCCATCCAAGACTGACAATTAATGTGCAATTATTTTTCAATTTCCAGAATGAAAGGCTGGAAAATTGCTTAAAAATAAAACAATTTGGTGTGTGAAACACCAAATCGTCTGTTTAATCATTTTTGAATTTCCTGTTATGTCACCTGAACCTAGAATTAATTTTGATCTAATTTTTAATATCATATACAGTAATCCAACATTTTCCAAGATTATTTACTTGTTTAGATACAGTAGATGAAGATAACATTTTAAAAAATCAGTGGGATTATTTCATAGCGTGCTACTTTCCTTGTGAAAACCTTGTTCTGTTTTGCAGACAGTTTATAAATTTTATAATTAATCTATCTTTTATAAGAATTATGCCTTTTTGTAATTTTGTTAGTTTTCAATGTATTTTCATTTCAAATATTTATGTTTTTCAGATTGGTTTGTGTTGCTTGTAATGCCATCCCAAGTTAATATTTATGTTCATGAAATTACAAGCAAGTGATAATGTTTATACATAACCTGGTTACGAATTCCGCACAAATTGCTATATTCAAATCAATCATCCAATAGTAGATATGAATTCAAAGAGATTTTTAAATTTGAAGTAAAAGAGCAACACCCGCGAGAGTCCACTTAGCAGGTTTTTCCTTGGTTTTAAGGTTGAAAGTCCAAACAAACGTGGGACCTCGAAGGCGCGTCTTGTAAACGGGGCACTCGTACATGTTGCGCAGATCTTGCTTATCTTGCGTGATGGCCTGTTGATTTTAACGAGTAAATTATTTATGATTGCATCAAATAACACTTACCCTGATATTTATGACCGGCATCGGGGGAAACAGCTCTTTGAGGCGAGCGTCGACAATCACGCCCGCTTGCGTGTCCCATCGAGCACCTTCCATGTATAAGCCATGCACGTAGGCGCCGTCTCTTGGCGCGCTCCTGCAAATTTTTAAATTTATTATTGGTTGAAATAAACTTTCATTTAATTTAGTTTTGCGCTTAGAAGTGAATTTTTGCATAAAAAACGAATTTTTAACTCCTTTTGATGTTTTTCATATTGAACGCGCCAATGCAAATTGACAAGGATAAGTAAATTTTTGGCCTTAAACCAATCTGTAAATTTTCTCACGTGAAGTCCTCCTTGTGCTTCTTGGTGACCTCGCACTGCAAGCACATTTTATCTAGCGGCAGCTCATTTTTGCGGGCTGTGCTTTGCATGATAGCAGTAAGGAAGGACTGGGGGTTGAAAAATCCCGCTAGCCACACGGTGGCGGGCAAGACAAAATCCGAAGCCCACGCATCGAGCTCTCGCAATCGAAGCAGAAGATCTGCGAACCAGGCTCCAAGGGGCAGGAGCGAAGGATACGCGCGTGCTGTCCACACTGCCGGCACCTGGTCCAGGAAGAGAGCCGTCTCCAGCTTTTCCATGTCCGAGGTAATTGTCAGCTCGCCCTGCAAAAATTAAACCGTTGCAAATTTGACTTGTTTATTTGCGACACAAAATTATTTTTTTCCTGAAATTGATCTTTTAGCCTGGAAATACGACCGCCAAATTGTAAACATTTAATTATAATTCTCGATTGTAAAAAAATGAACGTTTCTTTTACAATCTTCTAGTGAAAAAGGCCGAAATAGTTTATTTTAATATGGGTTTTAAATGCTTAAAATTCCACGATTTTTGCACATAATTTATTTCTATCACTTCATACCACGTATTAGAAAAAAATTGAAAAAATAATATCGTAATTAATCTTGATTTCTTGCGTGAAATATTCTCAGGTAGGAATTTTTATACTTTTTTACTCCACCCACCTTGAGTCCAAGATCTAGTTCTTTGAGTGAGCGTTTCATCTCGTTGGTCAAATAGTTCATGCGTTCACATTCTTGAAAGGCAACGATCACATACGGAGTCCTCTCTTCCACTTTTCCCATAATTTCAGTCATATTGAACTCTTCAGGCAGTTTTTCCAGAATTTCGTCAATCACTTGTTTGACCTGTAAATATAAAATGAAAACGACACAGCACGTAATTAAATACAAAAAGCCCAAAATACCTTGTCTTCTCTGGTTACTGAGGCGCCTCCAGAGGCACCAGCATCTCTTGGCTGCATTTCGAAGACAGTCCGCAGCAAGTTGTCCGAGGTGGCGGTGAGAAAGCCGATTTCCGCATTCGGATGCAGGCCGTACAAGTAAGGAGACTCGGCCGGCATGGCTTCGTCCACGTACTGGTGATAGCCCTGGTAGTCAAGGTTTGGTGGGGCGGGGAAGCCGGGGGCCAGCAGCAGGTCGCCGTCGACCAGTTCAGGCTGCATTAGCTCCTCCAGGTAGGAAATGCACAACCGGCGGTCCCAGTCGTCCGTGATGTGTCCGCCGTACATGATCTCGCCAAAGAGGTAGCGCAGGTCCTCCCAAGGCACCTTCTGGCTCGCCTCCAGGTAGTTGAACAGCACGCTGACGCAGATGTTGAGGTCGCCGGCGTTGAAGGGGTACACGCGGTTCCAGCCCTGTGCGCCGAACTTGCGTCGCTCGGCCACCACAGCGTGGAAGTAGCACAGAGAGAAAAGGATGGCCTTAAACTCGGCCTCCTTGCCGCTCATTTCCAGCGTTTCCTGGTTGAAGTTCTCCAGTGCTTTGTGCAGGTTCGCGTTCATTCCTGTCGGGGGCTCGTTCGTGATTTTAATGGACGACTCGAGAATTCCCTATGAGAAAAACTTGTTAAATTTTTTATCAATTTCGAGATCGCTGGGTGGGTTTAAAATAGTATAGTTAAGGAAGTAAATATAAAAAAATTAACCGGAAATTTGATTTTTCGATCGCAAAAAAAATTTAATTGACACGAAAAAACTCAAGTTTTGGTCGTGTCGATTTAACCCCCAAAACCAACCCACGGAATAGCACCGTAGGAAGGGGGTAGGTTCCAAACCATTCAGATATGCTTTTGAATATTTATTATTAACCATGTCGTGATCAACTTGGACTGAAATCCGGGTGAAATCAATCGCATTGCATGTCATCCAGAATATCAGGGGTGAAACTATCACGTTTTTTCTACTTGGGATGCAAAAATTCAAAAAACTAAATAAATAATAAAATATATAATTAATTTTGGCTGGAAAACTCGCGATTTTGAGATGTGGCCCCTGTAAATAATACAACTCTTGGAATATCGATCCGAAATTTTCAGGTGGGCCATCGGTCTAGAAACAAAATATGAAGACCCATGCAACGAATGGGTCCACTATTTTATGCCAAATAAAATTTACCTGAGGAATGATGTGAGCCGAGGGCGTATTTGCAGGCTCGGCGCTCAAAAATAGACGGAAATCGGAATGTGCACCTTCAGCCAAGTGCTCCAAACTTTTTTCCAGTGACGGCAGCCACTTTTTCACGAGATGAATGTTCTAAAATTTATACAGGTGGTAAAACCAATTGGCGTGTTTAGTTTGAAACAGACCTGTAGCACAACCCACTGTCCATGCTTGGCTCCGAGCTCCATGGCCTCCTCAGCCACCGCTTCTTGTCCCTGGCCGAGCGAAATGTTGTGGAAGTTCTGCTTGTCTGCGGTGAAACCTAACTTCCTTCCCAAATTTTCTACGTCCTGGAAATAAAAATCACGATGAAATATAGAGGCTGAACACGGAAAATAATAATTACTTTGACTGGGTTGACTCCTGGCGAAAGGATGAAAAATATCGGCGTGCTTGCTGAAGACTCCTCAAAAGATTTGGAAAACTCAACAGTACGTCCTTCCACATACTTGCCGCCGAGTTTCTCCTCAATAAACGCCCTGGAATTTTCCATTTATAAATTGAATTTGCACGATTTAAATACGAGTTATAAATACTTCAAAGCATAAGTCATGCGGTCAGGACGGAGCGCGCGCAACATGCAGAGCTTCTGCAAGGCCGTCTTGTTCTTCCACTCCTGCGGGAAAGGCTCTTTTTCGGGACACTCGCACTCGACAAGCTTCTTCCAGCGCTTCGTGGAGCTTTCAATATCACGATCCAAATTTCTATTAAAAAATTAGTTATGCCTGGGTATAAAAAAATAATCTTTTGACCTAAATTCATCACGGGCTGCAAGACTCCTAATGGCGCCCCAACTGTTGTTTGAAAGAAAATCAACAGGGCTGTGCACGTGTGGAGTGACAGGAAAGCGAAGCAAAAAGTCCAGCTCTGGGGCACTGATTTCTTCGTTGCGCAAAAGAATCTATTAAATAGAAATTTGTAAATGTTGCACTAAAAAATCTGTCAAAAACCTGGAAAGTCATCTGCGCAGCAAAGATGAGCTTGTCGCACTCGAAAAGGCCGCGAGACGTGTACATGAAAACAGAGTGAGTGATGCAGTCGATTAAATTTCGCACCCGCAAGCGAACTTCCTCAGCGGGTGATGCACGCTCTATCGCCTTTTGAAATACAATGCTAAATGCCTGAAGGTATATAAAGTTTAATTTTTTAAACACTGCAGCAAAAAAACAAACCTTTAGAGAAAATTGATAAATTGGGTTAATTGTATTCAGGTCGTTTAGGATAAAATAGAGAAGTGACGCTCGCGCTGCAGCAGGCCGGTAGTGTTCACGTGCTTCATCTATTTGAGTCGAAGTTACTCGTGCTTCAGTCACCTAGGATAAAAAATATTTCGATCCTTTTTGAGAACATATATATTTTAACCAAACCTTTTGCTCGATTTCAGCTGCTGTTTGTTTCGTGGTCTCAAGGTTCTCAACCAGCGCCGTGTCGCCAAGAATGTTTGCTCCTGCTGATGAGAGTCGAGACAGTAGATCATCTTCGAGACTCTTCAGCATGATTTTAAAGTCGTTTTGCTGTTTCGTCAGCTCAGCTTTCAACTGCTCAAGGTCAGGTCTCTCAGCCTTGACTACTTCAGCAAGGAGTTGGTCCTCCAAGCCGTCTCTAGTCACCGTGAAGTTGATCAGCGTCGTCTGCGCCTGCATCTCGGGCTTGTAGTGAGGGTTAGCCAGTTTAGTGTGTAGAATCAACCTAGCGAAATCATTTCATTACAGGGTTCAAACTTCCGTTTTTTCCACTGCTGCTTTTTCAATAAAAATTCTTTATTCCAGATGATTGAATTTTACATTGTGCTCAAGCATTGACTAAAAGGTCGTGGATGGATATTATTCATTTAGGCAATAGAATTATTAAAACTGTCAAATATCTGGGCATGGAAAACCTCTAACAATTCATTCATTCACATTTTTGTACAATAGAATAGAAAGATATTATGACTAAAATTGTCAGTAAAACTATTTAAAATATGGAACAATTTGTTACAAACTTTTCCCGTAGCTGGAAAGAATGTACGCAACATCTGAAAAGATCACTAATGCAAAAAATACTTAAATAGTTTACTGCCTTTTTTAAATAAACATTGGAGGTGCGAGATATTTCCGGGAAAAGCATTAGTTTTCCACCTTTTTTGCCAAACCAAAAAATATTAATGCTACACTTGCATTATTTTAATGCCTTACGACTTAGTGTACCTAAAGTTTGAGTTGTATTCGACCTCTTTGTCTCCCATTTTGATGGCGCGGCCCTTTTTAATGAGGTTCCGCCCCAGCAATGGCTCCAGCACGGGGTCAACAGCCTCGCCGATGTTCTCAAGCAGGACAGTGCGTCCGGCCGAAATGGCTTTTTCGATGACCTCCAGTGCTCCCTTGTGGCCGAGCCGAATGACCTGAAGCTCATCGCCAAACTTTTGCTTGATCCACTTGACGCCCTGCAGCTGTGGATCGATCATCAGAGGCCAGCGGTCTGAATTTTCCAAAATTGTTGCGTTTTCTGTGGACATTCGGTCGCTGGGAAGTCCTTCGTTGTTCCACCTGGCCACCTGGGCGTCATCCGTCAGCAGACTCAGCAGGTCAAGACCCTCAGTGGTCAAGATGGGAGGCTATTAATCATTCGAAATTAAAAATAAAAATATTTATAATGTTTTTATTAAGGTACCTCGACAGTTTTTAAGAACGGCATCCACATCTTATGGACTAGGTCGTGCCGATATTGTTTGGTGAAACAGCCAACGTAGGACACAAAAGCAGTCACCAACAAAACATCACCTGGAAGGGTAGTTCCCTGTCGCAGGTAGCTAAAAATGTGAAACATCAGTCAAATTTTTAGTTATCTAAAGCAAAATAAATTTAATTAAAAAAACTATGCGTTTGTGGAAAAATGAATTAATTTTATCTTACGCACCTCGTGACTGCTTCGGCCCATCTGACATTCTCAGAAGCAAGTCCGCCAACAAGCCTGTTCGCTAGGGCGATTGTTCTACTTGTTGCGTCGGCCTCTTCCTGACACTTGAGTTTTTCAGCCGTTGCTTGCTCAAAGTCGGCTGTTAACTTGGCCAGTTGCTCTTCCAAACTCTGTTCTTGGATTGAATCAGAGATGTTACAGAAATTTGACGTCAAAGGTACCAAAAATGTGTATAACATTTAAAAAAATGTTCAATTGTTTCAAAATTGACGTTTACCAATATTTCACATTTTTAAAATATTTTTGAAGCGAAATTTTCTGCTTGGAATATGTTACAAAAATTTGGGTACTGCAGTTAATCATAGAAATGTTCAGTATGTAATAATTAATTACTAACTTTGATAACTTTATGCTTCGATTATGAATTTTTAGCTTGAATAATAATATCCGAAATAATTATCCAATTTCCTTGACAGCCCCTGTCAATATTTTATGTAGACAGCCCGCATGAGTGATATGAGAAGCAAAATGCCTATCCAATCCCCTGCCGCTTTTTTACAGTTGTTTACTCCTTGAAAAGGGAAAAATAATGTGAATTGCGAGTGAACGCCGACAGAGGGTTTGCCTCGCATCTTCTCCACTAATCTACTGTCTTTGTTGCGTGAAACAGATGATGCAGCGTAAATAACAGTGTTATTCCTGCACTCGGATCACTCAAACTTTCGTGTCCTTATTAGTAAACCTGATCATTCAAGGATGTAAGTATAATTGCGTCTTTTTAATCAAATTGTTCTTATAAGCATTAACTGGTTGACACATGAGATAATATAAAGGGACTTTCTTCTAGAGAGCTATGTATGTAACTGTATCTTTTTAGCCTATCTTTGACTATGAAATTTCTTTGAGCCACCATAAAATCCTATTTAATTTTTTGTCTTGACTGGTGAATGATTTACACAACGTTTTTTATTTTTGTGAACCAGCATTAGCTTTTTTGTGTTACTTTCAATTTCGAGTTCGACCCAGCTGATTTGAAGAAGTATGTACATAAACGTTTATAGGGGTGTTTTTTTTTGCTGCAAAAACAAACACACACTTACCGCAACTTTTCTCTTAATAACACTGAGCTTTTCTTGAGCCACCGCAAGCTCAGCATTCGCCTGTGCAAGAGCCTTCCGCTTCGGCTCAACATCACAGTAAACCTCGTAGAATTTAATAATGTTGATTACCCATGCACACAGTCCTGAAAAAATATTTTTAGCATTCTCAACTTAAAATTTTGTACAAAATGGAAATGAACCTGCTGCAGCTGCGGATTTTGATCGAACAAACTCAGGTTCAAACTCTGCATCCTTGAGGTACGGCTGGATAGCCTTCATAATTTCAGGGTGAATATTTTCTTTGTCGTAGTTTATTAGAGCGTCAAGGAAAGCATCGACCTTGGCCATCGTGATCTTGGCAGCTTTCCAGCTCCTGTCCTTGGGGATTTTTCCTCCCGGGGCCAGAAGAACCATAACAGCAGCCGTAACATTGGTCACAGCTCCCGGTGGGGAGCCGAATGATTTTAGTTCAGTGAGGTTAGCCTTGTTTAGGGTGTTGAGCGCCTCCTGGGCCGCGAGCAGGGCTGGCTCTGCCTTCACCAGGTCCTCTTCACAATCCTGCTGCTTTTTCGACACCTCCTCAGCGATGATACCGACCTTTCGCTCCTCCTCGTCGGCTAAAAATGAGAGTTGTATTATTTTAAATATTTATATGATGGAATATACCCCACCAAGTGTTTTTTCCTGCGACACTTTGTCCGTTTCAATGCCAACAATCTCGATGAGTGCGTCTGCAGCCTCGTTTTTCTGTTTCAACTCAATCTCTTGGACCGCCAGTTTAGCTTTCAAATCGTCGACCTGCTCAGCCGTGCTCTTCAACTTTTCCAGACCGTTCTCCAACCGTTCAACTTTCGCCTGCAACTCGACATTCTTTAGTCCTAAGAGTTTGGCGTAAAGGCTGATCTGCTCGAGATACGACTTTGGCGTCGTGTAGTTAAAACGCCGTTCATTCTGCAGATAAAGTCTGGACATGTTGTTCACCGAAGTGTGCGCAAAAGCCATGAATTTGGCAGCTGCATCTTGGTTCGCCTCCTGGAGATTAAATTTTACCTTCAGGGATCCGTACATTTTCCAAAACTCACAGGCAAAGAGGGGATTTCCTCGAGGAATCGGCGTGCAACGGATACGAGCGCTTCTTGAGGCCATTCGTGGAACCAATTTATGTTTGTTGAGTTTATAATTGCTGGGAATTTCCTTGAGCGAACCCTGAGTGTGGAGCCAACTGGAGAAAAGCAAAGCACCACCTATTCAAAATGATTTTGGTTTTAGTTTTTACTATAATGTAACTCAATCATCACCTTCAACTGGCGTCGCACACGGTCAATAAAGAATTTCCAGCAGTTTTCTCGCGAATCCACCATTCCAGCACCTTTGACCTCATTGCGGACGCCAGCAATAATGTTTTCAACCTCGTCGTCGGGGAAGAGATCGGGAATTTCGCCTGACGCGAGCATATCGTTGATCAGGACTAGAAAACTTTCCTGTGCCACTTGCGCATCTGTCATAAGAAACATGATGCCCACGTTCTTCAGACCAGCTTTCAAATATAAACCAGCCAACTCAGCCTAAAATAAAAATTATTAAACATATTTTTATTTCTTCAATTTCCAATGAGGCTCGCGAGTCCATGTTTTTTGTTAGCCATGTATAATTGGGACACAAGGTCTCCGCGATTTGTGCAGAAAGGGACAAACTGATAAAAAAAAATTAATACAGCACAAATTTTAAATTTTTAAGGCAGAATTTTCTTAATTCCATTTTTATACCTTCAGGTCTTGCACGCCGTAACCCTTCCTAAGTTGGATCTGTGCTACTTCCAAACTGGATATGAAAGCAGCGAGTCGGGCCAGAGACTGTTTGCCAGAACCGCCAACCCCGACAAGCAAAGCGCTGCCTCGTGGAGACTCGAGGATGCGGTTGATTCGGCACACATGCATCATGGCGTCTTCAAAGAGGACCAGCCGCATTGCAGCCACCAGGTCGTTATAGCTGAGCATCGCTTCCTGCAAAAGGCGACTCAGGGCGTCCCACTTTCCAATAGGCATGTACTTGGGTTCGCCGATGCCTTGTGCAAAGTGGCAGTAAATATTCGGCCTGTCGCCCACGACAGCTTCATCCACCTCCTGAGTGAGTACAGAATTTCAATTTTAGTTTTTATTTATAATGAATTTGAGGGGTTTACCTCAAAGTTTTTCTTAACGATATCAGTCTGAATCTTGGAAAAAAGCTCAATGTCCTTTTCATCAGCCATCTTATCCCCGTAAACTCTCTGCGTCTCGTGCATCCAGAGACGGACAAGGTCAGCAGGTGCAGATAAACACTCTGCCGTGCTAAATAGTAGTCCTTGAAATATGTTCGTCAAATCACGTAAATTGAAAATGTAGTGGAACTTGACAGCCGTCGGCAGAAATACTTGCGAAACCTGCAGACGTATAAGTTTTAGAATAGTCCCATTTAAAATAAATAAGCCACTTTTTGGTGCAAAGAAAGCGATGCAGTAACCACGTTAGGCGTCAATCGAGTGACACAGTGTGGGAAGCGGTGCTCCAGGTTGCCCATGTGTTGGCTTAAAATGGAGCTGTATATTGTTTGCAGACACTCTGCGCTTGGGAAACTAAAAATCAATCACGCTACAAATTCAGATTTTGTTAAATGCGATATTCAACCTTATTGCAAAGACAGAGAAGTGCCGCTGAAGTCGTGGATTTATCGTGAAACTGCCGGCTGTTGGGTTCATGCAGGCGACATACTGCGTGTTGTGGATTTCTTTCAGCGTCAGTTTTGTCCGATCGTACCAATGAGAATAGTCCAGGTGCTGCCTGATTAAGGTGTGAGGCTGGACAGTGCCGTACGCGTCCACCTCTGGCATATTGAAGTCGTCGACAAAGTAGACCAAAGTTTTGTTTCCAGGCGGACCGTAATTCCTGCCAGCTTTTTTCTCGAGCGGTTTCTCCAAAATCTTTTGCAACATCTCTGCGAAATATTCATAAATAAAGCTAAAATGTGAAAGAAATTAAAACAACTTACCTGACGTAGTGTAAAAATTAAATGGCACATTGGCCACGGCGTATTGCTCTGACAGCGAGGCAAGTTTTTCTTGCACGAGCACCGTTTTCCCAACACCCGCTGGGCCAACCAGCATTACAGGGTGCCGTGGAGTCATTAGCAAATCCAAAAAGTAGCGGATTCTAATGCTTTCAGGAGTGTGCACTAGCATTGCCTATTCAAAATAAAAGTTTTAATTCAACGTTGACTTTTTGTCGGTCGTGAAAAAAATTAATAATCCACCTGGAGGGGCAAATCAGGATCAAGCTCAAAACGAGGCAGCCTTTCGCTCCAAGGAACAAATTGTTTGGTCTCAGGGTCGATGTAGACGTCAAATACAGAGCAGTTGGCGGGGAACTTGACCGACTTGTACTCATTGACCCACCACTTTGAAAACTCCACCCTGTAGTCAATCATCTGCAAGATAAAATCGCGGAATTTTGTGCCAGTCTTAAAATTTTAATGAAAAACCTGGTCCTGAAACATAGATGCGCCGAATGCCCAGATGCAGGCAAAAACGAAGTATATCTCGATCCATTCCTTGTTGCAATCGGGTGGGGTGTTTTCAGGCACTAGTAGGCATTGCAGCAAGTGACACAGCATTTGAATGTGAGAAATCTCTGCAATTGGAGTGACCTGACCAAAGTTAATATTATTTTGAAAAGTCTTTCTAACTTGAACTGCAGTCTTTAACGAACCTTCTTGAAACGAGTGCGCATCGTCTCCACACACGATGGAATGTATTTGTCAAATAAAATTACTAAATTTGTTTTTTCAGATTGATTTTTGCGTCGCTCTATCCAACTTGTTACGTACCTTTGAATTTAAATTATTAAAATAATATTTTTTTATTTTTAAATATTTATTACGGATTCCATCCGAGATCTTGAGGATTAATGTACAATATTCCTGCTCTAGAGACAGTGGCTGGAGTGGCTGTGCGCAGGTTGGAAATTTCAAAGAGCAATCGCATATGCGGCGTCAGCGCAATCCGCTCGTTGCTAGCAAGTGTTAGCACCTGGATGCCATTGTTACACATGTGTGAATAAAAAAATCAATATTTCCAAGCACGTTGGGAAATAAAGTAAGTTCCAAAGACGACATATCAACTTGCCTTGTTGTCATCCATTACGGTATTCAATGATTCAATCCACATAGGGTCGATATCTCCGTCAAGCACAATCCACTTTGGTGAATCATTTGTCAAATTAGCTTGCTCACGCATCAAGACGGACAATAACCCATCCTTCCACTCCCTGCAAGGAGGCGCAATAAATTACGACACAAATAAGCAAACAAATTGTTTATTACCTTGTAGCTGGATTGATGATGCCGAATAGCTCGTCATTAGTGACGGCCTTCGGGTTGAGGTCGTTGTACACCGGCTTGCGTTTTATATTCTGATATGTACGGAACAGAGTCTTCCACACTTGCGTTTTTCCCGTGCCAGCATTGCCAACGACGAACACGGAATGCCTGACCTCCAGCAATTCTTCCAACTGCACCACTTTCAGGATAAAATTGTCCTCGGGTTGCAGCTGCAGGTCAGCGGCCGCCTGCTTTACAGTGCGCTCAAAGTCGAGGTCCCTCTTCCTCGGGACGTCCAGAGCCGGGAATAGATCGCCAATTAGGCCCATGAACACGGGCATGTCATCCGTCACAATTTTCGGAATGTTGAAATCTCTCAATGCCCTCATCAAAACCTTAAAAAATTATGTACCATGAGAATTTAGTTGTTTTGTAAAGTAAACCTCCTCTTCGGGTCTGCAGGGGTCACCCCGTTTCAAAGACCCAGCAACCACGAGCACCGACTTGATGGCTCGCAAGCCCCAATCGTAGTGGTCCTGTTTGGACAGCAGCTCTTTGCATAGCGTATAAAGGGTAATGAATTTCCGGGCAAGAACACGGGCATCCTGAAATCCCTCTGCAACCAACATGATCTCACAAATGAGCTCAAAGTCAGGGACAACCATGGCACATGGCCTGAAATACGAGATATGGTTTTAAAAATTTCGGTTTATAAAAATTTATAATTATTCACCTAAAAAGGGCTTTCAAATTTTCTGGCAGTTCGGTCCTTCCTGCGTAGCCGGGATTCATTGTGATAAAAATTCCTACGGTCGGCACCAATGGAATTAGCTCGCCCATGAAATTAAACGTCTTCTTTTTCTCCCTGATGGCGTCTTGCACGGACTTAACCTGCACGGCAACCACCGATAGCACTTCTACAGATATTCGATTGAACTCGTCAAAGCAGCCCCACGCTCCTGTCTGAGCTAGGCCCTTGTAAATATTGCCGCAAGACTGAAGTAAAAAGTATGAAAAACCGTAACATATTTCGATCGTAACAAGATAACCTTATAATCCATTTGCTCTGAGCAATTAAATACATAAACCATGACTCCGAGGGCACGGCCCAAGTCCTTCGTGGTCTCGGTTTTTCCCGTTCCAGCAGGTCCTGCGGGGCCTCCACCCATCACTAAGTGGAGGGACTGCGTCAGGGTGATGTAGCACCTGTCCGTTAACGGGGTAATCACGAGACGAGGTGTATTTCCCAAGTACTCGTAACAGTATCCAAACTCTGCGTCGCAGATGTTGGCAAAGCAGTCACGCAAACGGTCGTCCCATCTTGAATCCCACAATTGTTAACTACTACAAGACCGTTTAGGAAAATTTTTCAAGGCTAATTTTAATGAAATTGACACAAAATATCCGTAAGCGGTAGTTCTGCAAAAGTAAAAAATGAATTGAACGCCTGCATACAAGTCGTGCAGGTTGCCTAACGCTCGAAACTGCAGGCGTTTTCAATATCATGCTCTTTGAAAAAACTCTGCTGCAAATATACCTTTTAAATTACAAACATTCATGTCGGTGAAACATATTACCTGTGTCTTAGCTGAGATTGCCATTGAAATGCAGATGCAAACTCAATTTTCGCCTGTATCAGTTTCGCCACTACGTCGCGGGAATGAACGTCGATTGTGCAAATGGTCATGATTTTTTGCCGGTCCTGCTTTGTCAACTCGCCCAAAAGTAACGAGATAAGTGTGCTCAGCTGAGAAATCTGTATTGACTCAAATTACAACCCTTCCCGCAAAGGAATTTGATTGAACTTGCCTGTTTTTTCTGGTAGTCTTTCAAAGCATTGTCATAGCCTTCTTCCAGTCTCGCAAAAGCCATGTTGACCTCAGACGTCCACCAAATCTGAGTTCCGCAAAGCGAAACTTGGGCTGGATAGTCAAACAACCACAGCTCGCGCTGTTTGTCTTCGTAGGCAACAACTCCTTCGGCAAAGTTGTCTTTGATGGTCGACCGCATTGCTGTCTGCACCCGATTCAGCCAAACTTCGACCTGAATAGCAGTAGCTTTAGGTCGGAGTCAACATAAAATTAAAAATTAAACTGACTGGGCCAGTGCAATCACAAAGCGCGCTGAACGGCACATACTCGCCGTCTTTGGCGTACATTCCCTCTGCCCGAAGAATTTTGTCAGCTTGCTCTGGGGCCCATTTCAATCGAGCGATTGAGTCAAATAACTTAGTCAAGTGCCTTTTCACAAAAAGAAATAAATTAATTTCTGGATGAGTTGAGGATTTATGATTAAATACCTAACAACGAGTTTTGCGTCTGCTCCGTTGGACAAGATGTCCAACAAATCCGCACTGGATATGAAGTAAAATCTTGGAAATGCGAGTCTCTTTGTTTCCAAGTACTCGGCTAGCGCCTTTTCACAGAGAGTCAACTGTGCCTGCAGAGCAGACAGTTCCTGTGATAAGCCGGGCTGATTGGTAGCTTCAACCACCCTTGGAGTGGCAGCCAGTCGGTCGACCAGGGCCTTGAAGTCAGCGTCAATTTGGTCGAAGCGGGTTGCGTCGTCAGGCAACTGCCGTCGAATGTCTTCTGAGCTGGTGAAAATGGACTCGAGGTGTGTCCATGTTCGCTGGACTTCGAACCACAGTGTCATTACTTGGTCAGCAACTGACAAGCGGCTCTGCCAAGTGGACACCTCCTCCAGAAAATGGGCGATGAATTTTGATGTGATGAGATTCTGAAGCTGGACCTATTGAGTATGAAAGTTGTGATGATGATTTATTTCTTTCTGATAATACAAATTACTTGATTTTCTTCAAGGGTTTCGATTAGCTCCTCTGAAGCTTTCAGCAGGAGGCAGCCAGTTCTTGCGTGCCGCTCCTGCTCAAATTCCATAGTGCTCCACGTGGCATTCAACTCTCGCAGAATTTTCTCCATGGACATCTCTTTCACCGCTTTGTCCACGATATTTTTAACCTCCTCCTCGCACTCGTGCAAATTCAGCGCAAGTAAATCCGCAAGGGTAGTGCTCGTGTCCATCACGAAACGGACCTAACCCCACAGCCCAAACTCAAGTCATAAAGGTTCTGCAAGTTTCTCTCATTTTCAACTTGTGTGTGCTTTGTTTTCAATCGAGTGCCAGTTTAATTGAATTTGAATCAAAGAAGAAGAGAGTGCAATAAAGCGATTTTGAGTGTCAAAGAGAGCGAAAGAAGAAGAGTTTTCATGGGCAGATGATTTGTCTTTTTTGCACTCACGGTGTATTCCGGCGGCAGGGCGGCGAGGTTCTGTTAGCAGGCGATGGAACAGAATTTGATTTAAGGACCTGGGGCGCTGTCAGCTAATTTGGACAAAGAGGAACACACGCCAACGAGACACAAGGACAGAGACACAGAAGAGACGAAGACGAACGAGAAGATACGAGGCACAGTGCCACCTACCTTGGTCGAGGTCATCAGCTGCTGCCAGTGGCGCTCACGAATGGCAGGGTTTTGCAATTCACCGACCGCTCGTAAAGAGGTCAGCATGTTTTTAACCGTCGCCTCTAGCTGCACATAGGTATCCCAGGTGCGCATTTCCTTGTCCAACGCTGATATTATTATTAAAATTTTATTTATTTGTGTGCGTTGTTTGGTGAAATACTAACCGCGCACTTCTTTGGCAAACTTTTTGCACTCAATGTCCATGTTTTCCACGTCTATCTGTCGCCAAGGAGTGGTTTTCCAGTCCTCAATGCTAGTTCGTACGATCATCACGTAGTCCCATAATTGCTGCAAAGACTTGAATTGCCAAATAGTCCAAATTTGATCCAAATAATTCACCTTGAGCATTTTCAGCTCACGTCTACACTGTTTAAGATGCTTAAAATCTGGCATATTGACTTCAAAAAGCGAAGCAGAATCGTGTAAACGTTCCATATCGCCTTCCATTGAGCTGATTTCGCCGTTTTTATCGTCCATCTGCACGTAGGGCAGCTCACAGGTGAACCTTAAAATTTTTACAAATTAAATTTCACTTCATTTTCAAGAAATGAGGGAGGGCAAGTACTTGAGAAAGTGGCTCTTGCGAAATGAATCCCTGTACTGACATTGCTGCGCATCAAACGCCAAAATTCGCTTTCTAACGCAGGCAACCTCATTGGCCTGCATGGGCGCCACCAACTGCTTCACCGTCGCGGCGTTTTTCTTTGTGTTTAGCCATTGCTCCGGCAACTCCTGCAGCAACGCTTCATGATAATACCTTATTGAAAAGGAAATAAAAAAATCCCCAACCTGCAGCAGAACATGCACCTCTTCAGGGAGTTCCTGTTCGTACAGCTTGAGCAGCTCGATTGTTTGTTGAATCGGCTCAAACATTTCGTCAGTCACTGCTTGGCGCTCTTTTACGTTGAGCAAGTAGCCCATGAGCTGGACGAGACCATCGTAGTCTCCGTCGCCTACTGGACGCATCAAACCCTCGTCAGCCTCCCTGATGAACTCGGCGAGATTGGTCAAGCTGTTTACCACATGCTCAGCCAAGTGCTGCTGGAACATGTTGCCCCAGCGACGCACCAGGTTCACCAGGGTCTGCTTCAGGGGTGTAACATCAATCTGATGAGGGAATAATATTTACTAATTTATAATTTACGCAAAATAAAATTGACCTGGAACCACAAGTGAAAAACCTCTTTGCTGGGAAGAGCACAAATTTCGACGTAGACTGCCTCAAAATGGTCTAGCTGCTGCTTGAAGAGATCGAGAGAAGGCGGTGTAATTGGCGGAGCCATGGCGTCGCCTAACGCAACCAGGTCCATTTCTTCCGAATTAAGTTGCCGACCGTAATTTAGGAACTGGTCCATGTACATTTGCCTGTCATCAAGCCACAGATAAGAAAATACGTCAAAACGTGCGCTCAGCTCTTGGGCCTAGAATAAAATGAGATGAGTTGTGTTGTTTTATTCACTTAAAAATTTTAATATTTTTAACCTCTTTCATAACTGCGTGGACTTCTCCAAGAATCTCCGATTTCATTTCGCGTATATCCTCATTATCTACCAGTTCAACCTGATAAAAATTAAGATTATTCCAAGATTTTAAATTTAAAAAAAAACGTTTTACTTCATAGGAAACCGCATTTGGACTTTTAGAGACCCTTTGAACAAGTTTGGCCATTTTAAGAACGTCGTCAATGAGCCCACTGGCAATATTAGCCAGTCCATTTTCCGAATCGTCCAAAGGAGGCACAAACATGAGCTGCGGCTCTCGAAGCTCGAGCCGAGCCTCGAAAAAGGGGGCTGCTTTTGACGTAGGGTCCATGTTGTCCGCCAAGTAAGCCAGCGAGCAACCAAGGGTGCGCTGCAGGGCGTCGCGCACAATATGGTCGATGTGATCCACGTAGCGCAGCCAGCGCGTCTCGTCGGCCCGCAAGCTGAACAGCGTCAAATTCTGCTCCACCAGCCGCTCCGTCTCACTCGAAACTTCCTTAATCTCGGCATACCTTAAAGTTATGGTTATTTAAATTACTCTCACAAAACACAGACAAAAAGGGATAAAATATTTTAACTAAAAATTCAAAAAAATAGCTGATATAATTTATTTCAAACATTGAAGAATTTTGTAGGGCAATAAAGCACGAACCTTTTCTGGGCCCGATCGGCCTGTTCAGCTGGATGAAGGAGCGTGTCTTTGCGCCCGTCCTTGCGTTCAAAGAGAGGCACGCGACACCAAACGCACATCAACTGGTGCACGCGGTTCAAATTGTCCTTGCTCTGCTTCAGCCGTTGGTGCAAATCACAAACTAGGTCTCGCAGCCTCTCAATATACGACCAAAGATCTGTTAAAAATATTAAATAACAATAAGTGGGATCGATAAAACTGAGTGAGGATTACCTGGAGAACTCCAATTGTATTCGTTCTCTCCGAGTTTTACAAGGTCATTGATTTTGTCAACGTCTTCTTTGACTAAAGCAAATTCAACTGGCTGACTGAACTGGTGAATCTGGTTGTATTTTATTATCGTGATCTTGAGGTTGCAACAGTATTTTCGAAACGTTTCAATGCTTTCGTAGGTTTTGAGTGCGCACGCTGGAATTTCGTTTTCTAAGCCTAATAAGTGCATGTAACGCACTTCGCGAAGAGTACTTTCAAGCTGAAATAAATTTTTTGTTACTGATTTTTTTCATATTATCACACAGTCTGTACCTGCGAGTCGAAGTTGAGTTTCAGCTCTTTCTTATTTTTAAAGACAAACAGTGGCTTTTGTAGATACATGTCACACTTTTCCTCACACTCACTTCTCCATTTATTTAAATGCTCCTCCCGCAATTTAGTAAGCTTCTCTTCCAAATTATTGCACTTACTCAGAACGCTAAGTGCTTTTTCTGAAGTCATCACGCTATTGATTATGTATGGTTAAAAGTTTAGGGCAAATGTTTAGCAACTTTACGGATGATCAAGTGTTTTGAAGCTCGCAACTGGCGCATCAATGCGTTGCTGCATGTGATTTGCCCACTTTATTACGCAGGCAACCGGAGGTAAATTCTTTTCAGCAGGAAATCGGCCCGATTGAATTATAATTTCCATGATTTTCTATATCAGACAAAATTATAATAATTTATTAGAATATGTCGCACAGCAATATCTTGATTTCTAACCTCCACTTCGGCGATCTCCAACTCGAGTAAATCTACAATTTTGTCGTATTTGCTGGTGAAGCGCTTCCGGATCAGCGGTCTTTGGAGAACCGTGCCCACAATGTCGATAAGCTTTTTATAAAATTAAAATATAAATTGTAGGAAAACTGGAACGTGAGAACTACTTTAAAAATTGTCTCCAGCTCATGAGCGTCATCAAACGCTTGACAGAGGATAGAAGCCAGTCGGCGATCGAGATCCTTTACTTTTAACTGGAAAGCTTCCAGGTCGTCAACAAAAGCCTCTTCTTCAGGGTCCAAAGCGTCGTAAGTTTTGCAAGCAAAAACAGCGAAGCATTCATTGAAGTCTCTAAATACCTAACAACCCAAGAGAGTAGAAATATTTTTGAAAAATCGTTACCTTACCTGCGTTATTTTAGCGGAGAGACCTCTTCCTTTCAAACCTCCGATTTCAACCTTTTCTAGCTTTAGAAATTCTAGCACTGTTTCAAAGAACCCCTTGAAACGACAATACTATGTCAATTTAAATTGATAAGAGGCTAAAGGCACAGACCTGCACGAGGAGGAGTCGCTCTAGAAAAGCGTCGTAGCGCTCAAAAACCATGCCGGGATGAAAATTCCACGGTACTGGTGGCTCATTGCCGAAATAATTAGGCAGCAACTCGCGGAATTGGTCAAAAGTCGTCCGAAAATAGCGGAGAACCTGCATAGGATAATCAAATTTCTACCTAACATTTTGGACATAGATATTCCATATTCCATATTTTTTTTAATCGTTTGCATACGATGGGAAAATTTGGAAGTTAAAAGCCACAATTCCCCTTTACCTGAACAGAGAGCTCTACTCTTTGTTTGGCCTCGTCGACATCACTTTGAAAGATAGACGAGGGGTCGAGAAACCTTTTGGCTTGCTGCACGAGCAGGTTCACCACCTGCCTGAGCAAAACCACCAACTTGCTTGAGTGTCGGTAGTAGTGAGAGTGGGCCCACACGAGACAAATAACGTGCAGCAGGGGCCGTACGAGCGGCGCCGCCTCGCCAAAGTCCGCTACCTCCTCTAAAACAGTCAACTGGCGCTGGAGGGGCTTCAGGTGCAGGGCTATGTCCCTGGCCTCCGTCAGCGCCGCCACCACGCTGCGGAAAAGGTTTTTGAAGCACGGAAAGTAAGCGCTATCGGTCTTCTCCAGGATCACGGCCATTTTTCGCACCCTCTCATCTCGCAGTTGAGAGTAGATGTTGTCCAAATTAGTCAGCCGGCTGTTCCAAAACGAAATCTCTGCCGAAGGGGTGGACGTTGGCGACAAAGCGCTTGATTCCTCGCTCAAAACGTCGTTCACTTGGGCCGCCCACTTGATCACCACGGCTTCGATCGCCGATTTCAAGTACATGTCCACTACATCACCACCGCTGAAAGTAAATCGTTGAAATATGTGAAGCTAGCTATTCAGGAGATCAGTATAGCTTGAATTATTCTAATCGACATCCTCGTAAGCCCTCAAACGCTGGACAAAGAGACATTGTGACGCCATAATTTCCCAGGGTGGCAAAGACAAGGATGCGTCAATTGCTTAAGTGAATGTTGGATTCTCCATTGGTTTCCATGCATTTTAACCAAAAAATCAGAGCGGCCACGACATTGATGCCGGCACAATATATGGCCGCACTCTTTGTCAGCGTTTGACGACTAACACAATTCTAAAAATTCCAACTGAACCCTGATTTTTCAAAATTTAAAGCATCACACATTAAATAAAATTTTTGACATCCATGTCTTTTAAGGCCCGGAAAATATTCAAATCTAAATTGCTGGGCGTTTTCAAAATATGACTAAAACTTGCGATACGATTTTTTAACTGATTTGGTGAGTGCGAGTAGTACCTGCTTATCAATTTTGCTTCTGCCTCGTGCACTCTCTCTACGCCAACAGGCATGGGCAGAATAGTTTGGCCGCTGACTTGGCCTTTGACTTGGTAGACGGTGCTCTTTAACGAGTGGACGTGTCGCTTTACATCTTGCCCGATGGCGATTGGCCAGGTCTCGTGGTTTTGCGAATTCGAGAGCAAAGGCACAAACACCTGACAAATGAAAAAATCAATAACCACTTTATAAATTTAGCATAATTTATTTATCATTAAAAGTTCGTGCCTTTCGTATAGCAATTAAATAATTACCTCGTCGACGAGCGCAGCGAGTTGCTCGATGGGCTTGAGTGCGATGTCGCCAAGCACGAGCAGCTGCCTGACGTCAGAGGCCACGGCAATGGGACGCGGGTGGACGCGAGCAAAGAAGGCCGCCTTGCTCTTCAGGGCGAGCGGAAAGCCGAGAGCTGGCACCAACTGCGCCGCCGAGTTGACCGTAAGCAGCAAAACGCCTCCGCTCTCCGCTCGGTCCAGGAAATCTTGCACCACATTGCGGTACTCTTCCTGCGAGTTACAAGACACAGTTTAAAATTGTTCTAGGAGCATCTGTTTTAAATAATAGCAAAAATTATTTCAAAGCAGTAAGGTTTCAATTTCTTGTGTGCTTAGGTTGTTTTTGGTCTGCTTATTTTTCCCGCATTTCCGGTAATTAAATTTTTCTCAGAATACAAAATAAATAATGTAACTAGTGTTAAATTATTTATACTCAAACATTTTTATATCCCAAAATGCGGTTTTTGCTTTTTTAAGAAGTTTTTCAAAATGAAATTGCCTCTGGTTACATTATGAGAGAATTACATCTGCAATACCATGTCATACGTCAATAAATTTAAATTAAATTGATAATGCGGTTGACAAACTCCTGCAAAACTTGAAAGCAATTTATTTTCTTACAAGCCCCTAATTTTATTGCTCCACAAATGACTCATGACTTACCGTTTGCAAGTAAATTATCGTTCCCTTTTCACGTCGCGTAAAAATTAGTTCATCGCAATAAATAAATTCAATTAATTCGCCCATGAAATCGATTCCGTTCAATTTCACTCGCAGTGTACACATGAGTTGCGAATTCCCATGCATTCAAATAACTTGTCAGCCAGCTTTAAACCACTGCCGACTCGACACGCGTGCACAAATGCACTATTGTATAATATATGGTTTTGTTTGTCGGCGGCACAGCGGCTGTTGCTCCTTTTGCCGGCTGGTCGCTCGGCTGTCAGCAGCGAAAGGCAGAATTTGATTTTCCACGTTATGATCGCGGCGGGCAGTCGGCGGTCGGGAAATAAATAATCGCGTGCCAAGCGCGATTTAAACGCTCGGTGGGAATTCATTAAACGGCGGAGGCCACGCAAGTCGCGCACACAAAAGGCAGCAGAAGCAGAGAAACAAACAGTCGCTCGGCGGTTTGTTTGTACGCCCCATTCTCGTTATGCCGCGCGCTTTCTTTATTTTCCCTCCTGCCTTTCTTTCTTTCTCTCCTGGGTGCTGGAAAAGGCAAAAGAGGCGTCGTGCCGGCACCCGACGACGACGACGGCGGCGGAACACAGGACGACGCAAAAGTCGATTCCGCCGTGCCACTCGCGGGAAGACGAGCTGGCCCGCATTTGCATTCGCCGCCCGCGTGTAATTATTCGCGTGTGCCCCTGCCGTTTTATTGAGCACAACATGCTTTTCTTGCCATCCCCCTTTGAGGCCAAAAGCGGTGGAAAACGATGCCACCCATTGAACGGAAAAATAATGCGATCTGGCACAATCACGAGATGGGACACTGCCAGTCTTTGCTAAATTCCTTCCGAATCGATAAAACTGACGTATCATTTGTATTCAAATCTTTTTGATTTTTTTAATGACTCAGCAGCATACCTGAAAATTTAAAATTTTCAATTTTTTTGTACGCGAACTCGAGGGTTTTAATTTGATCAAAAACAGAACTGAACAGGTTAGCTTTAATTTAGCATAGTTTTAAGAGATGTGCGTGACTATGTTTTATTAGGCTTATTTTAAATGGTATAGTATTTTGCAAAATTTAATGTTCTTTTTGCAAAAAAAAATTAGAGGGGGCTATATACGACTGACAGAAATAGCATAAATTGAAAAGTCAGTTTCATTAATCGACTTTGTTGCTGAAAATTTGAAAAATAACATGACATTGAAATTTCAAAATAACCGTGCAGGATCACAAGATAAAATAAAACTGAAATACGTTCTGAGTTTACCCATGTGAATTTTGTTCTTTTCTTTTTCCCAACCCTTTAATTATTTTCCTTTGAGATTTTTAAAGAAATTTGGCAGGCCTTACTTGTTGTTATATTAAATATAATTTGCTATATTTTTCAATATTGGAATAAATTAATTTAAAGTAAAGGCTGCACAGAAAAATTGTGAAATATGCTTTTTACCTATACTTGAAATACTCTTGAATAAAATTGGGTAAGAACAAAAATGCTCTCATATTTTTGTTAAAATTTGCGAGAAATTGAACTCATAATAATTTGTATGCTAATCAAATGGCAAGCATTGTCTCCACTATTGAAAATCAGAAATTTATTTTACCAGTACGTAAATGTTACTCTTAATTCGCACACCGCGACAAGAGGGATCGCAATCAAGCGAAAAAATGGAATTTTTCGAGAAATTCGGTGAAATCTGAAATTTTACTGAATACTCCGTACCTGACCCCAAAAACATCGTTGCTAAACTCCACAAATAATACATAGACAAAATGAACCTAAAGCTATAGCCAACAATGCAAAATTATATTAATTTTGTTGGCTATTAAAGCTCCACTTTTATCAAAAATTGGTCTTTTTATCCTCGATTCAATGTGAACACCACTATACGTACATTAAAAATTAAATTTGTAAAAATTTCAAAAACCTAGATCAATAATGCATACAAAGCTGTTCTTAGAACGTGGAAATAGTTTTGTTTACCAGTGCCATCATTTTTGTCCATTTTTCCGGCTTCAACTTGAGGGTCTTTTGCACATACGCACTGATCAGCTCGAGGCGCTCGTCCTGTCCACTCCCTCCACCCTCCATCGTTTCTCACCCGTGTGTTACTTTATCACTGACTAAGATGCCCCGCACTCCTCGCGTCACGAAATTTGAATGAATACATGCAGCACCACAGTCAGCTCGACACAGAAAAATGGATGACATGCAAACGGAATAAACCACCCCTGGCCCGTCCCCGACGCTCACAATCAGCTCCCCGCTGCACAAATTCGTACCCCACTACTCGCCTAAACCAAGGGAATGTACAGAATGTTGATGCGATTCATGTTCGCAATAGAATGCTACTTAGTCATGTAGCAGCAACAGAAGGAAATTGCATGGTGGAATAGCTATTTTCACAATTTTATGGCAGGTAGAAAGCAGAAAGTTAGAAAATGCGCTCGCCTCAAAAATATACTCTTTGTAATTAATAAAAGGTTTTGAACTATAAAAGAATTGTACACAATCGATGGAATACTCTAGGAATCAAAAAATGTATTTTTAATTGGATTAGCGGCTTCACGTGAAAGTTTTTAATCCGCACGTTCTTTGGGAACGAGTGAGATAAATAAAAATACTAAATAGTTATCTTTTTTTAACGTTGCAAGTCAATAACCATTTCAGAAGAGAATTGTCCGCTAGTTTTTTCCCCGTCGATTAATATATTCTGAGAGCTGATAACATTTTTTATAATTTATTTATTTGTGTAAAAACTTTATCGATACTGCAAATTTGAAATGATAATATACTAATTTGATAAAAGAAGTAATCAAATTTTTAGATTTTTGTTTGTGAAATATTCTTTACCGCCTCTACAAAATTACTGCAAATGGTTTTCTGTAAATATTCCAATCCGTTTGCAAGACACAAAAGCTGACCCAACATTGAAAGGATTGGAAAAATCCGTAACAAAACGAGAAATTAATTAGTATATATATCGGCCGTTTTTTCTTACCAAGGAGAGTATGTATGCAAAATTTCACTGTTTTGGACAAAAATTGCCACATTTCAAAAATTAACATGACGCACAATCCCAAAGTTTGACCCTATAGCTCACTTATGGTGCCAGTTAGAAACTTTTCATTGGTCATTTTCTCCTAATTTCATGAAATTCTTCACGTCTGATGCATAATAATGCTTTTTATTTCGGTTTCCTTAATAGAGGAATGCAAATACTCGATGAGTTGCTTTTAAAATTCGCAATCAGTGCTTGAACTTATCCTTATCAGTGTTTGTTGCTGAAATGAGACCTGCTGATAGCTAAAATCCACTTTTATTTACTCTCATCCTACTATATATTTACAAAACATTCGAACAACACAGTTTTTAGACTGAATTCCTTGGCATGCTCACATGCACAGGTGGTTGGCTTAATTCACAAGTTAAAAAGAGGAAACAAAACAAATAAAGTATGTTCAACAATCAATCAAATCGCACGAGTCAAGTCTCTTTGGGGGGCCCCAGGGTGGCGTTGGGCCCGAGCAGCGTCAGATGCGGCCAAGCTGCTTCTTCATCACCGGAGACAGGTACGTGCGGCGGCCATCGTCGCCAGGGGATGGCGCTGACCGCCGCTTCGATGGATACGTCTTCTGCACCCTGCTGCGCATCACACGCACGTCTGGTCCGTTGGGAGACAACTCGCTCGGCGGCTCCTCTTTGACTTCAATTTTTAACTTGTCTTCCTCTGCTTTACAGTTGGTACATTGGTCCTTTGGCGCCGCGGCCTCACTCGACAATGCTTCAGTGGCAGTCGCCTCCGCTGGAGCCTCAGTCGCTACTGTGCCACCTGCAAAATTACGCAAAATGCTACATGAGACGAGATAATACGTTAATTTTTGCCCTCAGGGTTTAACAAAAGGGTGTTAAATTTGTAAAAAGACTAAATTTAGTGTTTTTTCCAGACATAGCCGCCCTTTTTTACAGTTGCTTATGAAATGTGTAAAAATATGAAGATCCTCCCAGGCAGAAACATTCAGTTTCAAGGAACTGAAACGTTTCCAAGTGCCAGAGATGCGAAATGGAACCAAAATATGCGATTTGTAAGCTAATTCGGTACCAGACTTTAGGTTAGAAGTGGGTGACGCGAGGTCTGGAAGCCTCTTTTATTCAGTGGTTCTCATATTAAGAAATTTACCTGTATGTACTAACTTAAAAATTTAATAAAGAGGTGAATTGTTATAAATGTAAAAACAATTATAAAAAGTCAAAAAATTAAATTCTTGTTGGTTTCTATTTACCTTAAATAAATGGACAAATTTAACCAAATGATTAAAAATTGCAATCTAAGAATCTAAGAAACTATGGGACAAATTTGCAAATGAGAGCCTTTGCAATATTATTGAGAACTTACCCGTCTCTGCCAAAGACGTGTGTGAATCCTCTGGATCTGAATCGTCTTCATCTTCACTGCTCGAGTGGCGACGAATGATCCTGGACGCAGACTGCCGGTAGGGATTCAGTTCCTCTGAAAGAGTAAGCGGCTCTGCAGCTCCTTCTGCGGCCGGAGGGGGGACGCCAAGCCTCTCTAGCGCCGTGCGCACAGCCTCCGGTTTCAAAACCAGTGCAGAGTGGCGTGCAGATCTCTGCACAGAGCGCTTCAGGTTTTGAAGCACCTGGAAAGAAGATTAATTTGATCGTTAAAAACTTGAACTAATTGTAGCACTTAAAAATAGATTCCGTCAATTTAGCAATGCGTAATAATGCACCAGGGTGTCTCCCCGAGAGAATTAATATGGTCTGCAATTTTTAAATATTTGTTTGAGCTCCATCCTGATTAACTGTAAGAAAATCAAAATTGCCAGTTGATTTTTTCCTAAGAACATGTTGGAGGTCACCACCGAGGTGAGAATTGAATAACAGAACAGGTCTAAATCAAGCCCCCGAGCGATCAACAATGTAATTTTCCACACATGTGGTTGCTTTAACGATGCCTGGAGTGCTCGGTATTGGTTAAATTTACAAGATCTGCACACCGTTAGAACGGCCTAGTTGAGAGCTTTCAAAATATGTGCGATTTGACTCTTTGTACCCAAAATCTCATTTCTGAGCGCCCTGATAGCTTCAAAAACGAGTTTGAATATTTTAATACCCCTTTACAGTTTGTTGAGATTTAAAGCAAAGCCATACCTTTTCATTAAAAACGCTTGGAGCTGGAGGTGGCTCAGGAGGTGAAGCAACGTCTTGATTTTTGCGCCGCCTCTTGAGTGTTGGCAGCTCACTAAGTTGTTTCAACGCCAGCTCCTTTTCCATTTTGGGATCCAAACGCTTTCCGAAGCGCGAACGTGGCTCGTCCGCAGCCCCCGCGGCCTCAGAGTTGGCTCTTTTCTTTTCCTGCGCCAAGAGAAACTCCTCATTGCTTGGGTCAATTTTCCTGACGAACTGTTCGTCGAATTTGAGAGCAAGAAGAGCTTCCTGTAGCACTCGTTTGTCCACAAAAGGTCTAGTAAAGGGAATAAATAAAATAATTCAAAACTAAAAATAACCGAGCAAATCATAGTCGAATTTTTATTTTATTGAAGAAGCAAAATTTTATGTATCTACCTTGTGGTGTCCGAGGCACTCTTGCTGAACCTGTTGTTGATTTCCTCCGCGATTTCATCCTTGGTCACGATCTGGCTGCTGAGCTGACGATAGCCCTGCACCTTGCAGCCTAAGCGGAGCGTTGACGCCTCGTTACCGCCTCCGCCGGCCCCCTTGGCCTCCTCCGACGACATCCTGCTGCAAACGGACACACCGTCAACAAAACTGGGACATTCAAAGCAAACAACAAACACCACGCCCCCATTTCGTTGATATTTCGCACCGTTCTCAAACAACTCAGGGCTTGGAGCGACCGCCGCCCTCCGCGAGGGGTGGCTAGGTGGGGAGGGGCGTGAGAACCGCAGGTCAGTTGTTGTCGGAAGGTTGCAAATCCGCGAAGGTGCGCGACTGACAAAGAGAGACACTTACGAAGAAGCCTCGTCGCTTCCAGCGCTCGGGTCCGTAATTCAGGAGCACGAACGGCGCCGCTGTGGGCCCAGTAGCTGGCGCCGAATTAGTCGAATTAGCGACGGCAGGTCGTTTCGGCAGTGCGTCCAAAAGAAGTTTGGGGCCAGCGACGCTTATCTCGCACTTATCGCGATATCAATTCCAAAGCGCAACAGGCTTTTTTTCTCTGAGCTGCTCCACAAACGATAATTTGAGAGCTAACCGGTTTCAACTGTCATTTAGTACCGGTTTTATTCTCACGGATCTGGAAACAAAAGATGGAGAGCAATTTTCAACCGGATTTTCGAAGAGGTTTTTTATCGTCGACTCGTCATCAGTCCAAACTGTGTTCCATTGGTTTGATTTGATCACGTGATTAGCTTCGTGAGTTTTGTGTTGTTTTGGTTGAGTGCTATTATTATTTATCTTTATCGTCCGTCTTTATCTCATTGCTCGCTCGTGTCCTGCTCGTGTCCAGTAGTTGATAGTTAAATTCTTGTAATTTTTATTAGCCTGCATAGTTTGCATCGTTTATATTATACTACAGGAAAATATAAGAAAATTAAAATAATACATACAATGTGGTTTCCGCTTGATATGTATAACGGGAAAACCAAAAAATTCAATTTTATCACGCCTCAAAGTTCGCGGCAAATTTAATTAAAAGACTCACGCTATTATCACATTATGCACCTCTTTATGCTTATCTGTTAGTTACATACTACACAGAACGATAAAGAGTGTAAAAAGAACATTTTCAAAAATAATTTATAAAGAAGGCTCTTTATTACGTTGAAAATGCAGAAGACACATTAAATTTTTACAATTATTTTTATTTTCTTATCTTATTTGACAACTGCTAACAAGCCGCTTATTAATTATATTTAGATCACATTGATAATATATTTCAGATTTTTTAATCAATCTTAAATAAAAAGCTATATTTTCTTGAGGAGTGTCCTTTTTAAAATATTAATTTATTTCAGAGTTAACCAGTGCCACCCATGGATACCACTTTACACCTTTCACAAAATATTTTTAGGGGGCACGAAAGGAAAAAGAAATACAAACGCTTGCAATTTTAGGAAGATTTAAATTTTATTTGCGTTGAAAATGAATTTGGTGATGAGGCCTGCGGGGCCGAAACAGATGCTGTTCAGTATGGGAGCATGTCGTTATCTTTAATGTTTTTCTCAGAATTTTGATATCTAATCCTAGGAAATTAATGCGGAAATTTAAATTCTGTATTTATTAAAAGACATATTGTTTTATAAACTGAATTAATTACAGTTTATTTGCCATATAAATGTGAATTTTGAATCCAAATGTTAAAAATTAGGTTTATTTTGATTATTTTGAGGAACAAATCAGGAAAATACGCCTCCTGCTAAACAATGTTGAGGTGTCTAAAACAAATATAAAGTAAACGATTTTAGGGGATAAACTAGGGGACGGGAATAATCCTGGACTGCAAGATTTTGATTAAAATGTCGGTCATTTGGCCGAAAAGCCGCTGAAGGGGTGGATAAACCAGCACACGTGGCTATTTGGCACCGGTACTCCTTACCAAACAATTGAAGCACTTTTATTTAGTTTCGACTCACAAGGATAACCATATAGATTGGTCGGAGATCTCTGTCATCAATAGATATTACACTTCAATTAATTAAAAAACGTCTTTAAACAAAGTTAAATAATAAAATTAATTGGTTTGACGTGTAAAGTTTTTATTTTTGCTTGATGTTCGGTCAGAAAATAAAAATTTCGAAAATTAAAGTAAAGAGATTAAAAAAAATTAAATTTTAACTTCTGGTCGTCTAAGTAAATTTATACTGTATTCTTATTGTGAGCATAAAATATATAATATGTCTTATAAGATATGTCTAAATCAATTTTTGTGTGAAATTAAAAAAAATATTGTATGGCATAGCTCAGCACGGATTAATTCAGTATGCTATTTTACTTAGTGAAATTTCAATATATCAATCCAGAATTTATACGCGCAGAGCTGAGTGATTCAACAAGTTTTCCTTAAAATTACCTGCGGTGTGCTTTTTCTTCTCTTTTTTTCTGTTGTTAAATTTGTTTGTGGCTTTAAGAATTGAATTTTGCTTGTTTAATATTTTCTCATTTTTGTATATTCATAATTTAAGCTACAAGAAAATAAATGCGGACTGCCCCCATCTAAATAACCAAAAATATTTTTGCAGCTTAACCCTATGAACAACTTACAAACCGATTAACTGGAGCAGTTCCCTTTCAGAGTAAAAAAACCGGTTGTGCGCAGTTTCCGGTGTTTACACCGCGATCAGCGGCTCTGCCTTTGTCTCCCTCGTCCTGACCACTTCGGAGGCCGCCAGTTGTCTCTTGAGAAGCAGAGGGCGTCGAATCGGCGCCGACACAATGCGTCGGCAGGCGTTTGAGTGTAGCAAGGCGCTGATCGTGTCCAAGCTGTCACGCTACGAGTTCGAGCGCTTCCGACAACCGAGCCTCTCGACCGCACAGCTGGAGAAGGCCCTCAGGGACCGCGGCTCCGACTACGAACTTCTTCTGCACCACCACCACGTGCACAAGTCGTGCGAGGCGGCTGTCGATGCCGCCCTTCGCGCCCGCAACATTCAAACGAAAGTCGTCAATAGGTAAAAAAATGGTTTATTTTATTTCAATTGATTGAAAATTTGAATTTTTTCGCAGTTGCTAGGGAAGAAATTGGAACAAAAATCACAATCTAATTATGTGTGACTATAAATTATAAAAATAGAAAAAAATAAATTTTTCGGTAAATTCCCAAGGTTTTGCAGTGTCCAGAATTTTTTTTAAAATTTATCGCATATTGGTTCACTTACCTAGAGAAAATGCAAATTCAAATAGGGACGTGATAATTTGTCCAAAATATTTAATTGAAATTCCAAACTTTTCAATTTCATTATTAACTTAATTTTTGTCCAGGTTGAACTTCAAGGAGGCGTGCGTCGAGTGGGCCGACGCTGTGTTCACGGCCGGTGGCGACGGCACTTTCCTGCTGGCCTCCAGTCGCATCCCTGACAACCGCAAACCCGTGATCGGCTTCAACTCTGACCCGACGCGTTCTGAAGGCTTCCTCTGCTTGCCAGGACACTTCTCGAGGAACATTTCCGAGGCCGTGGAGCGTCTCGTCACTGGCGACTTCCACTGGACGTTCAGGACGCGCGTCCGCATCACCCTGGTCGGCAGCAACGTCTTCCAGCCGCCCATCGAGCTGCACGACCAACAGCTCCTGCACCCTGAGTACAGGTGCGTTTTTCTCAAAATCGGTTTAAGTATTTGTTTGTAACGCGTGATTTTCTTTTTTGGTATCCATGTTAGTGAGGATAAGGAAATGTGAGTGATGCGCGCGTTTTGTTTCTCAGGTTGATTTTATTTACACTTTGAGGTTTATTTTCGCAACAGGTTCTTCGACTGCCTTCAGGAGCAGCACAAAAGCGCCAAAACGGACAAAAGGACGGACCAGCAAAAGAGGGTGCTACCAGTTTTGGCTCTGAATGAGGTACCTTTTAGTGTGGAGAAATTAATTTAAGTTATTTTGGTTTGAAACACGTCACATTATTTGTACCACGTGTTTCATACTGCTTTTGTTTGCCAATTAATTTGGGGCCCTATGAACCCAGCCAAATTTTAGACTCTAATTAATTATTCCCTTTTCTCTCAAGGGTTCAGTAAATTTGCCAATGTAACCGACAAAGTTAATTCAGTTCAAGATTTATTTACTGGCCTTAATAATATCTTTTGTTCCTGAAATTAATTAATGTTTACTTATACTTTGCAGGTGTTTATGGGTGAGCGTCTGTCAGCCAGAGTATCCTACTACGAAATCAAACTCAATGGCGGGCAAAAGGTAAAGGTCAAAAGTTCTGGTCTGTGCGTTGCCACTGGGACAGGATCCACATCGTGGGCTTACTCGATCGGCCGCCTCTCCACCGACAGCGTTCACGAGTTGCTCAGGGCGCTGCAGAGTGAACGGCCTGACATCGAACTTAATCTTGGGGACCGGCAGCTGCTTGAACGCGTCACTGACCGATTTAACAATGCCCTTGTTTTTGGACCAGGTTTGTTAAAAAAATACAGATGCAAATTAATTGTTTGTTAAGTTTTTATTTTTAGTTTACGCAGGGCAATTATTCCTTGTGTACTGCAGTCAGACTAAAATTGCAAATAACAACTTAATTTTCTTAAAAATTAAATAAAAACATTGAAATTCCTTGCTTTTGCTAGTAAAAATGTGTTTTTAGGTCGACTTCAGATGGTTTTATCAGAAAATATAATTGTTTTCGATTAATAATCAAAAAGACCTAAAAGTTTCAGTTCAAAAACTCTTCCCTAAGCTCTGGTTTAGTCATTAAAGTAGACTTAAGAGCTTAAGGATAAAAAAATGCTTTTGAAGGTATTTTTTAACCAACGCATCTTCTTGAAATGTACTGATACGTTTCAACTATCCATTTTAATTACTAAAGAAACGATGAAATCGAAAGAAAATGAGACTTAAAATAGAGACCATAATATATAAACTATTTTTTTTAAATTTTGCATTGAAAGCTTTATCAACAAGCATTATACTATTAAGTTTTTCACAACTGATAGATTTTAAAAAGAACTTTTGAATGTCTCACAGCTACCTATTGCTCAATTTTTGCTTAAATATGGCTTGTGTAGACACTATATAATGAGACAGATCAATCGGTGGGTAATTTTGGCGTTCCGGAAATTTGAAAATTTATTTATCAACTTGGATTGTATGCAATTTAAATAATAAAAATGTCCTAAATGTCCATCCTACGCGTTTCAGAGGAGAGCCGATTGAACTATGTGATTCGGGACATGATCAGCGCGTCAGTGTGGCCGGCGCCGCGTGGCGTCATCTCGCCGCGCGGCTTTGCACATCTTCTGGAGGTGAAATCTCGGTGCGGCGACGCGGCCCTGGTCGTCGATGGCGGTGTTTCGTTTAACTTTAATGACGGCACGGTTGCCGTTATGGAGGTGCACCCTGAGGACTCGCTGCGCACCGTCACCCTGGTCCTGCCCAACACCGCCTGAGCCGCCCGCAAACTAGCTGTGAGACCAATCATTCCTGCGATGCTAAACCTTTCTTGTGATTCAAATTCAAAAAGTGCAAAGCTGTTAGTCAGAGACAAGTCTTCGAAAGAATTAAATAGTGCCTCTAGGTGCTCCCTCGGTTTTAAACGGTAGCTGCCAGTCCCTCCTGTACAACACTGATGGCCTGGAAATTATACAATGGTGATGATTGGAGCTCAAAAGATTAAATTGTTTTTGTTGATAATATATAATACATCGAATTTTATTTGTGTAATAAAACTATTCATTTTGTAAGAAGTGAAATAAATGTGCCACAGATTATTTCTTAAATCATCTTAAGTTTTATTTTTCACACTGCTTTGTATTTCAGATAAATCCTTGAGTTATTTCTTCAATGATAACATATCTTCTAGAGGACTTAATTGACGTTCATATTTATTCTTTCTTTTATCTACTGACCTGGTTTCAACACTAGATTTGACAAAAGGGCGAACAATTGACATTCTTCCAATTTTTTTTAATAACTTTCATGCCCTTTCCTATGTGCATGAGACAAAAAAGGTAATCCATTTTATATAATTTTCCCAGGAGACATGAAATTTAGTTCACTGTGTGTATAATCAAACTGTATTCTACACAAATAAATATTTCCCCTGAAAAAATATGACAAACCTGAGAAAACAACGGTTCCAGTTTAAAATTTAATAGTTTGAATCCACACGAGAAGCCTAAAAATTAAATAAACGGGAAAGTTAACAAAAACCACCACAGGATAATTTAAACTGGTCCGATACACTTTATTTTTCATAGCGTTCCTATTTTTTTTCAAATTAATCTATTTTAAATTAATGGCATTCTCAGATGTCAATTATTGTTTTCCCAATTGAAACATTTTTATCGTTGCATATTTAGAGTTTAGCTGAACAGAAAATTTAAAAGGTTCTCTGGATTATAAATTTTTCAACTAGATAATATAGTCATTTCCATGTCCAAAAATGGGACACAAAAGATAATAATTCGATTGTTCACTTTTAGAAAAGATTTGTTCATCTCTTCATCTGTGTTCATTTGACTTAATTATTTTAATATTTGCCGAAAATTTAAACCAAACCTATTGTCTAGAAAAAACTTTTCCGGAAAACTGGTCGTGGAAAAAAATAACGAACGGACAATTGTGCAAACCCTGTATAGACTGCATAGTATATTACACTTTGCTTCTAATCTATATAGCTTTTCAAAACATTTTAGAGAAAATACTTTTTAACATAAAAACAAAATTCAATCAGTTCAACAAAAATTGTAATAGCCATGGGCCATGGCTCTATTCAGCGTAAACGTTAAGCCATATTTATTATGATGGGCGGATTTGAATGAGCAATTGAACTGAAAGATTATCTCGCACGTCCTCTGTCTGTACAACTGCTTCGACCGCTCAGGCCTCATTAGCAATACTTAACCTTCAAACAAAATCTATACCGCACAGAATTAGCTGCAGAAGAGGATTCAGAATACCCGGTCGTTGAATCGATTGAGTGTACCCTTTGCTGAATCGCAATAAAAAAACAAGCATTAATAATGGCAATTGAATAAACAGTATAATGCAATAGGCAAATCACAGTTCAAAAGGTTGACTTCCAGTTCTGGTTAACTTTTGCAGGGCTGAGAAAAAAAATTCAGGATCTATGCTTGGGACGTTTTAAAAAGCTGCTTATGAGTGATTATTATTATTTTTGTTGCAAGTGCGTGGGAGACTTTCGTTAAAAGTTTATTCATGAAATTGAAAATTGAAATTCATTAACCATGAAACAATTTTTATATAAAAATTGTAAAAATTAATGATTTTAATAAAAAAAACTCTCAATTCCCTGCTGTTGTTCTATTTGGATATTTTGCGAAAGTACACACAATTAAAAGGTCCCCATTGACTTTCAATGACACTACATCGCACAACAACTTTGGTGGCTGCGGCTCCATAAAAGTGTGCGCATCAGCGAGATGTTTTATGGAATATCTGAGCTTGAGCCGCGTGGACAGAGGTCCCGTGGGCGCCCTATTGTCGTCGTCGGCCTAATTAAATCTGCTGCGCGCAGTCAATAATTAAGCGCGCGACACACGGCCGAAATTGCCAGCGTGCATAATGAATGCATCTTTGCAAGCTGCGCGTCATTGGCTGTGCCGGTCGGCCCTGCCCGGCGCGTCCCCGTCCCCGCGGTGCCCTCTCGCTTGCCGCAAACCCTTCGTGACGAGTGCCGAGAAGAGAGCAGTCCCTCGAGACGTGCAGCCGGCAAATAATTTTTCATCGTGCAGGACGGCGGCGCCACCGTCGGCGCCGCACACCGCCGTCGCCGAGCAACCAGTCGGAGCCAAACATTCGCCCGCCACACACGGTGTCCACCACGGCCCCCGGGGGTGGCTTCCTCAACCCCAACCTGCCTTGGTAACTGGTTTAAAAACTGACAGTCAAATTCGTAAGCTTCATAAACGTTTTAATTGGTGAATAATTTTTTTGTTCGTGTGGCCTGATGTTTAACTAAATTCATATATATAGCGTTTGAATATTATATTTATTTCGGCTATTTAAGCGATTTACGAAGGTTGAAAATGGCTATAATTTTATAAAGACTAATTTTGTTTAATTTGTGTGAATTTTGGTTAAAAACAATATTTTACGATGAGACAAATCAATTGATGAGTTAGTGTTTAATTTCTTGGCAAAATAATTTTCTTCCAGTGTCTTCTCTTGAATTTGAAATTTTCTTTAAAACATATATAAATTGAATATTGTACTGCAAAATTCTAGAAAATAATTTTTTCCCTCTTAAAAATTCTCTATAAATTGGGAAGAGCTGAAAAATTCCTAGGTTCCCGCTTAAATTTCTGAAAAAATCAGCACCCATAAGTCTCCTATTTGAAAATCAAGAGGGACATTTTTCTCATAATTCGAGAGAAATCGAAAGAAAGCAAAAAAAATGGTTGGCAAACCGTTTAGTCTTACGAGAAATTTGGCAAAATCTTAAATTTAACCGTTATTTGGTCCTGATTTCATTGTGGCACATTGAATAGATAGGTAGGCTTTTGACGAGACAAATCGATCGGTGTGCCATTCTTTATTCTCCTTTAAAGTCAATATTTTTAGACTGTAGACGGAAAAAAACTCGTGAGAATGGATCAAAAATAATTATTTTAAATTTTCTATCATATTTGTATCATTTGATAAATTAACTGTAAATTTTGATAAATACACAAATAATGTTTTTTTTAACAAAAAATACTAATGAAATTTTGATAAAGACGAGAAAAAAGATTTTCTCTACAATTTGATCATCTAAAAGTCACAAATTAAAATTAATTTCAAATTTCGCCTTGTATCAATCCATTTAAATTGATTTTACAGCATCTCCCTGTAATTAAATCCAATTAGAATTTTTTTCCTTCGAAGCTGCATAGCTCGTCAAATAAAAAAATTATATTGTTTATTTTAATTCATAGATCGTCTTTAAATTTGAAAAATTGCTCGGGGAAATTTAAACAAAATTCTTTCACGATTTCTCTTTTAAAAGAAATGGCACGAGATGAAAGGAATTTTTGCAATTTTTTTAACCATTTCTCTGGGTGTATTCCAAGACTTGATATTTTTATTATTTCATGTTATTCCCCTTCAATTTCATTGTTCAGTGGTATTTTTCGAACACGATCACTCTTCCTATGCTGGAAATATTTGCAAGGGAATTCCCATATTTATTACAGAGTGGGGTGTTGTGTTTCTCTCGCAGTAGGAAATGAACAGAGGCGGCAAGGGGTTGGCGTGCGACAGTGAAACACAAACAATTAAAGCATTCAACTCTCGGCCGCTGGACTGGTACGCGCGCGCTAAAAATAAGCCGCAACTTCTTTCAACTCTGGCCGTCCGCTTCTGATCAGAATACATAAAATCCACACTCTGGCCTCAATGGTAAACAATCCCACGTTTCGCTACCGTTATAGCGCAAAAATACGCTTCATGCGATCTCAGGGTGGGTAATTGGGTCAGCACGCGCGCTCGATTTTCTTCATAGACACGAGGGAAATATTTCACAGTAAAAGTCATTTTTCTTTTCAATAAAATTCGACGTGGAAAATATTTTTGTTTTCCTGCTGCCGGCAACGTCTCACGGGAGGATCGGCCCGCGATCGATGGCGTGTGTTTTCTGTATATTTATGTGTGCTGGCTGCTACACGGCGGTGGCGGCGGCGGCAGGCGAAAAGTGTTAGGTGCGGTGTTTCTGTGTGTGGTGTCGGCCCGGCCCGGCCCGGTGCGGTGCGGTGTGCGTGTGTATGCAAACACACGCGATCGACACCCCGTCGTTGTCGTCAGAGGCACACGCCCTTAGAGCAACCCCGTCTAATTTCCAGTTTGTTCCGGAGCCAGGTCTGCCGGGGTCCCCTGAGGCCGGACCCTCCTTGTCCTTATTAATGAGCGCGCCGCATCCGCCTGCAGCACACATAAACTCGATTTTCACAAAATTCAGTCAACAATTTGCAATCTTATTTATCGAACCTGACGAAATCTCACGGCCTGGATGGAAAAATTGGCTCGAGGTCAAGCAAACTCAACGAAATTTATAACAGAATTTAGTCTTTACCAGTAGATTGCATAAATTATTTTTACGAAATGTTCTTTTCTGTGGGTTTTACGGGTAAGTTTCGGAAAATTTAGAAACCTCAGTATCTCATCTCCCCGGGGTACAATTTCAAAAAATGAGGTAAGCTTTGAATTCTTCTCGCCAAGCCGCATTGAACTAACACTAAATTTGATGTCCTAGGTCAAGGCCAAGTAAGCGTACATTTTTGGAAACGAGATGAGCTTCCAGGATTTTTTAATTTATTATGCTTAAAAATTGTCCCGAGACGAGTGAAAAATTTCAGAGTTGTATTCTTCTTCGTTTACGAGGAATTTTACGCTTCGAAACTCGAAAAACACGAATTGTTAGATTTTTTCGTGTTTTTGAAATATGGTCAACTCCAAATCTCGGGTTCTTAGCCGTCAGAATTGCCAAAACTGCACACTGTTAGACTCGTCTCGACCTCCCCTGATCAGCCGAAGGGTTCATGGGGTGATTTTCCGCCACTCCCCTTAGTTACTAAAATTCAACCCCCATGAAAAAAGCAAAAACTTTTATAACGCAGTAATTTTTTTTATTATTTTGCCTTTAATTCCAAACTACTGTTTTAATTTTTAAATTAGGCATGGGAAGGAGGGTGCGTAGTAGAATATTTTGCTGTTAAAATTGTAGCAGGGGTGTTGAAAGGGGTGGGGACCAACTAAACCCTTCAGTTGGTCGAGACGAGTATGCAGGTTTTGCGGTTCTGATGCTTAAGCCCGAGTCTTGAAGTTGACTATAGTTGCAAAACGAGAAAACTACGAAACAAATTGTCACACAAATTCACACAACTTTAAAGCAGTACATTTTCGAAGCTCAAAAATCCAGCGCGTGTTTCGATAAAATTTAAATTACAAACCAAAATTGACAGTAGTGACCTTAGATTTTGATCTCTATGACTTTTCATTTGGTGATAGTTCATTCGGGCTCGGCGACATAAATTCAAAGCTTACCTTATTTTACAGAGGTCTCAAAGTTTTCCAAAATTGTCCCGTAAAACCCGTAATTTTTCTAGTAAAGACTGATTTCTGGTGTGAATTTCGCAGAGTTTACATTTGACCTCTTGCAAATTTTGTCCTCCGACCCGTGACATTTCATCACTTCTACATTTTCTAACTTTCAATCTCTTTACTTTTTGCTCGGCAGCAAATGGAGGCGCCAGGGTTGCTGTTTCTGCTGGTCTTCCTCGCCGTCATTGGTGGTGAGCACGTGCGCCACTTAATTGGGCAAGGAACCCCGTTGACTCGCTTGATTGGTTGAAGGTTGGTTCACCGCTGTGGCGAGCATTGACTGCTTTAAGTGCATCTCCATCGGGGGTAACAACCCCGAGTGCGACGACCCCTTCCACAATAATTACTCCACTACCATCCTCGAGTCACCATGCATGGGTGGCAGGAAGGGCAGGAACGGACTCTTCCCGGCCACTGCCTGCATCAAACTTGCCGGAGTTTATGGTATTTCTAATATTTAATTTCCTTATAAAGGACATTATTTTTTCTCTCATTTCCCGCATTGGCAAAAAACATCACGAAACTAATCAATTATAAATTAATTTTATTTGCAATGTTTCTACTTTCGATTTAAATGGCACATTTTCTGGAATACTAATATGCTTTGGTAAAAATGTCGATGGAAATGTCATAATTATTAACAAGGATACATCAAATGGAAAAGATGCAGAGCATTTTTTTTAAAAAAATAATCGAAGTTGATACTTTTAGTAAATTCTTGCAAATTGAAAAAGGTAACAAAAGAAAAATCTATAAATAGGACTTTCATGCCTACTTGATTATTTAAAAAAAAATCTAAAAATTTCATAACTTTTATTTGGCTTTTTAAAGTACTTCTTGCATGCCATTGAAAAGAATAAGTCATGTGAGCTTATATTTCATGTTGGAAAGGCTTAGGAGTTATTTGAAAAGTTTGAGAATAGCTTAACATTTCATTTTTCTGGATATTTCATAGAAAAAAACTGATGCCAAAATCAATCAACAAAACAGACTTGCCATTCGTGAAAACATTATTTGAGTGGAAAACCGATCAAAAATGATATCGGGCTAAAAATTATAACTACCAATTTCAATGGTTTAAGACTGATTCTGAAAATATTAAAGCGCGATTTAAATGGCTTTTGAAATTTCTCAATTGATTGATTAGGCTCAGAAAAAATATACCAAGTCTTAGAAAAGTTCAAAACACTCCTGATACGAGAACTAATTAATCACATCTGAAGTTTACTTTTTACGAAATATTTACTCCGCAACTCTTGAGACTCCCCTGGGGGTACCCGCTGTAATCCGTAAGACTTTGCACAACTTTGCTAATTAGGTTTCAGTTGGGCAGTAAAACCAGAGTAATTTCTTCGTTAAAAGAGTCAGTTCTGTTTATTAAGATTTTTTATTGCAAAATAAAGCAGTAATAAAGCTCCAAACTAGCAGCTTTGCTTACTATTTCCATCCTGAAAAAAATAAACACAATAAAGAACACAGAAAGTTAACTGAACGATATTGAACGAACAAATAATTAATAAAGAGTCCAAACCGCCCTGTGACTTGTTTCTCTTTCACGTGTGTGTATTCACATAATGGTCTCACTCGCGCACAGAAAATGGTCCAATAAATAAGTGTTTCGGGAGTCCTCTTTCTCTTTCTTTCTTTCTTTCTCTCACTTGCGAAATAAAATAATAGTCTGTTGGGGTGCTGCAGAGGACAACGGGGTGCAGTTGACGGTGCGCGGGTGCGCCCTGGACAGCGGCACCCTCACTACCGACACAGAGATCATCCGCATGTCGCACTGCGGCGGCTTCTACCTCGACGACCGGTGCGTGGCTCGCAATGAATGACCTTGCGTTGACCTCTGCGTGACCTTTTATTTGGCAGGTACATCCGCGGCTGCCTGCAGAGCTGCTCCGACTTTGACGCGTGCAACGGAGCGCCGCCTTCGACGCGGGCCGCGTGGACCACGCTCGCGGCCGCCCTCTGGCTGACTAGGGGCGCCTGCTGAGCTCGGGGCCCCCCTTGGGGGGCTCCTCCTTGCGCGGCACCAGCAGCACCGAGCCGTCGGCCGCCTGCTGCAGGCTGAACTCATACGGCGAGTATGGACGACCTTCTGGATCACGTAATGCCTGCAACACGACACACGAAACCGTTTTTGTCAACGAATATATTATACTGGATCAAATCATGAAAATGCACTCGACCACTGTTTCTCTTTTTCATTGAATCGAACGTGTTTTATTTCTTTTTCTCCTTCCACGATGTCTAGTTTTTAAGGATAAGGGAACCTCGAGTTCATTCCGATTTGATATGCAAATTTTGTTCCTCAAATGAGTTCACTTAATTGATGTTTAAGTTTTCAAAATAGTACTGCTTTTGAGGCTACGGAATAAAAATTTTTTAAAGAAAAACCACAAAATCAATTTAATTCAAATTTAATTTAATCCTGACGGTTTTAGGTAAAATTAACTCTCCTTGAGGAGTCATATCAATTGATGAATCATATTTGACGTTTCAAAAATCTCGGAGATATCACCATAAACGCGACTCCGTGCGCCTCTAATGATACATTTTTTTTTTAAATTTTATAATAATGCATATTCCTAAAACTGATGAATATTTTTTGTCTCACTTGGGGCGCCAAAGAGGGAAGTAGTTACTTTAAATTTGCGTATGCATAGTAAATTAATATTGATACATGCATCAAAATTTATTATTCAGATTAACAACAACTTGTTACAACATATTTAGTATATTTTTATATAAATATTTAATAGCATTAACGTCAAAAATTTAATTATTTATTTTACACAATTTGAAAAAATTGCATAAAAACTGTTTAAAAGTTGCCAAATAAATACTTATTTTGCTCTTTTTATCCCTGTCCGAGGACTGGGAAGCGCGCGCACTGCACTAGCACGAATGCTGAAACCCGGGTCCAAATAACACCGCGAACGGATAACATGGGCGCACCAGGCCGCACAGGGACCCAGCCCACTCAAGGGCCACTTGCCTCCGCACCGAGGACTGCATTGAATCGCTAGACATTTGTCCCATGAAGCCAAATCACGCATGCTGGAAAGGTGCAAACCAGCAAGTAGCGAGTCGGCGCCGGTGCGCCTCCCAGCCCGTTGAGCAATTTGAGTATTTCAAGTCACTAAAGTAACCACTTTTTTCCATCTCTGACATTGGGTAGCCAGTATTAAATCTCCGAACTGCTCAAATACCTCCCATTGCTTTGACACTCCCGAGAGTGCCTTTTTTAAATATTTATAACTGTTTAAGATCTACAAGCCGTAATTTGTTCCCAAGCGTAAAAAAGCAAGATTAAGTTAGATATTAAAAAATTAAAAATCAAACATTTTTTTTGTCAAGGAGACTCTGCATACCTTATTCCATAATGATTGGATATGAATTGCGCCTAATTTAATGTAATATGGGAATCCCCTAAAGACGCCATTCGCTATGAAACTCGGAAATTATGCTAGATTGAAAATATTTATTGGACATTTTTTCCTAATTTGCATGTTGGAGCGAAACATGACCAGGATTTCCTTAAAAGAATTTCAATTTAACCCAAAATTATCAGACTTCGACCTATTGTCATTAAAGTTTGAACCCGAGGATTTGTTCATATGACATGCGTTACAGATAAAATCGGACATTTCTCGTTCATAAGTCATCTTTTTAGAAATGTCTAATTGCAGCCAAATTTCATGGAATCAAAAGGAAAGAATTTATTCAGTCAGAACTACAAAGATTTCAAAATAAATTTACTAATAGAACAAAATTTAAATCTTTTCAAGAGATTATTAAGATTAATGAGAGAGGAATTTCCGATTTTATCATCTTCTTTCAACCTAATTTCTCTTTTCATAGCATTGCAAATTATGTTATTCTGATAGGAAAATAAATTAGAGCTGAAATTATATAATTTTATTTAAATAATAGATATTATTAATTTTTTAAATATCCATAGATCACAGATGTTTTTTTCAAAATACAAATCTAGTTTTTTCGAGATATAGCAATATGTTTATCTCATTTTTCCTCGCAAAGCTACCAAATCACTTCAGCAGAATTCTACAACAAATGCTTTGTGAAACTGTTGGGAAGAGGTATTTTATAAATTAGGGCAACAAGAGACGATTAAAAGCTTGTACTATTTGATTATAATGTAAAGTAGAAGACAAATCTTTCTCCTGAAGGCGCAATCGCAGTCAGTGGTTTCATCCAAATACAGCTTAATATATTTTTCGAATTGTTTAAATTTTTCAATTTTTATTTTCTTCACTCAGCATTTTCTCAAATTTTCAAGCTCTACGTAACAAAACCACGCAAAACACGATTTCTATTCCACTCAAAAACAAACTGGAACCAACAATCGCTTTGTAAGGATGCTCAGGTTTTTTCTATCTCTTCATTGCAGTATTTCAATCAATCTTGAATAAATCACACATACCAAAAGGTGTTTGGAGAAGTCGAGACGAGTCAAAAATTGTGCAGTTTTGGCAGTTGCGAAGATTAGTAAACGAGATATGGCAGTGGCATTAATAACAAATCTCGAAAAATTCATGCCTTTCAAGTTTAACTCTTCGATACCTCACAAATAGTTCACAATTCTATCTTATGACTAATCTATCTTGATCTTGATCTTCAGGGCTTGAATCTTGAATCTTGCAAAGTTTTTTTATGTGTTATTTGTAAGCAATTTATACTTATTTGAATAATTAATATAAACTATTGACTATTTATTTGCATATTTACAAAAAAAATTCTCACAGAAGAGTTGTTGCTCGTAAAAAATTAGGTAGTGAAGAAATCGCCTCAATATTCCAATTTGCAGCGGAGATCAAATAAAAATCCTAATTGGGAGTTCAAAATCTCACACATCTTCAGGTGCCGGATTCCATTAGAACTTTAAAGCGCTATCTTGCTGAAACGTTTAGGGAATATGTTTTTTAAATGTCCTAATCAACGTAATGTAAAAATCAGAATGGACACGTTACTTTTTTTACTTCACGTAACAATTATCCTCAATTCTACCGTGCAATCAACCCTACAAAAGCTACAATTCTTACCTGGAAGACATGTCTGTAGAGCTGAGCGAATTTGTCCTTGAGCTTCTGCCTCTCAGACTGCATTTGTTCTTTGTCCCTGAGTAAACGGTGCTTTCGGTGCCGCATCAGCTTCACCTCATCAGCCAAGCTCAGGATTTGGTCCAGCTTCCTCTTCCGACAGTTTTGTGCCGCAACCTGAGGGAGCATACAATTTTTAAGTGACGGAATTAATTGTCAGGTATCAGGTATTTACCTTGTTTTTGCCGCGCCGGCGAATGTCCCTGATGAGAGAAAGTTGTGCTTCCGTAAGGTCGAACTTTGACAGTCTCTCGTTGAACTCGTCCATTGGCAGGTTAATAATGTCTTCCACGCTGATGGGCACATGCATTGAACGTGCCCGCTTTTCGTCTCGTGTCAGGTGCTCAGCGTCTTCTACTTTGAAATTTGAAAGAAAAAAACTCATCAAAGAAAATCTCATTCACGTAAAAAAGTGCAGATAAGTTTAAAAACAATAAAAATCGGATTCCAAGTATTGACAGTCAAGAGAAATTTAAAACTAACTTGACTGCTTGTTCTTGTCCCTCGTGGGTCGGCGGGGGTGTGGCGAGGGTTCGGGGAGGCCACCAGGCAGTTGGTACGTGTGGTTGTGGTTAACGTGATCCGCGAGAGCTGGGGTTGGAGGTTCTGGCCCGCCGAGGGGTCCGCGAGCACTACCAAAGTCTAGGCACTTGGGCTCGTTGGTTTCGTTGAAGTAGCGCTTGGCGAACATGTGATGCTTCTTCTGGGCGCCCGCACCGCCTCCAGGGGGCCCGCCAGGGCCCCCAGAGCCTCGCACGCCGCCGGCATAGGCACCGCCGCTGTAGTCATAAGGTCGGTACTTGCAGCCGTTCTGACCAGTGGCACTGGAATGAGGATTTTAAGTTTATTATCAGGTGTCTTCATCAAGTTGGAAAAGTAAGAAAATATTTTTAACTTAATTGTTCAGATAGAAAATGGAAACAGGAATTATTCCTGCTTTCCCTTGTATACTGGCAGGACAGGAAAATTTCCTAATCAAAGAATTTCCTAAAAAAAATTACATTTCAACTACTCCTTTTAAGATTTCATATATTTCATGTGTTCTTAAAAAAATCAGAATCTAGAAACAATTGCTAGGGCTGAAATTTAGAGGGGTTTTCATTCAATTGATATTTTGTTAACATAGATTATTTTTAGACTGGTTTTTATATGCGAAATAGACTTTAATAAATAGTTTTTGCTATCAGAAATTCAAATCTGGACCCATTTTTGATGCATCTCACATCCTTTGGTCGTTTCCCAAAGCACTTATCCCCAAAGCAATGACATATATTTTAACCGTTTTGACGATTTCCAAACTAGAGTATGAAAAACGAACAATTGGTGTAATACTAATTGAAATTGAGTCTGGATTTAAACTTCTGATGACAAAAAAAGAAAAATATTAAAAGACTCAAGCCTCAAGCGTCTTAATTAAGCTCAAAAACCCACCCCCTGAGGATTAGGTCCATGCTAATAAAGAGTTGGGCGACCTAGTTTAGGACAAGTCTTAAAAAATAACACAAAACCTACACCTCAAATAGAAACTAAATTTTGGACAAACCAGTAATCAAGGTACGAGTTTGAAGTGCTAGGTTCTGTTCCCCACGCGCGTTCTGAACCCATTGAGCTGACGGCGCTGTCACTTGAGCCATCGGCGTCACCAGCCGGCGCCGCGGCCCCAACGCCCACTCCTCCACTGGCAGTCGAGTTGTCCAACAAACGCATTGTGTACATTCCTGTGCCACATTTCTAACTGTTAGTCAAACAATCATGATTGGAGATGAATACACATGCCTTCGTTCATGGCCATGTCAACTAGTTGCAACTCCTCGTCATTCAGGATGGAGGAAAAAAATCCCTCGGTTGAGGACTGGTTCATCGACTCGCCCCCAGAAGCATTCTGCAAGAAGTGAGGATGCTAATATGAATCATAGGGGTTGAGACGGACAGCCTTTAAACCAGAATACCTGATAGTAAAGCGAGTCGTGGTCAAGCTTGAAGGGTGCCTCCGACGAAGGGGCCATGCCCTCAGGGGCGCTCAGGTTCATGGACGCAGCCACCGCCGAGCCCAAGTGCGCTCCCGCTCCCGCGTTGCCACCACAGGCGCCCCCGGCGCCACGCATGCTTTCACGCACGCCGCAGAAGGAGCTGTTACCTTTAAAATAGAATGATAAAGTTAGGCTAAAATTCCAATTATTTCAACTGCGAGGGAATTTATGGAATGAGGTGGTGTTTCCAGGAGAGATTTGATATACGGACTACAATTTTTAAATTGTTGTCGATGCTTCAGTTTGATTGTTTGATATGTTGTTCAGTTCATATGGAGGCGTAATAATCTCCGGGTTTCATGACAAAATTTTGAGGAGCCTCGGTTTTATTACATTCCCAATTGAGCCACTTTAACAACGCTAGTGAGACTCTGTATTGGTTTAGTAGTCTGCAAAATTTGCGTACCGTTGGAACGGCCAAATCGGGAGCTTTGATAATTGTTGTGACACTCTTTGGCCTATTACCGACCTTAGAGGCGCCATGACCAGGCACCAATATCGACAATCAAGAGCACAGAATTGGCATTTAAGGGACAAACCGGTGTCTATCTCATTAACATGTGAAGTCTGAATGCTAAAATTTTTGTATTGGGTACAAAACATTTCTCATTCCATTTAAAGATTATTTCCGAATTTAACTTTTCATATTATTAAACCTTAAAATTGAAATTTTCCTTTAGATACATTAAGATCAGGAAATTAACTTTGAAATAAGGGAAAAACAATGATGTTGCACTGAATTTCAACTTCGTTCGAATAAATTGACAATTATTAAAACATTGCCAGGGTTTGAACCTCCAAGTCTTGACAAAAAAAATATGGGCAAAAACTAACTTTTATTTTAAAATTGTTTAATTTTAAAATAAAAGTGAACCTGCTAGCTAAAACCAAGTATTGAATCTTTCCACTTTATCCCTTGTTTTTTTCTAAATTTAAAAATTCCATTGATAAATAAAAAATCAATCAATGACAGGCAAAACTCACCGAACAAAGGAGCTGTGGCGTTGAAGTCTGGCATCGGTGGCGGGGGTGCGAGGGATGCGTTGTGGAGGAGAACGGACCGGGGGTCAGCCAGGTAACTTGAAGGGAAGGGCTGGTGGTGGGGCGGCGGCGGGGGCAACACGTCAGCAGGGCCGACGGCGTCAAAGGCGACGCCGACGTCCACCCAGCCGCCTCCACTGCCTCCGACGCCGCTGCCGACTCCACCGCGGACCCCCATTGGCATTCGGCCCTGTGAAAAGACAGACAAACTTTGGTTAAGAGAGGAGATCCGAAAAAGGCATTTTTTTGCGCAGCAGCATCTCTCAACGGTACTCGTGGGCCACGCATTTGAGTGTCAAAGATGCGTCAAGTGCGCTTGAGTTCATTGGCGAGAGAGAAAGAGGCAGCGAGATCATCTATAAAAGTGTTTTACGAGGGTGTGAAGAAGCGTACGGTAAAAAGTCACGCAGGTGGTCTTTCAGGACTTTATTTCATATTCACACTGTGGCTCGTAAACGTGTAATTTTTCAGTTTTTATTCGTGCCTGCGACAAAGAGTGGAATTTACGATTGCCGCGAACGTGATCTTTTATAAAGTGCTGAACGCAGGAGTCGGTGCGCGCGGAGAGCCCTGAGAACGGACCTGAAGGTGCCTCCCCTCTCTGCTCTCGCGGCACCAGCGCAGCAGAGACAAGTGTTTGCTTTTGGTTCGCCCGCGGCGGCCTTCGAATCCTCCGTCTCTTTCTTTCTTTTCCCCATTGTGTGGAGCGCTGTGGCTTTTTGTGTTATATTTTTTCAACTCTCTGCATGCGAGTGCATTTGTGTGCGCGTCGCTTCTTGTCACTCACTCATCATCTCCCAACGCCAACAGATGAAGAAATAACAAAAAGCCCCCAACAAAAGTGTGCCAACCGACGCATTCAGCGGAGAGAAACAGATTTTTTATTTCGATCGTGCATTCAGGGTGCCATATGGTGCCCGTGTGTATGTGTGTGCTGTGCATGTTATTGTTGGCTTGGCTTGGCTGGCTCATTACGCCAAATTGCGTCTAGCGCCTGGTGCTGCCGCAGGTGAAATCGCTCGCGCAGCATGGCCGCCGCCGCCGCCGCAGCCGAATCGGCTAATGAGCCGCGGCCCCTCCACTTTTCCATTAGGCATGCGTTCCCACGGTCGTGCTATTTTCAAAAACACACACGACAGAAAATTTCTGAACCGGAAACCAAGGAAAATTCTCGAAAAGGTAGAGTGATTGATAAAAATGAGGAAAAGTAGCCTTATCGGATTTTTTCAACCGGCAATCCTTGATTTTTCTTCATGCGCCTATATAAAGGTGGTATTTTTTTCCTCAGATAAAAGAATATTTACGAATCTGGTAATGATAACTATTAGCAATTTTTTACCCTGTTTTCAACCTGAAATACGACGATTCCCATTGTTTCAGACGGATTAAAATTTATTTTAATTAATCCCAAGACAGTTTCACGTACTTCTGCCGAGAATGTTGATACAAAAAATAATTAAAAAATTGTCATTTTATAGTTTAGTTCAAAAAATAGTACGAAAATATCACGAATTTGGCTTGAACGTACATTTTGCTTTTCATGGATGGATAATTTGCCAAAATACTGATCAATTGAGACAGTTTATTGACAGCCATTTATCTTCCTCAAAAACCTGATTGTAAAATGACAGCTCAAGTAACAGGGGTAGAAATTTAAAATTTTAACTTTCATTTGACGGGGCTAGGAAAAATGTTCACTACATTTTGATTAAAAAGTATCAAAGTTGCTATCCGTCTGAAGTTAAAATTAATAAACAAAATTCTATAGTAACAAAATTGTAATATTGATTTAATCAGGAAGCCAGAACAATGTGTACAGTAAAATTCCGGATTTCAATTTTAAAAACATTTTTTCTAGTTCAGGAATGACACTATATCTTGCTATTTTTGGTAGAAAGAGAAGCAGAGAAAAATATTAAAATCTCTGTTAATCCAAATCAATGATCAAAGATTTGCACCTCATGAAAAAATTCAGCTTCGATATTTTTAGAGTAAATTTATTTAATTGCAGCATTGGCATTGCATTTTAAAATGCAAACTGGAAAGTCAAATACATGTATCAACTAAAGCTCACCTTGGGATAAAAGTAAAACTTGCTTTATATGTTTTGCTATATACATTGCACTGTTTCTCTCTTTTTTCGTCACAATCATTAAAAACATTCAATTTTTTTATTCTGTCCAACTTCTCTCTCTCTCTCTCTCTCTCTCTCTCTCTTTGTCAGCAGTAGCTAAACAAGAGACTCGGAGGAGACAAATGGACCAGATATTGCGAATTAGCAGAGCGGCTGAGAGTGCAATTTGTGCGCCAAAAAAGAGAGAAACAAGTAGTGCTCTTAGCGCTGCGCGGTAATTTGACTTTTCTTGTGCTCATTAGCCGCGAGTACCGCGCGAGAGCAAATGGCCAAAATAGCCATTTTTTGCGCACTGTTCTCCGCGGATGTGGATGCCGGTAACTGTGCCGTAATGTACGCGCCGCATGTGCATCCGCGATCAGCACAGCATTGCTTTTTTGGCCGCCGCACGGTGCCGCAATTACGCGCGCGGAGAGATGCAACTCACTGTGGCCAAGTTTTGCATTTCGAGGTCGCGCACCGCTCAGTGTCTTTGTCTTTTTTACCTCTTATTTATTATTTGCAACACACGACGCGGCGGAGACAGGCCAAATATACGCGAGCGCGCGAGAGAGGTGATGACGCAAACCGAGAGAATTTTCTCTTTTCCTTTGTCCAGCGTGTAGCGCGCCGCGGCACAGCACATGTAGAGAAATCTTTAATTTTTCGGCTTGAAAAGAGTTTGTTTTGCGTACCACGTGTACGAGGCCAAATGACGAATTGATATTTTAGTTCCTTTCTTTCCGACCAAATTTATACAAATGCGCCGGGCAAAAAAATATTCCGGCTAATGAGAGAAAAACAGCCTGCGTCGAGGCCGCTTAATCAAAAACGCTTTTTCCCGGTGTGCGCGTCAAACGAAATAATAACGCTGCTAGTCTTTTAATCCGCACGCCGAGGGCGAAAAAAGTCGTGCTGCGTCCTCAGCAAGTGGAGATTAAGCGTCGATTAATTACGCGCGCGCAAAAAATGGCCCCGAGCAACTGCTACCGCGCATGTTAACCAAATTAAATCGCGTATGCGCCGCGCTCGTTTTATTTATTGGCTAATAGCCTGAGCTTGACAATGATTGCTGCAAAAACGGCATCGATCCTAACAGACCTTCTAATACGACAGTGACCAGCTAAAGCTTATTACATTAACTGATTTTAATTTAGCATGTGTTAGCACTTTCTTGAAAAAATTTATATTAATGGTCCAGTGAAACGGTTAAGCGTTGCTTTTTCTTCATCCTCCACGTGGAGCCACGATTCAAAGACAACGGTGTCACGATAAAAAAAACTAAAAAATAATTGTAATAAAAATGTTTGACGGTGCAACCAAATACAAGACGTGGAAAAATTTCTCAAATACATTTGAATAAAATACCATCAACTGCATGAAAAAAACAGAACGAGAATAACATCTCGAAAGAGATAAAAATTTTGTTAAGAGATACGTTTTCAATTAACATAATGGTGCAAAGAAAATTTTTGTCAACAAGAGAAAAACAGGAAATTTCATCAGCTTTCAGAATATGTTTTTTTTGCTCTACAATCAACCATAACGAGCGTTAACGAGCCTTGTGGGACATTTTTAATTTTTTTCGGAACAGTAAAACTGACCTACCTATCGATTTATCTCATTTTACACAGTCTACTTACCGAATTTCAGCTAAATTGAACTAAAACTTTATTTTCAAATCAATTTAGAAATTTGGAGCAATTTTCTTAAAAGTTAATAAAATATCGCTAAAATCATCAAATAAAAATATTGCCACCGGTATACGTGGTTCACACCAGGAAAGGCTACAAGAATTTAATGGTTTCGCCAGAAGCGTCTCCTTCTTAAAGATCAATAATTGCAATTCAATTTTTAATGTTTTTTCTACAAAAATCAAGCTTTAATCAAGTGATGTTCCTGTTCCGATAAAAATTAATTCTAGTGAAATTGCTTTTGGAGTTCACAATACATTATTTCCAGCGCTTAACAATGAAACGTATTAAGAAAATGAGCATTAAAATCAGATCATCTTTTAAAAAGATCCACCATTAATTTTAAACAGATTACTAAAAAATAGCAACTATAGACAAAAATAACTTGCTTGGTCTATTTTCTGAAGACAGATGAAATCCAAGCGGATGAAGTAATGGTGTTGACGCGGGAACCTGTGCGTCCAGTATCCTTTTCGCTGCTCCTCCAAAGATCGACTAACTGGGTAAATAGCTTGCTCGACACGACCGCGCTGAGCGGGGACACTCGCGGGCGGCCACCGGAGACGCGATTGCCTGGCCAGAGCGTGGGTCGGGAAACGCAAATAGTAAATTATCCAATTGTCCCCCAATTTTCTCGCTTTTGTAGAGAAACCTTTTCCTTTACCTATTGTCAGGGGAGAGGAGCATTATACTTTTTAACGATTCATTTTAAAAAGGAGCTTGTCAACAAAATACAGCGTGAAGAATGTGTCAATATTGAAAAATGTTCTTCTCGAGCTGATGTTAATTTGCATCCGAAGAGACGAGCAGAATGAATGATGAAATTTACGTTTTTGCTAAAAGAGCAGGTCCTGATTTGTACTAGTTCCCGATTTTATTCAAGCAAAGGCTTCAACGCATTATGCTAATGTTTGCATTTTTGACGCATCGTTGAATACACCGTTGCGTTACAGCAGCAGCTTGATTTTTCGGAGGCACTAGAGCAAAGAGCATTTTTCTCTCATCACCAGCATAAACAGAAATTACAAGGCTTTCGCTTTTCAGTTTGGCCAAGCGAGCGAGTAACGAAAACACCAGGCGCCGCGCGCGCGAGAGTGATTCCCGATTCACTGCGCGGCAACGACGCTCTTCGTAATTATGTCACTTGCGCGCGCTATTAATTAAAAAGCGAAATTGTATATACTCCGCAACATTTTGCACTTCGGTGTTTTCTTCTCGCTCTCATTGCGCTCTGAATAAAAAATTAAACATCCTTCTGGTTATGAGTCCGTAATTCGATTCTTTTTGCTCTCATTAGACAGAGACACTGGTTATTATCTGCGATGGTCACTGCAGGAAAAGAAACCAATCTGTGAGCAATGAAATCGTCATAATAATAATGAAAAAAACGAAGCTACAAATTTTTTCGCCGCTGCCAACGGCTCTATGGAGGAGTGAGAGACCAAATTAAGGCTTCATTGCAATTGAGTAATTTAGAGGCGTCAAAAACGATGACGAGGAAGCGATTTGCGGACGCAAAATTAAATTATTTCGACGTAAATTATCGTAATAAAGGTCGCATAAGAGAAAATGACACCGCGTATCCTGCATCAAAAAGAAGCGCAGACAAAAAGTGCGACACTTGGAGACTTCAATGAGCGTTACTTTTTTCGAGTGCTAGATGACTTATTTAACACGGATTGCAATTTTAAAAATTTTGTGGATCATATTTTTCGATCCAAAATAACGCTTGGCACGGCTCCAATGACGTATAGAGAGGAGACAAATCCAGAAAAAAGTATGCAACTCTCTCGACATGCGCAATGCAACGGTTGCATAATTCAACAACATTAACACACGCGATTTAAATACATAAATATTTACGAAAAAAGTATATTAAAACAAATTGGGAAAAATGCCCTAGTTGCGGAAGAGGATATTACAGCCAGGAAGCAAAATGTAAGAATTGTGCAAGGCGATCAATAAAAATATAAGCTTCACTTCCAGACCATACAAGCAAATAATGGAATATTTCCTGTCTCAACTTGGGAATTTTTCTCCAATAAGTTTGAGCATCTTTTTTCACTCTTAATCGGTCAAGGCAATATTAAAAATTTACCGTTTACGCGGGAGGTTGTGAAATGATGCCTTGATTCGAACAAGGATTTAAAAAAGTATGTAAAAACAACTGGAAATGCTCTATTATTATTTGCTCACGGGGACAGAAGGGAAATTTTTAAATAGTGCTCCAATAGATTCTTTTATCGGTCTCCTTGTAAAACTTCCAGGCCGTACATAAAAATAGAAAAATCCCCTTTCAAGTACGTAGGGAATTATTCTAATTATTAAACAATTATTTAAAGATAGTCATATAAATATTCAAGGAAGATTTCAGATGAGATATGACTTGGAAATTCATAAAGGTAAATAAACAGAGCATCGTATTGACCACCATTTAGAGTGAGTGTGCTTTTAGCCGGCCTGAATAAATGGGTCAATCAACCATACTCGATGTACTATTTAGCGTTTTTTGTTTTGGTCCTAGGACAACTTCTGTGAGTCGCAGATGAGGCAGCGGAATTCGTCGGCCGTTCTTTCTCGTCTCGTCATCCCGCCGACCGAAACTCGTTCGTCACCCTCGCTCTCTCTGCTTTGCTTTTTTCCATCACTGGAATCGCGTGGCGCGTGGTGCCCGCGAAACGAACAAACAAAAGTGGATCAGCCCGTGTCATGATGACGATGCAGCCAAATGCTGCTGATCAGCACTTTGTCCAGCCGGCCGACGGCATCAATTAAAACGCGGCGGATCAGCTGATCGAGACGTAAAAGTGAAAATAACAACAACTATCACTCACGTCAGAGCTGAGGTGGTGAGGCTTCGGCGCGTACACGGGGTGGTGGTGGTGGTGGTGGTGGAGCAGCCCGTGCTGCTGCGCCGACGGGTTGCTCATCGCAGCCGCGCCTTCCTCCTCTTCTTCCTCTTCCGCTGCGGCGGCGGCTAAGTCTTCTTCGATCTCCTCCTGTGCCGAACAATAAACAGTAGCGACATTGAAATAAATTTTATTTAGTAGCAGGAGGTAGGTCACGAAAATAGTATTTTTACGGAAATAAAAACAAATAAACGCTGAAAATTGCGTAAGTAATCGATACAACGACAATATTGTAGTAAAGAAGGTCTCGTTGGTGTAATAAACAGATTTGAAGCAATAATTATGAAAATTCAAACTTGGATGAAAAGAAAAATACAAAGGAAATCAACGCGTCCACGTGTTAAGGCAATTTAATATATAAGAAACATGTTAAAAATGAATAAATTTCAAGTGAAATAGGATATTTTCCAGGATTTTTTTTGCTAGATGAATTTAAGTGCCTTTCAAAAATTCAATAGAGAATGTCCGAACAATCTTGGAAAAATAAATCGATCTATCTTGAGATGTTTATTTTCACAATAAACATCTAAAAAATTGTGCTGCCGGCCTCAGCTTAAACACATAACATGCATTCCCTTTTGTTAAAATTTTAATATTAACATAATTTAATCTATTTGTAGATCAAACAAACGTACTAAAAGAATGAAACAACCCATTTAAAAATCAATGTAATAAAAATGGATTTTGCATCAGAGTCGAGTTATCGATCTTTAAATTGAGAAAAAATTGAGCTTACCTTTGTGATCGAGTGCGAGTGGCTGTCGAGCGAAGCAAGATTGAGCGCCTCCTCCAGGGAGAAGGTGCCCAAAGCAGACGGAAGGTCGAAATCGTCGTCGACGACGTGCCTTGACGGCCTGTCGACGTCCTCGTCGTCCGCTGGCTTATTTTGGGCGACTTCTTCTTCGTGGACGTCGTCGTCAGCGACGTTGCTCAGCACCAGGCAGTCGACGCCGCTTTCTTCCTCGCTCTTGCACAACTCATACTCGCCTGCCCAATCAAAGAGGATAATTTGTGAATATACAAATTAGAGGCAATTTGGTTGATTTTCTTTTGTAATTCGTCGGTGACCCAATTGCAGCAGCAGCATGCAGCTGACGCACGTTTTTTCCTTGAGTCAGCGCATTCGAATCCCGAGCGTCATCCTGACGCCAGCATCTTTTGCACCTCGACAGGTATTTAAAGTAATTTCCAAGCGGGCAAAAAAAGGTTGCACGCAAAATGGCGCAATGCGAGAGAAAAATTCGCCGTTTTTCCCCTTTCGAGTTCGAGAGAACGACACGATGCTTTCTGAAGTCGAAATGGAGCTGGAAACAAAAGGCACGCCGGCAAAATGGCGGCGGCGACGGCCGCCGTCGTGCGGGGCCACGCTGAGGGTTTCAATTATTTTCCTGCTTGCCGTTCGTTTATTAATCCGGAGAGCGAGCGGTGGAAATAAACGCAGCAGAAAACCATCAATCTTCGCCGCGCCACGGTCGACGCATCATAAATTTTGTTCTCTGCTCTCTCGCCCGCTGCTCGATCGAATCGTTGCATTAATTCCCTGCTCCAACATCCCGCCCGCTCTTTCCTCTAGCTCTCTCGGACACACAGAGCAGAGCCTTAAGGCCTGGCAATCCAATAATTTTAATTTTATCAAACATACACGCCATTACTCTCGGCGAGTTGATCTCTAGCTCTCTCGACTTTTCATTCTCGCGACCAAAACAAAGGGCGAAACGCTCTTTTTTTTAATTGCTTCGCGGACTCACGCTGCGACGCCGATCGAGCGAAATTGAACCGACGCCGGCCGCTGCTTGCTATTGGAGGGCAAAACACAAAAAGAGAATCGAATCAAACGAGTTCGACCGCGCGGCGAGCGGGAATGAGAAAGAATACATCAAGGCCGCTTTTCCGATTTACCGCCACGCAATAATGGCTCTATTTTAATAAGCATATTAGATGGAGCACTAATAATTATCGCCCGAAAAGTTGAGCTGTAACTTTCAGGCAGTCGCAATCAAATCAATCAGCTTCGTTGGTAACGTGCTAGATCGATAAAAGGTTACGTTAAAAAACCCCATCCGTTTTTAGGATTTGATTGTCTGCTTACTATAATATAGACACGCAGAATGAATACTATGCGAGATGAAAAAGTTGCACAGTGCGAGGAGTAATTCGCCTATTATCCCTGTCCGGCAACTTTTTGCTGCGCGTTATGAAAAGTTATAACTGTAAAAAGGCACGATTTGCGTTTGGCAGAAGCAGCAGCTGCACATCCGCATACACATCTCTCTCTAGATATATTTGTTCAAAATTTGCTGCTGCTCACACCAGCATGTTGCATTAGACGCTCGAGAGAAAGAGAGAGAACAAGAAACGGTGCAAACAAAGAGCATCTGACGCTTGAATTTTAATGAGCCCGGCATCCCGAATACGCGGCCTCTCGGCTACGCATTTCAAAAGTCACCATTTTTTTACAATAAATCTTTCTACACAGCGCGCGTATTTTCTCTCCTTTGTCATAATGTCGTCACTTGTTCTCCGCTGCGCTGATGACGCGCGGCGCAAAAGAAAGAGTATTAAATCGGCAGTGAGGAAAAAATAAGCGGCAGCCAATGGAAGGAAACCCAAGTCGCGATTCGCGCGAAGCAGCGCGCTATTATGAAAATATTCGCATAATTTCTGCCTCTCCGCGCGCGTCCAAAATGGCGGAGGCTAATATTTCACGCTTTACAATTCTGGTTCGGGTTGGTTTTCTCTGTCGAATCCTGCTGGAAAACTCCATTTTGGTGGCAGGAAGGTTTTTTGCTCCTTTCTGATGCATGCGTGTAATTTTTTTAAGAGGGGGCGGATCGGAGAACGAGTCGAGCCTACGAGAAGGAAAAAGGATGAGCATGGAGAGAACAAAAAGAATTCCTCTCTTCCAAATAGGTAGAGTCTCAACATCGTTCAGGGAACCGACCGGCAAGAGAAAAACGCGCTCTGAGACTGATTGTGAGAGACCTTGAGCTCCATCACGACCAGCACCTCTCTCTTTATTACCGCGAGACGCCCAAAATATGGACTCTTAAAAGAAATTAAACTGATTGTCTCCGTCCGTCCATCCGTCCGACGGTCTCTGATTGCGTGAGGCTTCAGCAGGGTATCATACAAATTTTTAGCTTCAATTAAGTTGATTGAGTTTATTGTTTTATAGGGATTGTAGAGCTACTCGCAACTGCATGGTCCAATTATAAAAAAACTTAATCAAATCAAATGGCAGATTCAGATTTAGATACACTCATGCTATAGATTTTCTTTGGTCAGACGTCTGAAAAGCTCAACTCTCCAAATGTTCTCTAGTTGTAAACTTACATCAAGAATCCATGCACTTGAAAATCATACAAAAAAATAATTCAGAATAAATAAAAAATGCTTTCTCAGACTGATACCAGCGCGACCTTTAATTGTATCACTACGCCGTTATTATTGAAGACTTCTTTCTTGATCCAATTTTACGGATGAATTTAATTTTTTATTCAACATTTAACCCAACTAACAGTCAAGCAGACATAAAGATAAAATGTGCTATTGATTTATCCGCTAACAGGAATATAAGATTCTGTTTTTGTGGATCCACGCGTGTGAGCCTGTTCCGAATGTTTCACATTCAGCGCATTTTATAGATGGAGATGTCGAGATTTCTTTGGTCTGGCTTTTACTGCCACGCCAGTATCTCGTCCACATATTGTTGGAGAGAAAAGGAAAATTTTAAGATCTGATTGTGTCGTAAGAGGGAAGTGGCGATGGAATGAGAGTATAGTGACGAAAAGTGTGCGGTCGACGCCAAAAGCTGATTTGAGATAAAATATGGGGGTTTGGAAGAGCAAAGAACTTTTGAAAATAACTTTAAAAGGCCAACGCTAGATCGCATTGTAACTCATCCACAGATTATATAGCTAAATCCACAGATTAATTATTTTCATCTGGCCTATGATACACCGACTTTGGATACTTTAAAGGGATGTTAAATTTAATCGATTGAATAATCAATACAATCACAAAATCATTGTTAAGTCTTGTGCATTTGGATGAAAAAAATAACCCTTAAAAACGAAACTCATATTTATATAGTGGAAGAAAATTGAATGCCATTAATTTAAATACAAATTGAAAAAAGATGAACCTCAAAGGGGGGCACTATATAGCGGTTCCCGCACATACTAGCGTAAATTATAGTTATAGGTTTGTATCAATCTGAACCTATAGATGTCGAAAACATGATAATATATTTGTTAATCTTCCAATTTTACCCGTTTGCGCGGGAGGTTACAGAATTTTGCCTTGACCTGTTTTAAGAATGAAAAAGATGTTTAAAATTTGAAAAATTCCTAGGTTGGAATGGAACATTATTTACCCTATATTTAACACCTTGTCCGTAAATTAATATCTTAAGAAAAACATTTTTCAAGTTTGTTGGTTGATGATAATATGATAATCATTTTAGTTATTATTAGTTTTTTAATTAAACCACTTTTTATTGCGTGAGATATTAAAATAGCTTACACAGGTTAAATTGAAAACATGACAAATATCGCCATACTCACGGATTAATATTTGTCAGTTCTTATAGGAAATAAAATTATAACCTGAATTCATCAGAATCAATTCCAAAAAATAGAAATTTTGGTCGTCAATAATTGAAATCCAGCAAGTGCTGTTAATACATAATTTTATATTGACGTATAAAACATGGAAGCGGCAATATATTTAAAATTATTTAAAATTACGCAGTTGCAATACTTTGCAAGCAGAATAGTTTATCAAATCATAACCTAATGGAATCTTTGAGCTCATTTGTCTGTGAAAAAATATAAAAATTTAAAGCCACAATACAAATAAAGGCTGCAGCATTATTTAATATTTGTTTTAGCAGACATTTAAACTTTACGTAAATTTGCGGAAAGTTGACTTACTGTGTGAAAATCGCAGATCCTCGGACTATATTGCGGATATTTCCTATTTTTCCTGCTCGATCACTAACACAAAATTAAAAATAGTTGCACTCGCGGTGTTTCGACTGACCGGTTTTGTTTCGACGCCGACGGAGACTGAATTTAGTCAATTGGAGAGCAGGCGGTGCTGCCCAGGGAAGGCAACATGGCCGCCGCAGGAGGAAAGCAGCTCGCGTAGAAGGCATCGCGCCGCCCCCAGCTCCGCTCCGCCTCCACGGGCCCCCTGAACTGAGAGCCCCCCTCGTCTTTTGGAATTTAAATCGAAATGGGACAGTTTCAATTCGGGTTAACTGCGCTTTTTTAAATGAGCTTGCAAAGTGCAACCAAAAAACAGATAAACAGGTTTGGCCTTCCTAAGCAAACACGTCTCAAATACCGAGGTGTTGGGGTTCGGAAAAAAGGAAATCGGGACACCAGCGAGTTCACCTGTCCCGAATGGAATTTTATTTGCTTTCGCAGCTCAAATTACGAGCATATAGTTATACAATAGTGAATCTAACTAATCGAATAAATAAAGCTGCGCCGGGATCAGGAGGGTAAAGATACGACACATTTTGGAGCCAGACTAAAAAAATAAAACGAAAATTCAAGTGTCTTAAAAGAGGAATAGAAAAATACGCGCAATATTGCCACCCTTAAATTCCTTGGGATGCTAAGCAAACAAATCGCAACATTTGCTAGTGTTCTCATCCCCTCTTTGAGAGAAATATTATGAATTGAATTGGAAAAAAGAAAAACAGAAATGTAACACCAATAGAAAAAGTATTTTTCTTACTCGCTTGGTGATATAAACTATCGTTCTCTTTGCAAACACTTTTACTCCTCTCTTAGGTGCTTGAAAAAATACTTTTCAAAGAGAGCGTTTTAAAGATTGCAAATACTGGCGTTCAAGAAATTAAGAAAGACGAACATTATCATCCTAATGTTTGAAGGATATATTTAGCATAAACTCATAGACTGTCGGTAAATAAGACAAACGGGGAAATTTTCAATTGAATTTTTATAATTTTACTGATGCTATTACACTGAATCAAATTCAAAATAGAGCACGAATTTCGTTATATTCTGCATGCTAATTAGCCTATTTAGTAATTTGGCAAATTTCCTCTATTTTAGGAATAATACTACCAATATTCTCAATGTTTGAAAATCTGCTTCGTACAATTTGATTTCGTGCAGCCATCCATGAAATTTGCAAGCGAAAATAAGCGTGGCTTCTTTGCAAATCCACACTGCACAGCGCAAAACGAGTTCAGCTCCGAAAGAAGCAATAAAAATGTATTCTTTCATCCTTATTAAGAAGGTGTCTGCGCCTCTGCTGACGAGAAAATTGAGAGGCCGCAACAAAGCGCTTATCACCTTTTCTGAATCTCTCCAAGTCTCCAGAATTGGCCTAATGAAGCAGCTTCGTCCGCCGCCGCGCGAATGAAAAGATGAAAAATTTGTGAGCTGATGATATAAAAGCGTGCGCGCAGGCCCACTACCAGCATTGAGCTTTTCTCACGTGCTGGAAATTCTCGGCCGCGCTTTTCCGCCGCTGCCTCTAACAACGCAGCGCAGACGAAAAATGTGTATCTAAAAAGCACACGCGGAGAAAAATAGAGGCCCTGAGCGGCGACGAGATAAATTAATGACGGCCGCGTGACCAAGCAAAATCTCTTTTCCTTCGCCAGCTCCACTCGACTCGACGCGCTTTTAATTCCGAACGCACCCTCTCGCCATCCAGACGACTGCTGAAAACAAACGGGGGCTGCAGCCTGCTGCCTCCCTCTTACCAATTCCCGTTTCATTGCACTCAAAATGCTGCTGCCGGCGAGAGGGAAATGAAATTACACGAAAGAGACGAAGATTTGTACGGTGGAAACAAAAACATGACGTGCTTCATTTGCCCGCAGACGCAAATCAAATTTTCGATCCTTGAAATGCGCAGCGCACTTTTCAAACCTCCAACAGTTGAATTTGCGAACTGACAGAGAGGACCAAAGGATTCATTATGCAAGATTTTCCTGCAATTTATCCTTGATTTTTGTGTTCATTCATCTTCTTTCGACTCCATTGTGTCGTGTGTTTGTATGTATGTTTTTATATCAAGAGAGGATCGCATTAGTATTTATTGTTGACTCCCGGCACGTAAGGGGGCTTTAGTACCCCATGCAGCAGATGAGTCGGCAAATTCAGCTCGATTTTCGCTTATTTCCTTCCTTCTGTGCGTCTCAATCAACTCTCGCGGGATTTCGGCAATTTTTATCCCTCGCGATGCGACATAAAGAAATTAATCTTTTGGAAAGGTGACAGCCATAGACACGTGACAAATGACATAAAACGCTCTCGCATAGAAAATCAAACCAAGTGTATTTTTCATTTAAATTGTTGCATTCTAGAAGCAACACCCAATATGAAATTTAACCAGAGAGGCCTTTCAGTGACAATTTACTAAAATGACTGATAATTTAAAGTAACAAAAAATCGTACAGTACCTGTTTCCAAGTCGATGGTGTACTGAAGTCCTGTCCAGGGGTCAAGGGTACTAAGGGGCCCTTCGTCACCTTCTTCCTCAGCCTCAAGCTTCACATTAGACAGTGAAGGCGGAGAAGACGGTTTGTCAAGCAACAACGGGGGTGTCGAGTCTCCCTCAAGACTGGCCCCAAGGGGCGGCACACCAATGTCAACGTCCTGCTTCCACAGCGACTCGATCAAATTCATGTCCTGCAAATAGCATCCAAAACAAACCAATTTATAAGACTTAAGATATTAATTTCTTTCTAAACCATTATTTTGCAGTATTTTGTGAGCAGAGCAACATTTTCAAGATAATAATAATTGTTATTTAATTTCAAGGTATTGTAACGGCAATAACCTAAAAACGAAAGTCTTTTGAGTTCTATTTCCAGACTGAGTATTTTTAACAGAGTCAGGAACAATGATTAAGTCGATTTCACGGTTCACTATATTGGTTATTTAACGATGTTTCTTTTCCTGTGCTGTATAGTGGCGCTCATTGTCGCTTTTGATCCACGACACCTGTACTACCAGCTGCCTCAACATAAGCCATCTCAATATCCTGTCAAAGCATGAACTTCAATGAAAAGTTTTAATTTGATTTAAAGTGGATAAGAATGAAAAAATAATTTATATCTTGATCTTAAATTTTTTTTGACAACTTGAAGCTAAAAATTTTCCTTGGTTTCCGTTAAAAACTTCTGAGAACATGGGCTACACCATCGGAAAAATTGCGACGAGAGGAATAAAAAATGAAGCAAAAAATCATAGACCAATAAACATTTAATTTTTCGAGAAATTTGGCTGAATCTGAAATTTAATTGTTACTCCGTGCATATATACTGTTGAGATTGTTATTCAAACTGCTATGTATGATGTATAACTGAGGTAAAAAATTCAAATCAATTTTAATTCATGCCCTGTATCAATTACCCTCTTTTTAATTTTCATTGCAAATTAGTATTTTTTTCATTTGAAGCAAGCATATAAAAAATCCCGGCCTTAGTTTGCCGTGTAAACATTTCTAACCAACAAAATTATTGTTAATCTGAACATGGGACATGCAAAAAACCGATTGCTAAATTTCTCAAAGCACGTGGAGGATGTGTGTATATAATAAATGGAAAAAAACAGTCAGGTTATTTGGTCGCAAAATCCCAAATGTTCCTATCAGGTATAAAACACAGACGCTATAGTATATAGATAAGATACTATAATATGTGCTTTGTTGATTCAAGTAAAAGTCCTCAGCGACCCAGCTCTCGAAAGGGCAAAAATCAAAATGTTCTCATATTCATTTATCCAGATAAAACTGGCTGCAACACATCTTCGGCGGCCGCAAAAGCATCGTTGACACCATTCGACAACAGCGAAGGAGAAAAAGTGTTTTGAAAGGTTCGGGGTCGCAGACAAAGAAAACTTGCCGCGCCGCAGAAAACGAAAACGTGAAAAGGGAGGAGGGCAAAGGTATAAGTGCTCTTACGAAGATCATGTTGGCTGCTGCCGATGGTAGATTCATCTCTCACTCAATGTGATTGAAGTAGGCCGTTTATTTCCTCCGAAAACCCCCAAAGATGAGAGGACGGCAAAAAGCGAACTAATTGATTCGGCGTTCGCGACTTGATAATAGTTATTTTCGCCGCGAGTGGCAGCGAAGAAGAAAAGCTCTCTTCTTATCTGCCGTCGGCGCGAATTTTTATCATATCGCGAGCGTCACTTTGTTTCGTCGGAGAAAATGCTCTTGTTTTCTTGGCAGGGTAACGGCTTTAGCACTCCCAATGTTGTAAAAATCCCCAAATTAATTAACAAAGGAGATGAATTAAAATTGAATTCATTAAGTTAAATTGATTCATTATGTAACTCCAAAAACAGTCTTTGGATTTAGATAGTTCAATTTAAAATTAATGCGTGAGCGACTTGAACTTTGTTTATGGCGATAAGGGAAAGATAAGTTCGTCCTTCAGAATTTGCGTTGCGTGATACAACTTGTGATGTATACAAAGGGATTCTATTACAATTTTGACAGCATTTCATTTGATAGCATGTTAATGGAATCTGTCTCTATATGTCTCATCAGCATTTGACCCATACCTCAAGCAGCTAATTTGACAACCCTTGATTTGTGCCATCTGGCGGGATAAGTTTATAAGAGGCAAACGATTCAATCTAATGCAATGCGCATAGTTAACTTTTAAATGTGTGCTTAATTTTTAATTTTGTTCCGTGGTTTTAGGATTAGGAGAAATGAATGAAATAAAAAGAAAAAAACTTGACTGTTAAGACGGACGGCTATTAGTGCAATTTTTGTGAAAAAAATCACACATTTCCGTCTGTATTGGCCCCGCAGATCGTATCTTCAAAGAAATATATCAGTAATATAATAATAATATAGGCTGCAGAGAACTCAAAGGTTGTCAGATTGACAGCCCCCATTTCCGACTACAAATAAAAATAGAATCGCACTTGACACTAGCCCTTCTGGCGATTGAATTCTCCCCTACAAAAACATTATTCTTTTGATAAAAAAAATTAAAAAATGGACAAAATTCCATCCGTTATTTTGAAGCCATTCATTTGACTAAATTCTGCTTCTAAAATAAGGTAAATGCGGCAAGTAAAGTTCCGTCAATTTGGCGCATAAAATAAAGCTATAATTGGAAATTGATTAATTAGTTTCATGAATTTTTCAGCGAGTGTATTTTTGTTCTTATTCTGTTTTTACGAAACTTAATATTTCGAAGGGAATTGCAAATTTAAAGAGATGAAGTTACTAACAAGGTACGGCACAAACATAGTCAATAAAAGCAATGAACGATTTTTTGAAGATGTTAAATAGGAAAATTAAATCTCAATAGATGGTTTGAGATTTTTTGTTCAAGATAGCAAGTCCAGGACTTGAATTTAAAAATTTCAATAAGAATGACCGTAAAATCTTTGAAAATAGCTCACTAGCTCCATCTTCAAGTTAATTTTGCTTTTTTAACGTCTTAACAATTCTGTTAAAATTCCCTAATAGTGGGTGAAAATTCCCTTGTGGGTTAAAATTCCCTAGTGAGTTAAAATTGAATAGTAACATAATTTAACATACCAAATAAAATACATGGGTTGAAAATATGACCCCCAGAGAAACGCATTTAAATTTAAGAAGATTTGAACTTCAACCGCTGCAAGACCAAGAGTTAGGATATAGAGATCAATTACCTTCAGATGACCATTGTATTAGTGTCAATGCTCCTTTCATGTCACATACTGTATATTCTATACATCTCTGTACTGAAGTTTAGTGAGCAAGCAGCTGCTTGATGAAAAGCAAAAGAGCGACTAAATGCACATTTATAGAGCGTTGGAGAAAAATCAACGCGAAAAAAGATACAAGCGTAGGGACGAGTTGGCTTTCCGCGGACGATAAATCACATTACTTTATGGATGTTTTTCGGAAACTGACGCGGGAAGGTTGCTGAGGGCGCACACAGCACCCTGAGCTGCAATGTGGGGGAAGATCATTTGTCACTGCCGCACCCTAGAGCCATGCGGCATACCAACCCTTTTGCGCCTCCCCACCAACCTTCGGCAAGGCACACCAACCTGAGCCGCGAGCCGAACAATGGTGGTGGTGAACCTCAGCATTTTACACGAGCGATAATTCATTTTTCACACGATTTTACCGCAGGTGCCACTTTCCACCTGTTTATATCGAAAGAAATTAATGGAATCGACTCTGCGCTTACATGATGTGAGAACGATTTTTACCGACTATTTATCTGGAGATCAAAAAGGCATTGCGTCAAACATTTCATAAATATATGATTTATGTTGTATATCATTTAATTCGATATTAATTGATCACCGAATTAAAGAGACAATAGGTCACGCTTGCGGAACGTGAACCAAGGAATGGTTTTGTTTCAGTTACTTTAGTGTTTGGTGGTAAATTTATCATGCTTTGTTTTGCTATATCAAATGCTGGACGCGCCAAAAACTGTCCATTAATCATTTTTACGAACCCCGCGCAACAATAACAATAATGGCTCAAGACAAAGATCAAGCGAAAAGAATCGGACCGCACGACAAGAGCGACATTAGACAACAATTGCTTCAAGACACGAAGACCCTTTCTTTCTTGAAAAATAAAATGCCGTCTGCAAAAAGAACAATGGGCAAAGTGATCAATGCACGAGGCGGGCTCAACGTATCAGATATTTGATTGGCATTGGGAAAGAGTGAATTTATCCTTTAATAGTAATTGAAAAGCGTTTGCAAGCTACAGAAATTTCATAAATATATTATTCGTTTGAGGTATTTTTACAAAAGAAAAAATTTCAAAAATTTGTTCACCCCGAAGCAAAGGAAAATTAATGGTTAGCAAGGAATTCCTTTGGCAGCTGCGGTCCTGAAAATAAGTTGTACACCGCGGCGTCGTCGTGTGTGTTCACCCACACAAAGAGAGGCAATAAGTACAACGAAGGTGTCCACTCTCTCTTCTTTTAGAAACTTGAGCACGTCAACGCATGTGAACGAAAAAATATTTCCAGAAATACATAGAACTGAGAGGTTACAAGATCTTTTAGATTTGACTCTTTCGCGCACAATAGCCCCCCATAGATATTGTAAATGTTAAGGGCTCGCTCTTTCACTTTTCACATGGAATTCCGTCACGCAAATTATGGTAGCATTCCCTTCATTCTCATGTATTTTTATGAATGACCTCTGTTAACCTCTCCCAATAGTCTATTATGTGCTCACTGGGTCCCAATAATAATAGTGATAACCATAATAACACAATTGGTCAAAGAAAAGCTTAGTCCCTATGTGATCATCTTTTCACCTCCTCGCACCACAGAGGTTTTTTTTATAGAAATGCTATAGACATAATTTGTCCCTCAAAGCGTTGGAGAAATGTAAAAACCGGTTAAGTATTGTGCCGATTCGCCTAGTCTGATGAGCTGTTTCGTGTCACTAATTAACTTTTGCCGTCTCTGACATTGGTTAGCCGCAGTAAAAGGTCACAGAAATGCCAAAATATCTCCCATTGACTTGACACTTCTGGAAATGCCGGGCTGATGTGGTGTTAAAAAACCTTCAATCTGCCAATAAAACACGAAAATTTAGGTGTATGCATTTAAAATTGGGCCTAGTTGAAGCCATACGTTTGCGTCAAGAGTAAAAAGAAATACAGGCAGAAGAATTTATATATTTGGAACTTTTCGCTTTATCATGGGTAGCAAAATTGGACAATATTCAATTGATAATCTTCCCACTTTTGTGAAATTAGATTACATACAGTAATGGGCAGTAGATATGCATTTTTATAATTTTCATTACCATAACCTATCGCGATTCAATTAAAAAATGTCATCCCTTTCATCACCAATAATTAAATGAGACTAAAACAACGAATTTGATGTCAGTTAATTGTGCTGTGCTTATGCTTAGCCCAACGCTTCAAAGGAAATAACTTGTTGTGAGGAAGAGGGAAGAGCAAAGCACAATTTTAAAAAGATCACATTTTATAATAATAAAAAACGCGAGAGGAGGCGGGACAATGGAAGGAGCGGGAGAAGCAGTGCTCCGCCTTCGTGGCCTCTCTGCGACCACCTTGCGTCGTCACGAGGTCTACGCGACCCGGCGATGAACACCTGACGCAATTTGCACAAAAAAGACCAACAACAAGGCTCAGGAGATCATCTGAATTGCGTCACATTGAACGAATCCTCTTTCTTTACCTTCTCGAACTTACGTCAAACTCCTTGGACACTACAATTCATAAATACTTTAACCTACAATTGAGCACTGCATTTTTTGCTAAATTCTCCGATTTTATGAGTAAAACCCAATCAAGTAAACCATAACACACAACAAATACGAAATTAGTTCCTTTTTCATTACATTAACATAACGATTTTCATCATGATTTTTACATAAAATAAAATGTTAGGTAAACCAATTAAACATAATAATATTAATTTGCAAATTAATTTAAAAATAATCCAAATTAAATTAGGGGTAGTTTTGAGAAAATTTTACCTCAATGGAGAGGTCCTGCGTGATGGTCGACGGCGAATCCGGTGGTGACAGCAGTGGCAGCAGCAACGGATCCTCTGCTTGGTCCCGGTGCTCAACTTGGGCCTGAGGTTGCGGCAGTTGGAGCAGTGGAGGCGGCGCTTCCTCAGTAGCCACGCCCCCCTCCCCCGGCGGCGCTGAAACCTCTGTCAGCAGGTAGGTGGCGAAGCTACCCTGCACACCAAGCCTGCAAGCAAAGGGGGAAACTTTGTTCATATATGGGTATCCAATTTAAGACTTAAAATTTAAATTTCGCACTTTCAGAAATTGTTCATGAAGTTCTAAGAATCCCAAGAATTTTTTTTAAAAAACAAATTTTTGAAATTGCAAGTGTGAAGATCGTAATTATAAAAATTAACTCCATGGAGCCAAAACGTCCCTACTGCCATAGCCTTAAAAAATTCTCGTAAAGGCGGTCTCGGCAATATTTTTATTAGAGTGGCATTCAATGTTCCGCATCAAATATTGATCAAAGTCTTGATCATACATTTATCTGACATTCATTGGTATGGTGAAATAAAAAATAATGCAAATTGTAATATCAATGTAACCTGAAATTTTATAAAAAAATATATTCTTCGTTTTCGAGATATTTAAGGTCAAATGCTTCAGGTCGAAAATCAATATAATATGTACGCAAGATCTCCATTTCTGCTGGTCAGATCCATACATAAGTAAAAATTGTATTGACGTGCCAAAACCTTTTAAGGTGGTAACTACTAGTAACCCCCAAATATGAAAATTTTTCATATCACATTATAAATGGTTTTAGACAACCTCCCGAAAATTAGGATGGGACAAATTTGGGTCACTTTATTTTAAATATTGCCGAGACCAACCCTAAGCAAATCTTAAATCTCTGCTCTGGATCATAAACTCAACCACGTTTCAAGCAGGCAGTTTGCATTACATAAAAAAGATCTTGGCACTAGCATTCCTTAAACTTTCAAATAACTTGAAGAGCATGTTTTAGTATGAGAAAATAATTAGCTTTTCCTTGACAGTTTCCTAAATTTTATTATTATAAATTTTCACTCTTGTGAAAGTATAGAATTTTTTTTAGTAAAAATATTTGTTTTACATTTTTACTAAAATTGAGAAGACGCTGAGTGAAGATATTTTAAACAAGTCAAAAACAAATATTTATCTCCATTTTTTCCTACACGTTTCAAATTTTGACAGAAAAAATTAATTCACGAGCAGAAATATCAGGCAGGAAGGACATTTAAATCGCAAGTAAAATTTCATCTGTGAATTCCACGCGTCAAGTAGAAATAATTTGTGTGGTGTTGTCGCAAGACGGTTAAAATACTGTAGAGCGTCATTTTCGTTTATTCATTAGCGTTCTCTACTAGTTTCAAAAGTCCTCCGTAAAACGAAATACTGAATTTTTAGGGGGTGAAAAAGAGAGCCTTGAGAGCTATTTGCGTCAAGCGCAGAGAATATCGCTCCGGCGAGCTCTTGCTTCGAAAGAGTTTCAACACACTCCGGCTGGTGGCGCCGTTGATCGGTAAACTACTGCAGCACACCTGTTAATTATCCAAGAGTGGGCAGTGCGAGCACAAAAGCACCGAACAAGGAACCACCTGCCAAAATTATCTAGTCTACTACGAATCCTACTTTCAAAAAAATACAGGGCAAAACAACATCAACTAGAAAATAATTTGCTTTCCTCGTATTTGTGTGTAGCTTGGTGAATAAAATAGGGTAGCCCACAAAGTTAAGTAATTATAATGCTTATCTCAAAAATTTCCACTCAACCACAAAATTCATAATTAGTTGACAACGACACAAATAATTTTAAACTATTGAGGTCAAGATTTAAATTTAAATTTTTACCGTAAAAAGCGAATCAGATTAATCAGAACCTTAGGAGCCAATAAACATCAATCAGGCACATATCTCATCAACTTTTCTTTCAACGAAATTTGTTTGAACAGTTTGACATCTGCAAGTAATGCCTCCTTTGCCTCATAGTACTTCACTTGACGTCAATGAATTGTAAACAAGAGCGAAATTCCTTACCTTTCTGAAGGCGCTTGAGAAATATGGCCCAAGGTGGCAAGTTCCGACAAGAGGGAGTTGTAATCAAGGCGGATGGCGTTCTCGTTCTGCTGATCAAGCAGCAGGTTCTTGAGGGACGATCGCGCCACCAGGGGTGGTGGGCCAACGGACGGGCCCCAAATGCTGCGCACCAGGCCCGAGACGCCGAGTTGCAGTCGCGGGCCTCCTATTTGGGCCCAAGGAACTGGAGCAGTCTCAGGTCGCAGCAGACTCAGCAGCAGGGCCAGAGTCAGGAGCTCCGAGTTCGTTTGTTTCTTGGCGGCGATCATTTTTTGGATGCTGTTCTACTGGATGTGTTGAGGCAGGTTTCGTTTTAAAGACGACTATCTGAAATGATGTGCAAAGATTAGAAAAGATAAACTGAGTCGTTGTATATAATGAGACCAAAGTCTTCGCTATGACTAACATCAAGCACTGATGGAAACAAATTGTTGGATAATAAATATTGTAAAATACAATATAGTTGAAAGTAAAATAGAAGGATGAAAACGAAAGGGAATACAGGGGAAAACCATAGCTGCATAGTATGATATTGTAGTGTTGTTTTGATTTTAATTGAGGGAAAGAAAATAAAAACAGGAAAAAATACAAAACATTATGACATTTTAACATGAAAAAACTTTACTTGTCTTCCCATTTATTTTTTACATTATTTATTATTAATCATGAGTGTCCATGATTTTGTTTTAACAAATTAAGTTACATAATGATGCAGATAAAATTTGTAGCTCTCAGAAACTTTCGCGTTAAATTAAACATTAATTCCAAAAACATTTTAAGTCCCGGTACATAGTAAGTATGGTTCTATATCATGTGGGGAAAGTTTAGCAGAAGATTTCACTTGTCTTGTTATGGCAACTGACAATGAGATGCGGCGAATCGAAACCCACTAAACATAAAACAGTCAAAAAATCGAAAAGAAAGTCTTACTCTTATCTCGCGTACAACTTGTCAACACGCAGCAAACCGAGTGCGGATTGCGGCGCAGAAGGGTTTCCCAACAGCGCAGGGGCGACTGGGGCCCGAGGGGGTGGAGGGGTCGTCGTCCCGCCGTCCGACTGAACGTCCGAGCGTAACGCGTCTTCCTTCGTAGAAAACACGTCCGTCCGCCCAGCTGGCAAAAAAGTCACTCCGTCGCAGGGGGAGAGCCACAGCGAGGCACCAAACTCAACGTGCAAGCCCAAATATTTGGGCCGGAAGCCTATACACTAGAACCGGTGCGCATGAACGTCCGAAACGCGTCCAGCGTCCAGCAAGCGTGCTGGCCGAATTCTGTTGACTCAGTGAACCAGCCCAGCTGATGCAAAATAGCTTACAAATTCAACGCTGGTGACTCACGTATCGAAATCGATACCCTAATTTACGCTAGTCGGCGAACACTTCTGACAACTGGGGTTCCCCCTCTTTTGAGGAAGACTCTGTTGAAGTTGCTTTTGAAACAGGAAGTGCTCAGGACACATCGAACATAATGAAAACAAACTTCGACGTTAATGTAAATCGACGCAATCGATTTGATCACATCAAGTTGAATGCAGCCACCAGTTTTCTAGCCTCAGAAACCGGTTAGTTTGGGTCATTGCACTCCAACTCACTCCTGGCTCAAACTAATGCAAACGCATCGGTTATTTTATTAAAAACCGGTTGTTGAAGTAGATCAGTTACGGTGATGCATGAAAAATACGCGCGGCCAAGGGCGACCGGGTTGATTGCGTCAGATCAACACCGAGAAAAGAAAAAACGAGAAACAAATTGAGTCACTGCACGCAAGTCGCAATCAAACAGAAAAGAGTACCGACCGCGCGCATACTGGATTTTCCTAATAGATGAAGAGAAAAAACATCCACTGCTCGACCTTAACTTACTTCGAAGGGAAACTGATTTTTATGTTGATTCTCACCTGTATTTCTTCTTGAATTAAAATATACGCTCGATCAACTGAAATATTCTTATCTCTGTTCTTATCTGGTAATATAATAACACTCGATTTCAAATTTAAGTGTTGCTCTGCTCACTCAATTGTGTTTGAGTAATGACAAAATCCCAAACTTTAATGACGAGAAATAGTCATTGCTCAGAAAAAATGATAAAAATTACCACATTAGATGATTCGTCTGTGTCGAGGGCGTCGTCGTCGGCGAACATTTTGGTTTCCCGGCGACCGGCGACTAAAAGTGGTGCACCCAACAGGTTTTAGTTTTTCCGGCCTCGCTCTAGGCATGGGAACTGATTTGCATTCACTCCACCGCGACTTATTTTTTAAGTGCGACTATATGTGGTGCCGCGGCTCGCATTGTCCCCCGCGTGTGATGGGAAAAATTTCGAAATGCAAATCCAAATAATATTTTATTATTTATTTTTCACTTAACCCCTCTACATACTCCCACGTGAACTAAAGTTTCCATATCAAATGGCATAGCTGCCCTCAAAAATTAAAAGGCAGAGAGAGTTACATTATTTTATTGACAGAATTTTAAATTTTGTTTAATATTTGCATAATTTGAAGTTTATGCGGCAGGTAGCAGGTACAAGTACATTTTACTAGGAGCGTAATTGTTCAAGCACCATCCTACCACCTTGATATTTTGTTATGGTGTTGGGGGGCTAGGATAGGTGTCGAAATAACCTAACCTAGGTTGCTGGAAAAATTTATTGCCCTTTTTCCGGAAAATTGGGTCGAAATTTGAAAAAATGTGCCTCGTGGTGTTAAAAAAATGAGACTATCTCGAGTTCTAATGATATGCTAGAATAGAATATTTTTGTCAAAAGATGCCCAATATTAGACAACTGGCAACTTTCAAATATTTACCAGATTCTTTTTTAAATTTGAGTTTTTTTCGAATATATCCTTCATTTTTGAATAGCAAAAGAATTACTTTTTTTAAGTATGGATGAGATGTTGGCGCAAGTGTGTGCATGCATAACATACTTAGTAAATTTCCATTTGGTGTAATTTTTATTTTGCGAGGTATAAAAGGTTTTTTATAAAGCGGATTTTTACCCTCGGAACATGCTTATAGGGTCACCCCTGAGGTCAGAAAACACCATCTAAACAGATAAGAAATTGAACCCTAGCATCATGGATAGTCCTTATTCGATATAGCAATTTTGCTAAATTCGCTAAATTCCATATATGTATATATAATATACAGTCCTGCGACGGGCTCTCCTGTATTGGTTCGATTTGCAAGGTCTTCACACGGCTTTCATAACATGTGCTGGGAATTGATCCTTTGGAAGTCATCAAAGGTGTTCAAGCAACTCCTCTGAAAAGCCTGAAATCTCGTCCCTGAGCACCCTGAGGACACGCAGAGGGTCGATTACCGGTGTGTGGACACCATCATCCTTACTATGAAGTGCACAGAGCGGTCAAAATTTCATATCTTTTGTTTTACCAAAACCTTGACCTTCAAAAGGCTATTATATTTTTCTTAGGCTCAACGCACAGCTATGACACATTTGACATTCAAGAAAATCCACGGCGCAATAAAAAAAATCTACCAAAAGCACCAAAATTCTCAAGCCGACCTCTGCGACTATCTCTGGTTTAGTTCAGGTTGAGCTCATTTAAATCGCATTATTTATTTAAACCTTTTAATGTGCGCATCAGCACACACACGTTCGCGCTTCTCTTATCTATAATGTTGGCAGCGCACACGGCGGCTGTCAATCCTCCCCCGTGTTTTCTTTCTTTCTTTTTCTCCGGTCCCAGCCGTCGGCTCGGATCGGCGCGGTCGCGTTCGTGCTAATCCAAAAACAGGAAGCTATCAAATTTTAACTAGCTGCTATTCTTGAGAGCAAATATTCAGCGAGCGGCTGGAGTGCGAGGCGCAGCACCCTCGGTATTTTCCGAATTTTCGCCATTCGTCCAGGGTGGTTTGAGTGACAAGAGAGGGAAGAAGAGAGAGGGAGTGCGGGGAATTCGCTGATGCCTGCTGCTGCTGGCTATTGATTATGCCAGGCTTCGCCAGCAATGTGCCAAGGGATGGTTTTAGCGTGCGCAACACCACTTGACAACCCCAGCACAGCCATTTTTCGCGAGCGGTGAGTGCAGTTAATCCATGCTCGACCCCAATTCACTGTGCTTCTCGCATTGCAGACGCAGATAGGCCTGAGAATGAACTTTCTGTAATGTGAGACATGTAAAAGCAACATGAAATTCTGGTGGCTGCTGCTGGTGGTGCTGTGCGTGCTCTCGCCCGTGCTGGCCGATGACAACTCCACCATCGAAGAAGATTACGGGCCCCTGAATGAGGACGAGGACGAGGAGGCCGACGCCACCGAGGATGACCTGCACCTCGAGAGCCAGGATGAGGAGAGTGACGGGGACTCGTACCACAACTGGTTCAACTCGTCCAAGTACAACATCTCGGTGATTGCGACTTGGCTGCAGAATATACACTGCGTCAAGTGGGCCCCTCCGAACCACATGTACTTTCAAATGGCCAACACGTTCTTTTTCCTGTCGTACTTGGCGCCCAACGGCACCTACGGCATCCTCTACCTGAGGTGCACCCTGCTTGTCGGCTGTGCTTTGTTCGCCCTCTGGGGCTGGACAGTGTTGTGCTCGCTGGACGCTTTCCTCTGGAACGCAAACTTTGTTGCCATTAACTTTGTCCATGTCTGTGTTCTGCTGTACTATCTTCGTCCCATCAAATTCTCACGGGAGATAGAGGAGGTAGATCGAGTCATTTAGCTATATTTATTTCTTAAGCTCATGCTCTCTGTCATTTTGATTACAGGTGTACATGGCCCTGTTTTACCCTCTCAAAGTGTCAAGGCACCAGTTCAAAAAGGTGCTTGACTGCATGAAAGAAATCCGCTCACTCAGGTACCAAGAAGTGTATGCTCACGAGAAATCCACTAAAGTAGACAGCCTCTCCTTAGTTTTGTCTGGAAAGTATGTACTTCACGTTTTCCAACCTGAATTGCAACTAATTCTTACGATTTCCAGACTTGTCGTTTCGCAGAATGGTCGAGCCCTTCACATTGTATTTCCTCATCAATTCCTAGACTCTCCAGAGTGGTTTGGAGTATCCACTGACGAGTACTTTCAAGTAAATTAAATTATTCTGATGTTACTAAAACCTATTTTAATGTGAAAAATTGCATGGCTCGCATTTTTGAGCGTCCATTTGCATGGTGACGTTAAAGGGTCGAGTGTGGGTTACATCATGTGCCTGCATTTTTTCACTCTCATCCATTTCGATGACGAGTCAAATCGGATTTAGGAGGGTTGCAAAAGCTTTGGACATTTTCGTTCTCTGTTTTTGGGTCCTGGGCTGGACCCTATGGGTCTGGCGGGGCTCTATTGGGTCTCATACGATTCCCCTCAACGAGTTCCTCTAGATCGTGTATGGTTTTTTGATTTTATGTTAATTTTTAGCAAAGTAATTTCCAAACGTAATAATTTTAGAATTTCGTCACAATTTAAACGAAGTTATACTGACTTTGGGACTAAATAAGCACAGTGTAAAAATTTTGTGTCTGTTTGAAGGTGTCAATAACTGCCATGGAGGAGGCGCGAGTTCTGCTTTGGCATCGGGACAAGTTGAAGCTGAGCATAATCACCGACCAGTTCCTGCAGGCAGTGTTTGATCACATCCTGGGCCGTGACGTTGTCAAAAAACTGATGCAGGTATCGGTGCGTTGAATTCTTACTCTCATTTCTTTTTAAATATCCACATCTGCTGTGCTTTTGGATCTCTTTTGGAATAATTTTTGAGAGAAAATACTTTTTCGCTGATCAAGCTTTTGCTGCGCGCGGAGAAATTTGCATGTCAAGAGAGGCTATAAAATTAATTAAATTGTTTCCCAACACTTTTCGCTGAGCATGCCGTCACTGCATTTTGTCAATGATGCATCATGGGGACAATGGCAAATTGATGTTCCCAGGTTAGTGAGACAATGGCAGCCAGCAATAATGGCAATTTACCCAACAATTTTGATGACGCTGAGGACAAACCTATGCTGCTGATCAAAAAGCCCGGCGACGGCCCTGGCATTTCTGCGCTGATCAACAGGCAGATCCAAGGTATCCATTCGCACACTCCCCACACTTCTTGGCAGTTGGTTGCGCTCCACATTCTTCTTTACATTTTTGTCTTTCAATTTTTGCCTATGGCGCAACGTTCCGAGCGGAGCAAACTTGGAAACTGTGTCATTCAAAGTTGATTTGATAAGAATTTTAGAAATCTCTTCGGCATCAGCGTCTTTCCTTTCATTATTTCTTGTTTGTTTGAACGCAATGCAGGTTTGCCTAGGATAAAGTATTATTACTATGGTAAGTTCCAAAATTCCCCGCCGCATGATCTGGACGAAAATATTCCGCATGCGCTCTTTTGGTGTTTCTTGCATTTTTATTTTTGTCGTTGGACACTATCGGCTTAAATAATTATGCTCCTTTATGATTTCCATTTAGCTATAAAATGAAAATCAATGAATATTAATTCATATTCACTGAGAAGTCTCCAGAGGGTTGAGTGCGCATGTGTTTCAAGCAACTATATTTCTGGTAGGCTGCCAAAACCATGAAATATTAAACTCAAAAGATATTAAATATTTGTCGTGGTCGCGGCCGTAGGAAAGTGTTTTTTTAGGTAAAATTCTCTTTCAATCTTAGCAAGTAATATTTCATAGAAAAAAAATAATTTTACCGTCAAAGTCTAAATTCCATTTAGTCGCTTTGCGGGCAGTATTGGAATTAAAACTCTTTAAATGAGTTTTCTTTGAACAATATAATAAATCATTTTGCGGGAAACAAGGTTAGTTTTAAAGCGGCTTTAATTCTTTTTGTAACTTGCAAGCAGCTTTTGTTTCCATGTGTAAATTACCACGGAACTTTGCTTGTGTATTATTTACATTTTGCTTTGTATCTGTATGTTTTTTAATCGGTGGAGGACACAACACTAAACTTTGCAGCTTATTCTTGACTTTGTTATGTTGCAGCCGCAGACCCTAATGCCTGGAGACTAGGCCGCATCGAGGAAACCGACCACGAGACAACCGTGTGACCCTAGACTGGGCAGCAAGTCAATTCCAACGCAATCTCGCCCTGGCACAACTAACTTTCATACATAATGCGTTAACTCTCTCACTTCTGTGCTCCATTTTCTCGAAAGTGATATTTAAACTACCAAAATATTTTGTCACAATTTAATTAATTTTATTAATAGACCTTTTTTAATCTCTAGGTTAAGAATAATTTAAAATCTAATGACTGATTTTGCATATATTTAAATTCATTGATTTTCTTAAAGATTTTCTACGTGCAGATACTTAAACGTATATAAATATATTGTTACATTTCAATGTACTAAAAAATGATCTTAAAAGATTTATTTGTTTGGCGCCACGCTGTGGGTGCTCTGTGACTATTCCTTGACAAGTGACGTTGGTCTCACAACAAAATGTGTGCCTTTCCTGTAATCAATCAACTGATGTAAACTATGCTGCTTTGTTTTGTAACCTCCCACATTGTTTGGCGTTGCATAACAGGGATTTAACAATCTTAATGTAACTCTAGTGAATATTAAGCCCACCTGACCTGTCGAGCGAGCGCCCTCGGCAAGTGTGTAATCTGCTTGGGTTTATTCCCATTTTAATAAAGTCGTCACTACCTAACATATTAATGTACTTCTGTGTTTTCATCATGTAAACATCACTGAACGTTATTATCGCGTGTCGTTTATTCAATAGCAAAATGGAGAAATGCGAAACTAAGTAATTGACAGAGAAAGCAGACTTGCGGGTCAGTTTGATTTTGGTTTCCCAAGCTTCTTGATGGCGGCCATCCTCTCCAGGAGGGGAGGGTGCGAGTGGTGCCACGCAGAGTAGAGCCAGTCGTTTTGCGGGAAAGAGAGGTTGTCCTTGTTGAGTTTGATCAGAGCGTCACACAGCTCCTTGCCCTTTTTCATGTGCACTGCAAACTCGTCCGCTTGGAATTCAAAGTGGCGGCTCAGGCACGTCAAAACGCAGCCAAGCACCTGCAGGAAATTAATGTTACTTTCCATCCTGGTGCAAATTTGTTTGGGACATTACAGCATTATAAGGCGAGAAGATGTACTGGAGGACGATAACCATGCCAACCAGGACGGGTTTTTCTGACAGGAATCCAAAGGCTCGGTACATTGGTTCGTACTGGCTGAAGAATCCAAAAGCGGCAAACATCAAGAACAAGTTGACCTGGGAACAGGAAGGGCAAAAAATTTTATGTGAAATGTGAGTCTGATTGACTCTGTAAAGGTTTCACCAATTTTGCAATGCGTAAAAAAACCAACAGGGGCTGTTTGACCAATAAGACTTTGAGATATCTTGCCTGAAGAAATTCTAATAGGAAAATTTTAAATGTTTGTGAACAAAATCAATGACATAAAATTATTATTTGGACATTAAACAGCAACTTCTGCACTGTCAAAAGGGTACAAACTGACAGGACTTCTTCTAAAATTGTCTCTAGTTTTGGATTTACTTTTTACTTACAAGGCAAGATTCAGAATTTGCATTAAAAAGTCGAGTAATGTTTAAAAAATCCAAATACCTGCATGATGATGACATTCTTTGCAACATGGTTGAGTTGCCAGTGTCCAAGTTCATGAGCCAACACAGCGAGCACTTCTTCATTGCTGCAACCCTTCTTTTCACCCTCCTCTTTAGGTTCCTCGTCCTTCTTATCCTCTGGCGTGTAGTCCTTCAGGAGAGTATCAAACAACACGATGCGCTTGTTCTTGAAGAATCCGTAAAAATAGGCGTTGCTGTGCACTGACCTCTTTGAGCCTGCACTAAAAATTTAGTCCAACTAAATTTAAATTAAATAGAACAAACCTTCGACGACGTAGAGCTTGTAAAGAGGGAAGTCGATGCTCTTGGCGAGGGCCTCGATGCTGGACCTCAGCTCACCCTCAGGAAGCGGCGAGTACTTGTCAAAGAGGGGGGCAATGAAGTCTGGATAGATGGTCATGAGGAAGAAGATGACCATGGTGGCGAATCCCCATAAGTACACGAAGAAGAACTTGCCGCCCCAGTGGACAATGCCGACAAGTCCGGCCACAAGAGGCAGGGAGATCAGTTGTCCGACGAAAAACGATTTGATTTGGTCCTTGATAAAGAAGCCGGGGGTCTGCTTGTTGAAGCCATGCTTCTCCTCAAGCACGAAGGTGCTGTAAACGGTGAATGGCATTGCAATCACGACGTTCATCAAGTTCATTATCAGCATGAACGCCATGCTGACCTGAATCTCCGACTCAGGGTTCAGTCCGACTTGGACCAACAGAAGCTTGGCCTGGGTCCAGAAAATCTTGAACCCATTCAAGAGGACAAATGCCTGCCAAAAAAAATGTTGGTTTGAATTTTAATTAAAAGTATTTACATACCGTTCCAATGATAGTGGTGATGATTCCCTTGATCAAACCAAAGTTGCTTTTGTCCAAAGCGTAGACTCTTGCTTTTGTGTAAGTTTCATCTGGAAGGATACCTTTAAGCTCTTGCGGAACAGTCACTTTTTTGCAGTACACTGAGTGCTGAAAATGAGTTTTTGTCAAAATTGGGAATCAGAGGTACATTCTGCCGTATTTACTTGAGAAATGAGAGCATGAGACACAGATGAATCGCAAAATATGTATTATGAAAACAAATGCAATAACTTGCCTGTCTCCGAGCCAAATACAACTCCCACAAGTACTCCAGAATTTGAAATGTGAGGATAGCCCATAATAGCTGATTTTCTTCTAATCTAAAATCCAGCATTTTGACGTTGATTATTTTTGGTTCTGGAAACAAACAGACACAAATATTTAGTATAATGCCGACACTACAAAGATGCATCTGAGAAGTCATACAGGAACCATTTACATAAAATAATATGATTGTTATAAAACAGTACGATCACACACCTTACTTCTTGTTTTGAAAAGGAAAAAGGCAATAATTTTTATCCACCGCAATCAAACTTCCTTTTCCTTGAACCGCACGTTATCTGTGTATGAAAATGAAAATAGATTACGTTTAAAAACAATCAAACAGATGTGCTGTATTCTTGTGCTGTCAACTATTGGGCCAGCCCGAAGAACAACACGTCCTTTTAAAATTGCACCGGTCACGCCCAGGTCACGCCCCTTTCCTGTGTTTTCGTCCCGTCTTTGGTATGTACTGGTATCGTCTCTTTTGAGTCTTGCAAAAATACAGAAACGAACTATAGTAAATTTAATTAAATATAAATAACGATAATTATGAAGACTGCTTTTTTCAAAGGGAAAATTGAAAAATTTTAGAGCTTTGGCATTTTAATAATTCGTGTACGAATTTTCAATATATTATGCCATAATATTATGTGCACTTGATAATGTTATTTAAAGGCCCACTTTGACGAAAATTTTGAGCACACGAATCGATTCCTGAGGGTCGAATTAGGTAACTTTGATATTTTTACCGATTAAAAAGTTCAGCGTGACGTGCGTAGCACTCGCGGAACCTTTTTTGCCGCCAAATAATATGAACCTTTTTTGCGCGAACTACGCATGCGTCAGACCTGGTGGGGCGGCCGGCCAGCCGACGCAAATGGAGAGGGGGAAATAAATGTGCTTTCCATTTCCATCTTGTCAGCAGGCGAGCGGCGAGAGAAAATAATGTGCGTCTGCCGGCCGGCCGCCCCACCAGATCTGACGCATGCGTAGTTCGCGCAAAATAGGTTCATATTATTTGGCGGCAAAAAAGGTTCCGCGAGTGCTACGCACGTCACGCTGAACTTTTTGGTCGGTAAAAATATCAAATTTACCTAATTCGACCCTCAGGAATCGGTTCGTGTGCTCAAAATTTTCGTCAAAGTGGGCCTTTAAGGCCAAAACGATTTTTTGTAATAGAGCATAATTATTTACATTAATTCCTTTTTGTGTTGTTTATTTCAATTCAAAAACTGAATTTGTTTTATCATTCAGGGGTCATGTCCTGTGAAGATACGGAAACTGTGCTGGACGCGGATCAGTGGGTGAAGGAGGCGGAGGACCACATACATGATGTACAGCAGCATGTCAATAACCTGGAAGTGTCAAAGAAGCTGGGCAGCACTAACTCTGGGGTTTACCTGAATATGGAAACATTGGAAGGCACGCTATTCTGCATTTTCTTGTCTGCCAGTGGTCTCCAAGTTGTTTCGACTTCATTGGATGAAAGAAATCTTCAAAGTGAAAATGACGAAACGTTTGAAACGTTTCACGCCCTTTTGGACAAATTGAGTCCTCTGTACACTAAATCATTTGCTGGTGAACTTCAAAGGAAACTGATGGGCTTATTGGAACACCAATGATTTCTTGTTTTAACACACAAGTTCAAAAACTTCCAAGTGATAAGAGGTGCAGCACAACTCAAGTGATGGACAAACACTATTGAGGAGTCTTGTAATGGTTCAGTTTTATTTGCAATAAATACATTTGCTATGGAAACGAATTTTTTCAACTTAACGTTAGGTTTCTTATTCTTATTTCTATAAAAAGGAACCCCAAGAATTCCAATTAAGTCAGCCACCGTACTTGAAACCATTTAATATTAGAAGAATCATTGGCGACAAATTTTGTACCTATAACATTTCCCTCTTTAGAAAAATTGCTGGAATTATAATATATTCTACAAAGATATAACGCTTTTAACAGCAATTCCTTGACCATATTAGTCCGTTTCATCAATCACCTGGAAAGATAATAAACATTATTTCCCATTACTCTTCCTGCCTATGAGTAAACTTACTTTTTGGATGAATCCTTTGATCACATCCTTGTACTTGGTGATGTCTGCATTTGGGAAATGATCATATACCTCCTGGCACAGCGATTTCATGGTTGCTGTGTGGAGGTCAGCAGATTTAGTCAAATTGACTGTGTACTTCTCCAGCTCCTCAAGCTGTTAAAATTTGGAAAATTAGCTCAGATCTAAAATAGATTTTCCAGATGTGTACCGAAGGATTTTTTTCCTCCTTGGCAGCAGTCCTTTGTTCATTTTCTTCCTCAGAATGTTCACTTTCAGCTTTTACTTCCTTGGGCTTCACCTTCTAAGAACCAAGATGTAATTAAAAAATAATACAAATTAAATCAATTCAACCTTATTGTTAGCCTTGGTCTTCCTTTTAGGCGAAGCCTTTTTCTTGGCAGGGGACTTCCTCTTCTTCTTCTTTGTTTTCTCACTGTCTGAATCCTCACTCTCTTCAGACTTTTCCTCCTCGCTCTCATCCTTTTCCTCCTTAGCTGGCTGTTCAGTCTGCTCATTAACATTTTCTTCCTCATCGGCATCCGATTCCTTTTCCTCATCAGACTCAACCTTGGCCTTCTTCTGAGCTGGTTTTCGATCTCTCTTGGTTTTCACCATTTTCTCTTCCTCAGATTCAGACTCCACTTTGTCCTCTTCATCGTCCAACTCCTTATAATTCACCTTTGCTTTCACGGCAGCACGCTTGCTCTTAGGCTTCCCATCTACAGGCTCTTTCTTGGTCTTCTGTGGTGACCTCCGACCTCTCTTTGCTGGTTTTTCCTCCTCTGATTCTGAATCCTTATCGTCTTCAGATGATGGTACAACCTTGGATTTCTTAGGGGCTGGCTTACGTCCCCTCTTGGTAGCAGGCTTATCTTCCTCTTCGCTAGACTCAGTATTCTTGTCAGAGTCATTGCTTTTGACATTTTTAGCTTTCTTCTTGGGTGGAACGACCTCTTCTTCTTCAGAATCAGACTTAGTCTTCCTCTTCTTGCTTGTGTCCTTCTTTTCAACCTTAGGCTTCACTTCTTCCTCCTCCTCACTGCTATCTTCATCAGTTGACACCTCTGAAGTGCTTGTGGCAGACTTCTTTCCCTTCTTCTTCGAGCCAGCAGTAGTAGATTTGCGCTTTAAAGCCTTACGAGCTTTCTTCTCTGCAGCTTTCTCGACAAAGGGGCGATGTTCAACTGGCTTCATCATGAAATCCAAGATGCTCTGAACGAGTTTTTCTTTGGGAAGTGATTGCTTCAGGCCAAAGATCTTGCAGACAAGGCTCAAAACCTTTTTATCATTCCTGAAAATTATAATCAGTGGCATGTAGACGTGATAATCAATACTAACTTTTTGAGAATCTCCAGTTTCTTGGTATACTGCTCTGATGAAGTTGAAAAATCAAAGCCTCTGAACTGTCGGAGGTTCTTTTTGATGAAATTGCCCTTGCCAGCCCTGTTGAAGCACAACTTGTGCAAAAATTTCAGACTATCAGAGTCTGTCTTTGTCAGGATCTTGTTGACCGAAAATATATCTCCAAGAGCAGTCCCTTTTCCCTCAGGGATGACCACAGCTTCATCTTTTGGAGTTTTGACGCTGGCATTAAGGACCTCTGAGAATCGCTGCACCTTTTTCCTCTCTCGATTGCCAGACATCTCAACAGGCTGCTCAAACAGTGGCTCTGAGATCAATCAAGATGAATTAATTGAATGTTGGATTTTTAATTAATTAATATAATGCATTACTTTGTTTCTCCTTAACTTCCTCTTCATCTTGTTCAGACTCATCCTTTTCTTCCTTTTCATTTTTGGCCTTCTTCACTGCCTTAGAAGGTTTCGATTTTTCTGCACCTTCTTCCTCAGTGTCTTCCTTGATTTGCTTTGATGTTTTGTTTTTGTTCTTCGCTGACTTGGATTTCTTCGGGGAGCCTCCAAGCTTCGACTTGGTTTTCACCTCTTCCTCATCCTGATCATTGCTTTCGTTAGATTTATCTTCCTCTTGGCTCTCATTGTCAGTAGCAGGTTTGTCATTGACCGCCTCGTCAGCTGATGCCTCAGCTTGCTTCAAAACATCGGAATCTTTTTCCACATTTTCGACGCCAGTGTTGCTTTCAGTTGTTGTTGAATTTTCCGAGTTCTCGCCCTGAATATGAAAAATTTTAGTACCACCTTTGAAATTTGCTGAGGAAGCGGCGATTAAGTAACTGCGTATAAGATAGACTTCTGCTCCCGATGAAACATTTTAGTGTTAAAAAATTGCTCAACAAATAATGCAAGAATTAAAATTCAACCATTTGTCGGTAATTATTGACAATCACCGCTGCCAATAATTGTTACACACAAATGATTTGATGTACATACAGCACTACTTAGGTTGGAGAAAAAATGTTATGTAAGTATGTAATGCATGAAACTCAAAATGCCTCGTATGTATGATAAATTTGATCTAAATTATGAGAAAAAATCTAGGTGGACAGCAAATAGAACACGTAGAGTTTATCTAAGAATATAAAATACTCACTTCCGAAGTCATAATTCCAAATTGTTAACGTTAAAATTGCAGATTTCTATCGAAATAGGCAGTCAGGAATTGAAGCAAACAACAGCGTGAATATTTTTAGCGGGAGTCAGCGGAATTAAGCGCGAAAGTGGCAGCCAATCAAAACAATGAAGAACTCGAGGTAAACCAGTAGGTTTAAAAAATGGCGGTAAAATAAGCTTGTCCAACCTAAATACATACTATTAACCACTTTAAAAGGTTACAAATTTCAGTATTATATTATTCTTATTACACATATTTTATCCATTATTTGAAACATTTATTTAAATAGCCAACTAAACTAATTTGGTAGAACACTAAATAAATTTTAATTTAGTCACTATCTATTGGAGTGTCAGGCAATTCGTCATTAGACGCATAATTTAAAACTTTCACCACGGGAAAGCGCCTGACAAATGCTAGAAACATCTCTTGACACATTTTGAGTACAGAGGTAATGCCATCCAGTTGGCAAAATGTTATAGTGAACCTTGGCTTATTCCATTGTAATTTAAGTTAAATTAAGTATTTTTATTTTCATCTATCAAAAGATTTCTTCAGAAGTTTAGTTTCCATAAAAAAATATCCATTTCTTTGAATTGTTATTATTTTTTTTTAAAAAAAATGCGCCTTGCGCCTTCCACAAAAAAAAGATATATTCAAAATTTTGAATAAGCTATCTCTATGGTTGCTCAAGAGAATAATGACACCACTAGGAAATTTGCAAAAATTATATATTTCATACAGCCAGTCATGTTCAAATTTCCACAGTTTTTCGCTCAAAACTCATGCACGCGCCTAACATAAACTTAGTAGGACTGAGTAAGGTATTGGGTCGGAAGTTGGAATCCATGAACCTTGTATAATAATATTTACACAATGCTTCAGCTAGGTCTACAAGTAACTCCCTGCATTCCTTCATCACCTTCTCCACGGGCGCGAGCTGTCATGTTAGAGAACATTGTTTCAAATGGATCAGTCCTCATTCTCTTCTGATTCAGGGCAGCAGCTACCTCCATTTCTTTCACCTCTCTTTCTTCCTCTAAATTCTGAAAAGCACAAGATTGTGTAAATTAATTTCTCAAGGTTTCTCTTGGAAATTACCTCTGGCCTGGGGCTCCAAAGTTTGACTGATTCGTCAATTCCGCTGGTCGCCAGCAGACAAGTTGACGGATGGGGCTGCAGGCAGTTGACTATGGAACCATCGCCTTTCAAGACTTTGATGATATTTGTGGAGTTCCGGTCCCAAATGAAAAATGAACCATCGTCCGAACCAGCCATGATGAATTGAGCATTGCTGATTGCGAGGAAATGATTATTTATATTTTAAAAGTAACACAACTTGCTGGGGACTACCTTCCAAAGAAATTAGCTTCTTTGATGTCTGTGGTGGTGTTGCAGTGTCCGCAGAAAAACATTTTGTAATCATACGGATCAGACCGCCAAATCTTCTCCAATTCTGACTGCATTGTTCTCGTCACGTGGAGATTAGCCCCTTCCACTTCAGGCTCTGACTTATTCTCTGAGAGTACCAAAACCATCAAAACCTGCGCTTTTGGACAATCAGGAGACAGGGAAAGCTTACCAGACGCATGATTTTCAAGCATTGCGGCATCCTTTTCAATGTCTTTGACTAGTTTCTTGTACTCTGGAGAGGCTAGTTCATCTGGGAATTTGGCAGCAAACTGCGCAAGGCTTTTTGTTGCCAAGTCTGACTTGTGTAATGCGGTTAGACAAGCGATTAGCCTGGAGGAATTAAAAAAGGGGTGAGTTAACGCGTTCTTAGCTTAAAATAGTGTCTTTACATAGAACAATTTTTTTAACAAGAACAATGACAAAACATTTCCTAAATTCTTGACCGTAAATATTTTTCCTCCAAAAAATAATTATAAACACAAGCGAATGGCAGAAAGAACATATTTCAACTTTTTTCTAATATTAACTCAATATCTCATTGTATCGATATTTTAATTTTAAACGCTTGAATTTAATCATTGTACTTGAAAACGCAACTTTTAACTTGGTTGTAAATATTTCATACCAATCATAAATCTAAAATCACTCGCAAAGTCAGTGGAAATTGTTGAAATTTATTAAGTTGGCACTTAAAGAGTGCTAAATATCGCTAAATATATGTTTTCTAATTCCACGACTGATGTCTTTTTTTAAAAAAATAATTCACTGTCGTGACGCTACTCGGCCTGAACTGCCCCAATGCGCGCCTGCTTGTGACCAGTCAGTTTCAAATCGAGAACGAAAATTCAGCTTGACCCTAGACTCTAACTGTAGAACCGCTTGTGCATCCAAAAGAAATTTCGCAAGGAGTGATCTCTAGTCCAAGCGCGCGAGCGGGCGCGAGACGAAGAATAATTAAGATTTGCTCCGGGACTTATCAATTGTTTACGAGAAAACTTGGTTCGACTGATCTTGTTCGGGCCCTCATCACAATTGCAAAATTGCAAATTGAACCAACGTTTGAGAGATGGTTGATTTTAAAATGCATTAGACCTAACTAAAATTCAAGTATTTTAAAAGTATTTCCCCTAGATACCAGGTTAGACCTGAAACAATCCCAGAGAACCTGACCAGAGCGATCCAAAAAATTCCGGGACAGCCCAAATTTGATAAGGAAATTTCACTAAAGCTTAAAACAGAGAAAAATACCTGAAATGGGCTTTCAGGTAGGATGGATCAATGGCAAGGGCTGTGGCGCAGTCCCTGTAGGCAGCGTATTCGTCTCCATCCCACTTTCGCTTCATGAGCGCTGCAGCCCTGTTTGCGTAAAGAGTGGCGTTTTTCGGGCTCAGAGCAATAGCTTCATTGTACAGGTTGATTGCTTTAAAGTAGCTCTTGTTTTTGAAATGACCATTTGCCTAGAATTGCAACACCAGAAACAAAATTATGCTGCTGATTAGCTAAAAGGGAAATCACCATTTCTTTTAGACTTGATACTTTTCCTTGCAAATCCCTCTCAGCCATAGGCACAGGATGGCATTTTCCGCTGAGCTTTGATTTATCTAAAACATTGTTAAAGTCTTAGTATCTGAAGCTCCAATTTTAAGTTGCGTAAGAAACCTTGCTGAGGTAGATAGAAGGTATAGGGCCTTCTATTGTTTTGAACGTCAAAAAGATAAATTTGTTCACCGCCCAAATTTACAAGCAGCTCAGTTCCGTCAGAACTGAAGGTCAAGTAGGTGATTACCGTTTTGCCAGTTCTGCCATTCTTCGACCCAACACTTGGCAAATGTCCTAAAATGTAATAATTGTTAAAATGCCTACTCACCAGGGTAACCTGGGTACGTTCCACTCTAGCATGCATTTTTTTGCCTCGTACCTGTAGACTTACATGAAATTAGAATTTTCATCTAGCGTCATGAAAAATATCAATTTTATTAGTGTTAAAAATAGGTGATGTCGATCATTTATTTAAAAAAAAGGTTTATCACCTCTGTGGTATTATCTCTGAAAACTTTGATAACCAAAAATGGCCCATAAATCGATAAAACAACCAAAAATTATCATGATTGAACAACATTTTAAAATTGATTGAAAAACCTGGTCCATTACGTAACTTTCAAACAATGCTGGAATGAAAACTTTGGGCAGGTGGTCCATGTAAACAACACAAAAGTGAACAAATTTGAAGAAAAAAATGCATGCCAGAGTAGAACAAACCCTTATCATATTCCCATTACCAGGAGCGAAGTATTGAGCAGAGCGCCAGGGAATATTTTCATCTTCATCACCTAATCCCGCTCTCTTGTGAAATAGAGTCCTTCTTTCCCAACCGTACACCAGCACACCTGTATCTGACCTGTTCTAAATTTGTCCAAGATTGAAATGGCACTGCGCACAATATTTTAAAACCCTTACAGGCACAACAGTCCGTTTGATCATTCTCCTGTCGTAGAGTCTGACAAAAGGGTCGTTCGCACCAACGGCTAAAAATTCAGGTCTCGTAGGGTTGATTGCAAGACATTTGGCCTCTGCTCCGGCGCCCATATGATTATTCAAGTTGATTAGGACGGAATCACTTTTGCCACTGTTGCAATAGTGCTGAACTCGGAGGTCGTAATGCCTGCGAGTTATTTTTGTAATTTTTGTCAAAGTGGCTCTGAAACACCTACATGATGCACCCATCTTCTGCTGCACTCCAAAACAAAAAAGGATCGTTGGGAGCGGTGGCCAGTCTTTTGACTCTATCACAATGGCATGAGCAAACCATTTTGGGCTCATCCAAAAGCAGATCGTGAACTTTGACCTTGTAGTCTGCAGCACCTGTCAGAATTGTTTGGTCCCCGGAGTGTGGCATGAACTGGAATTTTAAGAGTTTTCAACGCGGCTTTAATTTCTGACAAACAGCTTACTTTCACAGTGAAGACATTTCCCTGGTGTCCCGTCCTAATGGTTTTTAATATCTTGTGTTTGAATGGATCCCACAATATGACCTGCACATCGTCCGAGGCAGATGCCAGAATGCTAGACAAATATCAGTGATAATTTCTTTTAACTTCTAGTCTTGCTAAAATATTCTTACTCTCCCCTTGTGTTCCATTCCAGACAGTTGACACAACCCGTGTGTCCATGAAGCTCCTTCTCCAAGCCAAGGCGGTCGATCATCGCTTTTGTAACTTGCAATTTTTGCCTGACGCTGTTCCTTCCTTCGTCCTAAGCACACAAAAATTGTTCAAATAAGACCTTTCTTGTACTTTAATCTACTAACCACCATTTCACGCATCATCAAAATGCTTGCCGTGTTTGGTTCCATGGTTTTTTCTTATAGTTGACTTGTATGAAGAAAAAACTACATTGAAAATGCGCTGCTCAAATCGATAAATTGTTAATATGAATGAATAACTAATTTAGCAATATTTCCCCGCAAGTTATGAAGCCCACAAGCTCATGGTATCATAATCCATTGTATGTCAATGTCTGAAGAAGCAAAATGACATGAGCCATGTAGCAAATTGACTTTGAAAACAACACACTATAGGTCTACTCAGCTGGGTTGTAGTGGATCATCTGACTGATCTGACCTAAGCAAGGAGAGTAGTCTGTAGTCTGCACCAGGCTGCGCTAAACACGCATCAACGTCATTTCAGTTTGGTTGGCAACAGTGTATTTACGTTTCAAAGCCAGACGCAGTCAACGCAATGCAACCAACCATTTAGCTATTTGCCAGCGTCAAAACACAAGCGTCATTTTCCCCTTTCATCCTCTTATGGATTTTACTGCTTGTATTAGTGTGTTGGTAACTTTTTGGGCAACCAAAACAAACCTTCCAAAACACTAAGACTTCACCCGAATTTATTTAAAACATAAAGCATTTTTGTGACAATGAGTGAAGGTAAAAGAGAGAAAAACTACTTCCAGCACTATCGCAAGAAATGGGAAAAAATTCCCCAGCTCAGGGGTATGTTAGTCAAGTCTCTATTCCACTCCAATTTAAATTATGGGAAATCGTGAACTTCACTGCGTTTTTTTGCAGGTTGGCTGAGTGAGGCGCCGTCCACAAATCCAGAACACGCAAAGGCGTTTTGCAAGTACTGTCAAAAGAAACTTGTTCCGCATGTGACAGGTCTCCTGAAACATGCGTCCTGCAGGAATCACTTGAAAGCTGCCAAAGATTACGTGGATAAGATAAATGCAGCAGTTAGAAGAGCGCAGGAAAAAGTAAAATTCGTAAAATTTAAATTTTTCTATCTTAAAGTTTTGTATCAAATTACTTTTAGCCTATTATTTACAAATTAAAAAAAATATAGTGACAAAGTGTGACAGTTTAGTTTAATTGCAGGCTCTTAGCACTTCAGTGTCCGTGACAAACAATGAAGATGGCAAGACGACAGAAGTTCAAAATGAACCTTCTCAAACAGAAGATTCTACTATGGGAGAGATTCTCACTGTACCCCCGGAATCTAAAGAAGTAGAGGCGAATGATAACGTGGATGGATCAACGGCACAAGAAGATACGACAGAAAAGTCTGCGGAGCCTAATCAACTGCTAGTTGAAAATCTGGGTGACGACATGGAAACTGACATGGAAACAGTCACCGTATAAATGACTTGCTCAGTGTTAAAAAATTAATTTTAACAAGCTTTTCTTTTAAAGGTAATAATGGACCCTATTTCTCATACAAAAAAACTCAAAGTGGTCACCAACCCCGGTCCTTTGTCAACACATGTCCTGGACACAATCCGAGGAAGCCCTGCCATTGGCCTGGTTGTCACTCTTTACAGACTCAAGGACAGTCGATGGACATTAATCAGTGAGAGGTTGTATCTGTGATTGGAAATCTGAAGCTAGTACTCAAGTATATATTTTGAATAAAATAGTGTCACCGATGCTGATGGGCGCTGCAATGATCTCTTGACCATAGAAACAGTGACAGCAGGGCGTTATAAACTTCAATATGCGCTCAGCCAGTACTACACCATTCGAAACCAAGATTGCTTTTATCCTGTGGTTGAGGTGAAATTTCCATTCATACTTTATAAAATAGCGTTTGAGATTTTTCTCATAATGTTACAGCTGACCATCGATTTGGCGGATCCAAATCAGAAGTACACTGTTCCTCTTTTAATTAGTCCTTTTAGCTACTCTACTTATAAGGCATGATTTTGTAATAAAATTCTGAATTACGTAAGCTTATAATGGATGATTTAATAACAAAAGTCTCCAGTCCCTTGACACATCAACACAAGGATAAATTTGCTGACTGAAGATAGCGGTTAAGAACCATTTGGGCATCAGCCTGCAATCCCTGAGAGATGATTGGGCCAAACCTGCCAGGGTGGGCTGCTGTCAGCTTGTAGAGACAAGTGGCCAAATGCAACTGGGGGTTGTCAATGTCTGAAATAAAATGAGGCACTCAGCGTGGTGTGCTGTTCATATTATCAGGTGGTCAACGCTAACCTGCAATATTTGATTGGACCCGGTCACCAGCGAAAGCGAGTCTGGAATAGGCTGCCTGGTATCCCGGAGTGTCCTCAACGTCAATATAGTGGTCATCAGGGAGCAGACTTTCATCTTCAGGTAGTTCAAATAATTTCAGCAATGCCTCTAGGGTAGGAGCCCTGTGAAGCAAATGAGAATCTACATTGCTGGAAGAGAAGGAGTGGCTTTTTGCTTTGGTAGGAAACCTTTAGAAAGGAAACTTATTAGTTGTAGGTGAAAATATTGAATTTAAGCACTTAATAGAATACTATCAGCATCAGCCATTCTTAAATAAATCAAAGTCAGTCTGATCATCATAACATAAGGCAAATCAATCAAATTTTTACTAAGCAATTTCCAGAAAAGTCTCTTGAATTTAAGTATTTTGGCGCTGAAATCACTATAAAAATGCTTCTTCAGCGCCAATGATCGTGAATATGTAGCTTCATATTGGTTTTATGTTCTGTGAAGTGTATAAAATAGCAAGACAAATTTCATAATTAGAAAGAGAAAATTAAACCAGATTTCAGACTGTACAATTACTCTTCATTCAAGTTAAAAAAAATTAAAACAAAATTGATTTAATTCTGAATTTAAGATTATAAGATAAGTCCCTCAAAAAATATTAATGTCTAAAATTTTCAACGCTAATTAATTAAAAAAAGAACAGCTCTGTCAATTATTTCTTCCCTACTCACCAGAATTGAGAATAAGATCCCTCAATGAGTGGTGGACAGTTGCACAAGAGGGCAATAACGCCACTTGCAGCAATTTTCCTCTCCATCGTTCCCGAAACCTTCTGCAAGTCTGGGATGATGATCCTTTCCAACACCATGCCAAACATCTGGTGCTGCAGACTATCGACGAGTTCCACCGTCTTAGCAGTACCATATTTGATGGAGAAGAGGCACAAAAATACAATCAGGTTTTTGATGAACTTTGTAGTCTTTGACGAGGACAAGCGTTGGAAAAGAATTATGAATATCTGCTTGATGTACTTCTCCAGCGCAGATCTAAAAATTAGAATGGAATTTTTAGCTATAATAAAAAATTAGCCAGTCAACATACTGAGGGAAATGCTCAAAAATGGTTTGCACCAGGTAAAAACCTTCGTGGTCATTTGCTTTGGACGCAATCAACTTCTGGAAAATTCCTAGAAGTGGGGGCTGTGAAGCATACAGGAGTTAATATGTGAATTCAACGTGAACATCTGTCATTACCAATTGATCTAAGGAAATTTGAGCTGCTCCCCTGCTAACGAACGCTTGGAGAAGCCGAATCAGAGGTCCAATATTTCCAGGACGCTCATACAACACTGGCATCATCAGACAGGGGAAGAGTGCCATGTATGAGTCAGGAATAGTGCCAGATGGGCGCAATTCCAGCAGAAGGGAAAGCAGCTGGAACACGTACGGGACAAATTCTGCAAAAGGGGAGTGAATGATTATGATTCTATTAAATTTGTCAGCAAGAAATACTTTACCTTGAACATCTGCTTGTAAGATTTCTTGGAAGATAGGGAACAGAACGTCCTCAAAACTCGGAACGGCCCCTGGATTGGATTTGCAGACAATCCTGATTGCCAGGCTTAGAGTTTCAAAGAGATAGTGGTTAAAGTGGGGTTTGCTTGGATTGCGCGCTGTAATTCTCAGCCTTTCAGTCAATTTTGTCAAGATTTCAGGTAAGAAAGGCATGACATTTCCCTGAAGTGTTGAAATGCTTCTCATCAAAGCTGGAAATTTAGAAATAATGAGTCCACATCCACACAGCTGCAAAAATTTCAGTGTACAAGGCAACCCCGCATGCTTCCCAAAATTTACAGTAGTATTAATTTTTTAATACAATTGGTAATATGTTACCAATTGTGGGGAAATTTGGCATGCAAACTCTTCTTGCGGTTATTTTAAAAAATTTGCCCCACTTCATGAAATCATCAATGGGCTGTTTGGAATGCCAAAAGGGACTCAGCAAATTATTTGTCTCATCATAGGAAATAGCAAAAATTGATTTTTTTTTAATATGTCCAGTCTATCTTTGTTGGTGCCGCGGACAAAAGTCCGTCGACACTTCTAAATCCCTCCACATTGCCCAGCAGAGTCACGTGACCGCAGTGACGTCACTGTATCCCTATAATATGCAGCAGGGCACATCCCTAATAGCTAACTTCAAACCGATCAGATAAAAACACCAGTAAAACACCGCGCTTAAAACCTGGTTTAAAAAGTGTGCGGCGGTCATTTTCCGCGGCATGAGCTAATATAGCAAATCAAGATTGGTGTTTCATGTTAACATCACAAAAGGGAAAACGATTGGTAAAAAAATTGATATTTGAGATTTGAAAGTAAAGTTTTTCCTTTTAAAAATTTAATTTCGATTGGGAAATTTAATTTCTCACCTTTCATAGCGTACTCATTCTCTTCAGCACCAGCGATGCTGGTCAAAGCAAAGAGGTTTTTGAACAGTTGCCCAGCAACAGGTGCAAGCATATCAGAGGTGACCCTGCAGAGAAAATCATAAATGTCCACAAAACTGCCATTTAAATAAATAATTTACAGAGGTCCGTTATTCTGTCCACGGAGGAGAAGGATTTTCTCAGTTGTGATCGCAGCATAGTTGTGCACAACAGGAGAAGAAGATCCAAGCAAATTGATCAGCCTCGGAACTACTCCCAGCATGATCTGCCCTGGCAGCTGAGACCTGAAGACCATGAGGTACTTGACGCAGTCTGCTTTGATGACTGGTATCTTGTTCACTGTATTGAGGATAATGAGAAAAAGATCTAAGGTTCCAACAATTTTTTACCGTCAGCATTGTCAATCTCAGGTATTATATACTTTGATGCAAAATCAGTCAGGTTGACCAGCTCGTTGATTTGCGTGATCCCTGACCTCTGCGTCTGGCCCTTGGCAGCGAGAGATGTGACCATGTAAATGGCAGAGTCCTTGCACTTCCAGTTGGTGGCAGGGTTCTGCTCATACTTGGCCAGCATGGCCATGACGTAGGCAGAGAAAATTTCCGTCATTTTGGCTTCAAAGTGATGAGAGAGCGCTCGCACCAAGTCACAAGCAGCTCTTCTCCTGGTGTCCACGTCAGAGCCTTCAATATCCCTCCTGATGTACTCTTCGGGGTTGTCCTCAAACAGTTCCTCGTCTGATGTTCTAAATTCCATGTTTGGAATGACGACTTTCTCGCAAATGCTGGTGAGAGCATTTGTGTCTTCAAAGAGTTTGCTGTAAGTGGGACGATCAGCCACCGATGCGAGGAATTGCAGGGCGTTGCTCACGAGCTACAACACATCAGTTCTGAGAACTGGTTTTGTATAAGCTTTAACGCTTACCAAATCATATTTTGGTTGAGGGCCTAAGGATATGAGCAACCCCCAAATATCTGTGACAAATCCAGGTAGGTAGGCGCCAAACTCTTCATCATATTTTCGAGCATACATGGCAATATTATCGCATATTTGAGATTTCAATTCCTGCATGATCCCAACCTCTTCATCGCCCTACAAAAGGATCAGAATAATATTCAGGACGGATGATATTTAAATCAATCATACATCAGTTTCAAGGCTTGGCTCCTGCACAACCAGCAAAGTATGAAAATGACCCATCCACAGAGCAATGTTGTCTTCAAAGTACTCAGGTAAGTCCTGAAACACGAATTGCAACTCCATATAAATAGGGAAAATAGCAACGTCAAAAAAGGTCTTCAAAAAAGAAAATTCACAGCAATAGTAGAGATTAAGATCCAATATTAGGTCAGACTCCATGATATTACCTGTTATAATTAAGGCGCTTAAAATTAGAGTAAAATAGTTAATCTTATATTAATTATAATTTAACCAGTTAATATCCTACCTGAGAGTTAAGAGAGCAGAAAACTTTGCACATTATGGTCAAAGAGCTGTAGAGTGTTCTCATTGCAACGAGATTGTCTTTGTGCGCAGCAGTTAGTCCAACAGTTTTCTGCAAAAATTCTTTAATATAAGAAAAGCAAACATCGCATCTCATGAAATTGTACATTGAACAAGTCTGTCAGTGTTGGCGCAAATCCATCCAGCACCATCTTGATTTCCATCCAGAGTTCTTGTGATTTAAACTCGTATCTGTATCGTTTGAAAAGTGAATGGGCAGTGTGCATGACTCCATTTATAATATTGAAGTCGCCTGAAATTCAGATTTCGATTTATTGAATAAGAACCTTCTTCAAGAGTCATGCTTACCAGTCTCGCACTTAGTAGTGAGTTTGCTCAGGAGGTCAGTCCATTTATTGGGGAAATCAAATTTGCCAATGATGGAAATTGCGTCGCTTAGCTGCTTTTGTATGTTGAGGGGAGATCCAAGCATCAAGTCAACAATGAAAGCCTTCACGCTGGCGCGGTCATCCTCGTGAATCTTGTTTTGGTCATCAACCTTACAAATCACGTGTATAATGATTAGGAATGCACAACTTTGAACGCGACTCACGATCTCCCAATTGCGCTTTATGAAGTTTTTGAAGACAATTGCTCCGGATGTTCTTATACTTAAATCCAAGTCCTGCTTGTTGACCAAGTGAAGAAGGAGAAGGGGGTAATTTTTATTTCCTTCTATCGACTCCAAAAACTTTTCAGCTGTAACATCAAATTCACACAATTTATATAAAGTAAATTGGACAGCTATTGATGAAGAGATCAAATCTAATGCACTCAAAATTATTTATTATAATTATTATAATATTAAGCACCATGCCCTTGCGCCTGGAATCTTATCAGGAAATCCGTTCCAAAAGCTAATTTTTAAGTCATATCTATGGAATAACCTCTTCTCCTCTTACCTGGTCTCCTCACTGCAGCATCAGGCGACAGTGTTTGCATCAGGTATCCAGACAATGTCTGCAAGTTGCTATCGTTTAACTCCATTTCACTCTGCAAATGTGAAAATTTAGAGAGATTCAATTCATGTGGAAAAGCCACAGTTTTCGCCGCCGAGTTACAGTTTTTGCCACCCCTACTTTAACATGGGATTCTCATAAGAACTGGCGAGATGTGTAACGCGGCAGAAACTGTAACTTTACCATATAGATATGATATGTACATATATTATGTATTTGACATTGAGAAGTTGAAGTGCGTGAATATTGTATGTGTACATATATTACGGATAATTAAGAAAAAAAAATGCCATGTACATATGTATGCATGCATTAAATTTTAAGTTCAACTACATAATACATAATATATCATAACGGATTAAGGTATGTTCTCTACAATGGTTTCAAGTATCGACTCTCCTCTAATATATCATAAATAAACACTACATATAATATATTGTATAATATGTAACAAGTTTTGTTCTACAATAAATATATGTACATATTGATAGGAATTTCGCTACGCAGTAACTTTTCGCAGTCCCCATACCTTATTGATGCCTGTCACAGTTTGAGAAATATTACATATGCGAAAATAATCACAAACAATGAAAGTTTAGCACATTTTCTATTTCTTTAGCGTGCTTGCACAGAAGTACATACTCTTATTGTTAGCCGGTAACAGCAACAAGCAACGAGCAACGACCAAAAACAAATCAGAATCAGACCGAACCCAAAGCAACCCAGAGCACACAAATGCAAAGCTCCTTGGTCCTTGGATTAAATTCATTTATATTGGCAGTCCTGGCTCCTGGCAGTGGAGAGACATGAGTGTCAACACACTGAAGAAAAGTAGAGATGATATACATTTGTACTGATACTCTCCTTACGCTCGCTTTATCCACCTGCGAGAAGATAAATTTCTTGAATTGGTGACGCATGTTATATTTATTTGGCATTAACTGAATAACCCCTATCCCTTTAAATGAGTCGAACCACCCCCGATCTTCGTTAAAAAATTTAGGTTGGCAGCATTGCTTAAAAACCGGCTGTCTTCGTGCGGCTAACTTCATACTCATGATCAATCGTGCTGCTTGGACACGAGGCCCGATTAGATGGATTTGATATTTCCCGCCACTCGCCGTTAAGTTGGTTGTTACCCAGACACGTGGGGCAAGCCAACTCCAAACGCTTTCAGGCCTTTCAGTTGCTCGAGTTTGCTGCATCCACCAGCTCTTCGCACTACAAGATGTCGAGAAGAATATCAGAATCGGTTCCCGTTTCTAGCGCCTTCTATATATTAAGAATTGATTGGTGTTTATGATGACAATAGCCTCAATTTTACGGTAAGTATCTATACATGCATATTAATTTGCATGGATGATATACCATATTATGTATCATGTTTAGGGAATTGTGTTGTATCATACTATGGAAAAGCTACAGTTCTCGCCGACTTTGCCGTTTACACGCATCTAATCTATCGTCCCTATACATTGAAAGGCGAAAACTGTAACTCGGCGAGAACCATATCATACATATTTGTTACTTGTATGTGCGTAACCTAGTAATCGGGTCTGTATTTATATTAATGGAATTGAACATGGCTTCCCTCTGAATTTATGTAATGGACGTAAGTTTAGTCATCATGCATCTACTGAAAATGTTTCGTTTGACAACTAACTATTGCATGGTTTGCCTTAAGATTATTATCTTTTTATTTGCCTCATTCCACACATTCCTTGACTGATGGCAAAATAATAATTTCAATAGTGAGATGACTTCGGGAAGGGAAATTTCAAATACACAGACGATCCGTGTATTTATCAAAATTTTGTGCATCTTTGTTATTTGCACAGACGATCTGTGTAACAGGAATGCGTGTATTTGTTAGTTGCACAGACGATCTGTGTACTTGAATTGCGTGACTGCGTGTATTTGGTATTTGCACAGACCGCAGAGACGCTTAAGGGATTTGATACGGTGACGTCATAACATTATCCATGAAACGAGGAGCGTTCAGCTTCCTTTCGGCGGTGAATTTTTACAAAATGGCGGACGAACGGAAACGGCGCAGTGACGCTTGTCGCTTTTCCAGGTCATAATCAGCCTTTGAAGGGTGGCAATCGCGCCTAAAGCGACCTAAATAAGTCGTCATGAGCGTCGGGTAGGATGGACACAAGATAGGTACGAAACTTTTTTCTTTATTTGAATAATGACGAAAATTGTTGCTAATATTTAACCATGTCATTCGCAGATCCCAAATATTATAATAATTCGCTGCAATAATATGCGTGATGAGCACGGGCAGGCGCCACTTCGCAGATTCCTCCGGAGCTGAGTGACGCCGAGCTGGATGGGCAGTCGCCGCCTTAGAGATTCTTCAGAGCTGAGAGCTGAGCGACGCCAAGCTCGATGGCCGCTGTGGCTGATGGGCCGGCGCCGCCATGAATATTCTCCGGAGCAGCGCGACGGCGTAGCTGATGGGCAGGCGCCGCCATACAGATTCCTAACTGCAGAGCGACGCCGTTCTTGATAGGCAGGCGCCGCTATGAATATTCTCAGGAGCAGAGTGACTCTGAGCTGGATGGGCAGGCGCCGCCAAAAAGATTCTTAGGAGTGGAGTGACGCCGAGATCGATGGCCATGCGCCGCTGTGGCTGATGGGCCGGCGCCGCCATGAATATTCTCCGAAGCAGCGCGACGGCGTAGCTGATGGGCAGGCACCGCCATACAGATTCCTGACTGCAGAGCGACGCCGTTCTCGATAGGCAGGCGCCGCTATGAATATTCTCTGGAGCAGAGTGACGCCGAGCTGGATGGGCAGGCGCTGCTAAAAAGATTCTTAGGAGTGGAGTGACGCCGAGCTGGATGGCCATGCGCCGCTGTGGCCGATGGGCCCGCGCCGCCATGAATATTCTCCGGAACAGCGCGACGGCGCTGCTGATGGGCAGGCACCGCCATACAGATTCCTGGCTGCAGAGCGACGCCGTTCTCGATAGGCAGGCGCCGCTATGAATATTCTCTGGAGCAGAGTGACGCCGAGCTGGATGGGCAGGCGCTGCTAAAAAGATTCTTAGGAGTGGAGTGACGCCGAGCTCCATGGCCATGCGCCGCTGTGGCTGATGAGCCGGCGCCGCCATGAATATTCTCCGGAGCAGCGCGACGGCGTAGCTGATGGACAGGCACCGCCATACAGATTCCTGGCTGCAGAGCGACGCCGTTCTTGATAGGCAGGCGTCGCAATAAAGATTCTTTGTAGTAGAGTGACGCCGAGCTGGATGGTCAGGCGCCGCTGTGGCTGATGGGCCGGCGCCGCCATGAATATTCTCCGGAGCAGCGCGACGGCGTAGCTGATGGGCAGGCGCCGCCTCAAAGATTCTTTGTAGTAGAGTGATGTTGAGCGGGATGGGCAGGCGCCGCCATAAAGATTCTTTGGACGCCGAGCTGGATGGTCAGGCGCCGCTGTGGCTGATGGGCCGGCGCCGCCATGAATATTCTCCGGAGCAGCGCGACGGCGCTGCTGATGGACAGGCACCGCCATACAGATTCCTGGCTGCAGAGCGACGCCGTTCTTGATAGGCAGGCGCCGCTATGAATATTCTCTGGAGCAGAGTGACGCCGAGCTGGATGGTCAGGCGCCGCTGCGGCTGATGGGCAGGCGCCGTCATGAATATTCTTTGGAGCGGAGTGACGCCGAGCCGGGTGGGCAAGCGCCGCCATACAGATTCTTGGCTGCAGAGCTATACCGTGATCGATGGGCTTGCGCCGAAATGCAGAGGGACCCCAGTTTGCATCTTATAACCAACGTGTTTTTGTATTGAAGTACTTGTTTTCGTAAAGAAATAATAAAAATTTGACATATTTTTCATCTACACAAGGTTTGTTTTATTTGGTAGCCACTTGCCATTTTGTGTCAATTCACCAGTTGCATAAACCCTAAGTGTTCGAAGCCGCCAACAGATGGCGCCAGCGTAGACTTTCGATTTGAATGTACTTCCGCTGCGATTTCAGACTCATTCTAGCTACCGTGCATTCTTCAATTAATTTGCTTTTTTTTGACGTGCTGAAAACCAAAATCGGTTCAGCCAATCGCCGTAGAATCGTGAAAAACTATTTTTTGAAATTAAATATTTATCGACATTTCTACGGCGAATGGCTGAACCGATTTTGGTTTTCAGCACGTCAAAATTAAGCAAATTAATTGAAAAAAGCAAAATAGCTAGATTGAGTCTGAAATCGCAGCGGAAATGCCTTAAAACCGCTAAAAACAAAATTTTAAAAAAGTGGTTGCGCCATCTGTTGGCGGCTTCAATAACTAAGGGTTTATGTAGTGCGTTCGCCGGAACGGGAATGTCTCAGGACTCCCGGAATCTCCCGGGAATTCCCGGCGCCAGGACCCAAATTTTTAGGCGGGAGCCACGGTCGGGACAGGCGGGAAAGTTTTGCCGGGAGCGGGAATTCCCGGTAACCTAGTCAAAATTCATATTCACAACTCGCTTTTAATTTTCCTAGAATGATTAAAAAAATTGTTAGGAATGTTTTGTATATTAGATATTTTGCACGGTTTGATAACTTAATGAACTGTCCTAATTTCAATTTGCGGAGTTCAAGCTGTAATATTTCTTTTTTGTCATTCACTTCAACTAAAAATGTTACAGAATACAGAATTTTCTTTCATTGATGATTCACGCCACTTAAAGGCCCACTTTGACGAAAATTTTGAGCACACGAATCGATTCCTGAGGGTCGAATTAGGTAACTTTGATATTTTTACCGATTAAAAAGTTCAGCGTGACGTGCGTAGCACTCGCGGAACCTTTTTTGCCGCCAAATAATATGAACCTTTTTTGCGCGAACTACGCATGCGTCAGACCTGGTGGGGCGGCCGGCCAGCCGACGCAAATGGAGAGGGGGAAATAAATGTGCTTTCCATCTTGTCAGCAGGCGAGCGGCGAGAGAAAATAATGTGCGTCTGCCGGCCGGCCGCCCCACCAGATCTGACGCATGCGTAGTTCGCGCAAAATAGGTTCATATTATTTGGCGGCAAAAAAGGTTCCGCGAGTGCTACGCACGTCACGCTGAACTTTTTGGTCGGTAAAAATATCAAATTTACCTAATTCGACCCTCAGGAATCGGTTCGTGTGCTCAAAATTTTCGTCAAAGTGGGCCTTTAAAATAATCGGGAGAAAAGTTCTTGATCTAAATCAAATGCAGTTTTTTAGGTTTTGCATCTACAGAAAATTGAATTTTATTTAAAACTTGGTATTTAACGTTGACCAGTAAAAATTTCCTCCGTGGATTTTTTATCAAAGAAAAGTATAATTTATAACTTCAACACGAAAAATAAAAGATCATAGTAAGTTTGTATTTGTAAATATGAGAGCTAAGAATTAAAAATTTTCAACGCACATTGCTGGTGTCTACTTTCCATTTTAAATTTTTTGGCGGGAAATCGGGAGCGGGAAGGATCGGGAAATAAGAGTCGGGAGCGGGAATTCCCGGGAAAAATATTTGGTAAGGGCACCAGGAAATTCCGGTAACAGGAAACATTTTTTCGGGACCGGGACTCCCAGGGAGAAAAATTTGCTCCCGAAGAACGCACTAGATGCAACTGGTCAATTCACTTAAAATAAAAACAATAACAATTAGTCAATTTGGCTTCTTAAAAGGAAAATCGACTATTCAAGCAGTTAATACTTTAATCAAAGCTATTGAATTAACAGTGTATACAAACAGAAAGCCCCTTTATGGTCTATTTCTTGATATGAAAAAAGCTTTTGATTCTATTGATCGTAAATTCATTTACCGCAAAATTATCGATAGTAAGAAGTTAACAATTCATGAATTAAATTTAATGGCTGTTATTTTAGATATAAATTTTTTACAAATCAATGACGGGATCAGAACTTCTAAGAAAATTACTCAGAGTAACGGTGTTAAACAAGGAGGCAGTCTATCCCCTTTTTTGTTCATTTTTGCCATCAGCGACTTTAACGATCTGCTAGTAGACTATCCTGATGTTAAGGCAATAATGTACGCAGACGATATTGTTTTGTATAGTGAAAATTTGCTCGTTTTCCAAGATCTCATTAGCGATATTAAAACCTATTTAGGCAAAATGTCTCTATATTTAAATTGGGATAAATGTCGAATTATAAAATTTAGAAATAAAGGTCTTGGTAGATATAGTAAAATTGAAAAAGCATGGGAATCTGAAAATAACTTAAAATTTTCCCCTTCAGTCAACTATCTAGACGTAACTTTTCAAGCATCTGGCACTTGTTTCAGTCAACATATTGATCGAAGGGTTAAGGCCTCTATTTTCGCAACATTTAAAATAAAAAATCTGTGTAAGTCCTCTATTGATACGGCTACAAAGTTATTTAATTTAGCAATCTCGCCTGTTGCATCCTACGGTATTGAAGCTATTTGGTCACATTTAAATTTAAATGATTTCAATAAATTAGAAAGTGCTAAATCTAGATTTTTTAGAAAGGCGTTAGGAGTTGATAAACGAATGCGTTCTAGATTGGTTTATGAACTTGTACAGACCGACCTATTTGTAAATGAGCTAAAATCAAAATTCTCTCTCACTTGTTCCGAAGCTTTTGTCAAGTTTGTAAGTAATATGAATATCAAAAAGCAAAATATTGATCCAAAATTCTATTATACTCCTGCAATGTTAAATACTGATTGGAAGAAAACGAATTGTAAGGATCGTTCCATGCTAACCAGATATTCTTTTCGTGGATATCATTTTCTTATTTGCACAAATTCTTGTTTTCACCTGGATGTTACCGACAAATGTAAATGTAGTTATTGCAATGCTGATCTGTATGGTATGTACCATATTCTTGACTGTCCTCTGAAACCTTTGACTTTAACCAAAGCTGCCTCATATAAATGCTGGAAATAGTCGTACGCCGTTGACGTTGAATAAATATTCTATTCTATAACAATTAGTCACATGAATCCAGATATATTTACAGCCATCGTAATGGAAAGAGCTTTATTATCTTCAGATCAACCAGAGCACTCACAAAAATGTTCATATTTTATTTTTAAAACTTCGGAAGCTATAACTTTTCGAATTTGATTTTTATTTAAAAAATAATGAAATAAATATATTAAATCAAGAGTCCTTTTTTAAAATTGCATTGCGAAACAGTTTATGTGGAAGTATTTGAAGCAGCCCTTGATCAGGTCAATGACAACGAAACTCTGCTCTGGCCGCACGTAGAAAAATGACACCTTTTCCGGCACCCCTGAAACGGGTAAACAATAACAACGTAGGTACCATGCACGCGTATACAATTTAAAAATCCATTGCAAAATCGAACAACCGATAAAAATGAGAGTAAAACATAACATGGAGTTTGATACAGCGGCTGCACATCTTAATCGAGAGTTTATAAACTGTTGTCTGGATTCCTTCGTCGGAGGTCCAGACTATTTCTCGCTATAATTTAAGGCTTGAATTAGGGAGGAACAATTAAAAGAGTGTTCACCCTTTTCTCAGCATCATTGTTAACTAACTTTTATTTACGGCAGGGCTGCCAACTAGTGGCGTGCCAACATAACATTTTATTAGACTTATATTAACTCTCGAGCTTGGGTTTCAAAGTAATTTTTGAGAGGCGATGCAACAACAAAAACGGATGATATTGGCAAATTGCATCAGCCATTCATTGTTTAAATGTTGATACAAACAGGAAATAATTTGGGAAAAATACTTTTCCGACCAACATCAAACGTAATATTTCAACTTTGGGTAGGATACAAATACACATAGTGCAATAACAGTGATTTTTCCCATATGATTGAGTAGGGTAAAGTGAGCGGAAACGCGAGTCTACTTCGACACTTCTACCAATATTTTGAACAAACTGTATAGATATTTAAAGTTATGGAAGAGTCGCGATTTTCGCTATCGTTACACATCTCGGTTTGATGGGGAGAGCTAATGTTTAATGCTCTGTTACCCTACCAAGAAGTGTTAATTGGTCGTAAATTATATTGTGAGTTCTCAATTTTCATTTATCAATATTTTACGGTTTGTGTTCGTTGGCACAAAACCAACACAGGCCCCTTCAGCCTAAAGCCGAGCTATGCGAATTTTCCGCGCTTAAATCCAAGATAATAAAATGTTCTTGCCTTGTACAGCATCCATCAACTGTTAAAAGATCCGTTGGAGAACTCAATCAATCGCCAAACACCGAAAACACGGCCGATGGTCCATTCTTTCGGCGTCACAACCGTCATGTTTGGGTTGGGTGTTTGTTTGAAAATACAGCCAGCCTCGCTGGCAGCGGCAGCTGGCGAGCTGGCTAAGTGGCGCGACGCGCGCGCCACGGCGCGGCCAGCGAGTGTAACATAGAAAACGCGTGACCATGCTGCATGAGCACGTAAGTGCGCAAACGAATTAATTATATGAAATAACGCGCAACCTCCGTGTACTCTTACGGATTGGCGCCTGTCGCCTGTCCGAAGGGTATATTGGGACGTCCGGTGATTACGGATGTCTTTGTAGTTACTAGGATTAGAAGGATTTTCTTGTGGAGATACACAGCCGTTGTGTGATATCTAACTCCATCTTTATTTTAACTAGTTGTACCATCAATGATCACTAGGTGACATGACAGTCTCTATAACATTAAATAATAATTAAATTTACCAAATTATTTATAAATACACTTTTAACGAAACCCGAACTCAAGCGAATAAACGATTGTTCCGACCATAGGTGATCGGTGGAATTCGATTCACCTCAATTGGCGGGTGGCCAATATCGTGGAAAAAAACGGAAAACTATATAAACCGTAAAATTCCGACGTGCTTGATACAATCTTGATCTGGCTTGATGTAGGTTTGATTTGAAAAAAAGGCAAAAACTGATTTAATGGGAACATGACCTGCACAAAAATGACATGAAAATAGATAAGAGAGGCAATTAAATTAATAACACTTCCGCAGAAAAATCAGTAAAACTGAACATGCTTGATGCGTCAAGGTATTATCAAGGAAGCTAATATGGGCACTCCACGCGACTTTAAAAATAAATAATGGTCAGAATGGGCAACCAAATGTAAGGTCTTCATATTCCAAATACATTTTATTCAATTATCTGTTGTTCTTGCTATGGTTGACGTCAAAGTTAAATCTTACGATGCTTGATCAGCCTTGATGGTTACTAGGGCTAAAGACCCGCGATAATTTTCCAATAATGCTTCTAAATGTAATGAGTCTCCCTGATTAAATTTTTCGTATGAAAAATTTGGTCATACGCAGATTCGCACTGATCGATTTGAATATTGTTATTACTTTGGAACTGATTTGACAATTTTAACATAATATAACATTTATCATTATTTTCCGCCTCTCTCAAAATATTTTTTTCAATTGTAATAAAATAATTCCTTTTGCGTTCATAGCACAATTTCCTATAATCTCATTAGCTCTGCGTGAACCATAAGCAAAGATTGTAATTGAGGCAAATTCTATAGTTTAGCATCGTCAATATCCTTATTTAAAGCAATTATACACTCACTCATTCTATAACAGTGTACCAGAAGGGCACTTGGGGGTCTACGGGAATATCGGTCGTCTAGGGGGGTCTCAATTGCTTGGGGGAAATAATTAGTCGCGGCACAAACAACTAATGAGAACAAAGGTAGTAAATGGCAAAGTAAACTCACAGAATTATCTTTATTAAAAACGAACTAGAATTTCATCAATTTCCCACCGAGAAAAAAGTCAACCAAAAGGTGCCCATTGGGTGCCCGCGTTCGGTCACCCGGCTACCCCCCGTGGGTACCCAGATGGGCACCCATTGGTTATACCGCATGTCCAACCCTTCGGGCACCCGCGAGTGGTCATGCCCAGAATTCGGGCACCAAATGGGCACCCATTAAATGACCTTTCATAGAATCTCCTTTTATGTACATTACAGGTATACCTGAGTTCAGGGAGCGTAATAAATGAGAGGCCGATAAAATTCGTTGACCAAAAGCTAACCATCGGGTGCCCGGCTGAGGTTACCACCAGTGGGCAGCCAATGGTTACCTTTTGGCTACCTTTTATCTAGGGCTGTCAGGTGGCAGGTCAATTGACTCTGTCCATTAAAAAGATAAATTTCAGTATAGCGCAAAATGACAGCCCGAGGTAAAAGGTAGCCAAAAGGTAATCATTTGGTGCCCGCCTGCGGTTACCTTCAGTGGGCAGCTAGATGGGCAGCACTTTTATTGGATGATATTCATACAACAATTTAAGTACAATTAAATAATTTTACAAATCTTTGACCATCCATTCCAAAACAATACAATTTCCCCGGAACATGAGTTACAAATTTGAAAGGCGGATTGTAACTCTTGATTGCGTTGCATCACTTTGAAATATTCACTGTCCAACCTAGTTTTCGATCCTGAACAAATTTTCAGTTTACAAAATATTCGCAGGTTGTAGGTCAAGGTCACCTTTCGCGACCTTTTTCGAAAATTCATAATTAAGGGATGATTAGATTTATTTTGGATTCAGGGCTGAAATGTAGCCCTTGAAATTCTGCACAAGCTCACCAAGTTTCAACAATGTGCAACAATAGTTTTGCTTTAATTTAAATAAATTAAAATCCGGCTCGATGCCGCTCGATCGAGCACGGCCTTTAGTCGGCGAGTTTGCCGATCATTCGTCGATAATATTTTTACCCATTGCATTGGATAATCCACAACAAGAGGGCCCAGTGTAGACATATTAAGGTCGAAATCGACCTTCAGGGTCTGTACCTGACGAGACCCTGAAGGTCGATTTTGACCTTACTATGTCAATCATGGGTCCTCTTGTTGTACCTAATCAAATGGAATGGGTAAAAGTATTATCAATGAATGATCGGCGAACTCGCCGACTTAAGGCCATGCTCGATCGAGCGGCCTCGAGTCGGTTTTTAATTTATTCAAATTAAAGCAAAACTATTGTTGCACATTGTTGAAACTTGGTGAGCTTGTGCAGAATTTCAAGGGCTACATTATTTCATCCCTCAACCCCGAAAAATCTAAGGGTCTCAATATTGAATTTTTGAAAAACAATTATTGAGAAAGGTAACCTTGAACTTCTGAATTTTTGGAAAATTTAAAGTTGTTCATGGTAAAAAACTAGGTTGGCTGTTAAAATTTCAAGGTGATACCCTAATGCAATTAGGTTACATTCCACCTTTCAACATAAGAACGTGAATTTATCACCGAAATTTCTGTAAAATGTTTTTTTATTGGTGTAACTATAACTGTTATTGAGCTTTAAGTTGTAGGAGAGAAATATAAATTTCTTGCTTGACAAAGATAATAAATTCTAATTTTTCATATTCTGACTTGCTTTAATATAATGTACTGCCAAATTAACTTAACTACAATACTTAGCTCACAGAGCACCAACTCTCAGCTCAGCTAAACATCAGAGTCTCCGTCAACGCTTTCTTGATTTTCTTGGATGCTTTCATCAGACGAGGACTCTCTGGTGGACCTCCTGCTTTTCTTGCTCCTTGGTTAATCTTCATCAGAGCTATTTCAATAAATATTATGTTATTATTACACAAGTTAAAATTAAGTTAGATTTCAACTTACGACAAAAAGAAGCTCCCATTTTTCTTTGTCACAGCTCTCTCTAGTTTTCTTTCTCGAAGGGGGGTTATATTACAGTCTGATTCTTGACCTTGGCTCTCAATTCCAGTCTCATCCTCAGAGATGCTTTAGCCACAGAATTAAAGTAGATACATTTATATTATGAAACAATGTGACATGTCATTTGGCTTACTTGGCAGGGCTGATAGATTGTTTCTTCCTCGAGTCAAATTTCCTTTTGTTAGGGGACAGCAGTGGCTTTGGAGAGGCATTGTATCCTGGAGTCAGCTTTCGGCTTGCACTGTGATTTGCGAGATCATAATCCAGGGACTGTTAGTAAAAAAATGAAAAAAGAAATGAAAATATACCTTTTTCATTGGCCTGCTTCGAAGGAGACATTCTCATTAGACTTAATATCCTACAAAATGAAATGTTTTGAGAGGTTTAAAATCTTTATATTTTACTGCACTAAAAACGTAATTGCAAAATTAGAATTGCATGAAAAAAATACTTTCTAACAATTTAGTTACAATTGAATGGTGTTTTATAAATATAACATCAAACATTCCTAAACACAAAAAGGGAAAACCATATAATTCTTGATTAAAAATACTTTTAAGTTATAAAAAAAACTTGCAATCTCTTTTGCTCTTAAGATTCGTATGCAGAATATTTACCTTAAGCCTTTCATTGGCGAAATCATCAAACCCCTCTTCGCAACCAGTGCTTTCTTCGTGGCCAAAGATTCCAAATCCCCAGCATCTGCAGATTTCTTTTCCCCGCGGTTTTTATTTTCTTTGCTTTAGGAGACAAAAATTTTATAATTCGCATCCGTCTGAATATCAAATTTATAACTCACTCTCGGTATCTGGAGCCAATTCTCCGAAAATGGAGTCCACAGTGACACCACTTTTTCCTTCCTTGAAATACCGATTCCAGACTCTGAGAGAACATCTGTAATAGAATGAAATTGTGTAAAAACATTTTTATTTAATGAGATCTCTGCTCACACACCATAGAGAAATTGGAAAAAATGGTCAGAACCAGCGAAAGTCTTAATCGTTGTAATGTTCGTAGTTGCAACCAGGTTAGTTGAGAAAAGCCATGGTAAAGTGCCCTTTCTCAGAATGTTTTCTGCTGCCAGAGAAGGAGTGAATTCATATTTTAATTTCCTTACACGCTTGACAAGGAAGGCTTTCTGAAATAATAAAATTTGAGTAGCAAACATAATAGAGAGAATACAAGTTGAAAGTTATTTGATTTCCATAAAAATTGATGGCAATAGTTATATTATTGTTAAGATTAAAAAAAAATCGCGACCACCCCCTTGCACCATCGCTAGAGGGTGCCGCAAGGCCCCGAGGTCGGTCGGCTCTCTAGCCCAGGCCTCTATGGCCGACTGAGCCCATGCTGGTCGACAGGCGCTCCGAGCTTTACGGCCACATGCGCGAGCATATTTTGTTTACTAGGTAATGGCTCTGGGGTGATAGACTCATACCCTCACCACAAAGTGCCGCGAGGCCTTATTGGGGTCGGTCGCCCCCGTGGCCCTCAGCGAATGGTCTGGCGTTCGGCCAATCACGCTTGCACGCATGAGTTACAGACATCCAAAGTCAGTATCCTGTCATATGATTTAAATATAGAAACACAAGAGTATCAAAAACTGAAAATATTTTGTATTTTAAATTAATTATCAAAATATATTTGATCTCTTAAACTTAACAGAGCTAATTCTAAGTAAATGTGAGGTTGAAAAATAAAGTGCACATTCATAATTACCAATTTTTTGCAGAATTTGACATCAGTCATGAGGGTGCTCAAAAAAACTTTCAGTTCTTCAACATCTTTGAGGGGGAAATCCAAATTTCCCATCTGGAAAACGCCGTTTTCCAGACCTGCTTCCAGGGCAGGAGCGGCTTGCAAGGATTGCAGTTGATTTTTAATTGTGATAATGCTAGTAACGATGTACTTTTCAAATGCTGAAAAATTCAAAGAATGGGGCAACACCGGATATGATCCCTATTTTGGTACTTACTTATTTTGTCCATAGGAAATTTGATCCCCTTCAAAGCTTGCATAATATCCTTGTCTACACGGGCTAAAATATACTTTTTAATTGCCTGCGAATTAAATTTTAGTACCTGTATTGCTCATAATTTTCGGAGAAGAACTCATGGGCATTTCATCTTCGTCAGCTTTTTCCTTGGAATCGTTTAACCCAGTTTCATACTGAAATTTTTTGGAAAAATAATCTTCCAAATCTTTGTTCAAATCTCTCTTGACTGGGGACACGTTCCTTCTCAAAACTGGTGAATTCTTGGGTGGAGTAGCTTCAATAACACCAACTGATTTTGGGCTGTCAGGGGTGAGAGTAGGGCTTGTAGGAGTTGGTGGTGTTTCTGGGATTAACTGCATGCTTCTTTGAATATTCGCTCTGCAGGAACTTGACGAGTCTAAAAATTCGAAATTCAAAATGGAAAAATATAAAAAGCATAATATTAAAGTGTGGTAATACACTTTATAATTAACCATATAACACTAATTGGGCCACACTGCAAATCAAATATCTACATAAAGTGATATTTCAAAACTCTTCAAAACATTACGTTACAATTCTGTACAGTAGTGCTAGTCATTACTTAATATAAAAATGCTAAATTTACCCTCTTTCCTCTCAGAGGTACTCAGGGGTAGCTTGCCATCTTTGTTTCTACTTGTATCATTCAGGACTTCTGGCACTCCACTTGTTTTTTCTGAAGAGTACAAAAGGCTGTCAGGCTTTTCTTTGCCGACAGAATCCGTAGTCAGAGGCTCAGGTAGAGGAACATTCTTCTTCTTCTTCTTGCTTTGAGTTGAAGGAGAGTAAATTTTCTTAGTTTTTCCATTTCTCTTGGCATCCAAGTCTGTGGTTTCACAGTCTGAGGCGGTGATCTTATCCTTCAAAATCAGCGTTTCTCGGCATTTCTTTGCAGTTTGGTAAGCCTCGTCGCCAGTTTCTAGTCAATTAAAATGATAATGTAAGAACACACGCAAGATTCTTATAATAAATTAATTAACGCACTTCCTTTCTTAATCAATTTTCCTTTTTAAGTAGGCCAGTCTAGATTAGGGCGCGAATTCTTTCTCATGATGGAGTAACACTTGGTTAAATCTTTCTGAGGTGGCCAATAAGCCTTGTCACCAGAATCCGAGACATATCTATCTGGGATGGCATAGACGGTCCTTTTAGGTTCTTCATACATAAATACAGACCATCCAGCCTAGTGAGACAAAATTAAATCAAATTTTAAAATTAATTATATCGATCCAGAGCACATTACTCACCTCGGCGGTCGCAGGAACAAGCTCAGCCATGGTCGATAGCAATCAGCACCTGGAATCAAAAAGTTAAAATTGAGCACTTGAGAGCAAAATGACAAAATTACAACAATGAAAATGAAATCCATGCAATATTATAAGAGTTATACATCAACCCGAGACCCAAAATATGAAAAAAAACTGCCCAACAAGCAAGTGTGTAAATATAGGTTTTGAGATAGAAATCATATTAGCAGTTTTGCTTTTGCAACTATTATACTATGCTAGGACTTTTATTCATTAGAATGCAATAGTGGATATACAGCAAAGGTACCTTTGATGGATAAAGGTAACCTGAAACATTTGGAAACACCACTATCGGCTGGAATGATTGTTAACGTTGATGCCAATTTACTAACTTTGAAGATGTCAAACTTGGAAGATTTCAAAGGTAAATCATACAAATTCTCTACAGCAGCATAAACTCTTCCACAAATGGCAATTCTCTCAGGATCATTGGTCAAATGAGATATTTCCTTTACCTGCATTACTTTTTTGTCAGGTAGCATAACACAATTATCTTTTTTCTCTACAGTAATGGTGCAATTTTTCACTGCGAGTTCAGTATATACAGGCCCAGTCAGTTTATTTGACAAATGACCTTTGAAAAGAGGTTGTCTTGCCTCAATCGTTTTGGGCTTCTGATTTTTAACGGGCGGCACAATTTTGTCCTTTTCAATTTGACGCTTGACAAACTGTTATAAATAAGAGCCACTAGCTTTCAAGATCCTTTTCATTTTACCAAACTCATTTTCAAATTTAAACGCACTGAAATTGTCAAATTTTCCGTATCTTTTGATGTCACATGCAATATGGAGAAGTGCATGGAAATTTGCTGACACACTGTGTTTCTAGTGAATATTAGGATATTCAGCGACAAATATTTTATAAAGTTGTTCAGCATAATCAACATAGCCTGGCATGTTGGCTTTATCACTGCAACAAATCACGGTTGCAGCATGAAATAACATGAATTCTCTATAGTAATCTGGATACTGTGTTCGTACAGTTTTGTCAAATAAAACAGGGCCCAAGTACAAGAGATACATTCTGAATTCTGTCGCCTTAAATCTAACAAGATCTTTTAGGTTGCGGGGCTTCCTCTGAAATTCTTTGGGGACATAATGGTCGTATCATAGAAATCATGCTGTCAATTTCAGCCACAATATATCTTGGAAGCTTTGTTTTAGCATCAATGACATAGGATGTTAAAATCCTTTTAGTGATTCCAAGACAAATCAGATGCATATAGTCGTACGGGACTTGAGAAATGATTAAGAAATTTGGAATGTTTTCAATGCTCGAAAAGCCAATATGATGGCCTGGTTGACTGCGATGTCTAAAATCTATCTCTGTTCGAAGAGGCCCACTGAAAGTTTTGAAATATGTAACTTTGTGTTTGTTACTATATACACCTGAAAGTGAGCATCGAAAGCAGCTTAACTTTCCTGAATGTCCCAAGACTTGCAAAACGTAAGCCTTTGCAGGGGTGTCACAAATTAAGGCACTAAGCTCTACTTTAAATTTTTTGCCATTAAATTCAAAGCCGTGTTCATGTGCCTCAATAAAGTCCTGGACAAAGTCACTGATGAAATTGTTCACATTTTCAGCTTTTTCCATCCCTTCATATACTCCTATAATGAATATTTCACTTCCTCCTAAATTTGACACTTGGCCGGCAATCACATAAAATTCTACTTTAGAGCTGCCAGCTAATTTGACACCATCTATGCCCACGTGTCTCTTCAAAGTGTCAATTCGATCAAGATCGGAATGTGTTTGTGTAAGGGCAGTACACAGACCTTTTTTCAAGCCAACGTGGAAATATATTCCAGGTGGGGCCAACTTGACATTCACTTTCCCTGATGGGGTTTTCACTAGACTTTTTCGGGTTTTCGGCAAACATTCAAGCTGAGGGATCATTTTGAGAATGTTCAGCAGCTGCCACGTGGCTGCTTCACTAACATTGTTACTTAGAATCCACTGGGCTAATAAATGCTGAATTGTTTCCTTATCCACAAATTGAAGTTCCCCAAGAGATGCAAGCGAAAGAGGATGTTCCGAATAATTACTGGATTGCAACCTTTGTGCAGGGAGAATCAAAACATCTGTTGCCAAACTCTGCGTATCAATAGGAACCGGTCCTTCAGAGTTCAGATGTGCATGTGCTGTCAAGCACACTCGTTCGTTTTGCCTGTGGTGATGCGTGATTTGAACTGGGTGATGATATTCCAATTCCCTCTGATTCAATGTCTAGGAGTTTGCATTTCATGAATTTCGAACATTTGTAAAAATTTCTAACCAGAAGTATTTTCACTTAGCATTTGTATGAGGCTAATTTCATTATTTGCAATTTTTTGAAGTCGCCTCTTTTGCTGTCTTTTACCAAGAGAAGAAAAAGGTTTCTCCATTTTTCTGAAATATATATACAAATATGTAAAAGATTTCTTCTACTTATTTTATTTCACTAGTCAAAAAATTCTTAAAAAGTCACCAATATTAATAACCAGTATCACACACCACCACACAAGCAGTACCCAGAGATATTTAGTTCATATAGTTGGGAATTTTTCGCATGGATGTACAAAACCAGGGCAACTACGAAGAGAGAGCTAATGCTTAAATCGGCAACGTGCGTATTTTCATTTTTTTTATATTATCAACTCGAGGGAAATATGTAGCACTGTGTATCAAACTGAACTCGCATTTGATGAGCACCTTAAATACCTTGCCTTAATTCTATAGTTAAAATCTCAAAGATCACTCACCTTGCATTTAGTTGGCGTACAAATAGTGAAGAGCAGCTGTCAGCACCTGTAACAAAGTTAAAATTTACAAGTTACATTCAGTTTTTCGTCACATGGTTATCTCAGAGGTGTATCAAATTTTTTAATGGTTAATTGCGATATCTGACAGATTATTTATATTCAAAATTGAAATTAATTTCATATGGCATAACCAAAGGCAAATTTTTGCTCAAATTTCTCAACATTCTCTTTTACAAAATTAACATTTTCAAATACAACTAGAAAATATTTCTTCTTACAGATATAAACGTTGATTCATCAACTCATTTACAAACTGATAAAGCACACACTCTACAAGATGCGTGGAGAAGCTTTTTCCTCCGCTGTTTTATATTTTTGCTATACCTTAATATAATTTTCTTTGAAATGTTTTTTTAATTTTGAGACAGTAGTAGCGACATATATATTATTTTAATATGAATATATTGTTTGAGCTAAATTTAAATGTTTTTTAAGACCATAAAGCATTAAAATATATATTTTAAATAACATATTTTACCTGGTCTAATGCTTTCACGTCACAAAGCAGAAAAATTCCTCTTATTGTCCCTGTACTCTATCGTAGAAAAGGTCGTCAGTGTGGCGCCTTCCAGATCAGTTCTGAAAGATTTTAAATTATATACAATTAATATAATTACTCACAAATGACAAAACAATATTATGCCGACACACACACACACATATATGCACTGCTAAAATCAGAGGGGTAAGAGAAACTCACTTAGCAGCAAAGATATATTCAAACTGCACCCTCTATTGAATAATATCTAAAATGGCAGTAAAAGATTTAACATTATGTGGGGTATGAGTGGAATCTCCTTTTGCTGCGCCATTGTAAAAGCAGATATACTTTGTTGATCTTTTTTGCATGCATGATGTTTGGGAAAATAATTTAAATCGCGCTCTGTTCTCATAGCTAGAATTCCCAGCAGCGCATTGTGGGTATGTCTCATAAAACACAATATAAAATCCCTAAGCAATATCGTGAGGCAGATCACCGTTTTGTCGGATACACACACAATACGCACCATACTACAAAATTAAGTAGTTATGAAATGCATACTTACAATAATTATTATACTCCAAACTCGCAAAGATGGCCGCGCACAATAACAGAGAGAAGACGCCTATCTCGGCGCTTGGCTCTTATGCAGATGCAGTTCGACTTTACATCCTCTTTGCGACCACAGTAATCTCGGTTGGCGATAACGCTTCTTCTTGAACGAAAACACCGCACTACTACCCTTCAATTGCGGTTGACACAAGAGCAGGCGAATTCACATCCGAATCCGAAAGAATTACGTTCGCCGGGCCGCTCTGACGCTCTCGCCGCTGTGATGCTGTGATGACAACTCAAACAAAACACTATCGCTTCTGCTATTGCTGCTGCCGCTGCCGACAGTAGCGCCACACGCGCGGTAAACCAGTGTGTAGCCAAGTAAACGCGCGCACAATATTCAGCACACCGTGGCGTGCTCAAAACGAATTAATTAAAAGAGATAAAAATTCTAATTAGAATATTAAAACTAAAATTGTTTTTGAAAATTACATTTTAATGAAACAGGATTCAATAATTAACGGTGGTCTCGACGTTGCCCATCGGTTAACCGTTGGGTTTTGGTTATCAAAGTTTTAATAATTTTTACTTTTATATGTTCATTTACTATATAATATTAATTTAAAACCTGATAATTGACAAAAAAGTATGGACATTTGAGGGTAAAAACGACTATAAGAAATATAGTGCCCACGCATGGGTTAACCACTGGGGGACCAAAAGTTACACCTTGGGTGGTTAATTTAAAATGCATCAAAATTTGGATTTTCACTCATTAAATAACATTTTTTCTGTGCCCAAGAATTAACCCAAACAGTTAATGAATCTTTCATTTCACACAGCAGTTATCCCATCCGAGTTGCCCGAAAGGTGCCCTTTTGGTGCCCACGACTGGGCACTGGTATTTTGGATGATCCAAACCAAATTAAAAAATAAATAAATGAAACATAATTCAAGATCATGCCTGAATTGCAAGACCCCCCTTAACTCAACTTTTGCTAGGTGACCACGGTTACCACCCTGCCCGCTCCGGCTATCCGAAAGGTGCCCGTTCGGTGCCCAAGACTGGGCACTGGCATTTCAACATGATCCAAGCAAAATATCAAAAAAATTGCAGTGAAAAATGATTGAAGATCATGCCTGAAATGCTAAACCACCCTTAATTTTAATTTTGTTGGATGACCGCAAAAGTGACCTCCTGCCCGCTCTGGTTATCCGAAAGGTGCCCATTCGATGCCCAAGGCTGGGCGCTGGCAATTTCGGTGATCCAAGCAAAATTTCGACAAAAATTTAATGAAACATGATTCAGGATCATGCCTGAAATGCAAAATCACCCATAGTTTTAATTTTTTTAGGTTACCGCAAGTAACCCCCTGCCCGCTCCGGGTAACCGAAAGGTGCCCATCGGGTGCCCAAGACTGGGCACTCAAAATTTGCATGATCCAAGCCAAATTTAAAAAAAAAATCCAATGAAACATGAATCAGGATCATGCCTCAAACACAAAACCACTCTTTGCTCAACTTTTGTCAGGTGACCGAAAAGTGACCGCGGTTACCCCTCTGCTCGCTGGGTAAAACACTCTCGAGCTATTATATAGCCATAAATTGAAAATGACTTTAAATAGAGCCAAGTTAACGCTTGCAAACAAATGCTGGCATTCACTCGCCCGGCTTAAACATCTGATTAAAATCAGTGAAATCTTAAATTTGAGCCTTAAATTAAGTCTAAATTTAGGCACACAAATATAACAACAAAATAGCTATCAAACACACAAGTTACCACACTCATTTATTCCTTCATGTGGTCCGCAGTATTTAGCATTTCCACTTGTTCCTGTCAAATTGTTGTTTTACGTCTCCGGAGTCGCATCCAGCCGTCTCTTCCATTCCATATCAGCGAAAAATAGCACCAAAAGACATCACGCTACAAAATAAAATGCAATTTATTACTTTTTCTACTCAATAAATTCGCCATGCATTTAAATGCATACCTGCATGCTGCGCGGCAAAGGTTCAGTTCGGTTGTCCCGGTTGTCCAAGCTTGGAATCCCTTCCTGTACATATGCAGACAGATTAGGGCGGGACACGGTGCAAGCCTGCTGACACAAGGATGATAATAAACAATTTGAAATGACAATTTTGGTGTTTACATAAAATCAGTTTTACGCGCGCGTATTTTTGTAAGCCCTCCCTGCTAAAATCTAAGTAAATTCAATATGCCCTTCCTTGCAAACCATCCGTCATCCGTCCAAGGATTCGTTGATTAAGTTGATTTCTCGAAACACGTCCAAAAACACGGCGAAAATCTCTGACGACAATTATGATGCAATAATCCATCCGTCCTGTTTGTTGTTCGTTCTCAAACACAAACATAACCAGCACGGCGGCAGATTATGCTACTGCCGACAGTGGCGCCACGCGCGGCCTGACGAGTGTAACAATGAAACGCGCGCGAAAGCTGCTTGAGTGAATTGTGCTCAAAACGATTAAATTAAAAGAGTTTAAAATGCTACTAAGGGTATATTAAAACTCAAATAATATATTTTTAATAAATACTTTTTAACGTTACACGGAATAAATAATTAATTGTGGTTATGAGGTTGCCCATTGGTTAACCATTGGGAAACCCCTTTTGGTTATCATATAGTTAATTTTTTAAGTTACTTATGTATTTCACTAAATAAATAAATTTAAACCTGAATTGAAAAAATCTGAAAAAATTTTAGAATTAAAAGGAGTTAAAAAAAATATGGTGCCCGCGCATGGGCTAACCATTTGGTGACCAAAAGGTACACAATGGGTGGTTATTTTAAAATGCAAAAAAATTTAATTTCCGCTCATTAAATACCATCTTTTATCTGTGCCCAAAAATTGACCCAAACAGTTCATGAACCGGTCACACCGCAGTTAACCCATTAGAGCTACTCAAAAGGTGCCCTTTGGGTGCCCATGCCCACGATAGGGCACTGGCATTTTGAGATGATCCGAGCCAAATTTCCAAAATTTTCAAATGAATCTTGATTTTGGGTCTGAAATGGAAAAAAACCATTTGTTCAACTCTTTTTAGGTGACCGCAAGTGACCATAATTGCCCCCCTGCCCGCTCCAGTTACCCGAAAGGTGCCCATTGAGTGCCCAAGACCGGGCACAGGCATTTTGTTATGATCCCAAGCAGAATATCAAAAAATCAAGTAAAAAATGATTGAAGGTCACTCCTAAAATGCAAAACCACCCTTAATTTTAATTTTGTTAGGTGACCGCAAGTGACCCCCTGCCAGCACTGGGTAACCAAAAGGTGCCCATCGGGTGCCCAAGACCGGGCACTGGCAATTCGACATGATCTAAGCAAAATTTCAAAAAATTCCAGCAAAAAATGATTGAAGGTCATGCCTGAAATGCAAAACCATCCATAACTTTAATTTTGTTAGGTGACCGCAAGTGACCATAGTTAACCGCCCGCCCGCTCCGAGTATCCGAAAGGTGCCCGATGGGTGCCCAAGACTGGGCACTGGCAATTTCGGTGATCCAAGCCAAATTTAGACTAAAATTTAATGAATCATGATTCAGGATCATGCCTGAAATGCAAAATCACCCTTAGTTTTAATTTTGTTAGGTGACCCCAAGTAAGTCCCTGCCCGCTCCGGGTAACCGAAAGGTGCCCATCGGGTGCCCAAGACTGGGCACTCAAAATTTGCATGATCCAAGCCAAATTTAAAAAAAATCCAATGAAACATGAATCAGGATCATTCCTTAAATGCAAAACCACACTTTGTTCAACTTTCGTCAGGTGACCGAAAAGTGACCGCGGTTACCCCTCTGCTCGCTGGGGAGTACATTAAAGAGATTTGCGCTCGCTCTTAGATTGAGACTGAAAAGCGAGCGAGCGTTTGGTCATCACAGTGAGTATCAAAAGCGATCGGCCGCTTCTCGTACTCACTTTGATGACCAAAATCGCCGATCGCTTCAGTCTCAACTGAGAGCGAACGTTTGGTCATCACAGTGATAACCAAAAGCGTCTGGCCGCTTCTCGTACTCACGGTGATGACCAAAATGCTCGCTCGCTTCAGTATCAACTGAGAACGAGCGTTTCGATCTCACAGTGAGTACGAGAAGCGTCCGGCCGCCTCTGATACTCACTGTGAGACTAAAAGTTGCATTATCAATTTGAGAACAGCATTTTGACACTCACAGTGAAAATTTTTTCTGTGAGTGTAAGGGTAGAGTGCAGAGTTTAGCTACTTTGCCACCCATTCTATCGTGTTTTGCATAAAATTTAGAATCCACCTGAGGAGGTTTCAAGGTGGCTAAACCCTGTAAACACTGTTCAAATTCGTGTTGAAGGTAAAAAAACTCAAAAATATCGTTTTTCACGCTTTCGCCCCTTTTTATGGATAGACTTCAGGGTTTGGCCACTTCCCCACCCATCCTATCTTTTTCTTCGCAAAATTTAGAGTCCACCTGAAAAGGTTTCAAGGTGTCTTAACCCTGCTGAGTGTTGAAGTATCTATTTAGCTGTTTTCTAGGGCTTTCACGCGTGTTTCTACCCCTTAGAACCACTTGTGTGTGCGGAGTTGGTATACATATTTATGCTTATTTCCACCCTCTGAACGTATTTTAGTTGAAATCGAATATTGGCGATATCGCCAAGTTCACTACTTTTTGAAATTTTGTAAAATGGGCTGGCGATATCGCCAACTTCACTAACGTGAAGGTAGTTTCTAATTCTAAACATACTAATCTGTGCTTAGTTCGCCCATTAACCTTAAAAAGAAAGTGATTACATACAGTTTGATTCCTTTTAAAAACCAAGTCAATCACACTACAACCATTCCTACACAAGTATGTACACTTAAAAGGTGTTTTGTTAACAAGTATCAGGTTATTTTCAACCACAAAATCTAATAGCACTTCAGCTTTTTTGTTTGAAACATCTAATCTGCAATTGAAATCACCTACAAAAATTATGTTTTGAAAATTATCAATACAGTCTAAAGTAAGCAATAATTGATCAGAAACAGAGTGCTTTAGCTTTGGTCTTAAGTAGCTTGCTACAACAGTAAAATATTGAAAATTTAAAACAGAATTTTTCGTTGAATAACAAGTCCATGGTATACAACCTATGCAACCGCTCAGTTCCACTACACATATAACTCATTGCAATCTCTTCAAACTGTTATTCCTTGATATACTCCGCAAACCGACGAAAGAACTTGTGCACCCCTTCCAGATACTCAGGCTTCTTACAGTACTTTTGCGGGCTCTTCTCCTTCACCACCACACTGAGAATAGTCCCTAGACCATCCGCCTCCTGGATAAGGAAGTCTCCAATCTCAGTCTGCTTGCCCGGGACCGTCTCAGGACGTCCAATCCTCTCCGCAATTGCTGCTGCTACGCCTACTCCACATTTCGCATCGGCTGCAATAGCATGGCACTTAACCAGCTGAGCTGCGTCTAGTATGTTTCCCACATGCTCAACAAATTGATTTTTATCTGCTGCCGCCGCCACTGGCTGTCCATTTTTGTACGCATCGTCCAGAACATCACACCTCTCGAGGATCGAAGAACCTGTTGACGTTAGGCGTTTCTGGAGAGGGTTGCGAATGGACAGGTGCGTACTGTCTCGAGTTCTTCGGTCTCCTTGGTCCAGACTGTTCTGCATCACGTCCTCGTTGAATCGACGACGCCAGAAGAAGCCCTTGGATTTGCTTTTGCTTTTCCATCTCGTCAGTGCGCTGCAGCAGCTCCCTTCTCTCAGCAGCATGTTCTTGCTGGATTGCCACGAGGGTACTCTGGAATGACTGTGATAGAATGGCAATCACTTGAGCCATTCCAAGCGAGTTTGATGTGCGCAGAGGATGAAAATTGGGCTGCGGGACTCCAAAAGTGGGCGTGGCCATGTTATTGTTCTTACATGGCTGCTAATGCTGGATGAACTCAGGTCGCAGAACGGGCTGTCCAGAGCTCCACACCGGTTGCCTCTGCGCTCCTGACGCGACAAAGCATTAAAACGCTTGCCTGACTGGGTCGCCATGACCAAGTTCAATTTCTATTTTAGTCAAATCTGGTAGGGCGGCCGACCAGCCAACGCACAATACATCATTTTCTCTCGCCGCTCGCCAGCAGACAAGATGCGATGCACACTTATTTTCCCCTCTCCATCTGCGTCGGCTGGCCGGCCGCCCCACCAGATTTGACGCATGCGTAGTTTGCGCAAAAAAGGTTCATATTATTTGGCGGCAAAAAAAGTTCCACGTGTGCTACGCACGTCACGCTGGACTTTTTGGTCGGAAAAAATATCAAATTTACTTAATTCGACCCTTAAAAATCTATTCGTGTTCTCCAAATTTTCGTCTAAGTGGGCCTTTACATGAATCCAAACACAGACCCCTTTTGAAAATCTGCAATTTCTCTTTTTAAATTACATAATTTTCCTCACCCCGGAAGTAGTTTTTTCCTTTGCTTAAAAAAAGGGCGTAACCAGTAATATTCGAAAAATTGGATTTTGGGTCACTTTTGGTCAGAAGTACAAGGAAAAAATAGGTCATTTAGGGTTAACTTAACATGAAATTTCATTTTTTTTTTAATGAAAAAATCACAATCATTCCAATATAAAGCAAATAAATTTTAGCATGATTCAGCACTTTGCAGTAGTGTTTTTCGATACCAAACTTTTTTATTGTCTGGAACTTTTCTTGACGAAACTGGTATTGTTCTGGTGTGGTTTCTGAAAGGAATATTCAAAATTTTCTTGTCTTGTGTTGTTTTCCAAACCTTGTTTTGGTATTGCTTTTCTTACAAAAAAATCTTATTTAGGTATTGTGTTTTGAAAAAATTCTTATTTTTGGGATTTTTTCTGAAAGAGATCTTTTTTAAGTTTTATATTACCAAATCTTGCTTTGGAATTTAATTAAAATTGTCATTTTGCTTAATTACATATATTTTCAAATTGAAACTAGAGAGGTGACCAAGGACAGGGATTACGAGATTCCCGTCCCGTCCCAATGAGACGGGTCGAATTTTTTATTTCGAGACAGGGATCGGACGGGACAGGGGACAATCTTCAGCGGACGGGACAGTTATATCGGCAGCAATGGCAGAGTGCAGCATTAAAAGCCTAAAGATTCTCACTTTGTCAGTTCGAGAAGGAAAGGAAAGCAATCAGGGTTCGCCAAATTTGCAATACGCAAAAATGCAACAGTAATACTGTTTTTTTACGCAAAAATTATCAGCTGGAAAACACCTAGTTTTGTTTTTGTCCGCATTTTTCCGAATTTTACCCCGAAAGAGTCACATATATATTTCGTGCCAAAATAGTAAGAAATTTTGGAATATTGCGATGAGAGATAAAATTTTCGGTCTCTTGGTACGTATAACCAATGCAGGGTTCGCAAAAACACGCATTTTTTCGGGAAAAACCAACTGTATTGCCAAAACTTTTTTGCGGATCTTTCTGCAATTTTCATTGAAAATAAAAAAACTTGCACGGCCAAAAATAGGGATTTTTAAAAATTAGAAGAATTTTTCCATGAAAAATTTTCTCTACCACCATAAAGAATTCAGGAAAAAACAATTATCTATTGCCTTTCCCAGTATTGTTCGGTATTGTTCTGGTATTGAATTTTGAAAAAAAAACGGCAAAACAAGAACAACACCGGAAATCCGGTATTGTTTTTTTGGTCTTGTTCTGGAAATACACTCTACTTTGCAGCAACTGTTTTGTGGTCTCTGCAGCTTATTGTTAGCAGAAGCATTTTACAAAAATCATCGCTTGAGGTTGATTGTTAGCACACTGGGCACAAATTATAAAAATAAACGGGAAACAAGCAACCTTTTCAACTTCTATTATATTCTTAATGGGAAATAAAAAAGAATCATCATTCCAAATATTTCATCCATGATTTTTTGTCGGTTGCGAACAATAAGACTCATGAATGAGTAGAATGAGTAGCATGAGTAAAAATTGTGCTGTCTAATATGATAATATAGAAGCTTAGTTCCTCAGATGCTTGACTTAGTTTAATTGCCAGAGAGGGACATATATATGTGCTGGAGTGTGTAATTCTTTTCTCCTCAAAGTTTCGCTCTAACGCCTATCTATAATAATTTTATTAATTTTGAGTCCAATTGTCTGAATTTTTTAGTGACCTACTAGATTTTGTATAATGTGGATACTTTTTTATTTACAGATCGCATAATTATGTGATATCACTCAGCGCCTGAAAACTTGTTGAGGGTGTCGCTGCTTTAAAACGGAAGAGGACGCTACCGCCATGCTAATATAGAAAGGAAGTCTATCATAACCAACCTGAAGTGTGCACATCGTAGCCAAGATCAAAATTTTGAAAATATTTTTAAATTTTCTTTTGCAGGTTAGTTCTTAGCAATTTATTTGAGCAAAAGTTTGATAGTTTATTTTGTTTCAGGAGACTGATTCTTACAACAAGATTCCCACATGAATTTGGTGTTCAGTTAGGATTGAAGCGCGATATTCGCGTTGACCCCAATAGGGCGGTATCTGCAATATGGAATTAGACCTTAACATTTTTTTCAGTTTGATCGCTGCGTTGCGTTAAGGCGTTGGAATAATCCTCTTTTGAAGGAAAACAAAAAGCGATGTCAAGGTGGTAGTTAAATTTTTCGAAACCATTACCATGTATTTTTCAGATGAAAGCAGTCGATTGCGTTAGGATTTGAAATATTGAAACTAGAGAATTTTTATCGCTGCACCCGTAATAGTGACCACGGTTACGGAGCCTAAATTAAGGCGGTAGTATTTTCTCGTGGAGTACTTTTATGGATTTTACAGACGAAAGCAGCTATGTCCATTAATGATGCACCCGGTGCACAAGCGATAACAAATTAGTCCTTGTTTGGGCGAGAAGCTATCAACAGCGGTAGGATAACATCGTTTCGTATTACTATTATTTTGCAGATGAAGCGGTTCACTTTTCGTCGTGTTGAGTAATAAATATCAGCTGGGCCTAATATTGAAAGGCAGTTACAAAGAACAAAATAATACAAAGCGGTAGGGTAAAGTAGTCTTGCCATCATGTGTTTTTGCAGATGTAGCTGATCTAAATCCATCCAGTATAGAAAATTGTCTCGGTTTATACTATGGCTATAAATTTGCGGTAGGGAATATTCGATTTTTTGCGCTCATGTTTTCTTGCAGATTAAGCGGTTTTGTCATCTTTGGAATCGACCCTTCAGCCGCGGCTGATGAATTTAAGACATGTATAATAGTCAGGAAAAAGCTCAAAACGTGGTAGGGAAAAGCTCAAAATTCCCAATTACGAGTTCTTTTGCAGATGACGCCGAATGGTCTGCAGTTGCGTTGAAAAGCTGCAGTTGTTGAGAAATTGTAGAAAAAAGAACAGTATATCATTAGGGTTCGTGGGGGGTTCCCTAATAACCTCTTTAGAGTTTTCAGGTCGTTAGACTGACTGGTGATATTAAGCCTGTCAACACGTTTAGGCGGCAATTGTGTCCAGTTGTAATTATCGGTTGATTGTTATTGCAGCCTTGATTGAATGGTAATGAGAATGGGTGGGGTTTAAACTAACTTTCGTTGCTAACAGAAGGCAGCTGCTTGGAAAGAAAAATAGTCCCCAGTCTAGTAGGTTTTGCCAGGACGAAGCGTGCGTGTGGATCGCTCGGTTTATCAACTCTATCGACAGTCAAGTTGAAGATTCTGCCTGCTGGGCCGTAGAAGCAGCAGAAAATCAAGATACGATGACACAAATTTAAAATTGCATCATTTGTTTGGGGGCGGGGAACTTCTAATCCCTCTGTTGTCAGTCAGGGTGAAGGCGCCCTTCGCGTGAAGTCCCTAATCATAAGCAGCACTCTCGCCTTATGTAAATTCCTTGTATCGTGCCGATTTGAAGCTCCAACGTGAAGATTGCGTAAGACGGAATTTTGATTATCATCTTGAACCATTGTTCGACAGGAGCGGAAATGCCTTTGCGACAAGCCACCCGTATCTGAAGTCCCCGTTAGAGATAAACCATGTGAAAATGAAACGAACGTAACAATGTTAGGGTGGGGGCGAGGGTTCATTAACCTTCTTTTGTCTCCAGAACCGTTCAGCAGTATGATTTAGCAGACTCGAGAGTTAAAAATACAAGTGCCTCGTGCCGTCTCCCTGAAGGAGCTGAAATAAGTTTATCAGATAATATTTCTGGCGTTTGGGAGGGGTTTCGTAACCTGCTGATTGCAGTTCCTGTCTGTCAACAGTAGAGCAACCCTATGCAAGTTTTTCGGAATCACAAGATAGCGACGAGATTCGACCCATTCACAATTCCCGGTTGGTGATCTGCGTTTAAAGCAGCTGAATCTAGAAGATATAATATGTCGGTCGGTCTGATAATTTAATTAGGTCATTGCTGGGTGGGGGGAAAGGGGTTCAAGTTAACCCGTTTTGAGATTTCAGCCAATCCTGCTATGCACCGACGCTGATTAAAGAATATCTACCTGCTACGCGTTTGAAGAAGAATCGAGTATCACGAGAATGTGGAGTCTGCCTTAGTATTCGGGAACAGAACGTTACCCTCCTGGTCGAGAAAACGCGGAAGCAGTCAAGCCTGCTACAGGATCCTCCTTAAATGCATTGATGCCCCTTTCCGGTTTGCTTGCGGAAGAAGTCAACAAATACTCCACTTGCTTTTCTTATCGGTCAGGTAGACAGACTAAGGAGAGTCTGATATAATTTCCATGTTTGGGTGGGGTGGGGGTTTGTAATTAACCCGACTTTTGCTGTGGCACAGTTTGGAGCACCCAACTGAAGTAAGGCCACGACTTAAGAGAAATCTGCCCCGGAATTGGGATGCCAAGGAGCGCCGAAACATTTCACCGGGAGCGTTTGGCTGCACGTAACGTCTTACCAAGCAGAAAGAACATGACTCGCACGAAAATGATGTACGATGATCAGCCGTCCATGCCTCTGTTTCTATATTCGCTCGACCAGCTCAATGCAGAAAGAAAAGATATCCAGTTTCATTGTCTAGGTAGTTAGGATCAGAGGGGGGTACTAATGTCTTGTTTTTCAGCTTTCCCATTCCCCGGTTCGCGTGAGGTGTGTCCTAAGCATAGATCGCGTGCATTGTCCTGAGCTGGTATCCATTGTGGCCGTGCCTGAGCAGCAGCGGGCCTTTGCAGAGCTGGTGACCGAGCAGCCAGTCCCGTGCGTCCGTCAGTAGAGCATTCATTCCTGGGGTTACGAGCGAGAGGCTGGATAGGGAGAAAGAAGTCGCGTCATTCGCACCGAGCCGAGTAGAAAAAGAAGATAAGTCCTCGCGTTTTTCACCGTTCGCGCTGAGAGTCTCCGTGGGTCCGGATTCCGAAAATTGGGTGCATTACGCCCCTTCCTCCGATACTTTCGTCCCGTCATTACTTCTATTCAGTTGGTCACTTTCGTCGTCGTCGCGTTTTTTTTTTGGGTCCCCGTTAGGCAGGAGAAGAAAGAAGAGAACCGTCCTCGTGGAAGACGATGGCCTGGTGAAGAAGAAGACGGCCTGGCGCAGAAGCAGATGGCATGCAGACGAAGAAGACGGCCTGGAGAAGAAGAAGACGCCGGACATCCAGGACAGATGCTAACTTGTGCCCACCCTGGGCTCGACGAGAGTCTCAACGCCAGCGCTTCCTGCGCTAATTGGGGGGTTTCTGGCCAGCTAAATGCGGGTCCAGAAAGGTGGCTCAGGCCACGGGGGACGGGGGGCTCGTGCTTGAAGGCACGGTGAGGATAGAAGATGGCACCCCTTAAAATAATAAAACGCACGTGGCAATCAACCCTGGAACCCCTATTTTGCGGACTCCTGTTTCATCTATGAGATCAAGAGGTGAAATTAAGTATCACTAAACTTCGTCCTGGTCCCAGTAAAATTGCGCAACTGTCAACAACCAAACGCGAATTTCCTTGTTGCAAGAAAAGGTCAACAATCAATTCGACAATGAAAATTATGGTGTTTGTTGAACGTTGCGCAATTTTACCGGGACCAGGACGGACCTATTTTATGAATCTGCTTCGCTGTCTCGCGATTTTTATTTGATTTCAGATTATTTTTGTCGCAGTTGGATAAGAGCTGATGCCCAGGCAAGCAAAGATTGATCTTCGCAACGTGCGGGAGCTGTCCTCATGCAGTCCCCGGCCGGGGGGTTTGCCAAGTGCAGCCCGTCGGCCACAGCAGCACGGCTATGCCTGCGACATTCTGTCCGCAGACGGGGCTTGGGCCCCTGGAAAATTGTCGCCAGTGTCAGGCTGGCCATTAGGCCGCCCGGTCGGTGACAATTTCCAGCCCATCCCGTCTCCTGCGACCATTGAACTTCTGCATTCTGACTGTCCTGAACGATCCCCTACATTATTAGGAGTTGTGGCATCGTTTTGGATGGTGGAATGTAGAGGTAGATGGTTACAGGGGGCATATGCCGTTTGCTCTGTGCCGTGTCACTCGGGGCGCGACATGATGGAAATGCAGCCCAATCATGCAATATGAACTGGAGGCCATCGCTTAACCTGGATAATTGGGGAAATTTTGTTCGACTGGAGTGAACCTTCCGCCAAAAGGAGATTGTATGTGAGTGTGCTTGGATCGTTTCAACGTGGGACCAGAGGAATTTCCCCATTCCTTCTGCAAACTTCCTTTACAACCGTGTCGCATACCGGAGTCTCGCAACTTCGGTGCCAAAGAGTGACCGGCATAAAATCAGCTCGACCTTAATTTCCATACTGACTGTGATGTTTTAAACACAGTCGGTTGGAAAAGAATGGTGAACGTTTACAATCACCATTCAACCAAGTTTTTTCTCCCTTTCATTTAGACTTTAATTGAAAGGGTTTTCTTGGTTATGAAATTACCAATTACTTATGGTAGTTTCTGACACCAATTTTTCCCTTAATATTTCCCATTCTAAGGGTTTTTATTGGTTGTAAAAGAGATATGAAATTACATAATTATTGTAAAATTTTACCAAAGTGGAAACCAATTTTTTGTCCCTGTTGTAGGGTTTTAATGGTTGTAATATTTGGATTAAGAAAATGTGATAATGTATCAGAACTAAACCAATTTTTCTCCCTAGCTCTAAAATTCTAGGGGTTTTCTTTGGTTTTCAAATCTTCTGACCTTGACATCTGCAAAATCTGTATCTGGTTTTATGCTCTCGTCTAGAATTCCAGATAAAATCGAGCTTCACTCCATCGCAATGTGTTCCTGACAGTTATAGTTATGTGCAATTATACCGAAAAGTGTTTGCTGTGTACTTGATTATAATTTATTGTTCATTATATTTGGAAAAAATTGATTAAAAAATGTATTTATAAATTGACTTGCTGGTCGTCAGCTTTTAATTAACAACTTTTTCGCAATAAAAGTTTCCCCCCCCCCTCCCGACGTCTTCCCGCGCTACCTTGATTCCGATCATCCAGAACGTCTAGATTTGGCAAGTAGAACAACCAATTTTGAATTGTAGTGATCTGGATGGATATAAATATTAAAGTAGAGTCAAATCCGTGCCTTTTAGAATTTTAATAATTATTCCCTAGTCATTTACATTTAATAGTATACATTTTAGAATATTTTAGATCCTTTATTAAATTGCCCCAGCCATCCAGATTAGTTTTAACGTAAATTATTGGCACTAAAGAAAAGAAAATTAAATATAGATTTACGCTTGATTATTTTGTATATTTCCTTGAGCTTGCCGCCTACCTAGGCTAAGAGGAGAGACCACCCGGCCGCTGCACCTTCTACTTGGCATGGGAACGCTGATCCGAGAGCCAGACCGAGCGAGATCCCTTTCTCATCTAGGTACGGCTGGTAATTTGGCAAAGTAGTTGAGCGCACTTGTACGAATCTTCTCTTCTGTCTCTAGGAGATGCCGACGTTAGTTCTCACCGGGGACGAGCCCTTCTACTGTATGGCCAGGGTTAGGCTACGCTAGAGGTCCGCAGAGACCGAAGGAGAACTGACGTGAGGATGGAACACCACTGCGTTGAGCCTTAGCGAGAGTGCTCGGAACGGCTAACTATACACCGATGCAGCCTACTTCTTCTGTCGGGAAAGAGAAGCAAAATAATGGGAGCCCTGAGCACAGGTGGGACTTCTTATTCAGGAGATTCATTCTCTGACCGACACTCTAAATGAACAGTCGAAACGACATGTTCCTCGCCTCCGCTCATCTCCGATAAATGTCTGTTACAGGAGCGAGTGCCCTAGCAGCGATGAACTGGAGTCTTGACCACGACGAGAAGAAGAAAACACCACACTACAAGAAAGCAGTACACTCACATATACACAATTCCTGTCAGATTGAAACGAAATAAACGAAAAAGAGACCGGAGGAGAACTGACGTGAGGATGGAACACCACTGCGTTGAGCCTTAGCGAGAGTGCTCGGAACGGCTAACTATACACCGATGCAGCCTACTTCTTCTGTCGGGAAAGAGAAGCAAAATAATGGGAGCCCTGAGCACAGGTGGGACTTCTTATTCAGGAGATTCATTCTCTGACCGACACTCTAAATGAACAGTCGAAACGACATGTTCCTCGCCTCCGCTCATCTCCGATAAATGTCTGTTACAGGAGCGAGTGCCCTAGCAGCGATGAACCGGAGTCTTGACCACGACGAGAAGAAGAAAACACCACACTACAAGAAAGCAGTACACTCACATATACACAATTCCTGTCAGATTGAAACGAAATAAACGAAAAAGAGACCGGAGGAGAACTGACGTGAGGATGGAACACCACTGCGTTGAGCCTTAGCGAGAGTGCTCGGAACGGCTAACTATACACCGATGCAGCCTACTTCTTCTGTCGGGAAAGAGAAGCAAAATAATGGGAGCCCTGAGCACAGGTGGGACTTCTTATTCAGGAGATTCATTCTCTGACCGACACTCTAAATGAACAGTCGAAACGACATGTTCCTCGCCTCCGCTCATCTCCGATAAATGTCTGTTACAGGAGCGAGTGCCCTAGCAGCGATGAACCGGAGTCTTGACCACGACGAGAAGAAGAAAACACCACACTACAAGAAAGCAGTACACTCACATATACACAATTCCTGTCAGATTGAAACGAAATAAACGAAAAAGAGACCGGAGGAGAACTGACGTGAGGATGGAACACCACTGCGTTGAGCCTTAGCGAGAGTGCTCGGAACGGCTAACTATACACCGATGCAGCCTACTTCTTCTGTCGGGAAAGAGAAGCAAAATAATGGGAGCCCTGAGCACAGGTGGGACTTCTTATTCAGGAGATTCATTCTCTGACCGACACTCTAAATGAACAGTCGAAACGACATGTTCCTCGCCTCCGCTCATCTCCGATAAATGTCTGTTACAGGAGCGAGTGCCCTAGCAGCGATGAACCGGAGTCTTGACCACGACGAGAAGAAGAAAACACCACACTACAAGAAAGCAGTACACCCACATATACACAATTCCTGTCAGATTGAAACGAAATAAACGAAAAAGAGACCGGAGGAGAACTGACGTGAGGATGGAACACCACTGCGTTGAGCCTTAGCGAGAGTGCTCGGGACGGCTAACTATACACCGATGCAGCCTACTTCTTCTGTCGGGAAAGAGAAGCAAAATAATGGGAGCCCTGAGCACAGGTGGGACTTCTTATTCAGGAGATTCATTCTCTGACCGACACTCTAAATGAACAGTCAAAACGACATGTTCCTCGCCTCCGCTCATCTCCGATAAATGTCTGTTACAGGAGCGAGTGCCCTAGCAGCGATGAACCGGAGTCTTGACCACGACGAGAAGAAGAAAACACCACACTACAAGAAAGCAGTACACCCACATATACACAATTCCTGTCAGATTGAAACGAAATAAACGAAAAAGAGACCGGAGGAGAACTGACGTGAGGATGGAACACCACTGCGTTGAGCCTTAGCGAGAGTGCTCGGGACGGCTAACTATACACCGATGCAGCCTACTTCTTCTGTCGGGAAAGAGAAGCAAAATAATGGGAGCCCTGAGCACAGGTGGGACTTCTTATTCAGGAGATTCATTCTCTGACCGACACTCTAAATGAACAGTTGAAACGACATGTTCCTCGCCTCCGCTCATCTCTGATAAATGTCTGTTACAGCAGCGAGTGCCCTAGCAGCGATGAACCGGAGTCTTGACCACTACGAGAAGAAGAAAACACCACACTACAAGAAAGCAGTACACCCACATATACACAATTCCTGTCAGATTGAAACGAAATAAAGTTGCCTGATTGCTTCTACAGCGGAGGTGTGCTGTTTGTGTCCAGGCCCTTTTGGCTGACTACCTTTTTATCTCCCCAGAAATCGACGATCTTGCCCATTGGAGGCCAACGAATAGTGATGACGACTCTATACTCTATACCTAATTAGTTATTGAAATGAGAATACTACAGAATTGCCTCCCCTCCGCGTCTCTTTTCCAGCGAGCGGCGCGACCAGCACGAGAGGGCGGACAGCAGACTCGTGCATTATGCTTAAAATTTTCCCTCCTACAACTTAACTTTAAAAAAATCGTAATTTGCTAGGAAAATTTAACTTCTAGTATATTTGTATGCAATGACTGCAGAAAATTTTAACTTCTTGAAATGCTAGAGCAGACTGATGAATAAAAGTACAAAATCATTTGAGCACGTGCAATAATTAATTGAGAGAAAGAGAAGGGTTTTAAAAAAAGGCTTACTTGCTTGTTTTGTTATATAGGAGCGACCTATATATGCTAGTGCCAGACGAATCTACACGGGTTAAATCAAATAATGGGATATTGGGACCAATCAGCGATCTCCAAATTTAACATGTAAAATCCCATAAGCAGCCGCATGCAGTCACTTTAATATCGTTTTTCACGTTAATGGGACAGCAACGTCATTTATACGTACCATTTTTACTTGTCACGGTGCAGTAATTGATGCGAGATTGACTCAAAATCAGCTGCGAAAAATCAAAACAAGGCTGTCTCAATGCTGAATAATTAAATAGAATTTAAACTGCCAAATAAATCGCCATTCTTGCGATTCTTGCTATAATATGAGGTCTCAGCCAGCCGGTAAATTTTTTGTTACGTGTGTAACCCCGGTGAAAAAGTGATCAAAAATAAAAAAGTGTCTTGCGGCCCTTTGGGCCGTTAAGGCGTTAAGCACTAAGAAATTTCACGTTTAAATATTGTTAACAGCGCCCAGCGCCAGCCGCCGCTTTAAATCATGACAGTGGCTTATTATCGCTGTGGAGTGTGGCGCTTATGAATTTTTTTAATCTCGCGCCAATTGGCCACCATGTTATATATTATATGTATAGCTAGTAGTTGCTAGACACCACAGGAGGTTGAGCCACTGCATAGCCACAGTATTAAAAGGAGCTACAAGTTAAATTTATTTTTTAGCTATCTAGGCCTCTTACAGTCTTTTATTACACTTTTTCAAACAATTATCTAAATAAAAATTATTCAATTTATTTCCTTCTAACTTTCTGCTCGTTTAAAGGTTGAAAAAACTGACGTGACATAGTATATTTCTTAACTCCTTAGCAAACTCCGATTTTGGTGCCGACTTTCAGATCGCCAGCTGATCTCTATGTTTTACACCGAGAAAACACCCAGTCCGGTTGTTGTCCAACTCTGGTAATTGACAGTTTGTCCTCAACCAAGGTATCTGCGTCGATGTAAACTAACAATCGCATGATGTTAGTTAGCAAGACGCATGCTGAGACAACTTTTTTAGATTTGTCGAATGGGTGCGGCCTTGGGCCCAGGGACAGTTGTTGGGTGGCTCGAGATTTATTGTCAAATTGGTCGTCTGTTCGGGGAGCCTTGTATTTTCCTTCTTTCCGAATAGTTCCATCCCGAAGCTCGTTTCAACACCCGAATTGCCCAACGGCCTGGATTCCGAAACGGAAGGCAGCACCCGCGGCAACTTCTTAATTAACTCTCATCTCGGCACCGCACTGCCCTTACTTTCCCAAGGTCCCGCCTCGAAATATGAATCATCCTCTCTGTCAATTACTATTCATGCCCTCCGTCAGTCTCTCTGCGCGCTTCCTTTCACAGTCAGGGAGCGTGTTTGTTGGCTCCACGCACGGTCGCCCCA